>NC_080683.1:29202027-31702027 GCF_030445035.2 Dasypus novemcinctus | reverse complement strand
TCTCAGTGCTATTCTTGGAAAATGATGGTAAGTCTTCAAGGATTCTAAAGGTTGGAAGTCAAGGAGAAGGACTAAGAAAAGATTATAACCAAATTCCTATTTGTTATAAGAGCAGATCCTAGGCAAGCTGTATAGTAACACATGAATGTTTTAAAACAACCATCTGAAAAAGGTCGTGTGTGGAGGAGTCAGATGGCTCTAGTTAGGTAATAAATTTGTTCAAGGACATTTTTTTCACCAAACCAAAATTATCAGGTCCTATTTTATTACTTTTAAATATGAATAAAATATTTAACATGACATTAGATGTCAAGTGATACAGGTGATACATTGGTAATGGTGAAAATTATCAGAATATAAAAAAACACTCAACAAGTATATATTAGGAACATAATGAGCTAGTAGTACAAAAGCAGATAAACAAACATCCTTATGTGAAATAAAAACTTGTTCCCATGATTGTTATTACATCTTCCTGAATCTTACCACTTGAGTCCTTGGAAATAATTACATTCCAAGTTCCTATTGCCCAGCTTCACTCTTGAGCCAAATCTGCGGTGTTTGAAAGACCTTCATTTAGTATCTTTGAAATGCTTTTACAGTCTCTCCCAGATCATTAATGAAGACGTTCTAAGAGGCCAGGCATCTGGTCTCACAATAACCACTTCCTCCACATTCAATACAGGGTTATTCATCAGCAATCTCTGTGGTCTTTCAACCCTCTTTTATAGGAGTTTTAAATTCCTTGTAACTTTTGAACACAATGAAACCTAGAGAAACTTCAAAGCGCAGAGCAGTTTATCTCGATTTAAAATAGACTGCTTTAAATTGCCAAATATTGTGGTTTCATTGATCTTTCCCATCTTTCCTCAAGATATTTGTGAAACAGAATGAGTATTCTATTACTATCAAACAAAAAAGCAGTTAATCAGCATCCATGTGGAATCTGAGCCTCCTCTTGACATAGAGGTGCAATGGACACAACCAATCCAATGTCCACATAGAAGAGGTGGCATTGGATTGGGAAAAGTCGACAGGGTGGCTGATGGGTATGGGGAAATACAGGAAAAGATGAGAGGTGGAGGCGTCTTTGGGACATGGAGCTGCCCTGGATGGTGCTTCAGGGGCAATCACCAGACATTGCAAATCCTCACAGGGCCCACTAGATGGAATGGGGGAGAGTATGGGCCATGATGTGGACCACTGACCATGAGGTGCAGAGGTGCCCAAAGATGTACTTACCAAATGCAATGGATGTGTCATGATGATGGGAACGAGTGTTACTGGGGGGGGTAGAGGTGGGGTGGGGGGGTAGGATTGAATGGGACCTCATATATATATTTTTTATGTAATATTATTACAAAGTCAATAAAATAAAAAAAAATAAAAAAAAGAAAAGGTGGCATTGGATTGGGAAAAGTGGACATGGTGGCTGATGGGTATGGGGAAAGGCAGGAAGAGATGAGAGGTGGAGGCGTCTTTGGGACATGGAGCTGCCCTGGATGGTGCTTCAGGGGCAATCACCAGACATTGTAAATCCTCACAGGGCCCACTGGATGGAATGGGGGAGAGTATGGGCCATGATGTGGACCATTGACCATGAGGTGCAGAGGTGCCCAAAGATGTACTTACCAAATGCAATGGATGTGTCATGATGATGGGAATGAGTGTTGATGGGGGGGGGAGAGGTGGGGTGAGGATGGTGGGGTTGAATGGGACCTCATATATATATATTTTTTTAATGTAATATTATTACAAAGTCAATAAAAAAAAACCAAACAAACAAACAAACAAACAAAAAAGCAGTTAATGATGACAGAAAAGAATTTTAGGCTATAACGAGGTGTTTTAAATAGGTTTTAAATTTAACTGGCACCCCAAGGTTGAGTCATTTATTTATTTAGAAGCACTTAATTTTTAACATTTCTTCTATAATAAAATGTTTAAAAATGATATCCAGTTTATGTTTGAATAAATAAAATAACAATTTTAATCAAAATAAATGTCATGTTTTAAAGCTATTTTTCAGGATGTTAAACCAACACTCAAATACCTTTTTTTTAAGTACAAGCAATCAAATAATTTACCTATATTTGTTCAACATATCTGAAAATTGTCCAAGAAAATTTTGATAGCTGAAAAAATATTTCATAGCTTAGGTAAGGCCAATCTAAAAATGTCAGCAGCTAAATTTAACAAATGTGTTTTGTGGGTTAAAGATATTTGAAATGATAAGCACTCCCTCTAGTCTTATCATACTGAGAAACTGCATATCATTTTATGAGCTTACCTCTACGTGGCTTAAATGAAAAAGAATGACCCATAGCTTCAAAGGGAATGTGATTCTGCTTAAGCTAAAGCTTCTGTGGTTCCCTAATACCATCTCCCCCAAAATAGGCTTAAATAACTTTTAAGAGCACAAGAGTGATTGAGTAAGTGGAAAGATATACTATGTTCCTGGAAAGATTTGATAGTACCAAGCTATCACTTCTCCAGAAATTAATCTATAGTTTAAATGCAATTCCATTTTTAAAATCCATTAAAACTTTTTAGGAACTTAATGAATTAATTCTAAAGTTCTACTAAACAATTTTTGAAAGTAAAGAATTATGAGGACAAGGGATGGGCCGTATTGATAACAAATCAAATGGTATCATAAAGATACAGCAATACATTCCATTTTCTGCTTCATGCATTTCTTTATTACATTATGTGTGTTCATAATAAATGTGAATATCTTTTAGAATAAAAATATGAATAAGCCAAATTGTTTGGGGGGAAATGCCCATGTCCTTATATGTGAAAATTTGCCCTGCAAATTAATGGTTAGGAAAGAATGAGCTCCGCAGAATTAATTAAAAGGGTGGCAGTTTATTTTTCTTAGAAGAATCATTCTTACTTGCCTTTATTTTGTTATTCTCTTCTGGTTATTCCTTCTGTTCCTGTGGGTTCCTCACTATATATATTGAATTCCTTGTCTTCAGATTCATCTTAAGCTATCCTTCTCTAGGAAATTCTGATATTATCATGCTGCTCAGAATTAGCAACTCCCTCCCTTTCTGTCCCAGCGAATTCCACATATAATTATAATATCCATTTCAGGTATTGATGACGTGGAGAAGTATGTACTAAAATTGGTGAAAACTTATATTGTGTCAGCCCTTGACAGCATTTATTAGAATGTTAAATTTTTATGCAGCATCATTACAGTCTGGTAATCTGACACACCAATATACATTATATATTCAAGCATATGGAACATTGTTTTACTGGCAAAAACTGGCAATAAATTAAATACCCTACTGGATAAGGATTGAATACATTTTATATAAATGTTATATATCCTCACCACCAAATACTTAAAATAATAATTGCCTTGAGGGATTTCCTTGAGGCTTTGATGAATGAGAAAAATGAGAAGTAGAAAAATGAAAATGATACAGTCTTATTTTTTATAAGCAAAGAAATGGGAAAAACATCTATATTCATTATGTGCACGTATCATATGAATACATAAGATGAAGAAAATTACCGAACACTGCACATCTTCTTGTTGCCTGGGGAAAAAAGGGTGACATGCACTTAAACTTTAATCTACCAATGTAGAGAACTACTTTGATAATTTTCTGTATTTGAACCACCCTTGAGATACTGTGATAAATTATAATATACTATTATTTATATATGATGCTGAATTCAGTTTACTAATATTTATTTTGCATCTTTTTTCATGAGATTGGTTTATAACAGTCTGTCCAATAAAATAGAATGTGCACTATATATACAATTTTAAATTTTAAGTAGTTATATTAGGAAGTAAAAAACACATAGGCTAAAATTAATTTTAATATATTTTAGTTATACATACCCAAGTATAAGAGAAATTTAACAATACAGCAACAACATGTAATCAGTATAAATACCATTAATAAGATATTTCATTATTGTCCTAAATCTTCTAAATCTGTATGTATTTGACACTTAGAGTACATCTCAATTTGGATGTTAAGATATCATTAAAAATACTTCATCTATATTTAGATCTAATAACATTTATGGCTGAAAAGTTAGATTAGCATACCCAAATTGTTCCAAACATATTTAAAGTTTCCAGTCACTGAATCAAGTAACATGTTTTAAACTTAAATTAATCAGAATCAAATAAATTTATAAATTCAGTTCCCTTATCAAACTAGCCATATTTCAGGTGTTCAATAGTCACGTGTGGCAGGTGGCCACTGAATTGGACAGTGTAGAGCTATACATTTATTTTTCCTTATTGTTTCATTCTGTTCAGGTACCATGGTTTTAAGAGTTTCACAAGCGTAATTGTGTAGTTTTACCTCTTCGTGACTTTGAAACAATTTGCACAAGATCTTAACTACCCAGTCCTTGTAAAACGTGACAACTTTTCTGTAAATAGTGCAGATTAGTGTCTTAAGGTAGACTTAAATATCAATTCTGATCTTGCAAGGTTATTATTTATCCAGATTTTCTGTTTCTCCTTCAGCCAATTGCAATCTTTGGTGATTGTGACTAAAGATTGTGCATCTGTGCATGTAAATATGTATTTACTGTAAAGTGAAAAAATATTTCTGTCTAATTATCAATTCTAATAGAAATATCATTGGTATTTCAGCATTTAATATCTTTTTTTGGGTTTATGTAAAAAAAAAACCTGGTGATCTTTGCATTATTTACTTTTATTCCTACTTTTACTTGGAGTTTAAAGCACTATTTGTCTTTTATTTCAAATTGTTTTTACTCTGATTTTTCATCATTCTTTCACTAATGAAAGAAATAAGCTTTCTTAAGTTGAATAAACTTTAAATCCTTGTAATAAATTTTGCTTATTCATGGTGTATTATTATTTAAACATGTTATAGAATTCCATTTCTTTCAAAATGGAAAACACTTTACATCCAAATACATAAGACAGCATTAGAAGTGAACACAGGAAAATTTATAAATATAAATGACTTTATTATTAACAAAAAAAAGTTAAGAATAATTTAATCAAATACGAAACTGGTAATATTAAGTAAATAGAAATAAAATAAGAAATTAATGAAACAAAAATCAAATGACAGCAGAAGAGCTAAATAGTTAGTTATGTAAAAGATCAACTTAAATAAATTAATGGATAATTAGATAATACCCTGTGTCAAGTCTTGTGAAAGAAAATTGAAGTAGAAAAAAGTTAAATATACAACATTAGTAAAGAAAAGGAGATATAACCCAGAGACAAATAATATTTAAAGGAATACAAAACAACATTATGGCAATTAATATAATATTATACTAAAAATTCTTGAGGAAATGAACAATTTTGTAGCAAAATATTAATTATGAAAATCAACTCCTCCAAAATAAGTATAAAAGTTAAAGAAACTAATAACTACAGAAAAACTTTTAAAGTTTTACCTATACATGTCTCATCTGATGCACAAGTGTAGGCTACTCTGCCGAAGAACTTTATTTAATCTCCAACGAACAAAGAAGTTCTTTGTTAGACAAGATATTGCAGAACATAGGAAAAGACGCCTGGCATCCAAATTCATTCTCCAAAGCTAGCATAACCTCATTAGTAAAATGTAACACAGAGCTAAAAGAAAAGATGTAAATTAGCTTCATATATGCATAAGGAAGCAAAATGCCTCAAAAAAATATTTGCAAGTAGAATCCTATCGTCTGTTTAGTCTTAATGATAAAATATTTGGTCTTTGTGGCAGAAACATCACTATGTTCTCACCAAAATACCAAGTCTTTTCCTCCTGGACAGATAGATGGATTATATTTCCAGCCTCCCCTGCAATTAAGAGAAACATTGTGACTGAATTCTGTCCAAGGGAAAGTGGGTGGAAAAGAAGCCACACCCCTCCTAGGCCTGCTCCCTCGGACCTTCCACATAATCCTCCAACCTCTCTCTCCCTTTCCCATCGACTACTGTTGTATACAGAAATATCCATGCAGGACTCCCTGTCCTCAGAAGATAGATGAAGCGGCCACTGGATGGGAGGAGCTTGGATCCATGAATAAGTGAAACAGGGGCCCATGCAAATTTCTATTACACTGTGAAACAAGGAGACATGTGCCTTTAGTTGTTAAGTCCCTTGGATTCTTGTATATAGCTTTAGCCTACTTTGATAATTCAGGTTTTCTTTATGCAGGTAGAGAAAATAGAATCAAGAATCAATGATCAAAGCTATATACTGAAATGTAAAATTTATACTTTTAGAAAGCATATAGTGCATGTGGCAGGTTTTGAAGGAATAATTATGAACATGAATCATTCAGATTTCATACATATTGTTAAAGAAAACGAAAGATATCTTTTTCTACTAATTACCGCAGAGGGGTAAAAGTTATATCTCTTATTGTAAAAAGAGGGAATGAGAAGAAATGAAGTGATTCATTCAGCATTTTATGAAATAAACTTAGAGCCAGCAAGAATTATAGCAATTCTAGACTTAGAGCAAATGAACTGTCTGGACATGTCTGGAAAATTTCCACTACCACCTTGTCATCCACCCCACCTTCTTCCAATAATTACAGGGCCATCTAATCATGAGAACTCTTTGTCCCTTTCTGCTTTATTGGACTAAGGTTCCTTTCCCATTCCTATTTTGGGTTGTAGATCCTCTGCTACTCTCTTTCTTCCAACTCTTTTAAATTATCAATTTTTATCCATTTTACCTTCTAAATAATTTTCAGTATGTCCATTTCTCTGCATGCCCATCAGCTACAGCCTTGTTGAAGGTACCCTCTCACCTGCTCTGCCTCAGTGGCCTTCTAATGGGTCTGCATGCTTCCTGCAAATTTCCTTCCAAAACCCAAAACCCCTAATCTATATTTCAGACAGAATGGTATTTTCAAGGTGGATTTCAAATGACAATCATATCATATTACCCTGACTTTCCCACATACCCTCCCCACCTCTTGCCAAGTTTCCCATTGCTCTTTAAATAAAGACAGAATCTTCCAATAGGTCACAAATCTTTATAGGTATGTGTGTTTGTCTGTGTTTATAGTTTTCCCACTGCCTATAATCTGCTTCTCTTCTCTTTTCAACAAAGATTTAACTTCTCTGGATAGTAACTTAATCATCACTTTCTCAAAGAAGACTCTCCTGCCTTTCCTGACTAATTAAAATTCTCAAATATCCAGTTGAAGTGGGCCTTTACTTAACAGCATGAGTCAGACTTATTTTATATATATATATGTACACCTGGAGGTTGTTTTTTTTTTTTTTTTTTTTTTTTGTGATCAGTGACTAAAACTTGGTGGACGGACAATAGATAGTGGTTATATGAATGAGTGAATCCTAATTCCTGATTCTCAAATTATGCAGGGGTTGTCCATGACCCTGGGTTAATCTATGGTGACAGGAGACTACAAGTGACAAAAAGAAGTAAACAAGACAGCCTGGATCGAAGTAGAACTAGCTTGGGTCCTGTTTTAATTCCCTTTAGCTTATCAAGCAAATACCATAAAATGGGTCAGCTTAAATAATGAGAATTTATTAGTTCATGGTTTTGAGGATAAGAGAAAGTCCAAATAAAGGCATCATCAAGGCAATGCTTTCTCCCCAACATTGGCATTCTGAGACTGGCTTCCAGCTATCCTGGGCCCTTATCTTGTCACATGGAAAGGCACATGGTGGCCTCTTCTGGCCTCTCCCTTCTCTTCTGGGTTCTGTTGATTTCTGCTTCTGATTGTTCCCTTTGTGGCTTTCTCTCTCTCCATCTGAATTTCATTCTGCTCATAAAAGACTCCAGTAATAGGACTAAGGCCCATCTGGATTGGGGTGGGACACACCTTAACTGAAGTAACCTCATCAAAAAGTCCTACTTCCAATGGGTTCATATCCACAGGAATGGATTACATTTAAGAACTAGCTTTTTCCTGGGGTAAAAATAGCTCCAAACTACCACAGGTTCCATAACCAGGATTCCAATCTTCCCACTGTTTCACCACACAGCATCATCAAAGAGTTTTACTTAGCTTCTGATTGACACCCAATTCTGTTTCTTATATTAAAAGCCTTTCTTATATTTCTTATATTAAAAGCCTTTCATGGGCATTTTGAAGGTATGTGAGTAGTGTTTCAGTCCATCATCTACAGAGAACAATCATCTACATGGCTTTGTCTTTTTCTATAAGTTGTAAGTAAGTAAATCATAGAGCAAAAAGGAACAAACTCAAAATCAACCTCTTTATGCATTTATCATTAACTGGATCTAGCATACATTGAATTTCAGGTTTTACTTTACACACACTATTTTCTTCTCAAAGCAACGGAAATATGTATCATGGTCACTGTTTTAATGAGGAAACAAATGCTGGATGCTTTAAATTAATTACACAATGCCATCCAGCTAATAAGAAATTAATTCTCTTAACCCCAAAGACTTTAGCCTTTCACTGAACTGCTTTTACACAACCTCTGGAGCTATAGGAAACTATAGAAGAACCATGTGTTTGCATAACGGATGCATTGATAGAAGAGAAGGTAAGAGATTGTGTTCTATCTTATGGTTAAAGAAAAGAATGAAAGAGATTCTTCACTGGAAAAATAGGTGATGACAGAAGAAAGCAGGGAGGATTTATATGGCCACTTTGTAGAAACTGATTCAACTTTTCATCTCCCTGTGTCCACCTTCTCAAAGACTCTCAAATCACAAAAGTTATACCTACAGTAACTTGGATCCCACTGGCAGGTCTCCTGTGAGGAAAGGTGTTTTCTGCTGTCTCAGGGGAGATTTCCAAATACATTTTCACTTTGAAATAGCATTATTCACAATAATTAAGGTCTTGGACTATTTGTTTACCTCTACTTATTCAGGTAGAAAATAATGACTTTGAGAGATTTTATTGTCTTTGTCTGAGAATGTAGCCATCATATAAAATACTTTATCTTTTGGAAAACACATTCAGAGTTTCAAAATATTTACTTAATAAAAAAATTTTTTTAGGAACTTCAGCATATATTGAAGGCTTGTAAACATTCAAATTAGGGCCAGAATCTTTGGTTAAGGTAACAGCCCTTCCATTTGCATAGAACACTTTTTTTTTTATTATTAGAAAAATCATTCAGGAATTGATAGCTTATTTTGTTGATTCAAGAAAGAAATCTATATGCCTGAATCTATAATCCATTCTCTTATCAGAGTAATTTTTAAAAAACAATTTGCAAGATTGTAATTACATATCAACCTAATAAGACAAATGTAAATACTCAATCAAAATTTTGTTGCATTTAAGAATTGCTGTTCTAAAATTACTTACATTAGACAGTGTTTGTAGCTTGATATATTTTAAATTTCAATAATGTGTGGTTATGTTTAAGATAAAAACATATTAGACCAAAGGTTTTAATTAGATCAGATATATTTCCCAGTGATTCTTTTTGCTCCATATCACCAGTGATATTTTTCACCTAAAACAATTCTATTCATGTAGAATTATCAAAGGACTACCTAAAACTTTCCCCAAGAGCTTTAAAATGATTATACATCTTAGATAGTATATGCATTTTCTTTTTCCAAAAGAATGTTATACACAAAAATACTACGCACAATTCATTTCCTTCTTTTATGGCATTTCTTAATTTTCCTTCCTAGATTATAATCTCTATGTGACCACCTGTTCATTGGAGACAGGTGGACAGAAAATCAGGTCTTACATACTTTGTTCTTTTCAGTACCTGACCAAATGCTTTGTTATCACAATATCTACTCCCATTTGCTAATTAATTCAATGAATAATCATAAATTCAAAATATCCACATATTAACACTTTGAGTTGAACACCTTTTACCTTAGTAATACTATTCATAATCATGTTATTATGTCATTGGGAACTTTTGTTTGGAAAAATTTTGTAGTAATTGAAATATTCTAAGGTCTCACAGTTTTCAAAAGCATCTACTTTTCTAAAACTGAGATATTGACCAATGTACCCCAAGGATATAAAGATAAAACTAATCAACATTAACAATTTTGCCCTCCAGATTTTTTCTAAAAGGCAGTTAAACTCCATAGGATATAAAACCTTTTTACACATTCCATCCTAAATGATTTTTTTACCTAGAATTTTGGTTTTATTTAACCATAAAGCATATACTTCACATCATTTATTTTACTGGTCCTATTCATTTACTTTCCATGTAATAGAAATGATATTCCATGTTATATAAATAATAAAAATAACAATTTAAGTCATTTATTATTCATCTAATACTAATCATTAAGCTCAATAATTTTTTTAAGTCTTAAGAAAAGTTAAGAGCTAAGACAAACCAATCCCTTCATTTCTGACCAGCTAAACAACGATAACCAGAGGATGGTCATTAATCATCAACAAATTACAAAGAAAT
Organism: Dasypus novemcinctus; assembly: GCF_030445035.2. NCBI lineage: Eukaryota > Metazoa > Chordata > Mammalia > Cingulata > Dasypodidae > Dasypus > Dasypus novemcinctus. The sequence goes on along the minus strand of NC_080683.1, from coordinate 31,691,649 downwards.
CACCATGCCAAGTCAAAGGTAAAATCTATTGCAGTGACAATTAAAGTATTCAAAGATGAAGCTCAAAGCTTCTGCGATTAATAGACAGCCTAATATGACTTTATAGGGAATTTAAGCATAGAATTTTCCATAATGCTGAAATTCAACTGGATTTAATGACAGAGAACTTTACACGGTAATTTATATGGTAAGTTGCAGGGAAGACTCCTATGGCAATAAAGTTGACAGTGATTTGATGTAATTTTTTATCAATCAATTATTTATGCTGTGGAAAGTAATGGCCTGTACATATTGATTATAGTGCTTTTGCTGCAATCACATTTTTCTGAAGAAAATTCCCTGTGCTCTGCTGTGGTGTTGGCAACTAGCTCCAGGACTCAACAAAATAAGTTTGCAATCTTATCACTTTATGCTGCCAACTGTATCTATGAACTCCTTGCTGACCTTCAGATGAAATCACCCATGTAAGTCCAAAGAAATGTAGAGCTTTACAGACCTGTACTTTTTCTCAGATGAGTATATTGTTTTTCACATTTCTGCTACGGTCAAATAATGTGAATATTTCTTCTAAGATTTTGAAATAAGGTAAAGCTTCCCTATAATGAGGTTAATAGAGAGAAGAAACATTTGCCTGTGCTGTATGTACTCATTTAGGAGCAAATTAGGAACATTCACTTCAGTTTCTCATAGCTGAAAGATGTTGCTACATTTCTACCACTTAATCTGCTCTACGTTAGGAAATAAAATTTCTGTAGTATTTGGAGAGACTATCACACTAGACACAGATGTGATAAGAAAATAAAAATTGTGTTTTAATTCCAGTCTTATCACTTATATTAGTCACTTAAGTCCTGTACCTGTGAATTTTTTAAATTTCTAATATGGAGAAAATTATTTCTATAAGGTATGCAAGGAAATTAAGTAGATACCTAATAATAGAAATGATCTTTAGAGTATACTTGTAAGCTACTATAGAAATCAAATGGATAGTACATGTAAATTCCTTGACTATATCAGTAATGTAATAGTATTACATTTTGAAATTGTCATCAGCTATTATTTACACATAGTTCAAAAAGCCCTTTTGCGTTTATTTGAACATTTTTTAAAAATTATTTTTACAACTTGAAAAAGCATTCCATGTATAAAATTCCCTTTAAAGGCAAACCTAGTCTTAGATTTAGTGTACTGAGAATGAAGCAGTGGCCCCATAGCCTCGTTTTCCCACTGCATTGCTGGCTGGTGTTCAGTCCAGGACCTCCAAATCTCCACAAACCCTCAGCCCTCTTCTTCCCAGAGAACAGGAGTTTCACTGAGTGATGAACCTCCCCACTTTATGGCAGTTTTCTTCTCTTCTCAAATTACTCATGAACGAGAATGCATGTGAAAATGTCTCAAATAGCAGTTGAAATAAAGACCCAAGTTTTTCTTTGTCCTTGTAGAAAAGAAGCCTATTTAGTCACATTCTCATTCAAGTGTACTTGATTGCTGGGAATTCTGTTGAGTTTCATGGTATATTTTACATGTATGAACTCACTGATCTTTTAAGTAACCCTAGTAGGTAGATAATATTATTATAATCATTTCGTAGATAACAATACTGAGTCCTGGAGAGGTTCATGGCCTGTCCAATGCCATACACTTCCTTAAGTATCAGAGAAGTATGTAGAACCCAAGTCTGACTGACTCTAAAATCCATTTTCTTTTTTCTACATGCCTGTTCCTCATAGTGAAAATGAGAAATAATCACTCTGTGGTCTTTACTAGAAAATATTGTCATTGCATAGTTTGTAATAATTCTCAGAATCTTCCTTTACTTGAAAAAGCCCTGGTAGCTATCTGATGTTTGGTTTATCAACCTACAAATAGAGAAAGCTTCCTCCAGACATAATATTACCTCCCTACAATACGTTTCATTTATTGTTTCTCTTTTTTTAAAGGGAGGACATAAACAAACCTCTCTGTCATGTAACAGATTGAATGCTTACTCTGTGCCAGGCACTATTTTAGACATGGGGAATAGATTAGTACACAGAGAAACCTCACGAGTTACTTTTTAAAAGGGAAAGAGAGTCAATAAATAAGAAATGCAATAAATAAGTAAATTAAATCATATGTTAAAAAGTGGTAGGCACTCTGGAATAAGGAAAAATACAGCAACACAAGGGGAATTGGGACTAGAAATGGAGACAAAATGGATTTACCACCCCTCAAGGTATGAATCCAAACCAACTATGCAGTAAATACGTGTTCCCTGTGCCCATTTGGTATCTCTGATAGGGATGGAAACAATCACCCATGGTGAGCAGCTCACCACATGATTATGGAGGGACATGATCTGGAGTGCCCAGATCAGAGGAAGTGGGAAAAAAGTAAGAGGCAGTAGGAGATGAAGCCGGAGAAGAAGCAGAGAGTCAGATAGCGGAGGCGTAGGCTTTACTCTGATCAAGTGGGAAGTCATTGCAGCATTTTAAATAGAAAAGTGGCATAATCTGGCTTAAATTTTTAATGATTGCTCTTGCTTTTGTGTTGAGACTAGACTCCAGGGAAGCAAAGGCAATGCAGGAGAACAGATATGAGGATGATAAGAGACTATCACAGTAATCCAGGAGATGGATGATGGTGGTTTAAACCAGGGGAGTAGGGGGGAGGTAGTAAAAAATTCTTGGCTTTTTAAGCAATGCCCATAGGGTTTCCTGATGGATTAGATATGGGATGTGAGAAAAAGACATTGAGAATGACTCCAGGGGTTTGGCCTTGTCAACAGGAAGGATGGACTGTCATCAACCGAGATGGGGAAGGCAGCCCATGGAGCTGTTCTGGGGTTAAGATCAGGGGCACAGTTCTGGGGATTAAGTTTGACCTCCAAGTGGAGAATACTAATGGGACTATCCATTCAAGTCAAGAAGTCTGGAGAGAGACTGGAATAGGAAAAAGAAATGTATGCATCAACATATACATAGTATTCAAAACCAAGGGTCTGAGTAAATGACTAAATATGTGAGACTAGACAGAAAAGAGAAATAACTTTTTTTTGCCATTAGATTTATAGTAGACATCTTACCTTCGTTTCAATAGAGATTTCAATCAGGATAGCACCTTTTTTTTATGGAAAGAGATGAAAGGTTAGTGATTGAAACTTTTTGTGAGATTATTTTTAATTTTCTTTTCATGTGTAGATCTTCACAGTTACTCTTGTTCAATAATACGCCATTTCCTAATTAAAAATTCCAGCTCTCACATATACTTTAGGTCATCATCAATAAGCTAATTAATATATTAGTTCCACTCTGAGAGTGAAAATACAAAATGCCCATTGCCAAAGTTTGGATCCCTATTTTACAGACATTATTAATACCCAGTTAAAGTGTTTCAAGGAGTTTCACTTCTCTGCCTATAGAGAAAATTCCTATAACAAGAAATTGAAACATTATAAAATTGAACTTTAAGGAATATCCTTTTATTTTCCAGTAAGGGAGAAAATGTAATAATGATTTAAACATCTTAATATAGGAAAACTAGAGCCTTTAAACATGCAAATTGAAAGTGAAATGTAGAGTAAATGCAAATACCTCACTTTTTTTCTGTGATAAGCACTTTCTCCATTTTCATTTTTAATGTCAGAGAATTCAGAGAACTAAGATCTTTATTCTAAACCTCTAGAGGCTGCCCAAGAAAGGAATTATGTAGGTATGTGTCATAAACTGAAATAATAGCCTTATAAATTTAAATCCACACATAGAGTATAGTTATGTAGATTCCACCACCACCTTCACAGGGTCAGGCATCTCTCCAAAGCAATTCTAGACCCAGTTTCCTTTAAAGATCAGGGATGGGTTTGGGGCAAATCATAAAACCCAGTAAAAGTAAAAGATGCAATGATACAGGCTTGTAAGTACAGAGCTGGTAGGCATATACACTGATTCAAGCATCATGAAGAGAAAATCGGCAGGAAGGTCCTAGAGACAATTGCCTTGGGTGCCTCCCTGATACCCATTTTTCCATATCTGTCTTCTGCTGGCTCCTACCTCATTGTCCTGAGCTGATTTCCACCACACCACTGTGTCAGATGCCTGGGATAGAACGGAAGTAGATGAGTCCAGTTTGTCTTTCCAACAAGTCACATTTTTCCAATTGTAAGCTGTTTATTTTCTCAATTTACTGCACATAGATCTTTCTTTTTTTAAATTGTATCTATCATTGGGGTCTCTGCAGAAAACAGATGGCACATTCATACTGGATGATATGAATTATCTGGAACTGTATCGGTAAGAGTTAAGGACACCAACGAAACTCCAATCAGTGTGGTCACAATGGGAGCCACTCAGAAAGGATGTGGTGAGGAGCTTTCAAAATCCAGGGAAGGTCAGATAAGAGAGGGCCCCTGGCCTAGGCTGTGGCTTTGGTAGAGGAATCAGTACCCCAGCCTCACTTTCTTTCCACACTCTTATCTCTTGCCATTGCCTCCCTTTAACTAAGCCCAATCTGAAACCAGGAGAAGGGAACCCAACCCACTGAAGCAATCTAAATAGGTAACTATCTAGGCAAGATCAGCTACCTAACTCTCAGGGTCTAGTTCGAAATGAAGATGCAGAATTCCTTATTTAAAAATTTAAAATTTTGAAATTTGAAATTAAGGATTTCAAGATGGCAACAGCAGAAAATTAAGCCAAGTATGGGCCGTTGTGAGTGTGGGGTCGAGTGTGACCACACAGGTCAAGGGCTCGTGAAGTCGGCCTGCTCCCCAGACACGCAGGGGAAAAAGATACGGCACAAATCAAAAGGGCAAATGAAAGGTATCCTTCACACACTATGTTGCCTTGGATAGTTTACTTAAACAGTGTCTAAGCCTCAGTTTATTTGTCTGTAAAAGGGGGATGACAAAAGTACTTACTTGATATGTTTACTTTGAAAAGTAAACGAGATGTTATGTACAATTTGCTCAGGCTAGTGGCTGGCAAAGAAAAAGTGATCAGTAAAGATCAGCTACTATAGTTAATATTAACATTGCTGACTTAATATCAATATACAGAAAAATATATTTATGTAATTGCACATGCAGGTTATGCCATTTCCATCATTTTAGAAAAATTCAAGTTAGTTTACTACCTTTCTTCAGGAAATGTTTGTATTTACATAATTTGAAAGAATCCCTAAATGTTTCACTGGTAAATATGCACTTTCTAAAACTGGAAAAGATTTCCTGCCAGTATGTCATCTTCTTAAAACTAAAGATATTATTCTGTTATGTAAGGATCACAGTTTTTTAAAATAAGAATAAACTTAAAATCGGTCCTTGTAAGACTCTCCCAGTACGAGAGTTTCTGGCCTTTTGTATTACTTGTTATCTATTTTGGCTGTTCAAAAATTGCTTCTATCCTAGTTTTCAGGCCATAGGCTGAGCATTTGAGTTCTAGATATGTTATATTATAACAAATTTAAATTAATTTTAATTACTTTAACCATCTATCCCAAAGACTACACTTTATTTTAAAAATCAAAAGAAAGTGACTGAACATTTCTAGTTCAAAAAAAAACAACAAACTTAAATCCTGCTTGCTTGATAAATTAATACTAATGTTTTGTTTTTCTCTTCAGCTTAGGTTTCTTACCTATGAAGAAAATATGACAAGTTTTCTAAAAGAGTATACATAAAAATTGGTGATTACAAAGCACTCGAATAAATACATCCCCGTATTGAACGTATATATTGCTTTACTTTTACTATATTCTACACAGTAACTAATATTACTGTAGTAGTAATCCTAGCTGGAACAGGGATGTTTATTATCTCATTGTTGGAAGGTCCCCAGAAGAAAGAACAACATACTCTCATGTACTTTGATTTTTAAAATGGGAGATTATAAAAATTTTACATTATAAAGGTCCTTTTTCCTTTTCCTTTTCAGTGGCAGTCTTAAAGTGGCCCTAATATATTACACCTGCTTCTCTCTGTTGCAAGTCAAGGTCAATCCATAAAAAATTTGCCTTGCTGGCATACAAAAAGTTGAAGGTGGTTTCTGTCACCTTGAATAATTTTGCACATTTCTCTTTCCTTAAAAAAAAAGTGAAGTAGCAGAGACTTTATTTTGTACTAGTCTACTAAAGATTAATACTGCACTCTGATATTCCTGAGAAAACCCAATTTCTAAAATGATTTTGCCTTGTTACAGCAAAGAAAAAAATAAATCTTCACACTACACTGTACGTGCAGACGAATAGACAGCGGAAAGGAGCCCTCAACCTCAGCAGCAGAGCACAGATGCGTCCCAGGGGAGGTCAGAAGGGCAGATGGCTGTCACGACTTCATGTCTGAGAAACATGTGTTGCCTTAAGTTAGGCAGGGGATTTCTGTGATAGACCACTTTTGTTTACTGGTACTTCAAATTCTTCTCAAACCCCTATTGATAATTTACACAGCCATTTTTATCCTCCATGCCTCATTTCTGATTAAATTTTACCTGAGAGAATAAATTTGACTTGTTTCGTGCTCACTGCAAAATCTTTGCATACATTGGTCCTTTAGAGCTCAACTTACACACACAATCATTCAGTGCCTTACTGCCACCTCACTAAAGAGCACAAAATGTGAAATGAAGAGCATTCCAGGTCTTTCTGACCCATTTACAGAGCCTTTTAAACTGACCTCAATTCTGACTACTTTGTCTCTCCACAAAATCTTTTCACTTGCCCTACCCATTTCCAGTCTAAATTAGTCCAGTCTATCTGATAAACAACAACAAAAGTTATCTTCCATAAATGTCAGAGCTGCTCTGGAACATATTTGCTCAAAATATATACCCCGTTCAGAGAAATTTCATAAACCATTTTATGTTCCAGGCACTGGTTTAAGCATATAAACAGATTGCAATACATTTTAAAATGGATTTAGTAATAGCTGTTTCTACAAAGTACTAATGGGAACACAACAGTGAGTCTCTGGAGACATATGGAAATGTAGGAATTCATGGTCTTGGTAGCAGTTTAAGTCAATACCTTCAAGACTTGAAAACGTCTTTTTCAGCCTTCTCTAGGGCACCTCCTTTCTGTGCAGTCTGTGTTCAGCACCATCAAGTTGTCTTCAGTTCCTTACACAGCTTCATGCCTCCAATTCTTTTTCTACCGTTAACATTCTTCCCTGCCCCTCCTCCTTTATTCCTGCCCAAGCCTGCTCTGCCTTCAAGATTCCATTGAGGTGTGACTTCTAAGATGATATGCCTGATAGCTCCAGTTGAGATTTAAAAAAAAAAAAGCGCTATATTCTCCAATAACACCAGATAAAAATATCCTTTATAGCATGTAATTCAATACACCAGTGATACATTCATTAGTATATATTCCCCCTCTTTAATATAAACTAATTGAGATAAGAAACATGTGATGTTCTTTCAAATTTCCAGAACAGTGCTTGCATTCAATAAAATTGCTTAAAAACAACAGTGAATCCTACAAAACAAAAATGTCTTTTGCTTTTGTGCTGACCAATAATTTTTGAACGATTTGGCCTCAGGACCCTTTGATACACTAAAAATTAATGAGAACCCCAAATGAATTTTGTTTAGATGGATTATTTCTATTGCTATTTCTAATCTCATATTAGAGAGTAAAACTGAGAAAATTAAAAATATTTATTAATTCATTTAGAAATAATAATAACCTGCCATGACCCACTGGATGGACTAGGGGAGAGTATAAACTGCAAGGTAAACTATGGTCCATGCAGTGTGGCAGTGCTCCAGGGTGTATTCACCAAATGCAGTGAATGTGGTGTACTGATGAAAGGGGATGTTAGTGGGGAAGGAGTGGGGTGTGGAAGTGGGGAGTGGGGTACATGGGAACCTCTTATGTTTTTTAATGTAACATTTTGTGTGGTCTATTTAGCTTTTAAAAAAAGACAATAAAATGGGGGATTCAAAAAATAATAAAGGCCAATGTATGTTAACAGGACACATTTTTTTAATGAAAATTAACTATATTTTCCAAAACACAGTTTAATGAGAAAAGTAGCAATGTTTTACATGTTTGCAACTGTTTTCCAAATCTAGTTAACCAGAAAACAATTGCATTGTGTCCTCATATTTGCTTCTATTTTCAAGTTGTTGGAATATGCTCTTTTAGTTGAAATATATGAAGAAAATCCAGCCTCACACAAATGTACAGTTGGAAAGGAAAAGAAAATTTAAAAGCTTCTTCAGATAAATGTGAATGTTGTTATTGAAACTATACCCAAACTCAACAAGTAATAGTGTCCTTTAGGTTAATTATGATATGGAATATGAAATCATATTGGTGAACTTTTTATACTGTTATATTAATCCCCTTGGTCCATTTTGCATTTCATTGTAACACCATACAATTTTCATGTAGAAATATTATTTTGCTGAATTATCACTAAAATTTCAAAATGTTGACACATTTCATTATTCTATTTATTAATATGAAAAGACCCACATTCTTTAATATCTCCACTGATCACATGAAAAAGTCTTTAAATATTTGGGAAGTTGAGATAAATTTTATAAAATTCTAATTGTCATCTGAAAGTTCATTTTATCCTTGGAAACAAATATTCTCAAGAGTTTTCTCTGAACTGATATATTCACCTTGTTCAAATTCAAGAAAATGTCTGCTGAATAACCACAGTTTTTCTGTCATTCTTTCAAGTAAAAAATGGTATTCCATTAAAATAGTGATTGGTTCAGTTTACCATTCAAATGCACAAGTACTTTTCTCTTAGATAACCATCATACTTTGGTATGCAGCACTTCCCATTTCAACACATAGAATATTAAAAACATGTGTACTCAAGGATCAAGATTTAAGAAATTTAATTATTTTTACTGCTCCAGTAAGAATATCTTAAATACAACTGACACATTTTAAAAGGCAAAAATATTTTGTTTTTTTAATGTGTAGTGTGGAAGGTATAGCCTGGTTTCTTTTTGCTTATAGTAAAGTATGAGAGGAAAAAAGATAAATTGAGAAAGGAATTATTAAGCAAAAAGGAACCAGCACTTGAAGATTGGAAACTTCTTGGTCTATCTGGATTGCAAAAGATGAGAGAGCATCCTCTGGAGAGAACACCAAGGGTGTGGCTAGACAACTCTTGGCTTGAGAGATTAGGCATGTGACTCCTGGACCCACCCCACCATCTCAGCAGAGCCAGGAAGAAAGATGGGGTTATCCAGAAAGGGTCAGCTCAGGAATTACATGGGTGACTGTCATGGTTTTTGAGAATGTCATACTATCAGAAACACTGCCAGCCTAGACTGAAAGGGGCAGAGATTGTACAAAGTAAAGAAAAGCTGTCAAAATTTTGGGATTCCAAAGCAGGTAATGAGCCAATTGAGGTAGTCAGCTGCAAGTCACCCTTCACTCCAAGGGTGGGTCACAGACCACCTCTGTGACCATGGGCCCAGAGGGTGGTCCTACCTCTGTAGGTGCACAGGGTAGAGCATTGAACCTCTGAGGGTTACTCTCAGGTCATGAAACCTAATGGAAGTTGTCCTGCTGATTTTACACTTGTTTTGGACAAAGGATCCCTTTCTTTCTTTCCTCCCTTTCAGAATGGGAATGTCAATCCTATACCTGCACTACCCCCACCACCTTGTATTTTGTTTCCAGTTTCACAAGTTCATGGATGGAGAGGAATTTTGCCCCAGACTGGGTCATATCCAGCAATTCACCCATCCCTGACTTAAAAGATTTAGATGATAAGATTTAAAACATTGAGTTGATGTTATTTAAATGAGATTTGGGGTTTAGAGTTTAGGGATAAGACTTTTGGGTGTGTTGGGATGTTGTGAATGTATTTTGTATATAAGATGAACCTGAATTTTGAGGGTCCATAGGAAGACTATAGTGAATTAAATAGTGGCCCCCAAAATTAAATCTACCCAGGACTTTAGAATGACACCTTATTTGGAAATAAGGTCTTTGCCGATAAATTAGTTCAGATGAGGTCCTATTGGATTAGGGTGGGCACTAAATCCAATGATTGGTGTTTTTATAACAAGAGGAGAGGACATAGAAAGATGGAGGGAAGGAGGCCACATAAGGACAAAGACAGAGATTGGCTGGCATGATGACTAGGCTTCTGGGAGCCATCAGCATCTAGGGAGAGTTAAGGAAGAATTAATTCTTCCCTAGAGATTTCAGAGGGGTATGGCCATACTAGATTATAGGTTTTTAGTTTCTAGACCAGTAAGAGAACACATCAAATTTGTGGTAATTTGTTATAGTGGTCCTAAGAATCTATAATAGGTAAGATCTCATAGGGTAATAAGAAAAATCATCTCTGAAATATTCGATTTGAGATTTAAATAATGATAGAGTCAGGCATGCCAAGATTGGCGCAAGTACGACACACGAAGAAAGTCACATGCAGAAAGAAGAGCAAGTCCAAAGGATGAAGTTTAAACTATTAATATTTGAAAAACCAAAGATTTAGCAATTTTGTTAGACAGAGAAGGTAAGGGGGGGAGGACATTAGAGGCTGAGATTTGAGAAGAGTATTAGGGGTCAGTTCATGAGCCATGGGAAGGAATTGTTTGAATTTTATTCTAAGTTCAACAGGAAGCCATTTGATTATTTTAAATAAAAAATAAAATGGATTTAAATAGGATCTAATAAGCAAAGATACTGCTTTAAATATTATGTGTCTTCTTCCAGAAGAGTGGAAACCTGGATCTTTTGAACATGAAGGCTTAGGGTTGGAATGTGTTGGGAATTACGGTTAATGGGCACAGTGGCACGGACAGATGTATATGCCCTAATGCTTGGAACATGTAACTATGTTATAGTAAAAGACAAAAAAGACTTTGCAGGCATAGTTAAGGTTAAGGATCTTAAAATGGTTTACTCTCAATTTCTGCGTGGGCCCAATCTAATCACAAGAACCCTTAAAAGCAAAGAACTTTCTGAACTGGAGGCAGAAGTTATGCAGCAGGAGGCACAGTCACAGAGATTTGAAAGATGAGAGGGACTCAGCACATCATTGTTGATTTGAAGATGGCAGAGGCAGCGTGATGATGAATGCAGGTGGCCTTAAGGTGCTGAGAGAGACTTCTGGCTGTCAGCAAAAAAACAGGACCACAGCCCTACAGCCACAAAGAACAGAGTTCTGCTAAGAGCAAACGACCCAAAGCAGTCAACCCAATCCAGTTTACCTGGGCTTCTGAACCACAGTGCTGTAAGATAATCGATTTGTCTTGTTTTAAGCCACTATGTTTGAGGCAATTTTTTTGTGTGTGTCTATGGCAACAACAGAAAACAAATACATATGGTTTGGTAGGTAGAAACAAATTTTAGAAAAATAAAACCTAGGGCTTTTATTATAAAACTAAAAGATGGCAAAGTAAAACAATTTTACTCTTCTCATCTACCTAAATCCCAGTTTATTAAACAAAAAAGAAAAAGAACCTCTAGATTCAATAAAATCAAGATACATCTATAACTCCAAATCACAAACTGAAATAACATACAGTAGTGAAATTTGTATAACATCTAGGGAAGATCATGAAAACTGCTAAAAATCTTGAATAAGGTACAGGTTTCTCTGAAAATAAATTAGGCTTTCTTTCCTGGAAGGCCTGAAAGCAATTCTTTAATGGAATCTCAGAATGCTAAGATAAAGAAATGGACTTAGGGACAATCAGAGACAAGCCTATATGGATCTACTCTATTCCATAGGGTAATCTGGAACCAAGAGGCTAAAAGAGATCTACTTCCATGTAAAGTTAAAATCTAAAAGGTCTATCACTTTTAGATAGACCTGTAGTACTTGTGCTCAAGTACTAGAACAGCAACATTAATCATTGTGATGATGAGAGAAAAATAACATATTTAAAACAGATGAAAAGTGTGCGACAAAGGAGAAGTAGAAAACAAACTTGAGAAAAATAATTTAAAGTCTTTTAAAATGGAACAAAAGGAAGAGCACAAGAGATCAAAGAGCAGATGAACTAGCAACCAAAATAGAAAGCTATCTGGTAAAACTAAGGAAAGAAATAGATAATGACAATAAAACCATAAGGAAATGAAAGGTACATTAGAAGCTGAGATAAATAATTGGATACAAATAGCAAAACGGTCAGGCATGAGGCTAAAGAAAATTCCATAAAACAAAATAAATAACGAAGACATAAAAGACAGGAGAGAGCACATAAGAAAAGGCAACAGTAAAAGAGTTATAATTTGTGTTTCTGAAGAAGAAATCTTGGCAAATGGAATAAAAAAGAGATTTAAAATATTTTTAAAGAAAATATTTTATAAAAGGGCAAATATGCTGACCAAGAGAAATTCTCTATCCCCCCCGCCCCCCAAATGTATAAGAATGAGCAATCTCAAGATACACCTGATGAAGTTGCTAAATTTTAAGGGAGAAAAAATGGCTATGACTATCTAGGAGTAAAAGCAACTCACTCATAATGAGGAAAAAAAAAAAAATTACCTTCTAATACCTGCACAGAGCTTTACTTTACAAATGTTGTAAAAGAATTGTGGGCACACAGCCATCAGGTCAGGCAGATAAGGCTCAGCTCTCACAAAAACAATGGACAAAGAGCCAAAGGCTGTCTTAGGGACTTGCTTTGGGAATACAGCAGACCAGGACACTGCTTCACAACACCCAGGAGAGTGAAGGACAGAGAGACGAAAAAGCCAAAACAACTAATAATGAGTTATCTCCCCCACCCCTGAGATATTAAGCAAGGGTAAAACTCCTGGCAAATTAACTCTACCTGAAGGGAGAGCAGACATCTTCCTTCCTACCAGCTGCTTTGGATATATATAGAACGGGAAGATGTTCTGAGTCATCTGGGAGGGTACAGGAACGTTAAAAAAGCCAAAGGAAAATCGTGACTGGCTCGCCCCTGTGGTTGGAAGGGGCGCATATACCCCGCCCTCAGAGCAAATAGTGTAGGTGAATCTGCTGGCTCCCAGCTATAGAATGAGCGGGTAGATCCCCGGGGAGGAAGAATACTGGGAGGGTAGAGAGTGGTTTCTTTGTGGTGAATTTAGTCAGCTGAGACCCCTTTGAATATCAGGAGGCACCCCAACTTGACAGGGAGAGGGAAGGGGGATCTCCTCAGGCAGGCTCTCACACCCAGCTGCCCAGGTAAAGAAAGGAAGTAGAGCAGAGAGGAGGAAAAGGCATACAGGTGCCTAATCAGCAGGACTCTACCAAACTGCAAGGAATCCAACCTGCCCAAGAGAAGGGAGTGGATAGCCTTCTGAAAGGCTAGCTAACCTAAGGAGACAGGTTAGCTCAGTGGAAGAACTCCTGCCTTGCATATACAAGATCTTTGGTTCCATTCCCAGCTGCTCTTGGAAAGTGATCCATCAGGTTATCAGGTATCCAGCTGATACTTTATGACAGGAGAAAAATAGACATCCTTTTTTTTTTTTAATTAACTTGTATCTGATCTCTTATTTGGAAAAAAAAAAGTTCCTTTTTAAATTTTCCTTATTTTATTCAATTAAACCCAGTTCAAAACCTGTAGAGGGTGGGCTGCAGGGTAAGTAATTGATGAACATCAGCAGACTGAAGAGATCCTTAGGTATCTAAGAAGGAAAGGTTTTTTTCTGTGTGTTTTTGTTTTTGTTTTTGTTCTTTCTCTCTTTCTTTCTCCTTTTTAAAAATGAGTTGCTGCAGTCTTGTTTCTTGTTTGTTGTGTTTCCCTTTCCTTTGCTTCTCTGTTGTTGTTTTTTGTTTTGTTTTGCTTACTGATTTTCCCTACCTATGCTATTTCTTTTCTCTCCTTCATCTTTCTATCTCCTGTTCTCTGTTGCTGTTCTTTCATTCCACCTTATTTTTGTTTGGTCTTCAATTTTCCTTATTTTTATTTCAATCTCTCTTTTTTTCTGTTTCCTTTCTTTTCTAAATTATTTTCTTTCTTTCTTTTCCTCCCTTCTCATCATTCCAGCCTTTTAATTCATTTTATATTTTTTCTCTATTATGTGTTTCATTTCATTGTTTCTTTTCTAATTTTTTAATCTTATTCCTCTGTACTTACTACTTATTTTAATTATTTATTTTCCTATGTTTATATGGATCTTCTCCTATGTTTTACTATCATTATTACTATTATTCTTTTTCTCTTCTTATCTGTTTTCTTTTCTCTGGCCCTAATTTTTTTTCAAGAGAATATAGACAACAGCAAAGAAATAGAATAAAAGGAATGAAGTGTCAAAGTGAGACCTTGCCACATGCACAAAAACAACAACAAAATAAAACCCTAGAGTAGAGAGAAGCTAGAAAGCTGAATAAACACATCAAGATAAACAGATGCCTAGACACCAACAAAAATTACAAACCATACTAAGAAACAGGAAGACATGGCCCAATACAATAAAAAAACTAAAAACCTGGAGGAGATGCAGAACATTGAAGAACTAATCAGACATGTCCAAACAAATATCATGAATCAGTATAATGAAGTGAAGGAAGAGATTAAGGATATTAAGAAGACAGTGGGAGAACATATTGAAGAACTTATAAACATACATAAAAAGATAATGGACATGATAGTGATGAATGGCATGATACAAGGAATCAAAATACACTGCAAGCACATAACAGCAGATTTGAACAGGCAGAGGAAAGAGTCAGTGATGTGGAAGACAGCACATCTGAAATCAAACAGATAGATAAAAAGATAGAAAAAATCCAGCAGGGACTTAGGGATTTGAATGACAAGATGAAATGCACAAACATAGGCATTATAGGCATCCCAGAGGGATAAGAGAAGGGAAAGGGAACAGAAGGTGTGTTGGAGGAAATAGTGGCTGAAAACTTCCCAAACCTATTGAGGGAGATGGATGTACATGTCCAGGAAGTGCAGCACACCTCAGAAAGTATAAATCCTAACAGATTACCTCAAAGACATATACTTCTCAAACTGTCCAGTGCTCAAGACAAAGAGAGAATACTGAAAGCAGCAAGAGAAAAGAGAACCATCACATACAAGGGCTGCCCAATAAGATTAAGTGCTGATTTCTCATGTAGGACCATGGAGGCTAGAAGGCAGTGGTACGACATAGTCAAGGTGCTAAAAGAAAAAACTTCCAGATAAGAATTCTCTATCCAGCAAAGGTGGCATTCAAAAAGAGGGGAAGTTCAAAATATTGATAGATAAGCAGAAATTAAGAGAGTATGTCAATAAGAAACCTGCCCTTCAACAAATACTAAAGGGAATTCTGCAGGGGAAAGGAACAAATTGGAGAGAGAGAGTTGGGAGAAAGTGTAAGAACAAGTAAAAAAGATGAAAAGAGAAATAAAAGCAACATATCACATATGTAAACTTAAGGAAAATATGGCTAATGTAAGTAATTACTGGACAGTAATAACATTGAATGTTACTGGATTAAACACAAGTCAAGAGACATAGATTAGCAGAAAGGATAAGGAAGTATGATCCATCTATATGCTGTCTAAAGAAATCCTCCTTAAACCCAGGGATGCAAGGAGGATGGAAGTGAGTAGTTAGAAAACAATTTTACAAGCAAACAATAACCAAAAAAGGGCAGGAGTAGTTATACTAATTTTAGACAAAATAGATTTTAAATGCAAAACTATTGTAAAAGACAAAAGATAACACAATATATTAAAAAAAGAGGTAATATGCCAAGAAGAAGAAGATTCATAAGCATTTATGCATCTAACCAGGGTGCCTCAAAAAACATGAGACAAATACTGGAAAGAATAAGTGGAGAAATAGATGCCTTTACAATTATAGTGGGGGGAATTTAATACACCATTATCACCACTAGACAGAACATCTCAACAGAGAATCAATAAAGAAACAAAGACTTTGAATAATACATTAGAGGACTGGGACCTAATAAACACATACAGAACACTACACCCAAATACAGCAAGCTATACATGATTCTCAAGTGCACATGGAACATTCTGTAGAATAAGCCACATGCTACACCACTAAACAACTCTCAATGAATTCAGAAAGATAGAAATTATACAGTGCAATTTCTCTGAGCACAGTGGAATGAAGCTGGAAATCAGTAAGGGGCAGAGAACCAGATTAGGCACAAAGATATTCAAGTTTAACAACACACTCTTAGACAAACACTGGGTTAAGGAGGAAACCAAAAAAAAAAAAAAAAGAACAACACTAACTACCTTGAAATGAATGAAAATGACAACACAATATATCAAAACCTATGGAATGTAGCAAAAGTTGTACTGAGAGGGAAATTCATAGGCATAAATGCCTATATTAAAAAAGAAGAAAGAGTTAAAATCAAGGACCTAACTGCACACCTGAAGGAATTAGAAAAAGAAAAACAAAGTAACCTAAAGGGTGTAGAAAAAAAGAAATAATAATGATTAGAGCAAAATGAAATGAAATTGAAAATATGAAAGCACAGGAAAACTAAATAAAACCAAAACTGGTTCTTCAAGATTAATAAAATTTTCAAGCCCTTAGCCAGACTAAAAAAGATAAAAAGAGAGAAGATGCAAACACATAAAATAAGAAAAGAGGAAGAGGATATCACCACTGACACCATAGAAATAAAGAATATCATAAGAGAATACTTTGAAAAATTATATGATAAGATGGATAATTTAGAGGAAATGGACAAATTCCTAGAAATACACAAGGAGCTTTCATTGTCAAAAGAAGAAATTGATGAACTCAACAGACCAATCACAAGTAAAGAAAGAGAATTAGTCATCAAACCCTCCCAACTAAGAATAATCCAGGACCAGATGGGTTCACAGGTGAATTCTACCAAACACACCAGAAAGAACATCAATCCTGCTTCAACTCTTCCAAAAAATAGTAGAGGGAACATTGCCTAACTCATTCTATGATGTGAAAATCACCCTAGTACCATAGCCAAACAAAGTTGCCATGATAAAGGAAAACTATAGACCAATCTCTCTAATGAACATGGATGCTAAAATCCTCAACAAAATGCTTGCTAATTTTATTCAACAACACATCAAATGAATACACCATGACCAAGAGGGTTTCATCCTTGATATGCAAGGATGGTTCAACATTAGATAATCAATCAATGTAACATACCACATAAACATATTGAAAGAAAAAAATTACAAGATCATCTCCATAGATGCAGAAAAAGCATTCAACAAAATACAGCACCCTTTCCTGATTAAAAAAACACTTCAGAAGATAGGAATAGAAGGAAATTTCCTCAACATGATAAAGGGTATATATGAAAAACCCACAGCTAACAGCATATCAATGGTGAAATCCCAAAATCTTTTCCTCTAAAATCTGGAACAAGACAAGGATGGCCACAGTCCCTGCTCTTATTTAGCATTGTATTAGAAGTACTTGCTCAAGCACTTAGGCAAGAAAAAGACATGAAAGACATCCAAATTCAAAAGGAAGTAGTAAAAATTTCACTATTTGCAGGTAATATGATCCTATACCTCAAAAGTTCTTGGAAATCCACATCAATGCTTCCAGAGCTTATAAATTAATTCAGAAAAGTGACAGATTATAAGATTATATGCAAAAATCAGTAGCATTTCTGTAAACCAATAATGAGCAATCTGAGAAGGAAATCAAGAAAAATATCTCATTAACAATAGCAACTAAAAGAATCAAATACCTAGGAATAAATTAATTAAAGATGTAAATGACTTGTATACATAAAACTACACTACACTGTTAAAGGAAATCAAAGGAGACCTAAATAAATGGGAGATTATTCCCTGTTCAAGGATAAGAAGACTAAGCATCATTAAGATGTTTATCCTACCCAAACTGATCTACAGATTTAATGCAATCCCAATAAAATTCACCACAGTATGTTTTACTGAATTGAAAAGCTATGAAATTTATTTGGAAGAGAACAAGTCCCCAAGTAGCCAAAGACATATAGAAAAAGAAAAATGAAATTGGAGAAATCAAACTACCTTACTTTAAAACATACTACAAAGCTACATTGATCAAAACTGCATGGTACTGGCACAAGCACAGACATACTGACCAATGGAATTGAATTGAAAGTTCTGATATAGATCCTTGCATATACAGTCAACTGATATTTGACAAGGCTGCTAAGCCCATTCAATGGGGAGAGAATGACCTCTTCAACATATGGTGCTTGGAGAACTGAATATCCATATTCAAAAGAATGAGAGAAGAACACTATCTTACACCTTATATAAAAATTAACTCAAGATGGATCAAAGATCTAAATATAAGAGACAAGTCCATAGAGATCTTAGAAGATAATTTAGGGAAGCATCTACAAAATCTTGTATTAAGAAATGGTTTCAGGGAAGCGGACTTGACCCAGTGGTTAGGGCATCCATCCACCACATGGGAGGTTCATGGTTCAAACCCTGGGCCTCCTTGACCTATGTGGAGCTGGCCCAAGTGCAGTGCTGATGTGCGCAAGGAGTGCCGTGCCACACAGGGGTGTCCCTGCATAGAGGAGCCCCATGTGCAAGGAGTGCACCCCATAAGGAGAGCTGCCCAGCATGAAAGAAAGTGCAGCCTGCCCAGGAATGGTGCCGCACACACGGAAAGCTGACACAACAAGATGATGCAACAAAAAGAAACACAGATTCCCGTGCTGCTAACAACAACAGAAGCGGACAAAGAACACGCAGCAAATAGACACAGAGAACAGACAACTGGGGTGGGGGAGATGGGGAAATAAATAAATAAAATCTAAAAAAAGAAAAGAAAAGAAATGGTTTCATGAACTTTACACCCAAAGCATGAGCAACAAAAGAAAAAAATAGATAAATGGGACCTCTGCAAAACTGAAAACTTTTGAACCTCAAAGGAGTTTATCAAGAAAGTAAAAATGCAGCCTTCTCAATGGGAGAAAATATTTGGTTAGCCATATATCTGATAGGGGCCTAATGTCCAGCATATATAAAGAAATCCTACACCTTGAAAATAAAAAAAAAAAAACATTTTTTAAATGGGCAAGTGATTTGAATGGTCACTTCTCCAAAGAAGAAATACAAATGGCTAAAAAGCACATGAAAAGATACTCGACATCACTAGCTATGAATGAAATGCAAATCAAAAATACCATGAGATTGTCGGCGGGGAGTGGCGCTGCAGGCATGGATGTTGGTTTCGCTTTCTCCACCGCCGCCACCACGGTGGCTGCTGGAAACCTCCTCACACCGCCTTCACGAGCCGCGGGCATCAACACACCTCACCAGCCATGTGCTGGGGACTGCTGGCCAGGGCTGCTAGTCATCGAAGGGGGACCATGCTACAAACTCACGCAAGCCACTGGCCAGGAGAAGTAGACAGCTTTGTTGACAGAAGCGGGGGAGCCAGGGTGCGCGGGTTTATGCGCGATCTGCGAGTGAGTCCGGGGAAGGGGTAGTGGACGAGAGTTATATAGGGTGAACGCGGAAACATTATCTGATTGGTTGGGACAGCAATATGTCTATATATGGTAACTATAGATTTACTAGACAAAATGGCGGAAGGAGATGAAATGGCGGCACGGCGCATGTGCACTGTCCTCGCCCCGTGACTCAGCGCTTTGAAGACCATCCCTGAGTTTACTCAAGGGCTTGTGGGGGCTAGAGTTTACTCATAGTCCTGTGTCTTGTAGTGCAAGTCTCATGGCTTAGACGGCTGCACTGTTGGGCCTTCCCTCATGAGATATCATCTTACACCCATTAGTCTGGCAGCAATTAAAAAATAAGACTACAAGTGTTGGAGAGGTTGTGGAGGAATGGGAACCCTCATCCACTGCTGATGGGAATGTAAAATGGTGCAGATTGTGGAGAACAATCTGGTAGTTTGTCAGAAAGTTAACTATGGAATTGCCATGTGATCCAGCAATTCCATTACTGGATATATGCCCAGAAGTATTGAAAGGAAGGTCATGAGCATTTATATGCACACCAATGTTCATAGCAACATTATCCACTATTGTCAAAACTTGGAACCAACCCATATGCCCATCAACAGATGAATTAATAAACACACTGTGGTACATACATACAATGGAATATTATTCAGCTGTAAGAAGGAACATGGTATTAATCCACAGGATAACATGAATGAATCTTGAAGACCTTATGCTGAATGAAGTGTGTCAGTGATAAGGGATACATGTGAGGAGGGTCACCTGGGCATATATATAAGGCATATAAGTGTGTTCAAATGTTCATGGGGCATTGTTATGATGGTAGAGAGTCACACAATAACCAAAGGAATATTGAATTCCCATCCTCAGGAGCTCTACCATATTCTCTAATGGAATAGCAAGAATCCTCCGAGTACAGGAGCAATGACTAGTGAAGGAGGATGTTCCATTGATGGGCCCATAATATTGATGACTGTATTTATGAACCTTTACTCTTGAAATTGAACCTTAGCCTAGTATTGTAGGATGACTGAGAGTTACCTCTTGAGAGCCTCTTTGTTGTTCAAATGTGATCTCTCTCTAAGCCAAACTCAGCATATAAATGCATTATCTTCCCCCAGCATGGGACATAACTCCCAGGTATGAGCCTCCCTGGTACCAAGAGATTACTACCAAGTACCAACTAGCAATGCAGCTGGAAAAATACCTTGACCAAATGGGGAAAAGTTAAAGACAAATGAATTTACATGGCTAAGAGATTTCGAAGTGAGTTGGGACATCATCCCTGATGTTAACTTACACTTATGCATGTTTCAGCAGGATTCATTGACTACCAAAGTAAATACTACCTCAAATAGTAGGGGTTGTGAGGGCTCTGGAAACATTCAGACACTATAGTCAAGGTAGATAGCTCAAGAGTTTGATGCTTTGCCAGTGTGCCTACTTTGGAATTTATGCTCCCCTATATAACAGAGTTGGACTCAGTTGTGATTTCCCTAAACATGGCTATTTGAACCTATAATTAGTACTAGGATTGATAGGTATACATCTAAGAGGTTAAAATCTTTGGGCTGTCCATGTGCCATCTGGACCCTGAATCTCAAGTGAATTGCAAAACCTACTCCCCAGTTCATTAGACTCACCTAGGAAAACTAACAAGGAGATGATGATGGACAACAACCATACCATACCAAGGAACTGAGAGAGTGGACAACTGCAAGCAAGAGAGTCTAATCCATCTGCTACATGGGATCTGAACCCCCTCTCAATTAGAGGTCTAGTGGGCATCACCATCCCAGAATCCTCAGGATTGGGGGATGAACTATGAACTAAAGTGACTTGCTGGTATTCTACTATAGACTTATTGTGATTCTAGCAATGGAAGAAATTATATTATTGATGTGGAGGAAGTGGCCACTGGAGTTTCTGCATGCAGGGAGAGGGAAAAACTGGTGAAATATGAGGGCATTTCCAGGACTTGGGAATTGTCCTGAATGACATTACACAACAGATAAACGACATTACATATCTTGCCAGAACCTACAAAATGGTGTGGGAGAGAGTGTAAACTACAATGTAAACTGTAATCCATGCTTAGTGACAATGCTCCAAAATGCTTTCATCTATTGTAACGAATGTACCACATTGATGAAGGGTTTTGTTAATGTGGGAAAATGTGGGAGATACAGGGAGCGGGCATATGGGAATCCCCTATATTTTTATGTCACATTTATGTAATCTAAATACCTTTAAAATATACATATTTTAAAAATGTTGTACGGAGTGTATCAATATTTACATAGTCCTGAGAAATAGCAAGAGTTAATCAACTTTTAACATGCAGTTGATTTGTCATTCATTTATAAAGGAAACAGGGCTAATTTCAAATAACTGTAAGGGTGGGATTATAGTACTCATAAAGTGATTTTTTTTTTAAGGAATCTACATGATGATAAAAATCTATTCAATCAAAAGATGAATCAAATAAAGAACTAAGGAATTGGAAAGCAATGTTATAAAAAGATTAAGTGTCAACAGTGAATACATTTAAATAAAGTCCTAAGAAAGATTATCTATGAAAATTACAGTAGTAGAATATAATAAAAATGCTTTAACTATGACAATGAAAAATATAACCAAAAATTCAGTGGTAGAACTCTATAAGCAAGAAATTAAGAAATACAAGCTTACTACCTTATTATATTTCATTAGGAGGGAATCAGTTAATAAAGTTTAAGTTTGATCATTTTATTAAAGAATAAGAATAGACTATAAATATTCCAAATATAAGAAGAGAAAAATGCATATACATGACTATGTATACACAGACACTTGCACACACACATACACACACATCAAAGAAAAAAAAGATACAAAGGAGAGAGTCCTCCTCTTCCAAGAAGAGGCATTTAGTGACATAGACATTCTGAAACAGTTGATAAAAAGTCAATAGATGCTGAAAAGAAAATGTGACAAATTTTACTCTGGATTGTAACTAAGCTTCTAAGAAGTAGGGGAACACCACAGTGGTTTCAGAAGGATCTGAAACCAGAGAGGCAAGTTGTCTATGCTTTACCTGTGGATACAAGAAACCTGAGCCTGTATTCCAGTCCTTGTCTAGGACAGAAGCAGTAGCAATGCAGGGGGTTGAAATCTGAGACTTCTTCACAGAGCCAAAACCCTCAAAGTCTGCAATTTTAGTGAAAGAGGGAGCTAGAATTGAAACTGCCTGCCAGCTAAGAGGAAATACAAGCACATGTATCTGTTTCAGCCTGTAGCATTTGGAAAAATAATCTCCCCAAAGAATTTCTCTGTCCTCAAATTGGTTAGGGGTTCCAAATCTAAGACAGTAATTTAAAATGGTACTGGGCCTACAGTACCCTGGGAATTACATTAAATCCAAAACAAAAGGAAGAATACACCTTTAAACCAGCCTCCAGCATTCTTATAAATAAAGATTATCCAGGAATAAGCACAAAAATGATGTTTCCAAAATATGTGGGATAGCAAGAGGATATCAGTGAAAGTCAGCAGAAATAAAATCAGTAGAATTACAACTGCAAAGGTTTCAACTATTGAAATTGTCAAATCAGATTACAAAACTAAATCTTCAAAATATTTAAAGAAACAAAAGAGGAAACAAAATATATTTTATTTAACAACATTTTTAGAGTTTCTTTTGTGTGAGGTCCTATTCTAAAATCTTCATCTACATCTTAACTATTTAACCCTCAATAACTCTATGAGGTAGGCTCTATTATTTTTTATTAGAATAATTGTAGGTTTACAGAAAAATCATACAGAAAGTATAGAGTTCCCATATACTCCACCCTCACATATCAGTTTTCCTTATTATTAACCTTTTGCATTCATGTAGTAATTTTGTTACAGGTGATGAAACAATATTATTATAATTATACTGTTAATTATAACCATAATTTCTATTAGGGTTACTCTTTGTATTGTACAGATCTATGTTGTTTTTTATTCTGGTAATATATGTACAACATAAAATTTCTCATTTTAACTACTTTCAAATATACAATTCTGTATTAATAGGTGCTATTAATTTTATGAATGAAACTGAGCTGCAAAAAACTAAGAAACTTACCTAAGTTTACACAATATTAGTTGGGATGCTAGAATTCAAATCTAGGAATTGCCTCAAAAATCTGTGCTGCTAACAATTACATTAGTTTTCTTTTTCTTTTTTTTTTTATTAGAGCAGTTGTAGATTTAAAGACTTGAGTAGCTGTAAGAGAAACCATGTAGTCTTCAAAGCTGAAAATATATACTATCTTGCCTTTTACAGAAAGAAAATGCTGATACCTGCACTATTAAATCAGTGTAGGTGCACTATTAAATCATGAAATATAGGCATGTACTGACTTTTAAAACATAGTTAATACAGATACATTGGAAGTTTCTCATGGAAGATTATATGAGGAAGAGCTTGATAACAAAAATATCTGTCATCACCAGGCCCTGGATATTGATGCTTGTACTTATGAACCTTGTTCTTATGAAATCAAAACTTGGCCTGGTAATATATATTGCCTAAGAGTTACCTCCTGAGGGCCTCTTTATTGCTCAAATATGGACTCTCTCTAAGCCAAAATCAGCATATAAATTCACTGCCTTCTCCTCAACATGGGACGTGACTGTCAGGGATGAGCCTCCCTGGCACTGAGGGATTAATACCAAGTGCCAACCAACAATACATTTGGAGAAAAACCTAATCCAAAAGGTGGATATATTAACTGCAAATGAGATTTTATGGCTAAGAGATTTCAAAGTGAGTCAGGAGGTCATTCCAGAGGTTGCACTGATACACATCTCAGGAGGATCTCACTGTCTGCCACAATAAATAGTGCTCAACTATGGGTACTCCTGGGAGCTCTAAAGACATCTATACACTATAGGCAGGGCAGACAACCCCAGAAAATCAGCACCCCATCAGGGGATCTTACCTTAGAATATATGATTACCCATATCCCCCAATGTATCAGAGATAGGCTCATTTATAATTTTCCTACACATGGTACTTCTGCCCCATTTATTTGAACCTATAATTAGCACTATACTTATTAAATATATGTCCCAGAGACTTAAATCTTCAGTCTGTTCATATGCTGAGTGAGCCCTGAATCTCAGCAGATTTGCAACCAATACCTAATCTTCAGACTCACCCAGGACACCACCCCCAAATCTTCAAGATAGAGGAATAACCAAACATAAGGAAGGAATGCAATTATGGACTAAAATAGGCTTTCCATTATTCTTGTAATGGAAGACTCGTAACATTGACATAAAGACAGTAGTCACCACAGGTTCTGAGGAGAGGGATTTTTGAGACATTGGAATTATTCTGCATGATATTGCAATGACAGATACAGGCCATCATACATTTTGTCAAAACCTATAAAATTGTGCAGTGCAAAGTGTAAAACATAATGCAAACTCTAGACTATGCTTAGTAGCAGTGATTCAATATGTGTTCACCAATTGTAAAAAATGTACCATGCCAATAAAAGATGTTAGGGAGTGAGAGTGCAGGAGGTGAAAGAGGTGGGATATATGAGAAACCCCTATATTTATATATATATAAACTACTTTAAAATAATTTTTAAAAAGAAGAAAGACATGGGGAAGAGCTGGAAACAGGAAGTCAGTGGAAACCCAGGAGATAAATGAGAGAATATTGCACTTGATGGGAAAACCAGGTTACCCAAGGATTGTCAGCCAAACAGAATGTTGTCTGAAACTGAAAGTCAATGAATTCCCATTGTTAAACCAAAAAAAAAATCTGTCATCAGATGGCTTCTTAATTTTTTTCAATTAAAATGGTTCAGTTCATTTGACTTGTTTTTATTATTTTTGAAGGTACATAAAATCGTTACTGGAGTTCTTTGGCAATGGAAATCACCATTATGTTCTTGTATGCATTTCATATTTTGAAGGAAAAAAAGGAATAAAAAGACCAGCATTTCTCCTAGTAATATCCCACATGGGCTAATTGCTTAGCCATAGTTAACAAGTACAGTATAGAACAACAGCACTCTTGTTTTAAATGGTCAAAAATGGAGATACAACAAGATTTCATCTGAACGGTGCAATAAAAGATATATCTCAAGAAACACATTTTCTGGTACTAAAAAAAGAAATCAAAGCAAATGTATAACAGCTTAAAGAGGTATGTAAAGTAGAATTTTCACTTCCAGCTTATAACAGCTAAAAACCTTATAATCCATTTGCATTTCTGAATTTGCTTCTCTAATTAACGTTAACTGCTGCAACTGACAAAGCCCTCAGAAACTTAGTGGCTTATCACCATTAAGGCTTGCATCCCACTAGTGGAAAGCTTGTCATAGTTCAGGCAGCCCTTCTCTGTCCTCAGCTCTGCGGTCCGGAACATGTGGGCTCATGATCATAACAAATGGGAAGAGAGACAGAGGAAGCACACTGGCACCTAAATTCTTCCTCCCAGAAGTGACACATATCAGTTCTACTTACAGAAGAATGAAGGAAACTAACTGCAGTGGAGGAGGCAAATGAAGAAGGGGAGTTTATGGAAGTTTAGTGGGCATTAACCATTTTTACCACAGAAACTGAACCAAGTAAGGGAAGAATAAAAAGGCCTTTTGCACCCTATTCTTGATAATTTTGAGGCATCACTTTGTCAACTTTGGAGTGTCTAAAACTAATTTACACAATAGGTATCAAAGGTAAATCATTGTATGGGCCCTTACATACCTGATATTGATTTTATATTCCTTTAATTAATTCAACAAATATTTTTAAGTGCTTATATTAAGTCAGGCATTTTTCTAAGGACTGAGTGGATAAAGAAAAAAAAAGATATCTGATTCTGAGACATTTACATTCTTGTGAGGGAACAGAGAAAATAAAAATAAATATAGTAAGTAAATAACATAATATGTTAAAGGTGACAAGTTCTATAGAAAAGAGAAAATGTAGAGCAGAACAAAGTCAGAGAGTGTTGGGATATATGTTATACATTATATTCATGTCCTGTAAAAAATAACCACAAATTTATCAGCTCAAAGCAACACAAATTTATTATCTTACAGTTCTGGAGGTCAGACACTCAAATTGGGCTAAAATCAAGGTGTGGGCAGCCTTCCTTCTGGAGGCTGTATGGGAGAATTAGCTTCCTTGCCTTTTTCAGCATCTAGAGGCTGCCTGCATTCTTAGGCTCCCTGCTTCCTCTGCTTCCATTGGTCATCATACCTACTTCTTTCCCCCTGAACCTCTGCCTCCCTCTCATAAGGACCCCTGTGATTACTTTGTGCCCACTTAAAAAATCCAAGATAGTCTTTCTGTCTCAAGGTTCTTAACCACATCTGCAAAGTCTTCATATTGTGGAAGTAACATATTCACATTTTCTGGGAATTAGGACATGGACATAGTTGAGGGGCCAATATTCAACTTAGCACATACATTAAATAGGGTGGTCAGAGTAAGCTTCAGTGTGCCAAAAATCTGAAGGATGAGATGGGGTTTGTTAAGAGGATCTAAGAGAGAAAAGGCCCTGTGGTAACAGCACATCTACCATACAAGAAATGCAAAGAGTACATTTGTTACATTGATGAAAGAATTATTGTACAAATGTACCACACTATTGCATGGTGCTAATAATAGGGCTGTGTGGTGGCTTGGAGTTGTGTACCTGTGATAGTTAGGCTATTGTGTCAACTCAGCCAGTATTTGTGCCCAGTTGTTTGGCCAAGCAAGCCCTGGGCTAATTGTAATACAAGGACATTTCTGGCTTTAGTCATCAGTGAGTTTACTGCATAGATGACTGATTACATCTAGGATCCACCAGGAGATTGTCATCAGCAATGAGTGACTTTTTATGTAATCACTTGAATGCGTTAAGACCGAAGTGATTTCAGCATTCAGAGAGAGCTTTACAGCTCATCTTTGTACATCCTGTGTCACCCAGAAACTCTTCAAGGACTTCACTGGACTTTCATCAGAGCCCCTGGCATACAGTTTGCTTGCAGATCCTGGACTTGTGCTTCCCCACAGTCACATGAGAGAATCTTATAAAATCTCATACTCTTTACAGGTATCTCCTGTTGATTCTGTTTCCCTAGGGGACCTTGACTTATACAGCTTGATACTGGGAGCAGTTCTTGAAGAACAGAATCTTAAAAATGGGATGTTTGAGGTGGTTCTAGGAGTTTTACAATTGGCCTTCTACTCTAATTTGACTCAAGGGTACTAATGACTCCCTGTCCAATAAAGAAGAGGTTGTGAACATTCCAGGGCATGAGTTGGCAATGGAGATACACAAAATATCATCACTGAATTCCCCTACTTCCTTGCTTATAAGAGGCAAGGATCTGAGTGAGAGGGTTTTCAACATCTTAACAGAGTTTTGTGGAGTCAAAAGGTATAATGATGTTGGCTGGCTCCTCCTAGATGCTTTGGAAACAGTTACAAAAGAAAGAGATGAGCTAAAGTCTTCAAATTTGCAACCTAAATGCTGCATGAATGATGTGAAATTTTCTGTGTGTGCCCTGAAAGAAAATCTTGTTTCCTAGTCACAGGCTTGAGATATCTGAGAACAAAACTCAGACTCTCTTTCTACAAGTAGCTGAATTATGGAGTTACAAAGGAAACTAAAATCTCAACCCCACAGGGTTTCTGTAGTTAAAGTGAAGGCATTGATTGGAAAGGAGTGGCACCCAGAGAATTGTGATGGAGACAAGTGTGATGATGATGATATTTGTAGGGATATTGGAATGCTAAATTCTGCTGAGATTTTACCAGATAAACCTGCAATGGCCTACCCTGTGGAGACCACACATTGTCAACTTTGTATCACCCAGCCTTGGCCTACCCCAGGGAGTCTGGACCTCCTCCCAGCCCTTGAGGCAGGTACCAGCCAAACTATGTCATACACTGCCCAACCTCCAGTCTGCCCTGAGGAATCTGCCTTCCAACCCTGGCCTGAAGAGACTAATCCAATCTCACCAGAAGAAAAGGCAAAAAAAATGCCCTGAGGTCAGTAGTTTGCAAGACAATTCTAATCCTTCTTACCCACCCCCACCACCCATCTTGTCTTTGAGACCTATTACTACACTAAAATCACAACAAGCCTCCAGAGGTGAAATACAAAGTGTGACCCATGAGAAAGTACGCTATACTCTGAAAGAATTGCGTGAGTTTTCAATTTATAGACAGAAATCAGGAGAATATGTGTGGGAATGGATAGTAAGGGTATGGGAAATGGTGGAAGGAATATAAAATTTAATCATGCTGAATTTATTGATATGAGCCCACTAAGCAGAAATTCTGGATTCAACACTGTAGCTCAAGGGGTAAAAAAGTCTCCAACAGCGTGCCCCAGTGGACAGAACTGTGAAGAATAAATTTATAAGACTAACCCCATCTTCTCTGAAAAGCTCTGTGGTTGCTTTTCTCTGTAGCCCAATATTACTATAGGGAAGACTGTAATGGAATTAGATCCTTGAACGTTATGGAAATGATCAGATCTCAGTCTGGTAAGTGTCAAGTATAGGCAGTTAATTGCCAAAGAAAGGTGGGCATGGTTATCACGATGAAAGGCAGATTCAAAGCAGCACTCAAAATAGACAGTCTGAGTCACATAGAGTTATGGCATTGGCTAACTCATCATGGGGCACCTAAAAGTGAAACAGATGGTCAGTCTATTAAATTTTTTCTGGATCTGTATAAGCAGAAGAGTTCTAGGTCAAGTGAACAAAATCTTAACTTAAATTACAGACTCAGAGAATTATGGACCCTTAATCAATTCCCAGACTTGAGAAAGTTTATAGACCCAGAGCCCCTTGAGTGAGGGGAAGGCCAGGATCCCTTGGGGAAGGATCCTGTTAAACTTCCAAAAACTTATACTGTTAATCTTCTTCCCACCTTTCCCCAAGGAGATCTATGGCCTTTTACCAAAATAACTGTGCACTGGGGAGAAGGAAATGATCAGACATTTTGGGGATTATTAGACACTGGCTCAGAAGTGACATTAATTCCAGAAGACCCAAAACATCACTGTGGTCTACCAGTCAGATTAGGGGTTTATGGAGGTCAGGTGATTAATGGAGTTTTAGTTCAGGTCCATTTCAAAGTGGGTCCAGTGGGTCCTGAGACCCATTCTGTAGTTATTTTCTCAGTTCCAGAATGCATAATTGTAATAGACATACTCAGTAACTGGCAGAATCCCCACATTGGATCCCTGACTTGTGGAGTGGGGGCTATTATGGTAGGAAAGGCCATTGAAGCCACTAGAATTGCCCCTAACTAGCAAAGTAGTAAATCACAAGCAATACCAGATTCCTGGAAGAACTGTAGAGATTAGTACCACCATCACTGATCTGAAGGATGCAAGGGTGGTGATTCCCACCACATCCCCATACAACTCTCCTATTTGACCTGTGCAAAAAACAGATGGATCTTGGAGGATGACAGCAGATTAATGTAAACTTAACTAGCTGGTGACTCCAATTGCAGCTGCTGTCCCAGATGTGGTATCATTGCTTGAGCAAATCAACACATCCCTGGTAACTGGTATGCAGTTATTGATCGGGCTAATGATTTTTTCTCAATTGCCATTAGTTAAGACCACCAGAAACAGTTTGGTTTCAGCTGGCAAGTCCAGCAATATACCTTCACTGTCCTGCCTCAAGGGTATATCTACTCTCCAGCCCTATGTCATAATATTATCTGCAGAGAACTTGATCATCTCTTCCTCCCAAAAAACATCACACTAATCCATTATATGAATGACATCATATTGATAGGACCTAGTGAGCAAGAAGTAGCAATGACTCTAGACTTACTGCTAGGGTATGTGTGTGAGAGAGGATGGTAGATAAATCCAACAAAAATACAAGGGCCTTCCACCTCAGTGAAATTTCTAGGTGTCCAATGGTGTGGGGCATGTCAAGCTATCCCTTCTAAAGTGAAGGATAGGCTGGAGTATCAGGCCCCTCCTACAATTAAAAGAGAGTCCCAACACTTAGTGGGTCTCTTCAGATTTTGGAGAACACATTCCTCATTTGAGTGTGCTACTCTGGCCCATTTACCAAGTGAACAGAAAAGCTGCCAGGTTTGACTGGGGACCAGAACAAGAGGAGGCTTTGCAACAGGTCCAGGCTGCTGTGCAAGCTGTGCTATCACTTAGGCCATATGATTCAGCAGATCCAATGGTGCTGGAAGTTTCAGTGGAAAATAGAAATGCTGTCTCTGGAGCCTTGGGCAAACCCCTATATGAGTATCACAATGTAGACCCTTGGGATTTTGGAGCAAAGTCCTGCCATCCTCTGCAGATAACTACTTTCCTTTTGAGAAACAAATTTTGTTGCTACTGGGCCTTAGTAGAAACTGAATGCTTAACCATGAGCCATCAAGTTACCATGAGACCTGAGTTGCCTATCATGAGCTGGGTATTGTCTGACCCACCAAACCATAAAGTTGGACATGCACAGCAGCACTCCATAATAAAGTGGAAGTGGTATATATGACATAGGGCTTGAGTGGGTCCTGAAGCCACAAGTAAGTTACATGAGGAAGTAGCCCAAATGCCCATGGTTACCACCCCTGCCATGTTACCTTCTCTTTCCCAAACCACAGCTTTGGCTTCTTGGGGAGTTCCTTACAATCAGTAGACTGAGGAAGAGCAAACTCAGACCTGGTTTACAGATGGTCCTGCACAATTTGCAGGTACCACCCATATGTGGACAGCTGCAGCACTGCAGCTGTTTTTTGGGATATCCCTGAAGGACAGTGGTGAGGGCAAATCCTTCCAGGGGGCAGAACTTTGAGCAGTTCACCTGGTTGTTCATTTTGCTTAGAAAAGAAATGGACAGAGGTGCATTTGTAACACTGACTCTTGGGCTCTAGTCAATGGTTTGGCTGGATGGTTAGGGACTTGAAAGGAACATGATTGGAAAATTGGTGACAAAGTCATCTGGAGAAGAGGTATGTGAATAGAGGACAGAACTTTCTGAATGGGCAAAAAACATGAAAATATTTGTGTCCCACATGAATGCTCACCAAAGAGTGTCTTCAGCAGGGGAAGATTTTAATAATCAAGTGGATAAAATGACCTGCACTATGGCTAACTCTCAGCCTCTTTACCCAGCTACTTCTGTCATTGCTCAATGGGCTCATGAACAAAGGGACCATGGAAGTAGGGATGGAGGTTACGCATGGGTTCAGAAACATGAACTTCCCCTCACCAAGGCTGACTTGGCTCCAGTCACTGCTGAGTGCCTAATCTGCCAGCAGCAGAGACACACACTCAGTCCCCATTATGGCACCATTCCCTAAGGTGATCAGCCTGCTACCTGGTGCCAGGTTGATTACATTGGACCACTTCCACCATGGAAAGGGCAGCAGTTTGTTTTAACTGGGATAGACACATACTCCAGTTATGGATTTGCATTTCCCACACCCAATGCTTCTCCCAAAACTACCACGCATGGACTTACCAAATATCTTATCCACTGCCATGGCATTCCACATAGCAGTGCTTCTGATAAAGGAACCCACCTCACAGAAAATGATGTGTGGGAATGAGCACATGCCCATGGAATTCACTGGTCTTACCTTGTTCCCTATCATCCTGAAGCAGCTGGATTGATAGAATGGTGGAATGGCTTTTGAAGACTCAATTACAGCACCAACCAGGTGGCAATACCTTGCAGGGCTGGGGCAGTGTTCCCCAGGAGGCTGTGCATGCTCTAAGTCAGCATGCACTCTATGGTGCTGCTTCTCCCATAGCCAAGATTCATGGGTCCAGGAATCAGGGTGGAAATGGGAATGTTGCAACTCACTATTACTCCTGGTGGCCCACTAGGAAAATTTTTGCTTCTTGTACCTACCATCTTAAGCTCTGCTGGTCTACAGGTCTTAGTTCCAAAAGAAGGTGTGCTGCCACCAGGGAATACCTACCACCTGACCACTTTGTGTTCCTCTTACCTCTGAATCAACAGGCAGTGAAGTAAATTGCTATCCTGATTGGGGAGATTGATCCTGATTATCAAGAGGAAATAGGACTTCATCTACATAATGAGGATAAAGAAGAGTTTGCCTGGAATATAAATATTCTCTAGGGAAATTCTTAGTACTGCTATGACCTGTGACTAAAGCCAATGGAAAATTGCATCAACCCAATACAAGCAGGACTAACATTGGCCCAGAATCTTCAGGAATGAAAGTTTGGGTCACCCTACCAGACAAAAACCATGGCCAGTTGAAGTGCTTGCTGAGGGTAACAGGAACATGGAATGGGTGGTGGAAGAAGGTAGTGAAAAATATGAACTGCAAACACATGACCATTTACTGAAATGAGGACTGTAATAGTCACGAATTTTCCTTCCATGTTTTATTATGAGTGTGATTGTATATGTACATAAAATGTATTTCTTTTTTTCTTCCACAAGCTTTTCTCATATCATATTGTATTAGT
Organism: Dasypus novemcinctus; assembly: GCF_030445035.2. NCBI lineage: Eukaryota > Metazoa > Chordata > Mammalia > Cingulata > Dasypodidae > Dasypus > Dasypus novemcinctus. The sequence continues at coordinate 31,658,825 of NC_080683.1, read as the reverse complement.
TTCATGTCATAATATTTAAGTATGTCAAGTTTAAGAATATTACCCAATATTACCCAAGGTCTTGCACCCTATTCTGTAGGGAATTAATGTGTTTCTGGTTGTACAAAGAAGAGTTGAACATTGTTAGACAGATGTATATATATATATATATATATGTATGTATATATGTATGTATATATATATGTATGTATATATATATATATGCATATCTGTTATTGCTATTATATAGAGACTAAGTAGGGTTTAAGATAATGTGTATGGTTACTGAGTCTTCAAGGGGTGGACTATGATGGTTAGGCTAATGTGTCAACTTGAGCAGGTAATTTTGCCCAGTTGTTTGGTCAAGCAAACACTGGGTTAATTGTAATACAAGGACATTTCTGGACTTTAGTCATCAATGAGATTACTTCATAGATGGCTGATTATATCTACATCGACCAGGAAGATTGCCATCAGCAATGAGTGACATTTTATCTAATCAGTTGAATGCCTTAAAAGGGAAGTGATTTCAGCATTCAGAGAGAATTTTGCAGCTCATCTTTGTACAGCCTGGACTTCATTGGACTTTCATCAGAGCCCCTGGTTTGCAGCCTGCTTGCGGAACCTGGACTTGTGCATCCCACAGTCACAGAGAGAATTTATAAAATTTCATACTAGTCACAGATATGTCCTGTCGATTCTATTACCTAAAGGACCCTGACTAATACAGTACCTCAGAAAAACAATTTCTTAAACTTAATCCACTCCTGTAGATGTGAAACTTTGTAAATAGGATTGTTTGATGAGGTAACTTCAGTTAAGGTGTAGCCCAGCTGAATCAGGAGGGATGGGTCTTAATCCTATTACTGAAGGCCTTATAGGAAAGGTCACAGAAAGAGAAAAAGCCAAATGGAGAGCAGCCAGAAGCTTGAACAATAGAACCAAGAAGCCAGGAGAGGCTATCGTGCATTTCCATGTGACTAAAAAGCCAAGAACCAAGGATTGGTGGCAGCCAGCCCCAGAATGCCACAGTCTTCTGGGAGAAAACATCTCCTTGATGACACCTTGATTTTGGACTTCTGGTCTCAAAACTGTGAGCCAATAAATTCCCATTATTTAAGCCATTCCATTGCATGAAATTTGCTTTAGCAGTCAGGAAACTACAACAGGGACATATATGAAAGTCTCTATTTTCAGCAGGATATGTAAACCTACATCTTCTCTAATAAAAAAAATAATTTAATTTAATTTAATTTAATTAAAAGAAAAGAAAGCATGGAGGCCCACATGACTGAAGGGGAATAAATGAACTCTAGAAATGAAGGACATGATAGCAGAAAGGTAATGAAGGCCAATTTCGAGTAGTGTCTATAACTACTATCCTTTGTTTTTTCTCTCAGTGAAATTGGGAACTACTGGATAGTTTTGATTAGAGAAGTGGTGTGATCAAATCACTCTGGAGGAAGAATTGAGAATAGAATGTAATGAGGCAAAGGGGTAGAAACAGGGAGACCTGTTTAGAGACAATTTCAATAAACAAAGCAAAATAATGGGGTTTGAACTAGACTGGTAGTAGTGAAAGCGGTGAGGAGATGGACTCTAGATAAACTTGAAGGTAGGGTCAAAAGATTTGCTGAGGGATTGGATGTGGGATACAAGAGATGGAAGGGAGTCAAAGACAATGCTAAGGTCATTCTACACATACCTTCACATGTAAAGGATAACAATGCCACTTTGTAATGTGAGCTCTGGTAAGAATTGTCCTCTCTTAAAGTATCATAATAGGGTGAAACAAAATAATGCTCACAAAATGTTGAACAGCATCTGCCAATATTATCAGTGCACAAGGATATCTTTTGTAAATTCTGGAGTGGAGGAGTTATTTTATTATCTTTGACAGTGTCACAGAGGAGAACTCTGAAGTCAGCTTGATGTGTATACCTGAGAAGGTAATTTGATGGATGTTATTAGGAACATTTCTGGCTACTCAGAAATGTTTCCAATATCTTTTCAGCATGTTTTTATTTTTTTATTGGTTTCCCCTGAAACATCAGATTTTTTTCTATCTGCTTATTCAGGCAAAATTTATATAATTTTCTATTTATATTTCTTTGAAAATGTGGAAAATTATATCCAGTAACAACTGTTTATCCAATTTACCTGCTCATTATTTTGTGTTTGTCTTATTCTCTCTATGGGAGATCCTCTTGAGTTCTTCCTTCAAATCAATGATTTAATCTTCTTCAGTATCATTTATTCCTTTCATTACTCCATTGTTATTGAATTTTAAATTTCTGAAAAGTTGTTCTTATCTCATCAATTTACATTTTCATCTAATCCTATTGTCTTTCTTTTACAACATGTTTTACACAGAAAATATTCTTGAATTTTACAGAGGATGACAAACAATTTTTATCAAGGTTACCTTGGTTTTTGTTGTTCTTTTGGTTGTTTGTTTAATCATCAAAGTTACTTTGGATTCTGAAATAGATCTGAAATAAATCCACTTGTCCTCTGGATCGTCAAGATGATGTTCCCTTTTCCCTAAGCCTGAAGTTCTTTCTCAAGAGTCTCCCTGTTGATTATTTTCTGGTTACTCTTCCTCAAAGAGAGAAAGAACACTCTTCACTTCATATTTTCCAAACCTGTAGCAGTTTGATATAATTGATGAATTCCAAAAAGAAATATTGGATTATGCTTGTAATCTGATCTGTACCTGAGCATGATTGAGTTCTGATTAGGGTGTTGTGTCCCCACCCTTGGTGGGGTGGGTGGGAACTCACAGATAAAAGGCATGTGAAGAACAGAGTTGGGGATTTCTGATGTTAGAGTTTGATGCTGAAGACCTGGGAAGTCAGCACACAGAGGAAAGAGAAGCCAGTCCCAGGAAGGAAGGAACCTTGAAGCCAGAGAGAAGCCAGCCCCAGGAATGTAGGAACCCAAGAAGCCTGAACCCTCGCAGATGTCAGCAGCCATCTTGCTCCAAATAGGCTTTGGTGAGGGAAGTAACTTATGCTTTATGGCCTGGTATCTGTAAGCTCCTAGCCCAAATAAATACCCTTTATAAAAACCAACCAATTTCTGTTATTGTATCAGCACCCCTTTGGCTGACTAATACAAAATGTATTATCTTGACACAATTCATGTCCACATGAGTGCTTGTTCAAATCCTTTCTCAACTCTAAAGGTAAATAACAGGATGCTGTTCTTAGTATTACTCCAACTACCAGTGCCTGTTAGACCTTCTTTCAGTGTGACACTTCTCCACTGTAATACATTCCCTTAGTCCTGATATCCTCTCTAGTCTGCTAAGATGATATATTGCGGAATCCGCCATGCATTACTATCTGTCTCTGCCCATCCTACAGCACTCTGCTTTTGAGAATTTCACAAATTAGCATGCAGTGTTCCACGCCTAGGTCTGTCATTTACTTCATCCCTCAGCAGTTTTATTGATTTTTTAAAAATTTATTTATTTCTATTTATGTTTTATTGCAGTATATCACTCATACATGAACACACATAAACAATAAGTGTATAGTAAAGATTGCAAACTTACAAAATAAACATACATAACATCACACAAGGGTCTCATACATCACCCCTCCACCAACTCTTTGCATTGGTGTGAAACATTTGTTACGAACTATGCAAGAGTTATTGTCAAAATTTTACTACCAACTATATTACTTATCTTACATTTGGTGTATCTTTCCCCCAATACATGCATTAGGGGTGTTGGTGGAGATGCAACATTTTATTGTGTTTTTCAGGAGACATTGTGGGGCCTTGAGAAAAACTGAACAGAATCTGCTGGCCATGTTAGAAAAAGTATTCTCATGCCTGATGCTTGTTTTGGAGGAAGAATCCTTCCAGTGTGTATTTCCATTTTCCCCCTACTGCTTTTCCTGGGTTCTGTGTCTTTCCCTCTAACCCACCTGGACTACATTCCATGGCAGAAGTTTTAACTGCTGTGTGGGATACTCCTTGCCTTTTTAATTATCATCACTGCTCTGCCACAAACATTGCCAGAAATGAGTTTGAAAACATTTTATATCTGTTTATCCCTTACCACTTTTCATTCTTTGGGTTGAAGAATAAAATGATAAAATGTGTTTTAAAAGATTAGTCTGGTAGTATGTAAAAAGACTGGAATCAGTGAGACCAGCTAAGAGATCTGTGGTGATTTAGGCACGTGTGAGGATGGGAAGGGCACAGCAAATAAATATAAAAGATGTTTTTAAAGAATCAAAATATTATAATACTGGCTGTTTTTGTTTGCCAAAGGACTGCTAGTGCAAAGTACCAGAAATTTGTTAGCTTTTATAAAGGAAATTTAGTTGGAGTAAAAGCTTACAGTTCCAAGGCTGTGAAAAGTCCAAACCAAGGGGACATCACTGATGATTTCTCCCCAAAGTAAGCTCTATTGATCCTGGGGTGTTGCCACATGGTGAGGCAAGATGAACCGATCTCTGAGAGGTTTCAGCCTTCACCTCTGGGCTCACTGTCTCTTCCTTGGTTACTCTTGGGCTCCATGCTTAAACGATCCTAAAAGTCCTCTCTCTCCTGCATAGGGCTTGTCTCTTAGGACTTCTGTCCTTGTAGCTCAGCTGTGGGCAAAATTGGAGTCTCTTCTCTCACATGGAAGTTTCCTTTTTCTTCTCTGTCCATCTGTGTCCTTCCCTCTAACCCACCATTTATATCAGCCCCAGAAAGGCGGCAGGGACTCAACCTGAGTCATGCCTTACTGATATAGTCAAATAGAGTCCCTACAGCACTCTTAAGCAGTCTAATCAAAGGCTCCTCTGCTGGATTTAATGCAATCAAAGGATATCACACCCAAAGGAATAGATTAGTTTACAAATATAATCCTTCTCCTTTTGGGATTCATAAAATAATCTCAAACTGCCATACTAGGAAATACAGGCAAAAAGAGGAGCAAATATATAGCCACATTAAAAGAGAAGAGAGGGATGCTTAAGGATAGAATACCCATACAATTGAGAATGCACTGTAAAAAACAAAATGGAATCGGTGGCAAAAAAATAGATAAAATAAAGAAAGACCTAAAGACTGTATTTTTGAAGTAACAGACTGCATTCTAGGTAAGAACAAATGTCGCCCTTGTCACCAAAAACTGATCAATGGCCCTCGTCTGGTAAAGAATATAAAGAAAAAAGGCAGGATTGAATCAGCTGAGACAGATGGCATAGTGGCATAGAGAGAAAACCATGAAATATGATCAAAAGAATTGGTTTCTATCTCACATTCAAGATGACCTATTTTTTAACCTTAGCCAAGTCATTTAATCTCTCCCAGGTTCAGCTTTTCCTTCCCTGTAAACTGGAGTTAAGAGGACTAAGTTGTAATTTGAGGGTAGTGACTCTAGAGGCCAGGGTTGAGAAAACTAGACGAGTTTATATTTATTTCTTTATACTTGGCTATATAGAAAAGAAGCAAGTTCCTGAAAGGAGACTCTACTGATTCCCTTAATAAATTAAACCTCAGCCATTCAGATTTGACAATAATAAGAGAATACTTGCATGGGAAAGCAGAGTTATCCCACAAATACCTGGCTCTTGACCCCTGGTTCCAGGGTAGAGGACTAGCTAGCAAGAAGTAAGAGTCACCTTGATAAAAGTTGGAGGAACTGATCCTTGTACCATTTCCCATGTCTTCATTGTTAATCACAGAGTCTCAGCATTTGACTATTTAAAGGGAATCTGCAGTTTCCCTAACAGTTTGGCTCCCTCCCTCTGAGAAGTCACCATCTTGAGGAAATGAATCATTTGAATGCTACAGAACATGGTGTAGATACTGCACAAGGTGGAGTGAAAGAGCCATTTTCCTAGCCTTGTAGGAACTCAGACCCTAACAGAGACGACAATGACTCCCACTCTGGGTCAGTACAAAGAGTAACATCTCAACACTTCGAATAAAACATTTCAGCAGGTATAAAAATGTGGCTGGCACGACAAAACTGGTACCACTTATTGGGTCTATCGTTTGTTTCAAAACATTTATTTTTTGCCATCCTGAGCTGCCCTGCCTGAGGTTCATTTTCCCAATCATGGCCTCCTAGTCCAATATCAATGGTGCTAAACATATGACTATATTTACATGATATAGACACCCACAGTGCACATTCTGAGTACAGTGTTTTAATAGAGACCCGATAAACCTCCTAGTCGGCACATTCATTAGAGACCAAATTATAATATTTAATACTCCCCAAAACCAATGATTACATATTACTTACACACGTGCACTGTTTCTCCTCTACCACTATATTCCTTAAACAGGAATTAGATAGAGAAGAAATTGCAAAGAAAGGAATCATACTTTCTTTAGGTTCATAACAATAATTTTATAAATATCATTGAAATTGAGCATTTGAAATTGCATTATTCATTTTTGCTGGCAAAAAGTCAAGTAACACTTATCAGAGAGGAATGGATGCACTAATAAGATAAGTATAAACTGATAGAACAGGATTATTGGGTGACAAAGTTACTAATATTTTAATTGAATATAAAATAAGCCAGTTCTTCTCAGTACAGCCTAAGTCTAAGTGAAGATGCAGTTTCCATATGTCCTCAAATAATGTACGTGTAGAGATGAATTTTTAAGTTTCAAAAATATAAATGTGAATATTTAATAGCTCTCTGGAGAAACCAGGGCATTCCTACTTTCGAAGCAATGGACGAAGTCATGAAAGGAGTGAAAGATGCAGCTACATTTTAAAAATATGACAAAATAAGAATAACAAATTAAAAAGCAAGCAAAAACTAGGAAAATTATTGGCAGAATACACTTCTAAAAAATAATACAAATAGATAATATCTTCATATTCATAGTTCTTAACGTTCTTTTTCATGAGCCCCTTTGAGAGTTGGTTGAAAGCTTCTGGCCCTCAACCAAAAATTTTTACATACATACATACATACATACATACATACATACATACATAGGCCTGTACAAAAAATTTATTATATAATATTATGGGGGATGTGGAACCACTAAAGACCCATACACTGCATCACAAGAACCTGATCTTTAAAGTACACCATCATATATATTTTTGAAACCCTAAAATTGCAAATAATGATCAAGAGTTATGAACAGATCATTTAAAAACTAGCTAGTTAGTAGATATATAGGGAAATTCACAACCACATGTAATAAAATCATACAAATATAAATGATGAGAGCTAGGGAAAGTTTAAGTGAGAAACTCATCCTCTTTCATGGCTGACAGCAGTGAAAATTAGAAAAATCTATAAAGCAATTTGGTAGTGTGTTTCAAGTATTATAAATCTTAAATCCTTTACCTAATAATTACGGAAATCTATCATAAGGCAAGAATAATAAATAGAGGAAACAACACACACAGACATACAAAGTTCCTCAGCATAGTATTATTTACAATAGTAGATAATTGGAAACAACTTAAATTTTCTGAATTTGAAAAGATTTTGACAAATTTTAGAACCTTTGCAAGTAAAGATATTATATTGTCAATAAAAATGATATGTTCAGAAATTAGGAATAACATGGATAATACTTATAAGTTAGGTAAGAAGCCAGGAAACAAAAACTTTAACACTGGGATACAAAATTATGATTACAGCTATGTACCAGAATGCCTTTGCAAAGATAAATCCTTGAAAGTGGTTATCTTTGAATGGTGGGAATATATGACATTTTTTTCTCTTCTTTTTATATTTTGCCTTTTACAAAATTTGTTTAATTGGCTATTGAGAATCATGAAGGAAATTTATTAAACTCATAGAATCATATTATATTAGTATTAAAAGGAATTTAGATGAATTTTGATAAATAGGTATCTCAATTGCATTTATATACTTTCTGAAAACTGGCAATTAACCCTAGTTGAATATTTTCAGTGGCAGAGATCTTAACAACCCACAGTGAAGAAAAATCCATCACTAGATATCTCTGATAGGAAGCTAAATTTCTTGTTTTTCTCCTGAAGTGACAAAGATGGAATCTATTTCATGTTAACTTCAATACATTAATAACACTAGTTTGTCTCTTTTTAGACTTCTCTGGGCTAAATACACCAAATTCAATTCAACCATTTCAGATCCTTCATAATTCTAGTCATGCTCAGTAGAACATTTTCTGTTTCTTCTGAAACATTTGAACACAAAGCAATGTATAATCCAGGTGTTATCTAATCAATACTACAACCTCCTGTGATCTCTGTCAATATGCTATAATTCATAGGCCTGTCACATCACTAAGGTCCGCCCTTGGTGCCATAGTTTTGTTATGGAAACTACAGAGGGTGTTGGGAATTGGGCTTATGATTCATCAAGCAGTTGTTAGAAAATGACTTTGTGAAGTTGCAGTGGAAGTCAAAGGAAGTAAATATAGCAGATTCTATTATGGCCTCTGATATTGTCTTTGGAAATTCAGGGATTTCTTTTTTAACTAGAATTAATTCTAAAGCCACATTCTGTGAGCTATACCTCCAAGTATTTTATCTTCTGTAAACTGGATAAATATTCCCCTTTTAACTTCCTCTATACCATCGATTATAATGCAGGTAATATAATTAAACCCCAGACACAAAGCAGTGTAGCTTCTACAATCAACATTTTACCCTCTTTTTGAAAACTGGAAAAGCATATATCCATTTCCTTCACAAAACGCACCTCAATTCCATGGAATATTAACGCACCCACAGTTGAATAAGCATAACATGTGGGATGTAACAAAAACACAGTTTTCGTTGTATTTTGTCCCCCCCAACCCCCCTCCCCAGCCCCCCAAACAGTGTACAGTGGAAGAAGTTATTCCTCTCTCATGGAATGAAAATTCAGCTGGCTCTGTGATTTTTGCATACTTACAGATAATTGTCTTAGAGTCATTTTAAAACACACATCACAATATCAGTTCAGAAATCGAATGTGCCAAATCCAAGACATTATTTCAAATCAAGACTTCTTCCTCAGATGCGGTCTACAGGCGGTGCCCCGATGACGCGGACAAGGGGGTGTGGCCGTTGTTTCTCCTTTCCCCTCCTTTTCTTCTGTACCTCCTTGCCCACTCACCAGGCATCCACCAAAACAAAGGAGAGTAATAAAATTATAGCACAAGTGTTTGGTACTCTCATAAACCTGGTAGCTGCTTAAGGCTGACTCTTCTTTTTCTAGTCATTTTCTGTGACCTGCTAACCAGACTGTCTCATAACATGGGCAATCCTGATGGTTAGTTGGCTGCTCCCTCAGGCTCTATTCTTCTCATTGTCCTCTGCACACAGAACCTCCCTGCCAGGGTTTTCTTGTCTTCCCAGATGGGGACGGAAACATGCCAAACTATTTCTCTCTCCTGTGTGTTCAATATCTGATTTATGGTAAACATCCTGTGACCCACCCCCTGAAGACAGTAGTTTCTTCTCCAGTGCATAAAACATTTTGTCTTGATTTTTTTGAAGAGTTCCAAAAGTTGTGGAATTGTTTTCAACATGTTTTTATTACTAATTTTATTTACAAACACTCCATATCCTCCAAACATGCACTCTTCTTCCTCCTCCCCCTTCCCAATCCCTGGTAATCTCTAATCTACTTTCTGTCTGTGGATTTGCTATTTCTAGATTCTCTCTTACAAGTGGCATCATGCAATATTTGTCCTTACGTGTCTTGCTTATTTCACTGAGCATGTTTTCAAGGTTCATTCACAGTGAAGGATGTCTCAGAACTTCATTCTTTTTTATGACCATATACTATTCTATGAACATTTTTCTTTAGCATGTAAATTCTCCTCTTTCATCTGGCACATCCCTTAGCAGGCAACTTTGATGATGTACTAGTGCCTTGGTAGAAACTAAAAATTTTTTTCTTTTGTTTTGCTTTGTCTTTTCAATATTTAGGAATAACTTACAATCAGAAAAAAATGTATAACTGTTATGTGTAAAGCTCAATGAATTTTTATTTATGCATATACCCATTTAAACATCATGAAGATCATGATACAACACATTCCCATCATCCCAGAAAGTTTCATCCTGCCTTTTTTCTGTCTATACTGCCTCCTAATGGGAACCACTATTCTTATTCCAATTTCCATAGATTAGTTTTTTTAAAAATCAATCTTGTGGTTTTTTGTGTTTTTTTAAGATTTATTTTTCATTTATTTCTCTCCTCTTTCCCCCACCCCTTCAATTGTCTTCTCTCTGTGTCCATTTGCTGTGTATTCTTCTGTGTCTGCTTGCATTCTTATCAGTGGAGCTAGAAATCTGTGTCTCTTTTTGTTGCGTCATCTTGCTGTGTCAGCTCTCCGTGTGTATGGCACCACTCCTGGACGGGCTGCACTTTTTTTCACATGTGGTGGCTCTCCTGGGCGCACTCCTTGCGTGTGGGGCTCCCCTACACGGTTTACACCCTCCGTGGCACGGCTCTCCTTGCGCGCATCAGCACTGTGCGTGGGCTAGTTTATCACATGGGTCAGGAAGCCCTGGGCTTGAACCTATATGGTAGGTGGACACCCTATCCGTTGAGCCAAATCTGCTTCCCCATAGATTAGTTTTGCTGTTTCTTAAATTCATATAAAAGGAATCAGATGTCTGTATTGATTTGCATTCAGCTTCTTTTGCTCAGCAAAATCTTTTAAAGATTTATCCATGTTTTTGCATGTATTCATATTTTGTTCCTTTGTATTCAGGGTACACATTTGCCATTTATAGTTTATCTGTTTTCTCCACAAGGTCAGCTGTAGACTATCAGGCAAACGGCTCTGTCTCTTTCCCAGGGGCTCCACTTTAAGACTTCAGCATCAAACTCCAACATCAAAACTCCAATATTAAGAACCCTCAACTCTGTCTTTGCATGCCTTTTATCTGTGAGTCCCCACCCACCAAGGGGTGGGGATTCAACACTCTAATGACATGGCCAAATCAAAACCCTAATCATAACTCAGTCATGGCCAGGTACAGACCAGATTACAAACATAATCCAGTATCTATTTTTGGAATTCATAACAATATCAAACTGCTACAGAAGCTATCATCACTCTCCAGCAATAGTTTTAAAAGAATTTCAAAGATGTTTTATGTTGCCAAATATAAAAAGAGCTATGACTTTTTATAATATAATTGGACTAGAGAGATTACCGTAAGTAGTAGACAATAGATTAATTTAAACAGTTCAAAAGTCTGTGTTAGACAAAAAAATGTTTCAGACAGAGGAAGTGAAATTGTACTTCACCCAAACCAGCTCACATTTTAAGTAATACTTACCATGGCAAACTCACTGATGGCTCTGCGTGTGTGTGTGCATGTTTATTCGAGAGAATTACATCTGACTTTGTATTTAGCTTTTTCTAATGTGCCATCCTTTTTTTTTTTCTTTTTCTTTTTGACTTTTCTTTTGAGTTCTGAGTTCTATTCCATTTACAACTTCACAGGATTACTTATACCCCATCTCAGATTGCATGACATTTAACAACTATAATTATACTTTTCAAGTGCTATTCCAGTCTTCAATATTACATTCACTGGCAGGAATATTAGCTTTCAAAAATGCTGAAAAGCTCTTGGAAGTTTCATTTTTGAAGATGGGTTGTACTTAATTTTGATGACAGTTATCTTGCTCATAACCACACTGTAAAGATCAATCTCATTAAAAATGTATTACAATTGGCAAATCTAAATATGATGGACTAAATTCTATCATGAGATTCATAGAAAGGATCTTAGAAATGAGTTACCTGGAGTTGTATGATAAAAGGTGATGAAAATGAAATTCTCTTTCTGTGTAAATAATGTTCAAGATTCATAGATAGGGTGAAAGAATATCCTGGTTTGTCTGCACAGTTCCACTTTATGCCTGTTGTTCTAGCTTAATTATTAATTGCATTCTCTTCACTCTAAAAAATATTCTAGTATGGATGTTAAATTATATAGTTTTTATATATATTTATTATCTATGTTTATTTGTAGGTCATCTATTAAGAAATCACTAAATCTAGGATCGTTTGATTTTCAATTCAGTCATTCAATTTTTTCTTCCTTCTATCTTCCTCCAGTATTTATTATGATAGGCTTGAGATGGATTTTTAATAATAATAGAAATTTTGTATATCTACTATAACATTTAAAGTCCATTCAGGTTATAGATACATGTATGTGTCCTTAAAATAGAATTAACTATATAGAATCACTTGACAGATGACTGAATGTTATTTTAACATGGTGTCTCACTTTCACCCATCACACTGTACTATATATAGTATATATATCTAAATCTTACCTATTCTAGCTCCATCACTTTTTGGGCAACTGTATCAAAATTTGTGGTTCCCTAAATCAAGAAAATCAGCATATATAATACCTGCAATAATATTTGAGAAAAGCATATTTGCTCACCAAGGACAAAGGAAATTCCAAATCATGCATTATTCTCTTTTTTTTCTAATGACCTAGTTTCAGAAGTTATACACCATCACATCTGCCACATGCTAGTCAATAGAAGCAAGTCCCTGAGTTTGGCCCACATTCAGGAAGAAAGGAAGTAAGATCCACTTCTTGAAAAGGAAATATCAATGAATTTGTGGAAATACTTTAAAGCCACCATACATCGTAAAAATAAAATTAGTAGAAATGTAGAAGAGCAAAGTGGACACATTGACAACTACAAAGTATTTCTGAGAGAATTTAAATATCTAAATAGATGGAAATAGATACAATATTCAGGGATTGGAGACTCATTACTCTTAAGATGTCAATTCTCTTCAAACTGCTAACTAATTCAATATCACAGTTAAAAACACCCAGTATTCTTTTTTTGGAGAAATTAATAAGGTAATTACTAAGTTAATATGGAAATGCAATGGGCAAAGAATAGTAAGACAATTTTGAAGAGAAAGAGCAATACTAACAAATTTCCAGATTTTCTATGAAGTTACAGTAATTAAGAGGATAGATAAATGATTCAATGAAACAGAATAAGGAGCCCAGAAAGAGACACAAATAATATCACTTGATTTCCAGCAAAAATGCCAAGTATTTTAAAGGACAAAAGATGCTGATTTCCATAAATGATGTTGGAACAAGTGGATATGGAAAAATAAAATTTGATGTTTACCTCACATTGTACATGAAATTAATTCAAGGTGGAGAGTAGACCTGAATGTATATGATATAGCTATAAAACTTTTAAAGTAGAAATAGGATCTTAGGACAGGCAAAGTTTTTGTAAGCAGGTAACAAAATGCACAAATCACAAAGGGAAAAATATGATAAATTATATTTCATTAAAATAAAAAAACTGGTTCATCAAACTCTACCATTAAGAAATTGAAAGAGAAAGCCATAGACTGGGAGAAAATATTTATAATTCAAAAATATCTAAAAAGGACTTACATCCAATATATGTAAGGAATGCCTACAAATCAATAAGCAAATGACAAACCCAATATAGAAATGAGGGAAAGACTTGTCAGGCATTTCACAAAAGAATTTATTAAATGGATTGGATGTTCATCATATGAAAAAAAGTTCTCAGCATCTTTTTCACTAGGGAAATGCAAATAAAACTAACCACAATGGCAAAAATTGCAAAAAATAATGACAATAGCAACTGTTGGTGAAGATGAGAAACAACTAGAACTTTCATACATTGTTGTTGGACATGTAAATGATACCAATTTGAGAAAGCTATTTGACTGCTTCTACAACTTAAACATATGACTCTCTCATAACTGAGTGTAACAGTTTGATATTATTGATGAATTCCAAAAAGAAATATTGGATTATGTTTCTAAACTGATCTTTTCCTCTGGGCATATTAGATTATATTGGATTCATAGGTCTACTTAAGTAATTATGTAAAACTCTTGTGCAAGTAAGACATGCCAAAGGACAGACTGGGGGCTTTTAATATTGGAGTTTTGATGTTGGTGTTTGATGCTGAAGCCTTAAGCTGGAGCCCTGGGAGAGAGGCAAAGCCTAGAGAGCCTCATTGTCTACAGCTGACCTTGTGGAGAAAACAGGAGCTGCTCCCAGAGGAACCCAGGAAGCCTGAACCCTTGCAGACGTTGACAGCCATCTTGCTCCGACATGTGAAAATAGACTTTGGTGAGGGAAGTAACTTATGCTTTATGGCCTGGTATCTGTAAGCTCCTAGCCCAAATAAATACCCTTTATAAAAACCAACCAGTTTCTGTTATTTTGCATCAGCACCCCTTTGGCTGAGTAATATAGCTTCCAATTGGCAGTTGTGCTGAAATGCTGTTTAGCTAGCCAGTCTGGTTACTGCCAGCTCCCAGTGAGGCAGTGGTATATGAAAATGCAGATGAACTCTGAAAATATTATGGCATGGTACTCTTTTTTCAGGAAAGCATTTAGTATCATTGGCAGACTGATAAGGGTTAAAATGATGACTATTGTAGGTGGGTTAGATTGTGTTCAAGGTAACTATTTTTCTTATTATTTCATTGAATGTTCAATCAATCTCAGAAATAATCTATTTCAAATTTCCTTCAAATACAAAATTTACTATGAAGTGACATTTCAATCGCTTCAAATGGCTTGCTGAAGCTGTTTAAGAACTGGGAAAGAATTTTTCACCCTTTCTGATTAAAATGGGATAGGAAGGGGGCAGGAGTTTAGTTTCTAGAACCATGTTTCCAAAGTAGGGCTCATAGAATACTAATTGCTTAATATGCTTTATGAAAAAAAAAAATGGATAAGTGCATTTGGGAAACACCTCCTCTGAAAGGTTCACATGGCAGATTTGTATGGCAAGCTCCTCCAAAATTTTTGCAACCAAAAAAGCCTGTTTAATATTGTTTACTTCCATGTTCACCAAATTTTTTGATCAAGAGGTGCTGAATCTAGATTTTGTGCCTGAAACGTTTACAATTAGGGGAGCCCTATTTATGAAAAATAATTCTAAATTAAAATAAAAATTTAGGGACGCAGTATACATTTGTTTAGAAATCACTTCAAAGTTCTATGAGATTCATGTTTCCTTTCTTCTAAGATCTCTGTAGGCAATATACCAGAAATTCTTTCATAGAAATGCTTCCTGATGGTAACCTTCCTTCCTCTCCCACTTATAACACTCTCTCCTAGAACTCTCTAGAACATTCTCACTGGTCTGTGCAAGAGCCCTGAAACTTGAACCTCACTAACTGAATAGTACACTTACCACTATGACAAGGTATGTTTGATTCCTATGGCTGCCACAAAAATTACCACAAACTGGGGTTACTTAAAAAGACAGAAATTTATTCTCTCACCGTTCAGGAGGACAGAATTCTGAAATTAAGGACTTGTAGGATTGGTTCCTTTTGAAAACTCTGAGAGACAAACCCTCTCCTAACTTCTGGTGGCTGCCAACAATCCTTGGTGTTCCTTGTCACATCACGCCCTGCCTCCATCTGCATATCTCCTACTTCTCTTAGTTTCTGAGTCTTTTTCTGTCTCTTATAAGGACACACCCATTATATTTAGGACCCACCCTAATCCAGTACGAGGTCAGGTCAATCTTTATCTTAATTAAATCTGCAAAGACTCTATTTCCAAATAAAGTCACTTTCTGAAGGTAGATATGAATTTGTGGAGGGACACTATTCAACCCATTAAACAAGTTTATCTTTTAATCTGGATGAAGTAATATTCTTGGAGATAATGTTCTAACAATGCCAATATAGAGAGTTTGACTTCATTTGATAACTTTGAGAGCAAAAACTAAGCAATATATGTATTGTATCAAATGGTTCTTACATTATGTAGAAAACTAACTTAGGGAAGGGAGATAGGGAGTACTGAGAAAGAGGGGGCATAAATTTAAAATAGAATGCTGAGGGAAGACCTCCCTGAGAAGGTGGCATTGCCCTAGCGCACTGAGCATAGCAGGATCTTCTGAGTTGAAACCCAAACTGGGAGATTCCACACCACAGTGGATCTGGGCAATTTATGTAAATGAAAACAAACACAGAAAAACATAAATACAAATAAACATATAAATACAAGTTTAAATATCAATATATGAATATATAGAGTCTCACACACTGCAAAAAAATTCTTACAAGAAGAGGAAAGTCCCCCAAAAATTATGCAAGAATATGTCAAGATTCTGAGAAATTTTGAAGAAAGCAAAAGATTTAATCTCCTTATGAGAGTCTACTTCAGTTAGCACCATTTTTAGGATATTTTATTAATAATTGGCTCAGTGGATTTTAGTTCTGTAGTGAACAATTTTTACATAATCATACTATTATAAAAAGCTGTTTATTGGTTTTCAGCTGTGTGATTTAACCCAGAGAAGATTTACAAAAGAGAATGTAACTGCTACCTTTCCCAGTATAAATACAGATGATATGGAGAAGGAGGGAAAAGAGGGAAAAGTAAGGAGAATATGCTAATTGCATTTTCTTAAGTAAAGAACTGTCCATCAATAATGTCTTGTGTTCATAGATCAAGAAATAAAGGTTTATTATATTAAGGTAACTTCTAGGAAAATATAACAATATAACCAACATAAATCAAGAAGTGGAAGTGTGGAGAGTCTACCCATGCATTAATTCATTACAAAAGGAGTAATAGGTATTGACTAAAGTTGATAAGTCAGGAATATGTGTTATAGTTGTAAGTTCACCATAAAAGAATGGAATCAGAAATGGTTTAAAACGGTTTTCTTTCTTAGGATGAGAATAAAAGAAAGTGGTGGTAAGATTATGCATCTCATTCTGAACTCTTCTAGTTGGATTTCTTAAAACTATGTGCATATACTATTATAATTTCTAAAATTAGAAATAAAAAATGGGACATAGATGATTTCATGAGTACTTGCTTTAAAAAGTTAAAAAACAAAACAAAACAACTATCATTCTTAGGTTTCCAAACTCATCAAGAGCAGAGAGAAAGAATGCAAACTTGCCCAATTGTTTCTGAGAAGATATTATCCAAATATCAAAACTTGGTAAAGAAAGTCCCCAGTGATGAGCACAGCAGACCAAATTGCTTAAATGTACACATGCCAAAACCATTAGGCATTCATCAACAGAAAAAAATCATACCAAATAAATAATACACTATAATCAAGAATGGTTCATTCCAGAAATTCCAGGATATTTCAATAATAGGAAATACATTCCACAATAATGGCTGGAAGAAAAGATAATTTCCATAAATACTGAAATTGAATTTGTACAATTTAACACTCCTTCTTGAAAATAAGCTCCTTGGGAAACATAAATAATCATGTTTAAAACAAAAATATGGAACTACTCCCATTAATAGGAATCCAACAAAAATGCCTACTATCATTACCAGGATTTAATCTTGCACCCAGTGTTAGTGATGCAGTACAACAAGTAAACAAAATAGCGAATACAAATAATGGGAAGGATGAGCTGTTTTTCTGTTGTTATAATTGCATACACAGAAAATTCCATAAGAATCAACTAAAGAAAGGGTAGAAATAAAGTGCAGAAATAAAAGGTGGATTTAAATAACATAAGCCTCATAGACAGCCAAAGTAGATACAACCCCAGGTAATGATGCTCCTGAGGGCTACCGAGAAACCCAGGTTGTACCGTCATGGCAAATGGTTCCAGAGTTCAGTGCCTTGCCAGTGGGCCCTACTTTGGAATTTGTGCTCCTGACTGTGATGGAGTTGAACTCAGATGTGACTTCTACATATGCCTCTTCTGTCCTTTTTATTGAACCTGTGGTTCATGCTGGGGTTGGTGTAGGCCCAGAAGAGTTGAATCTCTGGGCTGTCCATGGGCCAGCTTGGTCCTGAGCCTCAGCAGTGTTGTTCCATCTACTCTCCGGTTTGTTGGACTTACCCAGATCAGCTAACAGGGAGGTGAATATGGTCAAACACCACACCAGGGAACTGAGAGAGTCTACAGCTGCAGGCATGAGAATCCCATCATCCATGTAGGATCTAAGCCCCCTATTGAGTGGATTTTGCCATCCCAGGTTCCTCAGGATGGAGGAAGAAAATATGGATTAGAGTGAATTTACTGGTATTCTACTATAGAACTATTGTGACTCTAGCAATTGAAGAAACTGTATCATTGATGTGGAGACAGTGGCCACAGGAATTGCTGAGGGCAGGGAGAGGGAAAAGGAGGGGTGATACGGGGGCATTTTTGGGACTTGGAGTTGTCCTGAATGATATTGCAGGGACAGATGCAGGACATTATATATCCTGCCATAACCCACTGAATGGACTGGGAGAGAGTGTAAACTACAGAGTAAACTATTATCCATGTGGTGTAGTAGTGCTCCAAAATGTACTCGTCAATTGCAATGAATGTACCACACTAATGAAAGAAGTTGTTAATGCGGGAAAAGTGGGGCGTCTGGGGAATGGGGCATATGGGAACCTCCTATATTTTTAATGTAACATTTTGTGTGATCTATGTATCTTTTTAAAATAAATAAGAAATATATTAAAAAAATAAAAATAAGGCTAAGTTTGGGAACCTTGACATCCAAAAATAAATAACATAAGCCTAATTAACTTTCTTATATGCTAAAAAGAAAGCATTACAAATGATGATAATAAAAATATCTCATAAATAATCATGAAAGAAATAAACTATATAGAATAAAACTTGAAGAAACATGAAAGAAATCCTGGTAAAGATGCTAGTATGAACAAGCAAATTTACTTTTATTCTTTCAGGAATTTGGGCTCCAAATAACTGGAGCTCCCTCAATGAGAATGGTGATGACAAAAGGGTAAAAAACAGTGAACTAATTCAAAATGGATGAAAATAGACCCACTCAAAGGCACTTTCTTATAAAATTTTAGAATGCTGGAAAGAAGGAGAATATTTTACAAGCCTCTGGGGCATATGAGTGCTCAAGAGTCAGCATGGTTTCAGACCTCTCAGCAACAACCCTGAATTTTAAGAGCTCTATATATGATAGAGCTTTTTACAGTTCTGAAGGAAAAAGATCTGTAACCTAGAATTCCATATCCAACCCAACTATCAATCAAATGTCACATTGGCATATCAGACATTTTTATACTCAGAAAGTGGCAAAATATTTACATTTAGCTCCCATTCTCCTTCGTGCAAAAAGCTATTGGAAAATTCCACATCTGGCTACAGCAGAGCAATCTGTGAGAAAACAGTTTACTCTGAAAACAACTGAGAAAAGAATGAATAAAATAGACACAATATCTATTTTAAGTGAGCTGCCTAGACAACTAGGATTTGAAAGGCCAAAACCTTAGAGAGAAAAATAAAACAAATAAACACACAGACGGACAAACAAACAAACAAACTAACAGAAAAATTAGCTGTTCTATGAGCTGCTTTTCCCCTCTGGGTATTTGCCGATTTTTGTGACTGAGAGAAAAGCTGAGAGCAGTAGGACCCAGAGAAGCCAGCTGAGCTTGCAGAAGACTCAGGGGATTGTTGAGAAAAAAACTAAAATTTGTGGGTAACAAGACAATCAGAACTTCAAGGGGAAAGATCCCAGAGAGGAGAGAGAACTAGAGAATTGAGTCCAATACTCAAGAATTTTCCCCTCCCTGAAGCTGCACATGGTGAGAGACTAAGAACCTAAGCAGAAAACTGCAAAGCACAGCAACCTCTACTGAGGAATTAAATTTGTAGTTATCAGACACAGTCTTGAAAATATTGTGATTAATATGCTTGAGAATTTAGATTATGTTCTAATCAAGAATTTAGATGACAATTTAGAGAATTTTACCAGATAATTTGGAGCCTATTATAACCCCTGTGAATACCTGCGTAAAGACTGAGTGAGTTCCAAGGTGAGAGCGTTCACCCAGCAGAAGCGGGCTCGCTGTCACCAGGCTTTTCACATGTGCTTTATTTCTCGCTGTGTCTGTTGTTACGTGATCATATTTATTTTAAGAAAGCACCCCCACGTAATAAACAGTTAACTAATTTGCTTGGTAAAAAAAAAATCTAATCAAAATTATAGAACTGATATATACAAAAAACTGGCATTTAAAACTCAATTATAAATTACCTTGTTTACAGATTGGACATAATAAAAAAGAGAAGTAGTGAACAGAAATATTAAGTCTGCAGAAAATGTCCAGGTTAGTGTATAAAGGACAATTTAAGATATATATATATGTACATAAATATACAAAAAACAACTTAAGATTATATATATATGATAATGTGATATATTGGGCATGATGAAAAGTCTAACATGTGTGTAAATTGGACCCCAAAAAGAAGAGGAAAATAAAATGTGGAAGAAGTATTTGAAAATAGTGATCCAAATAGATGAAAGATTTCAGCCCACAGATTCGAGAGGTTCAGAAAATTTAAATCAAGGTATCTATAATAAAAACACACCTAGAAACATCATAGCAAAATTTCAGAAAAATCAAAGGCAAAGAGAAAATAATAAAAACAACTATAGGAAGAAATTTTACTGCCTTCAAAAGAGCAAGAAGATTCATAGCTGATTTCTCAAAATAAATAATGGAAGACAATGAATGGAATGAAAGTTCTGAGATCTAGAATTTACACCTCATGAAATATCCCTCAAAAGTAAAGGTGAAATACAGACATTCCTGACAAACAGAAATTGGGAGAATTCATTGTCAGCAGACTTGCTCTAAAAGTATTCTAAAGGGAATTATTGATGCAGAAGGAAAAAGACAAAAAGTGTTACGTGAAGGAATGAAGTAACATGACAGATATATATGCAGATACATAAAAATGAATGTCAACTGTACGAAATAATATTTTCTTGCAGGGTTTTGTATGTGTGTTTCTGTGTAAATGCATAAACATATGTCATTGATAATACAGAAGATGGGAGGTAGCAAAATGGAATTCAAATGTTCTAAGGATTTAGTCCTCTCTGAAAAGTGGTAGAAATCTACTACTTGTTTTACCAAAACGAGGATTAATACAATAAAGCATAAGTTATGGGATATAGGGGGAATTGGAGGAATCACAGGAAGAAGCTGAAGGAATGTTCTTAGATGACAGATATACATATTATATAGAGGACAACCAACTCCAAATTGCCTGCTTTGCAGGGCAGTGTGGCACAATACACAAAATGCCCTACCACAGACACTGGCCCTGGTATAAGCAAAGCATTTAGAGATATGAAGGCGAATACCAAAAGGATTAGCTAAATGATTTGAAAGTGGCTGCCTCTGGGAAGGAGAAAAGAGGACACACGAAAGACTTACATGGGAAAAACTATAAATGTCCACTGAGTGATATAAAAGAAGTCACCATTAAATGGAGAGCTTTATATTCTTGATGCAAATTGAATGAGAAAAAGCAATGCTATAAAGTTATAATTGCCCTTAAATTTTACTCAATTTTAATCAACTTCTAATATGCTATTTTTAATTTTGAACAAATAATTTTCACTGTTACCCAGAAGGATAAATATGAAATATTAGTAATAGGCATAAACAATATGAAAAAGAAAGGTGATAAATATTTTCCCAACAGATGTGAAAGAGGATAATAAAATTCTAGAAGTTAAACAGTATGGTACTAGCAAATACATATCAAAGGAAGGTAAAACAGTTACCAGGAAAACATAATCAAGTGGAATTCAGTGATATTCAACGGGTGAAAAAATATAAGCAATGTTGAGGGAACTGTCTAGTCATTGAGAAAAGTTCATTGGAAAATTTTTCTTCATCTGCCATTAAAATAAATACCAAATGAACAAAATAATCAAATGTAAAAAAAAAAAAAAGAACATAATACGTAGGCCCATATTTGTATAATCTTGGAGTAGGTTCTAAGGATAAACCTAATTCATAAAACCTTAAAGATGTTTATAGAGTTGTTTACTTAGAGATTTAAAATAGCATGAAAAAGTTTTAAAAGTTTTAAAAACAAACATTTGTAACACTTTAATTTTCAACACTTTAATGCATAAATCATAACTGCAAATTAATAAGACAAATAGTCCAATATAAACTATACAAAGGACAAGACAAGGCTGAAAAACAGCAATTAAAAACATGTGCATTTACTAATAATCAAATAATATTAATTTATTTTTTAATTTTTTAATATTTAATTGCCTTTTTATAAAAGATACATAGATCACAAAAAATATTACATTAAAAAATATAAGGTGTTCCTATACACTCCACACCCCACCCCACTCCTCCCACATAAACAACCTCTTTCATCATTGTGGCACATTCATTGCATTCGGTGAATACATTTTGGAGCACTGCTACACCACATGGATTATACTTTACATTGTAGTTTATACTCTCCACCAGTCCATTCAGTGGGTTATGGCAGGATATATAATGTACAGCATCTGTTGCTGCAATATCATTTAAGACAACTCCAAGTCCCAAAAATGCCCCCATATCACATCTCTTCTTCCCTCCCCCTGCTCTCATCACCTACCATGGGCACTCTCTCCACATCAATGATAGACTTTCTTCAATTGTTAGAGTCACAATAGTTCTATAGTAGAACACCAGTAAGCCCACTCTAATCCATATTTTATTCCTCCATTCTGTGGACCCTGGGATGGTGATGTCCACTCCACTTGCAAATTGAGAGGGGGCTTAGATCTCACATTGTTGATGGATGCGCTTCTCCTGCTTGCAGTTGTAGGCACTCTTGGTTCCCAGTTGTGGTGGTTGACCATCTTCATCTCCCTCACCTGACCTGTGTAAGTCCAATGAACCAGAGAATAAGAGGTGCAACTCTGCTGAGACTCAGGTCCCAGCTGGCACATGGCCAGTCCAGATATTCAGGACTCCTGAATGTCAACCCCAATGTCAACCCCATTGTCAACCACAGGTTCAGTAAAAGTGACAAAAGATGTATGTGTAGAAAGGTCACATCTGAGTCCAATTCTATCTCACTCAGGAACACAAATTCCAAAGTAGGACCCATTGAAAAGTCACTGAACTCCAGAGCCATCTGCCATGACCAGAGAAACTGTGTGTCTCTGTAGCCCTCAGGAGCACCAGTACCTGGGGTTGTATTTACTTTGTTTTTTTTTGTCTTGTCTTGTTTTGTTTTAAAGATTCATTTTTTTATGTGTCCATTCGCTGTGTGTTCTTCTGTGGCCGCTTCTATCCTTATCAGCAGCACCGGGAATCTGTGTTTCTTTTTTCGTTGTGTCGTCTTGCTGTGTCAGCTCTCCGTGTGTGTGGTGCCATTCTTGGGCAGGCTGCACTTTCTTTTGCACTGGGCAGCTCTCTTTATGGGGCACACTCCTTGCATATGGGGCTCCCCTACACGGGGGACACCCCTGCATGGCATGGCACTCCTTGCGCACATCAGCACTGCACGTGGGCCGGCTCCACACGGGTCAAGGAGGCTCGGGGTTTGAACTGCGGAACTCCCATGTGGTAGGCAAATACCCTATTCATTAGGCCAAGTCTGCTTCCCAGGTCGTATCTACTTTGGCTGTCTCTTGGTCCTGCTGAGACGCACATAAGTGCAACCCCTCTGATGATCTTCTGACTCTTTTTTGAAAACTCTTAGCCATATAAACTCATATGTCTTTACCATTATTCCCCTTTTATTCAAGGTCTTTTTCTAGTTGCAACACCAGTTATTGATTGGTAGTAATCCTTTGGTGCCAGGGAGGCTCATCCCTGGGAGTCATGTCCCACACTAGGGGAATGTAATGTATTTACATGCTGAGTTTGGCATAGACAGTGGCCACATTTGAACGACATGGAGACTCTCAGGAGATAACTCTTAGGGACCTTGCAGGTCTTGGTCTAGTTCAAATTTAGAGTACAGAGGCTCATAAGCATAGTTATCAGGATCAAGGGCTCATCATTGGACCATTCTTCTTTATTGGTCTTTGCCCTTGCACTTGGGGAATTGTTGTTGTTCCAGTGAGGAATGTTACAGAACTCCTCTGCTTGGGAACTCAGTGCTCCTTCAGTTGTCATTTGTAAGTGTAACTACTATGAAAATATCCCATGAATATCTGAATACTTTTATATACCCTATATACATGCCCTGGAGAACTCCCTCCCTACCATGTGCCCCCCATCAATAACACCCCACACCAGTATTCCTCCCCTGCCATAGTTGAACCCGTCTGTGATGCAAAATTTCAAAAATGAAGACTAATATATTGCCAAATTCAATTAGTAAGAAAATTAATTAGTAATGATAGGTTTAAAGATTAGAAATATAATACATACTAATTTAGAAAAAACTAAAATAAAGTAAAAAAATAAATTGGGATATTGAAAAATGAAAAATATCATAAAACTTTGTTTTTGACATTTTGCCTTTCCTCACTGTAATAAGTGTTACCCTGTATGTACAGTGGCAAGGCAATTTCTTCCATTCCTTCTTCAGTATCTACATTCTTTTTTTTAAATTTTTACTTCTGTCTTCAAAAAATTTTTAGATCACAGTAAAGTCACCTATACAATATAGGGGACTCCCATATATCCAACATCAAATCCCATTCCCCCTTCCCCAGCAATGATCTTTTTACATGTCATGCTATATTTTCTGCAGCTGATGTACAGATACTGAATCATAGCTACCCAACATGGTTCCATTTTGGTTTACATATGGTTTCTATTTTAGACTGTACAATTTTCTAAATTTTTAGTTACATTATGGTTTACATTATGGTTTACATTTTAGCCTATAGACGTTTATAGATTTTTGGTGAAATTTAACATGTCCTATATCCATCATTGCATGATCTTGTGGAACACTTCCATTGCCCCCCCCCCCCCCCAGTTACCCTGCTTCCATCTATTCTATTCCTCACTCCACCTCCCCTCATGGACCACACTGACAACCAAGCTTCACTGCTTAAAGGACCAGATTCACAGATACTTGTGACAATGCTGAGGGCTTGACACACTACACAGTCCTCCCCCATTGGGAGGCAACAATTCCCCCGAGAGACACAATTCTCTGTTTGAGAACATCAGGCTACCCCAGGATGGGGGTACATCTTCCCACTCATTGTATGGGTCTCCACCGAATGATGTAACATGGTAGTACAAGATGAGCACTCACAGACACCCTAGAAGCCTGCCCCTGGGCCAGATGCCCCCCATTAAGTACCTTAAACGGGTAACCCTAGTGTATTATATTTTCTAAAGTGTTTTCTCATCATTATAGTTTCAATCACATACCCAACAATCCCCCATGTTCACCTGTTCCCTGCAACCCTCCCCGAAGTTCTTTGGGCCATCTGCCCCATCCTTCCAACCCTAGACCCCTCAAGCCTGCAAAGCACCACCCAATTGTATGCCTATGCCCCCATCTAATCCCATCCCTGTACAAATACTTACCTCAACTTTATCATAGATTTCACCTATGTAGGCATCAGCTCACAACCTTCTTCTCCCCCCAGTTCCCTGTAAGCCTATCATCCAGTCTCTAGCTCTCTGAGACAGCTTGGTTTGCTTATTTCATAACAGAGAGATCATTCCTTCAATGCCTGGCTTGCTTCACTCAACATAAGGTACTCAAAATTCATCCAGGTTTTCCCTTGTATTTGTATTGTATTCCTTCTTATAGTTAACTGTATTCCATTGTATGTATATGCCACATTTTGTTTATCCATTCATCTGTTGATGGGCATTTGGGTTGATTCCAGCTTTTGGCAATAGTGAATAATGCCACTATGAACATTGGTGTGCATATACTAGTTTGTGTTCCTTGTTTTCAGTTCTTCTGGGTATACACCCAGCAGTGGAATTGCTGGGTCATATGGCAAATCTATAGCTAGTTTTTTTGAGGAACTGCCAAACTGTCCTCCAGAGTGGCTGGATCCTTCTGCATTCCCACCAGAAGTGGATGAGTGTTCCCATTCCTTCACATCCTCTCCAACCCAAGTGGTCTTCTGTTTTTTAATAGCCACCAGCCTAATGGGAGGAAGATGGTATCTCATTGTAGTTTTCTTTTGAATTTCCCTAATAGCTAGTGATTTTGAGCATCTTTTCACATGCTTTTAGCCATTTGTATTTCTTCTTTGGAGAAGCGTCTGTTCAAATCTCTTGCCCATTTGTGAATGGGTTGTCTTTTTATTCTTGAGATATAGAAGTTCTTTATATATGCAGGGTATTATTCTCCTATCAGATATATGGTTCTCCCATTGGGTAAGCTGACTTTTCACTTTCTTGACAAAGTCCTTTGAGGTGCAAAAGGCTTTAATTTTGAGGAGGTCCCATTTATCTATTTGTTCTTTTGCTGCTCATGCTTTGGGTGTGAAGTTCATGAATCCATTTCCTATGACAAGGTCCTGTAGATGCATCCCTACATTGTTTTCCAAGGTCTTTGTGGTCTTGGCTCTTATATTTAGGTCTTTGATCCATCTTGAAATGATTTTTGTATAAGGTGTGAGTTGGTAATCCTCTTTCATTCTTTTGCATATGGATATCCAGTTCTACAAGCACCATTTGTTGAAGAGGCCATTCTCTCCTGGTTGAGTGGGTTTGGTGGCCTTGTTGAATATCAGATGACTGTATATGTGAGGATCTATATCAGAACTCTCAATTTGATTCCATTGGTCAGTGTGTCTATCCTTGTGCCAATACCATGCCGTTTTCACCACTCTAGCTTTGTAGTATGTTTTTGGGTTTTTTTTAATTGTCCTTTTTTTTAAAGATCACAAAAAAATGTACATTAAAAATATATAGGTCATGTATAAATGATATACTTCAATAAAAATTTTAAAAATATATATAAGGAAGTGGCTGTGACTCAATCAACCCTGGGTTCACATCCCAGGGCCTCCTGTGAATGCAAGCTAGCCCATGCCCATCAAGAGCTGACAGCCTGTGCCCACAGAGAACTGACAACCTGCACCCATGGAGAGCTGACACAGCAAAATGATGCAACAAAAGGGAGACAAGCAGACAAGCAGAAGAACATGCAGTGAATGGACACAGAGAGCAGATAGCAAGCAAGCTGCAAGGAAGGGGGATAAATAAATAAATATATATAAATATATATATATATATATAGTTTCAATATACCCCACATCCTACTGCACCCCACTCCTCCCATATCAACCTCTTTCATCTTTGTGGCACATTCATTGCATTTAGTGAATACATTTTGGAGCACTGCTGCACTGCATGGATTATAGTTTACATTGTAGTACACATTCTCCCCCAGTATATTCAGTGGGTTCAGTGGGTTATGGCAGGATATGTAATGTCCAGCATCTGACCCTGCAATATCATTTAAGACAACTCCAAGGCCTGAAAATGCACCCACATCACATCTCTTCTTCCCTCTCTCTGCCCTGTAGTACCTTTTAAAGTCATGTAGTGTGATTTCTCCAATTTCATTTTTCTTTTTCAATATGTCTTTGGCTATTCAGGGCCTCTTTCCTTTCCAAATAAATTTCATAGTTAGCTTTTCTAGTTCATTAAAAAGTGCTGCATTGATTTTTATTGGGATTGCATTGAATCTGTAGATCAGTTTGCGTAGGAGAGACATCTTAATGATATTTAGTCTTCCTATCCATGAACAGGGAATGTTCTTGCATTTATTTAAGTCTTCTTTGATTTCCTTGAAGAGTATTGTGTAGTTTTCTGTGTATAAGTCTTTTACAACATTTGTTAAATTTATTCATAGGTATTTGATTTTTTAATTTACTACTGTAAATGGTATTTGTTTCTTGAATTCTACCTCAGATTGCTCATTATTGGTGTACAGAAATGCTACTGATTTTTGTGCATTGAGCTTATAAACTGTGACATTACTGAACTCATGTATAAGTTCTAGAAGCTTTGTTGTAGATTTCTCAGGACTTTCTATGTATAGGATCATGTCATATGCAAATAGTGAAATTTTGACTTCTTCCTTTCCAATCTGGATGCCTTTTATATCTGTTTCTTGATTCAGATCTCAAGCAAATACTTCTAACACAATGTTAAATAGGGTTAAATAGGAGGGGTGATAGTGGGCATCCTTGTCTTGTTCCTGATCTTAGAGGGAAAGTTTTTAGGATTTCACCATTGTAATTGATGTTAGCTCTGGGTTTTTCATATATACCCTTTACCAAGTTCAGAAAGATTCCTTCTATTCCTATCTTTTGCAGTGTTTTTATCAAGAAAATGTGCTGTATTTTGTCAAATGCTTTTTCTGCATCAGTAGATATAATCATGTGATTTTTTTTCCTTCGATCTGTTTACGTGATGTATTACATTAATTAATTTTCTTATGTTGAAGCATCTTTGTACCAGGAATGAAACCCACTTGGTCATGGTTTATAATTTGTTTAATGTGTTGTTGAATACAATTAGCAAGTAATTTGTTGAGGATTTTTGCATCTAGGTTCATTAGAGGGATTGATCTGTAATTTTCCTTTCTTGTGGTGGCTTTGTTTGGCTTTGGTATTAGGATAATTTTGACATCATAGAATGAGTTAGGTAATGTTTGTTCTATTTCAATTTTTTTAATGAGTTTATGCAAGATTGGTGTTAGTTCTCTCCAGAATGTTTTGTAGAATTCACCTTTGAAGCTGTCTGGCCCAGGGCTCTTCTTAATTGGGGGATTTTTGCTTTTATCTCTTTACTTGTGATTGGTTTGTTGAGATGATCAATTTCTTCTTTGGCCAATGTAGGCTGCTTATGTGTTTCTAGGAATTTGTCCATTTCCTCTAAATTGTCCTTGTTGGCATATAATTTTTCAAAGTATTCTCTTATGATACTCTTTATTTCTGTGGGGTCAGTGGTGATTCCCCTTTCTCATTTCTTATTTTGTGTATTTGCATCTTCTCTTTCTTTTTCTTTGTTAGTCTAGCTAAGGGTTTCTCAATTTTATTGATCTTCTCAAAGAACCAGTTCTTTGTTTTTTTATTTTTTTCTAATGTTTTCTTATTTCCATTTCATTTAGTTCTGCTCTGATCTTTGTTATTTCATTCTTTCTTCTTCCTTTGTGTTTAGTTTGTTGTTTTTTTACTAATTCCTCCAAGTGTGCAGTTGGGTCTTCAATTTTAGCTCTTTCTTCTTTTTTGATGTGTGAATTTATGGCTTTGAATTTCCCTCTCAGTCCAACTTTTGCTGTATCCCATAAGTTTTGATATGTTGTGTTATCATTTTCATTAGTTTTAAGGTAGTTACTCATTTCTTTTGAGATTTCCTCCTTGATCCACTGTTTTTCTAAGAGTGTGTTGTTTAACTTCCATGTCTTGGTGCCTAATCTGGGTCTCTGGCCCTTGCAGATTTCCAGCGTCATTCCACTGTTTTAATAGAAATTATTATGTATGATTTCAATCTCTCTGAATTCATTAAGACTTTCTCTGTGGCCTAGCATGTGGCTTATCTTGGAGAGTGATCCATGTGCACTTGAGAAGAATGTATATCCTGTTGTATTTGGGTGTAATGTTCTGTATATGTCTGTTATGTCCAGCACCTCTAATATAACATTGCAAGTCTTTGTTTCTTTATTGATTAATGTTGAGATGTTCTGTCCAATGATGATAGTGGTGTATTAAAATTCCCCAGTATAATTGTAGAGGCATCTATCCCTTCACTTATTTTTTCCAGTGTTTGCCTCACATACTTGGAGGCACCCTGGTTAGGAGCATAAATATTTATGATTGTTCTTCCTTCTTGAAAGATTACCCCTTTTACTAATATGTCATGTCCATCTTTGTCTCTCAAAACAGATTTACATTTAAGGTCTATTTTGTCCAATATTAATATAGCTACTTCTGCTCCTTTTTGGTTATTGTTTGCCTGTAAGATAGTTTTCCAGCCTCTCACTTTCAACATCCTTGAATCCCTGGGTCTAAGATGGGTTTCTTGTAGACAACATATAGATGGGTCATATATCCTTACCCATTCTTCCATTCTGTGTCTCTTGGCAGGGGAGTTTAATCCATTGACAATCAGTGTTATTACTCTCAATGAATTACTTACATTAGCCATATTTTGTTTGGATTTATGTATATTATTTGGTTTTCTTTTCTTTTTTTCTTTTTAGTTGTTCTTATACTCTCTTCCTACTCTCTTTCTCATGTTTTTTCTTTCCTCCAGCAGAACTCCCTTTAGCATTTTTTGAAGGGCAGGTTTCTTGTTGGCATGCTCTCTTAGTTTCTGTTTATCTGTGAATATTTTCAACTTTTCGTCATTTTTCAATGCCAGCTTTTCTGGATCAAGTATGTTTGGCTGGAAATTTTTTTCTTTGTACCTTGACTATGTCATACCACTGCTTTCTTGCCTCATGGTTTCAGATGAGAAATCAGCACTTAATCTTATTGAGTTCCTCTTGTATGTGATCATTCTTTTTTCTCTTGCTGTCTTCAGTATTTTCTCTTTGTCTTGAGCATTAGATAATTGGACAAATATATGTCTTGGGGTAGGCCTGTTGGGATTTATGCTGTTCAGGGTGCATTGTGCTTCATGGATATGTATATCTATCTCTCTCAGTAGGTCTGGGAAGTTTTCAGCTATTATTTCCTCCAATACTCCTGTCCCCTTTCCCTTCTCTCCTCCTTCTGGGATACCTATAATGTGTATCTTTGTGTGTTTTGTGTTATTCAGGTCCCTGAGCCCCTCCAGGATTTTTTCTATGTTTTTATTGAGCATTTCTACTATCTGTTTGATTTCAGATGTACTGTCTTCCACATCACCAATTTTTTCCTCTGCCTCTTCAAATCTGCTGTTACTTGCTGAGAGTGTATTTTTCATTTCTTGGATTGTGCCATTCATCACCATCATATCCATTATCTTTTTGTGTATGTTTACAATTTCTTCTGTATATTCTCTAGGTATTTTCTTAATATCCTTAATCTCTTCCTTCACTTCATTAAATTTGCCCATGATATATGTTTTGAGAGCTTTGATTAGTTGTTGAATGTTCTGCTCCCTTCCTGGTTTTTAGTTTGTTCAGTGGATTGGGCTATGTTTTCCTGATTATTGCTATGGTTTGTAGTTTTTTGTTGCTGTCTGGTCATCATTTTATGTTGATGGGTTTGTTCAGTTGATTAGCTTCCCTGTCTAGTCTCGGGGTTTATTTAAGTGCTGTTTGTGTGTGTGTTAAGTCTTCTCTTTGACTCTTTGTTCTTCTTATTCTATTTCCTTGTTGTTGTCTAAATTCCCTTTAAAGAAAATATTCAGGCCAGGGAAAGCAAAAGCGGTAAGGAAAGAAAAAGTATAATGGTAATATTGGTAGTAAATAGTAGCAGAGACATAGGAGAATGGATATTAAACTCATGTAAGCTGTGTAGAGTTATCACAGTAAAAAAGTGGAGTACCTATAATGCAATGATAAAATGAATATGGAGAAGAATATAGTATGAATTGAAAGGCCAGTGTGGTCAGGAGAGAGGAAAAAAGAAAAGAAAGGACAATAACATAAAGAGTGAATAAAAGATAGAAAACAGAATAGAGGTGTTAGAAATAAAAAGTCAGAAAAATTGGGTGCTAAACAAAAAGAGGTGGAATGTAATAGAAACAATAGATGATGGAAGATAAAAAGATGTAAAGGAAAAGGGATATGGTTGGCAGCTAAATCAATACTCCCAGGAAAGAGGAATTCAAGGATGAGGAAGCACAGCAAACAAAATCACTGCCTGCAGCACCTAACAGAAAAAAAGAAAGAAAAGGAAAGGGAAAAAAAAGAAAAAAATGAAGAAAAACATTATGGGGGGATAAAAAGGAAGAAAAGACAAGAAAATAAACAAACAAAAAAGACCAGAGAAGGCCTCAAGCAAGGAATCCTCTTTGCAATTGATTAAACTCCACAGGAATCTATCCTTCCCTCCTTCTCCTTCCTCATTTCCCTCTCTCCCAGGCAGCAGGAAGGCCATGTGAGAACACCCCTCCAAGATTCAAATGGGACCCTGGTGAACCAACTCATCACAGAAAATAATGGCTCTTAGTTTCTTTGAGAGAGAGCACCCATACCTTGCCAGGAACCCTAAATATGCTATTGGAAGCTACCAAGCATGTCCTACTGTCCCCCTCCCTTGGGTGTGCTGTGCAGGACTAATTAATTGCCTGACTCCACCTTCTCCCAGACCAAGTTTCCCTATTTCAGGTCATTTAGGTATATCAGGCTCTCTCAGCAGATTCATCTCTCCTTTCTTCCTAGCCTTTCCCTTAGCCAGCTGGCATGCTTCTCCAAGGTTGAAAACAGTGGGAGGTCAGACAATTGAACCTGCACTCCTTGGGTCCCTCTCCACTGCTCACCAAAACCCTCCCACTCTCAGAGTTTGTCTGAGACTGAAGGGCTACAGGAATACCGGGGTCTGGAGACTGCTGAGTTGGGGAACGCAGGCTTGGGGGAATGAAGGCTCAGGGAACATGGGTTTAGGGAACATGGGTTACAGGGAATGTGGGGTTCAGAGAATGCAAGGCTTAGGGAACACTGGTTCAGGGATCATGTGTTTGGGGAACAAAGGGTCCTACGGGAAGAGTCCACAGCTTCCAGCTCTAGTTTCAGAAACCCATGGTTTTACCTTGTGCAAGTACTACTTTTGTTGCACTCTCTCCAGGTTGATGTCCAGAAACCTCCTGCTTTGTGGGTTCCTAAAACTGCTCACTCAGGCAGGATTCTGTCCCCACTCAGCTGGCTTTTTTCAGGAGAGATAACAAGGGTGCACTCACTCAGACGCCATCTTGCTCTACATCAAATAAATAATGTTAATTTAAATAACAATGAAATCATACTGACAAATAGGAAAAGCTTGATGGTAGAGGATGTTGGCGAGGACATCTAGAAATAGGAAATATCATTTAATACTGTTGGGAGTATAAGTCAGCAAGCATTTCTGGAGATCAATTTGGCCATTGATTCAAATTTTCAAATATATATAACTTAGACTTGTACTTTTAGGAAATTGTCATAAAAAATAGTAAGTCCATGGCATAAACATGCAAAAACCAGGACAATTTGTTACCATGGGTAACAATCATGAAAAATTAGAAACAACCCAAAAATCAAGCTATAAGGGTATCATAGATAAATTTTATATAATGGAGAATGGAGCAGATACAAATGAAAATGTAAAGTATTTATTTCTTGCATAGAGAGATGCCTGCAATATATTGTTAAAGAAAAGTCATCCTCATGCTTCCATTGGTATGTGAATGCACGTGTAGGCATCAAAAACAATTTAGAAATATACACATCAAAATATTAACTGAGGTTTTCCCTGGATAGACTGAATATGGACAATTTTTACTTTTTAAAAATTATATTTCTGTATTTTCTGCATAATTCAAAATAAATATAATTCCATGCCTTTTGGAATTGCATCACCTCTTTCTGGAAGTCATATCTTCCCCTTTATTGCTATATTTTGGAATATATCCTCAATTAACTTCCTAAGGAAGGGTACTTAGGAATGCAAGTTTATAAATCCTTAAATGTCTGAATCTTTTAGTCAGCCCTCAGATTCCATTGAATTTTAGACATATATTTACATTATTGTTATATTAATATTAATGGTTTTTTCTTCCTTCATAATTTTAAAAGCATAAAATGCTGCAGATAAGAAGCCTAATAACTGTGATTTTTTAATATAATAACTTTATTGGGATATAATTCACATACACCATAAAATGCACCCATTCAAAGTACACAATTCATGGATTTTTAGTATATATACAGAGATGTGCAACCATCACCACAATGAATTTTAGAATATTTTTGCCACCCAAAAAGAAACTTTTACCCATTAATCATAACTCCCCACTGCCCTCCAGTTCTAGACAACCACTAATCTACTTTCTGTCTCTATGGATTTGCCTATTCTTTGGACATTTCATATAAATTGAATTATACAGTATGTGATCTTTGTGACAAGCTTCTTTCACTTAGCATAATGTTTGCCTGGCTCATCCAATGTGTAGCATGTATCCATACTTCATTCTTTTTTATTGCCAAATAATATTCCATTTATGTATATACCACATTCATCCATTTATCAGTTGATGGGCATTTGGGTTTTTAACTTTGGGGCCACTATGAATAATGCTGCTATGAACATTAATGTACAAGTTTTTTTGTGAACACATGTTTTCATATCTCTAAGGCATACACCTAGGGGTAGAATTGCTGGGTCATATGGCACCCCTATGTTTAACCTTTTGAGGAACTACCAGGCCATTTTTCACAGCAGCTGTTCTATTTTACAGTCCTACAGCAGGGTGTGAGGGTTCTAATTTCTCCACATTCTCACAAAAACTTTTTATTTGTTTACTTATTTATTACATATTTCTATATTTGTTTATATTATTCTATGCAACTTTGTGTGTGTGTGTTAAGTCACTATGGTTTTGGTTTGCATTTCCTTGATGGCTAATGCTGTTGAGTATCTTTTCATGTGCTTGTTGGCCACTTATCTATCTTCTCTGGAAAAATTTCTATTCAGATCATTTGCCCATTTTTAAAAATTGGGTTATTTGTCTTTTTATTATCAAGCTGTAGGGTGACCTATTTTTTTACTTTGCTGTTTTCTTTCTGAAGACTCTAGCATCTCTTTATCCTTGATATTCTAGATTTCCACAATAATGTGTCTAGGTGAATATCTATTTAATGGGCACATGGTAGACTCTTCCAACATGAAGCTTCATACTTCAGATCAAGGCTGTATCTTCCATTATTTCTTTGATAAATTCTGGCCCTCTGTTTTCTCTGTTCTCTCTTTCAGGAAGTTTCATTATTTTGATGGAAGACCCCTTGGATTGATCCTTTATGTCTTTAATCTTTTTTTCATATTTTCCTTTGAAGTTGTTATTATTTTCATTCTGATTCTGGGGAATTTGCTGAAATATCTCTCTTCACTCTTACTGATTTTTCTGTCAGCTACATTTTTATGCCTCTTTTTTTTAAAAGCATGCTGTTCTTATTTAATAAATGCAACACGCTTGAGACCTCTCTATTCTATTTTTCTAATTAGAGAGTGTTTTCTAAGTTCTCTTCTGTTTCCTGAATTAACTATTGCCTCTCAGGCTATTTTTGCCAACTATTAATCTTGGTCTTTTTCATTCACATTCCTCATTTGTTTGGTCATCCTTAACAGTCTGTTTAAGGTTAAGACAATAAAAATCTACCTCGCGCCTTTGTATCCATGTGCAGAGCTCACCAACTAGCAGGCTTCCCCCAGGTGGAGCCAGTAGCAAGTCAGTGATGATGGTTGGTTGAAATACGGAAGGCCTCACTCCAGGATGCCAGTTCCTATATTAACTGTCCTACTTTTACCATATTGTCCTTTTAATCCCCATAGATAAGATGTCTCCATTTTTATTTAACATTATTTTGGCTTGGAGTTTTGTGTTTGAAAGAAAGGGAGATGTGAGAGAGGAGATTATCCAGTTTAGTCCCCACCCCAACTCCCAAGTTTTCAAGGTTATACTCATTTTGTCTTCTCTCACTGGGAGTTCCCAAATTCCATGTGATTCCAGGATTTGCAAGATAAATCCCTTCTGACTTACGTCTCTTTTTGGGCATTTCCTAAGTTCTGGTTTCCTTCACGGTATTTAAACATTTTCTGCTCCTTCAAACCCCTATTTACCTCTCATTAAGTTTGACAAAATCTTTCATATACCATTGAACTTCCTTCCACTTTCTATTTCTGCATTTTAATTTTGTATTCTTATTTTCATGGGTTTTGGAAAAGAGTAGTGCATAACAGCATAAGCTCAACTACCATATTGAATCATAGCCTGACCTAAAATTTTAAACCTATAATTGAATGTTTACTCAAATGTCCAGGTTTACTTAACCCAGGGGTTCTTAATCAGGAGTCCATGAACCCCAAAGGGGTCCATGGAAAGATTTCAGGGCATCCATGGGCTAGAATTGAAAAATTCAGCTTGATTAGATGTCCAACATGATATACACGTTGCCTTGTCAAATGCTACACCACAGTTTAATGTTCTTATTCAAGATAAACAACAGTCTTCACATTGACAAGTCTTTAAAAAATAAAATTTAACTTTAATTTTCCTATATTTTTGATGTATTGGATTATTATTTAATGTGTTAAGAAAGAAGCACATATGTATACTATTATATCATAAGTTTTTATTTTAGTAACTGTATTTCAATATATATAACTGATTTCCTTGTTATTTATTTTTTTATCTCCCAAGATGCCTCTCTCAACTGTCTACTCATTGTCTACTTATCTTCTATTGGAGGCACTGGGAATCAAACCTGGGACCTCCCATGTGGGAGGCAAGTGCGCAACCATTGAGCCACTTCTGCTCCCTGCTGGTTGCATCATTTGCTGGTTGTGGTAGTTAAAGCATCTGCAGGTTACGGTATTTGCTAGTTGCAGCTTCTTGCCAATTGGGGTGTCTGGTCATAGCAGCATCTGCTCATCTTCATTAGGAGGCACTGGGAACTGAACCTGGGACCTCTCATGTGGAAGGTGGGTGCCCAATTACTTGAGACACATCCATCCCCTGTAATTTTACTTTATGCATTTAAAAACATTATTCTTGTGGGGATGTGTTGGTGTGGGTATGCTATATTTATTAAATAATACACAGTATAGTGTGGACTATGATTTTTATTTTGACTAGCATGTTCTGAGTACAGTGGATAACTGCCTGCAAAAAGATTGGTAAGGTTGGAGGAGATGGTTTTATGATGCCATGGGAAAACTTGAATTTCTAAATGTTTATCGAAAGTGACTGTTTGAACAAATGTTGAACCATGTTAGGTTATCAGGTATTGAAATTATGGGAAAGTTGTGAAAAATAATTTTGAATAATTCTAAAATTTAATTTAAGGACATGCCGATGTTGAGTGTCATAAAACTATCTGTCGCTACATTCTGAGAAGGGGTCTGTGGTTTTCATCTGACTGGCAAAGGGGTTCATGGAACAAAAAAGGTTAAGAACCCCGGATTTAACCAGAGAGCTTATGGTTTTATATCTTAAATCAGCATTCAAATTCAAAAAATATTTGAAAATAAAAAAAAAATTCAAAGAGGAATTGAGAATCAGTATACAAGACATAATTTTAATTAAATTTTATATATAAATTTAAATCCTTAACAACTCTACATAGTCCCTCATAGTATAGATAAATGTTGCTTAAAAATAATTGTTTTTGTGACTAACATGTTTAAATTCTTTAGTAATTCTTTTACTAATCTTTACTATAAAAGTACCAGCAGAATAGACTCTTGTCATTAAATAGGTATTTGCTATGGATTCACAAGGATTAATGAAAAACTGGATTTCCCTTGCTCATGATTATCATCGTATCTAGCACTGGAAAGACATCATGCAGTGTAGTGTGGCTGGAGTCCGGTCAATGAAATTCAGGTTTACTCACTTTATCTGGGCGATTTTCTCAGTACCTCACATCATTCCTCATCTGTAAAATGGGGTTTAAAGTAGCATTTGAACTTCATGGGGTGTTCATGAAGATTATATGATGCAAGAATAATTCTGGGCATATGGAGGATGCTTAATAAACATTAGCTATTACTATCCAGTGAGTGAACTTTGGTGTCACTCTGAGTAAGTCAAGATCTTGGCTCTAACATCAGCTTGTGACCTTTACTTTGTTACTGTACCTCTCTGTGTCCCCATTAAAGGATCGTTTTGAGGATTAAATGCATCAATTATTGCACAGGATTTAAAACTGCTCTTATCATCACTCTAACCATGATTATTTGATAGCTTGTTCTCTAAAGCAGACTACATTACTGAACCTAATGCCTACAGTCACTTATGAACCTAACTCCAAACATTCTTTTACTATGATGCTATCTTTTCATGCAGCCTCTTTCCTGGCCTCTCTTTGCCACACATCACACCAAAGATATTTAAAGTCATTTTCATTTTTATATTTTGAGATGCTATTTTATTCGGAATGTTCTGCACTTGAATCATCACCAGTATGACATCCTGCTCTAATACTTGTCCTTGTCATCTTTAAAAACAACTGATAACTAAAAAAATGGTTTTCCACTATTTCTAAATTTCACTGAATTTTAAGTATGGCTTTTCTGAATTGCTGCCATTTTTTTCCTTCAGTAGAAGTAAAAATGTTAAACTTCTCTGCAATTGCCTTTAAGAGCTTTCCAACATTTTATCTTAATAACTTGTTCTTTAAAAAGTCTATTTCTACTATAGGACTCTTCTTACAAGTGGAAGCACAGTTCAATTTAATATAAATTGAGTTATCTAGGTTTGGTTGCACTGGCTCCCAGCCAAAATGGACAAACAAATCAAATTTTATCCTGAGTCATGTTTTTTGCCCCCAAATTACTTGCTTGGAAAGTCTATTTTGATCATAATATTAATGATTAATGATAACCTCATAAAATTAGTCTATTTTGATAATAATATAGTATATTTTGATAACATTGATCATATAATATAGTCTATTTTGATCATAAAATTAATGATAAACAGGGCAGCAGATTTGGCTCAACTGATAGAGTGTCTGCCTACCACATGGGAGGTCCAGGGTTCAAACCCAGGGCCTCCTCACCCATGTGATGAGCCCCATGTGCAGTGCTGTTGCACACAAGGATAATGATAAGCAGATTATATTCTCTCTTTTTTTTTTAAGATTTTTTTATTTATTTCCCTTCCTTCCCCCCACCTCCCCCATTGTCTGTTCTCTGTGTCCATTCACTGTGTGCTCTTCTGTGTCCACCTGCATTCTTGTCAGTGGCACCAGCAATCTGTGTCTCCTTTTGTTGCGTCATCTTGCTGTGTCACCTCTCCTTGTGTACAGTACCACTCCTGGGCAGGCTGAACTTTTTTCACACGGGGTGGCTCTCCTTGCAGAGGCTCACTCATTGCATGTGGGGCTCCCCTACGTGGTGGGCACCCCACAAGGCATGGCACTCCTTGCATGGATCAGCACTGTACATGGGCCAGCTCACCACATGGATCAGGAGGCCCTGGGTTTGAACCCTGGACCTCCCATGTGGTAGGCAGATGCTCTATCAGTTGAGCCAAATCCACTGCCCTCTCACTTACTTTTCCTTTTGAAAGTATGTGTCTTTGTACCTACAGGTCTTCTTTCTGGGCTGCCCATGTCCCTACACTAACCTGAGAACTCCTACTCATTCTCCAGGTCTCTGGTGCCATCTCTTCACATTGCCAAATCCTCTATAGCCACACTCTCCTCTTGGCTCCTTCAGAACTATCAATCCTTCATCCATCATAGTCCTTACCACATTATATAGCAATTTTTAAAGACCAGTCCCACCCACTGGACCAGACCTAATGGGTGAGACTAATGAATGGGTCTTCATATCTCCATCACCTTGTGATCAATAGCGTCGAAAAGAACTTAGTTAATAATTTCCATTGAGGGTCACCAGCTACTTTCTCTTCTCAAGCATCTCCTCTTTTGGGAGAACCACATCCCTACTCATATGCATCCTCAGGTTCCCATGGGTTCGTACAAATCTTTGCTTCAAAAATGGATGTGTGGTCTGGGAATGGATACTCAGAGAACTACAAGAACTCCGTGAATTATTGGCCCCTGTGATTAAGTCAGGTATAGAATTGTAACTCAGACTGAGCCATGGAGGGTCATCCCTGGGGCTTTTGCAGGAAGAAATTTAAGAGATAGACTCTCTTTTCTCTGGTATCACTAGTGTAGGAATGATGTAAGCCTAGGGTAGTAATGGCCATCTTTATTGCCACATCAGGAACACTTACCTGAAAATGAAGTCAATCAAGAAAAAATCAGAGCTTAGAGATAGCTCAAGACAGAGTTTGGAGCAGGTGGACTGATATATGTGCATATATCTCAGTAACATTGCTTTTAAAATAAATGTCATGCCCACTGTTGAGCATGTGGATTCCTGGATGACACTTTCTAAAACTGCAACATAAAAAAGGGGATATAATATGCACAAAGACGCATTTCATGATATGATTTACAGTGATGGGAAATTGGAAACAATCAACATGATAACATAGATAAATATAAATGGTCAAGCAAATTGTGGCATACTGCCATAGACTATCCTGCAGCCATTAAGAGAATAAAGACAACAGAGCAACATGGAAAAGCACCAATGACACACACTGAGTGGGAAAGTAGAAATTGTACTGTACTGTTGTTACAATTAGATAAAAGCATGAGTATAGAAAAGCCTGGAAAGGAATAAACAAAAATAATAGTTGTGAAAAAAAAAAAGACAGAGTTTGGATGACATCATTTGAGATCCAGTACCAGATGTGCCTGAAGTTCTTTCCTGTCTTTTACAGTTGCAGGAGGTTTTGTGTGTTGTTTTTCTTAAGCTAGAGTGTCATTTCTGTCTATGGAAATAAAAAGTTTTGCATAACAGAGTTATTCTTTCAAACAAGGTCATGAATTGTTACGAGCATGGAATGAGGCAACACTATTATTGGTGACATAGGAATCAAACTTGATCTTGATTTCAGTAGCATGCTAATATGTAGAATAAGCTAAGCTGCCACGGAATATTTTCACAAGAACAACTAAAAGACAAAATTTTCTGCCTTCTTTCTGAATTCCCCAGTCATGATTTTCTTTATAGATTAAAAGTGTATGTTTATATTCAAATCCAAATATATTGTTATTTTTTCTTATGCTTAAATTGATGAGTGAAATCAGGCAAAGGAAAAACTACATCAAGAAAAACATTTTTAGAGGAAAAGTTTTGGTTCTTGTCAAAGTTTTGCCCCAGGTATTTAGCAATAAGGAATGTGTTCTTGGATATTTGATAACATGAAAATAAATCATGCATAAATACTCAAACCCCAAACCCTAAAGACTATTGCAAACATTCTTAAATTTTTTTTTTTTTTTAAGATTTATTTATTTATTTAATTCCCCCCCCTCCCCTGGTTGTCTGTTCTTGGTGTCTATTCGCTGCGTCTTGTTTCTTTGTCCGCTTCTGTTGTCGTCAGCTGCACGGGAAGTGTGGGCGGCGCCATTCCTGGGCAGGCTGCTCTTTCTTTTCACGCTGGGCGGCTTTCCTCACGGGCGCACTCCTTGTGCGTGGGGGCTCCCCACGCGGGGGACACCCTTGCGTGGCACGGCACTCCTTGCGCGCAT
This sequence comes from Dasypus novemcinctus, assembly GCF_030445035.2. Lineage (NCBI taxonomy): Eukaryota > Metazoa > Chordata > Mammalia > Cingulata > Dasypodidae > Dasypus > Dasypus novemcinctus. The sequence goes on along the minus strand of NC_080683.1, from coordinate 31,617,881 downwards.
CAGCACTGCGCATGGCCAGCTCCACACGGGTCAAGGAGGCCCGGGGTTTGAACCGCAGACCTCCCATATGGTAGACGGACGCCCTAACCACTGGGCCAAAGTCCGTTTCCCTTAAATTTTAATATGCACAAGAATCAAATGAGGTTATTTGTTGAACATTAGTAGTCAAAATTACCATCCCAATATTATGACTCATTAGGTCAGAGCAGGCCCCAGGAGACTAAATTTTTCTCTAAATATTTAACAAGAATGGAAGGTTAATCCGAATGAAATGGTCCTCTGATCACACATTGAGAAACCCTGCTTGCTGAGGTAAAAGGTATCATAAAAGGTGATAAAATTCAGGACTGACTGCTCCCTTAAAAAATGAGAAATGAAACTATTTCACAAAAGAAAATATTAAAAGGAGAAAAACGTATTAGAACTTTGTGCATTATTTTCTTAGATTCCAAAGAGCAAAAGATGTTAAAGGCCACTTTTGACCAGAAAAATATAAAGCCCTAGTTCTATTCCTTTCTTACTCAGGAACTAGTTCTTTTCTTATTTTTTACTAAATGGGACATGAGAAATTGCTTAGAAATAATATGGCTTCCTGAACCTTGTATCTAAGACATAAAATTTAGCACAGTCTTAGAAACATAAAATGTTAGATTTAAAAGGAATCTTATAGGTCATTTAATGCAACTATTATCAGATATTTGAATCTTTCTGCACTATTCCCTAAAAGTGGTCATTCAGTCTCGGAACACCTCCAGTGACCCAGAATTCATTACTTCATGAGAAAGCAATTTTTTTTTCTTGTGGTAAAAATTTGTGTTTGTTGGTTGGCTGGTTGGTGATTGACTGTTTTTTTCACTTCCACTAGGTTAAAATCTACCTCCCAATATAGGAATTCATTAGTCTCAGTCTGCTTGCTCTGTTGACACAGAAAAGTATAGTTATTTCCTATGAAGTTTCGATAATTATTTGGAAAGTTATCATGACACCCTCAAAAGTCATTCTTTTCTACATAAAACCACCACAGTTTCTCTTATCTATTTCCTATCTGGCTCAGTTTCTACAGACTTTCCTTACCTTATAACTCCTTGTCCCCTCTTCTACTCATTCAGGTTATCCCTTGAGTAAGTATTTAAAGAAAGGAATAAAACAGCTTATTCTAGTTCTTCATAACTAATCCACATGAATTAAAGCTACTCTTAACAAGCCTTCTTAGCACCTCATGTTCTCGGCAAAGAATAAAAAACTCCATATAATTGAGAGAAATAAACAAAAGAGCAGTAACTCAATTGTTTTTCTGCTAACCTTCAGGCTTCGGCCTGAGTGAGGACCCCACGACTGGGTGTTCTGCCTTTGAGCTGATAATGTGTGTGCTCTTAGGGACTTGCCTTGATCTAGGATCTGTCTCCTCTTGGACTCTGTTATCCAGGTGCTTGTTTAAGGGGCAGAGACAAAGAAGTCAGTCTATTCAAACACAGGTTTCACAGGTAGGGCCTGTTCCTCTTGCCTTGCTGCCCCTCCTGGTCACTGTTCTCTCAAGCACACTCTACCTACCCCTTCCTGTCAAAGGTTCCCAAAATGATTATGCCAGAAATGGAGGCCTACTTCCCACGGGCTTATTTACTCTTAAGACTTTCTCATTGCAATTGGGTCACTAATTTTCATTAGATCAATTTTTATCTTGCCCAGTGCAAAAAAAAATTTTAATACCAGGAAGAGTGCATTTTGTGGTCCTTAGCTGCTGTCCAAAACCAGATTACTTTCTTTCCTTTATCTTAGTACTTGTCATGTGAAAACAAATTTGACTTTTGTTGTCCTTTACTCAGGAGTCAAGGGAAGCTCCCAACACACCGCAATGAACAATTCATGGCTTACATTTGCTTTTTAGGCTGTGAAGAATTTATATGAACCTCGAAGGAGGCCCTCAACTGAGCAAAGTTGATGGCAACTAGTACATAACCCAGAGTTGGGGCTTTGCCTCTCAAAGGTATTTATATGATATAAAGTGGTAAGTGCCATAAGGGACATACAGAATGTAGAGAAAGAAGAAATCATTTTACAATAAAGTTATTAAGGAAATATGTGCAGTTGCAGAGATGGAAGGCAAGGCACTTCTGGCAAAGGGGACAATATGAGAGGAAAAAGACGGAGGGGGGGAGGGGAAGGCTCAGTGTGGTGGCATTCATGAATTATTACTGAAGATCAGAGAATGAAGTATTAGAGCTGCCATAAAATTAGTCAAGAAATGTTCCATGCACCTTGAATATTTTTAAATATTTCACAGTTCACATAGTTAAAAGGTGTAATCAATCATTACTATTCTTGTGTGAAATCAATAAGACATATTAATAACACAAACCAACTATTCTTTTTCAACTAAAAGAACATAAAGGAAAACACTACTAAACTACATTTAGGAACTTTGTAATGCTGTCACTAATTTGCTCTCACTAGAATAGTCTGATTCTGACTAGACATACAAGGTCAAGTATAATGCAGAAGAAATATAAAACTACCAAGTACAAATTATATGACTCCAGTAAAGTTTACAAGCACAAGTTCATGGCTTAATTACTAATATTGCTCAAATTTTATTTTATGTAGAAAACTCCTGAGACTACTACATGGATAATCATAATGACCACTTAATACACTGCTGAGTTAGCATCCAATCTATGCTTGCATTTATATTTAAGTGTGTGCACATAAAATATATATGTATAATATTATTTGACTAACTGGTAAAGCATGCTAATGTCTAGTGGAACAATTACTAACAAACTAGACATTGGTTGTATAGGATTTACTGATTTAGAAATAATTTATTTTCTCACCACAAGCATTTTCGAAATTGCTTACATTATATTAGTCCCTGATTGCAATAATGAATAAAAATCACAAACTCGTTTTATACTCATGCCTTTCCATCTTTACTTTGTATTTACCATAAAATTTAGGAATTTGAAAACTAGGACTTCTCTAAAGTAAGGTTGTGGGCCAGAAATAATGGTAAGAGTTAAAATGTATTGAGGGCTCACTAAGCACTGTTCAAAGTATTTTATGTTTTTCCTCAGTCCTCTTAACAGTCCTTCAAGGTAAGTGCCTTTACTATCCCTGTTTTTCAGGAAAATGAGGTATAGAGAAATTAATCAATTTGCCCAAGATCATATAGACTGTAGGTGACAGAGGGTTTAGTGCCCTACCCTTAACTACTATACTATGCTGCCACCAAATTCTGTAAGTATGTATTAAGAAATAAAATTTATCAGCATTAGCAACTCTAATCAGTGCTCTAAATCTGTTAGCAATATGGTGCAGAAGTGAAATCATAACAAAGAGAAGAAGTTGTATCTGAGGAGGACCACCATTAAATTCTTTTTAAATAGGATTTCCTAACAAAATCTCGTTTGTCATTTTGCAGCCAGCACCTAGCTCAGAGCTAAGGCATATAGTTGGCAAGCAGTAAGTATACGTTGAACAAATGAATGATAAATAAATCAAGTGTGGTGTATGACCAATTAAATTGTATATCAAACTGAAAACTCCACTAGTTTATATTCTGGGTGGAAGAAGGCAAGGTAATATAATGGAAAGAGCACAGGCTTGTGGAATCAGACTTAAATTTGAAATACAAATACAGATAGAACTTGTTACATTTTGACCTTAGATGGCCTAACTAGACTCTTTAAATTAAGTTTCTTTATCTTCAAATTAGAATAATAAAATTGACACTAATGTGTTGTTTTGAGCATTAAATTTTGATTGAGGTATCTTCTCTAAGATAAGTCTTAGTTTAACTACAGCTTAACAAGTAGTACTTCTCATTCCCTATAATGACTCTGGCTCAATACCAGAATCATCATTGAATTTTCCTTATCTAAATGTGACTCCCCTTTACCCAACCAGTACTACCAAGTATAGCATCTATGTCTGCCTCATTTTTCCCATCAGTCCCTTCTTATCAATTTCTCTGCTACCTCTTATTTGCTCCTCATTACCTTGTACAAAGAATTTTTAATTGTCCATTAGGTGGTCTTCCTGTATCCATACAGTGTCTTCTAAAAGATTGTTGGCCATGTCCAGGACCAGCTTCATGGGCATACAACCAGTGCCATCATATACGGTTGCATGCTTAGACAAGCCTATGCTTTGTTTAATCCTCTGCTGTCACCATCCTTAAATTCTTAATTATTTTTGAACGAAAAGCCCCACATTTTCATTTTGCACAGAGACCTGCAAATTATGTAGATGATACTCACCGTGTCACTCCCTTGTTTGGAAAATAAACAGCTCATCTTCATTATTTATTAAGCTAATGATATGCACTCCAGTCATGTTAAGGTCCTTCACAAAATGACCCTAACATGCTTCTCCAGACTTGTCATCCATGGCATGGTTCAATAGCTCTTTATTCTTTCATCACTTCATTCATTCAACTTGAATGAATTAACATTTATTAAATGATATCATGGTCTGAAATGACATGTATAATATACATCTGTCTGCTTCCCCATTCTCACCCCTAGCTGATTGCGCAAGCCGAACAGTCCAATATTCACCATCTATAGTTACACCTCTCCCTCCAGTTTTCTGCCTTGTGGCATTTGCTCATCCATTTTTTTTCCATTGAACCACTGTTTTCCCCATTATTTGCATGGCTTGGCTCCTTCTCCTATTTCAAGTTCGTAAATACCATTTTAGCAGAAAGACCTTTTCCAGCCACTGGTGGTTTCCTAACTTGCAGGTGACACCTGCTATTCTTTTTAACACTCCATTTACTTACTTCTAGATAATATAACCAAAATGAACATGAAAATAATAATGGCTGGGCTCTGGGTGTTTTTTACATGTGTCAGTTACATGTAATCCATACAAAAATTCAGTGTTATGTTATGAGTTATGCTAGAATTCACCTAGCATAGTATGTAGTCATTTTTGTTTGTTTGCTCCTTTATTCAGTCTACTTCACATGATAGGGAATTCAGTAAGGGTAGTGACCAAACCCTCTTGGTTCACTGTTACATTCTCCATGTCTTGCACAGAGTAGGGATTCAATAATTTCTTATTGAATGAAGGAATGGTTGCCAATTCTGTGCAAAGCCCTGGTTTGTCATGCAGTAGACTTTTAGAATAGTTATGTTTATAAAAGCACCTATGGGAAGCTACTTGGTTGCAAAAAAGAAAGTTAACTGTTCCAAACAAGTAATATATAGAAAAGACTGCAAAAATATGAGATTAGAGGGCTCCAAAGGGAAATTTTGTTAGGTGTCTTGCATAAACAAAAGCAAAGATGGTTTCTGTTATCAAGCTGAACAAAGAGCTATACTTAAGATGGTCTGAGCATTAAAAATGAAATCTTACTGCTTTTTACCTCAGGTTTTTATTCTTCTGTTTAGCTAAAGCTACTGAAGCAAAGAGACTTTAGAAGCTTAAAATTTGTTTCACCTTAGTTCCTTCATGCAGATTTCTTTGAAACACTAGACTTTTTTCCCAAAAACACATTTTGATTTCATTCCATATTAAACCATTCTTTAAATAAATCCATTATACTGTATAATACCCTGGTTTTTTGTAAATGCATACACACTTAAGCACTAAGGCAAATATCCAGCAGACTGGCACTAATACTTACATTCACAGGAATTTACATTGGAATTTTAAACAAAAGCATTTAGAGTTCCAATTTGCAGGATATTTGAATCAATTCTTCATTTTACATGGTGTATGAAGTTATGTACTTAAGGCTGAAACATAGTTTAATTTTAAAATTTATAATGATATTCTTCATTGGACAAAATTTCCCTTTTTATCAAAGATAATTTGGCCATCTCTTTGGATTTGGATTTAATTCCTAGTCTTTCTTATCAGAAACCTCACAGTAAAGAAAGATCCAGCCATTCAAATGGTATAATCAGCCAGTAGGGTTGAACAGGCTATTTTCTTCCACACTGCACTAGGATGCATAACTTGTCATGATGTAACCAAGTACATTTACCCTTAGCTACTGTTCATAAAATCTCTAAACTCTTCTGATGTCCAACAGTCCTTAGGTTTTTTATTAGTTTTCTTCTTCTTCTTTTTTTTTTTTTTTTAAAGTAAAGCTTTTTCTGTTGACTGTGTTTTTAAGAGAGATACTAATGCATTGAATGGTACAGTGATAGTATCAATTGTTAGAAAAATCCCCAAATACATGTAAAAAGAAATTAATGAAATTGTGCTAAATGCTTATTCTTGTATGGAAATCTCTCAATATTTTATAGACATCATTTTATTCAAAATTGTATTCTTGATATCAGCAAAATATCAGATTCTAAATTTTCATTTCGATTGATGTTTCATTATGGAGTAGTAGAGTAGCTAGTTGGAAAATAATATCCATTTCATTTTGAAGTTGCATTTTTTAAAACAATCTAAGTATCCCTGCCTTATAGTAAACACTCCTGGCAAATATTTTCCATTCAACTTAGCTTAGGAAACATTTATCATGTCACTGCTGAAATTCAGAACTGTATTAAGCATGGAAGTTATGAGCATAAAGCAGATATATGCTAAAAAGTTGAGCAATATTTTTTTCATACATACTGATGGGAGTTTAACAACGAGCTTTACAAGAGAATGATTTGGGGATATATATTAAAAACTTTAATACTCTTTGATCTAGCAGTTCCATAAGTTTAGCTTAAAATGCATGCACAAAATAGTCATTATATGGCACATTTATAGTCACCCTTTTAAATGAAAATAACAGTATGATTTTCAATTTTGTACTCTCTTCTCTTTGGAAAATTCTATGTAACATGACTACAACAGAAATTTACTGAGAGGCAGAGTAGAAATTAGGATTATTTAAGAAAGGTCTTCAGAGAATTACTGGACAGAAAATTCCCCAAGAAGACTAAAAGGCTACAAAGAGAAGGAAAGATCATAGGAGAAAAGAAGAAAATATCACTGTCATGAAAAAAAGAAAAAAAACATTTCTTCCCCTTGCTAGGAGATGAGATGCAGGATTTACAGTGCATAAGGACCACACGCAAGCTGAGGTGTCATGTCTGCACTGCTTCTCACAGGTCACTAAGCCAGGAGATTACAGCATAAACACTAAGAAGTACTACAGTTCTAAAAAATAAAAATAAAAAATTTTAAAGTAGACCCTTCCACATATTCAAAACAAGAAAGGAAATTTTAAGGAAGTGGTTGGCATGTTTACATATCTACCAGTGGACATTTTCTTTCCATATTAAGTGTAATCATAAGAAAATTGCAAGAGTAGCTGTCCACTATTTCAAATATTCTCAAGAGTGCTGGGTAGGGTAGGAATAAGGTGAACAGAAATAAGAGGGGCAATAGGAGGAATAGGGCATGGGAATAAACCAAAGAAGCCAGTCGTGTTTGTCAAAATTCACAGAATGGTATATTTAAAAACATGAATTAATCTGCATGGAAATTATGCTTCAATAAACCTGGCTTAAAAATTTTTTTTAAAGTCTATCATCTGGGAGAAAATGAATAACAGGTGTGATGAAACTATTTTAGACCTTGGTTGTTTTGAAGTTCAAATTTTCTAATCAAAATATTCCACTTTGGTAGGTAGTATTTCATTCCTGTCAAACTAAAGCTTAACTAGATTATAGATGTTGTCAGTTGCTAAATGTTACTAAGACAATTTGGTCCCTAGAGCCTGTTAGTTAACTAATTAGGCATTGCATACAATTAAATTAAACAAACTCCTAGACTGAAAGGCAAGAGAGAAGAGCTGTTTTTCCAAGGGTGTAGTGAACAAATTATGTCACAATCAGGGGAACTATTTTTCAAGGGTTTTTGTTGTTCTTGTTTCTTTGGTTTTATTTATTTATTTTTACTCCCACAGAAGTAAGATGCACACCATTCACTTTTTCTTTCTCATAGGGAAGAAACTTGAGGCTTATCTGGTTGAATAGAATGGAAATAAGTTAGACAAAACCTTCATAATCGGTAAGGAAGAGAAAATGCAGGGATGACTCTTCAGCTGAAGAGCCCATTGCCACAATTGAGAGAAGAGAACCCAGCCATTCTTATGCCCCTGAATACGGGAAATCTAGGCACAAACATTTTACAAAAGATAATCAAACTAAAATATTTTATTGAATTAAGGATTAAAATAAATCTTTTTTAAAAAACAATGGATTGGTAGGAAAGATACCTATTTGTATTCAAAAATTCTTTCCCTTTAAAAATATCCTAAAGAACCAATTCCTTGAGAGACATTAATGTGGGATATGGGTGGGAGGCTCTTTGTCTCTTCAGAGATAACCTAAGCAGTCTGACTTGTGGGTGTGAGACAGTAAGAGGCTGCAGTCCTATCCTTGGTGACCATGGCAACAACTCCACTCCCAGGAAACAGTTTAACAATGCAAGGTCTATAAATTTTAAGTATGCAGGGGAGATGCAAACCAAATATACTAAAAGCTTATCTAGAATGTATGAAATCCATACTAAAAGCTTACCTAAAATGTGGAAGATATATATGCTAATTTAAGCCTATTGAGAACTGAAACAAAGGGACCATTTAACCTTTCCTCTCTGTATAAAAGGAACTCAAAAGTCTTGTTTCGGGGCTCAGGATTAAAATAGAAAAATACCGGAGTCCAGCCAGCTGTCAATAAACCATTTTTCCTTCTCAAAATCATTCCTGAGAACTGGCCTCTCTATATGCAAATAATTGAAACTCTCTCAAATTCTACAACAACATAAACTACCAAAACTCACTCCAGAACTAGTAAATAACCCGAATAGTTGTATATCTTTTTTAAAGAATTTAAATTTGTAGATGAAAACTTCCCAAAATAAAATTCTAATCTCAGATGATTTCACTGGTGAATTCTACCAAATAGTGAAGAAAAAAATAGTTCCAATTCTACATCTTCTCTTCCATAAAATAGAAGTAGAAGAAACACTTCCATACTCATTCAATGAGTCTAGTGTTACTCTAATAGCCAAGCCAGACACATTACAAGAATAGTACAGACCAATGTTACTCAAGAGCATAAACACATTTCATAAACATAGTCCAGGATCATTAAGTATTATTCAAAACCACATTTTTAATAACTACATAATATTTCATAGTATTAAGTGCACCTTAATCATTTTTCCTATTGTTGGAGGTTGTACTTTTCTCTTCCACTCAAGAGTCTGTACTTAATTCTTGTGTAGTAAGGCAGAGTCTGCATTGGTTCTCCTTCATGGGAATTTGTAATTGAGGAACTAGGAAAACCAGGTTACTTAGTCTTGGGTGCTAGGGTTGCCAGGAGTCGCAACGGTAACCATTTTGGATCAGTATGTGCCAACAAGCAAAACTGCAGAAACAAATTGGAAAGTGGGTTTGAAAAAGTTGTTGAGCTTTAATACCCATATTTATTAATAGTACCCTGAACGCATGCATGCATAAAGTTTCTGGAGCAGGGAAGATTAGTTATTTACTTTATAGCAAATAACCTCATGGTTCCTTGTTTTCCATTCCTTTTGGGCAATACAATGATTGCTATATAAATCCTACACATATATATAGCCTTCTTATTGTAGTCAAGAAACAATAAAACAGTGACTCTAGGTGGTTTTGTACATGCAATCCCCCTTTTCTTCAGGTGGAAGAAAAAAATTTTTGCTTCATAGGCAGGATCCTGGAGACCTATTCTAAAACATTGGAATGCAAATAAATATGTCCAGGGGAAAGACCATTGTCTTTATCTTTACAATTCAGGGATGTCTTCATGGTCCAGGAAGTCACTCCACCCTCTGAAATGTAAGTATATAGCCCCAGAGTTAGGTATATCACTCTAGACTTCTTATTATCTGTGCAGTTACAAATTACCTTTCATGGTTTTCTCTTTTAGCCCAGGTCTTAAGTTTTAGTAAAACTTGCCCAGGTTCACCAATCTCCAACTGTACAGAAGCATAAACATATTTTCTCTATAGTTGCACAAAGCCAGGGAAATACAACAGATCATATAGCATCAGAGACTAATATGAAGTACACAGCTGTCCTAGATACAGATAGCTTTTAGTTTTCTGATTGGGTTCTCACAAAAATCCATTGTATCTTCTGCTTTTGGGATCCATGAAATATCCATGGCTGCCAAACAAATTATCTCTGTGATTCAGATGCATGAAGCAAAATGACCCAAATGAGTAGAAATATTTAGGTTGTTTTCAATTTTTCACTAAATTGAAAAAAACCACATAATATATAGTTTAAAAGATGGTAGACTGTGTATTAAGTGATATGGACTCCTTATAGTTCTTTCTACATATCAATATATTGATTTCCAAGAAGGTGAAAAAAAACTTGCAATACTATAGAATGTATAAGTTCTTATTTTATTCTAACATCTACACAACTAAGTCACTAACCATAAATATTTTAAAAGTTTACTTATTTGCTATGTTTAAGAAAAACAATCTCATTTCTACAATTAAAAGAAAAACAAGGTAAGACCAAAATAAGGGTGAAAGATGCTCCGGGGTGCTATTCCCCCCAGAATTTTTGAAAAATAGGAAAAACTGATACAGCCATCTTCCTCAGAACTCCAGAAAACAGGAGTTGCAGAATCATCTTTCTGAAAGCTCCAAAAAAGAGGTAAAGAATTGCAGTAACAGAATGAGCATTGAATCAAGAAAAAGGCCTCTTGAAAGCAGTAGTATCTTCTGATGCCCTGGCTGGCTTCTCCCCTATCCTCTCACCAGCTTTATGCAGAGTTGGGCCATGTTCACAGGGCAGATCCCTGGTCCTGGGTCTGGAGGAAGCAGAGAAGTACTCGTGTGCATAGTGGGAGCATGAATGCCTGGCCCAATCTGACTGGAGGTGGTCTGAGGAACTCGCTGTCCCAGAACATGACTTGCATATAGAAGGCAGCTCACAAAGCTCTCCTACAGAACACCATGGGAGAGCTGTCAAGTGGCTGCTTAGGGCAAGAGTTTGCTGACTGTACAGTGCACTGCCCAGGATGCTGAGGAAACCATTTCTTAGGGAAGAGTGGACATTTGTATACATGTAAATGGGGGGAATTCCTAGGGCCACATGTACATGCCAAGAAAAGAGGCATGTGCGAAAAGGATCAGGAAGGCCCCTATGCTTTGGCATGGAACTAGTCTCCAAATGCCTTGACTGAATATGCTCAGAAGAAGAGCACACACTCAATTTAATCTGTAAATACTGGGAAGGTATTTTCATTTTATCCTTATTTCTGCCTTTTTTTTTTTAGCTCCTGCTTCAAGGAAAGCTCTGTCATAACACTAGATTGATACTTAGGGAACAGATGTCTCAGACTCTAAATAACAGCAATAACACATTGAAAGATCAAAATGTCAAGTCTGAATAGAAGATTTAAAAATGTACAAAGAAACAGGAAGCAATGACCCAGACATGGGAAAAGATTAAAGCATTAGACACCATCAGTGAGGAGGGTCAGACCTGGGACATTCCACACAAAGATGTTTTCAACATAAATATGCTTAAGGAGTGAAAGAAAAATATAAACAAAGAACTGAAGAAAAAAAATCAGGAAAATGATAAATGAACATAAGAGAATATCAAAAGGAGAAGGCGAGGATTATGTGAAGGAAACAAATAGCTGAACACCACAGTAAAAGAAATTTAAAATTCCTTTTAGGGGTCCAAAAGCAGGTTGAAGCTGACAGATGAAAGAATTAGTGATCTTGAAGACAAGACAATTGAAATCATCCAGTCTGAGGAGCAGAAAGAGGAAAAATGAAGAAAAATGAACAGGAGCCTGAAGCAGTGGGACAGCATCGAGCTAGCAATATATACATTGCTGGGAGTCCTAGAAGGAAAAGAAAGAGAGAAAGAGGCAGCAGAATACTAAAGGAAATAATGGCAGTAAACTTCATAAATTTAACAAAAAGACAAACATACACATCTAAGGTGTTCAACAAATTCCAAATGGAATAAACCCAAATAGATCCACAACATGCCATGTTATCAGCAAACTGACAAATGTCAAAGATAAAAAGAGAATTCTGGAAACTGCAAGAGAAAAGCAATATCTCACATACAAGGGAGACTCAAAACATATTAAGTTCCAATTTCATTTCAGAAACCAAGGAAGTAAGAAGATGGTGGAAGACATATTTGAAATGCTGACATCAAAAAATAATTGCCAGGCAAAATTTATGTATCCAGCAAAACTCTTTCAAAAATAAGGGAGAGATTAAGACACTTGCAGATAAACCAAAGCTGATGGGCTTTCTCACCATTAGAACAGCCCTAGAAGAAATGTTAAAGGGAATTCTGTAGATTGAAAAGAAAGGACACTAGAAAATTGATAGAAGTCCCCTGAAGAAATAAAGATCACCAGTAAAGATAATGGCATAGGCAAATATAAATACCAGTGCCATGGAATTTTTTATTTATAATTCTACTTTCTACTTCCTACAGGATCTAAAAGGCAAATGTATAAGATATAATGATAAACCAAAGGTTTGGGACTCTAAGGTATAAACATGTAATTTGTGACAAGAGCTAAACAAAGGCAAAGGGATGGAGGGAAGATGAATTAGGGTGCTATTGAAGTTAAGTTTATACCTAAGAAAAAGAGATTAAAAAAAAAAACATTAGGAATGTTTAATTTAAACCCCATGGTCAACACAAAGAAAACATCAGAGAATATGCAAACTCATAGAGACAGAAAGTAGAATACAGGTAACCAGGGGGATAGTTAATGCAAATGAGTGTTGGGTTAATACAAAATGAGTGTAGGTTTTGTTTTTGATGAAGGGAGAGTTCTAATAAGGGGTTGTGGTGGGAGTGCTGCAACATGGCAAATGTGATTAATCCCATTGAATGCCATGCTTGAGAGGGGTTGAGGTAGGGAAATTTATATACATAAATTTATATATTGTGGTTATATAGATAAAACCACAGTTAGAAATAGAAAGAGAAACTAAAGTGATAATGACAATGAAATGCAATGCATGATTTTGGATGAGATCCAAGAAAGAATGGAGGAGAAAAGGCTCAAAAGGATATTATTGGGACATATGATAAAACTGGAATATGGACTAAGTTTTATGGAAATGTTGAGTTGTTTGAACTTGATAACTGCACTTAGGTGATTACATAAGTGAATACCTTTTTGTAAGAAATGTACATGGAACTATTAAGTGTTCAAGTTATATGATGTATGAAATCTGCTCTCAAATGTTCAGAAAATAGGTAGATGTAGATAAAATGATATGGCCAAGGTGGCAAAATATTAAGACTGGTAAATACGGGTATCTGGGTTTTATGGCATGTTGATTTCTTTGTGTGGCTATTGTGTCACTGCTGCAACTGTTCTGTCAGTTTGAAATTATTTCAAACTAAGTTTTTTAAAAAAGTAGCACAGCTCATGGCACCCTTACTGGCCCTTCCCCCTCTAGGTGCAGTTTAGAGCCTGTATACTCCCATTATGGGTCCTTGGCTTTGTTCCAGAGGGAGAAAAGTAATACCTATGCACACACTGTGGTGCCTGCATCATGGTGACAATCTATTGGGTGGTAGGCTAAAAAACGAAATCAGGAAACTCATCTATGGATCACCCTTTCATAACTTGCCCTGTAGGCAGAAGTAGCTTCAGACAGTTAAATTAGTATAAGAAGCAATTAAGTCTACATGGCTATGTGGACTGGGGCAAAGGAAAACCTGCTTTAAGTCATAAAATAGAGCACCAAGGAGGGATGGGGAGAGTCTATTTCATAAAGTGTAAAGGGAGCCTTAGAACTGCTGTAAATGAGGGAAATCCTAAAGCCACAAGCAAAAGAAAGCACAACTCCAGGAAAAGACATAGGCTCAGAAAAGCCATTTGCCACAGACTGATCTTGTTGATAGGAGGGCTAAACTCTGAAAGAGATCACCAGTCAATGAAAAGTGAATTTGCAAAGACTGTGAAAGATGTTTTTGTATTGGTTTGTTACTTTTTGTTAGATCCTGGCACTCAAGGAAACCTCTGTCATATCTCCACCTGGATATGAGGACAGGTCACAGACTAAAATATCAAGTTAACACTCTAAAATATTAATATGTACAGTGAGCAACAAAGATTGTGAGAACTTGTGAGACAGAAAGAAAGAGAAAATGATAGCTTACCCAAAGGGAGAAAAATAAAAATCCCAAAACCACCAACAAACAAAATCAGGCATTAGACATACTAGAAAAAGACTTTTTAAAAATTGGTCCTTAATATGCTCAAGGGGATAAAGGAAAACAGAGAAAGAACTAAAGAATATCAGGAAAACAATGAATGAATATGAGAATCTCAATAAAGAGAGAGATACTTTAAAAAGGAACCAAATAAAAATACTGGAGTTGAAGACTATGATAATTGAGATGAAAAATCCCCTAGAGGGTTTCAGAACAGATTGAAGCTTGCAGAAGTAAGGATCTTTGACCTTGATGAAAAGAAAATTTTGAATGATTCAGGCTGAGGGCAGGAAAAAGACAGAATTTTTTTAAAAAGTGAGCAGAGTCTAAAAGACCTGTGGGAAAAAATCAAGCATAATAATATACACATTATGGGAGTCCCAGAAGTAGGAAAAAGAGAAAAAAAAGCAGAAGGAATATTCAAAGACACAAATGGCAAAAAAAACTTCCTAATTTTAATAAAAGATATGACTATACACATTCAAGAAAACCAATGAAACCCAAACAAGATAAACTTGAAGAGAAGTACACCCATACATACAATAGTTAAACTTGCACATATCTAGGAAAAAGAGAATTCTGAAAGCTGCAAAAGAATAGAAATGCATTATGTACAAGGGACCCCAATAAAATTAAGTGCCAATTTTTCATCAGAAACCATGGAAGTTAGGAGGACATGGGTCAACATATTTAAAGTACCAAAAGTAAACCAGGAATTCTATATCTGGTATGACTGTCTTTCAAAATGAGGGTGAGACTAAGACATTCCAATATAAATGATAGCCAAGGGAGTTCATTGCCATTGGTGATGAACAAATGCTAAAGGCAGTTCTCTGGACTGAACGGAGAGAACACTAGACAGTGCACTGAAGCAGCATAAAGAAATAAAGACTCCTGTAAAGGTAACCGTATGGATAATAATAAATGCTAGTACTATTATATTGTACTTTTGGATTATGATACTGAACTTTTCCACTTTGTAAAGGTCCTAAAATACAAATGCATAAAAATTGATGATAAATGTATGGTTTTGGACATATTAATAAACTGTATAAGACATAACTTGTAACAAGCACAACAAAAAGGTGAGAGGATGAAGGAGTATAGGTATGTACTTGCTATTAAAATTAAGTTGGTATCATATCAAATATGATTTTTATCAGTGTAGGATATTAAATTTAAGCATCATAGTAACCACAAAGAATATATATGAAAAATACATAGATGGAAAAGAGAAAGTACCCAAAATGTCACCCTTTCCAAAAAAAGTAAAACAATATGAAAGTATGCAGTAACAGAACTAAGAGACAAAAAGTATAAGACTTACAAAGACCTAATAGCAAAATGGCAGAAGAAAGTCTTCATTAATGAATATATCAAACTTTTAATAGTTATTTTTCTGGGGTTTCTTGTTTTTTTCTTTTTTTTTAAATTTACTGAAGCATATCACTCATACATAAATATACATAAACAATAAGTGCATAATAATAATTGTGAACTTACACAACAAACATATATAACATCATACAGGACTCTCAGAACTCACCTACAACCAATAACTTGCATTGTTATTAAACATTTTTAACTAATAACTATGGCATTGTCAAAATATTACTACTAAACAAAGTATTTCCCCCAACAAATCCTATTATTACCTTTATATCATTTATACATGAACATATATAAACAATTAAGTGTATAGTAAAAGTTGTGAATTTACAAAGCAAACATGCATAATATCATACAGGGGTCCCATACATCAACTCTCCACCAACCCCTTGCATTGTCATGAGATGTTTGTTACAAATTATGGAAGAATATTGTCAAAATCTTACTACTAATCATAGTCCTTATCTTACATTTGGTGTGTATTTTTCCCCAATCCACCCTATTATTATTTTTTAAATATATTTTTTAAGACAGAAGTTGAAACTTATAAAACAATCATGCAAATATGCAGAATTCTCAAACAATTCTCCTCCATCAACACACAACAATGTGGTGTGTCATTTGCTACAAATAAAATAATATCATCTGATTGTTACCATGTCCAGAGTGTACATTTGGCTCACATTTTCCATACTGCCTCAGTATCAACTCAGTATATCTTTCACATAGATGCAAGAATATTATATTATTACTACTAACCACAGTCCATAGGTCACTCCAGCTGTATTTTTCCCATGCATCTCAACATTCCCACCACCCTGCAGTAGTGATATACATTTGCTCTAGCTCACAAAGGACACCCTTGCATCTGTACCATCAACCACAATTCTCATCCACCTTCTGGTTTACTGTGCTATCCATTTCCTGGATTATTCTCTAGCATTCTGTCAATTGGCATTTACATAACAAGACTGCCATTTTCGGCCACATCCCCATTTATAAATTAGTCATTACTATGTGTTACCATCCACCCTATGTATAATTTCCACACTTTTACAGTAAAGCTAATTAAGACTTCCACATACATTAAATATCAGTAGTCCACTCAGTCCTTCTCTTATCTCCTTTAAGAATTCACCACCTACCACCAGGTCTTGAAGATATTTTCCAATAATTTCTTCTAGAAGTTTTATGGTTCTTGCTTTTCTTTTTCTTTTCTTTTTTTATCCATTTTGAGTTAATTTTTGGATAAGGTGTGAGATAGGGGTCCTCTTTCCTTCTTTCAGCTATGGATATCCAATTCTTTCATCACCATTTGTTGAATGGATTGTTCTGTCCAAGCTGTGTGAATTTGACAGGCTTGTCAAAAATCACTTGACTATACCTTTGAGGGTCTGTTTCTGAACCATAAATTTGGTTCCATTGGTCTAGTGTGTCTGTACCAGCTGTTCTTATCACTAGCACTATAGGAGGTATTATGATTTAAAGTCTGGAGATGAGGGTTCACTTTTCCTTTAATGATGTTCTGACTATTCAGGACTCCTTACCCTTCCAAATAAATTTAATGATCATGCTTTCAATTTTTTCTTTAATGCTGGTGATATTTTTATCAAGATTGCATTAAATCTGTATATCAATTTGAGTAGAATTGACATCGTAATGTTATTTAGTCTTCCAAACCATGAGCATGGAATGTTCTTCCAGTTATTTAGGGCTTTTTTAATTTGTTTTAACATTGAGTTGCCATTTTCTGAATACAAGTGCTTTACATCATTGGTTAAGTTTATTCCTGCCTATTTGAGTTTTATCTGTCATATTTTATTTTCACCACTCTTTTGACACTTTGTTACTTTTGTTGATATAATCTTCATTTCTAGACTCTCTTCCAGGCCCCTCTCTCCTGTCTTTTCTTTTCAGGCTCTAACACACCCTTTAGTATTTCCTGAAAATCTAGTCTCTTGCTTAGAAATTCTCTCAGTTTCTGTTTATCTGTGAATATTCTAATTTTGCCCTCATTTTTGAAAGACAGTCTTGCTGGATATAAGATTCTTGGCTGGAAGTTTTTCTCATGTAGTATCAAACCACTGTCTTCTTGCCTCCATGATTTCTGGTGAGAAATCAGCACTTAATCTTATTGGATATCCCTTATATGTTATGCTTTGCTTTTCTCTTGCTGCTCTCAGAATTCTCTTTGTCTTTGGCATTTGACATCCTGATGAGTATGTGTCTTGGAATTGGTCTATTAGTAATTTTTCAGATGGGAGTACATTGTGCTTCTTGAACAGGGATATCTACATCCTTCAATAGGGCTGGGAAATTTCCTACTATTATTTCTTCAAATATCCTTCTGCCTCCTTTCCCATCTCTTCTCCTTCTGGGACACCCATGACATGTATGTTTGCACATCTTTTGCTGTCATTTAGTTCCCTGAGATCTTGTTAAATTTTTTCCAATCTTTTCTTCATCTGTTCTTTTGTATGCTCACTTTCAGAGGTCATTTCTTCAAGCTCACTAATCCTTTCTTCTGCCTCCTCAAATCTGCTATTATATGATTCCCATGTTTTTAAATTTCATTTATTGTACCTTTCACTCCCATGAGATCTGCTTTTTTTCTATGTATACTTCCAAATTCTTCTTTGTGCTCATCCAATGTCTTTTTAATATCCTCAATCTCTTTAGCCATCTCATTGAATTTATTAAAGAGATTTGTTTGAACATCTATAATTAGTTGTCTCAACTCCTTTATGTCATCTGGAGGCTTGTCTTGTTCTTTTAACTTGGCCATATCTTCCTGTTTCTTGCTGTGAATTGTAATTTTTTGTTGGTGTCTTGGCATCTGGCTTACTAGAGTATTTTTTCTGGATGCAGTTTTTCTCTTTAATTTGGGGCCTCTAATCCTTTCTCCCTTGCTGGTTGTGCAGTAGGAGCCAAGCATGTAGTTGGTGCTGTAAGCCTTGGAGGCTCAAGCTGCCCTCATTGTGCCAGGCACCAATGAAGCTTCTTCTAACTTTGTCCCTTACCAGGTGTAGGGACAGAGTCACAGGTGTGTGGAATAATCCAAGTGCAGGCCTAGACTGTAGTTGCCCAGAGAGACTGATGAAGTTTCACATTCCTTTCTCCCCTGCCTGGGGCAGGGATGGAGCTGCAGGTGTGGGGAGCAGTCTATGCGGTGTGGTTCCAAGATGACTGCAGTTACCCTGGTAGACTTCTGATTTTCAGTCTATGCCAGCTAAAGTTACCTGCAGTTAGCTGTATAGAGTGGTGCAGGAGTCCTCAGCCTCCTCCAAGCCAGAGGCAGGGCCAAAGCCTAGGCTAGGGCTGCAGGCTGATCTGCATGAAAGAAACTGGTTCCTGCCGAAACTGATAGTTTCAATCAGCCTGGCTTTCCCTTAGGCTAGGGGCAGAGTCAAAATGGTGGCTACTGGCCTCTTTCTGACTTGGGCTGTTCTCAGGGTTATATCTTAGCCAGCCAAGTCTACCATTCAGTAGCTGAAATCAGCAGCTAACTGTCTCCTCTTCACCTGTTTCCGGGAAATGAAGCTTCCAATTCCAGGCACAGAATAGCTCCTGCGGCAACTCATGCCACCAGAGTAGGATAATCACCAGCCGTCACAGCTTGGCTGGTAATTTCCTGGAGAGGCTGGTGCAGGCCCCTGCAGCTTCCTCCCTGCTGGAGGTGGCACAGGTACCTAGGCTAGAGCTGCAATCTGATCTGGATCATAAGAAGCTGGTCCCCATCAGCACTGGGATTTTCAGTCTGCCCTGCTTCCCTTCATGCCAGGCGCAGTGCTAAGATGGTGACTACTGGCCTCTTTCTGACTTGGACAGACTCAAACTTTAGCTGTTATCAGGATTATACTCTAGTCCACTGAATTTACTCATTAGTAGTTGAAATTGGTGCCCAACTGTCTCTTCCTCCCCCATTTTGGAGAAGTGGAGCTTTCAATTCCAGTCATAGAACAGCTCCCGAGGTGGCTTGTGCCTCCAGTGGGGAATGGGCACCAGCCTCTGGGGCATGGAGCCCTCTACTTATGAGTCTTCTCTGCAGATGGGCAACCTCCTCCTTCCATTCCTTCAAGGATGTTGCAAGATGCTCTTCTGACCTCCTGAAGCCCCCAAACAGGTGCTTCAGCTAGCTCCAGAGAGCCCTGGATTTTGTTAACTGCCCTGTAGCAGGATCTGACTCCAGAAGCATCTTACTCTACTGCCATCTTGCTGGTTCCAGGCAACTCTCAGTAGTTATTTTTAATGTAAATGGATTAAAACCTCACATTAAAAGTCAAATTGGTAAAATGGATAGAAAAGGCTAGCTGAACTACACACTGTTTGCAAGACACTCATGCTAAATCCAAAGACATAAGTAGCTTAAAGGGAAACAATGGAAATAAATATATCATGCAAGTAATAACCAAAAGAGAACTGAGGTAGCTATACTAATGGCAGGTAAAGTAGACTTTTAGACAAAAACTGTTATGAGGGAAAATAAGTTCACTATTCACTATTTAGTAAAAAATGAGTCAATTTAACAAGAAGGCATAACAATTTTAAATATATGTGCACATAATGGCAGAACTGCAAAATAAACTAAGCAAATATCATATATGAAGAGAGAAAGTAAGTTTTATATTAATAGTAGGAAATTTTAATACATCAATGTCAATAATTGGCAGACTATCTGGATAGATGATCAACAAGGAAATTATAAGCCTTGAATGACACTATACACCAAATAGACCTTGTAGACATATAGAACAATTCACCCAACAGCAGCAGAATACAAATTCTTCTCTAGGACACATGGATCATACTCCAGGATAAACCATATGTTAGGTCACAAAACAAGTCTCAATAAATTCAGAAATTGAAATCATACAATGAATCTTCTCTAACCATAAAGGGATGAAGATAAAAATCAGTAACAAAGGGAAAAGTGGAATATTCACAAATATGTGGAAATTAAATAATGCACTCAAACAACCAATAGGTCAAAGAATAAATTACAAGGAAATTAGGAAATATCTTGAGGTGAATGAAAATTTTAAAAAGCATACTAAAATTTATGAGATACAGCAAAGGCTCTGCTGAGAGTGAAATTTGTAGCTCTAAATGTATACATTAAAAAAGGAAGAAATATCTCAAATCAGAGACATAACCTCACAACTGAAGGAGCTATAAAAAACAATACAACTAAGCCCAAAACCTGCAGAAGGTTGTAAAAAGCAAAGATTAGAGTGGAGATAAATTAAATAGAGAAATAATAAATATAACAAAAATACAAAAGTTGTTTGTTTGGAAAGATCAATAAAATTGAGAAACCTCTAGCTATACTGACAAAAAAAGATAAACACAAATAAAATTAGAAATAAGAAGAAGGATATTAATCCTTATCCCACAGAAATAAAAGGATTTTAAGAGGTTCCTATGAACAACTGCCAAAAAATTAGATAACCTAGAAGAAACTCCTAGAAACATACAAACTGTCTACATTGACTCGAGAAGAAATAGATCTCAACAGACCAATAACAAGCAAAAAGATTTAAACAATAATCTAAAATTACCCAAAAAGGAAAAGCCCAAGACAAGATGGCTTCATTGGTGAATATTACCAAACATTCTAGGAATAATTAACACCAATCCTGCTTAAACTCTTCCAAAATTAAAGAGGAGTGAGCACATCCTAGCTAATATTATGAGACCAAACTTACCCTAATACCAAAGACAAAGATACTACAAAAGAAAATTATACATCAATAGATGCAAAAATATTCAGCAAATACTAAAAACCAAATCCAACAGAATTATACCACATTATCAAGTTGGATTTATTCCAAGTATGCAATGGTAATTCATAATAACAAAATTAATTAATGTAATACACTACATAAGTAGAACACAGGGGGAAAACACATAATCATCTCAATTGCTACAGAAAAGGTATTTGACAAATACAGCATCTCTTCTTGATAAAAACACTTAGAAAAGGAGGAATAGAAAGCTACTTCCTCAACATGATCAAGGGCAAATATGAAAAATCCACAGCTAACATCATACTCAGTAGTGAAAGATTGAAAGCTTTTCCTCAAGATGAGCAACAAGACAAAGATGCCCACTGTCATCATTGTTATTCAACATTGTACTGGAAGTTTTAAACTGAGCAATTAGGCAAGAAAAAGAAATAAAAGACAATGGGAAATTGGAAATTTGAAAGGAAGAAGTAAAATTTTCCTTATTTGCAGGTAGTATTACCTTATACGGAGAAAATCCTGAGAAATCAATAATAAACCAAGTAGAGTTAATAAACAAATTCAACAAATAGCCAAGGTATAAGATCAATAAGCAAAAATTACTAGTGTTTCCATACACTAGTAATGAACAATCTAAAGAGAAAATCAAGGAAAAAGTTACATTTACAATAGCAACGAATAGAATCAAATTTTTAGGAATAAATTTAACCAAGGATGTAAAGGATTTATACATGGAAAACTACAAAATTTGCTAAAGAAGACCTAAATAAATGGAATGACATTCTGTAGTCATGGATTAGAAGACTAAATATTAAAAACAACAAAGTAATCCAACAGGAAGAAGAAGGAAGGAAATAAAGATAAGAGCAGAACTAAATGAAATAGAAAATAAGAAAGCACTTGAAAAGATAAACAAGACCAAGAGCTGGTTTTTTGAGATGATCAACAAAATTGACAAACCTTTAGCGAGACTAACAAAGAAAAAAAGAGAAAAGATGCAAATACACAAAATAAGAAATGAGAAAGGAGATATCACCACTGACCCCACAGAAATAAAGACTATCATAAGAGGATACTTTGAAAACTATATTCCAACAAAAATGACAATTCAGAGGAAATGGACAAATTCCTAGAAACACATAAACAGCCCATATTGACAAAAGAAGAAATTGATGATCTCAACAAATCAATCACAAGTAAAGAGATAGAATCAGTCATTAAAAACCTCCCAACTAAGAAGAGCCCAGGGCCAGACGGCTTCACAGGTGAATTCTACAAAACATTCCGGAAAGAACTAACACCAGTCCTGCTGAAACTATTCCAAAAAATTGAAACAGAAGGAACATTGCCTAACTCCTTCTATGATGCCAACATTACCCTAGTACCAAAGCCAAACAAAGACACCACAAGAAAGGAAAATTACAGACCAATTTCTCTAATGAACCTAGACACAAAAATACTTAACAAAATACTTGCTTATCGTATTCAACAACACATTAAACGAATTATACACCACGACCAAGTGGGATTCATTCCAGGTATGCAAGGATGGTTCAACATAAGAAAATCAATCAATGTAATACAAATATAAACAGATTGAAGGAAAAAAATCACATGATTATATCTATAGATGCAGAAAAAGCATTTGACAAAATACAGCACCCTTTCTTGATAAAAATACTCCAAAAGATCGGAATACAAGGAAATTTTTTAAACATGATAAAGAGTATATATAAGAAACCTACAGCCAACATTGTTTACAATGGAGAAATCCTAAAATCCTTCCCTCTAAAGTCAGGAACAAGACAAGGATGCCCATTGTCTCCCCTTCTATTTAACATTGTCTTAGAAGTACTTGCTCGAGCACTGAGGAAAGAATCAGATATAAAAGGCATTCAAATTGGAAAGGAAGAAGTCAAAATTTCATTATTTGCAGATGACATGATCCTATACATAGAAAACCCTGAGAGATCTACAACAAAGCTTCTAGAAGTCATAAATGAGTTTAGTAAAGCCGCAGGTTATAAGATCAATGCGCAAAAATCAGTAGCATTTCTGTACACCAATAAGGAGCAAGATCAGGAGGAAATCAAGAAACAAATACCATTTACAATAGTAAATTTAAAAAATCAAATATTTAGGAATAAATTTAACTAAAGATGTAAAAAACTTATACACTGAGAACTATACAAGACTGTTCAAGGAAATCAAAGAAGACCTAAATAAATGGAAGAATATTCCTTGTTCATGGATAGGAAGACTAAATATTATTAATTTGTCTATCCTACCAAAACTGATCTACACATTCAATGCAACCCCCAAAAAAATCAACACAGCCTTCTTTAAGGAACTAGAAAAACTAACTATGAAATTTATTTGGAAAGGAGAGAGGCCCCGAATAGCCAAAGACATATTGAAAAAGAAAAACGAAATTGGAGGAATCACACTACCTGACTTCAAAATATACTACAAAGCTACAGTAGTGAAAACAGCATGGTATTGGCATAAGGAGAGACACACAGACTAATGGAATCGAATTGAAAGTTCTGATATAGAACCTCATATATATAGCCATATAATATTTGATAACCACCAAACCCTCTCAACTGGGAGAGAATGGCCTATTCAACAAATGATGCCTGGAGAACTGGATATCCATAGGTAGAAGAATGAAAGAGGATTACCATCTCACACCTTATACAAAGATCAACTCAAGATGGATCAAAGACCTAAATATAAGAGCCAAGACCATAAAGAGCTTGGAAAGCAGTGTAGGGAAACATCTACAGGACCTTGTAATAGGAAATGGCTTCATGAATATCACACCAAAAGCACGAGCAGCAAAAGAACTAATAGATAAATGGGACTTCCTCAAAATTAAAGCCTTCTGCACCTCAAAGGAGTTTGTCAAGAAAGTAAAAAGGGAACCCACACAATGGGAGAAAATATTTGGCAACCATATATCTGATAAGAGACTTATAACTTGCATATATAAAGAACTCATATATCTTGAAAATAAAAAGATAAACAACCCATTTAAAAAATGGGAAAAAGATTTAAACAGACACATCTCCAAAGAAGAAATACAAATGGCTAAAAAGCACATGAAAAAATGCTCCAAATCTCTAGCTATCAGGGAAATGCAAATCAAAACTACAATGAGATACCATCTAACTCCCATAAGATTGGCAGCTATGAAAAAAACAGAAGAATACAAGTGCTGGAGAGGATGTGAAGCAAGGGGAACACTCATCCACTGCTGGTGGGAATGCAGAAGGATACAACCATTCTGGAGGACAGTTTGGCGGTTTCTCAAAAAACTAACCATAGATTTGCCATATGACCCAGCAATACCACTGCTGGGTATATACCCATCAGAACTGAAAACAAAGACACAAACCGATATATGTACACCAATGTTCATAGCAGCATTGTTCACTATCGCCAAAAGTTGGAATCAACCCAAATGCCCATCAACAGACAAGTGGATCAATAAAATGTGGTATATACACACAATGGAACACTACTCAGCTATAAGAACAAATACACTACAAACACGTGATAACATGGATGAATCTTGAGAACCTTATGTAGAGTGAAGCAACCCAGGTATTGAAGGACAAATACTGCATGACCTCAATGATATGAAATAAGCAAGCTGCCTCAGAGAGCTAGAGATTGGAAGATAGGCTTACAGGAAATCGGGGGGTAGAGGAAGGATGTGAGCCGACGTCTGCAGGGGTGGAATCTACGATGAGCTGGCAGTAAGTATGAGCACAAAGAAGAGATAAAATGGGGCAAGGGGTTGTCTTTGGGTGGGGCTTTGCAGGTTTGAGGGGGGCTGGTGATGGGCAGATGGGTAATAGTGCCCAAAAAAATTGGGGGGAGGGAGGGGCAACATACGAACATAGGAGAATGTCAGGTATTGGTTGAGAGTAAAATGCTGAGAAAACCGTATCAAAATATAATTAAGCGGGTTACCTGTTTAGGATGCTCAGAGGGGATGGTCTGACATGGGACGGACTCCTGGGGAATGTCTGAATGCTCATTTTGCCAGGGTGGGTTGTACCATTGGATAGAGACCCAGGTAGTAGAGTCGGGGTGGACCCACATCCTGGGGAGGACTAATGCCATCAAATAGAGGGAACTGTATCTCTTGAGAGAAAGGATGGCTCCCAGGGCATTAGGATAGTTGAGCAAGTCAGGCCCTGAACACTGTTGCAAGTATCTCTGGACGTGGCTCCTCAGGAAATGGAGATTGGCTGTCGCTGTCGGCCCCAAGGGGAGGGAAAAATGGATGTTGAATGGATGGAACCAAGGTAAATGTGGGGGTAAGAGAGGAGTTTTGCAAAAGTACACAAGGATGGATATAAAACATGTAATATTACACCAAAAACATATAGGTGACGACAGACTAATAATGTAAACCATAATGTAAAACATAGGATAATTAAAAATTTAGAAAACTCTATATCCTAAAGTATGGACCACAATGTAAGCAGAGATGTCACCTTGTTTGAAAGCTATTGTCTCAGAGTCTGTACATCAGTTTAAGTAAATAGGATATGAATAAGTTATAAGAATATCACTGTGGAAGGGAAAAGGTTTTATGGTGGATGTGTGGGAGTACTGTATATTGTATCTATGAATTACTGTGATCTAAGGCTCTTGTGAAGAGAAGCTCAATAATTAGGAAAAAAGAAAAGAAAAAGATAGGATGTAGAATTTTTCCAAATCAATACATATCCTATATCTAACCTTTAAATCCATCGCTATATTCCATTTTACTAGTAAGGGATCCTGACATTATATTGGGCTTCACTTTTCAGGAAGTTTTGGATCACAGAGTGGTTCAACAATGGCGGCAGAGGAATACTGGCATAGGATGTTATTGACAGGTGATATATGGTTGACAGGGAGTTATACAGGGCATATGTCCAGGGTGCATGGTAATGTTTGGATATACTCATAGTGGCAACAATTAAAAACAACAGCTGGGAGGGAACTGGGTTCCTGGCCGGGGGTGCTCTGTCATGGTCCCTAGGGGAGCAGCGGCAGTCCCCCAGGTGCAACAGTAAGGACCAGGAAAGAATGAGGGTCCAACAGTGAGCCCCTGATACTAATGACTATGCTTGTGAGCCTATATGCCTGAAATAAGAACAAGGCCTAGAGCAGCACTGTGCCTAGGAGTTTCCTCCTGACAGCCTTCATGTTACTCGAATGTGGCCAGTCTCGAAGTCAAACTCAGCACGTAAATGCAATGCCTTCCCCCCAGCGTGGGACATGACACCCGGGGAAGAGCCTCCCTGGCACCGAGGGATCACTGCCAAGTACCAGCTGATGATGCAACTAGAAAATGACCTTGAATTAAAGGTTCAACGTGGACCAGCAGAATATCCCTGTCTACATATAATAACAGGAGTTTAAAATGCTGTTTGACCTAATGTAAGGGGGAACTGGAAAGGAGAAATGAGTTTATATGGCTATGAGTCTCTAAAAAAGAATCTGGAGGTTGTAGAAGGATTGCCCTTATGCACACCTGAGCAGAGTCTCAGAGACAGATGAAGTAGATACAACCCCACGTATTGGTTCTTTTGAGGGCTAAAGAGACCCACAGTTTCTACAGTCATGGCAGATGGGGTTCCCTGCCATGTCAGTTGACCCTTCTTTGAAGCTGGTGTTTCTGCATGATGGAGCTGGACACAGATGGGATCTCTTTTCACAAGGCTTTCATGCTACTTTACTGGAATTGTAGTTGGTGCTGGGGTTTAAGATATATCTAGGGGATTTGAATCTCTGGACTGACAATATGATAGCCAGGCCCTGAGCCTCAACAGACTTCAACTCCTACACTCTAATTTATTGGACTTACCCCACTCAGCTAACATGGAGTTGAAGAATGTCAACCACCACACCATGGAGCCTAGAGTGCCTACAACTGAAAGCAGGAGGATTGCATCCAGTATCCATGTGGAATCTAAGCCTCCTCTTGACATAGATGTGCAATGGACACAACCAATCCAAGGTCCACAGAGAAAATGTGGCATTGGTGTGGGAAAAGTGGCCATGGTGGCTGCTGGGTGCAGGGAATGGGAGGAAGAGATGAGATGTGGAGGCGTTTTGGGGACTTGGAGTTGTCCTGGGTGGTGCTTCAGGGGCAATTACCAGACATTGTAGATCCTCCCAGGGCCCACTGGATGGAATGTGGGAGAGTATGGGCTATGATGTGAACCATTGACCATGAGGTGCAGCGATGCCCAGAGATATACTTACCAAATGCAATGGATGTGTCATGATGATGGGAGAGAGTGTTGCTGTGGGGGGAGTGGTGGGGTGGGGGCGGTGGGGTTGAATGGGACCTCATATTTTTTAATGTAATATTTTTAAAAAATGAATTAAAAAATTAAAAAAAAAAGTCTAAATATTGTTGTCAGTTCTACCTGAAGCAATTTACAAATTCAATGCCATCTTAATCATATATCCAGCAGCCTACTTTGCAGAAATAGAAAAGTCAATCATCAAATTTATATGAAAGAATAAGGGCCCTAAATAGCCAAAATCATCTTGAAAAAAAAGAACAAAGTTGGAGATCTCACACTTCCCCATTTTAAAACTTACTACAAAGCTACAGTAATCAAAACAAAATGGTTCTTGTGCAATAACAGTTTTATAGACTAATTAAATGAATTAAAAGTTAATAAATAAATCCTTACATCTATAGATACTTGATTCTTGACAAGGGTGTCAAGTCTATTCAATGGAAAAAAAAAGTCTCTTAAAGAAATGATGCTTGGAAAACTTGGTATCCATATGCAAATGAATAAAGGTGGATCCCTAGCTCCCACCATATACAGTAATAAACTCAAAATGGATTAATTACCTAAATGTGAGAAACAAAAAAATAAAACTCCTGGAAGAAAATATAGGGAAGCATCTTCAGAACCTTGAGTTAAACAATGGCTTCTTAAACTTTATACAAAAACTACAAGCAACAAAAGATAAAATAAAAAGACAACCTACAGTGATGGAGTTGGACTCAGATGTGACCTCTCTACACATGCCTCTTCTGTCACTTTTACTGAACCTGTGATTGGTGCTGGGGTTTGTGTATGTTCAGGAGACTTGAATATCTGGACTGTCCATGTGCCAGCTGGGCCCTGAGCCTCAGCAGAATTGCAACACCTACTCTCTGGTTCATTGGACATATTCAGGTCAGCTGATGGGAAGGTGAGAATGGTCAATCACCACATCAGGGAACCAAGAGTGCCTACAACTGAAAGTACGAGAATCACATCCATCAAACATGTGGGATCTAAATCCCCTCTCAATTTAGAGGTGGAGTGGACATCACCATTCAAGGTCCACAAAATGGAGGAATATAATATGGAATTGGAGTGGACTTGCTGGTATCCTACTATAGAACTGTTGTGACTCTAGCAATGGAAGAAATTGTATCATTGATATGGAGACAGGGGACATGGGAGTTGACGAGAGCTGGGAGAGGGAGAAAGAGGTGTGATGTGGGGCATTTTGGGAACTTGAAGTTGTCCTGAATGATATTGCAGGGACAGATGCAGAACATTGTTTATCCTGCAATAACCCACTGGATGGACAGAGGAAGGTTGTGAACTACAATGTAAACTATAGTCCATGTGGTGTGGCAGTGCTCCAGGGTGTATTCACCAAAAGCAATGAATGTGTCTCACTGATGAAAGAGGATGTTGATGTGGGAGAAGCGGGGAAGGAGGGAGAGTGAGGTTTATGGGATCCTCTTATGTTTTATAATGTAAGGTTTTGTGTGATCCATTTATCTTTTAAAAAAGACAATAAAAATTTTTTTTAAAAAGACAACCTACAGAATCAGAAAATATTTGGAAACCACCTATCAGCTAAGGTTTAATACCCAGTATATGCAAACACATACAACTCAAAAAAAAAAATTGCAAACAACCCTTTAAAAATGGGCAAAGCACTTGAATAGATATTTCTCAGAAGTAATACAAAGGGCCAAAAAGCACATGAAAAGATTCTCACCATTATTAGCCCATAGGGAAATTCAAATCAAAACCACAATGAGATGCCATTTCGCAACCTCTAGTATAACTAATATTAAATAAATGGAAAATAGCAAGTGTTGGAGAGGATGTAGAATAAAAGGAACACTCAATGTTGTTGGTAGGAGTGTAAAATGATATAAACCCTGTGTAAAACAATTTTGCAAATTCTCAGAAAGTTTAGAATTACCATATGACCAGGCAATCCCACTTCCAGATATATACATATACCCAAAGGAACTGAAATCAGGGACTCAAACAGATATTTGCACATTGATATTCATAGTGTCATTATACACAATTGCTAAAAAAATGGAAGCCACACAAAGTGTTTATCAACCAATGTAAGGCATATCCATACAATGGAATATTATTCTGCCTTAAAAAGGAATGAAGTTCTGATACATGTGAGGACATGGATAACCTTGAAGACATAACATTGAGTGAAATAAACCTGACATACAAGGACCATATTGTATGATCTCACTGACATGAAATAATTAGAATAAACAAATTCATAAAGTCAGAAGCTAGAACACAGGTTACCAGGGTTAGGGTGAAGGTAGGAAATGGGATGTTAATGCTTAATTTGTGCAGGATTTCTGTTTGAGGTAATGGAAAAGTTTTGGTAATGGATGGTGGTGATGGTAGCACAACATTGTGAATGCAATTAACTGCACTTAACTGTATAGTTGAATGGGATTAAATGGGGAAATTTTAGGTTTTACATTTATTATTAAAATAAAATTTAAAAAATAGGACGTATACAGCATGAACAGTAACCTTAAACTACATACTATAGTTAATAGTATAATTATAATAATATTGTTTCATCAATTGTAACAAAGGTATTACACTATTACAAAGTGTTAATAATAGGAAAAACTGCATGTGAGGTGGTTGTGTATGTGAACTCTAAATTTTTCTACCTGATTTTCCTGTAAACATACAACTTTTCTTTAAAAAAAAAAGCTAGTACCACTATACTATGATATTCTAGATATACTAGAATATATTCTTTCCTTTTGTTAGCCATGGATCTGTTGATTTTTATACCTAATGGTACAATACTTTTTTTTTAAGTTGTAGTTCTTTAATATGCTTCCATACATGGTAAAACATGAACTATGCGTTATTTTTGCCAATGTGTGCTGGCTAGTATCATGATTTTATTTTCCAAAATAAAGTTCAGGTGAATTTTGTAACTACTATGTCTAGCTTCAAAATACATAATAATAGGGATTAAAATGTAATTACATTAAACATACAAATTAAAATGAGAATAATTCAGTTGTGTTCTGGATCCAGGTCTTACCAGCACAGGAAATCCGATTGTTAAATATTCAGGAATTTTGCCAGTTAGTTTTTAAACACTTCATGTCTAAAAATTGGCAATGGTAGGAGTTTTTATACCAAGGAAATAAACAAATGCTACAAAGCATGGCTTCCTCTCCCAGTGGAGAGCCAATTAATAAACTAGGATATTTAATAATTTATCCAGCATTATGTAATTCAAATCTCCTTTTATTTATTTCAAGAATATTTTATAGCCGGTTTTGTTTTGGTCCCATACATTATTCTTAAACATTTATAATTTGGTGACAATTGGAAGTGGACTTTTTCCCTTCCATTAAAATTTCCAAATAATAGAAAAGCAATGGACCACTCTGTATTTTTTCCATCTAGATAATTTATTGATCTCTCTTATTTCTTCTAATTGTTATTTTTGTAATTCTCTTGGGTTTGCTAGATAGACCATTAAATCTTATGCAAATTATGACAATTAAATGTTTTCCTTTCTAAAAGCTGTACTTATTGGTTATTGTTTGATTTCTCACTGAATTGTCTAGAATTGCTGGAACACTATAAAGTAATTTGAATAGAGAGCATACTAGCCCTTCTCCTGCTTTGGTGTTTCATCATTTATTATGATGCTTACCTTTAAGTTGAAATAGATCCCCCTTATTACATTAAAGAAAATTACTTCTGCTCCTAATTTTATGTTTTGGTACTTGTTAGTGAATGGTGGGTGGAATGGTGGGTGGTGGTGGTTGTTTCATGGTCTTCATAGCAGTCATTGTTTTAAATCAGAAATAGATCCTGTGAATCTGTGTATTAGTGATCAGAGCACAGTTTTGGAGTCATGTTTCCCAAGCTCACATCCTAGCTTTGCTCCACATTGGGGAAATTACTTAAACAGTGCCTTAGTTTCATTTTCTATAATTTTGGTATAACAGTAATAGCAATACCTATTTTTGGTGTGTTTGTTGCTCCACATTGGGGAAATTACTTAAACTGTGCCTCAGTTTCCTTTTCTATAATTTTGGTATAACAATAATATCAATACCTATTTTTTGGTACATTTGTGAGACTTCAGTGAGCTAATGTGTGCAGAGTACTTGGAATAGTGCCTGGCACATTGCAAGCATTCAATGATAGAAGTCACCATAATGTTAAAATTAGTAATTATTAATACCTTTGAAGAACACAAATTATATTTTTCCTCATTTAACATATTGAAATAATGCATTATTTTAGTTCTGTCCTTATATTCATAGGACAAAACATACTAAGTTAGGTTCACTTCTTTAAATAGCTGCTTGAAGTCAATTTGAGAGCATTTTTCAAAAATTTTAATCAGTTTTATTGATATATATTAATAAAGCACACAATTTGATATTTTGTATAATTACATGTTGTGCATTCATCAATTCAATCACCATTACAGTATTTTCATTATTCCAATAATAGTAATAACAAAAAAAACTGTACCCCTTAATATTCACCTTTCAATCTCTCTAAGCTTCCCCTGCAATACATAGCTATTTCATTTTCATCTCCCTAATTTATTTTGCACAATTCATATTTTTTCTTAAGCATTTTTTTAGTTTTATTTATACATATGAATAAAGTTTAAATCCATCCAAAGAGTACAATCAATGTTATTCAGTGCAATCACGTTTGTGCATTCATCACCCCAATCATTCCCGGAACACTTGAATTATTCCAATAATAATAGTAAAAAAAAAGCAAAATTCATCACTTTCAGTCTCTCTGTGCCTCACCTGCCATACATAGCTGCTATGATTTTTCCTTCTCTCTAGTATATTTGTATTTATATTTTGTAAAAACAGTCTTATATATGCAATTTCACCCATATTCATATTTTACATGAGGTTTTACTATCTTATACAGTCCCATGTTATAGTTTTAGCTTTCCTTCTAGTAATATATATAACTTTAGACTTCCTTTATCCAACAACTGTCCCACCCATACACTAGCACTGCTAAATACAAATACTGTGATATGCTTTAGCCATTTTTATTCATTTCCAAAGATTTACAAACAACCTTTTTAATATTGCCACACAGATTTACTTTCAGCTATTTTCTACCCTCCTTCTATTTTCTAGTGACCTATATTATAATTATTAACTCCATGAGTTTAGTTCATAATAGCACAAGCATACAGTATTTGTCCCTTTGTATCAGGCTTGTTTCACTCAACATAATGTCCTCCAGTTTCATCCACGTTGTCATATGTTTCATGACTTCATTTCTTCTTACTGCTGCATAATATTCCATCATGTGTATACACCACAATTTGTTTATCCATTCATCAATTCATGGACATCTGTGTTGTTTCCGTATTTGGCAATCATGAATAATGCCACTGTGAACATCAACATACTCTGCTTTCAGTACTTCTGGGTATATACCTAAAAATGGTATGGTTGGGTCCCCTGGCAAGTGTATGTTCAATTTCCTTAGGAATTGCCAAACAGACCTCCACAGTGGCTACAGCGTTCTACATTGCCACCAAGAGTGAATAAGCGTTCCTATCTCTCTACATCCTCTCCAGCACTTAGATTTTTTGAACTTTTCAGTAGCAATTAATCTAAGAGGTGTGAATTTTTCAGGAAATTAGAGATGTAGGATCATATAATCAGTAACCACCCTTGCACACCTGGTATAAAACCCACTTGGTCAAGTGTATAGTCCTATTAATGTGCTTTTGGATTCTGTTTCAAATATTTTGTTGAGAATTTTTGCATCAATATTAATTAGAGATATTGGTATACAATTTTCTTTTTTGTAATATCTTTATCTGGTTTTAGTATTAGGGTGATGTTGGCTTCATAGAATGGGTTTGGTAGATTTCTTTCTGTTCAATGTTTTGGAAGAACTTGAGCAAGATTGGTATTAGATAGACTGAAAGATAGGTAAAATTCACCTTTGAAGTAATCTGTTCCTGGGCTTTTCATCTTTGGGATGACTGTTTCAATCTCTTCACTTGTGATTGGTTTGTTGAAGTCTTCTATTTCTTCTAGGGTCAATGTAGGTGGTTTGTATGTTCCTTGGAATTTGTCCATCTCTACATAGGCTAGTTTTCTGGCATACAGTCATTCATAATATCCTTTTATGATCTTTCTTATTTCTGTGGAGTCAGTAGTAATGTCCCCCCATTCATTTCTGATTTTATTTATTTGCATCTTCCCTTTTTTAATTTGTCAGTCTAGCTGAGGGTTTGTCAATTTTGCTGATCTTCTCAAAGAACCAAATTTGGTTTGTTTGTTTGTTTCTAATTTATTTATTTATTTATTTTCCTTTCTCCCCCACCCCCCTGCCCGGTTGTCTGTTCTCTGTGTCTATTCGCTGCATCTTCTTCTTTGTCCACTTCTGTTGTTGGCAGCGGCACGGGAATCTGTGTTTCTTTTGGTTGCGTCATCTTGTTGTGTCAGCTCTCTGTATGGGCGGTGCCATTCTTAGGCAAACTGTACTTTCCTTCCTGCTGGGTGGCTCTCCTTTCGGGGTGCACTCCTTGAGCGAGGGGCTCCCCTACGCGGGGGACACCCCTGCATGGCACAGCACTCCTTGCGCACATCAGCACTGCATGTGGGCCAGCTCCACATGGGTCAAGGAGGCCCGGGGTTTGAACTGTGGGCCTCCCATGTAGTAGATGGACGCCCTAACCACTGGGCCAAGTCTGCTTCCCAAATCTGGTCTTTTGATAACATATTCTATCAGGATTTTGTTTGTAAGTGAAGACTTGAACTCACCCTCATTTTTGAAGGACAGTTTTGCCCGATTCAGAATTCTTGGCTGGCAGTTTTTCTCTTTCAGTACCTTAAACACATCTTACCACTTTCTTCTTGCCTCCATGGTTTCTGATGAGAGGTCAGCAATTAATATTACTGATTTTCCCTTGTATGTGATACTTTGCTTTACTCTTGCTTCTTTCAGAATCCTCTCTTTACTTCTGATATTTGTCATTCTGAATAATAGTTGTCTCAGGTTAGGTCTATTCAGGTTTATTTTGTTTGGGCTGCATTGTCCTTCTTAATATTTATATCCTTCATAAGGGTTTGAAAGTTTTCCATCATTCTTTCCTCAAATATTCTTTCTGCCCTTTTCCCATTCTCTTCTCCTTCTGGGACACTGACAATATCTATGTTTATGCATTTTGCATTATCATTCAGTTCTCTGAGACTCTGTTCCATTTTTTCCATTCTCTTCTCTTTCTGTTCTCCTGTCTTTTCCAGTTCAGATATTCTGCCTTCGAAATCACTTATTCTGTCTTCAAGCAATTTAAATCTACTCTTATATGCCTCTAATGTATTTTTAATCTCATCCATTGTGTTTTTAATTCCTATAAGGTCTGTTATTTTACTTTGCAGTCTCTCAAATTGTTCTTTATACTCTCCAGTGTCTTTTTAATATCCTTTATTTCTTTAGTCATATTTTCTTTAAATTCTTTGAAATGATTTAGGATAGTTGTGTGATTATCACTGATTAATTGTCATAAATCTCGTATCTCTTCAGGGTATTTGGTTTGTTCTTTGAGTTGGGCCATCTTCCTTTTTCTTAGTATGGCTTGTAATTTTTTGCTGATTCTAGACATCTGAATATGTTGGTGAATTTACTCTGATGGCCAATTTCTCTCCCTTGCCTTTTTTTTCTTCTTCACAGTTTTCCTTGATATTTGGGGTTCAACTTAATCTACATCTTTAAACTTGCCTGTCTTAAGTATTCAAAATCAGGCTGGGGACTCACTAGTGGGGCAAAGATTTTCTTCCAGGGATCAGATATAGAGAAAGTAGAGAAAAATTTTTGTCCATGCAATTTTCAGACTTGTCAGTGCACCTTTCCATGGAGATGTTTCAGTCTGGGCTTTCCTGTGTTCCTGTGCTGACTCCACAGATCAGAAAGCAAAGTGGGCTCTGCTGGCCAAATTCACTGAAGAAAAGCACCCCAACCTCTCCTTCCTTTTCTTTTGAACCAGCTGACAGGGAGGAAGATATCTGTTCCCCTCTCAGTTGGCTGCAGTGAGCCAGAGGTTTTACCCCAGCTTAATATCTTGGGAGGAAAGGGGGTGCCCTTCCTGGCTGCCACAGTAGGGGTGAGGGGCTTCGTAACTCACATTTGTCATTTCACTTTTTCATCTCTGTCCCTCACCCTGCTGGGAGTTGTGTAGCACTGTCCTAGTGTGCTGACCTCCAAAGCAGGTCCCTTAGACAGTTTTTGTGAGAGCATTTAGCACTGGCTGTTAGTCCATCACTTTCTTTCCACAGTTCATGATAGCACTTTTTAAACTTTTTTTTTTTTCAAAAATCAGTGAGATTATTCTTTAATTATTTTTTCTTTAAAAATTATTTTATTTAATTGTTTTTTTAAAGATACATAGACTAAAAAATGTTACATTAAAAAATATAAGAGATTTCCATATACCCTACCCTCCACCCCCTGCTATTCCTCCCACATCAACAACCTCTTTCATCATTGTGGCACATTCATTGTATTTGGTGAATACATTTTGGAGCACTGCTGAACCACATGGATTATAGTTTACATTGTAGTTTACACTCTCCCCCAGTACATTCAGTGGGTTATGGCAGGATATATAATGTTTAGCATCTGTCCCTGCAATATCATTTGGGACAACTCCAAGTCCCAAAAATGCCACCACATCACATCTCTTCTTCCCTCTTCCTGCCCTCAGCAACTACCTTGGTCACTTTCTCCAGATCCATGCTACAGTTTCTTCCATTACTAGTCACAATAGTTCTATAGCAGAATAAAAGTAAGTCCACTCTAATCTGTATTTTATTCTTCCATCCTGTGGACCCTGGGATGGTGATGTCCACTCCACCTCTATATAGAGAGGGGGCTTAGACCCACATGGTTGATGGATGCAATTCTCCTGCTTAGAGTTGTAGGTACTCTTGGTTCCTCATGTGGTGGTTTGCCATCTTCACCTACCTGTTAGCAGACCTGTGTTAGTCCAATGAACCCGAGAGTAGGAGTTGCAACTCTGCTGAGGCTCAGGGCCCAGATGACCCATGGCCAGTCCAGAGATTCAAGTCTCCTGGGTATACACCAACCCCAGTACCAACCACAGGTTCAGAAAAAGTGACAGAAGAGGCATGTGTAGAAAGGTTGTATCTGAGTCCAACTCTATCTCACTCAGGAATATAAATTCCCAAGTAGGGCCCGCTGACAAGGCATTGAACTCCAGAGCCCACTGCCATGACCATAGAACCCGTGTGTCTCTGTAGTCCTCAGGAATACCAATACCTGGTATTGTATCTACTTTGGCTGTCTCTGGGATCCTGCTGAGATGTACATAAGAGCAACCCCTCTGATGACCACCTAAGTCTTTTTTGAAGACTTGTAGCCATATAAACTCATTTGTCTTTACCATTTCCCCCTTTTATTCAAGGTCTTTTCTTAGTTGCATCACCAGTTAGTGATTGGTAGTAATCTCTTGGCTCCAGGGAGGCTCATCTCCAGGAGTCATGCCCTACACTGGGGGGAAGATAATGTATTTACATGCTGAGTTTGGCTTAGAAAGTGGCCACATTTGAGTAATATGGAGGCTCTCAGGAGGCAACTCTTAGGCACTCTGCAACTCTAGGCCTAGTTTAAATTTCAGGCACACAGTCTCATAAACACAGTCATCCATATCAAGGGCCCATAATTGGACCATCCTTCTTCACTGGTTTTTGCCCTTGCACTTGGGGGATTGTCGCTGTTCCATTGGAGAATGTGACAGAGTTCCCCTGGCTAGGAACTCAGCATTCCCTCAGTTGTCATTTGTAACTGCAACTATTATGAAAATACCCAGGAAATATATGAACATTTTTATATACCCTATATACATGCCCTGGAGAACTCCCTCCCAACTATGTGTCCCTAATCAATAACACCCCACACAAGCATTCCTCCCCTGCTATAGTTGAACCCCTCTGTGGTCCAAAACTTCTTTAAAAATGAAGCCTAATATGTTATCAGATTCAATTAGTAGGAAAATGAAATAGTAATGATAAGTTTAAAGTTTAGAAATAGAATACATACTAATTTAGAAAAATTAAAATAAAGTAAAAATGAATTGGAATATTAAAAATTAAAAATATCATAAAACTTTCTTTTTGACATTTTCCCTTTCATCACTGTCATAGGTATTGCCCTGTATGTACAGTGGCAAGGCAATTTCTTTTATAATTATTTTTGGAGAGGTGGGGAAGGCCTATGCTAATATTGGTATTAGTATTCTTTTGTCTTTATAAAAGGTAAGGGAAATGTCTAATTTTTCCTATACCCTGAAATCATTTTCATGGCATTTATCTTCTTTTTAATTCTAATATTTGATGGATTTTGTCCTTTCTCTTGATCAAATATGCTAAAGTTGTGTATATGTTATGTAAAAAACATTTCTGTTTTCTATTTTCCAATTTATTAATGTCTGTGCTTATTTTTATCATCTCCTTCTTTCACCTTCCCATTAGTTTGTTTCTGTTTCTAATTTCTTTAGGTGAATGCTCAGTTCATTTACTTTCATACTTCCTTGATAGTAACAAAGCATGATTTATTGCCTCTTTAAAATGTGTATTGAATAACCTGAGTCATTTTTATTTTTAATTTGGAAAGTTAAATGCACCAGAGTTAGATAGTATATGGTGACAAGTCCTGTCATATCTTCTACCTGGTACTTATGAATGTGAATATTGTCTGTTAACCTTTAAAAATCCATATATGACAAAAACTGGAAACAAGTACGATGTCTCTCAAAAGGTTAATGGATAAGCAAACCATTTTACTTACACACCATGGAATATTATTCGGTGTGGGTGCCTACTCATGCACACACACACACACAAGCTCTTAATTCATGTCATACCATGGATGAATCTTAAATGCATATTGCTAAGTGAAGGAAGTCAGTCTCAGAACTCTATGTATTGTCTGACACCATTTATATGAAATTCTAGGAAAGGCAAAACTATAGAGA
Organism: Dasypus novemcinctus; assembly: GCF_030445035.2. Classification (NCBI taxonomy): domain Eukaryota; kingdom Metazoa; phylum Chordata; class Mammalia; order Cingulata; family Dasypodidae; genus Dasypus; species Dasypus novemcinctus. The sequence goes on along the minus strand of NC_080683.1, from coordinate 31,579,232 downwards.
CAGAAAATAGATCAGTGGCTTTCAAGGGATTTGTGGAGGTGGGAGGGTCAGCCAGGAGATTTTTTAGGGTCTTGAAGCTATTTCATAGGATATTGCGGTGGCAGATTCATGACCATCCTCTTGTCAATACCCATGAAACATTACAGCACAAAAAGTGAGTCTTAATGTGCAGAGTTGTTTTTTTTTTTTTTAAGTCATTTAGGAGGGTTAAGAGATCCCAGAATGAAACACAAACTATGATAAAAGATCCTAACTGTATTACAAATGTATGAAAAAAAATCAGGGTGACCTAACTAACTGAAAATGACAGGAAAGTGTTAGACTAGATGCAAAATGAACTGTACATCTAGCACTGTACTCCAGTTGGTAAATTTGTTTCTCTCGACTGCTGTACCTGTATACTGACATTAAGCAAATAAGTAAGTAGATGGTGCATGATGAGTACCAAGTTTCTCACTGTTAGAGTAGGAAGTTATTGACAAGCAAGAGAAGAAATCTAGGATGATGTATGAAGTGACAGATTAGATCTAGATTCATCAGTCTGAACTTGTTTACATACAGATGGATATTTAGAGAAATATTTATAGATATGTGCATATACGTGCAGATTAGTAGAAACACATGGATTCCTTGCTCTGACAACTGAGAGAACCTAGAAGCAAAGACACTGCAGTAGCAACCAGTACACCCAGTGTCCAGACCTTGGTTTCTAACACCATCCTCCCAATAAAAGAAATCAGGTCCCTTGGAGAAATAGCTTATTCTAGGGCTGAGACAGGAAATGTCCAAGATGAGCCTGGAGTACTTTATGGTGTCAAAAACAAGGAACCACAGGAAGTGGGTGTAGCTCAGTGGTTTGAGTGCCTGTGTCCCATATATGAAATCCCAAGTTCAATCTCCAGTACCTCCTAAAAAAAAAAAAGTAAGGAGCATTCAAAAGGCAAAACATTGGTGACCTGCCAAAGAAACACAGGAGGCAAACTCAAGATCTCCAATGGCAAAAGTTGGGACAATCTAAGCAAAAATAAATATCATGCCATTAAATTACAACCCAAAGTATAAAATAAATATCCATTAGTCTATACTAAGATAAATAAATAAACAAATAGGGAAGAAGAGCCAAATATCAGTGCAGAAGAAATCCAAACAATTTATGTCAATGTCCACCCTCAAGGAGGTAGAACATAGCATCACCCCTCTTAAGTGTAGCCTATATTTAGTGACTTGATTCAAACAATACAGTATGGAAAGGGGTGTGGGGGTGGGGAGTAACTTTACAGTGGAGAACCTGGCAAACACTATCTTAGCCAGGTGACCAAGATTAATATCATTATTGATAAATCATGTTCATTGCATGTATGCTTGATATGATGTGCTGAGAATGGCACTACACCTCTGTAGTCTTTCTTTTCAAAACCCATAACCCCCATCTAACCATGGAAAAAAAAGATTAGACAAATCCAAATTAATGAAACTTCTACAAAATACCTGACCCGTACTCCTCAAAACCGTCAAAGCCCGAAGCATTCAGAGCAGACCTCATCCCAAATTCCTCAAGTCCGAGGAATGAACAAACATAAGGGGGGAGTATAAGCATGGGCCAAAGCAGATTTAATGCTTTGTAGTTACTATCTTGCATTAAGGAAGAACATTGATATAGGGCACTGAAATTGCTCTGTATGATACTGCAATGATGGACACATGATAGTATACATTTGGCAAAGCTATAAAAATGTACAGCATAAAGTGTAAACCATAATGGAAACTACAGACTTTGGTTAGTAGCAATGCTTGAGTATTGATTGACCAATTGTAACAAACGTACCACAATAATGGAAGATGTTAATAATAGGGGAAACTACGTGTGTATGTGGATGTGTGTGGGTGTGTGGGGAGGGGTTATATAGGAATTCCCTATACTTTCATTGTAATTTTTTAATAAATCTAAAATTTCTCTAAAAATAAAGTTTATTATTACAAAAAAAACCCTGTCAAAGTCATCAAAAACAAGAAAAGTTTAAGAAACTGTTACAACCCAGAAGGAGTTTAAGAAGAGGACAATTAAATGTAATTTGGTATCCTGGGTGGGATTCTCGAACAGTAAAAGGACATTAGGGAAAAACAAATTAAATTACATGAACCTTAGTTAATATGTAAATATTGGTTTATGTAAGAATAAGATGTTACCAGTAGAAGAAACTGGGTTCAGGATATACAGGAACTCTCTATACTATCTTGGCAACTCGTTTGAAGATGTAAAATTATTCAAAATTAAAAGATTTTTTTATTTTAAAAATTCAGTAAGAGCAATATGATTTAAACTAAGTGTTATAAAAAAAACATGAGGAAAACCACCAGATAAATCCAAAAAGTGAGACATTTTACAGGGTAACTAAACTGAACTCCTCAAATGACTCAATATCATAAGAAAAACAAAACTGGAGAGGACCATTCTATTCAAGGAAACTTAAGAGTTATCATGACCATAAAATACATGGCCCATCTGGAAAGGACACTTTGAGGACAATTTGGGAAATTTTCATATGTACTAGCTATTAACTAATATTAGAGAACTATTATTAGCTCTGTTAGGTATGATAATTGTATCGTGACTTTATAGGAAAATGTCTATTTTATTTAGGCTATCTACAATTTACTCTAAAATTCACCAACAAAAATAAAGTGGTGATATAAAAATATGGGTAGTAATTATATTATTCTCTAGTATTTTTTGTGACTTTGGAATTTTTGATAATGCTCCACTCCTCTGAAACTACTGAAGAAATATTCAAGTTCCTGAAATATTTTACACATTAAGCAAGGAGTGGCATCAAAGGAGAGAACTGGCAGAGCATATATTTAGTCAGGGGAAGGCTTGCCTGAGACAGTGTTCCCCAGTTCCCCAAGATTCAAGGTCTTGGAAGGCTTTCAGAAATTTTGGCATGCCCTAATATTGTATAGAGTATGCAAAGTGGTTACAGGTGCTGACTTGTGACTAGGTGTGGGATAATATAGACCCTGTAAGAGAGGGCTGCAAGGCAGACATCTTGAAGGATAGAAAATACCATTGAGCACTTGGACTGCGCTGGGCTCCAGCATCTAAGAAACTATATTTCACTGAGAAAATTGACACAAGTTGCCAGGTTCAGACACTTAAGCAGTAAGGACAGAAGACAAGAATGGATATGCTAGGACAATGGGTGGGCTAAAGCACCTTCTTCCCAAAGACACGAGGATATGTCAGCTTCTCCTGCCCCCAGATCCCTTCTTAGGATGGGAAGAAGTAGAAGAGGAAGAAACCTTAAAAACTTACCATGCATCCAAGAGACCCAAAAGAGTCAGTTAATTAATCTGAAGGTACTGAAAAAAAAATGCAGTTTTGCACCATCTGTAGCAATGGTGGAATCTATAGCAGGAGAAATCACAGAGAACAAAGAAAATCATCTTTGCATATCTCAGTTGAAGTTTAAAGCATTTTAAAGTCACAACATGAAACCATAACATTTATTGGTATATGGTCTGGGAACATAAACTTTCTACTTGAAGGGATCAGTTGGTGGTTTCTCTGGCCCCAAATATAGATTGTATTTGTTTAGTTGACACTTGCAACAAAGAGACATTGGCAGTGCATTGAGTTGAAAGTTTGACATGTATTTTTAAATCAGACAAATGTCATTCACAATTTCTATGTCACTGGATTTTGTTTTAAGTCATCTGTGGAAGAGTGAGAAAAGGAAAAACGCCTACTATTAGGACTCCCTACTACAGAAGCAGATATACTTGGGTTTGAAATTCAACCCAATTCTACTGCTTCCTAGTTGTTTGACCCTTAGCATTTAACCCAAAATCCCTAAACCCCAAGTTTTCTTACATATAAAATGAGAAAATTGGTATCTGTCTCAGCAGTGCTAGAGGATTAAATATTAATACATATAAAACTCTTAACCTGGGCTACAGTTTTATGTTCAAACTACCAGTAGTTTTCTATAATAACTGTTTTCATTTCACCTTTTATATTTAATACTTTAGATTTTTAGATGTATATAATTATATCTTTTTCCACACATTTAAATACATGATACAGGGAATCAGATGTGGCTCAAATGATTGGGCTCCCATCTACTACATAGGAGGTCCAGGGTTCAATTCCTCCTGGTGAAGGCAAGCTGGAGTTAGAAGATGACACAACAAAAAAACACATAGAGAAGAGACAATAAGAGACACAGCAGACCAGGGACCTGATATGGCACAAGAGATTGAGTGCCTCTTTCCCACTCTAGGAGGTACCAGGATTGGTTCCCAGTGCCAACTAAAGAGAAGACAAGCAGACACAGAAGAACACACAGTGAATGGACACAGAAAGCAGACAGCGAGCACAAACAATGGGTTGGCTTAAACATAGGAATTTAATTGGCTCATCCATTCAGAGGCTAGAAGGCTTGCTTTCTCCTAGAGTCAACAGTGTTCTGGCTGGCCAGTAATCCTTGGGTTCCTTGGTTTTTCTGTCACATGGCTTTTTTCTTTCCTTTTTCTCCTGGGTTCCACGGACTTTAGGTTTCTGGCTCCTCCCCACTTTTGTAAGCCTCCAGTAACAGAATTAAAATCCATCCTGATTCATTTGGCTACACCCTACCTAAAAGTAAATCTTCAAAAGGGCCTATTTATAATGGTTTCACATCTACAGAAATGGGATTAAGAACATGTTGTGGTTTTTTTTCTGTGATACATAATTCAATTAATTCAATTTACCACAAGTACCTTATGCTAATATTTGTTCAAATAACAATACCTATTATGTTCTCTTTTTTGAGCTCTAAGGAAATGATAGGAGATGTACATGTACACAAAGAATTAAAATGCTGCAAGAGTGAGGGCTATAATACAGGCATTACAACATACATTGGAAGCACAATGTCTAGAAAGATCTCACAGAAAAGGTTACATCTCAGAGAACTTCCCATAATCATTGAGGGAGACAGAAATCTAGGTAGGAGTCATGCCAGATGCAAAGGTGAGGTGGAATAAAGCAATATAGCAGTGGAATATAGCAGGAGGAATAAATAGTTCAGTGATGATACATTAATAGTTATTTTAACACCAGCAAAAATTAAGTCAATTCTTATCTATTTCATAATAATGCTGGACCACCATTGTATAGTTGAAATGCATAATTCTCTATTTTCTGAGACTCAGATACATTTATATATACATCTTCAAAAATAAAAGGTTTCTTACTGATGTTGGAAGAAAGTCCAAACTCCTTCTACAATCTGTCCCCAATTCCCCTTTCCTTATTGTTTTACTATTACTATATATCAACTTTTTGCTCTCATTCATTTTCCCCACAAAACATCTCACACTTTTCCTTCAAAACAAACAAAAAAAGGTGTTTGGGGAGGTGGGGCAAGATGTCGTCGGAGTAAGTGCACCCACATCATCTCTCCTACCAAAAAAAAAATGGCCGAGGTGGGACAAAAGTCTGCCTGAGGAAGAGATGAGAGGCGGAGGCGTCTTTGGGACATGGAGGTGCCCTGGATGGTGCTTCAGGGGCAATCACCGGACATTGTAAATCCTCACAGGGCCCACTGGATGGAATGGGGAAGAGTGTGGGCCATGGTGTGGACCGTTGACCATGGGGTGCAGGGGTGCCCAGAGATGTACTTGCCAAATGCAATGGATGTGTCATGATGATGGGAGGGAGTGTTGCTGGGGGGGGGAGAGGTGGGGTGGGGGTGGTAGGGTTCAATGGGACCTCATATATATATATTTTTAATGTAATATTATTACAAAGTCAATAAAAAAAAATGTTTTCACAAAAAAAAAAAAAGTCTGCCTGAGTGAGCTGTTTTGGGAATCCACAAAGCAGGATGCTTCTGGACATCAATCTGGAGAGAGTGTAACAAAAAGAGTGATTGCTCAAGGTAAAACTGCAGGTTTCTAGTGCTTGTGGAGTTGGGGAAGACAGGTAGATGCAGAGTTCCCTGAACCTCTGTTCCTCAAACCTGCTTTCCCTGAACTGGCATTCTCCAAACCCATGATCCCCAAACCTGGTGTTCCCTGAACCCATAAGCCCTGCATTCCCCAAACCCCGCCATTCTTGGACAAATTCCAAGAGTGGGAGGATTCTGGTGAAGGGTACAGAGGGATCCAATGAGTGAGGGATAATCATCTAGATGCCCCCTTTTTGAGCTTTGAGGAGCATGCCAGGTGGCTTGAGGAGAAACTAGGAAGAGGTGAGACTCTCGGCAAATCTGCTGAGGCAGCCTAATTTACCTAAATGTACTGGGATAGAGAAAATTGGTCTGGTAGAAGATGGAGTCAGGCAATTAACTACTCCTGTGCAAGCCAGCTGGGGAAGGGGGACAGTAGGAAGTGCTTGGTAGGCCTCCAAGAGCATATTTAGGGTTCCCGGCAAGGTGTGGTTCTCTCTCTAAATGAGACTGAGAGTCATTATTTTCTGTAGTGAGTTGGTTCACCAGGGTCCCATTTGAGTCTTGGATAGTAGCTCCCACATGGGCTTCCTGCTGCCCTGAGAGAGAGGGAAGTTAGGAAGAGAGAAAGGGGAAAGACAGATTCTGAATCAGTTCACTCAATTACAAAGAGTCTGCCCTGGGAAGGGGACTCTTTTTGAGGAGTAGACCCACCTGGAAGGAGGGTTTGGCTCAGTGGAAGAGTTTCAGCCTTGAATATGCAAGGTCTCTGGTTCAGTTCCCAGCTCCTCTTAGAGTACTGACCAATGGGATATTAACCATCTGGCTGATACTTTGAGACAGGGAAAACATAGACGTTATCCTTGTATTAGCTTCCCTTGGGTCTCTTATTTTTCCTTATATATATTAAAAAAGAGATTACTTTTATTACAAAATTTGGTTTGGTTTACTCAATAAAACCAACTTCAAGGCCTGGAGCAAGAAAGCTGAAGGATGATTGATAGGTGAACACCAGCAGCTTGACAAGCTCCACAGGTGCATGGGAAGGAAGTCTGGTTTTTCATACTGTTAGGTTGACTCCTTGCTTGAGGGCTTATCTGGCTGTTTGTTTGTTTTCTTGTCTTTCCTTCCTCTTTATACCCCCACCCTTCTTTTTTCTTTTTTTCTATTGGGTACTGCTGACTTGCTTTTTGTTTGCTGTTCTTCCTCATCCTTAATTTCCTCTTTTCTGTGTGTACTGATTTTGGCTACCAACACTATCTCTTTTCCTTCTTACATCTTTATATTTTCCACCTTCTGTTGTAGTTCTTACATTTCACCTGTCTTTGTTCAGCCCCCAATTTTTCTGACCTTTTATTTCTAACACTTCTGTTTTCTTCCTTTGTTAATTCTTTATGTTATTGTCCTTTCTTTTCTCTTTCCCTCTCCCCTGATCACACTGGTCTTTTAATTCATACTACATTCTTCTCCATATTCAGTTTCCCATTTCATTTTAGGTACTCTATTTTTCCATTCGCATAATTCTACACTGCTTACATGAGTTTAATATTCATTCTCCTAGGTCTTTTATGGTTTTTCTGCTAATATTTACTACCAATACTACTATTATACTTTTTCTTTTCTTACCTCTGTTGCTTTCCCAGGCCCTAATTCTTTTCCTTCAAGGGGACTTAGACAACAAGGAAATAGAATAAGAACAAAGTGTCAAAGAGAAAACAACACACACATAAAAATAGCACCTAAATAAAATCTGAGGCTAGAAGAAGCTAATGAAGTGAACAAACCTATCAAGATAAAATGATGACAAGACAGCGACAAAAAAATTACAAACCCTACCAATTATCAGGAAGACATGGCCCAATCCAGTGAACAAATTAAAAACCCAGAAGGGAGTGGAACATTGAACAACTAATCAAAGATCTCCAAACAAATATCATAGACCAACTTAATGCAGTGAAGGAAGAGATTAAGGATATTAAGAAAACACTTGGAGAGCATACTGAAGAAATTGTAAATATATAGAAAAAGATAATGGATATGATAGTGATGAATGGCACAATGCAAGAAATCAAAAATACATTCTCAGCCAATAACAGCAGATTTGAAGAGGCAGAGGAAAGAATTAGTAATGTGGAAGACAATACATCTGAAATTAAACAGATAGAATTGATAGATAAAAAGATAGGAAAAATCCAACAGGGACTTAGGGATTTGAATGACAACACAAAATGTACAAAGATACACATTATAGGCATCCCAGAAGGAGACAAGAAGGGAAAGGGGACAGAAGGAGTATTGGAGGAAATAATGGCTGAAAACTTCCCAAACCTATTGAGGGAGATGGATGTACATGTCCAGGAAGTGCGACACACCCCAAACAGCATAAATCTCAATAGGCCTACTCCAAGACATATACTTGTCAAATTATCCAAAGCACAAGACAAAGAGAAAATACTGAAGGCAGCAAGAGAAAAGAGAACCATCACCTACAAGGGAAGCTCAATAAGATTAAGTGCTGATTTTTCATCTGAAATCATTAAGGCAAGAAGGCAGTGGAATGACATAGCCAAGATACTAAAAGAAAAAATTTCCAGCCAAGAATACTCAATCCAGTAAAGAAGGCATTCAAAAATGATGGAGAGTTCAAAATATGTACAGATAAACAGAAACTAAGAGAGTTTGCCAATAAGAAACCTGCCATTCAAGAAATACTAAAGGGGGTATTGCAGGAGGAAAGAAAAAAACAGGGGAGAGAAAGAGTTGGAGGAGAATGTAAGAACAACTGAAAAGAAAAATGGAAAAGAAAACAATATATGACCTACACAAATCCAAAGAAAATATGGCTAATGTAACTAATTCCTGGAGATTAATAAAACTAAATGTCAATGGATTAATTTCATCTGTCAAGAGACACAGATTAGCATAATGGATAAGAAATATGATCCATCTATATGCTGTCTACAAGAAACCCACATTAGACCCAGGGATTCAAAAAGGTTGAAAGTAACTGGCTGGAAAAAAAAAAATCTTACAAGCAAACAATAACCCAAAAAAGGGCAGGAATAGCTATACTAATATCAGACAAAATATACTTTAAAGGTAAAACTATTGTGAGAGACAAAGATGGACACTACATATTAGTAAAAGGGGCAATCTTTCAAAAAGAAAGAACAAACATAAACATTTATACACCTAACTGGGACACCTCAAAATATGTGAGGCAAATACTGGAAAAACTAAGTGGAGAAACACATGCCTCTACAATTATAGTGGGGGAATTTGATACACCATAATCACCATTAGACAGAACATCTTAACAGAGAATCAATAAAGAAACAAAGACTTTGAAAAATTTATTAGGGGACCTGGACCTAATAGACATATACAGAACATTACACCCAAATAAGGCAAGATACACATTATTCTCAAGCACACATGGATCATTCTCCAAGATAGACCACATGCTAAGCCACAGAGAATGTCTCAATGAATTCAGAAATATTTAAATCATACAAATTAATTTCTCTGACCACAGTGAAATGAAGCTGGAAATCTGGAAGGATCAGAGAATCAGACTAGGCACAAAGATATGGGAGTTAAGCAACACACACTTAGAAAAACAGTGGGTCAAGGAGGAAATCTCAAAAGAAACCAGCAACTATCTTGAAATTAATGAAAATGATAACACAACATATCAAAACTTATGGGATACAACAAAAGCTGTACTGAGAGGGAGATTCATAGCCATAAATTCATATATCAAAAAAGAAGAAAGAGCTAAAATTGAAGACCTAACTGCACACTTGGAGGAATTAATAAAAGAACAATAAACTAACCCCAAAGGAAGAAGAAACAAAGAAATAACAAAGATCAGAGCAGAACTAAATGAAAAAGAAAATTTAAAAGGCACTAGAAAAAAATTAACAAAACAAAGAGCTGGTTCTTTGAGAAGATCAATAAAATGGACAAACCCTTAGCTAGACTAACAAAGAAAAAATGGGAGAAGATGCAAATACACAAAATAAGAAATGAGAAAGGGGATATTACGACTGACCCCACAGAAATAAAGATCATCATAAGAGAATACTTTGAAAAACTATATTCCAACAAGAAGGACAATTTAGAGGAAATGGACAAATTCCTAGAAACACATAAGCAGCCTACATTGATGAAAGAAGACATTGATGATCTTGACAAACCAATCACAAGTAAAGAGATAGAACAAGCCATTAAAAACCTTCCAACTAAGAAGAGCCCTGGGCAAACAGTTTCACAGGTGAATTCTACCAAAAATTCTGGAAAGAACTAACAACAATCTTGCTTAAACTCTGCCAAAAAATCAAAATAGAACAAGCATTGCCTAAGTTATCCTATGATACCAATAATACCCTAATACCAAAGCCAAAGAAAGATCACAAGAAAGGAAAATTACTGACCAATCTCTCTAATGAACCTAGATGCAAACTCCTCAACAAAATACTTGTTAATCATATTCAACAACACATCAAACAAATTTTACACCATGACCAAGTTGGTTTCATCCCTGTTATGCAAGGATGGTTCAACATAAGAAAATCAATCAATGTAATACACCAAGCCCACTCAACTGGGAGAGAATGGCCTCTTCAGCAAATGGTGCATGGAGAACAGGATATCCATCTACAAATGAATGAGAGACAATTACCACCCCACACCTTATACAAAAATCAACTCAAGAAGGATTAAAGATCAAAATATAAGAGCCAAGACCATAAAGACCTTGGAAGACAATGTAAGAAAGCATTTACAAAACTTGTAATAGCAAATGACTTCAGGAACTTCACACCCAAAGCATGAGCTGTGAAAAAAAAAAATAGATAAATGGGACCTTATCAAAATTTAAAACCTTTTGCACCTCAAAGGAGTTTATCAAGAAAGTGAAAAGAGAGCCTATCCAATGGAAGAATATATTTGGTAACCATATATCTGATAGGGGCCTAATATCTAGTTTATATAAAGAAATCCTTTATCTTGAAAATAGAAAAAAAAGCATTTTAAAAATGGGCAAGAGATTTGAACATATGCTTCTCCAAAGAAGAAATACAAATGGCTAAAAAGTACATGAAAAGATGCTCAACATCACTAGCTATTAGGGAAATGCATATGAAAACTACAATGAGATACCATCTTATACCCATTAGACTGGCGGCTCTTAAAAAAACAGTAGACCACGCGTGTTGGAGAGGTTGTGGAGAAATGTGAACCCTTATCCACTGCTGGTGGGAATGTAAAAGGATCCAGCCATTCTGGAGGACAGTTTGGTGGTTTCTCAAAAAAATAGTTATGGATTTGCCGTATGACCCAGCAATTCCAGTGCTGGTTATATATACAGAAGAACCAAAAACAAGGACATGAACCAATATATGCACACCAATGTTCATAGCAGCATTACTCACTATTGCCAAAATAAACCCAAATGTGAATCACATTGGAATAAACCCAAATGTGAATCAACAGATGAATGGATAAAAAAAAGTGGTAGTTACATACAATGGAATAGTACTCAGCTATAAAAGGAAAACAGTACTAACACACAGGATAACATGGATGAATCTTGAGAACCTAATGTTGAGTGAAGCATGCCAGGCATTGAAGGACAAATACTACCTGACATTTCTTATATGAATTAAGCAAATCAAGCTGTCTCAGAGAGTAGAGACTGGAAGATAGGCTTACAGGAAATAGGGTGGAAAAGGAAGTTTATGAACCAATGCCCACATGGGTGAAATCTATGATTAAGTGGAGGTAAGTAGTTGTGCAGTGAAGGGATAAGACAGGGGCATAGGGATACTATTGGGTTGGGCTTTGCAGGTTTGAGGGGAGCTAGGTTTGGGAGGATGGGTCAAATGACCCAAGGAATTGGGGGTAGGATGGGGAGGAGCAAGTGAACATGGGAACCTGTTGCTTATGTGGTTCAAACTATAATATTTAGAAACTCTTTAAAAAATATAATAAGGAAGGGTTATAGGTATAAAGTGTTTGATAGGGGGGCATCTGGCACTGGGTGCACCTGGGCAGGCTTTTAGTGAGTGTGAGTGTGCTCATCATGTCATAGTGTGTTATATCAGTGGGTGGTGAAACATACAATGAGTGGGAAAGTGTTATGCCCCCAACCTGGGGAGGCCTGATGTTCTCAAACAGAGGGGAGGGTGTCTCTCAAGAGCATGGGTGGCTCCCAATGGGGGAGGACAGACTAATGTGTCAAGCCTTCATCATTTTTGCAAGTATCAATGAATCTTGTCCTTCAAGCAGTGAAGATTGTTGTCGCTGTGGGCTGGGGGGGAGGGGGAGAGAGGAATAGAATAGTTGGAAGAGGTGGTAACTGAGGGACAATGGAAGTGTTCTGCATGATCTTGCAATGATGGATATAGGCCATGTTAAATATCACCAAATATTTGAAGTTTATAGTCTAAAATGTAAACCATGATGGAACCATGGTTAGTACCTATGTTTCAAAATCTGTACATCAGTTGCAGCAAATGTAACATCCACATGTAAAAACTTCATTCCTGGGGAAGGGGAAAAGGGTTTGATGTTAGATATATGGGAGTTTCCTATATTCTATATGTAACTTTAATGTGACCTAAATTGAAAACTTTTATATATATATATATATATATATGGATATAGACACTAAGGAAGAAATGGAAGAGATTGCCTTGCCACTGTACATATAAGGCAACACCTATTACAGTGATGGAAGGCAAAACATCAAAAAACTTTCTTATTATACTTTCATTTTTTTAACACCCCAATTTATTTTTACTTCAGTTTTTCTAAATTGTTATGTATTCTATTCTAATCTTTAAGCCTATCATTACTATTTCATTTTCCTATAAATTAAATTTGCAATATAGTAGATTTCATTTTTGAAAAAGTTTTGGATCACAGAGGGGTTCAACTATGGCAGGGGAAGAGCACTGATGTGGGTTATCATTGATAGGAGATGCATGGGTGGGAGGGAGTTCTCCAGGGCATGCATATATAGTATACAGAATTGTTTGTATGTTCATTGTATATTGACATGGGGGTAGTTTCACATGACAACTGAGGGAGTGCTGAATTCCCTTTCTAGGAAACTCTGTCACACTCCCCAATGGAGCAGTAACAATCCCCCAAGAACAAGCTCAAAGACCAGTGAAGAAGGATGGTCCAGTGATGGGCCTTTTATACTGATGACTATGCTTATGAACCTGTGTGCTTGAAATTTCAACTAGGCCTTGAGCTGCATGGTGCCTAAGAGTTACCTCCTGAGAGCCTCCATGTTGCTCAAATGTGGCCACTCTCCAAGTCAAACTCAGTATGTAAGTGCATTACCTTCTCCCCAGAATGGGACTCGACTCATGGGCAGGAGCTTCCCTGGAACCAAGGGATTACTACCAAGCACCAGATGGTGATGGAACTGGAAAAAGACCTTGAATTAAAGGGGGAAATGGTAAAGATAAATGAGTGAACATGGCTAAGAGACCTCAAAATGAGTAGGGAGGTCATCAGAGGGGCCGTGCTTACGCACATCTCAGCAGGATCTCAGATACAGCCAAAGTAGATACAATCCTAGGTAGGGGTGCTCCTTAGGGCCATGGAGATACCTAGGCCCTATGGTCATGACAGATGGCTCTGGAGTTCAGTGCCTTGTCCGTGGGCCCTACTTTGGATTTTGTGCTCCTCAGTGTGATGGATTTGGACTCAGATGTGACCTCTCTATGCATGCCTCTTCTTTCACTTTTACTGAGCCTGTGGTTGGTATATACTCAGGAGACTTGACTCTCTGGACTGTCTATGTGCCAGCTGTGCCCTCAGTCTCAGCAGAGTTGCAACACCCACTCTCTGGATCATTAGACTTACCCAGGTCTGCTAACAGGGAGGTGAAGATGGCAAACCACCACATCAGGGAACCAAGAGTGCCTACAATTCTAAGCTGGAGAATTGCATACATCAACCATGTGGGTCTAAGCCCCCTCTCAATATAGAGGTGGAGTGGACATCACCTTCCCAGGGTCCTCAGGATAGAGGAATAAAATATGGATTAGAGTAGACTTACTGGTATTCTACTATAGAATTATTGTGACTCTAGCAATGGAAGAAATTATATCATTAATGTGGAGACAGTGGCCACAGGGGTTGCTGAAGTCAGAGAGAGGGAAAAAGAGGTGTGATACTGGGGTTTTTTGGGGACTTGAAGTTGTCCTCATGATATTGCAGGTACAGATGCAGGACATTATATATCCTGCCATAACCCACTGAATGGACTGGGAGAGAGTGTAAGCTACAACATAAACTATAATCCATGCTGTGTAGCAATGCTCCAAAATGTATTCATCAAATGGAATGAATGTACCACACTAAGGAAAGAAGTTGTCGATGTGGGAGGAGTAGGAGTATGGGGAGTGGGATATATAGGAACCTCTTATATTTTTTAAAGTAACATTTCTTGTAATCTATATATCTTTAAAAAAAGATTAAAAATGAAATAAAAATCTTTTCAATATGCTATTAAAACCAAAAAACAAGATACATTTTCTCCTGTCATTCCCCCATGCAATCTTCATAAATTAATCTCCTTCTCAACAAATTATACACATCATTCTTAGTCTGTCATAAATCTCTGTCTCCCAGATAAAATAGTCTCCCTCCAACTGAGTCTCACATGATCTCAAATAAGTTGTCTTTCTAAAACTACTAATTCAGTAGAAAAGTAGGGTCTTGAATATTTCAACATTGCACTATTTATTGTATTTTAATTTGTTAGGCATTGTATTAGTCAGGGTTCTTTTGGGAAACAGAATCAACAGGACATATCTGTAAATAGTATGAGATTTATAAGAGTCTCTCACGTGACAGTGTGGATGCACAAGTCCAGGCTCCACAGGGAGGCTGCAAACCAGGGACTCTGCTCAAAGTCTTGTTAAGGTCCTTAATGAGTTTCTGGGAGATGTTGGCTGTCCAAAGATGAGCTTGGAAATGCTCTCTGAACGGTGAAATCACTTCCCCTTTTAAGACATTCAACTGATTGTATAAAGCATCACTCATTGCTGACAGCAGTCTCCCTGATCGATATAGATGTAATTAGTCATCTATGCAGTAAAATCACTGATGACTAAAGCCCAGAAACATCCTTATATTACAATTAGCCCAGTGCTTGCTTGACCAAACAACTGGGCACAATTACATGGCTGAATTGACACATTAGCCTAACAATCACAGGCATTTAATCATTTTTATACTGTATTCGTTTTCTGCTGATGCTGTAACAAATTACCACAAAACAGCATTTAAAACAATGCAAACATGTTATCTTATAACTCTTTAGTTCAGAAGTACAACACATGTTGCATTGTGTGAAAATCAAGATGTCATCAGAGTTGCATTTCTTTCTGGAGGCTCTAGGCAAGAATTCATTTCCTTGCTTAACTGGGTTATTGACAAAATTCAGTTCCTTGTAGTTGAATGATATTCCATTTCATACTGGCTGTCAGTCAAGGGCCATTCCCAGTTTCTAGAGGCCACCAACATTCCTTGGCTCATGGCCCTCTTCCTCCAACTTCAAAGCCAGCCATGGTAGGTCAAGCCTGTCTCAGGCTTCAAATCTCTCCTCCATCTTCCAGCTCCTATATCTGACCCAGCTAAAGAAGTTCTCCTCCTTAAGAACTCATTCTTAGATTGGGCCCACCTAGATAAGGCCAGATTAGTCAGCCAAAGAAGTGCTGATGCAAAATACTAGAAATCTGTTGGCTTTTACAAAGGTTATTTATTTGGGGTAGGAGCTTACAGTCACCAGGCCAAAAAGCATAAATTACTTCCCTCACCAAAGTCTTTAGCCACATGTTGGAGCAAGATGGCTGCCAACATCTGTCAGGGTTCAGGCTTCCTGGGTTCCTCTGGGCTCAGGTTCTCTGTTTTCTCCACAAGGTCAGCTGTAGACTATCAGACAAATGGCTCTGTCTCTCTCTCTGAGGTTTCTACCATGTCTAAGGACCCATCTCTATTCCTCTGTGTTCTTCTCCTGGCTCGGGTCCTCTCTTCCCGGAGCTTGCTTCTCTTTCCTCTGTGTGTTTAGTTCCCAGGGCTCCAGCTCAAGACTCTAGCATCAAACTCCAAATCAAAACTCCAACATCAAAATCTTCAACTCTCTTTTTTTGCCATGTCTTTTATCTGCAAGTTCCCACCCTCCAAGAGGCACAGACTCAACACCCTACTGATGTGGTGCAATCAAAGCCCTAATCATAATTTAACCATGCCCAGGTACAGACCAGTTTACAAACATAATCCAATATCTATTTTTGGAATTCGTAACTATATCAAACTGCTATACCAAATAATCTCCCCATCCAAATTCCATACCCTTAAGCAAATCTATAAAGTCCCCTTTGCCATGTAAGATAACATATTCATAAGTTCTAGGAATTTGAGTGTGGACATCTTCAAGGGGTCTTTTTTCTGCCTATCACTTAGACTATAAGATATTTAGAGACTGCTTCACACAGGGTCTTACATGTTATGCATAAACTATATAATATTTCGTATACTTTGCACATAAACTACAATATATGTATAGGCTCTATTGTTCAATACTATAGACTCCTTGATGGTCATCCAGTTTTACCACAAGATCATACACATGATCATGCTCAATTAATATTTATTGACTATTTAGAATGATATCAAGAGAATTTTTCTTCATCCTTTTTAGTTCAAATATTTTCCTTGTTGTTTTCCTTATTGTCTCTGGAAAAAATACTACTACCTTCTTTAAAGAAAATGTGAGTAGTAGTCCTGTAATTTTTCAGAGCAACCATCAACCTGACACTGTCAGAATTCCTCTGTCCTCTATAGTTGGCCATTGAAAAATTACTCCTTGTTGTCTGTTTTTCCTCCTTAGAGGAATATTTATAGTTTATTTTTCTAATAATGTTATGATCCTTTTCATTCATCCCTCCCTATTACCATTTGTAGCTTACCCTTTACAGCAGAAGAATTCAATTCTTTCCAGAAAGCTAACATGGATACCAAAGTGTTAACAACAGAGTGTCATTTGCTGTATCAATTTGGTCTGAAACACAAGGATAATGTTCCCAGCTGTGGCATCTGGCTCCTTGGCAATTTCATCAGACAGCACCAGCCATTATTGTAGAGTTCTGGGCTTTTCACAAGGATTAAGCTGTTGTGCAGCTGTTTCTGCCACCTCAGTGCAGTATGGTAGAAGCTGGCATTCATTTTTTCCTCTGAGTAATTCCTGTTTTTCTCTCTGTTCGTATTTTGTTAAAATACCTAGGAGATTTTGGTCTAGGTAAAGACTGCATTCCAACACAGGGAGAAGGTGGGGACCATCTTCACTTTAAACAGAATTTCAATACAATTTCCTCTGCAAATAAAAGTAAAATGAAGAGTTTTTAGTGCTTTTGTTTTGAGCATTTTTGTTTATGTGTAAATATGGCTTTTTAATAATAGTAGACAAACAGAAACTGAAGTTAGTACTTTACTTTTTCAATATTTTTTTGAAATAAACATGTTACTTGTTTAAGTAAGTTTCTAATCTGCTGTTACTGTCAGCACATAAAATAGAAAGCATTTCTTAATCGAGTGTATTTAGTGAATGTTCTCTTTATCTTTCTCATGAATTCATTTGCTAACTGTGTTTGTTAAATTTCTAACTAACCATCAGTGTCAAAAGGATTGATCTAGTGTGTTCATTTTCAACCTAATTCTAATGTTCTATAAGCAGCCTCGTTCCTTTTGACAATATGCTGGCTCAGAATTAGACATACCATAGAATCAAAGATTTTAAAACTGCAGTGGAACTTAGAAATTATTTTGGTGCTTGCATTTATTTTACAGATGATGAAACTGAGAACCACTAAAGTTAAATAACATGCCCAAAGTCAGACAGATAAGTATCGGCAGGACCAAGCCCAGAACTCAGTTCTTCCAGATCCTAGTCCAGGGCACTTCTAGGGCAGCCTTCCTTACCAGGCCCTTCTCTCACTCTTCCAATTTTGTCTTTGTATCATAGCCCCCAATTCTCCTACCTGCTCCTGAGAGAGCTCTATAACACAATGAGCTACCTTGAACCTTCTGTAGGGAGTGCTCTCCTGCCAACAGGAAGCTAAAACAATTAGCAGATGTCCATCTACTAATGATGGAAGAAGGCACTCAGAATATTCAATAACTATGATAAAACTGTATGCATCTTGAGGTGTGGACTCTTTTAAAGCAAACAAACATAAAAAGGATGCTGCATATGTAGAGTTTCTCATCCTATTCTACATCCCTTCCTGATGTTTCAAGTCCAACCTTTACTCTGGATCCCTTCTTAATGCTTCTCTTAGAAAGAGATTATTGTTCTCCAATGCCTATGCAATAGGTTTGACTAGTTTCATATGTTACTTGCTTTCCTATTCAGGATATAGCACCTACAATTTCCATTTCTTCAGCCTTGTTCATTGAAAGTTTTGCATTTGGTTAGGCAGAAGATTCAATGTTATATTACGTAACTCTTCTCAGGGAACAAGGCAAAAATATTCTTCTGCAGATTAGATGTCATTGAAGAAATTAGTCAGACTCCATAAAAGTGTGACACAGCCCCACAAACGGGAGGAATACACACTGATAAATTCATTATGTCAAGACACTTGAAAGCAAGAAATCCAACCCTTCAGCACCCTCAGGCATTGAATTGTAAGGTAAGAACTGTGCACTTCTGCATAAAAGGAGTGATATTCCCTGAAATGCTTATAAATAGTTAGTGGTCAAAAGGCCAACTGAAAGAGAATCCCACTGAAAATTACAGAGTAATGTCTTTTGCTAATACAGAAATATTTATCTCTGTCTACGAATGTAAAAGGAGTGGGCAAAATACTGGTATAATCAAATCTCTCCAAAAAATGAGTACAAGAAAAGTGTTAAAGAGTCCAAAATATAATATATCAAGGAAAGAAGAAGGAAAATAATTCCTTTGTGTAAATAAGAATATGTTAATGAGTAAAAATGGTCAATATATATTAAGATTAAATCAGATGGCATTGGACAAAAATTAATGCTGACATTGCCTTTGCTTGCTAAGAGTTTACAGTCTGGAACAATAGAGCCAAAGGCATAAACTTAAAAAGAAGTGAGCCTGAGTAATGCAAGAGAGATATTCATAATAGTTTTGTTTATTTTATGATTTGGGAATATTTTCAAGTCATAATACAGTGCTGTTGAATTCCCTCAGGGAAAAACGGTCTGAAGGAAGAGAGAAGACAGTTAAGAACAAGAAGTTATGCACTGATAAAGATGCAAAAAAAGAAAAGGACAGCATCTCAATGCACAATGTGGCATATCTCTTAGAGTTAAAGCCTAACAAAATAAATATATCCAATGGTGCAGATCTAGTGTGGTGGGGAAAAACAACACTTGATCTCAAAGAAAAAATTTTAAGAAAAGATAAATCATTTCCCTTCCAATGTAAAGTCAGTGCTCAATAAAATATTTTTGCTTTATTGGAGTCTACACTGACCTTTTAAAAATAATATAACTATACCCTTAGTTGATATTATCCCCTCTCAAATCCAATTCTTCTTATACTAAAGCATCCATCTCATTTCATTTCATCTGAGAGTTAGGCCTATTTGCTGAATATAAAACACATAAATTTGAGTAATGAATAGTCTAAATAACAACTAAAAATGGATCCTTTAAGTAATACTACAAATACCTATTAGGCCAAAATAAGAATATACCATAATTTCTAGTGGTCTCTGGGATTCTCTAGTGGTGTGTCCATACCCTAGTTAATGCTTTTCATGAGTCACATACTTACAAAAATACTTTCCTGCAATATGAAATGCATAAATAAATTGTTTTGGTCTGAGAGTCAGAGTCATTTGCTTCATTAGAGCAAAATAGTTTTGAGTGTCACTTGTGGGAAAATAGCCTCAGACTAGGCAAGCAGGGCTAAACTCTCTTATAAAAGCAACGGAGATAGAGCTAAAAGCTAACTGAAGGAGGTCAGCAGACCAGGACTGTGCTACACAACTCCCAGGAGGGTGATGGACAGAAAGACAAAGAACCCTAAATGACAAACATGAGTTACCAAATACCAAATAGCAGTAGTGAAGGGCTCCCCTACCCCATCCCCAAGATACTGAGCTGGAGTAAAACCCCTGGCTCACAGCAGCTAACTAAGAGGGAGACAGACATCTTACTCCCTGTCAGCTGTTACAAGGGAAAAGGGAAGTGAAGTCTGGGGGCTTTTCTTTAGTGATTTCAGCCACCAGAGCCCACTTTGAATCTTGGCTCTGATCAGGCCAAAACACAGGAAAGTGGAGATTGAAACATCTTCATTGAGTGCACCACTGATGAACACCATCTGCTGGTCTGTCTGGAAATTGCATAGCCAAACACTGCTTTTGGTTCATTCTAACTCTTGGGAGAAAATCTGCATCCCATTAGTGAGTCCCTGGCCCAATTTTGATAACTTAAACTGGGCAATTTTAAAGACTTAGAATAAGTTGAGCCAAATGTCAAAGAAGAGTTGTGGGGAAAAAAAAGGCAAGAAAGAGACATTCTCCAACAGAGTAAATTCACCAACATATTCAGTAGTCTAGACTTCAGGAAAAAACTATACGCCATACTAGGAAATAGGAAGAAATGGCTCACCCAGAGGAACAGACCAAATATCCTGATAAGGTAGTCACTAATCCATGATAGTCATACAACTCTGCTAAATCAATTAAAGAATTTAAAGAAAATATGCCTAAAGATCTGACCATAATGGAATAAAGCTGAAAATCAAACATGGAGAGAAAATGGGAAAATTCCTAAATATATGGACATTAAACAATACATTCTTAAATAATCAAAGAAGTCAAAGAAGAAATTGTAAGAGAATTCAGCAAATATCTTAAGATGAATGAAAATGAGAACATAACTTATTAAAACCTATGGGGCTGGGGTGGGGTATATGGAAACCTCTTATGTTTTTTATGTTTTTTTTAATGTAACATTCTTTGTGATCTATTAACGTTAATTTTAAAAGTGTAAAAAAGTACATTAAAAAAAAAGAAAAGTTCTGAGAGTTGAAACAGTGAGAACAATAAATCTCATCACGTTCATTCAACAAGCAAAAAACAACAACAAAAAATCTATGGGATACTGCAAAGGCAGTGCTGAGAAGGAAATTTACAGCCCTCAATGCTTACATTATAAAAGAAGACAGGGAAACGGACTTTGGCCCAGTGGTTAGGGCGTCCGTCTACCATATGGGAGGTCCGCGGTTCAAACCCCGGGCCTCCTTGACCCATGCGGAGCTGGCCATGCACAGTGCTGATGCGCACAAGGAGTGCCGTGCCACGCAAGGGTGTCCCCCGCGTGGGGGAGCCCCACGCGCAAGGAGTGTGCCCATGAGGAAAGCCGCCCAGCGTGAAAAGAAAGAGCAGCCTGCCCAGGAATGGCGCCGCCCACACTTCCCGTGCTGCTGACAACAACAGAAGCGGACAAAGAAACAAGACGCAGCAAATAGACACCAAGAACAGACAACCAGGGGAGGGGGGGAAATTAAATAATAAATAAATAAATCTTAAAAAGAAAAAAAAAAGAAAAAAAAAAAGAAAAAGAAATTCTTTAAAAAAAAAAAAAAAGAAGACAGAGCTAAAATTGAAGACCTAACTGTACACTCAGAGGAACCAGAAAAAGAACAAATTAATCCCAAACCAAGCTGAAGGAAAGAAATAGTTAAGATCAGAGCAGAAATAAATGAAATTGAGAGAAAAAAAAAGAAAGAGAATCAACAAAAACAAAAATTGGTTCTTTGAGAAGACCAACAAAATTGACACACCCTTAACTAGCTGACCATGAAAAAAAGAAAGAGGATGCAATTAAATAAAATCAGAAATGGAAGGAGGGACATTACCACTGGTCCTGCAAAAATAAGGAGATCCTAAGAGGATACTATGAACAACTGCATGTCTAAAAACTAAACAATTTAGAGGAGACAGACAAATTCCTAGAAACACACAAACCACATACACTGACCCTAGTAGAAATAGAAGACTTCAACAAATCAATCACAAGTGAAGAGATTGAAACAGTCATCAAAAACCTCCCAAAAATCAACCCAAATGCCCATCAACAGACGAGTGGATCAATAAAATGTGGTATATACACACAATGGAATACTACTCGGCTGTAAGAACAAACACACTACAAACACATGTGATAACATGGATGAATCTTGAGAACCTTATGTTGAGTGAAGCAACCCAGACATTGAAGGACAAATACTACATGACCTCAATGATATGAAATAAACAAGCTGCCCTAGATAGCAAGAGACTGAACGATAGGCTTGCAGGAAATCGGAGGGTGGAGGAAGGATATGAGCCGATGTCTGCAGGGGTGGAATTTAAGACGAGATGGTGCTAAGATGGAGGTGAAGAAGGACAACCACCACACCATGGACTAGAGTGATTACAACTGAAAATGGGAGGATTGCATCCAGCATCCAGGTGGAATCTGAGCCTCCTCTTGACATAAAGGTGCAATGGACACAACCAATCCAGTGACCACATAGAAGAGGTGGCATTGGATTGGGAAAAGTGGACATAATGGACAAAGGGTATGGGGAAAGGCAGGAAGAGATGAGAGGTGGAGGCGTCTTCGGGACATGGAGCTGCCCTGGATGGTGCTTCAGAGGTAATCACCGGACATTGTAAATCCTCACAGGGCCTACATGATGGAATAGAGGAGAGTATGGGCCATGATGTGAACCAATGTATATGAGGTGCAGAGGTGCCCAAAGATGTACTTACCAAAAAAAATAAATAAATAAATAAATATATTTTCCTGGCAAAAAAAAAAAAAAAAAACCTCCCAAAGATGAAAAACCCAGGTCCAGATGGCTTCACAAATGAATTCTACCAATCATTCAATGATCTCATACCAATCTTGCTCAAGCTCTTCCAAAATATTGAACAGGAAAGAACACTACCAAACTTATACTATGAAGCCAACATCACCCTAATACCAAAACCAGATAAAGATACCACAAAAAAAGAAAATTACAGACAATATCTCTAATGAATATAGTTTCAAAAATCCTCAACAAAATACTTGCAAACCAAATCCAAAAGCACATTTAAAGAATTATACACTGGGAAGTGATTTGGCTCACGTACTGGGCTCCCTCCTACTACATGGGAGGTCTGGGTTCAGTTTCCAGTGCATCCTGGAGAGGATAAGTGGAACAGCAAGCTGATGTGACAAGATGACACAGTGAGATGATGCAGCCGAGAGAGTGGTGAAACCCAGTGGGAGATGCAATGAAGCAGGGAGCAGAGGTAGCTCAGGCAATTGGTGCCTCCCTCCCACATGGGAGGTCCCCAGTTTTGGTTCCTGGTGCCACCTAGAAAGAGAAGACCAGCACACAACAAACAGACACAGCAAATGCACATAATGTGAGGGGGAGGGGATAAATAAATAAAACTTTTTTTAAAAAGCTATAAAAAAGAATTATACACCATGATCAGGTAGGTTCTATCCCAAGTATGCAAGCGTAATTCAACACAAGAATATCAATTCGTGTAATAAATCACATTGATAAATTGAAGAAGAAAATCGCATGATCCTCTTGATGGATGCAGAAAAAGCATTTGACAAAATACAGCACCTTTTCTTGGTAAAAACACTCCAAAGAATAGGAATGAAAAGGACACTTC
Source organism: Dasypus novemcinctus (assembly GCF_030445035.2). NCBI lineage: Eukaryota > Metazoa > Chordata > Mammalia > Cingulata > Dasypodidae > Dasypus > Dasypus novemcinctus. Next base: position 31,555,570 of record NC_080683.1, on the reverse strand, counting down.
CTCAATATGGTAAATGGCATATATGAAAAACCTACAGCTAGCATTGACTCAATGGTGAAAGACTGAAAGCTTTCCTGCTGAGGTCAGGAACAAGACAAGGATGTCCACTGTCACTATAGTTATTCAATAAATTACTAGAAGTTCTAGCTAGAGCAATTAAGCTAAATAAAGAAATAAAAGGCTCTCAAAAGGATGAAAGAAGTGAAACTTTCACTATTCACTGATGATATTATCATATACCCAGAAAATCCTGAAAAATTGACAACAAAGCTACTAGAATTAATAGGCAAGTTCAACAAAGTGGCAGGATACAAGATTAATATGCAAATTCAATTGTGTTTCTATACACTACTGATGTGTAATCTGAGGAGGAAATCAGAAAGAAAAAGTTTCAATTATAATAGCGAATTTAAAAATCTAATATTTACAAATAAACTCAACAAAAGACATAAAGTATCTGTATTCAGAAATCTACAAAATGTTGCTAAAAAACTGAAGAATACTTAAATAAATAGGACATTCTGTATTCATGGATTGGAAGACTTAATATTGTTAAGATGTCAATTCTACCCAAACTGATATACAGATTCAATCCAGTCCCAATAAAAGTCCCAATAGCCGTTTGTGCAGAAATCCAAAAAGCCAATAAGCAAATTTATTTGGAAGAGTAAGGGGCCCTGAAGAACCAAAAATGTCTTTAAAAGGAGTGAAATTGGAAGACTCTTAAAGCATATTATTTAGCTATAGTAGAAAAACAGAATGGTACTGGCAAAAAGACAGATTGACCAATGGAACCAAATTGAGAACTCAGAAATACAGCCTCACATCCACAGTCAAGTAATTTTTGACAAGGTTGTTAAGCCCACACAGCTGGACCAGAACAGTCTATTCAATAAATAGTGCTGGGAGAACTGGATATCTGTATCCTAAAGAAAGAAGGAGGGTCTTTATCTCACACCATACATAAAAATCAATTCAAAATGGATCAAGGAACTAAATATAAAAGCAGAAACCATGAAAGGTAGGAAAACATTTTCAAGACCTTGTGCTTGTGGTAGGCAGTAGTTTCTTAAATATTACACTCAAAGCACAAGCAGCAAAAGAAAAATAGATAAATGGGACCTCAAAATTAAATACTTTTTTACCTCAAAGGACTTTGGCAAAAGGGTAAAAATGCAATTAACTCATTGGGATAAAATATTTGGGAATCAAATATCCAAAAAGGGTTTAATAGCCATGATAGAGTGATCATACAACTTAACATTAAAAAGACAAACAACCCAATTAAAATATGGGCTAAGTGTTTGAATTTAAAAATGGGCTAAGTGCTTGAATAGACATTTGTCCAAAGAAGAAACACAAATGGTGAAAAAACATGTTAAAGTGTTCAACATCACTAGCAGTTAGGGCAGGGGTTCTTAACAAGTTCGTGGACTTGAACTGATATTCAAAAAAAAATTATTCTTGTGGGGACATGTTGAAGCAAATGTGATATATTATTATATAAATGCATTTATTTAATAAATAAATATTCTGACTGGCAAAGGGGTCCATGGAACAAAAAAGTTTAAGAACCCCTAAATTAGGGAAATGCAAATCAAAACTACAATGTGATAACAATTTCATACCTATTAGACTGGCCATTACTAAAAAGTCAGAAAAACTACATGTGTTGGAGAGAATATGAAAAGATAGGAACACTTACTGTTGGTGGGAATGTAGAATGGTAGAGGACTACTTGGCAGTTCCTAAGGAAATTGAATATAGACTTGCCATATGACCTGGCAATACCACTCCTGGGTATATACCCAGAAGAACTGAGAGCAGTTACAGGAACAGAAATTGACACTCTGATGTTCACAGTGGCATTATTCATGATTGCCAAAAGATGGAAACAACCCAGGTGTCCATCGGCTGAAGAATGGATTAACAAATTGTGGTATATGCACACAATGGCATATTATACAGCTGCAAGAAGAAATGAAGTCGTGAGGCATATGCCAACATGGGTGAATCTAGAGGACATTATGTTGAGTGAAGCAAGCCAGACACAAAAGGACAAAACATGGTATGATTGTGCCATTATGAACTAAATATAATGTAAACTCATAGAGTTAATAATTAAAATATAGGTCACCAAAAAATAGAATATGGGTAGAAAATGGAAAGCTAAGGGTTAATCTGCATAGAATTGGTAAAAATGTTGTTTATAAATATTTGGAAATGAATAGAAATGGTGAAAGCATATCATAGTGTTTGTGACTAGCAGAACTATTATATGGGTATGACAGTGGGTGAAGGGAAAAGTCTAAGGACATGTATGTTACTAGAAGGAAAGCTGAAAAATGTAGCCTGAGATTGTATTAAATAGTGAAACTTCATGTGAAATACAAATATAGGTAATATTGCATATATGACTGTTTTTAAATATAAATAAACTAGAGAAATGGTAACAATACAGGAGGGGAAGCATAGGGAGCTTGAGGTGATCAGTATTTTTTTGTTTGCTTGCCTGTTTTTTGCTTATTATTATTATTGGAATTATGAAAATCCTCTAATTATGATCGAAGTGATGCATGCACAACTCTGTGATTATATGAAATACCATTGATCGTACACTTTGGATGGATTTACGCTTTATTAATATGTATCAATAAAATTGATTTGTAAAAATAAAAATTATCACATGTGCCAAGGCTATAGTTTGTCCAAACATTTTCAGAAGCACACATAAATGCCCTAATGTCCCTATGGATTTTTCTCCTCCAGTGAATTAGAGCCAAGTTAATGGGAACCATTAAATCTATGTTAGTTGAGTCTCTTAACTGAGTTTCTCTGAGCAGTTGTTTCTTCCTCAGATGCCTTTTGAGATTTTTTATTTGTTCCATCAGAGTCACTTTGAATTAAAACTTTTGCTGCCCTGTAAAATGCGTGATAAAACAAAAACACCTAACAATATTTAGAGGTTAAGTGGATATGTTCTGTGGGCTAACCATGTACAACATTGTATGAAAATGTAGTTTGATGCAATGTCTAATCTGCTGTGACATTAAAGTTTTAAGTGATGCTCAAGGAGATGGAAGGATTGGCTCTGCATATATCCCAACGTGCACTGGTCTTCTGTCTGTTAACTTGCTAATGAACCATGATTGAGTAAAGTAATGAAGAGTTTACAGAGAGCCCCAGGAAACCAATTTCCAATTTTGCAACCAGCAGGCTTTAACTTCACTGCAGCCTTTGTTAATTTTGTCTGGAAGCGGACTTGGATACTAAATGCCATCCCTGTCTTGTGATTCAGACAGACTTTTCTAATCCTCATATACCTTCCCATTAATGAATGTCTTTTTATAAGATTCTTTTAAACTCTATTCTTAGTGGTTATACATAGGCTGAGTAGCTAAAAATTACTATAATGAGAAATAAAATTCTAAACATTTTGAAAACTAGAAATACTGAAAACATTGATCTCATGTCTGATCTATATGAGGCAAGGAATTAAATGTAAGAGAATTGTCTTGAATTAATTTATTATAAAATTAAGTAAATATGTGAAATATAGTTTTAGATTGCTTATTTCTATGGTTTAAAGGAGTTTATTTTTAATGTCATTCGAGTGTGCACCAGCTCATTCATTATTTTTACATGTAATAAACTGTAATCTAAGCTTAAGAGAAAAATGTTTTGAATATTCAATAAAGGCTTCTGAAAATTAGCATGAAAATGTGTACAAGTCAAAGCCACTTGACAGGTAAAAATGTGTAGCTGATAATGCTTTCATTATGTAGCACACTCAAGAGTCCCTGGCACTTTAGGCACACTGGTTGGAGTCTATGCTTATGGGCAATCAACTTCAGTCAATCTGATTTCAGAAACTTTTGATTTCTTGTAATGTTCAGTAAATTTGAGCATATCCCTCTCTAATTCCAAGGAGATTGTTCATTTATTTTCTTTTGGTTATTGGAGAAGAACTAAAGTATAATCTATCTCTATGCAGACTCCTTTAAATTGACTGCTCTCATTTAAAGAAGAGTGGCGAAAACCCTTTTAGATCTGATTTTAACGACTCAAAGAAGGAAGTTGTATTAGTCAGCCAAAGGGTGCTGATACAAAATACCAGAAATTGGTTGGTTTTCATAAAGGGTATTTATTTGGGGTAGGAGCTTACAGATACCAGGCCATAAAGCATAAATTACTTCCCTAACAAAGTCTATTTGGAGCAAGATGGTTGCTGAAGTCTGCAAGGGTTCAGGCTTCCTGGGTTCCTACGTTCTTGGGGCTTGCTTTTCTTTGGCTTCAAGGTTCCTTCCTTCCTGGGACTGGCTTCTCTTTCTTCTGCATGCTGACTTCCTGGGGCTCTAGCTTAAGTCTTCATCATCAAACATCAAAATTCCAACATTAAAAGCCCTCAACTCTGTTCTTAGCCATGCCTTTCATCACCCTTGATGGGTGGGGACTCAACGCCCTAATTATAACTCAGTCATGCCCAGGTACAGATCAGATTACAAGCATAATCCAATATTTCTTTTTGGAATTCATCAATTATGTCAAACTGCTGCAGAAGTGTTCACAAAAATAAAGACAAAACAGGCTACTTCAGTGCTGGCATGGTAAAGATATGTCAGTATTCACCTATAATCACCAGGCAGGTGAATGAGGCAGGCTTCCTTTAGACAAAGCTAAAGATCTTTTAACTGGAAGCACAATGAGGAGCAAGAATAATGTCTCCTCTTATTTGCTCTTCCATTGACTTTCTCCTGTAAAGGTATCTGTAAATGATCTTTCATTATCAAAACCTCTTCTGGTTGCATATATCAAAGAAATGGGAATCTGTCAATTTTTCAAGGAGTGAGTTGTGCTATTCAATCAGGAAAAAAAAAGGAGGGGGATGGGGAGATGGGGGAAAAGGTGTTTTGTTTTGTTTTTCTATTTTAATGACAAAGAAATTAAAATGCACCACCCAGATGAAAATGTCTAGAGACATTCTGGCTACAATGTTGTTATCTCTGAGATCCTTTTCTACTTGTTCCAGCCAAGTGAAGACTGCAGGCTTCTTGGGAATAAAAATCTAAATGCTTCAATGGCACCAAAAGACCCACATGCCCATAAGCATTAGCAAAGCTGGACATTTCTTTTGTATTTTCTTTATTGGATGTAGATGCCTATTTTAAATTATAATACATCAGAAGTCAAGGTATATAAACCTCAAAACCTTTCACATATTTTATATCCTTTTTTTGTTTGTTTGTTTTCACACTTCCATGCTTATCCAGAGTCCAGCCTAATAAATGCTGACACTTTGGGCTCAGTTTAATTAACAATGAGCAAGTTGTGTGAAAACACAGTGAGGGCACTGAAGTGGGGTTATGTATGCTCCAAGCATGCTACTGTCAGTCAGAGACCTGAGTCCAGCCTGATTCCAGCTTTCAAATGAGCCCCTGGGTAAAATATTCTGACAAGGTCTCTGTTGGCATGACATTTTCATTTAAAATGCTTTTCATTTCAGCAAAGTTGCAACACATACACTTCAGTTCATCAGACTCACCCAAGACAACTAACAAAAGGTTCATGATGGACAACAGCCATCCCCAAAATCAGTGAGTATCTACAACTGCAAGCAAGAGAGTTCCATCCATCTGCTCCATGGGATCTAAGCCCCCTCTCAATTAGAAGCAGAGGGAGTATCACCACACTAAAATCCTCAAGATCGAGGAATGAACATACATAAGGTGGTAATGCAACTATGAAGTAAAGTAGACTTATTATTCTAGCAATGGAAGAACTTGTAACATTGATGTAAAGGCAGTGGTCACCAGAGGTTCTGAGGGGAGGGAGAGGGAAGAATAGGTGTAACAGTGTATTTTGGGGATACTGGAATTATTCTGAATGGCATTGCAATGATGGATACAGGCCATTGTACATTTTGTCAAAACCTATAAAAATATACGGCACAAAGAGTAAATTATAATGTAAACTATTGACTATGGTTAGAAGCAACGCTTCAAGATGTGTTCATCAATTGTAACAAATGTACCACAATAATGAAAGATGTTGTTAATGTAGAAATGTATGGGAGGGGTAGGAGTGAGGTATATGGGAATCCCCCTATATTTTCGATGTGTCATCTATTAATCTAAATCTTCTTTAAAAATAAAATAAAACTTGTTTAAGAAGTGCTTTTCATCTGCCACCCCTAATAATACCTGCCTACATATTTTATAGCAATTCTAATATCTTTAATTTTGGAATCTCTCCAGAGTTTACAAATGCTTTCCATAAATTATCTCATGCATCTTAAAACATCTTGATTTTTTGTTTTTGACATCAGAGAAAATTGATACTCAGGAGAGAAAATAGATTAACCAAAATCACAAAGCTCTCAAGAGTCAGAGCCTGGATTTGAACTCCTGTTTTCTACTGTTTTCCAACTCCAAGCCCAATGTGCTGTCACTTTTATAACTGCTCTTAGAAAGTTAAAAAGCAGGTACACACAATTGTGATCATTTCACATGGAGGTGGTAAGTCACAAGGCACAGCTGCAAACCTTGCAGATCTATCCATAACTTTATCTTCTTGATAAAATGGTACAAAGGAAAGCTATAGGATTTACTGAAAGCAATAGAAAATGACCTATGATATTTAAATACAGCAAACTCTTTAATATTACATAATACCCTGCTTCTCACATCATGTCACAAAAGGACTCCAAAAAGACAGATGTCAATGAAAGTATTCCTATTCTTAATTGTTCTTTAATTTACTTACTCAACTCTAATCATAAAGACAGCATATATAATAGTGTTTTCAAGGAAAGTGGATTGGGTCCTGTCTTAGTCCGCCAAGGGGGTGCTGATGCAAAATACCAAAAATGGTTAGTTCTTATAAAAGGCATTTATTTGGGATAGGAGCTTACAGATACCAGGCCATAAGCATAAGTTACTTCCCTCACCAAAGTCTTTAGCCATGTGTTGGAGCAAGACAGCTGCTGACATCTATGGGGGTTCAGGCTTCCAGGGTTCCTCTGGGCTCAGCTCCTCTGTTTTCTCTACAAGGTCAGCTGTAGACTATGAGACTCTAGACTTTGCCCCTCTCGACAAGCTCAGCTGTAGACTATCAGGTGAATGGCTCTGTCTCTCTCCCTGGGGTTTCTGCGGTGTCTAAGGAGCTGTTTCTAATCCTCTGTGTTCTTCTCCTGGCTCAGGTCCTCTCCTCCCAGGGCTTGTTTCTCTTTCCTCTGTATGCTGAATTCCTGGGGCTCCAGCTTAAGACTTCCGCATCAAACTCCAACATCAAAACTCCAACATCAGAAACCCCCAACTCTGTCCTTTGCCTTGCCTTTACCCTTTGTGGGTGGAGACTCAATGCCCTAATGAGGCGGCCCAAATAAAGCCCTAATCATAACTTTATCATACCCAGGTACAGACCAGATTACAAACATAATCCAATATCTATTTTTGGAATTCATAACCATATCAAACTGCTACAGGCACTACCAATTAATGTCATGTATTACTAAACATTATTGGAATTCAGATAAAATGAGAAAATGGTTTCTAAATGGAAAGACACCTGAAAACAATGCAATGCGCTAAAGAGTGATGATGCAAATTCATTAGCAATTCCTGATAAAGACAAGTTCAACTGCCAATCAGAATATCAAGTCTTTCCCTCATCATTTATCTCCATCTCTCATTCCATAGCACATGGGTAAGCAGGGAAGAGATATAAATCTAGTTCAGTAGGATAGGTGGCAGTGGCATCAGAAGAATTCTTGTATTTCTACTAGAAACACAGCAGGCACACTGTGTAGTTAGTGCTGTTGTAGATACTTTTTGCATGTAGACAAGTACAGTTGAATTTAAAACATGCATATACTCATTTAACAAGCATTTAATGAGTATCTTCTCTATGGAAGGGGAGAATGATGATACATGAGACATACGACATTCACCTGAAGACATTCAGTCAGACATGATTCCTAAAGCTAAGCAGGGTTGTGTAAGTGGCAAGATAGGGAGTGTGATAAATACACGGTGGAGCCCTGCCTTGCCCCTTTATTTCTGCAGCACTGACGATCCAGCACTTCAGTGCTGGGTTGATGTAGCAGCATCTTGAGTTACAGTCCTCACCACATCCATGAAATGCACATGCCTAGGGCAAGCTATTAAAATCTTTTTATTTTCACTAGAGTCAACTAAGGCACCAAAAATACAAGTTCTTCTAAGAAGTAACATGCTGATTCAGTCATGGAGATAGAAAAAAATTATGCTTTCTTTCTTAACTCTGAATGAAGACCTTAACCCAAAATAATAATTACTCTAATATATAGTTATAGAAATCATTTCAATCAATGCCCTCAGATATTCATACATAAAATATATTAACCATTAGTGAAATTATCATAAATGGCTATTAAAATGTATCCTTGGGGCAAGTAAATGGTCAAGGAGCTTAGGTAGAGTACATTTCTAAGTTAGCTCCAAATATTATAAGAAAATGAATTTTGTAACAGCATGTCAACACAACAATTTGATCCAATGAAAATGAACAAATATACAAATAAGCATGATTTTAGGTTTTTATTTTTTCACACCATGATCTATTTCTTGTGTAATTTTATAAAGAGCATGTTTTGTATACAAATCCTCTGTTGCTAATTGAAAATGTATTTTGAAAGAAATGCATCAGTGAAACACTTTATTCATTTCCAGTAACAGATTCAATGACATTTGCAGAAATAGCTCTCCATTATCTATATTGTATTACTTGGTAAATTTAGCAGAAAGAAGGGGATAGAAAAATATGAAAACATGAAATGTGAAAATAATGAAACTTTAATGTAGCACAAAAACTGTGACAGATGTAAAGTCACAGAGTCATTAAATTCTTCTCAGTCCATCTCTTTTTATCTCTCTCATCCCTTCACTATCAATTATTCCTAATGTTGTTCCTTTTTCCTACAAGACTCATGGAAGCAAAATCAACTTAAGCAACTTGCTTGTTATCTCACCATCTAAACTGATCTCTGGTACTACAAATGTGATCCCCAAATCATGAAATATGGAATTTCTCTAAGTGAAGAAAATTATAGTAATTCTGTAAGACATGGTTTAGTCTTATAGTAGCTGTGCTTATTCTTAGATTCATAAGAAAGGGTTAATGCATTTTGCTACAGTTTAGATAACTGGCTCATCAAAAATTTGTCCATTGTTTCTTTGACTCACAACATATTGCAATAACTGCTATATTGGTCTTTTTAGCATGGATCAATGCATATGAAAGGAGACCTAGGCTGTGCTCATTCTTCATTGTCAACTGTAGATTGCCACCTAAAGACACTTAAAAATAAAATTTTACTGGAATCACCTGATGCTATCAGGTTTATTTAAAGTAGCAAGAACTGTTAGGTCTTGGATAGCTAACAATGTCATTCACAGCAAAATGTAAAATCATTAATGAAGCAAATGCCTTACAGAGATATTTGTTGATCAAATTAAATAGCATGTTTTTTTAAAAAATAGCATTATATGTGGTGTAAGAAAGTAACAGTTATATGCCCTCTTTCCTCGATCAAGAATTGGAAATAAGGAAAACAAGATCACTCTAGGAGTTTAAACTTTCAAAACAATACATAATAGATAGATTAGAAATATCTTAAAGAGAAAAACAATCAGTCATGGGAGGCTGTACTGTAACCCTCGAAGGTCACCATTTAAGTGAAAGAGTGAGAGAAAGAGAAGTAGAAGTATAGTTGGCCATCAAAGCACAGGAAAATGATAGTCACTGAGATGAATTCTGACAAAGCTCCTTCCAACTGCACAAGATAGATTTCACACCAGGACAGAAAGCAACAATTCACCTGAGGTTCAAGGCCCTTTATGATCTGATCTCAACCTGCCTAGAGTACTCTCCTCCCTGCATACTGCTCTCCCAGTGCACTCAATGTTTTAATATTTCCAAATCTCTGCTCTTGGCATATCCCTAACCCAGAATACCTCTTACCCTTTCCCCCCACATAAGACCATGGACTTACGTTTCCTTCTTCACAGAAGCTTTTTTGGTTGCAAATAAAGAAACTCACACACACTAGCTTAAACAATAAAGGGAAATTTATTAGAAGGACACAGGTATAGCTCATGGGTCTCATATGGGTCTGGAGCCAGCAATTGGAAAGTGTCAGGTGGGCTTCATGATATCTTGTGTTTGCTTCTCTCTGCACAATCTGTTTATTCTCTCCCTCACTGAAAACTAGATTTCCACCTTTTTTTTCCTAAAGAGATTGTGGAAAATGGCTGCTTCCCCCAAATAACAAACTCAGACATTAAAGACTGCAACTCAATTCAATTTCTGAGTAACAGGGAAGAAAATCTTATTGGCACAGCCTCAGTCTGATGTCTGGCCCTGGCCCAACCAAATATGGTCAGAGTTGAGGGGTGAAGATCATGTGATACAAAATGACCACAAAGGTCCAATCACAGAGAGAGGAAAGGGATTTCAAAGAAAAGGACTGTGGGTGAGGCAGATGACCCCAAATATCTCTGATACCATTCTTTCAAAATACCATCAACAGGAGATACTTGCCAATGGAGTAGGTAGGAATACTTAAAAGAATTTCTCTAGGATTAATTAGCAAAGAAGAGGTAAAAAGGGAAATATTGTGAGGTATTAGAAATTAAGGGATTCAGATTTTAGCTTTACAATAGCTTTGAAAATGATGACCCAATGGCAATTAAACTCTTGTATCTACATGTAGCATATCAGAGCATGAGAGAAAAAAATATCTTCTAGATTATGTAAATGATGCCTTGAGAAACTTCCTCTAAGATACTGTTCAAATACAACCTGGCTTTGTTTATGCTTACATTGCATAGTATACATCTTTGCTAATGACAATATTCGTTTCAAAACTGAAAGCGGTCAATCAGAAGCAATAACCTGTTTTGAAACAAAATATGACTCTTTAAAAAACCCAAGTGTCTAATAATAAGTTGCTTATCATGCCTCCTGAAAAATATTTCATTTTTGATATTCATAAGAATGTAAGATTGCATTTTTTTGGACTTATGACAACAGTTTTTTTTTCCTGTAAATGGGCTGCTGAATGTCTAGAAATTACATTTTCATATAAATTGCATTTTTCAAAAAATCACATGATTTATCCCACTTGAACAAATCAGGAAAACATCAGGATAGTCAATGTATGCATTGGTTTATTCACTCTAGTCACTAACTTTTGCAGACTTAAACAGTTAACATTTTCCCAAGAGTAAACTGTTTCTGAATATAAGAAGAAAACCCATACAATATGCCACTAACTCTTCTCCATCCATGGATCTGAAAAGTGGGAAAAATGCTGTAAATGTTTTGGCAATTCAGACAATTTTGTATTGAAGTTTATGACAATGCTTTAATGGTGAATTTCAAAATAGTGTTTTCTCCTTAAAAATGTATATTCCTGAGAATGTATGTTAGTTTCATAGAATAGTCATTACATTGGCATAACTGGCATAATAATCTATGGAAATTTTTCATTCTTTTGTTTATGTCTGTGATGGAGAACCATATAAAGATCACAAAAGTAGGGAAGCAATGTGGCTCTGATGATGGGGCCTCTGCTTGCCTTATGGGAGAACCCAGGTTCAATCCCTGGGGTCTCCTGGTGAAAAAGAAGAAAAAGCGTGCCTACACAGTGAGCCAGTGCCTACATGGCAAGCTGAGTGCCTACACAGTGAACCAAGTGCCCACGCGGTGAACCTTGTGCCCACATGGTGAGCCAAGTGCCCAGGTGAGTGCCCATGTGGTGAGCAAGTGCCCACATGGCAAGCCGAGTGCCTGCACAGCAAGCCAAGTACCTGTGTGGTGAGCCAGGGCCTGTGCAAGTGAATCATGCAGCAAGATGATGACACCACAGGGGAGAGACGAAGAGGAGAGTCAAGGTGAGGTGCAGTAGAGCCCAGGAACTGGGATGGCACAATTGACAGAGAAACTCTCTCCACATCAGAGGTCCCCAGGATTGAGTCCCAGTGACTACAAGAGGACAAAAAAAGAGATACTGAAGATTACACAGCAAATGGACACAGAGAGCAAAAACAGTGGGGTAGGGGAGGAGGAGGAGAAGAAAAAATACATGTATAAAAAATAAATAAATATTCAGAAAAGATCATAAAAGTTTTGGAAAGGATTCCTAATAGAAATAGTTGCTGCAATTATTTATGGGTTATTTGCCATTCACTATGCTAAGTTACTTATATTTATGAAGTAATTTCATCCTTCCAATAATTTTATTAGGTAAATACCAGTATTATCTCCATTTCACAGAAAGAAAAAAATGAGTCTTAGAGGAGTTAAATATGTTGACCAAGCTCTCATACATAATAATTGGTAGAACCAGGAAGGATCTGAACCAAGCCTGTGTATTTATCTACTAAACTATAATTTCTCAAAAGTTTATTTATTTATTTGTTAGGAGGACCAGGGATTGAACCTGGGACGTAGCACATGGAAAATAGGCACTCAACCACTACGCTACACCCACTCCCCTAAACTATAATTTTGTGAGCCCTAGAAATGGGTTTTAATAAAATGGAGAATTGTCCTTGGGGAAAACAGACCACAGAAAGACCAGCCCTGGTATTATTTGCCAGGTTGTCTCCTTTGCCTGTAAGTTTACTAGAATCCTGTTGTGAAACATGGAGTTGGATGTGAGGTAAAGTGACTCTGTTCAATGAGAACCTGTCATCAGACTACCTTTCCTTTAAGGATGAGTTTTCAGTCTTTTCTTCTAGAACCCAGAATCTTCTTCTCCAGGTAAAAAAAAAAACAAAACTTACCAGGCTCTGGATCTGATCTCTGAAAGTCAAAAAAAAAAAAAAAAAAAGGTGAAATACTGGGTCTCCTGGGAAAAAGTGAATCAAGAGTGCCCAAATCTGCCTTTGAGCAGTGCATCAGTGCATACCACCAGGACTATTGACTGAATGAAGCATCTTGACTTAAACAGAGAATATTTTCAAATCCTCAAAATTTCAACTTTAACTCAGAGTATTTTATATACTTTTGCAGTGAATTTGATAGAATTTTCACCAGAAATATTTATTTCACCTCTTCATGGCTATCAATTCAATTCCTGGATGGGCATGAAGAATTCGTAATTTAAAATATCTCTTTGTGATTCCTGGATTTTTATGCTAAAACCTGACATACTTAGAATATCTTCATTTTAATAGACTGAGTCTTAATGAAGCAGTTAGAATGACCTGCTCTTAAGCTCAGCAAAATATTCATACTATATCATCTACTGACCTAGTTATCATCCTCTTATCCTTCAAAGACTAATTTCCTGCCAATATGGATTAAATTTTTATTGCATAATTACCAAGAACCTCAGGAATCTCTGCAGCCTTTGTAGTCTTAATCAGATCTTCAATTTTGCTTAATCAGTTTCTAGTCCACAAGGACTGAGACATAGAATGTCTGCCCTACATCCATATAAATTCTTTCCTTAACTCACCAATGAGTGACTTGCTACACTTGGAAAATTTTTAACTCTGCATTTCAATAAAGCTATAGAAATTTTGAGTTTTTCAAATAAAATAGAATCATAGTCATCATGCTTTGGGCAACTGTATTAAAGAAGAAAGTACTGAAGACACATAATATTGTTCCAGTCTTCCCCCCACAACAACAGTAAGTTTGACTGCAGCCACATCTGCATTTATTCATTCATACATCTTCTATTATTCTTTAAACAAATATATATTAATGGAGGTACAATACTGAAAGTCAGAAAAGGATACAAAGAATATGGACAAATAAATGAATCATTTTTCTTTTTTCTTTTTTTTTTAGTAGTCTTTTAGCTGGGCTTCCACAACTATTCTTACCTTCCTACAAATCCATCTCTATCCAGCAAAATATATTTTCAAACATAATTCTGATCACATTGTGCTTCTGACTAAAGTCTTCAATAAGTTGTCATTACTCTGTCAAGACCAAATTTTTTAAAGGCCTGAAAAGTCCATAATCTGAACCTTACCTACTCCTCTGCCTTACTGTACTCCATATTTCTTCTTATTCCAGTCCCAATTGTCTTATTTTAGTTATTTCAACATGCCATGTTCCCTCTCACCACAAGGAGTTTGCAAATAATATGCTCTCTGCATGAAATGCTCTCTCCTTACCACCACCATCCCATCATGCTACTGTCTACTCCCTGTTCAAATTCCCATACAGAGAGTGCTTTTTCAAGAAAATCCTCTTTGTCTTCCCCTAAGTAGACTGACTATTCCTGTAATAAGTCTTTTATCATATCGTAAATGGAATTTGTAGTTTTTCACGACTCCTTGATTTAATATCTGACTCCCCTACTAGCATATAGCTCCAGAAGAGCACAAATCATGGCTGTTTTGTTGATCATTTTGTCTCCATCGCTTGGCAAAAGTCCTGGAAAAATAGAAATACTCTTGTTAGTAGACCGAATCAGTCAATGTTTATGGGTCACTCTTTTCTAAAATACAGGTTAATAAAATCATTATGTTTCTTATATTCAACATTTAGCAAGCCAATAGCCTAGAACAATTCATTCTTATAATTCAACTAAGGGAAAGTAATACTTTTCAAGCTATTGACCATAGCCTTTGGGTTTCTTCTTGTTATTTTTTACTATTGTCATAATTGTGGTTATATGTTGTTATAATATGAAGCAAAAATGTACACATTTTGTGCAGTGTCTATCAGCTTTCAGACATGCAAATACATATACAATCAAAGTTCTGAATGTGAAAATATGTATCTCATCAGTGTATTGATGAAAAAGAAAGTTCATTTTAAATTCTTATCTCAAATAATATTGATACAGATCAGACAAGCTCCATATCTTAGCAAAAACATCCCAAGTTGTGGAAAGTAAGTAGTAATAAGCACCTACCCTAAAACTTACACAAATTTTAATGCACTTTCTAGACAGTCCCAAATCTCCACACAGTCTTCCAGTTTCATCTTCTGTTCATAACACTCTGTTTCAGAAGCCAAATTGTCCCTGAAAGTGTCACTTCAGATTCTTTCTGCCCCTAGTAAAGAATATTGATAATTCTTGAAAAGCACTGCCATTCTTAGTAATTAAGACCATGCTATTTATACATGAAAAATCCTGGTACCTCTTGTGTGGTAGACTGAATAATGACCCTCCAAAAATTATCCATGTCCTAATCCATGGAACTTGTGAATGATATCTTAAATGGCAAAAATGATTTTGCAGATGTGATTAACTAAAGGATCATGAGATGGTGAGACTACCCTCATTCTTCAAGTGGGCTCAATGTAATCACAAAGTTTCTTGAAAGACAGAAACAGGGAGATTATACTATGAAACAGAAGAGAAGAAGGTAATATACCATGGAGACAGATTGGATGATATTGCTACAAGCCAAAGAATACTGGCAGGCATCAGGAATAGATTCTCCCTGAGAGCTCCCAGAGAGAGCATGACCTTGATTTTGGCCCAATGAAAGTGATTTCAAACCTCTGGACTCCAGAAGCATCAGAGAATCAATTTCTGTTGTTTTAAACCATCAAATCTGTAGTAATTTGTTATAACAGTCACAGGAAACCAATACAACTTGCTATGAGGTAACAATCACCAGTTACAATAGGTCACCATTTTGCCTATTACAAAAGAAATTCTCTTTTAGCCAGTGAGTCAGCTTCCTCAAAAACCTAAGTTAGGACACCCAAGAAAATTTGCATATTTTTTTTTCACTAAGTTTCATTAGACAATAGTCACAATTATTTGAAGGATCATACTATAGGACTGTTCCTTCAAGAAAGTATTTAGACACTAAAGTTTAAAGCAATCGAAACTATTATGCATATATCCTAATAGTTTATTGTAATACAGGCTCTTCATCAGGCAAAGTCCATAAAATGACTTAAGTTTTTCCACAAACATTTCATGAACAGACATTAGGAGGAAATAAGTCAGTTAAAGATAAGCCCTCTGCCCTCATTTATGAGGTAGCAGAATTGGGATTGTTGGATCTGTGAGGTGCTATCCATACTATGCACTGAAAAGTTTCCTCCCTGGGCCTTGGGATGGAGGAAGGGGAATCAGTATGTTAGTGTCACATCTTTATTTGCTAATTTTATGATATAAATAAGCCCAGTATCTTTAATTTGTGTCATGTAATGCTTACTCAATTTGATCGAAATATAATGGTGTGCTAAGAAAGGTTGTAAGGAGTTGGTCCAGAAACCAAGTTGTAACATCAAAATATCTCACCACCAGGTGTTTCCTGGACTGATTCCAATATCACATCTCTTTCCCAAAAAATGTTTTATTTTGACATCTCAAAATAAAAAAATGTAAAAATTCTCAAATATTTTTGTTTTGACATATTACTGCTCTTGGGTGTGCTTATCATGCATGCTTTTTTCTAAATTCACACCATAGCCAACACAGTGCTCAACACAATAAAACCATTCTTGAACTTGAGAAATGATTCCCAGGAGAAATATAGTAGGTAACTATTATTCTTTCTGGCCAAGAAAACAAAACACATGAGACTCCATTTATAGGCTTATTACTATCTGTGTATTATAGACTACTTTCAGATTTCATGACCAATCAAGGAAAATATTTTAAATTTAATGATACTGTGTTTGAAGTCCCAACAGTCCCAACAGACCCAACAGAGTAAAGTCTTAACTCATACACCTTTGTCCAAATAAGAGTCCTTCTCTTTGAGGAAAGGTGGGTAATCCTTCCCGATTATGTGAACTACTTCAGATAGTTTATACATGATACAGAGAGAGAGAGAAAAGAGATAAACATCCACCAACCAGGTGAGTAGATTTGAATATGGTGACCAAAGAGGAGATAGATATCAGTTCACCTTGTATCTTAGAGAATACTTGTAAGCAGGGTGAACATCACATTATAGTAATAATTGCATTACCATTTGTTTAGTATTTAAAATGTGGCACAGTCTGATGGATCCAAACATCAAAGAGACACACACACCTTGAAAAAAATTTTGGAAGTCAGGGGTAGGTGATGACCAGACAATGAGGGAAAGTGGAGATTCCTGTTGATTGAGGAATCCAATGGAAGGAAAACTGAAACTTACACCTTAATTAGACCTGGTATAGAGAACCAATAACAGTAAAGAAAACTAGGAAATAGACCAAAGTGTTGAGAAAGAGTTCAACTGCCTTGGAAGAGATTCAGCTAAGGGAAAAAGATCTATTTTTAGCAGTTCCCTCTGTGTGTCAAAGATTATTTACATAAGCAGGAGGTCTGAAGGACTGTTAAAAGAAGGTGTTGGGGAATATGTTACAGTGGAAGTATTAGGACAAGGATTTTGGCTCAGGCACTTAGGGCTTGAATAATAGTGAAGAAGTTCTTGGTGTGTGAGAGTTCTCGTGGTCACAGGCAGGGATCGGCATCATGCACCCGCCTGCCCCCTCCCCACATTTTGCAGTAGAATAAGAGACCTTGAAGAGGGGTCTGAAATCCAACAAAAGGGCAGAAAGTAAGAGATAAGTTTGTCCTAGGGGGAAAAAAAAGCCTATTAAGCTGTGCTTTATTCATTATGTCATTTATTCCACATGACCACTCTAGGAGATAGTTATAATCCTGCTTTTACAAAGGAAAAATTGTAGAAACAGATCGGAGATCACCTGGGCAAGAAGTGGCCATAAGAATTTGAACCTAGAGCTGACCCACTGCATCTGGCTCCTCAGCAAGGACTCAGGCTACTTTTAAGTTTCCTTTACCTCCTGGCATTACTGTAATTAATGTATCATTTATCACAGCTATGTAAAAGGTTTTCCAAAAGTTATAAATTCTCTCTATTCGAAGTTGGTGATGAATTCTGGCATCAGTGTTCTCAGCTTTAAATTGCTAGTAAGGGTTAAACTGAAAGCATTATGATCTTATTTTCGACTTGAAGGCTGAAGGTTAAAGGCATTATATTGGTGAGGATTTTTAAATTTCAAGTGACAGAGAAATAACCCAACCAAACTGAGGCCTAAACAGAGCATTAATGTAGAGTGAGAAGAGCAGGAGTGGCTCTGAGCTGATATAGTGGGTCCACAGACTCCAATCCAGTACAGGTGTTCCTTCTTCCACTATAAATTTCATCTCTGCTTCTCTCAGGCCAGCTGTCACCAGGTCACTGGAGGAATGATTGGAGGCAGCTGCAAGCTAATGTCTTGCAGATTGAAAAATAAAAATGGGAATTCTTTCTCAAGTTTAAAAATTCCCAGATAAGATTGCTCATGTTCAGGTATTGTTTCCACTTCTTGGATCCTAACTGTGGGTCCCGAGGAGGTTCTGTGATTGGCCTAGCCAGCTCAATGGTCCCAAGGAGTGGAGTCCATTGTCCATTGCCTCAATAAGGACAGCAGCATATTTGTGGCTTCCTGAGAAACTCTCCTGAGCAAGCAGTCACACTGAGTGTGTATACTACAAATACATTTTATATCGTTTTTCAGAAATACATACCAGGCATGCTAATGAGGTTTCAGAGACCAGGTCTAAGTAAATAATTTGGATAAAAGCACTTTAAAGAAAGTAATAACTGAAACTAGTCTAAGAAACAGATATTTGGAGGATGTCTTCCGTAAAGCTACTTAAGTAAAAATAAAAGATGAATGTAGCTGGGGGAGTATATCTGAAACTTTAAAGAGATTTGCTGAAAAATAGGAAACTCAGCCTGCACTCTTGTCACAGGTTTCATTTCTTTTAAATTAGAGGGCATTGAAGGAACCATTGATAAGAAAGACAAAGCACATCTGCACAATGTTCAAATTAAGTTGCCACGGGCATTAAATTCCCTAGGAAAGTAATTCACTGGAACTAGTATATTCAGAAAACAGCTTTTATACCCTACATTGTAAAATGATAAAGAAATACCAGTGTAATAGCCATTTAAAATGTTTGGAATAGTACCCAAGAAAATATTGAACAACCATATCTTGAAGTTAAATGAAATCATAAAGGAACTGCTTAAGTATTATAATAACTAACATTTATTAAGCACCTACTGTAACAGTTTGAAGTTCTTTTATAAATCTCCAAAAGAAAAAGATTGTTTTTGAACTGATCCATTCCTGTGAGTATGAGAACATTTTCACTGGACTATGTCAGCGAGGTGTGAGCCAGCTTGGGTCTCTGCCCTATTGCTGGGTCTGATATAAACGGAGACACACAGAGAAACACACACACTGCAACGTGAAAGGAGGACTAGAGGATCGCTAGCAGCCAAAATTAAAAACCCTCAAGAGGCAGAATTCACAGAGTAGCTTAAGGCTAAGGAAAGGAGCGACTTGCCTAATAGCTCAAAGCTGAACCCAGGAAGAAAGAGGAGCAGAGACTGAGAGAGGAGACCTGAAAGAGCCAAGTCCTATGCCTTGTTGCCCATAGCTGAGCTCCAGGAGATGGTAGATTCTGGAGAGAAAAACAGGGACCTCAGCAGAGATTGGCGGCTCTTTTCACCACGTGGCAGACACCAAAATCACCAGGAACTGACTTTGATGAGAAAGCATCCCTGATGATGCCTTAATTTGGACATTTCACAGTCCTAGAACTGTAAATTTTTACCCTAAATAAAATCCCCATTACAAAAGGCAACCATTTCTGGTATTTCCATCAGCAGCCCTGTGGCAAACTAAGACACATACCGTATTCCAAAAACTATGCTAAATGTTTTCCATATACTTTTCTATTTAATCTTTACAATAACATTATATGATAAATCCCATTATTATCCCTCTTGTAAAGGAAACTTAAGAGCAATGGGGCTAAATTGTTCAAGGTAATATAGTAAGTGGAATAGCCAGAATTTGAAGTCAGCTGCCTGACTACACTTTTAACACTATCCGATAGAGAAACACAATCAATGGAAAATATAAGAATATAGTAAAGCGAGTGAAAAATGCATTATTTTTGTTCACACACTATACCCAACCCTCACCTGGATTATGAAAAGAATAAAATCTTGTTGAATCTGATATTCTAAGTGATTTCCTCTAGCCTGAATCAGCACCCACTGAAAGTCTAAGAAGTCAATTTAATAAGGCAGTTAGAGTACATATTTTTCTCTTCCCAGAGATAATTCCTTATATAAGGCAAGAAGCACAATTCAAGTAACAGCTCTCTAAACCAACAACAGGTTATCTTATGACCAGGAGAATCTATGCTAGATGACTTGGGTACATCTGACTTCCTTCCACAGCAGTCTTTTCTTCTCTATTCAAAGAGTATTTTTTTCCCAAAGTGATCAGAATCTTCAGGCTTTCTTTACCTTATCATCAAAACCTGCTCTCATGAAACTATAGACAAATTCATACTAAAGCACAACCAAATAATAGGCTTACATTCTAATTTTAAAATCTCAGTATAGATAAATAATTCTCAAGTTACAGAATAAGCATGCCTATGGCTACCTAATGCTGGTAAGAGAAGCATTTAGACAACGGGGGGCAGGAAGTGGCAAAGAAGGTAGGGCAGGTGGAAGGTCAGGGACCACTCTAATTCTCCAGAAATCTATCTTCATAACTGCTGTGAACTACATGTGGCTCTGCCCAATGGTGCAGCTACATAAGAGGACTTAGGCAAAGAATTAGGGACAGAAATAATATTTGCACAAACTTCCAAAAATCATATAAAAAGCCAAGGACTAAATATGTGAATTTTAAATTAACAGTCAAGCGTTAGTCAATAAAGGAGTCTTGCATTTAAGCAAATGTTCAAATATATTCACTGAATGGAAAAGTGAAGACAAATTAAGTCCTAGAGACATATTTCTACCGAAGGCATTTTCACACAGCAAGACACTGAAGGATTATAACTGTTGTTCACAGCATCCCAAGCCTCGCTGGCATACTCAGAGTTGCAGCAAATAAAAATTATTTCCTCCTGGGGTTCAGTACCTCCCTGTCAAGCACTCGTTGAGACAGGATTCACTGAGTCAGAGCTCGGGTGAGAAAACCTCTGCTCTGACAGATGTTGAATCATTTGGCTTTGTGCACTTCTGTAAACAGAATTAATGACTTCAGTTATTTTCTGTTTGTAAGACATTTATCAATAGGCTTTTGCACTGGTGAAAATATATATACATGTACTCATGCATATATATATGTCTATATATATCATAATACTTGGATCTACTAAGAATCTACTAGGTCAAGGGTAAAAAAGGAGCTTGCATATAAACCTACCCAGAATAATAATGATACACTAATTTTGAGAACTACCCATAAAAAGCCATGAAAACCCAACAATAATGCCAACCTCTTTTGACAGAGAGTGATAAAAATACAAACCTGAAGTTGCCTATAAAAACAAAAGCAGAAAAAATCAAATCTGTTAGGCAAGTTTTACTTTCCACATATAAGAGAAGTAGAGAGCAAACTGACAGAAGGAAGATATCTCAGAAGTCTGAGAGACATGACAGTTACCTCAACATTCAAGCTGGAGTTGAGACTATGATTTCAGGTGATGCTGAAGAAGTGTGGAGTTGTGAAAGAATTCATAAAAATGCTAATGCAACTGAATTTAGATGCCTATGCGAATTCCAGAGGAAAAATATATTTGGATACTAACTTTCCACACAAATCCTTCATGATTCACCTGTGATTGCTTTGACCTATTTTATAGTAGGACTTTCTGATATTTTTTCAAACCTGGGATCTGTTAAGTATTCCTTTGATTCCCCTAAGCTGAAGCAGAGTGAGGTATTTTGAGACCTTGAAACTCTCTAGAACAAAAGTCAACACTTACTTCAGAGTTTTGGAAAAGAATTTGCATTATTATTTTTTTAAAAGGGAGTTTACAACATAACTAGTGGTTTTCAGCTATTAATAGTTTTCAGGTACCCTGTTTCAATCACCTGTGAGTGTGGTAGGTAGAATCATATACCCCAACAAAAGGTATAGTCTTAATGTTAATCCACATTTCTGTGGCTGTGAAACCATTTATAAGTAGGGCCTTTTAAAGATGATAGTTTTAGTTAAATTGTGGCCACATGAATAAGGGAGAATCTTAATCACCAGAGTCAGAAGTCAGAGAAGGCCAAAGGGAAGCACAGAAGCCAAAAGTCAGTGAAAATAGGAAAAGCACGCATAAGGAAAGAGATTGCCATGTGATGTAAGCAGAGACAGGACACCAGCCAAGGAACCCAGAGACAGTGGCAAGCCAGTACCAGAATGCTGCAGACTTTGGGGAGAAAGCATTATTTGCCAACACCTTGATTTTGCATTTGTAGCCTGTAAAGCCATAAGCCAATCAAATCTTGTTGTTTAAGCCAGCCCATTGTGTGGTATTTGTCAAAGCAGCCTGGCAAAGTATAACAGTTGGCATATTAAAGAAATACTGCCCTCATTGGTAATTGATCCAGAAATCAGAGACAGTGTTCCCAAGAACTTTACAAATTAAGGGGAATAAAGGATTTATAGAACAGCATTATTATAAGATTTAAGAGAGCAGGTTCAAACCAGCTGTGTGTGATCCATAAAAGGGACTGAATTGAGCAACTGAACATTATTAGTTCTCAGTATGGGCAACAATGACTGCAAAGAGCATTTGGGAAATTTGTGGAGGTGTCTTTGTTGTCACAAGGATTATAAGGTGTTATTGGCATTTGGGGGAGCAGGTATACTAGATATCCTTAAATGTTCAGGACAGTCCTTCACTACACAAAATAGACCACATCCTACAAAATTTTCAAATTCCCATCAGATATTAAAATAGGTATACAATCTATTTACAAATATCTGAGCCTAGAACCCAATTGTTTTATAAAACATTAAAAATAATACATATAGGCGGCAGACTTGGCCCAGTGATTAGGGCATCCATCTACCACATGGGAGGTCCGCGGTTGAAACCCGGGCCTCCTTGACTCGTGTGCAGCTGGCCCATGTGCAGTGCTGATGCATAGGGGAGTCCCACGCGCAAGGAGTGTGCCTCATAAAGAGAGCTACCCAGCACGAAAGAAAGTGCAGCCTGCCCAAGAATGGCGCAAGGCACACGGAGAGCTGACACAACAAGATGACGCAACAAAAAGAAGCACAGATTCCCGTGCTGCTGACAACAACAGAAGCCGACAAAGAAGACGACGCAGCAAACAGACACAGAGAACAGACAACCGGGGTGGTGGGGGGGGGAGAGAGATAAATAAATAAATAAATCTTTAAAAAATAGTAATAATAATACTTATGGGGTGAGAGAGGGAGAATGAGATATGAATTTGTGAGAAAATTCTGTATCTTTTCTTCTATTTTCTTGATCACACTTTTTTATATTAAAATCCATATAATATAGATATATTACTTGTGAGTCTGCTTCCATTGTCTATTTTTTTCTCTTGGTCCCATTTCTTAGTATACCTATTATTTATTGAACACTAGACATTAAGTATGAAAATGTGTAGAGACTCTGGATATTAATTTTCTCCATAGAGCATTTTCTTTAGCTTTTGGCTAGGACTTAAATTTGAGATTAAATTATTGAAGTTGAGCTTCAGACTTTGTAAGATCTGATCTATTTCTATTATTTCTAGATAATAGCTCTTCATGGTCAGCTGAGAGCCTGAGCCCTTCCTCTCTTGGCAGGCCCTGAATTCTAATCTTTGTCCCCTAACACCATTAGATTGCCCAAAGTTCTGCTAAACTGTTTAACATCTTGGCAGCCAGTTTCTGCTGAGCTTTTTAGCTTCTCACCATTTACTGCTTTTGAATTAACCAACATCTTGAGGGGGAAGGTGGTACAGAGTATGATACTTTTGAACTTTTCTTTTTCCCCTCCTAGCTTTTCTGGATGTTTCAACTGCAACAATTTCCTTATTCATAGCTGGATATGAAAGCCTGGCACAGTTTTAAAATGCCTTGAATCTTCCAGGGAAACAACTATTATTTAAATTGAGAATTATTACATTTGTTTTCTTCAGAAATGTATAAAAAATAATTCACCATTTGGGAAAAATCACATTACTGAAGACAACAATGGCACTTGAGTCATCAATACACTATGTTTACATCAGGCTGAATTTACTACTATTGCATTCTAGATAATTCTGTGTGTGTCTACGTGTATACTTAGTGCTTATTTTAAAATGTTAAAGTGGAAAGAAAAATTTACTTCCCTTAAATCCAAAGTCATTCACTGTAAGTAGGTACAAATATCTTAACACACTGTTTTATATTCTAGTGTAGATGTAGTTTGAAAAGGAAAGAATGATATCTTGAACCTTCTCTCCCCATCCTCTCTGCCCCAGCTCCAATCAACTGAAGCACTGTTTAGGTTCATTTAATGTTGGTACTGAACCTGAATATAGAAGACACTTCTCTTGGGAACTCCACCTGCATCGTCTAGAGTTTGGAGAACATTGTCGTGTCTGACTCTCACCTGAACAAGGAGGCCAGCTCAAACTGTAATAGGAAATGTTAAAGAGAGAACTGTAGTGGTATATTCTGTATATCCAAGTTTAGGAGGCAAGGGAAAATGTACTGGAGTTTTTTTTCAGAAGGTGTCTGGGCTTGAGACATCTGAAGACGACCTGGCTCAAGAAAACTTCCTACCAAGGTAGGCTTTTAGGGGCAAGAATTGAGGGAAGATACATTTGGGCCAGTCAGAGAGTATGGCATCTACTCAGAAAAAAGTATATGGTTAGAGGTCCCAGTGGTGGTATGGGGTGGAGGGTGGTGGGAAGGATTATAAAAAGTCCATCAAAGTACCCTTTGAGAAAAAGAACCAGCATCTGAACATCTGTCACGCTGATGGTCTTAGTGCCAGATTTTAACGGCAACAATCAAAGAAGATCTTGCCCTTTTCCTCTAGATCCTTCTTCCTGCCTGACCCTGAAGGAGCCCGAAGCTACAGCTAACAAGTAGGAGAAGTAGGACAAAATCAGTGAAGAAACAAACTATACCTTTCCCCCACCCCTACTGCTAAAGGTTATGGAACTTCAGCTAAGCCTGAGCTGGGATTGGACTGGAGGGTGTTAGGGAACTGGGGTAGGTAAGAGGAAAGAAGCTTTAAACTGTATGTGGGGAAAATATTTTATTTAGATCAAACAGGACTTCTTAATACCTGAATATGTGACTATTTTGTTTTTCAAAGTGATGGAAAAGGCCAAGAAATTTGCCTGAGATTTCATTTGGGGGCTTAAAAGGAAGACTCAACCAAGCAGATCTGAAGATAGTGGTGAGGAAATAAAATTGTTTCCCAGATATACACTACTGTGTAAAGCCCCTTCAACACACTAGCTAAAAGAACTTATCTATTTTGAAAAATGATACATGTTAGCAAAATCAAAATTGGAGTGAACAAGTTTGGGAGTTGAAAGAATCCTGACTGTGTAAATAATTTTAGAACAATTGATACAGAACAAACACTGTGGGAGTTTGAGACTATATATACCCTAGAAAATAATGTTCTTAAAGCTAATCCATCCCTGTGGATATTAACCTATTGTAGGTGAGACCTTTTGATTAGGTTACTGCAGTTAAGGCATGGCCTACGGTGGTTCTTAATCCTCTTACTGGAATCCTTTATAAGAGAATGAAATTCAGAGGAAGAGAAAGACAGTTACAGAAAACAGGAAGCTGAAGGCAAGGAAGTCCAGAGGAGAAAAGATAGCCCAGCAGATGCCGCCATGTGCCTTGCCATATGACAGAGAAGTCCAGGATCAAAAGCATCCAGTCCTCTGGAGAAAGCACTGCCTGATAATGCCTTGATTTGGACATTTTTTCTCAGCCTCAGAACTGTAAGCTTGTAAGACAATACATCCCCATTGTAAAAGTCAAACCATTTCTGCTGTATTGCTTTCAGCAGCCTAGCAGACTAAAACAAACATAATCTCAGATCTAACGCTTAAGCCATTGGTTAAATATTTACTTTCTCCCATATGTTAAAAAATATCCAATGAATAAGAGTGTTCAGAAATTGCAATAATGGCAAAATAGCATTAAAATGATAACTACAAGGGAATCATTTCTGTAAAGCAATGCAAAGCAAAGCAGCAATTATAAGCTGAATATTGAATTATTCCAGCCTCCAAAGGAACTGCAATTGTCAATTACAATCCTTTCATGATAAGACATAAAAACTTCCTGTGCATGGAGAGTCACAGATACATAAAAATCTAGTCAGGTGATAAAATAACCTTAAAACACCAGTCTTGCTACAAACACATGATAGAAATTCTTATTGTCTTTCTCAAGTAGGAAGCAAGATAAGCATTGAAATTATTTAGCTTGTATATTAGGTAATAAAGTTTTTAAATTCAAATATTCAGTGAAATACCAAGTGAAATATAACTTTCATAGTCAAGAATTTGAACGCATGCATCTCTCTGTTTAACTTAATGTTGACTCAAAATGACATGTCCTGTCAACATTCTTGGAAAATACAGTAAAATGCCATTATGAAGTGCCTTGCTATTCCACCAGTTCAGTTAGTCTCCAGATTGCCATCATGTCCCCTGAGTACCTAAAGATACAGAGCACATCACATTCACCATAAACATGGAAAACTTCTGCCAGGTGTTGCCATGGGTCATGGCAGTAATGGTAAACAAGTACATCTCTCCAGGAGACTGGATATAGCTGATAATAAAACAGTGACAAAAAGTAAGGAAAACATAAAGACGAAATGAGAAAACCACTAACAGTAATTGACTTCCCTGAAATTAAAATAAAAGTAAATATGTACCCTCCCTCTTTCTTACCAATAGGAATATCAACTAAACTTTGGGAAAAGCTGCAGATCATAAAAAACCTGGTATAAATGGATTCTATTAACCACTCAAAATCCCATTATGCATTCCTTTATTTGAGAATTTTTTAAATTAATTACTTTTTGTATAATGATAGCATTGTGCCTAATTTGCTAACATTAGCAGGGAATTTAAAATACAGAGGTGTGAAACAAGGGTAATTGAAGTAGTAATTATATTTAAAGAGCTTTTTATATAATACACTTTCTCTTTATATGATGACATGGAAACATTTAAAATCATAACTTTTATAAACTGGAAGAAAACACAGAAATCATCAAGATTCTCCTTCAACCCTATCGCTTTATAAATAAAATCCAAACCAAAAGTGAGGCTTCCCTGGGTCATACGGTGAACTAATGTCATTCATTCATTCGTTTGTTTAATTTATTCATTCATTCGTTTGTTTAATTTAACATAGTTGAATGCCTACTTAAGGTGATGATAAAGACCTTGCCCAGCCTCACAAGGATTTATACAAGAGCAGTAGAGATAATCATCTGCCCACATAACTATAACACCAAATGTTGTAATGTAAGATCCACTAAAAAAGACTTGGTATCTTGAACATGAGAGCTATGGAAAACCAGAGAGAGGAGATAAAAGTGCAGAGAAGAAAAATTTAGAATTGGGTAGTAGAGGCTGGGGAGGTTGGGAGAGAGACAAAAAGTATCATAAGCAATGGTATAGTAGGAGGTTGGTGTGGCTTAGTTTGGTAATTTACAAGGTAAATTAGAAAGCAGGAAGAGTTAGGCTGCGGTCACATGGTTAAAAGTCTAGAACACCCTGCAAAGAAAGCTTGAATTCATTATGTAAAAAATGAGGACTGATGGAAGGCTGCCAAGTGAGGGAGAAACATAATCATAAAGAATGATTCTTTAAGAAAATTAATCCAGTAGCACAATAAAGGATGGTATGGTGGGTCAAGATCTGGAATGGAAGGTTATTGCAAAAGTTTGGGCTAAATAATCATGTACTAGGACAGTGACAAGGGATGCAGGTGATAGTGAGGCTCCCCATGTGGCACTTTAAGGTAGACTGGGCAAGGGCTGACCAGAGAGGGGTTCACAACTGACTCCAGAGAATGTTGGTGTCAGTCACTGAGAGAAGATCCATGGGAGAAAAAGGGGGTCTGAGGCAGAAGAGGAAGACTTCAATCTGGAATATACTCACAACAGAGTCCTAATGTGAACTCAAGTGTTTGATCTCTAAAGCCCAGCTTCCTTGCCCCTATTTCATATTATCTTTTCTAAGAGTTAATTAGGAAATAATTAATAGCCTAATAGTGAACCACAATTAATAAATTAGTTCTTAGTTGTGGATAAGAAACTAGATCTTGCATATCCTTCATGGTTTTCAATAACGGTCATTTTTTATCTTTTTCCTTGATAGTGATTTTATTGAATTAATAACAGTAATTTTAACATTACTTTCTATAGGAACACTTATATAGTGCTTATTTACAAGGTCCCAGGTATTGTTTAAATCTCTTTAATTTTTACAGCAACCTATTATTATCCTCCTTATACAAATAAACGGAGATATAGATTAAATCATCTGCCAAAGAGCATGCAGCTAATACCTGAGAGCGCAGGGTTTATGACCAGACACACAGTCTGACTTCAGACTCCATGATTCCAACCACTGCATGTGCTGCCTCACAGAACCACCTTCAGCTCCAGCCTTCCTGCCTTAGTGGTCTGAGCAGGTTGTGGAGCTGCTCTCTTCTCTCTAGATGGGATTAATTAGATTTTCTTTTTCTCTCTCTCCAGAAAGCTTCCAGAGAGGCAACTTTTTCAAATGCAACACACAGAATTGGAGCTGTCAGGCCAGGGCCCAGAATAGACATACAAAGTCATTTCTCACTAGTGTACCCATCACTGGCAAATCCATCTTTTTTCACTCCTGAAACAATACATGGGCAAGACACAGAGTAATGAAGAACATAAGGAATGTAAGTAAAGGCTGTTTCCAGAAACCCCTTTCCTTCAAGCGATGAGTTATCTGACTTAAACAAATATTTTGAAATACTTGGTTCTACTTTACCTTAACATAGTTGTTTCCGAATGTTTGACTTCCTCCTACTCTCGTATACACAAGACAATAGCAACATTTGGGTTTTTATGCTGAATGTCACTTCTACTGTCACAATCCCTTATCCTACCAATAATAAAAAAAAAATCTTTACTTAAAATTTATAATGTCAAGTGAATTTAATTAATTTCATTGCAACTTTGGAGTGAGTGCTATATATTTAAATTTTATTATGTTCCCTTGAGGTTTGCATAGTAAAAGTATGGCTACTAAACACAGTGAGCTCATTAACAAAGATACATTACTTAAAACCTGTGAAACCAAACTGACATGATTGACTATGGGGTGTTCAACTTTACATACTGTATATGTCAGATAGCTTCTTAAATCATGGCAAGAGCTGGCTATGACTCCTTAATGGGGAAGAGCCTGATCTTCCAGGGCCAGGAGTAATTGCTTCTCTACCTTTCAAATCTCTATGCTTATAATATGAGATTAAATTGAACTTTTGGAACAAGTAGCCCATAAAAAGACTTATCAGTAGTTGAGCTTGAGTTCTAGCTTTTTCCCTATATAACAAAAGCTCATAGCCCTTAAGTTGGTACGGCAATACATGATTAATAGCGTGAGCTGTGCTAATCTAGTGTTTCTAATCTTTCTTTTCTCCTGAAAAGACTGCCTTAGCTTTCTTGCCCTGTTTTTCTTAGGTACTGAAGTTTGAGAAGTCACAATGGTAGATTACATTCTTAAATGCTGTAAAATGCCAGAACCCACTCAAGATATAATTATAAACACTCATGGGGAGTGGAGATAAGTGAGAGAGGACATCATCCTGTTCTTCCATGCCTCATGAGAAATTCACCACCAGAGGATCACCTGCAAAGTAGACCCACAGAACATTATAATTAGCAGCTTAAAGCACTTTCCATTCACTGTTTAGTACCATCACCTCCCTATGGAGAATATTTAATAGCACATTGACCACTGACCTTAACATAAAAAGATTGTCCTGCTGAGCCCACCACAACTGCCACCCTCAGCGTGTGCCATGAGTTGTTTGGCTCATAGCAAGGAGACAGCTGAGCCTCTCTTTCTCATTCAGGTCCCCTGTGGCCAGCATAAGCATCATCACTGGTTGTGGAGAGAAAGCACTGCAGATGCAGGCCTTGGCTAGAGATAAGGGCCACCACGGACAGCCCTGGGAAGGGAGACAATACTGTTGGTTTCATTAGCTCCATGCACTGATCTGTTTAACAAATATCACAGAATACAAGTGTGGATATTTTTGGTAATAGGCAAAGCTATAACATTAGCATCAGGGAGTAGATGTAGCTCTGTGGTTGAGTGCCTGCCTCACACATACAAGATCCCAGGTTGAATCCCTGGTACCTCCTAAAAAAATAAAAATAAAAAATTAGTGTCATACATTTTAAAATCTGGTTAATAGTTATGTGTCTGCTAATCATAGCTTCTCAAACTTTTCTAGCACTGATGAGTGAGAGAAACTGTAACTGGCATTAACGGGCCTGGCATGGAGGAAACCAATCTAGTGGCATCAGACTAAAGTTCAGAGACTGGTTTATAGTCAGGTTGAGAGAGTAAAGGGACAAAGTTCACCATTACAAGCAGAAGAGGGAGCAGAAGCAAAAAACTCAAAGAAGGAAGGGAACAAAACTCCAAGAGTGATAAGAGGTATATTGGTGGGTTCACTTAAAGAGAAAATTTTTTTAAAATTTTTATTGAAGTATATCATTCACACGTGAACACACATAAACAATAAGTGTATAGTAAAGATTGGGAACTTACAAAATAAATATACATAGCATCACACAGGGGTCTCATACATCACCCTTCCACCAACTCTTTGCATTGGTGTGAAACATTTGTTACAAACTATGAATAGTCTGATAATATTATCTCATAATCTGTAAGGAAGAGAAAATTATTTTAAGCTAGATAATTATTTTAAGCTAGATAGTATAAAAAATAGCTTAAGCCAGAAAACCCTCTGTAAAGGTGGATGTTCATATCGCCTAAACTCTGAAAGTGAAAGAAGAGACTATCAATTACTAGGACCCAACAAGCATTTTTGAATTTACTACCCTGACCAACCAGCAGATAGCCGTGAGCAGAGAAATGAAGAATATTATTCATGAATAAGTAAACGTAAGAGAATCAAATAGTACCTTAGGTCATTTTCATAAAGTTGCTCCTTCTATGGAGGACTTTTTTTTCCCCAGTTGTAATGGATGCAGGAAAACTTACACTAAAGATTACTGTGACTTGCCCAAAATAACTAATGGCTGGCAATTAAAGCTACAGAGAAAAACCGATAAAGCAATATTCTCAAGGTATTAAATCATATACTTAAATAACAAAGTATTCAATTTCATTAGTAAGAATAAGCAACTAGTTCAAACCCATTTTCTAGGTCTTCTGTTTCTATCCTTGCTGCATCAGCAGACCTCCACAATGGTCAGCAGGAGATAGGGTGGGAGTCTAACCACAGGGCTTTAAGCTGGGCACGGGCACCCCAGGAGAGAGGAGATCTGAGGGGATAGGAAGAAACACAGAGTGTGGGGGAGTGATAATCACAACAATGAAGATTGCTATAAATCTAAAGGAAGACCAAGGCTGGGGTAAAATCCAGGATGATTAGCCAGGAGTCAGTACTGAGAGCAACTTCTTAAGGTGGGCTGAGCTACTCTTCTGTGTGGGCATAGGAGGTAGGTATAACATGGGTTTGTGGGCCAGCTGGAACCCCTCTTCCTCTTCTACCACCTGTCTGCCAGCAACTAGACATTGACAAAACTCACAGCTCAAGAGTCTGGGGGATAACTGGATCTGAGTGCACATTCTGGCTCTACAACTTCCTAAACCATGTGTTATTGAATATGTGTTTCTATTTCTCCCTCAACCTCAATTTCCCAATACGTGAAGTGGGTGTAATACTATTACTTATTGTTTTCTTGGTATTGTAAGAACTAAATGAATTACTGCCTAATTTATAATTAAATTTTATTAATGACTCTTTTGAGGAAAGGATTGCCTGCTATCTTTAAAACAGCCAGCATCCCTAGGCAGATAAGGAGGAATGGATGTCACTTAGAGTAGGTGTGCTTTAGTCTGTTATTAATTCTATTATAGGAAAGACCAGGTAAGATGAAAGTACTGGTATGTATGGGTACGTGGGGAGAGGGTTGGATACAAAGGAGAAAAAGATACAGAACACTACGGAGAGAGGCACACTAATTTCATCTATTACCAACTTTGGTGATTTTCCCTGGAGCCAGACCTCTTTACCAAGCATCCTGTGTGCAAGCACTGTCTCACTGAGTTGGGTAAAAACTTTTTGTGAATAAAGAGTCCTTGCTAGAGTTAAGGGAAATGTTTCTCACCAAGGAACACATGAATCTGATGTTGAACAGCTGACCCTTGGTGTTGGAGATAGGCCCGCACTTTTATGCACTAGTCAATCCTCCTGAAAGCAACCATCTTGCTCTGCAGGCTTGGAGCTCGGTATTGCTTCAGGAGATCCTCCCTTCTAGGGAACATTTTAATATTGATTATTATTATTGTATTTTATCACATGCCAGAAAGGAAGACAACCTTAAAATCAATTTGCATTCTTTAGTTCTTAATAAAGACTTTTATTTACAGAAATACCCCTCAGATTTTTGGCACACACACCCCTTTTATTGAAAGGCCAATCTGAATCTATTATTTTATGGCCATAAGTGGTTTCATTTCCCTGAAGTGGAATGTTGCTTGCTTAAATATAGGGTTGAACATACAAGGTATTTAAAAATTTTAATTTAAAAGCCCTACATAAATGGTCTCTGGAATGAGCTGCTTGTATCATGAACTGTCATAGACACAACCTGTCTTAAGTTAAATCAATATTTCATTTTTGTTTTGTAAGTTGTATTACATTTTCATAAGAAAATGATAAGCACTGCTAACATCACTGCCCTTTCCAAAGTGTACCTAAGGGAGTGGATATGGCTCAAGCACTTGAGTGCCTGCATACCACATGGGAAGTCCCAAGTTCACTTCCCAGTGTCTCCTGAAAAAACAAACAACAAGCAAAACTGATGATAAAACCAACTCAGGGAAACTGATGTGGCTCAGTAGTTGAGCACCAGCTAACCACATACGAGGTCCCGGGTTCATTCCCCAGCCCCAGGTGGTGCAAAAAAAAAAAAAGTGTATCTAAACCACAAGCAAAGTTTTCTTCTGGAGAAGATATGCTCCAAAGAAGATTTCTTTAAGTGTCCATCATGGAAGTGAGACATGTTTATAAACCTAAATGTAGTAACAGAAGAATTATCCTAACAGGTAAGGACCTTGCTCCATCATATTTAATATTCAATCACTAACAATGGACTGAGTGGAATAATGAGTTGATCACTGGGTAAGATTTTATTTCCTTGTATTAGTCTTATGCTCTCCTTATTAGAGTTTCAAGGAATGCTTATAGCACTAACTTGTAATTTAGCAAATTCCATTTGTCTAATTCCTTAATGATCCCATCATGGTTATATTTCAAAGTGAAATATTAAGAAATAAACTATTGATTAAAACTGTAAAAAAAGTTACTATGCTAATTATTCTTAAAGAATAAGAAAAATAAGCTAAAGAAGGTGTGTTCTCTACCTTTCTGTATGTGCTAGCTTAAGATAAAAAATCCAAATAGAGAAAAACTGTATAAACTTCCTCTAAAACCTAAGAGACTATAGGGTAGCCATTAAATCTACTAATAGCCTGGATGTTGGAGGAAATCAAATCTGGGCATTTAATTGTATTTATAAAAAGCTGTGAGGTACATTCGGTTGAGCAGGGAAGTAACTTCCTCAGCCACAATTTGGCAAAGGGACCCAAGGCAAGGACTCACTGTGGGCATTGGGAAAGCATATGAGCTTTGTGAAGACTGATTTCCTATGAAATCTATGTCCACAAGCAGTCTACCTACTTGGGAATAGGAATGTGCATTCTAAGCACTATAATAAATTTCTTAAAATTCTGAGTTGGAGCATTTGCAAGATTTATTGTGGAGGAAAGGTGGGCTTCAATAAATCATAAATGTTCCCAGGTATATAAGAAGTATAACCTGACCTCTTCATGGTAGCTACATATTTAAGGGAACACAGTAAAATTAAAAATATTTTTTTTAATGAATGGAATGGAAGTTATTTCATTTTCTTTGATCAATTTTTATTTTATTTTTAAATTTCTAACCTGGATGGTATTACAGGAGATAAGGGAAGAGGGGAAATTTGAAAATGAAGAAGGAAGGAATAAAGTAAATAAGAAAAGAAAAAAAAAAGGATAAATCAAAGACAGGAAAAAGCAGTATGCAGAACATGACCATGGAAAGTGGGAAATACCTTGGCTTATCTCAGGAGACTTGGTTCTACTTCCAGGTGGGAAATAACTAGCAGTTAAGTGACAAAAATGACTTTCATTATTGTCAGTTACAAAATGTAGGGTTTGAATAAAATCAACTTCCAGAATGCCTCCAATTCTAATAATCACTATGGTTATAAAAGTGAAAATATATCTACATTTGTGTACACACACCCGTGTGGGTATACATATACAATTTATATATTACGTTTTTTAATTACTATGGATGGACTATTCATACTTAGAAACGTCAAAAATTTAATATAAAATCATAAAGGAAGAAAACATACAAGACATATACAGCCTCCCACACACACAAAAAAGAGGAATTGTATGATTTCAGTAACCAACTCTTCTCAACATTAATACCCAAGTATCCATTTAAACACAAGAGAGACCTTAAAATGGACCTGTGTATTACACAGAACTTCAATATTTTTAAGTCCTACTTGCCACCAGTTTGGATTTAGAGCATATCTTTTCAAAGCATTTTCATTAATTTTCTCATTTTTCTTTCTAAAAGACCTTTGAACATTTTAGAAGACAATAAAAAAATTGTTTATATTTTATAAATGAAGAAATAAGACACAAATAGAAGTGATTTATCCAATAATAGCCAGAAAGTGAAAGATAACAGACTTGGCTCCCAATTTATAGTTCAGTGGCCTATTTTACAGATAATAATATAAATCTCTATATATTATCATGCAACTAGCTACACATGATTCTTACAGCATTAATTGAAATGTTTATTTGAAGTGTCTTGAGCAAGTTCACACAACTCTTAAACAGAAAAGAGAATCTAAACTTGTATCTTCTCTAAGACTAGTGTTCAATTAAATACTTTCTGGAATACTCCATGGTTGAATTACTTCTAATTTATTAATGTTTCTCTCATGTATTTTTTAAATACATCTCTCAGACTCTCTCACATGAGTATCACTATTTTACAGATCAAGATGGAATATGGCATAGTAGTTAAAAATGTAAACTCTGGAATCAGACAACATCATTTACCAGCACATGTCCTTGTTCTAATAACTTCACGCATTTGTGCCTCAGTTTTCTAATCTATAAAATAAGGATAATTTTAGTACCTACCTCATAGTGAGTCTAATACAAACAAAGTGCTTAGCTTCTGGCACATAAAAACTTCTTGATAAATTAGTCACATCACACCAATTGTCTGTGGATAACACATGTATGATCATGTATTATATTCACTCAACCATTGCTTACTGAACACTTACGTGCTTGGTACTGTGGTAGGTGTGAGATAACCATAGACTCGGCTTTCAAGAAGCAGTTCATATCCTCCTGTCTTGCTATTTAGTGAAGTTGTCCATGGCTCAGCTTTTAGAGAAAGCTACCAACACTCTATGTAGATGGACCAGATTCATAGTTACTAAAAGAATGTAGACAGTTCAGAAGTATACTGCACCTACATTTCTTCTGGGTCACAAAGGAGTTTTCATAACTCATTGTAAAGATATTGGTGATGCATTAATTAGGGTAAACCATTTGTACTCTGCCCTCTGCAATGTGTGATTAAGATTCAGAACTGGCATCAAAAACCAAAAGCCTGCCCTTCTATTTGAATGGCTTTTTTCTCATAACCACAAGTGATTTGGGAGATAAGAATGTTTAAGAAGACCTATGGTAATGATAGCAAGGATTGGATTAATCATATACTGAACTAATTCAGTACATTTAGGTTGTTGAATATGTGCTAGATCTTTGTTATTGAAATATACTGTTGCAAATCTACAACTCCAGCTCATAACTGTAAGTCTCCATTCACTTGTTCCTTATTTTAATTATGTAATTTTTTATTTCACAAGTTATCTGAGAACAATAGTTATCAGGTTGTAGCAGAACAGTGTGTACAAGATTAAAAGGTAAGATAGAGATGGTAGAGGCTTTGAAGGCATGAGAAAAATAGATGAACAAATGGTAAGATGGCCAGAGTATTCCAACCAGATCTTCACTAGTTTCAGGAAGGAAGGAAAGGAGGGAGGGAGAGAGAGAGGAAATATAAGATTTCCTATTTTATTTTCTAATGCTAGTATATTTAATATTTAGCTTTTAATATTCCCCTACTTATTTGAAATACAGACAGTAGAATAGTGGTTTAAGTAAATTATAGCAAATCCACAAAATAGAGTATTAGGCAGTATTAATATAACAGTTTTGAAGTATATTGAAAGCATAGTCGAAAGTAACATTTCATGTCATAGGAAAATCTTATGATAATGTTACAAGCAAAACAGACTATTTAAACCTATGTAGACAGAGGATATAAGTTATACATGAGATATAGTTTTTTTAAAAATATCCTGCATATGCAGAGATAAGTTAAGAAATAAATATGACAAAATGTTAGCACTGATTATTCCTAGGTGATGCTATCATAGATTATGTTTATTTGCTTCTTATAATTTCCTAAAATAAATGTCTGATCTTAATAATAAGAAAAAATTTCAATTGTTAATTTTTTTAAATGGAAAGCACAGACAGCAAACTGAGAAGACCCAAGATGGGTACAGAGTAGAAGCTCTAACAATCAGCTCATCCTCCAGGCAACTAATAATCAACCAAAATCTGTCCAGATTAACTGTTTGGGGGAACTCCAGAGACCAGAAGAATAGTGCACCACCCAAGGAGAAACAGGAAGAGGAGACTGGCCATCTGCAGTGAAGATTCCTGAGTAGACTCCTCAACTGGCCAGGTGGGCCACCTCTGAACCCACTCCCTGGCTGGAAGGAGAAGTTTTTCCCCTAAAGCAGAGGAGGGGAAGTGGCCTGGCACCTACTACAGCTGTTGACTGGAAAATATGACTACCTGGATTCCAATCTTGAGCACAGTTGAGGTTTAAACCTGCCCAAGCCACCAAGAAGCCAGCAGCATTTGTGCTGTCTTCATCTCCACAGGAGTGGAAGCTGGGGTGACTACAAGACACAGGGGCAGTGGAGAGCAGAAATCCAGCACTCCCAGTCTGGAAAGCCACTGTGTAGGCCTCCATACCCAGCTGGAGTAGAAACTGGGTAATGCTTGAACACATTCTTGGGGCAGAGGATGCAGATTGACATTGGGCCCCAGTGCACCCTGGAAGGAGGGAAAGTGAGCACTTTCTCATGGGCAGTGCAGGAAGATTCACCCTGCCCACCTTGAAGGGCTGCTGCACACTTGATGGCCCTGGACAGAGAGGAAGCATTCACTCTCCTGTGGGCAGGGCAGGCAGACCCACCCATCCACCTTGGAGGGCTACTACACACTGGGCCCCAAGGAGCCTCTGGATGGAGAGGACGTGCATACTCTTTTAGCAGGCAGATTCACCCTGCCCACCTTGAAGGACTGCCACACCATCTGCATCCATGGATAGAGAGGAAGTGTGTATTCTCTCAAGGATGGGGGGTCAGATTCACCCCATCCACCTTAAAAGGGCTACTGCACACTTAGCCCCAGGGTGCCCCTGGACAGAGAAGAAGCACACACACTCTCACAGGCAGGATAGACAGATTCATCCCATCCAACTTAAAAGGGACAATGCACACTAGGCTCCAGTGCCCCCTGAAAGGAGGGGAATTGCTCACTCTCTCAGTGGGCAATGTGGACAGATTCACTCCACCCATCTTGAACAGTTGCTGCATAGGCTAATCCCCAAGGTGCCCCAGGAAGGAAAGGAAACAAGAACTGTCCAATCACTTGCTCTTGACAGTGCAGGCAGTCACCTCACCCTCCTGGGTGGGCAGGTCCAGCACAGGTGGTGACAATAGATCAGAGAATTCAGATCTCTGGCTGGGAGTTGTGCAACAGTTTCATCACTGGCAGGCTGGCAATGTCAGCCACAACCACACCCCCATCAAGAACCAAGTCAGCTGAGAATTAAAGGCACAGAAAACCTCAGGGCAGCAGGGAACAACTGGATAAAGAGGGTTACCTGCTGGGTACTTTATGAAAACCTAGATTGGGAGAGACAGCAAAGAGAAGACTGGAGGCATTTAGGGTTTCATCTCCAGAGCACATTGGAGTCAATCTACACTCCCTTCATAGGTGCCCTGAGCCTGTTTCAACTGGGAAACCAGAGCTAGGAAGGTTGCCTCCAGGTCATTTTCTATATCCAGAAAATAGAAGTGAAAGAAGACAAGGAGTAGTAAAAATATAGAAAGGCAAATAATAACAAACAGAACAGACAAAAATTTACAGAGGAACAGATGAAACTCAGTAAAAAGCCAACCAATAAGGGAAGTGGACTTGGCCCAATGGATAGGGCATCCACTTACCACATTGGAGGTCCATGGGTCAAACCCCGGGCCTCCTTGACCCGTATGGAGCTGGCCTCATAAGGAGAGCCACCCAGCATGAAAGAAAGTGCAGCCTGCCCAGAAATGGCGCCGCACACATGGAGAGCTGACACAACAAAAAGAAACACAGATTCCCGGTGCTGCTGATAAGGATTGAAGCAGTCACAGAAGAACCCCCGATCAAAAAACACAGACTGGCAGGCTATAGGCTATCTACGAGAGTCTCATCTTAAACTAAAGACACAAAGAGTCTGAAAGTAAAAGGTTATGGAAAAAAAGATTTCCCTGCAAACAGTATTCAGAAAAGAGCTGGAGAGGGAGCAGATAGGTATAGTTCAGTAATTGAGCACCTACTTTGCATGTATAATAGATACTAATAGAATCAAATATTTAGATATAAATTAACCAAGGATATGAAGGACTTGTATTCAGAAAACTGCAAAATATTTCTAAAAGAAACCAAAGAAGACTTACATAAATAGAAGCACATTCCATGTTCATAGACTGGAAGAATAAATATCGTTAAAATGTCAATTCTACCTGAATTTATCTACAGATTCAACACATTCCCAATAAAACTTTTAAAACAGAATTGGAAAAACCAATTGTCAAGTTTATTTGGAAGGGTAATAGGTCCCAAATAGCCAAAATTATCTTAAAAAGGAAGAACAAAGTTGGAGGACTCTCACTTCCTGACTTTAAAGCATATTACTTAGCTACAGTGGCAAAAACAGCATGGTACTGGCATAAAGATAGATATGTTGACCAATGGACTAGAATTGAGTGTTCAAAAATAGATCCTCAAATTAATGGTGAAGTTATTTTTGACAAGGCTGTCAACTTCACCCAGCTGGGGCAGAACAGTCTTTAACAAACAGTGCTGGGAGAGCTGGATATCCATACCCAAAAGGAAGAAGGAGGACCCCATCTCCCACCTTACAGAAAATTGAACTCAAAATGGGTCAATGACCTAAATATAAAAGCTGTGACCATAAAACTCCTAGAAGAAATTGTAGGGAAACATCCTCAATCTCTTGAGGTGTGTGGTGGCTGCTTAAACCTTACACCTGAAGTATGAGCAACAAAAGAATAAATAGATAAATGGGACTTCCTCAACCTTAAACACTTTTGTGCTTCAAAGGACTTTGTCAAGAAATTGAAAGGACAGTTAACTCAATGGGAGAAAATATTTGGAAATCACATATCTGATAAGAGCTTAATATCCATGTTACATAAAGAGATCATACAATGTAATGGAAAAAAAACAAGCAAATTAATTTAAAAATGAGTCAAATACTTGAATAGACATTTCTCCAAAGAGGAAAGATAAATGCCCAAAAAGCACATGAATAAATGTTCAACATCATTAGCTATTAAGGAAATACAGATCAAAACTACACTGAGATATCATTTCATGACTTGTAGAATGGTCATTATTATAAGAACAGAAAAGTTTAAGTGCTGAAGAGGATGTGGAGAAATAGGAACACTCCTTCAGTGTTGTGGGAATGTAGAATAGTATAACCTCTGTGGAAGACAGTTTGGTGGTTCCTCAAGAAACTAAATATAAAACTGCCTTATGATCCAGCAATCCCATTACTAGAAATATATTCAGAAGCAAGGATGAGAACTGACATTTGCATACAGATGTTCATAGCAGCATTATTCACGATTGTTAAAATATGGAAGCAACCCAAGTGTCCATCAACAGATGAACAGATAAAATGTGGTATATACCTACAATGGAATACTATCCAGCTGTAAGAAGAAATGAACCTGGGATCCATATGACAACATGGATGAACCTTGAGGACATTATGTTGAGTGAAATAACTCAGACACAAAAGGACAAATATACTATAGTTTCACTAATACGAACTGAAATGATGAGTAAATCCATGGAGGTAAACTCTAAGAATATACGTTACTAGGAAATTTAATGTGCATTAAGAATGGAAGCTGAGCTTAATGTACGTAGAATTTTTAATAAGGTTTATTTATAAATGTGATTGTGACTGAAAGGGGTAATCTGTGGGTGTAATATTTCAATTGAAAGGAAGCTAGAGAACAACGCAGGGACTATGAAACATAGTGATTTTGGTGGTGGATGAAGATTGTGGTTAATATTAACTATAAGAATGTTCTTCCTTTACAAAGTGTTAAGTATACGGTGACACGTGGGAAAATTACAACTAATGTCACTTATGGGTTATAGTTAACAGTAACATTGTAATATTTTTGCAGCAGTGGCAAAGAAGATATTAATC
Organism: Dasypus novemcinctus; assembly: GCF_030445035.2. NCBI lineage: Eukaryota > Metazoa > Chordata > Mammalia > Cingulata > Dasypodidae > Dasypus > Dasypus novemcinctus. The sequence continues at coordinate 31,514,788 of NC_080683.1, read as the reverse complement.
AATTCTAAGGGACAACAATAGAGGGAAATAAGGGGGTATGGGATTTAGCCTTTTAGAATAACAAAAACATTCTTAAAGTGACTGAGATGATGACAGCCTAAGTCTTTGATGACTATGAGAGCCACTGTGTGTACGCACTGAATGGATTGTACAAAGCAAGGGACTGCATAACACAGTGAATCCTGTGGTAGAAGATTGACTGTGGTTAACAGAACAAACATAAGAACATTCTCTCATGAACTAATAGAAGTATATAAAACTAATATAAGGTGCCATTAACTGGGCGGTTGGGGGAAAAATACACCAAATGTAAGATATTGGTTATAATTAGCGGTAATGTTTTGAAGATGCTCCTTCATAGTTTATACCAATTGTTTCACAACAATGCAAGGTGTAAGTGGTGGGATGACCCCTGTATAATGATATGCATGTTTGTTTTGTTAACCACAACTTATACTATACACTCTTTGTTTACAGATGTTCATGTTGAATGACAAACTTCAATTTTAAAAAGTTAAAAAAAATGCAAGGCAGGAATCTAACAAATCAAATCAATTAGAAAATTTTCCTGTATAAGTACAGGAAAAACATTGTTTTTAATTCTACTCATCTTGAAAAAGGATAAGCATATTAAATAGTCATCAACTAACCTTTCAGTGTGATATTAAAGATTTAATACTCATATAATAAGCTTCGTTGTTTTAAATTACCAATAAGGAGATATTTAACAGAGTCCTTGCTATCAAGAGAGCAAAATCTAAGCAAACATAGCATTTAAATTGCTGCCACATTTTAACCAAGGTTTCCAAAGTTTTCCATGGCTGGGTCAAATACTTGTATGTGTGCTAAAATTGTCAACACTCAAGAACTGATGTCATACACATACATATGTATATATATATATTGTGTGTGTTTACACATACAAAATTCACATTCCACTTACTACGTTTATTCATAAAATATTTTTAAAAGTTTAAAATCAAAGCATTTCAGTCTAGTGCATGTCTATATACATCCTTAACAAAAGTATTTTTGAAAAAAATGAAGAAATGTAATATTTATCTTGTGTGATATACTAGCTTCTTTAAAAAATCAAAAATATGATTTCAGATATAGAGTAGAAGGGAGCTGTATTAACTACAGTAACTCCCAAGATGGGAATCTTGTATTGTGAAGGCAAAGGTCTGAAAAAGAGAGAGAACACAAAAGTAAAATGCGGCGGCTTGCTCGGTCGGTAGAGGTGGGGTCTGGCTGCGGACGAGGGGTCGGTCCAGCTCTGGACGAGGGGTCGGTCCCACCTGGGACGAGGGGTCAGTCCGGCAGCAGATGAGGGATCGGTCTCACAAGGGGTTGCGCGGTTCGGCTGACGGGGTCGCCCGGCGAAGCCGGCGACAAAGGGGTCGCCCGGAGAAGCAGGCGACGAACTGGGGACAAGGGAGGCCAGGCCCTTGTCGGGGGCTCTCAGGACTGGAGGGTGCACGGCAGAAGAACTACTGCGGAGACAAGGTAAACACGCAAGTCCACTTTATTGAGGGAGAGGCAACAGTTTTATAGGGGCTGGGGAAGGCTGATTGGTCGAAGCCATGCCCTGTTCTGATTGGTTGCCGGCGAAATGTCAGTGGGCGGTACTGGACGGGGGAGGGGTGGTGGTTAGGGATTGGCTGTCGCTGTTGCTGGGGGAAGGGGCAGGGTTTAGGGATTGGTGGCTGCTGTTGCTGGGGTGGAGGGCAGACTGGATTTTTCTGCCCACGCCTGGCTGTTGCTGCTGTCGGGGGAGGGGAAAAGGGCAGACTGGATTTCTCCGCCCACGCCTGGCTGTTGCTGCTGTCGGGGGAGGGGAAAAGGGCAGACTGGAATTTTCCGCCCTGCGCCTGTGCAGGGAGAAGGAAGAAGAAGGGTGCCGCCCCACAGGCATCGTGTGGCGCCATCCGGGAGGAGGGGCGGCCACGGAAGCATGGCTGCCGAGAAGGGGAGACCCGAGGGCACTCTGCGCCCATGCCGAGCTTCCTTCAGGGGTGGCGGTGAGTCCGACCAACCACCCTATTATGGGGGCAGCGGCTTGGCCTGCCGCGGCTGCTCCCCCGCCAGGCCAGCAAACTACACTTCAGCCCGAGGGGTGACCGCATTTCCCCCTTCTTTTCAAATAAGGGCCAGGATGGCAGCAGCAACAAGTAGCTGAGGCCCAAGAGGCAGTAAGCAATGAGGGAAGCGGGGCTGAAGAGGGAGGTGAGTATGACGGGGATATAAATGTACAATTTAGGGGGCGGTATCTTGCTGTTGCAAGCAAGGGTGGCCAATGTCCAATTCTTGTTGATCTTGGCGGCTATAAGAGCCATCTGTTGTTAAAAGTCCAGGATGACAGCGCGTTGCAGGTAGTTGATCTCTCCTTGGCAGCGAAGACATTGTAGGAGAGGATTACTTTTTCCTGCCAGAGGCTTACTGTCCAATTAAAAGGCTGATGGCTGGGGTTGGTGAGTGCAATGGGGAGTGTGAGGAAAAGAAGGGTGACGGTTTTGGACAAGAGGAGGCTTGGTGAAGTCATTATGGGAGGAAGATAAGGAGTAAAGCATAAAAGAGGATAGTAAACAGAAAGGCGATGGAGAGTAGAATTCGTTGGCCGAGGTTCCAATCTTCTGGGGCGGTAGCGGCTAGACAGGTGACGGAAAATATTATCAAGAAAGCAAAGGTTATGAGGAAGAAATAAAGTATTAAAGGCTGTGGGGGAAGTGAGACGATCATTTAGAGGATAGGGTTGAGAATGGTATGTTTAAGACAGAAGCTTTGTGGTTTGTAGGAGACTGCTTTATAAACGAAGGAGAATGAGGGCAGTAAATATAGTAACGATAGATAGGAAGATGACAGTGAGGAGGAGTCTTTGTTTAAGGTTCCAATCGTCCGGCGCAACAGTGGCTAGGCCGATAGCGAGGGGTGTTGCTAAATAGACAATGGCTGCAAAGACAAAATCATCTTCTGTTTCCTTAAGAATAACTTTTCTTTAAATACTTAGTAGCATGCAATATTAGAAACCGTTTCCTAAAAGCAAGTTGGCAGGGGAGCTTGGTTGCTGTTAATCTTTCCTGTTATAAAATTACCTTTTATTATTATTATCATCAATTCAGTTTTATATACTTTAGGACAAAATACGTCTTTTTGCAAAACTTATTACATTTCCGTTAGCATTTTTACAAACTTTTAACCTTTTTAATATTCATATAAGTTTTACATTCTTTATATTATCCTGTGAAGAAAAATAAGTTATTCATTTTAATCTAGGCAAGAACTTTTTATGAAGACATACAGTTAATTTTGTTAATTAAGACTTACAATTTTTTTTTAAATTGTAGATATCTTATTAACATTTAAACTTATGTATTAATATAATAAACTTAAGTATTAATATAAGCGCTTATTTAATTTTTGGCCATTTGAATAGAGCTCTTTTAAAGATTTCTAGTAATTTATATTTACCATCCGGAGGTATCACAATATACGTTGACATTGAACGAACAGACAGACAAACACAGAACAATTACAACACGTTAACAGAAATATATAATTTATTTACAGTTGACTCATAATTCTTACTTTCTTGGTATAGCTGCTTTTAAATCCTTTTTTATATAGCATATCATAGATTATACCCTTCAAGATTTCTTCTGGACTTCATGTTGCCTGTAATAAGCCAGGAGGGAATCTTTTACCTTCCTGCTCCACAGCAAAAGTGACCCTATCTATAAGGCGAGTATAGGTGTCCGGGTCCCAAAGCTGACACGTGGTAAGCCACGGATTAAAGGGGAGAAGAAGGTCCCAATATACTTGGAGCTGTTTCAAAGAGATCTTACACTGGTGAGTGTCTAGGAGACCGGCGAGGGCCCGAACTTGTGGGGCTTGCTTAGCAGATAGGATGTTACCCATTGCTAATGGCCTTTTGGAGCCGATAAGGAAAGGGGCCCTTACCTTGAGAGTGCGGCGATGGGAACCGAGGTGTGCGGTGAGACGAGGGGTCGGAGCCGGTGGGGCTCTGACGGTGGTCGCGGGCCAAAAGAAGGCCCCGACGAGGAGAGGGCGGGACGATGAGCAGTGGAGCAAGGCAAAGGGGAGCAAGCATGGAGGGGAGGAGGCAGAGGTGAAGGCAGGGGTGGAGGTGCTCAGGCACGCGCTCCTGAGAGTTTTATTGGCGCCTCTTAATCATAGCGGGTCGGTATAAGCCCCCAACATGGAAGGAGAAAGCCATCCAGCGATTCTCCCAGACCGCCGTGGATCATATGAGGTCACCAAGGTTCAGGAGCAGCAATGCAGAGCGAAAAGATAGGGGTGAGAAGAGAGGAGGGCGTAGGGCTGTGGTAAGGTTACTTCAGATGTGCAAGCGCATGCTCCCGAGAAATCCAAGGCTCCTCTTAATCATAGCGGGTCGGTATAAGCCCCCGACATGGAAGGAGAAAGCCATCCAGCGATTCTCCCAGACCGCCGTGGATCGTATGAGGTAGCCAAGGCTCAGGTAGCAGCAATGTTGCATGAGAGAAGTCCCAAGGTGAGAAGAGAGGAGGGGGGGGTCGCCAGGTTATGGAGTGAGGCTGTGGTGGAGTTGCCTTGCCCCACGTTGGGCGCCAACTGCGGCGGCTTGCTCGGTCGGTAGAGGTGGGGTCTGGCTGCGGACGAGGGGTTGGTCCAGCTCTGGACGAGGGGTCGGTCCCGCTTGGGGCGAGGGGTCGGTCCCACCTGGGACGAGGGGTCGGTCCGGCAGCAGATGAGGGATCGGTCTCACAAGGGGTTGCGCGGTTCGGCTGACGGGGTCGCCCGGCGAAGCCGGCGACAAAGGGGTCGCCCGGAGAAGCAGGCGACAAACTGGGGACAAGGGAGGCCAGGCCCTTGTCGGGGGCTCTCAGGACTGGAGGGTGCACGGCAGAAGAACTACCGCGGAGACAAGGTAAACACGCAAGTCCACTTTATTGAGGGAGAGGCAACAGTTTTATAGGGGCTGGGGAAGGCTGACTGGTCGAAGCCACGCCCTGTTCTGATTGGTTGCCGGCGAAAGGTCAGTGGGCGGTACTGGACGGGGGAGGGGTGGTGGTTAGGGATTGGCTGTCGCTGTTGCTGGGGGAAGGGGCAGGGTTTAGGGATTGGTGGCTGCTGTTGCTGGGGTGGAGGGCAGACTGGATTTTTCTGCCCACGCCTGGCTGTTGCTGCTGTCAGGGGAGGGGAAAAGGGCAGACTGGATTTTTCCGCCCACGCCTGGCTGTTGCTGCTGTCAGGGGAGGGGAAAAGGGCAGACTGGAATTTTCCGCCCTGCGCCTGCGCAGGGAGAAAGAAGAAGAAGGGTGCCGCCCCACAAGGCATCGTGTGGCGCCATCCGGGAGGAGGGGCGGCCGCGGAAGCATGGCTGCCGAGAAGGGGAGACCCGAGGGCACTCTGCGCCCATGCCGAGCTTCCTTCAGGGGTGGCGGTGAGTCCGACCAACCACCCTATTATGGGGGCAGCGGCGTGGCCTGCCGCGGCTGCTCCCCCGCCAGGCCAGCAAACCACACTTCAGCCCGAGGGGTGACCGCATAAAATATTTCAAAGGAAAAAATATGTATATATATGTAAGAATTTAATGGGGAGAGAGCACATAAAAAAACTTGGTGGAAAATCATTCATACTGGTCATGCCAAAAGGGGCAAAATGAAAGGTTACCATTGCACTGAAGTTAAATACCAACCCTGAGTGAACACTAGTACTTCTACCCTGCATTGAGTCTGTGGAACTAAAATAAACCACCATGACTATGGATTCTTTTTTTTGCAGGAGAAACACACACTAAAAAAAAAAAGTGTGAGAATATCTAGGATTCTACACTCTGTATTCTATATTATAGAAAAGTAAGTAAAGCTTGTAATTTTTAGGGGGTGTATTTGAGAACTTCTTAACTTGGGCTGCTTGAGTCTCTTTTTCTCCACACTAGGAGGTTTAATTTTTCAATTTGAGGCACTATTGGTATAAAGCATGCCTCATTAGTTTGTGGGAGGTAGCTGGTCTTCATTAATTCAGTTCTCACTTCATTTGCTTTGCACACAGTCATAATTAGCTTCCAAATAACTTAGGTAACTTCAATAGATTTATGGCTACAATTTTACTCTACATTCACTTTTTTTACTCCCTTTCTTCCTTTTCTGATATTCTATAATAGTAGTTAAAATTTAAAAGGATAAACCTACTTTGGGGAGATATTTGATGCTAAAACTTTTGACATTCAGTTGTTTTGTATAATTAATGCACAGTGATTTTGGCATTTTAATAATTTTCTTACTTTGGAGACTAATAAAAAGGGAAACGACCGAGTTTTTAAAACCTGTTGAAAAATATTTTAAACTATAAATTCAATGAGTATATCCAATCCTCATGCCATTTTAGCATTCTGTATTTATTGCTTCAATCTATACAGAAAATGTTAACACTGTATTTCTGAAACACTACTTTGATCTTTGATATGGGAATTATACTACATAAATCAAGGCTGTGAGTTAATACTGATATTATGTTAGAGTAGGAAAAAATAGAATAAAAAAAATAGTTTGCAGCTATCCCATACAGAGTTAGATCTCTTTCTCTACCTCTTGAATCTGGGCTTTGCCATGTGACTTCTCTGGCCAACAGGACTTACAGAAACATGGGACAAGTAGAGGCTTGAAGAATGGAAATTTATGAAGAAGTCTGCGCTAGTCTGCTAGAGTCTAGAAATTCGTGACCCAGCCACTACATTACCCAAGCCAACTGCCAGGCTTGTGAGTGAAAATATCTAGGACCAACCAGTTCCCAAATGAACTCCCAGCTGACTACTGCCAAGTAAGTAAGCCCAGGTGAGACCATCAGAAAAACTGCCCATCAAAACTTAGCTCAAACTGCTGATCCACAGAATCATGACCTAATGATCTTCATTTTAAGTCACTAAGTTTTGAGGTTCTTTGTAACACAGCAAAGCTTATTGATACAATTGACATATTTTAAAGCATCAAAATAAATCTAAAGGCCTCTCCTTAATAATAACTATATTAATTTTAGAACCAAGCAATCAGTAGAAACTTACTAAAATAGCCAGGGAAAAATGTGGAAACTGCTCTGTGGTGGGTTTGAATGAACCCACCACGAAGCAACTTAGATACATATATAGATACCCACTAATATTCAACATCATGGTAAATATAGGAAGAAATAGAGGGCAAACAACCACATATGGCTGCTATCCCGAAAACTTGATACTGCAAAACTTCACTTCTCCAGAAAGCAACCATCAAGAAATTTCACCTTGTGCATCAGTAAGAAACAAAAGAAAAGTAGGAAATATGTTTGACAGCACTAAGTTCAAGCAATAAAGCTTCTACTCTTTACCCATAAGTAAGTCCCTTAGGCCTTCATCAGAGCTCATTTACTCTAACTTTATATACAAGTATAACAAATTGGATTATGATTTCCTAGCAGAAATTGATTAAGGGATGCAGTTAGAAAGAAGAAAATTACTTACAGACAGGTACGTTGATATCAAATAGAAGAGAATGCTATAAACAAAGGAATTTATAGGAAACATATAAATAGCATACCCAATAACTCAAGAAGCAAGGTATCTGGGCCCTGCCCCAATGAAGATGGCAGAGTTAGACACTGCTGGTTCCATCCAGTCACAGAAGCATTAAACAACAAACAAGAACTGGCAAAACCATCTTTCTTAAAGCTCTAGAGAACAAAGTGTTGCAGTAAGTGCAAGAAAAAGGCACCTTAAAAACAGTAGGATCTTGTGGCTCCCTTGCCAGCCTCTCCTCCATCTCCTCACTGACTTGGCACAGAGCCAGCCTTTGCTCCCAGTGCACATCCTTGATTCTGGTTCTGGAGAGAGGGGAGAAACCCTTCTACCCATACTATAGTGTATGTATGCCTGTGCCCAGCTGCCACCAGGAATGAACAAGACATGCATTATGGCTTGCCATCCCAGAACTTGCTCTGCATATAGAAGTGGCACACGAGTTCTAATACTGTAGAACAGTCAAATCACAGCTGCCTGGGGCAAATGATTGCCAGCTGCAGGACATACAGTATAGCACCTGGGACCTTGAGGAAATTCTGTTCCTAGGGGAAAGAGGATATTCATATCTGTGTAGAAGGGGGGGTTTCTAGGGCCACACATGCAGACCCAGGACAAAACACATATGCAGAAAACACCAGGGAGGCTCTTACACCTTTGCATCACACTGTTCTCCAATCTCTTTTATCAGGACAGCCAAGCTCTGAAGGACAGCATTCACACAGGCTAATTTTCAAAAACTGGGAAAGGTGTTTTCTTCTTTCTTTTCGTTTTTGTTTTTGTTGCTATCGCTATTGTTAGCTCCTGGCATTCAGGGAAATCTCTGTCATAACACTAGCTGCATACAAGCTTAAGGGTCATTTGTCTCAGTATCTAAATTCCCCAGATAACATATGAAATACCAAATGCCCAGGTTGCAACAAAAGATCACAAAGCATACAAAGAAACAGAAAATGATGGCCCATGCAAAGGAACAGGATAAAGAATTAGAAACATATAGGATCAAACTTGGGACATTCTAGACAAAGACTTTAAAGAAAATGGTAATAAATATGCTCAAAGAGCTGAAGGAAAACACAGATGAAGCAATAAAGGACATCAGGAAACTGATAGAATAACTGTAGTGAATTAAAATAGCATAGGGACTTATCACATCATCACACTGCCTCAGCATCTCTGAGGTCAGTAGTATCATAAGGGACTTTTCCACTTTTTTTTAACAATAGATTATTTTGACTTTATCAACATTAAAAACTTTTGTACATCAAAGGATATTATCAAGAAAGTGAAGAGTTAAGTTACAGAATGGGAGAAAATAGTTGCAAACAATATTGGATAAGGGCTTAGTAGCCAGAATTTATAAAGAACTTTTATACTACAACAACAAAAACACAAATAACCCAATTAAAAAGTGGGCAAATGACTTGAATAGATATTTTTCCAAAGAAGATATACAAATGGACAATAAGCATATGAAAAGATGTTCAGTATCATTGGCCATTAGAGTAATGCAAATCAATACCATTATGAGGTGCCACTCAACACCCAACAGAATGGCTAATATTTAAGAAAATAAGGACAGAAAATAAGTGTTCATTAGATAGGATGTGGAAAAATTGGAATTCTAGTGCATTGTTGGTGAGAATGCAAAATGGTGCATCACTATGGAAAGCAGCAATACAGCAGTTCCTCAAAAGAATTAAATAGAGAATCATCATATGGTGCAGCCATCCCACTTCTAGGTATATATCCAAAGACAGGGAAAACAGAGTCTAAAGCAAATACTTGTACACAAATGTTTATAGCAACATAATTCACAATAGCAAAAATTTGGAGGCAACCAAGTGTACATCAACAACTGAATGGATAAATGAAATGGGGTATATACACACAATGAAATATTATTTGGCTATAAAAAGAAAGAAGTTCCGAGATATCCTGAATCATGGCTTTTGCATTTTCTCAATGCCTCAGTATCTTAGACCCTGCCATTAGGGCCATCAGTGACCACCCTAACACCTATCTAAATAAGCAGCTTCTGCCTCTGCTCTCTGTCTTTCCTGGATTTGTACCTCCATGAAAGTCAAATACAAACCTCCAATTCCCACTCTTGCTTGATCAACCACTAGAGCTCCACCCATATAACACTATAAAAGTATAGATAGTCCCTACGTCCACTCTAACCTTTTGCTCCCTGCCTTCTTGGTTGGACCTATGCTCCTGACATTCTCCCTGATGACCCTGTGAGGCCTGTCACTCCTCTCTGTTCTAGTACCTGTGAGTAACAATTAACTTTTCCTTCATATATCTCTGGTATTACTCATCCTTGCTGCACATGGCTATCTTTATAAGCAAACTTATTATACAACTGGCATAATCAGCAGGATATGCTTGTCAGAGTGGATGGGAGATTCCAGACATGTCTCATGCTGCTTCTAATTAACATACTGGCTTCTTCTACAAAATGAAACTATTTAAAAGGGTTTTATTCATGTTGGCTTTGTTACATGTACTGCTTTGCACAGCTCTGTGTTGAATATATCGAGTGTTGCCACAATTTCCCATCCTAAATTTTCTGGCTCTTACAAGTCCCATTCTGAGAACTCTCCAGAATCCTAGCAGAGATTCTGGCTGGCAAGAGGGAGGCCGAAAGTACTATCGCAAACAGTAACAAAAAAAGAGCTGGGGTAGCTATACTAATATTGACAAAACAGACTTTAATTGCAAAACTATCATAAGAGACAAAGAAGGACATATATATTAATAAAAGGGTAATCCACCAAGAAGAAACAGCAATCAAATATTTATGCACCTAGCCACGGTGACCCTGAAAACAGCAAACAGAAAAAAACTGAAGGGAGAAATAGACACTTCTACAATAAAAGTTGAAGGTTTCAATACACCACTCTCATCAACAGAACATCAAGATAGAAGATCAATAAGGAAACAAAGAACTTGAACAATATGATAAATGAACAGACATATATGGAACATTGTCCCCAAAACAGCAGAATATACATTCCTCTCAAGTGTAAAAGGCTCATTCTTCAGGAAAGACAATATATTGGGTGAAAAAACAAGTTTCAATAAACTTAAAAAGATGGAAATTATACAGAGCAATTTCTCTGACCATAATGGGTGGAGCTAAAAATCAATAAAAGGCAGGGAATTGGAAAATCCACACATACATGGAAGTTAATAACACAGTTTTAAAACAATCAATGGATCAGGAAAGAAATTGCAAGGGAAATCAGTAAATATCTTGAGATGAATGAAAATGAGAACACAATATATAAAAATTTAAGGAATACAGCAAAGGCAGTGCTGAGAGGGAAACTTATAGCCCTCAATGCTTACATTAAAAAGGAAGAGGAGGAGGGGCAAGATGGCGTCAGAGTAAGTGCATCCATATCATTGCTCCTACAAAAAAATGGCTAAGAGAAGACAAAATCCTACCTGATTGAGCTGTTTTGGGAACCCACAAAGCAGGAGGCTGCTGGACACCAATCCAGAGAGAGCACGACAAGAAGAGTGACAGCTCAATGTAAAACTGTGGGTTTCTGGCCCTCCCCCAGGGCAAGAAGCCCTGGCTTTTCCCAAACATCGACCATCACGTAGCCATAGGAGAAAAACTCTGACAGTGGGAGGGTTCTAGTGAAGCGTGGAGGAGGGTCCCACGAGTATGGGTTCAATTGTCCTGACACCGCTTTTTGAGCTTTGAGGAGCATACCAGTTGGTTTAATGAGAAATCAGGAAGAGGGAGAGGCGAACCTGTGGAGGAAGGCTGATTTACCCAAACTCTGTGGTTACAACTAGGAGAAGGTGGAGCCAGGCAATTAACTAATCCTGTGCTACACACCTAAGGGAGGGGGACAGTAGAAAGTGCTTGGTAGGCTTCCAAGAGCATATTTACGTTTCCAAGAGCATATTTAGGATTTGGTTCAACAGGGCCCCACTTGAATTTCTGAGGGGAGCTCTCACATGGGCTTCCTGCTGCCCTGACAGAGACAGAAGTGAGAAAGGGAGAACTGGGGAAGGGCAGATTCCTAATCACTTTATTCAATGGCAAAGAGTCTATCCTGCCCGACTATTTTGAGATAGGGAAAACATCAATAATATCCTTATATTAGCTTCACTTGGGGCTCTTATTTTCCCTAAATAAGCTTTTAAGAGGAAAGTCTGTTTTGTTTTTTGTTTTGTTTTGTTTTGTTTTGTTTTTGATTGTTTGACTCCTTGCTTGAGGGCTTGGTTGTTGTTGTTGCTTTTTTCTTCTTGTTATCTAGGCTTTCCTTCCTCTTTAATGCCCCACCCTTTTTTTTCTTTCTTTTTTTCTTTTTTCAATTAGGTGTTGCTGGCTTGTCTATTGTTTCCTGTGCTTCCTCATCTTCAACCTCCTCTTTTCTGTATTTCTGTAATTTTGGCTACTAACACTATTTCTTTTCCTTCTTACATCTCTCTATCTTCCACCTTCTGTTGTTGCTCTTACATACCCTCTCATTTTTTAGCCCTCAATCTTTCTGGCTTTTTACATCTAACACTTCTATTCTGTTTTCTATCTTTTATTAACTCTTTATCTTATTGTCCTTTCTTTTCTCTTTCCCTCTTTCCTGATCATGCTAGCCTTTTAATATATACTACATTCTTCTCCATATTCAGTATCCCATTTCATTGTAGGAACTCAGCTTTCTTATTCCTATAACTATACATTGCTTACACGAGTTTAACATTTATTCTCCCTGGTGTTATATGGTTCTTCTGCTAAAATTTACTACCAATACTACTATTATACTTTTTCTTTTCTTACCTCTTTTGCTTTCCCTGGCCCTAATCTTTTTCCTTCAAGGTAACTTAGACAACAACAAGATGATAGACTAAGAAGAACAAAGTGTGAAAGGGAAAATTTAACACACTCACAAAAACAGCACCTAAAAAACCTGATCTAGAGGGAGAAGCTAATCAACTGAATGAACCCACCAAGATAAAATGAACACCAGACAGCAACAAAAAAGTACAAACCAAACCAAACATCAGGAAGATATGACCTAGATCAATGAACAAATTAAAAACCAGGAAAAGGAGCAGAACATCAAACAACTAATCAAAGCTCTCCAATCAAATATCATGGACCAACATAATGAAGTGAAGGAAGATATTAAGGATATTAAGAAAACACTTGGAGAGCCTACTGAAGAAATTGTCAACATACCCAAAAAGAACAGATATGATGGTGATGAATGGCAACATTCAAGAAATCAAAAATACACTCAGCAGATAACAGTAGATTTGAGGAAGCAGAGGAAAGAATTAGTAATGTGAAAGATAATATAACTGAAATCAAACAGATTGTAGAATTGATAGATAAAAGATAGAAAAAAACCAGCAGGGACTAAGAGATTTAAATGACAACACAAAATGCACAAACATATGCATTATAAGCATCCCAGAAAGAGAAGAGAAGGGAAGGGGGACAAAAAGGGTGTTGGAGAAAATGATGGCTGAAAAATTCCCAACCCTATTAACGGAGATGGATGTACATGTCCAGGAAGTTCAGCACACCCCAAGCAGTATAAATTCCAACAGGCCTACCCCAAGACATATACTTGTCAAATTATCCTATGCTCAAGACAAAGAGAAAATACTGAAGGCAGCAAGAAAAAAGAAAGCCATCACATACAATGGAAACTCAATAAGATTGAGTGCTGATTATTTAGCTGAAATCATGGAGGCAAGAAAGCAGTGGTATAGCATAGTCAAAGTACCAAAAGAAACAAATTTCCAACCAAGAATACTCTATCCAGCAAAGCTAGCATTCGGACACTATGGAGAATTCAAAATATTCGCAGATAAACAAAAACAAAGAGAGTATGCCAATAAGAAACCTACACTTCAAGAAATATTAAAGAGAGTTCTGCAGGATAAAAGAAAAAAACAGAAGAGACAGAGTTGGAGGAGAGTGTAAGAACAACCAAAAAGACAAAAAGAGAAATAAAAACAACATATGACATAACACAAATCCAAAGAAAATATAACTAATGTAAGTAATTCCTTGAAAGTAATAATATTGAATAATAATGAATTAAAGTCACCTGTCAAGAGACACAGATTGGCAGAATGGATAAGGAACTATGACCCATCTATATGTTGTCTACAAAAAACCCATCTTAGACCCAGGGATTCAAGGAGGTTGAAAGTGAACAGCTGGAAAACAAGCTTACAAGCAAACAATAACCAAAAAAGGGCAGGAGTAGCTACACTAATATCAGACAAAATAGACTTTAAATGCAAAACTATCGTGAGAGACAAAGATGGGCAATATGTATCAGTAAAAGTGGTAATCTTAAAAGAAGAAAGAACAATCATAAACATTTATGCACCTAATCAGGGCATCTCAAAATATGTGAGGCAAACACTGGAAAAACTAAGTGGAGGAATAGATGCCTGTACTGTTATAGTGGGGGACTTTAAAACACCATTATCCCAATTAGACAGAACATCTCAACAGAATCAATAAAGAAACAAGGACAGTATATTAGAGGATCTGGAACTATTGACATATACAGAACACTACACCAAAATACAGCATGATATACATTCCTCTCAAGCAAACAAGGATCATTCTTCAAGATAGACCACATGCTAGGCCACAGAGAAAATCTCAATGAATTCAGAAAGATTGAAATCAAACAAAATAATCTCTGACCACAGTGGAATGAAGCTGGAAATCTGCAAGGGCCAGAGACCAGATTAGGGACCAAGTTATGGAAGTTAAACAACACACTCTTAGGAGGAAATCTCAAAAGAAATCAGTAACTACCTTGAAACTAATGAAAATGACAATACAATATAGCAAAACGTATGGGATGCAGCAAAAGCTGTACTGAGAGGGAAATTCATAGCCATAAATTCATACATCAAAAAAGAAGAGCTACCATTGAAGAACTAACTGCACATTTGGAGGAATTAGTAAAAAAAAAAACAAAACTAATCCCAAAGAAAGAAGAAATAAATAATAACAAAGATCAGAACAGAATTAAATGAGACAGAAAATAAGAAAGCACTTGAAAAAATAAACAAAACAAAAAACTGGATCTTTCAGAAGATCAATAAAATTGACAAGCCCTTAGCTAGACTAACAAAGAAAAAAAGAGAGAAGATGCCAACTCACAAAATAAGAAATGAGAAAGGGATATCCCCACAAAAATAAAGAGTATCATAAGAGGATATTTTGAAAAAACTATATGCCAACAAGAAGGGAAATTTTGAAGAAATGGACAAATTCCTAGAAACACATAAACAGTGCACATTGATGAAAGAAGAAATTGGTGAATTCATCAGACCAATCACAAGTAAAGAGATAGAAACAGTCATTAAAAACCTCCCAATTAAGAAGAGTCCTAGGTCAGATGGAACACAGGTGAATTCTACCAAACATTCTGGAAAGAACTACACCAATCTTGCTTAAAATCTTCCAGAATATTGAAATAGAAGGAACAATGCCTAACTCATTCTATGATGCCAACATTACTCTAATACCAAAACTAAACATAGATAACACAAAAAAGGAAAATTACAGACCAATCTCTCTAATGAACCTAGATGCTAAAATAGTTGCAAAGCATATTGATCAACACATCAAATGAATTACACAACATGACCAAGTGGCTTTCATCCCTGGTATGCAAGAATGGTTCAACATAAGAAAATTGATCAATGTAATACACCATATAAACAGATCAAAAGAAAAAAAAAATCACATGATCATATCTATAGATGTAGAAAAAGCATTTCATAAAATACAGCACCCTTTCCTGATAAAAACACTTTAAAAGATAGGAATCGAAGGAAACTTTCTGAACATGATAAAGGGTATATATGAAAAGCCCACAGCTAACATCATTTACAATGGTGGAATCTTAAAATCCTTCCCCCTAAGATCATGAATGAGACAATGATGCCCACTATCACAACACCTATTTAACACTGTGTTAAAAGTACTTGCTCAAGTGCTAAAGCAAAAAAAAAACAGACATAAAAGGCATCCAAATTGGAAAGGAAGAAGTCAAAATTTCTATTTGCAGATGACATGATTCTATACAAAGAAAGCCCTGAGAAATAGTCAACAAAACTTCTTGAACGTATAAAGGAGTTCAGTAAAGTCACACATTATATGATCAGTGCACAAAAATCAGTAGCATTTCTGTACACCAATAATGAGGAATCTGAGGAGGAAATCAAGAAAAAAAAACATTTAAAATAGTAACTAAAAAAATAAAATACCTAGTGTATTAGTCAGCCAAAGGGGTGATGATACAAAATACCAGAAATTGATTTTTATAAAGGGTATTTATTTAGGGTAGGAGCTTACAAATACCAGGCCATAAAGCATAAGTTACTTCCCTCACCAAAGTCTATTTTTACACATTGGAGCAAGATGGCTGCTGACAGCTGTGAGGGCTCAGGCTTCCTTGGTTCCTCCCTTCCAGGGTCTTGATTCTCTCTGGGTTCAAGGTTCCTTTCTTCCCAATGCTTGCTTCTTCCTAGGCTCAGGGTTCCTCTCTTTGTGGGGCTGATTTCTCTTTCCTCTGTGTGCTTACTTCTGGGGGCTCCACCTTGAGGCTTCAACATCAAACTCCACCATCAAAACTCCAATATCAAAAACTCTCACCTCTGTCCTTTGCCATGCCTTTTGTCTGTGCATCCTCACCCACCAAGAGGTGTGGACTCAACACCCTAATGACGTGGCCCAATCAAACCCCTAATCATAACTTAATCACACCCAGGTACAGACCAGATTACAAACATAATCCAATATCTCTTTTTGGAATTCATAACTATATCAAACTGCTACACTCCACCCTCTGAATTCCAAAAAGACATTACAATATTCAAAAAAAACTTATATCAGTAATAGTGTACTCACTAAATCATATCACAATCAATTTAAAGAAATACAGTTTGTCTTGGGGCAAAGTTCTATCTGCTTAGTCCTCTGAAACTTAAAAACAATTTATCTGTTTCCAATGCACAAATGGACAAAGTAGAAATATTTTCATTACAACAAGTAGAACCTGGGAGGGAAACATGAGTCATGGATCCTCTACAGTTCAGTAAACCTGCAGGGCATCTGCCATTCAAATTCAATTTCAATCTGAGAGTCATTCTTAAGAAGATTGTTTCTTCTCCTTGGTGCCTTATGGGAACCCACCCTTTCTATAAGCTTGCCCAACAGTCATTTTCTTGATTCCACCCTCATTAACCATCTGAATGTTGACCAAGCTCCAGACCTCTCCCTCCAAAAGTGTTGGGGTTATTACCACACCTTACCCAATCTTTGGGTTAGAGTCTTAAACCCTTAGTAGAGTGATGTGGAGACAACATTACCCTAACCTTTGGCATACAGTCTCAACCCTCTCGGAGCCATAATTTACCACCTGGCCTTCCCTAACCTTTGGCATACAGGCTCAATGTTCTCAGAGCAACAAGTTGACCACTTCGCCTTCCCTAACCTTTGGGGGACAGGTCCACCCCTTTCAGACTTGTGGGGTGCTGATCTTAACTACCTTAATTCTTGGGGAATGTGGTCTACCCTCTCTGCACCCTGGGACAGCAAAACTCTCCCAGAACCTTTGGTGGGAACATCCATCCTCTTCAACTGTTGGGGCAAACTCACCCACTCTGTACACATGGGTGGGGTTCCTCTCTTGGCTCAAGGTGATGTCTTAGTTTCAGATCTCAGCCTCCATTGTTTTCCTCTTAAAATTCTTTACTCTTCATTCTCTCCTTTCCATGTCCCTTTTATTCCTGGCTGACAGTGGTTTTGTTCATACAGCTCTCTCAAAAAGCCTGTTTGTTTAGCATGCATGAAGCAGGGTCAAAGCTATCAGAGAGTAAGACTTTCCACAAGTCTTTCTGATTTCCTGATTTACAAGTTCCAAGTTTAGTTAAGTCCTCCAATGGGACACTTTTATCTGGGAGCTTGATTTCCAGAGGCTTGGAATATACAGAATTAGTTTCTGTTTTCTTTGTGCCTGACAGTTCAGTCCTCAGTATATCTCTCTCATCTAGCATTTTGCTATAAGCTGCAAGCAGAAGCCAAGCTACAATCTCCACGTTTACTTTGGAAATTTCTACAGCTAAATGTCCAGGCTCACCATTTTTAAATTCTGCCTCCCCTGAAACATGAGAAGTTAAACTTGCTATTTTCTCTGCAACTTTAAAACACGGATAGCCTTTCCTCCAGTTACCAATAATAGTTTCATCATTTACTTCTGGGGCATCATAAACAGTCTCTTTAGCATCCATATTGCTATCAACAGTTTCTTCAAAGTACTGCACATCTTTCCTTCCACTTTCTCCAAAAAATACCCATTACTAATTTATAAAACCATTCCAGCATTATGGTAATTGCAAAAGCACTTCCTCACTCCTCAGTACTAAATTCTGAATTAGTCAGTGAAAGGGGTGCTGATGCAAAATACCAGAAATTGGTTGATTTTTATAAAGGGTATTTATTTAGAGTAGGAGTTTACAGATACCAGGCCATAAAGCATAAGTTACTTCCCTCACCAAAGTCTACTTTCACACATTGGAGCAAGATGGCTGCTGATGGCTGTGAGGGTTCAGGCTTCCTGGATTCCTCCTTTCCAGGGTCTTGAGTCTCTCTGGGTTCAAGGTTCCTTTCTTCCCAATGCTTGCTTCTTCCTGGGCTCAGGGTTCCTCTCTCTGTAGGGCTGGTTTCTCTTTCTTCTGTGTGCTTACTTTCCAGGACTCCATCTTCAGGCTTCGGCATCAAACTCCACCATCAAAACTCCAATAGCAAAAACTCTCAACTCTGTCCTTTGCCATGCCTTTTATCTGTGCATCCTCACCCACCAAAAGGTATGGACTCAATACGCTAATTATGCAGCCCAATCAAAGTGCTGATCATAATTTAATCATGCCCAGGTACAGACCAGATTACAAACATAATCCAATACCTATTTCTGCAATTCATAACTATATCAAACTGCTACTCCTAGGAATACATTTAACTAAAGATGTAAAACTACACAGAAAACAACACAACACTGTTAAAGGAAATCAAAGAAGACTTAAATAAATGGAAGAATATTCCCTGTTCATTGATAGGAGACTAAATATCATTAAGATGTCTCTCCTATCAAACCTGATCTACAGATTTAATGCAATCCCAATAAAAATCAACACAGCATTTTTTACTGAACTGGAAAAACTAACTATGAAATTTATTTGGAAGGGAAAGAGACCCTGAATAGCCAAAGACATATTGAAAAAGAAAAATGAAATCACACTGCCTGACTTTAAAACATACCACGAAGCTATAGTGATCAAAATGGCATGGTATTGGCACAAGGATAGACACTGACCAATGGAATCAAATTAAGAGTTCAGATATAGATCCTCATATATACACTCATCTGATATTTGACAAGACAACAAAGCCCACTCAACTGGGAAAGACTGGCCTCTTCCACAAACAGTGCTTGGAAAACTGGATATCCATATGCCAAAGAATGAGAGAGGATTACCATCTTACACCTTAAACAAAAATCAACTCAAGATGGATCAAAGAGCTAAATATAAGAGCCAAGACCATAAAGACATTGGAAGACAAAGCAGGGAAGCATCTACAGGACCTTGTAATAGGAAATGGCTTCACGAACTTCACACCCAAAGCACAAGCAGTGAAAGAAAAAATAGATAAATGGGACCTCCTCAAAATTAAAGCCTTTGCACTTCAAAGGAGTTTATCAAGAAAATGAAAAGAGAGCCTGCCCAATGGGAGAAATATTTGCTAAACATGTATCTGATAGGAGCCTAATATCCAATATATATAAAGAAATCCTATATCTTTAAAATAAAAAGACAAACAACCCATTCAAAAATGGGCAAGAGATTTGAACAGACTCTTCTCCAAAGAATAAATACAAATGGCTAAAAAGTACATGAAAAGATGTTCAACATCACTAGCTATTAGGGAAATGCAAATCAAAACTACAATGAGATACCATCTTACACTCATTAGACTGTCAGCTCTTAAAAAAACAGAGGGCTACAAGTGTTGAAGAGAGTGTGGAGGAATGGGAACACTCATCCACTGGTGGTGGGAATGCAGAAAGATCCAGCTATTCTGGAGGACAGTTTGGTGGTTCCTCAAAAAACTAGCTATAGACCCAGTAATTCCACTGTTAGGTACATACCCAGAAGAACTGAAAACAAGGACACAAACTGATATAGGCACACCAATGTTCATAGCAGCATCATTCATTATTGCCAAAAGTTGGAATCAACCCAAATGCCCATCAATAGATGAATGGATAAACAAAATGTAGTATATGCATATAATGGAATACTACTCATCTGTAAGAAAGAATACAATACTAACACATGGGATAACATGGATGAATCTTGAGTACCTTATGTTGAGTGAAGCAAGCCAGCCATTGAAGGACAAACACTACATAAACTCTCTGATATCAATTAAGCAAATCAAGCTGCCTCAGAGAACTAGAGACTGGACAATAGGCTTACAGGAAATAGGGGAGGAGAGGAAGGTTGTTAACTGATGCCTACATAGGTGAAATATATGGTACAGTGGAGATAAGTAGTTGTGCAGTGAAGGGATAAGATGGGGGTATAGACATACTACTGGGTGGGGCTTTGCAGGCTTGAGGGGGGCTAGGGTTGGGAGGATGGGTCAGATGGTCCATGGAATTGCGGGGAGGGTTTGGGGAAGCAGGTGAACATGGGAGATTGTCAGGTATGTGGTGGAAACTATAATGTTGAAAAAACTCTTTAGAAAATATAATAACAAAGGGTTACTTGTTTAAAGTGTTTGATGGGGGACATCTGGCACAGGGTGCACCTGGGGCAGGTTTCTAGGGAGTGTGTGAGCACTCATCTTATACTATTGGGTTATATCAGTGGGTGGAGACACATACAATGTGTGGGAAAGTGTTGTACCCCCATCCTGGGGAGGCCCGATATTCTCAAAGAGAGAAGAGCGTGTCTCTTGAGAGCATGTATGGCTCCCTATGGGGGAGGACAGACTAGATTGTCAAGCCCTCAACATTCTTGTATGTAATCTATGAATCTTGTTTATCAACCAGTGAAGCTTGGTTGTCACTGTGGGCCTTTTTTAGATCACAGTAAAGTCACATATACAGTATAGGGGAACTCCCATATACTCAACATCAAACCCTTTTCCTTAACAATGAATTTTTTACATGTGGATGTTGTATTTGCTACAACTAATGTACAGATATTGAAACATAGCTACTAACCATGGTTCCATTATGGCTTACATTATGGTTTATATTTTAGACTGCACACTTTTCTAAATTTTTGGTCACATTATGGTTTACATTTTACACTTATACAGTTTTATAAATTTTTGGTGAAATTTAGCAATGACATATCCTTCCTTGCACAATCTTGTGGCACACTTCCAGAGCCCCCCCAGTTACCCTCTCTTCCATCTATTCTGTATCTTTCTCCCTCAATTTTCATAAGGATTTGTTTCAGCCCAGACTTAAACAAAGCCCCTTAATATTTCTCACTCAATACTTAATCTGACAGTCCTTGTCCTTCTTTAGTGCTAAGTACTTTTGTTGTTTATTTTCTAGATGGAGTTTACTTTGCCAGTAACTGAAAACTGGTCTTGTTCCTTGTTATGACACTGAGTATTTGGCAGATGTGACATTGTGCCAGATCTTTTCGCAGGGCCACTCCCTCTCAGAATCCCATTAGCTGCTGTGAGAACAAGCTAGATTTAGCCTCCTGGAGAGTCACATTGCTCTGTGCTCTTCACCTCAGTGGACAGCCCACCATCCCACAGAAACAGTCTCCTGAGTTAACCTGCCTTATTACAGGTACCTGAGGGAGTCCAGCTGAGACAAAGGGTCCAGGTGAGTTGTCGTTTGAAGCCTAAACAAAAGCTTAGTGCTATGTTGGCTTTTAGTAACTGAACCTCTGTGAGCCTCTGTTTAAACCACATAACAACCCTATAAGACAGGGATTACTTTTAACCCCACTTTACAGATGAGAACACTGAGGTTGAAAGAAAACAAATGACTTAATCTCTCTCTGCCAATAAATGGAGGAGACCTCAAATCCAAGTTTCTTCACTTAAAATTCAGTGCTTGTGTATCACACCATGCCGCTTCCATGGAGGTAAAAGAACACAAATAAAATTAAAAGCTTTACAAAATACACTTCTGTGTTAGAACGTAAATTGTTCTCGGCTATCTCAGCTTCAAATCACTACATAACAGGACAGAAGCATGAACCTAAAATAAATATATATTAATATTGAATCACAACATCCCGTAGTGTTCCCCAATCTGAAGTGTTTTTATAGTAAGTGCAATGACATGGCTCAAGTTCTATTGAAAATCAGCCATGATCTGGCTAATGCATCTCCAATTTTCAGAAGAGCACACTAAAACAAAATGTACTTTCGTTTACTGCTGTGTTCTAGTCCTAGGCAAATATAAATAGAATTGTAATCCTAGTCTATTAACAAAATTAATTACCTGATAATTTAATATGTAATCCTTAATTCTGAAACTGAGTATCTACTCTTTCTGAATACAAATATAATTTATAGGTTGTGTATTAAGAAGATTGAGCAATTGCTTCTGAATTACATTTCCCTCCTCATTCCTAGTAAATTAAACATTTTAGTATGCACCAGTATGCACTCAGACTGGAAACAAAACTCTTTAATAAATATAACTCAGGTTTTTTTGGGTGTTTTTGTCAATTAGATGCACCCTTCTTTTAAAAGTTTAATCAGTGATTTTGAAACAACGTGGATTTCTCCATTCTTCACCATTCTGTGGAGGAAGACGAAGCTGTATTAACCGTAGACATCCAAACCCACTGATTCGTTGTCCCTTTGGCGCAGGACGGAAGTTCCCCTGACCAACTATTTCTGGAAATCCCTCACATCTGCTGTTATCCACTCCCAACTTCTCTTTCAGGGCAGTGCCTTTCCTCAGGGAAAAGCTAGTCACTGACGTTACTTCCTGGGCCCTAGCCGCACAGGTGTACCCATCAGGCGCTGCCTCTGTGTTCCCAAAGCAGCCAGTCTTTAAGGAGTCAGTTACGCAGATTCCAGGCTGAGATCAGAAAGAAGTCCCTCTCGCCCACTAGATAACACCTTCTGTCATTGTCTTTGGAGTGGCCAGTTTGTCTCTCAGGTGTCACGGCATCTCTCCTGAAAGCAGTGCCTCAAGCTTTTCCCTCTACCTCACTCTATCAAGACTCAGAAATCCTAAGGGCGAGTTGCCATGTTTCCCTACCTTGTTCAGATGACTGCCCCTCACCCACAAGTGCTCTTATTTAAAACAAAACAAAACAAAACAAAAACCCCCCGCAACAGCATTGCTTTAGCCTAAAACCAAAGCTCTTAGGCATGTTAATGTATGCTAATAGATACCCTTATGGGTCATTACCACACTCGCTCAGCAAACAGTAAGATTCTTTCTCCCAATTTGAGCTCGGCTGGGATCCACTTTAAATGGTCATGGACTGAAATTATTTTTATAATTTAAATGTAACAAAACAAATACTTGAGCCATAAATAGAACATAGTTATATAACATGCTGGTACTTGCCAGCATCAAGGGATAAAATATTAGCCAGAAAACACTTCTTTCTCTATTTACCCATTCCTCTTACCTGAGAGAAAATTAACCAAAGTCTGAAATCACCTGAAGGAAGGCCTTTCGCTATTTCAAAAGAATGGTCTGGAAGTTGATGAGCTGACATGTTTTACTAAACAATCTCTGAATTTGGAATTTACTCCCTGCTTGTTTAGTGGGTCTCATACAAATCCTCTTTTCTTGGAATTCATTTTCTCAGCAAATGCCTGCTACTTGTGTGCAAAACCCTAAAGCTGTGGATGTGCTTTGGGTATAAAATATTAAGAAGTCATTATTTCCCTTCTTTTTCAAAATACCAAGGTAATTTGTTTTAAATAGAAAGAGGTATTTTTTTTAAGAAAGCGGTATTTTACTATGAGGCAAATTGTCAAATTACAGAAGTGAAGTACAGTATAAATATGCATATATGCATGTATAGAAACAATCTAGTAAAGGTCTGAAATATAAACTTATTTTTAAAAATTTTGGTAGCTTCCTATGTGGAGGTAGTATGTATATATATATCTTTTTTTTCCATGCAAAAGCAATACAAGTTTTTTTAAAACACTCACTTGATTTTATCAAATTTGTACACATTTTTCATAGTAATGTTTAGGTTTCTGTGCCGATGTGTACAAGAGTAACTTTTTAAACTCATCAATGATATGCAAAGATATTTATAAGTATGTTTTTTCAACAGTAAAGTTTACACACAATTCAAAATTACACAAAATTCAAGATTACAGTTTTTTACTTTATTTCTCATTTGAATTAATGGATAAGCTCAATTTCAATAAATTCAAATATAAAGCATTTTTTAACGATTTTGTTCACACACCATAAGCATTTTTAACTAATGAGGTCCATTCAAGTATTTGCATATACATCTCTGCAAAAAAAATCATCTACTTTTCAAATGAAAATAGCTGGAAAAGAAAGACTAGAAAATAACTACATATTATTCTAGAAAACAAGTTATTTTTAAAGAAAAATATTAATGAAATTAAGAATCCTTAGAAAAGTAAACTACGGATTTATTTTAGATAAGTATCAAGGAACTGGAAAAAGCGATATGACTTTTTAGGTCCAAAATTCTAGAAACAAAAGGAAATAAAGCTGGTGATCATGCACTAATCAAGACTGACTAAAATGTTATATCAAAAAATAAAAAGACGGTATTTCAATGAAATAGTATATTAGCAAATTGTTTAGTAGAGATAGAAGAAAATGCACTGATTAAGGCACCAGAATAGACATCAGATAAGATGAAGCATGTAGTAAAGAAAACATTAAAAATTAAAGATACTTTAAATGTGCTATTTAAAAAGCACAGATTCTTCTGAAAATCTTGTGCCAAAAGAAAAAGAGAAAAGGACTTCAGGTTAAAGAAAGAGACAAAGTTATCCTTATTGTCCCGTCCCCCGCCCCCCCCCCCCCCTCCAGGAAAGAGAGATAACACTGGGGAGCTGCACAAGGAAAGGGTGATAAGTAGATATAGATCTTTCTGTCATGGATAACTTCCAGAATAGGGCATCAAATATTCCCTATCCATATGGAAAAAACAATTAAAGTATGCCCAAAGAAAGATTAATTAAATGTATGCTCGGTCTCTACTCAGTCATCTGAAAACAGGCCAAAGGAAGTGGTTTTCCTAATGCTCATCAAAACATTTTTAAAATCTTCTCACCATCCACAGTCTTCCCATGAACAGCAGGAGATTCCTGGGACTCTCAGCACGGGCTTCCTTTTCCCATTCTCAGCTTCTGACACTCTGAAGTCCCACAAAACCTCCACAAGGTAGCCTCACAACCTTACCCCTCTGTACATTATACCCTCCATCCTCACACCATGCCACCCTGTCTCCTTCCCACAGTGACCACAAGGATTTCCACCTTTTTCCACTGGAAACCTAGGAAACAGAATTGTTCTCTTCCATTGACTGCCTTCCTCATAAGAAAGTCTCATGAAGACTGTGCAGATTAAATTTCTCATCTCAGAATCAGATCTTTGTACTGAATTTTAAAAGGAGTGTTAGAAAGAAACCACTAACATTTGGTTGCAAGGAACCCTTGCTCTTCTCTCCTCCATCTCCTTATATGCTTGATGATGTCTGAAATCAGAGAGTAGGAAGAAAGTCTTTCCCTTGATAATTAAAACTAAAATGCATGTGCTTGGTTTACTGAAGCTGATTCAAATTTAGTCAGGCAACTAAACATCTGTGATAGGTACCAGGGAAGATATGCCACCAGAAAGCCCAGGTGTGTTGCCTACCTAAAAGGAAGAACTGTCTATACTAAAGTGGGAAGAGATTCAGAAAACAGGTAATTGGAGTGCAGGAAACAATTTTTGCACGATTCGTAACCCTGTCTAGGAAACTGCATGTTACCTGGCATCTCTCTAGAGAAAAAGAAGCTGTGTCAAGATGTCTCTTGTTAAATTAAGCTGGAGATGCATGCAACTCTATTTGAATGATTTGTGAAGATTTATTGTTGCTATTTTTAAACACGTACTTTGCTATAAAGGAGTTTTTTAAAAAGAATTTGTTAATCCAAGTATCATTTTACACACATACACACACACACTTTTTAATCAACAGTCTTAAACTCTATGAGCTTGAAACCCGCAGGGGGTGGGGCGGGGAATGTGCAGAACCTGATGAAGGTATAATGACAAATTGGGATTGAAGAAGAAACAAATTGCTGTCATACTGTTGTAGAATTTGAGAGAGGTTCAATTATTTGCTTATAGAGAGGCCAGGACTCAGGAATGATTTTGAGAAGGAAAAATGGTTTATTGATGGCCAGCCGGACTCGGGAGCTTTCTGTTTCAATCCCGAGCCCCTAACAAGATTTTCAAATTTCTTTTATACAGAGAGGAAAGGCCAAATGGTCCCTTTGTTTCAGTTCTCAATAGGCTTGAATTAGCATATATATCTTCCACATCTTAGGTAAGCTTTTAGCATGGACTTCAGACATTCTAGGTAAGCTTTTAGCATATTTGGTTTGCATTTCCCCTAAATACTTAAAGTTTATAGACCTTGCATTGTTAAACTGTTTCCTGGGACTGGAGTCATTGCCATTGTCACTAAGGGCAGGACTGCAGCCTCTTACCATTCCACACCCACAAGTCAAACAGCTTAGGTTATCTCTGAAGAAACAAAAAGCCTCCCACCCACAACCCACATCATTTCCCCCCTTTGACAAAGTTTAACTTGCTAAGCTTTGGCATAATTATTGTTGGAGCTATGAGGTGGATGGCTGTTTGTATCAATCTTTAGTGCAGCATCCAGGACTATTTTTAGAAGTTTAGAACTTTTCATTCTGGACAACAAAATCTTGGGCAGGGGCCTCCTGCAGTTATCCTGTGGCCACCGGCGCTCACGTGGATTTCCAGTCAGGTTCCAGATCCATCTATTAGTTTTATTTTACCCTTAAAGAGTTTACACCTTTAATTTAAAAGGGGTGCTGAAGGGAGATGATCTCTTTTCTGTAACTGCTTCCTGCTGGCCATGGGCTGTAGTCATTGCCTAACAAGGTGTAAACTTCTTATTTTAACTGGAGGAAGATGGATCCGGCATTCTATACGAAGTTGGATGAAGTTTTCATATAGTTAATAAGATGTTCACTCTGAAAGAAACAAACTTAATTAAAAATTTGGAATACCCATTTTTAAAAGAGGACATTGGATTACAGAGGTAGGTAAAGTTAGGTGTCTATAAGATGGCACTCCTTCTTAAAAGCTGGTGGGAACAGCATATATATTCTTTTTTAAGTTTTTTATCTTCAGAGAGAAATTGCAACAGACACTTAGCTTTGTCTGAAGACACATTCCAAGCTGTTCAATGATTGGCACTCATTCGCTCCGTCAGATGCTCCTGGTGAACTGGCACTCCTTGGGCAACTGGCTTCATTCAGGATTAGAACACTAAGTTGGAAATTCTCTTAGTTTTCAGCTGTGGGAGTGATCAGAACTACAGAATAAAGGTTTTTTACACCTTGGTTTTAATTGTACAACTTCTAGCAATTTTGACTTGTTCAATAGGTGACTCACCATCAGCAAGCAAGCCTCACCTTTGCTACACAGTAGAGTACCGTAGAATATAGTAAGTTGACTGAGCCTGGGTGAGACTGACACCTTATTCTATAGACATGTTTATTAACTGTTTAGAAAATGAATTTACTAGGAATTTAACATATCTAATATACTTCTGCTCTTGATCCAAAATAGAAAAGATAATGTTAAAATTATTAGGCATATATTTAGTACAGGATAAAAGTACAGCACTTAATATTAACTAATGTATTACTTAATGCATAAGGATTCAGAGTTGCAATTATTAGTTTTAAGTTTCAGGTTTGTAATACTTTATATGTTATCTCTCCATGAGAGCAGGCCATAATGCCAATTGTGTTTAAGTTTCACTTACAGTAGTATTCTGGTACCATGGCTCCACTTAGCATGTTCTTCACGCAGTGAGCAAGTGGCAGCATCATTGATTCTAGAGAGAGTTTCCAGTGTTCTACTAGCCTGGTGCATAGTGCTCTCTGGCACTATGGAACAGCACCAGTCTGGAGGCGATGTCCATTGTACACTTGGCGGTACTGAGTCATCATTGGCTGCTGCAGGAGCTTGAAATTGCAATGTAGTTTCCATAGACTTCAGGAGCAGAACCAGAGGCTGATATAGCAAATATTTTAATTGAGGGGTCAGTGACCAGCCTAGCCAATAACTCACATGGAGAGGCAAAATGCAATGTATACAAGGCCTGGTTTGAATGCACAAAAAAGTTTGATAATGTTAAAGTTTATTCCTTGTTTATATATATATTTTTTAAACAATTTAATGCAACACATCATATATCAAATGACTGTTTACTTACACAAATTTACCATGAAGATAACAGTAGGTACTTTAGTAATAGAGGAAAAAAATGATTTTTCATTGTTAAAATGAAAACAGAAGATTTCTAATAAAATCAAGATAACTTTTTATTACCATTTACTTAAATATGTACTTTGCGGTGGCCTTCAGACAGGTTTTATTATCACGAAGTTATTTCTGCTACCAATACCAATCTAAGTTTTTAGTTAACAATGACTTCTAGAACTAGAATTATTTAAACATTTTCAGCTTGGAAGATGTTTTACAAACTCCTTATAATTTACTATAACCACATTGACTAGCCACTTCATGTTTAAATAAACATTAAGTTACAATTACCAACCAAAGAAATTTACTCTATCTATTTAAGAGAGCATATCTACAATCTTTTTCCTTTAGCCTAAGTTCACCAATGTGAACTTACAATTTTCATTACTCTAAAGATTTCGTACATATAATGTTAATTTAGTTTATAAATTAACTATGGGAGATTACACTCAAGTTAAATAAAATTGAAATCATTATAGTTTATGCAAGGAATGTTCTCTTTTTCCCTTACAGGAAGCTAAAAACTTCTTTTCTTTGTTTAAGTTATGAAAATGAATAATTTAAAAGCATACTGACTACCAGGTTTTAAAACACATTACACAATTACTTAATCATAACCCAGGAAAGATCTCTCGTAGCTTTTATGGACTTTCCTTTACTTACTGAAATTTGTTAATAGAGCCACTAATTACCTTAATTTTGCTGGAAAGAAATCTTCTGGAAGAAAATAAGGCTCACCAGATTGTGGAGAAGAAAAGAATTTATTCTCAATCTTGCAAGAAGGGGCTCAGAGGCAGATATGGCTGGCGCCCCAAACAAAGAAAAATGACACAATTTATACTCCTAAGCCTGGCACGCAAACTCTTCCTCTGTTTTTCCATAGATTGGATACTTCAGAAGTTAACAGCTTATCTGAGATCTAACTATCCCGAGCAAAAGTTTGTGATTTAACTGCTTCCGCTATCACATTCTAACCATTTTAGTTTTTACCTGCTCCCCTTTGTCAAATAAGGAATAGAATTTAGTGCTGAAATGGCACCGACTTAGCTCCTTCTTGGGCATCCTTCCACTGCCCATAGGACTGGCCTAAGCTGGTCTTCTCCACTGCTGTCCAACCCCAGAGTGGGAAACTGAGGCAGCAGGCCACCAGGTTACACCAACATTTTTTTTTTCTTTATGTGAAAACTAATCTAATCTTTGTTTTTTACATTTTATGACTGACAAAAGGTTTAAACTGGGAAATTACAGGGTGAACTGATTCTTAATTCCCTAGCCTAGTAGACAGGTTTAATCTGCCACACCTAGTCTTGCCTTTAAAGCTCTTGCAAAGAGGAGGCCCTTTCCCAGTTGTTTCTATAAAAATATTTGAATTTAGCAGAATTTTGGATAAGCAACAAGATTACTTTTATATATATTTACTGAGGCTATTTGAAGCCTCAGGGAGACAGACTGGTTTCTCTCATGAATTGCCACTCTTAGGAACACTGACCGTCAAGGCAGGAGACTTCTCCCCCTCCACCCCCCTTTTTGATTTTGGAGATAATAAAACTCCAGTGGTCATTTAACCTTATTCCATCAGGCAGCAATTTATTTAGTTTACACTTGAATTCATGAGAGAAAGGGTTACTAATACCAGGACAGGAGACAGTGATGTCCCAGCTCTTCTCTGGCCTGTAGGGGCAGAAACTATTATGAAATAACCATAGGCAAAGGCAAGGAATGAGCTTAGGTTTGAAGTAACCATAAACAAAAGAAAGGTTAGTTTAGAATTTACACTTAAATAATAGTTTCAGGCTAAATTCACCCAGCTATAATTTCGGTTATTATCTTTTCACTGTTTTATAATAAAAATGCACTTATAAATGATTTTAACTTAGTTACAGTTTTTATTAATTTTTTTAAAAAACCTGTTAATTTTTAACACTTTTAAACACCTTTCATTCGAATTATAACATATTAAATGAACTTAACCATTACTTTTTCTTTTAAGGTCAAAGAATAAATGTCTTGCACTTAGTTTGAAATAAAAAGCTACTTTTCAGGATTTGATTTCTAGAACATAATGTTCTTTTAAAAGAGGTAAGACTCTTCTTCAAATACTGAGGAAATGATGAGGTTAAAGCACAAGAAGCTATTTTGATAAAACGGATTTTCTTTGTATACTGATTTTATTCAATTTTAATCATAAAAATTTTCCTTCCACAAACCTTCTACACTTTCAGTATTCATTCAGGTTTTGTCCCACACTCTACTCTTTCCAATAATCAATCATTTCACCATAGGACAAAATCATCTCTGTTTCCTTAGCAATAAAAACACATTCCATATATCCCACATACTAAGTTACCAGGCAAACTTCTTACAACATATAATTGCCATTAATACTAAACAAGCTTGTTAAAATAATGAACTTTTCTTCACTTTAAATACTTAGTAGCATATAATACCAGAAACAGTTTTTTTGGAAGCAAGTTGGCAGGGGAGGCTGGCTGCCAAAGGAAAGTTTTCTTGTTATAAAATTACCTTTTATTATTATTATTATCAATTCAGTTTTTGTTTAATAATGATTTTCTGCAATTAGCCATTTAAATACCTTAATTTAAACAATGCTTTGTTAAATTTTTATAATTATTTATACCTTTAAGACAATTTTTACCTTCACAGAACACATTCTCTTACTTAAAGTTACTACAATACCTTCTAAGAACCTGGGCAGAATGCAAACGTATTTTGGCTTTGACACCCTAGGGAGGGAACTTTACTGCATTTATTCTGATTCTGCTTTTCACCCCCTTCACTCCTTCTGCCCCCTTCCAGGCAGTTGGGTGCACAACAATCAAACAGGAATGTAGCTTTTGAATAGAAGGTGTGGACTCACTGGAAAGGGGCAAGCAGCTTCCCCTTTTCCAGTTTTCAGGCCAAAATGGGCAGACAGAACCTACTCTAATTCGGCAACTCTCCCGGGGACCCAGCCACCCTGACTGGGGCAGCACCAACAAACTTGGGTGTGTGGCGTGGACACAGATGGCCTCCAAGCCCTGGCAAAGGGGCAGACCAGAGACAAGACAGCAGAGCATGCACAAACATCTAGACTCTGCAAACATCCAGGTTACTAATCTGACCCACAAGTTCTATATATTTTTTTTTCAGCACTGCTGCCCCCACAGCCATCACAAACCTTAGAACACTTAACATTTAGTATAAAGCAAATTCATTCACAATTTAGCACCATAACAAAAGATTTCAGCTAGACTTTTTCCACTGTTTAACTTTACACCCAGACCAAGCTCCACTGGAAAAGCCGATCCATTTTCCTGTGACCAAGTTTTGTTTTTTGTTTTTTTAAATCTAGACCAATTTCCAGGACATTAGGACTTTAACCTATAAACAACCCTTCCTATTAAAATCAAGACTCCACTCCTTCAGTGGATGTGAGACCAGTACCAGCTTTTAACATGCAGTTAGGCAAACCTAAAACACCAGGGCTTTCCCCGGTTTTTCTCCTTTTCCCAGGCCTAGAGATAACGGCTTCCCCCCGGTTTTCTGGGGCTACTAGGGTTCTCTTGGGAGGTGATCAGCCTCCCCTTCCTAGCAATTAAAGCTAGGGCTTTCCAGACTGTGCTCACCCGGGGAGTCTTACCTTCTTCCATGTTCAGAGTTCTTTTTTGTTCCCAGAATCTTTCTCTTCAGACCTTCCATTGCCCTCGATTTTTGTCAGGAAGATTCTGGTGGAGCCCACATCTTTTCTGGATTAAATTTAATCCAGGGGTGCCCAAATTTGGGGTTCACCCAAGTCCTCCTGGCTTCCTCAGGGATTTGGAAGGGGCAGCAAAATGCTACCATCTCTGGCCTTCATTTGCAGTCCCGACGGAGTCACCAAAAATGTAGAATTTGAGAGAGGTTCAATTATTTG
Organism: Dasypus novemcinctus; assembly: GCF_030445035.2. NCBI lineage: Eukaryota > Metazoa > Chordata > Mammalia > Cingulata > Dasypodidae > Dasypus > Dasypus novemcinctus. The sequence continues at coordinate 31,482,729 of NC_080683.1, read as the reverse complement.
CTTATAGAGAGGCCAGGACTCAGGAATGATTTTGAGAAGGAAAAATGGTTTATTGATGGCCAGCCGGACTCGGGAGCTTTCTGTTTCAATCCCGAGCCCCTAACAAGATTTTCAAATTTCTTTTATACAGAGAGGAAAGGCCAAATGGTCCCTTTGTTTCAGTTCTCAATAGGCTTGAATTAGCATATATATCTTCCACATCTTAGGTAAGCTTTTAGCATGGACTTCAGACATTCTAGGTAAGCTTTTAGCATATTTGGTTTGCATTTCCCCTAAATACTTAAAGTTTATAGACCTTGCATTGTTAAACTGTTTCCTGGGACTGGAGTCATTGCCATTGTCACTAAGGGCAGGACTGCAGCCTCTTACCATTCCACACCCACAAGTCAAACAGCTTAGGTTGTCTCTGAAGAGACAAAGAACCTCCCACCCATAGCCCACATCAATACAACCCATCCATAAATTTCATAAAGGAACACAGATGTACCTTCTGATTTGCTCTGAATTACTAATGAACAGATGATATTCTTTAAAATTATCAGTACATTTGCTTGTTTTTCTTATATGCAAAGCTCAACTGTATCTTGTTCATGTAAAAAAGTATAGTCCTTCATATACATTCTGATTTCACTTCAATAAGGCCCATCTAAATCCTCTAGTATAGCAGTTCTTGATATGGGGCAATTTTACCCCCCAGGGGACATTTTGTCCTTGTTTGGGGACATTTTTAGTTGTTACAGTTTGCAAGGTACTTCTTAATTTTGTATTTTCATGTGCTACTTAATATGTTAAATCTAAGGAGTTATTCTTAGCCATATGTCTGGTTTTGATTTGATCATTTTTGTAACAAGTATTTATTGACACCTATTTCTCAGACACTGCACAAAAGAGGAAGCAATCAGGAAAAAAAAAACATCATCCCTGCCTCACTGAATTTCCATCTAGTGAGATAAAAAGCTATATATTATTGCCTCCCTCTCAGGAAATCCAGCTATCACATTTCACCCTCCTTTCTCATTCCCTCACCAATACCCCCTGTTCAAATAAAGCAGAAATACAAGCTACTAGACCAAGGAGTGTTATTGCACCAAGGGCTTTCTTAGAAAATGCAGCTATCCTTAAATTATATAGACTCAAGAACTTCCACCTATTACATGCACTAATCAAAGTCATTATCAGAGAATCAGAAGATAGTAGACTAAGGTATACACAGCAAATTATTCAAACTACAGGCAGCCATCACTTAGCATTGTTCCAATATGCACCAATTTCAATTACTGCAGTTTAGTTAAATGATACCAATTCCCTAACAATCCTGTTCAAATTTCTGTAACCATTGGTTTAGTTTGCTAGGCTGCTGAAAGCAATATCCATGGAATGAGTTAGCTTTTAACAATGGGAATTTATTAGCCTGCAAGCTTACAGTTTTGAGGTCATAAAAATGTTTTTCTTTCATGGCATCATCAAGATGATGCTTTCTTCCTGAAAACTGGCTGCTAATAATCCTGAACCCCTCTGTCACATGGCAAGGCACACAGTGGTATTTGCTGCTCTCTCCCTTCTCTTCCAGGTTGCACTGCTTTCAGCTTCTTGTTTCTGTGGCTCTCTCCATATTCATTCTGTTTAAAAGAGTTCCAGTAAGAAGATTAAGACCCATCCTGGGTCACACCTTAAGTGAAGTCGCCTCATGAACAACATACAATGGGTTTACACTCACAGAAATAGATTAGCTTCAAGAATATGATTTTCTAGGGTACATACCGTTCCAAACCACCATACCCTTGTCTAGTAACTGTGAGGAATTGCATAAAGTATAAACTGTGCTGCTAGTTCTTTAGTCTACTAAGCACTACATAAATAATAGATGTGCACCCTGACCAGTGACTAATCATGTCACTTCTTTCAAAGACTCTTGGTGACTGGTCACTGCATATCAGTTATTCAGTTCACCACAGACAGCAAAGCATGCAATTGTGTTTCCTTCTTGTTTCCCAGTTTTTAATTCATGTTACATTTTATAAAAATGAATAATTGAAAGAGGGAATTGGCCAACAAATATGAAAGTAAAGCAAAGCAATGAAAAGTGATAAAGGTAATAAGAAATCCAAGTCAAACATAAATTGAGTTATAGAAGAAATAGCTAACCACATGGCCACTGTTCCAGAGACTCTAGATATACAGCCAGAGGAATTTAATGAAAGCAAATTGATTGACATAAATAAAGAAAGTTATTTTGATGGGAAAAAAATGAGTATGTCCCAGAGGAAGTAAGACCAAAAAAAAAAAAAACAAAAAAAAAAAAACTTCATATTAACAGAGCTCTTAGAGTATTGAAAGAATGAAGAAGAAAATGTTGGTTGTTGATCCAAACTTAGAAAGGAGTGTAATTCACCAAAAGATGCTCACTTCATATCATAAGTTATTTGATAAGAAGGGGAGCACTGTTCAAACTATTTTTGATAAGTGTTTTTACAAAAAATATATTAGGTTAGTCCAAGAGGAATTATGGTTTTGGACTCAATTTTAAATAATTATAACTAGGTTCAAACACAACTTTATTGATCAAAATAAGAACCATTACAATCAACACATTTTTGCCAATGAGAAATAAACTTGTTTATTCCTGTAACATAAAGCTCCATGCTTTAGGATTTGATGAACTCTAGGAAAGGATTTCCTGCATCCTGCTGGTTTGAATATAGCAGATGAGGCAAAATTTCGTAGCACAATTTGTTCAATTTTTGAAATGTTGGTTGTGCAACGTCTGGTCAGGCATTATCATGGAAAAGAATTGGGCCCTTTCTGTTGACCAATGCCAGCTGCAGGCATTGCAGTTTTCGTGCATCTCATTGATTTACTGAGCATACTTCTCAAATGTAATGATTTTGCCAGGATTCAGAAAGCTGTAGTGGATCAGACCAGCAGCAGACCACCAAACAGTAACCATGATCTTTTCTGGAGCAAGTTTGGCTTTGGGAAGTGCTTTGGACCTTCTTTTTACTCTAACCACTGAGCTCATCATCACTGGTTGTCGTATAAAATTCACTTTTCGTCAAACGAACCCCATCAAGAAATGGTTCTTTGTTGCATAGAATAAGAGAAGATGATACTTAAAAACAACTATTCTTTTGAATTTCAGTCAACTCATGAGGCACCCATTTATAGAGATTTTACACCTTTCCAATTTGCTTCAAATGCCGAGTGATTGCAGAATGGTCAACGGTGAGTTCTTTGGCAACTTCTTGCATAGTTTAAGAGAATTACCTTCGGTGATTGCTCTCAATTAGTCAACTTCCAAAGGCCAGCCACTATGCTCCCCATCTTCAAGGCTCTCCTCTCCTTCACAGAACTTCTTGAATGTTGAACTATCCCTGCACTGAATGTTCCTTAGCAATTCCTGGGCCAAATGCATTGCTGATGTTGTGAGTTGTCTTTGTTGCTTTACATCCCATTTTGAACTCAAATAAGAAAATCGCTGAATTTGCTTTTTGTCTAACATCATTTCCATAGTCTATAATTAATATAAAATAAACAGCAAGTAAAAAGTCATTAGCAAAAAAACATAAAGCGAGAAATGCACATTAAAGTGATGTATAACATAATCACATTTATTTAAGAATGTATGCCAATATCAAATGGCAAATTTCAACAAAGCAAAACAGCAATTACTTTTGCACCAAGCTAATATTTTCTCAATGTTTCTAATATTTCAGTGCACTAAATAAATAATTTTATTTCTTTCTCATTTTCCTATGCATTGATAACTGACAGTAAGAAAGTTTTTAATATTTTGACAAAAATTCTTTAACATCACAGCACAATTGTAATTTTTCCCATGGATTTAGATTACTTTACATGATTTCAACTTGCAAGCTCATATACAGTTTTGCAGAACCAGACAAAATATGCATCACATGTACCCATGCTTCTGGCCATATACATCAGGCTAAATTAGTGTCTGGTGGTTCTGTGCAAAGAACATCTGCAGAATCCATGAGCTTCCCAGACACCTGGCCATCAGTAACCGGCAGATTCACTTGCTAGAGAGAGCTGGTACTCAAGTAATAATGAAGTTCTTTTAAAATATTTAGTTCAAGTAGGAGTTAATCACAAGTAAATGTCTTTATTAATTTTTGTTTTTAAAAAGCAAAAGATTCATAAAAAGTCTCTGGGACAGAAGACTCATTAGATGATTAGAAACAAACATCTCATATTTTGGTCAAATATTTATCAAATAATATTACATTGTTTTGTTTTCTGTCTCTCCATCTACCTCAGCATTTATAGGAACCATGTAGTAATTGTGTTTATATCCCCAGTACTTAATATGGTGTAAGGCACATAGTAGGCTCTCATGAACTGTTAAATTAACAGATTAGGATTGAATTCTCAAGAGGCAAGTAGTCTAGTTCTAGTTGTATCGCTACTTGGCTGCATGACCTTGGGCAGTTGAAGTGTTCTGCCTGAGTTTTAGTTTCCTCAACTGGGAAAACTTTGAGTCAATGAAAGGTATTAAAAAACCTATTACGTGGTTTAGAATTGGTAATTCTTTTGCTGGAAAAAAAAATTTTTAAGTTACTACTCTCTTTCCTCTTCTAATTTGGAATATTCTCCCTGTCTCATCAATAAAAAAAGTCCCACAGAAAAATTTCACATGTAAAGTTAAATTAATTTTATACCATACCATAAAAAAGGCATAAAAAAAGGATGGGTACACACTGAGAAGGTGAGAAAAATCCTGCAAAAGACTAAAGAAAAGAGTATTTTACTAAGCTTTTATTTATTGTTAGGCACTTTGCTGGGAAGTGAGGAAACAGAAGACAGGTAAAACATTATCTCCCTGCTGAGCAATCTGCCTAGGCAAACCAAAGGACAACTCAACCTACCAGAAATAGGCTTTCTCAATGAGGGGCAAGACTGAAAGAAGCAGAACCACCCCAGGGACTTTGACTCGTTTCTCATCCCTCCTCCTCATGCCACCCAATGCTAACAGGCTCTCTCTGGCCTCAGCCACTGTCTCATTAAGACACTTTCACTTAGAGGGCTATGCCATATTCCCCAGGAACTTCAGCTTGGTTAAAAGATAGGAAAGCACTGCTAGATTGAGTTGGACAAAAGAACACGGTGAGCAGATGACTTTAAAAAAATTTTTTTTAATTTATACAGATGCCATTAGAGGTAAGCAGATATTTCTCAGAGCATTACAAATAGATCTCAAGGCTTATCACTCTGGTGTTTGTAAAAGATTGCTTTAAACCAGTGATTCTTATACTTGGGGTGGTGTCAGAATGACCTGGAGAACTTGGTAAAAGTATTAGGTACCTTGTTCTATTTGCACGGGCTTTATTACCCCTCCAGGTAAGAATTTGATAGGGATCTGTCTTAGTCTCGTGGGGCTGCTGTAACATAGGACCACAACCTGGGAGGCTTAAAACAGAAACTTATTTTCTTATGGTTCAGGAAACTAGAAGTCTGAAAGCAAGGTGTTGGCAGGGCCTTTTGCTCCCACTCAAGTCTCTAGGGAAAAATCTGCTCCAGGCCTCTGTCTTGTCCTCTGGTGGTCCCAGGGTTCCTGGGCCTGTGGCAGTATAACTCCTACCCCTGCCTCCTTCACACAGCCCCTGGCTCTTGTCTGTCTCTTTGCCCAAATTTCCATCTTCTTCTACAGACACCAGTCATTATATTAAGGCCTGCCATAACCCAGTTTGGCCTCATCTTAACTAATCAATCTTCAAATACCCTGTTTCTAAACAACGTTACACCAATGGATCTGGAAGTTAGGACTTGATCCTTTCTTTTGGAGGAGACGCAATTCAACCCATAACAGTAGCCAAGTTTGTAAACCATTGCTTTGAAACATTTAGAAAAATCTTAAAGCTGTTCCAAACTGAATTTAATGGAGTGTTCTCAAAAACTATAATCATTATCAATTTGATTTTCACTTGATAATATGGTCATGAATTCTCCCCTTACACTCTACCCATGGGAGTAAAATAAGGGTTGAGATAGAAAGCACTCAAATGTAGGGTTACCACATAAAGTACAGGATGCATGAGACATACACTAAAAAAGTATTGTTTTCTGAATTTCAAATTTAATTGGATGCCACATATTTTTGTTGGCTAAGTCTGGCAATGCTACAATGGAGAACTGTGTTCTCCCTAACAACACACAAGAAAGATCCTAATAAAAAACATTAAAGCACTTGCCTTAGTATTTTAGTGGAGAAGAATTTTTTAAATGAGTCAAAACAGACAGGAGTCTTAAGTCCTAAAAGCACATAACCTTTTAGGAATTGCAATTTCCTGAACATCCCTTCTGCACAATTCAGCTGGTGTCACAATGCAGTCTGCGGTTTGGTGTCTCTCAACTATTGTTTGCAAGACAAACCTTTGCTGCCTGGGGTGCCTTGATTTGTGGAAGGCATTTATTCTCTTTTTAAATGTTAGGAACTCAGCAGGTCAAAATATAAACATTTTTTTCAGCTCTGTTCAAGAAACATGAACCATTGACCAAGACATAATCAAATGCCATCCAAATTGCAAAGCCATAAGTTTCAGGCCCACCAGATTTCAGTTTTGTGAATATTTTATCAGCCATTTGAACAATGGAGAGAGACTGACCTTGTTGGCTTAGTTATCAAAGGGATCTGTTGTTATCCTGCAATGACAAAAGTGAGACTGCAGGACAATTTAACAGCAAACGCCATTTCTTTCAATTTTATCCTTTAAAAACTGCCAGGTAATTAACTTCACAGCAGTTTTGTTGGCAAAGTAATACTACAGATAAAATGAAACATTCATTAATAATTGACCATGAAAACTGTAGTTAAATACTGTTGAGCTAATATAACCACTAACAGAAGAAGATAGAGCAGAAGGACTGGGACATGTTGGAAAGCAGAAGCAACCGCAAGGGAAGTTCCAACTCCAAATGGCTGAAGAATGAAAGTGGGAAATCAAAGATAGGAGGGAAACACATTATTGACAATATCTATATTTTAATATATTTATGGACTAAACACAGACTGTAGTGTTCAAAGTTCAACATGCTTTCCCCATTAAAAACACACTTACTCAGGAGAGTCTTTTATCTGCATCAAAGCTCAAAGGTACATAACGCAGGAGGTCTAGCCCAGGAAGTCTGACCAAATGATTCGATATTCCAGAGAAATCACATGGGAGCCCAGCGTCAGTCATGCCTTTATTATTCACAATTACTCATGTAACCTGACAGTGGCCAGCCAGGACAGGCTCCCCGCTGCCTTTTGGGGGCTACAGGTTTATATAGGGCGGTGTACGTGGGCAAGCAGGGAACAGCACACTTTTTGTGGCATAGGTAATGGGTGCAATGAGCACAGGTACAGTTAGTAATAAACTTGACTAGAGCCTACGTGCACAAATACAGTTTAAACATCTTGTCACCTCTCTTATGGCCAATCGTTACACCCAAGAGGATCAGGTCGCTGGCAAGTTCAACCCCACCTTTTCCAGCAATCTCACAAATAACTAGGGAGGAGGGGAAAGCGGCCATTCCATGTCCCCACAAGGTAAGAAAAATACAAACATGATAAATACCAAAAACCCATCACAGCACATGATGAAAAACCCAAGAAAGCCAGTGAAACCATACATCAAAGCAAACACTTAATTTCCACTTTAAGTCCTCTGTCTTATCCATTTTACTGTCTTTTAACTAAATAACTAACCATGACTCTACTGTCCAGCTACAATGTGATAGTTGTTTTTGTTGTTTTTCCCCCTATACAAAACCTACATTTTTTTGGCCAAAGAATGGTAGGAGTTCAAAGGAATCCTTAGATAAATAAAACCTTTCATGTACAAAATATCAGCAATTCCTTTTATGCAGAAAAGAAACAAACTTAAAAAAAATGCAAGGGAAATAATTTCCTCTCTCTCAAATGGATTCTCTTTGTATCTCTCAGTTTTAGTATCTAGGTTACCCATGCATTCTGACAGAAATAATAGGAAGGGAGAAGTGAAGGGGGGGGGGGGAGACAGGGAGCAGACTAGCCCCGTACTAAAGATAATTCCTTTGCTTTTACACTTATATGTTTAAAACAATGCATGTTTAAGTTGCTCTTTAGCATCAAGTCTCTCCTATTGATAATTAAGCACCTTTGGGGATAAATAACAATTAAACTTCTATTTTTCGCCATGGGGAGACCCAGATATTGAACTTGTTAGTAACTCACAATGGGCAAAGCTCAGAAATGAAATGTAGAATTTTCCATTTTTATTAATCTGTTCTATGCAGCAACCCTTATCATACCCTTAGGAAAATTATTTTTAATAGCTTCTTAAAAAGGAAAAGCAACGACTTCGCTGAAAGAAGGATATAGGGCAAGCAATAATCATAAACAAAAATTTCCATTGTAAAACACTTCTGTTGCATATAAGGGTGACATTAAATATCAGCAATTTGTTTTGAACTTGTCTATAATTTCTGGTGCAATTCAGAAACAATTACTAATGTTCTTTTTAACTTGCAATTTTCAGAACCATCAGACTTAAAATTCGCTGTGGAAATACTGGGGCTCTATACTTCAAAATTTGAGAAAGGAAATGCCTCATGTCTTTTCTGTTCTTGTTCAAAGACAAACAGCTCTCTGGAAGGCCTGATTTGGTCCATTATACAAAGAGCTGGGAGGAAAATAAACAAAACTGAAAGAAAAAAGCGACTGGGAAGTAGTACTTGTTTGCCACCCCTTTCAAATTAACACTGTCAAAATTATGCTTATCAAAGTCAAATATTTTAATAACCCTAGAAATCTAAGTAACATGAACAATACATTTGAACACATTTATCTAACGGAGAGTTATTTTACTATGGAAACACTTGATGTAAGTAAAATACACCCCAATCTATTTGATCTTAAGGCCAAAAACAATTCATCTATGAAGGAAGATTTAGGATGGATAACCTAATATTCAAATCCTAGAAAATATTTTATGGTATTTTCTTTAGGTTTCTTAAAAAAAAAAAATGTTGCTTTAAAAATAACACTAATATATATTATTGCACATTCTTTTTTCTATCTAACAAACTTGTAGACTTCTTCACAAATTTGAAGCAACTTTGGCTATATTATGCCATTACATACATAAGCCTGAAAAAAAATAAATTGTAAGATAAATACTGGAAGTAAACTGTTTTCCAGTTGACTTCATAGCCCATTTCTAGTCCAGTCAGTTGTCTTAAACTCACAAGGACTGACTGAAGCAGACTGTTTTATCACAGATCTCAACCACAATTAAAAAACAGTTACCTTGCTGTGGGCTATGGGTAGGAGGCTCTTTGTCTCTTCATAGATGACCTATGCTGTCTGACTTGTGGGTGTGAGACTGTAGAAGGCTGCAATCCTGCCCTTGGTGACCATGGCAAGGACTCCAGTCCCAGGAAACAGTTTAACAGTACAAGGTCTATAAACTTTAAGTATTCAGGGGAAATGCAAACCAAATATTCTAAAAGTTTATCTAGAATGCCTAAAAGCTTACCTAAGATGTGGAAGATATATATATGCTAATTCAAGCCTATTTGAGAACTGAAACAAAAGGACCATTTGGCCTTTCCTCTCTGTATAAAAGGGACTCAAAAATCTTGTTCCGGGCTCGGGATTGAAACAGAAAGCTTCCAAGTCCGGTCGGCCGTCAATAAACCTTCTCAAAATCATTCCTGAGTCCTGGCCTCTCTATACGCAAATAATTGAACCTCTCTCAAAGTCTACAACAACTAACTAGAAAGATTCATAGAGATGCCCATTGTCTTATCTGAAGAGCAAGATCTCCATCTTTATCATTTTGAAGGTACAAGAAACTTCAAAAACTTTTACTTTACTTTGTAAGTTATTCTCCTGAAAAATTTTTATTTCTGTATATTGCTCTACTTTGGCTCATTTATCTACTTTGCTCCATGAAAGTTGAATAATGCCATTTTTTTCAACAACTATTACTCAAAGTCTTCTGTTCCTAAAATAATTTAATAAGCTCCTTAATTTAGATATTTTTTAGATTACAGGTGAATCCCTCAAATTTGTTTATACCTGAACATCTATTACACATGCTTGTGATTCTAAAATTTAGTATTTGCCATAAATGTATGAACATACATGCTAATTTCAACTATAGTCACCTTATATGTTTATAGCTAATTGCAACTGAATTATAGATTATGCCTTGGTTTCTATAAAAATAGCTGACAGAAGACAAGCTCCTTAGAGTATTCATAAGATTAATATAATTTATAAAACCAAGCTTTCCATTGAACTAAAATTTGAGGTATGCTCTATTTTGAATCATCAAAGTACAGAAATTTTGAGCTATTACTGGCTCCTATAGGCCAAGACTCTATATCAGTATATTTATTTCCCACAATAGGACTACTTTCCAATAGGTTAAAAATACCTTTTAAAGTTGATATAATTTTGTGAAACAATGAAAGAGATAATGAATGTTTTTAGGGCCTTAGAATATTTTTTAACTTGCCAGGAAATAGACAACTAATTTTTGTGACTGGGTGAGAATAAAAGAATAAAGATAAAAGGGAATAATTCCTATTTCTCCACCTGTCCAAAGTTCTGAATAATTTACCTACAAATAGGCCAATCATAAACTTACACTACCTCTGTTATGATCTAAAAACATTATAGCCTTATGAGAATACTAAATATTTTAACTAGAATTATATGTTGTGTATTTATAAGAAATTTTATGTGCACACTAGGACCATGCTATTATCTATATATTTTTATCTGCAACACCCACAGAGTTATGATGTAGCAGATTACTCAATGGATGTATATTGAAATGAAATTTAAAACAAAGAATGAGATGAGGAAAAGATGCCTATTCTGGTAAATTATATATACTTGTATACCCAGTCATCAAAATGTACAAACAGAAATATATTTTTGTGTACAAATATGAAATCACATTCCTAAAGTTTCCCAAAAGCCAAAGGATATCATTTTTTTTCAAATGTTCACATGAAAGGCCCAATTTAGGGAATAAAAATAGACTTATCCTGCTCAAGAAGGAAGGTGTAATGAGAGGACAGAGTCCAGGGTGCTGATTTACTGCTCTCTTCAGTGCCTTTCCTTCTGATTTATGGAGGTGCTGTGGAAATGCCTTTGGAAGATGCCTGTTCTCTTTTTCAGGGACTGGTTACTGTTCTGTCACTGAGCCATGAAGCAGAGAGAACAAAATAAAATATAGAAATTAAGATACTGAAAAAATATTTTTCAATAAAATATGTTTCCTCATGCCCCATATATTTTTATAAATCATTAATATTTAGACAGCAGCAGGTTATATGGAATTATACTATAAATCTTCACTAACAAAAATAAGATCCTGTCAGTATTCATGATATCATTAGGTTCTGACATTATTTCAAATAAATTTTGGGTGACAAACCCCTGCAAAACAGCCCTAACAATGAGGAGAAGAAAATTTTCAAGCAGTAAAATAGATCTATTTTTTTTTTTGTTAAGGGAAAAAAATAGAATTTTTCTCTTTAAATTAAAATGTGATCCATGATTCCTAACATAAAATCTACAAGACCAGTAAGACAGAAATGTTCAATGATAGACTGCATGAAAAACCAGCACAGGAGAGCAGATGTGTCTCAAGCATTTGAACACCCACCTCCCACATGGGAGGGCCCAGGTGCAATTCCCAGTGCCTCCTAAAGAAGACAAACAAACAACGAGCAGACATCAAACAAAAACATCAAGAAAAAATGAGAAAAACTAATAAGGAAAAATAACAAACAATGAGAAAAAAACATAAACAAAAAACAATGAGAAGACAATGAGTAAAAACAAAAAACAATGAGCAGGGAGTAAACATGGCTCAAGCAATAGTGCACCTGCATCCCACATGGGAGGTGCTGGGTTTGGTTCCACGTGCTTCCTAAAGGAGAAAACAAACAGAAAACAAGCAGACAATGAGCAAACAGACTTGGGAGCCATTTGGGTGAGATAAAATTAAAAAGAAAAAGAAAAAAATAGCACAAAGGAATTCTGGGAAGATAGGAACTCCTTTTACCCCCCTCTGCTGCTTTCCTCACCTCTACCCACCCATTCCCTATAACATATAGCAGCAGCCAGAGAGACTCAGAACAGAAATGCCACCTTGTAGAAGAGAACTACCAAGGGGAAAAAATAACAATTGAACTAAAAAGCATGAAGAAGATGTAATAAGATTGAAATTTGTGTGACAAAATCCTTTTTGGAAATAAACAACATGATTTCCAAATTAAAAATTTAAAAAGATGTCTATTTTTTATCTTCTGGGCCACTAATTCCCTAATTCCAGTCCAAATATATAAAAACAAATATCTTAAAGGAAGAGATAAGGACAAATATATAAAAACAAATATCTTAAAGGAAGAGATAAGAAGCTTCAAATACAGAACACAAAGGATAGGTGTTTGGGGGTGAGGGAATATTATGTGATAATACTGTGATTATACAATAATAGATACAATTTCTGTGATGAAAAATTAGGGTCCCCAAGTTGAAAGAGTGAGCCAAATTTCAGGAATGCTTGACACACATAAACATAACTTAGTAAAATTGCTGAATTTTAAGAATGCAAGAATAAATCTAGCAATCTCCTAGGTAGAGAGTGTATGTTATTCTGTAATATGTAGTAAACAATGTCCACATAAGAACAGATATTTCAAGATGAGGAAGATAAAAATCAGAGGAAACAAGAATAAGAAAATACAAAAATCAGAGGAAGTGATAAGAAATGAGACAAATAATAGAAAAGCACTAAAACTATGAAGCAATCTCATTAAACCTTTATAGAGTTTGGTTTCATGTGTGTGAGTATATCCCTTTCCAAATTACATGGCTGGATTCACACCAGATTCATACAGTTGTTATTAAATTGATATGATCTGTGATTCTTCATCCAAGGTTGGGATCTGTACACTTTACACCATTAGCCTTTGGAAAATCTGAAGATATTGGGTTCAATACAGGATATGCTAAGAAGGATGGTCAATAAAAGAAAGACATGCTCCAGTTTCTTTATCTCTCTGAGAATTAGAGATATCTTCCTTTATCTCCAAGTGAACCTATTTCTTGGTTTGAATATAGGATATCACTGTTATACACATTATATTATTATTGGCCATATGTTGGCCCTAGATACATCTCTAATTTTTAGAGATGAGAAAAAAAAAGGGGGGAAGGCATATAAAAAGACTTAGTAACATAAAATAAAAAGAAGAGCATGCCACAAGAAACAGTATCTGTTTTACATCCTCAATCAATATATTTTTTTAAAAAATATTTTTAAATAAGTAAATAAATAAGAGAGAGATAAAAGATGAACTGAAAAGAAAACATACTAAGCTGAAAGGTGATCTTGTTGAGAGGCAAGAAAAATAGATGAGATAAAGAAAAAAATGAAAGAATCTAAAACATAGTGACAGAATTTAAACAGGTCTTAGAAGCAATAAAGAGCAGAATCAAACTGCAGAAAATCCATTTGGGAGAAAGCTTCAGTATTCTACCTATAACACAGAGAGAATAACAAAGAGGTAAAAATCATAAGAGAAAATAGTAGACACATAGGAAAGTGATACCCTATTCAGATAATTGGGACTCCTGAGGAAGTAAAGAACACATGGAACCAAAATAGGACAGAAAGATATAGTATTAAAAAACCAACTTTCCAGAACTTAAAAATACACATGAATCTAGATATTTAAAAAGTATTCACCATAATTAAAGTAAACTTAATGAAAATAGGCCAAAATCTGGATATATCTTGGTAAATATTTCAGTTTTAAGAATAAAGATTAGCATGTATCCAACAAGGGAAAAGAACAGACAATGTATTTCTTTAAGGGAAAATCAAACTGTCTTCATTAACTAGTAAGATACAAGGGAGGAACATCTATGAAATTTGGAGTATAAAAGTATGGGCCAAAGAAACCTGAACTCAATCCTTTTGGTATCCATATATGAAGTCAACAGTAATGTATTCTTCAGTCATCCTGTGAACCCAGAAAATACACTACCCATATACACCAAAATCACTTTTCAATACCTTGGTGGATTAAATTATGTACCCCAATTTGGACATACTATCAATCTTGATCCACATTCCTGTGGGTGTGAACCCATTGTAAATAGGCTCTTGAAGATGTTATTTTAGTTAAGGTGTTGCCTAACTGAAAGAAGTTGGGTCTTAATCCAGATGGCCACAATCCTCTATAAGAAAAAATTCAGATATAGTGGGAGAAATTCACAGGGAGGAGCCAGAAGTTGGAAGTCAATGGAACCAGAAGAGAAAGGAGAGGATCTCATTAAATGACGGGGAAGCCAAGGAACACAAGGATTGCCAGCCAGTCAGAATGTTGACAACTCCAGAAGAAGGCAAGTCTTCTGGCATCTAAAACTGCCAGCCAATAAATTCTTATTGTTTGAGCCAAAACCAGTTTGTTATAGCAGCCTAGCAAAACTAAGACAAATACATTAAAAAGTAAAAAGTATAGCAATGATATCCAAAAGTACTAGAAGAAAATGTCCATGACTATCAACTTTAATCTCTTGATGAAGACTGCTTTAAGCATAAAAGCAAAGGCAGAAAATGTGAAGAAGTTGACAGATTTTACTTGCAGAGATTAACTTGTACACATAAAAATAAAAAGCTAAAAGCAAATAAACCAGAAAACTTAAGTCCACGTATAAAACAACTAAAGAACTATTATTCTTAATATACCAACAGATTTTACACAGCAGTGTGAAAATTAATAGCCCAGTTTAAAAAAGATTAAAAAATATGATCAAGTAGGTCAACAAAGGAAATCAAGACTTCACTGAACCTGAAAAAATAACCCTATCAGCCTATTTTTACATAAAGAACTGTAGAGTAAAACTAACAATTTTTTAAAATTAACAATGTGAACTAGAGTACTAAGAAACACACTTTTATATACTGTTTCATTGAGTATAACATGGCACAACGTTATCTTTAATACATGTATGCCTCTTAAAAGAGCAATTCCAGTCCTCGGAAATTACCTGGTATTTTAGTTTCCTAGGGTACTCAAAGCAAATACCATGAAATGGATCGGGTTACACAATGGAAATTTATGTGTTCACAGTTTGAAGCCAGGAAAATGTCCAAATCAAGGCATCATCAAGGTGATGCTTTCCTCCCAAAGACTGGCTATCACCGAAATCCTTAGCTCCTCTGTCACATGACAAGGTACATGACAACATTTGCTAGTCTCTTCCTTCTCTTCCAAATTTAGTTGATTTCATCTTCTTGCTTCCATGGTTCTCTCTCTGTATCTGAATTTCACTTCTCTTATGAAGGACTCCAGTAAGAGGATTAAGATCCATCCTGAATGAAGTGGCTCACACCTTAACTGAAGTCACCTCATCAAAAGAACCTACTTATAATGGGTTGACACTGACAAGAATGGATTCGATTTAGAAACATGTTTTCTCTGGGTTATATACAGCTTCAAACCACCACACTCCACCCACGCAAAGAGACATGTTCCTTCTATATGCAAAATACAGCCATTCTATCATAATACCCCAAAATCCTTAAGTCATTTCAGAAGCAATGTTTAATACAAAATCTCATCAAAATAGATTATGGGTGTATTCTGTCCTGGGGCATAATTCACCTCTGTGAACTTGTGAAACCCAGAGAACAAGTTATCTGTTTCCAATAAACAAAAGATGGACTAGCATAGGATAGACATTTCCATTCCAGAAGGGAGAAATTGGAAAGAAAACAGGGTCACAGATTTCAAACAATTCAAAAACACTGCAGAGCATATTCCATTAAATTTCAAGGTCTGAGTTATTTATGGATGGATATTTTGTCCTCTGGGTCTGGTGGAGCAGCAGCTCCACCCTCTTCAGGTGCTTTCATAGCAATCATGCTATCCCTGAACACTGAGGTAAAGGTTCTACCCTCTTCAAGCATTAGGCTGGTAGCCAGGTTCTCCACAATCCCCAGGGAACAGGCTATACCCTCTTCCTGAACAACTGGGCAAAAGGCCCACCCTCTCCAAATGCCAGGACAGACTCACCCTTTTCACACAGTTGTGTGGCCCTACCCTCTTAGCCCAAGAAATTGCTTTCAGTCCAGACCTCAGCTTTCATGCTTCTGCCATTGAAGTGATTTTGACCTTCAATTTGTCCCTTCTCTGTCTCTTGTAGTCCAGGCTGGCAGTGGTTTCATCCATAAAGATTATGCCAAAAAAACAACAACAAAAAACAACAACAACAACAACAACAAAAAACCTTGTCAATTCTGCATGAAGTGTATGGAGGTCCAAACTTTCAGAGAGTAGGACTTTCCACAGATATTTCTTGGATAACTTCATCTCTAATCCTGGCTTGTATGGAAATTTCTGACTATTTCTATGTTCAGTGAAACCCTCATATAGAGCACTATTTTCTGGGGACTTGCTTTGTAGAAGCTCAGAATTTTCCAAACCATCAATTTCTAGTTTCTTTATGTCTAGAAGTTCAATTCTCAGCTTTTCCCTTTCTTCTTTCATTTTATTATAAGTTGCAAAAAGAAACCAGGATGCACCGATAATTCTATCACTCCAAGATATCCATGATAACTATTTAATATAGGTCTTTCAAATTACTTTTTATGTGCATATTAAACACATGTATTGGCAATTTAAATGAAATTAGTAACATGATATACTATATCCTATTTTTCACACTTAATCAATTCAAATCATGTATTCATTAATTTACTAAATATTTATTGAAAACTCCCATGAGTTTGAAGGTTCTTCTATCACAATTTAATGGCTCCATGATATTCCATTTTCTGGAAATGTGTCAGTCTTTTTAAAAAAATCCCATACTGTTGATATTTGTTTTAGTTTCCTAAAGGTTGCCTATACCAGAAATGTATACCAGAAAGGTATACCAGAAATGGGTTGGCCTGTACAGTGGAGAGTCATTAACTTAGATGCCTACAGTTCTGAGACTCTGAAAATGTCCAAATCAAGGAATTAGATTTTTTATATATTATTACCCTAAACCAAAAGAGAAAAGGTTTTATTATAAGAAATTTTTAAAGACATCAACCAGAAATTAGGAGAGAAGGGTGGGTGACAGGAGAGAGAACTTCTCTGCTTTCTATGAAATATTGAATATTCTTAAAACTCATGTTTTCTGTGTGCCACAACCATTTCTCCACTATATATGAAATGTTTATTTTCTTAGGGTAAGTTTGTGATTCTGTTATTCATGTGTGTTCTGTGTGTTGTACACAAAACTAGTATAAAATTACTTAGTATTACAGAGTAAGAAGGATTCAGCATTAAAAGTATAGGGTGGCTGGATGAATCCTGAAGGCACCATGTTGAACGAAATAAGTCAGACACAAAAGGACACATATTATATGACCTTACTAATATGAAATATAATAAACAAATTCATTAAGTCAGAAACTAGAATATAGGTTACCAGGGGCTGAGGTGGTGGCAGGGAATTTTCTAATTATACAAAGTTTCTATTTGGAGTGGTGGAAAAGTTTTGGTAATGGATGGTGGTGATGGTAGCACGATACTGTGAACATAATTAATAACACTGAATTATATAATTAAATGTGGTTAAAAGAGGAAATTTTAGCTTGTATATATGTTACTAGAATAAAAAAATTTTAAAACATAGGACTGTACAATGCAAATAGAGAAGCCTAATGCAAACCATGGACTATAGTAATTGTTCCATAATAATATTATTTCATTAATTGTTACAGAGGTACCACAGTAGTGCAAGGTGCTAAGGGATTGCTGACTGTGGGACATACAGTGCAGTGCCCTGGACCATGAGGAAATAATTTCCTAGGGAAAAGGGGATATTCATGTTCATGAATACAGGGGATTTCCTAGGGCTATACATGTCCAAGACAAGATGCATGCACAGAAAGCATCAGGGAGGTCCCTGTGCTTTGGCCTGAAGTTATTCTCTAATCTCATTGTGTAGATAAGCTCTGAAGAAAAGCACCTGCACAGATCAGTCTAGAAACAATGGGAAAGGTGTTTTCTTTTATTGTCTTATTTTTTTAGTGCATGGCATTCAAGGAATCTCAGTCATAATACTAGATGGATATAAGTTTAAGGAACAGATGCTTCAGAGTCTAAATTCTAATGATAACATTAAAATTATGAAATGTCCAGGTCTCAACAAAAGATCACAAAAGCAAACAAAGAAACAGGAAGCGATGGCCCAGGCAAAGGAGAAGATTAAAGCATTAGAAACCATCAATGTGAAGGTTCACACATGGGACATTCTAGACTAAAACTTTTAAAAATGGTCCTAAATATGTTCAAAGAGCTAAAGAAAAACATAGACAAAGAATTAAAGGATATCAGGACAATGATAGGTGAACACAAAGAGAATATCATTAGAGAGATAGGAATTATGACAAGGGACCAAACAGGGCAGAAGCCTACAGTAGCAGAAATTAAAAATTCCCTAGAGAGATTCAATAGCAGATTAGAACTGGCAGAAGAAAGAATCAGTGACATTGAAGATAAGACAATTGAAATCATCCAGTCTAAGGAGTAAACACAAAAAAGAATGAAGAAAAGTGAAAAGAGCCCAAGGAACTCAAGGGACATCATCAAACTTACAAAATATATACTGTGGGACTCTCAGAAGGAAAAGAGAGAGAGGGGGAAAGAAAGAATATTCAAATAAATAATAGCAGAAAACTCCCCAAATTTAATGAAGGACATGAATATCTAAGAAGATCAATGAACTCCAAATGGGATAAATCCAAATAGACTCCCATTGTGCCATGTTATTGAAGAGAGAATTCTGAAAGCCACATGAGAGAAATCACATGTCATATACAAGGAAGCTCAATAAGATTAATGATTTCTCATCAGAAATCATGGAGGCAAGAAGGTAATAAGAAGACATACTTAAAGTCCTGAAAACAAAACATTGCCAACCAAGAATTCTGTATCTGGAGAAATTGTCTTTCAAATATGAAGGAGGAATTAAGACATCTCCAGATAAACAAAAGCTGAGGGACCTTATCTCCATCAAACCAGAAATGCAAATTGAAAGGAAGGGACACCAGAAAATTGACTAAAGCCACATGAAGAAATAAAGATCTCCAGTAAAGATAAGGGTAAATATAAATATCAGTACTATTATGTTTTCAATTTGTTACTTCATTTTATACTTCCTATAGGATCTAAAAGGCAAATGCACAAAATATAATAATAAATGAATGGTTTTGTACTCATAATGTATAAACATGTAATTTGTGAGATGTGTTGCATAAAGGTGGTGTTAAAGGGGAGAATAGGAACAGACTTCATGTATGCTATTGAAGTTTAGCTTGTATTAAAGCAGACAAAATTATTACACATTTAGGATACTAAATTTAATCCCCATATATCACAAAGAAGATATCAGGGAATATACACTCTCATAAAGATAGAAAGTAAAGTACAAGTTACCAGGTGTTGGGGAAGGGACAATGGAAAGTTAATGCAAAATGAATGTTTGGGGTGAAAGAAAATTTCTAGTTATCGATGCTGGAGAGAGTACTATAGCTTTGTGAATGATACACTTAAAAGGGGATGGGGTGGGAAGATTTATGTTGCACATGATTTTTCCACAAGAAGAGAAACTAAAGAGATAATTGCAATTAAATGCAATACATGATACTGGATGGGATCTACAAATGGAGGTAGAAAGACTCCTGCCACAAATGTTTGTGGCAGTTCAAGATTACTTATGAATCCCAAAAAGAGAAATCCCGGATGTGATATGCTTTGATTGTGTTAAATTCAGTTGAGGGGCCTTTGGTTAGATTACCTGTTAAGATTCCTTTTAGGGTTTTTCGATTCAATGATGTCAGTAAGGCGTGACTCAGGTTGAGTCCCCACCCCCTTGTGAGTCTGATATGAATGGACTCACATGGACAGAGAGACACACGGAAAGTGAGAGCTCTGTCATTTGATCCTGCCACATGACAGAAAGAAGAAGGCTCAAACAGTTGAGTTTCAAGGGAGAGATGAGCAATTTGCCTAATAGTTTACAGGTGACCTTGGGAAGGGAGAAGAACAGGTGAGACTGATATAGAAAACCCAGAAAGAAACAAGCCCTAACCCAGTAGAAAGATGACTATAAGATTACTTAAACACAAAGCTCAAGAAGAGGAAACCCAGAGACGGAAGAGAAACTTCACAGAAATCAGTGGCCATCTTGCTTTACCATGTGCTTTACCAACACACTGGGATCAATAGCAGCTGACTTTGGTAAGAATACATCTTTGCTGATGCCTTGATTTGGCCTTGGAAACTAGAACGTTTTATTTCCAAATAAATTCCCACTATGTAAACCAACATACTTCTGGTACTTTGCATTAGCACCCCTTTGGTGGACTAATTCAACATTATTGAGACATATGAAAAAATTAGAATAAAGAATGTAAGTTTTATATCAATGTTAATTTCTTGAACTTGATAACTGCACTAGGTGATTACATAAGTGAATATCTTTGTTCATAGAAAATGCACATGGAAGAATTATGAGTTCAAAGATTATGATGTGTGCAAACTGTTCTCAATAGATGATGATAGATGATAGATTAGATAGATGATAGATAGATAGATAGATAGATAGATAGATAGATAGATAGATAGATAGATTGATAGATAGATAAACAGACAGACAGACAGACATGGCAAAGTGACAAAATGTTCAAATTGGCGGATCTGGATATCCGGGGGTAGGGGGGTAGTTTGGACTACTCTATACAGGATTTGAATCATTTTTGCAGCTGGCTGTCCTGTAAATCTGAAATTATTTCGAAACAAAAAGTTTTAAAAATTATATATGGCAATAAAATCATAATCATAAAAATGCAAACATACATCAGACAAAACATACAATATAAAATCAGTCTTTGCATTGAAATATTTATCTAAACGTTACAGACAAGACACTGAAAGGCAAGAGTAAAGAAAAAATGGGAAATTGAATACCCATCAAGGAAAACTGTGCAGAAATAAGTGTATGTGGTTAAAATAAGTAGATAATGGTCCTTCAGTTCCACAAAAACAGCCCTTATCTTTCTCATTCGTGAGCTCATACCATTACATCAAAACTGATATTATCTGTGTTCTCCTAGACAAGGTTGACATCTGTACATTCTGTACTGTTAGCCTAGAGAAGCTGGGAAATTGGGAGTAGGTCAAACAGGATGGATATGCCTGTCAAGAAAGAAAGTTTCTCCCTATTCCCTGAACTTTAACATAAGTATATTCTTTATTCATTGGTGTTTGACACATCATTATTGTACATATTGCATTATCTTATAATGTGTATGCTTATAGATAAACACTTAGACCTGCAGACAGCCTCTGACCTGAGCCAATGACACACAAATATGTAACATTTTAAAATTAAGAATCAAAATGGCAATTTGTGTGGGTACATCATATAAAATTAGAAAGCATTTATACTTCTTTTTCCATCACAAATAGAATTTAAACATCCTTTTATTTATATACTTGGATATAAAATTTACCAAAAGCATATTTTAAATAAATACAAGTTACTTTAAAGTCATTTTGCTTTATTTACAATAAGAAATGTAATTTTATTTAATATAACTTAGGTATTACTACCCCTAACTACATGTCACTTAATTGTTAAGTAAAAATTAAATAACATAGTAATATATCATCTTTCTGTATACCCTAAATGAGCTACAGCTTCCCAAATTAAATACCCTTGGCTAACACAATAATGTTGATATTTGGAAGATATTTCTTGCAATTATACTAATTAAATCAATTACCAAGTGTTGAGAAAATTCTAATTTCAACACTACATCTTTAAAATAAAATAAGGGGAGCAGATGTAGCTCAACTGGTTGAGCATCTACTCTCCATATATCAGGTCCTGGGTTCAATTCCCAGTACCTCCTAAAAACAAAAACGAATGAAGAAAACAACTTTCTTTGGGGAGTTCTGACATAGGTCAGTGGTTGAGTGCTGCTTCCTATATATGAAGTCCTGGGTTCAATCCCTGGTACCTCCTAAAAATAAATTAATTAATTAAATTAAAATAAAATAAAATAAACAACCATTGGATTAAAGATAGAAAACAATTACTACCCCACAATCTAATAGTTAATATGTAGGAGTAATGAAATTGTATTTGTTTTGTTCCCTTTTTCCAAAAGGGTTTGGCTGTCACCTTATTGTTTCGTGAATAACAACAACAACAAAAATAATAATTCAAGTAATTTGGGACTGTACAAGGCCAGAGAAAATAGGCTGAGGTCTCAAAAGATTAATTGAGAAGAACCCCAAAACCTATCTATTTTAAAACAAGGAAGATGAAATAGTCTGAGAAGGTTTTAATGTTAACAGTGCAGGAAACAGAAGTGGTATAATTACGAAAGAGGCAAATCCTTATTTTACTGGTTTCAGAAGTCCTAGTCTTTGGAGAAAAAGCTGGAAGTTCTCTTTTGAAAAAGACAAAATGTTTGTTATTTTTAAATAATTTGGTTTTCCACCTAGATAACACATGAGAATTAACCGGAAGATTATTGAAACTCATAAAGTAAATTAATTAAAGTACACAAAATCCAAAAACAACCCAGGTGAACATAATAGAAAATGAGGCCACTAACAGAATGGAATATTAAAAAATGCCAAGGAATAAAACTAACAAGAAATCTACAAGACTTATAAAAAGAAGACTACAAAACTTCATTAAGAGATGATTCTATGTAAACAAATGGAAAGACAATCATGTTTTTGGGTGAAAATGTGAATATTGCAAAGATTTCAAATCTTACTAAATTAATGTGTAAACCTAGAATTTAATAAAATGATTTTGAAACTTGTTCAAAGCTTAAATTACCCAGAAAAAAATAGCTGACAATTTGAAAACAAAAATAAATAATTAGTGGAAATGTCAACCACCAGATATTAAAATACATAATCAAATTCTGATAAAATTAAAAACAATTTAATGAAATAATCTAACAGGTTCTCAGATTCCCACCACTGAAAACATATAATTTTTTTTTAAATTTTTTTATTTTTTATTGACTTTGTAATAATATTACATTAAAAATATATATGTGAGGTCCCATTCAACCCCATCCCCCCACCCCCCCTCTCCCCCCCCAACAACACTCGTTCCCATCATCATGACACATCCATTGGATTTTGTAATGAAAACATAATTAATGAATATAAGAAAAAGGGTACAATAGAGAGAATATTTATCCATAAGCTGTTCTATATCATTTTGAAGTTCCCTTCAACTCTAAAATTCCTTGACTATGCATTAACAATGATTTTACATCAGACATCTCTGAAGCACATTTTGTTTTGTAGCGAGATCTTCATATTTTACCTCAAATAATTATAGGTAGATACTGACTGAGCCTGCCTTTACTATAATTAGGAGCCTAAACATTGCACAAAATATAGCCTATGTACCTGCAGCAGGTGCCCTCTACCTGCCAGTAATAGCAGGAGGTTGAGAAGCCCAGTCTATCCCCTGTGAGTATCCCACCACCTCTAAGAAAAGCCCAGGGATCCCTTATTACTCATAAATATCTTGGTAAGGGGAGTAGGAGTCAGGACCCCCAAGCTCAGTCCAATTCCTTCTTAATTATTAGGCTCAACTGTTAGTCAGGAGCCTAGCAAATGCTGTCTGAAGCACAGAATCCGAGCAAAGTCCTCAGCTCACTAGGTAAGTATAGATGCTGAGATTCACATGAGTGAATCTTTGAAAGTATTTGCCCAGGCTCTTTCTGTTACAGTTCATTCAATGCTCTGTCAACTAACAAGTTTGAGGCCACAGCAGTAGGGGCTGCAGTGGAAGATGTAGGCTTCACGGAGGTGAGGTTCTGCCACACCATAAAGGGCTCCTGAGGGTTGGCAGAGGCTATACCTCCTGATCTGGAACCACACTGGCCAGAGCCCACTGGCAGCCCTTGAGGAAAAGACAAAACCCAAGTGTCATATTCAGAAACGGGACCCTTTGACCTTAAAAGGCTGAATGAAGCACCTCCAGTGTTAGCTTTTCAATTCACTCCCAGATATCTGTAGGAAGCCAGCCAGCTCCTAGAACCTTGAGTCTAGATACCCTCTGGGACCTTCTGCCACAGGTCTTCCAAAGCCTCACTTCCTGTAACTTCCTGGTGATTCACACTTCTCTACAGATCTGGCAACTATTTTCTTCCAAAACAATCAGGGTCTCACTCTATTTCATTGCAAGGTGTCCTCCACCCATCCTCCTAAAGGACGCAACTCTCCATGATCCAGATGGATTTCAAGTTCCCAGATTCACTGAGTCAGAGAGGCAAATTTCCTAATTTAAGAAAATAAAACAAATGTAATTTTAATCTCTGAGAGGATTACCCCACTGGTAGAGGTACATCGCTCTCCACACTCATATCCTACCAAATTCCATCATAACATACCATTCCCAGGGGCCTTGTTGCAATTTAAAATTCTTGGACCCTAAACTATATCTGTGAATCAGGCTCTCTGGAAATGGAGCCCAGAGATAAGTTTATGGTTTTGTTTTGCTTTGTATTTAATCAAGCTCATCTTAATCACTATACTCTTGTCTCTTCCCATTTCATCACCATAAAACAATACTCCAAAATCTTAACTATACTTTCTATTCTGTGACTTCAAGCAAACCTTGAAAAGCTAATAAACATTTGTTGGTAGTGTTTTGGCAGAAGCACATATATATTGTACTCAATACTAAACATGAAAAATAGTTGAACTTTAAATAGGACTGGACCCTCTACCTTTGACCTACCAGACTCTCATTACATACATGGTCATGCGACCCATCAGCAGCCAATTCTTCTCTTCAGAGCCCAGTTACTCCACATTCCTCAACTATCTGCCTATACTCCCTGCCCCCCACCTACTTAGCCTGTAAGCTCTATAAGGACAGAGACTCCACTACCCATATTCACTGCTGCTTCCCCCTGCACCTTGCCAGAGTCTAGCACCCAGGAAATTCTCAATAAATATTGTCGAATTGTTGGATAATTTTGGAAAAATAAAATATTTAACCAGAAGAATTATCACTCACAAATTCTTTTATCTTAAAAAGATGACAATAATAAAAAGGAAATTGGGACAGTGCTTTAAAGGGGGAAGTGATTTCAGCATTCAGAAGAGGAATTCCCATCTCTGCTTTGGACAGCCAGCATCTCCTAGGGAACTCAACAAGGACCTTCATAGGAGTCCCTGGTTTGCAGCCTGCCCTATGGAATTTGGACTTGTGCATCCCCACCAACGTGTGAGACAATTTTGTAAAATTTTATACTATTTACAGATATCTCCTGTTGGTTCTGTTCCCCTAGAAAATCCTGACTAATACATAACTAGTACATGAAATCAGCTGACTCAGTAGGGTACAACCTGCCTTTCCGTAACTTCCATTCCTGTTGCTAGGTTGCAGTGAGGGCAAGCTCCTGTTTCACAAACACCAAGGCAAGAGTGTTTCCTAATGACCAGGGCTGACATTCAGGGGCTTCTGGCAGAGCCAACTTAACAGGACCCTAGAGGACTGCATTTAGGGATGAGACCATGGCATCAGGGAGAAGCTGTGAGAGATGTATCATCTGAAGCAGGATATTGGGATAATGTCTTCCAGGTTAACAAATCTCTTCAAATAAGTTATCTTTCTGATCAATCTAATCCACAGATCTCTTACATATGACCTTAGGTTCTTAGAAAAGTATTGCCCACTTCTTGACAAGTCCTTCCATTTAGAATTTTTGAGGTATTGACAAACCTTTCTCATGGAAGATATTATCCCCATTTTCCAAAATTGAGGAAATGGAAGCTCAGAGAGAGTAAGTGACTTGCCCAAGGCACAAATCTAACAAGTGGCAGAGTGGGATTTACACAAAGCTTTTGCAAACCTTAAGTTGTTTCAATTGTACTGCAGTGATCTGTGATTAAGAGTGAGTATAATTAACAAACTTCCCACTAAATTAATCAATCAATTTGCATTTAACAAATTAAAACAGAGATTTTTATTTTTCCAACAGGGTCATACATCAGAATCACTTTTTAAAACAATGAAGTCTAACCCACAATTCCAGAATTATCATACAACGGAAAGTGTTAATCTATATTTATTTTAATTTTTAATGTGGAAATTCCTGGGTTAAACATCCAACCTTTTGGTATGTTATTTGAAAGTTTTCTTGGATTTAACTATGAGTTTTAGTGAATAAATCTGCTAAGAAATCTACAAACTTAGGAGTGGAAGCAGATAAAGGACACTTGTTTAAGGTAAAATGGGAGAAAGAAACTATATTTTTGGAGTAAGCATCACTCAAGCACACAAAGATTAAGGAGGGCTCTTTCAGTAAGCAAATTACAAAACCAGCACTGAGGCACGCGAAAGCAGTGATTAGGTACTTCAACTAACCTGACATCTGCATGAATGCTGTCCAAATTTGATCCAAGTATAGCATAGGTAAATTCCTCCTTGACCTTGCTCACAAGTACTGCTGTGAATTGAGATGATGTTAATGATCTGGAATCCTAAAATCATTGTAAATATGTTGAGCACTACTTAAATGTAAACAAATTGAGAAAAGCATGTTTTTATAACAAGTAATACCCAGACACTCATGCCAGGATATGATATGGACTCACCTGAGGCCTGCCAGAGAAACTCTTTCTTGATAAGGACATTACCAACCAGATCTCTGAGGCATAAAAACCCAGCGCGCTTACCTGGCAGGGAAAACACCATAATCATGAGGGTGGTTTTCCCAAGGCAAGATTTATCCATTGCACTCGGGATCTGCTGACCCCTGAGATTTCCACACTTGGGGAAAACTCAACTGCATAATTTGTGTTGGTGGAGGGTTGCTTGCACACTTTCCCCTAATTAAAAAGATAGAAAAGGTAGAAAGAAAATGCAGTGCAGATGCCACTTTAGTGAACATCCAGCAGAGGCAGGTCGACACCTGGTCTTTCTGACTTCCGGCTCCAATACTGTGCTATGCTCTGAGGCTCACAGCGAACCTCGCCGTTTTCTGCTTTGGACACTCTATTACCAGGTCTGATCCAGTTCCCAAGACCTCTCATTAAAGGCACCCACCTTCCTTCTTTTGGCCCTTGAGCCAATGGTCTTTAGACCCTGGTTATCTTTCACCTTTAAATGTATTGTGTGCCCTTGATCTACTTAACGCATACTGGTTTTGTCGACAGCTTGTGATTAAGTAAAATAAACTGCATTGAGCACTCAAACTATTGACATGTCAAATCTCCTTTCAAGTATTGAATTTACTTTTACTTTTATCTGCTTTCAGTTTGTTGTGATAATTGCATTTATACAACTGGCATATTCTGCAGGGAACCAATACCAAGGTGCATACCTCATTATAGTACTACAGTGGCAATATTTTTATCTAAAGTCTAAAAACAAAAAAAAACTTTTAGAAGGTAAGAATTAGCCTCCCAACAACAGGAAATACTAGTTACAGGTCGTACCCAGACAGATGCCACAAGAGTGCACACCAGTCTAAAGAAGAATCCTGTGAAAGAGACAACTGGCCACAAATCGGACACAGATGTTATGAGAGTGTCTGCCAATATAAAGAAGAATCTTGTGAAAGGCACATGTAAAAGCATCCCACCTGAATTAATCAAAAGGATACAGAGTTCTTATTTAGACAAATTCTCACTGCCTATGGAATTTTATATGTTCTTATTTCAATTGGCATTTACATTTTCTCAAGGAAAAACCTGAGAAAATGTTGGAGAATACCCAAAATGTGGAAAAAATCTTTTAAACAACTAAAAAGGAAAAATCACAGGTTGAAATTTGAGGATCCTTGGAAGCCAATAGAAGATCTCATAAGACAAAAAATTAGGATTGGAAACACTCTGGATGTTGGCCTGATCATCTGACTGGAAGAATTATATCCTACAATTAAAAGAGCAAATAAAGAAAAAATACCTTCTTTATCACTGAAAGCAATAAGCAACATAGACAACGATAGAAGTAAAGGGAAAGTTCTGGCCAAGAGGATTGTATCTAAAAGACCAATCCCATATCCCAGCCCATTTGCTCCAGATAACTACCCAGATCCCTTGCCAGGCAATGATGGCCATCTGAATAATCCACACAGCCTGGATGGATGGGTAGAAAACCCATGACTATAGTTAAAACTACTAAGAACAATAATGATGATAACCTTATCAAAACAACAGAGCAAAAGGCATTTGCCAGATAAGAAATCATAAGATTAAGGCAAGAATTCTCACAAAATGGCAAAACAACTGAAACATGGTGGCTATTAGTTCTATGGTCCAAAGGAGGGTATAATTTGCTACTAATGGGCAACAAATTAATACAATTAGGAAACATTTCACTTTAGAGTGAATCAAATACTTAAACATTTTGAAGAAAAACATCCAGTTTGTATAGTTAGCACCGAGAAATTAAGATGGCCCTTACCAATTTTTTTTTTAAGATTTATTTATTTCTCTCCCCTTCCCCCCCCCCCCCAGTTGTCTGTTCTCTGTGTCTTTTTGCTGCATGTTCTTTGTCCGCTTCTGTCGTTGTCAGTGGCACGGGAATCTGTGTTCCTTTTTGTTGCGTCATCTTGTTATGTCAGCTTTCCATGTGTGCGGCGCCATTCCTGGGCAGGCTGCAATTTCTTTTGCGCTGGGCGGCCCTCCTTATGGGGCACACTCCTTGAGCATGGGGTTCCCCTATGCGGGGGACACCTCCCTCTGCGTGGCATGGCACTCCTTGCACGCATCAGCACCGCACATTGGCCAGCTCCACATGGGTCAAGGAGGCCTGGGGTTTGAACTGCGGACCTCCCATTTGGTAGACGGACGCCCTAACCACTGGGCCAAGTTCACCCCCCTTACCAAATTTTATGGTAGTAAAAAAGGGACTTGATCCTCTTCTGGGGATGCCACCAATATCTTGATGAATCTGGGGCTATTGATTAAGATTTATGAAAGCTGTACCAATAGTTAGTTAGCAGCAAAAGCAACAGACCAATTTAAGAAAATTGTCTAAAATCAGCACCAAGTGCTAAGAGAATGGCTCAATTTATTTCACAATTGTTAATAAATTGGCAAATTAATTGATGCACTTTGAACTGCTGAAGAATTAAGTCAGGATAAAAATTGCACATTCAGAGCACTGTTCATGTTTGAAAAACCAATAAGACCACCCCTATTTAATCCAGAATGGGAAACAAAATGGGATACAAAAACCTTAGGTGTCCTTTCAAATGTAGGAACAGGGGATTTAGGCAGACAAGAACACCATTTAGAAACAATGGCAATGGCCGACAGAAAGAACTTTAGACTATCTAAGACCCTTTACATAACTTGGACAATAAGGAATGAAAAGCAGAGTAAACCAAGAAAAAGGGTGGAGAAATATTAAGACCTTGTCTCGCTATACGGACTTGGCAGTCCATGTCTCCTGGCCAAAGGTGGGGACAATCACCCATATGTAAGGATGGTCATTTCTAAGGATAATTATAAATATGAGCAACATGTAATGTTAGTAGATACTGGATGCCAAATTACAATGATTAAAAGCCAGATTAACAACGATGAAGAAAATAATGAAAAGCATTATATCGAAGGTCTGAGATGGGAAACGGACTTGGCCCAGTGGTTAGGGCATCCGTCTACCACATGGGAGGTCCGCGGTTCAAACCCCGGGCCACCTTGACCCGTGTGCAGCTGGCCCATGTGCAGTGCTGATGCACGCAAGGAGTGCTCTGCCACACTGGGGTGTCCCGTGCGTAGCGGAGCTCCACGCTCAAGGAGTACGCCCCGTAAGGAGAGCGAAAGAAAAGTGCAGCCTGCCTAAGAATGGCGCCACCCACATGGAGAGCTGACACAACAAGATGACGCAACAAAAAGAGACACAGATTCCTGTGCCGCTGACAACAACAGAAGCAGACAAAGAAACAAGACGCAGCAAATAGACACACAAAACAGACAACCGGGGTCGGGGGGAGGGGAGAGAAATAAATAAATAAATCTTTTAAAAAAAAAAAAGGTCTGAGAGGCAAAATTAGTATAGAAAACTGGGTTAATATATTATAATAGAAGAAATGGAACTAATGAAAGTTAAAAGCCTAGTAGGACCTAATTTAGCAAACATATTGGGAATGGACATTATGGTACCACATGGAAATAGAAATAAGAAATATATGGCAGTAGCATTAGCAAAGGCTAAATGGATTCCTGTAGTGTTACCAGATGTAAATAGAGAAATTAATACCCTACAATATAATTTAAAAAGAAGTTTCCAGGGTATTACTAAAAAGATACAGGAGCTATTGAAGGAAAATATAATAATCCTTACCCGATGGCCAGTTAAAAAGCCAGATGGATCATATATATGTCCTGTAGATTTTAGAAATCTCAGTAAGACTACTCCTAAACTGAAAGGAACACTATCAGATATTGGTATGCTAATTAATAAAATTATCACAGGAAAAGTACATGGTATATAAACCATAGGTCTTAGTGACTTGTTTGCAATACCCATTGCTGGTTAAAGCCAACCAATGACAGTATTACCACGGGAAGGAAGGCAATATATGTTTACTGCATGACCACAAGGATATCCCAATAGACCAGTAATAGCATGCAACCTGTTAACCCAAAGTTTACATGCATTTTCTAATGCATATCCACACCAGGATACTATCTTATCTTACACTGACAACATCATTATAATTGCCACAGACTAAAGAGAACAGAAAACTAAAATATATATAATCTCCTTTCTAACAGAAAGAGGCAGGACTACAAATACTGGTAAGGTGCAGAGGCTAGATACTACTGTAAAAAAATTTAGGAATATACTGACCCTCCAAAGGATGAACTATACCACATCTCACCACAAACAAATCACAACAGCGAGAATCACCCAATACAAAGGAAAAGGCACAAAAACTGAGAGGTTTACTTTGGCTATTTGAAAGAGTATATACCCAATATAGGTTTATTGTTGAAACCAATATCCAAAACAACAATGAAAAGAAAAACATACACTTGGGGAGAAAAACAGAAATTAACATTAGAAAACTAATTATGACGCAATTACAACCTATCCGATATTAGCACTGGTAGCATACCAGACTCTATATTTAGGCTAGAATTTATGTTTACACATGACTGAGCCACATGGTCATTATGAATAAGGAACCAAAAGATTCAATTCTGTCCAGTAGGTTTCTGGACTAAAAAAATGTCCATGAATTAAGATCAGATACCCTCCATTAAACAAGAATGCTTGGGCACTGTATGAAGCACTGTGATATACAGAGACTCTAACAGAAAAACAAAGCATATTGCTGACAGTCCCTCAACTTAGACTGGCAGGAGCTAAGCAAACACCAAAGGACCACAAAAGAATTGTGCCAGATCAATGTGTTCTCAATTGGAAATGATATATTTTCAAGCAGGACATTCAGATGGAAGGACAACCCTCTACACTAACTGAAAAAATCTCAGCATTGTCAACTGCAGACCTGCTGAAACTTCCAAGAAGCAAGTTGATCCAAGCACAAGCAGTTGGATTATGGGTACCACTCTTGTCTGAGGCACTTGAAAATGCGTGGTTTACAGATGATTGTGCCACCACATTCTCCTTTGGAGTATGCTGAAAGACTGTGACTTTAAGACACAAATGTGCGAAAAGCTACTTAGTGAGAGCCTAGGGCATTCATAGCAGTATGCAGAATAAATAGCAATGTGGCTGGCAATTGAATAAATGTTAAAAGAGAAAGAAGAGAATATACATATTTATAGATTCATGAGCAGTAGCTAATGGTATGGCAATATGGTCTGGATCATAGAAACTGAATAATTGGCAAATTAATGACCATAACATTTGGGGCAAAGAAATATGGGATAAAATAGCTAATTCAAAAATAGGCATCATGATAATACATGTATCAGCACTTCAAAAGGACAAATTTAGGAGAGAAAAAAACATAATAATACAGTGGACAAGTTAACCAGGTTAAAAAAAAAAGAAGACAGAGCAACTATAACTGAGATAATAATAAAGAAAGTAAAAGGAGTATGGAAAGTACAAAAAACATGACAAAACACAATGGAGGAAAACATATGAATGGGCAAATGAACAGAAAAGATACCAAGGATTACATGATACAATTAAATGGACACAAAAGAGAAATTTGCCCGCATACACATACTTTGCAAGAAAACTTGTTCACAAATGTGAGATCTATAAAAAAATTCAAGACATGGACACATAAAAAAAAAAACATTGTATCTGATGATTAAAATCCAGATATGGCATTTCAAATAATACGAATTAACATATAAGACCAATGCCACTCACAAAAAATAAAGCTTACTGTTGTAACATAATAGACACATGGTAGGAGTTGAAATACCTTCTCCATGTAAAAAGAAAGAGCAGAAATTAACTTTTTAAGCTCTTGAAACATAGATGTCATGTTATGGAAATGCTTTATAATAATACAATTAGATTTTACAGGAAAATGGGTAGCCAATTTACAGGAAAAGGAGTGCAAAAATGGGCAGAGAAGAAGGAATATGCTAGAATTTTCATTTACCAAATAACCCCACAGCAGCAGAAGCATAGAAAGATATAATGGATTACTGTAAGAAAAATTGAAAATTTTAGCAAATAATACAGACCTGAAAGACTGTTTTAAAGAAATTTGGAAGGGCACTAAAACCTTAAATCATAGGGAAAGGTTGATATTACTTAGCCCTATAGACATGATTAAAACACAGCCTACTGAAACAAAATTGAGGTAATACCAAAATACAAAGACAGACTAAAAAAGGAATAGAGGGAAAAGTGTTAGTTGGAAGAATGGATGGAACTTTGGAGACCAAAGAGCTTATAGCACCAGCCTCAAGCAAGACTTACTAGCTAACCCTAGGAATAGGATATCTAGCGCAGGCTGAACATACTAATAACATGCCTATCCAACTGCAGATGTGTTGCAAGGTACTGATCACAGCAGTCCTGATTAGACTATTCATCTTTTTGATCTGCATCCTGGTTGGAAGCCAAACTGACTGCAAGTATGGAGGAGAAACCAGCAGTAATAGCTCATCCTCAACTTCTACACCACTCTCTGCCACACTGTCAAATAACTTTACCTTTTTTGAATTCGAAGTTACACCCATACCTCCTAGTGCACCAACCCTGTACCACAATAATTTCAGCACTTTTGAAGCAGTGGAGTAAAACATCATTGTAAGTTGCTGTGATGAGTAACTCTAGGACCTTGAGTGGGACAACTGAAAATGCCCAGTGCCAACCTGGGGCACTGAGAATTTTGATAATGCCACCACTGAATTTCCTGGACAATTCTGATTGAGCTAGAAGCAGTTTTAAACACTACTGAAGACCTGAGTGAACAACACCCAGATTTAATACCTGACTTACTTTCTGTATCACATGTAATATATTAGTGAAAGAGCAGGTGCCTATTACACACAATAGCCTGTTAATACCCTAGAACCAATATATCTGCCAGATGAGGCAGTCTAAAGGGTTCTAAGAAGCTGTTTGCTGACAGAGTAGCTCTTATTTAGGGAAACTAGTAATATATCCATCGGGAATACCAGCAAATTGCTCTAAATGGCTACATAACTTATTATCGTTTAATGTTATGTTTATTATGTTTTTGCTGAGTATTATCTCCAATAATTCTAATCATGGGAGACATAATAGAAGTGTGACTCATAACTCTGGTATTGAAACTACAACCATAGTCCCAACTACCAAGGACAAATTAAAGCAAAACATTTCATCTTTGGCTAGCTACACTGGCTAGCAAAAACACATAGCCTTCAAACCTCAGAATATTGATATGAGTATACAAATTAAAGAACATTTATTCTCTCATGCTTGTACAGATCACTCTAACCAACGTTTCTAGTGAAAATGCTATGATACCTTGAGACTCTTAAAGTGAAAATGGAAATCACCACCATAAGCACATTAGAACACATATCTAGCTACATGGGCAAAGCAAACAATCACAACTTTATAAGTATTCATATAGCTATGGCTTGGCTTACCAAGTAATGGGAAATTGCCAAATAATACTGGGATGAGCTATGAATAGTTATTATAAACCTGAAGGCAAAAATACGACAAGTCTTGGGAAGCAGTTATGGCTCAACTAATAGGGCCTCTGTCTATCATATGGAGGGTCCAGGTTTTGATACACAGGGCCTCTTGACCCAGGTGATCATCTGGCCCACATGCACTGCTGCCTTGAGCAAGGAGTATTGTGCCACACAGGGGTATCCCCCATATAAGGGTGCCCCACACTCAAGGAGCCGCCCTGCGCGGAAAAAAGCACAGCCCACCCAGGAGTGGCGCCATACACAGAGAGCTGACACAGCAAGATGACACAACAAAAACAAAAAAGTGACAGTTTCCCAGTTCCACATGACAAGAATGCAAGCAAACCCAGAAGAACACACAGTGAATGGACACAGAGAGCAGATAACAGAGGGGAAGGGGAGAGAAATGAATAAAAATAAATCTTTAAAAATATATATATGACAAGTCTTATAACAGATACACTCCCACATAACTCATAAAATAGGAAAATTTATGAATAGTACTTAGAATTGTTAGTAAGAGATTAAACTATTTGCCTATAATACAAGGGGATATCTGAGGAAATTAATGGTGGTGATTACAATGATGTTTATGACAGTGATTTTGGTGAGGAAGAGGAAGAAAAGGAAGAAGACAGGAGGCAGAAGACAAAGATGAGGGAAATTGCACTATCCAATACTATCACATGATCACACACCATGCCTATGACTCATACAGCAACAATTGTTAAACTCTACCAAAGAATCGCCTAAGGTAAAATGGAGGTAAAATTACCTCCATTACCTTACAATGAAATAGTAAGAAGAGAGCCATGGGGCTATGATATAACAAATGATACTCATATAACTGTTAAGGTTATAGGGCCAAATATGTTCTATTATGGAAATGTAACTATACATGAAACTAAATTAGCCACAACAAAAGCTGAATTATTTATATCCAAAGTACTCTGGGAGCAGTTTAATGAGGTACTGTGTATTTGTCAGGCAAAGGAGTGCTGATGCAAAGTACCAGAAATCTGTTGTCATCATAAAGTATATTTATTTGGAGTAGAAGCTTATAATCACAAGGCCATAAAGTATAAGCTACTTCCCTCATCAAAGTCTGTTACCACTGGCAGCCAGATGGCTGCAAGATGGCAGTCTCTGCAAGGGTTCAGCCTTCCTCTTCCTCCTAAATGTCTCTCTTCCTGGGGCTCATTTCTTTCCAGGCTCAGCTGCTCTGTTCTCTCCACAAGGTCAGCTATAGACTATCAGGCTTTTTCTTTCCCTGAGACCTCTGCTGTATCCATGGAGCCATCTCTATTCCTCTGTGTTCTTCTCCTGTGTGTTTACTTCCCAGGACTCCAGCATAGAAACTCCAACTCTCTCCTCTGCCATGTAGTTGTCTCTGTGGTTTTCTCAACGTCCTACTGATGTGGCCCAATCAAAGCCCTAATCCTAATTTAGCCAAGTAAAAGTGAAACCTCTGAAGTTAATACAATCTAATATGCCCAGAGGAACAAACCAGTTTACAAACACAATCCAATATATATTTTTGGAATTCATAATGTCAAACCCCTACATGGTATAATCACATACTTGTGCATTCATCACTTCAGTCATTCCTAGAGCACTTTCATTTACTCAATAATAATAATGATGATAAACAAAAAACAAACAAACAAAACTCATCACCTCTTCTTGTGTCTCGCTTACTTCACTCAAACTAAGGTCCTCCAGGTTCATTCATGTTGTCATAGGCTTCGTGACTTCATTTCTACTTACAACTGCATAACATTCCATTTTGTGAATAAACCACAGTTTGTTTATCCATTCATCAGTTGATGGCATCTGTGTTGTTTCCAACTTTTGGCAATCAAGAATAATGGCACTGAGAGAGGCAGGGCAAGATGGCATCTGAGTAAGTACACCACCATCATCTCTCTTACAAAAGACCGGCTGTGCAGTGACGGAGTCCTACCGGAGCAGGCTGATTTGGGAACCTGCAGGGCGGGAGGTGTCTGGACATCAATCTGGCAAGACTGCAGCAGAATTGGTGTTCGTTCAAGGTAGAACAGCAGGTTTCTAGCACTGAACGTGGAAGCCGTGGGAAGGTAAATCCCTTCCCCCTAGGGCTAAGAGCCACAGCATTCACTGAGAACTGCCAGTCATGGGGCAGAGTTTCTAAGCCCCATGTTTCCCAAATGCATGAACCCCAAGCCTGTGTCCCCTGAACCCCCATGGCCCACGTTTCACAGACCTACATACCGCAAGTCCACGTTCTCCTGGGCCTCTGTTTCCCGAGCCCAGCACTCCCAGAAATCCGGCATTGCCCTACCCCTCCAGTCGTGGTCTAGCTCCAGGAGTGGGAGAGTTTAGATGGGAGGTGCAGAGGGGCCAAGGAGTGCAGGTTCAATTTTTTGGTCCCCCCCTTTTATTGAGTTTGGAGGAGCATATTAGCTGACTTGGGGAGAGCCTAGGAAGAGAGAAGAGGTGAATCTGGTGAGAGAGCCCAATTTACCTAAACACCCTGGGATAGGGAACTTGTTCTGGGAGAAGGTGGAGTGAGAAAATTAACCAGCCCCTTTGTAGCACACTTAAGGGAGAGGGATGGTAGGACGTGCTTTAAAGGCTTCCAATGCGGCCACCCCTCGGGCTGAAGAGTGGTTTGCTGGCCTGGTGGGGGGCGGCAGCCGCGGTAGGCCTATTCCAAACCGCTGCCCCCATAATAGGGTGGTTGGTCGGGCCCACCACTACCCCTGAAGGAAGCTCGGCATGGGCGCAGAGTGCCCTCGGGTCTCCCCTTCTCGGCAGCCATGCTTCCGTGGCCGCCCCTCCTCCCGGATTGCACCACACGATGCCTTCTTCTTCTTTCCCCCTGCGCAGGCGCAGGGCGGAAAAATTCCAGTCTGCCCTTCCCCCCCCCCAACAGCAGCAACAGCCAGGCGTGGGCGGGAAACTCAAGTCTGCCCTCTACCCAAGCAACAGCAGCCACCAATCCCTAAACCCTGCCACTTCCCCCAGCAACAGCAACAGCCAATCCCTAATCACCACCCCTCCCCCTTCCAGTACCTCCCACTGACCTTTCTCCGGCAACCAATCAGAACAGGGCATGGCTTCGACCAATCAGCCTTCCCCAGCCCCTATAAAACTGTTGCCTCTCCCTCAATAAAGTTGGACTTGTGTGTTTACCTTGTCTCCGCGGTAGTTCTTCTGCCGTGCGCCCTCCAGTCCTGAGAGCCCCCAACAAGGGCCTGGTCTCCCTTGTCCCCAGTTCGTCACCTGCTTCTCCAGGCGACCCCCTCGTCGCCGGCTTCGCCGGGTGACCCCATCAGCCGAACCGCGCAACCCCTGTGAGACCGACCCCTCGTCTGCTGCCGGACCGACCCCTCATCCCAGGTGGAACCGACCCCTCGTCCCAAGTGGGACCGACCCCTTGTCCTAAGCTGGACCGACCCCTCGTCCGCAGCCAGACCCCACCTCTACCGACCGAGCAAGCCGCCGCATTCCAATAGCATATTTAGGGTTCCTGGCAAGGGGTGGGTGCTCCCTCAAGAAACTAAGAGTCATTATTTTCTCAGGTGAGTTGGTTCACCAGGGACCCATTTGAATTTCCAACAGGAGCACTCACGTAGACTTCCTGCTGCCTTGGCAGAGAGGGAAGTGAGGAAGTAGGGAAGGGGGAAGGTCAGACTCCTAAGCAGTTTATTGAATTGCAAAGACGATTCTTTGCCTGAGGCCTTGTCTGGTCTTTCTTGCTGGTTTGTTTTCTTGTTTTTGCTTCCTCTTTATCCCCCCCCCCCCCCCCCCATTGCCCTTCTCTTTTTCTTGCTCTGCTTTTTTTTCTTCTCTCTTTCTTTCTCCTTTTTTTTTTATTTTCTTTTTTTATATTAGTGCTGCAGGCAATGTTTCTTATTTGCTGTACTTCCTCATCCTCAATTTTCTCTTTTCAGTGTGTACTGATTTTGGCTACCAATGCTATCCTCTTTACTTTACATCATTCTCTCTTCCATCACTTATTGTTTCTCTTACATTCCATCTCTCTCTGTTTAGCTCCCAGTATTTCTGATTTTTTATCTCTAATACCTCTAATCTGTTTTCAATCATTTATTCACTCTTTATATTATTGTCCTCTCTTTTCTTTTTCCCTCTCTCCTGACCACACTGACCTTTTAATATAGAGTATATTCCTCCCCATATTCAGTTTAATATCTCAATATAGGTACTCCACTGTTTTACGGTTATAACTATACACAGCTTCCATGAGTTCTACATTCATTCTCCTAGATCTCACATGGTTCTTCTGCTAACATTCACTATCAATACTACTACTATATTTTTCTTTTCCTACCCTTTTTGCTTTCTCTGGACCTAATATTTTCCTTCAAGGGAACTTAGCCAACAACAAGGAAATAGAATAAGAAGAAAAAAGTGACAAAGAGAAGACTTAACACACACACAACAACAACAACTAATTAAACCCCAAAACTAGAATAAGAAGATAAACAACAGAATAAACCCAACAAGATAAAATGATGACCAGACCACAACAAAAACCGCAAACCATACCAAAAATCAGGAAAACATGGGTCAATACAATGAACAAACTAAAAACCAGGAAGAGAAGTAGAACATCAAACAAGTAATTAAAGCTCTCAAAACATGTATCATGGACCAATTCAATGAAGTGAAGGAAGAGATTAAGCATATTAAGAAAACACTTGGAGAGCATACAGAAGAAATAGTGATCATGCACAAAAAGATCATGGAGATGATGGGGATCAATAGCACAATCCAAGAAATCAAAAATACACTCTCAGCAGATTTGAAGAGGCAGAGGAAAGAATTAGTGATGTGGAAGACAGTACATCTGAAATCAAATAGATAGTAGAATTAATCGACAAAAAGATAGAAAAAATCCAGCAGGGACTTAGGGACCTGAATGACAATGCAAAATGCACAAACATATGCATTATAGGCACCCCAGGAGGAGAAGAGAAGGGAAAGGGGACAGAAGGAGTTTTGGAGGAAATAATTACTGAAAACTTCCCAAACCTATTGAGGGAGATGGATGCACATGTTCAGGAAGCACAACACACCCAGCACAGCATAAATCCCAACAGGCCTACCCCAAGACATATACTTATCAAATTATCCAATGCACAAGACAAAGAGAAAATACTAAAAGCAGCAAGAGAAAAGAGAACCATCACATACAAGGGAGGTTCCATAAGATTAATTCTGATCTCTCATCTGAAATCATGGATGCAAGAAGCAGTGGTATGACATATTCAAGGTACTAAAAGAAAAGAATTTCCAACCAAGAATACTCTATTCATCAAAGCTAGCATTCAAAAATGTTGGAGAGTTAAAAATATTCACAGATAAACAGATAAACAGAAATTAAGAGATATGCCAAACAAAAAACCTGCCCTTCAAGAAACACTAAAGGGAGTTGGAGGAGAGTATAAGAACAACTAAAACTACAAAAAGAGAGAAATCAAACAATATAAGAGAAATGCAAATCCAAAGAAAATATAGCTAATATAAGTAATTCCTTGAAAGTAATAACACTAAATGTCAATGGATTAAACTCACCTGTTAAGAGACAAAGTTTGGAAGATTGGATAAGGTAATATGACCCATCTATGTTGTCTACAAGAAACTCATCTTAGACCCAGGGATTCAAGGAGGTTGAAAATGAATGGCTGGAAAACAATCTTACAGGCAAACAATAACCAAAAAAGGGCAGATGTAGTTATATTAATATCAGACAAAATAGACTTTAAATGCAAAACTGTTGTGGGAGACAAAGATGGACACTACATATTAGTGAAAGGGATGATCTTTCAAGAGGAAAGAACAATCATAAATATTTATGCCTCTAACAAGGGTACCTCCTAATACGTGAGGCAAACATTGGAGAAACTAAGGAATAAATGCCTCTACAATTATAGTGGGGGACTTTAACACACCACTATCACCATTGGACAGAACACCTCAAAAGAGAATCAATAAAGAAACAAAGACTTTGAACAATATATTAGAGGAGCTGGACCTAATAGACATATACAGAACATTACACCTAAATAGAGTGTATATATATTTTTCTCAAATGCTCATGGATCATTCTCCAAGATAGACCACATGCTAGGTCACAAAGAAAGTCTCAATGAATTCAGAAAATTGAAATCATACAAAATAATTTCTCTGGCCACAGTGGAGTGAAGCTGGAAATCTGCAAGGGTCAGAGGCCCAGATTTGGCAACAAGATATGGAAGTTAAACAACACACTCTTAGAAAAACAATCAGGAGGAAATCTCAACATAAATCAGTAACTACCTTGAGATTAGTGAAAATGGTAACACAACCTATCAAAATTTATGGGGTGCAGCAAAAGCTGTATTGAGAGGGAAATTCATAGCCATAAATTTATACATCAGAAAAGAAGAGCTAAAATTGAAGAACTAACTGAACAATTGGAGGAATTAGTAAAAAAAAAAAAAAAAACTAACCACAAAGAAATAGAAAGAAAGAAATAGAAAGAAAGAAAGAACAAAGATCAGAGCAGAACTAAATGAAATAGAAAATAGGAAAACACTCAAAAAAATAAACAAAACAAAGACTTAGTTCTTTGAGATCAACAAAATTGACAAACCCTTAGCCAGACTAACAAAGAAAAAAAGAGAGAAGATGCAAATACACAAAATAAGAAATGAGAAGGGTGATATCACCACTGACCCCACTGAAATACAGACTATCATACTATCATAAGACGATACTTTGAAAAACTGTATTCCAACAAGAAAGACAATTTAGAAAAAAGGGACAAATTACTAGAAACACATAAGCAGATTACATTGACAAAAGAAGAAATCAATGATCTCTACAAATCAATCACAAGTAAAGAGATAGAATCAGTCCTTAAAAACCTCCCAACTAAGAAGAGCCCTGGGCCAGATGACTTCACAGGTGAATTCTACCAAATATGACAGAAAGAAATAACACCAATTTTGCTTAAACTCTTCCAAAAAATTGAAATAGAAGGAACACTGCATAATTCATTTTTTGATGCCAACATTACCCTAATACCAAAGTCACGCAAAGGCAAGAAAGGAAAATTACAGACCAATCTCTTTAATGAACCTTGATGTGAAAATCCTCAACAAAATGCTTGCTAATCTTATTCAACAACACATTAAACAAATTATACACCATGACCAAGTGGGCTTCATTCCTGGTATGCAAGGATGGTTCAACATAAGGAAATCAATTAATGTAACAAACCACATAAAAACCCTGGAGGGAAAAAATCACATGATCACATCCATAGATGCAGAAAAAGCATTTGACAAAATACAGCATCCTTTCTTGATAAAAACACTGCAAAAGACAGGAACAGAAGGAAACTTTCTGAACATAATAAAGGGTATATATAAAAAACCCACAGCTAACATCATTTACAATGGTGAAATCCTAAAATCTTTCCCTCTAAGATCAGGAACAAGACAAGGATGCCCACTATCACCTCTTCTATTTAACATTGTGTTTGAAGAACTTGCTCGAGCACTGAAGCAAGACCCAGATATAAAAGGAATACAAATAGGGAAGGAAGAAGTTAGAATTTCACTATTTGTAGATGACATGATCCTATACATAGAAAGCCTGGGAAGTCTACAACAAAGTTTCTAGAACTTATGAGTTCAGGAAAGTCGCAGGGTATAAGATCAATGCGCAAAAATCAGCCGCAATTCTGTATACCAATGATGAACAATCTGAGGGGGAAATCAAGAAACAAATACCATTTACAACAGTAAATTAAAAAATCAAATACCTAGGAATAAATTTAACCAAAGATATAAAAGACTTGTACACAGAAAACTACACAAAACTGTTGAAGGAAATCAAAGAAGATCTAAACAAATGGAAGAATATTCCCTGTTCATGGACAGGAAGACTAAATATTATTAAGATGTCTATCCTACCACCACTGATCTACAGACTCAATGCAATCCCAATAAAAATCAACACAGCATTTTTTAATGAACTAGAAAAACTAGCTATGAAATTTATTTGAAAAGGAAAGAGGTCCTGAACAGCCAAAGACATATTGAAAAAGAAAAGTGAAACTGGAGGAATCACATTACCAGACTTCTAAACATACTTCAAAGCTACAGTAGTGAAAACAGTATGGTATTGGTACAAGAATAGACACACTGACCAAGGGAACCAAATTGAGATTTCTGATATAGATCCTCATATATACAGTCATCTGATATTCGACAAGGCCACCAAGCCCACTCAACTGGGAGAGAATGACCTCTTCAACAAATGGTGTCTAGAGAACTGGATATCAATATGCAAAAGAAGGAAAGAGGATTACCATCTCACACCTTATTCAAAAATCAACTCAAGATGGATCTAAAGATGGATTTACAAGACCTAAATGTAAGAGCCAAGACCATAAAGACCTTGGAAAACAATGTAGGGAAGCATCTGCAGGGCCTTATAAAAGGAAATGGCTTCACGAACTCCACACCCAAAACACGAGCAGCAAAAGAACAAATAGATAAATGAGACTTCCTCAAAATTAAAGCCTTTTGTACCTCAAAGGAGTTTGTCGTGAAAGTGAAAAGAGAGGCTACACAATGGGAGAAAATATTTGGTAACCATATATCTG
The DNA here is from genome assembly GCF_030445035.2 of Dasypus novemcinctus. NCBI lineage: Eukaryota > Metazoa > Chordata > Mammalia > Cingulata > Dasypodidae > Dasypus > Dasypus novemcinctus. The sequence goes on along the minus strand of NC_080683.1, from coordinate 31,439,855 downwards.
ATAGGAGACTTATATCCTGCATATGTAAAGAACTCCTATATCTTGAAAATAAAAAGATGAACAACCCATTTAAAAAATGGGGAAAAGATTTGAACAGACACTTCTCCAAAGAAGAAATACAAATGGCTGAAAAGCCCATGAAAAAATGCTCAAAATCACTAGCTATTAGGGAAATGCAAATCAAAACTACAATGAGATACCATCTTACTCCCATGAGACTGGCAGCTATCAAAAAAAACAGAAGGCTACAAGTGCTGGAGAGGATGTGGAGGAATGGGAACACTCATCCACTGCTGGTGGGAAGGCAGAAGGATCCAGCCATTCTGGAGGACTGTTTGGTGGTTTCTCAAAATGTTAGCTATAGATTTGCCATATGACCCAGCAATTCCACTGCTGGGTATATATCCAGAAGATCTGAAAATAAGGACACAAACCGATATATGTACACCAGTGTTCATAGCAGCATTTTACACTATTGCCAAAAGTTAGAATCAACCCAAATGCCCATCAGTTGATGAATGGATAAATAAAATATGGTACATACATACAATGGAATACTACTCAGCTATAAGAAGGAATACAGTACAAACACATGTGATAACATGGATGAATCTTGAGAACCTTATGTTGAGTGAAGCAAGCCAGGCATTGAAGGACAAATACTACACGACATCTCTGATATGAAACAAGCAAACTGAGCTGTCTCAGGGAGCTAAAGACTGGAAGATAGGCTTAAAGGAATATGGGGGGCTGTGAGGAAAATTGCAAGCTGATACCTACATGGGTGAAGTCTATGACAAGCTGGAGGTAAGTATTTGTACAGGAAAGGGATAAGATGGGGGCATAGGAATATCTTTGGGTGGGGCTTTGTGGGCTTAAGGAGGGCTAGGGTTGGGCGGATAGGTCAGATGACCCAAGGAATTGGGGGGAAGAACTGGGGGGAACTGTTGAATATGGGAGAATGTCAGATATATGTTTGAAACTATACTGTTGAGAAAGCTCTTTAGAAAATATAGTAAGGAACGATCACGTGTTTAAGGTGACGGGGGTGGGGAGGACATCTGGTACAGGGGCAAGCTTCTAGGGAGTATGTGAGTGCTCATTTTGTCATAGTGTGTTATATCATTGGGTGGAGATCCATACAATGAGTGTGAAGGTGTACTCACATCCTGGGGACACCTGATGTTCCCAAAGAGAGGGAATTATGTCTCTGGAGAGGATCGCTGGCTCTCAATTAGTTAGGGCAGATTAGTGTGTCAAGTCCGCAGCATTACTGCAGTATCTGTAAATCTGGTTCCTCAAGTAGTGAAGATTGAGTGTCACGGTGTGCCCTGAGGGGAGGGAGAGAGAGATATAGCATGGATGGAAGCAGGGAACTGGGGGACAATGGAAGTGCTCCACAAGATCATGCAATGATGGACATGTCAACTTACATCTAAAGTGTATAAAAGTCTATAAACTAAAATGTAAACTATAATGTAAAACATAAAGAAACTAAAAAATTTGGAAATTTGTACAGTCTAACATATAAACAATAATGTAAACCAAAAACGAACCATGTTTGATACCTGTTTCAAAATTTGTACATCAGCTGCAAGAAATATAACATGAACATGTAAAGAGATCATTGCTGGGGAAAGGGGGAAAAGGTTTGATGTTGGATATCTGGGAGTCCCCTATTTTGTGTATGTGAATTACTGTGATCCAAAACTTTTTTGAAGACAAAATTAAAAGTTAAAAAAAAAAAAAAGGATGTAGGCACTGAGGAAGAAATGGAAGTGCCTTGCCACTGTACATACAGGACAATACCTATTACAGTGATGAAAGGCAAAACATTAGAAACAAAGCTTTACAATATATTTCATTTTATTAATACACCAATTTATTTTTGCTTTATTTTAGTATTTCTAAATTACTATGTATTCTATTTCTAAACTTTAACCCATCCCTGTATTTCAATTTCCTATTAATTGAATTTAGCAATGTGTTAGTATTCATTGTTGAAGAAGTTTTGGACCACAAAGAGGTCTATAGATCACAGACTATGGCATGGGAGGAACTCTGGTTTGGGATGTTATTGATAGGAGGCATATGGGGAGGCAGTTCTCCAGGGCATGTATATAGGAACATAAATATGTTAGGATATCTGTGGGGTATTTTTATAGTAGTTACAGTTAACAAACATCAATGACGGAGTGCTGAGTTCCCAACCAGAGGAGCTCTATCACATTCCCCAATAGAACAACAGTAATCCCCCATTTGCAATGGCAAAGATCAACAAGGAAAGATGGTCCAATAATGAGCCCTTGATGACTGTACTTAAGAGCCTGCGTGCCTGAAATATGAACTAGGTATAGAGCTGTAGCGTGCCTAAGAGTTACCTGTTGAGAACCTCCATGTTGCTCAAATGTGGCCACTCTCTAAGCCAAACTCAGTATGTAAATGCATTACCTTCCCCCCAGTGTGGGACATGACTCCTGGGGATGAGCTTCCCTAGCGCCGAGGGATTACTACCAATCACTAACTTGAGAAGCAACTAGAAAGAGACCTCAAATAAAAGGATCAACTCAGACCAGCAGAATATTTCAGCCTACATGTTAGATCAAGTGTTAAAAACTGCTCTTTGACCTTGAATAAAAGGGGAAAATGGCAAAGACAAATGAGTTGATATGGCTAAGAGTCTTCCAAAAAGAGTCAGGAGCTCATCAGAGGGGTCATGCTTATGCACACCTCAGCAGGAACCCAGAAAAAGCCAAAGTAGATACAACCCTAGGTACTGGTTCTCCTGAAGGCTACACAGATCCACAGGGTATATAGTCATGGCTGATGGACTTGGAGCCCTGTGCCACATCAGAGGGCTCTACTTTGGAATTTGTGCTCCTGAGTGTGATGGAGTTGAACTTAGATGTGACTTTTCTACACATGCCTCTTCTGTCACTTTTATTGAACGTATGGTTGGCACTATGGATGGTCCATACTCAGGAGACTTGAATCTCTGTACTGCCCAAGTGCCAGCTAGGCCCTGAGCCTCAGCATAGTGTGACTCCAACTCTCTGGTTCGTTGGTCTTACCCAGGTCAGCTAACAGGGAGGTGAAGATGGTCAACCACCACATCAGGGAATCAAGAGTGCCTACAACTGTAAGCAGAGGAATTGCATCCATCATCCATGTGAAATCTAAGCCCCCTCTTGATCTAGAGGTGGAGAGGACATCACCATCCCAGGGACCACAGAATGGGGAAATAAAATATGGACTGGAGTGGACTTACTGATATTCTACTATGAAACTGTGAAGAGTAATAGAAGAAACTTTAGCATCGAGGTGGAGAAAGTGGCCACAGTATTTGCTGAGGACAGGGAGAGGGTAGAAGATTTGTGATGTGGGGGCATTTTTGGGATTTTGAGTTGTTCTTAATGATAGTGCACGGTCAGATGCTGGACCTTATATATCCCGCCATAGCCCACTGAATGTACTGGGGAAGAGTGCGAACTGCAGGGTAAACTATTATCTGTGTGGTGCAGCAGTGCCCCAAAATGTGCTCACCAAGTGCAATGAGTGTGTCACAATGATGAGGGAGGTTGTTGGTGTGGGAGGAGTGGGGTGGGGGTATGGGGGTATAATGGAACCTCATATTTTTTAGTGTAACTTTTTTGTGTGATGTATATATCTTCAAAAAAATACAATTTACAAAAATGATGTGGTGGGGGGTGAGGAGTGGGTTATATAGGAATCTCTTATCTTTCTTATTTTTTTAAAGTTTTTAATATAACATTTCTTGTAATGTATTAATTTTAATTAAAAAAAATTTTTAAACATGAATAATGGCACTGTGAACATCGGTGTTTAGATGTCTATTCATGTCACTGCTCTCAGTTCTTCTGGGTATATGGTTACATGGCAAGTCTATACTCAACTCCCTTAGGGACTGCCAAGCAGTCCTCCACAGTGGCTATACCATTCTACATTCCCACCAACAGTGAATAAGTGTTCCTCTCTTTCCACATCCTCTCCAACATTTACAGTTTTCTGAATTTTTAATAGTGACCAGTCTAATAGGTGTGAAATGATATTGTACTTTTGATTTGTATTTCTCTAGTTGCTAGTGATGCTGGACATTTTTTCTTGTGTTTCTTTGTCATTTGTATTTCTTCTTTGGACAATTGTCTTTTCAAGTCTTTTGCCCATATTTTAATTGGGCTGTTTGTCTTTCTATTGTTGAGTTGTATGATTTCTTTGTATATCATGGATAGTAAACCCTTATTGGATATTTAGTTTCCAGATATTTTCTCCCATTAAGTTGACTGCCTTCTCACCCTTTTGACAAAGTTTTTGAGGTGCAAAAGTATTAATTTTTGAGGAGGTTCCATTTATCTATATTTTCTTTTGTTGCTGATGCTTTGGGTTTAAGGTTTAAGAAACTACCACCCATCATGAGATCTTTTTTTTTAAGATTTATTTTTTAATTTTATTTCTCTCCCCTTCCCCCCAACCCCCCAACCCATTGTCTGCTGTGTCCATTCGCTGTGTGCTCTTCTGTGTCCACTTGCATTCTTGTCAGGGGCACCAGGGATCTGTCTCTTTTTGTTGTATCATCTTGCTGCGTTAGCTCTCCATGTGTGTGGCACCCCTCCTGGGCAGGCTTAGTTTTTTCTTGTGTAGAGTGGCTCTCCATGTGGGGGGCACTCCTTGAGTGTGGGGCTCCCCTACATGGGGGACACCCCTGCATGACACAGCACTCTTTGTGCACATCAGCCAGCTCTCCACACAGGTCAGGAGGCCGAGTTTGAACCCGGACCTTCCATATGGTAGGCAGATGCTTTATCAGTTGAGCCAAATCCACTTCCTTACAATGAGATCTTGAAGATGTTTTCCGACATTTTCTTCTAGGAGTTTTATGGTTGTCACTTTTATATTTAAGTTCTTGATCCATTCTGAGTTCATTTTGTATATGATGTGAAATGGGGTTTCCCCTTCTTTCTTTTGGATATGGATATCCAGTTCTCCCAGTACCATTTGTTGCATAGACTGTTCTGACCCAGCTGGGAGGGCTTGACCACCTTGCCAAAAATCACATGACTGTAGATGTGAGGGTCTATTTCCGAGTTCTTGATTCAGTTCCATAGGTCAATGTGTCCATCTTTATGTCAGTGCCATGTTGTTTTTACCTCTGTAGCTAAATAATAGATTTTAAAGTCCAGAAGAGAGAGTCTTCCAACTTTGTTCTGCTTTTTAAAAGATCTGTTTGTCTATTTTGGGGCCCTTATCCTTCCAAATAAATTTGTTAGGGGGTTTTCCATTTCTGTAAAAAAGGCTGTTGGAATTTTTATTGGGAGTGCATTGAATCTACAAACCAGTTTGGGTAGAATTGACATCTTAATGATATTTAGCCTTCCAATCCATGAACAAAGAATGCCATTCCATTTATTTAAGCCATCTTTAGCTTCTTTTATCAATGCTTTGTAGTTTGCTGAATGCAGGTCCTTTATGTCCTTGGTAAAGTTTATTCCTAAGTATTTGATTGTTTTAATTGTTATTATAAGTGGAATTTTTTTTTCTGATTTCCTCCTCAGATTGCTGATTCAGTAATGTATAGAAACATTGTTGATTTTTGCATTTTAATCTCATATCTCACCACTTTGCTGAACTTGTCTATTATTTCTAGAGCCTTGTTGTGGATTTTTCAGGAGATTCTAGATATAGCATCATATCATCAATGTATAGTGAAAGTTTTACTTTTTCCTTTCCTATTTGGGTGCTTTTTATTTCTTTATCTAGCCTAATTTCTCTAGCTAGACCTTTAGGGCAATATTGACTAACAATGGTGATAGTGGCTATCCTTGTCTTGTTCCTGATCTCAGTGGGAAAAGCTTTCAGTCATTCACAGAAGGACTAGCTGTAGGTTTTTCATATATGGTATTTGCCATATTGAGAAAGCTTCCTTCTATTCCTATCTTTTGGAGTGTTTTTATCAAAAAAAGATACTTTATTTGGTCAAATGCCTCTTCTACATCCATCGAGAGAATCATGTGATTTTTCTTCAATTTATCGTGTGGTTTATTACACTAATTGATTTTTTTGTGTTGAACCATCCTTGCATACCTGGGATAAAACCTACTTGATCGTGGTGTCTAATACTTTTAATGTGCTTTTGAGATCTGTTTGCAAGAATTTTGTTGAGGATTTTTGCATTAGTGATATTGGTCTGTAATTTTCTTTTTTCATAGTATCTTTTTCTGGTTTTGGTATTAGGGTGACATTGGCTTCATAGAATAAGTTTTGTAACATTATTTCCTGTTCAATTTTTTGGAAAAGCTTGACCAAGATTGGTGTTAGATCATCTTTGAATGATTGGTAATATTCACCTGTTCCAGGCTTTTCATCTTTGGGAGGTTTTTTTAAATTTATTGAATATATCACTCATACATAAACATACATATATAATAAGTGTATGGTAATAGTTTTGAACTTACAAAACAAACATATATAGCATCATACAGGACTCTCATAACTCACCCTACCAGCAATACCTTGCATTATTGTTAAACATTTTTAATTAACAATTGAAGAGCATTGTCAAAATATTACTGCTAACCAAAGTATTTTCCCCCAACCTACTCTATTATTATTTTTATATCATTTATATATGAACATACATAAACAATAAGTGTATGGTAAAAATTGTGAACTTACAAAGCAAACATGCGTAACATCATATAGGGATCCCATACCTCAACCCTCCACCAACACCTTGCATTGTTGTGAGATGTCTGTTACAAATTTTGAAAGAATATTGTCAAAATCTTGCTAATTATATTCCCTATCTTACATTTGGTGTATTTTTCCCCCAACCCACCCTATTATTATTTTTTAAATGTATTTTTTATGACAGAAGTTGTAAACACATAAAACAATCATGCACATGTGCAGAATTCCCAAACAACACCCTTCTATCAACACACCACACCATGGTGGAACATTTGCTACAGATAAGATAATATAATCTGATCATTACCATGTCCATAATGTACAATTGGCACACGTTTTCCATACTGCCCCATTATCACCACAGTACATCTTTGGCATAGATGCAAGAATATATTATTACTGCTAACCACAGTCGATAGGTCACTCCAATTGTATTTTTCCCATGCTTCTCCACATTCCCACCACCGGGCAGTGGTTATATACATTTGCTCTAGCTCACAAAGAACACTCTTGCATCTGCGCCATCAACTACAATTCTCATCTACCTCTTGGTTTACTGTGCTGTTGAGTTCCTAAATTATTCCCTAGCATTCTGTCAATTGGCATTTACATACATACCTAGGCTACCATTTTCAGCCACATCCTCATTTATAAACTAGCTGTTGCTCACTATGTGTTTCCATCCACTCTATACATTTCCACAGTTTTACAGTACAGTTAATTAAAACTTCTACATACATTAACATCAGTAGTCCATCTCAGTCCTCCTATTATCTCCTTTAAGAATCCATCACCTACTACCAGGTCTTGAATATATTTTCCTACAATTTCTTCCAGAAACTATATGGTTCTTGCTTTTATTTTTAGGTTTTTGATCCATTTTGAATTAATTTTTGGATATGGTGTGAAGTAGGGTCCTCCTTCCTTCTTTTGGCTATGGATATCCAGTTCTTTCAACACCATTTTTTGAATGAACTGCTCTGCCTGAGCTGTGTGGATTTGACAGACTAGTCAAAAATCACTTGACTGTACATGTGAGGGTCTGTTTCTGAGCCATCAATTTGGTTCCATTGGTCTATGTGTCTGTCTTTATGCTAGTACCATGTTGTTTTTATCACTATAACTAGGTAATGTGATTTGAAGACTGGAGGTGAGGGTTTGCTTTTCCATTTTAAGATGCGTCTGGCTATTCAGGACAAATTTCCCATTAAAAAAACAATAAGACCTGTGTTGGTGTTAAGATGCCAAAAAAGGGATACACCACCCTTAATTACACCCATAGAATATTGACTGATATAACTGGAGGAGTTACCTACAGACTTGGCAAAAATAATGCAATGAAACATTTAGGGAAAAATTCAAAAAGATAACCAATAATAAACAATATGGTGGTTTTACTAATATACCTTTGAATAAGTGTAATCACCAAACTAATTAACAGAATTAGACTTGAATTGGGAGAATGTTATATTATTAGGCTCCTCATAGTGATTATTTAGACATTTAGAAACCAAAACAAATGTCCAGTATAGCTAAAACAGAAAAGTCAGGATTGGTAATAGCCACAGAAAATACCATTTCTTTTAGTGAGGAGTTTACAGACTGGACCATTAAGGAAAAGACTTTGAAATATGATACAGTGTAAATTTCATAATCACATTTAACTTGAAAGCCTTACACCCTCACCCCAACAGATATACATAGGCCTAGTTCAAAACAAGGTTCCATAGACCAAAATTAAATTATTGGAAGCCTGATACAATTTCATACATTTAGACCTATAAAAATTCTGCAGAAGAATTCATGGACTTTATGTCCTAACTTTGTTACAAGTGAGCTATCCAAAGTGTTTAGAGGAATGATGATGAAAGGGATTATTATATAGAACATCACACCTGGTAGTATACTGCAGTTTGTCAGATGGCACCAATTATTTCAACTCTTAGAATTTGGGAACCTAAATACTTTCAAAACATATTTGTCATAGTTGATCCTACAATAGTAGCATATACTACACAGTTTAATAAAAGAATTTATGGCCAGTGTGAAAGCACTAATATGCAGATAAATATTTTCAAGAACCATATAGCCTAGCATTTATGGATTTACCACCACTTAAGCAGAACTATAGAAACAGGAAACATTTGCAGTTCCTATGGGGATTAGTAGGAAGATTTAAAATGGTACCCGTTAAAATCCAATGTTGCCTCACCTATCTTTTCACTAAAATTCTGATAAAGACATGGGGAAGAGGAAAACACACCACCACCCAAAACTAAGACTGACAGACAGTTTAGAGCAAAAATCTATAAAATCTCTATGCACAGAAGAAATGAATTCAATTTTCCCCCAAGTGATGCCTGGGTACATTTCTTTTCTCAACCTGACCTCCAGGTATAAATCTGAAAAGTGGATTCAGCATGTCTCAAATGGACACAAAGGGTGAAAAAGACAATCCAACATCTTGTCTATTGAAATATATAGCCTGGATAGATAACACATTTTTCAAAGATAAGGAGAAAAGAGTTATCATGAGACCTATAAAATATTTCTTAATAAGCTTATTTAAGGTAATAGATTTGTTCTAAGTACCACTTTCATCTGTATTCCACAAGTTTTGATATGTACTTCTATTATTGTTCAGTTCTAAAATATTTTTTGTAACCCATGAATTCTTTGAGAATGTATTTTTAGGTTTCCAAAAAGAACTTTTTAAGTCATTTTCCTTTTATTGTTAATTTCCTATTAAATTGTTTTATGGTAAGAGAAAATGCTTCATATGTCTATTTTTTCACATTTGTTGAGCCTATATATAGCTAATATATACTTTAAAATAATATGGTTTATATTGGGTGCATGATCTTTATGATTTTTTAGATAAATTTTACTGATTTAGAGCCAGTCCAGAGATGTCAAACCAGAAAAATTACACAATTCCCTATAACTGAGAACTGAGAATGTAAGCTAGACCATGGACCAGATAAACTTGGTCTTCCAGAAACTGAACAAACCCTTATTTTGGTAATGGTAGGCTACAGAAGACAACCGATGCTTGTGATCTTCTAAATCCAATAGATGCTCCTAATGCCTAATATCGTCCTTTGAAACACAATTAGATGGGATTCTAAAGGTAAAAAGTTCAAAACCTTATCTTGTTTAACAGATGTTAATATTTCATGTCTGGGAAAAAGTCCAAATATTTTTAAATGGTCTCAAGCTATGCCTAGTGAGAAGCAAATGTCCTATCAGATAGTCCAAATTTTGACATTGACCACTACTACATGGACAATTAAATAACAATATTAGATAATTTTTATGAGGTCTACTTCCTAGAAACATAATGAAATAGTTCAAATTTTGAGATATTTATAAGTGACTGCCATTTCTTACCCAGAGAAGCACAATTTCTGCATCAATCATTACCAGCTAGTAGCACCACCCTGAATTAAGTTCATTTGGAAATAAGACGCTAAGGTTTTTACCTCAGTAGGAGATATTCTCAGATATTTCTTAGTGAACTTCCTAGAGAGGACTTCATAACAGCTCCACAATATGGGGAAATTCAAAATAAAATTTTTAAATGAAAAGTGGGTAAAGATCACAACACTGAATAATGTCATGAAAAATAGGAAAACTGAATCCATTTGAACTTATGTCAAGTATGTAGGCTAAGTAAAATATGATCCAGAAGGATATTTCAGCATTAAAAAATTCCTGCATTAAGTTTAGTAGAATGAAAATTTAGTGAACAGTCTTTGTCTAATATAATCCCATCCTATATGCATTCAGAAATTCTTAATAATGCATTCAGCACATGGTGTGCCTTATTAAATCTTGAATTATCTAATAAGTATGGAGGCAGTAAATATATATTTAACCACATAAAACTTGAAGAAGTTTAGCCAAGATTTTCCATTGATATCAAGTCTCTGATTTATTTTATTCCACCCAATAAGGACATTGAGCAAAGGAAAATTACTAGTGTCGAAGATTTCAGTAATCACTCTTTCAAAGGAACAATATATGACTTAGAAATAGGAAATGATTACTATAACAAACTAAGCAATAACATTCCTTTTTAGTAATGTATAAAACATGTACTTAATTAACCCTTATTAAGATAGCATTGAAGTTGACCTCACTTATTTCTTTTGGATTTACTCGGCCTTATCTTTACAAATTATGGACTGCCCATTATCAACCCAATGGTTTTTTTGAATGCATAATTACATATGCTTATAATATGTATAAGGATGGAGTTCAAATGTGATCCATTTAGTCTTATTTTTGTTCTCTTGACTTTTGTATGACAGGAAAGTAACTTTGTTTTCATTTTCTAAAGGCTGCCAATGCAGAAGTACCAGAAATGTGTTGACTATTATAATGGGAATTTACCAGGGAAAAATCTTACAGTTTGAAGCCTGTAAAAACATCCAAATCAGAGTATCATCAAGAAATGCTGTCTCACCAAGTTGCAGCTGTGGGCGATCACACACATAGCACTGTCATCGAAAGATGCTTTCTTTTGGAGGTCAACTGAGGACAATCAAACATATGGCTCGTTTCCCCCTCTCCTTTTTGCTTCAGTTTTGGTTGCTCCAATGATTTCAGCATTCAGCCTTTCTCAGCCTCTGAGGATTTCTCTGTCTTTCTCTGTCTACAAGCGATCCTGGAGTCCTCTCTCACATGGCAGGGTAAAATGGTGCTCCCTTTCTCTGTATGTCTCTGAATGCTTCTCCCATTTAGAAAAGATTCCAGCAAAAGAGGACAGCACAGCCAAGACCCACCCTAGGTCACAACTCACTGAAATACTCCAATCAAAGAATCACAACTGAATTCAATCCAATCAGAGGGTCCCACACCCACAGGAATGGACTCACTCCAAGAACATGATCCTTTCAGGGACTCACAAAAGCTTCAAATGTCACACCATTTTCACATAAAATTTTTCGATAAGATACATTTATTCTTTAAATTTATTGATAAAACCTAAAACCTATCATAATGAAAAATGAAGAAAAAAATGGCATATTATGTATTATGCAAAATCAGCTGTGTTCCTAAGATTTTGCAATCCACATGAACTTTGCTAATGGAACATACATATCCCCACTTTTTCTAAAAGTAAGTGACATTATTAAGAAAAAATATATTTTTTCTCTAGAAAAATACATCTTTCTAAATTGTTTTTTAAAAGAATTTAAATTTTACAAGTGGCCATTGTTGCAACAATGTATGAAAATTATCATCATATTTTAGGATTATTAATGCTTCTTCATACATGAATAAGAATAGCTATTGAATCATTTTATGGAATATATAAATTAAGATTTTGCAACAGCAAAAACAAATTTAAATCCATCTGTGTTACATATGTCTATGATCAAATAATTAACCTGATCGTCTATATGTGTAATTGACATAATAGAACTATTTGGTCACTTCTCAAATTTCAATAATACTTTGAACTCTAGTACTTTTTTCTTTAAACTTAAAGGAAAGGTGTTATTTAAATAGCAATATTAAATATAATAAAATGCAACTATCAGAATGTCTGTTATGATTTTTATCTGGTTTTATGTATCCTATTCAATGAAACCAAGCACTTATTGGTTCTAAATTATTGGAATATGTGGCACCATTGGCATATCACAAAAATTCTAGCACTTAACATTGGTATTTAACATTAATTCTAGTATTGAACACTGTCAACAGAGACATATGCTTGTTTCATATCACTTTTATACAAGACTGTCTTAGTACATTTAAATATATCCATCACACTGTTCACTGATTGCCCACCATATTGCATGGAAGCTTACTAGAAGTAATTACTGTTCTGATTAGGGTTTCTTATATATCCCATCAGAAAATGATTTAGAATAATCTAATAAGTTAGTCGTCCTCCTTGTTACCACTAAGCCTCCTGAATCTTTATAACTCACAGCAAACTATCTCCCTCAATATAAGATTACATGGTCTGATCAGCTGTTTTCCATTTGATGAACATCACCAACAGTATCTGTGCTCAGATGTACAGAAATAGTTCATCCACATTGGTATGCCAATGAAGAGATCACAGTGTATTTTTCACAGCATCACAATGCTGAGAAGTAAAAATTCTATGGCTTAATTTAATGTAAGTTAAAATTTCAATCTTGCAAAGTTTTGAAGACCTCTAATCATTTTGATCTTCTTTTTGGGATTATTCTCCCATTCATTTGATTTGAATGGAACAGGATTTGCTTTTCACCTCTGGATTTCCATGCTTAGCACAATGTTTAAAACTTAGCAGATCCTCACTAATATTTAAGAACTTAAATTTTTAATATGTCCAAATTACAAGAATTCCTTGTTAAAAAACCTTTCCTTAAAAATACTATACAGAGGTAAGACATCCACTGGAAACATCTCCCTCTTAATCAACTAATAAAAAGACAAACCCCACTTCCTTGGAACTCTGAAGAGTGACAGAGACTGGAGAAGGATTTCATGAATGCTGAATCAAAGAAAGAAAGAAACAAAAAGAAACAACAAAATTGGTAGGAGACTTATATCCCATACCTGCCAGTCTAGATAACTCCTCCTCACTTGGTCCCATGCAGTTGAAGAGTCACACAGAGGCAGCATAAGTTGTGTCCTCCTGCCAAGGATGAGGACTAGAGAGTCACTCACATCGGTGAATTAGAACCCCACAAATATACAGGCACAGGGACCCAAGTCCCCAGAGACCTAGGGCACAACACAAGCAGCTGAGGAGTGTCATATACAAAAGTGTCCCCAGGGAAAAAAAAAACCATGGTAAACTGTACACACTCAATTCAGTTTCTTTCCAGGACCACCTAAATGCAATATGGACCTTTCTGGAATGACACCACCTGGCTCCCCAGGGTTGGATACCCTAAAGGGAAGGAACCAGAGACAGAAAAGCTTCACAGGGAAAAAAATAGGTGGGGAGACTAAACTGCTATAAGATATGGTGGGTCCCAGAACTAAAAGTATAATAAAAGTATGAGTGAGGAGAAGAATTTAAACAAATCATAAGAGTTGGGGGAGGAAATTCTGCACAAAAACAGAACAAATAAAAATTCCCAAAGAAGGAAAAGAGGAAAGGCAGCTTTCTCCTTGAGGTGAAACAATTGCATGCAGGAAAGCAATCTAAAAAATTATACCATATATCCAGAATAAGCATCAGGTATAGTAGAGCTGAGAAAACCTGAACAGTTAAACTCAGGCTACTCTAAAGGTCCAGAATAAGTTGGACCAAGCATCAAAGAAGAGCCTTAACACAAAGCCAATTAACAACAAAACCAAGGCAAGAGGGAGAAATTGACTTTCAGAGTAAACCAATGGCCAGATATCAACAAAAATTTACTAGTCATACTAAGAAACAGGAATGTATGACTCAGTCAAAAGAACTAATTAAAGCCTCAGAGGAGGCAAAGAATTTGGAACAACTAATCAAAGAAGTTCAACTAAATCTCCTAATCAATTCAAGGACATGAAGAAATATATGGAAATAAACTAATGATGGATATAGAACTAAAGGATATTAAGAAGACAATGTGTGAGCATAAAATATGAAAATTTGGGGAGCAGATGTGGCTCAAGATGTTGAGCATCTGCTTCCCACATGGGAAATCCCAAGTTCAGTTTCTGCAGTTCCTGGTGCCTCTTAAAAAAAAATTAATAAATAAATAAATAAATAGAAAAAACCAACACAGGGGTACCAATGGGGCTCAGTGGTTGAGTGCCAGCTTCCCACATATGAAGTCCAGGGTTCAATCCCTGGTCCCCAGTACCTCATATATTTTTGAAAGATTGAAAAGGAACATAGCAGATATTAAGGGGATGAAAGGCACAATAAGGAAGATTAAAAAATACACTAGAGGGGGAGACTTCAGGGGAAGATGGCAGATTAGGGAGCTCCAGGACTCAATCTTTCCACTGAAATAGCTATTAAAGACCAGGAACTGTCTGAAACAACTGTTCTGGGACTCCAGAGGCCAGAAGAACACTGTACAGCATCCAGGGAAGAGTAGAAGGAAGAAGCTGATAAACTAAGGTAAAGACGAAGGAGTAGATCTCTCTGAATGATGGTTGCTGGTGCCCATCCCCACCATCATGGTGGGCCACCTTGGAATGCAGTCTTCAGCTACTTGCTGTTGACAGAAAGGGACAAAAAAGTCTTCATCCCCAAGAGGAGGCAGAGCACTCATCATGACTTTTTATTAGCAAATTTGGATTGCTAGATCCTGGTTCTGAGCTTTGTCTGTGGATGTTTCAATGTCCACAGACAAAGGTGGCAGCAGCCATTGTTTCAACGCAATCCCAGACATTGGAAAAGGCAGTGGAAATTTAAAGACACAGTGCCTCCTCAGGGTTGTGGGGAGCAGTTTGCTGAAGGGCAGCATCTGCTGGGTATCCCAAGAAAGCACAGTTTTGGGAAGCCATCCAAGAGTCATTTGGCAGCCCTTCTGACACCTCCCCAGAGCACTTTGGAGCTGGTCTGCATGCCATTGTGGGTCCCTGGCCCTGTTTAAACTGGGAAATATTTACTTGGGAAATTCCTTTCTGGGTTGACCATCCTCCCAGAATTTGCCCTGTAAGCAAAAGCAGATAGAGACAATGAAAGGAGTGTATAAAAACTATAGAGGCAAACAAAAACAAACAGAACAGATAAAGATACCTGGATAAGAAACAGGAAATGAAGCTTTCTCCAGGAGGTGAAATAATTGCACAAAAAGAGCTATTTTAAAAATTGTACCTTACATCCATGGCAAGAGTAAGATGAATAAGAACTGAAAAAACATGATCAATTAAACTCAGGCTATTCTAAATGTCTAGAGTAAATTGAACTAAGCATCAAAGAAGAGACTTAACAGAAATCCAGTCTTCAAGAAAACCCCATGCAAGAGAGAGATACTCACCTTCAGAGAAAAATCATCAAGAAAATCAGATGCCAAGATACCAGCAAAAAATTACAAGCTATAATAAGAAACAGGAAGATAAAGCCCAGTCAAGGGAACAAATTCAAACTTCAGAGAAGACAAAGAATCTGGAACAATTAATGAAAGATATTCAAACAAATCTCCTAAATAATTCAAGGAAATAAAGAAAAATATGGTTAAAGCAATAAAGGATATTAAGAAGACATTAATGACAAGTAAAGAAATAGAATCAGTCATTAAAAACATCCCAACTAAAAAGAGCCCTGGGCCAAATGACTTCACAGGTGAATTCTGCCAAACACTCTGGAAAGAATTAACACCAATCTTGCATAAACTCTTCCAAAAAACCAAAACAGAAGGAACTTTGCCTAACTCATTCTATGATGCCAACATTACTGTAGTACCAGAGCCAAACGAAGACACCACAAGAAAGGAAAATTACAGACCAATTTCTCTAAAGAACATAGTCATGAAAATCCTCAACAAAATACTTGCTGATCATATTCAACAACACATTAAATGAATTATACACCATGACCAAGTGGGATTCATTCCTGGTATACAAGGATGGTTCAACATAAGAAAATTAATTAGTGTAATACACCATATAAACAGATTGAAGGAAAAAAATCACATGATCATATCTATAGATGCAGAAAAAAGCATTTGACAAAATACAGCACTCTTTCTTGGTAAAAACACTGCAAAAGATCATAACAGAAGCAAACTTTCTGAACAGGATAAGGAGTATATATGAAAAACCCACAGCTAACATTGTTTACAATGATGGAATCCTAAAATCTTTCCCTCTAAGATCAGGAACAAGGCAAGGATGCCCACTATCACCCCTCTTATTTAATGTAGTCTTAGAAGTACTTGCTTGAGCACTGAGGCAAGAATCAGACATGAAAGTCATCCAAATTGGAAAGGAAGAAGTCCAAATTTCACTATTTGCAGATGATATGCTCCTATACATAGAAAACCCTGAGAAGTCTACAACAAAGCTTCTAGACCATAAAAATGAATTCAGTAAAGTCTCAGGTTACAAGATCAATGCACAAAAAATCAGTAGCATTTCTGCACACCAATAAAGAGCAATCTGAGGAGGAAATCAGGAATCTAATACTATTCATAATAGTAAATTAAACAATCAAATATCTAGGAATAAATTTAAATAAAGATGTAAAAGACTTATACACAGAAAACTACACAATACTGTTCAAGGAAATCAAAGAAGACCTAAATAAATGGAAGAATATTCCCTGTTCATGGATAGGAGACTAAATATCACTAAGATGTCTATCCTACCAAAACTGGTCTACAGATTCAATGCAATCCCAATAAAAATCAACATGGCATTCTTTAATGAACTAGAGAAACTAACTATGAAATTTTTTTGGAAAGGAAAGGGACCCCAAATAGCCAAAGACATATTGAAAAAGAAAAAGAAAATTGGGGGAATCACACTACCTGACTTCAAAACATACTACAAAGCTACAGTAGTGAAAACGGCATGGTATTAGCACAAGGATAGACTCACTGAACAATGGAACCTAACTGAGAGTTCTGATATAGATCCTCATATATTACAGCCATATACTATTTGACAAGGCCATCAAACCCTCTCAAATGGGAGAGAATGGCCTCTTCAACAAATGGTGCCTGGAGAACTGGATATCCATATGTAAAAGAATGAACGAAGATTACCAAATCACACCTTATACAAAAATCAATTCAAGATGGATCAAAGACCTAAAAATAAGAGTCAAGACCATAAAGACCTTGGAAAGCAATGTAGGGAAGCATCTACAGGAACTTGTAATAGGAAATGGCTTCATGAACTTCACACCAGGCATGAGCAGCATGAGCAGCAAAAGAACAAATAGACAAATGGGAATTTCTCCAAATAAAAGCCTTCTGCACCTCAAAGGACTTTGTCAAGAAGTGAAAAGAGAGCCAACACAATGGGAGAAAATATTTGGTAACCATATATCAGACAGGAGACTCATATCCTGCATATACAAAGAACTCCTATATCTTGAAAATAAAAAGATGAACAGCTCATTTAAAAAATGGGGAAAAGATTTGAACAGATACTTCTCCAAAGAAGAAATACAAGTGGTTAAAAAGCACATGAAGGGGACCGGATTGTTTCGGGATTTTTGCTGGTCCGGAGGTGTCTGGACATCGATTTGGAGGGAAGGTAACAGAGAGGATTCGTCTGTGAAATATACACGGAGATCCCAGCTACCTGCAGAGGATTCCCTTCTTGGGTAGGCGGAGACGAGGCATCTAGCCCCGCTCGGTGGGGCTGAGCCAGGCCGGGCCGGGCCGCGGTAGCGCTTGGAGCCGGGCGGGGCCGGTGCAGGCCCCGGCGGCGGGCCGCGGTAGCGCTTGGAGCCGGGCGGGGCCGGTGCAGGCCCCGGCGGCGGGCCGCGGTAGCGCTTGGAGCCGGGCGGGGCCGGTGCAGGCCCCGGCGGCGGGCCGCGGTAGCGCTTGGAGCCGGGCGGGGCCGGTGCAGGCCCCGGCGGCGGGCCGCGGTAGCGCTTGGAGCCGGGCGGGGCCGGAGCAGGCCCCGGCGGCGGGCCGCGGTAGCGCTTGGAGCCGGGCGGGGCCGGTGCAGGCCCCGGCGGCGGGCCGCGGTAGCGCTTGGAGCCGGGCGGGGCCGGTGCAGGCCCCGGCGGCGGGCCGCGGTAGCGCTTGGAGCCGGGCGGGGCCGGTGCAGGCCCCGGCGGCGGGCCGCGGTAGCGCTTGGAGCCGGGCGGGGCCGGTGCAGGCCCCGGCGGCGGGCCGCGGTAGCGCTTGGAGCCGGGCGGGGCCGGTGCAGGCCCCGGCGGCGGGCCGCGGTAGCGCTTGGAGCCGGGCGGGGCCGGTGCAGGCCCCGGCGGCGGGCCGCGGTAGCGCTTGGAGCCGGGCGGGGCCGGTGCAGGCCCCGGCGGCGGGCCGCGGTAGCGCTTGGAGCCGGGCGGGGCCGGTGCAGGCCCCGGCGGCGGGCCGCGGTAGCGCTTGGAGCCGGGCGGGGCCGGTGCAGGCCCCGGCTGCGGGCCGCGGTAGCGCTTGGAGCCGGGCGGGGCCGGTGCAGGCCCCGGCTGCGGGCCGCGGTAGCGCTTGGAGCCGGGCGGGGCCGGTTCAGGCCCCGGCTGCGGGCCGCAGTAGCGTTTGGAGCCGGGCGGGCCTGGGTCAGGCCGCGGCGGGTACGGAGCCGGGCAGGGCCGGTCCAGGCCGCGGTGGCGGGAGGTGGATGCCGGAGCCGGCTGGGCCGCTGTAGCGAGCGGAGCTGGGCGGAGCCAGGCCAGGCCAAGGCGGCGTGAGGAGCCGGGCAGAGCCGGTCCAAGCCTCCGCGGCGGGCGGAGCCGGGCCTGCGGAGGGGTTTCTGTTTTTTTTTGTTTTTTTTTGTTTGTTTGTTTGTTTGTTTGTTTGTTTGTTTTTTTAATTTTACTTAAATTTTTTTTTTTTTTTTTTTTTTTTTTTTTTTTTTTTAGCATCTGCAGTACTGGGGAGTTCGTGGGCCCTGGGCGGCCTATTGGGGGTTTGTGGGAAGGGAGGTGCTTGCAGACCCATTTGGGCAGACAGACGGGGGGGTTTTAGGGCAAAGCGGGGGGAAGTTGTTGTTTTAGATAGTGTTGCAATTGTGACACGTGTGTACCTGTATCTCTCTTCTCCCTATCCGTTCCCCACCGTTTGCCCATCCTCTTTTTCTTTCTTCATTTCTTCTTGCCTTTCTTTTTTCTCTATTATAATTAGTTTGTTTTTTTTTTTTTGTTTTTGTTTTTTTTCGGTTTTCTCTTTCCCTCTTGTCCCTCATCTTCCACTTATTTTTACTTTAATTCAAGTATACAATAGGTGCTACAGGGAACACCTCACATTTGCTGGGTTTTCCCATCCTCCACTGCCTCATTTCTGTGTGAACTGATTTAGGCTACCTACACTATCCCCCTTCCCCTGCATCTTGATATCCACTATCATCTACTGTCTCTCCTATATTCCACCCCCCACCTCCCGTTCTTTGATCCACAAAGTGTCTAACTCTTAATTTCTAATACCTTTGTTCTGTTTTCTGTCTATTATCCACTCTTGAAACTATTACCTTTCTTTTCTTTTTCCCTCTCTCATGAAAACAATAGCTGTGTAGTTCATACCATATTCCTCCCAAATTCAGTCATCAACTTCATAAAAGGTACTCTACCTACAGCTATAACTCTATACAATCTACATGAATCTAACCTCCATCCTTCCAGATCTCATATTCCTGCTTTATTAACATACATCACCAATACAACTTTACACTTTTCCCTTGCTTACACAATTGCCTTTCCCCAACACTAATACTTTCCTCTAAAGTGAACTTAACCAACAACAAGTAACTAGAATAAGAAGATAAAAGTGACAAAGAGAAGATATAACACCTGTGCAAAAATAACAACTAATTAACCTCCAAGAGCAGACAAAGAAGCTAAGGAACTGATTAAATTCGTCAAAATAAAGAGATGACCAGAAAGCAACAAAAATCTACGAACCAAACCAATAATCAGGAAAACATGGCTGAATCCAATCAACAAACCAATAATCACGAAGGGGAGCAAAACTTGGCACAAGCAATGAAAGATCTCAGAACATTTATCACCGACAAAATTGATGCAGTAATGAAAGAGGTTAACAACATGAAGACATCACTTGGAGGGGAAATTGCAGACATACGCAAAAACATAACAGATATGATGGGAATGAACACCACAGTTCAAGAAATCAAAAATACACTTGCAGCAAATATCAGCAGACTAGAAGAGACAGAGCAGAGAATTAGTGATGTGGAAGACAGTACATCAGAAATCAAACAGATAGTAGAAGGGGTCAATAAGAAGATAGAAAAAATCCAATTAGGATTTAGGGACCTGAATGACAATGCAAAACGCTCAAACATACGTATTATAGGCATTCCAGAAGGTGAAGAGAAGGGAAAGGGGTCAGAAAGAGTGTTGCAGGAAATAATGACTGAAAACTTCCCAAATCTACTGAAAGAGACAGATGTACATATCCAAGAAGCACAGCGCACTCCACAAGTCATAAACCCCAACAGGCCCACCCCAAGACATATACTTGTCAAATTATCCAATGCTCAAGACAAAGAGAAGATCCTAAAAGCAGCAAGAGAAAAGAAAACCATCACATACAAGGGAAGCTCAATTAGATTAAGTGCTGATTTTTCTTCTGAAACCATGGAGGCAAGAAGACAGTGGTATGATATAGTCAAGGTACTAAAGGAAAAAAATTTCCAACCAAGAATACTCTATCCAGCTAAACTAGCATTCAAACATGATGGAGAGTTCAAAATATTCGCAGACAAACAGAAACTGAAAGAGTATACCAACAAGAAACCTCCCCTTCAAGAAATTCTAAAGGGAGTTCTGCAGGAAGAAAGGAAAAAACAGGAAAGGCAAAGTTGGAGGAGAGTATAAGACCAACAACAACAACAAAAAAGACAAAAAAAAATATACAAACAAAATATGACAAACACAAATCCAATCAAAATATGGCTAACACAAATAATTCCTTGATAGTAATAACACTGAATGTCAATGGATTAAACTCACCTATCAAAAGATTCAGACTGGGACACTGGATAAGGAAATATGACCCATCCATATGCTGTCTACAAGAGACACATCTTAGACCCAGAGACGCATGGAGATTGAAAGTGAAAGGCTGGAAAACAATCATACAAGCTAACAATAACCAAAAAAAGGCAGGAGTAGCTATATTAATATCAGACAAAATAGACTTTAAATGTGAAACAATTGTGAGAGACAAAGAAGGATACTACATTTTAGTCAAAGGGAAAATCTGTCAAGAAGATCGAACAATCATAAATATCTATGCCCCTAACAAGGGTGCCTCTAAATACGTCAGGCAAATGCTGGAAAAACTAAGTGAAAGAATAGATACATCTACAATTATAGTGGGGGATTTTAATACACCACTATCAATTCTGGACAGAACATCTCAAAAGAGAATCACCAAAGACACAAAACATCTGAATAGTATATTAGAGGAGCTCGATCTAATAGACATATATAGATCGCTACACCCAAACACAGCAGGATATACATTTTTCTCAAGCGCACATGGATCATTCTCCAAGATAGATCATATGCTAGGCCACAAAGAAAGGCTGAACGAATTCAGAAAGATTGAAATCATACAAAACATTATCTCTGACCACAGTGGAGTCAAGCTGGAGATTTGCAAGGGAAAGAAGCCCAGATTTCACACCACGATTTGGAAATTAAACAACACACTCTTAGAAAAACAGTGGGTCAAAGAGGAAATCTCAAAAGAAATCAATGACTACCTTGAAACAAATGATAATGATAACACAACATACCAAAATTTATGGGATGCAGCAAAAGCAGTACTGAGAGGGAAGTTTATAGCCATAAATTCATATATCAAAAAAGAAGAAAGAGCAAAAATTGAAGAACTAACTGCACATTTGAAGGAATTAGAAAAACAACAACAAAGTAACCCAACAGGAAGAAGAAGGAAGGAAATAACAAAGATAAGAGCAGAACTAAATGAAATAGAAAATAAGAAAGCACTTGAACAGATAAACAAGACCAAGAGCTGGTTTTTTGAGAAGATTAACAAAATTGACAAACCTTTAGCAACACTAACAAAGAAAAAAAGAGAGAAGATGCAAATTCACAAAATAAGAAATGAGAAAGGCGATATCACCACTGACCCCACAGAAATAAAGACTATCATAAGAGGATATTTTGAAAAACTATATTCCAACAAAAATGACAATCTAGAGGAAATGGACAAATTCCTAGAAACACATAAACAGCCCATATTGACAAAAGAAGAAATTGATGATCTTAACAAACCAATCACAAGCAGAGAGATAGAATCAGTTATTAAAAATCTCCCAACTAAGAAGAGCCCAGGGCCAGATGGCTTCACAGGTGAATTCTATAAAACATTCCGGAAAGAACTGACACCAATCCTGCTGAAACTATTCCAAACCATCGAAACAGAAAGAACATTACCCAACTCCTTCTATGATGCCAACATTACCCTAGTACCAAAGCCAAACAAAGACATCACAAGAAAGGAAAATTACAGACCAATTTCTCTAATGAACCTAGACGCAAAAATACTTAACAAAATACTTGCTAATCGTATTCAACAACACATTAAACGAATTATACACCACGACCAAGTGGGATTCATCCCAGGTATGCAAGGATGGTTCAACATAAGAAAATCAATCAACGTAATACACCATATAAACAGATTGAAGGAAAAAAATCACATGATTATATCTATTGATGCAGAAAAAGCATTTGACAAAATACAGCACCCTTTTTTGATAAAAACACTCCAAATGATTGGAATACAAGGAAATTTTTTGAACATGATAAAGAGTATATATGAAAAACCTAAAGCCAATATTATTTACAATGGAGAAATCCTAGACTCCTTCCCTCTAAACTCAGGAACAAGACAAGGATGCCCACTGTCACCGCTCCTATTTAACATTGTCTTAGAAGTACTTGCTCGAGCACTGAGGCAAGAACCAGAAATAAAAGGCATTCAAATTGGAAAGGAAGAAGTCAAAATTTCATTATTTGCAGATGACATGATCCTATACATAGAAAAACCTGAGAGATCTACAACGAAGATTCTAGAACTCATAAATGAGTTTAGTAAAGTCGCAGGTTATAAGATCAATGCGCAAAAATCAGTAGCATTTCTGTACACCAATAATGAGCAAGATCAGGAGGAAATCAAGAAACAAATACCATTCACAATAGTAAATAAAAAAATCAAATACTTAGGAATAAATTTAACTAAAGAGGTAAAGAACTTATACACTGAGAACTATACAAGATTGTTCAAGGAAATCAAAGAAGACCTAAATAAATGGAAGACTATTCCTTGTTCATGGATAGGAAGACTGAACATTATTAAGATGTCTATCCTACCAAAATTGATCTACACATTCAATGCAATCCCAATAAAAATCAATGCAGCCTTCTTTAAGGAACTAGAAAAACTAACTATGAAATTTATTTGGAAAGGAAAGAGACCCCGAATAGCCAAAGACATACTGAAAAAGAAAAACGAAATTGGAGGAATCACACTACCTGACTTCAAAACATACTATAAAGCTACGGTGGTGAAAACAGCATGGTATTGGCATAAGGAGAGACATATAGACCAATGGAATCGAATTGAAAGCTCTGATATAGAACCTCACATATACAACCACATAATATTCGATAAAGCCACCAAACCCTCTCAACTGGGAGAGAGTGGCCTATTCAACAAATGGTGTCTGGAGAACTGGATAGCCATATGTAGAAGAATGAAAGAGGATTACCATCTCACACCTTATACAAAGATCAACTCAAGATGGATCAAAGACCTAAATATAAGAGCCAAGACCATAAAAACCTTAGAAAGCAGTGTAGGGAAACATCTACAGGACCTTGTAATAGGTAATGGATTTATGAATATCTCACCAAAAGCACGAGCAGCAAAAGAACTAATAGATAAATGGGACTTCCTCAAAATTAAAGCCTTCTGCACCTCAAAGGAGTTTGTCAAGAAAGTAAAAAGGGAGCCCACACAGTGGGAGAAAATATTTGGCAATCATATATCTGATAAGAAACTTATAACTTGCATATATAAAGAACTCCTACATCTTGAAAATAAAAAGATAAACAATCCATTTAAAAAATGGGAAAAAGACTTAAACAGACACTTCTCCGAAGAAGAAATACAAATGGCAAGAAAGCACATGAAAAAATGCTCCAAATCTCTAGCTATCAGGGAAATGCAAATCAAAACCACAATGAGATACCATCTTACACCCATAAGATTGGCAGCTATGAAAAAAACAGAAGAATACAAGTGCTGGAGAGGATGTGAAGGAAGGGGAACACTCATCCACTGCTGGTGGGAATGCAGAAGGATCCAACCATTCTGGAGAACAGTATGGCGGTTTCTCAAACAACTAGCCATAGATTTGCCATATGACCCAGCAATACCACTGCTGGGAATATACCCAGCAGAACTGAAAACAAGAACACAAACCAATATATGTACACCAATGTTCATAGCAGCATTGTTCACTATTGCCAAAAGTTGGAATCAACCCAAATGCCCATCAACAGACGAGTGGATCAATAAAATGTGGTATATACACACAATGGAATACTACTCGGCTGTAAGAACAAACACACTACAAACACATGTGATAACATGGATGAATCTTGAGAACCTTATGTTGAGTGAAGCAACCCAGACATTGAAGGACAAATACTACATGACCTCAATGATATGAAATAAACAAGCTGCCCTAGATAGCAAGAGACTGAACGATAGGCTTGCAGGAAATCGGAGGGTGGAGGAAGGATATGAGCCGATGTCTGCAGGGGTGGAATTTAAGACGAGATGGTGGTAAGTATGAACACAAAGAAGAGATAAAAGGGGGGCAAGGGGTTGCCTTTGCTTGGGGCTTTGCGGGTTTGAGGGTGGCTGGGGAGGGACGGGTGGGTAACGTTGCCCAAAAGTGGGGGGAGGGAGGGGTAGCATACAAACCAGGAGAGGGTCAGGTGTTGGTGGAGAGTAAAATGCCGAGAAAATCATATCAAAATATAATAAAGAGGGTTACCTGTTTAGAATGCTCGGAGGGGAGGGTCTGATGCAGGACGGGCTCCTGGGGAATGTCTAAATGCTCATTCTGCCAGAGTGGGTGACACCATGGGGTAGAAACCCAAGTAGTGAGAGTGGGGGTGGACCCACATCCTGGGGAGGACTAATGCCATCCAATAGAGGGAACTGTATCCCTCGAGAGAAAGGGTGGATCCCAGGGCATTGGGGCAGTTGAGCAAGTTAGGCCCTGAACACTATTCCATCTATCTCTGGAAGTGGCTCCTCAGGAAACGGAGGTTGGCTATCACTGAGGGCACTAAGGTGGAAGGGAAAATGGACGTTAAATGTGTGGAACCAAAGTAAATGGGGGGTAAGAGAGGAGTTTCTTGAGAGTACACAAGGATGGATATAAAACATGTAATATTACACCATAACATATAGGAGATGACAGACTGATAATGTAAACCATAATGTAAAACATAGGATAACTAAAAATGTAAAGAACTGTGTATCCTAAAGTATGCACCATAATGTAAATACAGATGTCACCTTGTTAGAAAGCTAATGTCTCAGACTCTGTACATCACTTTAAGTAAATATGATATGAATAGGGCGTAAGAGTATCACTGTGGAAGGGAAAAGGTTTTCTGGTGGATGTGTGGGAGTGCTGTATATTATATATATACATTGCTGTGGTCTAGGACTCCTGTGAAGAAAAGCTGAATAATTAGGGGGGGGGGGGAAATAGGATGTGGAATTTTTTCAAGTCAACATTCTTTATCTAAGTTCTTTATCTAACTTTATCCAAGTTCTTTATCTATCCTTTAAACTCATCGCTATATGCCATTCCCTAGTAAGGGACCATGACATTATATTGGGCTTCAAATTTCGGGGAGTTCTGGATCACAGAGTGTTTCAACAATGGCAATGGAGGGATACTGGTATGGGATACCAATGACAGATGATATATGACTGACAGGGAGCTGTACAGAACATATGTCCAGGGTGCATGGTAATGTTTGGATATACTCATAGTGGCAACAATTAAAAACCACAGTAGGGGGGGTACTGGGTTCCCGGCCAGTGGTGCTCTGTCGTGGTCCCTAGGGGAGCAGCGACAGTCTCCCAGGTACAGTGGTGGGGACCGGGAGGGAGTGAGGGTTCAACAGTGAGCCCCTGATACTAATGACTATGCTTGTGAGCTGATAAACCCAAAATAATAACAAGGCCTAGAGCAACTTTGTGCCTGGGAATTCCCTTCTGTCAGCCTTCATGTTACTCAAATGTGGCCAGTCTCGAAGCCAAACTCAGCATGTAAATGCAATGCCTTCCCCCCAGCGTGGGACATGACACCCGGGGATGAGCCTCCCTGGCAACGAGGGACCACTATCAACTACCAACTGATGATGCAACTGGAAAATGACCTTATATGGAAGGTTCAATGCGGATCAGCAGAATATCCATGTCTACATAAAATACCATGACTTTAAAATGCTGTTTGACCTAAAGTAAGGGGGAAATGGAAAGGAGAAATGAGTTTATATGGCTACGAGTTTCTAAAAAAGAGTCTGGAGGCTGGCAGAAGGTTTGCCCTCATGCACAACTGAGCAGAGTCAGAGAGACAGATAAAGCAGATACAACCCCCAGATATTGGTTCCTTTGAGGGCTAAAGAGACCCATGGGAGTT
Source organism: Dasypus novemcinctus (assembly GCF_030445035.2). Lineage (NCBI taxonomy): Eukaryota > Metazoa > Chordata > Mammalia > Cingulata > Dasypodidae > Dasypus > Dasypus novemcinctus. Next base: position 31,412,852 of record NC_080683.1, on the reverse strand, counting down.
ATGGTCATGGCCGATGGGGTTAACTACCAGGGCAGATGGCCCCTCTTTGGAAATGGTGTTTATGTGTGATGAATCTGGACTCAGATGGGATCTCCCTTCATAAGACTTTCATGCTAATGTGCTGGAGGTGCAGTTAATGTTGGGGTTTAAGATATATTTAGGGGATTTGAATCTCTGGACTGACAATGTGATAGCCAGATCCTGAGCCTCAACAGACTCCAGCACCTACAATCTGATTTATTGGACTTACCACACTCAGCTAAGATGGAGGTGAAGAAGGACAACCACCACACCATGGAGCCTAGAGTGATTACAACTGAAAATGGGAGGATTGCATCCAGCATCCAGGTGGAATCTGAGCCTCCTCTTGACATAAAGGTGCAATGGACACAACCAATCCAGTGTCCACATAGAAGAGGTGGCATTGGATTGGGAAAAGTGGACATAATGGACAAAGGGTATGGGGAAAGGCAGGAAGAGATGAGAGGTGGAGGCGTCTTAGGGACATGGAGCTGCCCTGGATGGTGCTTCAGAGGTAATCACCGGACATTGTAAATCCTCACAGGGCCTACATGATGGAATAGAGGAGAGTATGGGCCATGATGTGAACCAATGTATATGAGGTGCAGAGGTGCCCAAAGATGTACTTACCAAATCCAATGGATGTGTCATGATGATGGGAACGAGTGTTGTTGGGGGTGGGGGGGAGAGGGGGGGGTGGGGGGGTGGGGTTGAATGGGACCTCACATATATATTTTTAATGTAATATTATTACAAATTCAATAAAAAATAAAAAAATTTAAAAAAAAAAAAAAAGCACATGAAAAAAATGCTCAAAATCACTAGCTATTAGGGAAATGCAAATCAAAACTACAATGAGATACCATCGTACTCCCATAAGACTGACAGCTATCAAAAAAATCAGAAGACTACAATTGTTGGAGAAGATGTGGAGGAATGGGAACTCTCATTCACTGCTTGTGGAAATGCAGAAGGATCCAGCCATTCTGGAGGACAGTTTGGTGGTTCACAAAACATTAGCTATAGAGTTGCCATATGACCCAGTAATTCCACTGCTAGGTATATATCCAGTAGAACTGAAAACAAGGACACAAACTGATATATGCACACCAATGTTCATAGTGGCACCATTCACAATTGCCAAAAGTTGGAATCAACCCAAATGCCCATCAAAAGATGAATGGATAAATAAAATGTGGCATATACATACAATGGACTACTACTCAGCTATAAGAAGGAATACAATACAAACACATGTGATAACATGGATGAATCTTGAGGACCTTATGTTGAGTGAAGCAACCCAGGCATTGAAGAGCAAATACTACATGACCTCTCTGATATGAAATAAGTAAACCAAGCACTCTAAGAGAGCTAGAGACTGGATAATAAACTTAAAGGAAGTTCATGGGTAGAGGAAGGTGGCGAGCTGACACCTACATGGGTGAAATCTATAATAAGCTGGAGGTAAGTATTTGTACAGGGAAGGGGTAAAATGGGGTCATAGGGTTAACTTTCAGTGGGGCTTTGTGTACTTGAGGGAGTTTAGGGATGGGAGGATGGATCAGATGGCCCAAGAAATTGGGGGGTGAATGGGGGAACATTTGAACATAGGAGATTATCAGGTATATGGTTGAAATTATGATGTAGAGAAAACTCTTTAGAAAATATAATACTGAAGAAGGTTTGTTGCTGCCTTTCTCCACCCCTCCTCCCCTTCCAGCCCCCGCTGTCCTTCCCGCCAGTCCCGCCCATATTGCCAACCCACAATCTGCCCTCTTCCCCAGTAACTGCTTACCTCAGGTCTATCCATCAGCTTCAGCCTGTCCACAGCCGCCCCTTAGCCAACCCTCCCCTCATCACGCCCCTCCCTCTACCCAACCCTATATAGCTAAGTGTACTTCCGTAATAAAGCAGACCTGTTCTTGCGCTCAAGCGGTCTCCGTGGTTTTTCCTCAACCGCGCGTCCCCCACGCCTGGAGAACCGGTGCTCCATCTTGGAGCACCCCCCGCTGGCTGCCTGGCAGGAGCAAGCCCCCCCGACTCTTGGGCCTGAGCGAGGACGAAACCCTCACGCTCAGCTACAAAGGTTATCTGTTTAAGATGCTTAAGGGGGGGTATTTGACACAGGGAAAGCTTTTAGGGAGTGTGTGAGTGCTTATTTTGTCATTGTGGGTTATATCACTGGGTGGAGACCCATACAATGAGATTGAAGATATACCCACATCTTGGGGAGGACTGATGTTCTCAAACAGAGGGAATTGTATCTCTCAAGAGAATTGGTGGCTCCCAATGGGTTAGGGCAGTCAAGTATGTCAAGCCCTCAACATTGTTGCAAGTATCTCTGAATATGTTCCTTCAAGTAATGAAGACTGATTGTCATGGTGGGCCCTGAGGGGAGGGGGAAAGAGGTATTGAATAGATGGAATCAGTGTAACTGTGGGGCAATGGAAGTGTTCCACAAAATCATGTAATGATGGATTATAGGACATGTTAAATTACACCAAAAATGTATAAAAGTCTATAGGCTAAAATGTAATGTAAAACATAAGATAACTAAAAGTTTAGAAAATTGTATAGTCTAAAATATAAACCAAAATGTAAACCAAAATGGAACCATGTTTGAAAACTATTGTTTCAATATCTGTACATCGGCTGCAACAAATATAATATGAACATATAAAAAGATCATTGCTGCGGATGGGACAAAGGGTTTGATGTTGGATATGTGGAAGTACCATATATTGTATATGTGAATTACTGTGATCTAAAACCTGTGTGGAGACAAACTTAATAATTAAATAAAAGAAAGAAAGAAAGAAAGGATGTAGGCACTGAGGAAGAAATGGAAGAAATTGCCTTGCCACTGTACATACAGGGCAACCTATAGCAGTGATGAAAAGCAAAATGTCAAACACAAAGCTTTTTCATTTTTTGATACCCCGATTTATTTTCCCTTTATTTAATTTTTCTAAATTACTATGTATTCTATATCTAACCTTTAAACCCATCACTATATTCTATTTTACTCTTAATGGAACCTGGCAATATATTGGACTTCCTTTCTGGAGAAGTTTTGGACCACAGAGAGGTTCAGCTATGGTGGGGGAGGAACACTTATGTGGGGTGTTTTTAGTGGAGGGTACATGGCTGATAGGGAGTTCTCCAGGGCATGTATACAGGGTACATAGAAAGGTTTGGATATTTTCATAGTGGTTTCAGTTGGAAACAACAGCTGAGAGAGTGCTGAGTTCCTGTCCAGGGGAGCTCTATGCCATTCCCCAATGGACGGGCAACAATCCCCCAAGTGCAGAGACAAAGACCAACCAAGATGGATGGTCCAACGATGAGCCCTTGATAATGATGGCTCTGATTATGAGCCTGTATGCCTGAAATATTTTTTTAAAGATTTATGTTTTATTTATTTCTCTCCCCTGTGTGCCTGAAATATTTTTTAAAGATTTATGTTTTATTTATTTCTCTCCCCTGTGTGCCTGAAATATTTTTTAAAGATTTATGTTTTATTTATTTCTTTCCCCTCCACCCCCCCCCCCCATTCCTAGTTGTCTGTTCTCTGTGTCCATTGGCTGTGTGTTCTGTGTCCACTTGGATTATTGTCAGTGGCACCAGGAATCTGTGTCTGTTTTCGTTGCATCATCTTGCTGCATCAGCTCTCCATGTGTATGCCACCACTCCTGGGTAGGCTGCACTTTTTTTGCACAGGGCAGCTCTCCTTATGGGGCACACTCCTTGCACATGGGGCTTCCCTACATGGGGGACTCCTCTGCATGGCACAGCACTCCTTGCATGCATCAGCACTGTGCATGGGCCAGCTCCACATGGGTAAAGGAGGCCCTGGGATTTGAACCATGGGCCTCCCATGTGGTAGGTGGATGCTCTACCCATTGAGCCAATTCTGCTTCCCTGTGTACCTGAAATATGAACTAGACCTAGACCTGAAGGATGCATAGAAGTTATCTCCCAAGAGCCTCCATGTTGCTCAAATGTGGCCATTCTCTAAGCCAAATTCAGCATGTAGATGTATTGCCTTCCCCCCAGCATGGGACATGACTCCTGGGGATGAGCCTCCTTGGTGCCAAGGGATTACTACCAAGCACCAGTTGATGATATAACTACAAAAAGACCTTGAATAAAACAGTCAACTCAGACTGGAGAATATCTCAGCCTACATGTAATATCAGGTGTTGCTTTTTGACTTTAGATAAAAGGGGGAAATTGAAAGGACAAATGAATTTATATGGCTATGAGTCTCCAAAACAAGAGTCAGGAAGTCATCAGAGGGGTGATGCTTATGCATGCCTCAGCAGGGTACCAGAGACAGCCAAGGTAGATGGAAACCCAGGTGCTGGTTCTCCTGAGGGTTGCAGAGACCCACAGATTCTCTGGTCATAGCAGGTGGCTCTGGAGTTCAGGGCCATGTCATTTGGCCCTACTTTGGAGTTTGTGCTCCTGAGTGTGATGGACTTGGACTCAGATACAACCTTTCTACACATGCCTCTTCTATTACTTTTACTGGACCTGGTGTTTGGGTTGGTGTATACTCAGGAAACCTGAATCTCTGGACTGTCCATGTAACAGCCAGGCCCTGGGCCTCAGCAAACTTGTGGCTCCTGCCCCCTGGTTTGTTGGACTTACCCTGGCCATCTGACAGGGGGGTGAAAAAGTCAACCACCACACCAGGGAGCCAAGAGTGCCTACAGCTGGAAGCAGGAGAATTACATCCATCATCCATGTGGAATCTAAGCCCCCTCATGCTGTAGAGGGGGACTGGACATAACCATCCCAGGGTCCACAGGATGGAGGAATAGAATATGGATTAGAGTGGACTTACTGGTGTTCTGTTGGGGAACTATTGTGATTAGTAAGGGAAGAAATTGTAATAGTGATGTGAAGAGTGTGGCCACGGTGGCTGCTGAGGGTATGGAGATGGAAGAAGAGATATGGTGTGGAGGAATTTTCAGGATTTGGAGTTGTCCTGGGTGGTGCTGCAGGAATGGATGCTGAAATTTGTGTGTCCTGCCATGGCCCACTGGGTGGACTGGGGGAGAGTGTGGACTAAAATGTGGACTACAATGTGGACCACTGTCCATGTGCTGTGCGGTGCTCCAGAATGTATTTGCCAGGTGCAGTGAATGTCCCATGATGATGGAAGAGGCTACTGATGTGGGAGGAGTAGGGTGGGTGGGATGGGGGTTATATGGGGACCTCATATTTTTTTAAAGTAAAATTTAAAAGAAAATAAAGAAGAAAAAAGACATTATGTGAATATAAATTAAAATGTGAAAGTATTAAAAGAAATATAACAGAAATTATGGAGATGAAAAGCACAAGAGAAGAGATTAAAAATAGACTGGAGGCATACCAGATTTGAACAGGCAGAAGAAAGAATCATTGACCTAGAAGACAGGGAAATTGAGATCTTACAGACAGAAGAACAGATAGAGAGAAAAAAGCAGAAAAAAGCATGCAGGGTCTCAGAGAATTGAATGACAGCACAAAGTATGAAAACATATGCATCATGGGTGCCCCAGAGGAGAAGAGAAGGGAAAAAAGACAGAAAGAATATTTAAGGATATAAAGGCCTAAAATTTCCCAATGCTTACAAAAAAGACATAAATGTACATGTCCAAGAAATGTGACTTAATACAAATGGAATAAATCCTAATACACCTTTCCTGAGACACTAATCAGAATGTCAAAAGCCAAAGATAAAAAGAGAATCACAAATAAGAGATCCACAAAAAGGCTAGGTGCTGATTTATCATCACAAACATGGAGGTAAGAAGGTGATTATACATATTTAAGGTACCAAAATAGTAAAACTACCAGTCCAAAATTCATTATTCAGCAAAACTGTCCTTCAAAAATGAGGGAGATTTAAAATATTCAGATGAACAGAAACTGAGAGAGTTCATCAATGAGACTTACCTACAAGAAATCTAAAGGGAGTTTTAAGGTTGAAAGGAAAAGACAAGGGAGAGAGATTTGGAGTAGAGTGAAGAAATGAAGAATATCAGTAAGCAATATTTGAGAATTATGGAAGTTAAACAACACAACACACTCTTAAACAATCAGTGGTTCAAACAAATTGCAAGAGAAATCAGTAAACACTGCCAGAGCAGTAAAGCAAGAAAAAGAAATAAAAGGCATCCAAATTGGAAAGGAAGAAGTAAAACTTTCACTATTTGCAGATAACATGATCCTATAGAAAGTCCCAAAATATCTAAACAATGCTACTAGAGCTAATAAATCCAGCAAAGTAGCATGGTACAAGATCAACATGCAAAAATCAGTAGTATCTCTATACAATAGTAATGAACAAGCTGAGGAGAAAATCAAGAAAAAAATTCCATTTATAATAGCTACTAAAATAATCAAATACCTAGGAATAAACTTACCCAAGATGTAAAGGATTTGTACACAGAAAACTACAAAACTGGCTAAAAGAAATCAAAGAAGACCTAAATAAATGGAAGGACATTCTGTGTTCATAGATTGGAAGAGTAAGTCTCAATCAAACTTCCAACAGTCTGCTTTGCAGAAATGTAAAAGCCAAATATCCAATTCATTTGGAAAGTAAAAGGGCTCCAAATAGCCAAAAATACCTTGAAAATGAAAAATGAATTTGGAGAACTCAGACTTCCTGACTGAAGTTTATTACAAAGCTACAGTGGTCAAAACATCATGGTACTGGCATAAAGGAAGAACTTTAAAGATACTGTGGTAGGCAATTGTTTCTCAGACTTTACACTCAAAGTACAAGCAATGAAAGAAAAAATAGAGAAGTAAGACCTCCTCAACATAAAAAAAAAATTGGGGGCATCAAAGCACTTTGTCAAGAAACTAGACAGCTTACTCACTGGGGGAAAATATTTGGAATGCACCTATGCATTAATGTTTTACTATCCAGAATGTATTTTTTAAATCCTATAACTCAACAATAAAAGGACAAACAACACAGTTTAAGAATGGGCAAAAGACTTGAATACAGATTTCTCCAAAGAGGATATACAAATGGCTAGAGAGCACATGAAAAGATGTTCAACATCAGTAGCTTATGGAAATGCAAACCAAAACTACAATAAGGTATCATTTTGCACCTACTAGAATGGCCACTATCAAAAATAGAGAAAACCAGAAGTGTTGGAGAGGATGTGGAGGAATAGAAACACACATTCATTGCTGGTGCAAATGTAAAATGGTGCAGCTGCTGTGGAGGACAGTTTGGCAGTTCATCAGGAAGCTAAGTATAGAATTACCATATGACCAGGCAATCCCACTACTAGGTATATACCCACAATAATTGAAATCAAGGACTTGAATAGATACTATCACATCAATGTTCATAGAGGCTTTATTCACAATGGCCAAAAGATGGAAGCAACCAAATGTACATCGACCAATGAATGGGTAAACAAAATGTGGTATATACATATGATGGAATGTAATTCAGCTGTAAAATGGAATGGAGTCCTGATGCATGCAACAACATGTTTGAACCTGAGGACATTATTTTGAGTGAAATAAGGCAGACACAAAAGACAATTATTGTACTACCTCACTGTTAAGAAATAATCTTTAAAAACAAACTCATTGAGTGAGAATCTAGAATATAGGTTACCCGGAGATAGATTGGGGTTAGAGAATGGGGAGTTGACATTTAACTTGTACAGAATTTCTATTTATGCCGATGGTAAATGTTTGGAAATGGATGGTAGTGATGACAGCACATTATTGAGTGTAATCAACAGTACTGAACTGTATAGGTGAATGTGGTAAAAAGGGGAAATTTTAGTATATACGTTATATGTATATATATTATATGAAAAATATACATGTATATATACTTCAGTAATATGTCATATATGTAATTAGAAAAATTAAAAGAAAAAACATAGGCTGTACAACATAGTCTACCCTATTGTGCTATAGTTAATAGCACAATTACTGACATTTTCTTTCAAGAATTATAACAAATAAACCATGCTAATTCAAACTGTTAATAGGGTGTCATATGGGAAAAAATAATACATCCTAAGGTAAAATATGGACAATAGTTAATAGTACAATTGTAATATTCTTTTATCAATTATAACAAAGGTACCACATTCCTGCAAAGTGTTAATAATGGAAGATATATTGGTGCTTTGTATTTTCTGAATGATTTTTCTATAAACCTACAACTTCTCTAATAAAAAATTATTTTAAAAAGTACAGATCAGGGAAGCTGATGTGGTTCAACCCCTTGGACACCTGCCTACCACATGGGAGGTCCCGGGTTCAGTTCTGGTGCCTTCCAAAAAAGATGAGCAAGATGGGGAGCTGACTTAACAGGTTAGCATGGTGAGCTAACTGCAACAAGATGACATAAAGAGGAGACACACTGAGGAAACACAATGAGAGACACAAAAAGCAGGGAGCAGAGTTGGCTAAAGGAATTGAGTGTCTCCCTCCCACATGGGAGGTCCCAGTGCCTCCTAAGAAAAGAATACAAGAAGACACAGATAGCACACAATGAATGGACACAGAGAGCAAACAGCAAGCACAAACAATGAGGTCAGGGAAGAAATAAAATAAATATTACATAAATGCTACATTAAAAAAATAAGGGATTCCCATATGCCACCCTCCCTCCCCCTCCTACACATTCCCACATTAACAACATCCTTCATTAGTGTGGTACATTTGTTACAATTGATCAACCCAAATTGAAGCATTGCTAATAACCATGGACTACAGTTTATATTATAGTTTACACTCTGTCCCACACAATTTTTAAATTATGGCAAAACATGCAATGGCCTATATCCATCACTGCAATGTCATATAGAACAAATCCAATGTCCTGAAAATGCCCCTATATTACACCTATTCTTTCCTCTCCCATCCCTCAGAACTTCTGATGCCACTTCCTTCATATAAATAATAGTTTTTCCATTACTAGAATAATGATAAGTCTATAGTAGAATACTAATAAGTCTACTTTAGTCCATTGTTCATTCCCCAATCTTGAGAATTTGAGGATGGTGATGCTCACTCTACTTTTAATTGAGAGGGGGCTTAGACCCCTTGGGACAGATGGATGGCACTATCTTGCTTGCAGTTGCAGACACTCTCTGTTGCAGACACTCTCTTAGAATGGGCATTATCCATTGTCATTTACTTGTTAGCTGTCCTGGGTGAGTGCAATGAAGTGGATAGGAGGTATTGCAACTCTGCTGAAATTCAGGGCCCAATTGTCACATGGATAGACCAAAGATTTCAGTCTCTGGGATTATATTTATTAGGATATTGCTAACTATAGGTTCAAGTAAAAGGGGCAGAAGAGTCATGTGTAAAGAAACTATAAATGAGTCTGTGTTACACTGGGGAGAAAAAATTCCAAAGTAAGGCCCACTGACAGGGTCCTGAATTCCTGAGCTGTCTGCCCTGCTTATAGTTTCTGGATGTCTCTAGAACTGTGCTATTGGAGGCACAGTTTATGATGGCAGTCAATGAGATCCTGCTGAGATTTGCATAAATGTAACCTTTGGAATGACCTACTGGCTCACTTTGAAATCTCTTAGCTATAAAAACTCATTCATATTTACTATTTCCCCCTTCTAGTCAAGGTCTTTTTCTAGATGCATTGCTACTTGGTGCTTAGTAATAATTCTTTGGTGCCAGGGAGGCTTATCCCCAGGAGTCATGTCCCATGCCTGGGGCAAGGTTGTGCATTTATATGCTGAGTTTAGTTTAGGGAGAGGCCACTTTTGAGCAACAAGGAGGCTTTCAGGAAGTAACTCTTGGGCAATATATAATACTAGGCTAAGTTTCAATTTCACAAGAAAAGGCTCTTAAGTACAATCATTAATATCAAGGGCCTGACATAATGGTCTGTCTTCCTTCACTAGGCACTACCCTTGAACTCAGGGGATTCTTGCTGTCCTATTAGAGAATGTAGCAGAATCTCCCAACATGAGAATTCAATATTCTTTTGGTTATTGCATGGATCTCCACCCACCAAGACAATGTCCCATGAACACTGGGGACATATTCATATGCTTTAGAGGCATGCCCCAGATGAACTCTTCCCCATGGCTTCCCCCAAATGTCCCCCCATCACTGACACCCCACACCAATGATCCTCCCCTATCACTGCTGTGACCCTTCTGTGATCCAAAACCTTTCCAAAAATAAGGCCAACAAAATAACCACATAAAATTAATTAAAAAGTGTAATAATAATTTAGTCATCAATAAAATACAATTTTTTAAGTTTTGAAATAATAGAAATTTTTAGGCATTGTGTCTTTCATCACTGTAAGATCTGTTATCTTGTATATACAGTGACATTTTCTACCATATATTCCCCCAGTGTCTTATATTTTTTCATTTTAACTTCAAAGAAATTTTAGGATAGAGAAAAGCCACACAAAGTAAACACGTGATTCCTATATACCCAGCACCCTCCCCACTTTTCCTCTCTCCCTTATTAATAAAATTTTACATGTAGATGGTACACATTTTGCAATTGATGTGCAAATATTGAAGAAATTGCTACTAATGATGGAAAACAGTTTACATTTTGAATTGCACACTTTTATAGGTTTTGTTGGAATTTAAAATGGCCTGTATCCCTTATTGCAAGATCGTGCTGAACAATTCTAATGCCCTAAAAATGCCCTACATTCCACCTATTCTATTCTTCCTTCCCCCACCCCTTAAAACCTATCGTAACCACTAAGTTTCAATTTTTTAAGAATAAGATTCATAGTTACTTACAATAATATTGAGGGTTTGACATATTGATCTGTTCACTTTTATTAGGAACTGCTTATGTTTTCAAAGAATTCTTGTCCTTCTAATTGAGAACATAGCAGGACTCCCCAGGATAGGAGTTTGATATTCTCTTGATTATTGTGTAGGTCTCCACCTACTGATACAGCACACTGTGACAAAATGAACACTTACATATTCCTAGAAGCCTGCCCCAGGTATGCCTTGCCCCATGTAACCCCAGCCCCCACATCCAACACCCTCCACCAGTAACTGTTCCCTGCCATATTTGCCAAAATGACATTCCTATTTTTGTAGTTTTAACCACAGATCTGCAAATCACCAGAGTTCACCTGTTCCTTCCCCCAACCCTCCTCCCAGTTCCGTGGATAGTCCAATCAAACCCCCCAACCTACTTCCCCTCCCATACCAGCACCTCCAAACCCAATCACATCACTGTACCACTGTCATGCTCATCCACTGAAAAACTACACCCTTCCAAAATTAATAGATTTTGCCCCTATGGGCATCAGATTACTACCCTCTACTCCCTTTCTGTCTCCTGTAAACCTATCTTCCAAACTCTATCTCTGTGAGTCTGCTCAATTTGCTTAATTCATATCAGTGAGGTCATGTAAAATTTGTCCTTCAGTGCCTGGCTTGCTTCCCTCAACATAAAGTCTTCAAAATTTATCCATGTTATCCTGTGTGTTAATATTGCATTCCTTCTCACAGCTGAGAAATATTCCATAGTATGTATATACCATGGTTTGCTTATCCATTCATCTTTTAATGGACATTAGGGTTGCTTCCAACTTTTGGCAATAGTGAATAATGCCACTATGAGCATTGGTGTGCATATGTCTGTTTGTGTCCCTGCTTTCAATTCTTCTGGGTACATACCCAGCAGTAGAATTGTTGGATCATATGGCAGTTCTATAATTAGCTTCCTGAGGAAATGTCAAACTGTTCTCCACCATGAGTACACCATTCTACATTCCCACCAGCAGTAGATAAGTGTTCTTTTTCTTTCACATCTTCTCCACCACTTGTAGTTTTTTTTTAATAGATGACAGTCTAATGGGTATAAGATGATATCATGCCTTAGGTATAAAATTTATGAAACTTTTTTCTACTGTAATATCTCATAGATACTTCCCTATATTATCTTCCAGGAGCATTATGGTCTTGGCTCTTAAATTTAGATCTTTGATCCATCTTGAGTTAATTTTTGTATAGGGCATGAGATGGTGATCCTCTCTCATTCTTCTGGATATGGATATCCAGCTCTCCAAGCACCATTTGTTGAAGAGGCCATTCTTTCCCAGTTGAGTGGGCTTGTGGCCTTGCCAAATACTAGTTGACTGAACATACAATGATCTATATCAATTCTGTTCTATTGATCAGTATGTCTATCCTTGTGCCAATATCAGTTGCCAATAGCAGTTTTGACTGCTTTGACTGTAGCCTTTTGCCAATAGCAGTTTTGCCTGCTTGATTGTAGCTTTGTAGTATGCTTTAAAGTCAGGTAATGTGATTCCTCCAGTTTCTTTTTTCTTTTTCAATGTGTCTTTGGCTATTTGGGGTCCTTTGCCCTTCCAAATAAATTTCAAAGTTAGCTTATCCAATTCAATTTTTTAAAACGCTGTTGTAATATTTATTGGGATTGCATTAAATCTGTAAATAGGTTTGGGTAGGACAGACATCTTAATGATGTTTAGTCTTCCTAACCATAAACAGAGAATATTCTTCCTTTTATTTAGTTATTCTTTGATTTCCTTTAACAATGTTGTATAGTTTTCTGTGTACAAGTCCTTTACATCTTTAGTTAAGCTTATTCCTTAGTATTTGATTCTTTTAGTTGCTGTTGTAAATGGGATTTTTTTCTTGATTTCCTCCTCAGATTGCTTATTATTGGTGTACAGAAATGCTACTGATTTTTGTTCATTGATTTTATACCCTGCAACTTTACTGAACTCACTTATCAGTTCTAGAAGCTTTGTTGTAGCTTTCTCAATGTTTTCTATGTATAAGGTCATGTCCTCTGCAAATAGTGAAATTTTCACTTCTTCCTTTCCAATTTGGATGACTTTTATTTCTTTTTCTTGTCTAAGTGCTTGAGCAAGTACTTCCAAAACAATGTTAAAAGAGAGCAGTGACAGTGGGCAACCTTGTCTTGTTCCAGATATTAGATGGAAAGATTTTATCATTTCACCATTGAATATGATATTAGCTGTGGGTATTTCATACATACCTTTATCATGTTGAGGTAGTTTCCTTCTATTCCTATTTTTTGTAGTGTTTTCATCAGGAAAGGGCCCTGTATTTTGTCAAATGCTTTTTCTACATCACTAGAGATGATGGTGTGATTTTTTTCTTTTGATCTGTTTATGTGGTGTATTACATTAATTAATTTTCTTATGTTAAACCATCCTTGCATACCAGGGATGAAATTCACTTGATCATGATGTTTAATTTATATGATGTATTGTTGAATATGATTGGCAAGTATTTCATTGAGAATTTTAGCACCTAGGTTCAATAGAGAGATTGGTCTATAGTTTTCCTTTCTTGTGGCATCTTTGTGTGGCTTTGGTATTAGGGTGATGTTGGCATCATAGAATGAGTTAGGCAATGTTTATTCCCTCCAATTCTATTTTTTTGGAAGAGTTTCAGCAACATTTGTATTAGTTTCTTCTGGAAGGTTCGGTAGAATTCACCTGTGAAACCTTTTGGTCCTGGGCTCTTCTTAGTTGGGAGGTTTTTGATGATTGATTCAATCTCATTATTTGTAATTGGCTGTTGAGTTTATCAATTTATTTTTTCATCAATGTAGGCTGTTTGTGTGTTTCTAGAAATCTGTGCATTTCATCTAAGTTATCCATCTTGTTGGTATACAATATTTCAAGATATCCTCCTGTGATAGTCCTTATTTCTAAGGGGTCAGTGGTGATATGTATTTGCATCTTCTTTTTTTTTTTTTTTTTCATTGTTAGCCTAGTAACAGTTTGTCAATTTTATTAATCTTTTCAAAGAACCAGCTTTTGATTTTGTTAATTTTTCTAGTGTTTTCTTATTTTCAGTTTCATTTAGCTATGCTCTAATCTTTGTTATTTCCTTCTTTCTACTGGCTCTGGGATTAGTTTGTTGTTCTTTTTCTAATTCCTCCAAATGTGCAATTAGATCTTTGATTTAAGCTATTTTTTTCTTATTTAATATAGGCATTTATGGCTATAAATTTCCTTCTCAGCACTGCTTTTGCTTCATCCCATACATTTTGATACATTTTGTTGTCATTTTTATTCATATCAAGACAGTAACTGATTTCTTTTGCAATTTCCTCCTTGACTCATTGATTGTCTAAGACTGTGTTGTTTAAGTTCCATATCTTTGTGCCTAATCTGATTCTCTGCCCCTTACTGATTTTCACGCCATTCCATTGTACTCAGAGAAATTACTTTGTATAATTTCAATCTTTATGAATTCATTGAGAGTTGTTATGTGGCCTAAGCATGTGATCTATCCTAGAGAATGATCTATGTGCACTCGAGAAGAATGTACATCCCACTGTATTAGGTGTAATGTTCTGTATATGTCTATTAGGTCTAGATTCTCTAAAGTATTATTCAAGGTCTCTTTCTTTAATGATCTTCTGTCAAGATGTTCTTTCTAATGGTGATAATGGTGTATTAAAGTCCCCCACTATAATTGTAGAGGCGTCTATTTCTCCACTTATTTTTTCAAATGTTTACATCATGTATTTTGAGGCACCCTGGTTAGGTGCATAAATGTTTATGATTGTTCTTTCTTCCTGATATATTACCCCTTTTATTAATTTATACTGTCCTTTTTTGTTTCTTACAATAGTTTGAATTTAAAGTCTATTTTGTCCAATATTAGCATCATGACTCTCACCCTTTTTTGGTTATTGTTTGCATGTAAAATTGTTTTCCAACCATCCACTTGCAACCTCCTTGCATCCCTGAGTCTAAGGTGAGTTTCTTGAAGACAGCATATAGGTGGGTCATATTTCCTTATCCATCTGACAATCCGTATCTCTTGATTGGAGAGTTTAATCCATTAACATTCTATGTTATTAATGTCAAGGCATGATTTACATTAGCCATATTTTCTTTAGGTTTATATATGTCATGGTTGTTTTTATTTCTCTTTTTATCTTTTTAGTTATTCTTACCAATAATCATTCCTACACTCTTCTCCAACCCTCTCTCTCCTGTTTTTTCCTTTCAACCTGCAGAACTCCCTTTAGTATTTCTTGAAGAGCAGGTTTCTTGTTGACAGACCTTCTTAATTTCTGTTTGTCTGTGAATATTTTGAACTCTCCCTCATTTTTGAATGCCAGCTTTGCTGGATACAGAATTCCTGGCAGGAAGATTTTTTTTCTTTTAGCACCTTAACTATGTCATATCATTGCCTTCTTACCTCCATGGTTTCAGATGAGGAATCAGCACTTGATCTTATCAAGCTTCCCTTGTATGTGATGGATCTCTTTTCTCATGCTGCTTTCAGTACTCTGTCTTGAGTATTGGACAACTAAATAAGTATATGCCTTGGGGTAGGTCTGTTAGGATTTATACTGTTTGTGATGCCCTGCTTTCCCAGACATGTACATCCATGTCCCTCAAAAGAGTTCAGAAATTTTCAGCCATTATTTCCTCCATCACTCCTTCTGCCCCGTTTCCCCCTCTCCTTCTTGGATGACTATAATGCATATATTTGCATGTTTTGTGCTGTCATTCAAATCCCTAAGTCCTTGCTGGATTTTTTCTATCTTTTTATCTATCTGTTCTACTCACCATTGAATTTCAGAGGTACTGTCTTCAACATCACTGATTTTTTCCTCTGCCTGTTCAAATTGGCTGTTATGTGCTTCTAGTGTATTTTTTATTGCTTGCATTGTGCCATACATCACCATTAGATCCATTATCTTGTTATGTATATTTATAATTTCTTCAGTATATTCCCCCAGTGTCTTCTTAATATCCTTTATTTCTTCTTTCACTT
Organism: Dasypus novemcinctus; assembly: GCF_030445035.2. NCBI lineage: Eukaryota > Metazoa > Chordata > Mammalia > Cingulata > Dasypodidae > Dasypus > Dasypus novemcinctus. The sequence goes on along the minus strand of NC_080683.1, from coordinate 31,397,028 downwards.
CATTAAATTGATCATGGTATTTGTTTGGACATTTCCAATGAGTTGTTCCAAGTTCTGCATCTCCTCCTGCTTTTTAGTTTCTTAATTATTCTGGGCCATGTCTTCCTGCTTCTTGGTATGGCTTATAATTTTTTGTTGGTGTCTAAGCATCTGTTTTTCTTGATGGACTTATCATATTGGTTATTTTCTCTTTCTACTTTAGGGTTTTATTTTGTTGTGCTTGTGTGTGTGTGTGTGTTAAGGTTCCTTTTGGACACTTGGTTCCTCTTATTCTATATACTGGCAGTTGCCTGTGTTCTCTTGAAAAAAAAAAATTAGGACCAGAGAAAAGGATAGAGATAAGAAGAGAAAAAGAATACTAGTAATAACAATTTTTTAAAAGGTAGAAGAGGAATTGTACAAGAGCTAGGAAAACAAATAAGCAAAGTGAGTTTAAAAATCATTAAAAATTACAAAGAAATAAGAATTTAAAAGGTGGAATAGAAAAAATGAAACAAGAAACAAAATAAAGAAAAAAAATAGAATAAATTAAAAGACCAGGAAGATGATTAGAGAGGAAAATAAGAAAAAAAGAGAGAGAGGAAAAAAAAATGAAGGCCAAACAAGAAGAGGTGGAATGAAAGAAAAGCAGCAGAAGACAGAAAATAAAAAAGTGAAGAAAAGAAAGATATAACTTAGGTTGAAAAATAAGTAAAAGTAACAAGGAAACAAACAAAATGGAAAGACAACAAACAGGAAACAACAACCACAAACAAACAAAACAACAACCCAGGAAAAACAGCCTTCCCTCTTAAGTCCCTGTATCAGACAGTCAAAGGGATGCTGAGACAAAGTACCAGAACTCTGTTGGCTTTTATTAAAGGTAGAAGCCTACAGTTACCAGGCCCTAAAGAGTCCAACTCAAGATATCATAAAGGTACTTTCTCACTGAAAATCTGTTGTCACTTGTTGACACAAGATGGCAGGCAATGTCTGCAAGGGTCCAGCTGTTCTTCTTCTTCTTAAGGCTCCATGGTCCCTGCTTCTTCCCATTTCAGCTGTAGGCTGGCATAAGCCTCAACACTCTCATTGGGGCTCATTTCTTTCCAGGCTCAGCTGCTCTGGTCTCTCCACAAGGTTAGCTGTAGACTCTCAGGCTTATCTCTCTTCCTGGAGCCTTGTCTATGGAGCACTCTCTCTTCCTTCCTATCTGTTTCTTTGTGCCTACTTCCATGTGAGCATATGTTTTATCAGCCCAAGGGGGCTGGGACTCAACACTGAGTCACACTCTAATGATGTGGTTGGATCAAAGCCCTAATCTTAACATAATTTAATCAGATGTCTCAGCTGAATCTAATACTATCAAAGGGTTATCACACCAGAAAAACAGGTCAGTTTACAAACAATCTGTATTTCTTTTGGGAATTCATAAATAATATAAAACTGCCACAGCTCCTAAGGAGCTTCTCAGGGTGCTGATATTCACCAATCAATCACCCTGCAGCCTGCTCTCCACAGGTGATATACCTGGTATTAGTGAATAAAATAAAAAGAAAAAAAGAAGAAAACAAAAGGAACCAATGAAAAATAACAGATGCAGGAAGACCTAGACAAGAAATAAATCTGTGTATTCATTCCCTGTAATAAGGTACCAGCTGAGTGCCTGATAAACTGGTGGATTCCCTTCTCTTTAGGATGTACCAGAATTGAGCAAAGACCTCAAGTATGCAAGGGAAGAATTCCTCCACTAAGTTATACTGGCTCCACAGGTTAACTAGATTTTTGAAGACTTTTCTGGGTCTTCCTGCCCCCGTTCCCTCATGCAAGTTAGGCTTCTAACAGTTTGCCAAGGCAGGCTGGTCTCCACCTCCTTACTGACCTAGTTCCTGTCTCTCCTAGGGTGGCTGGGTGTGACCGCCTGCCTGAACAGATTCCCCCTCCCCTCTCCCTGGGCCTGCCAGTGCTGGCTGGGGTCTCTTTTTTGAGGTTCAAGGGGGGCTCAGTTGGCCAAACTCACCAAAAAGAAAACCCTCTCCACCCTCTGCCAGACCTCTCTTTCTCCCACTGGACTGAGGTGAGCCAGGGGTTTTACCAAGGCTATTCCCTTTGAGGGTGGGGCATGCATGCCATTTCCAGCCATAGGGGCAAGTAACTCATGGTTTGCTTTGGTTCCTTTATCTGTCTCAGTCCCTAGTGGATAATGCATAAGACCTTCCCTTGTACAGATCCCCCAAAGCAGCTCCCTCAGATAAGTTTTTGCTCTTACTTCACTGACCCTCATGAGAGAGTTGAGCTTTGCCCATATACCTTGACGTCATCTTTCTGGAAGTCCTCTATCCCATGGGTTTAGATATGTTGTGTTCTCGTTTTCATTTGTCTCAAGATATTTGCTGAATTTTCTTGCAATTTCTTCTTCGACTCACTGATTATTTAACAGAGTATTGTTAATCTCCATATATTTGTGAATTTTCCCTTTTTTCCATCCATTATTGATTTCCAGCTTCATTCTTTTATGATTAGAGAAAGTGTTTTGTATAATTTCAATCTTTTTTCATTTATTGAGACCTGTCTTGTCACCCACCATATTGTCTATCCTGGAAAAGAATTCAAGAGCACTTGAAAAGAATGTGTATCCTGCTGTTTGGGGGTATAATGCCCTACAAAACCCTCTTAGGTCCAGTTAATTTATTATATTATTCAAGCTCTCTGTTTCCTTATTTATCCTCTGTCCAGATGTTCTATTCAATGCTGAGAATGGTGTATGGAAGTCTCCAACTATAACAGTAGAGATGTCTTTTTATCCCTTCCATCTTACCAATTTATGCCTCATGTATGTTGGGGCACCCAGGTTAGGTGCATATACATTTATTAGTTACTTCTTCTTGGTGAATTGCCCCTTTTATTAATATATAATGATCGTCATTATTTCCTATAATAGTTTTGCATTTAAAATCTATTTTGTCCAATATTAATATCACTTCAGATCTTTTTTTATTACTATTTGTGTAGAATATCTTTTTCCAAACTTTCCCTTTCAAACTGGTCATGTTCTTATGTCTGGTGTGAGTCTTGCAGACAGCATAGGGATGGCTCATTTTTTTTACCCTTACTGTCCATCTATGTCTTTTGATTGGGGAATTCAATCCATCAATATTTAATGTCATTACAATAAAGGCACCACTTCATCCATGGCTTTCCATTGTTATATCTTACTATTGTCTTTTTACCCTTTTAAGTTATCCTTACTAAAATTATCATTTCTACAGTTTTCTCCAAGTCTCTCAACCTTATTTTTCCCTTTCATGCTGTACCACTCCTTTTAGTATCGCTTATAAATCTGGTCTTTTGGTAACACACTCTCAGTTTTTGTCTGTGAAGACTTTAAACTCACCCTCATTTTTAAGGACAGTTTTACTGGATAAAGAATTCTTCCTCCTTTGTTCTTGTGAGAGAGTTGTACCATGCCACTTATTTTCATACACCTAAACTCTCTCCACACATCCAAACTATTCCTGCATCTAAACTACAGAGAGAGAGGAGAGAGAGCGATACAGCCAGCCAGACTCTCGCCCTCAGAGATTCTGATTTAGTTGACTTTGAGTGCTACCTGGGCATTAGGATTATAATATTCCTGAGTGAATCTATATGCAGCCAAGGTTGAAAACCACACCCAGAACTCAATATCCCAGGAAAAGTTTCTTCCTGCCCAAGAACAGAAACTTTTCAGCATCATCAAGTTAAAAGCAAAGAATAATGAAAAACACTTTTTAATATTAATTTGTTAATTCTCCTAGTGAGAATATTTACTAAGCATAATATGTTCAGTTGTTTCTCTCTTCCTCTTTCAAACCAATTCTGAAATGAGGGTTGCTCTGTTCATTTAATCCTTACTCATTATCTTATCCAACTAGCTTAAAAAGAATCTAGTATGTTTTCCTTTTTCCTTAAGAGAGCTAGACAGTTATAAAAACTGATTTCCTACTTTAACAGTTTCTTTTGGTGAAGTAGTAAAATGGTCAAGTTTCAAACTGTCTCTAGTGGGGGGGGGGTTGGAAATGAAAATGGCCTCCTAAGGACCTGAATGGTTTGGAAAATTCACATGATAAGTCAAAGTTATTTTATTAATATCTTTTTCTATAGGAAAATATTAGTTCCCTAATAAGTATGTCAAGGTCATGTTTACCTAATTCTAATGAAGCAAAGCATAAATCTCAAATTGTTAACTGTCTGCAGGGAATGAGTGCATTTTTTTTTCAGAAGCCAAGTAATTAAAATGGAAAAATGTGTTTAGTGTTAAAAAGAAACTGGAATGTTACTATATTAGATAAGGGAGCAGTCCATGACCACATAATGTCATTAAAGTGATCGGAAATTATGTGGTCTTTTAAATTGCTTTATTTCCCTCAGCAGAATATTAATTTCAGGTAAGTAATTTAAATTGCATTACCAGCAGACTCCTTAAGATGACACTTCATTTAGTTTTGAAAGTTGCTGCTGTTTAAGATATTCCCCCAGTCTGCCATTTCACACTAGCGTTAACTTGTGCCAGATTGCATATTGTTGTTTTTTTAAAAAAATACCATGGGGGTGTCAAATGCTTTATTGCAAACCTGCTGCTTTATGGGAATATGCAGTGTAAATAAACCAGAGAGACAATTCTGTAAATTGCCCTATTTTAGACGGAAAATGTTTCAATTAGATGTATGAAATCAACTGACAGTTTTATGAACCAAGTCATTTTGAAAATATTCCTCATATGCACCAGATATCATCATATTTTCAGAGACCATATGGTATAAAATAGACCCACCAGATCTTCAAGGACAGGCAAATGTAAACTCAGCATGAATCTTGATTCCAGTGCCTTGTCTCCTTGTCCAGGTAAGACAACTTTCAAAGCTGCTAATTTGGTGGAAAGGAAGTTATCAGTCAAAAAAGTAATTTAAGAAGTTATTATGATTATTTCCATATAAAAACAAGATAAATAAACTTCCTTTACTTCTCCATGGGCAACCAGTCCAGTAATCCTAGGAGATATACCATTGGACACTGGGCCAGTTGCATAACAAGGAGAACAGAGTTAAGGTTGTGTTTGTATAATCAATCGTTTGTTAACCCTCTTAAACACCATCTTATAACATGGGTAATCATTTACATGAGAATAATTCTTTCATGGGTGGTTGAATGGGATTACTAAATAGTTCAAACTAGTATCAAATATACACAGTTTGAATTTACCATTGACCCTCCTCATGCACTCCTCAAATGAAGAAAAATGTATGTTCAATGAACAAAGTCATTGGTTCAATTCCCATCTGTTTCAAATAGGCCTATTTTTCCCTCTTCTCCCTCTTCTTTTCTGTTATTACAGAAGGTTTAAAGACACCTTCAAAAATATGTTGATTTTCAGTTTTTACAATGCAAGGCTTTTGCTTTCGGTACTGTAAATCACTGCCACTTATTTTCCCTTTCTCCTACAAACTCCCTGTTCTAATCTGCAGCCCCTCTCTCCCATGAGAGGCATACTCCCTGAATTTTGCCTGCTTCTTTCTTTTGAGCTGTTCCCATGGTATTCAAGCTCAGTTGCCATGATACATCACTGTCCTTAACTGTCAGTTGTCTCCTGAATCAAGCTAGTATGTTCCAGGGCTGTCTTCCCAGCAAGGGAGTGTCCAGGTATGGACTTCACCCCAGCCAACCACTGACATAACTGAGCACATCTAATTTCTCTTTCCTGAAACCCTGGATTTTGGAAAGAAGAAAAGCCTAGACTTCCTAGACCACCAGTAGGAGCAACATTACCAAACCCTGGATTCTCAGTGCTTTCTGTTTTCTCCCCTGAGGAGATTAAGGTCACCTCTTTGAAACCTCCCAACCACAAGAAGTAACAAAGCTGCCTTCCACTGAAGGGACAGCAAGAGATAACTGCCCATTGCTCTAAAACACTCAAAGTGGAAAAATTTAAAACCCTTGTGCAAATGATGACAAGAAGGATCTAAATTAGTGGGATTCTACTATCCAAGCAAATAACATAACAGATATTTGGGATCTTGAAGTAGATACTCCTAAATCACAGGCAATACAAAGTTAGTCTCTGTTAAATAGAAGAAGAAAAAGTAATCTAGAAAGAAGAAAGCAAGTCCCTTTCTTATATTAAATGCAAATACCATCATTTATTTTAGCCTTCAGCAAAAACTAGCATAATGCTCCAGAAAACTATTGTTTCTTTCATGTTCATGAAAGGAAGCAAGGAAATAAAAGAAAATCATAAACAGTTTTAAAACTGTCTTAGCCATAGCACCTTTACAGAATTTCCTTCCATTACATATGTTGCTTTTAGGATGCAACATAAAAAATAAAAATTTAAAAATTTAAAGAATTTTAAGAAAAAGATTGTAGAGATGACGGCTACTCTAAATGAGAAAGTTGTTAGTCCCAACCCCTAACAAATATCTTCTGGGTCTTCTGTTGCTGTTCCCATGTAGTCAAAAGCAGTAGGACTTCAATGAGAGATGCTGCACTCATCCAGACTGAGCAACTAACAGAAATAACGCTGCTTAGTCTTTGTGAAAAAACTAAAAGCAATTTACAGGCTTGTTTAATTTTAGCCTACATTCAAATGACCCAATAACGTTGTAGGGGAGCAGATATTGTTATCATAGCATTACAAATAGGGAAAGCAAGGCTCTAGAATGGAACAGTCATTTGTTGGCCAAGGGGATTTGAAACTCAGCTACCCGCCAGGCCAGGGGATAAGAAGCTTCTGCTTTTAAGTGTACCCAGGCTGGTGGGGTGAACTGCTGGGGCACCCTCCTTCACAGCTCTGTCGCTGTCTCTGTCTCCTATCTTTAGCATATAATGCCCATGCTTCTAGCCTGAGAGGTCATCTAGCCTGAGAGGTCATCTAAAGGGATCTGTGTTCTTCAACCCAGCCTTTGAAAAACTCCCCTCTGCAAAGGAATCCAGCTTGTTTCCCCAGAACATTTTCTTTTTTTTTTTAAAGATTTTATTTTATCCCCCCCCCCACCCACCCCCCATTGTCTGTTCTCTGTGTCCATTCGCTGTGTATTATTGTTTTTGTCTGCTTCTCTTGTTGTCAGCGGCACAGGAATCATCAGCTTTCCGTGTATGCGGCACCATTCCTGGGCAGCTCTCCTTACGGGGCACACTCCTTGCACCTGGGCTCCCCTATGTGGGGGACACCCCTGCATGGCAGGACACTCCTTGCGCGCATCAGCACTGCATTTGCGCTAGCTCCACACAGGTCAAGGAGGCTGGGGGTTTGAACCGCAGACCTCCCATGTGGTTGACAGATGCCCTATCCACTGGGCCAAGTCTGCTTCCCATCCCCAGAACATTTTCTATTGAAGTAACATACAATAAAGTACTCATATTTAAAGTGTACAATTTCATGTTTTTCATATGTATGCAACTTTGAAACCATCACCATGATCAAGACAATGAACACATCCATTTCCCCCAGAAGTTTCCTCATGCCTCATTATATTCCTTCCTCCTACTCCTCCCCTCCCTACTTCATCCTCAGGCAAGCACTGACCTGCTCTCTGTCACTACAGATTTATTCACACTTTCTAGAATTTTATGTAAATGGAATCAAAGATCATATACTATTTCTTTTATCTTCCTTCACTCTGCATTATTATTTTGAGGCTCATCCATGTTGTAGTGTGTATCAAGAGTTTGTTTCTCTTCATTGTTGAGTAATACTCTATTGTATGGATATATCACATTACTTTCCATTTACCTCTTCATGTACATTGGATTGTTTCTAGTTTTGGGCTATCCAAGTAAAGCTGCCAGGAACATTCATGCAAAAGTCTTTAAATGGTACAAATGCCTTCATGTTTCTTGGGTAAACACATAGGACTGGAATGGCTAGGCCATATGGTAAGTGTATATTTAACTTTTAAAGAAACTGAAAAAAACATTTTCCAAAATGACAATACCATTTTACATTATATCTTCAATATATGAAATTTTCAGTTCTTCCACATCCTTGTCAACACTTGGTTAATCTTTTTAATTTTAGTCATTTCGAGGCAAAATAGAATAGGAACCTAAGGACGAGAGGTAAAAAAAAAACCTAATAAATTTCTCTATAAACACCAACAAGTAGGAAAAAGAAATCTAAAGAAATGTCCTGCTGGACTCACAATGGCAGGTTATAAAAAGGCAGCTGGTGCCTGCTGATGTGCACAAATAAGTTATAGCTTATGCCTGCTGATGTGATAAGAATGCAGTCTATACCATTCACCCATCAGCCGTAGAAACAACAACAGCAGCATGCTCCTTTTGAGTGCAAAAACAAGTCATGGGAAGGCAGCTTGCAATATCCACCCAAAAGAAAGCAGGAGAAAAACAAGATATTCCTACACTACCTACCTATTTTCATGAGCCGCACATGCAGCAAATTCCAGCAAGGCTCAAGAGCCATAACCAGGAGCCAATTACCACCAGACACCAACCCCTAAAAGTCAAACCACCCAATGAAGTTCCCCTAGTTTGTCCTAAAAATTCCAATTGGTATTAACTCAATGATAGCCAATAAAACCAGAAGCCCCTGGAAAGGTGTGTGTCTCTTTCCTGAGAATGCCCACCTATGTATCTTTATGGGAGTACTTTCTCTACAATAAATTCTTTTTCTAACTTTCTCATAACTGTGGTGTGTCTCTGAATTCTTTTTTATGGCATGACCAAAAACCTGGAAATCAGCACCAGCTACAATTCTAGTGAATGTCATGATATCTCACTATGGTTCATTTGATATCTCATTATGATGATATCTCATCATTATAATAATGTTAAGCATCTTTTCAGGTGTTCATTTGCCATCCATATATCTTCTTTAGGGAAGTACCCATTAAAATCTTGTGTCCATTTTTATTTGGCTTTTTTTAACCTTCTTCATTTTTAAGTTATAAGAGTAGTATTCCATTGTATGGATAAATCCGCATCTCATAATGGATATGTCATTTTGTCAGCTATGTGTTTTGAAAATATTTTCTCTTAGTCCATAGCTTTTCATTTTTATAACAGTATCTTTTGAAGAACAAATGTTTTTAACTTTGATAAAGTTCAATTTATTGATTTTTTTCTTCTATGGTTTGTGCTTTTTGTCATATTTAAGAAATCTTTGCCAAAACCACAGTCACCAAAATTTTCTTCTATACCTTCCTAATTTCGTATCCCTCCTCCCCAAAATAAAAAGTAAATAAGAGATGCCAAAAAAAAGAGGAAGACTTGGAGCTTTCCAACTCTACCTTGAATTAGTGTCAAAGAATCTCTGTTAATAATGCCAAATAATCTGATACTATGGGATACTTTGGTCCCACTGGCCTGAAAAATAACTTTATTCTGAAGACTGCAGACCACTCCAATATAATATCACAAATCCCAAGAACTGGGATAATAGAAACAAGTGCTAACCACTTAGTGCCCTCAATGAAAGTACTTTTGCAATAATGCCAGATCTATCAGCCTATCTTTTACCTAAATCTGTCCTTTTCAAAAGACTATAATCATCCCGTATATCTGGTTGACTAATGAATTTCTGTCTTCCTCAGGACAACTGACCTAGAATGTCTATAAACTCAAAATGAGGAACTCAATTCAGCAATTTTAGACAAAAAGTAAAAAATATGCAATCTGTTAGCTGACAAGATTCTATCAGATCTTTAAAAATAGGAGATAGAGCCCTCTTTATCTCAGGCTGCATGGTTTCACATACCTTCTTCTCTCTGACTTTTGTTGCTTCAGCAGAAGATGGCTATCCAACAACTGTCAAGTTTATTGATCTTTAGGTCAACTGACTGACCTGTAGAGTCCAGGTGTCTCTCAATCCCAGTTACAAATCTGTAGAAGAAAGAACCCAATTGGCTCAATTTTGTCATCCAAAGTAACTATGACCTAGAAGGCAGGGTCACAAGATACATACCAGGCATTATAATAAGGCCCTTCCCTGTGGTTAAGGGGTTAGGAAGAGGAAATTCTCAAAAAAATAGAGTGAGGAATTGGTAAGTTGGGGTGGCATCACACAAAGCATCGACTGTGAATAAACGTTAGTGGAATTTTAAAGTCAAGAGAAAAAAATCAAGGTTTCTAGAGATCTGGAATTAACCATATAAGGGCTAAAAACTTAAATCACTATTCACCCTCTCTTCTGAGTAGTTTCTTTCTCTAATTGTATATAAGCAAACTGTTTATAGGATATAAATGATACTACACCATAACTGAGTAAAAATTGGTTCTCTTATTTATTTGATGAAGACAACAAGAAATTTAAAATATCACAGAGAAGTTGTCAAGATTTGACTTCAAAAGGAATTCATTCAGCAGGGGACAGAAGTTTGAGCTCTGACATACAAACAGCTTAGAAGCCATCACTCCCATCCTTACAACAAGAAAAATCTGCCCAAACTGAAAATCAATTACTTTTCTTGAACCCATCAGAGAACTGATGTCCCAAGGAAAATAAGTACCCCAAAATTTGGAGCGACAGTATATTCAGGGAGAGACACCAACTGAGATCTGCTTAGGTAGTACAGAAGCCACTGGAGCTATAAACTGGTAGGAATATTTAAATGTAATTGTAGAAAATTGCTTGACACTGAGTACAGACTAGTATGAGACTGAGACTGGGTAGCTACAGGCTTAAGGGGAACTCCCATAATTTCATGGACTTTCCCTCCAGGTTGAAACAGTGAAGATACAAGAAAGATAACCTCATAGCTCTGAAATGCCTTCTACATAAAAGAGGCCTACTGTCATTGGGGAAAGACTTTCAGAGTTCAGTTCTGAAACCTTGTTTCAGCTGGACAAAAGGAGCACATCCAGATAGTTCTAGCCTTCCTGTCCTGCTTAAAAGGGAAAAAGCACACAGTCAATAGGGGGCTGTCTAGGGAATAGACTGGGAACACTGTAGCCAGAAGAGGGAGGAGAGACAAAGGCGAAAAAATACAACTCTACACTGCAGAAATATTTGTGATGTTCCCAGCACAGGCCTTCAAAAAGACTGAGATTTAATTAAAAGATTACAGGATTAGCTCCTTCCCAATGCCTTACTACTACAGAAACAGGGCCCCAGTTTAACAGTGGATGGCATCTGAAAGAGCTGCATGTCACAGACTCTATGTGAGGAAGAACGCTTAAAGAAACCCAAAGACAACAGGGGAGACAAAAACAAGAATGGTAGAGGAATTTGGGCCTCTACTATCTATAACTACAACAAACACTAAATACAGCCCAACTCCTAGCCAGATTAACATAAATCCTCACACTAAAGGTCTATTTACTTCTGTTTCTATTACTTGATACAATATGTCCCCCTTTCTTTTTTTTTTTTTCAAATTCTACAAAATTTATTCATTTTTTTAAAAGATATTACATTAAGGGAAACGGACTTTGGCCCAGTGGTTAGGGCGTCCGTCTACCATATGGGAGGTCCGCGGTTCAAACCCCGGGCCTCCTTGACCCGTGTGGAGCTGGCCATGCGCAGTGCTGATGCGCGCAGGGAGTGCCGTGCCACGCAAGGGTGTCCCCCGCGTGAGAGCCCCACGCGCAAGGAGTGTGCCCGTGAGGAAAGCCGCCCAGCGTGAAAAGAAGGTGCAGCCTGCCCAGGAATGGCGCCGCCCACACTTCCCGTGCCGCTGACGACAACAGAAGCGGACAAAGAAACAAGGCGCAGCAAATAGACACCAAGAACAGACAACCGGGGGAGGGGGGGAATTAAATAAATAAATAAATCTTAAAAAAAAAAAAAAAAAAAAAGATATTACATTAAAAAAAAAATGAGGTCCCCATTAGCCCCCACTGCCCCCCCCCCCCAATAACACTCTCCACCATCATCATGTCACATCCATTGTGTCTGGTGAGTGCATCTCCGGGCATCGCTGCACCCCATATCCCGTGTTCCACACCATAGCCCACACTTTCCCACGTTCCATCCAATGGGCCATGGGAGGACATACAACATCCGGCAATTGTCCCTGGGGCACCACCCAGGACAACTCCAAGTCCCGAGAATGCCTCCACATCTCTTCTCTTCCTCCCCTTCCCCGCACCCAGCAGCCACCATGGCCACTTTTTCCACATCAATGCCACATTTTCTTGATTATTAACCACAATAGTTCATGAATAGAATATCGTTAAGTCCACTCTGATCCTTACTGTATTCCTCCTTCCTGTGGACCTTGGCTTGGTTGTGTCCATTCCAATTTATGTCAAGAGGGGGTTTAGATTCCACATGGATATTGGAAGCAATCCTCCTGCTTTCAGTTGTAGGCACTCTAGGCTCCATGGTGTGGTGGTTGACATTCTTCAACTCCATGTTAGCTGAGTGGAGTAAGTCCAATAAATCAGAGTGTAGGAGCTGTAGTCTGTTGAGGTTAGGGCCTGGCTATCATATTGTCAGTCCAGAGATTCAAATCCCCTAGATATATCTTAAGCCCAGCACCAACTACAATTCCAGTAAAGTAGCATGAAAAGTCTTGTGAAAAGAGACCCCATCTGAATCCAGCTCCATCATGCAGAAACACCAGCTCCAAAGAAGGGCCAACTGACATGGCAATGAACCCCATCTGCCATGACCATAGAACCTGTGGGTCTCTTTAGCCCTCAAAAGGACCAATACCTGGGGTTGTATCTACTTTATCTGTCTCTGAGACTCTGCTCAGTTGTACATAAGGGCAATCCTTCTGACAACCTCCAGACTCTTTTTTAGAGACTCATAGCCATATAAACTCATTTCTCCTTTCCATTTCCCCCTTAATTTAGCATTTTTAACTCCTGTTATTATATGTAGACAGGGATATTCTGCTGGTCCGTGTTGAACCTTTAATTCAAGGTCATTTTCTAGTTGCATGATGAGCTGGAACTTGGTAGTGATCCCTCGGTGCCAGGGAGGCTCATCCCTGGGTGTCATGTCCCACGCTGGGGGGAAGGCAGTGCATTTACATGCTGAGTTTGTCTTCAAGACTGGCCACATTTGAGTAACATGGAGGCTGTCAGGAGGGAACTCCTAGGCACAGTGCTGCTCTAGGCCTTGTTCTTATTTCAGGTGTATAGGCTCACAAGCATAGTCATTAGTATCAGGGGCTCACTGTTGGACCCTCATTCCTTCCTGATCCTTACCGCTGCACCTGGGGGACTGCTGCTGCTCCCCTAGGGACCACGACAGAGCCTCCCCCAGCCAGTAACCCAGTATCCCCCCAGCTGTTGTTTTTAATTGTTTCCACTATGAGTATATCCAAACATTTCCATGCCCCCTGGACATATGCCCTGTATAACTCCCTGTCAACCATATATCACCTGTCCATAACATCCCATACCAGTATTCCTCCGCTGCCATTGTTGAACCACTCTGTGATCCAAAACTTCCTGAGAAGTGAAGCCCAATATAATGTCAGGTTCCCTTACTAGTAAAATGGAATATAGCAATGAGTTTAAATGTTAGATATAGAATACATACTGATTTGGAAAAATTCTACATCCTATCTTTTTCTTTCTTTTTTCCTAATTATTGAGCTTCTCTTCACAAGAGCCTTAGATCACAGTAATTCATATATACAATGTACAGTACTTCCACACATCCACCATAAAACATTTTCCCTTCCACAGCAATAATCTTTTAACTTATTCATATCGTATTTACTGAAACTGATGTACAGACTCCAAGACAATAGCTTTCAAACAAGGTGACATCTGTGCTTACATTGTGGTTCATACTTTAGGATATACAGTTTTCTAAATTTTTTAGTTATCCTATGTTTTACATTATGGTTTACATTATTAGTCTGTCGTCCCCTATATGTTTTTGGTGCAATATTACATGTTTTATATTCATCCTTGTGTGCTCTCGTGAAACTCCTCTCTTGCCCCCACATTTACCTTGGTTCCATCCATTCAACATCCATTTTCCCCTCCCCTTGGGGCCCACAGCGACAGCCAATCTCCATTTCCTGAGGAGCCACATCCAGAGATACTTGCAACAGTGTTCGGGGCCTGACTTACTCAACTGCCCTAATGCCCTGGGAGCCACCCTTTCTCTTGAGAGATACAGTTCCCTCTATTTGATGGCATTAGTCCTCCCCAGGATGTGGGTCCACCCCCACTCTCACTACTTGGGTCTCTACCCAGTGATACAACCCACCCTGGCAAAATGAGCATTCAGACATTCCCCAGGAGTCCGTCCCGCGTCAGACCATCCCCTCCGAGCATCCTAAACAGGTAACCCTCCTAATTATATTTTGATATGGTTTTCTCAGCATTTTACCCTCAACCAACACCTGACACTCTCCTATGTTCATACGTTGCCCCTCCCTCCCCCCAATATTTTGGGCAATATTACCCTTCTGCCCATCCCCAGGCCCCTCAACCCGCAAAGCCCCACCCAAAGGCAACCCCTTGCCCCCATTTTATCTCTTCTTTGTGCTCATACTTACTGCCAGCTCATCATAGATTCCACCCCTGCAGATGTCAGCTCACATCCTTCCTCCACCCCTGATTTCCTGTAAGCCTATCTTCCAGTCTCTAGCTCTCTGAGGCAGCTTGCTTATTTCATATCATTGAGGTCATGTAGTATTTTCCTTCAATGCCTGGGTTGCTTCACTCAAGATTCATCCATGTTATCACGTGTGTTTGTAGTGTATTTGTTCTTAAAGCCGAGTAGTATTCCATTGTATGTATATACCACATTTTATTGATCCACTCATCTGTTGATGGGCATTTGGGTTGATTCCAACTTTTGGCGATAGTGAACAATGCTGCTATGAACATTGGTGTACATATATCAGTTTGTGTCCTTGTTTTCAGTTCTGCTGGTTATATACCCAGCAGAGGTATTGCTGGGTCATATGGCAAATCTATGGTTAGTTTTTTGAGGAACCACCAAACTGTCCTCCAGAATGGTTGTATCCTTCTGCATTCCCACCAGCATTGGATGAGTGTTCCCATTTCTCCACATCCTCTACAGCATTTGTATTCTTCTGTTTTTTTCATAGCTGCCAATCTTATGGGAGTAAGATGGTATCTCATTGTAGTTTTGATTTGCATTTCCCTGATAGCTAGAGATTTGGAGCATTTTTTCATGAGCTTTTTAGCCATTTGTATTTCTTCTTTGGAGAAGTGTCTGTTTAAATATTTTTCCCATTTTTTAAATGGGTTGTTTATCTTTTTATTTTCAAGATATATGAGTTCTTTATATATGCAAGTTATAAGTCTCTTATCAGATATATGGTTGCCAAATATCTTCTCCCATTGTGTGGGTTCCCTTTTTACTTTCTTGACAAACTCCTTTGAGGTGCAGAAGGCTTTAATTTTGAGGGAGTCCCATTTATCTATTAGTTCTTTTGCTGCTTATGCTTTTGGTGTGATATTCATGAAGCCATTTCCTATTACACAGTCCTGTAGGTGTTTCCCTACACTGCTTTCCAAGGTCTTTATGGTCTTGGCTCTTATATTTAGGTCTTTGATCCATCTTGAGTTGATCTTTGTATAAGGTGTGAGATGGTAATCCTCTTTCATTCTTCCATCTATGGATATCCAGTTCTCCAGGCACCATTTGTTGAATAGGCCATTCTCTCCCAGTTGAGAGGATTTGGTGGCTTTATCGAATATTATATGGCTATATATAGGAAGTTCTATATCAGAACTTTCCATTCGATTCCATTGGTCTGTGTGTCTCTCCTTATGCCAATATCATGCTGTTTTCACTACTGTAGCTTTGTAGTATGTTTTGAAGTCAGGTAGTGTGATTCCTCCAATTTCCTTTTTCTTTTTCAGTATGTCTTTGGCTATTCAGGGCCTCTTTCCTTTCCAAATAAATTTCATAGTTAGTTTTTCTAGTTCCTTAAAGAAGGCTGTGTTGATTTTTATTGGGATTGCATTGAATGTGTAGATCAGTTTTGGTAGGATAGACATCTTAACAATATTCAGTCTTCCTATCCATGAACAAGGAATATTCTTCCATTTATTTAGGTCTTCTTTGATTTCCTTGAACAGTCTTGTATAGTTCTCAGTATATAAGTTTTTTACATCTTTAGTTAAATTTATTCCTAAATATTTGATTTTTTAAATTTACTATTGTAAATGGTATTTGTTTCTTGATTTCCTCCTGATCTTGCTCCTTATTGGTGTACAGAAATGCTACTGATTTTTGCGCATTGATCTTATAACCTGCGACTTTACTAAACTCATTTATGAGTTCTAGAAGCTTTGTTGTAAATCTCTCAGGGTTTTCTATGTATAGGATCATGTCATCTGCAAATAATGAAATTTTGACTTCTTCCTTTCCAATTTGAATGCCTTTTATATCTGGTTCTTGCCTCAGTGCTCGAGCAAGTACTTCTAAGAAAATGTTAAATAGAAGGGGAGACAATGGACATCCTTGTCTTGTTCCTGACTGTAGAGGGAAGGATTTTAGGATTTCTCCATTGTAAACAATGTTGGCTGTAGGTTTTTCATACATACTTTTTATCATGTTCAAAAAATTTCCTTGTATTCCTATCTTTTGGAGTGTTTTTATCAAGAAAGGGTGCTGTATTTTGTCAAATGCTTTTTCTGCATCTATAGATATAATCATGTGATTTTTTTCCTTCAATCTGTTTATATGGTGTATTACATTGATTGATTTTCTTATGTTGAACCATCCTTGCATACCTGGAATGAATCCCACTTGGTTGTGATGTATAATTTGTTTAATGTGTTGTTGAATACGATTAGCAAGTATTTTGTTAAGTATTTTTGCGTCTAGGTTCATTAGAGAAATTGGTCTGTAATTTTCCTTTCTTGTGGTGTCTTTGTTTGGCTTTGGTACTAGGGTAATTTTGGCATCATAGAAGGAGTTAGGCAATATTCCTTCTGTTCGATTTTTTGGAATAGTTTCAGCAGGATTGGTGTTAGTTCTTTCTGGAATGTTTTGTAGAATTCACCTGTGAAGCTGTCTGGCCCTGGGCTCTTCTTAGTTGGGAGGTTTTTAATGACTGATTCTATCTCTTTACTTGTGATTGGTTTGTTGAAATCATCAATTTCTTCTTTCGTCAATATTGGCTGCTTATGTGTTTCTAGGAATTTGTCCATTTCCTCTGAATTGCCATTTTTGTTGGAATATAGTTTTCAAAGTATCCTCTTATGATAGTCTTTATTTCTGTGGGGTCAGTGGTGATACCTCCTTTCTCATTTCTTATTTTGTGTATTTGCATCTTCTCCTTTTTTTCTTTGTTAGTCTCGCTAAAGTTTTGTCAATTTTGTTGATCTTCTCAAAAAACCAGCTCTTGGTCTTGTTTATCTTTTCAAGTGCTTTCTTATTTTCTATTTCATTTAGTTCTGCTCTTATCTTTGTTATTTCCTTCCTTCTTCTTCCTGTTGGATTACTTTGTTGTTTTTTTCCTAATTCCTCCAAATGTGCAGTTAGTTCTTCAATTTTTGCTCTTCTTTTTTGATATATGAATTTATGGCTATAAATTTCCCTCTCAGTACTGCTTTTGCTGCATCCCATAAATTTTGGTATGTTGTGTTATCATTATCATTTGTTTCAAGGTAGTCATTGATTTCTTTTGAGATTTCCTCTTTGACCCACTGCTTCTCTAAGAGTGTGCTGTTTAATTTCCAAATCGTGGTGTGAAATCTGGGCCTCTGACCCTTGCAAATTTCCAGCTTCACTCCACCATGGTCAGAGATACTATTTTCTGTGATTTTGATCTTTCGGAATTCATTAAGCCTTTCTTTGTGGCCTAGCATATGGTCTATCTTGGAGAATGATCCATGTGCACTTGAGAAAAATGTATATCCTGCTGTGTTTGGGTGTAATGATCTATATATGTCTATTAGATCCAGCTCCTCTAATATACTATTCAAATATTTTGTCTCTTTAGTGATTCTCTTTTGAGATGTTCTGTCCAGAGTTGATAGTGGTGTATTAAAATCCCCCACTATAATTGTAAATGCATCTATTCTTTCACTTAGTTTTTCCAGCATTTGCCGCATGTATTTAGAGGCACCCTTGTTAGGAGCATAAATATTTATGATTGTTCGATCTTCTTGACAGAAAGTCCCTTTCACTAAAATGTAGTATCCTTCTTTGTCTCTCACAATTGTTTCGCATTTAAAGTCTATTTTGTCTGATATTAATATAGCTACTCCTGCCTTTTTTTTGGTTATTGTTTGCTTGTGTGATTGTTTTCCAACCATTCAATTTCAGCCTCCATGTGTCTCTGGGTCTAAGATGTGTCTCTTGTAGACAGCATATAGATGGGTCATATTTCCTTATTCAATGGTCCAGTCTGAATCTTTTGATAGGTGAGTTTAATCCATTGACATTCAGTGTTATTACTTTCAAGGAATTATTTGTGTTAGCCATATTTTGATTGGACTTGTGTTTGTCATATTTTGCTTGCTTTTTTTTTTTCCCTTCTCTTTTTTCCTTTTTTGTTGCTCTTACACTCTCCTCCAACTCTGCCTGTCCTGTTTTTTCCTTTCTTCCTGCAGAACTCCCTTTAGAATTTCTTGAAGGGGAGGTTTCTTGTTGGCATACTCTTTCAGTTTCTGTTTATCTGTGAATATTTAGAACACTCCATCATTTTTGAATGCTAGTTTAGCTGGATAGAGTATTCTTGGTTGGAAATTTTTTTCTTTTAGTACCTTGACTATATCATACTACTGCCTTCTTTCCTCCATGGTTTCAGATGAGAAATCAGCACTTAATCTTATGGAGCTTCCCTTGTATGTGATGGTTTTCTTTTCTCTTGCTGCTTTTAGAATTTTCTCTTTGTCTTGAGCGTTGGATAATTTGACAAGTATATGTCTTGGGGTGGGCCTGTTGGGGTTTATGATGATTGGGGTGTGCTGTGCTTCTTGGATATGTACATCTGTCTCTTTCAGTAGATTTGGGAAGTTTTCAGCCATTATTTCCTGCAACACTCCTTCTGACCCCTTTCCCTTCTCTTCTCCTTTTGGGAAGCCTATAATACGTATGTTTGCATTGTCATTCAGGTCCCTAAGTCCTAGCTGGATTTTTTCTATCTTTTTATTGACCAATTCTATTATCTATTTGATTTCCAATGTACTGTGTTCCACATCACTAATTCTCTGCTCTGCCTCTTCTAGTCTGCTGATATTTGCTGCAAGTGTATTTTTGATTTCTTGAACTGTGGAGTTCATTCCCATCATATCTGTTATGTTTTTGCGTATGTCTGCAATTTCCCCTCAAGTG
This sequence comes from Dasypus novemcinctus, assembly GCF_030445035.2. NCBI lineage: Eukaryota > Metazoa > Chordata > Mammalia > Cingulata > Dasypodidae > Dasypus > Dasypus novemcinctus. The sequence goes on along the minus strand of NC_080683.1, from coordinate 31,377,824 downwards.
TTGTCTTCATGTTGTTAACCTCTTCCTTTACTTCATTAAATTTGTCGGTGATAAATGTTCTGAGATCTTTAATTACTTGTGCGAAGTTCTGCTCCCCTTCCTGGTTTTTAGTTTGTTCATTGGATTCAGCCATGTTTTCCTGATTACTCGTTTGGTTTGTAGATTTTTGTTGCTGTCTGGTCATCATTTTATCTTGACAGGTTTAATCAGTTCCTTAGCTTCTTTGTCTAGTCTTCGGGATTAATTAGCTGTTGTTTTTTGCGTAAGTGTTATATCTTCTCTTTGTCACTTTGTTCTTCTTATACTAATTTCTTATTGCTGGTTGAATTCACTTTAAAGGAAAGTATTAGGGCCAGGGAAAGGCAATTGTGTAAGCAAGGAAAAAGTGTAAATTAGTATTGGTGATAAATGTTAACAGAGCAACAATATGAGATCTGAGAGGATGGATATTAGATTCATGTAAGTTGTGTAGAGTTATAGAAGTAGCTAGAGTACCTATAATGAGGTAGTCGACTGAATATGGGAGGAATATGGTATGAATTAAAAAGCTAGTGTTTTCGTGAGAGAGGGAAAGAGAAAAGAAAGGCAATAGTTTCAAGAGTGGATAAAAGACAGAAAACAAAACAAAGGTATTAGAAATTAAGAGTTAGACACTTTGAGGATCAAAGAAAGGGAGGTGGCATATAGGAGAGATAGTAAATGATGGGGGATATCAAGATGTAGGGGAAAGGGGATAGTGTAGGTAGCCAAAATCAATTCACACAGAAATGGGACAGTGGAGGATGAGGAAACCCAGCAAATGTGAGGTGTTCCCTGCAGTGCCTATTGTATAATTAAGATAAAATAAAATAAGAAGAAAATGAGGGACAAGAGAGAGAAGAAAAAAAAAAAAGAGAAGAAAGGAAGAAAGAAAAAGATGGTGTGTAAAGGGAGGGGAACAAGTAAGGAAAAGAAAAAAAAGATATAGAACAACCACAACAGCAACAACAAACAAACAAACAAACAAAAACCCCTAAATAACTGAAAACAAAAAACAAAAAAAAAAAGACTTGGGGGATACGCTGGGAGAAAAGACTAGGAGATAATGCAATGTTAGCAATCAGGACATTAAAAAAATAAAAAATAAAATAAAAACAAAACGAAACAAAAAACACAAACGTTGAGGGCTAGAACATTCAAGGACCTCAAATGGACCTCAGGGCATGATGGATTTAGGGATGGAAAGTCTGATATATTGAATACTCAAGAAGTGTGAGTCTCTGGGGTGTGGGCCACCAGGGTTTAGGGGACTCAGACCTGGCAACCTCATATCTGGGTAACAGGGAGCCTGGGAGCACCACAGTGCAACACAGCCTTCAGGGATCCCCGCAGCTGGGTGCCAGCCCTATGGGTGAGGTCACATCTGCAAACTCTATCTTATGTGTCTGAACCCCGCAATTCACTCACTCACTGGGGTCTGTTCTGTGGTTGTATCACCAATTCGGCTTCAGGACACCTCCCACCCTGTAAGCCCCTGGAACAGCCACCTGGGGGCGCCTCTACACTGCAGCCAATTTAATGACGCAGATCAGTAGCCAGGCCCCAGGGGTGGGGTTCCAGCTGGAAACTCCAATACCAGAGTCCAAAACCGAAATTCCCACGCTTCACAAAATATTCCCCTAATCGGCTTCCAGATGTCTCCCACCCTGCCAGATCCTGTAACAGCCTCCTAATGATGTCTCTTTATTGCTAGAAATTTAAGTCCGCTGCAGATCGGCAGCCGGGCTTGGGGGGACGGGGCTCTAGGCGGAAGCGCTATTATTTGTGTCCGCAATCAAAAATTCCCCGCTTCACAATAAAACTCCTGTTTGTCTCCCCAAATCGGTCTGCAAAGGCCTCCTGCCCTGTTAACCCCCCAACAGCCCACTCAGGTCTTATGAATTCCCCAGGACTGCAGAACCTCCAGAGATCGCCACCACAGCACTGGTGCCGCGGCTCCACCCACCCCAGGAGGGAGCATCCGGAGCGCAGCTCCCACCTCCGTGTAATAGAGTATCAATTATATCTTATAGATGAATTTTCTCTGTTACCTTCCCACCAAATCGATGTCCAGACACCTCCTGCCCTGCAAAAATCCTGAAACAGCCTGGTCCCAAAGAGCCTCCCACGCTGCCCAGCCACTTCTTTGCAGGAGAGATTATCAGGTAAGCTCACTCAGCCACCATCTTGCCCCGCCCCCAACCGTCCCCACTTCCAAAAAAAAAAAAATTACAAGGCTTTACAAAAGGCAAAAAAATAATACTCTGAAAAGACAATGCAATCATCAAAACCAAGTTCAGATATGGCACAGATGTTGGAATTAATCAGAGAGGGAACTTACTTGATCTGTATTGATTTAGTATGTTAAGAACTCTAGTGGAAAAAATAGATGACATGTACGAACAGATGGACAATATAAGCAGAAAGATAGAAACTAAGAAAGAATCCAAAGGAATTGCTAGAAATTGAAAACACACTTATGGAAATGGGACATGCCTTTGATGGAAACATCAGTAAATTCAACATGGCCAGGGAAAGGATCAGAGAACCTGAAAATAAGTTAATAGAAAATTCCCAAACTGAAATGTCAAAAGAAAAGAGAGTGAAAAATAAATTATAAGAACTATTGGACAATGTCAAAAGGTATAATATATGGTCTGGCAGTTTGAAATTATTTTAAGAGAAAAAGAAAGAATATGTTTGTGAACTAATCCATTCCTGTAGGTGTGAGACCCTTTCAATTGTACTATGTCAGTGACGTGTGACTCAGGTTGAGTCTCTGTCCTCTTGCTGGGGCTGATAAAAAGGAAGACACTAGAAAAGAAAACCACCATATTTGATCCTGCCATGCGAGAGAACCTGTTTTCCCACAGCTGAGCTGCAAGGAGAGAAGCCCCCAAGAGGCTCAAAATGCACGGGCCATTTGCTTGACAACTTGCAGCTGAACTCAGGAAGAAAATTGGAACAGCCTAGTTTGATAGAGGAGCCCACAAAGAGACAATCCCTATGCCCAAATTGCCCACAGCTGAGCTCCAAGAGACACAGATTCTGGAGGGGAAGGCAGAATTCTCAGCAGAGATCAGTGACTATCTAACTTCACCACACAGCCAGACAACAGTAGCAACAGTAGCTGACTTTGGTGAGAAAGCTGTTCTGATTGTGCCTTACTTTGGATATTGCACAGCCTTGAAACTGTAAGCTTTTACCCCAAATAAATTCCCTATTTAAAAATGAACCCATTTCTGATACTTTGCATTGGCAACCTTATGGCAAACTAAAACATATGGGTAAGTGAATACCAGAGATAAAAGAGAATAAAGCAAAGAAATATTTGAAGTGATGATAGCTGAGAATGTCCCAAAGTTAATGACAGTCACCAAACCACAGATCCAGGAAACTAAGAGAATCTTAAACAGTATAAATATAAAACAAGCAAAAATGCCTAGGGATATCATAATCCAACTACAAAAACAAAAACAAAAAAACAAGGACAAAGAAAATCTTGAAAGAAAAAAGAAGAGGGGGTGAAGGTGGTAGGGAAACATATTTTACTGACAGAGTAAAATGGATAACAATTAAGCAGACATTGTCAGAAACCATGCAAATGAGAGGAGAGGAGAATGAAATATTTAAGTGTTGAAAGAAAAAACACCAGTCTAGAATTCTATACCCAATGAAATTATCCTTTGAAAGTGAAAGCAATATAAAGACTTTCTCGGACAGGCACAGACTGAGGGAATTCATCACCAGCAGATGAGTTCCAAAAGACATGTAAAAAGAAATTATTCAGGCAGAAGTAAGATGATATAGGTCAGGGCCTACATAAAGAAAGGAAATGCATCAAAGAAAGAATGAATGAAAGTAAAACAAAATCTTTTCTTTTTCATATTCTTAATTGATCAAGACAACACTTTACTTAAAGCAATAATAATAAAGTATTGGGTGATTATAGCATATGAATAAATAAAATGAATGACAGCAATGTCACAAGGGATAGAGGTGAGGAATTGGCAATTCTCTGTTATAAGGTAACTGTACACATGAGGTGTTACAGTATTATTTGCACATGAATACAGATTAGCTAAAAATTTGTATCATAAACTATAAGGCTACCAACAAAAAGATTTTTTAAAGAACTAATTTAAAGTTTTCTTCATTTTGTCTTTGATCACTGCTAAGAGAAGAGTTAAAATGGAATCATAAAATGTTCAATTAAAGCCAAAAAAGGCAGAAAAGAAGGGGAAGGAAACAAAAAGCATATGCAACCATGATAGATATTAATCCAACTATCTCAATAACCAACTGTATCAATTTAAGTGTGAATGATCAAACTAGATGTGGTAGGTTGAGATATGTACCCCAACAAGCCCATGTTCTTACTCTTAATCTACATCTCTGTGGATGTAAACCCATTGTAAATAACACCTTTTAAAGATATTATTTTTAGTTAAGTTGTGACCCGATTGAATCAGGTGAGTCTTACTCCATATTTCTAGCAGTCTTACAAAAAGAAGAAACTGGAGTCCAGAAGTTAGTAAAGTCCACAGGAAGAAGCAGGAAGTCAGCAGAAATTGGAATATCAGAGGAAAGGAGAGGACATCCCCAAGGGACAGGAGGCAGGGATACAAGCCAGGAAAGCCCAACAATTGCCAGCAGTCAGAACTAGAATTCTACAGAGTTTGGGGAAAAAGTAAGCCTTCTGATATCGTGATTTTGGACTTCTAGCTTCAGAAATATGAACTAATAAATGCTTATTGTTTGAGTCAATCCATTGTAGCATATTGTCATAGCAGCTTGGCAAACTAAGACATTAGGTAAAATTGATTCTCCTACCTATTGTCCTAATAGAGAATTTTTGGATACTGGTTATATGGGAACTCTATATTACTCGTGTTACTTTTCTGTAAATTTTTAAGTCTTTAAAATAAATATTTTATTTATTCTAAAATAAAAAGCTATTTAAAAGGAATAGAGCTAAAGCTAAAGCCATAGGATTGGTAATCTTATATATTTTTAAATTTTACCCTGAAATACATTGCATTACATTTCATGGAGATTTGAATTCATCAACAAACACAAACTTAAAGATGTTGTCTAGAATAGCACTGTCCAATAAAAATTTTCTGCAATGAAAGAAATGTTCTATATTTGCACTGTTCCATATAGTAACCACTAACCATATCAAGCATTTGAAAGGTGGTTAATGTGACTAAGGAACTGAATTATTTTATTATATTTTATTTTAATTAAATTTAACCACTTGTGGTTAGTGGCAACCATATTAGAGAGCAGGTCTCTTGTGCAAGTTGAATACAACACTTCTTTTAACAAGAAAAAACATAGGAGAGAGTAAAATTTACTCTCCTATCTAATAATAGCATGAATTTTTTCTATTTTATAGATTCTAAGATTCCAATGGATTTTAATGGCATCATGAATTTCAAGTACTTTATGAAGCCAATGGAACTAGATTGAGCAGTGCAGATTTTGTCTTATACTGATACAACCATAAGAAACAGGGACAATATACCTGCCTAAAATGTGCCATAGGACCATTAGTCTTTCAAGCATTACCTCTCATTTCATAAAACAAGATCTGGACACCAGTTTCCTCTGTCTCAAAGGGGTGCTTTTTGAGCAGCCCAAGTGAGTTCTTGTCTCTCTTCATATACTGAGAAACCAAAACACTCAACAACAAAAAATTGGGCTGCAAATGAAAGCACTAGAGGTGGTGTACTGTACACTTACTGGAATCGTCCTAGACAGAAGTGTTATGGGCAGAGATGGAAGCCAGGAAAGCTCTGGCAGCACGTGGTAGATGACCTCTTGTCCAAATTCAGTCCAATGAGATGTGGGACAAAAATATTTTCATATGACAGACATGCTCTGTGACAGTGGGAAATTACTCAGGAAAAGAACATCCATACACTTCAGAAAAGGGTTCCACCAACACCAAATAGAAAGTAAACTGGAAATATGGAAAACTATAGATTTGACCACAGACTTGACCAAAAAGGAGATCATCTGAAATTCAAAAAAAATAAAATATAGATAAAAACAATGAAGTGACAGATGTGGAGCTGTAAGAATGAAGAAACCACATTAAGTATTATAGTTATTCCCAAAATAGTAACCAGAAAACAAAAAGAAGCTGTGATCAAAGACAAAACGAAGAAAACTTGTCTAAGCTAATAAAATCTTATAAAAGGGCTACATTTCGAATAAATCTCAAGTAACAGACCAAACATGTTCATATTCTGCTAAAGCGCCCAATTAACAGGATAAAACAAATAAAATTCATAAGATTCCCAGCTGAAAAATCAAGCTAAGTTGCATCTCCACCAAAGAACAATATGAGGCTGTCCTGAGTTTTTCTTTGGACGACACAATGAGAAAGGTTATAATCTAAGAGTGCTATATCCTGCCACATTGTCATTTACATGTAAAGATAGTAGAAAGACATTCTCAACTATAGAAGGTTCAGAGAACATACCACGATTGTACCATTTTTATTTTTTGTTTTGTTTTTTGGCGGGTATGTTTTGGAGGTACCAGGGACTGAACTCAGGACTTTGTACATGGGAAGCATGTGCTCAACCACTGAGCCACATCTGCTTCTCAACCTTTGGCTTTAAAAGCTATTGAAAATCCTGCCATAACACACTGAATGGACTGGGGGAGAGTGTAAACTACAATGTAAACTATAATCCATACGATATAGCAGTGCTCCAAAACGTATTCACCAAATGCAGTGAATGTGCCACAATGATGAAAGAGGTTGTTGATGTGGGAGTAGTGGGAGGTGGGGTGTGGGGTATATGGGAACCTCTTGCATTTTTTAATGTAAATGTTTTGTGATCTATGTATCTTTTTTAAAAAGAAAATTAAAAAGAGAAAATTTGCCATTAAAAAAAAAGGTTATTGAAAATCAAGTGCAGATACAGGATTAAGTCCTTTTCTTTCAGTTCTCACATTACCATCTCAAACTACAAAAAAAAACAAACAAACATGTTTCTGCTTCAGTACAAAGCCTGTCTGGGTAAAAGAATGCCTTCTCTCGTCCAGCAGGGAGGGGTTGCCGATTTAAGCTCCCTTCATTAGTCCACATTACCTTGGGAGAGTCATGGCAAGAAAGGGGGTCCACGCATTATCTCTGATCCCCTTTCTTGAGTGCTGGAATTGTCTGATGTTCAAATGGGGCACGTTCTCTTCCTCTTCTTCCTGTCCTCAAGTGATACTCCACCAAAGAGCCTCCAGGCTTAGAGAAAGGAAACCTGCAGTACAGCTTGCCTGCCTGGGATTGGATGGATAAATTCATTTCAGAGTAATGCCATTCTCAGCTCTCCCAGTTTTAATATTGCAATAGATATTAGATTTGGCTTTGGATATCCATTCCATCCTTCTTCTAGAAAATATTCATGTAAACCAGAGGCTGGAAACAAAACAATTTATTTCGTAGGCTCCGTTGCAGGTAAGGGTCCAAGTATGATTTAGTTTCTTCCAATCAAATACACTGACAGGCAATTTGGAAAGCACAAGGGTTGCAGACACCACTTTCTTCTCCTGCTGCTGCTGCCACTGGCAAGTACTATCATGAAGGCCCTTTGTTTTTTTGAGGGCAGCATTAGCAGTCTGGACCCTAGCTCTATGGCTATCAAAAGGCAGGCCAAAAGCCATCTACTTTGTTAGCACATTTTATAACAAGTGGGACATGGTTCTGGAGTCAGTAGCAGAAGCAGCGGCTTTCTGATCATCACTGTGATAGGATGGTATGGAGCTGAAGGCTTCCTCTTTATAGTAGGAGAAGCTTCCTAGGAGGCCTGATTCCGGGCTGTGGTTTGGGAGTCCCTCCTGAAAATTCAACCTAGAGTCTGTTTCTTCAACCTTTCTGACAATTCTGTAAGCTATTTAAAACCCTCAGGAAATTTTCTGCCTAAACTAGTAGGAATGAATTTGCTTCTTTGAGACTGAATTCTCTGAACTTAACTCTGACCAATATGACCAGAGAGCCATGTACTTTAGGTGTTATAGGTCTCACTTAGCACCAATTTCTGTTTTCAATTGTCTAGAACTTGGAGAAGAGAATGTGTGGAAGGTTAGACTTCTCTGAAGTTCCAAAGACAGCCAACTAAGAATGGCTTCAAAATTAAAAACTCAATATTTTATACAATGCTTTGTATAAAAGAACTGGTTCGAACATTAAAATCAAATAATGGTGGGAAGCAGATATGATTCAATCATTTGGGCTCCCGTCTACCATATGGGAGGCCCTGGGTTCACATCCCAGGGGCTCCTTGTTTAAGACAAGCTGGCCTACACCCACAGGGAGTTGACAGCCCACACCTGTGGAGAGCTGGCACAGCAAGACGATGCAACAAAGGGAGACAAGCAGACACAGAAGAACGCACAGCGAATGGTCACAGAGAGCAAGCAAGCAATAAAGAAGGGGGCGGGAATAAATAAATAAAATAAATCTTTTTAAAAAATCAAATAATGGTTAACTATCCATATTTAGTGTAAATATGATTATAATTGGAATACAAATGTCAAAATATGTCAGTTCTACCCAAATTGATATACAGATTCAATGCAATCCTATAAAAATTTCATAAGCATTTTTTAAGCAAATGGAAAACACAATTACCAAATTTATGGAAGGAAAGAGGCCCCGAATAGCCAGAAACTTCTTAAAAAGGAAAAGTGAAGTTGGAGGACTCTCGCTTCCAGAATTTAAATCATATTACCTAGCTACAGTGGTAAAAACAGCATGATATTGGTATAAAGATAGACACATAGACCAATTAACCAAACTAACAGTTCAGAAACAGACCCTCACATCTATGACCAAGTGATCTTTGACAAGCCAATCAAGCCCTCCCAGTTAGGGCAGAACAGTTTATTCAACAAATGGTGTTGGAAGAACTGGATATCCATAGCCAAAAGAAAGAAGGCCCCTATGTCACACCTTATACAAAAATTAACTCAAAATGGATCAAAAACCTAAATAAAAAAAGAAATACAATAAAGCTCCTAGAAGACAATGTAGGGAAACATCTTCAAGACCTGGTGGTAGGTGGTGGATTCTTAAACCTTACATCAAAAGCATGAGCAACAAAAGAAAACATGGATAAGTGGGATTTCCCCAAACTGAAATATTTCTGTGATTCAAAGGACTTCATCAAGAAGGTGAAAAGGCAGCCTAGCCAATGGGAGAAAATATACAACTCAACAATAAAAGAATAAGCAATCCAATTTAAAAAATGGACAAAAGATTTAAATAGACATTTCTCCAAAGAGGAAATACAAATGGCCAAAAAGCACATGAAAAAATGTTCCATATCACTAGCTATTAGGGAAATGCAAATCAAAACAACAATGAGATATCATCTAACACCACATAGAATGGCCATTATTGAAAAAACAGACAACAATAAGTTCTGGAGAGGATGTGAAGAAATAGGAACACTCCTTCACTGTTGGTGGGAGTGTAAAATGGAGCAGCCTCTGTGGAGAACAGTTTGGCGATTCCTCAGGAAGTTAAATATAGAACTGCCATATGATCCAGCAATTCTTTTACTAGGAATATATCAAGAAGAACTAAAATCTATGACATGAACAGCCATCTGCACACCAATGTTCATAGCAGCATTGTTCACAATTGCCAAAAGATGGAAACAACCCAAGTGTCCATCCACCAAGAATGGATAAACAAAATGTGGTATATGCGTGTGATGGAATACTCTGCTGCAGTAAGAAGAAATGAAATTGGGACATACGTGATAACATGGATGAGCCTTGAAGACATTATACTAAGTGAAGTAAGCCAGACACAAAAGGACAAATATTTCATGGTCTCATTAACATGAACTAAATACAAATAATAAACACATGGAATTAAAACCTAGAGTATAGGTTATTAGGAGATAAGAAAAGGGTTAGGCAAACTAAGGATGCTTAATGTATGTAGAAGTTTTAATTAACTTGATTGTAAAAGTGTGTAGATGGATAGAGTTTATAGTAACATATTATAGTGAGTATCTACTGATTTATAAATGGGATTGTGACTGAAAAAGGTAGTCTGGGGAAGTAAATGACATTAGAAAGAAAGCTAAAGAATAATCTAGGAACTGAGTAACACAGTGAACCCAGAGAGAGTTGAGAATTGTGGTTAAGGATACAAATGCAAGAGAGCTAGAGCAGATGCACATCACTATTGCAGGGTGATGTGCATCCTAAGTTCTGCATCCAGTTCTTCCCAAAAGCAACTTCAGACCCTCCCCCAGATGCTTGGCAGTGGATGCACAGAGGAGGTAGCTACCCAGAGTTGCAGTTTCCTATAGATTTCTGCACAAACCTTCCCTTCATTATTGCATTTTGGCAGCTGACCATCCTCAGCTTTTCATATAAGCTGCTTGATGTTTTTCTCTGTGATCCTTTAATTTTCTTATTGGAACTTCTCTTCTCCAGCTCCTCTCAGAACTGTGTAAAGTATAATTCCTATAATACATACCTTAATCCATAACCTGCTTCTGTGATTGACCCCTGACAGATGCAGCAAGTATGATTTTTTAAATAAAAATTTAATGTAGTTAAAATACTTTAGATATATTATCAAAGACAAAATAAAGCATGAAGCATATAAATCCTAATAAACAGTTTTTTGATGTAGGGAATGGAGAAAAACCAAACTAAGGAAGGTAAGTCATCCTATCATTTGTTCAGACCAAAGTATAAATAGAAAAAAAATATTCTGACAATGCTGAAATTAAACTTTCAGTAATTGTTTCTCTCCAAACAGATATGTAAAATAAATAATATTTTAATTAACAGGACATCTGTTCATACATTTATGGAGTGCTTACTATCTCCTAGATTATGATAGGCCTTGGATAGGCGCTGAGAACATCCTGGTTTTGTTTGAGACCCACAAATAATGACTGTATTCTTACTCATTTTGCCACCAAATTAAAGATATGCTTAATAAAGATATGTCCAATAAAGATATGAGACAATTTGTAATTTCCCCAAACAGGAAACTTGCCCCCACCTGCCAAATACTCAGAAGAAATAATATATCTAATTGGAAACCTAATAGTAAAAGAGATTGTCTTTAAATATGACCAGAATTGTGCTAAAGCCTATTACAAATAGCCTTAATTTGTATTTGTGAGAATAAATCTTTGATTGGGAAGATGGCAAAGGTCAATTAAATTAAGAGTTATCATGCCAGAAAGAGTCGTAGTTTGAGACTGTATGTGCTCCAGAAATCACGTTCTTGACACTAACCTATTCCTGTGAGTGTGAACCTATTGTAGGTGGGAACTTTTGATTAGATAACTTTGGTTTAGGATGTGATCCAGGGTAAGTCTTAATCCTCTTAGTGGAGTCCTTTATAAATGGGAGAAATATAGGGAGAAAAAGCTGCAGAGAGAGAGTGAAACCCCCAGAAGCTGAGAGAGAAAGTCTCAGAAGCCAGAAACTGAAATCAACAGAACTTAGGAGAGAGAAAGCCAAGGAGTGAGAGAAAAGGTCACCGGAGCACAAAGAGAAACCCACAGAAACTAAGAAAGCAAGCCAAAGATATAGAAGCCAGAATCTGAAAGCAACAGAACCAGAGAAGACAGAGACGGTTTTGAGAGAGAGAGCTTCACCTGATGCCTTGCTTTGGACATTTTTCTCAGCCTCAGAACTGTACACTTATAAGTTAATAAATCCCATGTAAAATCCAACCCATTTTTGGTATATTGCCTTGGCAGCCTTTAGCAAACTAAAACAGTCAGTATGCTTTTGGTGCAAAGAAACAGAATATGCAAGTCAAACTGGTTAAAAAGAGGAAAGAAAAAAAACAAAACAAAACAAGGCAGTAGAGGTGGGGGAAGCAATTGTCTCATAGAACTGAATAGTCAAAGGGTGAGGATGATTTTGAGTACCAGCTAAATCCAAAGACTCATAGCAGGTCACCAGGATGCAGTCCCTCCCCAGCTCTAGCCTCTGCTACCTTCCCTCTGTGTTGGTTCCACCGTTAAGGAGCTATTCCCCCCACAGTGACAGCAGAAGGGACAAAATGGCTTCCAGCAATCTTAGATTTGCATCCTTCTCTTGGCAACCAAAGCAGAAAAGAAGAGTTTCTCTCTTAACAGGTTGAACAAAAGTCCTAGATCTGGATTTCATTGGCTCAAATTGTGTCATGTGTCCATCCCTAAATCAGTCCCTGTGGCCAGGAAGATATAGGCTATGCTGATTGACGCAGGCTGCAAGCCAAGCTCAGCCCCAACCAGACCACAAGGCATAAGAGTGTGTGGTACCCCTAAAAACAAAAGAAATGGAATGGAGTCTGGGCAGACCAAAAGTAATAGTTTACTAATATTATATTTCCCATTTACAAAGCCATATAGGAAATAAACTGAGATTTAAAAAATGACCTTAGGAAAACACCACACCAGTTTTGATTCTTTTATCTGTAAAGATTACTAAATACTCATTTTTCTTTTATCATGCGGCACTCATTTTAACTTTACCCCAGACCTCTATGACACTACAAAGCACAGATACTAGGGAATCTATACTCAAAGAATACTTAGTTCTGGCCTTGAATCCTACCCTTAAAAAAACTTCAACTTTTAAAAAATTCATTCCTTTTTTATTCACCTACAAATTTCCAATCATACTTCACACCAATCAGCATTTGTGGCAGAAACGGTTCTCAAGGTTTATTAAAAAAAACACACACACACACAACTAATTTGCATATAGCCTCATACATTTTTTCAATGTCTTGCCTAATTTCTGTAAATATCGAATATTCTTCTTAGCTATAATTGGTCACTAAGACTTAGAGCACAGGAGCAGCCCCAAGAAACTCTAAATTACAAGTCAACACTGATATTTGTTTCCTATGTTTTTCTTGACTCGTGGTAAAAGTGCTTTTTTCTCCTGGGAAAGCTACCACATTATGCTTCTTCTTTTCATCCCTTGAGAATAGCTGTTATTAGAAGAAAGGATTAGTATAAATTCTTCGAGTAACCTCAGAAGGATTGGGTTGAGTTTATGCAGTCTCTCAGTAATGTGAGTACAGTGTAGCAAAACTTCCAGGCGTCAGAAAAAAAGCAAGTTAAAACAAACTCCTCACCAGCTGCTACATGTGGGTTGGATCAATAACGGTGACAAGTTTTCATATGAAATTCAGGCAGTCTGAAGTTTCCTTTTTCTATTCCCTGAATATCTGTTTTCTCCTTTAAAGGACTGCCTGCTGCAGACCAAGGAGAGGTGGCTTCTACACAATGCCACTCCTCTTCTGTTTAAATTGTAACACTCAGTAGTTCTGGGACTGCCAGGTGGTAATAAAAGAGCAGGGGGCTTTGACAGTTTACTCTTCAGTGGCAAAAGCAGAGGAGCCCTGTGGACAAGGGCACAAGCTTAGCTGATTTCCAACTACAGCTCTGCCACTTACCAGCCTTGTGTGTGACCTTGAACAAATTACTTCATTCTACAAGTTCCTTGTTTACTCAACTGTAAAATAAATAATAACAAAACTTATTGACCAAGACTGCCTTAACTTCCCCTTTAGCTTGATTAAACTTTAAACAGGCTTTTCCCTGTCTCCAGGACCCAACCTCCCTCTCCCCCAGTCCTTACACTATCCAGGTAGGGTAAGTTTCCTAACTGAATAGTTCCTTATCTCCTTCCACCCTCCCAACCTTATAGACTCTAGGAGATCTAATTACTTCAAAGGAAAACATTCTGAATCAAGTGGTCCTAACTGCAACCTCAGTAAATCACTCATCCATCTCAGGGATGATCCTCTCTCCCCTTCCCATCCACCAGCCCATTCCCAGCCCTGAAAAAGCTTGCTGTCCTTTGTTTCAGTGGGGTTGAGTTCTATTCACTCTCTATGGTAGCTATGAACAAAATCAATCCTTGCCTTATTAACATTGTTAAACAATGCAGCTTTTTCTTTGACATTATCTTTCTTGGTTGTTGAGAAAATTCAATGAGGTATTCACTGTAACGTGCCTAACCCAGAGCTAGGCACTTTAAAATAACAGCTAACATTTACTGACCATTTATTGTGTACCAGGTACAGGAAGCACTCAATTCATTCAACAAATATCTACATGCCAGGCATTTTTCTAGAGAAGTAGGATATATCAGTGAAACAAAGCAAAGATCCCTGCCCTCCGGGAGCTTACATACTTGCTGAATAACTATTAAAATTACAATAAAATTAATAATTATAATATATACTATATAAAACTTGTTATAATAATGACAGTGAAAATTAAGTTCCTCAATATTAGTAAGAGTTTCTTCCATGTGAACTGTCACTAATGTGAGGAGCTAAGGAAATGGAATAGACTAGTCATCCTTCTCAGTTCCTACAAGATAACTGGGATAGCCACTAATCTCCCACAATTTCAAAATTGCAGTGGCAGACCAATTAGCAATACACGAAGGTTGAAATGACGTGTTGAGCAGAGCTTGGATTTTCAATTTCTATTCATTGGTATCTCTCATTCACACAAATTTAGATTTTTCACTTTGGGGCAATGCTCCTGTAGTTGACCTAAATATATCTTGAGCATTGTCCTCTAAGTGAGGACGAACATCTGTATCACTTAGAGGAAAGCCACCAACCATTGGGTTAATCTCCATTAGTGATAATTTGAAGAAATGGGGGCGGGGGGGGGGGGGGAAGAATTACATTTGACGAAAACATTGGAATAATGTCTATCTTGTGGCTGAAGGAAAGTCCAAAATGCTTAGAGCAAGCCATCAGGAAAACGCAAATGTGGTGCATGATGGTAGATTACCATGAACTGAATAAGTGACTCCACCTTTATGTGCAGCAGTCCCATCAGTGACTGAGATCATAGATCAGCTATCACATGTGTTGAAACAATATCGTTATGAGGTGGATTTGGCTAATGCTTTTTTCTCTGTAGATATTGCACCAGAGAGTCAAGAATAATTTGTCTTTATGTGGGAAAGATGCCAGTGGAACTTTCTGGTGCTTCCTCAAGGGTACATTCATAGCCTAATCATCTGCCATGGTTTGATTGCACAGGATCTCTCTACTTAAATGCATAAGTCCTGTTACGTTATGCTAACCTCTGATTCTCTTTCAAATTTTGAACACGTATCCAAGAACCTACAAGATAGACTGACAACATGGGGTTGGGCAGTCAATGAAGCAAAGGTCCAAGGACCTAGAGTATCTGTCAAATTCTTGGAAGTTGTTTGGTCAGGTAAAACAAAAGTTATCCCTGAGACAGTAACAGATAAGGTACAAGTATACCTCCAACCTACTACTGTAGAACAGTTAGAAGCATTTACTAGCCTATTAGGATATTAGAGGGTGTTTATACTCTGTCCCTTGTATGCCCTCCAGAAAAAAGGAAGTGTTTGGGATTGAACTAATACCCATGATCATGCTTTATACTCTGTCCCTTGTATGCCCTCCAGAAAAAAGGAAGTGTTTGGGATTGAACTAATACCCATGATCATGCTTTTCAAGCTGCCAAGCAGGTGGTTGGTCAAGCTCAGGCCTTGTAAATTATTTATCATTCCCTGCCTTTCCAACTCGATGTCATTTGTATGATGTCAGGTATGGCTGGGACCTCTGGCAAACACATGGGAAACAGGGTGCCCATGGGGTTCTGGTCCCAACTACAGAAAAGGGCAGAACCCCACTATTCTCTCATTGAGTGCCAGTTTGCAGCAGTGTATGCCACCCTTCAAGCATGTGAAGTGCTTACAGGACCACAACGAGTCCTGGTACGAATCTCCCTCCCTGTGGCATGATGGGTACGTTCATAGTTAAATGCCCCCAAGACCGGGGTGGCTCAGAGGCCCACATTAGCCAAATGGGGCACATATTTGAAACAGCGGGCAATGCTGAGTACTAGTTCCCTGTCTGCACAGTTGCAGGAAGTGTTAGGGCCAGTAGAGTTTCAAGTTGATCCCTCAGGCCAGAGGGTTTCCTGGTCTCCAGGCTTTAGAGCCTAGCCCATATAAAGACAGAGTGGGCACTATACCAGCTGATGCCTGGTATACTGATGGGTCCAGCAAAAGCATGGTAATGTCTTAGACCTGTAGGTATCCAAGTGGATACAGAAGATATCTGGTTTGAAACCGGATTTGGTCAAAGCAGCCAGGGGACTGAACTGAGAGCTGTGTGGCTAGTTATAATGCAAGAACCCAGCCCCCTTACTGTGTATACAGACAGTTGGACCATGTACAAAAGACTAACTTTATGGCTGCCCAATGGGAGCAGCAAGAATAGATGATTTGTAAAATACCTCTCTGGGAACAAAATTTGTGAAAGGACTTGTGGTCCAAAGAACAAGAGTGCAGCATAACTGTTTATCATATTGCAGGGCATAAATCTCTCATAAACCCAGGAAATGATGCTGCAAACATCATTTTGGGCTGCCTGGTTACATAGGCACATGGGACAGGTAGGGGCTCAAACCCTCCTGCAGATAGCTAGGCGATATGGTATCCCATTAATAATTACAGATGCAATGAACACGGTAACAGCCTATGAGCTATATGCTAAACAATACCCATGAAGATGTCAGGTGCCCATGAAAGAAGGAGTTGTAAAGTGAGGAGATAGACTTCTACAGGTATGGCAGGTAGATTATAGAGGACCCCTGCTCTCCGATAAAGGATATAAGTTTCTTTCACAGCTGTGGATACTAATAAAGGTTTAGTTTTTGCCCTTCCAGTCTGAACAGCCACCCAAATGAATACCATTGTGGCATTGAATATTTTGAGTGTGTGGTATGGGTGCCTCCTTGAAGTGTGGAGTGACAGACGCACCCATTTCACAGGTTCCAAAGTACAAACCTGGGCAAAAAATGAAGACATTGATTGGTATTTGCATGTTCATATCGACCACAGGCTGCAGGCATGATTGAACAGTATATTGGTTTATTAAAGGACAAATCATGCATGACGTCTCCAAAGGAGCCGACCCTGAAGGGATGGGCTACCCACCTGCCTAGGGCAATACGCCTTCTAAAAGAGGAGTTGCAGGGAATGGGGCAGTCACCCCTAGACTTGGTTGAGCAGGGACGTGCTTTACCCTTACGTGTAATAAGGAACACCTCAGGCTTTCTTGCATTTCTTAAAGTTTTAGAAGGAACTTTGGTATTGCCTTTCCCCACTGCCTTGAAGTCAGAACAAACAACGGTGTGGACCTGGCCTTAAGCGGTCAGCCATTTAAGGGGTGGAATGTAGGGGGCGCTAGAGCCCAATAGTTAAACAACCTAAGCTTCCTGGCTACTTCTTTGCTATATCCGGGACACTATGACAGAGAGCATAACTGCACTCAGCTTCCAGGGGATGGCCTTGGTCCTGACCCGTACATGCATCAGCCAATTGGTATATGTAATATGATAGGTATGATACTGTAAGACCCAATCATATATTCTGACAGTAGTAGCATAAAAGCAGGTCCCATGTGAGCAGGGGAGTGGAGAGAACAAAGAAAGCTTAAAGGAGCAGGAGCATGGAATAAACTCAATATGCATAAACTCCCCACAGCTCCGCACGCCTTCTTCTTTGCAAATGGTCCTGAATCCCCCACCCTGACTGAGGAGATCTGCCTCAACAGGAGCATACATATTTTCATCTCTTACTATTTCAGCAGTATTGACACTATTGCCTAATTGTCTTTGCTAATGCCCTGATTTGCCTCCTCCTTTTCTCCCCTATTCTGTCACTGTCCATTAATTCTGCAAAAGTCAGATACACCAAAAGTCACTGTTGCTCAAATCTACTACTCTTGTTTCTGTTTCCTCTGCTCTTTGTTCACATCTTTATTGAGTTTAGTTTGAAATTACATTGAAATTTTTAAAGCTACTTCACATATGCAAGTTCTGCTCTTTAAGAAAAAAAAAAAGCTTTGTAAGAAAATGTCCATGTCATAGATGAAAGATGGTGGATAAACTTTGTTGCAAGGATCAATTCTAACTGACAGGCACTTTCTGGAAAGGGCTCGAAACCATGTCCTCCCTCAATAAAGAAGAATGCTGTGATTGATTAACAATGAGCATGGAAGGGGTTGGACAGTATGCCTGCCAACCTGACTATTGTCATTTCTCATGGAGCCCTTTGTTCTTTGATATTTCCTTTTGACTTTTAATCAGACATGATTTTTACCTACACAGAAGCGAAACCTCCTTCATTGTTTCACCTCAGCATAGCCTGGCTTGCTAGTGATAGCATTTGTTAATCCTAACACTTTGTGATCTTGTAATATTTCATCTGACCACACTACATGAGCTAGAGCCTCTGACTTCTATGAATAAGAAAAATAATTAAAAATTTATCTATTTGACATATTGCATAGAATCACTGGTGGTGGACCACCCAGCATCCTTCCCCTTTCCAGGAACAAAGAGAAGGCCAATCTGCAGGAACATGATGTTCATGGGGATGCCAACACACCATGAGCCAGGGTGACATGGGCCAGGCAAGTTAAGAAACTGAAGAAGGCATTGAAGGGTTTTAATTAGGAGAGTATTGGAATTAGATGTGCATTTATAAAGATTTGGAGGATGAATTGAAGAGAGGCAAAAGTAAAGGGGTAAACGAGATTATTGAAGAGGTAGATAAGAAACAATGGTGGCTTAGACAAACTAATTTATTTGTCTTTCTCATACCTAAGTGCTTCTGCCACATAAATCCTCCTTGCACTCCAAAGCGGAGTCCATCTCTATGCTGGCAATAGCACAATCCACAAACTTTATACTCTTGGGATTCAATTGCCTTTCAATTCAGAATAGTGAACAAGAATTATAGAGTAGCATTCCGTGGGGTCTGAAGTTTTAACCACAAAGTGGATGTCTAGAGTTACAGATGGTACTGTGCCAGTGCTCAGTACATGTTCTTATAAATTTATTTTTCATGAGTTTGTGCTATGTGGTGTTGAGCACTCTCCTGATACATTTATTTTCCATACATTTATAGTATTTGAAGTCCTTTGATTCAAAGAGCCAATACCATTATTGAGTCATGCAATGTATTATTGCTCCATCTAAGATACACCAATTGCTAAGTACATGCCTAAGTAAGTGAATGGGTTAAGTTGCTATGGACAGTGTACCAGTTTGATATTATTGATGAATTCCAAAAAGAAATATTGGATTATGTTTGTAAACTGATCTTTTCCTCTGGGCATATTAGATTATATTGGATTCACAGGTTTACTTGATTAAGTAATAATGTAAACCTCTTGTGTCAGTAGGGCATTGAGTCCCCATCCTTTGGTAGATAGGGACTCACAGATAAAAGGCATGGCAAAGAACAGAGCTGAGGGTTTTCTGATGTTGGAGTTTTAATGTTGGAGTTTGATGCTGAAGCCTTAAGCTTAGAGCCCTGGGAAGAGAGGAACCCAGGAAGCCTGAACCTTTGCAGAGATCGGCAGCCATCTTGCTCAAACATGTGAAAATAGACTTTGGTGAGGGAAGTAACTTATGCTTATGGCTTGGTATCTATAATCTCCTACCCCAGATATATATCCTTTATAAAAACCAACCAGTTTCTGGTATTTTGCATCAGTATCCCTTTGGCTGACCAATACAGACCGGATTGTTAAAAATAAGCTAGTTAAATGCTAAAGAACAACTACAAAATATGACAATCATAGTGTTAGACTAATAGGCCCACAACCCTTCTTTGTGTTAATAATTATATAGCAGACATAATTTTATATTATGTTTGCTTTTGACCATACAAACAGCAGTAGTTGGGACTGGGAAGGAAACCAGAGGCAGCTCCAGGGTCTATAGGGAGGAAGAGGAGGCCACCACAGCTGGAGCTACAGTGGTGATGAAGGACACAAGCCGCTAGCAGAAGACACCTACTGGTAGCCATATGGACAGTTTGCAAAAAGACATCTGCTAAAGTTCTCACTCTGGGGCAGGGTAGGGGACCCCTTAAGGTGCTGCAGGAAGAGCCAGGGGCTGGGGGCTCCTGGCAGCAGAAAAGCTGTACCTAAATGAATCTAGTAGATGATTATTACAAACTTCAATTCACCAGAATTCTGGAGGATGGAAGTCACAAAACACAGGATTAACAATTAAGAAGTCTTATGGCAATAGCATGGAAAAAGGTTACAATTGCTATTGCTGTGAATTGTGATGATAGTAGAATTATTTACAGACTGGAAAGTCATTTTATTTTGAGGCAGAAATAAGCAAAGCTATAAACATGATGGGAAAAAAAGTCTGTTGGACCTAAATGAGCCAACCATTTTGTCCTGTGATGACGATGGCAGCAATAAAAAGGCTAAAAGAAGAGAAAGCATCGTTTCTGACCACACCATTTAGCATGCTCTTTCCTAGCACCATCTTCTAGAGAAGTAGAAGAAGCACTAAATGAAAATCCCTGTAGAATACAGCAATAATTAAGATGCATTCCAGCAGATTCAGAGGAAAACAGTTACATTACCAAGGAAACCAATAATGCAGGACCCGTTTGGTAATTCTATTACTAAAACACCTCTAAAACACTATTTCTCAAGAAACAGTATTTGTGCTTATAGCTTGTGATAACTTGAGATTATGTTTGTGAATCACCAAAAGAGAAAAATTATGTTTGTAAACTAATCTATTCCTCTGGGTACAGAAACCCTTTGATTGCATTAGATTCAGCTAAGATGTCTTTGATCAAATTACCTGTTAAGATTAGGGCACTTTGATTTGCTAATGTCAGTAAGGCGTGACTCCAGTTGAGTCTGTGCCCCTTTGGCGGGCTGATATAAATGGACACTCACTCAAGGAGATACACAGAAAAGGAGAGAACGTTGTCCTTTTGATCCTGCGATGTGACAGAAAGGAAAAGGAAGGCTCAAACAACTAAAGCCCCAAGGAGAGATGGACTCTTTGGCTGATAGCTTAAGGCTGACCTTGGGAAGAGAGCCAAGACTGATATATAATAGAAAGCCCAGAAAGAAACGAGCCCTGTACCAGGAGAGAGAGGAAACCCTGAGAGACAAGCCCTATGCCAACCTACAGCTGAGAGAGAGGAAGCCCAGAGGAGAAGAAGGCTGAGCCCTTACAGATCAGTGACCATCTTGCTTCAACACATGCCAACTGACTTTGATGAGAAAGCAAACTTGAGTTGGATTCTGCAGGGCCTTGTAACTATAAGCTTTTACCCCAAATAAATATCCTTTATAAAAGCCAACAGATTTCTGGTATTTTGCATCAGCACCCCTTGGCTGACTAATACATAGCTCTAAGCTGCCAAAGTTATTTGAAGGTAACATTCAAAACTATGAAAGTGTACCAGTAGGAAAACTCTCCCATCTATCAATAGAGCCTGTCATTTTCCTTTGTCTAGATTTTATCAAGATACAGCTAGAAAAACTGGAAAATGGAAAATAGTGATAGCTTTACCTCTGTTCTAACTAAGTGTGAATAGTGCAATGTCCAAAAATTACCAATAGTATTTCTACAGATGGTGTCAGTAGTTTATAAAAGGCTGAGCATGCAACTGCAAATGAATAAGGATACAGTTTGGGATAATTGTAAAGGAATAAAGTTTGCAAATCTGGCAGAACAATTTTCACTTTAATTTTTCAAACTGGTCTTGATCCTCTGGCAAGTATGGTATTTGAAATTATTATTACTGACATTGTTGTAAGGTATAATGTTTCCAGTTTTCTCATAAAAATTCCCCTTGAAGAAGCTAATAGCATATGTGTTACCTATGAAGGAAACATCAAAGGAAGTTGTGTGCAAAAAGAAAAAAAATTCAAAAGGTGTCATTTGAATCTAAAGTACTACTTTGAAAGAAATGAGAATTCCAGTTTGGGGAGTATAAAGAAGAAGCTGGAGAGAACTACACTGTTTCCACTTATCCTGTAAAAAAATTTTTTTTGATAGTATATCCACCACCTCCTGCTAAAGAAGACATCTGTTACATGAGGATCTGTATGAACGATAATTTTTTACTGATGTTATTACACATTTTTATTTAAAGGAAGTTAATTTTCTGCTAACTTTTTAACAAATCTTTAACTTTCAGTAATATTATATATCTTTGTTTTCTGATGTCAGCTCTCTGGGTTTTGAATTCCAACTCTGCCACTTAGCAGGTGACATTTGGAAAATTAATCTGTCTTTACTTGAGTTTCCTCAGTTAAAAAATGGGGAAAAAATAACATCTATCTCAAAGTGTTGTCATGAGAAGTAAATAAGAAAATTACACATCAAGCTCTAGGAAAAATCCCTGGCACATGCAAAGTGTTTAATAAATGCTAACTTATTATATTATTATTGTTACAGTGTTTTAAGCCTTTAAAAATATTACTACCCCAGATTTGGTAATAATTTGTTGAGCAAATACAAAAGTATAATTTCACTCATTTCCTCCAATTAATAATCTAATGAACAAGAAAAAAATCACATTACCACCACCGCTACCACCATCATCACATATAAGAGCATGCTTATGATTTTTTAAAACCTCTTTAAAGTTTAGTATATGAAAAAGAGAGATAATAAAACACACAAAAAGAAATTGACAAAGGTAGAATATACTACATGAAGTCTTTGAATAATTCCAGAAGCACAAAACCTTCCACATATACTAAATTAACTCTTAAATCGACTGTGGAATATAAGGAGGCATAAAAAAAGCAGTTCTTTCAGTGTACAAAACTCAGAGAAGTTGACCTTGCTTTGTAAATCTAGGTAATATAAGCATGTCACCAAACTACAATCATCTGCCTCACTTGCCAAAATCTGACCTCAAGTAATCATCTTTCAAAAATCTACTGCTCGGTTTGGAGCTTTCCACATAGTTTTATTTAACTAGATTTTTTTTTTTTAACATTGAGAAGTTTTAGGATGTAAATTTGATAATTTTACAGGTGGAACTTCTGAGTTTTGTTTCATATGTTAAGCGCTAACTACTCCCATTTTTTTATGTTATTTTGTTTTGCTTTTTATTAGTTTATTTGCTACCTAGCAGTCTTTGTCAAAGAGGGTAATTTCTACATTTTCTAGGATAACATGGGGATCACACCATTTTTTAAGTTATCAAAATTTTTTGATAGAAAATGTGAGAAGATATCTCTCCTCAGAGCTAGCACCATGAATTTGTGATAACAGGTAACCAATTTGTTTTAAAGCCCCTTTGTTCATTTTATTCTTCTCTGCCCTCTAATCCCAACCTACCTCAAGCTTTGATTTGCTTTTACCAAACATGAAAATTGTTGCAACCCGGATCCTGAAGGTCAGGGCAAAACCAGAGGATGTCCTTGGCCCAGTGTCAGGCATCAGCTTTGTTTGGGATTGGGACTTATGGACAGGAGAGAGTCTTCGAAGGCAGCAGATGGAAGAACAAAAATAACATTCCGCCAAGAGGCAGGAAAATGAGGGGCAATATATAGGGTCTCAGAGCAAAGACATTTCATAACAGAATTTCTGTTGGGGTCACGTGAAGCACACGTGGGTCTGTAGGAAGGAATTGTACAGCCTGGAGAAAATTATGGTCTACAATACCATCTGTTCATTGTTCTCTTGTGAGGATGTTTGTTACATTTTTAACTTGCATCCTGGGGCATGTAGGTGGCTGTTTACTGCAGGCTGCGTTTTTCTTAGGGAAAGTCAGGGCTGGGGGCCCACTGAACTGCCACAAAAATTAAGGGATATTATCTCTTAATATTTAGTCCAAAGCATCCACCTTGAGATGGCATATACAGAGACAGTTTAACATTAAATGAACTCTACTGCTGGCCCCAGTGAGGAAATGTGGCTAACATCTCCACTAATACTCCTGTGACTGCCTTGGAGGGGGAGGCCACAGAGATAGGACCCACTGCGGTCACCCCAGGAAATGCCCCTGGGAGCTTGACAACACTTCTGGTGATAAGTAGCCAATGATGATGAATTCAGTCAGGGGCATGTGTAGAACAAATAAAAATTAAATTATCATCAGAAAAGAATCACCTTGTCCAGAATATAGTGTGTGCCATGATTATAGTGGTGTTAAGAAAAATCCCCGTCATAGAAGCCAAAGAATCAACAGCAAGCCCAATCCTAACCTCAGCCAACCATTTTTCCTGCCAGCAGGAACAATAAAGTCTAAATCCGTGAATATGGGAAAATAAATGTTCCAACTTCCCTTGAAGTTGTATTATGTAAAAACCCACAGTAAAGCCACTACACCAGTGTCCTTTCTTTAATGACCCCAATTGGCCACATTCCACAATTGAACACTCAGTCTGGAGACTATAACATAAGGAAGATAATGGATCTCAAAAGGTGCAGCCGGGTAGCCCATAGTCCACCAAATTCACTATCCCACATAAAGTGCCCTGTCACAGATCATAAAAGCTAAATTCATCTAGTTCAAGGTAGAAACTTCTAGGCTTCCAGCTCCAATTAACTAGATGATACTGCAAATGAGAGGAACAAATTAGGAACACTCACCAGAAAGACTAGAAGATAGTTAACAGATTAAAAATACAGTAAGGGGAGCAAATGTAGCTCAAGTGGTTGAGCACTTGGGTTCAATCCCCAGTACCTCCTAAAAATGAAAACAAACAAAAACAAATGATAAAAAAACAACTCTCTTCGGGGAGTAGATATAGTTCAGTGCTTGAATGCCTGCTACCCTGGGTTCAATCCCCAGTATTTACTAAAAAACAGTAATATAATAAAAAAAAATTAAGAATAAAGAATAATGAGAATAAAGGTAAAAAGAATTCAAAAAGTAAGAAAAGAACAAAAAACCCAGTAAGCATAAAATATTGAGTTAAAAATAATAATGGGATGAGATTTGAGATTAAACATCTCTATGCCAATGAAATAAAAATATAAAAAATGAGTGCAGAGGAGACAATGAATTTTAATGAGTTTATAATTTAACAAAATGTGAAATTGTGTGAAAATTGAGGTTTAGAAACAGAATTAAAGACTTTTAATAGTAAATCATCTTAAAACTATACAATAAAAGGGAACTGGGAAAGGTATTTTTAAACAATGAATATACTGTGCTTGAGAAAGAAAAAACCGTAAAGCAGAAAAAAGAAATATATAAAATAAACATGGCAGAAACAAAAATATTTGAAATACTACCACTACTACTATTACTACTACTAATCAACATTTCTTCAATTATTTCAATTTACTACCCTTCCTCTGCCCCCAAAACATATGAAATAAAACCTCAAATATGAAACCATAAGAGTTCTCACATTTTTTAGCGTAACAGAGTAGTTGAGCTAGGCTATCTATCACTCCGTGGATAGTACTAGCTTCAGTTTTCCCAAATCTACTCCTGTTCAGTTCAAAAGCCAAGGCACCTGAGAGAGTTGGGAGGGCCTGTGAGTGCATTCTGGGGCCCATCACTGTCTCTTCAAGCCCTGCCTCCCAACGACCTCAGCTGACTCCACTGTGAGGTTAGCTCATGCCTGCTGTTTTGATGGCTGGATTTCTGAGCCATTTTTTGACAGAACTCCCAGAAATCCTCTCAACAGTCTTCCTAAAGATGCAATAGAGAAAAGTAAGCACATAGAAAACTCAGGTTGAAATAAGCAGTTGTTGCATAACAGAGCATATTGTACAAGATCAGTCTCATGAAATATCTGGGTTTGCAATGAAAACCCACTCAGGGTCTTTTTGTGAGGTTTGAAGTCACATGTATATTTGGACTCAAGTGGCAGCATGCTATCCTTTTGTCAGAGCATAATGATTTTGGTATCTTAAATGTTAATATGAACCTTCCAGTTAGGTAAAATAACCTCCAAAAATATAGGCCATATCTACTCCACATGCTGAAGACGAGTTCTGTTTTTACAACTAACTAAGGGTGCTCTCTCAAAGAATGTGAGATAAAGTCATTAACATATGCCAAATGTGACCATGATATCTCTGTGTGGCCAAAGGAATTCTACACTTTACTTTTTGGTTGCATCTGTCACAACTGAACTGCTATCCCTTCTATAGTATCTGCCCTTTTGAATATTTTTCTTTAAAAGAACTCTCACTGCATCCAATACCTAGGCTGAATCACTCATCTCAATGTATAACAATTCCCCATATTTTCTGATAGTTGAATTTTACCATGATAAATGCTGTATCTAGTATTCAGTTGCAGCAATCAGTAATATAACAATCTTTACACCATTCCCAATCTAATTAGGATGCTTAATGGCTTTTTATATGCATGCTGATGCAAAATCATGATGTTCCAATAAGCTCGTATAGTAGTTTTTCCCTTTTCTGTTATTCTTTTGGTTGTTTTTTTTTTCAATATGAAAATAAACCACAAAGTTAAAACCAAAAAACATCCCATGAATGTATTCTAGGAAAAAAAGCTATTTTTTCAACCATTTGTTAGGTTTAAATGATATGCCTCTCTTACTCTCCCCACCTTGAAAATAGACTCTTTAATGGACAGAGAGGAAAAATTAAACAGGTTAACCAGGAAAAATGTCACGCCTTGTTTGTTGTAATACAGTCTAATCACCCGAAGTGATTGATTTCTTAAAAGAATCCATATCCATGACTCTTATAGACATTCTGCCATCCTGCAGCCATCTACAAGGTAGCTTGCACTGAAGGTCATCAGAGTGCTTGAATCCCTGTGGTTCTCAGGAAATCCAGCAAGATCGGTACACTCACACTTTTCGCAGAGTGGGGTTTCTTAGTCCTTCTTATCCTCAAAAAAAAAAAGAGTTGTGAAAATGAAAATGTTAAATAAGAATCTATAACAATGCTACTTAATTTTTGTACATCTCCAATACTTTTACCTCATCCTAGAAATAAAAGCAAGGAAAACTATTTCCCCTTGAAATATCAATCTCTTTCACTCTGTTTCTCTCTCTCCCTCTCTCATTTTGAAAAAGCATATGTGTATACACAATATAAATATATATATATATATATATAAAGTTATTTTTTCTTTTGGTTAATTTATTATAAGTTGTAACACTTGGCTAGTTTTGTTTGCATGTCTTAAAATGTTTTCTTATGATATTTAAGTGGCAGTTAAAAAGGTATTAAGGTAACTTGTAGAACTAGTGCTTACTATATTGTCATGTTTGTTGTGAATATTTGTTCTTACTGCACAGTAGAAAAGTAAAACAACTGGGCCTTTACTTTAATGTAATTCAGATTGGGAACACAAAACAGAGCTAAGGGCACAAAATGACTGAGGGAGCACCCTCCCATGTCCAGTGCACTGATCATTTTAGTATGTTTTTGCTTTGTATGGTTATATATTTAAAACGAAAACAAAAAAAAAATACAAGGGTTCATGCTCTTCCCTGGGTAATAGAAACAGTTACTTGCTATGCATAATCTAGTTGATAGTTAAATTTGTTATTGCTTTTCTTGTCTTGTTATATAAAATCTTTTCAATACAAGTTTAGTCTTAATGGTAATAAACCATTATGGTTATTTATATTAAAAAAAAAAAAGCATATGTAGTGTCAAAGCTACATACCACTCAGCCTTTGACCCAGTCGAAACAGAGCTAATTCAAAGAAACCACAGTCTACCTTTGGTTAGTATAAAAATATAACTCTATGACTTGTCCTCTGCCCTTAGCCAGTGCAGTCTCTCAGCTCTTCCTCACCAAATTCCTTCTTCTCTGGCCCAAGGCACAGCACCATAGGATCCCTAATACTGTCTTAAAATCAGTGAATGAAATAAGCATTGAACTTGTACCATGGCATCTGTCAGTGTAGCTTCCTCCTCAAGTGAAACAGTACACGGAAAATAGACAAAAAATGAAAAAAATCAGAAAGTCACACTATGCCCCCATTTTTTCCATCAACTTGTTCTGACCCTTTTTGTAACCACCACATTTCACTACCGTTGTTACTAATCACCACTGCTACCATTATTTAGCACAGAAAAAACATGGAAATTTAGTCCAGTGCAGTAACTTTAGTCTGACTCAATATTATTTAAGCCGTCTCTTTACCTGTCCAATTCAAAAAATCCTCAATGTCCTTCTCCATCCATCCCTTTCTCAGCTTCATGGTGGCACTGAGGAGAAGTGTGACATGCAGGCAGCAGAGGTTGGGAAAAGGGACCAGAATCCAATCCACAGGCATTCTCTGCAGAGAAGTGGTCTTGTCTTCTTCCTGCACTTCTCAGGTCACTATTTTGGTGGCATTCTTTTTTCCTTGTATTTTGGTAGGAGGGATGATTTGCTGATTCCCATCACTAAAATCCTTGGCCCTACCCATTTGCCTCCGTTCTTATAGTAAGGGAATATTGCTGCCTCTTGACTCTGCACCCCCCAGACTTTGTTTGCCTCTACATCTCTCACCAGCTTACGCAGACATTTCCAGATCCACTAATGATCAACCCATCTGACTGTTTTTTGAACAAACCCAGTATGATCAGAATATTTTTATTCTTCTTGCTTTAAATGTTTTCTAGATTAAGAAAATCTTTTTTTTCTCCTGCACTGATAGGCTCAAGACATAACATGTCATCTGGTGAAAATGAAAGTGTTTATCACTGACACCTGCACACAGGGGCTCCTGTGTGCTTCTTGGAGATTGTCCTCCCTGGGGGGCTCCACAGGTGCTCCCTTGACACACAGACCCTCCTGAGTTCCTAACTTTGCAGTACTCCACTAGATTTGGACAATTTGTACTGAAGACATCTCATCCTTCAAATCTGGGCAAGTCTGCCACTTGCATGGCCCACCATGGAAATTACTTACCCATTCTTTGTCTCAACAAGCTCTAGGAGTGGTAGCCAGTTCTCACACAGCCACCTCTACCCTGCTATTACAGATGGGAGGCAGGCACAACTCCCTCTGTTACCCAATTGTGAGGAAAGCATTCTAAACAATCTCAGTGGTCCCACTGAAGTGAAGGAGAAAGAAACACTCCACCCCCTCTACATGCACACACACACACATCACTTTCCTCTCGTCAAAAATCTCCCTTTCACCACCTTATTATAATTTTGATATAAATGAAGACTTCCTAAGTGAGATTTGAAATTTGGTATTTTCCATTTCTTTTATAAACTCCATATATTGTGACCTATCACCTTGCTTTGGAATTTCACATCTGGTGAGTTTTTACTTTGTGAACCCCAAAACTTAAATCTTAACATCCTGTTATATATCTAAACTGTCCCTCATATTTCCTTGCCTTCCCATCTGTGTTATGCTGAGCTGTGGGACTGAGCTGAAGGTTGGATTCTTCGAAGTACTGGCAGTCTTTTCCTAAGTCCAGTATCCCTGGACTGGTCCCTACAACAATTTGGTTGTATCAAATACTCCTGCACATTAAAGTTTAAAGGGCGTGGGGGAACTACACAACCTGTTGATGAACTGTCTTCAACTGGCTGTTTTCCTATCCACAATCCACCAGGACCAGAGAGCGCAGGCTTTGCTCTAGTCCTTTTCTAGAGGCTATGATTGTCTACCCTGTAATTAAGTATGCCAGGCCTTTGCCACCAGTGAACAAAGTCACACTGCACCAAGAGGAATATTGTAATAAGCAGCAAACCAACTGAAGCAAACGTCCTCTATTACTTGTATTGATATGGTGATTGTCTAAAATTCTGCCTTTCCAAAAACGTGTGTGTGTGTGTGTGTGTGTTTTCCTTTCTAATTGCTATACTAAGAAATCTGACCACTTCCACACTTAAAATCTGGCTTATAATCAAAATCTTATCGGGGAGATTTTTTGTTTTGTTTTGTTTTGTTTCCATTTAATAACTAGCTTTATTTTTTTTTCATTTTTTTCCTTCTTTATTTTTTTTAAATGTTACATTAAAAAAATATGAGGTCCCCATATACTCTCCACTCCTCTCAAACCTCCCCCCCTCCTCCCTCATCAATAACCTCTTTCATCAGTGTGGCACATTCATTGCATTTGGTGAATACATTTTGGAGCACTGCTGCACCACATGGATAGTGGTTTACATTGTAGTTTACACTCTCCCCCAGTCCACCCAGTGGGCCATGGCAGGACATACAATGTCCAGCATCTGTCCCTGCAGTACCATCCAGGACAACTCCAAGTCCTGAAAATGCCCCCACATCATATGTCTTCTTCCCTCTCCCTACCCTCAGAAGCTACCATGGCCACTTTCTCCACATCAATGCTACAATTTCTTCCATTACTAATAACACTACTTTCATAGTAGAATATCAGTAAGTCCACTCTAATCCATATTCTATTCCTCCAGCCTGTGGACCCTGGGATGGTTATGTCCACTCCCCCTCTATATCAAGAGGGTGTTTAGATTCCACATGGATGATGGATGCAATTCTCCTGCTTGCAGTTCTGGGCACTCTTGGTTCCCTGGTGTGGTGGTTGACCTTCTTCACCTCCCTGTTAGCTGGCCAGGGTAAGTCCAATAAACCAGATGGTAGGAGTCGCAGGTCTTCTGAGGCTCAGGGCCTGGCTGTCACATGGACAGTCCAGAGATTCAGGTCTCCTGAGTATATACCAACCCCAGTGCCAACCACAGATCCAGTAAAAGGAACATAAGAGGCATGTGTAGAAAGGTCATATCTGAGTTCAACTCCATCATACTCATGAACACAAACTCCAAAGTAGGGTCAACTGACATGGCACTGAACTCCAGAGCCATCTGCCATGACCATAGAATCTGTGGGTCTCTATAGCCCTCAGGAGAACCACTACTTGGGCTTCTATCTACTTTGGCTATCTCTGAGACCCTACTGAGGTGTGCATAAGCACTACCACTCTGATGACTTCCTGACTCTTTTTTGGAAACTCATAGTCATATAAATTCATTTGTCCTTTTCATTTCCCCTTTTTATCCAAAGCCATAAAGCAGTTTTTAACATGTGATATTACATGTAGGCTAAGATATTCTGCTGGTCTGAGTCGACCGTTTTATTCAAGGTCTTTTTCTAGTTACGTCGTCAGCTGGTGCTTGGTAATAATGCCTCGGCACCAAGGAGGCTCAACCCTGGTAGTCATGTCCCAGGCTGGGGGGAAGGTAATGCATCTACATGCTGAGTTTGGCTTAGAGAGTGGCCACATTTGAGCAACATGGAGGCTCTCAGGAGGTAACTCTTAGGCACCCCACAGCTCTAGGTCTAGTTCATATTTCAGGCACACAGACTCATAATCACAACCATCAGTATCAAGGGCTCATCGTTGCACCATCCATCTCGGTTGGTCTTTGCCATTGCACTTGGAGTATTGTTGCTCTTCCATTGGGGAATGTCATAGAGCTCCCCTGAACAGGAACTCAGCACTCTCTCAGCTGTCGTTTCCAACTGAAACCACTATGAAAATATCCAAACTTTTCTATGTACCCTGTATACATGCCCTGGAGAACTCCCTCCCAACCATGTGCCCCCCACCAATAACACACCATATGACTGTCCCTCCCCCTGCCATAGCTGAACCTCTCTGTGGTCCAAAACTTCTTCAGAAAGGAAGCCCAATATATTGCCAGGTTCCACTAAGAGTAAAATGGAATATAGTGATGGGTTTAAAGGCTAGATATAGTGTACATAGTAATTTAGAAAAATCAAATAAAGGAAAAATAAATTGGGGTATCAAAAAATTAAAAAATTAAAAAGGTTTGTTTTTGACTTTTGCCTTTCATCACTGCTATAGGTGTTGCCCTGTATGTACAGTGGCAAGGCATTTATTCCTCAGTGCCTACATCCTTTCTCTATTTTTTTTTCTACTTATTAAGTTTGTCTTCACAAAAGTCTTAGATCACAGTAATTCACATATACAATATACGGTACTCCCACCTATCCAACATCAAACCGTTTGTCCCTTCCCCAGTGATGATTTTTTCACATGTTCATATTATATTTGCTGCAGCTGATATACAGATAAATAAATGTGGTATATACATACAATGGACTACTCCTCAGCTATAAGAACAAATACAGTACAAACACATGTGATAACGTGGATGAATCTTGAGAACCTTATGTTGAGTGAAGCAACCCAGGTGTTGAAGGACAAATACTACATGACCTCTCTGATATGAAATAAGTAAACCAAGCACTCTCAGAGAGCTAGAGACTGGATGATAGGCTTAAAGGAAGTTGGGGGGTAGAGGAAGGTTGCAAGCTGACACCTGACATGGGTGAAAGCTATGATAAGCTGGAGGTAGGTATTTGTCCAGGGAAGGGATAAAATGGGGGAAGAGGGGTACCTTGGGGTAGGGCTTTGTGGCCTTGATGGGGCCTAGGGATGGGAGGAAGGGTCAGGTGGCCCAAGAAATTGGGGGGAACATTTGAACATAGGAGATTGTCAGGTATGTGGTTGAAATTATAATGTAGAGAAAACTCTTTAGAAAATATAATAAGGAAGGTTACCTGTTTAAGATGCTTAAGGAGGGGAATCTGATACAGGGCAAGCTTCTAGGGAGTGTGTGAGTTCTCATTTTGTCATAGTGGGTTATATCATTGGGTGGAGACCCATACAATGAGAGTGAAGGTACACCCACATCCTGGGGAAGACTGATGTTCTCAAACAGAGGGAATTGTATCTCTTGAGAGAATAGATGGCTCCCAATGGGTTAAGGCAGTCAAGTATGTCAAGCCCTCAACATTGTTGCAAGTATCTCTGAATATGGTCCTTCAAGTAATGAAGATTGCTTGTCACTTTGGGCCCTGAGGGGAGGGAGAAAGAGATATTGAGTAGATGGAATCAGTGTAACGGTGGGGCAATGGAAGTGTTCCACAAGGTCATGCAATGATGGATATAGGACATGTTAAATTACACCAAAAATATATAAAAGTCTATATGCTAAAATGTAAACCACAATGTAAAACATAAGATAACTAAAATTTGAGAAAATTGTATAGTCTAAAATATAAACCATAGTGTAAACCCAAATGGAAACATGTTTGAAAGCTATTGTTTCAATATCTGGGGAGGTTTTTAAAAATACAGATTCCTGAACCCCACTCCAGAGCATTGAATCAAAATGACTGACAGTGGGGCTGGTGATTTGTTCCCTATCCACCACGATTCTAATGGCCAACCATGCTTGATAACCAATATTTTTAACCCTTAAAATTGAAATGCTTCTACCCAAACATAGAGCAATGTTAGGTATAGAAAATAAGAATCCTCTGTAAGACTTTTCTTCCATATTTCCAGCAAATTCCATAATATAAGGATTTGTGGACATCTCTAAGATTTTGCCAGTCAACAATAATCAATATAAGCCTATTAATTATGCCTTAGCTTTTGAAAGGCAATATATATGCTCCTATTTCATAATATTTTACTCAGTAGTCTCATAAAAATAATTTTAACTCATTTTTGAGGAAAAATTTCACGGCTTTACCTTTATCTGTAGGAAGGTCATAGAAAATATTAATAGATTCTGATACAAATTTTTTTAAAATACTAAAGGAACAAAAGCTGAATAGAACTTTGACAAAAAATGATGTGATTCTCTCACTGCAAGAGAATTTGAAATCCACTTGATGTCCAAAGGATATATAATATGTGAGTGGAATGCATTCAACATTTTTAATGCATTAACCACACAACATAAATCAGAAAGAAGAGAATGTTAAAATATCAAGAAGCTTTTGAGGATGAGAGAGAGTCTTCATTGTACCTATTCCCAAATGCACTCACTGATTTTATACAATGACACAAAAAGAGGCTTAGGATAAAAATTTTAAGGCACACCTCCTGATGCTAGCTAGCCTCTTTTATACAAATAAATTTGAACAGTTCAATACATCTCAAAAATTCCCAAATCATAATTCAAAGATGGTTTCACAGTCAATTGTTACTGCAAATAACATCAGAGAGAGCCTTTTGGTGCCTATAAGGTAGAGTATTGCTTCCATACTTGTTAGGTGGCTTTTGCTTCAGAAGTTAGAAGGCAAGGACAAAATGTTTAGAGGAAAGAATAGAGAAAACAGACTATCTCTGTTTAAAGAAAGCCATTGCTATCTTTCCCAGAGTTGAATATATTGTACCCTAAGTTTTTAAGGAAGTACTTTAAAAGGAATTAATCCTAAATTTAACAGCTACATAGAATAGTGATTTCCATATTTATGTAAGAAATCTTTTTAACAATCTAAAATCAAAGGGAAGTAATTAGAACTTTTGTTTTAGATGCTCTTACTTCCCAAAATAAAATCCTTAATCCTTATATGCTTAGTTTTCTTAAACCAGCTTTATAGATCAATTACATTAGTAAATGTTTCAACTTTTCCAACAGTCACAGAGCATTTGCAGCTGTATTTTTCATTAGATTCATCTTGCAGCTCACAAGCTCAGTTTTTTGGTATTTTATTTTAACTGGACATATGACATCCACAAGAGACAGATTACATTTCTCATCGGTGTTACCTAATGGATGTAGCAATATACCCCTGCGGATGCATTTTTGAGTTAAATAATTCTACTTTAAACATCTGTTAGAACTTAATTGTTGGTTCTTTCCTACCTAAAAAGTTGTCCATTATGGATTCATAGAGGAGCAGAGTTAAATTAGATTATTCTGAATATTAGTCAGTAATGATAGCTCTTTTAATAGAGGACCTACTGGAATTTCTTGACCATGACACTTTGTCTTTGGTCTATATCCATTACCATAAAATAAAACAATACTCATCCTAAATGGATAAATGGCTCTTTTGGTTATCAATTCTATTACATTATCAAAAATAGTGGTCTCTAAGATGGTGCCTGGCCCCCCAGGTTGATATTTGTAGTTAACAGTTACCCTTGTCTTAACTCTATGTAATCCCATGAGCTATTAACTAATGATATTGTTGCAATCAGGGTTCTTCAGAGAAACAGAACCAATAGGATAGAGAGATGATAGATGATAGATAGATAGCAGGATAGCTAGACAGCTAGCTAGCTAGATAGACAGCTAGCTAGCTAGCTAGCTAGATAGACAGACAGACAGACAGGTAGAAAGACAGGTGGATAGATTAGATAGAGATAGGTAATAGACAGATTTAGATGATATAAAGAGATGAGATTTATTTTAAGGAAATGGCTCAATCTATGATTGTGGGAACTAGCAAGTTTGAAATTTTTAGGACAGATGAGCAGGCTAGACTCTCAGGCAGGAATTTATACTGCAGTCCTGAGGCAGAATTTCTTCTACAGGGAAACTTAGTTTTTGCCCTTAAGAGCTTCAACTGATTGGATGAGGCCCGTCCACATTATTAAGTGTAATCTTTACTTAAGTCAACAGATGGCAGTTGTCAAACACATCTACAAAATACTTTCCAGCAACCTCTAATTTAGCATTTGATTAAATAACTGGGGACTATGGCCTAATCAAAGGACACATAAAATTAAGCATCACAAATACTATTATTATTTGGCAAGATACTTAAGATACATTTATGTATTTCTAGCTCACTTTTATTTCTGTGCATGTTTTTTGTTTGTTTACTGTTTCTTGTTTGTTTGTTTGAGGTACTGGGGCTTGAACCCAGGACTTCATAAATGGGGAGCCAGCTCTCAACCACTGAGCCACATTGGCTCCCTGAGTTTTTTTGTTTGCTTGTTTGTTGTTTTTGTTTTTTGGAGGTACCAGGAACCAAACTTGGGACCTCCTATGTGGGAAACAGGTGCCCAACTGCTTGAGCCACATTCAATCCCCATCTGTGCATGTTTTTAATGTACATAATATATTTCTAATCAAATTCACAGAGTCAGGAACTAGAATTTTAGGTTATCAAGGGGCAGAGTGGGAATAGGGTATGGGAATAATGCTTAAACAGAGTTTCTATTTGGATTGATTGTAAAGTTTGGGTAATGAATGGTGGTGAGGGTAACACAACATTGTGAAAGTAATAAACAGCACTGAATTATATATTTGAATGTGGTTATTAATAAAAGGGGGAGATTTTAGGATCAATGTATGTTACTGGAATAAAAATTTTAAAAACAAACAACATATTAGTATGAGGGTAAATGTATTAAATAGATATATATATATAGATGATATATAGATACGAGATGGTAGATAAAATTGGTAGCTAGGTAGGTTGGTTGGTTGATAGACAGATACTTGAAAGTGCATGTTAAAAATATTTTATTTTACCAGTGGGGTAAATATTTTACCATTATTAAAATAGGTTGTAGACCATTCACCTACAAAAATGTCAGCAAGAAGAAACAAAGTAGAAAATATCAAATAATTCACAACTAATGTATATTTATCATTGGGATGAGATTTCCTGCTTTCACACTTACCCTGAATATATAAGTATGCTTTATGTTTTGAGTATAAACAAAAAACGATAATAATAATAAATCCTACACTGAAGATCTGATTTAGAGAGCTGAAAATTTCTAAATATCCCTTTTTTCTTCCCTTACTCAGTATACTTCTTCATTCACAAATTAAGACTGAATAAGGAATTATCTCTCAGATCTAAGGAAAACAGCAACTTGAATTCCATTGTAATTAGATTCTCCTGTATATTTCTGAGAAAATTAAGGGAAGTCAGGGTTATTGAATCTCAGAATAAAATATTCCCTGAGGAATTAAGGATGTCTTAGGATAAAGATATCTCTGAACTTGTTTTACTGGCCTTGCTTGAAATTATGGCCCTGTCCACAATGTCTGGGGTGGGATGAAGGAGTTTTCATTAATAGTAGTGCCTCCAAGGGAAGATTGGGCTGATCGCTGCCATCACCTTTGGAAAGAGAACTTTGCCCGTTTATATTAAGGATGGCATGACCGTAAAGGACCAAAACTTTGACTCTAGCCATAGCAAGAACTCTTTGTGATCATAATACAATCCAGAGTCAAGATATCTATGTTCCAACTACCACCCAAACAAATGTCTCATCCTTTTATAGACATTTCCAAATTCACAGTGAGTTGACCTTTTCACTTTACTATGAGTTTCCCTGAGGGTAAATCTTTAGCAGAAATAATTTGACTGAGGGTTCCTACATCAAAGGTAGCTCAGGCATAAGAGAGCTTCCTTAGTATGTGACAGCTATCTTTTCTTGTCTCCTATAATTTTAGAAGGTATTTTAAAGATGTTCCCAGGATCAGACTTTATGTGCAACATGTCATGAAAGAGTGAATATTTATGATCAAACTGCTCTTCTAAAATGTATCATAAAATCAGGTTTATAGTAAATGTTCTTCAGACCATTAGCTACCATAATTCTCCAGTCCTTTTCTTGGCTGTTTTATTAATAGTGTACAATCCTCATTACTATTAAATGTTTCTTGTTAAAAACAGACCCATTCACCATAAGCCGGGTTCTCCTCCTGCTGCCTGTTTTATAAATAGCCTCAAAATCCATCTGTCTGGGATGCTTGAGGGCCCTCACTCCTAGAAAAGGGAAAGAGGTTCAATGGCCTCTTACAGACTTTTCCATTACTAGAATTTAATAAGTCTTAAGATCACTCAGCCTGGAATTATAATCCATTAGCTTTCAACTAATTTCCTGATAGCTTGCTGTGCAGAATTAAAAGAGAAATTCACATTCAAAAAGAGCAGAGAAAGTGGAAGGCCTAAACCCTAGAAAAACAAAAAGAAGTTCTTCCTTCCGTTACTACTTTTGATGTCAGTGTCTCCTTATAAAGTCCACTTAGTAAAACTGACAGCAGTGGGTATGTTTCGCCTTCAGGCTGTGTCATGTGCTATCAGAAGTAAATGGAGGCACCTTCTAGAGGACTCTGACAATCCCAGAGGAAATCTTTCTGCCTCCTCGATGCAGCCCAGCAGGGAAGGCTCAGGGCAGTTGAGCTGAACCAGATCGCTTGTGTGATGAGGATGGACAGCAAGAGGAGAGCGAAGCCATTCTACAGAGTGGATGGCAAATAATCAAAGAGAAGACAGATAGCAGGAACTTCAAGGACTCAAGGGACACCATCCGAGGCAAAGTGACATTGATATCAACATCTAGGAAATGATAGAGGCAGATAAATTGCTCAGGCAAGAAAAAAGAGATGGGATGACCCAGTTTAAGCAAAAAGTAATTTGCTAATCGCAAAGCAGAGAAATAACACAATGGGCTCCCCTCCCCACTCACACACAGCCGGTAGAGCCAGTATCCAGATAGAGCGGTAGGCAGAAAAGGAGATCAGCTCAAATGGGACGGGTACCCAAACCACAGAGGGTTTCTCTGAACAGGAGCTCACCCCAAAGAAAAATTGGCAGCCAGTGCCACCTTCAGAGGAAAGATATATCTTCTGCAGGCACCAGCTCTCCATAGCTGTCAGGCTGATATATTCTGCTGAATAAATTGAAAAACTTTCAAGTGGTCTAAAAAAGGTAGTCTGAAGTAGACTGCACTGCAGGGATCCAATCAAGGTAAGAATGTCAGGAGCCTTTGGCAACATCCACACCGAGAGAAAAGGCTCGCAAACTCTGAGTTAAGTGAAAATGAGAAAATATCATGGTGAGTATTGTTTTGTATGTGTGTGAGTATGCTTTGGATTTTTGGGGGGTTGTGATTTTTAAAAAGACACAAAACTGCAAAACTGTTCTTTTCATAGATGAAGAAAAGCAGGCACCCCAGATTTTTTTTTTTTTTTTTCTGGAACACATAGCAAATGCAGTCAAGTTCATCTCAAATTCTTTCGTAGGCTTATTGAACCCACTTGAAACTGACTTTTCCTTCTGCCAGGCTCTGTTCTAGCCCTGCCTTCTCCATGAGTGTCTTCCAGATGAATCCTGACCTCATTGATGGTTCCTCTCTCTCAATTCAGAATTTACTTGTTGCTTGAATCATGCAATGTGCACCTTAATTAAATAGTCTTACTGTCTAGTTGCTCTCTATGGGTAGAGGTCACCACCCAGACAAGATTGCATAATCCTTAAGAGTAAGGGTTATATTTATCATGTATATTCTAATCCCCTCAGTAAGGTTAAATATACATATAGATTATTTGTTTCCTCATCTGACTTGAGGAATGTTGGGAAGACCTCTTTACCCAAGAATATCTCCCCTATTCTGTGTTTATTTTTTTTAAAACCAAAGAATTCATTCATTTGGCTTAAGAAATCAGTCCAGTTGAAATACTGAAGATCCCTGAGGCGGTTTATCCTTTTAGCTATTCTGTAGTGATATGCAAAGGAGACCAAAGACTTGGGTTTGACTCATATAATTCTATTGCTTCCTGATGGTGAAAGCTTGGCAAGTCATTTATCATTCCATGCAGTTTACTCATCTATAAAAGGCAGAAATAACATTCTGATTGTGTGACAAATAAAAGAAAATAAGTATGTAATATTTAGCTCATAAGTACTAAGTGCATATTAGCTATGCTCACAATAACAATAACAACAACAATAATAACAGTAAGTGCTGAGAAATAAATCTAATACAGCTTGTAAAGAACTGTGAAGGGACTAAGATTTAACCTCACTTGCAGGTTAAGAAGCCTGCCACAGTTTCATGGATGCTGGCAGAAAACTCTGAGTCAGAAGCAATGGACTTTTGTTATTCAGAGCTCAGCAAACAGCACGAGCTTTATTATGTTTGCATTAGTTCCCTTAACTCTGTGTAGGTGACATGGAACAGGTCCAGGTGAATACTGTACATGTGATGGGTTTGGGGTCACAGTCAAGGAGCTCTGAGGCTGGGAAACCCAAATCTTTCATAATGGACTGCAAGCAGTCCTACCTGAGTTTTATTCTAGAGGGGGAACATTATCCTTATTATCCTGGTGATAATCAGGCCTGCCCTCTGCTGCAGAGGGAGACAGTATATCTTTCAAGGCTGTTCATTATACAAACATCCCTAAAAAGCTAGTCCAGAACAAAGGCTGTCCATGACTCTGCTCTCAATATGTGTGGAAGAGCAAGCAATACATGGAGAATTGCCTCTAAATAAAGCCTAGCCCCTATTAGCAAGGACCATACAATCTATAGGGAAAAAAACAACAACAGAGAAATAAACTTAAAAATTGAAGGACAAGAAGCTAGGTATTATTTTTTAAAAATCATTGACTACAATAGATGCATGCAGCCAATAGAATACCATGTAGCTATGAAAGATGATGAAGCTATGTATATACTGATGTGGAAAATGCTTATGATATACTGCTAATTGAAGAAATTAGATCTAAAAACTAACTGTAGTATAATCCCACTAATGGTTTCAGGTAAATCATTTTATAGGATATTGTAAGTAGTCAAAAAGTAATTTTATTTATATAAAATATTAAATGTAAAATATATAATATTTATAAATATTACCCTGGAATGATATAATGCAAAAAAGGTTTACTAAAATGGCAAGGAAACCAGGCAGGCTTCCTAGAGGAGGTAATGATTGAGTGCAATTTCAATTAGGCATAAAAATTGAGAAGAAAATTCAGAACAGAAGATGGATGTGAAACACTAAACTTGGAATAGCATGCTGTCTTCATCAAATAGTATTAACTAGCCATAAAACTGCAAGTTGTTTGGTATAACTGGAATTTAAATCTGTGAAGTAGAAGATGGGGTTAAAAAGAGAGGCAGGGGTCATAGAAAATAGCAGCTGATAGCAAACACTAACAGTTCGGAAGTGGTAGAAGGCACCAAAGAGACAGACCTTGCTTATTTCAGGGTTCTGCCTAGATCAGGCCCTATTCAGTGCTAGCTTCACTGCTGCATACATGCGGCTACTTGAGGTAAAGGGATTTAAACTCAATCTCTCCAGCGTTCTCTGTCCTTGTGCTACATTCATGAATCCACTGGTTTGAGACATCTCCACTTGGATTCCCCTGGTCATATCCAACTTACCATGTCCACAATGATAGACATCATCCCTTCTTCCCCCACATACATCTCCTCCTTCTTTGTTCCCATCTCAGGCACTGGCACTACCATCCCCTCAGTCACCCGAATCAAAACCCAAAGGTCTTTCTGGAGATCTTCCTCCACATTCCTTACCGCTGTCCCCTCCCCATACCTCACCTAGGCACACATCCCCCCAGACATGTTTTCTTTTCTTCGTTTCCACTACCACAATCTTAGTTTCGCCTCTCGGCCTTCCTCTCTTGATGCTTGCAGGAGCCTCCCAACAGGAATCTCTGTCTGCCATCCCCGTCTCTCCAGTCCATCTTCCACATGCTGCCCAAATGGAAGTGCTAATCTGATCGCGTTTCTCTCCTAATACCATTCAGTGATTCTCCAGTTTCTGCAAGTGCAAGTCCACAGTTTTTTTTTTTAAAGATTTATTTATTTTATTTATTTCTCTCCCCTTCCCCCCCCCGACCCCGGATGTCTGTTCTCTGTGTCTATTTGCTGCGTCTTCTTCTTTGTCTGCTTCTGTTGTTGTCAGCAGCACTGGAATCTGTTTCTTTTTGTTACGTCATCTTGCTGTGTCAGCTCTCCTTGTGTGCGGTGCCATTCCTGGGCAGGCTGCACTTCCTTTTGCACTGGGTGGCTCTCCATTCAGGGTGCACTCCTTGTGTGTGGGGGTCCCCTATGCGGGGACACCCCTGCGTGGCACGGCCCTCCTTACGCGCATCAGCACTGCACATGGGCCAGCTGCACACGGGTCAAAGGGGCCCGGGGTTTGAACCGCGGACCTCCCATGTGGTAGACGGATGCCCTAACCACTGGGCCAAGTCCACTTCCCCACAGTCTTTATCAAGGCACCAGAACGCCTTCATGATCTGGCTCACCCTACCTTTCTAGCCTTACTCTGACAGCCACCCTTTGAGTCCTTCACAATCCCGACGTTCTAAACTATGGAGGTTCCTCGGGCTATACCGTATTCTTGCATTCCTTCTTGTCTCCTCAAAAGTTACAGCCTCTGCCCAGGAGGTCCTATCTCTCCTCTGACACCACAATCCTTTCCTTGGCCATCTTTATCTTTCACTTAAGTGTTTTTCCTTTTGCAAGCACCTAGAATCATATGCAGTTGATAATGGATGCATCGCAAATTAAACTTAACACTGCTTTAATTATTTGTTTATATCTCTCTTTGACATAAATCATTCACTGGATTTTGAAACCCTTGAAAACAGGGACAATCTTTTATTTTTTATATTTTTAATCCTTGCCACATAATGGACACTTCATAAATTCTGGTAATGATTGAACTGCTAAATAAATGGATGGATGGATGGTTTCTGAATATTTGCCTATATTAACACACTCAATTGCTAAAAGAAAATTTCCAATAGAAGAGACATTCTACAAAGAAATATACTAGCTCTTTCTCTCTCACTCTCCCTCTTTCTCTCTTTCACATGCTCACCAATTTGCCCGAGAGGGAAGGTCTTGTTACATGAAATATGCTAAGCATTCGCCAAAGCTGCTAATTCTAATAAAGAATTAAAGAACATTAGGCTAATAATAATTCCATTTATTGAGTGCTTACTCTTAGCCTTGCATATATTATCTTATATACAACAGTAGACATTACTATTCCCATTTTATAGATGAGGAAACTGTCTGTTAGAGCACTCAAGGACACATGGTTAGGAAAAGGAAAAACGAGGTTATGAAACCAAATTTCTAACCTAAAGCCAAGGCTTTTAACCACTGCTATAGTTAAATCATCAAACTTTATACTGAGGGATGTGGATATGGCCCTATCATTGAGCACCCACCTATCACATGGGAGGTCTCGGGTTCAAGTCCCAGTGCCTCCTGAAGAATATTAGCAGACACTGCACCCAATGCAACAAACTAGATGCCGCACACACAGCAAGGAGCAGACACCTAAATGAGCAGATGCCACAAGACAGCAGATACCACAGCCCTCAGGGGAGCAGATGTGGCTCAGGCTGTTGGGTACTCACTTCCCATTTGGGAGTTCCTGGATTCAGTTCCCAGTGCCTCCTGGAGAAGGCAAGCAGACAATGAGCAGACAGATGAAAGAACCAGCTGTGGCGGGGAGGGGAGGTGGGGCAACAGGTGGTAAATAAAAATAAATAAAAATTTATATTGGGTCAAATGGTTATAATGGATATGCACTTCTCTTCAAATATTAATTTTGTTAATAGTAACAGTATTTTCTTGAATGTGTTAAAGATAGTATTTAACCAACAGCTACACCATGAATACAGCAGGAAAGCAAAAGCAGAATTGGTCAAAAGGAAAATTTATTTTTGTACCACACACAGTTTGCCCCATTTATAGTATGTTTTAAAAAAAGATGATGAGTTTGCCAACAATAATCTGTAATTATTTTTGCAATGAATATGAATAAGACACAATGTTTTTGTTTCAAACCATGTTTTCTAAAACATTTTCAAACATTCCCAAAACACTCCCAGCAGGTTAGAGAACAGATTCTCAGTAAATATTATTGCCATAACTGTTTCTACATCCAAGAAATGAGTTTTTTCTTCTTTTCTTTTCCTTAATGAGAATGAAGAATACAAATAATTGAAGTGCAGCTAAACTGTGGAGAACTTTTGTACAGAATTTTGTTTGCTCAGCTTTGTCTCACATCACCGCTTAGACCATCGAAAGTACTAGAAGCTCAAAATAAGAAGAAACAAATACACTTTCCCTTTAAGGACACTATAGTAGGCAGTCTCCAAAAATGGCCCCTAACATTTGATGAATGTTAAGCTAGGAAATATAATCTTTATTCTAGGTAGCCATGTAGGCTACTAATTGCCAGGACTTTCATTACTAAGGAAAAAGGGGAAGAGATGGACAGATATTGAGAGAGGAATAGCAGGTTCTGGTAGACTCTCACTTTGGTATCCTACAATGAACTGTACCTCCTGGAATTCACACCCATATAAAACTTCCTCCTGCATGAGCTTAATCCTGAGATTTGCTTTGGCCAGTGGGGTACTAGAAAACAGGATGCAAGCAGAGGCTTAATAAGCACTTACACATTGGGTCTTGTCCTCTGAGCACACTGTCTCTAGGATCCCAGTCACCATTCTGTAAGGAAAATTTGGCTATCCTGCTGGTGAGAGAAGATGTGAAGAACCAAGGTGGACCAGCCAAGCTCCCAGTTGAATGCAGCTGCGTGCACATCCCAGCTGATGCCACATGGAGCAGAAGAAGCACCACAGAACCATGAAGAAGAATACATTGATGTGGTTTGAAAGCCCCTAACCTTTGGGGTAGTTTTTTTGCACAAAATAGATAACTGAAATACAACCCTATCACATATAAAATAATCTTCCTTGAAACTCTCTGCAAACCATAAATTATTTTCTCAAATATAGACATTTTTTATTCTGTCATACAATAAAGCACCTGCTCTACTTGATGTATATTTGAATCACACAGTTTAAGGGAGTCTTACAACAGAAAGGGCTGCTCTCACAGATTACGGAAGTTATCTATTCTTACACCAAAGCTAATGTTTAGTTTCCCTCTAAAACAGCATTCCTTAAACTGTGGCAATGGGGTCCATGGAAAGAATTCAGAGGGCACATGAAACAGATGCCAAATATTTTTGTCTTTAATTTCTTCTAGATAATTTGAAACATGTCTTTGTGACAAATATTCCATCTATGAGTTATTGAATCCAGATAATGTGGAATAGCAGCAAAATACCTGCACTGTGTGTCGTCAGTTAAGGTACATTCATCACTGTTGCCATATCATCGAGTAATTTTCCTGTGAGCAGAATTGGAGACCCTGAACGGTCATTATATTTCCAAATACATGATTCGTCTTTATAAATTTGTTTTATAGAGTCTAGCCATAAAATGCCAAAGAAAATAATTTATGATAAAATCATCTCTGTATTCTTAAATTTTACTTCCACAATTGAACAAAAATTGAAAACAAAAGTTTCAGTGCTTTCTGTATTAAAGAATTTTTTTTCCAATAAAAATATGAAGCCAACAAAATTCAATGGAGCCCTGGTGTCTGTCCATGATACATTAAACAATGTGAATCCTTGTGGAAAGAAGACTGGATTTGAAAAGACTGAGATTTTAGTAAACCTTGGATTTGTCCCAACTCAAAAGTCTTGTCTTGAAACATTTGAAAAGAAGCCACACATGACCGAAAAGATCTCATTGCAATTGTGTG
The DNA here is from genome assembly GCF_030445035.2 of Dasypus novemcinctus. Classification (NCBI taxonomy): domain Eukaryota; kingdom Metazoa; phylum Chordata; class Mammalia; order Cingulata; family Dasypodidae; genus Dasypus; species Dasypus novemcinctus. The sequence goes on along the minus strand of NC_080683.1, from coordinate 31,332,884 downwards.
TTCTATTTTGTGGCTTGGAGCACAAAATGATAATGAAGCAATGTCCTTGCTATAATGTCCCTGAATCTGCAAAGTAGGTCATGAATTATGGGTATCTATGCCATTTGCCCACACCTGAATGAACCATGCAGAACTCCCTGTGCAGCTAACACGTATCTTACATTAATACACACTGATCAGGTGACACTTTTTTGGATAATGTAAAGGATGTCTTCAAATAGTAAAATCTTTCCTTGCCAAGAAAATACATGACTGGAAAAAATCAGGATAGTCTTTCAGAGATGATGAACTACAAATCAAGTTTTCCTTCTTTTTTAAAGAAAGCAGGTCCACACATCGTTGACACTTGTTGCTTCCAAGAGCATCATACCCTGGTATCAAAGACATCCATGCCTCTAGCAATCTTCAATTTGATCAAATTTAAGGCCTCTACTACCCAGAAATTCATTGGCTAGCAAGAGGATATAGTGTAAAGAGATCAACAGAACTAGATTTCAATCCCAGATTGGTCATTTACAGGCAAGGTGACCTTAAAAACTTATATAACTCCTCTGAGTTTAGAGTTTTCCTTTGAGTAAAATTATAATACATACTTACAAGTGCATATTAAGTATTAAATATGGTAATATAAAATGGATCTAGCAATGTGCCTGGTTGCCAATAATTCGTAATTGCTATTAAACTGAATAAGGCTCTCAAACCCTTTTGTTGTTGTTATTATTCTTTCTTCTGAAGTTCCAACTCCAAATTTTCCCAGTGGGCAGAGAACCTTTTTCCCTCAGGTCTCATCACTGTCTATGCTACTTCTGAGAGGGTCAAAACTGGATCCTCCTGACCAAGAGAGTCCCTTTTCTCCAGGGCTGCCTGCAGCTTCCCCACAGGCTACCAGATACAACCTCTCTTGACACGAAAATCAGGGCCTTATTTGTACCCACATCCCCCTCCATGCTTTTAGCTGTTCCCTCACGTGATATAAGAAAGCCCAGCCACTTAACAAGGCAGAGTTTTTCTCTGAGCTATGTACAGTTGTCTCCTCTGATGAGCAGGCCTGCCCACCACTACATCTATTTTAATTTTTATTCAGTTAGCATCGGATATCCACTACTCTAATCATCCTCCATGCCTATATATATTGGGTTACGATAGCATATGATAAACACAATATTCAATTGAACCCTAAATCTATTTTGGCAAGCATTTCTAACTCATCACTCCATCAGCAGATTTTACTACTCATCATCTGACAATTGTGTAATTCTATTCTTTTTCATTTACATTCATTGAGTGTTTTATACATCACCACATACTTTCTACAATATCATGTATTTGATCTTAATAAAAATCCTATGTGGTAGGAAAACGAATCCCGCCCCTTCTTTTTTTGGTGGGTGTAGGGAGGAGAAGACAAAGATTAAGTCAATGGACTAAATCCATGTGGCTAATCTGTTGTCAAATAAACTAGATCTCAGGTCTTATGCTTTAAAATCCATGCCTTTCCCACTATTCTATGCTATCTCCCAGCGTCACTGAGAATTATCTTATATCTAACTAATAATAGAAGTAGTCAAAACGAAAGGAAGTCATTGAAATTAGTGTCAGGGTATGTGTATAAAACCAAGTGAATACAGAAAGCAAAGTTGTACCAAGAAATGCTTTCTTTAATTTGTATTCAAAATGTTACATTCCTTCTAAAAGGAAAGAGGTAAAAATGCATTATTTTCAGATTCTATAAATAACACATATAACTACAGAAAATATGGAAAATGTAAAAAACATGTAAAAGAAAATAAAAAAAATCACCTGTGTATTACTTTGAGTGTGTTGGCTGTTTAATGAGCATTAAATCGGGGAAAGATGTGAGGTGATTTATATTTTTCAACTATCTCTGTGATGTTCCTGTGTAGAACAGATGGAGGGACTGAGCGGGCACAAAGATACCAGTTAGCTACTGTAGGGCTACTGCAGTTCCAGAAGACAGATGAAGGAGGTTTGGACCAGATGGGAGTTCTAAAGGTGATGAGATGTGTTCTCTGGAACTGGCGATAGAACTTGCTGATGGAGTGTGTGGGATGTGAGCAAAAGCCACCTCCACAGCAAAAGTTAACAAAAATTAACTGTGGGATGAGGGGTCTGAGAAATAAGTGTTTGATGTAGACCATTTAGTGCAGTGGAAAGAGGAGGGAAGGAATAGATTTTGTAGGAAGAAATCAAAATTTCTTTTTTGAATGTGTCAAAGTTGAAGTACCTATTGGTCATTCATGTGGGTTCTCCAGTGACCAGTTGGATATATGAGCCTAGAACTCAGAGGAGGGGCTGGGGCATGAGATAGAAATATGCTATTATTGTTACATATTATTGTTACATCTCACTAATGTAGCTCAAACTTTGTCTCAAGCAGTGCCTGCATAAATCAATTAGCTGAAATATCAGCGCAATTATTTCAGTCATCTAAGACCAATTTAGATCAATTCATTTAAATTAGTGGACTATGTGGATAAAAGTATCAAACTGATACTGATACACTTGACCAACTAGCTGGTTACAGAACTTATATGATGTCATTTGTATGCCTAATAATAATTTGTTTATTGATTATAATAGATAATTTTTCTAGCCATCACTCAATTCCCCTTGCTTTCTGGTATTTTTTTAATTGAAAAATCCCCATTTCTTTGTATTTATGAAGCAAAGATAGTTGTTCAGACAGGTAAAATACTTCTCTTCTTATTTGTAAATTATTTTAAATAGAGAGGTAGCATAATCTTTAGTCATCTGGTTTGATAATTCAAAAATAATTTCTGAATAACAAAGTACTTTTATCTTCTTAAATCTGCAGCAGCAACAGCTGAATCAACTAGCTCAGGAAGTTTCTTATGCCTCTTACTCTATTTCCTAGTTACCAACTGACCTTCTGATTATAATTTAACTTCTTATCTCATACTGGTAAGAATATGCTAGTATCCATGAGAGTTATCCTTCTCATTAAAATATTACATTGACCTTCTGAAATACAAAAATACATATACACATACCCGACTTTTCACATGAGATGTCAAGAAGCAAAACAGAGGTAACAAGATTTGGAAAAAATATAACAAAAGGAAAAGCTTAAGAGAAGATAGACTCAAATGTGGTGGAAATCAACCTCCACATCACCAATTAGAAATAATGACAGAGATTCAGCAGCTGATAGTGATGGTAGAGAACAACAGCAATGATGCATAGCAGAAGATAAAGATAAAATTAAACAGCCCAGGGGAGCAGATATAGCTCAGTGGTTGAGCACCTGCTTCCCATGTATGAGGTCCTGGTTCAATCCCTGGTACCTCCTGAAAAAAAAATTTAGCCTAGGGAAGCAGATGTGGCTCAACTGATAAAGCATCTGTCTACCATATGGAGAGTTCAGGGTTTGATCCCCAGGGCCTCCTGACCCATGTGGTAAGCTGGCCCATGCGCAGTGCTGGGGCATGCAAGGAGTGCTGTGCCATGCAAGGAATGCTGTGCCACACAGGGGTGTCCCCACGTAGGGGTGCCCCATGCACAAGGAGTGTGCTCCACAAGGAGAGCTGCCCTGCATGAAAAAAGCACAGCCCGCCCAGGAGTGGCGCTGCACACATGGAGAGCTGATACAGCAAGATGATGCAACAACAGAGAGCTGATGCAGCAAGATGATGCAACAACAACCAAAAAGAAACTCAGTTTCCCAGTGCCGCCAGATAATGCAAGCCAACACAGAAGAACACACAGCTAATGGACACAGAGAGCAGACAATGAGACAACAGGGTGGGGAAGGGGAGAGAAATAAATGAAAAATAAATCTTTAAAAATAAGAAATTAAAATTAAAATAAAAAAAAATAGCCTAAAGGGACGGCTGCCCCCACAGACACCTATGCTAGACTTGTGTAAATATCTTCAAAGAAATAATGCATTGGGTGTTAATAGACCTCTCCCTCCACCCTCCACACCTTTTGGTACTTGACAGTACCAGGGTTTCATGAAAGAGCACACCAAATGGTGTAGTAGAGTAGTGTAAGAGCTTCAGGAAGAAATTGCTATACATTGCACAGTCTAGTAAAACCAAACTACTGCTCATAGATAGCGGTTCCGAGGTGTACTTTACGGTAGGCACTGCACAGTAAGTGCTTTACATACCTTTCCTCATTTACTCCTCTAACAATGTTGTTTTATCTCTTTGGCAACAGAGTCCTTGAGAGATTAATTGTCCAAATGGTGTACACAAAAGCAGCACAACAAAGACTCTTTTGGGTACCAGTGATAGAAATCCAACTTGGACAAGCAAACTGAGTTCTCACAGGGCGGTGGTGCATTTGCGTCAGGGCAACCGGAACGAGTACTGGAAAGCTGCAGGACTCTGCTGCTCCTCTCTGCTTTCTCACTGTGCTGGCTTAAGGCCCTCTTGTTGCAAAGCAGTTTCCTCCTCACAGTAGCGAACACGGCTGTGGTAGCTTCTAGCTCACATCTTCCAACTTCACCACCTGTGAGACATGCCTTCTTCTGAGCTGTACTTATTGTCCCAGCATTTCAGGTGTCTCTAACTTTTGCACCAATCATAGCATGGAGACCCAGGAAGCAGCACAGACTGGGTTCTGTGAGGGTCTTGGGACTGGAGACCAGCACAAAAGATGTGCACTATACAATCCCAAGAAGTGAAATGGCTTCCCAGAGAAAACCAAATGGAAGAAGCACACAACTTCAGAAGTTTAGTTCCATGACATTCATGATGGATTAAGTATAACTGGTTTGTCTGCCCTATGTAACACCAGAACCCAGAAAATGAAAAGCTCAGGTTATTCAGATTTATCTTCACTTGTGTCCTCTTCCCCAAATATTAGAAAAGTGGAGTAGAAGTTCTTAACTTTTGGGATTCCACTGGTCTTTAAGAATTTAATTAAAGTTATGGGACATTGGACCACTGATGAAGCTCTTATAGGTCAGCCATAAACTCAACTTGCTTTGTGATACCGCAAACATATCTGTTTTGCCAGCAAATGCCTGTTAGATTCTGCCAACAGGGGGCGCTTGAGTGAGACTGCAAGGCCAAAAGAGGAGGAAGGGATTTGCTCCTTCTTATCAGCTTTCTGTTTATTTGGGTTTCCTGTAAGCATCATCCCAATAGTGACTGTTTTTTTCCAGAAGTTGTAGTTGATTCCAGTTGAAGTCATTCCAGCACTTTCTGAGACTGCTCCCAGTCTCTGGCTGGTGCCCCTTCTAAGAGGTTTGGGTCCCAACCCCAGATGAACAGTGTCTCCTTCTCAGAAATATGAGTTTAGGTCTATGGGTGCCCATCCCCAAGTTCTACGTTTTACTTATTCCAGCTCCTTCCCTTTATTTCTCCAACTCGAGGCATAGCAGCTGTTTCCTGCTATTGCTACCTTGGTGACAATTTAATGTTCTCTTTTTGCCTTTTCAGTTACCTGGTTAATAATTTTACACCTAGTTAATGTTCCTTATATCACATTCTCTCTGGGAAAATAGCTGGTGTGATTTCTGTCTCCTAAATAGATAGTTATGACTATATTCCCCAAATATGCACATTTTATGTACAGACATGGCTTTACATAAAAATGTTAGTGTGTTCATTGATATGCTAAAATTCATGTACATAGAATCAATGGATTCCCAGGTAAAGAATCTTGGGGTCTGATGTAGGACATGTTCAATAATGGTTCTGAGAAAACAATTTGGGGAAGTGGATGTGGCTCAAGTGATAGGGCCCCGCCTATCACACAGGAAGACCTGGGTTCAATCCCTGGGACCTCCTGGTAAAGAAGAAAAAGAGAAAGTGTGCCTGCACAGCAAGCCAGTGCACGTGCATGTGGCAAGCCAAGTGCACGTGCAGAGAGCCAAGTGCTCACGCAGTGAGCCAGTGCCCACACAAGTGAGTTATGCAGCAAGATGATGATGCAACAAAAAGAGAGATGAAGGGGAGAATCAAAATGAAGCACAGAGGAAACCAGGAATTGAGGTGCCACAGGTGACAGGGAAATTCTCTCTACATCAGAGGTCCCCGGGATCAAATCCTGGTGAATCCTAGAGGAGAAAAAAGAAGAGAAGACCAAAAAAGAGAGATAGATACAGAAGATCACGCAAATGGACACAGGCAGCAAAAACAGCAGGGCAGCAGGAGGTGGGGGGAGGGGGGGAATAAATGAATAAACAAACAAACAAATAAATAAAAAACAATTTGGATGGACCAAAGATTTAAGTCTCTGGGACATATATTTATCAAAAATAGAACTAATTATGTGTTCAAATAAAAGAGGCAGGAGAGTCATGTGAGGAGAACCTATAAATGAGTCAAAATCTATTACACTGGGGAGCATAAATTCCAACCTAAGGCCCACTGACAGGGTGGCAAATTTCTGAGCTATCTGCCCTGTTTACAGTGTCTGAATGTCTCTAGAGCTCTCAGTAGCCCCACTATTTGAGGAACTGCTTACTGTGGCAGTCAATAAGATCCTGCTGAGACTTGTGTAACTTCTGGAAGGACCTCCAGACTCACTTTGAAATCTTGTAGCCATAAAAACAGTTGATCCCTGAATTTCAGCAGAGCTGCAACACCTACACTCCTCATTGGACGCACCCAGGACAACTAACAAGGAGATGATAAAGGACATCACCCATCCCAAGGAAGAGAGAGTGTCTGCAACTATAAGCAAGATAGCTCCACCCATCTGCCCCATGGGATCTAAGCCCCCTCTCAATTAGGAGCAGACTGGGCATCACCATCCTAAAATCCTCAAGATTGGAGAATGAACAATGGACTAACGTAGACTTATTAGTATTCTACTATAGACATTATTATTTTAGCAATGGAAGGACTGTTATAATTAGTGTAAAGGCAGTGGCCACCAGAGGTTCTGAGGGATGGGAAAGCGAAGAATAAGTATAATACGAGGGCATTTTGGGGACATTGGATTTGTCCGGCATGACAATGCAGTGACGGATACAGGCCAGTGTATATCTTGTCATAACTTACAAAAGTGTGCAGGACAGACTATAAACTATAATGTAAACTGTAGTCCATGGTTCATAGCCATGCTTCAATTGAACTACACTAATGAAGGATGTTGTTAATGTGGGAAAGTATGGAAGGGGGAGGGAGTGGGCCTGTAGGAGTTCCTTATATTTTTTTATGTAACATTTATGTAATCTAAAGCTTCTTTTAAAATATTTTAAAAAATAAAAAACTATTTGAAAGTACCCTGGGTTCCAGGCTTTTGCTCCCTGAAAGTACAGTTTTGTAAGTAAATGCATTTATCTGGTTTGTGTGCCCAGAATGGTGGCTTTGGCATTTTAAAGTGAGGTGTCACATTAGAAGACTATATATTCAACAGTGAAAAATAATTAGTAAATCATGGTCCTGAAGGAAAATTTCATAGTCTTGAGAAAGTTCATTCTTGATCATAGTCTATTCTCTGAATAGTTTTTAGAGAACTGGTTTTTCTGTGTGTGTGTGTGTGTGTGGTTTTTTTAAGTCTATTCTTGAAATCTTTTTCAACCTTTATCTTGGCAGGTCCCAATGAATCAAGTTCCCTCGGGTTTCAAGGTAAAAGTTGAATATTAAGATCTTCTAGAAAATTTTTGGCTGGTTTCATGTGAGCAAAAGAGTCATATTTTTTTCCTAATAGAACTCTAAGATGAAATGTGGATTTCCCAAGACACTTGCCTGGGGTACAGAGAGAACTTATAAAGCTTCTATTTATGTCCACATTTTATCTCAACCTTTTTAAATTTCTATTTTTGTGCATGCTTAATAATGTTCATGATTTATTAGTTTGGTAAAATATGTAAATATTTTATAAATAAAAATAAATACCTCTACTGGGAGTAAACCCTCAAAGCTTTTTAAATAACAGGGCACACTTCTTCAAGATGTTAAAGACCACAGTTCTCATGATAAAAAGGCTTTGTACGTCCAAGTAAGAGTCAGCAAACATCAGCTACAGGTCAAATCCGGTCCATGGTCTGTTTTTACATGCTTTCCAAACTAAGAGGAAAAAGGGGAGGAAGGAGAATGTGTGATAGAGATTGCAAGTGGCCCATAATTCCTAAAACATTTATTATCTTGCCTTTTACAGAAAATGTTTCCCAATCCCTGCTTTGGAAAATACTCTTCAAAACACTCACAAAATCTTTGAAAGGCAGAGAGAGATTCCCCTTCTACTTTGTTAATGAAATTAGTACAAATGAGAAAGGAGAATGGAAACAGCTTCACTGGTTGGGGCGCATGTTCCAACTATAGATAGTGTCACATCAAAAATAATAATTTGAACGGGGACGAAAAGTCTAAAGCAAGGGCAGCAACAGTGATGTCACCGATATGTTCTTAGAGGATGATGAAAGTTCTTGAAGGGAGGCTTTTACAATGGCCCAAAGTGTTACACAGTTAAACAAGCTTCATTCTATGAGAAAGAAGCAAGTAAGCAAAAAGTTGACAATAGTGAGTTTTATAGCAATGTCTATAATACAGCATTTCATAATGTCTGATGCTCAAAAAGTTATTCTGAATCATCAAAATTAGGGTAAATTCTTTTCAGTATCCTTTGATTAAAGAGTGAGAAATATATTTTAGTAACATTTACACCAGAGAAAATATCTGGAAAAAATATATTCCTCAACGTAATAGATTAATTCACATCCAAGAAGCTAGCCTACACAGAATGGCTTGATCCCAGCTGACCAATCTTTGATAATATCAAGATGGAAACAGAAGCTTAAAGCCAAAATGCTGAGAGCCAATTCATTGAAGGTGCCCCTTAGTACCTTGTTAATGAAGAAGAAGAAATTAAAATATAAAGTAATTAGACTACCTATGGTAGAAGCAATAAGGCTGTCCAGTAGGCCTATTAACTGTGATGTGTTCATTCCATTCCATTTTAGAGTTCACCAAGTAGGCTATTCATAAAGTCTAAAATCTGGAAGCTGGGAATATACTTATCCTTTGACCACTGGATCAAGTAGAATTAACCTTTTCAAATTTAAATATAAATGCCTAATAAAAAGTGCATACTGTCTAGAGTCTGTGGCTGCCAAGACCGAAAGTTTTTATTGCTCACTGAAGCACCACATTAAAGCATGAGCAGCTGAAACACAGAGACAGTGTCTGTGGCACACACAGCCAGTCAGCTAGCCAGTATTCATTCCCTCTTTTACCTTACTCTCCGGTTTTAGCTCTTTAGCCAGAGTGGGGGAATTAGGGTGGTTATCTTAAAGGCACAGCAACCAAGTGTGCAAAGTCTTAGACTGCCGCTGATAAAACTGCTTAGCTAGATGTTTCAGCCCTTCAGTGGAAATATGACGTGTAAGTAGTTGGTTGATGGACCTGGGGATCCTCCACTGGTGCAAGGAACTGATTATGCTCTATCTGCTGCTTCACAATAGGCCAAGCCTGGAGATGGAGTGGGGATCCCACCTGGGACTTATTGCAACCACTCACAGCACCATCAACTTCTCCAGGAGCTGTCTCTTTTTCCAGCGCATTCAGGTGGGTTTTCAGTTCTTCCTGCCACTCCGTAAGTTTTTGAACTTGGGCTTGCACAGCCAAAATTTCCTTGTGCTGTTCCCGTAGCATAGTCAGGAACAACCAGGACACTTTTTCAACCCATTCCTTCTGGGATGGGGGTAACGCAGTTCCCAAAGATTCTAGCACCTGTGCAATAGACTCCAGGGTGGGATGAACGGTATCCCAGCTTTCCAGGGCGGCCCACTGCTGGAGAATTGCCACCACCGAATACTAAAGGCCAAAGGGGTCACATCCTGCCCCCATCATGCACTGTTGGGTCCCCCAGGGCTGAAGATCCTCTCACAGTGCTCGGAGGATCCTGCCGACTATGCCAAATGTCGGGCCCCAGTTCTTCAGCTAGAGTGGAGTAGTCAGGGCCTGTTAGCAAAGAAAAAAGCACGTGGAGCTGCGGGGGAGTTTATGAATATTGAGTTTATTCTATGTTCTTTCCCTTCTTTTGCTCTTTCTCTGCTTTCTCCTGCTCCTTTAAGCTTCTTTCGCTCTCCCCACTCCTCTGTTTATATAGGAGCTGCTTTTATGTTGCAACTATCAGAATATATGATTGGCTCTTACAGTGGCATACCTATCATGGTGCATGTACTGATTCGCTGGCATGTATGTTGGTCAGAATCAAGTTCATTCCCCGGAAAAAATAGGTATCCAGGATGCTTAAGCTGTTTAACTACTGGGCACTAGCTACCCCTACGCTTGCTAACATAACTCCAACTTTGTTTGGGAAATAGTGTGTCTAATTTAAAATATCCAATCTCCAAGCCTCCATATCAGCAAAGAATGGTCATGTAACCTAGAACCTGCCAATTCTTATTTGGATGAAGTCTCTGAGAAGGACCTTTCCTCCAGAATGAACCTACAAAGCTTGCAAATAGAAGGCTTTTTGCCCTTCCAACTTCTTCCTCCCTGGAAAGCAGATTTAGGCCTAGGGGAATAGCAACCATTTGCCAATGTAAGGAGGGCAGGGAGTGAGAAAGCAGAGCAGGCCTATCCCTGGCTGCCTTAGTGAGGAGCTGAACCAGTCGGGACTATTTATGTTATCTTCTTTGTTATGTAAGAAAATAAAACCCTTACTTTTTCAAGCTATTGTGGATGAACTTTTCTGTTACCCTCAGCCAAATATGGTCCTAACTTTTACAATTGTAGGAGTCCTGGCACCACCCACCATCAAACAACAAATGTGCCAAAGACAGCAAGATGCAATAGGGAGATAAAGTGCAGCTCTCTTCAAGCCAAAACATCCACTTGAAAAGATAACTAGAGAGTGTGAATCCTGCTTGAAGAAGGTGGATGCTAGATACAGTGATGTAAAGTGTTTTATTTTTTTCATTTTTTATTTTTTAAAGATTTATTTATTTATTTCTCTCCCCTCCCCCGCAGTTGTCTGTTCTCTGTGTCTATTTGCTGCATCCTCTTCTTTGTCCGCTTCTGTTGTTGTCAGCGGCATGGGAATCTCTGTCTCTTTTTGTTGCGTCATCTTGTTGTGTCAGCTCTCCGTGTGTGCGGCGCCATTCTTGGGCTGCCTGCACTTTCTTTCACGTGGGGCAGTGCGGAGGCTTGCTCGGTCGGTAGAGGTGGGGTCTGGCTGTGGACGAGGGGTCGGTCCAGCTCTGGACGAGGGGTCGGTCCCGCTTGGGATGAGGGGTCGGTCCCACTTGGGACGAGGGGTCGGTCCGGCAGCAGACGAGGGATCGGTCTCACAGGGGTTGCGCGGTTCGGCTGACAGGGTCGCCCAGCGAAGCTGGCGACGAAGGGGTTGCCCGGAGAAGCAGGCGACGAAGGGGTCGCCCGGAGAAGCAGGCAACGAACTGGGGACAAGGGAGGCCAGGCCCTTGTCGGGGGCTCTCAGGACTGGAGGGCGCACGGCAGAAGAACTACCTCGGAGACAAGGTAAACACGCAAGTCCACTTTATTGAGGGAGAGGCACCAGTTTTATAGGGGCTGGGGAAGGCTGATTGGTCGAAGCCACGCCCTGTTCTGATTGGTTGCCAGTGAAAGGTCAGTGGGCGGTACTGGACGGGGGAGGGGTGGTGGTTAGGGATTGGCTGTCGCTGTTGCTGGGGGAAGGGGCAGGGTTTAGGGATTGGTGGCTGCTGTTGCTGGGGTGGAGGGCAGACTTGAGTTTTCCCGCCCACGCCTGGCTGTTGCTGCTGTCGGGGGAGGGGAAAAGGGCAGACTTGAGTTTTCCGCCCACGCCTGGCTGTTGCTGCTGTCGGGGGAAGGGAAAAGGGCAGACTGGAATTTTCCGCCCTGCGCCTGTGCAGGGAGAAAGAAGAAGAAGGGTGCCGCCCCACAGGCATCGTGTGGCACCATCCGGGAGGAGGGGCGGCCGCGGAAGCATGGCTGCCGAGAAGGGGAGACCCGAGGGCACTCTGTGCCCATGCCGAGCTCCCTTCAGGGGTGGCGGTGAGTCCGACCAGCCACCCTATTATGGGGGCAGCAGCTTGGCCTGCCGCGGCTGCTCCCCCGCCAGGCCAGCAAACCACACTTCAGCCCGAGGGGTGACCGCAGGGCAGCTCTCCTTATAGGGCACACTCCTTGCGCATGGGGCTGCCCTACACCGGGGACACCCCTGCGTGTCAGGGCACTCCTTGCGCACATCAGCACTGAGCATGGGCCAGCTCCACACCGGTCAAGGAGGCCCGGGGTTGAACCGTGGACCTCCCCCGTGGTACGCGGATGCCCTAACCACTGGGCCAAGTCCGCTTCCCTAAAGTGTTTTAAATATGCTATCTAATTTAATCTTTCAAACCGGAAAATACTACTCTGCTTTTTACAGAGAGGTTAAATAATTCACCTAAGATGACACATATTGGAGAACAGACTTCTACCATCCCCCAGGGGAGGAGCCAAGTATGTCAACCCACTCCCTGATTTGCAGGTGTCAGGATCACCAGAAGCACATCTCACACAGACACTGGATGGACAATGCTTTACCCAAATAGAGAAAAGATAGAACCTGATATAAATTTGAGAGTTTCCTAAATTCTGTGTTCCTCAGATGTGACACATACCCCTGTGTGCACGGTATTCACCTGGGCCCATGTCTGCACCACCCCCCTGGGACTTGGGGGTAAGGGCAAACTGATGTAAACATTAAGTTCATGCATAAACTGTCTAAATCAGGGGTTCTTAACCTTTTTTTTCCATGGACCCCTTTGCCAGTCAGGTGAAAACCACAAACCCCGTCTCAGAATGTAGCGACTGTTTTATGACATTCAACATCAACATGTCTTTAAGTTAAATTTTAGGATTATTCAAAATCATGTTTAACAACTTTCCCAGAATTTCAATGCCAATTAACCTAACAGTTCAACATCTGTTCAAATGGTCATTTTTGGCAAACATTTAGAAATTCGAGTTTTCCCATAGCATCATAAAACCATCTCTACCATCCTTACCAATCTTTTTGCAGGCAGTTATCCATTGCACTCTGAACATGCTAATCAAAATAAAAATCATACCAAGTCTACACTATACTGTGTATTATTTAATAAATACATCACACCCACACCACCACAACCTTACAAGAATTTTTTTTTTTAAATTTTCAATTCAAGCTCACAGACCCCCTGAAATCTTTCCATGGATCCCTTGGGGGCCATTGACCCCTGGTTAAAAATACCTGGTCTAAATCCATTTGTGCTTCTTGTCTCTTTACCAAAGGAATCTATGGAAGTGTGGCAAGTCAGACTAGTGGTGGCAGTGATCATTGCCATTTAGAGTCTCCTTGACTGCTTGACAATAGGCAGGAAGTATTTAGGTAATGCACTTGAGATATAGCTGAATGTGTTAGAAAAATCAAGAACTTCCTTTTCATTTGCTTCTCACTACTCTTTTAAAGATACAAATTATCCCAAAACAGTAGTTCTCAATCTTTCAGTATTTGTCACACTCATGAATACCAGAATTTTGGGAGAATACTTGAAGCAAATAAATACCAAAATCATCATCAAAGTCACTAACAATAATATAGCAATCACTATTACAATATAACAATGTCTCACAGCTACCATAAAAATTTCCCCAAATAATCTAAGCCCCTTCTCAATTTAGAGGTGGCATGGACATTGCCATCCCAGGGTGCTCAGGATGGAGGAATAAAATATGGGTTAGAGTGGACTTACTGGTATTTTACTATAGAATTATTGTGACTCTAGCAATGGAAGAAATTATATCATTGATGTGGAGACAGTGGCCACTGGAAGTTTTGAGGGCAGGGAGAGGGAAGAGGAGATGTGATATTGGGGCATTTGTGGGACTTGGAGTAGTCCTCAATGATATTGTAGGGACTGATGCAGGACATTATAACCCACTGAATGGACTGGGAGAGAGTATAAACTACAGCATAAACTGTAATCCATGCTGTGTAGCCATGTTCCAAAATGTACTCATCAAATGCAATGTATGTACCGCACTAAATAAAGAAGATGTCAGTGTGAGAGGAATGGGGGGTGTGGGGAGTGGGGTATATGGGAACTTCTTGTATTTTTTAATGTAACATTTTTTTGTGATCTATGTATCTTTAAAACATTTTTTTAATTCCCCAATTATAATATCATTTATTCCTTTGTAGCCTCTCTGTGATTATTTGAATAGAACATTCTCCTGCCCTAACTATATCATCTTATATCCTCACCATGCAAAGTTTTCACGTGTTCCAATAAGCCTGTGCTCTCTATTTAATGCCAGTTTTATGTTTATTAAACTGCTTCACACAGCCCATTCACTCAACTGCACTACCTCTCACCAAGTTCTGACAATATTCAGTTGTAGCAAAGACAAAAAAAAAAAAAGGTTATACTTTGATCAAAATCTTGTGTCATGTAGTTTGGTGAAGCATTTGGTATACCTCTGTGCCCTATCATGTGGGATGAGAGCCTAGTGGCCCTGGACAGCACATCAACATCCACTAAATGGTCCCTGTAGGCAGAGAGTGATATTCCAGGCACAGTGAGAGATATTTTTAAATGGTCCCTGCTATCAAAGACATAATATATTTAGGAAAAGAGGACAGATATATGTGAAACATACAAAAAGCACATCTATAAACAATATCATTACAAGAACCAATTACTCTGGTGGAAATAAATCTCAGTCCACCATTGGAGTCCACAGAACACATTGCATTTCTTTATTTTCTTTCACTAAACATAAATCCAAATCCAAATATCCATCCTGCTGGGTTTTCCCTCTCACAAAAATGCACAGAGGTGATGAGTCAAACAGGACCAAAAGGTAGGGGAAAACTCCCTAATTACTGCTGAGATTCTCATAGTCTTAACTAAGAATATCCCTTCATGTCTGTGGGTTCTGCTGATTCCAGGCCACACTTGGGACATGTGGTTCTTTGGCAAGGCTAGGGGGCACCATGCCCAAAATGAACCTCCCTGAGTGAACCATGCAGACTTTGTCTCTGAGAACAAAGTTAGTTATTTTCCATGTGTAAGTGCCATGGAATACACCAACTGTGGACCCACCACCTCTTCTCTTTATCCGTCAGGGTGATCTGATCCTTTCTCTCTTTCTCACCTTCCCTCTCTCTACTTATCCCTTCTCTTAGACTCCTGGTGTGGCAGTTTGTTATTAGTTATGAATTACAAAGAGAGTTATTGATTATGTTTATAAACTGGTCTGTTTGTCTGGGCATTATGCCCTTTGATTGATTTAAAGTCAAAGGCTTTACATTTACTTGATTAAATCAGGAATTGGGCTTTCATTCAACCATGTTAGCAGAGCGTGCACAGTTGAGTCCCCACCCCCTTGGTGGGCTGATGAAACAGACTCTTACACCAAAGTAAATACACAGAAAAAGGCACAGCAGAAGAGAGAACTTGGTTTTGACTCTGGAGCCCCCTAGAGAGATGAGCCATTTGCCTGATAGTTTACAGCTGACTTTGTGAAGAGAGCAGAGTGGTTGAGATCGCCCAGAAAGAAATGAGCCCTCCAGCCTACAGCTGAGATCGGAAGAAGCTGGACCCATGGAGTCTTAAGAGGAAGGCTGAACCCTCACAGACACTGCCTGTCATCTTGTTTCAACATGTGGCAACAGAGTTTTTGGTGAGGAAGTAACCTTGAGTTGGACTCTTTAGGGCCTTGTAACTGTAAGCTTTTACCCCCAAAAAAATACCCTTTATAAAAGCCAACAAAGTTCTGGTACTTTGTATCAGCACTCCCTTAACTGACTAATACACCTAGCATCATCTCAGTTATAACAACTAACAATTATGTGGTGCTTATGTGTCAGGGATTGTTCTAGTGCTTTATTACAGTCCCTCATTTAATCTTCACACAACTCTATGAGATGGCACTATTATTTCCCCATTCCACAATTGAGGAAATAGAAGCACAGAGAGGTGACTTTGTCCAAGGTCATATAACTAGCAAAACTAGCTGTTTGTGTGCTGTGTGCTAGTTTTGGCCTCTACTAATGGTGAGAGGAATCACTGACTTCAAAAAATGTCTGCCTTTCCACATTCTCCAGTGGGCACAATTGCTGTGGAAGTTTCCACACAGAATGTACACCATAGACAAAGGTAGGACATAAATTTATTCTATTTTTTTTTCCTTGGTGTTTTACCATAAATTAGAATCAGCTGTATTTTAAATGCCATTTTAAAAACTTTAGAGTGTTCTAGTATTTCTTTAACTTGGAGATGGTTTGGGTTTTAAATAACATGATCGGACATAGAAGGTTTAACTTGATTGTTCAAAAGCAAGGAACATTCAACTTTCTGGATTTACCACTCAATTTTATCTAGATGCTGGAAAGTTGGATAGCTATCCTGTGGCAATGGTTAACCAATATGAATTTCTGATTTTGTAAGAATCAGGTTCAAGAATATTTGGCTCACAAATCCCCTGACCCCAAGATTTCCGATCCACATCCACAGGAAATTTCAAATAACATTCAAATGAAAAGCAATCTCCTTAACTCCCAGAAAGAAACATTTCTTTGATGGTTCCTACTCTTCCAGGACAGAGGAAAGATGGAAATAATGAAGTCAGTTTCTTTTTCTCTCCCTCACTGTGTGTGTGTGTGTGTGTGTGTTTAGTTTTCCAGAATGGTGCCAATGCAAAGTACCAGAAATGGGTTGGCTTTTATAAAGGGGATTTATACCGGGTAAAAGTTTACAGTTCCAAGGCTGCGAAAAGTCCAAACCAAAGCACCATAAGAGGTGCTTTCTCACCCGTGTCTGATAATGTTGATTCTGTTGTCCAGGCAAGTAGAAAGCAAGATGGCCGCTGATCTCTGCCAAAGTCTTAACCTTCCTCTCCTTCCCCTCTGGGCTCCCCGTCTCCTCTTGAGCTGTTCTGTAGGGCCAGGCTCTTGGGGGCTTTGTGCTTGAGGATCCTCTAGTCCTCTCTCACATGCCAGGATCAAAAAAGGCAGTTTCCTTTTCCTGTGTCTGTGTGTCTCTCTTTCTTTGTCTTCATTTTTATCAGACCCAGCAAGAGGATGGAGATTCAACATGAAACATGCCCCACTGACATAGTGCAATCAAAAGCCATAAAATGATCTTATCAAGTAATCTAATCAAAGGACCCTCAACCAGATTTAATGCAATCAAAGGACATCACACCCATAGGAATAGATTAGCTCAAAAACATAATCTCTTTATTTTTGAGATTCTTAAAGTAATATCAAAGCTGCCACAGGGTGTGTCTAAGGAATTTTTTAGCTATGCCCAAATGAATACACTTTTAACTATATTTCCAAAAAAGAGAGAAATCTGGAATTTGTTTTCATCTAAATGAACACTGAAAAATCAAGACTTGTTTATCTCCTGACAATTCATCCAACATGATCAAATATGAAAATGATATAAATTTCCTGTGGCACAATTTTCTTATTCCCGGTAACAACTATTATGAAGCAGCCTTCATTTCTAACAGGGAAATATAAAGCCTGATGGGTATTTCAAGAGGAAAAAACAACAATTGATTCACTCTATCAAAACCTGTCATGTAACAGCTGAGACCTGGCACTACCACCAACAAACAACAAATGTGCCAAAGACAGCAAGATGCATTAGGGAGATAAAGCAGAGCTTCCTTCATGCCAAAGTGCCCACTTGAACAGATGAAGAGAGGGCATGAATCCTGCTTGAAGAAGGTGGATGCTGAGAAGGAAGTAGTGACTCTGCCACACTGGGCAGTAATTGAAAGTGTCGATCTCATTCCAGACCCTATGGGACAGGGCAGCTGTGATGTGTCTTTTGACTTTGATACTTGGAGCCAAGTCATCTTTCTCATTAGGCCCTTTAAATGCCACCTGGCCATGCTGAGAAATCTTCTGTGACACAAAGAAGTATTTCAGTGTTTTCCAAAGAAAGGTGTAGTAAAAAGCTAAACAAAGACAGTGTTAACACATTGCAAAACTCTAACTGGCCCCTGACACATTATCCTTTAGTGTTGTCACAGATTATAGCAGCGCAATCTGAAAACCTAAGTGCAAATTTATAGAACAGTTTGGCACGTTTTCCCTTCTGTCATTGCTGGGAGAATTATTCATGTGCTGAGGCTAACTATGCATGCAACTAAGCTCTGAATGGCATCTTTTAAGCTCAGATCAAGAATCTGGTACCTGGTTTCTCAGGTCCCCGATGTAGGGCAGTCAGAATATGTTTCAATCCATCTATTACCATAAATCAGACAAAAAGCTTCCCAAGAAAGATACTCAGAGCAGAATTTTATGAACTTCTTAGATCACAAAAGGTTACTTATTTTATCAGAGGCCTTGACTCTATCCCAACCTCCTTGGGCCCCTTAGCTCACTATCCTAGATAAGGGACCAGAAGAGAGAAAAGAAATTAAGACCTAGGTGAGGTATGGTTGAAGTGATTGCTGTTAATGCATCCTCTGACAGTGAAAAGCAATGAAATGCTAATTATTTAGCAATTAACCATGCTGTCCCTTTAATCAGAAGTATGCGACATTAAGGAAAAATTTTACCAAAATATTTTCTGACTTGATTGAGATGACTATCAACCCTAAAAGTAAGGTCCATTGGGGCAGATCCTCTGATTGGAGTGTTGGTGAGTTGAGGCAATTTCTATAAGCACATTCTGGGTCATGGTATTAAGATTTATGTGATTTTAAATCACTTTATGGCAGCAGTTCTCTAAGTGTGGTCTACAGACCCTTTAGGAATTCTCAAGACTCTTTAAGGGGCCCATCAGTTCAAAACAATTTTCACAAGAAGTTTGCCTTTTTTGCAGATTAATATTGCACTGAAGGTACAACAGCAATAGTATGTAAAGTTTTTGGTGCCTTAGCCTGAATCAGACATTGCATTCTTCTATATCACACACCAACAGAGAGAAAACAAAAACAAAAAGCTAATTATTTGACTTAAAGATGTCTTTTTACTAAATCTCAACTCTTAAGTTCATGTATTTTTTAATATTTCATGTGACAAAATACTCAAAAAGTCCTTCTGCTGCATACCAAAGTATAATGGTTATCCAAGGAAAAACAATACATGATTATTTGAATTGTGTGGTAAACTAGCTGGCCAGGATATTTCAATCAATAACATAATGCAGAAGACCAAGGAAAATGGTGTAGGCCATTTACTCCTTCAACTAGTACTGTTTTACTCAATGGTCTTCTTTTGTTGTTGTTTTCTTTTAACTTTTAATGAAGAGTACCAAACCAAGTACGTTTCATGAAGAAAAGCAGAAAAAATGTTCAGTAATCCACACACAATTTGATCTAAAAAAAATTCTCTTCAGATAGTTCCTGAGGCTTGAGAAAATAAGTTTTTCTAATCACATGCTTCATGTAAAATAAAAGGTAAAGCTGTACATACGTGTTTGATTTTAACAGTGGAACCATATGAAAAACAAAACAGTGAGGCAGCTAAACAAAGGAAAACAAAACCAAAAATGCCTTTGTAAACAAAGCAATTCCACCTATAGCCTCTGTCACTTTTACCACTTAGTGGGGTAAAATGTCCAATAAAATGTAAAATGCAGCATACGCAATCATGTCATCTAAACACTTTCCATGTAACTTATTGCAAATTGCACTTGACAGTTCACCACAACACTGGAAAACTGGCCCCTTGTTGGTTCACAGTCCTTGAGCCCCAAATTTAAGTCACCAGTAACATGACCTGGATAAAAAGTTTGCAGCTGTGCTCAACCAGCTAGCTCCACCTTCTGGGTGTGAGCAACCCTGGACACCACTTGATCTTGTTCCTTTGTGGGACTCTCATCCTCAGGCAGGTAGTCTGGCAGGTCTGTGTTTTGTTCTACTTCTACAGCAGTATCTTGGAATGGGACCAGCATCTCTTCTCCACTCACTTTTCACAACTTGCTGTGCATTCATAACCTTGGTTGAAGCTATTGCTGATGCCAAAGCCTCTGCTTTCAAATCTTAACGGATTCATACCACACATCTTCGAACAACCATTTGAAAAGTAAAGCCCTACAACTCCTTTAATTTTTAAAAAGGCCTCTTCACACAGATTTCTCCAAGAAGCAAACAGAATGAGACATGATGGAGATGGTGGAATGAGACCCTCCTGGGTTTCATGCCCAAAAAGAAAAAACTGGCAGAACCATCTTTTTAAAAGCTCATATCATCAAGACCATCTATATGCAAAACGACTGTTCTGGCACATTTGTTTGTGGTTCCCAGAAAAAAGCTGAGCTTTCCTTTGTAGTGAATTCATTTCATTGAAACTCTCACTATCTGCCATACTGGAGGATTGAAGAATGTCATAGATTTCAGAGGCCACCAGTTTTGTTTCTCTCAGTGTCGTAGTCTTTTGTGTAACATTTTGCAAGTTTAACATCATACCCAGTTCTCCTTTCATTTTTCCTCTGTTAGCACGATATTCTGCCAAATATCGAAGAGCCAGCGGACTAGGTAGAGGGACTCAGAGGGCGTGGAGCAAGCCCCTCCACTCCAGCGGCGGCCTCAGAGGTAGCAAAAGACCAGACTAACCTAAAGAGCACAGGCTCGGAGGCGCAGAAAGGGAAGGCGCTACTCAATGGTCTTCCCGGTCTAGACTGATGCAATCGCCATCAGCTCTCCTTTAAAGCTGAATGATACGTTGTCTAGTTTACAATCATTCTTAAAAAAAAAAAACAAAACAAGAACAAATAACAGTTTGTCTTAGTATTCTAGGGCTGCTGTAACAAAGTACCACAAACTAAGTGGTTTAAAATAAACAAAATGTATTGTCTCACAGTTCTGGAGGTCAGGTCTGAAGTCAGGATGCAGGGAAAACTCCTTCCTTGCCTCTACTAGCTCCTGGGGGTTGCTGGCAATCCTTGGCTTTTCTCGACTTGTATTAGTAGTTGCATCACTCTAATCTCCACCTTCATTTTCACACCCTCTTGTCCGGGTGTCCTTCCTCCTCTTAATATGAGGACACCAGTAATATTGGAATAGCACTCATCCTACTTTAGTATGATCTCATGTTAAATTAAATACATCTGCAAAGGTCCTGTTTCCAATAAAGTCACTTTCACAGGTACCAGGACATGGGACTTCAACATATCTTTTTGGGAAACACAATTCAATTCAAAACAAAGCTTTATTGATAAATAATTAATATATCATACAACCCATCCATTTAAAGTGTAAAAGTCAATGTTTTTTAGCATATTCACAGAATTGTACAACCATCACCACAGACAACTCTAGAACATTTTTATTACCTCCAAAAGAAACCCTCATGCCCATTGGCAGTCACTCACCACTTTCTCCTCATCTCCCCAGCCCTAGGCAACCTCTAATCTACTTTCTATAGATTTGCCTGTTCTGGACATTTCATATAAATAGAGTCATATAATATCTGGTTGTGACTGGTCTTTCACTGAGAAAAAGATTTTGAGGTCCATACATCTTGTAGCATGAATCTGTACTTCATTTATTTGTATTGTCAAAATAACATTTCAATGTATGGACATATCACATTTTATTATTTATTCATCAGTTGAAGGACAGTAGGGTTGTTTCCATTTTTCAGTATTATGAATAATGCTGGCATGAACATTCATGTTCAAGTTTTTGTGTGGGTGTATGTTTCATTTGTAGGTATATACCTAGGAATAGAATTGCTGGGTCTTATGAAAACTCTACTTTCTAGCTTTTGAGGAACTGTCAGACTAAAGTGTCTAATCATTCCTAAAATTTTTCAGCATTGATTAATTCTTTCATTCAGGAAATATTTATTGAAAACCTATTATGCCCTATTCAACAACTAGATATTAGTGATATAACAGTGCACAAAATAAGAAGAGACACTAGCATCATGGAAATTATAACATAGCAGGGAACACAAACAATATCATAATTTCGGGGGTGATTACAGTTATAGGAAAAATATAGGGTACATAGTACCATAACAGAGAGACCTAACCTATTCTAGATGCCTGGTAAGATCTCCCTGAGGAAAAAATGTTTAAGATGAGATCCAAGTGAAGGGTTAGTATTGGGGATTGAATCATATACCCCACAAAAGATTTGTTCAAATCTTAATCCACATTCCTAAGGGCGGGGAGGAAACCAATTTGTAAATAGGATTTTCTAAAGATATTATTAGCTAACGTGTGACCAAATTGAATCAGGATGAGTCTTAATCCATATTACTGGAGGTCTTATAAATAAAAGCCAGAAGTCAAAGGAAGTCACAGGAGGAGACAAAAAGCAATACCACTTGATTAAAGACTGCCTCACCAGAATACTACTGACTCTGGGAGAAAGCAAGGCCTTGCTGACATCTTGATTTTGGACTTCTAACCTTCAAAACCGTGAAAGAATAAATGCTTGTTGCTTAAGCCAACCATTGTGTGGTATTCATCATAGAAACTCTGGCAAACTGAGACAGTCAGAATGAACTTGGCAAATAAAGGGAAAACGTTTGGTACAAAGGGACAAACTCATAGAAGAGCCTACAAGTAAAGAGGAAGTATGTTCCATTTGAGGAACTAAGAGAATTCAATGTGATTAGAAACTATATAGCATGTAAGGTGGAATGGGATAAAAATTGTCCCTGGAGAGGTGGACAGGAAATACTGGATGGCTTTTAATAGGTCAGTGACATGATTAGATTTGTGTTTCTGAGAGAACACTCATTTCTATCTGGAGAATGGATTGGAGGGGAAATAAACTGGGAGCTTGAGATCAGCTCAGAATTTATAGACAATGATAGTAAATAAGTTATGATGGCCTGGTGGTAGTAGGCCTGGAGATGTCTACATTCTAATCTTTGGAACCTGCAAATATATTACCTTACATGGTATGGAGAAAAGAGTTAGCATAATAGGCCTAACCTGCTACCCTTGAAAAGACCTGCTTGCAGGGAAGGCCCTTGGCTTGTATTTGGGAACTTAGATTTCAGGAAGGTTCCCACCATTAACAATGGCTCACAGATTCTAAACTATGGTGCAAACTGTATGGTTAGGCTGAACACCTGCTGTGTAGTTTGAGAATATCTGTACCCAAGAAAGTCCATTCCTATGGGTGCGAACATATTCTAGGTGGGAATTTGGATCAGGTTACTTCATGTAAAGGCATTTTGGTTACTTCAGTAAGGCATGGCCCAGGGTGGGTCTTAATCCTCTTACTGGAGTCCTTTATAAGAGAATGAAATTCAGGTAAAGAGAGGGAAAGTCACTAAAGCCAGAAACTGAAAGCAGGGAAACTCAGAAGAGACGGGAAAGACCAACAGACACCACATGTGCTTTGCCATATGACAGGGGAGTCCAGGATCACCAATAGCCAGTCTTCAGGAAGAAAGTATTACTCAATGATGCCTTAATGTGGATATTTTCATGGCCTCAGAACTGTAAGCTTATAGGTTAATAAATCGCCATTGTAAAGGCCAACCTATTTCTGTACCTTGCATCTCAGCAGCATAGCAAACTAAAATACCTGCTTTCCTATGTGTTAGGCAGAGGCTGCCTAAGTGAAGGCTGGATGTTGAGTCTCTAACAAGTTCCTTGGTTGCCAACATTTCACATGTGTTGTCAGAACTTATTGCTGGGGAATTAAGCATGACCTGTGTGACTCCACTGGGAGACTGGAAGAAGATCCTTGGAAGCTTGTTGTCCCTCTCACTTTGTCCCAACTTCCTTTTCCTTTTGCTGGTTTTATTTTGGATCCTTAATATCTGTAATAAATCACAACTGTGAGTAAGACTATAAATTTTGTTCTGTGAGTCTTCCTAGCAAATCACTGAACCTGAGTACTGTCCTGAGACCTCCTAATGCACATAGCAAAATTGATTTGTGATTAAGAACCTTAAGATGGGAAAATTATCCTAGATTATTCAGGCAGGCCCAAGGTGACCAAAACAGAACTTGGAGTGATGCAATTTCTGACTATGAAGATGAAAGAAGGAGCCACAAGTCTAGATGGTAGAAAAGGCAAGGAAATGGAGTCTCCCCTAGAACCTCCACAAGGAATGCAGTCCTGCCAATACCTTCTTTTTACCCTTTATGAAACCCATTTTGGACTTTGGACCTCCAGAACTGTAAGATAATAAATTTGTGTCTAAGCCATTAATTTGTACTAATTTGTTACAGCAGCACTAGGATACTACTACAGATCCTTCTAAGACCATGAAATTTGGGAGACAAAAATATAAACATCCAATATTTCCCAAAGATTTCAATTACCAGCTCTAACTACTGGATACTATTCAGTTCATTTTTATTTTTTCCCAAAGCTTATGGATAGTAACAATATTTATGAATAATCAAAAAGTAAAATTTCAAGGGATACCTTATTACAGATCAAGAAAATTTGAGTAAAACTAGCATCCTGGATATTTTCCAACATTTATCACAAATAACAACACTGTACAATTCCTAAGGATAAATGACAAACCAGTTTAACAAAATCATGTGCCAGAAAACATTAAGTACTGTTTTAATACTTATTTCAAACATTTTTGGATATTGGGAAAAAGCCCTAGCTGGCTGGCAGTTTATCAGGTTAGAAAACTCTGATGGGTCTTTCTGATTTAAACTAGAAAGTAACATGACGTTAATGACTGTGAGGCAGAGTTAATTGATGGACTGGTCAATAATACATATAAAACAAGGCTTCCACTACCAGCAAAACAGGTGTCTGGTTGATGGAAAGGCAAAGTTAGACAATACAACTGCCTTTAATTTCACAGTCTGTGATTCTTCATAAAACTTTTAAAGATCAATTATGTCCTATCAATGTTAGATCCAAGCCAAACTAAGTGATTTATGTACAAATACCCTCACACATGGAGCAACTGTTGATTGAGTAACTTATCTTTATTAAATATGAACTCAGGAGATTATATTGGGAAGCAATTTAAACTTACGACTTTCTCTATGCTTTTTAATTCACCTCCACTTTGTTTTAAAAATATCCACTTTAAATAACTATAGGACAAGAGATATTGCTTTTATTTTAGAACCAAATTAAACAGAGTAGTTTAATGCAGTAACTCAAATATGTCCATAAAATTTAGGTGGTATTATATTCAATACAGTTTTTCAAAATAAGAACTTTCAATGGTGCTGCATGGCAATGAAAATTTTAGTCCCTTAGAGTAGGCTTCATTTTTTCTATCTACAAATGCTTATACAGCATCTGCCACTATGTGGGAGTCACAGCGCTAAGCACAGGTGAATAAGGAACTGCCTCTGATCTCAAGGAGGACATAGTCTAAGAGTGCAGACTGACACATGAACAGATAATTATAAAAGCAGGATGGAAAAATACAGTGATTGAGATAAGCAATAGAGAGTTCCCTACCCCAGTCAAAGGGTAACAGGGAAGTAGTCTGGATCCAGGGCCACCTGATATGAGCCTTGAAAACTGTTATGGGTTGAATTGTATACCCCCAAAATATATGTTCAAGTCCTAATCCCCTGTGAACGTGGTCCTATTTGGAAATAGGATCTTTGTGTAAATAGGATCAATTAAAATGAGGTTAAATGGATTAGGGTAGGCCCTAATCCAATATGACTCAAGCCCTTATTAGAAAGGGAGAAGTAGACATGTTCAGATAGAAGAGGGGAGAAACACTTTGGGATGGCTGAGTCAGAGAATGCCATGGATTGCTGGTAAGCCATGGCCAGGAAACAAAAGAGAGGCATGGAACAGATTCTTCCCTACATATTTCAAAGGAAGCATGACCCTGTCGACACTTTGATTTCAGACTTTCAGCCTTCAGAACTGTGGGGCATTCAATTACTGTTTTTTAGCCACTTAGTTTGTGGTACTTTTTTTACAGCAGCCCTAGAAAACTAAGGTGACAACTAAGCAGGAATTACATAGACTCCAGCAGATGGGACTCAGTAAAGACAAAAAAGAATTACAACTGCCTAGTGTGTGTAACAAACCATGAGCAGCTACTGTTGTGGAAGGTGGATCATTTCTTTAACAGTTACAGATCTAAGTTTTATTTGTCTCACAAATTATGTAATAATGTATAGTAGCTGGCATGTCATAACAGCATACATTTAGTTGGGGCAAAAGATATTTAAAACTCATTTTTGTTTTGATAGTACCATGTTTAATAGCTCCTTCTGCACAAACCAATCCACTAAGAATTGTTAATGTTTAGTGTCACTTTAACACTTTTCTCAATTTTTATGGTAGTTTTTAAATTGTACCCTGTGTGGTTTTATATTTAAATGTTTAGTCAAAAAGCATCCTAAGTTTTATTTTGGTATACTTCTTAATAACCTAAGATTAAACTCACTGCAAAAGAAAAATCCCTTGGAAATAATATTAAATCCAAAAGGAATCTGGAAAAGTACCCACATGCAGTCTAACATGCCAATAGCATTACTAAATCTTTATTGTCCCCCAGCACTCATACCATCCTGAGCTGTAAATGAGTTGAAGTGTATCTGCAAAATCCACCCTGTGGAGACAGTCAGATTACTAGGAATGTATTCCTGGAGCACACTGCAATGATAATAAACTTACCTGAGCATCACCCTGAAATACCTAGAACTTAAAGGAAAACATAAAGCTTCACAAAGTAACTGGATGCAATAATCCTACCATTGAAAATGATGATAGGTTATATAACCAACTTGTGGATTAATTTACGGATAGCATACATGGAATTAACTATATGCCTTCCCATCATTTATATTCCCAATGACCTATGAGGGAAGAAAAAGAAATCATATCACTGTTAAACATTTTCTTCATTAAAATGTTAAATACAGTATTACAAACAATCTACACATACAATGTAAAGTAATTATGCTTTGCAAAATCTCAGAATACTTTCAGTTCTTTTAACCCATACAAAAATACATGAGGAAAATTGGACTATCATAATTTTTCAGGTACAATTCTTCCATCAGAATATATTGTAAGGAAGAAAAGCCTAGAGATATGAAAAAAAATGAACCTTTTTTTTTTGTCCCAAGATGGAATTCCAAGCTAAATGCAAACCCAGCAAATCTAAGCTTACATTTCACAATTGCATTTGCATCAGGTATAAATCTCAACTGTTGAACAATCCAATCTTTTTGCTAAGGCTGAAATAAGTAGCTAAGGATCAAATAGCGATCAAGCTTTGGATACAAACCATGGTAAAATTTATTTTGCCTATTCAGCAACCACCCAAAAAGGAAAGAAAAGAAAAAGAATAATTGATTGTCTGCTCTGTGACAATGGACAAATTCCTGGAAATACAGACTACAGCATGAAGGGCTGCAAGAAGAATATGAACAAAGAAATTGGAGGGAGAGTTATCTGTGTAGTGTGGAGATAGCTTGACAGAAGAAGGATTTAAACTAAACCGTTTGGGACTCACCAAGCAAAGATGGAGAGAAAAAGGCAGCCCGGGCTCAGGGGTCAACAAAGGCACTGAAGCATGGAAATGCATGGGAGTGACTGGAGAATTCTGTCTAGTCCGGTGCTGCTAGAGCATGAGTGCATGCATGAAAATGTTGGGAGATGGGAGACTAGTGAGGACCACATTGGGCAGAATTATGGATTATACTGAAAGTAAGCTGGAGAACAATATGTAGAAAAATGTGAGGAGAAAGACAGCTCTGGAGGCCGTGTGATAACCTGGAAGCATGGACACAATTAAGGTTTGTGGTATCTGTACAGGTGAAAGCCAAGGAGGGCCTTTACCAAGATGGCAGAAATGCAAAGAAGGAAAGGGATTTGAGAGATATGTCAGAAGCAGAATGAACAGGAACAGGCAACTGAGTAGATACAGAGAGGACAATAATCTTTCCAACATGGAAGTCTGTGATGATGCTATTTCATTTTAAAAAAGGGAACAAAGAAGAAAATGTTATGCGTCTGTATGCTTGAAATTTCAACTAGGCCTAGAGCTGCAGGGTGCCTAAGAGTTACCTCTTAAGAGCCTCCATGTTGCTCAAATGTGGCCATTCTCTAAGCAAAACTCAGCATGTAAATGCATCACCTTCCTCCCAGCATCAGACATGACTCCTGGGGATGAGGCTCCCTGGTTCCGAGGGATTACAACCAAGCACCAGGTGGTGAAGCAATTAGAAAAAGACCTTGAATAAAAGGGGGAATGGTAAAGACAAATTAGTTTCTATGGCTAAGAGACTTCAAAATGAGTCAGGAGGTCATCAGAGGGGTCGTGCTTATGCATATCTCAGCAGGATCTCAAGCACAGCCAAAGTAGATACAACCACAGGTAGTGGTGTTCCTGAGGGCTATGGAGACATCCAGGACTCACGGTCATGGCAGATGGCTCTGGCATTCAGTGCCTTGCCAGGGCCCTACTTTGGAATTTGTGCTTGTGACTGTGATGGAGTTGGACTCAGATGTGACCTCTCTACACTTTCCCCTTCTGTCACTTTTACTGAACCTGTGGTTGGTGTATACTCAGGAGACTTGAATCTCTGGACAGCCCATGTGGTAGCTGGGCTCTGAGTCTCAGCAGACTTGCAACTCCTACTCTCTGGTTCCTTAGACTTACCCAGGTCAGCTAACAGGGAGGTGAGGGTGGTCAACCACTATACCAGGGAACCGAGAGAGTCTACAACTACAAGCAGGAGAATCCCATCCATTGGCCATGTGGGATCTAAGGCCCCTCTCGATTTAGAGGTGGAGTGGACATTGCCATCCCAGGGTCTTCAGGATGGAGAAATAAAATACAGATTAGAGTGGACTTACTGGTATTCTACTATAGAATTATCGTGACTCTAGTAATGGAAGAAATTGTATCACTGAAGTGTAAACAGTGACCATGGTAGTTGCTGAGGGCAGGGAGAAAGAAGAAGAGGTATGATATGGGGGCATTTTTGGAACTTGGAGTTGTCCTCAATGATACTGCAGGGACTGATGCAGGTCATTATATATCCTGCCATAACCCACTGAATGGACTGGGAGAGAGTGTAAACTACCACGTAAACTATAATCCATGCTGTGTAGCAGTGCTCCAAAACGTATTAATCAAATGCAATGAATGTGCCACACTGTTGATGTGGGAGGAGTGAGGAGAGGGAAGTGGGGTATATGGTTACCTCTTATATTTTTAATGTAACATTTTGTGTTCTTTGAATCTTTAAAAAAAGATAATAAAGGATTAAAAGAAAAAAAAGAGTAGATTTACACGGAGAGTAAGTTCAGTATTTTTCTATGTTGGATCTACAGTACCTATAGGATTTCTAAATAGCAATTCTCAGTGTAGGATTTAGGTTGGGATCTGAGAGGAGAGGAACTAAAAATAAGTGATGGTCAGAACTGTGAGAGGCTAAAGAATTTGAAGCCAGGGTCTTTGCCAAAGACTCACTGTCCTGAGTGCCTAGCACACTAACAGACAGCCAGGACTCAATAAACATTGATTTAATTATCATATTTCTGAAAGAACAAACATAAAAGGAAAAGATAAGTTACAAAGATTAGAATCTTGGACACAATTTTATTTAAGAGACAGGCAAAAGTAGAGGTTCCAAAGAAGGAGAACAAGAAAATATCAGAGAAGAGGGAGAGACCCAAGAAGGAGAGACTTCTTGGAAGCCAACAGAGAACATAGTAAGGTTAGGGAACAAAATAAGAAAGAGCAAATTACAAAGAAGAAAGCTGACACCAAGTGCAAATTAATTTTTAAATTTTTTAAAAATTAAACTAAAACCTTATTTAACCTAATGAGAAGAAAAAGATATATATATATTCAGTATATAGACATACTAACTTCACAAAAGTGTACATTTTGAAGAAAGAGAAATTATGTGGTGGTTAGTTGGTTGGTTGGTTGGTTGGTTGGTTGTTTCATTAGTCATACAGATATAAACTTAACTCCAGGGAATTATATGCAGCGGTTGGACAGGGGACAGGATCTATTTCCAGGTAGGAGGGATGACTTACGATTGGTGAATTTTGGAGAAAACACTAAGCCAACAGAATAGATTACCTTTGGGTGCTTTGTTCTGCTCTCAGCCTTGCAGTAAGGCCCTGACCCTGTGAGGGGGTTGTGGTTGTCCAGCTCTTCCAGTGATGGCACAGCCAAGTCTGCCTCAGTCAGCAGTACAGTACAAAAAATTAGGCAGGCACTACATTAGTCATGTTCTCCAACTGAGCTTTCATCAGCAATAAAGCTGATATTCTCTCAAAGTGTCTGATACCTGTATCTCTCAAGGGTGTTACTTATTGGCCCCCTAAAATCCCTCTTCTTTTTCCAATTAAACTTTACCCCATGCCACAATCTTGCATATTTACAAGATTGTGAGCCAAGGTATAACAAATATTAATTGTTCCTGTAGCATATGACTCCAATTCCACCTTCTTGAAACTGTTCTAACCCCTCTAGACTAGACTGAAGTAATCTCTTCTCTGCTACTTATTTGGAACCTTCCACTTACTCCCTGCTAATGTATATTTTCATTTCATATGCATATGTGAATTTCCCACATGAACCTGCAAATTGTTTAAGGGAAGGATCTAAGTTGTATACTTCTATTTGTTCCTTGGCTTCTTTCTTAGTGCCATGCACAGAAAAGTCAATCAATAATTGCAGATATCCAAGCAGTTAGACATCTGCAATGGAAATGGTTTGTGAAACACATTAATCTCACAGTCTACAAGTAACTAACCTCTCCCCTTTCCAGCTCCATCCATGGCAGGATGCACAGCTTATTGCTATGAATCCCTGACTGTCTACTGGGCTGCTCTGCTACTTTGTTAGGTGCCAGTGTATTCTTGAAGCATTTCTTCTGTTCAGTTCACAAAAAATCCCATCCCTTCAATCCACCACACATCAAGGACCCTGGCATCCTGGTGTCATCCATTCTTATTGCATTATTAGCCAAGCATCATGGAATTGTGATAAACTTGGCATGGATGCTTACATAAGGTCTCTGTTTCCAAACCTCTTTGCTAAGGACCATTTTATGTGAAATAAAGCAAACAGGTATGGGGATGAATGCCTTCCTAAAGCCAAAAGAAGGTTGGCTGCTAAGAAACCCAAATATCACACCTATACCATAAATAGAGAAAATTTTGCTTTGTTGACCTTTGCAATATTAAAGGCTGAGCTTCCTTCTCTACTATAAAATCTCTATTAGAAAGTTGCCTCTTAGAGCCAACTATAAAAACCAAATGCTTCTGTGCAGTGTAGAGCCTAGGAGGGAAGTGTTAAATTCTCAGAATTTTTTTTTTATTTCTCATATTAAGTTCCTAATATTTTTTGGCTTTTTTCCAGGCAAGGCAACTGGTCATAGAACCTTCTAGCTGAACTGCAAAGGGATCAGATGCAGTTTATAATTTAAGACATGCAATAAACTGGACAAACAGAGTGCTAATAGAGGTTTGGGGTTAAATTATCTGACTGGAATCAGAAACTTTAGGATTTGAACGTAAAGTAAACACTAAGATCCAGATGCAGAGTGAGACTGTCAAACCATATAGGTTCACCGGACCACAGTCCATTGGGCACCAAGAAGCCAGAACAATCAGAGACCAATGTCAGCAGGGGCAAGGGAAGCTCTCTTCTTAGTGCTCAGAGCCTAGAACAGAAAGGCATATCATCGGGATGCTCCCTGCTGACCCTGACCACTTAGTCTCATTAAAGCCAGTCCGAAACACTAACACCAATACTTATAGAGTAGTGCTCCTTCAAACTTTAACATGCAGAGAAGTCACCTCAGGATCCTGTTGAAACTCAGGTTCTGATGCTGTAGGTCAGGGACAGGGCCTTGGCATTTCTAGCAAGTTTCCCGGTGATGCCGATACTGGTAGGCTGCAAACCATCATTTGAATAGCACCTATTATTTGCCAAATACTGCCCAATGCTCTTCTCTTATGCTTACTCATTTAATCCTCTTTATAAATGCCATCTTATCATCTTTCTCATCATTGAGGTGAGGGATCTGGGGCACAGAGAGGTTCCAAGTGCGCCCAAATTCTCATGGCTAGTAAATGGCAGGGCAGGATTCGAACACAGGTGTCCTGACCTGGGAGTCTGTCCTGGTATACTGCTCTTCCTGTGGAATGCGGTCTGTACTGCAGGAGGGCTCATCAGCGTCCTGAGTGTAATAACTATTGCTAAACCGAGTTCGGATGCCCTGGCAGGCTTAAACCAATGTAACCATCACTGAATACAAGAGCATCTGATCTGTGGCATGCCAGTTACAGTCTCAGTGCAAAATGGTATGTATTTTCATATACTTTCTCTCCCCATTTATTTATTGTATCATTTCCTACCTTAGACTGTCCCAGAAAATTGAAACTAGACAGCAGATTAGCACAATGGACAATGCACATGGACTTGTTCTCATTTTTCCCCATAAAAGAATCTGGCTCAAATTCCTCTTCAAGACTTTGCATCTGACCAGCTTCAGTGTTTGTACAGTTTTGCTTGTCTTTGTGAAGCAGGGAAATGCTGGCATCTCTTGTGGATTAAAATAACTGTAAAAACCCTGATTTGAAAGGGCCTCTGGGCCTGCTGCCTGGCTGCTCCGGCAGCTAAAGATTTGAATTCTATTGAATTTACAATCTACTGCCCTTGGAGGCGGAGGCAAGGGAAGGCACGCCAGGCTCTTTGCCCGATAGCGCAGCTGCTGGGAGCCATTTCACGGGTTCCCAACAGCAGCTCTCTAGCCTTAGCAGCAGCTACAACTACCAGCCAGGCAAAGGCTTCATCTCAGAAATGACAACACTCATCAGGGAGGCTTTGCTCGCTGCACACCTTCCCAAATGCCCAGAGAGGCTCATCTCCGGCACAGATATGCATGGAGACAGAGGGGGACAGAATGGGACAGAGACAAAGAGTGAAACGACTCTTTGTCCCTTACCCTGGAGAGGCAGAATAAAAAATGAATAAAATATTCCCTGTTAAACAAGCAGAAACAGAAAGTTCCTCCTCACTTCATGTGAGCATGTTTCACCTCTTTAATATTTATCGAATGTTTTTCTGAAAAATTTCCTCTTGGGCACAAAGTAGTAACATGTAGAATAGGCAGGAAGCTTAAGGGTGGAAAATGGTATGTGGCTTCAATCAATGTTAATGACAGGCAAATTGTGTAATGATATGCCTTTTTTTTATGAGACCATCAATTGTGAGGGCATCAACTGTATAAAAGGAAAGCAACTTTCCCCTACATACATTTTTTAAGACATTTGGAGTTTTTAGTTAAAGTACTGTGTATATATAAAAGCAGCCTATGACATATATGATAAAATTCAGAGTATATCCAATTTTCATCCCTGCCAAATGTTACAAAGTGCTTTTTATTTATTGTAATCAATTCTCTCAGGATAAGTGGATGTAAAAACATCTGCATGTTTGAATAATACAAATATTTACCAATTATCTGGGAGTTTGAAATGCAATAAAAAATTTTACATGGTTTCTTTTTAAATTTTTAATTTTAATTCATTAGCCAGTACAGCAAGATAGCACATATTAATATTTAACTCACAAATCACTTCAGATGTGTAGAGGAAATAAAATCTCTTGATTTTGTCTATAACTAATCAGTCTTCCTCCTAAGCTAGTTAGGAAGAAAAAAAATTACCTAAGTGTCCAATCTGTTTATTTGTGGTCAGATCCTATAGTTTAAACAGTACCTTTTGGTGTTACTAAGTTACCCTTGGATAAAAAGGCTTAGACTCCCAGAAGCCTCGGCTCTCTGCTTGAGAGGCCCTTAGGGGCTTCTGAGGCTGACATAGAGCAGGTAACTTATGGGAACAGAGTGGTCCTTCTGTTGTCTGGAACCATATCCCTTGTCCAACTGAGGACAGCTTGCAATTCTGTCATTCAGGCTGAAGTCTATGATGGGTATAAATTGTAGTCTGCTTTCTCTTGGCTAGGCGGGAACCTGGCAGTATTGCCTGGGTGACTCAGCCTCCCCACAGCTGGCACTGGTGATGTAGATTCCTTTCAGGTCTAGGCTGGACCTCCCATTCTTCCTCAGCTCAGGTGGTCAATTCTGTAGCCCTTGCCCCGGCACATTTCTCAGCTATATTCTCAGCTACTTCTGCATCCAACTATGCCATACTAAAATCAAGGGTAAATTAGGAAATCTAAACTTAAGAAATTTAAATCTCCAGAATCCAAAGAGAAAAACCCAGAGGGAAGAAATTGCTAACCAACTCCCAAGTTTCTCTCAGCTTCTCTTTCCACAAATCCCTCCAAGTTTGTAAAGGGGATGTACTTTGAAAAAAATTTTCCCTAGGCATACCTTCCTCTGCCTCAAGTCACAAGAATTGGGGCTTTTTATCATTGATGAAAATCTTAAACTACAGAAGAGTTTTAGGCACGTGAGTCTTTCATGTTTGGTTATTAGATATTTTACAAAAAGAGATAAAGGCATTAAAAGACAGTTTCTCCCTGGCTCTCAAAACTTATTTAAAAAGTCTATTTTGCATGTCAACAGTTGACCATCATCTTTTTCTTTCCATTTGTATTCTCCTTGTGACTTGTATCCTCCTCATATGAGCAACTTGGGACTATTTGGGGAAGATCTAGTCCTCAAAGGTAAGAGGAAAGAGCATATTAATAATTTTTAAATATCCCATTAATTGCTCAAGACCCTTCCCCTGCTCTACCCCAAAAAGGGAGGACCCACCTACTTCTCTTTCAACTACTGGCAATTTTCTTTCAGTTCTGTGAACTATCAGGACCAAGACAATGAAAGTAATTGGATTCTCAAAGTATGCATTGTGGAATGACTCTTTTCTGGGAATTTTGTCATTGGTGGGTTTTTAAACAAAAACACAGTAGAAAATACATACTAAATTATTCAACTTCCATCCCTAAGACTGAATCATTAGAAGCTTCTGGATTACCTGTAAGAGCCAATTCATATTAAGCTATTGAAGACCGTAGCAGAGACTGGGGCCCAAAATAACCTTTTTTCTCCTTTTCTTCTGGGCATCCAGCTAAATTGCATTTCAGCTTTCTTACAGTAAGGCCAAGACTGTGTGAATGGTTTCTGGCCAACAGAATGAGAATGAAAGTAATATATTCTGCTTCTATGTCTGAATCATAAATATTTCTCACTCAGGATCCTCTAGTCCAGGGTCTGCAGACTTCAGCTTAGCAGCCAAATCCAGCCCACCACCTGTTTTTATACATGAAGTTTCATTGGCACACACAACCATACATTCATTTACCTTTTGTCTATGGCTATTTTTCTGTACAAATCTCTCTCTATCCTATTGGGCTTCATGCTAGTGAAAAATTGTCTTTTATTGTGTTATGTCACAGAGATTTTAAGATTGTTTGTTATAGCAGCTAGCCTCACTTTCCCCCAGAAAACTCAAAAACCATCATGAATATACATAAGTGCTCTCAGTTAATCATTCCAATACTTAACTGGCCTGCAAAATGGAAATATGTTACTTTATAATGGAATCACTCTGAAAACATCTTCCTTATCGATGCCCAAGAGAGTATATGTATGCGATAACTTTTAACTCCACAGAATCCAGACTGGCAGGTAACTCTAGAAAAGACACAGTCATCACTGAGTTCTATGTCACTACAAAGACAAAAATCTACTGGCTTAGGGTAGGAGTAAGAGAGCAAAAGACTATCTAACTCTCTAGTTTTCAGTGTGGATTCATAGTTTGTGCACATTGACCAAGACTGAGGAAGCGTATGTCTTCTGGTGGGAATACTGTGAAACCCCTTGATCAGAAGGGCTATTGACCTAGAAAGGCAATATGGGAAGAAT
Organism: Dasypus novemcinctus; assembly: GCF_030445035.2. Lineage (NCBI taxonomy): Eukaryota > Metazoa > Chordata > Mammalia > Cingulata > Dasypodidae > Dasypus > Dasypus novemcinctus. The sequence continues at coordinate 31,297,210 of NC_080683.1, read as the reverse complement.
GTTGTTATTAGACAACAATGGCTGCTACCCATTACCTTTTACACAGACTCAGATGTGACGGACTAAAACAGGACCTTTGCCACTGTGCATATGAATTTCCCTCATTGGAAGAAAGCCTGTTCTTTTACAAGGAATGCATTTCTAAAATTTCAGTCACTTCATCTGATGTACACCTTTAAAGCTATAATTTGGATCTTAGGGGTAGAGAAGAGAACATCTTAACCAAGACCCAGAGATTTCTTGACTCAGGGAACACAGAAAAACAAAACATAAGATGACTCTAAGACTTTCATTACCTCATTTTTGTGCAGCAACTCTACCCAGAAAAAGCATAAGATTACTTTCAATGGAGCCAAGTAACTCTACTGGCAGCAGAGGCACCAATAAGATGTTATCTCTGATCATGAGTTCTCAATAGGACCATTGCTTCTTGATGATCAGAATAAACTTCCTTGCATAATCTTGTGCCAGGAAAGTCAGAAGGCAAAACAAAGCAGTCAGGAGGATAAACACATTTCAGATTTTAAATTGTCTCTTCTTGGATGGTTTTGGGAGAAAAAAAACAAACAGGAAAGCTGGCAAAACAAATCTGAAATTGTACAACCCAATCTAAAAAAGGAGGAAGAAATTCCAATGCTCCACTGCCTATATTATGCAATCTATTAAATTATTTACAAACTCTCCCCAGGCCTGGTTTTCAGCAGACGTGGTATACGCTATGTATACATCATTATCTTCCAATTACAGTATAAATGCTAATCTAAGCATATTGGTTTTTAACCAGAATTGTACTTGTAAAAGGACATATGAAAATTTATTCTGTTTACAATATCCTTATATAAAATCTCCTTTAAATGTATTTCTTTGTACAGTACATGTAGAAACAAGTAATAATCTACCTACACAAGATTTGGTGGTCATGGTTATCAAAATAAATCATTTACCATCTTTTTCTTTTCCTTTTTTTTTTTTTAAGATAGAAAGATAATCTTTATTAATGGCACCAACCGTATTTCTTTAGATATAGGAGTTTTGAACTCAAATACTTTTGAGAAAACAAGTTACAATTGCATTTTCCAGCAGCTCATTACCAGTAGCATATTGCAAAGCCAAACAGCTTGGAAAAGAGGGTAGAAAGGAGGGGAAGAGAGGAAGGGAAGATAAAGAAAAAGGAATTAACTCTATCAAGTGGGAATTATTCTTTTTTTTTTTTTAACTTTCAGAGAACTATGAAGCCCTTGCAAGCACAGCTCATTTCTGCAGATTATTTTCCAAACATGTACAAAAGGGAACCAAAAGGGAGAATCCCTCAAGAACCTAAAGAGGTGCAACTTGAAAAGCTACTACTGAAGAGGATGTGGCTCAACCAAGCCTCCTGGAGAAGGCAAGCAATGATCAGATAGACGAGAGAACCATCTGGGCAAGGGAGGATACATTTTAAAAATTAAAAAGAAAAAAAAAAAGCTACTACGATTATCTGGAAGCAAGTGTTCCATCCTTCAATTGCCAGCTACTTCCTCTTTTTGTGCTAAGAGTTAACGGGGTTAAACCGTCTTCCCTGCGATTGTTTTCGTTTCTTTTTTCTCAGCACTCAGGCGTGCACAGCTCAGCACCTTAAAGAAGCCAGATGGTGTGGCCCGCTACGGGCCTTTGAGCCGATGTGGCCGTGCAGGTAGTCTCTAAAGGTGTGGCTCAGGTAGACCGTGCTGTTTCTTGGTGTGGGGAGGGAGCAGCACAAAGGTAGTGTGGCCAGTGGAGTCAGGCCCGTTGGGGTATGCTCCAGCTCCAGAGGCGGTTCCCTGCGGCTAGGACCAGTGCAGCAAGCGCGATCTGCCGGCTCTTTGAATTCCTGCATAAACACCTTTCTAATGATCACATCACATCGTCGTCCTCTTTAAACACTTGCTTAAGACTACGGTGACTCTGTCCTTTTTGGAATTAACATACATGGTCTCATCATCCCTATAATGGATAACTGCTCTGTTCTCTCCTTCCTTGCCATCGTCTTGAAACCGGGAGTATTTCTCAAAGATAGAGGCAAAACAGTTTCAACTTGTCAGACTGATGCACAATTGAATCCTTGGATGCACGGAGATTTTCAAGGTCACAGAGCAAAGAGACATTGCATCCTGATTCCGGATTTACCAAGGAATTCCCATTATACCCTCTTTAATAACCCCTTAGCACCGTGTGCCTGCAGTTCTTGTAGACTTTCAAATACTGATCATCACTTTTGTTTTGCATCCATAGGGTGTGAAATATGATAGAGGATCCCATCAAAATCTGCGAATTTACTTCTACTGCTTCTGGTTTGTTTCCTGCAGCCGAGTTCTCCAACTTGGCCCAAGAGTCTCCTCGACAGGCGGTTGGTTGTTCACCTCAGCAGTATTTGGGGGGCGAATCGCCCCCCAAGCCTGAACAGCCTTCAGGGCCACCGCCACCGCCTCACCCACAAGCCCCACCATTTATCATCTCCTAATCCTACTAGGGTACTGGTCATAAAGTCATGGTCAGGCAAAACACATAAATAAGCACTTTGTACGAAAGTAACCCCATCATCCTTCTCCCCCATTGCAAGAGCCACCTCCCTCTGTCAAACGGGGAGAAAAGTGGTTAGTTTTCTGTTGGTCCTTCCTACACTGTCTGTGCCCCAAGTGTCACTCTCCATCGGAGGCATCCCTGCACTGCCAGAGTGGACTGCATTTGCCTGAAACTCCTGAATTTGAAGTTGTTCCTTTACTGTCTCTGAAGAACTGATGTTTGGCAAATCACATTTCCCTTTACTCTCGCTTTATTCTTAGCAATAAATACTATCAGACACTTTATTTAAACTCTGGAGAAATTAAAGAGAATTATACATAGGTAAAGAAGACTGAAAATTGTACCGTAAATATGACTTTTCTCATAGTTCAAAGGAAAAGTATCCAAAGACAAACCTCAGGCAACCTCGCCTACTCGCAACGCAGTTCATAAGTATTTCTCGGCAATTTTATGCCAAATTACCCCCTTCTTTCCTTTCCATCCCTAACTCAGGGAACCTAAACTGGTGGGAAATCCCACTCTATGCCCACAGGCATTATTTTCAAACTGGATTTATCTCTTTCTCCCCAACAGTGAATTTACCTACATCAGGGTAATTTGTTCTAAAATAAACTCTTGGAGGTCTTCAGCTGTACACTGTTGGTATCTGATGTTTTTTATCTGAAGAATTGGCTTCTAAAACTCCAAAACCTTCCAAGATAAAGAAGACAATTCAAGATAGCACCTTTCAAAATTTCCAACCAGGTGAGTTTCAACCACACCTTGTATTTTCCCAACTACTCAAACAGGTGTTCTCCAAAACACACAAACAGACATGCATATTCACAAACACAAGCAGACTTCTTCATAAGACAAAGATTAATTCTTTGAAAAAGTACAGGCTAAACAGTTTTGAGTCATTTTTTTTTCTTTCCTTTTTTCTGTCCATAATTTTTCCCCTCCTTGATGTAAATTGTATGTGTTCAGACCTGCTGAGAATATAAAGTAGCCATTGCTCAGCTCTCCTCTTAATGGCTGCTCCCTTAAGAACACAAAGACTGACCCTGGGTCAATTTCCAAGTTTGATGGCAGTAAGCAAACTGGGTCTGGTTTGGCTTCCCCTGTGTTCTAATTTAAAAACCCGTGAAAACAGAAAAAGACTAAAAGTTGTGATGGAATTTAAATAAAAAGTAAAAGACTATCAATGAAGGATTTTCCAATTTCAGAAACAAATTATCTCTAAATAAGCAGATAAATGGACTTGAATATTGATTAGCATTTGAACCATTTCTAGAGCATTTCCATGTCTAGAGAAAAGAGATGGGTAAAAGCTTCCAGCCACTCTCAATTTGTACATTTGAAAGTGCAATTATACCCCAGACTACCTGGAAGTCACTCTATCCCCACCCTGTTCTACAAAGGAACTTTTTATCCAAGGGAAATTTTGTATCAATGTCTTTATATCCATCCAGGAGACCACAGTTTCCAGGAACACAAGCTGGGCAGTGGTGCAGAACACCCTCGGCTGTAACAACAAAACTACACCTCCAGTGTACGGTATAGCACTGGTTGATAGTAGAAATTAAGGCAGTGTAGTTTATCAGTTAAGATTATGAACACTTGAGTCAGGCAGATGTGAGCTCTAGCCCTGTCTCTTCCATTTACTAGTTGTGAGAATTGGGGAAATTATTTAAACTTTCTGAGTCCCTATTTTTATTTATTTAGCAAAATGGGAACAATACCTCATATGATTGTTCAGAAGCTAAAAATAAAGATAGTTGATTTAGGAGGTATCATGGTGCCTGACACATTGTAAGTACTTAGTAACAGTATTCAAGAGCAGGTAGAATAATGAAGTCGTTTAGAGCACAAGGTCAGCAGCCCGAGCTTCCCTGCCAGCTAGGTATGATTAAATTCCCACCAGTAGGATGTAAGCAAAAACAATGTGAGTGAAATTTGGACTGTACTCAAAGGGAGGTCCTCCGATTTCTTTTTCCCTTTCTGCTGTCTGAAATGTAAATGTGGTAGTGAGCCATTTTGGACCATGCAAATGAGGACAACACACTAGAGATGGTTGAGTCCTTTAGTTCCCAGATCTTATGTCCTCCTCCTAGTTTGTTCCTTCCCTTTGCTTTGTGAAAACAAAGAAAAACGAAATAGAATCACTATGATTAAGAGATTTAAAATGGAGTAGGGAGACCATTCTGGAGGCTACTCTTAAGCAAATCTCAGCCAGATGTCACAAACTGCCAAAGTATGCGCAGCCACAAGCACCAATGTTCCTCAAAGCCCTAAGGCTGTCTGGAACATGAACAAACCACGAGATAGAGAAACCAGTAAACTTTCTTACCTGAAGGATATTCGGAGCACCCTGAGTTTCTGCCAATCACTAACAGTTTATGTCATCATCTTCTTTTCCTTTAAAAACTCTTGCTTGGAAGTGTCAAGACAGGATGTTACTTGGGTTGCTACCTGAATCCATGCTCCCCGAACTGTAATTCTAAGACCTCAAATAAATGTGTTTTTTGCCTTGCAGCTTAGTTATTTCTTGGTGGACACCTTCATTAAGGAAGATTATATGGAAGGTAAACCTATGTCCTTTTGTGTCTGAACATGTATTTTTCCCTTCATGTTTGAGTGATAGTATGTCTAGGTATAGAAGTCTAGGTTGAAATTCTTTTCTGTCTGATTTTTAAACATCATGTTCTACTGCTTTCCAGCATTAAATATTTCCCTTGAGAAATGTGATGCACCCATAATACATTCATTTTACACAGCATTCAGTAGTCCTCTTCCATATGAAGAACCTCGTTGTTCTTTAGCTGTGGGAAACTATATGCTTTTATTCAGTTTTTGTTGTTATTCTCTCTTTCTGGAATGCCTATTATTATACAATGGAATTTCTAAAATTATTCTCTATGCCTCTGCATTAACTCATATTTTCCCTTTATTGTTTTTTTATTTTACATTTTATTTCCTGAACTTTATCTTCCAATTCTTCTATTGAAATTTTATATTGATAAGCATAACAATTTGCCAAGAATTCTATTGTCTTTAAGTATTCTTTTTCATTGTACGCTGTCCTTATCATCTTGGTTTATTAAATTATCAAGTTGTGCTAAACCCTTTACAAGGATTACATTATTATTTTCTGCAATCACTCTTTGAAGAAAGAAGAAAATTATTATTTCACAGATAAGGGGAAAAAATTTAGAGATTATGTTCAATTTTAAGATCACAAATTAAGTGGTAGAATTGGGATTCCCCTCAAGTCGTTTGATTTTAGAGCTAGCAATTTTAATCACTGCATTGCAATAGCTCTACTTTCCTCAAATAGATTGTGGTAGGTTGAATAATGGGTTTCTATAGATACCCATATCCTAATCCCCAAAACCTGAGAATATGTTACCTTACATGGAAAAAAGGACTTTCAGTCTTTTTTTTAAGTTGAAGATTTTATGTTTGAGTTAAAGATTTTGAGATTGGGAAATTTCCTGGATTATTGGAGTAGGCCCAGTGTAATCATAAGGGTCCTTAAAAGATGAAAGAAGGCAGGAGAAAGGCTTGAGAAGAAGAAACAAAAGTCAGATGATGTGATTGCTAGTTTTGAAGATAGAGAAATGGTATCTGAGCCAAGGAACACAGGCAGCCTCTAGAAACTGGAACGAACGATGAAACAGATCCTCCCCTAGAGCTTCCAGAAAGAATACAGCCCTCATAATTCATATAGGACTTCTGATCTCCAGAACGATAAGGTGATAAATTTGTGTTACTTTAAGCTACTATGTTTGTAGCAATTTGTTCCAGCAGTTTTAGGAAACTAAAACATAGAAACTTATAATGTCTTGTAATTTAGTTGTAGATATTCTAAGCTTTAATTTAGCTATTATAAAGCACATCCTTTCATCAATTACATTTCCAAATGATGATGTCTTTGAAGTATATTGATTTTTGTGTATTGATATAATGACAGCTCATCTTTCTTGATCCTTCAATAAACCCTAATATTTTCTGAATTGAAAATTCTGATAGAAAATTATAATGTCTGAAAATATTCATAGGTTTTTTCTCTCTTCCTTTCTAATCCTCATTCATTTTTGTTTTTTGTTTGTTTGTTTGTTTGTGTTTTTGTATCTTTGATCGACTCATCAATCTGCTACTTGTTCTATTCATTGGCTAGGACCACCTGTATGATGTTGAACAGTAGCAATTTCTGATTCTATTGACAGTATCCAAAAAGGTTCAACATTAAGCATATTTGATTTGCTACTTTCTAAGTTAGGGTATTTGTGGTTATGTTTAGAAATAAAATGTGTTCGTAATTTTTCTCTTGTTGTATAACCCTTGCTCAGTTTGGGTATTTTTGATTTTTAAAGCTCACAGAATTGGAATGCCTTCCATCTTTTTCTCTGCTCTAGAAGAGTTCATCAAATATAATTACCTGTTTCCTACTTTTAGAAGAAATTGCTCTTACGTTCTTCTGGCAAAGATGTCTTTAATATGGATAAATTTGTGATTATTTTACCAATATTTCTCTGGTCATCAGCTCTTTTTTAGGTTTGGTAACATATTTTCTTAGAAAATATTCCATTTCATCTGTATTTTAATATTTCTTAGCATGGCAAATGATGATTGACTATATCCAGGAAAAATCCCAAAATTTTGTATGTTTAAACTGACTTAAAATTGACTGATTTCAATAGACACAAAATGGTTGTTCAGGTGCTGTGATCATTAAACACATAGAAAAATTACCATTTCAGTCATACCATATCATTCTGATCCAATGTTGCAAAAGTTGCTATAGCCATTGAACAATAAAGATATTTAAGTTGGGATTTAATCATTGAAAACATACAAAAGTAACATATTTAAGATAACATGGTTTTTCAGAACTACTTTTTAAAATATAAATGGTAATATTCTAAATTTTTAAAATATTATGCAAAAGAATAAATATAGTTTAAAGCAGAAGTATATCTTTGCCAAACCAGGATTTTTATATTTAAATAAGTTCCACAATGAATGAAGTTCCACAACTCCTACAAGCCTCAATGTAACATCTACTGCTTGAAGTTACACTTTCTAAAGTGTGAGCATCGTGGCAGCATGGAATATGTCCCAGTGCCTAGAATAGTGTCTCAAACATAAGCACATTGGGTCACAAGAGCTGTATGTTAAATGAATGAATGAAAGAACATATTGGAATCACAATTAAAAATAGCATTTATTCATTATTTCATATGCTCTACCAAATCCAAAGATCTTTGATAAGATAATCCCTTTCTCTCTTAAGTCACTGGTCTATTCTAACTTTCTGGTATTATCCTGAATACAAAAATACACATTCAAAGAAAACTTGTAACTTATGTAAATGTCATAATTTTGAAATCAATTTATAATTGAGAGAAGTCATGTTCTTTCTTTGAGAAGTACTAAGCAGAGAAAGGATGTGATTTTTGCTAATTTAAATGAAACAAGAATCACAGATTTTTATATTTAATATTCCTTTCTACAATCACCTTAATAGTTTAATCTTTAAAATGAATAACAAATCCATTTCACATGACCACAAAGAGATCATAAGAATCATATATGTGAGCAATCTGCATGTGTCTATAGTCCAAAACCTCCTTGAAGGAAATCATTTACTTGCCTTTTTATCACCAATGCTAGTATCTTGCCTGACAAAACTGAAAGAAGACTGGCAGGGAAGAAAACACAGACAAAGAAAATGCAAAGCAGAAACAAAAAAAGATAACACATAGCATAGCTTTGGTACATAATAAGTGAAAAAAAGATAGAAATTGAAAAATCAGAAAGAAGAATACAAAGAATTTCTAAGTCTGGGTACCTAGGTATTTAACTGGTGTGAGAATTTTATTAACATTAAAATGCATGACTTTTTATAATATTGCCAGACCAGTGTTGAACAACTTTGTTTTTCCTGCTTTGCTTTTATAAAAACCTGTGAATAAAACCACTTGGTAAGGAACAAAACCTTATTCCAAAAGGAAATGTGTGTGTCTTAAAGCATTAGCAAAATGAAGCTTTATGTTGTCTTAATTAAGAATGAGAAAAAGACATCACAAAACGTTAACTTTTCTGTCTCAAAGAGGACCTGCAGTCTTCAGAAATTCATGAAAACCAGAATAATGAGTTTTCATAATTAAAAGAGAGTTCTGTTTTGTTTTGTTTTTAATTTGGAAAACAGAAAGCATGTTTCACTCCTATGATTCTTGGAAAGCATTTCCAGCAACTTACATTTCTTTCTTAGTTGGACATTTAAAAGATTTAAGTGAGAATAAAATCACCAACATATTCAGATGCCTAGTCATCAGCAAAAAATTACAAGCCATACTAGGAAATAAGAAGTGATGGCCCAGTCAAAGGAACAAACCAAATATCCTGAGAAGATACGGGATTTAAGATAACTAAGCAATGATAATCACACAGATCTCCTAAATCAAATTCAAAGAATTGAAGGAAAAATATGACTACAGAGATAAAGAATATTAAGAAGACACTAGATGAGCATAAAGAACAATTTGAAAGCCTGCAAAGAAAAGTAACAGTACTTATGGGAATGGAAGACACACTGGATGGAATTAAAAATACATTAAAGGCACAGAACTGCAGATTTGAATTGCTCAAAGACAGAATTTATGATATCAAGAACAGATCATCTGAACTAGAAAAGACAGGAAAACAGAAAGAGAAAAGGATGGAAAAAATGAAACAGGGTCTCAGGGAATTGAATGACAATGAGGAATGCACAAACATAGCCTTGTAGTAGTCAGCCAAAAGGGTGCTGAAGCAAAGTACTGGAAATCTATTGGATTTTTTAAAGGGTGTTTATTTTAGGTAAAAGTTTACAGTTACAAGTCTCTAAAGTGGGGCTCTTAAAAAGGAGTCAGTGAGCTTGAATTTAAATTCAAGGAAAACATTATTCTTGTGGAGATGTGCTGGTGTAAGTGTGATATATTTATTAAATAATACTCAGTATAGTGTGAACTTAGTAAGAGATCTGTGGTTTTCACCCACCTGGCAAAGAGGTCCATGGAACAGAACATACTACGAATCCCTGCCCTAAAGAGTCCAACTCAAAGCTGCTTTCTCATCGAAGTCAGTTGCCATGTTTTGAAGCAAGATGGTTGGCAATCTCTGCCTGATCTCTCCTTTCTTCTTCCTCTTATGGCTCTTTGGGCCCAGCTTCTTCTGATCTCAGCTGTAGGCAGGCATAGGGCCAGTCAGGCATGGGACTCATTTCTTTACAGGTTTTCTCAGCTGCTCAGCTGCCTAGTTGCTCAGCTGCAGGCAAACTATCAGGCAAATGGCACAGCTCTCTCCAGGGACTCAAGATCAAACATGACAGAGTTCTCTCCCCTAAGAGTGTCTTCTTGTGTGGGTGTTTATATCAGCCTACAAGGGGGTGGGACACAATCTGAGTCCTAAGTTTAACAGGTAATTTAATCAAGACATGTCCACTGAATCTAATGCATTCAAGGGGCTTCACAACTGAGAAATAGATCAGTTTACAAACATAATATTCTTTTTTGGGATTCAGAAATAATCTCAAACCGCCACACAAATCATTGGTGAGCCAGAAGGAGAAGAGAATGGAAAGGGGGCAGAAGGGATATTTGCGGATATGATGACTAAAAACTTCCCAACCCTTATGAAAGACACAAATATCAATATCCAAGAAGGACAATGCACCCAAACAGAATAAATCCAAATAAATCCAAATAGGCCTACTCTGAGATGCCTACTATTCAGAATGACAATTATCAGAGATAGAAAGAAAAAGCAAAGCATCACATAAAAGGGATCCTTGATAAGATTAAATGCCAACCTCTCATTAGAAACTACACTGACACCAAGAAAAATAGAAGATCTTAACAAACCAGTCGCAAGTAAAGAGATTGAAACAATCATCAAAAACCTCCCAAAGATGAAAAGCCTAGGATCAATATTAACCTTGCTCAAGCTCTTCCAAAATATTGAACAAGGAAATAACATTACCAAACTCATTCTAAGAAGCCAACAACACCCTACTACCAAAACTAGATAAAGATACTATTAAAAAAAGAAAATTACAGGCCAATATCTCTAAGGAATATAGATGCAAAATCCTCAACAAAATACAAGCAAACTGAATCCAAAAGCACATTAAAAGAATTACATGCTATGATCAAGGGGGGTTTATTCCAGGTAGACAAGTGTGGTTCAATACAAGAAAATCAATTAGTGTAATAAGCCACATTAATAAACTGAAGAAGAAAAATCACATCCTCTCAATTGATGTAAAAAAGGCATTTGACAAAATACAGCATCCTCTCTGGATAAAAACACTCCAAAAGATAGGGCTAGACAGAAGGTTACTCAACATGGTAAAATGTATTTATGAAAAACCTACAGCTAGCATTTTATTCAACAGTGAAAGACTGAAAGCTTTCCTGCTTGTCAGGAACAAGACAAGGATGCCCACTGTCATGACTGTTCTTCAATATTGTGCTAGAAGTTCTAGCTAGAGCAATTAAGCTAGATAAAGAAATAAAAGGCACCCAAATAGGAAAGGAAGTAGTAAAACTTTCACTATTCACTGATAATAAGATTCTATATCTAGAAATCCTGAAAAACCCACCACAAACCTACTAGAATTACTAGACAATTTAAGCAAGAGACGGGATACAATATTAATATGCAAAAATTAATAGCGCTTCTATACACAACTGATGAAAAATCTGAGGAGGAAATCAGAAAAAAAAATTATATTTATAATAGCAACTGAAAGAATCAAATATTTAGGAATAAACTTAATCAAGGACATAAAGGACCAATATTCAAAAAACTACAAAACATTGCAAAAAAAATAAAACTGAAGAGGACTTAAATAAATGGAAGGACATTTCATGTCCATAGACTGGAAGACTAAGTATCATTAGTTGTCAATTCTACCCAAATTGATTTATAGATTCAATTCAATACCAATCAAAATTCCACCAGCCTACTTTGCAGAAATAGAAATGTCAATTACCAAATTTATTTTTAGGGGAGAGGGATCCCAAATAGCCAAAAACTTCCAAGAAAAGAGCAAAGTTGGAGAACTCATGCTTCCTGACTTGCATTGTATAATAAAGCTACAGTGGTAAAAACAGCAAGGTATTGGCATAAATATAGGCACACTGATCAGTGGAATCAAATTGAGAGTTCAGAAACTGATTTACAGATTCAACACAATCCCAATAAAAAGCACAATACCCCTTTATTTGCAGAAATGGAAAAGCCAATTATGAAATTTATTTGGAAGGGTCAGGGGTCCTGAATAGCCAAAAATGTCTTAAAAATGAAGGAATTTGGAGGACACCTACTTCAAGACTTTAAGACACATTACTTAGTTACAGTAGTAAAAACAAACAAACAAACCAACAAACAAAAAACCAGCATAGTACTGGCAAAAAGACGAACATAGAGGACATTATACTGAGTGAAGCAAGCCAGACACAAAAGGACAGATACTATATGATTGTGTTTTTATGAACTAAATGTATGGTGTAAACTCATGGAATTAAAAATTAGAATATATGTCACCAGAGAATAGAAGGAGGGTAGAGAATGGAACACTGAGGATTTATCTGTGCAGAATTATCTTCCAAAAAAAAAAAGACAATTGAAAAAAATGATGGGGGTGGGGGAGGGAAGTGGGGTATATGGGAACCTCATATTTTTTAATGTAACATTTTGTGTGATGTATTAACTTTAAAAAAAGATAATTTTAAAATTAAATTAAATTAAATTTTTTTTAAAAATCTGTGCAGAATTAGGGAAAAGGTTATAAATCTTTGGAAATGAATAGAAGTGGTGAAAGCACACCACAGTGTTTGTAACTAGCAGAGCTATTACATGGGTATGACAGTGGTTGAAAGGGACAGTCTAAGGACATGCAATTACTAGAAAGAAAGCTAAAAAATGTAACATGGGACTGTATAACATAGTGAAACCTCATGTGAAATATGATAATGGGTAATAAAGCCTATAGAACTCTGTTTTTACAAAATAGAAATACATAAACTAAAGAGACTGAAATGGAATAGCAGCTTATGTATGGCAGGGGATGCATAGAGAGATTGAGAAGGGATGAGGTTTTTTTGTTTGTCTTGTGTTTTTTATTTATTATTATTGGAATAATGAAAATGATTGAAGTGATGTATGCAAAACTATGTGATTATACCAAATACCATTGATTGTATGCTTAGGATGGATTCATGTTGTACTAATATGTATCAATAAAATTGATTTGTTTAAAAAAAATTAATGGAAACAAATGATATTTTTATTTAGATGTAAATGATAAAAAAAGATATAAGTGCATTAATATTTTTAAAAGGGTATAAGTCAAATTACAATTGATTTGTGAAAGATTAGAGGTAGGAAGAAGACCCTTTGAAGTATGATTTTTGGTTACTATTTATTGAAATGATAACTTTGGTTAATTTATATGTATATTTAAGTGAGCAATTCTATATAAAAGCCAAGTTTAAATAATATTTATATTTTAATTTGTTGCATGAGTTTCACTATGGCACCATTTATTCTTCTATTTAATTCTTGGGAGTAGGGTGTACCAATGATATATATTTGGATACAGAGGGAAACTAGGAATCCTTTTCCCCCACTGCACTGAGAACTCTGAGTTTATACAGTGTAAATCTAATTGTTTTAGAAATAAGTGATCATAGCAGAGTCTGTTCTCACCATACCCAAATTAAGATATGTGTTTTAGTTTTCTAGGCTGTTGAAACAGATACCATAAAATGAGTTGGCTTTTGTATTAGTCACCCACAGTACCAGAAATCTGTTGGCTTTACAAAGCTTATTTATTTAGGGTAGAAGCTTACAGTTACCAGGTCGTAAAGTGTAAACTTCCCTCAGCAAAGTCTGTTGCCATTTGTTGAAGCAAGATGGCTGTGAATATCTGCAAGGGTTCAGGCTTCCTCTGCCTCTTAAGGCTCTGTGGTGCCAGCTGTAGGCTGGCATAAGTCTCATCTTCTCTCTCAGAGCTCATTCCTCTCCAGGCTCAGCTGCTCTGTTCTCTTCACAAAGTTGTTAACTACCAGGCTCTCTTGCTTCGCGGGGCCTCTGCCATGTCTATGGAGCTGTCTCTGTTCCTCCCTGTTCTTCTCTTGTGTGTTTACTTCCTGGGGCTCTAGCATCCAAAACTCTAAATACTCCTCTGCCTTGTCATTTCCTCTGTGTGTCCCCACCCACCAAGGGGGCAGGGATGCAACATCCAACCTCTGAAGTTAATACAATCTAATACACCAGAGGAACAGACCAGTTTACAAACATAATCCATTATCTATTTTTGGAATTGGTAAACAATATCCAACTGCTACAGCTTTTAACAATGAGAATTTATTAACTTATAGTTTTGAGCCTGTGAAAAATGTCCAAATCAAGGTGTCAACAAGGTAATGCTTTCTTCTCCAAGACTGGCTGCCAGCAATTCTTGATCCTCTGCCACATGGCAAGGTATATGGCAGCATCTGCTAGCCTTTCCCTTCTCTTCTGGGTTTCAGTGCTTTTATCTTCTTGCTTTGGTGACTTTCTCTCTCTTTGTCTGAATTTCATTCTCTTATAAAGAACTCCAGTAAGAGGACTAAGACCCACACTGAGCCATGACTTAAGTAACTTAATCATAAGGTCCTGCTTACAATAGGTTTACACCCGCAGGAATGGATAAGCTTAAAGAACGTGATTTTCTGGGGGTACATAGAGTTAAAACCCACCACAATATGTATTTCTAATCTTTTTTCACAGTCTCCAGTTCTAAAGTTTTACAGATGTGCAAACTCCACCAGCTGTTCAAACTCCACCAGCTGTTCAAACTCCATCAGCTGTTCTTTTTTTTTACATCTATCAAGTTCTGACAATTCTATCTCTGGCATTTTTCTGTTTGCTTCCCTCCTTCCCAACTGCCTTGATTTTATGGTGTCCCCATTTACTTGTCCATGGTCTCCCCAAATCTAGTCAGTCCACTCTCTACACACAAAGTGTGTTCTCTAACACTTGAATACTTCTCAGCTTAAAATTCTCCATGGTTCCCCTTTACCAAGATTGGGAGAAGCCCCCTAGCCCTGTATTTCAATGTCTTTTAAAATCTAGATATTACCTATTTTTCCAAGGTCATCTCCTACCTTCTCCCTGCCACAAATCTACATAATCTTCCTTATAGCCACATTCTATTTTCTAAACACAGTAAATCATGCATGACTGCTTTTATTTAGCCTGCATCCACTGCTTGGAAGTCTCTTGTTGTCCAATCCCATTTTATCCTTTGTGGCAGTTTGAGATTATTTATGAATCCCCAAGAGAAAGATTATGTGTGATACCCTTTGATTATATTAAATTCAGTTGAGGGATCTTTGATTAGATTACCTGTTAAGATTGCTGTTAGGGTTTTTTAATTTGACCACATCAGTAGGGCGTGACTAAGGTTAAGTCCCCACCCCCTTGCTGGGTCTGATATTAACAGATATCACACAGATAGGCACAGGAAGAGAGAGCTCTGTCAATTTTGATCCTGCCATGTGACAGAAAGAAGAAGACTCAAACAGCTGAGGCCCTGGGGAGAGATGAGCCATTTTGTCTGATAGTTTACAGCCAAGATTGGAAAGAGGCCAGACCAGCTGAAACTGATATAGAAGGCCCAGAAAGAAATAAGCCCTACGCCAGGAGAAAGGAGGCTACAGGATCACTTAACCATGAAGCCTGGCCCACGGAGCTCAAGTGGAAAAGGTGAGCCCAGAGGGAAAGGCAGAGACCAGCCAGAGATTGGCAACCATCTTGCTTCAACATGTGGCAACTGACTTTGGTGAGAAAACACCTCTTACGGTGCCTTGAGCTGGACTTTTTAAGCCCTCAGAACTGTAAACTTTTACCCCAAATAAACCCCCAATATAAAAGCCAACGGATTTCTTGTACTTTGCATCAGGGTCCCTTTGACAAACTAATACATCCTTGAAGCTCCAGGTTTAATTCTTACCTTGTCTGTGAAGCACTATTGATTCCTTCCTCTAAAGTCTCCTGAATGAACTATGTGGAAAACATACATATTATTTATTTAGTGCCTTACACCATTCCCTCTCCTAGAACACCTTGGAATTGAAGTATAAGAGCAGGTCTTATTCATCTTTGTACTTTGAGGTCTAACACCATGCTTAATACATAGAGATGATTTATAAATATCTTATGTGTCATATGTTATATGGGGTAGGGAGAGAAAACTAACTCAAAGTAAACATGAAAACAAGACAACCATCTCCTCTGAAATATCTGGAGGCCAATTACCCCTGATTTGGGTCAATCCTCTCCTCCCCAGTAGGGCTCAGTATAAAAATAATGGCTGGTTAGAGCTATTAGTCAGGAAGAGGGTGGGTACCAGGAGGAAAGCAGCAGACTTGCAGTCAGGCAAACACAGGGATGCTGGAAAGAAAGGTTGACTGGCAGAACTTAGATCTTGCTTACATTCAACAAGATCGGCTCCAAGAAATGAATGACTGCTTTCTTCCCCATACTCTCCAACACTAATTTTGGTACTTTTCTGGAAAGGTAAGAGTTGCCCTAATCCCTACTGAACTTCACTTTAGTTAATCCAAAAACTTTTCAGATTTGACCATATATGAAAATGTTCAGTTGTTCTTTAACTTCTAATACCCATTACTTTAAAAAAAAAAAAAAAAAAAAAAAAAAAAACCTATCTCAGTATATAAGTCAGCCAAAGGGGTGCTGATGCAAAGTACCAGAAATCTGTTTTTTGGGTATTTACCCTTTTGTAAAGGGTATTTACTTGGGGTAAATGTTACAGTCACAAGGTCCTTAAGAGTCCAAACAAGGTCGCTCTCTCAAAGTCACTTACCACATGTTGAAGCAAGATGGTGGGTGATCTCTGCCTATATCAGTTTCTGGCACAGGAATCGTTCTTCTTTCCAGGCCTTCTCAGTTGCTCAGCTGCTCTGGTTTCTTGAGCTGCAAACTATCGAGTGAATGGCTCATCTCTCCTTGGAGCTACAGGATCAAAACTGGCAAAGTTCTCTCCTCTTCCATGTCTTCCTCTCTGTGTCTTCTTGAATGAGTGTCCACTTATATGGACCAAAGGGAGGTAGGATTCAACCCAAGTCTGTACCTTACAGATGTACCAGAGGTCCCTCACCAAATTTAATATAATCAAAGGTCACTATATCCAGAGGAACAGACCAGTTTACAAACATAATTCTTTTCTTTTTGGGAGTTTCACAAAAATAATCTCAAACTGCCACACTCTACCCTCTGAATCCCAAAAAGACATTACAATATTTTGAAAATCTTAAATCCTTTCAGTTAGCAATACTAAGTACAAAAATCATATCACAGTTATAGATATACAGTTTGTCTTGGGGCAAAGTCCCCATCTGACTGTAGACCTGTGAAACTTACAAAACAATTTATCTGCACCCAATATACTAAGGGACAGATAGAGGGTAAACATTTGCATTACCATAAGAAGAATTTGAGAGGGAAACATGAGTCACTGGTCCCCAACAGTTCTGAAAACCTGCAGGGCATACTCTGTTAGATTTCCAGGTCTGAGAGTCATTTTAAGATGAGGGCTTCTTTCCTCCTTGGGGTATCATGGTGGCACACATTTTCCACAGTCTTGGCCAATGGCCATTTTCTTGGTTCCACCCTCATTAAGCACCAGATTCATGGAGGGATTGTAGAGATTAGTACCACCATCAAAGATTTGAAAAATGCACTATATCCCCATTCAACTCTATTTGGCCTGTACAGAAAACAGATGAGGATAATAGTAGATTATTGTAAACTTAACTGGGTGGTGACTCCAATCACAGCTGCTGTCCCAGATGTGGTATCATTGCTTGAACAAATCAACACATCCCCTGGTACCTGGTATGCAGCTATTGATCTGGCAAATGCTTTTCTCTCAATTGCCATTAGTATGTGCCACCAGAAACAGTTTGCTTTCAGCTGGCAAGGTCATCAGTCTGCCTTCATTGTTCTTCCTAAGGGATATATCAACTCTGCAGCCCTATGTCATAATATTATCCACAGGGAACTTGATTGTCTCTCCTTCCCATGAGACATCACACTGGTCCATTATATTGATGATATCATATTAATAGAACTTAGTGAGCAAGGGGTAACAATAATCCTAGACTTATTGGTAAGGCATTTGTGTGAGAGAGAGGATGGGAGATAAAACCAACAAAAATATAGGGGCCTTCCATCTCAGTGATATTTCTAGGTATCCAATGATGCAGGGCATGTCAAGATATCCCTTCAAAAGTGAAAGTTGCATTTGGCCCCTCTGATAACCAAAAAAGAGCCACAACTTTGTTGGTCTCCTTGGATTTTGGAGACAACACAGTCCTCATTTGTGTGTGCTGCTCTGGCACATTTATCAAGTGACCAGAAAAGCTACTAGTTTTGATTGGGGACAGGAACAAGAGGAGGCTCTGACAGGTACAGGCTGCTGTGCAAGCTGCACTACCACTTGGACAACATGATCCAGCAGATCCAGTGGTACTGGAAGTGTCAGTGGCAAATAAAGATGTAGTCTGGAGCTGTTGACGAGACCCTTGGATTTTGGAGCAAAGCCCTGCCACCCGCTGCAGGTAACTACTCTCCTTTTGAGAGAGAGGCTTTTGACCTGCTATTGGGCTTTAGTAGAGACTGAACTCTTAACCATGGGCCATCAAGTTACCATGAGAACTGAGTTGCCTATCATGACCTGGGCATTGTCTGACCCACCATGAAGTTGGGCATGCACAGCAGCACTTCATAATAAAGTAGTAGTGGTATACAGGGCTCAAGCAGGTTCTGAAGGCACAAGTAAGTTACATGATGAAGTAGCCCATAGTCACCACTCCTGCCATGTTACCTTCTCTTTCCCAGCCTACAGTCTGGTCTCTTGGGGAGTTCCTCACAATCAGTTGACTGAGGAATAGGAAACTCAGGCCGGGTCTATAGATGGTTTTGCATGTTATGCAGGTACCACCCAAAAGTGGACAGCTGCAGCACTGCAGTCCCTTTCTGGGACATCACTGAAGGACAGTGGTGAAGGCAAATCCTCCCAGTGGGCAGAACTTCAAGCAGAGCACTTGGTTGTTCATTTTGCTTGGAAGAGAAATGGCTGGAGGTGTATTTGTAACACTGATTCATTGGCTGCTGCCAGTGGTTTGGCTGGATAGTCAGGGACTTGGAAGGAACATGACTGGAAAACTGGTGACAAAGAGGTCTGGAGATAAGGTATGTGGATAGACCTTTCTGAGTGGGCAAAAAACATGAAAATATTTTTGTCCCACACGAATGCTCACCAGAGGGTGACTTTAGCAGAGGAAGATTTTAATAACCAAGTGGATAAGATGACTCACTCTGTGGCTAAAACTCAGCCTCTTTCCCCAGCCATTCCCCAGTCCCTGTCATTGCCCATTGGGCTCATGAACAAAGTGGCCATGGAGGTAGGGATGGAGGTTATGCATGAGCTCAGCAACATGAACTTCTGCTCCCCAAGCCTGACTTGGCTCCAGCCACTGCTGAGTGCCCAATCTGCCAGCAGCAGAGACCCACACTCAGCCCTTAATATGGCAGCATTCCCCGAGGTGATCAACCTGCTACCTTGGGCAGGTTGATTACATTGGACCACTTCCATCATGGAAGGGACAGTGATTTGTTTTAACTGGAATAGACATATACTCTGGATATGGGTTTGCATTCCTTACATGCAATGCTTCTTCCAAAACTATCATCCATGGATTTACCGAATGTCTTGTCCACCACCATGGCATTCCACACAATATTCCTTCTGATCAAGGAACCCATTTCACAGCAAATAATGTGTGGGAATGGACATATGCCCATGGAATTCACTGGTTTTACCATGTTCCCCATTATCCTGAAGCAGCCGCATTGACAGAACAGTGGGTTGGGCTTTGGAAGACTCAATTATGGCACCAACTAGGTGGCAATATCTTGCAGGGCTGGGGTAATGTTCTCCAGGAGGCTGTATATGCTCTAAATCAGCATTTACTCTATGGTGCTGTTTCCATAGCTAGGATTCATGGGTCCAGGAAATCAAGGGGTGGAAATGGGAGTGGCACAATTCGGTATTACCCCTAATGATCTACTAGGAAAATTTTTGCTTCCTGTCCCTGCAACCTTAAGCTCTGGGAGCCCACAGGTCTTAGTTCCAAAAGGAGGAATGCTTCCACCAGGGAACACAACAATACCATTGAATTGGAATTTAAGACTGCCACACTCAGTAACAAGAAGGAGGTCCAAGATAATAAAAATATAAGCATTGATTTGGGTAGAGGAGATTTGCTATTTGCTCCTTTTTAAGTTGTAACTCATTTTACAGTGGCAGTTGAGATGGGTCTCCTTCAATATTCAATTGGCTGCAACATGAGAGAGACCATAAACATTTTATTTGAAAACTATTTTCATGCTGAATTGGTACACATGTATGTGCATGTGCACAGGTGCACATACACACACATAGACCACATAAATTCTCCCATTGCCCCCAATCCACAAAATACATAGCATTTAATATTTTTCCTACTTACCTAACTTGAGCTCTATTAATCATATATTTTTCCTGGAAAGAACTGCTACTAGTTCTATTACTTCCTCAGTTTATGGGCATATAATAAAAGATTGAAGCATTAGCCACAGTTCTTTTTATATCACATTATGTCTTCCCTCTGTTAACTGCTGTTTGCTAGGTCTGTTGCACTGCCACTAGCACAGATGATACCTTTAAATTAAGCAACCCCACATCTCATTTTCTTAGTCACCAGCATAGTCTATCTACTGCTGCTTGTTCACAATTATCAGCATGTCAGTTGAAAGTTCAAATGATGTCCCAGTGGCTATTTCTATCCTGAAAAAGAGAAGCCAGCTATTTGCAAAACGCTACATGCAGGTATATCAAAAATCCACCAGAGGTGGAATGTGTCATCTTCCTGAGTATTCTACAATTGCATAGTACTCTTAGCCATCAAAACACAACGTATCAAAATATTCTTATATAGGACAGAATTGATTTTTACAGAGATTCTACAGTGATTATATTTTTATTAATATTTTAGGGGAGTTTTAAATTCCCTGATGCATAAAGATCATTTCTGTTTTGTTTATTTCCAGAAAGAAAAAAAAAATTAACTCCTGTAGCCAGCTTAGAAGACACAAGATAGAAGGGAAATTGGTGAAAACAAAGATGAACAGAAGTGCAGCCCTTTGAACCAAGCAGAGGAACAAATCCTATAGTGCTGCAACATAAAAAGAAAAATCCATCATTGACAAAAGAGACTGTCTGAGGACACCGGTCTTCTTTGAAAAGTCTGGAGAAGCAGTTCAGAATAACAATGATGGCCATTGCAATGACTACAATTTGTGCATTATAAATGGTATGTTTTTAATAAGTTCCTACATTGATATATCTCTTTGTTATAAAGATCCCATTTCTCCCCAGGTCATTTTTCATGTTCTTCTCTCTGAACAGAGCCTCCTGTCTCTAGCAAATAGCAATGCCCATATTAATGGTATAAAATGGATCTGAGTAAAAAACAAATTGTGTAACATTGCTGTAATAGCTCTGTCCCTGTCAACTGAACTGCAATTGACCTTGGAGGGAAGGTTAGGTGCTACATCCTTAAGGAGGCTCATTCAGGCTGGAAATTGCCGACTGTGGAAGTGACAACACTTTGAGGGAGACAGAAGGAATGACAGCTGCTTGTTCTACCAGTACAGATGCTGGGTAATTCATGGTTCAAACAGTAACGTCAACCTCCCAAGACAGTCATGAGACATGGAATGTCTTCCCTTCAACAAACTATCCCTATTGCAGGATTATAGTAAACCATCTTTATTTCCAAACTAGAAGTCACTGTGGCTGGTTCTTTAACAAACCTACAACTTATAGATCCAAATGTGTGAAATCTTTCAGAGGAGTCTATTGGAGGCTTTATATGTTTGTTCCATTAGAGATACAGTTATTCAAATCATTTCAAGACAAAAATGGGACAAGGCATTCAAAGTAGAGAGGCTAGCAATGCAACACACTTAGTATTTATGAAATATCAAGGCCAATAAAAGCAGAAAAAGTGGGAAGAGACTGGTGAGAGAAGAGGAAAGAGTGGCAAAGGCAGCTCCACACACAAGGGTTTAGAACTTATTTTCAGTTGATGGGAAGTCATCAACAAGTTTTAACCAGGGGAGTATTATGATACATTAAAAAATCATTCTGGCTGCTACATAAAGAACAGATTGTTGAAGGGCAAGAGTAGAAGCAGGCAACTCTTTGTTAGGGAGAAGGTGAGGTCATGGTGGCTTCAAGCAGGAATGGAGGTGGTAAAGTGGTTAGATTTGGGACATGTTTTGAAAACAGAATCAAAAAGACTTGCTGGGCAGAATAGTGGCATAGGGATATCCAGCAAACTGGAGCTGGAGGCCATGAGCAGGTGTACTAGCCCAGTGAACCCAGCTGTCTTCCCCCATCTGACAGTGGTGCTGTTGGCCATTGCCATGTTCTTCACTGCTTTGGTTCTTCATTTATGAGGTAACCTCCACTAAGTACATCAGGATATCTACAAAGAGCTCCTCAGCTCCTTGGAGCCTCTCCCTTCATAGGCTTTGGAGCCCTCTTCCTTCTGTTCTAGGTTGGCATTTATATATAAGCTTCCAAGGGTATCAACCATGCAGCTTCAATGACTCCCTGCTTTTGTAAACTAACTTTTTTACTGTTATTGGAGGTGTCCTGTCCCATTCCAATAAAGGCAGATATATGACCCTCCAAAAAAGATTTACTGATGCTTTTGGATGTGGGTGGGAAGGAAAGGAAGAGTATATATGAAATACAGAAAATGTTTAAAATAATGAATCCTTTATTATTCCTTCAAATATTGAAGGTAAGGGATTAGGAGACCCTGACTCCTGCTTTTCTATACAAATATTTATCTCTATACCTTTTTGTGAAATATGAAGTCACAGTTAAGGAAAATAGTGCTATTTTAAGTTCTCTTAGTATACTTTTCCCCCAATTCTTCCAAAAATTCAAAGTACACATTTATTCATTTATTATACAATTATTTACTGACCACTTAATATATATATATAAAGTTACGCTGCATAATAGATAGTCAGTGATGGATATGATAGCATGTAGTTTTGCAACAATACCAATACAAAAAAATTGTTACATAACTCAAAACTATAAACATATGTAAACTGAGTGCCCCCTCACAGAGATAGTCACCACTTCCAGGTCAAATTGTACCCTTTTGTTTTAATCTGCTAGGGCTGCCTTAACAAAGTGTCATAAACTGGAAGGCTTTAAACAACAGACATTTACTGTCTAACTGTTCCAGTGGCAAGAAGTCTGAAACCAAGGTGTTGGCAGGACCATACTTCCTTGTCAAGTCTTGCCTCTTCTTAGTTTCTGGTGGTTGGTGCCAATCCAGAGCATTCTCTGCCTCACTCATCATATGACACACTCCACTCTGTCTTTGTCTATGTCCAAATTTCCTTTCAAAAGCACATCAGTCATGCTGGGTTAAGGGCCCACCCTACTCCAGCATGACCTCAATTTAACTTGCCACCTAATTTAATGTATAAATTACCCTATTTCAAAATAAGGTCAAATTTTGATTTACTGGAAATTTACACTTAAATATATCCTTCTGAGAAACACAATTCAATCCAAAATACCCTACTGGCATGTTTTTCTATGTGATAAACCTAGATACACATTATAGTAAGAGAGATAATCGTGATAACTTTGGCTTAGTGTGGTCATAGTTGTATGAGCAAGGAACAATTAAGGGACACGGGGGAAGGTATGGTTAGCTCTGACTAGAGCAGTTAGGGAAAGTATGTCTTTAAAGAATCCAATTTTTTCTCACCAGACCTCAAGTTTGCTATTTTTAAAACTGAGGTAATAATACTTTCCAATCTACCTTAGGAAGTTGCTACATAGTGCATCTTATCTCCTCTATTGCTGTATCATCATCCCACAACATGGCAATTCTAGAAATTTACATACTGCATCTCATCTTATAACTATAACTCTCAATTATCATTTCTTTCATTCTTATTTTGTAGCTCGATTGCCATTTAAAGAAAACTTTTAAAGGTTAAAGTTTCAGCATAGTGCACTTCCACATTAGTTATCCCTGCCCACTTATTCTATATTTGAGTTCCAGTATTATATATCCTTTGTGTCATTAGATTTCAATTTCCTCAAGGCAGGAATCTGATTAATTAAAATGTAGCTTTGGTGTCTATATCTAGAAGTCTTACCACATATTAAATAATAATCATTTCAATATCAGAATGAATTAAAGGAAACCCAAACTATTAACATTGTGCCTCAGGATAAATACTCCATGTAAAAAGAAATGTCACACTCACCTTTCTCCTTATTTACTTCTTTAAAATGTTACTTATTCTTCTAAAAAATAGAATGTAAGCATTTGGAAAATTAGGTTTTTGAGACCTCCACTTTTGGTAAAGATGAAGGAATATTTCCATCTGAAATAACAATGATGACCAAAAAATGAAGCAAGGTTACCAAAACATTGGGTGTAGGGAATGAAACACAGTGATCCCTGAGAGACAGGAAACAAATGATGTAAGCCCTATGATTGTCCCAGATTAAGAGAGTTTCCATGCCTTCTTACAGGGAGGGGGATCCAGGCAGAGCCTGATGAATTTTCTGAGTTGAGGAAGCATAGTTGAGAGCCCAGGAAGTCCAGAGACTAGGGTTCATAGGGCAGAATACTGGACAGAAGAGAGCTACGTGAAAAGAGAACTCCAGGGATTTGCAAAGGGTCCTTCTTGAGTAGTCATCAGAGTACTGATCAGCATTTGTGTGTGAGGAAACTACCCAAGACCAGGCAAAGAATTACCTGAAAGAATTAGAAGGAATAGTGTCAGGGGTTCATGAAAACCTGGGAATTGTGCCCTGTTCACAACAGCCAAGCCCCAAAGCCTCATAATTTGTGAAGTAACGGGTTGACTATTCGGGAGTCTCTTGCCTTAGTGGCAAGAAGCCCTAGACAGAGCAAAAGTTAAGTAGAAACATTGAAAATATAAAACAAGACCCAAATCAAACTTTCATAGATGAAAATTACAAGACTGGAGTTGAAAGATACACTGGATGGGATTAAAAGCAGATTTGATATTGCAGAAGAAATGATCAGCAATAGAAATTTCCAAAATGAGACACACAGAGAAAAAAGATTTTTAAAAAATGAAATGGGAATCAGTGAGCTGTAGGACATCTTCAAGTGGGATAATATACATGTAATTGGAGTTCCCAAAAAGAGAACAGGGAGGGGGAAACAAAACATATTGAACAAATAATAGCAGAAATATTTCCAAATTTAATGAAAACTATGAACCACATATCCAAGAATCTTAACAAACCCCAAGCTCAAGAAAGATGAAGAAAACTACAGTAAGGCATATCATAATCAAATTTATCAAATCCAGTGAAAAAGAGAAAATCCTAAAAGCAGCAAAAGGAAAAAACCATGATCCTTGTAGAGAAACAAATAAGAATGGTAGCAGATTTCTATTCTTAGAAAGACATATTAAGAGAACTTAAAAGCACACTGAAAACTAGAAGAATATATTTGCAAGGCATTTATCTAATAAAGAATTGTATCCACCATACATTAAAAACTTTCAAATCTCAAACATAAGAAAACAAACATATCACTTCACACCTACTAAGATGCCTATTGTTTTTAAAAAGCAGAAAAGAATACGTGTTGGCAAGGATGGAGAAAAATAAGACCACTTATACATTACTGGTAGCATTGTAAAATGGTGCAGCCACTGGGGAAGTCAGTTTGATGGTTCCTCAGAAAGTTGAAAATAGACTTACCATATGACTTAGCAATTGTACTTCTTGGTATGCACCACAAAAGAATTGAAAGCAGGGACTCAAATGAATATTGTCCACCAAAATTTATAGAAACATTAAAATGGTAGCAACCCAAGTAGTCCCTCAAGAGATTCAAAGCATCTCTTGGATAAGCAAAATATGGTATTATACACAATGGAATATTATTCAGTTGCAAAAAGGAATGAAGGTCTAATGCATGCTACATCATTGATGAATCTTGAAGATACGTTGAGTGCAATAAGTCAGACACAAAAAGACAAATACTGTATGATCTCACTTATATGAAATATTTAGAAGAAGCAAATTTCATAGAGATAGACAATAGAATACATGTTACCACGGGCCAGGTGAAGGTGGCAGGAGGGAGTTATTGCTTAATGGATGCTGATATTTTGTTTGGGGTGATTGAAAAGTATTGGCAATTGATGGTGATGATAGTAGCACAATATTGTGAATATAATTCATACTACTGAATTGTACACTTGAAAGTGGTTAAAATGGGAAATTCTGAGTTGTGTTATTTGTTGCCACAAAAAAATGTTAAGGAGAAAGGCAGGGTAGACAAAGAGCTCAAGTTTAAAATGGGCAAAAGACTTTAAAAGACCCTCATCGAAGAAGGTATATGGATGACCAATCAACACATGAAAAGATGTTCAACATCATTAGTCATTAGAAATATGCAAATTAAAACTACAATTTAATACCACTATCCACCTTTTAGAATGTCTATAATTAAAAAGACTGACCATACCAAGTGTTGGAGAGGACGTAGAGAGCTGGAACCCTCATGCACTGCTGGTGGTAACAAAACAGTGCAACCTCTTTGGAAAACAGTTTGGTAGTTCTTTAAAAAGTTTAAAACGCATGCATCATATAGCACAGCCATTTCACTCCTAGGTATTGTCCAAAAAGAAAAGAAAGCATATATCTACATAAAGGCTTGTAAACAAATGTTCATAGTAGCTTTCTTTGTAATAACCAAAAGTTGGAAACAACCCAAAAGTGCATTAATGGGTGAATGGATAAATTATGATATATCCAGCAACAAAAAAGGAATGAGGAGGAATAGGGGGAGATAGCGTCAGATTAAGTGCACATGTCATCTGTCTTGCAAAAAAAACAGCTGAGTGGGGGCAAGAGCCTGCCCTAGTGAGCTATTTTGGGAACCCACAGGGCAGGAGGCTTCAGGGCATCAATTTGGAGAGAGTTCAACAAAGAGATTAGTGAGTTTCTGGTCCTTGAGGCTGGAACTGTGGGATGGCTAAACCTCACCCTCAAGGCAAAAAGCTGCAGCAAGCCCCAACTTCCGCCAGTCACCAAGCCTGAGGAGGTGTTTTCCGAGAGCGAAGGCTAGAGAGGGGTTTCCCTTCTGTGGGTTTGATTGCTTGGACCCCCTTTTGAACTTTGAGGAGCATACCAGTTCGCTCGAGGTGGCACCAGAAAAAGGGGAGAGGCAAATCTGCTGAGGCAGTCTGATTTACCTAACCACCCTCAGAGAAAATTGGCATGGGAGAAGGTGAAGTCAGGCAATTAAGTAGTGTGGTGTTGAAAACTATCAAAAGTTCAACTCCCCTAAGGAAGGTGGGCAGTAGGAGCACTCAATAAGCTTCCAAGAGCCTATTTGGGGTTCCCTGGGAGGAGTGGGTGCTCTTGAAGAGGGTTAAGAGTCATTTTTTTCTGTGGTGATGTTGTCACCAGGGTCTTTTGAATTTCAAAAGGAAATGTTCAAACAGGCTACTGCTCCTGCTGCCCTGGGAGAGAAAACAATAAGAATAGAAAGAGGGTAAAGACAGATTCCTAATCAGCAGAAATTTACCCAATTGCAAAGAGTCAGACTTGCCAGAGGGAAAATAACTAGATAGATTTCTGAAGCGCTGACTGACCCAATGAGAAATTTCAGCTCAGTGGAGGAATTTCCACCTTGAATATACAAAGTCCCTAATCTGATCCCCAGCTCCTGTTAGAGTAGTTATCCACTGGGATATTAAACATCTAGCTGATACTTTAGGCCAGGGAAAACATAGACGTTATCCTTGTATTAGTGTCTCTCGGGTCTCTTATTTTTCATTTAAAAAAGGGTTACATTTGTTTTAAAATTTAACTTCATTTACTCGCTAAAACCTGTTTTAAAACTGGCAGAGGGAAGGTTGTTTTTCCTTAGTTTTTGTTTGACTGCTTGCTTGTGGATTTGTTTGTGTTTTTGTTGGTTGTTGTTTTCTTGTCTTTGTTTCCTCTTTCTCTACTCTCCCCCCCCGCCCCCCCACAATTTTAAAAATTTTAATTAGGTACTGCTGGCTTGTTTCTTGTTTGATGTGTTTCCTCTTCATTGATTTCCTTTTCTGTGTATACCAATTTTGGCTACCAATGCTATCTCTTTTCCTTCCTATATCTTTCTATCTACCACTTTTTGTTTTTACATTCCACCTCTCTTTGTTTAGTTTACAAATTTTCTGGGGTTTTTTATTTCTAACTCTCCTGTTCTGTTTTCTTTTTTTTTAATTAAATTTTTCTTTTTGCCCTTTCTTTTCTCTTTCCCTATCTCATTATCATTATGAAATTTTAATTCAGGCTACATACTTCTCTATAATGTTTTCTATTTTGTTGTACATCCTCCACTTTTTTATTCCTATTATTTTTCACCCTACACTGCTTACATGAGTTAAATATTCATTTTCCTAAGTCTTATACAGTTCCTCTTTTAACTGTATTTTATAGATAATATTATAAGTATTATACTTTTTCTTTTCTTAATTCTTTTGCTTTCTCTGGCCCTAAACTTTTTCCTTCAAGGGAAAATTCAACAAAAAGGAAAAGGAATAAGAAGAACAATGTGTCAAAGAAAAAACTTAACACACACACACAAACAGCAGCTAAATAAAATCCTAGATGGAGAGAAAAGCTAATCAACTGAATGAATGCATCAAGATAAAAAGATGAGAAGGGGCCTCGTGGCGCAATGACTCCATCTAACTCCAAGATGAAAAGATGACCAGAGAGCAACAAAAAATTACAAACCATACCAAGAAACAGGAAGACATGAGCCAGTCCAATGAACAAACTAAAGACCAGGAACAGAAGCAGAGCATTGAACAACTAATTAAAGCTGTGCAAATAAATATCATGAACCAACTTAATGCAGAGAAGGAAGAAATAAAGGATATTAAGAAAACACTGTGAGGTAGTGGACTTGGCCCAGTGGTTAGGGTGTCCGTTTACCACATGGGAGGTACGCGGTTCAAACCCCGGGCCTCCTTGACCCGTGTGGAGCTGTCCCATGAGCAGTGCTGATGCGCGCAAGGAGAGCTGTGCAACACAGGGGTGTCCCCCACATAGGGGAGCCCCACACGCAAGGAGTGTGCCCCATAAGGAGAGCCGCTCAGCATGAAAGAAAGTGCAGCCTGCCCAAGAATGGCACCACTCACACGGAGAGCTGACACAACAAGATGACGCAACAGAGAGAAACACAGATTCCCGTGCCGCTGACAACAACAGAAGTGGACAAAAGAACACACAGCAAATAGACACAGAGAAAACAGACAACCAGGGTGGGGGGGGGAAGGGGAGAGAAATTAATTTTTTTAAAAAAATAAGCAAAAAAAAGTTTAAAAAAAAGAGAAAACACTGTGAGAACATACTGCAGAAATGTTAAACATACATAAAAAGAAAACCTATGTGATGGTGATGAATGGCACAAATAAGATATAAAAAAATACTCTTGGCACATAACAGCAGATTGGAACAGGCAGAGGAAAGAATCAGTGATGTGGAAGACAGTGCATCTGAAATCAAACAGATAGTAGAGCAGATAGATAAAAATATAGAAAAATCCAGCAGGGACTTAGGGATTTGAATGATAATACAAAATGCACAAACACCCATTATAAACATTCCAGAGAGAGAAGAGAAGAGAAAGGGGACAGAAGGAGTACTGGAGGAAATAATGATTGAAAACTTCCCAATCCTATTGAAGGAGGTGGATGTACATGTCCAGGATGCACAGCACACCCCAAATAGTATAAATCCCAATAGGCCTACTCCAAGACATATACTTGTCAAACTGTCCAATGCTTGAGACAAAGAGAAAATACTGAAGGCAGCAAGAGAAAACAGAACCATCACATACAAGGGAAACACAATAAGATTAAATGCCAATTTCTCATCAGAAACCATGGAGGCAATGAGGCAGTGGTATGACATATTCAACATGCTAAAAGAAAAAAACTTCCAGCCAAGAATTCTCTATCCAGCAAAGATGGCATTCAAAAATGATGGAGAGTTCAAAATATTGGCAGATAAACAGAAACTAATAGAGTATGCCAATAATAAATGTGCCTTTCAAAAAATATTAATGAGAGTTCTGCAGGTTGAAAGGAAAAAATAGGAAAGAGAGTTGAAGAGTGTAAGAACAACTAAAAAGACAAAAAGAGAAATAAAAACAACATATGACATATATAAAGCCAAAGAAAATATGGCTAATGTAAATAATTCCTTGAGAGTAATAACAATGACTGTTAATGGATTAAACTCATCAGTCAAGAGACATAGATTGGCAGAATGGATAAGGAAATATGATCCATCTAGGTGTTGTCTACAAGAAACCAACCTTAGACCCAGGAATTCAAGAAGGTTGAAAGTGAATGACTGGAAAACAATCTTAAAAGCAAACCATAACCAAAAAAGGGCAGAATAGCTATACTAATTTGGACAAAATAGACTTTAAATGCAAAGCTATTGTAAGAGACAAAAACAGACACTATATATTAGTTAAAAAGGTAGTCTTTCAAGAAGAACGAACAATCAGACACGTTTATGCACCTAACCAGGGCACCTCAAAATACATGAGGCAAACACTGAAAACTAAGTGGAGGAGGAGATGCCTCTACAATTATAGTGGATGACATTAATACACCATTATCATCATTACACAGAACATCTCACAGAGAATTAATAAAGAGACAAAGACTTTGAATAATACATGAGAGGATCTGGGCCTAACAGACATATACAGAACACTACATCCAAATATACTGAGATATAAATTCTTCTCAAGTGCACATGGATCATTCTCCAAAAAAGACCACATGCTAGGCCATAGAAAAAGTGTCAATGAACTCAGAAAGACTTAAATATACAAAGTAATTTCCCTGGCCACAGTGGAATGAAGCTGGAAATCTGTAAGGACCAGAGAACCAAATTAGGCACAAAGATATGAAAGTTAAACAACACACTCTTAGACAAACTGTGGGTCAAGGAGGAAATTTTAAAAGAAATCAGTAACTACCCTGATGTATGAAAATGACAACACAATATAGCAAAACATATGGGATACAGCAAAAGCGGTACTGAGAGGGAAAGTCATGGCCCAAATTCATATATCAAAAAAGAAGAAAGATAAAATGGAAGACCTACGCATACACCTGGAGGAATTTTTAAAAAATAACAAACCAACCCCAAAGGAAGTAGAAAGAAAGAAATAACAAAGATCAGAGCAGTACTAAATGAAATAGAAAATAAAAAAGCATTAGAACAAATAAAACCAAAAGCTGGTTCTTCTAGACGATCAATAAAATTGACAAACCCTTAGCTAAACTAACAAAGAATAAAAGAGAGAAGATGCAAATATACATAATAAGAAATGAGGAAAGGGATATCACCACTGACCCCACAAAAAATAAATACTTTGAAAAATTATATGCCAGCTAGGACAATTTAGAGGAAATGGACAAATTCCTATAAACACACAAGCAGCTTACATTGATGAAAGAAGAAATTGATGAACTCAACAGACCAATCACAAGTAATGAGATAGAATCTGTCATTAAAAACCTCCCAACTAAGAAGAGTCCAAGGCCAGAAGGCTTCACAGGTGAATTCTACCAAATATTCTGGAAAGAACTAACACTGATCCATCTTAAACTCTTCCAAAAAATTGAAGTAGAAGGAATATTGCCTAACTCATTCTGTGATGCCAACATTACCCTAATACCAAAGTCAAAAAAGACATCACAGTAAAGGAAAAGGAAAGACCAATTTCTCTAAATAACCTAGATGCTAGAATCCTCAACAAAATACTTGCTAAACATATTCAACAACACATCAAATGAATTATACACTATGACCAAGTGGGTTTCATCCCAGGTATGCAAGGATGGTTCAGCCTAAAAGAATTAATCAATGTAATACACCACATAAAGAGATCAAAAGAAAAAAATCCCACGATCATCTCCATACCTGCAAAAAAACACATTCAGCAAAATACAGCACCCTTTCCTGATAAAAACACTGCAAAAGATAAGAATAGAAGGAAACTTTCTGAAAATAATAAAGGGTAAATAAGAAAAACCCACAGCTAAAATCATATATAACAGTGATATCCTAAAAGTCCTCTAAGATCAGAAATAAGACAAGGATACCCACTATCACCACTCCTACTTAGTATTGTGTTAGGAGTACTTGCTCAAGCACTGAGGCAAGAAAAATATATATAAAAGTCACCCAAATTGGAAAGAAAGTAGTCAAAATTTTACTATTTGCAGAGACATGACCCTATACATACAAAGCCCAGAGAAATTTACAACAAAGCTTCTAGAACTTATAAATGAGTTCAGTAAAGTCACACATTATAAGATCAATGTGCAAAAATCAGTAAAATTCCTATACACAAATAAAGAGCAATCTGAGGGGGAAATCAAGAAAAAAATCCATTTACAATTGTAACTAAAAAAATCAAATACCTAGGAATAAATTTAACTAAAGATCTAAATGAATTATGCACAGAAAACTACACAACACTGTTAAAGGAAATCAAAGAAGACTTAAATGGGAGAATATTCCCTATTCATGGATAGGAAGACTAAATATTAAGATGTCCTTCCTACCCAAAATAATCTACAGATTTAATGCAATCCCAATAAAAACCACCCAACATTTTTTTACTCAATTGGAAAAACTATGAAATTTATTTGGAAGGGCAAGAGGCCCTGAATAGACAAAGACATATTGGAAAAGAAAAATGAAATCAGAGGAATCACATTGCCTGACTTTAAAATATACTACTAAGCTTCAGTGGTCAAAACTTTATGGTAATGGCACAAGGATAGATATACTGATCAATGGAACAAAACTGAGAGTTCTGATATAGATCATCGCATATGCAGTCATCTGATGTTCAACGAGGCCACCAAGCCCACTCAACTGGAAGAGAATGGCATCTTCAATAAACGGTGCTTGTCGAACTGGATATCCATATCCAAAAGAATGAGAGAGTAACACCATCTCACACCTTGTACAAAAATTAACTCAAGATAGGTTAAAGATCTAAATATAAGAGCCAAAACCATAAAGACCTTGGAAGGTAACTTAAAGAATCATTACAGGAGCTCATAATAGGAAATGGCTTAATGAACTTCACACCCAAATCATGAGCAGCAAAAGTAAAAACAGATCAATGGGACCTCCTCAATATTAAAATCTTTTGCACCTCAAAGAAGTTTGTCAAGAAAGTGAAAAGAAAGCCTATGCAATGGGAGAAAATATTTGGTAACCATATATCTGATAGGATTCTAATATCCAGCATATATAAAGAAATCCTATATCTCAAAATAAAAAGGCAAACAACCCATTTAAAAATGGGCAAGTGATTTGAAAAGACATTTCTCCAAAGAAGAAATACAAATGGCTAAAAAGCACATGAAAAGATGCTCAACATCACTGGCTTTTATGGAAATGCAAATCAAAATTAGAACGAGATACTATCTTACACCCATTAAACTGGCAGCAATTTTAAAAAACAGAGGACTACAAGTGATGGAGAGGATGTGGAGTAATGGGAACCTTCATCTACTGCTGGTGGGAATGTAGAAGGATCCAGCATTGTGAAGGACATTTTGGCAGTTCCTCAAAAAACTAACTATAGATCTGCCATATGACCCAGCAATTCCACTGCTGGTATATACCCAGAAGAACTGAAAACAAGGAAATGAACCAATATGTGCACACCAATGTTCACAGAGGCATTATCTACTATTGCCAAAAGGTGGAATCAACCCAAATGCCCATCAACAGATAAATGGGTAAACAAAATGTGGGTATATACATACAATGGAATATTACTCAGCTGTAAGAAGGAATACAGTACTAAAACAAGGGATAACGTGGATGAATCTTGAGGACCTTATGTTGAGTGAAGCAAGCCAGGCATGGAAGGACAAATACTACATGACCTTTCTGATATGAATTAAGTTAATTGAGCCAACTCAGAGAGCTAGAGTGTGGAAGCTAGTTTTACAGGAAATAAAAAGGGAAGTTGTGAAACAATGCCCATAAGGGCAAAATCTATAAGATAGAAATGAGTAGTTGTGCAGTGAAGGGATATGGCAAGGGTGTAGGGATACTACTGGGTTGGGCAGCTCAAGACTGACAGAGGACTAGGGTGGGGAGAATGGGTCAGGTGGTCCATGGAACAGGGGGGAGTGTTGGGGGAGGGAGCAGGTGAACACTGGAGATTGGTGAGTACAGAGTTGAAACTACAATGTTGAGAAAACTCATTTCGCAATATGACAAGGAACAGTTATTGGTATAGGGTGTTGGATGGGGAGCATTCAGCAAAGGGCACACCTGGGGCAGACTTCTAGGGAGTGTGTGTGTTCGTCTTGTTATAGTGTGTTATATTAGTGGGTGGAGATCACATAATGAGCAGGAAGGTGTTGTACTCCCATCCTGGGGAGGTCCGATATGTTCTCAAACAGAGGGGAGAGTGTCTCTCGAGAACATGGGTGGTTCCTAGTAGAAGAGGACAGACAAGTGTGTCAAGCACTCAGAATTGTTGCAAGTGTCTATGAATCTTGTCCTTCAAGCAGTGAAGGCTGGTGGTCACTGTAGGCCCAGAGGGTAAGAGGGGAAATTAATGGAAGAGAGGGTAGTTGAGGGCAATGGAAGTGTTCTGCATGATCTTGCAATGATGAATACAGGCCATGTTAAATTTCACCAAAATTTTATAAAAGTGTATGGTCCAAAATGTAAACCATAATGTAAACTACTGACCACGGTTAATACCTAGGTTTAAATATTTGCACATCAGTTGCAACAAATGTACCAACCACATGTAAAAGGATCATTAATAAGGAAGCAGAAAAGGGGGAGGATGATGAGTATATGGGAGTCTCCTATATTCTGTGTGTGACTTTACAGTGACCTAAAACTTCTTTGAAGACATAATGAAAAAAAGGTAAGACACTGAGGAAGAAATGGAATAAACTGCCACTGTACATACAGGACAAGAGTTTTACAATGATAAAAGGCAAAAAAAATTTTTTTAATTCTTTCAATATTTTTTGTTTTTTTACTTTATTTTAGTTTTTCTAAATTATTATGTATTTTATTTCTTATGTTTAAACCTATCATTACTATCTCATTTTCTTATTAATTGAATCTGGCAATATACTTAGCTTCATTTTTGAAGTTTTGGGTCACACAAGGGTTGAACTATGGCAAGGGAAGAGCATTGATGTGGGGTGTCAGTGATGGGAAATAAATGAGAGGAAGTTCACCTGGGCATGCATATAAGGTAGATAAATATGTTCAAATGTTCATGAGGCATTGCCACAGTATGTAGAGATTCACACAGCAACTGAAAGAATATTGAATTCCCATCCTTTGGAGCTCTGCCACATTCTCTAATGGAATAGCAACAATTTCCGAAGTAGAGGGGCAATGACCAGTGAAGAAGGATGTTCCATTGATAAACCCTTAACATTGACAACTATGCTTATGATCCTTTGCTCTTGAAATTGCAACTTAGCCTAGTGTTGCAGGGTGCCTAAGAGTTATCTTCTGAGAGCTTTCATGTTGCTCAAATGTGGCTACTCTCTAAGCCAAACTTAGCATATAAATGCACTACCTTCCCCCCAGCATAGGACAAGACTCCTGGTAATGAGTCTCCCTGACACCAAGGAATTACTCCCAAGAACCAGCTGGTGATGCAACTGGGAAAAAAAACCTTGAATAAAAGGGAGAAAAGGTGAAGACAAATGGGTTTGTATGGCTAAGAGACTTCAAAATGTGTGGGAGGTCATCAGAGCAGTAATGCTTATGCATGTCTCAGCAGGATCTCATAAAGTAGATACTACCCCAAGTAGTGGGGCCCCTGAGGGCTACAGAGACAACCAGGTCCTATGGTCATGGCAGATAGCTCCAGAGTTTGGTGCCTTGCCAGTGGGCCCTACTTTGGGGTTTGTGCTCCCGAAAGTGACAGAGTTGAACTCAGAGTGACTTCTCTACACATGCCTCTTCTGTCCCTTTTATTGAACCTATAGTTGGTGCTCGAGTTGGTAGGGGTATGCCCAAGAGACTTGAATCTCTGACCTATCCATGTGTCAGCTGGGTCCTGAGTTCAGCAGAATTTCAACACCTATGCTTCAGTTCATTGGGCTCACTGAGGACAACTAATAAGGAGGTAAAGGCAGACAACCACCAAACCAAGGAACTGAGAGAGTCTACAACTGCAAGCAAGAGAATTCTATCCAACAACTATATGGAATCGAAGACCCCTCTCAATTCGAGATGGAGTAGGCATCAACATCCCAGAATCCTCAGGGTCAGTGAATAAAATATGGGCTAGAGTGGAATAACTGATTCTAGCAATGGAATAAAGTATAAATTGACATGGAGACAGTGGCCACTGGAGGTGCTGAAGGCAGGGAGAAGGAAAAAAAAGGTGTAATATGGGGGCATTTTCAGGACTTAGAATTGTCCTGAATAACATTGCAAAGACAGATACAGGACATTATATATCTTCCCATAACCTAAAGAACAGAGTGGGAGAGAGTGTAAACTACAACGTAAGCTATAATCCATGCTTAGTGGCAATGCTCCAAAATGTGTCCATCAATTGCAATGAATGTACCATAGTAATGAAAGAAGTTATTAATGTGGGAAAAGTGGGAGGTGTGGGGCATATGGGAATCCCCTATATTTTTATGTAACATTTTATGTAGTCTATGTACCTTTTATAAATAAAAATTTAAAAAATTTTTAAAAAGGAATGAACTTGATAAAGGCAACAAGGGTGATTCTCAAAATAATTAAGCTGAGTAAAAGAAAACAAAAAGATTATATACCATATGATTCCATTTATATAATACTCAAGAAAATACCAACTAATCTATAGTGACAGAAAGCAGAACAATGGTTATCTGGCAATGAGGATCAGGAGGGATCACAAAGAGGCATAAGAAAACTTCTGTGGGTGATGGATATGTTCACTGTCTTGATTGTGGTGATAATTATATGGGAGCATACATGTCAGAACTTAGCAAATATATGTGATAAATATATGTAGTTTATCGTATGTAATTTATACCTAAATAAAGCTAAGTATTTTAAATATAAAAATAAAGAAAAGAAAATTAGTTTTTTATTTAACTATTGAATTTTTTCATTTGTGTATTTTATGTGATAATGATTATAAAATAACTTTTAGTTTCATTGACTCAAATGCCTTTTGATAAATAATTAAGTGGCTGAAAAATATATATCTTGGTACACTTGGAAAATTTATTTTTAAATAATGTATGTTTAAGAGCACTACATGTAAAATTTTATATCCAGGAGTTCAAAAGTTCATGTTTCTTTTTAAGAATTTTGTCATTCCTTGGTTGATCTCCTACATGCTTTAGGCTTTTTGATTCCGTGTTGAAAGTATTCTTGATGCAAAAAGACTTCATACTGAGACTCCCCGGTAGACACAATAATGAAGGTTTCGTTGATATGTCTGTTTTTTTCCCCAAACCTTACCACTACACTGACCCCCAAGAATTAAATCTCAGCATGAAGGTATTTCTTAGTTACATTTATACAACACAGTCATCCAAACCACTTCAGGGATTTTATATTCCAGTGTCAAGTTTATCTTCTCTTAGCCACTATAGTTTTTAGAATCATTGGGCCCTAACATTATGACTGCTATTTTTAAAAACAGGGGTTTTGTTTTAGTATTTTTTAAATTGTTTTTCATCAAGGTTATATCCAACAAGCCCATATTAGTGCAAAATTTTTCCTATAAAGCAAAAATCCCTTATTACTTCATTTCTCTCTGATCAATTGGATATATATGCATGATCTATTTCTATCCCATGAGATTTTCCCAACATGACATTTACTGGTATGAGAACTTCAGAAAGAAATTTTAGAAAAATAATTTTTCCTCAGATTTTTCTATTGTATTTCAATCAATATATTACTAGATTGTTTTAATATTGGATCTTATTAGAATTATGTATATGAGTTTAGCAATGATTCTTCATAACTCCCCAACTAATAAGAGAGAAAGGAATGAAGACATTATCTAACATCACACACAAAATTATAAACACAAACCACATTAAAATTCAGAAGATTCAAGGCTAGCACTCAAAATGAAAAACCACATGCTATAGTGCATCTGACTTCTTGTTAGAAGTAAGAAAACACAAGCTTTCACGAGACCTGAAAATTGTTTTGATGTCTTTGCTTCAGTATTCTTATAATGGCACTATTTTTCAAGGCTTTGATATGGTTTGTAAAATTAAATAATTCATGCCTTCTATTTTTTTGTTGGGGGCAGAAGATACTATAAAAGTGTTGGCATTAGTAGAGTCATGGCACCAAGAAGTTCCAGTATGGACAATTGCCTTCATGACATTATTTTATCCTTGCTATGAGAAGTCTGTATTTTGTATGTTTATATTTCATCTAGCAGGCCAAAACATAAATTTCAATAGTAAACTCATATTTCACTTTCCAATAAAACTGTGATGATCCAAATAAATAGGTTTAACACATGTAAACATTCTTAGGGGTGGTCTAAAAATTACCAGGAGTAAAATTAACTAAGACTGGATTGATACTACTCTTTTACTCAGATCCAATTATACTTCAAAGGCCTGATATTTTTTAACTTTGTTGTTTTAATACATATTGCTTGATGTTGCTCTTACTGGTGGTACAGGTTGGGTCCCCAAATACGACCTTTATTGTAAAAATGGAAGAACATTAAATGGCAGGAACCAGAAGGAAAACCAGAGAAATTTTATTTCATAAGAAATCTAGGAAGCAGATTTGGTTCAATGGTTAGAGCATCTCCCTACCACATGGGAGGTCCAAGGTTCAAACCCAGGGCCTCCTGACCTGTGTGGTGAGTTGACCCACACACAGTGCTGATGCATGCAAGGAGTGCCATGCCACGCAGAGGTGTCCCCCATGTAGAGGATCCCCACACACAAGGAGTGCACCCTGTAAGGAGAGCCACCCCACACAAAAGGAAGTCCAGCCTGCCCATGGTTGGTGCCATATACACGGAGAGCTGACGCAACAAGATGACTCAACAAAAAGAGACACAGATTCCCAGTACTGCTGGCAAGAATACAGTGGACACAGAAGAGCACATAGTGAATGGACACAGAGAGCAGACAACTGGGGGGGGGGGGGGCAAGGGGGAAGGGGAGAGAAATAAATAAAAATAAATCTTTTTTAAAAAAAAGAAATCTAGATGTCAGAAGCAACTACCAAAATTTGCTTAGATACTTGCTCATTGGGAAGCAGACTTGGCCCAATGGATAGGGCGTCCACCTACCACATGGGAGGTCCACGGTTCAAACCCCGGGGCCTCCTTGACCAGTGTGGAGCTGGCCCATGTGCAGTGCTGATGCACACAAGGAATGCTGTGCCATGCAGGAGTGTCCCCCACATAGGGGAGCCCCACGCACAAGGAGTGTACCCCATAAGGAGAGCCACCCAGCACAAGAAAAGTACAGCCTACCCAAGAATGGTGCCACACACATGGAGAGCTGACACAAGATGACGCAACAAAAAGAAACACAGATTCCCAGTGCTACTGATAAGGACAGAAGTGGTCACAGAAGAACACACAGTGAATGGAAACAAAGAGCAGAAAACTGTGTGTGTGTGGGGGGGAGAGTAAAGGGAGAGAAATAAATAAAATGAAATAAAATAAAATAAAATAAAATAAAATAGATACTTGCTTATTGAGCTGGTAAACCAAGGATGATGTGAGGGACCTCTTATAGGGAAAAGAAACTAAGACTTACAGAAAGAGAAGGGGCTTCCTCTGGATGTTGTCCATGTCTTCTGGCAGCTAAAGGCTAGAGCAGGAAACATCTGGAAAACAGATATCCTCATAATAGGAAGAAAACATGGAGACTGCAATTGAAGTAAATGAATTTAACCTGTAATTTTTTTTTTTTAAAGATTTATTTATTTATTTAATTTCCCCCCCTCCCCTGGTCGTCTGTTCTTGGTGTCTATTTGCTGCGTCTTGTTTCTTTGTCTGCTTCTGTTGTCGTTAGCTGCTTCTGTTGTCGTTAGCGGCACGGGAAGTGTGGGCGGCGCCATTCCTGGGCAGGCTGCACTTTCTTTTCACGCTGGGCGGCTTTCCTCACAGGCGCACTCCTTGCGCGTGGGGCTCCCCCACGCGGGGGACACCCTTGCGTGGCACGGCACTCCTTGCGCGCATCAGCACTGCGCATGGCCAGCTCCACACGGGTCAAGGAGGCCCAGGGTTTGAACCGCGGACCTCCCATATGGTAGACGGGCGCCCTAACCACTGGGCCAAAGTCCGTTTCCCTTAACCTGTAATTTTATTAGCCAGTGTTCCATACATGTAAGTCATGGATCTCAGTGTAAGTTAGCAAGAACATAACAGAGGTTGCCAAGAACCACTAGGTACCTACAGAGTCCAGGGCAGATATAAAAACAACTTCTGGTATCTGAGCATGAGTGTCAAGAATATTTTTGGGTGTTGTTTTTAAATCTTTGGAAATGAATAGAAATGGTGACAGAATATGATGGTGTTTGTAACTGGTATGAGAGTGGTTGAAAGGGAAAGTCTGTTATGCATATTACTAGAATGAAAGCTAAAAACTATAACATGAGACTGTATAAAGTAACAAAACCTCATGTAAAATATGAATATGGGTATATTGCATATATAGGACTGTTTCTACAAAATATAAGTACAAGTATACTAGAGAGAAGGAAAAAGAAAAATAGCAGCTATATACAGCAGGGGGAGCATAGAGAGATTGAGAGGTGAGTTTGTTCATTTGTTTTTTGTTTATTGTTATTGTTGGAATAATGAAAGTGCTCTAAGAATGACTGAAGTGATGAATGCACAAATATGTGATTACACCAAATACCACTGATTGTACACTTTGGATGGATTTCTACTAAAATAATATATATCAATAAAATTGATTTGTTAAATTAAAAATAATCAAGTTAATTTGGGAGTAGACAGTCTTCCAGAAAAATATATATATATATATATCTTTGGGTCTTTTAGGAAGTTCAAATGATAACACTTCATATATGTACCATCATCATAAGCAGAGAGAGACTCTGGTTGTATATATCTTTCATAACAGAGAAATATAAATTGTAACCAAAATGAGATACTATAGATTATATCATATTGGAAAATATTTAAGAGTATGAACTTGTAGGTGAGGGCGTGGAGCAATCAGCACTCATGCATCCTGATGGCAGCATAAATTTCTACAACTTCTAGGAAAAGAAATTTGTCACTATGTGTCAAAATTTTAAATGTCCATATCCTTTGACACAGTAATTGCACCTCTGGTCAATTTTTCCTACATATATACTCACAAAGGTGCAAAATGACCTATATGTTTTATAAATACTTAGCACCAACTGCTTACCCGCTACTGTTCTAGGCATTTAGGATAGAATAGTAAACCCAGTAGATAGGCCCATGAAGCTAATATTGGTCCGGGATAAAGCCTATAAATAAATGAAGACATATGTCAAAAGGTGGCAGGTGCTATGAAGAAAAATTAAGTAGGGTAAGACATGGGTGGTATATGGTTTAAATAAGGCTGGTAAGGATCTTTAAGTAGAGATCTGAATGAAAGGAAAAAACAAGCCATGCAGAAATCTATGAAAAATGTTCTAAATATACAAAGAGACTCTCCACAGCATCGTTCATAATAGTAAATGACTGAAAACACCCTAAATAGGAGGGCTGATTAAGTAGGTTAACTATATATATTCCAGACTATCTGGAAACATAGAGAAGAAAATGACAATTACATCTTGGGAGGAATATGGGGGTGACTAGAGTTGGGGTACTGGATAGAAGACTTACTTTTCATTGTATCCCACTTTGTATCTGACAAATTTTGTACCATATACCTATACTTTCAGTTTCCTATTTAAAAAAAACACTATATCAAGGTGGTTTGTGTTAAATAAATATCTAAATATCCTGAGGTAAAAAATATCTGTCCTGTTTAAAATGTTTCTAGGAGTTCTGAAAATCCCAAATGCTAATATTACACAACTTACAATACCTTGGGGCATTTATGGACAGGTGTTACACTAAGAATGTTTGTGGACTTTCTGATAATGACAGGCCCTTAGCAGGAAATTGTTGTACATGAGGAAAGAGAAATTTAAAAACAAATCATGATCTTTGTCACTAGAAGAGTCTGAATCTCACAGATCCACAATGTCTTGTCAAATTTATAAGAATTCATATTATCACCCTTTCACTAGAAAAAAAATTCTATGTATTTCCCTCTTCCACATTTTAATGAAAAACAATCATAAATCAATGGCCTAAATTAGAAAATAAATTCGAGCCAAAAAAACAGCACAACAAATCAAAACAAACACACCAATGCTAAACTCAGGGTCTTAATGAAATTCAAAGCTAAAATAAATTCAATACACTCAATTTATGTGTCCCTTGATTTTTCATGGGAATATGAATGTATGGAGAAACCATGAATTTGCTATGGACAGGTGAGCTACAGGATAGAAGATAGTTTAGTTACAAGACTAATTCCTAATATTTATCTTATAAAGTCTGGTTTTGTTCTTAGTGACCAGGACACCACATCTGACAGCTTTAATCTGTGCCCCCAATACATCAACAACCACTCAGGTGTGAGGATGGCAATCTGACCAGACGCTTGTACTAAGGGAAGTGCCAGTAGGCACCATGAATGGGTCATGGTGGTAGGTAGCTCATATCAGTGGACTTGAATGATCCACTCTGCACCAACGTTTACAGGGTGTCTGGCTGCATCATTTCCCTCAATGTTAATAAATCAAACCTGGAGAGACTCAACATCAAACAACCTTGGCAAAGAGAAATTCTGGGATTCTATTCATTTTATTTAATTAATTTTGAATCAACATAAAGAATTCTAAAATATCTGGAGGAAAGTGGGGATACAGGGGAGGTGGGTTGAGATAGATAAGAATAATTTTCCCAAAACATGTTATTGCTGTTTGTGTTACATTATTCTCTAAGACATCTTAGGGCATCAGTATCAAAAGCCCAGACACTAGCAAAAAAATTCAACCTACAGTAAGAAAAAGGAAGACATGACTCAAATCAAAGGAAAAAGTCAAAGTTCCAAATGACACACAGGACTTGAAACAGCTAATCAATGAGGTTCATACAAATCTCCTAAATCAAATCATGGAGTTGAAGGACAACAAGGCTAAAGAAATAAAAGATATTGGATGAGCACAAAGAAAAATTTGAAATTTTGTATAGAAAAATCACAGAGCTTATGGGAATGAAAGACACAATGAGTGAGATTTAAACTATAATAGAGGCACAGAATAGCAGATTTGAAATCATGGCAGAAAAACAATCAGTGACATAGAGGAAAGAACAACTGAAATTGAAGAAAGAAGAACAGAGAAAAGAATGGGGAAAAAAGTTGAACAGGGGCTCAGGGAGTTGAATGATAGCACAAGTGCACCAACATACATGTTATGGGAGTTCCAGAAAGAAAAGAGAAGGGAAAGGGGTCAGAAAGAGTATTTGAGAAAATAATGACCCAAAATTTCCCAACTCTCATGGAAGACATGAATATACATGTCCAGGAAGCATATCATATCCCTATTAGAAAAAATTCGATCAGACCTACACCAAGACAAACAATTTTCTGAATGCCAAATGCCAAAGATAAGGACAAAATTTTGAAAATCAGCACAAGCAAAGAGAAACATCGTATATAAGGGACATCCAATAAGACTTAGTGAGGATTTCTCTTCAAAAACTATGGAGGCAAAAGGCAGTGCTATGATATAATTCAGTTACTGAAAGAGAAAAATTGATAACCAAGAATTCTTTACCCAGCAAAATTGTCCTTTAAATAAGGTAGTAAGTTTAAGATGTTCACAAATAAACCGAAACTAAGAGAGTTCATAAAAATCCAGCTCTGCAGGAAACACTAAGGGAGTTCTGTAGCCAGAAAAGAAAAGAGAAGAGAGGCTTGGAGGAGAGTTCAGAAGTGAAGACTATCAGAAAAGGAAAGAAAAGGGTAAAAAGATAGATAAAACTAAGATGTGGCATATGAAAAACAAAGGATTAAATGGTTGAAATAAGTAATGCCTTTACAGTAATAACATTGAATGCTAACAGATTCAACTCTTCAATCAAAAGACATAGGCAGGGAGCAGATGTGGCTCAAGCAGTTGAGTGCCTGCCTCCTACATGGGAGGTCACAGGTTCAGTTCCCAGTGCGTCCTAAAGAAAACAAAAAAAAACAACAAACAGACAACAAGCAGACATCAAGCAAAAACAATGAGCAGACAAGGAGCAAACAACAAGCAAAAACAATGAGCAAGACAAGGAGCAAACAATGAGCAGACAATGAGCAAAAACAAAATGAGCAGGGAGCAGATGTAGCTCAAGCACCCATCTTCCACATTAGGTTCCCAGGACCTCCTAAAGAAAAAACAAACTGATAATGAACAGACAACAAGCAAAAACAATGAGCCAAAAAACAATGAGCAGACAACAAGCAAAACCAACAAACAAACATACAAGGGAGCCATCTTGGTGGGGTAGGAGAGACATAGGCAGACAGACTGAATAAGAAAACATGAGTCATTCATATGCTGTCTGCACGGGACTCA
This sequence comes from Dasypus novemcinctus, assembly GCF_030445035.2. Taxonomy (NCBI): domain Eukaryota; kingdom Metazoa; phylum Chordata; class Mammalia; order Cingulata; family Dasypodidae; genus Dasypus; species Dasypus novemcinctus. The sequence continues at coordinate 31,252,761 of NC_080683.1, read as the reverse complement.
CCTTAGACCCAAGGAGGCAACTAGAGTATAAGTGGAATTTGGAAAAAGATAGTTCACGCAACTTAGTAACCAAAAAAGAGCAGGGGTAGATATACTGGTGTCAGAAAAAACAGACTTTGAATGCAAAAAACTAAAGTGATGAGATGCAGAAGGTCATTATATGTTAATAAAAGGGACAATCCACCAGGAAGAAATAACAGTCAAAAATGTCCATGCACCTAACCAGGGTGACCCAAAATATGTGAGACAAACTCTGACAAAACCGAAAGGAGAAATACAATAATAGCTGGAGACTTCAACACACCACTCATATCAATAGATAGAACTAGACAGAAAACAAGGAAACATAGAACTTGAACAATACAATTCACAAGCTGGACCTGACAGCCATATACAGAACACTGAACCCCAAATCAGCAGGTTATACATTCTTCCCAAGTGCTTATGGTTCTTTCTCCAAAATAGACCACATGTTGGGTCAAAACACAGCTGTCAATAAATTTAAGAAGATTGAAATTATACAAAGCACCTTTTCTAGCCATAATGGAATGAAGCTGGAAATCAATAACAGGTGGGAAAGGGGGAAATCTGTAAATATATGGAGGCTAAACAACACATTCCTAAGCAACCAGTGGGTAAAAGAAGAAATTGCAAGAGAAATTAGTAGATATCTTGTGACAAATGAAAATGAGAATACAACTTCTCAAAACTTATGAGATACAGCAAAGTCAGTATTGACCCCACAGAAATTAAAAAGGATCATAAAAGGGTATTATGAGAAACTGAGTACTGACCCCACAGAAATTAAAAAGGATCATAAAAGGGTATTATGAGAAACTGTATGCCAGCAAATTAGACAACCTAGATTAAATGAACAAATTCCTAGAAATGCACAAACAACTCGTATTGACTCTATGAGAAACACAGGAAGATAAAAAAACAATCACAAGTAAAGAGATGGAATCAATCAGTCCTCAAAAATCTTCCAACAAAGAAAAGTCCAGCACCAGATGGCTTCATGGGTGAATTCTACCAAACCTTTTGAAAATAATTAATACTAATATTGTTTAAACTTTTCCCCCAAAAAATGAAGAGGAAGGTAAATTACCCAACACATTTTATGAAACCAACATCACCCTAATACCAAGCCAGACAAAGAAAATACAAGAAAAGGAAATTACAGATCAACCTCTCTAATGAACATAGATGGAAAATTCTCAACAAAATACTTGCAAATAAAATCCAACAATGTATTAAAAGAAATATACATCACAAACAGGATGCTTTTATTCCTAGTATTCAAGGGTGGTTCAATATAAGAAAATCAATTAACATACTTCACCATACTAACAAACTGAAAGGGAAAAAAACACATCATCATCATCTTGCTTGATGTAGAAAAGGCATTTGACAAAATCCAGCATCCTTTCTTGATAAATTCAAATGACAGGTATAGAAGGAAAGCTCATCAAGATAACAAAGGGCATATATGAAAATCCTACATCAACATCGTACTCAATAGGGAGAGGTAGCTTTCCCTCTAAGATCAGGAATAAGACAAGGATGCCCACTGTCAGCACTGTTATTCAACATTGTACTAAAAGTTCTAGCCAGAGCAATTAGACAAGAGAAAGAAATAAAAGTCATCCAAATTGGAAAAAAGGAAGTAAAACTCTCACTATTTGCAGGTGACATGACTGTATATCTAGAAAATCCTGAAATAACAACTAAACTATTAGAGCTAAAAAATGAGTTCAGCAAAATGGCAGGATACAAGATCAACAAGCAAAAATCAGTAGCATTTCCATACAGTAGTAATAAGCAAGCTGTAAAAATCCATTTACAATAATAGCAAAAAGACTCAAATATCTAGGAATTACTTTAACCAGGAATGTAAAGGATCTGTATTCAGAAAACTACAAAACACTGCTAAAAAAAAAATCAAAGACCTTAAAAAATAGAAAGATATTCCATGGGCATGGATTGTAAGACTAAACATCATGAAGAAGTCAATTCTATCCAAATTAACTTAAAGATTCAGTGCAATATCAATCAAAATTCCAACAGCCTACTTTACAGAAATAGAAAAGTCAATTACAAAATTTATTTGGAAGGGAAAGAGATCCAAATAGCCAAAAACATCCTAAAATAGAAGAGCAAAGTCAGAGGACACATTCTTCCTTAACTTGAAGTATATTATAAAGCTACAGTGATCAAACAACATGGTATTGGCATGAAGATAGACACATTGATCAATGGAATCAAATTGAGAGTTCAGAAATAGACCTGCACCTCTATGGTCAACTGATTTTTGATAAGTTTACCAAACCCACCTTGCTGAGACAGAAGTTTCTTCAACAAATGGTGTTGGAGAACTGGATAGCCATACCAAACAATGGAAAAGGACCCCTATCCCACTCCCTATGCAGGAATCAACTCAAAATGGATCAAAGACCTAAACATAAAAGGCAGAACCATAAAATTCCTAGAATATAATGTAGGGAAATATCTACAACACCTTGCATTAGGTGGGTAGTTCTTAAATTTTACACCCAAAGCAAATGAGCAACAAAAGGAAAAATAGGTAAATGGGACTACCTCAAAACTAACCACTTCTGTACCTCAAAGGACTTGTGAATAGGGTAAAAAATAAGCCTACCCCATGGGAGAAAATATTTGGAAATCACACATTCAACAAGGGTCTAATATCCATGATATTAAAAAGATCCTACAACTCAACAATAAAAAAACAAATGCACTGATTAAAAAATGGGCAAAAGACCAGAATAGACATTTTTCTAAAGAAGAAATACAAATGGCAAAAAAAAAAAAAAACATGAAAAAATGTTCAACATCACTAGGTATTAGGGAAATGCAAATCAAAGCTAAATGAGATACCATTTCACACTACAAGTGTTGAAGAGGATGCTCAGGAATGTTTATTCACTGTTGGTGGGAATGTAGAATTGTATAAGTCTAGGGAAGTTATATATAGATCTACCATGTGACCTAGCAATACCCCTACTAGGTATATACCCAGAAGAACTGAAAGCAGTGACACTAACAGACATCTGCACACCAATGTTCATAGTGACATTATTCAAATTGCCAAAAAATGGAAACACTCCAGATGTCCATCAACTGATGAATGGATAAACAAATTGTGGTATATACATAGTGGTAAGAAGAAATGTCATGAAGTATATGACAAAGTAAATGAACCCAGAGGACATTATGTTGAGGGAAGCAACCCAGGCACAAAAGAACAAATATTGTATGATTTCATTATTATGAACTAAAAATAATGAGCAAACTCGTGGAGATAGTAGCTAGAATATAAGTAACCAGAAACTATAATGTGGTTAGAGAGTGGAAAGCTGAAGTTTAATCTGTGCAGAATTGGTAAAAAGTTGTTTGGAAATATTTGGAAATGAATAGAAATGGTTAAACCACACATTAAGATTTGTCATTAGTAGTGCTAACATATAGGTATGATAGTGGTTTTGTTTTCTGTTTTCTTGGGGGTTTTTTGTTTTGTTTTGATTAATGAAAATGCTTTAATATTGACTGAAGTGATGAACATGCAATTTGGTGATTATACCAAATGCCATTGATTGTGCACTTTAGATAAATTATATAGTTTATGAACAAAAAACCCCATAGGATGTGTTAAATCTTACCAAATGTAAGATAAGGACTATAGTTAGTAGTAATACTTTGAGGATGCTCTGTCATGATTTATGACAAATGTTTCACAACAATGCAAGGTATTTGTGGTAGGGTGATGTATAGGAACCCTGTATAATGTTATACATGTTTATTTCGTAAGTTCACAACTTTCACTATGCATTTATTGTTATATATGTTTATGTATGAATGATATACTTCTATAAATTGTTTTTAAAATTAGGAAAAGGAAACAACCATTATGAATGGCCTGGTTAGCTGCCAACTTGTATACATCCCAAATATCGCTTCATAATAATATTAGCTGAAACTGCTGTGATATTTTTATTTACTACATAAATATATAGCAATAAGAGATTTGTATGTGAAAAGAGAGGAAAGAGGAGACAGGAAAATTGAAAATGATCAGAGACAATATTGCCAGGAAGCAAATAGATTAAAAAGGCTCTTCTAAAAGCAGTCCTTAACTTGCGGGAAGATGGAGGATTAGAGAGACACAGCACTCACTCTTCTCTCCCAGAAAAATAGCTAAAGGACAGGCAGAAATGGCCTGGAAAAAATGTTCTAGGGCTTAGGACGCTAGAGGAAGGCTGGACATCATTCAGAAAAGAGAGGGGCAAAGAAAAAGAATCTCAATGGGAAACTCTTTTACAATGAGTAAGAGCTGCAGCCCCTCTCCCCTAACACCCCCTCAGGCACAGAGTAGAGAGCTTTGAGCCCTCTGGCCTCTGGCTGTGACTTTGGACAGAGGGGGCCACAGAGATCTACTTCCCCAGGAAAGGGGACAGAGGGACACAGCCTAAGGCTGATTCAGCTTTGGCCAAATTTGGTTTGCTCTGTCCTAGGACCCCTTCCGGGCAAGGTGGAGCCATACCATTGTTCACTCTGGGAGCCCGAAGCAGACGGAAGAGATCCAACCCTCTCAAATACCCACCCTACTGACCAGGACTAGGTGACACAGAGGGGAGTGGAATTATTTCCCACCCAGGAAAAGGAGGGAGCTTCTGACAAAGGGAAGAGAACAACTTCTGAAAAAGTTTGAATTGAGCAGCTCAGAACAGCCCTGGGACAGAATCCTCTGTCACAGTGTTCCAGTGGGGTTACAGCAAACAGGTTCCAATGAAGGTTTGGGGTGAGAGAGCTGTCAAAGAGTGCCATCTGCTGGCAGACAAGGAAGTGCATACAAGGAAAATAAAATAAATAAAAAAGGCTTTTTTTGAGCCTTTACAATTTCCCTCTCCAAGGCCTTGAAAGCAGGTCTGCAACCCATTACTGAGTCCATGATTCTGATTTTAGCAACTAAAAAGGGAGTAACTTAAAGAGCTGGAATAAGTTGATCCAAGAATAAAAGTAACATGCAGTCTCCAGCCACTAAATCCCTATGCAAGAAAGAGGAATCAGAGTAAACTTACCATCATAATCAGATGCCTAGATATCAGCAAAAAAATTACAAACAATACTGTATAAAAGGAAGATATGGCTTAAGCAAAGGAGTATAGCATTGCCCCAGGTGAGACACAGGTTTGAGATTACTGATCAGGGAGGATCATACAAATCTCCTAAATCAAATAGAGTTGAAAGACAATATGTTTAGGAGATAAAAGACATCAAGAAGACATTGGGTGAGCACAAAGAATTTGAAAACCTGACTAGAAAAATAACACATCTTATGGGAATGAAAGACACAATAGGTGAAATTAAAAACACATCAGTCATACAAAAGTGTTTTTGAAAGTACTGAAGAAAGAGTAAGTGATGTTGAAAACAGAACAGCTGAAATAGAAGAGAGAAAACAGAGAGAGAAAAGAATGGATAAAAATTGAGCAGGGACTCAGGAAACTAAATGATAACACAAAGTACAAAAACAGCATACATATCATGGGAGTTCCAGAAGGAAAAGAGAAAGGAAAAGAGGTAGAAAAGTATTTGAGGAAATAATGGCTGAAAATTTCCCAACTCTCATGAAAGAAATGAATTTACATGTCCAAGCACAGCATACTCCAATCAGAATAAATCTGAATAGACCTACTCCAAGAAACAGGCTATTCAGAATGTTAAACATCAAAGATAAAGAGAAAATTCTGAGACCAGCACGGGAGAAGCAAAAAATCGCATACCAGGGACACCCAGTAAAACTTACTGCAGATTTCTCATCAGAAACCACAGAGGCTAAAAGGCAGTGGTATGATACAATTAGATACTGAAATAGAAAAATTGCCAACCTAGAATTCTTTATCCAGCAAGATTTTTCTTCAAACATGAAGGTGAGTTTAAATATTCACAAATAAACAGAAACTAAGAGAGTTCACTAAAAAAATTCTGACTTTGCCAGAAGCACCAAAGGGAGTCCTACAGCCTAAAAAGAAAAGACAGTAGAGAGACTTGGTGCAGGAGTTTGATGTGGTTATGAATTTCAAAAATAGTTATTGGATTATGTTTGTAATCTAGTCTGTATCTGGGCATGATTAAGTTATGATTAGGACTTTGATTGGGCCACATCATTAGGACAAATAAAAAGCATGGCAAAGAACGGAGTTGAGGGGTTTTGATGTTGGAGTTTTGATGTTGGTGTTCGATGCGGAAGCCTTTAGCTGGAGTCCTGGGAAGTAAGCACACAGAGGAAAGAGAAGCCAGCCCCAGAAAGAGAGGAACCCTAAACCCAGGAAAAAGCTAGCCCTAGGAAGATAGAACCCTGAACCCAGAGAGAAGCAAGACCCTGGAAGAAAGGAATCCAAGAAGCCTGAACCCTCACAAATGTTGGCAGCCATCTTCCTCCAACAAATGAAAATAGAGTTTGGTGAGGGAAGTAACTTATGCTTTATGGCCTGCTATCTGTAAGCTCCTACCCCCAATAAATACCCTTTGTAAAAACCAACCAATTTCTGGTATTTTACATCAGCACCCCTTTGGCTAACTAATACACTTTATGATAGTGTATTATAAAAGATAAACAAAAAGATAAAATGACAGATGTAAGAAATGATATGTGAAAGCCAAAGAATAAAAATGGTGGAAATAAATAATGCATTTACAGTAATATCTTTGAATATGAATAGATTAAATTCCCCAGTCAAAAGTGATAGGCTGATAGAATGGATTAAAAAACATGAGCTATCCATATACTGTCTACAAGAGACTCACATTAGATCCAGGAATACAAAATGCCTGAAAGTGAATGGTTAGAAAATATATTTCATACAAACAGTAACCAAAAAAAGCAGACTTCAAATGCAAAAAAGTAATGAGAGATGTAGAAGACCACTATATATTAATAAAAGGGGCAAAACACCAGGGAGAAATAACAGTCATAGATATCTATGCACTTAACTAGGGTATCCCAAAATACATGAGGCAAACTCTGGCAAAAGTGAAGGGAGAAATAGCCATCTAAAAGCAGTCCTCTGCAATCTTGACAGTTTCCATGATGAAATCAACATTGTATTGACCACTGAATCCTCACCTTTTCCTCCTGAAAATTCCATCCCAGACTGTACAGTCAGCAGATCTGAACATGAGGTACCAAAGAGGTGGATGATTGGCCTCTTTCATTGCCAGTAAATGACAGGTGGTTTCAAGAATATGATTGTTCCTATGGAGTCTCGCAAACTGTTTTGGGATTTGGAAACAGGGCCTTTTTGTTTCCTGTGCAGATGTAGATACACATGGTGAATAACCATAACTCTCAAGCTGCAAAACTGAAGTTGTAGTGTTTTTCAGACTGCATTCTGTACAAATTTATTCCCAAGGTAAAGGGAGCTTTAGATCTTAAAATTCAAGAACATGTAGTATAATCTTCTTGATGGAGATCTCATCTTTGCAAAAGTGATGTAGGATACTTATCAATAAAAGATCAGGAAAAGATTGATGGATAAAATTGGAATATATTTGTGGTAGGATTTATGCATGCTGTCTGCTTATATTGTAGAGTTTATAGTGGTGATACAGGAAAGGACAACTGAGAATTAAAAGGATGTGAGACTCTTAATGACTAACAACTGTGACAACTGGTGAGATAATGAGCCTTGTAACTGAAAGGTCTACCATCAAGTGACCGCTATAGATTTAACATGCCAGATACTGTTGCTGTCACCAACAATTAACTGTTAAATGTCTACAAAGAAAGCAATGAAATATAATTGTGCTGTTTCCAAACATGGAACAGTAAATTCTGGCCAAATATCAACAGTCTGCTTTACCAAACAGAAATAATATGAGACCATATAGAGAAAAGAACAGTAACTAGTGTCAGAACCGAGCTAACATAATGCATGACATCAATTTAAAGTAAATTACTTTTTCTGTGAAAGAACTTTTCAGAATTTTTTAACACTCTGGATCTAACTTAAATAGCAGTAAATATGGGTTATAACTAGAAAATTCTTACCTTATTAGTATATCATTATAGAAAAGGTATCAGTTCTCTCTTCTGAGTTATCATACCTGGTTTATGCCAGATAAATATGAAAATATTTTAAGAGTAATAAAACAGTAAGTGCCACACACTCTACCTTTAATCTTCTAAGACAAGTTGGCTTTCAAAATAAGACCTACCTGCTGTTAATATATCACACAAGGCCATTATACTTCAGGATTTTTCTAACAGGAGAGCAAAAGAAAAGCTTTCCTAGCACAAGATGTGCCTTATTGTTCCCACAACGTATTCTCTGGGCTTCTCACTTTCTCATCCAAGAGAAGTTTTCATTGATTTGTCATTGAGTACTCCCTGGAGTCCCATGAAAACATGGAAAATGTGACCATATGTTTCAGCCGTGCCCTTGGTCAGAGAGCTGCTGACACCTTCATTGTCCAGCCTTCAACATTCTTTAGTACATTTTATATCTTAGTGACAGAAGTTATTTTAAAGTGATTGACTGAAGCAGAGCCTCTGGAATTAGAACAGGTGTGATTTGCGTACACATCTGTTTGGACATAAAATACAGGCAAGTAAGTGGGATATCCAGGTTCACAGCTGCTTTCCAAAAGCTCTGCACTGCATTTAATACCCTTCTAAGACAGTAAGAATGAGAAATGAAGTACCCTCTCCTTGTAGACAACAAAAATTAAATTACCAATGTTTTTGTTACAATTTATCCTATATTTCCAAGTTTTTAATAAAATTAAACAATCTAAATTTATTGATTCCAATTTATTCCTTTTTTAAAAAAATGCCCATATTGGTTTCTTATGGAACCCATAGGAAGAGATATGAATATTTAACAAAATAAACAATATGAACTACACAGAAATATTCTCATTTACTCTACCATTCTTTTGGTATAAACTTCTAAGGAATAAGTATAATTATTTCCTCTTAAGGGAGAAAAGTATTTCCAGAAAACATGCCCATGCATGTACACACACATACACAAACACACACACACACACACACACACACTTGGCCATTCCATTGATATTTCTTTCTCTTATCTTCTCTTTTATAAATATTTGTATTAATAAGACTTAACTGCTTTGGGGACTGATGTTTCTAGAAATACTTTATCAATATATTCATACAACCAGACTTTTACATTTCAGTAGTATATTAACACATGTTCAGAGAAAATAAATTTAAGCTTCACTTCTATAATTCCTCTCAGACATTTATACACAGATATTTTCTTAGTCCAGAAAACAAACTGCCGAAGGCAAAATCAACTGACTTTTACACTAAGCTATAAGTTCTCCTTAGTTTCTTTGTTAACAAGGCCAGTATTTCCACTAAGATAGGCTGCATATGGCAAGATTTCATGTTCAATAGAAAATCATGACATGGAGGTTATTTTCATCTGGTTAACACCCCAAAGGAACTCTGCACATAAACCATTTCACTTTAAGTGGCTTAAGGTAAGGAAAAACACCTAGCTGCCATGAGATTCCTCAAGTGTTTTTCTTTCCCCAGACCCTCTATAAATATTTGTTCCCCACTGTCAACCAACTCCCTGGTGGAATTCAACACCCTAATTGAAATTACTAGGTGTTTCACTTTGTAATTCCCTAGCAGTTTTGAAGTGTACACAAAGCACTGAGCACAGTCCTAGATGTAAAATAATCCTAGAAGACAGTGTAGGCCAGTGCTCAAACAGAGCCATTGAAAATAAGACCTGTCCCAAGGACTAATAATATTATCATTGCTATGATTCCTGTAGAACTCTAAGTTGCCGTTACTAAATAACCCTGTTTCACTCCAAATTCTTAAACATATTTTAAAACCCAATCGAAAGTAAAACAGAAATAAATGCAAGAATAAAAGTATCACTGAAGCAGTAGTCTCAATCAAACATGTTTGAAAAATTTTTAAAACACAACTAACTTTGACCTTGGTAGATAGGAAATATATATATGTTATACATATAACCAAAGTAAGAACCATGGAAGGACAACAGACACAGATAATTTTTTTAATGTATTTTCATGTCAAAAATAGAGTCTAGTGTTTATGAGCAACAATTCTTAGTCAAGTCATCCTGATATGTAAATTTCAAAATAGTAAGGTCAGTGAGCACAGTAAAATATAAACCATTTTAAACTCTTCACTCTTGAGAAATATCTAATCGAAAAGATGGAGCTTAATAAAAATAGCTGTGCATTTACCATGTATGGGCTACATGAGTATTAAAATACTCATACCCTGGGCTATGAGTATGTTAATTTAATCTTCAAAATAAACCTATGAAGTAGATAATCATATTATTCCCCTTTTATAGCTCACAAAAGTGGAATCTTATATACATTAGATTGTGACCTTAGGGAAGTTAATTGATTCTGTGGACCTATGTCCTCATCTGCTACAGTGGTTTGAAACTGTATGTTCCCCAGAAAAACGTGTTCTTAAAGGTAATCCATTCCTGTGGGTGTGAACCCATTGCAAGCAGGACCTTTTGATGAGGTTACGTCAGTTAAAGTGTGGCCAAGCCCAATCAGAATGAGAATGAAATTCAGACCAACAGAGAGAAAGCCACAGAGTGAGCAGCCAGAAGCTGAACATCAATGGAAACTAGAAGAGAGGGGGAAGACTAAGAGACACTACCCTGTGCCTTGCCATGTGACAAACTGAGGACCAATGTTCACCAGAAGACAGACCCAAATGCCACAGTCTTTGGGGAGGAAGCATTGCCTTGATGATGCCTTGATTTGGACTTTTTTACTAAATTCAAAACCAAGAACCATTAAATTCCCATGTTTAACCTGACCCATTTCATGGTAGTTGCTCTAGCAGCCCAAGAAACTAAAACATCTGCCAAGTAAAAAAACAGATGGTTTCTACTTACATCATTTATTATTTCATATACTTGTATATTTACTTCTTATACCTATCTTAACTCATAAAGAATTTGAAAAATTGCATAATCTATAAATATTCCTTATGAATCTAAATGATTATTTAATAACTTGGTGGTGGCTTTTTTTGTCATTTGTTTTTTATTCCTCCAATTTTCATTTTGAAAAATTGCATATCTATAGGAAATTGAAAGTATAGTTCAATGAACACCCGTCGCCTACATCTTTTTATGTTTTAACATTTTCCCGCATTTACTCATACACTATCCCACAATTTTGACAAAATCATGTAAAAATGAGTTAGACATATCATGACATTTCACCAGTAATTACTTCAGCATGTTCTTAAGAATAAGAATATTCTCTTATGTAAACTCAGTACCATTATTATGCCCAATAAATTTAACAGTGATACAGTAATATTGTCTAATATATTCCGAGATTTAAATTTCCTGGTTGTCTACAAAATGTCCGTTCCAGCTATTTTTTTCTAATCCAAGATCCAGTTAAAGATCACATATTCCATTTAGTTGTCACAGTTTTTTTAGTCCCCTTTAACCCTCCCTTTTTGTTTTTGTTGTTGTTTATATGACATTGACATTGTTTGCAGTGTGAAGGTCAAGAGTCTTAGAAAATACCCCACCATCCGGATATGTCATTTTTAATATTCAATGTGCTTATAATCTACAACTGTCATTATGTTTTTTTGATGCTCATTTTGTACCAAATTTAGCAAGTAGGTGTTATTACCATGTTTTTTTGGTACATTTCCAACACTCCTTCTGTACTTCCACATTTTCTGGCATAATATGTTCTTGGTTTTTTTCTTGTGCTTTCTCTTGCTTTCTCTTCACAGGACCTAAAATTATCTAATATTTAAAGAAGTTCTGGTTCCTTTGAGTGATACTTTTTTTTTTTAAGATTTTTTTATTTATTTAATCCCCCCCCCCCCCCCCCCCCCCCGGTTGTCTGTTCTCTGTGTCTACTTGCTGTGTCTTGTTTCTTTGTCCGCTTCTGTTGTCGTCGGCGGCACGGGAAGTATGGGCGGCACCATTCCTGGGCAGGCTGCACTTTCTTTCGCACTGGGCGGCTCTCCCTACGGGGCGCACTCCTTGCGCGTGGGGCTCCCCCACGCGGGGGACACCCCTGCGTGGCAGGGCACTCCCTGCGCGCATCAGCACTGAGCATGGGCCAGCTCCACACAGGTCAAGGAGGCCCGGGGTTTGAACCACGGACCTCCCATGTGGTAGACGGACGCCCTAACCACTGGGCCAAGTCCGTTTCCCTTGAGTGATATTTAAAAACCAATATCAGAGATAACCAGCAAGATGGCAGCAGAGTAAGGAGCTCCTAGAGTCAGCTCATGCTACAGGGAAGTTAGCAATCACACAGAGCTATCTAAAATACTATTTGGGGGCTCCACAAGACCTGCAATATCTTTGAAAGAATGAAAGAAGGAGACTGCCCATGTGTAGAGAAGATTCTTGAGTAGAGCACACTCTATGCCATGGAGGCTAGTGATCATCCTATTCTGGCAGTGCAAACTGCCTTAGGAGTTGTTCTGTGGCTGGACTTGGAAGCTCCATTTCCCAAAAAACAGGGGAGGAAGAGACAGTTGACCACCAACTTCAGCTACTGATTAGTAAATTCAGGTAGGGCTAAAGTAAAACCCTAAGAACTGCTAAAGTTCGAATATGTCCAAGTCAGAAAGAGGCCAGTAGCACCATTTTTACTCCACTTCCAGCATGAGGGGAAGCCGGGCTGATTTAAAATCAGTGACAATAAGAATAAGCTTCTTTTTGCCCAGATCAGACTACAGCTCTAGCCTAGGCTTCAGCTCCACCTCTGGAAGGGAGGAAGCTGGCAGGACCTGCACCAGCATCTCCAGGTAACTGCAGGTTTTTTCAGCTGGCACAGACTGAATAGTCAGAAATCTACTGGGGCAACTGCAGTTATTTTGGAACTGCACAGCTTAGATTGCTGCCCACTCCTGCAGCTCTTTCCCTACCCCAGGTAGGAAGGGAAAGGCCATGAAGCTTCATCAGTCCCTCTGGGCAACTACAGTTTAGGACTGCACAACTTGGATCATTACACACAGCTGTGGCTCTGTCCCTACACCTGGCAAAGGAGAAATGGGGGAGAAGCTTCATCAGTACCTGGGGCAATGAGAGCAGCTTGAGTCTCCATAGCTTATAGCACCAACTACATCCTTAGCTCCTACTACACTACCAAGGGAGAAAGGGCAAGAAAACCCTAAACTAAAAAGAAACTACACCCAGAATAAATACATTTAGTAAACCAGATGCCAAGACACCAGTAAAAAATTACAATCCACACCAAAAAACAGGAAGATATGGCCCAGTTAAAAAAACAAGATAAGCCCCCAGATGACATAAAGGAGTTGAGACAACGAATCATAGATGTTCAAACAAATCTTAATAAATTCAATGAGATGGGTAAAGAGCTTAAGGGTATTAAGAAGACATTGGGGGAAGCGGACTTGGCCCAGTGGTTATGGCATCTGTCTACCACATGGGAGGTCCGCGATTCAAACCCTGGGCCTCCTTGACCCGTGTACAGCTGGCCCATGCACAGTGCTGATGCACGTGAGGAGTGCCATGCCTCGCAGGGGTGCCCCTGCATAGGGGAGCCCCACGCACAAGGAGTGTGCCCCGTAAGGAGAGCCGCCCAGCGTGAAAGAAAGTGCAGCCAGGAACGGCGCCGCACACATGGAGAGCTGACACAGCAAGATTACTCAATAAAAAGAAACAGATTCCCATGCTGCTGAAAACAAGAGAAGCGGACAAAGAAGAACATGCAGCGAACAGACACAGAGAACAGACAACTGGGGTAGGGGGAAGGGGAGAGTAATAAATACATAAATAAATCTTTAAAAAAAAAAAGAAGACATTGGGTGAGCACAAAGAAGAATTTGAAAGCATACATAGAAAAATAGCAGATCTTATGGGAGTGAAAAGTGCAATAAATGAAATTAAAGAAAAACATTGGAATCATATAATAGCAGATTGGAGGAGGAAGAAGAAAGGATTGGTGATCTTGAAGAAATGGCCTCTGAATGTGAACATACAAAAGAACGGATGAAGAAAAGAATGGAAAAAAATTGAACAAGGTCTCGGGAAATAAATGACATCAAGAAACATGCAAACATACATGTCAAGGGTATCCCAGAAGGAGAAGAGAAGAGAAAAAGGGCAGAAGGAATATTTGAAGAAATAATTGTTGAAAATTTACCAACCCTGTTGAAGGACATAGACATCCATGTCCAAGAAGTGCAACATACTCCCATCTGAATAAATCTGAATGACACGTACTACTCAGAATATCAAATGCCAAAGACAGAGAAAATTCTGAGAGCAGCAAGAGAAAAGCAATGAATAACATATAAGGGATATCCTATAAGATTAAGTACCAATTTCTCATCAGAAACCATGGAGGCAAGAAGACAGTGGTGTGATATATTAAAGATCCTGCAAGAGAAAAACTTCCAGCCAAGAATCTTATATCCAGCAAGATTGTCTTTAAAAATTAGTGCCAGTTTAGAATGTTCACAGATAAACAGAAACTTGAGAGAGTTTTTAACCAAGAAACCAGCTTTATAGGAAATACTAAAGGGCATACTACAGTCTGAAAAGAAAAGATAGGAGAGGGAGGCTTGGAAGAGAGTCTAGAAATGAAGATAATATCAGCAAAAGTAACTAAAAATGTCAAAGGGGTGGTGAATATAAAACATGACAGATAAAACTCAAAGGTCAAAATGGGTGATGTAAGAACTGCCTTTACATTAATAACTTTGAATGTTAATGGCTTAAACTCCCTCAATCAAAAGACACAGACTGGCAAAATGGATTAGAAAATATGAGCTACCTATGTGCTGCCTAAAGCAACCTTAGACCCAAGGATACCAATAGATCGAAAGTGAAAGCCTGGAAAAAGACATTGCATGCATGCTGTAACAACAACAACAACAACAACAACAACAACAAAACTAGAGTGGCTATACATATATCAGATGAAATAGACCTTGAAAGACACTAGTAATGCGCATTCTGAGGAGGAATGCCAGGGGAAAAAATTCCATTTACAATGGCAACCAAAAGAATCAAATATTTAGGAATAAACATAACCAATGATGTAGAGCACTGTATTAAGAAAACTACAATGCATTGTTAAAAGAAAATTTTAAAGACCTAATTGGAAGAACATTCCATGCTCACGATTGGAAGACTAAACATTAGTAAGACATCAATTTTACCCAAATTGATATACAGATTCAATGTAATATTAATAAAAATTCCACCAGCACTTTTTAAATAAATGGAAAATATGATTATCAAATTTGTTTGAAAGGGTAAGGAGTCCTGAATAGCCAGAAATATCTTAAAAAGGAAAAGCAAAGTTGGAGGACTCTCACTTCCAGACTTTAAATCATATTTTCTAGCTACAGTGATAAAAACAGCATGGTACTGGAATGAAGACAGGCACATAGACCAATGGAATCAAACTGATGGTTCAGAAACAGACCTTACATCGATGGTCAAGTGAATTTTGACAAGCCTATCAAATCCACCCAGCTCAGGCAGAACAGTCCATTTAACAAATGGTGTTGAAAGAACTGGATATCCACAGCCGAAAGTAAGTAAGAGGACCCCATCTCGTACCTTATACAACAATTAACTCAAAATAGATAAAAAACCTGAATATAAAACCAAGAACAATAACACTTCTAGAAGAAATGTCGTAAAACATCTTCAAGACCTGTTGGTATGTGGTGGATTCTTAAAAAAGATAAAGGAGGACTTTGAGATGAACTACTGATGCTTATTGTTGGTAGTGGGTTGATGTGTGGGACCCCTCTTTAAAGTTATGTTTGTTTGCTTTGTAAGTTCACAATTTTTACTCTACACTTACTGTTTATATATGTTCAATTATAAATTATATAAAATAATAATAATAATAATTGGGTGAGTTGGGGGGAAAATGCACCAAATGTTAGAAACTTTGGTTAGTAGTAATATTTTGAGGATGCTCTTTCATCATTAATTAAAAATGTTTCACAACAATGCTAGGTATTGGTGGTGGGGTGAGGTATGGGAGCTCTGTGTGATGTTTTGTGTTTGTTTTGTAAGTTCAAAACTATTACTATACACTTATTGTTTATGTATGTTTATGTATGAGTAACACAGTTCAATAAATTTTTTAAAAATGAAAAAAACACCAATATTGGGGTCCTTGCAGATGTCACTGTACCTTAGGACTTTTAGTACGACAAACATAGGGAAAAAAAGAGTCAATTAATATGAATTCACTAAAATCAGTGGTGCATTTGGAGTTTATTATGATGTGTTATAAGTTATGGACTCAATTTTCTTTTTTCCAAGGCTAGCCCATTGTTCCAACAGCATTTATTTAGAACTCTATCTTTTCCATGGTAACTTAATCTATAAATTTATCATATATTATCTTTCAGTATATACCTGGGTCTAATTTCTGTATGTACTTGGATCCATTTCTGACCTTTCTATTCTTTCTAATGGTTTATCTATTAATGTACCAACATCATGTTTTTATGTTTTAATATACAATTTAATAATCTCTCCTCATTGGTCTGATTTCTTAGTCTTCCACATGAATATTTTAAACTTGTTTTTTTTTAAATACTTTTAAATTTTATATTAAAGTTGCAGAAGTAGTACATAGAACTCCTAGATACACTTCATCCAGATGCCCCAACTATTTGCCATTTCTGAACTATTTGGGAACAAATCCCAGACATAATAACCCATCACCCTTTAATATTTCAGTGTGTGAACACTCTCCTATACAACCACAAAAAAAAAACAAAAAACATCAAAACCAGGATATTACCACTGAACTAATACTACCATCTAATCTAGAGTCCCCATTCAAATAATTTCTTTTATAGATTCAGGATGCAAATTCTGGAAAAAATGTTGCATTTAGTTGCCATTCTCTTTAGTCTCATTTAAACTGTAACAATTTCTCAGTCTTTCCTCCGCTTTCATGACCTTGAAATTGTTAGAGTACAGACCAGTTTCTTTGAGGAATATTCCAATTTCAACCTTTCTAATGTTTCCTCATAATTTATGCATTTTTGACAGGAATGCTCCAGAAGTGATGCTTTGCCCTTCTCCGTATATCACATCAGGAGGGCACAATGTCAATTTGTCCTACTTCTAGTAATGTTAAATTTTATTCCTTGAATAAGATGATATCTGCCAGTCTCTTCCCTATAAATTATGCTGTATTTATTTATAAGTAATTAATAAATATTTCTTGGGGAGCTACTCTGAGATTATGCAAATATCCTGTTCCTCATTAGACTTTCACTCGTCTTAGTATCCATCGATGATTCTTATCTAAATCAGTTATCACTACGATGGTAAGCAAATGGTGACTTATAATTTCATTATTCCTTCTAGATTTGTTGACATTCTACTGTAGGAAAGAATGCACCCATTTATTTATTCACTTATTTATGTCAATATCGCTTCGTAAACTTCTATTTTATTCAAAGTGTTACAATTCATTACTATCATTATTAATTTCCATGCTCAAATTGTCCTAAGCTTGGTTAGTAGGAGCCCCTTAAAGCTGGCTCCTGTGTCCTCTGGATATGTGCATTAGTCAGCCAAAAGGGTGCTGATGCAAAATACCAGAAACCTGTTGGCTTTTAAAAAGGGTATTTATATGGGGTAGGAACTTACAGTTACCAGGCCATAAAGGGGAAGTTACTTCCCTCACCAAAATCTTTTGTCACATGTTGAAGCATGATGGCTGCCGATGTCTGCAAGGGTTCAGGCTTCCTGGGTTCCTCTCTTCCTGGGGCTTGCCTCTCTCTGGACTCAGCTGTGGGTGAAAGGTCATTAGGTGAAAGACTTGTTTCTTTTCCCGGGGTCTTCTCTCTTTCCTCACGACCAAGCTCCTCTGCGTGCTTACTTCCTTGGGCTCCAGCTCAAGACTCCAACCTCCCTCTGCAGTGCAGTTTCTCTGTGAGTCCCTTTCCACTAAGGAGGCAAGGACTCAACATCCTAATGATGTGGCCCAATCAAAGCCTTAATCATTATTTAATCAAGTAAAAGTAAAGCCTTTGAATATAATACATTTTGATATGCCCAGAGGAAAAGACCAGTTTACAAACATAATCCAACATTTCTTTTTGGAATTCATCGATAATATCAAACTGTTACAATATGTTTCCTTCATTCTTCAATATTGTTCTTACTCTGTGGCATAAGGTGTTAAATGTTCATCTTGTATTTTCCCTATCCAAGCCCTAGAGTCAGCTTTGGCTCCTTTAAGTGGCAAATTGTATTTAACAGCTAGGATCTGGGTAGTAGAGATATGCTCATTGCAAACCTGATGTCATTGTTTCTAGGCCCTCTCCAAGAAAGATATAAGAAACACACAAACGCATACATTCATCTGGATCTATCTACATAGAGGAAGAACCTTGAGCTCACACTAATGATGGATGTAGGATGACCGAATACCTGAAAGTAACTTGTTTCTGTATCTGTTGCTATGATACAAGGAAAGAATTGTATGTAAATTAGAAAGTAATGAGATTCAACCCTCTCTTGGCGCCAAATTCTGCTTTTGGTGGTCAAGAACATCCTATTGAAACAATGACGTATGAAAACTGACTTTGACCGGTTGGTCAGACCTGCACAGAAGAAGCCCCTTGCTTCCCTTGCTTCAACTTACTTAACTAAAATAGTAAAATTCCCACGCAGGAGTGGAGTTCCTCTGGGCATATTAAAATGTATTGTATTCAAAGGCTTTACTTTTACTTGATTACCCACCCCTTTCTTGATCATACAATGTATGTGCATGATTTCCTGAACACACTAATCATACAATTATATAAGGAGCTATGTGCATTCATCCATATGCATAAAAACTAATGCATAATCAAAGCAAATGCTAAGTAGTAACTTGGGTATTTAAGCAAAAGTGAAATTGCGGCAGAGGGAGTTGGGTCTGAATCACTTTAGACTGACCTTGGTTCCTTACCTCTGCAGACATAATAAATGTGAGTTTCCCTAACTCTTGTGTTGAAGTTTTCTTCATGTCATCTCTGGTTATCCATAAAAGCCCTGCCTTGAAGCCTAACACTAATACTTAGAAAGCTCCAATCAATATAAAACCACTGGGTTTTTCATGCTTTCTCTTTTCTTATTGTAGCCCCTTTTCTAAGAGCGAATGCTTATGCTTATTTGCTCAATCCCACCTGCCAGTAAGGTTGTACTAGCTTAAAACCACAACCTACAAACCACTTGCTCTCCATCCCCCACCTCTCTCCCACCACTTTGCATATCCAAAGCAGGGACCAATTAGATCTAATTGACCAATTAGATCATTCTATCTTCCCCTCTCTAGATGCACTGGCCTAAACCAGCAGCCCAAGAAGGAAAGAGGAAGGAGTGAAAATCAGCTCAGCTCCAGACATGCTATGCTGGCCCTTTCACTGCACAAATGGGATCACCAGCTCAAAGCTGGATTTGCTGCTGTTTTTAAGTGGGGGTTTCTCTTCAATTACATCTTCTAATTAAGAATTTTTTACAGATGACACCAATTTTTTGTATGTTAACTAAATCTTACTACCTTCCCAAATTTTTTTATTTTGGAGGTTAATTTTATCACTGGTTTTTTCAGTCTTTTCAGATATATTATCATATTATCTGCAAATAATTGTTTTACTACTTCTTTTCCAATTTTCGCTTTCCCTTGTCTAAATTAATTAATTTAGTGATTCATTGTACCAAAAGAAATTCTAGTAGTGCAGATACTGGTATCCTTGCCTTGTTCCTGTCTTATTGGTAAAGTATCTAGAGTTCTCCCTTAAGTAAGACGCTCACTAGACTAAGGTTTTTTTAAATCTTTCCATGTTAAAAAATATCCATCAATTCTTATTTCACTGTTTTTTTTTTTAAGATTTATTTTATTTATTTATTTCTCACTGCATCATCTTGTTGCATCAGTTTGCCATGCCAGCCTGTCACTCAGCTCACTGTCCTGCTCGTCTTCTTTAGGAGGCATCTGGAACTGCACCAGGACCTCCCATGTGGTAGGTGGTGTCCAGCTGCGCGAGCCACACATCTTCCCCTCACTGAGTGTTTTTATCAAGAATAGGTGTTGAATTTTGTCAAAAGCCTTTCAGGATCTATGGAGATCATATGATTTTTTTCCATCTAATATTTATTATATAGTAAATTGCATTAAAGGATTTCCTAACATGAATCATTGTTTTTTTTTCCCATTACAGTTAAGCTGTCCTTTTATTTTTTAAGATTTATTTTATTTATTCTCCCACCCTCCACCCCCCATTGTCTGTCTGCTGTCTGTGTCCATTTGCTGTGTGTTCTTCTGTGTCTGCTTGCATTCTCATTATGTGGCTCCAGGAACTCATCCTGGGACCTTCGGGAGTGGGAAAGAGGCAGTTGCTCTCCTGCGCCACCTCAACTCCCTGTTCTGCTGTGTCTTCTTATTTTCTCTCCTCTGTGTCTCTTGTTGCATCATCTTGCTGCACCAGCTCCCAGCAGTGGCCAGCCCTCCTGCACGCAGTGGCTTTCCCATACTGCGCGGTATTCCCACGCAGGGGGGCACTCTTGCGCAGGACAGCATTCCAGGGTGGGCCAGCACTCCACATGGGCCAGTTTGCCCTCACCAGGCGGCACTAGGCATTGACACCTGGACTCCTATATGGTAGATGGGAGTCCAATTGCTTAAGCCACATCTGTTTCCCCAATCATTCTTGATTTCTAAGAATAAATCCCTCTCAGTCATAATTTTTTTTATATGTGCTGATTCCTTCTGTTTGCCAATGTTTTAGTTAGAATTATTTTTACATCAATATTCATAAGCGAGATTGCTTGGTAGTTTTCTATATTTTGTGCTGTATTTTTCAGGTTTGGTTATCAATGTTAACTTGCCTTAAATAAAAAGTATCCTTCCTTATCTGAGTTCTCAAACAATTTAAGTAACAGTGGAATTACCTGGTCTTTGAAGTTCTAAAAGTCCATGCACATTCCTTCACAGTTACACATAAAATTAAGAACTCCAGGGGTAAGTAAAATTTTATTTCAAAATAAAGAAGCAAATTATTTGAGGGTAACTTTCTCAGAAAGTTATATATCCCAAGGAAATCAATAGAAGCAAATCTTAGATATTTATTGTGCCATTATCTACAGGAGCAAAAACATGAAACAAAATTTAGTGTCTAGTGATAGATAATGAGGTAATAAATGTTGACACATTTCAGAATATTGAAAATGACAGTTATGTAGATTACACATAAACCTGTAGAAAGATTTTGATATGATTAATGAAAACACAGAATGCAATTAGAGGTATATCATACTACATTTAAAAATAAAGGAACGTTCTAGAGCACCACTGCACCATGTGGACAGTGGTCCACATGAATGTAACATTTAAAAGAAAATAAAGAAGAAAAAAAAGAAAAAAAAAAAGACCTGCACAAATAAAGAAAGAAAGAAAGAAAGAAAGAAAGAAAGAAAATATAGGACCATGTGGACAAGGATTGGAAGGACCGAAATAATTTTTGTTAAATTGTTCTGATTAAGGGCAGTTAAAAATTAATTGTTTTTAAATACTGAATATGTAATTCTCAACTTTTAATCATTTTTAGATTCACCAGATTAAAACCTTGAGAAAGTACTATCAGTACTGATAAAGTGATCAGAATTTGAATAAATTGTCATTCAGAACCCTTACAGCTCAGAGCCACTAAAGTATATGAAATAGACTGAAGCAGTTTACTTGAGGTACCATAATTTTTTGTATGTTTTTTATTTTAAAAAATTATTTTCAAGTAGTTAAATGAGCACTTAGAACTGTAATCTCTACATTTTTCTGAATTGGTGCGAGGGGGAAAATAATCTCACTGATCGAGTTCATAAATAAAATATTGTAAAGTAGCACATATACCATGTATCAATACCATTGCTGGTTGACTCTTTAAAAAAAATCAGAGAAGCAGATGTGATTCAATTGGTTGAGCTCCTGCCTACCACATGGAAGGTCCCAAGTTCAGTCCCCAGTGCCTCCTGGAAAAGACGAGCAAGACAGCAAGCTGATGCAAGAGGCAGGTGTGGCGAGCTGACATAACAAGATGACACAACAAGAAGACACAAAGAAGAAAAACAATGAGAGACACAACAAAGCAGGAAGCTGAGGTGACTCAAGTGATTGAGCACCTCTCTCCCACATGGGAGTTCCCAGATTCGGTTCCTGGTGCCTTTTTAAGAGAAGCAGATACAGAGAGAACACAACAAATGGACACAGGAAGCAGATGGTGAGCAAAAACAACGAGGGGGGGGAGCCATAAATAATAAAAAGAAATCAGCATTTAGCTTTTAAAAGTAACCCAATATAGACCAAAAGGTATAGTTCAAGCAGAAAGCACACAGCAAAAATATGCAAAAGAAAATAAAATGATTTATTACTAATTGTAAATCATTATTTGTTCTCCAATATTCTGTTTGTTCTAAAGCTTTCCAAACATCTACCATATACTGTTGAAAGTTCCTTAACTTGTCCCATTTCTAGTCCCATAATTACTATATTTAGAACACACCAAAACATCTTCTTAATGACAGCTGTCATTCTTGTGTGACACCTAAGACCTCCCCCAAATCTACAAATAACAGATTTTCAATCCTTTGGGGACTGTGTAAACACACCAAAATGTCTGGCCAGACTTCATGCCACTCAGGAAAAGTATTTGAAAGACATGCTTACTTTGGCAAAATACTTTCACATAAATGGTCTGAAAAAGCCAGTCCTCCATACTAGCATGCCAAAAGGCCCTCGGAACTCAAACTCCAGAATGTCATGATTGAGAACATTTGTTACAGAATCCATTTAATTCCACGACCCTCTCCAAATTTAGGTTGCTCCATGTTCATTGCATGTTTGATGCTTATGCTATTAATAAGTAATTGTATTTTAAAATTCAAGTGATTATTTTGTCCCAACCAAAACAACACCAAAAAAGCTGCTCTAGCTGCTTTTCTATGAATGAGCAATTGCTGATGAGAAGTACTTCCCTATATCTAGTATATTAGTGCTCTTTATAAAAACGAACCTGAGATATTGCTAGACCGATAGGATGTAAATTATCAATATCCTGCAGTTTTAGTGTTAAATGTGCATTTCCATGGTTCTCTTATCTAAAAATAAGAAAACCAAATATAGAATATGTAGAAACTATCCTATCATAGACTCTCATTCTCCTACTGTACCACTTACCATACTTGCGCATATTGATGAGTTGTTCTCTATTTTATTGTCTTTAATCTCTTCAAAATGGGAATCAGTTAGGAAAGAGTGAAATGGAGAAGTTTGAGGAAAAAGGAAGTTAGTTAATGAGCATGCACATATGTCACCCAATCTTTCAACAACCTTGCAAGACAACCATTATTATTATCCATATTTAACAGATGAAAGAACTGATGATAAGACAAGCCCTGGATCTTGTTCAAGGTCACCTGGGTTGTCAGTACACAGCGCTCTAACTCAAATCCTTGGCTCTATCGTAATGAGCAGGTTTGTTGAAAGTCACACCATCAGTAAATTGCAGAACTGGAACTGGCATAATTTTCCCTGATATGTTTTGTCTCTCTTCTTATATTTTTGTCTTTTTTTCATTACACTATAATTTTTTATTATGTAATTAACACAAGACTATATCCTTATAACATTTTCAAACAAGACAGAAGTTACGGGGTGATAGTAAACAATTGTGTGGGTATCTTTCAGCACTATTTTCTATGTGCTCATAAGAATATTAGACATAAACACTGTGTTTTGAAAGGGGTGGGCTTGGCATTTTATACAAATGGTCTGCAAAATTTTCTATTTAAAAATATATTTTGGACATCTTTCCATTTTATTATATATTTATCAACTTCAGTCTTTATGTTTAAAAGCTTGTTAAAATATTAGAGACTTATAAAAGGGTAAAAAAGATAATACAACCACCACCCATATACTCACCAAATAACTTATATAAAAAACTCCTCGAATTATAGCTCCCTGTGTAAACCACAATAACCTCATGCCCCTCATGCTCCAACAAGGGTAAACATTACTCTAAATTTATGACTGTCACCCTCATACATTTCTTTCTTCTTTTTTTCTACAAATGTAGAAATGTATATATTGGTAAACAGCATTTATATGTTTTTGCATGTTTTTTAACTCATAGAAATAGTATCCTATTGTATATATTCCTCTACAAATTGTACTTTTCATTCAATACCATGTTTGTGAGAATCACCTAGGTGGCTATATATTGCTCTAGTTTCTTAATTTTCACTACAAAATAGCATGCTACTATTTGATTATGTCATTCATATATTCTTATCTTGATGGACATTTAGATTATTTCTGATCTTTGCTACTATAAAGATTTTATCATTCAAATGTATCCTTATATGCCTGGGTATATTCTCTAAGGTATGAATATAGGAATGGATTGCTGATTAGTAAGATTTTGTATCTTCAAGTTATCTAGTTATTGCCATTTTGTTCTCCAACATGGTTATTCAATTTATTGTCCCATTATAAGTTTTGATACTCTATAACCTCAGCAATAATGGGTAACTTCTGACTTTGTCATTTTTTGCCAATTTGATGCATATCTTCTTATAGTTTTAAATTGCAATTTCCCAATCACTAATTGCTAAGTTAAGAATTATTTTCCACTTACTGATTAGCTATTCATATTGCCCTTCTTCAAATTGGCTGTATTTTCCTATTTTTCTATTGGGTTGTTATGACTTTTACTCATTCATGTGAATGAGTTCATATATATGTTTTGTTTTGTTTTAAAGATTTATTTTATTATTTATTTCTCTCCCCTTTCCCACCCCATTGTCTGCTCTCTGTGTCCATTTGCTGTGTGTTCTCCTGTGTCTGCTTGCATTCTCAGCGGCACCAGGAATCCGTGTCTTTTTGTTGTGTCATCTTGCTGTGTCAGCTCCCTGTGTGTGCAGTGCCACTCCTGGGCAGGCTGTGCTTTTTTTGCGTGGGGTGGCTCAATGCAGGGCACACTCCTTGTGCAAGGGGCTCCCCTACGCCGGGGACACCCCTGCGTGGCAGGGCACTCCTAGCACACGGCACTGCCGCATGTGGGCCAGCTTACCACATGGGCCAGGAGGCCCTGGGTTTGAACCCTGGACCTCCCATGTGGTAGGTAGATACTCTATCAGTTGAGCCACATCCGCTTCCCCACATATATGTTTTGAATCCAGACAAACAAGTATCTATCATCTCCCTTTGCTAGCAGGTGAAGATTTCTAGCATACCCTTTTTCACTGAAGATTAACCATAAGGAACTGTTTTATTCAGAAGACTCAGTTTCACCTCCTCATTTTGCACAGGGTCAAGGCTTTGTCTCCTATCCTCTACAGTTCCAATTTCTTGCTATAGGCAAATTCTCTCAGAGTATTCTTGAGTTTGCTTACCTGATTTCCTAATTCTTTTTGGCCCCTGTGAATATCTTTTATTTTCTTGAAAGTTCAACTATGCCTTCAAATGCATGTTTATTATATTTTATCCAGCAAAGGGTTTCTTGTGAGATCTGACTTTTCATTTTCTGGAAGCTCAAGTCTTATATTTTATGTGATATCCTATATTCATTTCCCTTTCAATGCACATTTAGATGGTCAGATTTTTCAGTATTAACAGAAACACTTCAATAAACATTCCTGTGAATATAATATTGTGTCCATATAAAAGTATTTTTATTGCTTACTTTTCAGAGGTAGATTTCCTTTCAAATGGTATGTACATTTTTTGTTCTCTGATCAAAGAATTGTATAAACTTACATTTCCACCAACATTATATGAAAGTGACTGGGATTCTATTGCCTTACCAACATCAAATCTTATCAATCTTCATCAGGTATATATAGTTCTTCTTCTTTTTCTGAATTGGCTATTGATATTTTTTGCCTGTTTTTCTATTCTAGTCTGTTTTGTCTTCCAACTTTATTCATAATCAACACCTTTTTCATATAGAAGTTTCAAATTTCTGTCAGTTCAAATCTGACATTTACTTTTATTTCTTTCCATTCCCCAAATTACTGAAATATTATACTGTATTTTCTATAATATAATTTAGCTTTTCAAAACCCACCCAGAAATTATTTGTGTGTGATACTGTTACTAAGCAAAGTCAAGGGTCTTTGCCCAATGACAAATTCCTGAGGTATCGGGGTTTCAAAGAAAGAGTTTATTGCTAGAGCATAGCAAGGCGATCAGACGGCCTAACAAGCCTAAAATCTGTCTCTCTGAACTGCAGTAATTCTGATAGTTTTACAGTATCCAAAGACAGACAGGTTTATGCTATTGAGTACAATGGCTTGAGAGGATCTAATTACTGAACATGTGCAGATTGATTACATGCTTAGTCACAGAAGCTACTGCGCATGTCAGGCAGGCCAATTTTGATTAGCTCTAGATTCATCTAGTAAAATAGTTTCATTAACAAACACTAGGGGGCTGTCTAGTGATCAAAAGACTTCAAAGTTGTTAAACAGGTAAAGGGGAGCAGAATACAAATGGGGGTCAGTCACAAGGTTTTTACAATCACAAGGTAAACGTTATATAGTTTTACAATTATTATCAGAGATTAAGGCATCTGGATCCTAGTTCATTAAATTTCAGTAATTTCAGGGATTTACTTTTGGCTATTCTATAATATGCTAGAATTATATAAGAATTCAATAATCATAATCATCTGTTAATTCTTAACCCTCAGTTATAATATGAAACAAATATGTTTTGAAAAATCAATATCTAATTGCCTCAACATCATTTAATCGTCATTTCCTCACTGATTTGAATATATTATATACCTTCCAAAGTACTTTTGATATATATGCTTTTGTATAAATACATACATATGCACATGTCTCTGTGTAATAAATTTTTTTACTCTGTTCCTTTAATCTATTTGCCTTTTTCTAACCCAATACCATACTATTTTGATTTTTTTATTTCTGTGACTTTATAGTAAATTTGATGCCTAGTGTGGTAACACCCCAAATCAAAAGAAGAGCCTCTTTTCAAAAATCTCTTGGATATTGTGCATGTTCAAATGATTTTAGAATCATTATCTTTTCAAGATCTTTCCAATGGGAATTAATTTTCTTATTTTCTAAACAGATACACACTTTCCTTAACCAAAGTGGGTGCTTAAAGGATCCTTTGTGATTCAGTTAGAAATCCTGGAAATTGAACTCTAGGGAAGAAATACAAAGTAATAATAAAAACAACACTCATCACCAATCACTGTTCTTCAAATGCTTAGTAAACAGTTTATTTCTCCCTTTTAACAGCCCTGCTAGGATGTTTTCTTAAACTTATTTTCATAACAAGGAAACAAATTTAGGAAGATTTATCAGCCAGGAGGCTACCCAGCTAAAAACGTGGTAAAGCAAGGATTATTACTGATTTCCAACCCAAACTAGACACTTAACCCTCTTAGATTCTCTTATCTGTAGAGCAGTGGTTCCAAAGTGCTGTCCTTGGACCAGCATAAGATCTGCAGGGAACTAGTTAGAAATGCAAATTACCTGGTCTCACCTCCAGACCTGCCAAATCAAAAACTCCAGGTTGACCCAGCAATCTGTGTTCTAAAAGCTCTGCAGGCATTTTGATAGCGCAAAAGTTTGAGAACCAGTTATCTAGAACATAAAAATAAACAAACAAACAAAAAAAAAACAGAAAACAACTGCACTTGTTAAACTGAAGAAGATATATTGCAGATATTTTTAAGTTTTTATTAAATGACTTCCATTTGGTAATAAAAACAATCACTTCAGGACTCAAGAGGATGAAAATAAAACAAAATGCTTTCATCAAGAGGTCTCTTACACTTTTCAGATGAGAAAAATTAGGAAACCATTGAACTGAAATGTATAAAAATCAAGATACATCATCCCAGCACTCTGAGATCTACAATGGAGAACTGCATTAGTCTTGTTCATACACAAATTCCTATTCATATGAATTTTGACTCCTTCAGAGGCCAGACCACCACCAGGACTTGACACCTAAGTGAGGAAGAAGCTTTAAAAAAACCCTGAGAAGAGAGAACACTGAGAGATGACAGGAAATGAGGGGAAATTGTGGAGAAAGACCATCATAAAGCAGCCAGAACAGCTGGAAGGCTGCGGCGAGGCGGTGAGGGCCAAACGAAAGAGCGAAGCCAGCCAGAGTGGACTTTGGGGATGCTCAGCGGGCAACACCATCTGGGGTGGTGAGGTGAGCCATATGCCCTGTGCATTTGGGGCCTTCTACAGCCACCTCTGTGATTAAAAATGGAACAAAAAAATAACTTTTTTGTTGTTGTTTTTGAATTGGATACTTTTACCAATATTTGCAGCAACATGCAGTTTGACCACATTCTCATTTATAGTAATTAGCACAAAGAACGAGCTAGATTTGCCCATGCAAAGAGGACTTGGTGGGTTCAGGTGTTTAGCCTCTTTGTAAAAATTACCTATTAATTAAGCGATTAAGGATAATTAGACTTTTGATTGGGTATACTGTCAGAAATAGGGATAAATTCTTGGAGAAGACTGACTGTAAAAAGCACAAGTTTCAATGACTGCATTTAAAATATTCCCTGGATCTTTCATTTGGTAGTGAAGGACCTGCTTGGCTTAGAAAAATTCAGCCAACAGGATTTTCAGATTCACTGGATGACTAGGAAAACTGTTACTGTAGCATATCTTCACCACCCTCTTGGAATTTAAAGCAGCATTTTCAAAGTTTATTATTTGTATTGCTTTTAATAGGATTCTTTTATGAGCCCTTTTAATGAGGAGTATTCAATTATTGCTTCCTGAAAACACTGAAATATCATACTCCTTGCTGTGAGGCCTCTTTCAGTAAAAGTGTATGTGATCTGAATGGGAAAGAAAAGAGCTATTAAATAGCCATTTCTTTCCTTCACTGTATCTAGCTTTCTGCCTGCAGTACTGGTGAATTGTGGATATATGCAAACATACCATCTTTCTAGTTTGGGAAAGCTACTCAATTTAAAAAGAAAATGTATTTAAATGTTAAAATCCATAAAATGTCACACTCCTCAGAGAAGGACTTTTTCAAACTAAGACGACTTGTTTTTCTTTAACAAATCAGGAAGGACTGGGCTGAAGTTTTCTAAATCTGTGGGACTTAGAAATTAGAAAGGGCACCCCAGGCAAACTAGATCTAGCAATTTAGGGCATGTGCCTCACCCAAGGCATGATTCACATACTCTGCTAAAGAAACGGGACTGATAACCCTGAAGGAGGAAACCCAAATGGTTAATCCACTTTTAATCACAAATCACCAGACCATTCGAGAATACTTGATAAAACAAACCAGCATGATCTTGAGTTGAAAGTGTTACTTGCCTTTTATGCATATTTAATTACAGCTAAGAAAGCTCTCATGAGCTCGTATACATAGTAGATGATATTCATTAAGAATGATGACTGGGAATATTCAAAATCGGCTTGGGAAATTCTAGATAAGGCCATCACTGACAAAATGGATGGGGCAGGGAGAATGCATTTATCCTGCCCGAATCAAGACTGTCTTCTGGCCCTGATTACTGATTTATAATGATCCCAGTGAACTTTAAACTTCACAGAGAGGGGAAAGCATTAACATTCTGTAGTCCAAATATTCATTACTTGATACTGGCCAACTTCATATATAATGTGAAGTGTACTTTATAAAGTAATTTCATTAACTTCCATGGAGATATTTTAGCTTTTCTTTGACATTTTAGTCTCACACAGGTTAGTGTCATCCTGTAAGAGAATGACATGAAACAGAAATGACGTGAACAAATGATGCTTCCTCTGAACAAAGAATTACAGGGACTATGTCTGCGATAGGTATGAATTGATGTGAATAAATTAATCTTGAGCCCCGGAAAGACAAAGTACCAAGCATTAGCAGGCATCAAGAAGTAGGCTGTGGGGGCTGAGGAGAGGGGGTAGAGCATCTGAGCCTGCCTCAGTGATACCTCACCTCCATGCACCTGCCCCATCCCCATTCTTAGATATTTTTTAATTTTATTTTTATTGTCTTTTTTTAAAAGATACATTGATCACAGAAAAGTTACATTAAAAAATATGGTCTCCATATACCCCACTGCCCACTCCCCCACACTCCTCCCACATCAACAACCTCTTTCATCATTGTGGCATTTTCCTTGCATTTGATGAATACATTTTGGAGCACTGTTGCACTGCACAGATAATAGTTTACATTGTAGTTTACACACTAGCCCAGCCCATTCAGTGGGTTATGGCAGGTTATATAATGTCCTGCATCTGTGCCTACAATATCATTCAGGACTACTCAAGCCCAAAAATGCCCCATATCATACCTCTTTTTCCCTTTCCTGCCCTCGGCAACTCCTGTGGCCACTGTCTCCACATCAGTGATACAATTCTTAAATATTAACAGTTGCCATTTTCCTAATTTTAGGCAAAGTGATTGTCTTAATTTTGTTAGGCCACTATCATAAATACCATAAATTGGTTTTGGCTAAAACAACAGGAATGTATTGGCTCACGGATTTGAGCTTGAAGAAGTCCAAAATCAAGGTGTCTGCAAGGCACAGTTTTCTCCCAGGAGACTGTGGTCTTCTGATGCTGGCTGCCAGTGATCTCGGGTTCTTTGGCTTTCCCCGACACACAGCTATGCACACAGCAACATCCTCTCCCTTTTTTATTCCAGGCTCCCACTGACTTCCAGCTCTTCCCCATAGCTTTCTCCCATAAGACCTTAAATAATAGGAATAAGACCCATCCTGATTCATTTGGTCACACTTCAACTAAAAATTTTTTCTTACAGTGGGTACACACCCACAGGAATGGGATTAAGAAAAATGTTTGTTTTTTTTTTCTGGATACATAATTCAACCTACCACAGGGATACACCGATAGAAACTCAAAGCAATTCTCCTCTGTCTACAACTACAAACAGGAGAATTGCATCCATCAGCCATGTGGGATCTAAGTCCCCTCTCAATTTAGAGATGGAATGGACATCATCATCCCAGGGTCCACAAGATGGAGGAATATAATATGGATTGGAATAGACTTGCTGATATTCTACTATAGAAATGTTGTGACTCTAGCAATGAAAGAAATGTACCATTGATGTGGAGACAGTGGCAACAGGATTTGCTGAAGGCAGGGAGAGGGAGAAAGAGGTATGATATGGGTCATTTTGGGACTTGGAGTTGTCCTGAATGCAATTGCAGGGACACATGCCAGGACATTGTATATCCTGCCATAACCCACTAGATGGACTGGGGGAGAGTATAAACTACAATGTAAACTGTGGTCCATGTGGTATGGCAGTGCTCCAGGGAGTATTCACCAGATGCAATGATTGTGCTTTACTGATGAAAGGGGATGTTGATGTGGGAGGAACAGGGATAGGGTGGAGAGTGGGGTATATGGGAACCTCTTATTTTTTAATGTAACATTTTATGTGATCTATTTATCTTTTTAAAAAAAATTTTTAAATACTAAAAAAACAAATTTTTTTAAGACAATTCTCCTAGCCTCCCCACCCCTTTCCAACTAGATTGCTATACTCCCGTAAGAAATAAATGACTCTGTTTGTAGAATAATATAAATGCTAAGTACTACTGGGGTTATTTTTGCTATTATTACTGTAACTATGATTATTATAATTGTCTCCAGGTAAGGTTGAGGAATCTTAGAACTTATGGTTACAATTCTCTCCCTCCCACTGGGCTGGAGATTACCACCTCATTATACCACATTTTATTCATCACTAAAGGGATGCATGGGTGTGGGGGTATTTTTATTAAAATATTTTTCATAGCTGATGATTTAGTCAATATGATTATCTTATTTAATTGAAGGGGGAAAATACTGAGAACAAGAGATGTCATATATGTCCTTAAAATTAACAGCAAGTTAGAATTTATATGCCCTGAGTTTCTTGCTATAACAAATTATAAAATAAAAAACACTTCCACCCAAGGAAGTGTTTATCCTGGAGTAAAGTAAATTGGTATTAATAAACTCACCTCATTAGTTCACCAGAACATTGTACTTTAGCATTCATTCATCAGCTATTAGACAATTCTATTGTTTTTGAAAAACCTTACAGGGAAAGAAATGTCCCATCATCAAGAATGTGGCCCAATTTAACCAGTCTTTATTGACGTTTCACCATTAAAAAGGACCAAACCTGGGGGCTGTGAGATTTTCGAAGATGAACAAAGTGTGCCCCTGTCCATCAGTACTTTCCAGTCTAGTCCCCTGTTTTTATTTTTTCGCTTAGGGAAGCAATCCTGTGAATTTGGCACGTGGCCTGTTGACACCTGGGACAAACATCTGTTCAGACGCTAAGCTAATGGGGTTCTTATAATTCACCTCTCAGCCTCTAGGAAACCAATTTCTCAACCCTTTTAGATTCATCCATGTTTGTTTAGAGCTAACCAAATTGTAATCCTTGAAGACCAGCACAGCAGAAATTCCCCAAACATTAATATTACCGGTAAAGGTTTTAGATTGAATTAAAATCAACTCAAGCAATATTTTGAGTGTCAAATGTGCAAGATGCAGTGTTAGGCACCAACACTTGTTTGGTGCTGGTTATAGAAGATTATATAACAGTAACAAATGGCATTTTGCCTTCAACCTATGGTTTTCTATCATCTCTATTCAACTATACATCTACTCAAATAATACTCTGAAATAGCACCAAGATGTGCCACTTCCAAGAAGTCTGTATTGTCTAATCTTACTGCAGGTAAGTCTTGTCTTTATTTTGAATTCTCTGATAATTG
The DNA here is from genome assembly GCF_030445035.2 of Dasypus novemcinctus. Classification (NCBI taxonomy): domain Eukaryota; kingdom Metazoa; phylum Chordata; class Mammalia; order Cingulata; family Dasypodidae; genus Dasypus; species Dasypus novemcinctus. The sequence continues at coordinate 31,219,883 of NC_080683.1, read as the reverse complement.
GTCTCTTCCTTACCATTCTAAAAGTTCCTGGGGTACCTTACTCAATTTTAATCACATTTAGATTTTCCATATCCTAAACAAAGAATGGCACATAGTAAATGAAAAAACAAATTAATAGTTCACAACTTTATACAGTGTCAATATTAACCATTAAAATAGTTTTGATGGCTTGTAAAATCTGTCTTATTGCTTTATAGAATGCTTTATATGTCAGATTTTAGATTATACACCACCTTGTAATTAGTCCCCAGTAATTTCTATGAATTTCTTTTCTCTCCAACAAAATACTAAGTTCTGCAAATGCCAGGGATCATGAGTTCCTATTGTTTTGAATTATGTTTATGAGCTAAAATCATAACTGATCAATAAAAGCTGGATGAATCATATACCTTTGTATTCTTGCTTGAATTAATGAAAAAATAATGAATGCCAAACCCTCTGATGTTCTACCGTATTGTTCTGGGGAGGAGAGGTGAGTAGGTCTCATGACAAGCAGTAAAGAATTAATTTTTTCATGTGCATTTCAGAACAATGTAAATAGCAGTGTTCTTGGAAATGGTGTTCTTTTGAAGACTACATTATTCAAATTAACTCTCAGTTATTCAGGAGCTAATTATTCAAGGGATATAACCCAGTAAATCAATACTTATTCAAGTGGTCTTTCACTGATGATGATAAAAATACAAGGTCTCAAGAAAGATACCACCTCTGTACCCTTTTTGAAAAAATTATGTGAAGACAAACAGAAAAAAAGAAATATAATTAACAGCTCACAAACAGGAAAGTGGGCATAAAACAATAGGCAGTGAACACGGAATCCAATTAAAATGAGATCTAAATAATTGTATATCTGGTGATAAAACTAGGGGTAAATGTCAAAAAGAGAAGGTTTTTTAAGGGGAAAAAAAGAAGGCCTTGTAATAATATTGATCCAAACCCCAAGATTTTAGCAACAAAGACTAAGAAGTAATGAGTAAAGAATGGAAATCCTCTTTAGTAAGGAGGATTCAAAATAAGTCACTTCATTCTTCATTTTTGACAATTATAGAAAATATTAATGAAAGCTGTAGAAAATCTTAAAAATAACCATATATAAAATATAAAGCAAGGTATATAACTTCCAAAACACTAAAGAAAATAAGTAAAGGAAATAGCGGACGTATTCATTTATCTGATGTATTTTGAGCACCCATTGTTTGCTAGCACCATTCTAGTTTGGCAGTATAGTGTAGTGCTTTGATATCAACAGACCCAAATGGTAGATAACTTCTCTTAAAGTGGGTCTAAAATGATTTTTAACTAAGAAATAGCCATAAAAAAAAAAAAATCAAAAGACTAAAAGCTTAATGCAAAGACTTGCCAGATCTAAAGAAAACAGAAAAATTGAAGCTTCGACATTATCCACGGTCCAGAGTATGCTACCATTGGCCATTCTATTGGGCTGTTGACTTTAGGGCGACACAGGCCCGACCCCCTCTCCAGCTCCACCTCAAGCATCTCTCCACCTTAGTCACAATGCTCTACCCAGGGGTTTCTCCAGAGCATGGCACACTCTCTAGGAAGTGTTTTGTAAGTTTTTGTTTGTCACTATGATTGGAGGCCACTACTGGTATTTAGTGGACAGAGCTAAAATGGTGAAGAAATGTCCTACATCTCATACAATTTTAGTATGTCCCGCCAGATATTCATGGACGTTAAAAAAATAATCCTTTTTTTGGGAAGTTTATTACCTCGACATAGTTATTATTTTACAGATGAAAACAAATTATTTCTAAAAACAACTTCTGTATCAACCAAGGAGAGTGGAATTTTTTGTTTTGGTCAGAATTTTAAGATAAGTTTAGGAATATTATATCATCAACACCAACTCAAAACACAGGATGTGAGTCACCAACCAATAAGCCTGAGTCAATCTGCATTTGTAGCTGTCACATTTGTGGTGATTAGATGTTTGGATCCAAGCATCTGACAGCTTCCTTATACCTTTTAGAATACTTCCAGCTGCAAGTTTACACTTTCAATACTTATTAATCTGTAATATATTTATTTCCTTTTGTTTTCCCTTTTGTATTACCATTAGGACATTATATTGGAATTTGGGGGAAATTATGTATCTAAGTATATTATCTGTGAATTTCATTTCAGGATAATAAAAAGGGTGCTGCAAAATATTTGTTATAAAAGGAGGGTGTTACTATTGAGAACCACTGCTGTAGCCACATTGGCCTCCCTTGGGTAAGCACAACATGCCAAGTTCTTTCCCAACTCGGTTCCATACAGGTTAAGTTCACTGCCTTCCCCACTTAACCTCAACTCCTAAAACTCCCACTTTCTTTTCCAGAGACTGGCTCCTTATCCTTCTTTCCTCAAGCTTCCCAGCCAGGCTGAAAAGTCACTTCTGCTAAGAAACCTTTTCTACCTACTCTACCACTTGGTTTCCTGTGTTACCTTCCATATGGTCACCTTAATCATTCCTTCCATGGCACTTATAGCCACTTGGAATAATTGCTGTGCTGGCTTATGTGTTTAATACCCATGGCTCCCAATAAAAGTAAGACCAAGTCTTTTTTGATATTGTTCACTGCTGTACAGCCAGACTAGTACTAGGCTTGAAACATAGTGAGAGCTACATATTTATTGGTAGAATGTATGAAAATTGTTAGAAATTCAAGAGAAAACTGAAAGAAAAAAAAAGAAAGAAGGAAAGAAAGAGAGAGAAGGGGGGAGGGAGGGAGGAAAGGAGGGAGGAAGGAAGGAAGAAAGGAAGGCCTCTCAATTTTAGAGCTTCCAATCTTGGAGGAAACAAGTATTTAATAAATCAATCAATTCAGAAACAGAACATATGATTCATAAGGTTTCTTTTACCAATATACACCAAACTGTGTGGCCTTATTGGATATACATTTTTTCCAGTAATCTTGAAATATTTTGAAAATAGATCATATAATAAACCACAAAGAAAATTGCAATTATTTCCAAAAAGCAGATACATGACCATTCATATTCTAAGATCACAGCATAGTAAAGCTAAAAGTTATTTTCCCATTCAATAAATACTTACTGTGAGCTTACTATGTATTAGGTCTTGATTAAGCATTGGAAATATAGCAGAGGATAAGACAGGCAAGATACTTCTTTCATTGTTCTCATATGCTAGTGAAGAGGGACAGACACTATACAAATCAGCAAAACCAATAAAATCAATTAGGAAATCCTATATTATAAATTAAAAACCATTTTCCTAAATAACTCCTACATCAAAAAGAAAATTTAAAAAAATGCTTTAGGAAGAAAATAAGTCAGAATATTACAAATAATAATTGATGGAATGCTGACAAACATATGCTTAGAGGAAAATTCCTGGCCTAAAATGCTTTTATTATTTTAAGAAAGAAAAGAAAAGAAAAAATTGCTGAACTATATAAAGGTAATTTGATTATTATAAAGAAAACTGGGAAATATGGTCTCCAGTTGGATGATTATTGACCCACTTAAAAAAATAAAATAAACCAGACTTTTTAATTTAAGGGATTTAAATCTTAGGTTTTCTGACTCCAATGGCCATGCAATGAAGCAAAGATCAGAAGATAATCTGGAGGAACCCTGGTTCTATCAATGGACATCAATATTGACTAATTACATATTCTTGAGACTAGTTGTCCTATAATTTAAAATAAATGGGGGGGGGGAATTAATAAATGGGGAGAAATACCATCAACATGATGATGTAAGACAACCCCTGAAAAAAATCTCCCCAGAGATTCAGTGAATAAAAGGACAAATCCCATTTGCTTAGAAATCTGGAGGATGGTAAAGATGGCAGAACTCCACAAATGCTGAACGGAAGAAAAAGAAAAGCATCAGGTAAGAAATTTCCATTCCAGATCTGCTGATCCACTTCCCTCCCCCAACTCAGTTATGTGAGCTTGGAAGTTGCTCAAGAGAATGGCCCAAGTGCTTCCCACTAGGGACAGAGTATACAACCACTCAGAGCAGCAAGTTAGAAGCCATGGGGGTGGGGGGCTAGTCAGGGCAGCCCTCCACACATATCCAGGCACAGGGACCCAAGTTCACAGAGACCCAGGGCAGAACACAAGCCACTGAGGAGTGCTGCATGTAAAAGGGTCCCCCAGTGGGAAGGAAAGGCCGCAGTAGAAAGGCTGGCAAGTGGTATACTCAGGGGCTTGAGGGAAGATTGTGGATTAGAGATACACAGGACTTACTTCTCTCCCAGTAAAACTGCTAGAAGAAAGGAAAAAAGAAATTGCCTGGAAAAAAATATTTTTCTAAGGTTTAGGACACCAGGGAAAGGCTGGACACCATCCAGAAGAGAGAGGGGCAAAGGAAAATAGTCTCAACGGGAAATCTCTATGTATAAAATCTGTAGTTACAGCTGCCAGCAACAATCCCCTCCACCCTTGGAACAGACAGCTTTAAATTCTCTGGCCTCTGGCCAGCACTATGGACATAGGGGGCTGCAGGGGTCTATCTCCCAGAAAAAGGAAGAGAGAAGGATGCAGTATGCCCATGAGCCCTTCTAGGCCAGGGGGCACCACACCATTGTTTGCCCTGGAAGTCAGCTGGAGATGAAAGAGATCCAACTTTCACAAACACCTTCCCTACAGACCACGACTGGTTGTTGAGGACAGAAAGGGGAGTGGAATTGTTTCCTCCCTGGGAAAGGGAGGGAGCTTCTGGCAAAGGGAGAACAGTTTCTGAGAAAGTTTGATTTGCAAGACTCTGAATAGCCTGAGACAGGACCTTTTATCACTTTCTTCTGGTCAGGATTAAAGTGAACACATTCTGACCAGGGTTTGAATTGAGCGGTCTGTTGAAGAGTGCCATTTGCTGGCAGACCAAGGAAGTGCATACAAGGAAAATAAAATAAAAGAGACTTTTTTGAGCCTTTACAGCCTCCTTCCCCAAGGCCCTTGGAAGTGGGTCTGCAACCCATTAATGGGACCATGGCCCAGATTTGAGCAACTAAATGGACAAACTTAAAGAACTAGAACAAGAAGAACCAAGAATCAAAGAACAGCAGTAGCACAGCCTCCCACCACTAAATCCCTTCATAAGAGATGATTGGCCATCAGAGTAAACACATCATCATAATCAGATGCCTAGACATTACCAAAAAATTACAAGCAATACTATATAAAAGGAAGATATGGCTTAAGCAAAGGAATATAGTAAAGCCTCAGATGAGACACAGGATTTGAGACAACTAATCAATGAGGATCATACACAGCTCCTAAATCAAATCAAAGAGTTGAAAGAGAATATATTTAAAGAGATAAACAAGACAACACTGGGTGAGCACAAAGAACTTGAAAATGTGAATAGAAAAATAACAGAGCTTATGGTAATGAAAGATACAATAGGTGAGATCAAAAACATATTAGAGGGAAGCAGACTTGGTCCAGTGGATAGGACGTCCTTCTACCACATGGGAGGTCCACGGTTCAAACCCCGGGCCTCCTTGACCCGTGTGGAGCTGGCCATGCATAGTGCTAATGCGTGCAAGGAGTGCTCTGCCACACAGGGGTGTCCCCTGCATGGGGGAGCCCCACACGCAAGGAGTACACCCTGTAAGGAGAGCCGCCCAGTGCAAAAGAAAGTGCAGCCTGCCCAGAAATGGCGCCGCACACACGGAGAGCTGACACAACAAGATGACACAACAAAAAGAGACACAGATTCCCGTGCCGCTGACAACAACAGAAGCAGACAAAGAAGAACACACAGCAAATAGACACAGAGAACAGACAACTGGGGTGGCAGGGAGGAGAGAAATAAAAAAAATGAAATAATAAAAAGCAGGGTAAAAAACATATTAGAGGTATACAACAGTAGACTTGAAATGACAGAAGAAGTAATAAGTTAGGCAGAAGAAAAACTGAAATTGAAGAGAGTGAAAAGAATGAAAAAAGTGGTACACTCAGTCTAATTTCTGTTAGCAGACCAACTAAATACAAAACACTTTTCTGTAGTGACCTACCTTTCTGGATTGACCTTGTCTGGCTCCCCAATGTGGGATACTCTAACGGGCAAGAAACTGTAGGCAGAAAAGCCTCACATAGAAAAGGGGGAGGGGGCATTAAACTGAATTGATGTAGGATAGGAGGGTCTCAGAAATAAAAAGTGTAAGGAAAAAGGGGCATTGGTTGAGGAAGAACATTTTAAAAAATCATAGGAGTTGGGGGAAAATTCTGCCAAAAACAGAACAGATAAAGATTCCTGAGGAAGAAACAGAAGAAAGTAATCTTTCTCATAGAGGTGAAACAATTGCACGAAAAGTGCAATCTCAAAAATTGTACTACATATCCAGGGCAAGATTCATATGAAGAATAGCTGAAAAAATCTAATAAGTTGAACATGGGCTACTATAAGTTCTAGATTAAGTTGAGCCAAGCATCAAAGAAGAGAAAACACTGGGAAGCAGATGTGGCTCAACTGATAGAGCATCTGTCTACCATATGGAGGGTCCGGGGTTCAATCCCCAGGGCCTCCTGAACTGTGTGGTGAGCTGGCCCACGCGCAGTGCTGCCGCATGTAGGAGTGCCATGCCACACGGGGCACCCCAGCATAGGGGTGGCCCACGTGCAAGGAGTACATCCTGCAAGGAGCAATGCCCTGCGTGAAAAAAAAGCACAGCCCACCCAGGAGTGGTGCCACACACACAGAACTGACACAGCAAGATGACACAACAAAAACAGAGACACAGTTTTCCAGTTCCACCAGATAGGGCAACCAGACTCAGAAGATAACACAGCAATTGAACAAAGAGAGCAGACAACAGGGCAGAAAGTGGAGAGAAATAAATAAAAAATAAATCTTTAAAAAAAAAAAAGAAGAGAAAACACAAAGTCAATCAACAATATAACTCTAAACATGAGGGAGAACCTGACCTTCAGAATTAACTCATCAAGATAATTGCATGCCTAGACATCAACAAAATATTACAAGCCATACTAAGAAACAGGAAGATAATGGCCCAGTCAAGGGAACAAATTAAAATTTCAGAAGATACAAAGAATTTAGAACAACTAAAGAAAGAAATTCAAATAATCTCCTAAATCAATCCAAGGAGATAAATAAAAATATGGCTAATGAGATAAAGGATATTAAGAAGACAATTAAAAAGTGTGAAAATATAAAAGGAACAAATTACAGGGATGAAAAGCACATTAGAAGTGAGTAAAAATACACTGGAGGAAGCAGATGTGGTTCAAGCAGTTGAGCACTTACTTTCCACATGGGAGGTGCCATGTCAGTCCCCAGTGCCTCCTAAAAACAAAATCAAACAACAAGCAAACTAATGAAAAAAACAACTCAGGGAAGTCAGTGTGACTCAGTGGAGTGCCAGCTTCCCACAAGGTCACAGGTTCAATTCCCAACTCTGGTACCACAAAAAAAAAAAAAAAAAAAAAAGGAAAAAAATACACTGGAGGTATGTAACAGCAGATTTGAATGGGCAGAAGAAAGACTCAGTGAAAATCATATAGTCAGAAGAACAGATAGAGAAAAGAACAGAAAAAAAGTGAGCAATGTCCCTGGGATTTGAGTGACAATGCAAAGTACGTAAATGCACATGTCATGGGTGCCTCATAAACAGAAGAGAAGGAAAAAGGGTCAGAAAGAATATCTGAGGAAATAATGACTGAAAATTTCCCAAGTCTTACGACAGGAATAAATACACATGTTCAAGAAGTGCAACATAATCCAAACAGAATGAATCCTAATAGACCTACTCCAAGACACATACAAATCAGAATGTAAAATGCCAGAGATAAAGAGAGAATTCTGAAAGCAATAAAACAAAAGAGATTCCTCACATTCAAGGGATTGTCCATAGTCTAAGTGCTGATTCCTCATCAGAAACCATGGAGGGAGAAGGCACTGGTATGATACATTTAAGGGACTGAAACAGAAAAACTGGAGGCCCAAGATTCTTTATCCAGCAAAACTGCCCTTCAAAAATAAGGGAGAGTTTAAAATATTCACAAACAGAAACTGAGAGAAATTGCATTCAAAAGATCTGCCCTATAAGAATTACTAAAAGGAGTTCTTCAGGTTAAAGGAAAATACAGGAAAGAATGGCTTGTAGTAGTGTGAAAAAATGCAGATTATCAGTAAGATTAATTAAAAAAGTAAATGAAAAACCAATAGTACTGTATCCTCACTATACAATTCTACTCTTTAACTCCTGTGTGTCAGAATGCAATTGAACAAGAAAAAAGTATATTTCCTAATAATGGACAGGCAAAATAGAAATTAGTAAAGTGGGACAAAAACAACATAAAGAGGGGAAACAGAATGATACGGGAGCAGAGAACATGTATGCTATTGAAGCTAAGTTGGTATCTTCAAATCATCAGGTTATCGATGGAGGTGGTGTAATATAAACCCCAGGACAACCACAAAGAAAGTATTTAAAATATATACAGAAACAGAAATGAGAAAGGGAGTAGTCAGATACATTACAAAAGATCAACTATACAGAAAAGGAGGCTGCAATAAAGGAAAAGAGAGACAAAAAAAAAAGATATGACATATAAAAACCAAAGGATAAAATGGCTGAAGTAAGTACTGCCTTTACAGTAATAACACTGAATGTTAATGGATTAAACTCTCCAATCAAAAGACACAGATTAACAGAATGGATAAAAAAAATGACAGGTACAAGAAGAACATATCAGTAGTGTTTCTATACATTAGTAATGAACAATCTGAGGGGGAAATCAGGAAACAAACTAAAAGAATAAAATATCTAGGAGTAAATTTAACCAAAGATGTAAAGGACTTGGACACAGAAAACTGCAAATCTTTGCTAAAAGAAACCAAAGAGACCAAAATAAATGGAAGGACATTCCTTATTATTAATGTTTTAGAAGACTAAGTATCAATAAGATGTCAATTCCACCCAAAATGATTTACAGATCCAATGCAATCCCAATCAAAATTCCAATAGTCTGCTTTGCAGAAATGGAAAAATGAATTACCAAATTTATTTGGAAGGGTAAGGGGCCCTGAATATCCAAAAGCATCTTGAAAAAGAACAAAGTTGAAGGACTCACATCTCCTGACTTTAAAACTTATTACAAAGCTACAGTGGTCAAAACAGTATGTTACTGGCACAAAAATACATATTCTAACCAATGGAATTGAACTGAGAGTTCAGAAATAGACCCTCACATCTATAGTAATTGATTTTTGACAAGGCTGCCAAGTCCATTCAACTGGAAAAGAATCTTCAACAAACAGTGTTGATAGAACTGGATATCCAAATGCAAAAGAATGAAAGAGGACTCCTAAATCATACCACAAAAAAACTGAACTCAAAATGGATCAAAGACCTATATATAAGACCAGAGCTATAAAACTCCTAGAAGAAAATGTAGGGAAGCATTTTCAGGATATTGTGTTAGGCAGTGGTTTCTTAGACTTTACACCCAAAGCACAAGCAATGAAAGAAAAAATAGAAACATATGACCTTATCAAAATTAAAAACTTTTGTGCTTCAAAGGACTATGACAACCTAGTCAAGCAGATAAAATATTTGTAAATCACATATCCAATAAAAGTTTAATATCTAAAATATATTTAAAAATCCTAATACTCAACAATAAAAAAGCAAACAACCCAATTTAAAATGGGCAAAACCATTTGATCTCAAAGAAAAAAATCCCTTGACCCCTGAGGCACTCTCCTCCCACCCACCTGGACCCTGGATTCCTTACCCCTTTCTCCCTGACCCCCTCACAGGTCAGGGTCTGGTGGACGCTGCCAGCTCCCAGGGTGCTCGGTTTGCTTGGCACAGAACTATGCAGCTTGGGTCCCAGGCCCAGCTTCCACAGGGCTTCCCCAGGGAAGGCTTTTGGAGCCTGATAAACAGAGAAAGAGGTGCCTTGGGCTCAGGTCACATGGTTCTCATTTTCATGTGAAAGTAGTTTTGTTTCCAAGCCCAGGGAAGCTTGACTAGGAACACTCATTCCTTAATAAGATGGAGAGGACAGCTATCACAGCTACCAGCTGCCCTTCAGAGAACATGCTAGGACATAGATCTGAGAAGTCCCTTCTTCACTGGGCAGGCGGCACTCAGCACTCAGGCCCAGGCTTTCCTGTGCTTCCCCATGGCTTTGGAGGCCCCAAAAAGAGGGAGGCGGGGCAGGCCCCAATGGGCCTAGGTGTCAGGCCTGAAAATGTGCCCCACAGCTACGTGGACAGAATGGCAGGCCTGAGTGTGCAGTCCCCGCTGGCACCCAGGCTGGAAGAACTGGGCTGAGCAAATGAAAGTCTTTGGGCCCCTTTGACTAGTAGGCACTCCCTGTGAGCCAGGTGGTAGCCCCATTCAAGGTATGGAAATTGTGAAGACCTTGTAGGAAAAGATAATAAAAGTCAAAAGGTGCAGCAAAAGGGAAAAAAAAGAAAGGAAAAAAGGGCAAAAACTTTAGTACACATTACTCTAAAGAAGATATATAACTGGCTAAAAAGCACATGAAAAGATGCTCAACATCGCTAGCTATTGGGGTAATGTAAGTCAAAACCACAATAAGACATCATTTCTTACCCACTAGAATGGCTACTCCTAAAGAAATAAAAAAAAAATTACAAGTGTTGGAGAGGATGTGGAGAATTAGGAACATTCGTTCATTGTTGGTGGGAATGTAAAATGGTGCAGTTACTGTGAAAGACAATTTGGTAGCTCCTCAGGAAGCTAAGTGTAGAATTTCCATATTAACTGGCAATCCTGCTAAAAACCCATTTGATATCAAGACAACTACCTTCCCAAACTCCCTCTCATACCCACTTGCTCTCACTCTCTCCATCCAGGTGGTCTCATTTCTTCCTGTCTCAGCAAGTTTCCTTTGTTTCTCTCTTCCTGTCAAAACCAAGGTGACTCAAAATGGCCACCCTACAATGGCAGCCTAAATTCAGGCATCTGTGTTACCTCAGTCACAACTGTAGAAATTAAGTAGCATTACTGAATCTCAATTCCATATTCCTTGTACAAAGTCTAAAATTGGCCAGGCTTGGTTAGATGTTCAACCCTTGTCAAATCTACTATTCCAAAGAGGAAGAATCAAGTACAATAATAGACTCACCCCTGTAAGTGAGCAGTTATGGAGATGCTCTCAGGGGAGGAGGTTTGTTTGCTGGGCAGATGCCATAAAAATGTAGCTACTAGAAGGGACTTTTTTTAAATCAAAAGACTAGAAAATTAGGGTATAGGTCAAAATTATTTTCATTTCTGTGCAGAAAATTACTAAAACAGTTACTTTATAGTTAAAAAAGAACTTGCCCAAAGTGTTCTTTAAAAAAGAAAAAGCCTGCATTATAAACTGCAACACCAGAGGCTTAGAAGACTATAGAGGAAAAATGTGGTGTCTATATTGATTTCTAAAATCAGCACAATTTTTCCTTCATTTGAAGAGAGCCAGCATGTAATTAAAGAAAAGCCCCAAGACCATTTCCAGAAAGCTCAGGATCATCAAAAAAAAAAGAATATAATTCTGCATCTCCTTTTCTACTCTCAGAATTTTTTTTGGCAGGCAGTCACCTGAGTTCAACTAGAAAACCTTTTGTAGTACATAATGTATAGAAATAGCAACAAAGAAGAGCTTTTCAAAATGCGAGCCTTCTCAACCTGTGGAAGATATTTCCCACAGAATTTAACAGATTTTGGTTCTGATGAGTATGCTATACTGTTACCGTGACACTGATTCTGAGATAAGTGGTACAAATGAGAAATCTATCACACCAAATGTCCACCTGTCTTAACTGAGGATTAATCAAACATTAGTTGGGAATTGAAATGTAGTTCATAGAATGGGAGATTTTGCCCTCATCATCCATGGATGATTTCTCTCCTTCAAAGAGTTGATAGGCTTCCAGAAATGAGATATACTCCTAAATTTTGCCAACATTTATGAAAGACAGAAACATTTTAGTAATTAAACCTATATACCATCTGTTAAAAGTGGGACAGAGAATAGTGTGGACTAATGTAGCACTAGTCTTGGCAAACAGTACCTTGCAAAATAAGGGGAAGAAAAAGCTAAGTAATAAACACCAATAGGTAACAAACTTATTATAGAATAGCATGTTTTCATTAATCCCAATCATGGCTCTCACCAGCTTTTATAGTAAGTCAAAGAAACTTCTATTGGAAACCTTTTTTTGGACAGTTCTCGTGGATAAAAAACATCTTCCCTGTGATAAGCCCTGCAACTTCCATCCAGAGGTCTTAACTGTCCTCCAAGAAATCATTACATTGAGCAAGTAAGAATCCTAAGAACAGAAAACAATTTTATTCATTTCCCCCACTGTCAGTTTAAGCCTGCTCTCCATCCCTATGAACACTTGGGCAGTCCCCATGTCTTTTCTACTTACTCTCATATAATGAAAACATCTATGCATCCACCACATAAGTATAAACTCACAACCTCATTTAGTGTTGGAGTTTTCTCCTCCTCCCCTTCCTACCTGTGCCCCCAATTTGACCTACTTTGCACTGGCTGCCTGCAGTGAGGAAAGGGAATGTTTTGGTCAGCATCTTATCTCTATCCCCACCTGGAACTTCTCTTCCCAGACACTCTAGGATACCCCTGTCTCCTTCAAGTTGAAGATGGGGAGGTTGAGTAGGAAAGAATCAAGAAAGATCTCATCTTCTTTAGTATTGTCATTGAAATATGATTTTGGTGCTGTCTGAGCTTGGAGGACGTTTAAATCCAATCTTTTCTCTCATAACACACTTTGTAGATTCTTTGAAGCCCCTTTGCATGCCACCATCACTTCATCTCTCACTTTCAGTTTCTCTGAGCTGGTGAAAGCTGATCACTCTCTATTCTTCTGTCAGCATCTATGCAATGGAAAGAATACCCCAGCATCCTTCTGTTGTGACTCTCTTGGGCAGCATGCAAGAGAACCATCACCTGACTTCTACATGTGTGACTTCCTCCCTGTGTGATCCCATCTGGCCCAGAGAAAATGTTCATGCATCCTTAGCTTGACGAGTTCTGGAGAAGCCAGTGGAAAGGTCTGGTCAAATAGCACTAAAAACCCCATTTCTGAGAAAGTGTTACTGTATCTACCTCTATTCTCTCTACAATTGTAAGCAATAGCCAATGTCTTTAGCCATTAAGGTACTTTTTTCAGGAGTAAGTCAGACAATAGCTACAGAAGAAGCATGTCTAGTTCTCCAAGTGGTTTCACTGAAGCTTATTTCCTTAAACCTAAAGGTGAGAGAAAAGCACCCTCCTCACCCCTGCCACACGTGGCTGGGCAAGGAAAACTCCAGACACCTGAGAGTCCTCTCCAAAAACCATCTTCAAGACTCCAACTCAATCTTCTATACATTTGACAAAGAAGAAGAGCTAATAGTTTCCCAAGTGAATTTTAAGTCATATATGATGACTCACTCTCAAATCTGGTGTAACTGCTCACAATTGGTGCTACAGCTAAAAGTGAAAGCTGTATAGTTCCATATTAAATCCTGCTACCTGTGGGAACACAGACAACATGGCTAATCATTTTTCCGTAGGAAAGCCTTTCAAAGGCCCTCTAAAGGGTCCTCAAAACTCTTTAGAGTTTTCAAATACTTCACATCCATTATGGCACTTGAAGTTCATAATCCCTCTGTAAGATAAGAAAGATGGGTATTAAATGAGGCCCTTAAAGAGGTAGAAGTAACTTATTCAAAATTCTGTGATCAAAAGTTTTTCTAAGCACAAATCCAGTTCCCAGCAATGAGCTGGGGGAAAAATTAGGAGTAAGGAGAATTGCCTAGTCAAGTAGAATTGAAAACCCATACTTTAAGACAGACACTCCCACAGTATCTACCAAATCATGAAGGGCCCTTGAAAAAACAACCACCACCTCTCTAATGCAATTAAGGACCTAGTGGTTCATAATTGGATGCCTAAGGTATTTGTAGTTTGAAAAAAACTTTCCAGGTGATATTACTTCTGATATATACATCTTCTTTCCTTCACCTTCACTTCCTTCCTCCCCATCATTCCTATGCCACCAGCTTTCCAAGAATCACCGCCTTAATACGTAGGCCTGCAAAAAGCATGGTAGTAGACAAAAGCATTTGATCAAAAACTTTATTGAGGCAAAACAATATTTGCAACCCAGAAACAACCAGTCATGTGGACACACAGCTCACTTTCACCTGTTAAACTCTTAGCCTTGCTCATCTATTAGGTTGGAAGATGGGTAGAAATTGGAGATCAGAAAAAAGATTAGAGTCCATGCTTTGGTTATTTATCATGATACACTTAACTACCAAGAACTTCTTAAAGTATTATGTAACCTAGTCCAAAGATAACAAGGTAGCTAACTGTGAACTTTTTCTTGTCCTTTTATCTAATTTCCTTTTGTTTTACTCTTTCATTTTTTTCTCTTAATTTGAAGCATTAAAAAAGATTGAAGAAAGCAATCCTAGGAAATAATGATGTAATCAATTTTATTTGACCTAGGGATTCTTTTTTTTTTTTTAGGAGGTACTGGAGATTGAAACTGAGACCTCGTACATGTGAAGCAGGTGCTCAAACACTGAATTTCACCCTCTCAGACTCAGGGATTCTTAAACACACAAAGCTTAACTCAGAATATTCAGGATGCATGGTCATTTCAGCAGAAGACCCAGGACAGAGAAGGAGAAACAGTAATTTATCCATGTGTAGTAGGCAGAACATGGCAAGTTGTGATAGGGGAGAGAGGGAAATGGTATTGGATACCAATGAAGATGTACTGAATATATAATATATTTATATGAATTTAGTATATGGAAATGGGTTTTAGTACCCTAAAAATTGTAAAATATGTGACAATGTCTCTGGAACTGGGAAACTTGTACTTCAAAGGACCTAGGGAAACAGTTGATAAGGGTTTGAAAGAAGAAGATAGTGTGTAGTAATGGAAAGTTTGGCAATACTGTCACCTGTGATAGCATGGAAAATGAAAAGGAAACATAATGAACTCATGAATTGACTGGGGAAATTTCCAGGCAGAATGGAGAAGGTGCCAACTTGCTTCTCAATGCCTATGACAATACACTAGAAAAGTAAATGAGCTAAGAAAGAAACTATATGATTTCAAACAGAATTTAGAGGAAATATGAGGAAGCCAGGACTTCCTTGGTTTGAAAATGAATTTCTCAACCCAGTCTCTCTCTGCAAGGTATTCTCAAAGTAAGAAGTTTATTATAAAGTGATGCTTAAGAAACTCATAAAGTTTATAAAGGGATTTTACTATCTTGGACTAAAAGGGACTGAGACAGTTTAAAATGAAGAAGCATTTTTGGTTTTGAACCTTCTAAGGGAACAAAAGAGATTGCGAAAACTACTCAGTTTTAAGCATGGGCTACTTTATACGGAAAGGGATAGATAATTTTGGTAGAAGCCCAGCAGCCAGGAGCCATGGAAAAGCCTTCCCAGGAAGCAGAACTGGGCCAAAATCAAGGGATTGGCAAAATGTGTTTGGCTGGATTTTAGAATTGCTATGGTCTAGTGACTGCTATGTGTCTCATATTCCTTTTGAATGGGAGTGTCTATTGAGGTTACCCCATGCCTGAGCCACTATCATATATTAGGATATGTAGAGTTTGTAACAGATATCTTTAGTTCACAGGTGTTCAGATAAAACATAATTACACTTGAGTAACTACACTGGAAGAAACTCATCCATACCTTGCCCTACTTTGGATGATGAGATTCTGGATTTAGAACTGATAATATAGAGCAAAGGTTGGTCAGAGAGTAAATATTTTGGGTTTGTAAGCTATTAGGTCTTTGTCACAACTACTTAACTCTGCTGCTGTAGTGTGAAAGAAGCCATAGCAGATAGGTAAATTTAAGGACATAGCTGTGCCCCAATAAAATTTATTTACAAAAAGAAGTAGTGTGCCTGATTAGGCCATGGACCATACTTTGCCAATCACTGTTGTAATGGAATGAGATTTTGGTGATATTGGGAGCAGATATATTGCATGTCACAAAAATATAAATAATTTGTGACCAAAGGGTAGACTATAATGGCTTAATGCCAGTCACAGATTCTTTGACACTCCTCACTGCTGATATGGGCAAGTACTCTGACTACTTTGATCAATATAATAAAGTTATGTTGTGCCAATTTCCTTGCCCCAAGGCAAATGGCAGTTTCCACTTCCTATCTCTGGGAAATTTCACTCCTAGAGCCCTGAGTTGCCATGTAAGAATTCCAACTACCCTGCTAGAGAGACCATGTGGAGAGGAGCCCAACTGAGCCATCCTAGTCAAGACACTAGGTATATGACTGAAAATATGTTGAACTTTCCAGATAAGCCCAGCCACCAGTTGAATAATACCAGTAACCCCAGCCACCACCACATGGAGCACAAGAATTGCCCAGTCAAGACAAACTGAATTCCTGACCCACAAAAGCAAGAGATACAATAAGAAGTTGATTTTTAAACCAGTAAGTTCAGGGGTATTTTGTTACATAGTAATATACAGAAAACACAGACACACAACATTAGGAATAGTTTAGGGATTAATGGTTATTGAGAATTAGAATTGTGTTTTGTTTTTGAGGGTGTATTATGCTTTTCAAGTTTTTAAAAATAATCCTAGGCTTCTGGCCAATCAAGATGGTAGTATAAGATGCTCATGGGTGCTGCACCCCATATATATATTATATTATATATATAATAGGTGTCTGTCGGTCCATGTCAATATATTGAGTGGCAGCCTGAAAGACTGAACCAGGTGTCAGGCTCACCCTCCCAGAGCTTGTCCTGCAGACAGCAGCAGCTTGAAGACAGCTAAAGAAATGAAAGAAACAATTAAGTCAAAGTTGCCTAGTACAAAGGATCACCTGCTTTGAGTCATATAATATAGCACCTGGGAGATAGGGGTAGTCTATTTCATACAGAACAAAGAGGGCATTCAAATTTCTGGATACGTGAATTTCTAAGACCATGAGCAGGCACAAGCACAGAAAAGAATCAGGCTCAGAAAAGATGGAGAACACACTGCACTTTGCTTTCACCTCAGGCTGTTCTTGTTGATTGGAAGGTAAACTCTGAAGGAGACCACCAGCCAAAGAAAAGCCTATTTGCAAGAAGTGTTTTTTGCATTGGTCAGCTTGTTTTTGTTAGCTCCCAGCACTCAAGAATACCTTTGTCATATCCCCAGCAGGCTACAAAATTAAGGAACAGATAGAACAGGAAGTAAATTCATGAGTTAACACTTAAATATATTAAAAAGTACAGTATGGGGAAGAGGCTGTGGCTCAGTCAGTTGGGCACCCGTCTACCATATGGGAGGCCCTGGGTTCACATCCCAGGTCTCTTTGTGAAGGCAGGCTCACCCACATGCTGTGGAGAGCCGCCAGCCCGGGCACCGCGGAGGGCCACCCAGCCTGCAAGTGCCGCGGAGAGCCTACTCAGCAAGGTGATGCAACAAAAAGGGAGACAAGCAAAAAAAAAACAAAAAACAAAAATGCAGAAGAGCGCAGCAAATGGACACATAGAGCAGGCAGCAAGCAAGCCACAAAGCGGGGGGGGGGGGGGGGGGGAGAGAATAAATTAAAATAAATACAGAAACAGAAGAACACCAGTGAATGGTCACAGAGAGCAGACAGCACATACCAAAAAAAGCCACAAAAGAGGGGTATAAAAAAAAGTAAAGTATGCATCATAAGATTATAAGGCAAACAAAGAAACTGGAAATAATGGCCTATGCAAAGGAACACAGTGAAAATCCAGAAGCCATCAATGAAGAACACCAGACTTTGGATATACTAGATAAATACTTTTTTAAAAATGATCTTCAATATGCTCAAAGAGGTCAAGGAAAACACGGAGAAAGAACTAAAGTATATTAAGAAAACAATGAAGACACAATATGAGAATCTCAATAAAGAGATAGGAACCAAAAAGAAACACTGGCATTGAAGACCTCAATAACTGAAATGAAAAAATTCCCTAAAGGAGAAAGAAACAGTGAACTCAAAGACAAAACAACTAAAGTAATTCAGGCTGAGGAGCAGAAAGAAAAAATAATGAAAAAAGTGAACAGAGTCTCAGAGAACACTGGGACACCTTCAGGCATATAAATATATGCATTATGGAAGTCTCAGGAGAAGAATGAGAGAAAGGGGCAGAAGGAATATTCAAAGAAATAATGGCAGAAAATCTCCCAAATATAACAAAAAGCATGAATATGCATATTTACGATGCCAACGATTTCCAAATAGCATAAAATTGAAATGAACCAGCCAGACACATAGCAGTCACACCATCAAATGCCAAGGACAAGGAGAAATTTCTAAAGCTGCAAGAGAAAAACAACATGATATGTACAAGGGAATCTCAATAGAATTTAGTGTCAATTTCCCACCAGAAACTATGGATTCAAACACAGAGGAATGAAATATTTAAAGTGCTAAAAGAAAACAATTGCCAATCAGGAATTTTATATCTGGCAAGACCATCTTTCAAAAATGAGGTAAAGATTAAGACATTCCCAGATAAACAAAAGCTGACGGTATTAATCATCACTAGATCTGCACTACAAGTAATGCTAAAGGGAGTTTTTCAGACTGTTCAGAAGGAAAACTAGACAGTGGATTGAAGTAGCATAAAGAAACAAAGTTCTCTGATAAAGGTAATTATATGAGTAAAGACAAATGCCAGCAATATTGTATTGTATTTTTTATAGGTAAACCTACTACTTACTTACTAGTGATGTTGAGCATCTTTCATGTAGTTTTCTGTGTACAAGTCCTTTATATCCTTGGTTAAATATTTGATTCCTTTAGTTGCTATTACAAATGGAATTTTTTTTCTTTATTTCCTTCTCAGATTGTTCATTACTAATGTATAGAAACAGTAATGACTTATTTCATGTGGATCTTATACCCTACCGCTTTGCTAAATTTGTTTATTACATCGGGTAGCTTTGTTGTAAACTTTAGGAACATGAAAAGATGCTCAACATCATTAGCTATCAGAGAAAAACAAATCAAAACCACCATGAGTAAGAAAACAGACAAAAGAATGATATTACAACAGACAGCCAAAGGACAAAACAGTTGAAGTAATAACATTGGATGTTAATGGCTTGAATTCTCCAATCAAAAGACATAGGCTGATAGAATGGATTAAAAAAGATGATCCATCTATATGTTATCTACAAGAAACCCACCTCAGATGTAAAGACACAACCAGGTTAAAAGTGAAAGGGTGGAAAAAAGAGCAGGAGTAGTGATACTAATATAGGACTAAATAGATTTCAAATGCAATACTATAAAAAGGAGTGAATAAGGTCATTATATATTAAGAAAAGGGGCAATTCATGAAAAAGAAATAACCATGCTAAATAATTCATGCGCCTAACCTGAGTGCCCCAAGATACATGAGACACACACTGGCAAAGCTGAAGGGAGAAATAGATGTCTCTGCAAAAATATTTGAAGACTTCAATACACCACTCTCTGAATTGGATTAAACTGCTGTACAGAGAATAAATAAAGAAACAGAGAATTTGAATAATATGATAAATGATCTAGACCTAATAGATATCTATAGAGTGCTGCACCCCAAAGCAGTAGGATATACATTCTTTTCAAGTGCTCATGGTTCCTTCGCCAAGATAAACCATATGTTGGGTCACAAGACAAGTCTCAATAAATTTTAAAAGACTAAAATTATACAAAACACTTTCTCTGATCATAATGGATTAAACTAAAAATCAATAATGAATACAAAAGGGAAATTCATAAATATATGGAGATTAAACAACACACTCTTAAATAATCAAAGAGGTCAAAGAAGAAATTGCAAGAGAATTCAGCAAATATCTTGAGATGAATAAAAATGAGAACACAACATATCAAAACTATAGGACACTGCAAAGATAGTGTGAGAGGGAAATTTATAACCCTCAATGCTTACATTAAAAAAGAAGAACTAAAATTGAAGATCTAACTGTACATCTGGAGGACCGAGAAAAAGAACAGCAAACTAATCGCAAACAAAACCAAAGGAAAGAAATAGTAAAGATCAAAGCAGAAAAAAAATGAACTCAAGAACAAAAAAAGTAATAGAATCAACAAAACCAAAAGCTGTTCTTTGAGAAGATCAACAAAATTGACAAACCCTTAGCTAAACAGACAAAGAAAAAAGAGAGAAGACACAAATAAATAAAATCAGAAATGAGAGGGGGAAAATACCACTGACCCCACAGAAATAAGAGGCTTCTACAGACAACTGCATACTGAAAAACTAGACAATGTAGAGGAGATAAACAAATTCTTAGAAACCCATGAACCACTTACACTGACCCTAGAAGAAATAGGAGATCTCAACAAACCAATTAAAAAGATTGAAATCATCATTACAAACCTCCCAAAGAAATTACTGGCCAAGCTGTGGAGACTGGTGATTGTCTTACTTTAGCAGTGCAGGCTACCCCAGGAGCTATTCTGTGGCTGGAATTGGAGCTCCATTTCAAAAAAAACAGTGAAGAGACAGTTGGTCACCAATTTCAGCTGATTAGTAGACTCAGCTGGCTAAAGTATAACCCTAAGCTGGAGTGTGAATCTGTCCAAGTTGGAAAGAGGCTGGTGGCTGACATTTTTACTCCACCCCCAAATTACAGTGACATGAGCCAGTTTGTTCCACCCAGATCAGCCAGCAGGCCTAGGCTAAGCTTCAGCCCCACCTCTGGCAAGGAGGAGGCTGGCAGGCCCTGCACCACCCTATCTAGGTAGCTGCAGGTACCTTTGGTGGCACAGACTGAATAATCAGTCTACTGGGGCAACTGCAGTCATCTTGGACCTGCACTGCATAGATTGCTGCCCATACCTGCAGCACCATCCCCACCAGAGGCAGGAGCAAAAGAGATGTAAAGCTTCATCTGTCTCTCTGGGCAATTACAGTCTAGGCCTGCACAACTTGGATTATTCCACACAGCTGTGACTCTGTCTCTACTCCTGGCAAGGGAGAAAGTTGGAAGAAGCTTTATTGGTCCCTGGAGCAATGAGGGCAGCTTGAGCCTCCACAGCTTACAGCACCAGCTACATCCTTGGCTCCTACTGCACAACCAGCAAGGGAGAAAGGGCAGGAAGCCCTAAACTGAAGAGAAAAACTGCACCCACAATAAATACATCTAGTAAGCCAGATGCCAAGACACCAGCAAAAAAATTACAATCCACACCAAGAAACAGGAAGATATGGCCCGGTTAAAGGGACAAGATAAGCTTCCAAATGACATAAAGGAGTTGAGACAACTAATTATAGGTATTCAAAAAAAATGCCCTTAATAAATTCAATGAGATGGCTAAAGATATTAAGAATATTAAGACACTGGATGAGTGCAAAGAAGAATTTGAAAGCATACATAGAAAAATAGCAGATGTTATGAGAATTAAAGGCACAACAAATGAAATTTAAAAAACATTGTAGTTGTATAATAGCAGAATTGAGGAGGCAGAAGAAAGGATTGGTGAGCTTGAAGAAATGACCTCTGAAAGTGAACATACAAAAGAACAGATGAAGAAAATAATGGAAAAAATTGAACAAGGTCTCAGGGAAATAATGAGAGCAAAAGACAGGCAAACATATATGTCATGGGTGTCCCAGAACAAGAAGAGAAGGGAAAGGGGAAGAAGGAATATTTGAAAAAAGAATGGTAAAAAATTTCCCAACCCTATTGAAGGACATAGATATCCATGTCCAAGAAGCACATCTGAAAAAAATCCTAATAGACCAACTCCAAGACACATACTAATCAGAATGTCAGACATCAAAGAGAAAGAGAGAATTCTGAGAACAGCAAGAGAAAAGCAATGCATAACATGTAAGCAAAACCCAATAAAATTAAGTGATGATTTCTCACCAAAATCATGGAGGCAAGAAGACAGTGGTATGATATATTTAAGATACTAAAGAGAAAAACTTCCAGTCAAGAATCTTATATCTGGCTAGATTGTCTTTCGAAAATGAGGACAAGATTAGAATATTCACAGATAAACAGAAACTGAGAGAATCTAACCAAGAGACTAGATTTTCAGAAAATAGAGGGTGTGCTAAAGCCTGAAAGAAAAGACAAGAGAGAGAGACCTGGAAGAGAGTCTAGAAGTGAAGATTATTTCAATGAAAGTAACTGAAAGAGGGAAGCAGATGTGGCTTAACTGATAGAGTGTTGGCTTACCATAAAGGAGGTCCAGGGTTTGAACCCAGGGCCTCCTGGCCTGTATGGTGAGTTGGCCCCACACACAAGGAGTGTGCCCCACAAGGAGAGCCACCCCACATGAAAAGCACAGCCCACCCAGGAGTGGCACAGCACACACAGAGAGCTGACACAGCAAGATGACACAACAAAAAGAGATACACATTCATGTGCTATCTGATGAGAATGCAAGCGGACACAGAAGAACACACAGCAAATGGACACAAGAGCAGACAATGGGGCAGGGGAAATGAGAAATAAAATTAAAATTAAAATAAATAAATCTTTTTTAAAAAGTAACCGAAAGAGTCAAAGGAGTATTGAAAATAAAATATGAGGGAAGCAGATTTGGCCCAATGGATAGGGTGTCCACCTACCACATGGGAGGTCCAAGGTTCAAACCCAGGGCCTCCTGACCCTTGTGATGAGCTGGCCCACACACAGTGCTGATGCACACAAGGAGTGCTGTGCCACATAGGGGTGTCCCCCACATAGGGGAGCCCCATGCGCAAGGAGTGCATCCTGTAAGGAGAGCCACCCAGCACAAAAAAAAAGTGCAGCCTGCCCAGGAACGGCGGCACGCACATGGAGAGCTGATACATCAAGATGACACAACAAAAAGAGACATGGATTCTGGGTGCCGCTGGCAAGAATACAGGCAGACACAGAAGATCACACAGAAAATGAACACAGAGAGCAGACAACTGGGGGAGGGCGAGGCGGGGAAGAGGAGGGAAATAAATATATATTTTTTTAAAAAAAGAAAAAGAAAATATGACAGATAAAACTCAAACAGTCAGAAATAAACTTAACTGACCATGTAAGCACTTATACTCAGAAAACTGCAACTCAGTGTTAAATCAAAAAAGGCCAATATACACTATATTAGGCTCCATTTTTGAAGAAGTTTTGGACCACAGAGAGGTTCAGCTAGGGGAGGAACACTGGTGTGGGGTATTATTGATGGGGGGCACATGGTTGGGAGGGATTTCTCCCAGGGCATGTATATAGGGTACATAAAAATGTTTGGATATATGTTGGTATTTCTATAGTAGTTACAGTTACAAATGACAACTGAGGGAGTGCTGAGTTCCTAGCCAGGGGTGCTCCATCATATTCCCCAATGGAACAGCAACAATCCCCCAAATGCAATAGGAAAGACCAACAAAGAAGGATGGTCCAACAATGAGCCCTTGATACTGATGTCTATGCTTATGATCCTATGTGCCTGAGATATGAACTAGGCCTAGAGCTGCAGGGTGCCTAAGAGTTACCTCCTGAGAACCTCCATGTTGCTCAAATGTGGCCACTCTCTAAGCCAAACTTAGCATGTAAATGCATTACCTTCCCCCCAGCATGGGACATGACTCCTAGAGATGAGCCTCCCTGGAGCCAAGGGATTACTACCAAGCACCAGGTGGTGATGTAACTAGAAAAAGAATTTGAATGAAAGGGTCAACTCAGAACAGCAGACTATCTCAGTCTACATGTAGGATCATGTGTTAAAAACTGCTTTTTGACCTTGAATAAAAGGGGGAAATGGCAAAGACAAATGAGTTTATATGACTAAGAGTCTTCAAAAAAGAGTCACAAGGTCATCAGAGGAGTTGCTTTTACGCATGCTTCAGCAGGACCCCAGAGACAGCCAAAGTAGATACAACCCCATGTACTGGTTCTCCTGAGGGCTACGAAAACCCATAAGTTCTATGGGCATGGCACATGGCTCTGGAATTCGGTGTGGTTTCAGTTGGCCCCACTTCAGAATTTGTGTTACTGAGTGTGATGGAGTTGGACTCAGATGCAACCTTTCTACACATGCCTCTTCTATCACTATTACTGAACTTATGGTTGGTGCTAGGGTTGTCGTATACTCAGAAGACATGAAAATCTGGACTGTCCATGTGCCAGCAG
Source organism: Dasypus novemcinctus (assembly GCF_030445035.2). Lineage (NCBI taxonomy): Eukaryota > Metazoa > Chordata > Mammalia > Cingulata > Dasypodidae > Dasypus > Dasypus novemcinctus. The sequence continues at coordinate 31,195,752 of NC_080683.1, read as the reverse complement.
GGCCCTGAACCTCAGCAGACTTGCAACTCCTACTCTCTGGTTTATTGGACTTGCCCAGGTCAGCTAACAAGGGAAGTGAAGATGATCAACCACCACACCAGAGAACCAAGACAGCCTACAACTGTAAGCAAGATAATCGCCATCCATCATCCATGTAGAATCTAAGTCCCCTCTTGATATAGAGGTGGAGTGGACATCACCATCCCAGGGTCCACAGGATGGAGGAAGAAAATATGGATTAGAGTGGATTTACTAATATTCTACTATGAGACTATTGTGACTAGTAATGGAAGAAATTGTAGCATTGATGTGGAGAAAGTGGCCACGGTAGTTGCTGAGGGCAGGGAGAGAGAAGAAAGATGTGATGTGGGGGCATTTTTAGGACATGGAGTTGTCCTAAATGATATTACAGGGACAGATGTTGAACATTATATATCCTGCTATAACCCACTGAATGGACTGGAAGAGAGTGTAAACTACAATGTAAACTATTATCCATGTGGGGCGGCAGCGCTGCAAAATGTATTCACCAAATGCAATGAATGTCCCACAATGATGAAAGAGGTTGTTGATGTGGGAGGAGTGGGGTGAGGGGGGTGAGGGGTATATGGGAACCTCTTATATTTTTTTAATGTAACATTTAAAATAAAATAAGGAGACTAGAGGAAAAAAGATCTATAAGTCTATATAACTGGAAGAATATTACGTGCTCACGATTGGAAGACTAAAGATCATTAAGATGTCAATTCTACTCAAACTGATATACAGATATAATGCAACCCCAATAAAAATTCCACCAGCATTTTTTTAATTGAAAACATGATTATCAAATATATTTGGAAGGGTAGGGGTCCTGAATAGCCAGAAACATCTTAAAAAGAAAAAGCAAACCCTCATCTCCAGACTTCAAATCATATTACCTAGCTATAGTGGTAAAAACAGCATGGTACTAGCATAAAGAAAGACACATAGACCAATGAAACCAATTGATGGTTCAGAAGCAGACCCTCACATGTATGGTCAAGTGATTTTTGACTAGTCTGTCAAACCCACACAGTTCAGGCAGAGCAGTCCATTCAACAAATGGTGCTGAAAGAACTGGATATCCATAGTCAAAATAAGGAAGGAGGACCCCTACTTCACACCTTATCCAAAAATTAATTCAAAATGGATCCAAACCTAAAAATAAAAGCAAGAACCATATAGTTTCTAGAAGAAATTGTAGGAAAATATACTCAAGACCTGGTGGTAGGTAATGGATTCTTAAAGGAGATAAGAGGAGGACTGAGATGGACTACTGATGTTGATGTACATAGAAGTTTTAATTAGCTTTACTGTAAAAGTGTGGAAATGTATAGAGTTGATGGTAACACATAGTGAGCAACAGTTAGTTTATAAATAAGGATGTGGCTGAAAATGGTAGCCTAGGTATGTAAATGCCAATTGACAGAATGCTAGAGAATAATCTAAAAACTGAACATCACAGTAAACCAAGAGGTGGATGAGAACTGTGGTTGATGGTGCAGATGCAAGAGTGTTCTTTGTGAGCTAGAGTAGTACATGACCACTGCAGGGTGGTTGGAAAATGGGAAAAATACAACTGGAGTGACCTATTGACTGTGGTTAGCAGTAATAATATAATATTCTTTATTTTTTAAAGATTATTTATTCTCTCCCCTTCCCCGCCCCCCCCTCCCTGCCCCAGTTGTCTGTTCTCTGTGTCTATTTGCTGCGTGTTCTTCTTTGTCCGCTTCTGTTGTTATCAGTGGCACTGGAATCTGTGTTTCTTTTTGTTGTGTCATCTTGTGTCAGCTCTCCTTGTGTGTGGCACCATTCCTGGGCAGGCTGCACTTTCTTTCATGCTGGGCAGCTCTCCCTATGGAGCGCACTCCTTGCACGTGGGGCTCCCCCACGCAGGGATACCCCTGTGTGGCATGGCACTCCTTGCACGCATCAGCACTGCGGGTGGGCCATTTCCACACAGGTCAAGGAGGCCCGGGGTTTGAACCGCAGAACTCCCATGTGGTAGATGGATGCCCTAACCACTGGGCCAAGTCTGCCTCCCAATATAATATTCTTGTATCTATGCCAAAGATGTACTGTGTTGATACTGGGGCGGTATGGAAGATGTGTGTCAATTGTACAGTATGGATATGGTAACTATCAGATTATGTTATCTTATCTATAACAAATGTTCCACCACGGTGTGGTGTGTTGATAGAAGGGTATTGTTTGGGAATTCTGCACATGTGCATGATTGTTTTATGTGTTTCCAACTTCTGTCATAAAAAATATATTTTAAAAATAATAATAGGGTGAGTTGGGGGGGGAAATACACCAAATGTAAGATAAGGAATATAATTAATAAGATTTTGGCAATATTCTCTCATAATTTGCAACAAATGTCTCACATTTGCAAAGTGTTGGTGGAGGTTTGAGGTATGGGATCCCTGTATGATGTTAAGCATGTTTGCTTTGTAAATTCACAACTTTTACCGCACACTTATTGTTTATGTATGTTCATATATAAATGATATAAAGATAATAATAATAATAATAGGGTGGGTTGGGGGAAAAATACTTTTGTTAACAGTAATATTTTGACAATGCTCTTTAATCGTTAGTTAAAAACGTTTAACAACAATGCAAGGTATTGGTGGTAAGGAGAGTTATGAGAGTCCTGTATGATGCTATATATATTTCTTTGTAACTTCACAGCTATTATTATACACTAATTATTTACGGATGTTTATGAATGAGTAATATACTCAATAAATTTAAAAAAAAAAAAACCTCCCAAAGATGCAAAGCCTGGAACAGGTGAATTTTACCAATCATTCAAACATGATCTAATACCAATCTTGCTCAAGCTATTCCAAAAATTGAACAAGAAAGAATGCTACAAAACTCATTCTATGAAGCCAACATCACCCTAATACCAAAACCAGATAAAAATACTATGAAAAAAGAAAATTACAGACCAATATCTCTAATGAATATAAATGCAAAAATTCTCAAAAAAATTTTTGCAAACAGAATTCAAAAGTACATTAAAAGTATTATACACCACGATCAAGTAGGTTTTATCCCAGGTGTGCAAGGATGGTTCAACACAAAAAAATCAATTAGTATAATAAACCACATTGATAAATTGAAGAAGAAAAATCACATGATTCTCTCAATGGATGCAGCAGAGGCATTTGACAAAATAAAGTATCTTTTTTTGATAAAAACACTCTAAAAGATAGGAATAGAAGGAAGCTTTCTCAATATGGTAAATGCCACATATGAAAAGCTATAGCTAGCATAATACTTAATAGAGAATGACTGAACGCTTTCCCACTGAGATCAGGAACAAGACAAAGACAAGGATAACCACTATCACCATTGTTATTCAATATTGCCCTAGAGGTTCTAGCTAGAGAAATTAGGCTAGATAAAGAAATAAAAGGCACCCAAATAGGAAAGGAGAAAGTAAAACTTACACTATATGCTGATGATATGATGCAATATCTAGAATCTCCTGAAAAATCCACAACAAGGCTCTAGAAATAATAGACAAGTTCAGCAAAGTAGTGAGGTACGAGATTAAAAAGCAAAAATCGGGAAACGGACTTTGGCCCAGTGGTTAGGGCGTCCGTCTACCATATGGGAGGTCCGCGGTTCAAACCCCGGGCCTCCTTGACTCCTGTGGAGCTAGCCATGCGCAGTGCTGATGCGCGCAAGGAGTGCCCTTGCCACGCAAGGGTGTCCCCCGCGTGGGGGAGCCCCACGTGCAAGGAGTGCGCCCGTGAGGAAAGCCGCCCAGCGTGAAAAGAAAGAGCAGCCTGCCCAGGAATGGCGCCGCCCACACTTCCCGTGCCGCTGACGACAACAGAAGCGGACAAAGAAACAAGACACAGCAAACAGACACCAAGAACAGACAACCAGGGGAGGGGGGGGGAGGGAATTAAATAAATAAATCTTTAAAAAAAAAAAAAAAAGCAAAAATCAAGTGTTTCTATACATTACTGAATCTGTAATCTGAGAAGGAAATCAGAAAAAAAAAATTCCACTTACAATAACAATTAAAACAATCAAATACTTAGGAATAAACTTTACCAAGGACATAAAGGAACTGCATTCAGAAAACTACAAAGCATTGATAAAAGAAACTAAAAATGGCTTAAATAAATGGAAGGGCATTCTTCGTTCATGGATTGCAAGGCTAAATATCATTAAGATGTCAATTCTACCCAAACCGTTTACAGATTCAATGCAATCCCAATAAAAATCCCAATAGCCTTTTTTGCAGAAATAGAAAACCTCCTAACAAATTTATTTGGAAGGGTAAGGGGCCCAAAATAGACAAATAGATCTTTTAAAAAGCAGAATTAAGTAGGAAGTCTCTCTCTTCTGGACTTTAAAGTATATTGTTTAGCTACAGAGGTAAAAACAACATGGTACTGGCATAAAGACAGACAGACACATTGACCAATGGAACTGAATCAAGAACTCAGAAATAGACCTTCATGTCTACAGTCAAGTGATTTTTGGCAAGGTGGTCAAGCCCTCCCCGCTGGACCAGAACAGTCAATACAACAAATGGTACTGGGAGAACTGGATATCCATATCCAAAAGAAAGAAGGGGAAACCCCATTTCACACCATATACAAAATAACTCAGAATGGATCAAGAATTTAACTATAAAAGTGCCAACCATAAAACTCCTAGAAGAAAATGTAGGAAAACATCTTCAAGATCTCATGGTAGGAAAGTGGATTTGGCTCAACAGATAGAATGTCCACCTACCATATGGGAGGTCCAGGGTTCAAACCCAGGGCCTCCTGACCTGCGTGGTGAGCTGGTCCACGCACAGTGCCAATGCACGCAAGGAGTGCCATGCCACACAGGGGTGTCCCCTGCATAGGGGAGCTCCACGCACAAGTGTGCACTGCATGGAGAGCCACCCCAAGCATAAAAAGCACAGCCTGCCCAGGAGTGGCACCACACACAGGGAGAGCTGATGCAGCAAGATGATGCAACAAAAAGAGACAGATTTCCAGTGCCACTGACAAGAATGCAACCGGACACAGAAGAACACACAGCAAATGGACACAGAGAGCAGACAATGGGGTTAGGGGGAATGGGAGAGAAATAAAATAAAAAATAAACAAATAAATCTTCTTTTAAAAAAATCTCATGGTAGGTGGTGGTTTTTTAAACCTTACACCCAAAGCACAAGCAACAAAAGAATATATAGATAAATGGAACCTCCTCAAAAATTAATACTTTTGTACCTTAAAAGACTTTGTCAAAAGGGTGAAAAGGCAGTCGACTTAATGGGAGAAAATATCTGGAAACTAAATATCCAATAAGGGTTTACTATCCATGATATACAAAGAAATCATACAACTTAATAATAAAAAGACAAACAGCCCAATTAAAATATGGGCAAAAGACTTGAAAAGACAATTGCCCAAAGAAGAAATACAAAGAAACACAAGAAAAAATGTCCAGCATCACTAGCAATTAGAGAAATACAAATCAAAAGTACAGTATCATTTCACACCTATTAGACTGGTCACTATTAAAAAGTCAGAAAACTGTAAATGTTGGAGAGGATATGGAGAGAGAGGAACACTTATTCACTGTTGGTGGGAATATAGAATGGTATAGCTACTGTCGAGGACTCCTTGGCAGTTCCTAAGGAAGTTGAATATAGACTTGCCATGTAACCTGGCAATACCATTACTAGGTATATACCCTGAAGAACTGAGAGCAGTGACATGAATCTGCACACCAATGTTCACAGTGCCATTATTCTTAATTGCCAAAAGTTAGAAACAAAACAGATGCCATCAATCGATGAATGGATAAACAAACTGTGGTGTAGTCACACAATGGAATATTATGCAGTGGTAAGTAGAAATGAAGTCATAAAGCCTGTGACAACATGAATGAACCTGGAGGACATTAGTTTGAGAGAAGTAAGCCAGACACAAAAGGACAAATACTGTATGATGTTACTAGGAACTAATATATTGTGCAAACCATAGAATTAATAATTAGAATATAGGTCACCAGTATATAGAGAATGTAAAGCTGAGGATTAATCTGCACAGAATTGTTTAAAAAAGGTTGTTTGTAAATCTTTGGAAATGATAAAAGCATATCATAGTGTTTATAATTAGCAAAGCTAATACACGGATATGACAGTGGTTGAAAGGGAAAGTCTAAGGGCATGTCTATTACTAGAAAGAAAGCTAAAAACTGTAACATGAATATGTATGTAAGACTGTTTTTACAAAATGTAAATACAAATATACTGGAGAGAAGGAAAAAGAATAACAACTTTGTACAGGAAAGGAAGCATAGAGAGATTTAGAAGTGATGAGTTTTGTTTGTTTGGTTTTTGTTTATCATTATTATTATTTTTGAGTAAATGAAAGTGCTCTAAGAATGATTGAAGTGATGAATGCACAAGTATGTGATTATACCATGTAGCCGTTTGACATTGTTTATGAATTCCAAAAATATATATTGGATTATGTTTATAAATTGGTCTGTTCCTCTGGGCATATTAGATTGTATTAACATCAGAGGTTTCACTCTTACTTGGCTAAATTAGGATTGGGCTTTCATTGAGCCACATCAGTAGAACATTGACAAAACCACAGAGAAAACCACACAGCAGAGGAGAGAGTTAGAGTTTTGATGTTGAAGCCCTGGGAAGTAAACACACAGGAGAAGAACACAGAGGAACAGAGATGGCTCCATAGACACAGCAGAGGCCCCAGGAAAAGAAAAAGCCTGATAGTCTATAGCTGACCTTGTGGAGAGAACAGAGCAGTTGAGTCTGGAAGGAAATGAGCCCCAGGGAGAGAGACATTTAGGAGGCAGAGGAAGGCTGAACTCTTGCAGAGACTGGCAGCCATCTTGCTCCAACATGTGGCAACAGACTTTGGTGAGGGAAGTAACTTATGCTTTATGGCCATGTGATTATAAGCTTCTGCCCCAAATAAATACCCTTTATAAAAGCCAACAGATTTCCGGTATTTGCATCAGTACCCCTTCAGTTGACTAATACACACTGAATACCACTGATTGTACAATTTGGATGCATTTTTGCTTTATTAATATTCTTTAATAAAATTGGCTTGTTAAAAAATAAATTGATTAATAAAACCACCACGAGATACCATTTCACACCCACTAGAATGCTGCTATTAAAAAATGTAAAATAATGAGTGTTGGAAAGCATGTATAGAAATAAGAATACTCATTCATTTTTGGTGGCAATGTAAAATGGTGCAGTCCCTGTGCAAGACAGTTTGGTGGTTTATCAGAAAGCTAAGTACAGAACTACCATATGACCCAACAACCCCACTACTAGTTATATACCCCAAAGAATTGAAAGCAGGGAATCGAACAGATATTTACACACTGATATTTATGGTGGAATTATTCACAATTGTCAAAAGATGGAAGCAACCCAAGTGTCCATCAACCAAGGAATAGATAAACAAAATGTGATATATGCATGCAATGGAATATTATTCAGCCATAAAAAGGAATAAAGTCCTGATATATGCAACAACATGGATGGACCTCAAAAATAGCAAATTGAGTGAAGTAAGCTGGACACAAAAGGACAAATATTATATGACCTCACTGATATGAAATAATTAGTATAAGCAAATTCATAAAGTCAGAAACTAGAATATAGGTTATCAGGGGCTGGGGGCTGGGATGTAGGTAGGGAATAGGAAGTGAAAGTTTAACTGGTACAGAGTTTTCATTAGGAATGATGGAAACGTTTTGGTAATGGATGGTGGTGATGGTAGCACAACATTGTGAACGCAATTAACAGCAATAATGATGTGGTTAAAGGGGAAATTTTTATTTTGTTACTGGTATAAAAATTTTTTTTAAAGAACCATAGGTCTCTATAATATAGTGAACCCTAATGTTAGCTATATAGTTAATATTATAATTACTATAATATTGCTTCATCAGGGAAGCGGACTTGGCCCAGTGGTTAGGGCATCCGTCTACCACATGGGAGGTCCGCGGTTTAAACCCCGGCCTCCCTCACCCATGTGGAGCTGGCCCATGAGCAGTGCTGATGCGCACAAGGAGTGCCATGCCACACAGGGGTGTCCCCCGCGTAGGGGAGCCCCACGCATAAGGAGTACAGCCCATAAGGAGAGCCACCCAGCACGAAAGAAAGTGCAGCATGCCCAAGAATGGTGCTGCCCACACAGAGAGCTGACACAAGATGATGCAACAAAAAGAAACACAAATTCCTGTGCCACTGACAACAACAGAAGCAGACAAAGAAGATGACACAGCAAATAGACACAGAGAACAAACAACCGGGGGGTGGGGGGGGAGTGGAGAGAAATAAATAAATAAATCTTTAAATATATATATATATATATAGTTTCATCTATTTTAACAAAGGTACCAAACTAACACTAATGTGTTACTAATAGGGAAAACTGTGTGAAAGAGCTATATGGGAGCTCTGTATTTTCTGTATGATTTTTCTGTAAGCCTGAAACTTCTCTAATAACAACAAACAAACAAAAATCTGAAAGTCTCCCATTGAATAAAATAACAATTGAGAGGCAAATGTGGATTCAGTAAGGGGGAATGACATGGTTTAAATGGCTTGTAAGAGAGAGAAATTATTTTTGCTGCTCTCAGAGAAGGGACATGCAATAAGGCTGACACAGGAGTTTTAGCAAGAGCCCAGAGGAAAGTTGATTATGACCTGGCTGTGAAAATGGAGGAAAAGAAGCAGATATTTTTCAATATTACCCAAGAATAGGTGGACCTTGCTCTTCTTACCTTCTGCATTTATTTCATAGAGATGTGATAAGCTCAAAAGAATTATACTCAGAGCAGCAAAACCATATCTCCATTTTTCCATTTCCATTCTAAATTTTAGGAAAAGAACCAATGAATAAAAGAATACGAGCATTTTTACATTTCATCAGACTTATCAGGACACTCTTTGTGTTTTGTTTTTCTTAAAATGGGTTGCTTTAATAACTTTAAACACTGGAGTGTCCTAAATAGTAGGTCATTTGTCTCTGCTATACAAAAGCCCCTACCTCTGTCCCAATTTAGCCAATGTTTTCAAACACAGATGCCAAACTGGAATTTCTTTTACAGACATTAAGTATATCTTCTACATACTATCAAAGATCACAGGCTGTCTTCTAGTAGATATGCTAGGGGTATATTAATTTTCTCCAAGGGGACTTTAGTTTCCTGCAAGGGAGGCAAACTGTGCTCTTCAGCAAAACATCCAGGTAATTTTTACCTCACCACCGTATACTAATAAGTCATTTGCATTCTAAAACATTTACTTTTAAAAACAAAAATTTGACTTAGTCGCACCCCAATTAAAAAAAAAAAAAGTTGCATAGCTTTTCTTTCCATCTGCCCCCGCATTGCAACAGTGTGGAGAATATGCACAACAGGTAGCTTACTGGTGGTCTCTGGAAGTTTAAATTCCTGCTTTGATTCTACAGAGAGAGATGAGACATCTTAATGAAGGGCAGCAGAATACATAAGAGAAACTAATGAAAAAAACACAATGATGCTCCAAAGGTGCCTAATACATTGTGAATTCCATTATAAATAATATCTGATCATTTTTCGTTCTTACTAAATGCATTCTCTAAACTTGTCTTTCATTCCTGCTGTTGGAAACTCTTTATTGACACTGAATAGAAATGATTATTTTCCCCAACTGATGGTTTTGTGTTGCTGGAAAGATGACTTTCAGCATGCAAACTGGATTCATCAAAAATCATTCTGATGCAAGACCAGAGCTTCGCAACTCTTTTTCACAATTTCAAAATGAGTTTGCTGCCCAAAGGAAAACATAAAACACACAAAAGCTGGAGAAAGAGAATAACAGCCCCAAACAGCTTAGAAATGTCTCCCTGCCTAATGAACTGCTTTTATTAGGGCCTACTGTCTTTCCCTAATTTTGAATGAATATTTCTAAAAATTGACAACAGATGAGAAGGTAAAAAGAAAGAAGTAAATGGACTTGTAACCACAGTAGTATCTGGATTCAAACAACCAACAAGAATGCAGCAGTAAACCAGGAAAGATGCTACTGATGAATTAATGATAGCAAATATGTACCGGGTGTTCACTGCATGCCAGACACTGTTGCAAAATCTTTCCATATAGTAGCTCATTTAATCTTTGCAACAGGAGTAACTGATTTCCATTTTACAGATGAGGAAATTGAGCCCTAAAAAGGTTAAATAAGCTACCCAATATCTAAGAGCCAGTTAGTGGTGGAGCTGGAATTTAAATACAGATAGCTCTAGCTCCAGATTCCAGATTTTAAACTCCAAGCAATTTGTTTAAGACATCCAATTAAGGAACTAAAAATGTCCTGTGAGTCTAGAAGAAACTGCTAGACTGTATTCTTGGGACAATGAGATGAGAGAGAGAGAGAGAAAGAAACAGAGAGAGAGAGAGCCTCCATCTTTCCTTATGTCTTAAAAGTTTTCACAGTTTCTTAAGGAAAGTGAAAGAAATATTTCCAAGGGTAAGTTTGTGCCAAGGGAACAATAAAAACAGCAACACTGCCTAAAGCTCCATAAATTATCTGCCAAGACTTCCATAAGAAAGCACAACAATGGCCTGGTTTCAACCATCCCTCCTGCTACTTTAATAGACCAAGATGTTTAGATATATTTCTTTCAAGTTTTTATAACAAAACTAAGTTTACAGACTATTTGTTTGGGGGAGGAAATCTACAAAGAAAGTTCTTGTGTTTTAGTAGTAAATGCATTTTTGGTTGACAGAGAAATTTTTGTTGTTGAAAGTCAAAAGGGAACCCATGAAAGTTATTCAATATCCAACAGGTCAACTGAATTAGCATATAAAACTCTATCATCAGGGAAGGCTAAATGTGCCAAATTGTTTATTATAGTTGGGGTTTTTGCCAGCAAGATGAACTTAGAAAGATGTCTGCCTGGATAGGAATCGTTTTCATAGTTAAATAGAAATCACAAGTTACTTCAAAAGGAAAACATGTACTTACATGTATCTTTTCACATGGCAAATGTTTTCCTCAGGATTTCATTTGTTTCAAATTATTATTTTACTGGGAAGGAGGGATATGAAATCTGATAATTCATTGTTGGAAACAATGGTTAGTTCATTTGATTAAAAAGAATTTCAGCCATTTATTTCTCTGCCTTAAGTCCAATTTTATTATAGAATTTTGAAGCTTGATGGAATCTTAAAAATTATTTATTCAGTCAAGAAATTTTCATTATCTACTCTGTGCCAGGCACAGTTCTAAGGGCTGGAGTCCAATCTCCTCATATTAGAGATGAGGTAAAAGACACAGAGAAGGAAATTGCCAACTCAAGTTTAAAGCATGGCAGGCCCGAGACTAGAATGTTGATGTCTTCATTTCAAAGGCAAGTTCTCTCCCTTTCCTGACACTGCCTCACAAGGACAGGACTTTGCTAGGTGCTGTGTGAGACATACAAGATCCCCTGTCTTCCAAAATTCTTTTGATTTAAGTGTGGAGATGAAGGCATATCAAAAGCAAAAGAATGGTACCAGAATTTAAGCACCATACATGGAAATAGCATGAGATGAATGGTTGTCTCACAGAGGTTGACATGTCTTTCTATTTACCCCTTCTGCAGTTCTCTAGGTCCTTAGAGGAGAAAAGCACCCATGTTAATAGAGCATCTACTTTGGGCAAAGCACCAGCTAAACATATCACTCAGATGATAATTTTCTTCTCAACAAGGATATTATAAGGAAGACATTATTCTCAGTTTGCATTTAGGAAAATGAGACAAGTAATAATCTTGTCCAAAGTCCTGGGTAGGATGTGTTAGAACTGGAATTGTAACTCATGATGCTCTGATAGCATATCCCAAGCTCTTTCCTCTGCAGGACACTGCCTCCATTTGCAATAAAGAGAAGTCAACTGGCATTTCCCTTTCCCAGTCAAGCAGACAAGGGAAAAAGATTTGCGAACAATGCTGTGGAGTGACAGCCACTGTGTGCTGATTGCATTCTCGGCTTCCTCCAACAGCAAAGGCAGTGCAGGAAACAGCATCAGGTACCATGTAATACTGTGGGTGGTATTGCTCACCTCCATGCTATTTATGCTCAAAGCAAAATGAAGTTTTGTATTTGTGGTAAATTGGATTATTGTTTAGAAATATTTAGTCTCTTCTCCCCACCCCCGCCCTCTTCCATGGGAGGAGACTCCTCAATTCATTGATGTTGGTCTCAGACTTATGGCTCACTTTGGCCAGTGGGATCTGACAAAATTAGAGATTTCAAATGTGCTCACATGGTTGGGCTTGTTCTGAGCTTGGACCATCACCATGAGAAGAACATGCTCCAACTAGTAGATGAGACACATGGACTCTCATCAAGAGTAAACGATGGCTGTTGTAAGCTACTGAGATTTGGGGTGGGTTTTATGCAGCCAAAGCAGATGGATTTACTATTATAGGTCAATGGTCTAATATATTGAGATTAAAAAGAGAGAGACATCTCTCTAACTTCAGTCATTTCATGATACCTTAGAATTTCCATTGTAGGTTGACAGTATCAAATACCTCAGGCTCTGGGCTACTATTCTCAGATATCAATCTTCCCATGGGGATTATTTCCAGAAAAAAAATGGTGCAAAAATAAATTTGGAGATATTTTAAAGCAAAACTATAGCATCTATGCAAATAACATCTGCCTTATATTTGTGAATAATGCACTTTCCTTAACCATTCTAGGAACCACACGTACTGACACCTAATATATTTATGAGATTCCTGTGCGGAAACATTCAATAGAGGCAGAGATATCTTTGTCTTAAAGAGCACTTATAAGATCTAATGAATATTTATGCCTTGCATTTATAGAACCCCTTTCCACCAGATAGCTTAAGGTTCTATTTTAGTTCTCCCTTGGTTCTTAGTTGGATTTAAAAATAGGAAGTCACTTACCAGTCAATGACTGATACAGGGATATTCAAGGAGCATCTGAGACCATTATTTTCCTGTTTTTATCTCATTTTATTGTTCTTTTCTAATCTGATGTTATTTCTCCAAAATAGGAAGAGAAAATTCCATTTCCCCCACATAATGGTAATAGGCTGAACCTCACAATGTGTTTATTTTACTGCAGTTCGATTAGATTTGCCTATGTTTTCACTTTATGTTACAATTTTAAAAATCCATGTATAAGGAAGAAGTCATTACTTAATCTCCCTCTATTTTTGGTGGGGGGATGTAAACCTCACTAAAGTATAGTCTATAAGGGATTTTCATAGTTGGAGCTCACTTTTGTAAGGAGGAAGAATTTTTTTTTAAATCTGCTTCAGGAAAAATCTATTTCAATTGTGGCAGTGTTAGTTCTCAGATATGAAAAGAGCATAAGCCAGTGGGAAAGGAGCTGAATAAAGTAAAGAAAATTTTACTAAGATAATGATAACCCACACCCTCTTCTCAGCCAGGCAATCAATTTCTACTTATCTGATGGTGTACCATTTCCTCTTGTCAGCTATCTCTTGGCATCCATCCTTCTGTCATTGCCAACATTTCATGCCAGTCTTTCAACCTTGCCAGGCAAGACTTGCCAGTGTTTTAAAGTCAATATTGTACATGAGCAGTTGAACAACCTAAATTTATTGTGATTTTTATTGAGATAATTCCACAGGAGTTATGCTATAGCAAATCTATATTTTCTAAAAACTAGAGAAAAAGAAAAGAAAAAATACCAGAAATGCTCCCTCCTTATTCTCTCCTTTTTTTCTTACACAGAGGAATAATTATCCTTCTAAAATGCATTGGTTGATTCACTCTTAAAGCATTTTCTACAGGCTGGGAAGAACTTTTTTTTCTTTTTTAACCTAACCTCTTTCTAAGAAGGCAATTTGTCAACATGAAGTCAAATACCTTGGCTGGTATTGTGGCTCTGCCCAAAGCTTTGATCTTGGGCAAGTCATTTCCCTTCCTCTAAATATCAGTTTTATCATTTATAATATAAAGATACCAGGTACATCAAAATTAGAAAATCGTTAGGAATATAAAATGAGAGTGTGCAGAATTAATCTTATTAATGTTCAAATAGTATTGAAGATAAAATAATCTGTTAAAAATTAAGAAAATATTTTAAAAACAATGAAAAGCAATACAGGTGGTGGACTTGGTCCAGTGGTTAGGGCGTCTGTCTGCCACATGGGAGGTTCAAACCCCGGGCCTCCTTGACCCGTGTGGAGCTGGCCCATGCACAGTGCTGATGCACGCAAGGAGTGCCCTGCCAGGCAGGAGTGTCCCCCGCATAGGGCAGCCACATGCTCAAGGAGTGCACCCCATAAGGAGAGCTGCCCAGTGCGAAAGAAAGTGCAGCCTGCCCAGGAATGGCGCCACCCACACGGAGAGCTGACACAACAAGATGACGCAACAAAAAGAAACACAGATTCCCGTGCTGCTGACAACAGAAACGGACAAAGAAGACGCAGCAAATAGACACAGAGAACAGACAACGGAGGGGGGGGATGAAGGGGATAAATAAATAAATAAATCTTTTTTAAAAAGGCAATACAATGTTAAACTTGCATTTAGTGATACTCAATGAAGTTATACCATCATTTAAGTAAATATCCACTCTGAGGATGGTCAGAGCCTTAGAGTTCATGCTCTGAAAAATACTTATAGGCTACTATGGTACACTAAATAATGTCCTCCTCCAAAAAAGATATCCATGTATAATCCCTGGAACCTGTGAGTTTTACCTTATATGTAAAAAAAAACACAAAACCGTCTGCCACTGCAAGCTGATAGCTCTATCCTTTCGCCCCAAGGGATCTAAGCTCACTCTCAGAAGCAGAGTGGGCATCACCATCCCCAAACCCTCAAGACTGGGGAATGAACAATGGACTAGAGTAGACTTATTATTACTCTAGCAATGGAAGAACTCTTACCATTGATGTAATGGCAGTGACCACCAGAGGTTCTGAGGGATGGGAGAGAGAAGAATAGGTATAATATGGGAGTATTTTGGGACACTGGATTTGTCCTATATGACACTGCAGTGACAGATACAGGCCATTGTATATTTTGTCATAACTTACAAAATTGTGTGGGACAGAGTATACACCATAATGTAAACTGTAGTCCATGGTTAATAGCAATGCTTGAATATGGATTCATCAATTGTAAGAAATGTACCACACTAATGAAGGATGCTGTTCATGTGTGAAAGTGTAGGAGGGAAGAAAGGGGGGGATATGGGAATCTCTTATATTTTTATGTAACATTTACATAAGCTAAAGTTTCTTGAAAAAAAAGTAATTATTAAAAAAAGACAAAGGGGGATGGTCTTTACAGGTATGGTTAAATTAAGGATCTTAGCCTAGATTATCTGGGTGAGCCCTAAATGTAATCACAAGCGTTCTTATAAGAGGAAGGGAAAGGGAGATTACATAGAAGAGGAGAAGACAATATGACCACAAGGGCAGAGAACTGAAGTAATGTGGCCACATACTAAGGAAACCTGGCAGTCACCAGAAACTGGAAGGAATGAACAGATTCTCTTTTGAATCCTCTTAAAGGAGCATGGCCCTGCCAACAATCTAATTTTGACCCAATTCTATTGATTTGGGACTTCTGGCCTCCAGAACTGTGAGAGAATAAATTTCTCTTGTTTTAAGCCACTTAGTTTGTGGTAATTTGTTATATCAGCCTTGGAAACTAATACAGATACTTCAAAAGGACATTCATTTAGCCCTACATTTACTAAATCTCCTTGGATGGGAGACAAAATAGATCTACTTTATATAACATTTTGCTTCATAATAAATAAATTACATAAAAGAACAGACAAGGAATAGACACTCATTAAATATGTCTTTTCCCCATTCTACTACAAAGTATAAGAACAAGATTCTGCCAAATGGTTTTTACTGAGAGCTTACTATATACCAAGTACTGTTTTAGATGCTTTATGTGCTTTATTTCATCCTCACGATAACCCCCAACTCTATTTTTCAGATGAGGTGACTGAAATACAGTGAGGTTATGTAATCTGCCCACATCACACAGTAATGAGCAGAGCCAGAACGCTAATCCAGGTGGTCTTGCCCAGGGACAACTTTTTTTCCTTTTGCAGTATTTTTATTTATCCACTTAGATAAGCAATTATCAGCATCATTAGAAGGACACTTTTTAGTTACTAGATTATGAGAAAACACTATACAGAAAAGTTTGTGCACATTATATCCCTAAGTAATCTGGGTTCTCAGTAACAGAGAGGTAAAGAAGTTCTAAGGGGCCACTGCTCAGCAACCTTTCATAACTCAAGAGAGCAGAATACAACCTTGCCAGTGGGCCCTACTTTGGAATTTCTGCTCCCCAGTGTAACAGTTAGACTCATTTATAGGTTCTATATACATGGCTCTTCTGCCCCTTTTTATTTGACCCTATAAGTAGCACTATATTTGATAAATATATGTCACAGAGACTTAAATCTTTGTTCCTGACTGAGCCCTGAATCTCAGCAGTGTTGCAATACCTACTCTCTAGTTCACTGGACTCACCAAGGACAACTAACAAGAAGATAATGATGGACAACTCCCATCCCAAGGAACAGAGAGTGTCTGCAACTGCAAGCAAGATAATCCCATCCATCTGCCCCATGGGATCTAAAATCCTTCTCAATTAGAAGCAGAGTGGCATCACCATACCAAAATCCTGAAGATTAGGGAATGAACAATGAGCTAAAGTAGATTTATTATTATTCTACTATAGACTTATTATTCTAGCAATGGAAGAACTCTTATCATTGATATAAAGGAAGTGGCCACCAGAAGTTCTGAGGGTTGGGAGAGGGAAGCATAGGTCATTTTCAGGACATTGGAGTTGTCCTGCATGATATTGCAGTGACGGATACAAATCATTGTATGTTTTGTCATTACCTTCAAAAATGTGCAGGACAGAGTATTAGCTATAATGTAAACTATAGTCCATGGTTAGTAGCAATGCTTCAATATGTTTTCACCAATTGTAACAAATGTACCACACTAATGAAGGATATTTTTAAAGTAAGAAAGTGTAAAAGAAGGCAGAATACAAACTTTTTGTGAATATGAAGAACTCTCCCGTAAAACAGCTTCATATATTACTTATTATTATTCCCTATTACAAAAAGAAATTATAAATCTCAATACCATATTTTGTTCTTTATAAAATAACCCATCTACACCCACAAAAGTCATATTTTTTTGCTTTAAAATAAAAGTCATATCCCTAACATATACTTAGTGAAATGATCTCAAAACAAGGTATAATATTTTCCATTATTTACTGTCTTTACTGAAGTCCAGAGACAATTTTTTAACCATTACACAACATGGAGTCACAATGTAATAGCAATGTGGATTATTTTATGAATTTCCATATTATATAATATATTCACAGGTTTTCCGCAAAAAAAAAAAAAATTACCAGTGAGTATATTGTATAATATAGAAATTAATAATATATTCACACTGCTTTGATCTTGGTATTTCTTAACTGTAATTTCCTTGAGAATGTCATTTGTGTCTTGCACTGTTACACTGTGACACCACGTTGTATGTCCTTTCAGGAACTTTGTCAGTAGAGAGTGGGTAATAGTACAGTGACACCTCCTGGCCACACGATGTACTATGTGCCTGTCATAACTCACCCAGATATGCACAGATATCGATCAGATCTGTTCAGAACTCCACTGTGCATTTTTTTGCAACGTTAATTAATGTGGCATGAAGTCTGTCCCTTGACAGTACAGTCAACAATGTCCTTCACTTATTGAATCAACAAATAGCTATTGCACGTCAATCACATAAGAAGGGAAATTTCACAATTTAATTTTAGAGCATAAGATACTTCCTGCCCTGAAGGACTTTACAATGTGGCAAGAGATCTTGGCTGCCATATTGTGTTTCCAAAGCACTTTATGACCCAGTACTGCACATCTAAAAATCCACCTGGGTCTCACTGCTTACCATAAACCATGGTGAGATAAATTCCCCTTGGTGCTATCTGAATCACCATTATTTATAAGCATTGTCTTATTTCCATCATAAACAGAATTTTTCCTTGGAACTTTTACAACAATATTTTCAGGACAGCTTTTCTAGAGTATTGGTTTCCTATTTTGTATTCTGCCCCGCAGGCACTGAGCTATAAAAGTGACCTTAGGAAAATCAAGAATGCATGTCATCCTAGTCACCAACCACACAGGATCTGAGTTCAGAATTCTGTTTCTCTTGAAAGAGGTGGGGACATTAGAAGCATCCGGAGCAGAGTTTTCTTCTGCTTTGTCTGTGAATCTTCAGATCCTGAGATAATAAACAGAAACTTGCGGTATTTTTTCCCATGTAAAAGAGAGAAGAATGACATCTCAGTTTTTTTAAAGATAGTCTGATTCCTTTTTCTCTCAGAGCAATGTCAGAAAACCTTGACCCGTTTTTTTTTTTAAACAGACTGCATCAGTCAAGATCTTGTTTCACTTATTATGTGGAAACAGCCCAGCCTAAGCCAGGAAAGAAGAACAATGCATTTCAACACCATAGATTATCTTTTATCCAACTTTAGAAATGTTAACCAAAAGTTCCTAAACATTCTTAAGAGAAATTAAGGAAGCTAATACGTGCAATTTCCATGAAATTTAAACATCTTATCCTTAAACTAGTTCCAATTTTCAAGATGGTAAAGCACATCAATCTATAAACCCCAACACAAATGTTTTCTTCTCACAAAAGGAAGTTTTAGTTGGGAGACTTTTTGTAACATTGCATTGTGGACAATTTCTGGAAGCAACTGCCTTTCTTGGTGGATCATTGCTGTGGTATACTAATATCCACAGCTGTTTAGTGCCTGCCATGAATGGATATAAACAGTGTACAGCTACAGAAAACATAAAATATTTATTTTTTATACCTGAACACCATGTTCAATGCCTTCAATGAGTAATAGTTTAGTTATAAGATAAAAATAAACAGATAAAGGTGCTGACAGCCAGGTGCTGACTTCAATGTTATAAACATATTACTACAAATTCCCCAAAAATACTGCAGGGTAGATAGTATTGTTCCCAGTTTACAGGTGGGATTCAGAAAGCTCACATGGTCAGCATGTCGTAGAACTGTGAGTCCAAAGCTCTTACTCTTTCTGCCTGTCAACATAAAAGCATTAGGCAGTAGGTGTCAAGCATCAAATGGATGCTACAATAACTATCTAGACGTTTCTTCAAATTATTTCAGATGAAGTCCTCCAAACCCCAGTGACCTTTTTCAAGTGGAAGGGAAAGAGGTAGAAGCATACCAATTTCATATGTACAATGGATAAATAAGATAGGCCAGATGATGTATATACATAGGCAATGTTAACCATTTCTAAAACTACTCAGGACAGGCTAAGAGATCACATGCTCAGTGAGCGAGAACTTTTGAAAACCCAATCCAACCCAAAAAGTCCTGTACATATCTACACATACCCATACAGACACACACACACACACTCAAATGTATACACACACCTATCTTTTTCAGAACTTGACCAACAACAGCTAGCAACAGAAAGGACAGGAAGTACATTAAATAGCCATTAATAAAGGCTTCCCTAGCCTTATCACAGCAGAATTCCTTGGGAACTTGAACACAGAGTCCTAAGTTCCTAGTTCACCACAAAAATCCACCTCAGATATGACACTGATGTTTTTCTGGACCAGTCGGGAAATACCTGGGGCCTCTTCTCACATGAATGGTATGAAAGTACCTTTGTCCACAACTCCTATGATGCAGTCACATAACCTCCTCCCACCTCATCTGTAAATGAGATTATCTATGTCAGAGGGTAAATATGAGGATTTACTGAGATACTAATGCATGCAAGAGTGACCAGTTCTTCAAAGTGAGCCCCAGAATTTCTACATAAATCTCAAAAGCCTAATCCACCTTACGAGAAAGCTGTGGTTTGTGTAACAGGGTTTTAGAGATGCTGGAAATGTTCCCCTACCCCTTACTATCCCCTCCACTGTCTGTAATTTCCCCTAAAGATCCATTGCTTGGGGTTCTAAAGCCTTTTTTGGTCTTTATAGGTCTCCAAACATTGCCAGTTATCTGCTGGGAGGGCAAAAACAGTCCCTGTTGAAAGCCAGATGTAAAAAAATATTTAACAATATGTGAAAAAAATTTTTAAATACATGAAGTTTTTTTATATAATATATTATTCTTAAGTGAAAAAATGGTTATAAAATAAAATGTTGTGTGTGGTCTAATTTTTTTTTTAAAGATGTATATGTGTACAAAATTTAAACTTTAAGAAACATTAAAATGTTAAAGTGACCAGCCTGGTGGCAGAATAAAAGGTAAATTTGTTTTTTTCTTTGTATGTTTCTGAGCTTTCCACATTTTAAATATAAATTTATTTTGTAGTATATCATGAGAGTCTAGGATTTCTAGGCATTTATTTTAACATCTGCTCAGGAAAACAACAGGGAAACATTCCTATCTCTGATCTCAAGGAAAAGAAAAAAGGGAAGATAAATATTCTCTGATAAATTTAAAGCCCAGGTTTTTAAGTCACAGATTTGAAATCTTAATTCCCTCTACCTTTGTGGTCTAGGGACCTCTAAACTTAGAAATTAACATAAAAATGTGTCCTGGATCAGTGGTATCCCTGGAGCATATGGCAGAAGGGAATGCAAAACTGCTCCAAAGTAATTCTTCCTCATCCTAGACTACATGCCAGAAATGGGGGTGGGGGTTTCCACAAAAAAAAGCAACAAATAAATCTTTCCTAGGAGTGAGTCACAGTCATTTGGGGACAAAACACCATGGGAAAAAGTCAAATGACACAAACAGGAGGATAAGAGCTGCAAGAACATGAAGTAACTGAAAGAAAGTATGAAAGAGAATTTAAAAAGAGCATGGTTAAAGTAAATACGAGGAGTTCTGGCAAGTTGGAATCGGCTGAGATGGGCACTTCCCAGCTCTTCCACAAAAAAACTCTGAAAAGGGGTAAAATTCTACCAGAGTGAGCTGTTTTGGGAACCCACAGGGCAGGTGGCTTCAGGGCATCGCTCTGGAGGGAACTGGACAAAGAGATAAAGAGCTTTCTTTGGATCTCCTATTTTATTTTAAACAGGTTCCTTTTTTTAATTTGATTTATTTTACTCACTAAAACCTGGTTCAAAACCTCCAGAGGGCAGGCTGCAGGCTAATTGATTGATGAACACCAGCAGCCTGAGAAGCTCCTTAGAGGCCTAAGAGGGAAGACTGTTTTTCCATGGTTTTCTTATTTGCTTGTTTGTTTTTTAGTCTTCGTCTTTTTTCCTTTTTTATCTCCCTAACCCTCCTTCTTTTTAATTAGATGCTGCTGCCTTGTTTCTTCTTTGTTTTGTTTCCCTTTCCTTTGTTGCCTTCTTTTTCTCTACCTACAGTATTTCTTTTGCTTTCTTCATTTTTCTATCATCTGCTTTCTGTCGTTGTTCTTACATCCCACCTCTTTCTGTTTTGCTTCAATTTTTCTTGTTTTTATTTTTTTCTCCTTTTTTCTCTGTTTCATTTCTTTTTTTTTTACTTTTTTTCCACTTTTTTTCTTTTCTTCTTCCCTCTCTTCTCATCATTCTAGTATTTTAATCCATTTTATGTATATTTCCCTGTTTGGTTTTTTCATCTCATTATTTGTACTCCACTTTTTTATTCTTATTCCTCTGCATTTCTTACTCAAGTTAATTATTCATTTTCCTAGGTCTTATATGGTTCCTCTTCTACCTTTTACTATTATTATTATTACTATTATCCTTTTCCTCTTCTTACTTCTTTCCTTTTCTCTGGCTGTAATTTTATTTTCAAGGGAACTTAGACAACAGAAAGTAAATAGGATAAGAGAAACAAAATGTTTAAGTGAAAACTTACCACACACATAAAAACAACAACAAATAAAACCCTAGATGAGAAAGAGAAGCTAATTAACTGAACAAACCCATCAAGATAAGCTCAGGCCTAGACACCAACAAAAATTACAACCTATACTGGAAAACAGGAAAACATGGACCAGTCCAACAAACCAACAAAAAAACAGGAGAAGATGCAGAACATGGAAAAACTAATCAGAGACGTCCAAACAAATACCATGAATCAACTTAATGAAGTAAAGGAAGAGATTAAGGATATTAAGAAGACACTGGTAAAACTAGTAAAACACACAGAAGAAATTGTAAATATACATAAAAACATAACGGACATGATGGTGATGAACGGCATAAGACAAGAAATCAAAAATACACTGGAAGCACATAAAAGCAGATTTGAACATACAGAAGAAATAATCAGTGATGTGGAAGACAGTCAGCTGAAATCCAACAGATAGTAGAACAGATAGATAAAAAGATAGAAAAAAATCCAGCAGGGCTCAGGGACTTGAATGACAACACAATACGTACAAACATACGCATTATAGGCATCCCAGAGGGACAAGAGAAGGGAAAGGAGACAGAGGAGTGTTGGGGGAAATAATGGCTGAAAACATCCCAACCCTATTGAAAGACATGGACGTACATAGCCAGGAAGTGCTACATACCCCAAACAGTATAAGTCCTAACAGGCACACTCAAAGATATATACTTGTCAAATTGTCCAATACTCAAGGCAAAGAGAGGATACTGAAAGCAGCAAGAAAAAAGAAAACCATTGCATACAAGGGATGCTCAAAATATTAAATGCTGATTTTTCATCTGAAACCAAGGAGGCAAAAAGGCAGTGGTATGACATAGTGAAAGTGCTAAAAGAAAAACCTTCCAGCCAAGAATTCTCTATCCAGCAAAACTGGCATTCAAAAATGAGGGAGAGTTCAAAATATTCAGATAAATAAAATTAAGAGAATATACCAATAAGAAACTGTACTTCAGGAAATACAAAAGGAAGTTCTACAGGTCAAAAGGAAAAAACAGGAGATTAGAGATTTAGAGGAGAGTGTAAGAACAACTAAAAAGACAAAAAGACAAAAAGAAAAACAACATATGGCATACATAAACCTAAAGAAAATAATTGTCATACTGTAAGTAATTCCTTGACAGTAATAACACTGAATGTTAATGGATTAAACTCACCAGTCAAAAGACACAGAAAGGTAGAATGGATAAGGAAATATGACCAATCTATATGCTGTTACAAGAAACCCATCTTAGACCCAGAGATACAAGGAGGCTGAAAGTGAATGTTTAGAAAACAATTCCACAAACAAACAATAATCAAAAAAAGGCTAGAGTACCTATATAATATTGGACAAAATAGACTTTAACTTCAAAACTATTGTAAGAGACAAAAGTATACACTATATATTAATAAAAGGGGTAATCTATCAAGAAGAAAGAACAATCATACACATTTATGTACCTAACCAAGATGCCTCAAAATATATGAGGCAAACACAGGAAAAACTAAGTGGATAAATAGATGCCTCTACAATTATAGTGAGTGATTTAATACACCATTATCACCATTAGACAGAACATCTTGAGAGAGAATCAATAAAGAAACAAAGACTTTGAATAATACATTAGAGGATCTGGACCTAATAGATATATACAAAACATTACACCCAAATACAGCAGAATATACATTCTTCCCAAGTGTACATGGATCATTCTCCAGGATAGAGCACAATTTAGGCCACAAAACAAATCTCAGTGAATTCAGAAAGATTGAAATTATATAAAATAATTTCTCTGACCACAATGGAATGAACTCAGAACAATGGAACTCAGTAAGGGGCAGAGAACCAGATTAGGCAAAAAGATATGGAAGTTGAACAACACACTCTTGGACAAACAATGGGTCAAGGAGGAAATTGCAAAAGAAATCAGTACCTACCTTAAAATGAATGAAAATGACAACACAATGTATCAAAACTTATGGGATGCAGCTACAGTGGTCAAAACTGCATGGTCTTTGATAGACATACTGACCAATGGAACTGAATTGAGAGTTCTGATACAGATCCTCATATACACACTCAACTGATATTAGACAAAGTCACTAAGCCCATTCAATTAGGAGTGAATGCCATCTTCAACACAGGATGCTTGAAGAACTGGATATCCATATACAAAAGAATGAAAGAGGAACACCATCTTACACCTTATACAAAAATTAACTCAAGATGGATCAAAGATCTAAAGATAAGAGCCAAGACCAAAAAGACCTTGGAAGATAATGTAGGGAAATATCCACAGAATCTTGTAATAGGAAATGGTTTCATCAACTTCACACCCAAAGTGCAAAGTACAAAGGAGTTTGTCAAGAAAGTGAAAAGGTAGTCTACTCAATAGGAGAAAATATTTGGTAACCATATATCTAATACGGGCCTAATATCCTTCATATATAAAGAAATTCTACACCTTGAAAATAAAAAGACAAACAACTCATTCTAAAAATGGTCAAATGATTTGAAGACACTTCTCCAAAAGAGAAATACAAATGGATAAAAAGCATATGAGAAGATGCTCAACATCACTAGCTATTAAGGAAATGCAAACCAAAACTACAATGAGCTATCATTTAACACACATTAGACAGGCAGCCATTGAAAAACAGAGGACTACAAGTGTTGGAGAGGATGTGGAGAAATGGAACCTTCATCCACTACTAGTGGGAATGTAGAACAGTGCAACCATTGTGAAGGACAGTATGGCAGTTCCTCAGAAAACTAACTATAGAACTGCCATATGATCCAGTAATTTCACTGCTGGGTATATACCCAGAAGAATTGAAAGCAAGGACATGAACAGATATATGCACACCAATGTTCATAGCAGCATTATTCACTATTGCCAAAAGTTGGAATCAACCCAAATGCCCTTCAACAGAGGAATGGATAAACAAATTGTGGTATATACATACAATGGAATATTACTCAGTTGTAAGAAGGAATACAGTAGTAACACACAGAATAACATGGATGAATCTTGAGGATCTTATGTTGAGTGAAGCAAGCCAGCACTGAAGGACAAATATTACATGACCTCACTAATATGAATTAAGCAAATTGAGCAGACTCACAGAGCTAGAGTCTGGAAGATAGTTTTACAGTAAATAGAAAGGGAGAAGGTTATGAGCCAATGCCCATATGGGCAAAATCTATGATAGCTGGAAGTGTGTAGTTATGCAATGGAGGAACATGACAGTGACGCAGTGATACTGTTGGATTAGGCGGTGCACGTATGTCAGGGGGGTAGGAAGTGGAGGGGGTTGAACTGTTCATGGAACTGGGGGGAGGATTGGGAAGAGAGTAGGTGAATACTGGGGAATGGTGGGTACGTGGTTGAAACTACAATGTTGAGAATGTTCTTTTGGCAATTGTGCAAAGTAGGGTTACTGGTTTAGGGCTTTGGATGTGGGGAGGCATTTGGGACAGGGCGCACCTGGTGCAGGCTTCTAGGGACTGTGTGAGTGTTCATCTTGACATAGTTTGTTACATCAGTGGGTGGAGACTCACATAATGAATAGGAAGGTGTTGGACTCCCATCCCGGGGAGGCCCGCTATGTTCTCAGATAGAGGGATGGGAGTCTCTAGAGCATGGGCAGTGGCCAATTGGGGAGAACAGTCCCATGTGTCAAGCCCTCAGTGTTGTTGCAAGTAACTAAGAATCTGGTCCTGCAACGAGTGAAGCCTGGTGGTTGCCATGGGTCCCAAGAGGAGGTGGAAGGAGGAATAGAATATATGGAATAGGCAGCATACTGAGGGTGATGGAAGGGTTCTACATGATCACACAATGATGGATACAGGCCATGTTAAGTTTCATCAAAATTTAAAAGTGTATGACCCCAAAAGTAAACCATCGACCATGGTTGGTAGCTAGGTTTCAATATTTGAACATCAGTTGTAACAAATGTACCATCAACATATAAAATGTTGTTAATAGGGGAAGGGGGGAAAAGGCAGAGAATGTTGGATATATGGGAGTCCCCTATATTCTATATGTGATTTTGCTGTGACCTAAAATTTCTTTGAAGACAAAATGAAAAAGTAAGACATTGGGGGAATAAATGGAAGAAAACACCACTGTACCTATAGAACAACAGGTCTTATAGGGATGAAAGGCAAAATGTCAAAAAACATTTTTTTTAATTTTTTCATTATTTCTTATTATCCCAAAGTTTTGTCATTTTTAATTTTTTAATTTTTTAATGTTTTATTTCTTATCTTTAAAACTATCATTATTTCATTTTCTTATTAATTTTATTTGACTATGTCATTGACTTGATTTTTTATGAAGTTTTGAATCACAGAAAGGTTATAACTGTGACAGAGGAGGACCATTTGTGTGGGGTGTCAGTGAAGGGGGATACATGGGAGGAGGTTCACCATAATGTGTTCAGATATTCACAGGGTATTGTCATGGTGGATGGAGATTCACACAATAACCAAAAGAATTTTGAATTCCCATCCTGGGGAGCTCTGACACATTCTTCAATGGGACAGCAAGAATCCCCCAAGTACAGGGGCAATGGCTAGTGAAGGAGGATGGTCATTGGCAGACCCTTGATGTTGATGACTGTGCTTATGAACCTTTACTCTTGAAATTGAAACTTAGCCTAGTATTATAGGTTGCCTAAGCATTATCTCCTGAGAGCCTCCTTGCTGCTCAAATGTGGCCTCTCTAAGCCAAACCCGGCATATAAATGCAATAACTTTCTCCCAACATGGACATGACTCCCAGGGATGAGCCCCTCTAGCACTGAGGGTTTACTACCAAGCACCAACTAGTAATGAAACTGGAAAAAGACTTTGACGAAAAGATGGAAAAGGTAAAGACAACTGAGTTTATATGACTAAGAGACTTCAAAGTAGGTTGGGAGATCATTCCAGAGGTTATACTTATGCACATCTCAGCAGGATCTCATTGACTGCCAAAGTAAATATTGCCTCAAACAGTGGGGTTCATGAGGGCTCTGGAGACATCCAGGCACTATGGTCAGAGCAGATAGCTCATGAGTTTGGTGCATTGCCAATGGGCCTTTCTTTGGCATTTGTACTTGCCAGTGTGACAGAATAGGACTCAGTTGTGGTTTCCCTACACATGGTTCTTCTTTCCTTCTATTGGCACCTACAGTTAGTGCTGGAGTTGGTAGGTGTACATCCAAGAGGTTTAAATCTTTGGTTTGTCCATGTGGCAGCTGGGCCCTGAACCTCAATAGAGTTGCAACATCTATTCTCCATTTCACTGGACTCATCCAGGACAACTAACAAGGAGGTGATGATGGACAAACACCATACCAAGTGTAGAAACTTGGCATTATTTATGAATTCCAAAAATAGGTATTAGATTGTTTGTGAACAGGTATTTTCCTCAGGGCATATTAGATTACATTGGATTCAGAGGTTTACTTGATTAGATAATAATTAAGGCTTTGATTGGGCCACATCAGTAGGACATTGAGTTCCCACCCCTTTAGTGGTGTGGGGGGGCGGGGATTCACTGAAAAACTGCACCACAAGAAGGGAAGTTAGAGTTTTTGAGCTGGAGTCCACAGGAGAGCTGTGATCACACAGGAGAACACAGAAGAATAGAAATGACTCCTTAGACATGGCAGATGCCCCAGTGAGATAGACAGAGCTATTTGCCTGATTGTCTACAGCTGGCCTTGTGGAGAAAGCACAGCACCTGAGCCCAGAAAAAAACAGATCCCTGGGAAGAGAGGAACCCAGGAAGCCTGAACTCTTGGCAGATGTCAGCAGCCATCTTGCTCCAACACATGGAAGTAGACTTTGGTGAAAGAAATAGCTTATGCTTTATGGCCTGGTAACTGTAAGCTCCTACCCCAAATAAATATTTATAAAAGCCAACAGAATTCTGGTATTTTGCATCAGAACCCCTTTGGCTGACTAATACACCAAGGAATCAAGAGAGTCTGCAACTGCAAGCAAGGGAGTCCCATCCATCGACCATATGGAACTGAAGCCCCCTCTCAATTAGAGATGGAGTGGGTATCACCATACAGAATCCTCAGGATTGGGGAATGAACTTTGGACTAGAGTGGACTTACTGGAATTCTACTATAGGCTTACTGTGATTCTACCCATGGAAGAAATTATATCATTGATATGGAGGCAGTGGCTACTGGAGGTTCTAAGATCAACTAAAGGGAAAACAGGTATAATACGGGATCATTTTTGGGACTTGGAAATTGTCCTGAATGACATTGCAACAACAGATACAAGCCATTGTGTCTTGCCATAATCTACAGAATTGTGTGGGAGATAATATAAACTATTAATACAATGAAAACTATAATCCTGCCTGGTGGCGGTTCTCCAAAATGTGTTCATCAAATGCAGTGAATGTACCACACTAATGAAGGATGTTCTTAATGTGGGTAAATGTGAGCAGTGTTGGGAGTAGGGCATATGGGAACCCCCTACATTTTTAATGTAACACTTATGTAATCTAAATATCTTTCAAAAAAAGAAAAAGAAATAAAAGCACATAGAAGCTGGGAGAGGCACAGGGAAACAGGAAAGATAATTCTTCACGGACCAGGGACAGGAGGAGAGAAAACAAAGTCAGAAACTGTTTGCTCACTGCTCAATTGTGCAGAAGTGTTTCCAGTATAACCACTTTTGTCTATTATGAATGTATCTGTTATGAATAGATACACTTTAGATATACAGTATCTCCTTAGGTAGTGTTGCCAACAATCCAACCTGGACTAGATAAATTAACAGGAGAGAAGCAAGTTCATGTGTTTCCATTAAAAACTTTATACTATATACACTATTAATTCAAAATATGCACTCTGATATTTACGATGAGGAATTCCTATTATTTAGTTATGATTATGAGGCAAAAGTTTATAAGTTCAATAGTGTATGTAGTATTATAATTGCCTAATGGCACACTTTTAAGTAGGTTTTTGTAGATCTTTTCTCAAATGTTATTTTTGTTTTGATTATATTTATTAAAATGTAATTTTGTTTGTTGAATCAAAAGAAATTAATTAATTAATTAGTTAATTAAGAGAAGGAGTTAACCACCTCAATCCAAAAAGAAAGACACTATGAAAACAAATAGATAATCAGTAAGTGTCTGGAAAAAAATCAAATGGAACTTTGAGAAAAGAAATCTATAGTCGTAAAGAAAATTAAAGAACTGGGAGCCAAATCTGAAAAGAATGACTGCAGCACTGAGAAGGAACTCATAACAGGTAAGTTAAAAATCATAATGAACCAAGTCCAATGCTTTTTTTTCGGTTGTTTTTTGTTTTGTTCTTTTTTTCACATTCCAATATTTTTTAAATAGGAGTTTCCAGAGGAGAGAACTGACAACTGTGGGAGAGGCAAAACAAGCAAAATAAAGCAAATATTGTTTCATGGATGCATGCATATATAATAAATATAAAATATAAAATAGCAGGAATGCTATATACTAACTTCAGAGGAAAGGCTAACTCTGGGAAGAGAAGTTCAATAAGGGCAGAACACCTGGGCTTTGGCCATATTTATAAAATGTATTTATCTTTAGAAGAATAAGAAACAATAAGTAAATGTGACAAAATATTTATATTTGTGTAATCTCAGTGAAGGTTATGTTGATAACTGCATATAACTTTCTGTGATTTTCCATTATGTTTGAAGTGTTTCACAATTTAAACAGTTTAAGTAATAGCTAGAATTATCTGTAGCTTTATTGAAATCTCCAAGGGAGTTTAAAGACATTCCCTTGTCTCTCAATCTAAGGCTCTCTAGTTGACTCATAATTTGGATTCCAAGCATACCCGACCCCAACACTGTGCATCACTACCCAATCTTGCCCTCTTGTATCATACTTCTGAGTTTCATCAAAATGCAGGGTGAGAACATGACAATGGCAACCAGATCTTAAATACTCTTCTTAACAACAAAGCAGAGTGCTTGTTATAAAAAGTAAATGAAGCATAGAATCCAGTTAAGAAATAAAAGCATGGACTACTCATATCCTTAAAATCACACTAAGTATCCCTACACAAGCTTTCTGTCCAACTATCTTCCTAAACCCTAATCATTTCTCTAGCTGCTATTAAAAGACAGACTTACTTCTTTCTTGAAGTGAGGGAGGAAAAAATAAAAATAGCACACAGATGTTCACAGCTGTCCTCAGATATATCATCTGGATCCTAACTGTGTGTATTAGTCAGCCAAAGGAGTGCTGATGCAAAATACCAGAAAGGTTGGTTTTTATAAAGAGTATTTATTGGGCTAGAAGCTTACAGATACCAGGACATAAAGTGTAAGTTACTTCCCTCACCAAAGTCTATTTGGAGCAAGATGGCTACCGACGTCTGTGAGGGTTCAGGCTTCCTGGGTTCCTATGTTCCTGGGGTTTGCTTTACTCTGGCTTCAAGTTTTCTTCATTCCTGGGGCTGGCTTCTCCTTCCTCTGTGTGCTGACTCCAGTTTAAGTCTTCAGCATCAAACTCCAAAATCAAAATTTCAACATTAAAAGCCATCAACTCTGTCTTTCGCCATGCCTTTTATCTGTTAGTCCCCACCCATCAAAGGGTGGGGACTCAGCACCCTAATCCTAGCTCAATCATGCCCAGGTACAGATCAGATTACAAGCATAATCCAATATTTCTTTTTGGAATTCATCAGTTATATCAAACTGCTACACTGTGTTTATCTTGGAAATCGCTTTTTCTGAGCTCAAAGTTTTCCAAGGTTGTGGCAATTAATAGGTTAAAGGTCTGAGCTAATTGACATTAATGAACCACAAAAACCTACTCTCTAAAGAAAAGGAAAATCACTTATTTGTATAATTTGATAATAAAAGATCTAAATTCCAAAAAAGAAAGTTTGCGTTAGGAAACCTTAATAACAGATACGAAGCGGTTCAACTATTCAGTGCCCTACTCAACAGACATGTAAACTTTCATTATATTTTAACAGTTAACATAATAATGGGGGATATTTAAATAAAGAAAAGAAATTAAACTGACACATTTAACTAGTAGTTCCATCACATAAATTTGAAAAGTTTATTTAAATTTTGTCTACTCAGTGCAACCAAATTGATTATTTTAACTAGACAGCTTATTATGAAATTCAAATCTGGCTGAATACTTGGATAAACTTGCTGTTTGCACAGAATTGCCTGGGTGTTCCTTTTCTTTCTTTTTTTAAACCACTAAACCCTAAATAAACCAAACTAACAATACATTAAGTGGCAAAACATTAATCTCTCTTTATATCAGACTGATAAATTATGTATGATCTTTGTTCGCTTGCCTTCTCCACTGACTTTCTAAATCAGTCAAGCATGTGCATTTTTGGATGAGTATACCATATTGAAATTTTCTCTTTTTGTACAATATAATTTCCAAAATTCAAAACCTTGTCTTCTCCATCAAATATCAACATATTTTATAAAAACCCAATTTCACGAAAGAACGATGACAAAGCCTTCAGTGACTTGTAGGAATAAAAACCTGACTAATCATAACTTATGCTTTTAGTTTTTTAAAGCAACAATCCAGAGCTGGAAGTTCAGGTAAAAACCATGTGCTACTATAACAAGGCCAGAGCTTTAAAATGGAGCTTTCTAAGTGAAGTGAAATGTTTCCTTGCTTGCTTGCTTATTTAATACATGTGAAAAAATTGTAAGGGAGTAATTACATTTTCTAAGAGTTTTATTTGGATTTACATTGATAAATCAATAACAGCTACTGGGTATGTTTCACCATTGTGCTGGTGATTCTTTTTCTCCCTTCATAATTGCTGGAGAAACATGTACATGGCAAACTACTCTCATTTCTCTTCCATTATTAAGCAAAAATAAATAAATAGACTTACCCCAAAAGTTTTCCTTACCCCTTAAATTCTCCAGTGAACACAAACATGGCTTTTTACTAGGTAAAAAAAAGATGTTAATGAATTTTTTCCAGCTTTGCAAGCCACTGAAAACCCTGCAATTTATTTCACTGTCTATAGTCTATAACTATCCATTGCATGATTTCTGTAAATGGAAAGCAAAGAATACATTTTAGAAATATAATGGGACTTTAACCTTGAGTGAAATACTTAAAGCATGTCCCTTGTTTTTGTTATTAAGAGAAAGTGAGGGAAGGGGAGAGGAGATGGAAGCAATTGTTTGCAGTTACCTAAATACCTATATTTCTAAAGAAATTAAAATAAGGCACTTAGCTGAGACTCATTTATAGAAGCTTAAAACACTTTCTACTTCTCTATGTCTTCATCTCTCTCTTCTCTTATTTCCTCTGATTTAGAATTGAGTTGCAGTATAAGATGAGCAAACATTCAATGAGAATCTAGGTACAGGTGAAGGAAATTATCTCAGGTCTACAAGTTGTTGGACAGATGCACATTACAAGATAATTCAAAACGCAAGGCAGGGAAGCGGACTTGGTCCAGTGGTTAGGGCATCCGTCTACCACATGGGAGGTACGCAGTTCAAACCCCAGGCCTCCTTGACCTGTGTGGAGCTGGCCCATGCACAGTGCTGATGCGTGCAAGGAGTGCCCTGCATAGAGGAGCACCACACCCAAGGAGTGCACCCCGTAAGGAGAGCCGCCTAGCACGAAAGAAAGTGCAGCCTGCCCAGGAATGGTGCCGCACACACGGAGAGCTGACACAGCAAGATGACGTAACAAAAAGAAACACAGTTTCCCATGCCGCTGACAACAACAGAAGAGGACAAAGAAGAAGACACAGCAAATAGACACAGAGAACAGACAACTGGGGTCGGGGGGAAGGGGAGTGAAATAAATAAATAAATCTTTAAATAAAAAAAGCAAGGCAGTTTATGATAGGAATCAAATGATGAACTACACATTGTATAATTAGGATTAAAGGAGATGTTACAGGTAGAGTACTCAGAATGTGGCATGTAGTAAATATTCAACAACTATTAGTTTAAAAATAAGAGCTCAAGTGAGAGAACAGGTGCAAAGAGGTCAATTTTGGGCCTTAAATTTTAAAATTTGAAAACTTCCAACTCCTCAACAAAGATCATGTAGAGATTAGTATCAGACACTTGGGAACAAATGTAGTTTGGACTATACCAAAAGATGTATAAGAAGAAAGGCAGGAAGTTGAATCACTGAAGAAAATAAAATCATAGCCTGAGAAAAAATTCTTATCTGCCATGCCCTTGCAGAAGACAGGTGTGATGGGACAGTAATGAATGCCATTTTTTTCTGAGAACTAAAAGGCAATGTGATAAGAGGTTGATGATTCAAAAACAAAATTTCAAATGGAAAACACCAAAAGTTGTTCAGAATCGATGCAGAAATTTGAAGCTCCCAAATGTGTACCTCGCAAGTGAAGCTGTACTAAGAATCAAATGGGATAGGCAGGTATCCCAAGAACTGTGTATATTTCAGTGGGCAAATCTGGATAAAAACTAAGAGTAGGAACCAAGAAGAGTGAGGATGTATTAGAGTGAGCCTAAGTCCAGGTGAATACCTTACTTGCCCAGCCAGTCACATAGAATTGAAGAAAAATTCCTGCTTAGGTCTACTCAGTCCATGGGGGTAGGAAAAAGATAGTTGCATAGGTTTGTCACTCCTCTAGTAAAACATGGCACAGTGAGTGTCCTGGGGCTCTGGCCAATTAGAGTAGCAAGTATTCCTCCCTTTAGGGCAACTGGAAAAGAGACGTGACTGTGGAAAGAAGCAAACCTAGTAAGGAAAGAGACAGATGACACCAGGGTTACTGTCTCCTTCTTGTCCGCTAGTCCGCTATCATCCAGGATGACTCCAGTGTTCAAGAAGGCAAACACTTTCTCCATTTCTTCAACTTCAACCACCTAAATTTACCTCCATATCAACAATCCTCCAGCCAATGTCACATGCTGAACAAGGTCATGTAACAGGAGCATCACACCTTTGAAATTCCTTGGGCCAATTGCCCTTTCTGCAGCATAAACATGTGCCCTTGCTCATGTTTTTTGTACATTTCTCTTTCCCAAATACATCTACCCTTCATTCAGCTCTTCCAGGCCCATTCCATTTGTCAACTTCTCTATAAAAAGGCTAGACATGTAGTGATGGAGAACAGGTGTAGTGATTAAAAACAAGGACCTGAATTGCCAACTCTGTCCCATGTGTGTCACAACTTCTGTATGTTCAAGTCAAATTCATCACCTCCCCCTTCTGCTTGCTTCTCTTCCTGGGTTCCCTATCAGCATAATGTTCTCCCACAGTGTATGACAGAAACCGTAAAGCAGGATTTTTCAACCTCAGCACTACTTTGATTTGGGTAATTCTTGGTTGTGGAAGCAGTCTTGTGTATTGTAGGAAGTTTAGCAGCATCTTTGGCCTCTACCTACTAGATGCCAGTAACAACACCCCCTTCCCCAGGTGTGCTAGCCAAAAATAGATCCAGACATTGCCAAATGGTCTTTGGGAGAAAAAATCACTTCTGGCTGAGAACCAGTGGCTTAAAAACATTCTTCACTCTTCAGCCTTGTTTATGCCCTATCCCCAACAATAAATCTCAATTTGTATTTTTTTTTTCTAATCATATTAGATACCACTTACTAAGCATATCCTACATGTTGGGTACTGTGTTGGATCTTTTACATACATTGTCTCATCAATCCCTATATTCTAGAAATGTTGTGGTGATTACTATGCCCATTTTATTTATTTTAATATCTTAATTTCTAACAGTCTTTATTGTGAAATGTAACAAAGGAACAGAAAGTCTATAAAACATGAATATGCAGCTTAAGGGCTTGTTGCAAAAGGGACAGCAGTGTCACCTGACCCACTGTGGGAAGGAACCTGCCCTCCACCCCCAGATGCCCTCTTCCCAGGAGAAACCACCATCTTCTGGCTTTTCTTCAGAGTTTTATTAATTATGCATCCCTAAACAATGCGGTTTAATTTAACTTGTTTTGCAACTTTCATAAAAGGAATCGTGCAATTGGACTATGCCCATTTTAAATATGAGGAAACACCTTCAGAGAAATTCAATAAATTGCCCAAGGCCACATTGCTAATTTTTAATAAGGAAAAGATTTGAATTCAGGTCTGTTTGACTAGGAAGCCTATGCATTTTCCATCATATTGCACAGACTCCTTTTTATCTCCACTCACAGAGCCTTGGCTCAGGATTTCATCTTTTCTTATCCAAGCAGTATCCATGTCATATTAACTTAGTTGCCTGTTTTTAGCCACAAAATGACACAACAATCACATGATTCTTCTGAGTAAAAATTTGCATTGACTCCACATCACCCAGGGTGAAGTTCAAGCTTCTGAGATCACACAACAGGCCCTTCACTGTGGCCCAATTCTCTTGCATCATCTCTTCTGCTTTCTCCCCTGCACTCTTACTCTAGAAATTTAGTTCCATTCACATTTTCCCCAAGTTGAGCCTTTTCATGCCTTTCCACATGCTATTGCTTCTGAATGGTATGTCTTCCCTCATCCCTTCTCCACACGTAGCTGAGCCCTACTGTCCTATCAACTCTAAACTCATGGCACCTCCTCAAAGCAGCCTTCCCTAACGTCTTTTTTTTTTTTTGTCTTAATTTTTTTAATGTTACATTCAAAAATATGAGGTCCCCATATATCCACCACCCCCTCACCCCATTCCTCTCCCCATAACAACAACCTCCTCCATCATCATGAGACATTCATTGCATTTGGTGAATACATCTCTGAGCACCACTGCACCTCATGGTCAATGGTCCACATCATAGCCCACACATTGTCACACTCACTCCAAGTCTCCCCAGGAGCTACGTCTTCTCCTTGAAGCTTCCTCCAGTTAACCCAACTCACCTTTCTCTCCCTTGGAATCTCACTTGCCATACAAATTAGCAATTTTGTATTCCTACACTACTAAATCAGCGGTTTACATTCTGGTGGGCATTAGAATCTTACCTGGGAAACTAATCAAGAACACAGGCTCCTTTAAGTGGGGTAGAATCTCAGCCTTTGCATTTCTAACAAGTTACCCAGGTGATTATGATACCAACTGTATTAGTCAGGGTTCTCTAGGGAAGCAGAATCAACAGGAGATATCTCTCAATAGTACGCAATTTTATGAGTCTCTTATGTAACTATGGGGATGCACAAGTCCAGGTTCCACAGGCAGGCTGCAAACCAGGGGCTCTGGTGAAAGTCCAATGAAGGTCCTTTATGAGTTTCTGGGAGACGTTGGCTGTCTAACGTTGACAAAGGTGAGCTGAGAAATTCTCTCTGAATGCTGACATCACTTCCCCTTTTGAGGCATTCAGCTAGTTGGATAAAACATCATTCATTGCTGACGGCAATCTCCCTGGTTGATATACGTGTAATCAGCCATCTATGCAATACACTCATAGCCCATAAATGTCCTTGTATTAAAATTAGCCCAGGGCTTGCTTGACCAAACAACTGGGCACAATTACCTGACTGAGTTGACACATTAGCCTAACCATCACACCAACCAAAGCTTGAGAACCATTGTACTACTATATATTGCATTGTTTGGTAATGGTTTCATATAGGTGAGAGTTCTCTCTGATATAATTTGAAACTCCAAAGGAATAGGACTTAGTTTTTGGTACCTCTCCTTCTAATCCAGCATACCCCTTCAATATCAGTACTTATTATTAATTATAAAATCTGCAGATCTGCTGTATCAGCTCTTTGCAGCACTATGAATTTTTTAATATACTTTTTTATTTTTTAAAAAAGATACTTAGATTACATAAATGTTACATAAAAATATAGGGGTATAGGGGATTCCCATATACCCCAATCCCCACCCCTCAAGCATTTTCCCACATTAACAACATCCTTCATTAGTATGTTACATTTTTTACAATTGATGAACACATTTTGGAACATTGCCACTAAGCATGGATTATAGTTTACATTGTAGTTAGCACTCTCTCTCCTGCACAACTTTGTAAGTTATGGCAAGATATATAATGGCCTGTATCTGTCATTGCAATGTCATTCAGGACAATTCTCAAGTCCCAAAAATGCCCCCATATTACACCTGTTTTTCCCTCGCCCTCCCCTCAGAACCTTCACTGGCCACTGTCTCCACATCAGTGATGCAAGTTTTTCCATTGCTAGAATCACAATAAGTATATAGTAGAATACCAGTAAGTCCACTGTAGTCCTTCATTCATTCTCCAATCCTGAGAGTTCTGGGATGGTGATGCCCATTCCCCCTCTAATTGAGAGGGGTTTAGATCCCATGGGGCAGATGGATGGGACTGTCTTGATTGCAGTTGCAGACACTCTGTTTCTTGGGATGGGCAATGTCCATCATCATCTCCTTGTTAGTTATCTTAGGTGAGTCCAATGAACTAGAGAGTGAGTATTGAAACTCTGTTGAGATTTAGGATCCAGCTGGCACATGGACAGTCCAAAGATTTAAGTCTCTTAGACACATATCTATCAACTCTAGTACTAACCATAGGTACAAATAGAAGGAGCAGAGGAGCCATGTGCAGGGAAACCACAACTGAGACCAAGTCTGGGGTGCACACTGCGGAGCATAAATTCCCAAGTAGGGCCCACTGGCAGGGCAGCAAACACCTGAGCTGTCTGCCCTGCCTATAGTATCTGGATGTCTCCAGAGCCCTCAAGAGCCCTGCTATTTGAGGCAATATTTACTTTGGCAGCCAATGAGATCCTGCTGAAATGTGCATAAACATAACCTCTGGAATAACCTCCCGACTCACTTTGAAGTCCCTTAGCCATATAAACTCATTTGTCTGTACCTTTTCCCCTTTTTGGTCAAGGTCTTTTTCCAGTTACATTGCTTGTTAGTAATCCCTCAGAGCCAAGAAGGCTTATCCCCAGGAGTCATGTCCCATGCTGAGGAAAAGGTAGTACATTTATATGCTGAGTTTGGCTTAGAAAGAAGCCACATTAGGGAAGCAGATATGGCTCAAGTGACTGAAAATCCATCTACCATATGGGAGGACCTGGGTTCAATCCCCAGGGTTTCCTGGTAAATGCTTGTTCCCTGTGTGGTGGGCCAGGCCCATGTCTCAAGCAACGCAGCAAAATAATGACACAACAAAAGAGAGATGCAGGGGAGAGTCAAGGCAAGATGCAACAGAAGCCAGGAACTGAGGTGGCACAAACAACAGGGAAACTTACTCTCACATCAGAGGTCCCCAGAATTGAATCCTGGTAAAGCTTAGAGAAGAAAACAAGAAGACAAAAAAGAAACAGACTCAGAAGATCACACAGCAAATAGCATAGACAGCAAAACAGCAGCGGGGGGAAGGCTCTCAGGAGGTAATTCTCTGGCACCCTATAATACTAGGTTAAGTTTCAATTTCAAAAAGAAAGGTTCATAAATACAGTCTTCAATACCAAGGGCACATCAATGGAACATCCTCCTTAATGAGGCATTGCCCCTCTACTTGAGGAATTCTTGCTGTTCCATCTGAGACTGTGGCAGAGCTCCCCAGGATGGGAATTTGACATTCTTTCGGTTATTATGTAAATCTCCACCCACCATGACAATGCTTCATGAACATTTGAACACATTCATATGCCTTATAGGTATGACCGGGTGAACCTCCTCCCATGCATCCCCCATCACTGACATCCCACATCAACGATCCTCTCCGTCACAGTTGTAATCCTTCTGTGATCCAAAATGAAGGCAACAAAATAACCAAATACAATTAACAAGAAAATGAAATA
This sequence comes from Dasypus novemcinctus, assembly GCF_030445035.2. NCBI lineage: Eukaryota > Metazoa > Chordata > Mammalia > Cingulata > Dasypodidae > Dasypus > Dasypus novemcinctus. Next base: position 31,157,043 of record NC_080683.1, on the reverse strand, counting down.
ATAGTGATAGTTTTAAAAATAAGAAATGAAACATAATTTTTAAAATTCGGAATAATAAAAAATAATGAGAAAAATATTTTTAAAAGTTTTTTTGACATTATATCTTTCATCACTGTATGATCTATTTTCCTTTATGTACAGTGACATTTTCTTCCATTTATTTCCCCAGTGTCTTATTTTTTTCATTTTGTCTTCAAAGAAGCTTTATGTTATAGAAAAGTGACATACAGAATATAGGAGATTCCCATATACCCAACATCCTCCCCCTTTTCTCTTCTCCTACTAAACACATTTTGCACGTGGATGGCACATTTGTTAAAACTAATGTACAAATATTGAAACATAGCTACTAACCATGGTTAATGATTTACATTATGATTTACATTTTGGGCCATACACTTTTATAAGTTTTGATGAAATTTAACTTGGCCTGTATCCATCATTGCAAGATCATGTAGCACAATTTCATTGCTCCCAATATGTCCCCTGTTCCATCTATTCTATTCCTCCCTCCCCTCCTCTCAGGACCCACGGCAACCACCAAGCTTCACTCCTTGAAGAACAAGATTCATAATTACTTGCCACAATGTCGAGAGCTTGACACACTGGCCTGTCCTCCCCTATTAGGCACTGCCTGTGCTCTCAAAAGACTCCTGCCCCTCTATCTGAGAACATAGCAGGCTTTCCCAGGATGGGAATCCAACATCTTCCTGCTCATTTTGTGGGCCTCCACTCACTGACACAACCCACTATGACAAGATGAACACTCACACACACCGTAGAGGCCTGCCCAGGTGCAGCACTATGATTTTTTAAAATTAGGGTGAGGTAGGGTAAAGATGCCTGACTCTGGGGAGTAAGAGAAATGTTACAGTGAACAACACTCTAAGTATTGCCCAATTACTAATTCAATTTTATACTTGTATAAACTGTGATATTTTCTGTTTGATAGTTACATATCCACTTTTTGGACATTTTGCCTCTGTGTCAGCACAGTACCAACAAATACTCATCAATATTTTTATATGTCATGGGTACTTTACTTCTAAAAACAGGATTCGCTCTATACTATAACGTCAAATAAAATAACCAAGGAAAAAATCATAGTGCTTTTACCTCCACCTCACACTGAACTCACAGAAAAGAAAAACTGATTAAAAATTTATTCAAGAACTTGGTGGAATGCTGTGTACCCTATGGGCACAGAAACACTTATGGAATTGAATACCATACAACACAATTGTGTATAATCTAATCCCATAACTGCAGGGAGGGTAGTTACTGTCAGAGGTCATTTAGTCATTCCAGGCTCCAGAGAAACTGCATCTAAGAAATTCCTGTCAGATTATTATGTATCCAATACCATAAGTTCTCCCAGGAAAAAAAGAACCCACAAGTGCCCTTGTAACCTGTGCGGGGCCCTCACAACAGGCCACTCACATGTTCTCCTGTCAGAATCTAGGCCTGGCTGCCTGAAGTGCTGTCCTGGGCCCCAGCATCAGCATCACCTGGGAGCTTGTCAGAAATGCAGACTCTCAGGCCTGACCTCAGACCTACTGAATCACAGAACCTGCATTTTAACAAAATCCCCAGGTGATACATGTGCATATTGGAGTTTGAGAAACTCTGTTCTAGTCCATCAGGCTAAAAATCTAAGTAGTAAACTAATGCCTATGTAAGTCACAAACTAGATTTGGTAAACATTGAATTAAAAGGCAGAACACACAAAAGGACAAATACTGTCTGATTGCATTACTACGAACCAATATTGTAACATATTGTATGATTCAAAAAAATATTTATATGTTTACAGTACCTTGAATTGATGAATGTATGCTTTCATTTTTTTAAAAATTGCAGAACATAACTGAACTGGGTTCCTAACTATATTAGAGATTTTAGGAATAATCAATCAACCCAAAAAATTTGTCAGAGGTTACTCTGTACTACCAGGGCACTGGTATTAGATTCTGTGTAAAAATCCCCAAGCATACGGGGTAGGGAAGCCCATGGAAGAGAAGATCATGAGGGGTGTTTCTTAAATTGGTCTGCAAGGAGAGGGGGATCCAGGTTTTGCAATGTGTGGCCATAAATTAAACTAATACATGGTACTATAATATTACTGTTACAACACACGGAATTATTTACTATAGGTGCCACTCACTATGCAAAATAAACTGTTTTTGAGAAAATGTCAAATGTGGGAAGTCAATAAAACCTCTTGTTTGTTTTTTCAGAATTACTTCAAAGATTACTTTCAGTTCATATTTCCTTTCAGTGATCAGTGTTTCCTAATATTATGTTGTATCTTTAAATTTCTTTTCTAAAGTATTTCCTTCTCATGGTTGTTGTAAAATCTATAGAGAATATAACCAATAGATAAAAGTACATCTCTTACAGACAGATGATCTTAATAACCACTAATGCACAGAATGCTTTTGTCTATACATGAAATCATTTGATCCTCAGAACAAACATATGAGGGAAATTCTACTACAGTCCATTGTACAGATGGAGCAACTGAGATGCAGTTTTTATTATTGTTGGCTATTTTGCCCAAAGTCACAAAGCCAGTAAACAGCAGAGCTACTCCTGAGCCCAGACTCTTAACCACTATACTCTGCTCTGGTACACAAACACAGGTATGAAATAAACACATTTGATGTTCTGTAATTCCCCTTAATTACAATATTAAGCTACCACTAAACTTGGCTTTTCTTGGGGCAACCCCCATGTGCAGTCTCTATCATTACACCAGTTGTAGGATTATAGAGGATTCCCAGCAGCAGGGAGGCCTGTCTTGTCATCAGTCATCTCCCTCTGGTAGCCACTTCAGAATTATCCTGCTCCTATCCATGTGGCCCTCCCAGGTCTCCTGTTCTGTTTCTGTACACAGAGAGACTTGGGAGTCTTAGACACAGTCTCCCCAGTACTACAAGGTACTCTGGTACCCCATGGGGCCATGTTCTCCATGTCCCACAGGTCATCATCCCTGGGGTCCCTACTGCCCAACTCAGGTATGGTCAAGATGAAGGGCTCAATCATATATAGCCTACCTCTCTCCGCCAAGCCTATTCTGAGCAATAGAGTTACACTTTTGAAAATCAGAACAGGAAACTGCTGAAACAAACTTTCCCCAAGACAAGAAAGAACAGGGTTTAGTAACTGCTTGAACTAAGAAGGAAACAAAGGAATATCTGATAATATTGTACACCCAAATTTGAATGCTAGTCACTAAATAAATAACAATTGAAGGTGTCAAGAATGTGGAAAGTTTGGCTCCATTAGAACTAAAAAGCATAATTAGGATATCTAGAATAACCCTGGGTACTAAAGATGCTAAGGTAAGTATGGCCACTTTAGGGCTAGTGAGGAGTGGCAGTGACTAAGCAAGAGGAAGAAAGAGTCCTCTTCTAAGGACAGTCTGCCCAGGTCATCAAAAGCAGATCAGGACTGGAACCTGATGGAGGATTCTTTGGTCCACCTCCTTGGTGTAACTGTGTGGCCTCCCCGTCCTATACTCAGAGCTACTGGCCTATATTCTGGCAAGGACAGAGGGAAGAAGTGCCTGTCCAGATGAGATGATGAAAGGATTTGTGACCTATGGCCTTTTAAACTTCCCTTTAACATGTTATGACCAAATTTCTGACCTTAAAATATCATTAAAAAGCCATTTCATATTTGTCTTCACAAACATTAGAAGCTAAAGAAAATGCCTATGGGGACCCAGACCCCCCCACCCTAGTCCTCAGCACATAGCCACCTGTGTGACCTAGACATAAGTTTAAGGTTAACAACACTCCCTGGAGGAGAGAGAATGTATAGATGTTATCCTAAACTATACTCTTCCTAAAGTAGTAAACGTCCTTGGTAAAGGTACTTCTTACTATCGTAGTGAAAATATCACCACACCCCACGTACATTCTTCATGTGACACTAGCAAGAACTCTGTTCTCATATCCTGTGGAATATCCTGGTTCTGAAATCCCTTATATATCACCCCTCATTTTCTCATCTCTTTGTAGAGCGCTACCTTCATTCTCTGAACCGCTGCCATCAGAGATTCTCTGTTGTTCATCAATCCCAATAAAGCTTATGCCTGATTAAATGCAAGTGTGTTCTTTGGTCTTACAGCCACACCAATTCAGGTCCTTCAGGAGTTGGGCTATAACAATTGGCGAGCCATAGCCAGCAGACCAAAGGACCACCAGCAGCAGCAGGCATGAGCTCAGGGAAAGGAGAATCCATGGGGGAAATCCTGGATTGGCTTATAACATCCATGTGGGAAGGGGTGGCTGCCCTCCAGGATGGAACCACCAAGAGAATATGAGGATTCTCAAAAAACGCCAGAAGGTATGCTGACTGTGCTACAGCAGATAGCAGAGCAGCTGCACTTAAATAAGGAGACTGCCAGATAGCAGCAGCTATAGTATGCAGGTGGCTACCGAGGCAGAAGAAGTGGCAAAAACCTCTGTGTGCCACTTAGAAGGAAAGTTAAAGTAAGAAAGGGATATGTGCCTAACACAGTTAGAGATAAAATTTTCCTTAACCAATATCTTGCACCAAGTTGATGATCAATCATATCGTAAAACTATATAAACTGGAAGAGTTTAATGGGATGCTATTTTGACAGTCTTTTAAGTTTTATTCACATTGTATTTTGATCAGAATTTTTATCAAATTGTTAAAAAGAACTTTCAGTTTTGAATCAATAGGTTACACTTAAACTTCAATTCTGTCTGAAAGTACTCCTGAAGAGTACTCCAGAATATTTAAGTGTTAGATGTCTGTCTGTCTAAACTGCTAAATTAACAATTAACTGAATTTATACTGCTCAAGTATTCCTAACTGGTTGCTGGTTCCTAATAAAAATGTTTCCAAGAATGAGCTTGCACATTATAGGCAATACTGATTCCAGAGGAGATCTTAAAAGCAGTAAAAATCAGAGATGTGACATAGGCAATACTGATTCCAGAGGAGATCTTAAAACCAGTAAAAATCAGAGATGTGACATGATGGAGAGCTTGGAGACGGCCATACCAAAGGTGTGCAAATTATGAGTCAAATTAGTGAGTTTTATGTTTCTGTTGGCATGTCTTAATGCTTTTTGTGTTTGTCTGTTTAGTGTATATTTTCATACCTCCAGATGGTAATATTAAATTACCAAATGAAAATTCTTTTTTCTTTTAATTGTAAAATAACATTTAAAAGCTTTCTTTGAAGTCTATTTCTAACCACTCTAATTTGTACTGTGACCATGCAGTTTTGCACAAGAATTTCATTCCCTTTTTTTTCCATTTTTTAATCTTTTTTAAAAAGATACATAAATCACACAAAATGTTACAATAAAAAATATAAGAGTTTCACATATATCCCACTCCCCATATCCCCCACTCCTCCCACATCGACAACTTCTTTCATTAGTGTGGTCAAATGAAAATTCTTAAAAGCTCTATTCAAATTGCTTAAAAACTGAGTGGGTGCTTATATAGGTAAATGACTACTCTGAGGGCCAAACTGGAGAAGCCAAACAATAAAAAATCAGAAATTATTTAAAGGAAATAAACTATAAAGTTTATCCTGAATTCTCCCATAATCTTTCTATAGCCTATTATGCCCCTACAGCCTTCTCTAAACTTGACTGAATTCCAGTAACTCATAAAAACTGGTTTAAAAAAATAAGAGGATGGGCTAAGTGTGGGAAGATAGGAGAGATGTGAGTTTAGCCTAGAATTCTGCCTACTAGACCTGGAAATTTAAGTGATAGGGACAGAGGGGATATTACAGAATAAATCTTGTTTTGCATAGTTTGCCCTATATTTCCCTGATTAATTTTAACAGCTTTTAAGATGACAGCAATAATCCAATGGTCAAATTTCAGTAAGTAACATTAAAAAATAAAGACAAAAAATTAAATTAAATTAAATAAATAAATAAATAGATATGTCTAAAGATGAAGTAACCATAGTCTATGTGGTTATGGTTGGTTTTAGGAAGTTTGCAAAAGCATTTTTTAAACTGAAACATTTAAATATCTAATTCCAGGAAGCCATTATTAAATAGAAACATGAATTCATATTGATAACAAAAAGTTTCATAACAGTAAAACCTGTCTAAGGCCACCTCAATCTTCATGTTAAGGTGGTGGTAAGGACAAGATAATCTTAATTCCATTAGGAATCTTAGGTTTTCATAAAATAATGGAGAATCTAATTTTTCCTAAACTACTAAAGTAAAATACCTGTTAATTAATGTAATCTTGGTAAAGGTATAGAAGTAAAAACTAAAGTACTAAAAATAATTAAGTCCATTTAATATGCTATAAACTGCATTGGAATTATTTAGAATGTATATGAAAATTAAGAGATAGGCTTCTGTATTGCCAAACTCCCTTGTGTATTCAAACCCAGGACTCCAATACCCTGCATGGTACCTCTCCATTTGAGTTATTGGCTAGGCTGGTCACTATGATCCCTAAAATAATAAAGGGATCTACCATATCTCTTGACATGTCCCTGAAGTGGATGGAAAGCACGTTGCAGTTTCAGACTGCTGCAGCAGTCAGTGATGGCTCAATACAGCCAGATTTACATTGCCTATAAACTGGCTCTGTTTCATAGTGCTGAGGGGTGTTATGGACCAGGACAGTGAAACACTGGGGCTTGCCTCCAAGGGTCAGGGGTGCTGCGGCATGCTGGCTGTGTGAAGGATATACCAAGTGGAGCAATAATTACCAGAGTAATTTGAATAGACTCTAAACAGACAAAATTGGCATTATGCCCTGCTCCCATGGAGAGAAAACAAGCATGGTACTGCAACTTATATCTTTTAACTGCAGCTCAAAGAGAAACTTGTGTGTTGATTAGTGATTTGATTAGTATTAAATGCTGTACCTACATACTTGATCAATACAATAATATCTCTTCTATTCTAGATCATATGCAGAAGGATATTGAACATGTTAAAAGTCTTGTAAACTTAATTCATTTTCTAACTAGTGAGTACCTATAAGATAAAAGAATGGCTCTCTTAAGTATTGTCTTTATTTTGCTTGCCATATGCTTATCTTGTTGCCTATATTGTCTTTCTGAGTTTATATCTAGAGAAGTGCCTCTCTTCATACCTTTCCTAGCTCTCCTAGGCATAACCACCACTGTGAGAACTAGGGTAACAGTTTCCTAGACAGTATTTGAAACTTACAAGATCAAGCCCATGAGCTAGGATATAGCCCCTGAAGGTACCTGGCCTTTCTCATTCTTATGGTCCAGTATGTCACGGCTGGCCTACTTTTTGGGGTCACTTACCATCATATTCTTTATCTGTTTAGTAAGACCATGTATCTTCAAAATTCTAATAGAGTTCATTTCTTCCAGAATCAATGCCTTCCAGAATAAGGTATTAGTCACGAGGGAATTTCATCCAGTTCCAATCAAGGTTCCAGACCCACCTTCCCTCAACCTCAGTAGAATAGCCAGAGGGTTTCACACCTTGTCAGGCAGGGTCTCTGACCCTAACCAGCAGGAAGCAGCTACAGAAGAATGACCATCACACTTCAGCTCCCCTTAAGAATAAGGATGTGAACTCTCTGAGTGGGGAGTTGAGGCAGGTTGGTATAGGAGACAGGAAGACAGCTGGTCAAAATAAAGTCCACCAAAGACCCTGTTCATGAGGTCCAGTTTGAAAGTCCCAGACTACTCTTTTATCTACTAATAGAAATGCTGCTTATACACTGCTAAATCAGCACAATCGCCCCTTATTGTTCCCCATAAATATCTTTTTTTCACCCATAGCCAGTACTTTTCTACAGTGGACTCAGGCAGTAACCCATGTCCACAATTGAACTCAATGTTGAGTTTGCACAGACTTATCATCCTCAGGTGCTACTGGCCTTCCTTGGACCATAACTCCTGCATATTAGACAGCATGGAACACCTTGCTGGCATGGCAGAATATGACCCATTGACAAGTCTGGAACAAGACCTCATTTAAGACTGAAATCCAGCTGCCATCTTTCAATGAGACTCATAATTATATTTTTCCCTTGTAAGGGAGCAAGTGAATAAGCCCAGGCCTTATTAGGATTTCCTGTATATAATGGTTTAGGATGATTAACAGCTGAGTCTGTCACCCTAAAGCACATCACCCCTGTCTGCATGGAATGACAAGAGGGAATTCATTTTATTGGACTTACCCCACTCAGCTAACATTGAGTTGAAGAAGCTCAACCACCATGGAGCCAAGAGTGCCTACAACTGAAAGCAGGAGATTGCATCCAGCATCCATGTGGAATCTAAGCCCTCTCTTGACATAGAGGGGGAGTGGACACAATCAATCCAAGGTCCACAGGATGGAGGAATTGAATATGGATTAGAGTGGACTTACTGATATTCTATTCATGAACTATTGTGATTAGTAATCGAAGAAAATGTGGCATTGGTGTGAAGAAAGTGGCCATGGTGGCTGCTGGGTGCGGGGAATGGGAGGAAGAGATGAGATGTGGAGACGTTTTTGGGACTTGGAGCTGTCCTGGGTGGTTCTGCAGGGACAATTACCGGACATTGTATGTCCTCCCATGGCCCACTGGATGGAACGTGGGAGTGTGGGCTATGATGTGGACCATTGACCATGAGGTGCAGCAGTGCTCAGAGATGTATTCACCAAATGCAATGAATGTCTCATGATGATGGAGGAGAATGTTGCTATGGGGGGAGGAATGGGGTAAGGGGCGTGTGGGTTATATGGGGACCTCATATTTTTTGAATGTAATATTAAAAAAATGAATAAAGACAAAAAAATAAAATTTAAAAAAAAAAGGGGAATTAGTGATGTCGGGTGCTTACCCCGAGTTGTGTAATTGCACTATTAAGGCTAGATATAGAGTGAAATGCGCCACCTGGTGGTTTACCCATTGACCATTTTTGTGCCAGGTGGAACTGCAGTTGTCACTGAAAAACACATAATGGCTTTAGTTGTTGTCTTTTATATTGTTGCTGTGGAATGTGTATGCAATGCTTGTCCCATGGTCAACAATAAGCCGCTACATGGGGGTGGACTGTGGGGACCCAGGGTACCCCCCCAAGTCCTCAGCACATAGCTGTCTGTATGACCATGACCTAAGTTTAAGGTTAACAATCCTCCCTGGAGGGGAGAAAATGTATAGATGCTATCGTAAACTATAATCTTCCTAAAGCAGTAAACATCCTTGTTAAACGTCCTTCCTACTAGTGTAGTAAAAGCATCACCACACCCCATGTGTGTGCTTCATGTGACACTAGCAGGAATTCTGTTCTCATACGCTATGAAATGTCCTTGTTCTGAAATTCCTTATATATCACCCCCATTTTCTCATCTCTTTGTGGAACACTATCTCCATTCTCTGAATCACCACCATCATAGATTCTCTTCTGTCCATAAGTCCCAATAAAGCTTATTCCTGACTAAATGCAAGTGTATTCCTTGGTCTTGCAGCCACACCAACTCGTACCCTTCAGGAGTTGGGTTGTAACAATGCCTATGTCAATTGAAAGCATTGTTTCCCATTCAAGCCAAATAACAACTAGTAACATGATTATATCCCCTGCAGAGGGGAGGAAGTGGTGCTCAGAGAAAGGAGAAAGTCGTTTCTGATACAGTACAGTTCAGTTCAGATGTTTAACTTATGGATGTACCCCAGGAACCTAGAATAGTGCCTGCCCTATAATGGATGATCACTAAATATTTGATATCTGAATAAATGACTGAATAAACCAAATAAAAGTGGGACTCTGCATTGGGCCTAGATATGAAAAGCAGAGAAAGAGTCATCTGGCTTCTACAGAGCTGAAGTCTGATCATGGCATTATGCACACAAGTCTCAGAGGAAACCATGACAGAATCAATTTCCCACCAGGCTCAGGAAGAAGGAAAAAAGGCTCTTGTACCTTTCATATCTTGGATAGAACTGTATTGTACTGTATTGGCTAAGATTTGGTTGAGCTATAAGCAAAACTTCATATGAGAGTGGCTTGAAAAGATAGAAATTTGTTTCCTTCTGGTTTAAAAGTTGGGGTCAGGGTGGGAAGGAAAGTTGGGAGACAGTCCAGAGTTGTGTGGCAGCTCTGCTCCACAGAGCAGGTTTTTAATCTAAGAAGGCACTGGGAATTCAAGCTCAACCTTGCAGTTCTGTCCTGTATGGCCTTCATTCCCACAGTCACCTCTGTTTTGGATGTTTTATGGAAGTTCTTTGGGTGATGAGGCAAAAACACAGGTAGCCAGTAAGCTAACAATGTGTGGAAGGACAGCTTCATTAGATCAAAGGCCCTGGAGAATTAAGGCAGTGGAGGGGTCGTGTTTTATCTAACCCAAGTTCCTGAAAGGGTCCTGGAGGGAGGTGGGAAGAAGTGATTCTAGGTCCAGGGCTCTTTCCTTTACTGTGACGCGAGAGTAGGGAAGGACTTTCCCATGGATACTCAGGATTGGTGGTTTCAAACTATATGGTGTGAAAATTAGAAGTGGCAAGGACCATTTTGGAGAAGCTGAGGGCACCTTCTTGTCATCTAAGCCATATGGAGATACAGGCCTTGCTGGTAAAATATGTAGCACAGGCAAGGAACCATTCAGAGAAGATAAGAGTGGCTCTTATTATACAGACCATATAGAGGTACAAGTCCTGCTAGTCGCAGTTATACTCAGGGTAGGGCTAACAGGGTGATCCTTCAAAAGGATATTTATGACTAAGCAAGGCAGGATAAGAAGCACCAGATAGAATTTCTTTCATGCCATTTGTATTAGTTGGGGTTCTCTAGGGAAACAGAATCAACAAGAGATATCTGTCGATAGAAAGAGATTTTATCAGACCGTGGGGATGCACAAGTCCAGGTTCTGCAGGCAGGCTGCAACCAGGGGCTCCAATAAAAGTCCAACGAAGGTTCTTTTTTTTTTTTAAAGATTTATTTCTCTCCCCTTCCGCCCCCTCACCCAAGTTGTCTGTTCTCTGTGTCTATTTGCTGCATGTTCTTCTTTGTCCACTTCTGTTGTTATCAGTGGCATGGGGATCTGTGTTTCTTTTTTTGTTGCAGTATCCTGTTGTGTCAGCTCTCCATGTGTGCGGCGCCATTCCTGAGCAGGATGCACTTTCTTTTGCGCTAGGCGGCTCTCCTTACGGGCACATTCCTTGCACATGGGGCTCCCCTACGCGGGGGATACCCCTGTGTGGCAGGGCACTCCTTGCGCACATCAGCACTGCACATGGGTCAGCTCCACACAGGTCAAGGAGGCCCCGGGGTTTGAACCGCGGACCTCCCTTGTGGTAGACCGACGCCCGAACCACTGGGCCAAGTCTGCTTCCCTCCAGTGAAGGTTCTTGATGCATTCTGGGAGACGTTGGTTGTCCAAAGACGAGCTGGGAAATTCACACTCAATGCTGGAATCACTTCCCCTTTTAAGACATTCAACTGATTGGGTAAAGCATCACTCATTGCTGATGGCAATCTCCCTGATTGATGTAATTATAGCCAGCTATCTGTGATTTACCACTGCAGTAAAGTCAATGGTGACTAAAGTCCATAAACGCCCTTGTATTACAGTTAGCCCAGTGCTTGCTTGACCAAACAACTGGGCACAATTACCCACACTTAATTATTAAAGTGGATGACTTGATACATTACCCTAACCATCACACCATTACAACCTCTTGATCCAAGATGGCACTTGAGATCCAGCCATCTTCCCACCATACTGGTCAAAAGGAACATAATGCAGTTTGTCCAAAAAGTCTTGAGAAGCAGACTTGGCCCAGTGGATAGGGCGTCCGCCTACTACATGAGAGGTCCGCAGTTCAAACCCCCGGCCTCCTTGACCTGTGTGGAGCTGGCCCATGCTCAGTACTGATGCGCACAAGGAGTGCTGTGCCACGCAGGGGTGTCCCCCGCATAGGGGAGCCCCATGGTCAAGGAGTGCGCCCCGTAAGGAGAGCCACCCAGCATGAAAGAAAGTGTAGCCTGCCTAGGAATGGTGCTGCACACAAAGAGAGCTGACACAACAAGATGATGTAACAAAAAGAAACACAGATTCCTGGTGCCGCTGATAAGGATAGAAGAGGTCACAGAAGAACACAGCAAATCGACAGAAAGAGCAGACAACTGGGGGGGGGGGGCAGGAAGGGGAGAGAAATAAATAAATAAATCTTTTTTTTAAAAAAGTCTAGTTACTTGTCCTTAAAAATTCTATTACCACACAAGGAGAGAATGGATATTGGGAGGGAACAGCAGTTTCTGCCTCAATAGCAATAGTAAACTCAATAGTTTACATATTAACTCACCTGTCAAGAGGAAAAACCAAAGGCTGTTACTTTACAGACTAAGGTAGAAGCCATGTTGTATGCTAATGATTTATTGTTTAGTAGTTTACATCATTATTCCATTAAATCCTTAGGACAACCCAATGTTATTAGTACCAAAACTGAAGCCCTAAGAGGATAGCTGAAATTGCTTCTTAGTGTTCAGTGCCAGAACATATGATTTCAGACATGCCAGTACATGTGCCCATTGATGAGCAAGTGAAGGCTTACACTGTATGACTAAGTCTATTGATTTGGTCCAACAATTATGAATTTTAAAATATTATTGAACACTTATTTTCCATGAAATATCCTGGGCTCCAGGGCTACAGGTGATGAACAAAAAGAGACACAACTGCAAATGCCATGGAGCTTAAATATTTGTGGAAAGTTAAGTTTTTAATCATCTAATTCCAAGAATAACTGTGATGGTGCCACAAAATAAATTTTCGTGGTTCCATGGAAGCACATGGTGGTCTAGGAAACATGAGGAAGAGATTTGAACCTATTCTGAAGGTCAAAAAGGGTTAATGGAGGCTAAGGGGTGGTGGAGGCTGAAAGTATTCCAGACAAAAAGTACAGCACATGAAAAGGCACTGAGGTGTCAGGGTATATGGCACAATTAAGGAGCTGAAACAAGGCCAGAGTGAAGGCCTTGATTAACTAGCTAGAGTGAAGTGAATGTTGATACAATGTTGATACAAGTTGAGGCTAGAGGGATAGATAAGGACTTGATTATGAAGGCCATTTGAAAGATTTTGATTTTTAAACCAAGAATAATTAGAAATCTATAGACGTATTTTAACATAAAGTGGCACGGAGTGGGGAGATGGGAGGGAGAGTGGCTGAAACTGTTTTGCACTTTCATGAAGGTAGAATTTATCTACCTTGTTCCCACTGTGTCTCTTATACATTGTAGGAGCTAAAACCGTATTTTTGAGATGAATTAGTATATCAATAGATTCTTTGAGAATATCACTCTGGTTACAGTGTAGAGAATAAAGATTTGAGGGTACGTAAGGTGTAAGGGAGCCAGTTTATGAGACACCCCAGAACTAAACAGAAAGACTGGTGATGGACTAAACCCAGCTAGGGGAGAGCAAGGTATTAGTGTTGGCATGAGCCACTAGGCAGATGATAGCCCCATTCTTTGAGACTGGGAAAAGGGCCAGGTTTGAGGAGGACGGTCACATTATGTCACCAGAAGTAGCTTCCATTTATGTAACCACAAGCTGTGAATTCTGTCTAAAAATGTAGCAGGAAATAATGAAAATACATCCAAATGAGCCCAAACTGCAACTCTAGAGCTAGAAGTAGTCCTAGGTCTCCTGGACCAGTCAAGTTATTTGGCTGTAAGAATAATCAATAGAAGTTAAAATAGAATCTCCCTATTGAATCTTATCCCCAACATTTGTGTAAAGGTTGTCAGAAAAGTCAGTCTGTGATGAGTGGATGTATAAGAGAGATAAAGTTGTTCAAAGTGCATTGTCTCAGTAACTGTACAGATGGCTTGGGTGGATGGTATGTGTATGAATTTCAGGACTTTTTAAAAAAATAAATCACCAACTAGCAAGCTTACCATGTCACAGAACTGGTGACATTTCTGAGAAACTACTGAATTACCTTCAAGATTATGGTTCATTATACCTTTTTACCATCCTCTTTTTACCTTTTTACCTTTTTACCTTAAATCCTTTTTACCACTACCACAACTATCAAAAACAAACAAAGAACTCACCATGACCAAACAGCTGATTTGAAACATTTAGTATTTCCCAGTGACACTTCAGTTTCATTCAAACTGAGGCACCTAGACTGTCAGACTTGATAATATGGTTTATCCTTTATAAATTTTTCTGAAGGAAAATTTATGACCTACTAATCCAATAGGAATAAAATGAACTGCTTTTATAGGCTAAGAGATTATTCATGTACTTTTAAATCCTAAATCTACAAGCTATATATCAAGGAATTCATCTAAAGTGATAGATGTTATTAAAAATATCTTTACCACTGACATCCTGCTTTAGCCTTCTACAGGACAGTAATTTCCCTAAACTTAAATCTCATGGTTTCCCTGAGGTAAGAATGATTGACAACATTTTATACTACAGATGGTTGAGCAGATGTGTGTGGAAGTATGATACCTCACTGCAGACAACCTGGCCAATCCGGAAGGAGCCAAGAATTGCACTCTGAAGCAATGATGACTTCTATCCAGGGAGATTATGGATACAAGTTGTATAGATAGAATGGTCCCATTTACAACCATGCTGGAATGCAGAATTTGGCTATACTTGAGCCTAAGCAGGTATTCTCACATCTGCAATGAATATTCCCACCCCTATGAGTGAGGAGTGTCCATTAAATAAATCTTTCACTTAAACAAATTAGGGATTAAGAGCACAGTTTTTTAAGACAAAGGGACTTGATGTTGAATCTCAACTTTGTGAAAATGTAGGCAAATTGCTTAGCCTCACTAAGGCTCAGGAGCCCCACCTGAAAAATGATGTCATCTTGCATACTTTACAGGGATGTTTCAAGTATAAAAAAGGCAAACAACTAGCGTTTAAATAAAGACCTTGATCAAAAGGGGGAAATATTAAACACAAATGAGTTTTTTTCCCCAAAAAGAAACTTAAGTTTAATATTAGGAAACGAACAGTATAATCCACTACATTATTGTATTAAGGGGGAAAGTGTGACCATCTGAAAGGATGCATATAAAATCTTTTTTTTTTAAGATACACAGATCACACAAAATGTTACATTAAAAAATATAAGGGGTTCCCATAACCCCACTCCATCGCCACCCCAGGGTCCTCAGGATGGAGGAATAAAATATGGATTAGAGTGGACTTACTGTTATTCTACTATAGAATTATTGTGACTCTAGTAATGGAAGAAATTATATCACTGATGTGGAGACAGTGGTCCCAGGAGTTGCTGAAGGCAGGGAGAGGGGAAAAAAGGGGGTGATATGGGGGCATTTTCGGTACTTGGAGTTGTCCTGAATGATATTGCAGGGACAGATGCAGAACGTTATATATCCTGCCATAACCCACTGAATGGACTGGGAGAGAGTGTAAACTACAACATAAACTATAATCTGTGCCATGTAGCAGTGCTCCAGAACGTACTCATCAAATGTAATGAACGTACTACAAACAAGTTTTTATGGTTAAGAGATTTCAAAGTAGTCAGGAGATCATTCCAGAGATTACACTTATGCACCTCTCAGGAGGATCTCATTGACTGCCAAGGTAAACAGTGCCTCAAAGGGGGAGAGGGGGGGACCCTATAGGCTCTAGAAATATTTAGACACTATAGGCAGGACAGACAACCCCAGGAATTCAGCACCCTGTCAGGGGGCCTTACCTTGGAATATATGATAACCTATTCCCCCAATATACTGGAGTTAGATTCATTTATAATTTTCCCATACATGGTTCTTATGCCCCTTTTTTATGAACCTATAATTAGCACTATATCCCTTAAATATGTGTCCCAGAGACTGAAATCTTTCAGCTGTTCATACGCCCTGAAATCTCAGCAGCGTTGCAACCAACACCTACCCTCCAGTTCATCGGACTCACCCAGGACAACTAATAAAAGGATGATGATGGACAGTGCCCAGCCCCCCCAAAAAAAACAATGGTATCTACAACCGCAATCAAGACAGTTCCATCCATCTGCCCCATAGGATCTCAGCCCCCTCTCAATGGGAAGCAGATTGAGCATCACTATCCAAAATCCTCGAGATTGAGGAATGAGCAAACATAAGGGGGGAAAGCAACTATTGAAGTAGACTTATTATTATTCTAGCAATGGAAGAACTTGTAAAATTGACATAAAGACAGTGGTCTCCTGAGGTTCTGAGGGGAAGGAGAGGGAAGAATATTGTGTAACATGGGACATTTGGGGGACACTGGAATTGTTCTGCATGACTATGCAATGACAGATATAGGCCATTATACATTTTGTCAAAACTTATAAAGTTATGTCATGCACAATGTAAACCATAATGTAAACTGTAGTCCATGGTTAATATCAATGCTTCAATGTGTTCATCAATTGTAACAAATGTACCACAGTAATGAAAGACATTGTTAATGGGGTAAAGTGTAGGAGCGGGTGGGAGTGGGGTATATGGGAATCCCCTATATTTTCAATGTAACATTTATGTCATCTAAAGTTTTAAAAAAATAAAATAAAGTAAAATAAATAAATAAATAAATAAGACAAAGTGTTATGCAGAGGATTTGGCATTTACCAACAGCCAAGACAGTATGAGTAATTCTTAGAATTGCATATATCAGTGTCCTGTAAACCATGGCACAAAAACACTTCTTTGTTTCTATGGATCAGAAGAAATAAGGTGCCAATAAATATCAAAAATTCCTGTGGGAATTTTGGAGTTACAGCCTCAAACAAGCGGCTGCATGGATGATATTTCTTTGAATTCTCCTGTTTTATCTTTTTAAAAGGTGGCAATTTTTTATTATACATCATGAATATTTTGAAATTTAATTTAAGTACCCTTGAGTAAAACGTCCTCCAGGAAGATAAGCCCTATTTACCCTATACGACTTGGTGAGGTAGTCTATCTCCCTCTAAGAAGCATGATTAGGAAGAACAAGAAGGATGACCCAAACATGGCTTGGAGGCTTGAATTTCAGCTCCTCTTATTACATGGGCAAGTGACTTACCTTTCTAGGTCTTAGTTTTTCCATCTATTGAATGGGAATGGAATATATCCTTCAGAAGCCTTACTTCCATTTCCTCTCTCCCATGACCCGCCCCACCCTCCATCTTTCCACTCCTGTCCTTATCAAGTTCCTAGAGGTATAACAAGTTACTGCAAATAATAATAATAATAATAAACATTTATACTAAGGATATTTAGTGTAGTGGCAGGCACCACAGTAGAAGCTGAATTATTGAATGATAACTGAAAGTCAAAATTTTAAAAGAAAATGTCCATGATGAGATCTGGCCTTTCTCATATAGCCTGGAAAGCCACACAGAATCTGTGCTGTGTTCTGTTGATTACCAGCCAGATGCAAGAGAAGGGAACACAGACCCACCACTTGATGGAAGGAGGGCCAAAAATTATGTGATCATGCTTTAAAACATGTAGTATGCAGATTCTTCACTTTCACTTTCATCAAGTAAGGAGTCCTAGCCTTACCCCCACACCCTCCCCCATTTTTCTCACCCAGGCAGCAGCTGCGGTTCCTCAAGCTGGCTTCCAAAAAGCACGCTAATCAGACTTGACATCTACCGCGGGGCGGGGTCCCCAGCACAGACGGGTCACATCCCTCGACGCCGCCCTCAGCAGAGGAAGAAGAGGGTAAGTTGCACCAGCAATCGCTGCAGATCTTCTCTCCACCGCCTTCCGGGGCAGGCAACCGATGCCAACGACGCAAGGCCGAAGAGACCGCCTTCCAAGGCTTGCTTCGGAAACGACTTCAGTTGTACTAAATGATATTGCAGGATCACATTATGAACTTTATATATCCTGCCTTAACCTACTGAATGTACTGGGGGAGAGTGTGAACTGCAGGGTGAACTATTACCTATGTGGTGCAGCAATGCTCCAAAATGTGTTCACCGAGTGCGATGAGTGTGCCACAATGATGGAGGAGGCTGTTGGTGTGGGAGGAGTGGGGTGGGAGGTATACGGGAACCTCATATATTTTAATGTAATTTTTGTGTGTGATGTATGTATCTTCAAAAAAGTACAATTTATAAAAATGATGGGGTGGGGGTTGGGGAGTGGGGTATATGGGAACCTCATGTTTTTTATGTTTTTTAATGTAACATTCTTTTTCATCTATTAACTTTAATTTTTAAAAGTGTAAAAAAAACGAGAGTAATGTCAAATATTTGTCTCAAAGGAGGGTCCATGTTTTCATTGATGGAGTAACAAACTGGGGCAGTATTATGACGTATTTCTTTTGGTGCCATTGTGGCCAAACACCTGAAGAGCTAAAACCAAGAAAGCTGCATCGAACCATTAGCAGAATGTGTCATATATGTTCTCTTAAGGACAAAACAGACTGGCTAGACAAACAAAGAGGTTGAGATGGGTATGTGGAGTTCTTCCTTGCAGATGACCTAGAAGGTGGCATCAGAAATGTGCTGCTGGCTTTTGCAGGTTCTGCTGAGATAGGAGCTAGTTTGGTATATCTAGTAAGATAGCCTTGTAAGTGCAATAATTGACTCTTACCAACTCCAGGCACCAAAACCACACACTCCTGCAGTAAAATGAAGTTGGGTGAAGCAGATGTGGCTCAAGCCTTTGAGCTCCTGCTTCCCACATGGGAGATCCCTGGAGAGAGAGAGAGAGAGAGAGAGAGAGAGATTGGACATCAAGCTGCCCAGGTTGTAACCTCTTAGCTTCCTACTCTAGCAGCTCAACCAGAAAAACAAGAGAGGAGGATTGTGGCTTAACAGGAATAAATACATGGAAAAGTAGTTTCCCACTACCTTGAAGAGTCACTGTCTAAAAGAAGGAAAGTACTGTTTCAGTAACAGGAAAACTTTGGGAGGCTATGGAGGGGAGGACTTTTACATTTAGTGCAGGTGATAGGGTAGAAAGACTTAATTTACTTGTTTAGAATAGAAGAGTGGCCAGTAGCCAGATTAGTGGTAGAATTCATTAAATTTACCCACTGGATTCATTAACTTCCTATAATGTTAAAAAAGAAGCAGTTATAATACCAGTGACCCATATAAAATGGATTTAAGTCACAAGTAAAAGAACTATTACTCCATACAGTACAGTCTCCATACTGTACAACAGTGTGAAGGGAAGCTTTTTCCTCTAAAATTAGCTTTCACAAATATACTTCTTGAAGAATAGAAAATCCAATTGCTCAGGACCTTTTTACCTGTTTCCACTGGGCCGTTTGAGTGATTCTTAATTATTAGCCTACAAATGGCCGAGAACACTTGACTTAAGGCTCAATAATTCCAGTTACAAATAACGAATATCCTCAGTTTTTTAAAGGGAAAAACAACTTGTAAATGTATTTGTAACCAATTGTATATATTTTCACAGAAAGTTTATTTTTTTTTAATTATAAAGGGGGCAAGAATGTCTTGAATTTACATTTGAAGTTTTTGTCATACCCTTTTGAATATTTTCAGCTTCTGTAGTTAGAAACCTGTTTCATATAGCTTTTCTGTTCTAAACTTTGACCTGGCCATTTCTAGATTGTAAAGAATCAAATAATGTACATGTATACAACTCAGTTGTAGTGGGAAAATTTTGATCCATAACTATGCAGGCTTTAATTTTCCTATTTGATTTTGGTGTTGGGTTTTTTTAAAAGGACGTGGGATTGAGAGGCTGAGGAGTAGAAATTGATCCTTTCATTTCATTAGAGGCAGGTTTTCAATAATTGATCAAGGTAGAGTTTTAAGAGGTTTTTTTTGGTGGGGGGGAGGAGAGGATTGATGACTTACAAATAATGGGCTCTGATTGGGCAACTACTCATTTGAATTCCTTTATTTGACCTAATTTAACCAGTGAAATTTAAAATGAGTTTATGAGCTCATCTTCAAAGCTTTTGCTAAAAGATTTTCAGCTGTGCCAAATGGACTTATTAGCAATATATGCATGAAAAGATCACATCAGGTGGATGATAGAAATCTGATACCTTGTTTGTTTAATAAATTATAAAATGATGACTTGGAAAAAGCAGGCTAGAGTCTAACCTTGTTCCTACTATTAGGCTTGCTCGTTGAATACAAGTATAAGCCTAGTATGTTAATAAAACATGCCTATTGTTTAATTTCTATTTTAAAAAAAAAACGTGTTTTAGGCATTTGCTCTTAAAGGACTCAATAAATAAATTCACAGGCAGCCTTATTTGCTATTCAGAAAATCCCAAGTAATCTGCAAAAAAAGCTACTAAAACTAATAAATGTTTAGCAAGGTTGCAGGGAAAGAGGTCAATATACATTGTCCATTGTATTTCTATACACAAGCAAAGAGCATGTTGAAATTGTAATTATAAAGAATAAAATGATACCATTTACAATAGCATTAAAATATGAAATAAAAATAGCTAAATCTGTCAAAAGATATGTAATATTTATATACTAAAAATGACAAGGTATTGTTTAAAGAAATTAAAGGATATATAAATATATGGAGAAACTTATCAGGCTCATGGATCAGAATACTTAAAATTGTCCAGATGACAATTCTCCCCAGATTGATCTATAGATTCAATGTAGTCACTATCAAAACTCCGATAGTTGTGGGTTTTTTTGCTAGAAATTGACAAGCTGGTTCTAAAATCCATATGGAAATGCGAAGAGCCTAAAATAGCCAAACAACTTTGAAAAAGGAGAAGCAAGCTTGGAGGACTGACATTATGTGACTTTAGGAAGCTACAGGAATCAAGAAAGCATGTTATCAGTGTCAAGACAGACAAATTAGAAAAACATTTGTAAACAAAAAATAACTTTGATCTATACCCCACAGCATTTACAAATATTATCTCAAAATGGATTATGACCTAAATGTAAAATCTAAAACTATGAAAGTTTCAGAATAAAATCTTTGTGGCTTTGGATTGGGCAAAGACTTCTTAGATACAACAACAAAAGTATGCTCAATAATAGAAAAAAAAATTATAAATTCAACTTCATAATGTAAGAAATGGAGATTGGCTTACTTTTCACATAAAGGAAGAAAATATCAATTACTATAACCTGGCAGCCTACTACCTCAGTCTCCCACTCCCAGGTTAAGCAGGAACAAAGGATACCAGTTTAACCAATCCTATAGCTAGTAAAAAGGATGCACAAGAAAGAGCTAAATCAATGCCAATTCAACACTGAATTCCATAACTTATTTGGCAAAAGGAGCAGGTAAAAGCTAAAATGGTTGGAATGTGATGGGGGAAGCGGTTAATAAAAAACTGGGAAACTTGCATAGGAACGTTACATTTCTCGGATAGGCTGTAACCTCCGAAGTAGTCAATCTATGGAGAAACAGAGGAAGGGCTTGCATGCTAGGCTTAGGGGTATAAATGGTGTCATTTTTCTTTGTTCAGGGTGCCAGTCACGTTTTCTGGTTGTGCGCCCCTTCTTGCAAGATTGAGATTAAATTCTTTTCTTCTCCACAATCCAATGAGCCTTGTTTTCTTCCAGAAGGAGATTTCTTTCTTACAATAAAAACAAAGAACTGTTTTTCAAAAGACATTCTTAATACAATGAATTAAACAATCCATGAATGAGGAGAAAATACTTGCAATGCATGTATCTAATAATAAGGACTTGTATTCACAATTTATAAAGGAGTCTTAAAACTCAACCATAAGAAAATAAATCAATAAAAACTGAAACTGAACAAACGATTTCAATAGACACTTCACCAAAGAACATATAGAGATGGCAGATAGTACATGAAAAGATGATCACCATCATTAGTTATTAGGAAAATACAAATTCAAACTATTTCACACCTATTTGAATGTCTAAAATTAAAAACATTGACCATGCCAGGGTAAGTGAGAATGCCAGGCAGTTGGGATTTCTTATATTACTGGTGATAACATAAAATGGTTAATTGCTTTGGAAAAGATCTTGTCATTTTCCTAAAAGTTAAACATACACCCACCAATCACCCAAACATTCCATTTCTATGTAGTTACTCAAAAGAAATAAAAGCCTAAGCTGATGCAAAGACATACATGAATGTTGTTGACAACTCTATTTATAGTAATCAGAAACTGGAAACACCCAAAAGTCTATCAACAGGTGAATAAACAAATCCTTACAGTGGAATCTTATTCAGCATAAAAAGGGATAAACTATTAATAAGCAATAGAACTGATAAATCTCAAAATAATTATGCTCAGTGAAAGAAAGCAGCCCTGACCAAAGAAAATATACTATGTGATTCTATTTATAAAAAATTCTAGAAAAATGCCAACCTATCTATGTAGTCTGTAAAATCAGTGGATGCCTGAGAATGGGAACCTGGGGAGAGGCAGGAAGTAGGAATGACAAAGAGACACAAGGAAACTTCTGGGGGTGGTGAATATGTTCATTATCTTGATTGTAGCGATGGTTTCACAGATGTGCACATATGTCAAAACTTATCAAATAGTACACTTGAAATATGTGCAGCTTATTGTATGGCAGTTATACCTCAATAAAGCTGTTCCAAACTTCCAGCAGGTTTTTTGGTGACCAAAATTTATACAAAAAATGCCAAGTGCCAAGAATAGCACAATTTTTTTAAAAGCTGGGGAATATTTAATTTTAAATAGAATTGTCATTTAACCTTAAAAGTACATTAAAAGTAAATAAATTGCATTCTGTTATCCCTTATGTTGGGTGTAAAAGTTCTAAGAACAATAATACAAAAAAGCAAATCCAGCAATATATAAAAAAGGATGATACATCATGACCAAGCAAGGTTTATTCCAAGAAAATCTTAGGTTTGACATTTGATATAAATTTATGTAACTCACTGTATTATCAGAATAAAGGAGAAAAAATACATAAAGTATCTCAAAAGGTGTAAGAAAAGTGATAAAATTTAACATAAATTCATGATTTTAGAAAAATCAGGAAACTAGATATAGAAAGGACACTTTTCACTCTGATAAAAGGTTTTTCAAAAAACCTTCAGGTAGCATCCTTTTTTTTTTTTTTTGGTAACATCTTGTTTGTTTTCGTTTTGTTTTCATTTTTTAACATCTTATTTTAGTATATAATTCATATATGAACATGCATAAACAATAAGTGTATAGTAGAAGTTGTGAACTTAAAAAACAAATACACTTGTCATCATACAGAGCTCCCACATATTGAAACATTTGTTATGAACTATGGAAGAGCTCCACCAAAATATTTACTACTAACTATAACACATTTCTTATATTTGGTGTATTTTTCCCCCAACCCTCCCAATTATTAACATCCCATATTAGTATTGTATATGTGTTATAGCTCATGAGAAAATATTCTCATATTTGTTCTTTTAACCACAGTCCATCTTCCACCCCAGAATTCATTGTGTTATATAGTCCCATGCTTTGTTTAATCCATTCAAAGTGTATACTCAATGGCTCTCACTTTCATCAGAGTTGTGCTGTCATCATCTCAGTCAATTTTAGAATGCTTTCACTACTCCAAAAGGAAAAATCCCATATCACCTTATATTCCTTATTGTTGTCTCTTAGAACTGATGTTTCTTCATCTTTGCCATTGCTACAGAAATATTACAATATTACTGTTAACTATCATCCATAAATTATATTAGTTGTAATTTTCTTGTGTATCACCATATTCATAGCACTTTGTAAAAGAACATTCTTATATTTATACAATATTCATCCCACAACCAAAACCACTGTTATTCATTCCCTATATTATACTCAAATTTCCTTCTAATTGACATTTATATCCACAGACTACCCCTTTCAGCCACAATCACATTTATAGATCAGCAATATTATGCACACTATAATGTGTTACCGCCAACTCTACTCATTTTCACACTTTCACAATAAACCTTATTGAAAATTCTACATTTATGAATCATCAGCTCCCATTCTCAACCCACATACTCTCTCCTAGTAACCTTTGCCCTAGAGATTACCTCCGTGAGTTTATTCATTGTATTTAGTTCATATTAGTGACACCATACAACATTTTTCCTTTTGTGTCTGCCTTCTTTCTTTCAACATAATGTCCTCATTTCATACATGTTGTCTGTGCATCCCTATTTGAACTTGTAGCTAAATAGTATCCCATTGTATGTATATACCACATTTGTTTATCCAGTCATTACAGACACTTGGACTGGTTCCGTATTTCAACAATTGTGGATAATACTGCTATAGACATTGGTGTACAAATGTCAGTTCGCATCCTTGCTTTCAGTTCTTCTGGATATATTCATAGTAATGGGATTACTGGATCATATGGCAGTTCTATATTCAGCTTCTGAATATTCAGGTACTGCCAAACTGTCTTCCACAGATGCTGCACCATTCTACATTCCTACTAAAAGTGAAGGAATGTCCCTATTTCTCTGCATCCTCTCCAGCACTTGTAGTTTTCTGGTTTTTTATTTTTTTAATTTTTATTTACTTTATTTTTCTTTCTTTACCCCACTCTTTTCCCCAGATTGTTTGTCTGTCTTCTCACTGTTTGCTCACCTTCTCTAGGAGGCCCCAGAAACTGAACCTAGGACCTCTCATATGAGAGGAGAGTGCCCACAGCCTGAGCCACATCTGCTCTCTGTGGGCTGTGGCATCTACTGGCTTGTGCCCTCTGTTGGTTAAGGTGAGGGTGGAGTCTAGCTCTGTTGTGGCTGCAAGCAACATTTAGCTCAGTTGCAGCAAGAGGCAGTATCTGTTCATCTTAGTTTAGGAATCAATGGGATCAGAACCCAGGACCTCCCATATGGTAGGCAGATGCCCAAGTGGTTGAGCCACATCTGCTTCCCTTTTTTTTTTTTTAATAATGGCCATTCTATGAGTTGTGAAATGGTATCTCATTGTAATTTTTTTTAAAGATTTATTATACCCCTCCTCATTGTTTGTGCTCACTCTCTGCTCCCTGTGTCCATTTGCTGTGTGCTCTCTGTGCCTGCTTGTTCTTCTCTTTAGGAGGCCCCTGGGAACCAAACCTGGGACCTCCCATGAGGGAGAGAGCTGCTCAAATGTTTGAGCCACCTCCACTCCTTGCTTTGTTGCATCTCCCATTGTGTTTCCACTTTGCGTCTTCTTGTTGCATCATCTTGTTGCATTGGTTCACCAAATCTGCCCATCACATCAGCTTGCTGTCTTGCTCGTCTTCTCCAGGAGGCCCCAGGAACCAATCTGGGACCTACCATGTGGTAGGTGGGAGCTCAATCACTTGAGCCACATCAGTACCCTCATTGTAGTTTTGATCTGCATTTCCCAAAGAGCTACTGATGTTGAAATTTATTTCATGTGCTTTTTGGCCATTTGTGTTTCCTCTTTGGAAAAATGTCTATTCAAGTATTAGCCCATATTTTAATTGAGTTGCTTGTCTTTTTACTGGTGAGTTGTATAATCTTTTTTTTTTAAATAATCTTTTTCTTTATTTTTAAAGGACATTTAGATTACATGCCTGTTACATTAAAAATGTAGGGGATTCCCATATACCCCCCACCCTCTACGACCAACAATTTCCCCTATCAACAACAGCTTTCATTAGTGTGGTACATTTGTTACAATTGGTGAACACATATTGCATCATTGCTCTAAGCTAGTATATAGATTACATTATGTTTTACACTTTGCATCACACAACTATAAAATTGTGCAGTTTTGACAAAATAAATAACAGTGGTTTCTGTCATTGTAATATCAGACAGATAAGAGTCCAATGTCTCAAAATGCCCCATGTTACACTATTCTTCCCTCTTCTTCCCCTCAGAGCCTCTGGTAACCACAGTCTTTATATCAATATTACAAGTTATTACAAGTTATTATAGAATAATAAGTCTACTTTAGTCCATGTTGCATTCCCCCCTTATGCTTGTTCATTCCTCTAACTTGAGGACTTGGGGATGGTGATGCCCACTCTGCTTCCAGTTAAGAGGGGTCTTAGGTCCCATGGGGCAGATGGATGAAACTGTCTTGCGTGCAGTTGAAGATACTCTCTACTTCTTGGGTTGGGCACTGCCCATCGTCATCTTTTTATTAGTTGTTCTGGGTGAGTCTGATGAACTGGAGGATAGGTGTTGGCTGCAACTCTGCTGAGATTCAGGACTTACTTGGCATAGGAACAGTCAGTACTTTTAAGTCCCTGGGACACATATTTATTTAATGTGTATAATGCTAATTACAGGTTCAAATAAATGGGATAATAGAACCATGTATAGGAAAATTATAAATGAGTGTAATTCTGATACACTGGGGAAGATGGGTTATCATATATTCCAGGGCAAGCTCCTCTGATGGAGTGCTGATTTTGGGGGGCTATCTGCTCTACCTATAGTACAATTTCAAAGAACAAAATTAGAGGACATATATTACCAGATATAAAGAATTTTTATACAGCTGCAATGATTTAAAAAGTGTGATAATGTTACAAGGATAGAGAAACAGACCAATGTAATATTAGAGAGTTGAAAAATACATAGCCACTTGATTTATGACAAAAGTGACACTACAGAATAATGGGTGAACAACAAATGGTTCTGGGTCAATTGGACATTCGTAGGGAATAAAATAAATCTCGACTCCTAGTTTATACTAAAATCAACTCCAGGTAGATAGTAGATCTCAATGTGAAAGGTAAAACAATAAAACATCCAGAAGGTAACATAGAAAATATCTTCATCATTTTTGGGCAAATGATATATACCCCAAAGAAGAATAAGAATAAGACAGTAAAGCTCATTTGATTTAGAAATGGATGAAAACTTTGAACTGAAATTTCACTACAACATCTGTAAAGAGACTTTGTAGATGTGATTAAATTAAGGATTTTGAGATGAGGAGATTATCCTGGATTATCTATGTGTGACCTAAATGCAATAATATATCCTCATACGAAGGAAGCAAAGGGAGATTTCACAGACAAAAGAAGAGAAGGCAGTGTGACTCCAGAGGCAGAAATTGGAGTGATGTGGCCACAAATTTAAGAATGGTAGCATCCAGCAGAGGCTGGAAAAGGCAAAGACAGATTATCCCCCAGCACCTCTACAAGAAGCATGACTCTACCAAGACCTTGGTATTGAACAGTGATACTGACTTTGGACTTCTGGCCTCAAAACTGTGAAAGAATACATTTCTGTTGTTTTAAGCCACCAAATTTATGGTAATTGGTTACAACAACCACAGGAAACTAATACAACTAGAAACTCTACAGTAGTGACCACAGGCAAGTTACTTAACCTGTCTATGCTTCAGATCACTTACCTGTAAAATATTAATAGCATTTAGGACATAAGGTTGTCAGGATTAAATGAGCAAAGTGCTCATATTAAGCCATTCAATAATTACTAGCCATTATCTTTTTCCCTGGCTGAACTATCAGTTTGATGGGGACAAGTTCTTGTCTTGCCTATCATGATGCCTGGTTCATACGAGTGAGACAAACGTAACTGGCTGACTTGAGTCACCTAAGCTACTTGTAGATTCTTCTTCAGTTCTCTTTTAGTGTCTAAGTGATCCCAGAGGGCAGAGCTGAGCACATGAGAGTGACAAGTGTCTCTAGCTGTAAGGAATAGGGGGACATAGAAACTCTCTGGAGAGAGAGTTTCTTAACATGCCTAAAACGTCAAAAAATGCCAAGGACAAATTGGATAACACTCTCTTTTCCACAAAAAGAAGTCTTAAGTAAAATGACTTTTTAAATTATATAGTTATTAGATAATCAGACATTTTAAGTGATTCAAAGAGTTGCAGAAATTTAGTGAAGCTAGATGGGCACCCTGAGACAAATGAAGATTAGATTTAGAAAAGAAACTGTGGAAAATTATACACAAGCAGATGACTCCTGGTGTGTCACATTGTTGTAGAGCAAAAAAAACACTGAAAGTAATTTTACTAGTTTAATGTTAACAGCTTTTCACCATTTTCTTTTGAGATTCCCCATGGTGCTGAGGAAACAACCACAAGACTAGAGAATGCTCCATATTTGGCCACCAACACAAGAAATAGTGCAAAAAAAAAGATTGTCAAAGGGGGAAAACTCCTGCTCCTTAGCAGAGAAAAGGCAGCTTCTAAAATACTTAGTGTGGGTTGTAGAGCTAAGCCAGGGGAGCCAAACCATAAGAGCTCTTATAATGCAGCAGCAAAATTAATATGATAATTTTTTATCATATTTGTTTTGCCTTCACTGCCACAATAGATGAAAATCTCAAGAAAGGAAAGAATCATTTCAGGGACCAAAATATATTTTACTTAGCTATATTACATATTTTACTTGAAAAGAATTTGTAATAATTACATTTGAAGTGATGCATCAACAACTGAAAAGCTGAAATATAAATTCTATTGAGTAAGTATATGTGTTGTGGAGATACCTTGAGGGTAGGAACTAGGTCTTATCCAATGCTGTGAACCTAGCAAAGTCCCTCACATACAGAAGATTCTCAGTAAAGACTGGCAAAAGGAAAACAAGGAAGAGAAAGCCTTCATAGAGAAGGCCAATTCTGTGTTAAAACTTGGCAAATTCTCATTGATGTCAAATGCACTTTTTAATCATTCAACAAATATTTATTGTGAGCCTATGGAAAAAAAGAGTTAACACCACAAGCTTGAGACTGCTTGTCCTTACAAAGGTCTACTTGCGAAGTTGACCTCTGGCTGGCTTCTGGTAAATAGTTCTCTACATTGATGTAAAACTTACCCTAAGTGTAAGAGTGCTTACATACCTAAGCTGTACAAATAATGTGGTTTGTGCTGAAAACCCATTTTATGTCTGGGAGTCTGGAATTTTGGTATATGCCTGCATGATCAGCCCCCAATAAAAATTTAGCATACCAAGTCTCTAATGAGTTTTCCCGGTAGACAACACTTTACAAGTGTTGTCACAACTCGTTGCTGGAGGAAATAAGCACATCTTGTGCGACTCCATTGGGATAGCTCCTAGAAATTTGTGTTTGATTTCCTCCAGACTTCACTCCATGTGCCTCTGTTGATTTTCACTTGTATCCTTTTGCTTTAATAAATCTTAGCCAGGAGTATGACTATTCCGTGGGTCCTATGAGTCCTGATATTAAATCAATGAACCTGAGGATGGTTTCAGAGACCTCTGACACAGCATATACTATGTTAGATACAGAACTAAGTACTGGATTTGCAATATGCATCCATCCCTTCATGGAGTTTACAAGTGTATTCATAAGATAGCATGAATCATGATCATACAATCAAAGCAAATACAACTGTGATAGGTGTTATGAGAAAGAAGGTTATGGTACTATGAGGCATATAAGAAATTTGGTTAGGAAGACTTCCCTAAGAAGGGAGGACGGGAAGACGTTGATGAGTCAACAAGGATCACAACAAGCATCCCAAGTAGAACAGATTATGAAAAAACACTGGGGTCAGCAGTTGCTGGTGAAAAGCATTTTAGTTTGCTAAAAGATGCTGGAAGCAATATATCAGAAACGGTTGGTTTTTAGGAACTTTTTTTTTTAGGAAGCACAAGGGATTGAACCCAGGACCTTGTACATGGGAGGCAGGCACTCAACCACTGAGCTACTTCTGCTCCCTTGGGTTGGCTTTTATAATGAGAATTTATTAGATTAAAAGCTTACAGTTTTGAAGCTGTGAAAATGTCCAGATCAAGACATTGTCAGAGATGCTGTCTCATCGAAGGTGGGTGATCAGGCACATGGCCAGGCATAATGGCAGCTCTGCCTGAATCAATGCATCAAACAAAGCTCTCTCCCCAAGCTCAGCTGTGGGTAATCAGGCATATGACAAGTCTCTCCCCTCTCCTCCAGTCCTGTTTCTATGCTCCATTGATTCCAGCCCCTGGTCTCCAGGACCACTCTCTCAGTCTCTCAGGGTTTCTCTGCCGCTGCTGTTTTCTTCAGTGTTGTCTCTTTGCAATCCCCCAATTATAAAGGACTCCAGCAAGAGGTCTAAGACCCACCCTGGGTCATGCCTCATTGAAGTAATCTAAGCAAAGGCCCCCAACTAAATTCAATCCAATCAAAGGACACCACACCAACAGGAATGGATTAGCTTCAAGAGCATGATCTTTTCTGGAATCCACAAAAAGCTTCAAACTGTTACACTAAGAGACTGAGAGTGACCATAAAGAGAGATGAGGCTAGAAAAGTAGGAAGGAGACAGTCTACCTTGGGGTCCAGGTTAAAGGATTTGATCTTTATTCTGATATTCTGATAACACTGGGAATCCATTCAAGAGTTCATAAAATCAGTTGTGTATATTTTAAATAGTTGGATTAGAGAGGAACAAAACTTGACACAAAATAACAATTAACTATTAAGATGGAGAGGAAGTACTTCAGGCTTGACCTTCTGGAAAATTTTGGGCATGGAGTCTCTAATGAGCACCACTAGGGTGGTGGCAGTAGAGCTGAAGAGAAGGTGATGGATTCAGGACACACAATTCTCAAGTTGTGATAATGAATTTCATATGAGGCATGAGGTGAGAAAAGTGTTAAGGACTCTGGATTTCCTGTGTAGCAGGTATAAACCTCATTCCACAATCAAATGTGTTAGAAAGATCACAATTTAACGTTCCTAAATTCCAAATCTAATACCTCAGCCTGCTAGGCTACAAAGACTTCTTTCCTTCACCTCTTCCCCAAGTTTGTGTCAAGTTTCTCTCAATCCTCCTCCCAGATCAATGGTTACCTGTCCACACTGGTTACCATTGTTTCTGAGCCCCTCCATCCCTTTGGTACTTATGATATTTTGGCATTTATGATACTTCCAGGTCACAGGAACCTTTGATGAAGTTGAATCCAGCCTCTTTAGGACACCAAAGGGCCATTCCTCTGAAACCATCTCCTGGGATGCTGCTTTGGAGGTGTCCCACAGGTCCACCACAGAACTCTTCAAAAGCTTCTCTCTTCCCTTCCTAGTTGGTGTGGCCTTCTCTCCATTCCCTCAAAAGTCTTCCCTTTCTCCACTCCTTTCCCAGTAACTTGCTTAAGCCACTTCTAAAAGACCAGCCCTAGACTCTAGATCACTCTGCCTCAAGGCCAGTCAAGAGCTCTAAGGCTTGGAGTCACAATGCTAGAGTCACATTTTTTAAATGAATAGGAAAGGAAAAGGATTAGAAGAAGCACAATTCAACATTTCAATACATGATTCTGCCACATTTCACTGGATGAAGGGTGGTACATTTGCTGAGGTAAGGAACATAGTGAGATGGCCAGGTTTGAGACAGGAGACTGGTTTCTGGTGTGATGAGTTTGTGGTGCCTTTGAGAAAGCCAAAAGGAGACACTAAAAAGGCAGATGGATATACACGACTAGAGCTCTGTAGCTAGCTTTCCATTATTTTCCCTCTTAGCCAGTTCTAATAGGGACAAATAATATGTTTTCTTACTGTGCAGTACCTCATAGAACCAAGCCTGTTTATTTCCATGATCTGTTTGGTTCTCTAGCATCATAGTATCCTGGAAACTACTTACAATTTCATGTAGGAAGGAAAGGAGAAGAACAGAAATTCACTAAGACATGTTTATTTTCCTAGGAGTATTTAAGTTCCATCAACTTATTTAAAGACTCTTCCACTTTAAAACAAACTAATACAGGTGAAGAAAAATTTGTCCATCGTTTTCAACTGACCACAATCTCCTTTCTACTTTGCCTACTTCCTACAATGCATTGCTGAACAACAACAAAATTGGTCATAAAATATTTAAGAAAGTCTAAGAAACTTTCACTCAAAACGCTGCTGATTTAATCCCTAGAAACTGCCAGCTAGTTACTCTAGTTCCCAACTTCCATGACCATTGCCTACTGCTAAAGGGACAGCAATCTAAAGCCTAAAACATGGCTTAGAGAGTAAAAAGTTTAAGTTGAAACCATTTAGGATATTATAAAGTCATGCTGGGGGCACTCTATATTTACATTTTTCTGAGACTGTTGGATTTTCATCCATAGGGGTAAGTTATAAAACCAGGTTACAATCCCAGGAAAAAGAAATACAAATTGAGAAATAACACAGACTTTATTGTACACACCAAGGGCAGAGTCACCTGGAAATGCCACCATGATACCATGGCAGCTCTACTCATAGTTTCTTTTCATTGCCTCAAGTAGAGCAAGCCCGCCTGATGAGCACAATCTGTTCTCCTTGGTTACTGAACATGGGCAAGAAATGCCACTATGAAAAGTTTGTCATTTGGATCTCTTTCACTACACAAAGCACAAAATCTGGACCAAACCTGCCATGAAGGTCTGGAGCCAGCAAACAGTGCTTCCTGCCATCAATATTATAAAATTGGCATGTTCTTCCTGATGTTTTAAAATCCAAAATAAATACAGAAAACACAGTTGCCTATATAATAAACAGAATGAAATTAACTTCACTTTGTAGTTCCCCTCTGTGATGTTTAAGTTCAAAATGAAATTTGGCAAAATTCTGATGGCATAATGGACAGAGACCCAGAAATGACCACTTCCTTCTTATTCATCTCTTCTGCCTGAGAAAATCTGGACTGAGGGAGTTACATGCAAAATATAAAGCAGATTGGATATCAAAGGAAAAAAAAATAACAGCTAGGAAGTCACCCAAATACTCCCAACAACTTTCTGGGAGAAGTTGGATTTGAAAAACATCAGCTAATAGGGAGGTGAGGATGGTCAACCACCACACCAGGGAACCGAGAGTCTACAGCTGCAAGCAGGAGGATCCCATCCATCAGCCACGTGGGATCTAAGCGCCCTCTCAATTTAAAGGTGGCATGGACATCGCCATCCCAGTGTCCTCAGGATGGAGGAATAAAATATGGATTAGAGTGGACTTACTAGTCCATAGAATTATTGTGGCTCTAGCAATGGAAGAGACTGCATCATTGATGTGGAGACAGTGGCCATGGGAGTTGCTGTGGGCAGGGAGAGGGAAAAAGAGGTGTGATATGGGAGCATTTTTGGAACTTGAAGCAGTCCTGAATGATATTGCAGAGACAGATGCAGGACATAATATATCCTGCCATAACCCATTGAATGGACTGGGAGAGAGTGTAAGTTACAATGTAAACTATAATCCATGCTGTGTAGCAATGCTCCAGAATATGCTCATTAAATGCAATGAATGCACCAAATTGATGAAAGAGGTTGTTGATATGGAAGGAGTGTTGGGGGGAAATGGGGTATGTGGGAACCTCTTATTTTTTAATGTAACATTTTGTGTGATCTATGTATCTTTTTTGAAAAATGATAATAATAAAAAAAAGAGAAAGAAAACATAGTTTATGTTCAAAGGCCCAAGAAAGGGTTCCTGCTTCCTCATACATCCCTCATACTTCCCCAGCACTATTTTATTTTAGATTAGTTTATTGTTTTATTTTACTTTATTTTTATTTTTTAAGAGGTACCAGGGATTGAACCTGGAACCTCATACATGGGGAAGCAGGCACACAACCACTGAGCTATATAGGCTTCTCCCGTAACAACTTTAGATGGTTGGCATTCCCAGAGTAAGGCTTGGCAAAGCTGACACAGTTCCTTTAATTTCTTACATGGAGTCCAGTGAATGACCTAGTAAATCTGACAAGTAGAAAACCCTTCATTGATTGGATGGAGCCAGGAGAGGACTGGATTAAGGCGAGTCTGATGCAGAAGTAGAAATGTCCCACTCCTAAAAATAGCTCTTATTAGAGTGAATAGTAGCTTTTATGAAGACAACTTTACATCGATTCAACCAAAAATGTGTTTATCATCTCTTACATTCAAATTATTGCCAGAAATGTTTTTATCTTAAGTGTTTACTATGTGGCATGTTAAAAATTAGTTAATTATAATATGATAAAATCAGGTATCATGTGCAAGATATTGGGCCAGGTGCTGGAGAAGATATGGCAATGAATAAACACATAAACTCTATGATAGTTAATTTTATATGTCAATTTGACTATAAACTATCATGTCCAGTTGTTTGGTCAAATACTGGCTTAGATGATTCTGTGGAGGTATGTTGTAGATGTGACTAGCATCTACAATCAGAGGACTTTAAGTAAAGAATACCCTCAATAAAGTGGATGGGTCTCATCCAATTAGTAGGAGGCTTAAGAGCAAAGAATGGAGACTTAAAGGGAAAAGAAGGCATTCTGCCTCAAGACTATGACATCAGGCCTGTTGGGTCCCTCTGTGAATTTCAGACTCAAGATTACCTGAGTAAGATGTAGTGCTGGTCTGCTCTACAAATCTTGGATAAATCTTGCAAGCCCCACAACCATGAGAGCCAATTCCTTTAAATAAATTACACGTATCTTGTTGGTTCCCTTTCTCAGGAGAACCTTGACTAATATAAGCATTCTCTTCAAAGGATTTATCATCTAGAATAAAAAACGAGATAAACAATTCATTCAATAAGAATGTCAACACTAGTGCTAGGCAGGATGTGATAAGCACAGGGAGAGGCAATGAGAAATCAGTTTGAGATTTCCTTTGGGCTAACAAGATCAGGCGAGACTTCACGGAGGTAGCTGGATTTGAATGGGACCTGAAAGGATTGGTAAAATGTTTTAAAGTAAATACATATGTTTTCCATAATAAGAGCAGTGCTTACCCATACACAAATGATAGCTATTATGTGGGAAATATTTTTAAGGGAAGGAAAAGAAATAAAACAAAGGCCCCATTGTCCCACCAGTCCCAAACTATTTTGAGAGAGAGTAATGGAAAGGGGAATATGAGGAGAAAGAGTAACATACCCCAAGGCGCAGAGGGAAGAAGGTACACGCAGAGGTAAGAATCCCTCAAGCAATCCAGTTTAGTTGGAATACAGACTTTACATAAACGATCACAGAACAGTCTCTACCTGTCGCCACAGACCTCAGATAAACATCAAAATGACTAAGTCAAACAGGAATCTTGGTTGGGTTAAGGTGCTGCAGGAGAGAGAAGTAGATGGCACCCTCCTCCCTGTTGCCCCAGGCCGCATTTGTCCTTGAGGGGGGTTGGATTCCTCTCAGCAGTGTAGTGGAGCCAGCACTTACCTCTCCATGTATCTATTTGTATCTACTGAGTTCCTCAGTAGCTAAAAATTTTACTTGAAACATGAGGCCAGAAACTCTGATTCCCTTCAAGGGTCAAAGATATCACAGTATGTCCAGCAAACTGCAGGGAACTTCATCAAGACCATATTACAGGAAGGACTGTGGAGACCCTACCTGGAGCATGAACCAGGGTCCATGAACTTCAAATTCAAGGAGTTCTCGAACTTGGATAGGAAAATAAAAATACACCCTTATTTTCACTAATCTCTAACTGCCACATAGCATTTTCTTCCATTAAAACCAGTGTAGTTTTAGCGGTGTCTATAATTTTGCCACAAAAAGAATCATGGGTATCTTCATATTATGTCACAGTTGTTATGGTTAATTGAAAATATATTTTATTACCATTATTATATTGGTTATTAGACCCACCACTAGATCGGGTTATTGAATGTATAAAGAAACATGAATTTTAAAAAAAATATTGGGTTAACTATATTTCATTATCAGTATCCTTTGTAATACTACATATTTTATGTTTTGCATTTAAATATGATATCCTGAGATGAGTACTCAAGCTTTAGACTGCCAAAGAAGTTCAAATGTAAATATGGATTAATTTTTAAAGATGAAATTAGATCAGTGGTTCTGTAGGGCTGGGGAAGGCATGCTAAGGAGTATGGAGTTTTTCTTTTTGGAGTAATAAAATGGTTCTAAAATTTTTTGTGGTGATAAATGAACAACATTGTGATTATACTAAAAGCTATTGATTATACACTTTAGATAGATTGTATGGTATGTGAATATATCGCAATAAAACTGCTGTGAATAAATAAAGAAATAATTGTACAAGAATAGCCAGAAATAGTAGCTATGTACAAAAGGGAAAGACAGAGAGATTGAGAGGTAAAGAATTTTCTTGTTTACTTATTTGTCTGTTTTTTGTTTATTATTATTATTGAAATAATGAAAATACTCTAATAATGATTGAAGTAAAAAATGCACAACTATGCGAGTATACCAAATACCATTGATTGTACATTTTGGATTAATTGTATGCATTATAAATATGTATTAATAAAATTGATTTGTTTAAAAAAAAAAAAAAAAGGATTAATGGGAAGCAGATTTGGCCCAATGGATAGGGCATCCGCCTACCACATGGGAGGTCCGCGGTTCAAACCCCGGGCCTCCTTGACCCGTGTGGAGCTGGCCCATGTGCAGTGCTGATGCACACAAGGAGTGCCGTGCCACGCAGGGGCGTCCCCCGCATAGGGGAGCCCCACACGCAAGGAGTGCGCCCCCTAAGAAGAGCCGCCCAGCACAAAAAAACTGTAGCCTGCCCAGGAATGGTGCTGCACACATGGAGAGCTGACGCAGCAAGATGACGCAACAAAAGGAGACAGAGATTCCGGGTGCCACTGACAAGAATACAAGTGGACACAGAAGAACACACAGTGAATGGACACAGAGCGCAGACAACTGGGGAGGGGGAGCGGGAAGGGAAGATAAATAAATTTAAAAATAAATATTAAAAAAAAAAGAAGCTCCAGTCATAAAGGAATAAGGAATTTGGTCTAAAGTTCAGACTCAGCACCACCAAACCTAAGAAATAGAGGGTAGTTTATTATGAATACAGCAATGTAGCCAAAACAGTAATTGGGGGGGAGACGGGGGCAAAAGTGCCCCTGTAAACACAATCTCCAAAAGTGATGCCATTTTTTAAGGTAACATTTTGATACAATCATTTTTAAGACTGTGATGAAGAGTCATGAAAGAAAGCAATAGAGAAACATGACCTTGAGCTATGGAGAAAAGGTAGATGTATTCTTTTCTATAACTCATATAACAAATTACCACAAACTGACCAGCTTAAAAGAATAGAAACTTATTCTTTCACAGTTCTTGAAGCCAAAAATCCAAAACCAAGGTGTTTGCAGAGCCACACTCACTCCAAAAGCTCTGCAGGAAACTCTCTTCTTGCCTCTTCTAGCTTTGGGGGTTCCAGGTGCTCCTTGACTTGTGGCGGCATCACTCCAATCTCAGCCTCCATGACCACATCACTTCCTCCTCTTCTCTGTGTGTCTCTTATTGGATTTAGGGCACACCTTAATCCAGTACTGACCTCTTTTTAAATTGATTACATCTGCAAAGACCCTTTTTGACCACCTAAAGTAACATTCACAAATTCACAAAAGGGATTAGAATGTGAACATATCTTTTTTGGGGTCACCGTTCAACTCCCTACAGTAATCAAAAGTGACTCCTTTTTAAGCATTTGCTTCTTTCTAAGTTGATGGTTCTGGCCCTGCCTTCTGGTCCAGCCCATCCCCGGCTGACACTTAGGTACACATCTGAAGCCACTAATACTTGTACTTGCTTCTACCCAGCCACTCTGGATACATGTGAGTCCCTTGAGTGAAGAGATCAGGGTGGGGGAAAGCAGTTTATGAATTGAAAGAGCTGTACTACTTAGCATTCCGACACTTAGGGGTTTTGCCCCAGCAGCACTCATAGAGAAGAAATGTTCTGTCACCTCATGATATCATAATCACATGGACAAATTGGCTGAATCCTCCATGAGCCAGCAAGATCTTAATTAAAGCAGCTTACCCAAATGCTAATTGCCAGAACAGAGCTAGTGGTGTCCTGCCTGGCACCTCCCCACCCCTCACCAACTCAGTGCAGAACTGGCCCACATTCCCAATACATGAACCCCTGGTTCCAATTCTATAGGGAGCAGAGGAGTCCTTGTGCATATCCTAGGAGCATGCATATCTGGCTTAATCTGTTGGATGGTGGTCTGAGGGACTCACTGTCCCAGATCTTGCCCTGTGAAAGTTCAGCTCACGAGGGATTGCTGGCTCTGGGACATAGAGTGCAGTGCCTGGCACCCTGAGGAAACTGTTTCCTAGGAAAGAGGAGACATCCAGAACCAGGTAAAAGGGGGAATTCCTAGGACCAAACATGCATGTTAAATCCAAATAGATCCACACTGCACCATGTTATAATCAAAATGATGAATGTCAAAGATAAGAGAGAATTCTGAAAGCTGCGAGAAAAAAGCAATATGTCACATACAAAGAAGACTCAATAAGATTAAGTGCCAATTTCACATTGGAAACCATGAGGCCAGAAGGCACTGGGAAGACATATATAAAGTGCTAAAAGCAAAAAAAAAAAAAAAAAATTGCCAACCAAAAATTCTATATCTGGCAAAACTGTCTTTCAAAAATGAGGGAGAGATTAAGACATTCCCAGATTAATGAAACCTGAGGGATTTTGTCACCACTAGACTAGCCCTACAAGAAAAGATAAAGGGAGTTCTGTAGATTGAAAGGACAGAACAATAGACAATTGACTTAATCCACATGAAGAAATAAAGATCTCCAAGAAAGGTAATGACAAGGGTACATATAAATACCAGTACTATTGTATTTTTTATTTGCATCTCCATTTTTTACTTCTTACAGGATTGAAAATGAAATACATAAAACATAATGACAAATTAATTATATAATGTATAAATATGTAATTTGTGACAAAAGCTACATAAAGGGTGGGGAACAGAGAGACAAAAGAACAGTTTATTCATGTAGGTGGTGTCAAAGCAAAGAAGATTGTTCTAGATTTAGGATGTTAAATTTAAACCCCATAGTATGACAAAGAAAACATGAGAGAATATGCAAACTTACAGTGACAGAAAGTAGAGTGCAAGTTACCAAGTGGTGGGAGAAGGAGAAATGGGGAGTTAATGCAAAATGAGAGTAGAGTTTCTTTTTGGGGCGAAAGGAAATTTCTAGTAATGGGTGGTGGGGAGAGTACTGCAACATTGCAAATGTGATTAATTCCACTGAATAGTATACTTGGGAGGGGTTGAGATGGGAAGATTGTATATATGTTTCCACAATTGAAAAAAGAAAGAGAAACTGAAAAGATGATGACAATAAAATGCAATACATGATGCCAAACGCACTTTAAGAATGGAGGAGAAAGGCTCAAAAGAAATATTTTTGGGACATATGAAAAAATATAATTATGAATGTAAGCTTTATATCAATGTTAAATTTCTTCAACTTGATAACTGCACTAGAGATGATTACATAAGTGAATATCCTTGTTCCTAGGAAATTTACATCTAAGTATTATGTGTTCAAGTATTACGATATGTACAAACTACTCTCAAATATTCAGAAAATAGATTAGAGTAGAAGAGATAGATAGATGTAAGGAAGGAAAGGAGGAAGGGAGGAAAAGAGGGAAGAGAAGAAAGAGAAGGAAGAGAAGAAAGAAAGAGCAAAGGGGTCCAGATGTTACAATTGGTGGATCTGGTTTGGGTATGTTGGAGTTCTCTGGGATTTGTAATTTTTTCTTTTTTTCTTTTTTCCCCATCTTTATAAATTGATTTATATTTACATTTTATATAAATGGAATCATACAATATGTTGGACTTTATGTCTGGCTTCTTTCACAGCATAATGGTTTTTTTTTTTTTTTTGCCTGATATTAACATCTTGTACATTAACATATATAACATTTGTTTGGTTTCAAAGAAAAACAGTCTTATGTTAATATTTCACATAAGGTTTTACAATGCTGTACAGTCCTATGTTACATTTTTTAGCTTTCCTTTTAGTAATATACAAGACCTTAGACCTTCCCTTTCAACCCTTGTCAGATCCATATAATTGCACTGCTAGTTACAAATATTATGTTGTGCTTTCATCTTTTCTATTCATTTCCAAAGATTAACACACTATTTTTTTTTACCAGTTCTGCATAAGTTAATTCTCAGCTTTCCATTCTCTAACCTCATTTTAATTTTCTGGTAACCCATTGTATTAATCAGCCAAAGGGGTGCTGATGCAAAATACCAGAAAACTGTTGGCTTTTATAAAGGATATTTATTTGGGGTAGAAGCTTACAGTTGCCAGGCCGTAAAGTCTGTTGCCATGTGTTGGAGTAAGATTCCTCTCTGCCAGGGTTCCTCTCTTTCTGAGGTTTGTTTCTCCCAGGCTCAACTCTTCTGCTCTCTCCACAAGGCCAGATGTAAACTGTCAGGCAAATGACTTGTCCTTCTTCCCAGGGCCTCTGCAATGTCTAACAGAGCCTTCTTTCCTTCCTCATATATCTGCTTCTCTGCGTGTTTACTTCCTGGGGCTCCAATATCAAAACTCTAACCTCCCTTCTCTGCGGTGCAGTTTCTCTGTCAGTCTCCACCCACCATTGGGGCAAGAACTCCATCTCCTACTGACATGTTCCAATCAAAGTCTTAATCATTATTTAATCAAGTAAAAGTGAAATCTCTGAATCCAATATAATCTAATATATCCAGAGGAACAGACCAGTTTACAAACATAATCCAATATCTATTTTTGGAATTCATAAACAATACAAACTGCCACACCCATATTCTAGTTAGTATCTCCATTAATTTACACAGTATATTTAGTTCATAATACCACAATCATACCATATTTGTCCTTTTAGGTCTGGCTTGCTTCACTCAACATAATGTCCTCTAGCTTCATTCATGTTGTCATATGCTATACAACTTCATTTTTTCTTACTGCTGTATAATATTTCATGCGTGTATAAACCACAGCTTGTTTATCCATTCATTGCTTGAAGGACACATGTGTTGTTTCCATCTTCTGGCAATTGTGAATAATGCCACTATGAATATCAGTGTGCAGATGTCTGTTTGAGTCACTGCTCTCAATTTTTCCAGGTATATACCCAGTAGTGGTATTCCCAGGTCACGTGACAAACCATATTCAACTTCCTTAGAAACTGCCAAACAGTTCTCCAGAGTGTCTGTATCATTCTACATTCCCACCAACAGTGAATAAGTTTCCCTATCTCTTCACATCCTCTCCAACACTTGTAGTTTTCTGTCTTTTTAATTGTGGCCATTCTAAGAGGTGTGAAATGGTATCTTGTTGTAGCTTTGATTTGCATTTCCTTAAATACTAGTGATGTTGAACATTTTTTCATGTGTTTTTTTGCCATTTGTATTTCTTCTTTGGACAAATGTCAAGTCTTTCACTCATCTTTTAATTGGGCCATTTGTCTTTTTATTGTTGAGTTATATGATCACTTTATATATCATGGGTATTAAACCCTTATTGGACATGTGATTGTCAAATACTTTCTCCCATTGTGTCAGCTGCCTTTTTATTCTTTTGATAAAGTCCTCTGAGGGGCAAATGTGTTCATTTTAAGGAGGTCTCATTTATCTATTTTACCTTTTGTTGCTTATGCTTTGGGTGTAAGATCCAATAAACCACCACCTACCACCAGATCTTTAAGAAGTTTCCCTACATTTTTTTAAGTGGTTTTATGATCCTGGTTTTCATATTTAAGTCTTTGATCCATTTTGAATTGATTCTTGTATAGGGAGTGAGATACGGTCCTCTTTCATTCTTTTGGTTATGGATATCCAGGTCTCCCAGGACCATTTTTTCAAGAGACTGTTTTGTCCTGTTAACATGGACTTGGTAAGTTTGTCAAAAAACAGTTGTCCATAGAGTAGAGGGTTTATCTCCGGACTCTCAATTCTATCCTACTGATCAATGTGTCTCTTTATAACAATACCATGCTGTTTTGACCACTGTAGCCTTGTAGTATGATTTTAGGTCAAGCAGTAAAAGTCCTCCTATTTCACTTTTTTTTTCCCCCAGAATACTTTTAGATATTTGGGTGCACTTTCCCTTACAAATACATTTGGTAGTTGTCTTTCTTATTTCTGCAAAGTTGGCTGTT
This sequence comes from Dasypus novemcinctus, assembly GCF_030445035.2. NCBI lineage: Eukaryota > Metazoa > Chordata > Mammalia > Cingulata > Dasypodidae > Dasypus > Dasypus novemcinctus. Next base: position 31,115,292 of record NC_080683.1, on the reverse strand, counting down.
GGAACTTTGATTGGTATTGCATTGAATCTATAAATCAGTTTGGGTAGGAATGACATCTTTATGATATTTAGTCTTCTAATCCATGAACACAGAATGGTTTTCCATTTGTTTGGGTCATCTTTGATTTCTTTTAGTATTGTTTTGTTGTTTTCTGAATATAGGTCCTGTACATCTTTTGTTAAATTGATTCCTAGGTATTTGAGTCTTTTTGTTGCTATTGTAAATGGATTTTTCCCCTGATTTCCTCCTCAGATTGTTCAACATTCTGTACAGAAACATTACTGATTTTTCCATGTTGATCTTCTATCCTACCACTTTGCTAAACTTGTTTATTAGCTCAAGTAACTTTGCTGAACTTGTTTATCAGCTCAAGCAGGTATTTTTTGTAGACATTTCAGAATATTCTAAATATAGGATCATGTCATTGGTGAATAATGATAGTTTTACTTCCTTTTCCTATTTGGATTCCTTTTACTTTTTTTTCTTGTCTTATTGCTCTAGCCAGAAATCTAGCACTATATTGAATAACAGTGGTGACAATGTACATCCTTGTCTTGTTCCCAATCTTAGAGAAAAAGCTTTCAACATTTCCCCAATAAGTATGATGTTGGCTGTGGGTTTTTCATATATGCTTTTTAGCATTTTGAGGAATTTTCCTTCTATTTCTCTCTTTCAAAGTATTTTTATCAGGAATATATGCAGGATTTTGTCAAATGCCTTTTCTGCATCAATCAAGATGATCATATGGATTTTCTTCTTCAATTTTTAAGATGTGTATTATGTTCATTCATTTTCTTATGTTGAACCACCCTTGCATATCAGGAATAAGTCCCACTTGGTTATGGTGAATAATTCTTTTGATATGATGATGGATTTATTTGCAAGTATTTTGTTGAAAATTTTTGAATCTATGTTTATTAGAGAGTTGGGTCTGTAGTTTCCTTTCTTACTGTATCTTTATTTGGCTTTGGTATTAGGATGATGTTGACTTCATAAAATGTGTTGGGTAATTTTCCCTCCTCTTCAATTATTTGGGAGTGTTTAAACAGGATTGGTGTAAATTGTTCTCAAAATGCTTTGCAGAATTCACCTGCGAAGCCATCTGGTCCTGGACCTTTCCTTTGTTAGGAGATTTTTGATGACTGATTTAATCTCTTTAAATGTAATTGATTTGTTAAGTTCTTATATTTCTTGTAGAGTTAATATAGGTTGTCTGTGTATTTCTAGAAATGTATCCATTTCATCTAGATTGTCTTGTTTGTTGGCAGTTTCTTATAATATCCTCTTTTGATCCTTTTTATTTCTGTGGGATTAGTCATAACTTCCCCCTTTCATTACTGATTTTATTTATTTGCATCTTCTCTCTTTTTTTCTTTGTTAGTCTAGATAAGGGCTTGTCAATTTTATTGATGAACCAGGTTTTGGTTTTGTTGATTTTTTCTATTTTTGTTGTTATTGTTCTCAATTTCATTTATTTCTGCTGTAATCTTTCTTTTTTTCTCCTTTTTTGGAAATGGTTTGTTGTTCCTTTCCTAGTTTCCCCAGTTGTTCAGTGAGATCTTAGATATTAGTTCTTTCTTCTTTTTTTAACATAGGAGTTAAGTGCTCATTTTTAAATGTTTTTTCCTTTCTTTATTGTTCAAGGGCAATAAAGGGACATGGTCTTATCCATGATGAAAAAAAAGGCTATGATAAGAACAGGAGGGTCATTCCCACCAAGTCTGAGCTGACCTCCCATCTGACTGGTCAGACCCCTAACCATTTCCACTTTAGGACCTCCATCCCCCCAGAAAAAGCCCCAACCTTTGGCACAGACTTACATGTTGGATTGGTATAAGGCTCTTTAATTATATAATGCATTGAAAATAACACTGATCTAGGAGTTAAGAATCTGTGTTCTAATCCAGACTCTGCCACTAACAGCTGTGTGACTATGAGTGGTGACCAATTTCCTCATTTGTCAAATGAGAGAATGGACTAGACCAGGACTCAGCAAACTTATTCTGTAAAGAGCCAGATAGCAAACATTTCAGGCTTTGTGGAAGACATGATCTGTTTCACAACTACTCAACTCTGCCTTGTAGCACATTGGAAGCCATAAACAATACATAAATAAGTGTGGCTGTGTTCCAGTGAAACTTTATTTAGAAAAACAGGCAGTTAGCAGCATTTTACCCAAGGATTATAGTTAGCCAACCTTGTACTAGATGACCTCCTAGATCCTTTCCAGCTCTGAAATTCTATGAGTCTATAATTTTAAAAATGAGCTATGCAGAGTGAGGGCTGTCAGATAGGTTTGCTGTCCAAGAAGAAACTCCAAATAGGTCCAAGAAGACTTCAGAGCAACTGAGGATGCTTCTGTAGTAGTCTCTGCGGCCTATAAATCTATCCACATCTACCCAGTGCAATATGGCAGGAAAAATAAATAAACTGTTAGGATTAAAAAGGATGTAAGAAAACTGTCATTATTTATAGAAGATAAAATTGTGTATACTGAAATGTACATATATAGAAATAACATCAGAATAAGTAAATTTAGCAAGTCAGCCAATCTGCTAGTTATTCATACCTATCCTCCATTCTTCCTCAATCTGCACTGTGTTGAAGAGAAATAAATTTCACAGACTCCTTTGCCCTCTGGCTTTGACATACATTCATCCAATGAAATACACTGGCTGAGTATTAGTAGGCAGGAGGATGGGAGCAGCCAGTGGATTGTCCTCCCTCTCTCTGCTTCCTGTGGCACGTCAGGCAATTCTCTCCAACTCCCACTGCACAGGTCCTCTGTGGCTCTGGTTACTGTCAAGTGATCCTGCTTCCCCTTCCCTTTGCCTCTTTAGATCTGGGAATACTAAAGGCTCCCCACTTCCCTGCTCTTGCTAGCCCTAAGATACTGCAACATCCCTGGCTAAATTCCCTTAATCCTGCTCCTGCCTTGTAAATAGTCTCGTCATGAAATTCTTTTAAATCCCCTTTTGAAATATACTGTTCGTTTCCTGCACAGGAAACTGACTGGTACAAAGCCAGACCCAATGCTTACCAACTACATTTATATAACATTAAAATAAATAAATACATAAACAAACTAAACTAAACTACAGTTCTGGAGAATGCATACATAGGTAAGGAAATTATAGAGTAAAGTGAGGAAGTAATAACCATAAAAGTCAGGACAGTGGTTGATTTATAATAAGGGAAGGAGCTGTGATTGGGAAAGGGCACGTGAAGGGACTCTGAGTTGTTGGCAAGGTTCTTTTTTTTTTTTTAAAGATTTATTTATTTCTCTCCCTTTCCCCCCCACCCCCCTGCGCCGGTTGTCTGTTCTCTGTGTCTATTTGCTGCATCTTCTTCTTTGTCTGCTTCTATTGTTGTCAGCGGCATGGGAATCTGTGTTTCTTTTGGTTGTGTCATCTTGTTGTGTCAGCTCTCCATGTGGGTGGTGCCATTTTTAGGCAGGCTGCACTTTCTTTCACGCTGGGCGGCTCTCCTTATGGGGTGCACTCCTTGAGCGTGGAGCTCCCCTACGCGGGGGACACCCCTGTGTGGCAGAGCACTCCTTGTGCGCATCAGCACTGTGCATGGGCCAGCTGCACACGGGTCAAGGAGGCCCGGGGTTTGAACTGGGGACCTCCCATGTGGTTGACAGACACCCTAACCAGTGGGCCAAGTCTGCTTCCCGGCACGGTTCTATTTCGTTACCTGGGTGATAGTTAAACACTCTTTTGCTTTATAATAATCCATTAAACTATACATTTGTTTTATGTATTTTACTGTATGTTTTCTCTTTTTCACCATAAAAACAGTTCAGAAAAAAATAAAATAAGGGGGAGATTTTATTTGATTGCTGCATCCCATTAAATGTGCTTCTGTTTTAAGAACATAGATGTCAAGTGCATAATTTAATCAGCCTCACACAGTTTGGAGAGAAAAGCAGAAATCATGATGTTGAGAGCTCAGGTTCCTCTAATTGCACTGAGATTTAATGCAGGTTTTCCATTAACAAGTCTTCCGTTGATTTAGTTGACCCAAAGGAGAGTAGTATGAAAGGCAAGAATACAGAGAAATGGAGGCCGAGTGCGTGAGTAAGAGGGGCACAATGTTAATGAAGAGGAAGAGATGAAAAAGAGATTTCAGGAATATACAGAACCAAGTTATTTTTAGTATTGTAGAGGTAGCTGAATACATAAAGAGCACACAATAAATGTATGCTTACATCTGGGATTAGGATTATTAAAATGGAACCCTTATGTTCTTCAGGCTATTAACTTCTTTATATTTAAAGAACATATTTAACATATTTAATTTCCTACCTAAATTAAAAATGGAAAAAAAGGAAATTAAAAATGTTTATTTGCCTTAAAGAAAGAGGGGATTTCTAAAGGAAAGTTAACAGCGTACAGTCTATGTTAAGTGTGTCTTCTAGAAGGTGAGGTTATTCCTTACCTAAATGAAAGAAAAATACAAAATATTAGGAAAATAAATATAGGGGTCATAGGAAGAATGCAGACTATTACAATGCATTCACATTAATGGTTTACTAAGTAACTTGTAAGAATTACAAGGCCTCATCTAGTACCATTCATTGCATGTGTTCAAATCATACACATAGATTACTAAAATCTCTATTGGAATAGCAAGTGGCATTTCAAATGCTATTTTAAACTGTCCCTGGGAGAGTCTAAAAAATTACCGATTAGTCAATTTCCAAAAATACAACATAAAGTTTCAAATTAACAAGACATAGTTATCATGAAACCTTCTTTGTTGTGGAGAAGATAACATGAGCACTTTTTACTTAATGGAAGGAGGCTGCAGCCTGGTATACTTAGGTCATGACTCAGTTTTGGATATCCATTCTCTATTCCTTGAGGTTTGCATTAGGATGATTTGAATCCTGTAGCCATAGAACTTATTCTAGAACATAGTCTACTATAAAAGCAAGACCTTCTCTATATTTTTTTCATTAATCCAGGATATTGTAGGAAAATACATTTTCTGCATGTAGCTATTTTGTCATAGCTACAGAGCTAAACTATATACAGGGTTTAAATTTTCAATATAGCAATTTAACCTCCACCTCTGCAATGCCAGATTTTCTACTGTCATTTTTATTTTTTAAATGTTAAATTATATTTGTTTTTTGAGTAGATAATATTAGCGTAAGGTTCAAACGTAAATGTACAATAGGGTATAACTTATAAAATCTCCCTTCCATTCTTCTTCCCCAGGCAGCCAGTTCCCTCTCAATGACCAGTGTTATGAGCAAAGCCAACTCAGAAAATCCCAACCTCAGAGTCTCCCTCCTGACTCCAAGGTAATAATATTGGAAGGACCCCAACAACCTCTCCATAGAAGCCCTCTGGATTAGGGGGTTTAAGGTGGGCATGTGCCCTGGGTGTTTAGGAAATACGCCATCCCCCTGAAGGTAGCAAAGACTTAAATGAACTGACCAGGCCCTCTGTGGTCCCTGGGTCACCATGCTGTCACTGGATAGCTCCTGAAGCACCAAATGAAGATCAGCATCTCTCTCAGGCCATAAACTGTGGGTTACTAATACCCATCTTGGGGGATTTTCTCCATCAGCAAAAGGGCTTGCTCTATCCCTGCCTATGTTGTCACCTTGGCAAATATTATTCTCCCCTACACTGTTTATTGAGGACACTTTAGAAATGTTCCACAAGAGTGGTTGCTCTTCTGGCTGTCCTAAGCATACATATAGACTCATGTTTGAATTTTTTCCTGCTTCACATTGCACAAAATGATAATCTTGTGATGTGACATAAAGTTTACTTCTAATGCCAATTTTATTAATCTTTGGTATGATTGAAGCTACCTCATCTCAAGATAGACCAAAATGTGATGAAACGTAATTGAATTTTCAGTGTTCATCAATCACTGCTAAAGGATGGCTCTTGAAACTGAAGAGGCAAGATCATCTGGAGGTCTCAAAGGTTATGCACCAAAGTAAAATAATTATTTCCTCTGTAAGGAGCAGGAGAATGGAAAGAGGTTTAAGGATGTATTTTGCATTCTTTTTGCCTACCTGCATTTTCCCCCAAATGCCTATAAAATACTTCTACAAAATGAAGACATCGTAAGCTATTAAAATACATAAGAAACCATTGTTCCCATTTTACAGATAGCAAAATGAAAGCAGTAGAGGGTCAAGTGACTGTCACTGTACCTCAGAGATTCTGTAGTGAAATGAATGTAAAATGGAATCCCCCTAAATCCTAGTCTATTTTTTAGCCCACTGACTCTACTGTCTTCCTTTATAAGAGCACTATATTTTGAAAACATCTCTTGCAGACGCCTCTGAGGTTAATGCCTTAGAAAAACCTATGAAACATAATGACTTTGATAGAGACCATTTCACATTACTTTTACCAATCTATTTTTCTTGGTTCATGCTCTCAAAAATGTCTAACTTTTCCCAATGACACTGTTCACACTGATTCTAATTTTTAACAATACAGGCAAAGATTTAAAGTGATAGTCTATGAGGCGAAAAGAAAATGACAGTAGAATTCAATTCTCCAGGATAGACAGAGAATATGCAATACATCTCCATGTTAGGAACCACCAGCGTTCCATTACCCAGCAACCACTACAGCAGCTAAAGTGGACAATTCTGGCAGCTTCACAAGCGTCTTGTCGAAACCTTTTGCCTCACTCCTTCCCCTCACTTACCAGACCATTCTTTGTAGTTGTTGGGGTTGCCAATGTCAGTGGTTTCATAGCCCTAAAGTACGAATACAAAGGTTAGAAGTAGGAAATGTAGAATATACAATTTGTAAAGAATAGAGATTTCTGAGGACAGATACTTAGTTTAATCCTTTCACAGACTGAACTTTAAAAAAACCAAATTTTCTAATTCGTTAACAAATTGTGGGCTCTACTTCTTCCTAAGAATTTACATCTCTATGAAGAAATAAAGACATTTTTTTCCAGATTAGCCAAAAATTTTATTCTGAAGAAAGGAGTGGGAGCAGAACTGATAGATGGGATGTGAGGTGGGGAGTGAAGGGGATCCTTCAAGGAGAATCTGGGAGGTGGGATCTCTAAGTACTGGGGGATCTACTGTTCCCTGAACTCTTTTAATTGTGTTATTTGACTTTCTGTCTCTTCTCAAATATTAGTGTTCTTCTCCTTCCATGCCATGCTACCAATGAGATATAAATTCTCTCTACTCCATGTGGCAACTGGCTTGGCCCTGTATCCAGAGAACTGGAGCAAATGGGTTGATCTGGGTTGGACAGATCCAACTGTTAAGGCTTCCAAGCTACCTGGAGCCAGGGATAAAGTTCTAAGGGGCTGATCAAGAGCTGACAATTCAGATGTGAACAGCCAAAGAAGTTGGTTTGGGTTCCATTCCTCAGAAAAGAGAGTTAATATACAATGAGGTCCAAGGATCATCATACAGGCCTAACTAAGAAACTAAGACTGAAGAGAAAGAAAAGAACTGGAACAGAGCTGGTCAGAGATGAAGATGTGAAGGGCCTATACAAATTTGGAGAATAAAATTGGAGATGCCATCACTTGTCTTTAAAGAGCAGTGAGCAGAATATCTAGGATTGCATCCAATTGGCTTGAAATACAATGTTGGTTAAAACAGAATACTGCAATTTACAAGACTGGGCCGTTGACACACATCTCAAAGGCCAGTAGGATGCACAACTATGTGATTATACCAAATACCATTGATTGTACACTTTGGGTAGATTTATGCTTTATTAATAAGTATCAATAAAATAGACTTAAAAGGTCAAAAAAATAAGGCCAGTAGGAATTCTTTATTCATGTTCTATGCAAAATTAAAGCATAATTCATTGCCTAGACTTCTACTTTATCTCCCCTTAGAGCAGGGGTTCTTAACCAGGGGCCCACGGACCTCCAAGGGGTCCATGGAAATATTTTAGGGGGGCTGTAGGGGTGTCTCCCACGTAGGGGGGCCCCATGCACAATGAGTGCACCCCGTAAGGAGAGTCGCCCAGCATGAAAGAAAGTGCAGCCTGCCCAAGAATGGTGCCACACACACAAGAGCTGACACAACAAGATGACACAACAAAAAGAAAAACCGATTCCTGGTGCTGCTGATACAGAAGAACACACAGTGAATGGACACAGAGAGCAGACAACTGGGGGAGGTGGGGGGAAGGGGAGAGAAATAAATTAATAAATCTTTAAAGAAACAACAACTTATTATCTTTATTTTCTCTGACCTCTAACTGGAATCTAGCATTTCCTTCACTTATGAATGTATGCAATAACTTACAGTAGTATTCATTTCAGTTGTTGCATATCTTGAAAAATCACTTACGCTCATCCATACCTCAAAATTACGGTTAAGTTGTTAGACCCAACACTAGTCAAGTGTCATAAAACTATCTGCCACTACATTCTGAGAGGGGGTGCGTGGTTTTCACCTGACTGGCCAAGGGACCTGCGGAACAAAAAAGATTAAGAACCTCTGCCTTAGAGTGTTCTAGTCAGATTCTTGGTGAAATGCAACAGAAGTTAAACTGGATAATGAAGCAAAAACAGATATGGTAACCCACATAAAGTTGTTGGGAGGGCCAGAGAACCAGACTCAAAGAGGAGTTTGGGCACAGTGCCAAAAACCATGATGTGGCTGACCTGTTAAAGAAACAACCACCACTGCTATTGCCCCACCAAAGACTAAAGGAATGCACTGTGGTTCTGCCACCACTGCACCGGCAAGAAGGATACTCCATGTGGAGTCTGTTTGTGCACATTGCTTCCTTCTGTATCAGAGTATCTCATGGGTGTATCTGATGATGGAATACTAGGACACATGCCTACATTTTAGCTGCAAGAAAGTCTAGAAACTTGAGTTTTGACTCTACATGAGAAGTTGGAACTCAAAAATGGAAATTTCTCCAAATATAGAAAAACAATTCAAAGTAAGACTTCCGGGAAGATGACAAACTAGAAAGACATGGAATTCTCTTCTCTGTCAGAAAAACAATAGCTAGAGGACAGGTTGAAACAGCCTGGAAAAAGATCTTCTAGGGCTTAGGAAACCAGGCAAAGGTGGGACACCACCCAAAAGAGAGAAGGACAAAGGAGGGGACCCACAATGATGTCAAAACTGTGAGTTGAAACCCTCCCCCACATTAAAGACACTTTAGAATTCTCAGGGCTCTGAGCCAGCTATGGAAGGGGCCCCCAGGGATCCACCACACAAGGAAAAGCGAGAGAGAGGGACACAGCCTAAGGCTGATTCAGGTTTTGACCCACAAATTTGGTCTCTGTGTCCCTTGAGCCCTTTTAGAGTGGGTGGGCCATGCCGTTGTTTGCCCTGGGAGCCAACAAGGGGTTAACGAGATACAACCCTCCCAATCTCCTTCTCTACTAACCAGGACTGATTATTGAGGCTACAGAACAGGGTGGAACTATTTCTCCCTGTGAAAAGGGAGGAGGCTTCCAGAAAAGTCTGGAGAACTGTCTCTGAGAAAGTTTGAATTACAAGGTTCTTAGCTTCCAGGCAGGAACCTTTATCACATTAATCTGGTCAGTGTTGCAGCAAACACCTCTGACCAGGCATTGAACTGAGAGGGCTGCCAAAGAGTGCCATCTACTAGTAGACCAAGTAAGTGCACATGAGAAAAATAAAAATAAATAAGAGGGGATTTTGCTGGCCTTTATAGCCTCCCTCCCCAAGGCCCATGGAATGTGTGTGCAACCCATGCTCAGTTCAGAGCCCAGTTTTGAGCAACTAACAGGGACAATTCTAATGATCCAGGTCAAATCAAGAATCAAAGAGCAGCAGTAACACACAGCCACCCACCACTAAATCCCTACAAAAGGGAAAGAAATTGAGCATGTGAGTAAACTACCATACTAATCAGATGCCTAGACATCAGCAAAAAATTATGAGCTATACTAAGAAAATGGAAGACATGGCCCAAGAAAAGGAATATATCAAAGCCCCAGAAGAGATGCAGAATTTGAGACAACTAATTAACAAGATGCACACAAATTTCCAAAATCAAATTAATGAGTCACAAAACAATATGGCTAAAGAGATAAACAACATTAAGAAGATTGAAGGAAATGGATGTGGCTCAAGTGGTAAGGCCTCCACCTACCATATGGGAGGACCTGAGTTAGATCCGTGGGGATTCCTAGTAAAAAGAGGAAGAGAAAGCATGCCTGTGCAGCAAGCCAGTGCCCACACGGCAAGCCAAGTGCCCATGCAGCGAGTCAAGTGCCCATGTGGGTGCCCACACAGTGAACCAAGTGCCCATGCAAGTGCCCATTTGGTGAGCCAAGTGCCCACATGGAGAGCTGATTAACCACACAGTGGGCTGAGTGCCTGCACAAGTACCCACATGGCAAGCTGAGTGCCCACGTGGTGAGCCGAGTGCCCATGTGAGTGCCTGCATGATGAGCCAGTGCCCATGCAGTGAATCAGTACCCATGTGGCAAGCCAAGTGCCTGCATAGTTAGCCAAGTGCCCATGTGGAGAGCCAGTGCCCATGCAAGTGAGTCACACAGAAAGGTGATGATGCAACAAAAAAGAGATGAAGGGGAGAGTCAAGGTGAAGTGGAGCAGAGACCAGGAACTGAGGTGGCACAATTGACAGGGAACCTTTCATCAGAGGTCCCCAGGATTGAATCCCAGTGAATCCTAGAGGAGAAAGATGAGAAGACAAAAAGATACAGAAGATCACATAGCAAATAGACACAGGAAAAACAGCAGGACAGGGGGGAAGGGGGGAAATAAATAAATAAACCACACACCAAAAAAAATTTTTAATTAAAATATTTTGAGAGGGAAGCAGAATTGGCTCAGTGGCTAGAGCATCTGCCTACCACATGGGAGATCCCAGTTTCAAACTCAGGGCCTCCTGACCCATGTGGTGAGCTGGCCCATGTGCACTGCTGATGTGCACAAGGAGTGCCATGCCATGCAAGGGTGCCCCTGTGTAGGGGAGCCACACTCACAAGGAGTGCACCCTGTAAGGAAAATCACCCCATGCGAAAAAAAGTGCAGCATGACCAGGAGTCGTGCCACACACACACAAAGAGCTAATGCAGCAAGACGACACAACAAAAAGAGATTCCCAGTGCTGCTGACAAGAATACAAGCAGACACAGAAGAACATACAGCAAATGGACACAGAGAGCAGACAACTGGGGGGGGGGAGGGGAAAGAAAGAAAGAAAGAGAGAGAGAGAGAGAAAGAGAAAGAGATTTAGAGAGACCGCAAAGAAGAATTTGAAATCCTGAGTAGAAAAATAACTGATGTTGGGAACAAAAGGCACAATAGATAAGATCAAAAACACATTAGAGGCATACAAAAGCAGACTTGAAACGATACAAGAAATAATAAGTGATATTGAAGACATAACAGTTTAAATAGAAGAGAGAAAAGAACAGAGAGAGAAAAGAATGGAAAAAGTTGAGCAGGGGCTCAGGGAATTGAATGACAACATGAAACACAACATACATACATGTCATGGGACTTCCAGAAGGAGAAGAAAAGGGAAAGGGGGCAGAAAGAGTATTTGAGGCAATCATAGCTGAAAATTTCCCAACTCTCATGAAAGAAATGAACTTAGATGTCCAAGAAGTACACTGTATCCCATCAGAATAAATCTGACTACTCCAAGACACATACTACTCAGAATGTCAAATGTCAAACGTAAAGAGAAAATTCTGAAAGCAGCAAGGGAGAAGCAAACCATTATCAACAAGGGATGTCCAGTAAGACTCAGTGTGGATGTCTCATCAGAAACCATGGAGGAGATAAGACAGTGGTGTAATACAATTAGAATACTGAAAGAGAAAAACTGCTAGTCAATAATTCATTTTCCAGAAAAATTGTCCTTCAAATATAAAGTTCAATGGAAACTAGGATTTGCAGAAAATATTAAAGGAAGCCTTAGAGCCAGAAAGAAAAAGACAGGAAGAGAGAGGCTTGGTGGAGAGTTTAAAAGAAAGAATAGCAGAAAGGATGACCAAAAGAGTAAACAGGCAAAAATATGATATGACATATGAAAACCAAAGAAGAAAACGGTGGGACTAAATAATGCATTTACAGTAATATCATTGAATGTGAATGGATTAAACTCCCCAGTCAAAACATACAGGCTGACAGAATGGATAAAAAACATGAGCTATCCATATGCTGCTCACAAGAAACTCACCTTAGACCCAGGGATACAAACCAGCTGAAAGTGAAAGGTTGAAAAATGATACTCCACTCAAATAATAACCAAAAAACAGCAGGTGTAGCTATACTAATATCAGACAAAACAGACTTTAAATGCAAAAAAAAAAAGTTAAAGGAGATACAGAAGGCCATTAAATATTAATAAAAGGGACAATCCACCAGGAAGATATAACAGTCATAAATATCTATGCACCTACGCAGGGCGCCCCAAAATACATGAGGCAAACTCTGGCAAAACTGAAGGGAAAAATAGGCATCTCTACAATAATCATTGGAGACTTCAACATATCACTCACATCATTAGATAGAACAACTAGACAGAAGATCAACAAGGAAACAGAAAACTTCAACAATATGTTAAATGAGTTAGATCTAACAGACATATACAGAATATTGCATCCAAACTCAGTGGGTTATACATTCTTCTCAAGTGCCCATGGATCTTTCTCCAGAATAGTCCATTTGTTAGGTCACAAGGCTGCTCTCAATAAATAGAAAAAGACTGAAATTATACAAAGTACCTTCTCAGATAATAATGCAATGAAACTGGGGCTCAATAATAAACATGAATAAGGTAAATTTGCAAATGTGTGGAGCCTTAAAATATGCTCCTAAATAATCAGTGGGTCAAAGAAGACATTGCAAGTAAAATCAGTAAATATATTGAGGCAATGAAAACAAAAACACAACTTATCAAAACTTATGGGATGCAGTGAAGACAGTCTTGAGAGGGAAATTTATAGCTCTAAATGCCTATATTTAAAAAGATGAAAGAGCTAAACTCAAAGATTTAAACCGAACAACTAGAGAAACTAGAAAAAAAATAGTAAATCAATCCCAAATCAAGCAAAAGTAGTGAAATAATAAATTAATAAATATTAGAGCAAAAATAAATGAAATTAACAACCAAAAAAAGTAGAGAAAATCAAAAAACCAAATCTGGTTCTTTGATAAGATCAGTAAATTGACAAACCCTTAGGTAGACTAACAAAGAAAAAAAGAAAAATGATGCAAATAAATAAAATCAGAAATGAAAGGGGGGATTTATGACTTACCCTAAAGAAGTAAAAAGGATACTATGAGAAAATATATGCCAACAAACAAGACAACTAGATGAAATGGACACATTCCTAGAAATACACAAACAACCAAACTGACACTAAAAGAAATACAAGAACTTAACAAATCAATCACACTTAAAGATATCGAATCCATCATCAAAAATGGCTTCACAGTTGAATATTGCCAAGTATTTTTAAAATAATTAACACTAATCCTCTTTAAACTCCTCCAGAAAATTGAAGAGGAAGGAAAAGTGCTCAACATATTTTATGAAGCCAACATCACTCTAATATCAAGGCTAGATAAAGATGCTACAAGGAAAGAAAATTACATACCAATCTCTCTAATAAACATGGATGCAAAAATTCTCAATGAAATATTTGTAAACCAAATCCAACTGTATATCAAAAGACTTACACATCACGACCAAATGGATTTATTCCTGGTATGCAAGGCTGATTCAACAAAAGAAAATGCATCGACATAGTATACCACATTAACAAATTGAAGGGAAAAAAACACAAGATCATCTCAATCGATGCAGAAAAGGCATTCAACAAAATCCAGTATCCTTTTTCGATTAAAAAAAAAAATTCTTCAAAATATAGGAAAATTCCTCAATACGATAAAGGCACATATGAAAAACCCACAGCAAACATCGTACTCAATGGGGAAAGGTTGAAAGCTTTCTCTCTAAGATCGGGAACAAGACAAGGATGCCCACAGTTACCATTGTTATCAACATTGTACTAGAAGTTCTAGCTAGAGCAATTAGACAAAAACAACAAAAAATTAAAGGCACCCAAATAAGAGGAATTAAAACTCTCACTATTTGCAGATCACATGTTCCTCTATTTAGAAAATTCTGAAATGTCTACAACAAAGCTACTTGAGCTAATAAATGAATTCAGCAAAGTGGCAGGATACAAGATCAATACACAAAAATCAGTAATGCTTTTGTACACTAGTACTGAACATTCTGAGAAAAAAATCAGGAAAAGAAAAACAGCATTTACAATAGCAATAAAATGACTCAAATACCTAGGAATCAATTTAACCAAATAAGTACAGGACCTATGTGCCTAAAACAACAAAACAGTGGTAAAAGAAATCAATGAAGATCTAAACAAATGAAAGGACATTCCTTTTTTTTAAATTGTCTTTTTTTTTTAAGATACATGGATCACAAAAAAATGTTACATTAAAAAATTAAGAAGTTCCGATATACCCCACACCCCACACACCTCACTCCTCCCACATCAACAACCTCTTTCATAATTGTGGCACATTTATTGCATTTGGTGAATACATTTTGGAGCCTTGCTGCATCACATGGATTATAGCTTACATTGTAGTTTACACTCTACCCTAGTCCATTCAGTGGGTTATGGCAGGATATATAATGTCCTGCATCTGTCCCTGCAATATCTTTAGGACAAGTCCAAGGCCCAAAAATGCCCCACATCACACCTCTTCTTCACTCTCCCTGCCCTCAGCAATTACCATGGCCACTATCTCCACAACAATGATAGAATTTCTTCCATTGCTAGAGTCACAATAGTTCTATAGTAGAATACCAGTAAGTTCACTCTAATTCATATTTTATTCCTCCCTCCTGTGGACGCTGGGATGGTGATGTCCACTTCACCTCTAAATCGAGAGGGGGCTTAGATCCCACATGACTGATGAATGCGATTCTCCTGCTTGCAGTTGTAGACACTCTCAGTTCCCTAGTGTGGTGGCTGACCATCTTCACCTCCCCATTAGCTGACCTGGGTAAGTCCAACGAATTGGCGATTAGTTGTTACAACTCTGCTAAGGCTCAGAGCACAGCTGGCACATGGCCAGTCCAGAGATTCAAGTTTCCTGAGTATACACCAACCCCAGTGCCAACCACAGGTTCAGTAAAAGTGACAGAGGATGCATATGTAGAGAGGTCACATCTGAGTCAAACTCCATCACAGTCAGGAGCACAAATTCCAATGTAAGGCTCACTTAAAAGGCACTGAACTCCAGAATAAAGGACATTCTTTGTTCATCATTTGGTAGACTAAATATTGTGAATATGTCAGTCCTACCCAAACTGATTTATAGATTCAATGCAATACCAATCAAAATTCCAACAGCCTTCTTTATAGAAATAGAAAAAAGTAATCACCAAAATCCTTTGGAAGGGAAAGTGTACCCGAATAGCCAAAAGCATTCTAAGAAAGGAGAGCAACATGGGAGAACTTTCACTGCCTGACCTTGAAACATATTAGAAAGCTACAGTGGTCAAAAAAGCATGGTTCTGTCATAAAGATAGACACACCAATCACTGGAATAGAATTGAGAGTCCAGAAATAAACCCTCATCTCTATGGTCAACAGGTTTTTGACAAACCTACCAAGTCCATGTTAATGAGACAAAACAATTTCTTCAACAAATGGTGCTGGAAAACTGGATATCTCAGATAACCAAAAGATTGAAACAGGACCACTGTCTCACTCCCTGTACAAGAATCAACTCAAAATGAATCAAAGACCTAAATATGAAAGCCAGGATCACATGAAAAAATGTTCAACAACACTCATGATTAGGGAAATGCACATCAAAACTACAAAATATCATTTCACACCTATTAGAATGGCCACTATTAAAAAGACAGAGAACTACAAGTGTTGGAGAGGATGTAGAGAGATAGGAACACTTACTCACTGTTGGTGGGAAAGCAGAATGGTACAGCCACAATGGAGGACTGTTTGTCAGTTCCTAAAGAAACCGAACATAGATTTGCCATGGGATCCTGCAATACTAGTACTGGATACATACCCTGAAGAACTGAAAGCAGTGGCATGAATAGACATCTGCATATCTATGTTCATAACAGTGTTATTCATATTTGCCAAAAGTTGGAAACAACCTAGGTGTCCATCAACTGATAAATGGATAAACAAATCGTGATGTATTCACATGATGGAATATTTATGCTGTGATAAGAAGAAATGAAGTCGTAAAGCATATAGCAACATGAATGAACTCGGAGGACATTATGTTGAGGCAAGCAAGCCAGACACAAAAGGAAAAACACTGTATGATTGCATTACTATGAACTAAATATATTGTGTAACATAGTGTATGATTCTATTTATATGAAATGTAAATATAATAAATTTATAAAGATGAAATTTGATTAGTGGTTATGTAGGGCTAGGGAAGGCATGCTAAGGGGTGTGGAATTTTTCTTTTTGGAGTAATGAAATAATTCTAAATTTTTTTGTGATGATAATTATACTAAAAGCTACTGATTAGATACTTTAGAAGGATTGTAGGGTATGTGAATATATGTAGTAAAACTGCTTAATAAATAAATAAATAAATAAATGTGCAAGAATACCCAGAAATAGCTGCTTTTTACAGCAGGGGAAATAGAGAGATTGAGAGGTGAAGAATTTTCTTGTTTGTTTTTTGTCTATTATTATTATTATATGAAAATCATGAAAATGCTCTAATACTGATTGAAGTGATGAATGCACAACTACGTGATTATACCAAGTATCATTAATCATACACTTTTAATGAATTATATGCTTTATTCATATGTATCAATAAAATTGAAAAAAAAGAATGAGCCCAAAAAGCAGAAAAAAATAAATAGGTAATTTTTTATAAGAGTGCCAAGATAATTCAATACAGAAAATACTCTTTTCAATAAGTGGATATCAAAAAAATGACATTGGACCTGTTCCTTATACCATACACAAAAATTAACTCCAAATGGATTGTAGTCCTAAATGTAAGAGCTAAAAATATAACACTCATAGAAAACATAGGAGTAAATCTTTGTGAGCTTAGGTTAGGCAAAGTCTTCTCAGATATGATACCAAAGCATGTGTGTCACATACAAAAAAAAAAAGCTAAATTGGACTGTATCAAAATTAAAAACTTTTATGCTTCAAATGACACCAGTAAGAAAGCAAAAGACAACCCACAGAAAGGGAGAAAATTTTTTCAAATCATATATTTTATAAAGGTCATGTATTCAGAATATATAAAGAAATCTTACAGCCCAAAAATAAAAAAAAACAATCTAGTTAAATAATGACTAAAGTGTTTGAGTAGATACCTTTGCAAAGAACATTTACCAATGGCCAATAAGGACATGAAAAGATGTTCCACATCTTAGGCATTAAGGAAATGCAGATTAAAGTCACAATGAGATATAATTTCATTCCTACTAAGGATGACTATAATTTTAAAAAGATAAAGAACAGCAACTATTAGTAAGGATGCAGAAATATTGGAACCCTCGGTGATGGCTGGGAGGAATGTAAAATGGTGAAGCTGCTTTAGAAAACAATTTGTCAGTTTCTCAAAATGTTAAACATAGAGTTATCCTATGAGCCAGCAATTCCAATCCTAGGTATAAACCCAGAAAAAATGAAAATATACATCCACAAAAAACTAGTACATGACTATTCAGAGCAGCATTATTCACAATAGCCCCAAAACAGAAACAACCCACATGTCCATCAACTGCTGGATGGAAAAATAAAATGTGGCATATCTGTGTATTGGATTATCATTCAGCAATAAAAATGAATAAAGTACTGATACATATGATAACATGGATGAACCTTGAAAAATTAACTGGAAGAAGCTAAACACAAAAGGCTACATGTTGCATGGTTCATTTATATGAAATGTTCAGAATAGGCAAATTTATGGAGACAAAATAGATTAGTGGGAAGAGGGAGAGGGAGAGGACTTAGGAGGAGGATGAGGAATGATTGTTAATTGGAATGGGGTTTATATTTGGAGTGATGAAAATGCTCTAAAATTGATTGTGCTGGTGGTTACACAACTCTGTGAATAACTAAAAACCATTGAATTGTACATTTTAAATGGGTGAATTATATGGTATATGAATTTTATTTCAATAAGGCTGTTTAAAAAAAAAAAGATAATGAGTAGCCTGAATATGACTGATGTCTAATAGTTTAGTCACAAATATTTATTTGAATCTTCTGTTTCAAGAAAGAAAGAAAAATCTTCTGCTTTACAACAGAATTTGAAAACACTTCTCTATGGCTGATTGACCAGTATATATTACCTTATAAATCTCTTATAATTGTGCCAAAGTTGCCCATCTACATCTCCACCTTCTTAACTACTTAACATAGAAGAGGGTAGAGAATTGCACGTTCACATTTTAGTCATCTGTGTAAATAATGATTAGACAATGGGCTATTAATTTTTTTTGGAACCTGAAGGATTAAGAGAAATCAACCACATGAGGAAATTGCATCTCAAAATGTTAACTTGGGAAGTGGATTTGGCTCAATGGACAGAGCTTCCACCTACCACATGGGAGGTCCAGGATTCAAACCCAAGGCCTCTTGACTCATGTGGTGAGCTGGCCCATGTGCAGTGCTGATGCACGCAAGGAGTTCCATGCCACACAGGGATATCCCCTCAATAGGGGAGCCCCACACGCAAGGAGTGTGCCCCATAAGGAGAGCCGTGAAAAAAGTGCAGCCTGCCCAGGAGTGGCACCACACATATGGAGAGCTGATGAAGCAAGATGATGCAACAAAAAGAAACAGAGATTCTCAGGGCTGCTGACAAGAATATAAGCGGACACAGAAGAACACACACAGCGAATGGACACAGAAAGCAGACAACAGGGTGGGGGAAGAGGAGAGAAATAAATAAAAAATAAATCTTAAAAAAAAAAAAGAGTAGAGAAAGACTTTTAAGAAAGAAACACACCATACACACAGACATGCAGATGGTGAAAATGTGAATGGAAATGATTTTGAGTAGTGAATCTGTGTCTCTTTTTGCTGTGTCACCTTGCTGCATCAGCTTTCTGTGTGTGGCGCCATACCTGGGCAGGCTGCGTTTTTTTCACGCAGAGTGGCTCTCCTTATAGGGTGCACTCCTTGCATAAGGGGCTCCCCTATGCAGGGGACACTCCTGAGTGGCAGGGCACTCCTTGCGCACATCATCACTGCGTGTGGGCCAGTTCACCACACGCGTCAAGGGGGTCCTGGGTTTGAACCGTGGACCTCCCATGTGGTGGCAGACGCCCTATCCATTGGGCCACATCCGCTTCCCTCCCTATGCTTCTAATTCCTGTTACCAGTACCTTCTGAATCAGACTGAACAAGGACTGTGCAAAAACATTTTTTTAAAAAGCTCTTGATTCTGCCTAGAGTATTTGACCTTAAAAGGTCACCTATCAGAAGCCTAAAAATGTCAGCATTTCCCCAGATGCAGAGGCTCGTCTCATTTCTTTAAGCACTAAACTAAATGATAAATCAAAGACACTGAAAGACGGGGGAAAAAACTATCAAAAGTCTTACTTGTAAAGCAGAATTGAAGTTGAAAAGAAAGTAGGAAAGAGACATACTATATGGGCATCAGAAGCCACAGGGGAAATCCTGCCAAAAAGGCAGAAATAGCTTCTCAAGGGTAACCATTTTCAACTATTCTATTTCTTTTTATTACTCTTCCCAGTTAACACAAAACTTCAACTGATATGAAATCTTTTAACAAATGCAGCTTGTAAGATGGTCTATTTATATTCTTATTTTATTTGATTCAATTATTCTCCTATAATTCTCCTGGTATTAAAAGTCCTCTTGATAGTTGTTCTGTTTTCCATTTCCAAAGTCATTAACCTCCATTCCCTAGCGGAGGTGTGAAGAATGTGCTGTGAGTGACAGCCTTGTTTACAGAGTGCAAGAAAGGACTTGGCAGCTGTTCCAAGGTATCAAACTAGATAGCCTGAAGAATGCTATAGAAAAGTGTACCAAATGGGGAAGCAATGTCACACTAACTAGACTGCTTCCTTGCTGTCAACTGATAGAATTCTCTAACGTGGATCTGTAGAGAGAGAGCTGCATGGAGGGAAGAGAATTAGATAATTTATTTTGCACTTTCCATACAACTTTCAAAGCCTTCAAACGTTCAAAATGTAGAGATTGGCTTAAAAATCCAAATAAGAAGAAACAAACAAAAAAACGACTGCATTAATTTGAATAAATGTGTCCTTTTGATAAGTACTTTGTTTTTAGCATTTCAGAGTACCTCTATTCCACTAAAACTTTTAGCACACATTTGATGTTTTGATTTATTTCAAAAACATATGCCAAAATTTTCATTTGAACTATATCATTATTTTAAAAGTATATAATCAGGTAGTAAATGACCAAAATCCTCTAAAATATTTAAGTATTTAATACTCAACTCTCTTGTTAGACTTAGTCCCTTGGTGAGTTCAATTTGTTCATTCAAAAGACATTTCTTAAATGTGTCCTGTGTACAGGCATTTAAAATCAAATAAAATTAAAAAGACAGTTTCTTAGTTGCACTAGCAATACCCAGGAGGCATCAAATAGTTCAGAGTCTAGCTGGAAAGAGAGAAAAGAATATGATAAGTGCTAGAGTAGTTGAAAGAACACCCATGAGATTTTATTCTCTTGTGCTTTCTCTAGACCTAAGTCTTTCATCTGATTATTAATTCAAGTCTTTGTTTGTATCTCCCATCTTCACCTCAAAGTCAAAAAGTTCAAGACCAATTTTGCCATTCTTCCTAATTCCAACTTAATTCCTATCTCTAGGTTCCCAACTGCAAAAATCAACAATGATCGTGTACTATGTGCCAGGCAGTACATTATGTGCTTTACATGGATTTTATCTGATTTAACTCCCACAATAATCCTTTGAACTGAATACTATTATTAGCCCCATTTACAATAAGGTTAAGTAACATGTAGAAATAGCTAAAAAGTGGTAGATCCAGGCAGGTTTTTCAGATTTAAACTGCACTGTTCAATATTCTCATGTAGTTATTGAGCATTTGAAATGTGGCTAATTAACTGAGAAATTGAATTTTTATTTTAATTTTAATTCAATTAAATTTCATTTTTAAAACCAATACTCCATTCAGTTACTGGAAAATCTATATGATTCTTTGGAACAACTTGGGCCTGTGAATATATTTTTTCAACTGTAAATTTTATGAAATCTAAATACAGACTATGTATTTCTGATGGAAATTTAGCTTGTGAATTGACATGTGCTGTAAGTGTAAAATACACATCAGATTTCGAAAACCTAGTTTGAAAAAATAATGTAAAATAGGCCACTGGTAATTTTTTACTTTGACTCCATGGGGAAATAATAATATTTTATATATATTAGGTTAAATAAAAATATAATATTAAAGTTAATTTCATCTATTTCATTTTACTTTTTAAATGTAACTATTAGAAAATTTTAAACTACAGATATGGCTCACATTATATTTCTATTAGACAGCTCTGGTCTAGAAACTGCATGCTAT
The DNA here is from genome assembly GCF_030445035.2 of Dasypus novemcinctus. NCBI lineage: Eukaryota > Metazoa > Chordata > Mammalia > Cingulata > Dasypodidae > Dasypus > Dasypus novemcinctus. Next base: position 31,093,696 of record NC_080683.1, on the reverse strand, counting down.
ATCAGTTCCCAGCAAGATATCAACTCAGTGCTCATGCAAGAACAAGGACCTAGTTTTCAAACTGGGTATACTAATTTTAGTCTCCCTGCCTTTTCCCCCACTATCTGCTACACCTCTGGAAATGTCTTATATCCCCTTCACTCTCTAGCCTTGTCTCAATGATTCTTCAAGAATTAACTAAAGTCACACAACTACAGGATGATTTTTCTTAATACCTGCTCCAAAATACTTTTTTCTTTCTCTCATTTCAAGATCAAACAAACTAAGGAATCTGTCAAACTGAACAATCCAATACAGTGTTCTGTTGCAATGGATGGCAACAAGCTACTTGCTATGTGAGTGTGTGTGTATTTATATATTCTTATTCATATACTAGCTTCTTTTTCTAGTCCCCTGTAGCTCTTTCATTCAAAAATCTATTCAAACAATTCATGGATTCATTTTGATTTACAACTGGCACCATTTATTGTTCTCCATACATCTTCTATAATTTGCCTAATGATGGTCACTCAAGTTTTATAGACTGCCACACTATTCCTTCACAGTTTGATGAGATCATGTGTTGACCTTCTCTACTATTTAATTTATAGATTTTTTTGTCATGACTTATTTTAATTTTAACTTCCTAGACTTAAGTTTCCCAATCATCCTTTATATGAAAGATATTATTACCAAAAGCCAAAAACACAACTTTGGTAGTTGTATCCTAATCTACTATATCCTCTTGAAATCCATCAGAATTGACCACAGTGTCCAGATTTGAGCCAAAAATACTATGATACTGTAATATAATATTTTCTGTGTAGTTTCTAGTTCTTTTTAAAATAATGCAAAGTATTTTTACTCTTTAAACCTACATTGATCTTATGTTTTCAGGAAATATTCTTCAACAATTCTTTATATTTGGGTAATAACCACAAACTTTTATTTTTATACAGTGAAGTTGTACAACTGTTTTATAATTCTGTTTGGTGTTCAAATTTATTTGTGACTGTTTTTTTTATCTGCATTGACTCACAAGTACTTACTCCTGTCTTTCTCTTCCAGGCATTTACTGGCTTGGGAGAAAAGGGCAGTGTTGGGGATTTCACCACTGACCTTTTGATCATTTATACCTTTTCTTCTTAAACTTCAGCATACATAAGAATTACCAGGGTTTTACATAGGCTGGGGAAGAAAATGAAAGAAGTAAAAGTATGCTATGGGAAGCAGATTTGGCTTGACAGATAGAGCATCCACCTACCACATGGGACGTTCAGGGTTCAAACCCAGGGCCCCCTGACCCATGTGGTGAGCTAGCCCACGAGCAGTGCTGATGCACGCAAGGAGTGCCGTGCCATGCAGAGATGTCACCCATGTAGGGGAGCCCCACATGCAAGGAGTGCACCCCGTAAGGAGTGCCGCCCAGCACGAAAAAAGTACAGCCTGCTCTGGAGTGGTGCCACATACAGAGAAAGCTGATGCAGCAAGATGATGCTACAAAAAGAGACGCAGATTCCTGGTGCTGTTGACAAGAATACAAGCAGACACAGAAGAATACACAGTGAATGGACACAGAGAGCAGACAACTTGGGGGAAGGGGAGAGAAATAAAAATTTTTTAAAAAAGAATTTGTACTCTATAAAATTAAAAAAAAAAGACCTTGTATTACTCTTACTCTCCAGTTCATTGAACTCACCCAGGAAAACTAACAAGGAGATAATGATGGATGATGCCTATCCCAAAGAACAGAGAGTGTCTTCAACTGCAAACAAGATAATTCCATCCATCTACCCCATGGGATCTAAGCCCCCTCTCAATTAGAAACAGAATGGGCATTACCATCCCAAAATCCTCAAGATTGCGGAATGAACAATGGACTGAAGTATACTTATTATTATTCTACTATAGACTTATTATTATTCTAGGAATGGAAGAAATTTATCATTGATAAAAAGGCAGTGGCCACCAGAGATTCTGAGGGGAAGGAGAAGGAAGAATATGGGGGCATTTTTGGGACAATGGAATTGTCCTGCATGACATTGTAATAATGATACAGATAATTATATATTTTGTCATAAGCTACAAAAATGTGCAGGACAGAGTGTAAACTATAATATAAACTATAGTCCATGGTTAGTAGCAATGCTTCAATATGTGTTCATCAATTGTAACAAATGTACCACACTAATGAAGGATGTTGTTAATGTGGGAAAGTGTGGAAGGGGAAGGGAGTTGGGCATATGAGAATCCCCTATGTTTTTTTATTAAATTGTCCTTTTTTTAAAAAGATACATAGATAACAAAAAATTTTATATTTTAAAATATAAGATGTTCCCACATCCCCCACACCCCACCCCCCACTCCTCCCACATCAACAACTTCTTTCATGATTTGTGGCACAATCATTGCATTTGGTGAATACATTTTGGAGCACTGCCGCACCACATGGAATATAGTTTACATTGTAGTTTACCGTCTACCCCAGTCCATTCAGTGGGTTGTGGCAGGATATATAATGTCCTGCATCTGTCCCTGCAATATCATTTAGTCCCAAAATGCCCCCACATCTCATCTCTTCTTCCCTCTCCCTGTCCTTAGCAACTACCATGGCCACTTTTTCCAGATCAATGCTATGGTTTCTTCCATTACTAGTCACAATAGTTCTATAGTAAAATACCAGTAAGTTCACTCTAATCCATATTTTATTTCTCCATCCTGTGGACTCTGGGTTAGTGATGCCCACTCCACCTCTAAATCAAGAGGGGGCTTAGATCCCACATGGTTGATGAGGGCTACAGAGACACACAGGATCATGGCAGTTGGCTCTCAAGTTCAGTGCCTTGTCAGCGGGCCCTACCTTGGAATTTGTGTTCCTGAATGTGATGGAGTTGGACTCAGATGTGACCTTTCTACACATGCTTCTTCTGTCACTTCTACTGAACATGTGGTTGGTGCTGGGGTTGGTTTATTCCCAGAAGACTTGAATCTCTGGACTGTCCATGTGCCAGCTGGGCCCTGAGCCTCAGCAGAGTTGTAACTCCTACTCTGCTGTTTGTTGGACTTACACAGGTCAACTAACAGGGAGGTGAAGGTGGTCAAACACCACACCAGGGAACCAAGAGTGCCCACAACTTCATGGAGGAGAATCGCATCCCCTATATTTTTTATGTAACCTTTATATAATCTAAAATTTCTTTAAATATAATTTTTAAAAAACTTTTTAAGACCTCATGTTACTGATTAATTCTGAACATTGACTGAAAAACAATTTCAAATACATAAAGAGATCCATAAGATTTCTATTTCTGGCAACAAGGGGAATTAGATACCCATGCATAAACACCTGATACAAAACACTCATAAATGTTAGATAACACATAGTAAATATCCTTATGAATACTTAACTGAAGTTACAAGAAAGTAAAGAAAATTCTCAAGTGTCAGATAAGATGGAACTGAACACTAAGAATTCATAACCACAGCAAAACTTCATATTGATTTGGGGTTTGGAACAATATCTTCATGGTCCAGGAAACCTCAAAATGAGAAATTGAAGTGGCCACTGACCTACAATACTCTTGGGATGTCTGGCAGAAAGAAAAGCAAATCCTCAACCTAGGCCATGTAGGATTTCCAAATATAAATCCTGGGCAATATGAGCTTGAATTGAAAATAAAAGTACACAAAGAAATAACAGTCAGCCTAAATAATTAGACACCAAAATTTCAAATAGAGAAATTATAAATGTAATAGTTAAAAATCCAGCAGATGTAGTAAAGAGAAAATTGGATTACAGCTAAAGAGAGAATTTTCAGATAGGTATGAAGAGAACAGTACAGAGAAAAATGGCATTATAAAATTAGAAAACATAATTTATACTTAACAGATGTTTCAGAAGGAGAGAATAGAGGAGAGGTAATACATGTAGCGATAATAGTTGAAAATTGTCCAGAATTTTTGAAGCATATAAATTCAAAGATATAGGAAGAATAACTTTATAATATTACCTAAGGAAAACTAAACCACAACAATGACAACAAAAACATAAAGAGAAGATTTTAAAAGCATCCAGAAAGAAAGGAATAATAACTGTGTTCACAATAGTTTTTTCAACAGCAAATGTGGAAGCCATTAGACATTAGAATAATTTCTCCAAAGTGCTGGAAAAATTAGTTATCAATCTAGAATTACACACAACAAAAATTCTTTCCCAAATTTTGGCAAGATATTTTTTCAGAGAAATAAAAATTGAAAAAATTTTCCATCGAAATTTCCATCAAAAATTCATCATCATTGAATTCCCTTTTGGAAAATTGTCATTGGATCTGTACTTCACAACCTATACTAGGATAATCTGCAAATTAATTAGAGATCTAATGAAAGAGGAAGAGAGTGAAAGAGAGAGAGAGAGAGGAATTCAGAGAGAAAGAACCATAGTAGTAGAATAAAACATGATGAATTCCTCTATCACCTGAGTGTGGGAGAAAAGTTCCTAGGCATGACTCAAAATACAGAAGCAATAAAATAAAAATTGATAATTTTGACAAAATAAAGATAAGTACTTTTTGCACAGCAAAAATAGTGACACAATAAGCAAAGTCAAAAGATAAATGGCAAAAAAGGAAAAAAAATATTTGTAAGTTTTATCATAGCAGAGAGTCATGATCCCTAATATATAAAGAAGTTCTAAAAATCAAAAAGAAAGAAACCAATAATAGAAAAATAAGCAAAAACAGAATGGACAGTTGTATAACAAAAAATATAAATGGCTCATAAATACAAGAAGAGATGCCAATAATAAGAGAAAAGAAATTAAAACTATACTGATATACTATTTGATATATATTAGATTGGTTAAAAAAATTTAACAGACAAGATACTCAATTAGAAAGGTTGTGGGAAAACAGGCACTATCATACATTAGTTGTGTAAATACAAAATGGTAAAATCCTTGTAGAAGAGAATTTGGCAAATGCACATATGTATTTACAATTTGACTCAGTTACACCATCTTAAAGTATCCCTAAAAACTGAAAACTAATTTAAACAAATTAACTGCATATTATGTTGATGGCACAGACAAACAGAAAAAAGAATGATTCTAACAGAACTTAGGATATAGTATTTTGATTCTTTACCTTTGAAGGTATATACTCTAAAGACAAAAATGACTGCAAAGAAATACTAAATTTCATATATAGTTTTAAGTGTAATATTGATATTGTTATTTAGAGACTATCATATGCCTAGTAATGGGATTAAATGAGTTAGTATTTATATTTTAGGAATCACCTGCTTCATCATGACATCAAAAAAGTTAACTAAAGTTGTGGATATAGCTCAAGTGATTAAGTGCCTGCTTCCCATGTATGAGGTCCCAGCTTTCATCTCCTGTACTTCCTAAAAACAAACAAACAAATTAAACACCATGTAATCCTGAATTGAATCGGAAATACGATATGAACACATTTATTTCCTTTTTATAAATTTATATTTCATAGCTCTCTCCACTGAATAGACCTAGAAACAATATCAATTCACCAGCAAAGAGCAGTCCTCATGTCTAGATCATGGTTTCAAAGTTTGTCCTCCACTAAAGGAATCTAGATTCTTTGGGAAATGGCTGGTATCAAGACTGAGGCAGGATTCCCCCCAGCGTGGGACATGACACCCGGGGATGAGCCTCCCTGGCAACGAGGGACCACTATCAACTACCAACTGATGATGCAACTGGAAAATGACCTTATACGGAAGGTTCAATGCGGATCAGCAGAATATCCATGTCTACATAAAATACCATGACTTTAAAATGCTGTTTGACCTAAAGTAAGGGGGAAATGGAAAGGAGAAATGAGTTTATATGGCTACGAGTTTCTAAAAAAGAGTCTGGAGGCTGGCAGAAGGTTTGCCCTCATGCACAACTGAGCAGAGTCAGAGAGACAGATAAAGCAGATACAACCCCCAGATATTGGTTCCTTTGAGGGCTAAAGAGACCCATGGGAGTTATGGTCATGGCCAATGGGGTTAACTACCAGGGCAGATGGCCCCTCTTTGGAAATGGTGTTTATGTGTGATGAATCTGGACTCAGATGGGATCTCCCTTCATAAGACTTTCATGCTAATGTGCTGGAGGTGCAGTTAATGTTGGGGTTTAAGATATATTTAGGGGATTTGAATCTCTGGACTGACAATGTGATAGCCAGATCCTGAGCCTCAACAGACTCCAGCACCTACAATCTGATTTATTGGACTTACCACACTCAGCTAAGATGGAGGTGAAGAAGGACAACCACCACACCATGGAGCGTAGAGTGATTACAACTGAAAACGGGAGGATTGCATCCAGCATCCAGGTGGAATCTGAGCCTCCTCTTGACATAAAGGTGCAATGGACACAACCAATCCAGTGTCCACATAGAAGAGGTGGCATTGGATTGGGAAAAGTGGACATAATGGACAAAGGGTATGGGGAAAGGCAGGAAGAGATGAGAGGTGGAGGCGTCTTCGGGACATGGAGCTGCCCTGGATGGTGCTTCAGAGATAATCACCGGACATTGTAAATCCTCACAGGGCCTACATGATGGAATAGAGGAGAGTATGGGCCATGATGTGAACCAATGTATATGAGGTGCAGAGGTGCCCAAAGATGTACTTACCAAATCCAATGGATGTGTCATGATGATGGGAACGAGTGTTGTTGGGGGGGGGGAGAGGGGGGGTGGGGGGGTGGGGTTGAATGGGACCTCACATATATATTTTTAATGTAATATTATTACAAAGTCAATAAAAAAAAAAAAAAAAAAAAAAAAAAAAAAAAGACTGAGGCAGGAAATAAACAAGATGGACCAGGAACATATTGTGCCAGATAGAAAACAAACTCTAAAAGGTTAATGGGGTTGTAGCAAAAAGACAGGGTTGGCGTCAGACTTGGCCCAGTGGTTAGGGTGTCCATCTACCACATGGGAGGTCCGCAGTTCAAACCCTGGGCCTCCTTGGCCCGTGTGGAGCTGGCCCATGCGTGGGGGTGTCCCCCGCATAGGGGAGCCCCACATGCAGGGAGTGTGCCCTGTAGGGAGGGCCTCCCAGCACGAAGGAAAGTGCAGCCTGCCCAGCAGTGGTGCTGCACACACAGAGAGCTGGTGCAGCAGGATGATGCAACAAAAAGAAGCACAGATTCCTGTGCTGCTGACAACAGAAGCGGACAGGGAAGAAGATGCAGCAAATGGACGCAGAGAACAGACAGCCAGGGTAGGGGGGGAGGGGAGAGAAATAAATAAGTAAGTAAGTAAATAAATAAATAAATCTTAAAAAAAAAAAAAAAAAGACACAGGGTTGGACTTCCAGGAAGATGGTATTGGAGTAGTTAGGCAAGGCTCAACTATCTCACAAAAGCAATGGAGAAAGGGCAAAAAGCTGTCAGAGGGAACTGCTTTGGGGATTTGTGGGTCAGGAGAGTGCTGCGCATACTACAGGAGGGTAAGAGACAGAGAGATGAAATGAAAACGATGAAATGAAAACGATGTAGCCCCTGTGGTGGGGAACAATAGCCATCCTCAATCCTCAAGGCAAACAGCATAGATAAAACTGGTGGCTCACTGAAGCCAACTGAGAAGGGGAATAGATGTCCATCCCCTCAGAAAGGAGAGGTATGGCACAGGGCAAAGAGTGGCTTCTCTTCTGTGAGTTTGGTCAGCAAAATCCACTTTGAATCTAAGCTCGGGGCAGACCAGAATTAGGAGGAAGTGGATGTTGAAAGAGATGCCTCCATGGAAAGATTAGCTGAAGAGTGCTCTGCTGGTCAGCCTGGAATCTGCAAGGAAAAAAAAAGGCTTTTTGGTGTCTCTTATCCCAGACCCCTTTGGATCCAATCTGCACCCCATTAGTGAATCTCTGGCCCTATTTTGATAACTTAAGTTGGGCAATTTTAAAGACTTAGAATAAATTGAACAGAAATCAAAGAATAGCCATAAAACTAAAGAGAGAAACTGACAATTGGTTTGGTGGTTCCTCTAAAAACTAACTATAGATCTGTTGTATGACCCAGCAACTCCACTGCTGAGTATATATCCAGAATAATTGAAAGCAAAGACATGAACAGATATATGCAAACCAATGTTCATAGCAGCATTATTCGCTATTGCCAAAAGTTGGAATCAACCCATATGCCCATCAACTGATGAACAGATAAACAAAATGTGGTATATACATACAACGGAATATTACTCAGCTGTAAGAAGGAATACAGTACTAACACACAGGATAACGTGGATGAATCTTAAGGACTTTATGTTGGGTGAAGCAAGCCAGGCATTGAAGGATGAATACTACATGACCTCTCTGATATGAATTAAGCAAATCAAGCCAACCTAGAGGGCTAGAGTATGAAAATAGGTTTACAAGAAATAGCGGATAAGAAGGTTGTGAGTCAACACCCACATGGGCAAAATCTATGATAAGGTGGAACTGAAGTTGTGCAGTGAAGGGATATGACAGGGGTGTAGTGATAAATTGTGTTGGGTGGTACAAGCTTGACAGGGAGTAGGGTGGGGAGGGTGGGTTGGATGGTCAATGGAACTTGGGGGAGGGCTGGGAGAGAGAGCAGGTGAACACTGGGGATTGGTGACTATGCGGATGAAGCTACAATGTTGGGAAAGCTCTTTTGTCAATATGATAGGGACAGGTTACTGGTTTGGTGTGTTGGATGGGGGGCATTTGGCATGGGTGCACTTGGGGCAGTCTTCTAGGGAATGTGAAAGTGATTATTTTGTAATAATGTCTTGGATCAGTGGGTGGAGACCCACATGGTGAGTGTGGAGGTGGAGTTGGACTCCCATCCTGGGGAGGCCTGATATGTTCTCAGTGGGGAGGGTGTCTCTTGAGAGCATGGGTGGTTCCTAATGGGGAAGGACAGACTAGTATGTTGAGCCCTCAGCATTTTTGCAGGTATCTATGAATTTTGTCCTTCAGGGAGTGATGCCTGGTGGTTACTATAAGCCCTGGGGGAAGGGAGAGGAAGTATATAGAGGGCAATGTAGGTGTTCTGCATGATCCTGCAATTGTGGATACAAGGCATGTTAAATTTTATCAAAAATTTTATAAAAGTGTATGGACTAAAGTATAAACAATAATGTGAACCATTGACCATGGTTGCTAGCTATGTATCAATATTTGTGCACCAGTTGTGGCTAGTGTACTATCCACATGTAAAAACATTGTTGATTCAAGTACAGGGGTAATGACTAGTGTCCATTGATGGGTAGTTGATACTTACAACTATCCTTATGAGCCTTTGACCTTGAAGTTGCAATGTAGCCTGGTGTTGAAGGGTGCCTAAGAGTTGCCTCCTGGGAATCTCTCTATTGCTCAAATGTGGTCTCTTTCTGAGCCAAACTCAGTATTTAAATGCATTACCTTCCCCCCAGCATGGGACTTCACTCTGGGCGATGAGTCTCCCTGGCACTGAGGGTTTACTACCAAATACCAATGAGCAATGCAACTGGAAAAAGACCTTGAATAAAAGGGGGAAATAGTAAAGATAAATGAGTTTATAGGACTTGGAGACTTCAAAATGAGCTGGGTGGTCTTCCCAGAGGTAATGCTTATTCATGTCTCAGCAGGATCTCATAGACAGCTAAAGTCAATATTACCCCAAATAGTGGGGTTCTGAGGGGTCTGGAGACACCCAGGTCGTTCAGTCCAGGCAGATAGATTTAGTGGTTGGTGCTTCACCAGTGCACACTATTTTGGAGTTCATGCTCCCTGGTGTGACAGAGTTGGATTCAGATATGACTTCTCTCCAAATGCCACTTCTGTCTCCTTTATTTGAACCTATAGTTCGTGCTGGGGTTGGTAGGTGTATATCCAAGAGACTTGAATCTCTGGGCAGTCCAAGTACCAGCTGGGCCCTGAGCCTCAGCAGAGTTGCAGCACCTAATCTCCAGCTCATTGGACTCACCCAGGACAACTAACGAGGAGGTGAGGATGGATAACCACCACACCAAGAACCAAGAGAGTCTACAATTCTCCTGCAAGCAGGAGACTCCCATCCATCAGCCATATGAGACTGAATCCCCCCTCAATTGGAGGTGGGGTGTGCATCATCACCCCAGAATCCTCAGGATTGAGGAATAAAATATGGACTAGAGTGGACTTACTGGTATTCTACCATAGACTTATTGTTATCCTAGCAATGGAGGGAATTATATCATTGATGTGGAGACAGTGGTCACTGGAGGTGCTGAAGTCAGAGAGAGGGACAAAGAGGAATAATATGGGGGCAATTTCAGGACTTGGAATTGTCCTGAGTGACATTGCAATGGCAGATATGGATCATTATATATATGGCCATAACCTACTGAATGGAGTAGAGAGTGTAAACTACAATGTAAACTATTATTCATGATTGGTGGCAATGTTCCAAAATGTGTTCATCAATTGCAATGAATGTACCACACTAATGAAAGAAGTTTTTAAGGTGGGAAAGGGTGGGAGGTGGGGGGAGTGGGGCATGTGAATTCCATGTATGTTTTTATGTAACATTTTATGTAATCTAAGTATCTTAAATAAAAATATATTTTTAAAAAGATTAAATTCACCAATATATTCAGATGCCTAGACATCAGCAAAAATTTACAGGTCATATTAAGCAATAGGAAGAAATGGCTAAGTTAAAGAAACAAAGCAAATATCCTGACAAGACATAGGACTTAACAAAACTAGTCAATGAAGTTCACACAAATCTCCTAAATCAATTCAAAAAGTAGAAAGAAAATATGACTAAAAAGATAAAGTATATTAAAAAGACAATGGGTGAGAATAAAGAACAATTTGAATTCTTGCAAAGAAAAGTAACAAAGCTTATGAGAATGAAACACAATGGATGAGATTGAAAATACAGTAGAGGCATAGAACAGCAGATTTGAATTGCTGGAGGACAGAATTACTGAATTGGAGGACCAAGCATCCGAACTTTTGAAAGGACAGAAAAACAGAAAGAGAAAAGAATGGAAAAAATGGAACAGGGTTTCAGAGGATTGAATGACAAGGTGAAATGCATGAACTTGCATTATTGGTGTTCCAGAAGGAGAAGAGAATGGAAAAAAGGCAGAAAGAATATTTGAGGAAATAATGACCAAAAACTTCCCAACACTTATGAAAGACAAATATCAATATCCAAGAAGGACAACGCACCCAGATAGAAAAAATCTGAATAGATCTACTCCGAAACAACTACCATCCATAATGTAAATACCAGATATAAAAAGAAGATTCTGAAAGCAGCAAGAGAAGAGCAATGCAAAACATGCAAAGAAACATAAGTAAGACTAAAGGCCAATCTTTCATCAGAAACCATGGAAGTGAGAAGAAAGTGGTATGATGTATTTAAGGTACTGAAAGAGAAAAACTGCCAGCCAACAATTCACTATCTTGCAAAACTGCCCTTTGAAAATGAAGGTGTGTTTAAAGTCTTCACAGACAAAAAAAAAACAAAACAAAAAAAAACCAAAAACTAGAAGAGGGTCTTACCAAAAGACTAGATTTATAAGAGACATTAAAGGGAGTGCTAAAGCCAGAAAGAAAAAACATGGCAAGAGACTTGGAGAAGAGTGTAAAAATGAAGATTACTTGTAACTTAAAGGGTAAAAATACAGACAATAGTAAGATATGATAATGACAGGGCAAAGGATAAAACTGATGAAGCAACACCTTTATAGTAATAACATTGAACATTAATGGATTGAATTCTCCAATCAAAAGAAATAGAATGACAGAATGTATTTAAAAATATATGAACCATCTGTATGCTGTCTACAAGAGACTCATCTCATACATAAGGACACAATCAGGTTGAAAGTGAAAGGTAGGAAAGTGATATTCCATGGAAATAGTAACAAAAAAGATCTGGATTAGCAATACTAATATGAGAAAAAAGAGACTTTAAATGCAAAACTGTTTTAAGAGATGAAGAAAGTAATTATGTGTTAATAAAAGTGGCATGTCACAAAGAGAAAATAGCTATAATAAATATTTATGCACTTAACCTGATAAGCCAAGATACATGAGACACATACTGGCAAAACTGAAGGGAGAAATAAACACCTCTACAGTAATACCTGGAGACTTCAGTATATCACTCTCAGCATCAGTTACAGCATCTGGACAGAGGATAAATAAGGAAACAGAGAGCCTGAATAATGTGATAAATGAACTAGATCTAACAGACATCTATAGAGCATTGCACCCCAAGGCAGCAGGATATACACTCTTTTCAAGTGTTTATGGATACTCATCCAGGATAGACAATATTTTGGAGCATAAGACAGATCTCAATAAATTTCACAAGACTGAAAGTAAACAAAGCACCTTCTCTAATTATAATCCAATAAAACTAGAAATCAATAACAGACCAAAAAAAAAAAAGGGAAAATTCAAAAAGGAGATTAAACAACACACACTTAAATATTCAGTGGGTCACAGAAGACATTGCAAGAGAAATCAGTAAATATCTTGAGATGAATGACAATGAGAACACAACAAATCAAAGCCTATGGGATACAACAAAGGCAAGGCTGAGGGAAGTTTATAACCCTCAATACTTACATTTTAAAAAATGAGCTAAAATTGAAGACTTAATTGCACACTTGTAGGAACTAGAAAAAGAACAACAAACAAATCCCAAACCAAGCTAAAGCAAATTAAAAATAAAATTCAGAGCAAAAATAAATGAAATTGAGAGCAAAAATTGATAGAGAATCAACAAAACCAAATGTTGGTTCTTCAAAAAGATCAACAAAATCGACAGTTAAATTGACAAGGAATAAAAAAGAGATGTATAAATAAGATTAGAAATGAGAGAGAGGACATTACCATTGACTCCACAGAAATAAGAGCGATTATAAGAGGATACCATGAACAACTGTATGCCAACAAACTAGACAATGTAGAGGAAATGGACAAATTCCTAGAAACACATGAACAACCAGCACTGACCCAAGAAGAAACAGAAGACCTCAGCACACCAATCACATAAAGAGATTGAAATAGTTATCTGAAAAACCTCCCCAGAATAAAACCCAATGGCAAGATAGCTTCACAGGTAAATTCTACCAATCATTCAAAGATGATCTAATATGAATCTTGCTCAAGCTCTTCTTAATAATTTGAACAGGAAGGAATGCTACCAAATTCATTCTATGAAGTCACAATCACCCTAATACCAAAACCAGATAAAGATATTACTAAAAAAGACATTCATAGACCAATTTCTCTAATGAATATAGATGCAAAAATCCTCAAAAAAATTCTTGCAAACTGAATCCAAAGGCACATTAAGAATTATACACCATGATCAAGTGCGTTTTATACCAGGTATGCAAGGGTGGTTCAACACAAGAAAATCAATTAATGTAATAAACCACATTAATAGTATGAAGAAGAAAAAACACAAAATCCCTTCATTTGATGCAGAAAATGCATTTGACAAAATACCGCATCCTTTAATGATAAAACACTCTAAAATATTGGAATAGAAGGAAGCTTTCTCAACGTGGTAAAGTGCATATATGAAAAACCCACAGCTAGATATTGTACTCAACAGGAAAAGACTGAAAGCTTTCCCAGTGAGATCTGGAGCAAGACAAAGAGGCACACTGTCACCATAGTTATTCAATATTGTTCTAGATGTTTTAGCTAGAGCAATTAGGCAAGAAAGAGAATAAAAGCCACCCAACTAGGAAATGAAAGTGTAAAACTTTTGCTATTCACTAATGACATGAACCTCTATCTAGAAAATTCCAACAAATCCATAAAAAAGTTACTAAAACAAATAGACAAGTTCAGCAAAATGGTGGGATACAAGATTAATATGCAAAAATTAGTAGCGTTTCTATACACTCCTGATAAGCAATCTGAGGAGGAAGTCGTGAAAAATTCCATTTATAATAGTGACTAAAAGAATAAAATATTTAGGAATACTCTTAACCAAGGACATAAAGGACCTGCATTCAGAAAACTACAAAACATTGTCAAAAGAAACCAAATACCTAAATAAATGGAAGGACATTGTGTGTTCATGGATTGGAAGACTAAATATTGTTAAGATGTCATTTCTACCAAAATTGATTTACAGGTTCAACACACTCCCAATAAAAATCCCAGCCGCCTTTTTTTTTTCAGAAATGAAAAAGCCAGTTAATGTATTTATTTGAAGACCAAGGGAACCCAAATAGCTAAAAATGTCTTTAAAAAGAATGATGTTGGAGAACTCTCACTTCCTGATTTTAAATCATATTTCTTTAGCTACAGTGTTTTAAAAAACAGCATGCTACTTGCATAAAGTTAGACATACTGATCAGTGGAACTGAATCAAGAACCAAGACATAGACCCTCACATCTACAGTCAAGTAATTTTTGACAAGACTGTCAGGCCCACCCAGCTGGGCCAGAACAGTTTATTCAACAAATGTGCTGGGAGAACTGGGTATACATATCCAAAAGAAAGGAAAAGGACCCCTATCCCACACCTTATACAAAAATTAACTCAAAATGGATCAAGGGTCTGAATTTAAAAACTACAACCATAAAACTCCTAGAAGAAAATGTAGGGAAACATCCTCAAGACCTTGTGGTGGGCAGTAGTTTCTTAACTTTATACCCAAAACACAAGTAACAAAAGAAAAATAGATAAATAGGACCTCCTGAAAGTTAAACACTTTTGGTCTTCAAAGGACTTTGTCAAGAAAGTAAAAAGGCAGCCTACTCAATGGGAGAAAATACTTGGAAATGACATATCCAATAAGGGTTTAATACGCATGCTAATAAGAGATCATACAAGATCATGCAGAACAACTCCATTTTCCCAAAGATACCCCTTGTTCCATCCATTCTTCCCTCCCCCTCCCCTTGGAACCTATGGCAACCACTAAGTTTCCATTTTTGACCAATAAGGTTCATAGTTACTTGCGTTAATATTGAAGGCTTGACATACTGTTCCCCATTATACATTTTGTCAGAACCTATAAAACAATATGGTGCAATAGATACACCATAATTAAACCACTGACCATGGTTAGTAGCAACGCTTTGATATTTGTTCATTGATTGCTACAAGTGTACCATACTCATGTAGAATGTTATTATTAGGGGAAAGATGTGTGTGTGGGGTGGGGGGATGTATGGGAATCCCCTGTATTTTTTATGTGACTTTTCTGTAACCTAAAGCTTCTTGGAAAATAAAGTGGAAAAAAAATAAGACATTAAGGGAACACACAGAAGAAATTTTCAATATACATGAAAGATAAGAGATCTTACAATGATGAAAGGTACAATGCAAAAAAAAATTGTTTTACCTTTTTGTTTTTATTTATTATTTTATTATTGTATTTTTGTTGGCTTTGTTTTTGGGGAGGTTTTGGGTTTCAGAGGGGTTGCAGCTGTGGTAGGAGAGGATCACTGGTCCAGAGTGTAGGTGGTGGGCAGATGTGGGGAGGGTGCACCTGGGGCATGCCTCTCTGGAGCATGAGTGTGTTCATGTGGTCATGAGGTGCTGTCTCGGTAGGTGGAGACCAAAAAATAACTGACAGAATATTGAAGTCCTATACTGGTGAGTCCTTCTACATTCTCTCATAAAGTGGCAAGAATCTCTGGAATGCATGGGCAGTGCCTAGCAAAGGAGGGCAGACCAGTGTACCAGGCCCTTGATATTGATGCTTGTACTTATGAACCTTGTTCTTGTGAAATCAAAACCTGGCCTGGTAAAGTATATTGCCAAAGAGTTACCTCCTGAGTGCCTTCTTGTTGCTCAAATGTGACCTTTCTCTAAGCCAAACTCAGCACATAAATTCATTACATTCCTGCAAACATGGGACATGACTCCCTGGTGAGCCTCCCTGACACCAAGGGATCAATACTAAGTGCCAACTAACAATGCATATGAGAAAGACTTAGACCAAAAGGGGGAAATAATACATGCAAATGAGTTTTTATGGTTAAGAGATTTCAAAATGAGTCAGAGTTTATTCCAGTGGGTATGCTTATGCACATCTCAGGAGGATCTCATTCTCTGTCACAGCAAACAGTGCCTCAAATAGGGGTGCTCCTGGGGGCTCTAGAGACATCTAGACACTATAGGCAGAGCAAACAGCCCTAGAAAATCAGCACCCCATCGGTGGGCCTTACCTTGGAATATATGATAGCCCATCTCCCCCAATGTATCAGAATTACATTCATTTATAATTTTTTTAAACATGATTCTACTAGCTCATTTATTTGAACCTATAATTAGCATTATACCCATTAAAGGTATGTCCCAGGGACTTAAAACTACTGATTGTCCATATGCTGGGGTAAGACCTGAATTTCAGTAGAGTTGCAGCCAACACCTACTCTCCAGTTCATCAGAATCACCCAGAACAACTAACAAAAGGATGATGATGGATAGTGCCCCACCAAGAAACAGATAGTATCTTCAACTGCATGCAAGACAGTTCCATCCATCTGCCCCATGGGACCTAAGCCCCCTCTCAATTGGATGCAGAGTGTGCGTCACCATCCCCAAATCCTCAAGACAGAGGAATGAACAAGCATAAGGGGGAATGCAACATGGACTAAAGTAGACTTATTATTCTAGCAATGAAAAACTTGTAATATTGATATAAAGACTGTGGTTACCAGAGGCTCTGAAGGGAGGAAGAGGGAAGAAAATGTGTAACATGGGACATTTCGAGGTATTGGAAACATATTACATATCATGTAATATCTGTATGATATTACAATGACAGATACCACCATTATACATTTTGTCCAAACCTATAAAATTGTGTGATGTAAAGTGCAAAACATAATGTAAACTATAGTCTATGGTTAGTAGCGATGGATCAATATGTGTTCATTAATTGTAACAAATGTACCACACTAATGAGAGCTGTTGTTGATGGGGGGATGTGTTGGTGGTGGATGGTGTGGGGTATATGGGAATTTCCCACATTTTCAGTGTAACAAGAAACACAAATGGCCAAAAAGCACATGGAATATTTTTCAACATCAGTAGCTATTAGGGAAATGCAGATAAAAAGTACAATGAGGGAAGCAGACTTGGCCCAGTGGTTAGGGCATCCGTCTACCACATGGAAATCCGCGGTTCAAACCCCAGGCCTCCTTGACCTGTGTTGAGCTGGCCCATGTGCAGTGCTGATGCACTTAAGGAGTGCCCTGCCATGCAGTGATGTCCCTGCATAGGGGAGCCCTATGTGCAAGGAGTGCACCCCATAAGGAGAGCCGCCCAGAGTGAAAGAAAGTTCAGCCTGCCCAGGAATGGCGCTGCACACACAGAGAACTAACACACAAGATGACGCAACAAAAAGAAACAGGTTCCCGTGATGCTGACAACAACAGAAGCAGACAAAGAAGAATATGCTGCAAATAGACACAGAGAACAAACAACTGGGGGGGGGGGTAGGAAAGAGAAATAAATAAATAAATCTTAAAAAAAAAATACAATGAGAGAACTGATGTTGCTCAAGTGACTGAGTTCCCACCTAGTGCATGGGAAGTCCTGGGTTTGGTTCCTGGTGCCTCCTGGAGAAGATGAGCAAGACAGTGAGCTGGTGCAATTGGCTGGTATAACAGGCTAGTGTGGCGAGCTGACACAACAAGATGATGCAACAAGATGATGCTACAAGGAGACACAAAGAGGAAACACAATGGGAAATACAACAAAGAAGGGAATAGCTCAAGCATTTGAGCACCTCTCTTCCACATGGGAGGGTCCCAGGTTCAATTCTGATGCTTCCTAAAGAGAAGACAAGCAGACACAGAGAGTACACAGTGTGTGGACACAGAGAGTGGACAGCAAGCCCTAACAATGAGGGGGGAGGAAATAAATAGATAAAACAAATCTTAAAAAAAAAAACTACAATGAGATACCATTTCAAAACTCACGGAGTGACCATTATTTAAAAAAAAAAAAAAGGGAAGCAGATGTGGCTCAATGACTTGGGCACCTGCCTACCACATGGGAGATCCCAGGTTTGAGTCCCAGTGCTTCCTAAATGGTTGCCTGCCACTGTATCTGAGCTTGACTCCACCCCCACCACAACCAGCACAGGGCACAAGCCAGCAGACGCCATAGCCCATGGATAGCAGATGTGGCTCAGGCTGTGGGCACTCCCTTCTCATGTGGGAAGTCCTGGGTTTGGTTTCTGGGGCTTCCTAAAGAAGGTGAGCAAACAGTAAGCAGACAGACAAGTGAACCATCTGGGGGGAAGTAAATAAAAAATTAAAGAAACAAAACAGAAAACTACAAGTGCTGGAGAGGATGCAGAGAAATAGGGACAATCCTTTACTTTTAGTAAGAATGTAGAATGGTGCAGCATCTGTGAAAGACAGTTTGGCAGTACCTTAAGACAACTGCCATATGATCTAGCAATCCTGTTACTATGAATATATCCAGGAAAACTGAAAGTAAGGACGTAAACTGACATTTGTACACCAATGTCTATAGCAGTATTATCCACAATTGCTGAAATATGGAACCAGTCCAAGTGTCCATCAACTAATGAATGGATAAACAAATATATACATACAATGGGATACTATTCAGCTGTAAATTGAAATCGGGATGCACTGGACAACATTGAGGGCATTATGTTGAGTGAAATAAGGCAGACACAAAAGGAAAAATATTGTATGAACTCACTAATATGAACTAAATACAGTGAATAAACTCATGGAGGTAATCTCTAGGGTATAGATTACTAGGAGACAGAATGTGGGTTGGGAATGGGAGCTGATGCTTAATGTAGCAGAATCTTTAATAAAGTATATTGCAAATATAGGGAAATGAATAGAAGTTATAGTGAGTATAATACTGCTGATTTGTTGATGTTATTGTGGCTGTAACAGGTAGTCTGTGGACATAAATGTCAATTGAAAGAAAGCTAGAAAATAATCTAGGGACTGAAATATAGCAATTTTGGTGGTGCAATTGCAGTTAATGGTATAAATATAAGAATGTTCTTTTTTTCCCCCTCCTCCCCCTCCCCCTGCCCTGCTGTCTTTGCTGTGTTTGTTCATTCACTGTGTAATCTTCTGTATCTATTTCTCTTTTTGTCTTCTCATTTTTTCTACTCTAGGATTCACCAGGATTCGTTCCTGGGGACCTCTGATATGGACAGAGGTTCCTTGTCACCTGCACCACCTCAGTTCCTGGTTTCTGCTGCACTTCACCTTGGCTCTCTTCTTCATCTCTTGTTGCATCATCATCTTGCTGGGTGGCTTACTTGTGTGGGCACTGGCTCACTGTGTGGGCACTCAACTTATTGCACAGGCACTCAGCTCACCACACGGGCACTTGCCTGGGCACTTGGCTTGCCACACAGGCATGCTTTCTCTTTTTCTTTTTTTACCAGGAGGCCCCAGGGATCGAACCCAGGTCCTCCCATATGGTAGGCGGAAGCCCTATCACTTGAGCCACATGCACTTCCCAAGAATGTTCCTTTTACAAAGTGTTAAGAATATGATGATACACAGGAAATTTACAACTAACATAACTTACGAATGATAATTAACAGTAATATTGTAATATTTTTGCAGAATAACAAGATACTATATATATTCTAAAGGACAATAAAAAGTGATATTATGAGGTATGGGATTTTTCCTTTTGCAGTAATGAAACATTCTAAAATTGACTGAGGTGATGACAGAACAATTCTGTGAGGAAAATGAGAGCCACTGAATGTATCTTTGGAATGGATTATACAAAGCATAGAATTGTATAATATAGTGAATCCTGTAGTGGAAGATGTGCTATGGTTAACAGAACAAATATGAGAATTTCTCTTGTGAACTATAGCAAATATATTACATATATTATATATAATACTAATACAGAGTGTTAATTATCAGGTGGGTTTGGGGAAAAATACACAAAATGTAAGATATGGACCATAGTTAGTGTATTATTTTGATGATGGTTACATTAGTCAGCCAAAGGGGTGCTGATGCAAAGTACCAGAAATCTGTTGGCTTTTATAAAGGGTATTTATTTGGAGTAAAAGCTTACAGTTACAGGGCCCTGTAGAGCTCAAGACTGCTTTCTCACCAAGTCTGTTGCCACATGCTGAAGCAAGATGGTGGGTCATCTCTGCCTGGTCTCTCATACATTCTCAGCTGCTCAGCTATTCTGTTCTCTTTGGTTGCAAACTATCAGGCAAATGGCTCATCTCTCTTCCTAGGGTATTACCTGTTTGAGCCTTCTCCTTTTTGTCACATAGCAGGACTGAAATGACCAAGTTCTCTCCTCTTCTGTATGTCTTCTTGAGTGAGTTCCCATTTATATAGGACCATCAAGGGAGATGGGGACTCAATCCGACTTATACCCTACTGATGTGGTCAAATTAAAGCCCTAATCTTAACACAGTTTAATCAAAGACATCTTAGCTAAATCTAATATAATCAAGGGTATCACAACCAGAGGAACAGATTAGTTTACAAACATAATCTCTCTTTTTCAGGATTCATAAATAATCTCAAACTACCACAATGGTCTTTCATTGCTTGCAACAAACGTTTCATAATAATGCAAGGTGTTAGTGATGGGGTGATGTACAGGAGCCCTGTATGATGACATGAATGTTTGTTTTGTAAGCTCAAAACTTTCATTATACACTTCTTGTTTATGTTAAAAAAAAAAACACAACAAAAATGATTATACTAATAGGGGGGAAAAAAGACATAAGGTTTCTGCCATGTTAGGGCTAACTGCTACAGGAATTGTCATTCCACTATAATCAGGGAAACCAGACAAAATAGATGGTGAAAAGGTTTTCATATATTGGGCAATAGATAGTACAAGACTGAGGCCCTGAGAAAAGGGAAACAAATGAGGTAACCCCTAACTCAGTGCCTTGAGACACCTTTCAGTTCACAGTGCAGGGAGGGACATCCAAAGTGAAGAACAGGGATCAAAGTTTGGGAAGGCTGAGGTTATTACAATTTCTGTATTAGAAATTAAAGAGGGACACAGATGTGGCTCAAGTGATTGGGCTCCCATCTGTCATCTAGGTGGTTCAGGGTTTGATTCCCAGGGCTTCCTGGTGAAGGCAAGCTGGACTACACAGCAAGGTGGTCCACACAGACTGCTGACCCAGGCAGACTGCTGGCCCACATAGAGTGCTCGACCGAGTAGGAGTGCTGGCCCTCACTGAGTGCTGACCTGTGCAGACAGCTGGCACAGCAAGATGATGCAACAAAAAGAGACACAGAAGAGAGACAATAAGAGGCACAACAGACCAGGAAACTGAGGAGGTGCAAGAGACTGAGCACCTATCTCCCACTCCATCCCAGGATCAGTTCCCAGTGCCACCTAAAAGAAGACAAGAAGACAGAAGAACACACAGCAAATGGACACAGAAAGCAGACAGTGAGCACAAAACAATGAGGGGAGGATAAATAAATAAATAAATCTTTTAAAAAATATAAAAGAAATCAAAGAGGAGGGGACTTCACAGAGACAGAGGTTTGGAGTTCTGCAGAAGGGTCCGTTTGAGTCTTTGGCTGAGGACTTAAATGTGTGTGCATAAGAGTAGACTACTCAAGGCTGGTCAAATGATTCTCAGAGCTCTCAGAGATCTAAAATAGTTCAGGTTCCTACAAACCAGTGTAAAGAGACATCTAATATAGAGCATTGGATAGAATTTTTAGAAGAGTCATTCCTTACATAGGGGATAAATTAGGCCTGGGATAAATTAATCCTAGAATAAAGGCTTCCTTAGATACACCCTAACAAAGTTTAAATTCAAACTTGAAATAATCAGTATGAGCTGCATGTTACTTAACTGTCTTTCAGGAAAAAAATTCAACACTCTTAAAAGGAATACAATAAAATCCTGCATCCAGAAACATTAAACACAAAGTTTCACATGTTCAAGAAAATCACTATGCATGCAAAGAAATAGAATGATGTTACTTATAAAAGAAAATCAATTGGTAGAAACAGATCCAGAAATAATAGAGATGATAAGGTGAATCTTATAAATATGCTTTAAGATGTTTAAAACAAAACAAAACAAAAACAAACAAAAAACATGAACAGGCTGAAGAGAGAAGGCAAAGATATAAAAAAGACCTAAATGGATCCTCTAATTCTCTAGAAAGTAAACACAAACACACACGCACACATAATCTGAAATGAAAAATAAACTGGGTGAGATTATCAGCATATTAGACACTGCAGAAGAAGTGAAGAGAGAATTTGAAGACAAAGCAACAGAAACTATTCAAAATGAACCGAGAGAAAAAAAGACTGAAAAATAATAATAATCAGAGCCTCAGTGAGCTGTGGGACAATATCAAGCAATTTAATATTTGTGTAATTGGAGTACCATAAATGCGGGAGAGTCAGGACAGAAAAATTTTTTTTAAGAAATAGTGACCAAAAATTTTATGAAAACTAAAAGCAACAGATCCAAGATCTCTTTTCTCAGGGATCACTGTCTTGCACTTCCTGTTGCCCAATGTTTGAAAAGCTAAACAGAGAAAAACATTTTTTAAAAATGCACAAAGACACATAGTACTGAAATTGCTGAAAACAAGTGATAAAAAGTAGACATTTTTATCTAGAGGAAAAAAAGACATTATTTACAGAAGAACAAAAATAATAATTACAGCAGACTTATAGCCAGAGACCATGCAAGCCAGAAGACAATGGAATGTCATCATCAAAGTGATGAAACAAAAATAATCAACTTGGAATATATGCCCAGGGTATTTTTCTAAAAATGAAAGCAAAATAAAGTCTAGTTCAAATTTTTAAAAGTTGAGAGAATTTACCAGCAGACTCTGGACCTGAATAACCAAAGTAAGTACAGACTGTCAAGTAAACTATATAGGCATATCATTCTCAATTTCCACAATAAATTAATTTCAAAGTCATTGCTTTGTTGTCAGATACTCTAACTCAATGATTTTTAAGCCTGACTACACATTAGAATTATCTGAGAAGCTTTTTAAAATTAGAGTTATTTAGATCCCACCCCAGGGAAATTAAGTAAGATTCATAATGTGGGGGGCCTGGCCTCTTCACCTGATTCTAATATCCAGTTAGGGTTGAAACCTCTTGCCTAACATCATCCCTTAACTTTCAAAGCCATTCTCAATTTCCTACCTGTCCACAGTCATGTTTTCCACCAGCTAATTAAAAAGAAAAATAATGAACAAGGAAAGTCACATAAAGAATGTAAATTGAACAATTTCATACTACACCTGCCATCAAAATCCAATCAGTAGGGAAGGAGACTTGGCCCAGTGGTTAGGGCGTCCGTCTACCACATGGGAGGTCCGCGGTTCAAACCCCAGGCCTCCTTGACCCGTGTGGGGCTGGCCCATGCACAGTGCTGATGCGCGCAAGGAGTGCCGTGCCACACAGGGGTGTCCCCCATGTGGGGAGAGCCACCCAGTTTGAAAGAAAGTGCAGCCTGCCCAGGAATGGTGCCGCACACACGGAGAGCTGACACAACAAGATGACGCAACAAAAAGATTCCCGTGCCGCTGACAACAACAGAGGCAGACAAAAAAGACACAGCAAATAGACACAGAGAACAGATAACCGGGGCGGGGGGAGGAGGAGAGAAATAAATAAATAAATCTTTTTAAAAAATAAACTAATTTTTTAAAAAATCCAATCAGTAAATTTCTTTTTTTATTTTACTGTACTGAAGGCCCCCCTTGGCCTCTCCTGAGGGCATCATCTCCCAGTCTTCCAGAACCTACAGGCAAGGCAGTCATGTGCATTCCTGGAATATTACAATATATGGTATCTTCAAGAGAAAACAAAGGGGAAAATAGAAGTTCCTTTTATCTCTGTGTTGCCATCTTGACTGCTCCTTCCTGTGTTCAACTTTTCTTTTCTCCTATACTCTCTGAGAGACAAAGCCCTGAAGTTCCTATGGTTAGTGAGTCTTTCAAGGGCTTGTCTTTCTCATTCCAATCTATGACACATTCTGAATCACTGTAGTATTAGTAGCAAAGAACAGGTATGCTTCCTCCAATCTGGCTTATAGGCCTAGACCTAAGATAAACTCAAAGCAATTGTGTTTTTTTTTTTTTCCATAGTTCAATATTTATGGGTCCCAGGTAGTACCGTTTTCAGGCTTTTCTACAATAAAAGCACTTTTTTTTTTGTCAAGCTTATGTTAAGTGAATTCAATTCTCTGCTACAAATCGTTTCACAAGAATATGAAATACTTAAAACCACTTCATTTCTAAATAAAATCTCTGAGAATATGTGGGTGTTTATGCCCCTAATTTAATTAATAATAGAACTCCTGATTATTCTCAAAATGGTCCTTCTTTAGATGACATCATTACCCTTATTGAAGGACAAAAGGAAACTGCTTTCATCAGAGTGTCGTACAAGGATTTTCACCCACATTAGCTAGCATTCATGAACTAGCAGATCCATGGGACCACACCATCTATCCTGTGCTGTTGGCTAAAAGGATATTCAATCAGTAATTGGAATTAAGGCTGAATGTAATTAACTCCATTAGGCTTGGCTGTTATTTTTAATTCTCCTAAAATTTTGTCATATAACTGGAGTATTAGAAAGGATTACTGACACAATGAAAATAAAAGAAGATACAAATAAACCTGATATACTTGGCTTTGTGCCTGTTATTCATATGCCAAGCTTGGACCCTTCTTGACCCACTACTGCTCTCAATAAAACATTTATGCAGCTCTTACACATTCAAATTTCTTATCAGGTGGTCTCCTACTGAAATAATTAAGATGCTTCTTGCTGAAAACACCATTTCTCACAACCTAAGCCTCATAACTATATATCTCTATCCTAAGGAGCCACTGGTGTATACTTTTCAGTTTTCCTAGTTAAAAAATTTCATCCTTCACAAATTTTATATAAATCCTAACCTAAACATTGGTAGTATCAACAGCATAAGGTAATATTCACTATTAGAAAAAGGAAGAGGAAATACAATAGAATTACTATTATTCAGCCCAACTTGCTGAAATGGAAATACCAAATAAAAACTAAAAGAATATTAATCTAACTCCCTATGAGGGCTGCAAATAAGGAACAGTGACTTGCGCACTCAAGAAGGATGTTCTGGGAGAAACTAGATGAAGACAGGCATTGCTTCCATAGCCTATAGAGAAAATTTGTAGCAATGATTTGGTATAATTCATCTCGTAGATCCCTCATAAAATCTTCTAAATGAAAGTAGTTTCTTTCTAATAGAAAGGAACTTATCACGATTTCTACATGGTTATTTGCCATAAATTAGCTAGGCCTTTCACCCAGGACATCACTGAAATACAGCAGACAGTTTTCTCTGTAGAGATATATCAGAGTGATGTTCTACGTAAATTGATCATTCCAAACAATCTTGTTCTGTGAACAAAAAGACAATGTTAATTTCCTGGAGAGTAAGAGCTGATACAGTTCTCAAAAATAAAAGAAACAGGACACACTAGCAGCAAACTTCAAATGTGCTCTGGGTACTGAAATAATGATAGCAAAGGAAATCATTGACCTTGAGAATGACAGCAAACTAAGGTGGGATTTGGAGGTCCTAAAGTATAATGTATTCACTGACACTTTTTATTTCAAATGGACAAGCAATGGAGCAGAATTAATGCCCTGTGGAACTCATGGCTGTGCATTGAAATCCACCAAGTTACCAAGACTTATGGGCCTTCCAAACAACCCAGGTGAAAGTGGCACTCTTTACAGTGTGCCTGACCAGCAGAATACAGATTTGATTTTCTGACCCTGGAGAAAAATACAAAGCAGTCACTTTGAGTTAAGACTCCAAATTACAGCTGTGGTTCAGCTAAGATTTCTTTTGTAGGAAAAACTTGCTGACTAAAGCCATAAGATTTGATTTATCTTTTCCTTTTAATGGTGTTTATGAGAATAGAATTGGTCTCTTGTTACCATTCTGAAAACATTGGGCTTTGCTGGATACCCAGCCCGGCACATTTATTCTAACCTCATTGTGGCTATCAGGAAATGAATTTGCTAATTAATAGTCGAAACCCAAGAATAAACATAGAGCGTAAAAGCAAAAAGTATTATATTCTTTAGGAATGGTGTTGAACTATATTTCAGACAACTCCCTCTTGGCCAAATAATACACACAACACAAATCACACAGGGACTTACAGCCATGAAGAGCCAGAGAAAAGAAAAGTACAGCAGACTGAACATAATAATAAAAAAATTTGTCATCTCAAAAGGCTTCCAAAGTTGCAAATGTGCAATAAAAAATCTGTTTAGAATGTAACAGAAACGATTCTGGGAATGAATTGACGTCAGCCCTTGATGAAGGCCCATTAGGAAAATACAGTTGCCTCAGTGAAAAACAAACAGGGCCCTCAGCTTGGCATAATGGCACATGGGAAAAGGCACTTTCCGGGGTCCCCCACTGCAGTGTTGCCACAAATCAACATGATGGCACACACAAAGACACTAGGCAGTCCCATTTGGTAGTGCTTGTCAATGCAGCCCCCAAAAACAGCTTTGCCAAACACTCCACAGTAATCCATATTTAGGCTCACCTGGGGTTGAATAATGTTGTTCATTACCCAATAGAATTAGTAGGGCAAACGCTATCCTATTCCCCTGGAAATGAAAGGAAAGGCCTGGAACCTATATTTCTTTAAAATAATTCTGTTTAGTTCAACCAGCATTAACTGAACATTACTAAATTCTAAACATTACTTAGCATCAGGGAAACTGCAAAGTCACAGCACTTGTTCTTATGTAATCAATGCCTAGTAGAGATAAATTATAATATTACAGTATAGTTATAATAAAAACATACATAAAGTCCAGAATGATTTGTTATATCTGAAAGGCCAAAAATAATTCACTTAGCAGGAGATGCCTATATATGATTTTGAACCATGAATTTGAGTTCACCATGCAAACAAGGCAAAGAAAGGTATACCCACCTGGGCCCGGGCATGAAAGTAATTGAAATGAATATTCAGAACTGCTATTGCCAAGGAATATTTAAGGGTGTTGTAAAACAAATGTCAAGTTGCTGTCCAACTGGGTGTCCTTTTAACTTTAGACCCTAAGTAAGCATTAACAAAGATTTCCTAATAAAATCTTCCCTTGAAAGAACTATGTTTTTTCTCTCTTGAACTTACCCAAAATAGACTTTTGACTCTATCACTTTGCTAAAACAACATTTGCCAAGGTCACTAATAATCTTCCTGTTGCTGAACCAAAGTCAGTTTTTGATCCTTAAAAATCTGATTTACCCACAACTTTTGATATAGTGTAATTTTCTTCCTTTAGCTTCTGGACACCACAGTGTCTTGGTAGGTTGGATTATGTACCCCCAAAACACATATTCTTGAACCTAGTCTGCGTTTCTGTGGGGGTGAGTTCATTGTAAATGGGCTCTCTTGAAGATGTTATTTTAGGTAGGGCATGACCCAACTGAATGAGGGTGGGCTTTAACCTGACTGGTGGAGTCCTTTATAAGCAGAAGAAATTCAGTTGGGTCACTGACAGAGAAAGCTAAGGGGAGAAACTGGAAGTGGGAAGCATGCAGGACCCCAGAAGAGAAAGGAGAAGGTTATGGCCATGGGACAGGAAAGATAAAGAACCCAAAGATTATTGGGAGTGAGAACATTACTGCCTCTAGCCTCTGAAATTATGAGGCAATAAATTCCTATTGTTTAAGACAAAACCAATTTGTGGTGTTTGTGACTGCTGCTTGAAAAACCAAGACACCCTCCTATCTCAAAGACCCCTTTGCAGTTTCCTCATTTCCTTGCACTCCAAATGTTGGAGAGTCCCAAACCTCCATTGTTAGACCTTTTTGTTCTATTCAACTGACTTGCTAGGAGATCTTACCCAGTCTCACAATTTTAAAAAACATCAATATGCTGATGACCACCTACTAATTTCTACTTTGAACTCTGATAGGAATTTCAGCCTTAACATACCCCAAACAAAACTCCCCATCCCTCTCCCAATCTGTTCCTACTCTAATATCTCCATCCCCACTAACAGCAACTCCATCTCCCCACTGTTCAGGCCAGAAATCTTGTTACCCATGACCCCTCTCTTTCACTTAATTCTATATCCAATTGAACACCAAATCTTGTTGGCTCCTCTTTCAAAATGCAACCAGAATCTGACCCCTTCTCTACTCCACCAGTTGGCCCAAGCCACAGTCATCTCTTACCTGGAACATTTCAATAGCCTCCTCCCTGGGTCTCCCTGCTTCTGTTCTTGCTATCTTACAGTCAAAGCAATTGTTTAAAAACTTTGATCATGACTCTTTTGTTCAAATTCCTCCAATGGCTTCCACCCAAGTCAGAGTAAAATCAACATGTCTTAAAGCAGCTCAAGGCTGCCTCCCCACACCATGATCCCTGACCTCACCTCCTATCATTTTTTGCTCTCTACCCGCTCACACTACTCAGCCACAACTGGCCGAGAACTTGCCCACTTCAGAGACTTTACATTTACTCTTCTCTCCACTTCAGAATCTCTTTTCTCCTATAATCATATGGCTCACTTCTTAACTTTCTTTAGTTGTCTGTTTAAATATCAATTTTTTGGCAAAACCTTCCATGACTACTTTTTATGAAAGAGCAACTCTTCCCCCTCACTACAGCGTTGACTATTTCCCTTGCCCTGCTTTTTATTTATTATTCTGTCTACCTCCTCCAGAATATAAGTTCTTTGAGGGCCAGGACTTTGTCACTTTTGTTCAATGGAGTATACAAAGGAAATGTGTCAAGGTTTTAAGATTTGACAAAGTTTGGTGGTATTTTCTATATTTCTCTATACTTCCCTGTGTGCTTGAAATACTTTGTAATGAAAGATGCTGTTACCCAAGATGGGGAAAACCAGATAAACAGCCCCTTACCACAGTATGATATTAATGAGGCTCCATTATATTTACAAGGGCATTTCAGATGAAAAGAACTGTATTTGCATAATTGCTTATTTTGGATAACACAAGTAGTCAGAGTTAAATCATGAAGGACTTTTTAAGACATGATAAAGAGTTAGAATTTTGCCCTATAGACATGGAAGGTCATTGAATTTTAAGCAAGGGACTAAAATTATTTGATTTACAATTTAGTGAGATCATTCTTGGGGAGCAGCTTAGAGAACAGAAGGGGGTTAAAGTAAATGGAGGTAGTAAGACTAATTTGGAGGCTTTTTCAATGATCGAGGTAAGAGATAATGAGGTCCTGGACTAAGTTAGTGACAGCAGCAGTAGGGGAAAGTAGATGAATATAAAAGCATTTGGGAAATAAAATCCACAGGACTCTGGTATGCAAAGTGTGGAAGGAAGTCTTTTATGTTGTTGGAATGGATGGATAATGGTTGCAACCACTGGAATGGAGAATTCAGATTTGGGGGCAGAGGGAAAATAAAGAGTTAATACACGTTGAATTACAGCCTTAGGTGAGATGTCCAAGGGGAGGATATACTAGAGGCAGATAGATAAATAGGTCTGCAGCTCCAGGGGAAAATTCAGAACTAAAGATAAATATTGTGGTGCTCATTTAATGGATAGTTGACAATTAAAACCATGGAAGTGGATGAGATCTCTCTAGAAGGATGGAACCTTGGAATCGTTACATTAAAAGGAAGATGCCAAAGATGATACCATGAAGAAGACTGAGCAAAAACAGGTGGAGGTATAGAGGGAGAATCTGGAGATCATGGAAGGCAACTTCTGGCCGCTAAGCCTGTGGGTTTAAATCTGTCAGCACAAACCCTCTGTCCCTCCCCTGTACTGAAAATGATTGAGAACTGCACCTCCTATTGTAGGCTAATTTCTCTACCCGGCTTTAGAGGACTTCACACTTGGGTCTGTAGCCCTCCAAAAGGGCATTGGATACATTGTCAAGAAAAGAATTAAGGTAATCAATGTCCAGATCTACAAATTCCATAAGGGAAGCAGACTTGGCCCAATGGATAGGGTGTCTGCCTACCACACAGGTTCAAACCCTGGGCCTCCTTGACCCATGTGGAGCTGGTCCATGCGCAGTACTGATGCGCTCAAGGAGTGCCCTGCCACACAGGGGTGTCCCCCGCATAGGGGAGCCCCACGGCAAGGAGTGCACCCTGTAAGGAGAGTCACCCAGCACGAAAGAAAGTGCAGCCTGCCCAAGAATGGCCCTGCACACGCAGAGAGCTGATAGCAAGATGATGCAACAAAAAGAAACAGACTCCCGGTGCTGCTGATAAGGATAGAAGCAGTCACAGAAGAACACACAGCAAATGGACACAGAGAGCAGACAACTGGGGCGGGGGGAGAGAAATAAATAAAAAATAAATCTTAAAAAAAAAATTCCGTAAGAACTCATCTAAAACTGACTTGCCTGAGAATGAGCTTTGGGTCCAGGTATTTGAAAAATTCTCCTTTTCCATCTCATCTTTGTAACATGCTAACAGAATAAGTGAAGGAAGTGTTGATAAGAGACATGAGAGAGCCTGACTGGTACTGTCATGCACAAACTGATGCAAATATTATGGTGCTTGCATCTAAAAGTCCATGTATTAAAAAGAAGAGTTTAATGTGGTTGGCTTAGTTTTCATTTGCTATCTACCCAGGGAGAGAAATAATCCAGCAGCTCCAATGGAAACTTTTAGGCTATTTTCCACAGGATTTCATCAGTTGAAAAAATCACAGAATTTTCCTTGTAAATATCTTAGCGATCATCTAGTTCAGTATCCCCTCTCCCAAGTTTTATTTCATGCACTATTTATTGATTAGCTGGCATGGAAAATACCTCTATTTTAAAATTTCTATACATACAAATAAATTTGTATATAAATACCCAATGGGAAGCAGTTACTAAAGATATGCTTATTATATATTATTTATTATATTTCTTTGTTGCTTTCCCTCTTAAAGTTCTAATACAATGACATTTCCTCAGTAGACATTATTTTTAAAGCCCATTAAATACTTAATCCTTTGAAGCCCAATCACTAAGGAGCAGGGGCCGAAGTAAAGGCAAAGGATGTAAAAAGCAGTGGCCTAGGAAGAGGGTATGGGGGAATCCAGGTTCAAAGTTCAGTTCTGATCCTCTCTTGTGGTGATGCTTTGAGCATATCCAGCCTTCCCTAGCCTCAGTTTCCTTGTCTCATAAACCTCTATAAGGCCCCTTCCAGCTCTAACACTGTATGATGGCAGATGTTGAGCATCTCTTGACCACACAAGAGAAGACATATACCAGCACCTTGCCTTAACAACAGCTGCCCTACATGGCATTTCATGAAATGTGAGTTCCTTTGGGACCCTGTCTGAGTGAAACAAAAGGACCTAATGAAAGCCCAGCATCTCCTCTTGTAGTGGAGAAATTCGGATAGGCGCGGTTTCGAAGGCCAGGACACAAGAATACCGAGAAGGAAGTTGGTTTATTTCGACCGGCCGGGCTCGGCGGACTCTTGTCCTAATAAAAACCGAGCGCCGAACAGCCTTTTCCAGACCCTTTTATACAGAGGATATAGGATTAGGAAGACTAACAGTGATGGTAAACAGACCTTTGGTTAGGTTCTTCAGGTCTTAGTATCAGATAGGTTATTTCCTCCCGGTGAGTTACATATTCTCCACATCCAAGCCAGTTTGGATTAGCATATCTTCCACATCGTCTGGAGGCAGCCCTGAATACACACTCAGTCTCACATCCCTTCTGAACATTCAAAGACTGTAGGGCCTATATTACTTATTTGGCCATCTTGGAGACTACGTACTCTTGGAAATAATTTTGTTTTAATGCACAGGCTATATCACTCTAAGACTATCACCTAAAACAAGAATCAGCTCGAGCTCAATTTTGGAAGTTACATCTCTCCCAAGACTTCACTGCATGTCTGTAAACTGTAATTGTGAAATACAACTCATTCACTCAGTAAATGCTAATGTTAGGCTCTAGGGATGGAGCTGGAGGTAAGAAACTGCTAAGCTTCTCTCCTAACCTCAGGAGAGCAGAAATAACTTTACTCTGTGAGTGGTAGAGGGGAGATGTGCACAGAGGGCTGGGGAAGCCAAAGGGAGTAAATAACTCTGTGTACGTATGGAGGGACGTTCCAAGGAAGGTTGCACAGTCTTTGAGGTGGGTCTAGAAGAATGAGAGTTTGTAAGGTTGTAATGGGCAGGGAGCAAGCATTTTAGACAAAGAGAACAGTTTGGGTAAAGGAACAATGAAGGGTATTGCTATTTAAAGAAATCCTGGAAAATGTACAGAAGCTAAAATGTCAGACATAGGAATATAGTGGCCACAAATAAAAGGGATGAATTAGGTAGAAGCAGAAAGCCAAATTGTGAATGACCTTACATGCCCACCAAAGGAATCTGGAATTTCTCCTATGGGCAACAGCTGGGAGTTGAGAGTTTTCAAGCAGAGGAGAGAGACTCAGATTTATTTCCAAAAGGAAAATGTGCTACCAGCAGCATGGAAGATGGAAGAGACTGAGGAAATGCTGGTGGATGAGATGAGAGAGGAGCCTCCTGTAGGGCAGATAAACAGCTCATCCCAGTCACACCATGCTCCATTTACAGAATGGAGACTAGCTTGTGTTTACACACTCCAGTGTACTAAGTCCTTCTGATCTGATCGACAGTCAGTATATAAGTGCAGAAACACCTTCCAGGAGACATAGTGGAAATAAGCACAAACTGTAAGTCAATAGTGAAGGTCTTAAAACAGCACAATTTCATTCTAGAAATTCACAATATGCCATTGTCCCTGTTATAATCCATATCCATAGTGAAATCTCCCAGGATGGCATTAGATGCCCAGTTTTACCACCATCAACATCTCTCCGGCTGCAGGTAGAATGCCTGCTGGCCATTTATGAATGGTGGACATTGTTTTGCTAGAGAAGTGGCAGCTATTTTAAAAAGCCAGGTCTTTTTTGGATTTTTTTTCACAAAAAATAATCAAGCAAATTGCTTTTCACAGAATCACATAGGCAAACAAAAGGCTGAGGTCTGGGGCCAAGATGACAATTTAACTTAAGATTTCTAGTTTCTTCCCACAAGATTCCACTTAACAGTAATTCAACAGTGTGGTGGTGAGAGACTGCTGTAACCCTGAGAGAATAGGTCTGCAATACCAAGAGTAATGACATTTTAGATTTCTACAGCAGCCCATCCCCTCCCAGCACCCCTTGCCTCAGGATCTTCTCATGCTCTATACAAACATTCATTAAGGCTCCCTTTGTAAAACAGACAGCATTATTATTCTCATTTCTCACAATGACAAAACAAAGTAGAGGGATGTTTTTCAGGTGCCTGCCCAAGGTCAATTACAAGGGCAAAACTAGAAGCACAACTCAGTTATGTGCCCTCAACTGTTATCAGGAGGCCTTGCACTTTCAAGTGAAGCTGAAGTAACTTACCTAAAACCTAAGAAAATCACATTTTAGAATGGGAATGAGGATGTGAGCTACTGCTACCTCTTGCATATCACCTGCGTCTTCTCCGCTGAGCTCCAATTGACCTTCCCTGTAAGGATGCTATCTGATTACTACCTAAATAGATTAAAGAAATACATTCCAGACCATACCAATCCCACAAATGGTAAATGAAAGAGCCAGACCCATAAATAAATAAAGCATACCTACTCCTAATGTTGTAGAATTTAAGAGAAGTTCAATTATTTGAGTATAGAGAGGCCAGGACTCAGGAATGATTTTGAGAAGGAAAAATGGTTTATTGACGGCCTGGAACTTCTGTTTGAATCCCGAGCCCCGAACAAGATTTTCAAACATCTTTTATACAGAGAGGAAAGGCCAAATGGTCCCTTTGTTTCAGTTCTCAATAGGCTTCAATTAGCATATATCTCTTCCACATCTTAGGTAAGCTTTTAGCATGGACTCCAGATATTCTAGATAAGCTTTTAGCATATTTACTTTTTGCATTTCCCCTAAATACTTAAAGTTTATAGCCCTTGCATTGTTAAACATTTCCTGGGACTGGAGCCGCTGCCACTGTCCCTAAGGGCAGGACTGCAGCCTCTTACCGTTCCACACCCACAAGTCAAACAACTTAGTTATCTCTGAAGAGACAAAGAGCCTTCCACCCATAGCCCACATCAATACCTGAAGTTTCATCGTGATCAGTCAGTATATGTTAAGTGAATAAGTAAACTTTGCCTAAACACTTGGAGCTTCTCACTTGTCACATCCTACCCTCAGCCCAGGTGAATAAGAAGCCAGAGGGCCTAGGAGCTCCCAGACAACAGCAAGGCAAGACCATGTGCAAACTGCCCAGCCTGACACCGCACTTAGTAAGCCTGCTCGTTTGCTCTTTCCCCAGTGCCACTCACAAATCCAAAGGTACAGAGCTTGTGGTTTTTGGTGATTTTTGTTCTACTTTGCTCCTTGGCTGTCTCTCCTGCTGGTGCAGAATGCAGGTGAGCAGGTGGGCAGGAAAATTGTGCAATTCTGTTTGGATGCCAATGTTGACTATTTCTGAACTCCAACCAATCATATATCATAGATTTTTGTCAAGCTTTCTTAACCTGGGTTCCACACCAGCAGACTCTTGAGAATGGCATTTGACTGCAGGTGGTTTATTTGGGAACTGATAGTAAGAAACACCAGTAGGAGAGCTATGGAACAAGATGGGGAAGGGAGGAAACCACTAGAGGATGTGTTGATAATCATGTTATTATTGGAGGCCACTGGGGCTCAGTCTTGCAGGGGACTTCCAGGAGATGGGAGAAAAAGGTTTCAGAATTGTCCTGCTCAAGAGCTGAGGAAGCTGGGATAGTGATCCACCAACTCTTGTCACATTTGTTTGTTGGCTCCTCCTGGAGATCCAGATCCCCCAGGACTTTCAGCCTGCTGTGCAAGTGGCCAAGCAGGTTCCTGGGCATGTGTTTTATAGGAACTTTCCAGCAGGGAATGATATTCTTCCAAAAATTGGTCCATTTCAGTGAAGAAAAGACTCTAATTCAAATTCATGAATGCAACCAAAAATGGAGCCACATAGAACATAAGCTACAATTTGGCCTGAACACTAATTTCAAATTGTGGTGGCCTAAGGATTTACTTCAATTGACACAATATTGTTTTCCAGATCATTTTATTGGAACTGAGCTGTATTCTTCCTGGAAACACTCAGATTGTTCTACAGAAGGCAACTTTATCTGGGTTTAACTTTTTTTCCTCTCTACCCCCTCATTGTTTGAACTTGCTCTGTGCTGTATCTTTAGGAGGCAATAGGAATTGAACCTGGGACCTCTGATGTGGGAGAGAGGTGCCTAATCACTCGAGCCACCTCCATTCCCTGCTTTGCTCTGTCTCTCATTGTTTTTTTCTTCTTGTGTCTCTTGTTGCATCATCTTGTTGCATCAGCTTGCCATGCCTGCCCATCGTGTTAGCTCACTGTCTTGCTCATTTTCTTTAGGAGGCACCGGGAACCTCTGCTCCCTGCTTCATTGTGTCTCTCATTATGTTTTTCTTCTTGTGTCTCTTATTGTATCATCTTGTTGTGTCAGCTTGCTGCAACTGCCTATCATACCAGTTGTCTGTCTTCTTTAGGAGGTGCTGGAACTGAACCACAAACCTCCCATGTGGTAGAGGGGAGCTCATTCACCTGAGCCACATCCACTTCCCTGGGTTTAACTTTTGACAAAATTTCTTTATAGAAGTATTCTGGAAGTTTAAGAATAATGTAAATTAAAAAAAAAAAAAAAAAAAAACTACTGGGGAGAATGTGGCTCAGGTGGCCAAGCACCCACTTCCCATATGGAAGGAAGGTCCTGTACTTGTTTCCCAGTGCCTCCTGATAAAACAAAAAACAAACAACAAACAAAACAAATGAGAAAACCAACTCTGGGAAGCCTATGTGGCTCAGTGGTTGAGTGCTGGCTTCCCACATACATACAAGGTCTCAGGTTAAATCCCTGGCCCTAGAACCTCAGAAACAAAAAACAAAAAGCTAACTAACTAACTAAATAAAACTACTGGCTGTACTTAAGGGAAGTAAACATAACATGCACTTTTATAATAGTTTTACAAGAACACGAGCTATATCTCATAGCTCATGGTCAGAAAACATTTTCTTTAAAGGGCCAGATACTAAATATTTTCAGCTTTAAAGGTTATATGGTCTCTGCTGCATCTACTCAACCATGCCATTGTAGTGGGAAAGCAGCCATAAACTATACATAAGTGAATGAACATAGCTGTATTCTAATAAAAGTTTATTTATAAAGGCAGACAATAGGTTGGATTTGGTCCACCCCCTCTATAGCATTCCCCCTCACCATGCAAAAGTTTAGAAAAACAGCTATTTCTAATTTGTGCATTTTACTGTTCATGAATAAGTAGAATACTGTCTTTTCCTTGAGCAGTCATTAGACGTTCAACAAACTAGGAGTGGGATATATCAGCTAGAGATTATTGCAAGAATTCAGGCAAGAATTGAAACAGCGTTGTAACAGTGGAAGTGGTTGAAAATATTTGTATTCTGGATACATTTAATGGTAGAGGCAAAAGGGTTTGAAGAAGGATTGAATGTAGGATGTGCGAGGATAAAAGGACTTTGGCTCCAAGGATTTTGGTTTACCCAATAAATGGTAGCTATTATTATGTTTATATATATATAAAACATTCTTAGCCTGGTTTCTGTAAGCACTCAATAAAAAATTGTGTTTTGTTCACTACCTGATCCCCATACTACTGCTTCATGGATAAGATATTCTTCATTCTATGAAAAAATGTATCCCAAGGACATTGTATTTTAGGAACCTTGTTTTGTCATTTATTCTTAAGAATATACCTCATAAGGGACATCACAAGAAAAGCACACTCATTCTCCAAAAACCAGCCTCTAGTTGTGGTTTTCTTTATTTTTCTTTGATAGTCTCATCAGCTAGTAAGAGTTCTCAGAGACATAGCACTGATGAAAATCTTTGCCACAGTATGAGTTCCCTGGTGCATGGCCTCTTCTTCAGGGCTCATCAACAGTCTGCACCACTGGTAGACTCACTCAACAAAGTGACTCATAATCATTTGCATTTTGCTTTGACAGACTGATCATTAACATAAAGCCACTCTGCATGACTTTCTGAAGGACAGATGAAGCTATTCATGGGCTGTTGAGCTGTGAATTTCTTAGAGAATTCAAATTATTCTAAGTTAAGCTTCTGGGTCTTAGAGTGTCTTCTTTGGTTTAACTGTGAAAAACCAGTAGTGAGCCCTCTTAAATGACTCAATTTCAGTATATGAAAATTTAGGAGGTCTAAATAGTTAGAGTATTACTAACTCTTAACTTGCTTTGAGGCAGCCTTAAGGTCTTGGGAATCTTTGAAAATGTAACTCAAGAAAAAAAAAGAAAATGTAGTTCAGTAGGAGACATTCATTCATTTATATATTCATTCAACAAACACTTACTGAATGCCTATTGAGTTCCAGGAACTTGTCAAGATGCTGTGTATGTAGAAATAAGCAAGATGAACAATATCCTTGCTCTTACGGAGGTTCTTTCCCCAGATATATGCTTATATGAGGCTAGAACAGTCAAAAAATATCTCATCGAACAAATAATATGAGAACTATGTATATGTGCCATGAAGAATATATAATAGAGCATTGGGACAGAGAGTGCCCTATGATTGGAACCACTTTACATAAGTTGTTCTTAGCAGATAATACTTGATCTGAGCCCTGAATGAAGGCAGTTGCAGAAGATTTAGAAGAGTATGACAGGTGAAGGAAAAGCAAGTTCAAAGACCCTACGGAGGAGATGAGCTTGATGTTTATGGAGATACTGGGTACCATTTCAAACCTTTAGGCATTTTCTGAGTTACAATGACCAGTTAAAAAATCAAAAAGCTGAGCTGAGCTTTCTGCAATCTCTGAGCTAAAATATGGAACTCAAGGACAAGGTGATCAACTGTCCCAGTTTATGTGGAACTGAGGGGTTTCCTAGAATGTAGGACTTTAAATACTAAAACTGGGAATATCCCAAACAGACTGAAATAAGTTATTCAACATTTCAAGGCCCAGTAAGAGAAAGGGTCTTCTTAAACACTGTACTTTCAGCAGACTCGTGGTCATGGGGGCGGCAAAAATTGGAGCCAGGGCCTTTCAAGGAGTACTGCTCTTAGTAAACACCCAAGTATATAGCTGGGCCACCTGAGAGGCCTAGAAAGACGTGCACAGTGAAAAATAAGGCAACCCTCGCAAAGACTGAAACCATCCCTCAATTCCTGACTGGACTGAGATATGTTCCTGCCTAACTGTCTGGCAGAAACAAAACTAAATTCTTTCTGAAGGAAGATATCATAGATATCATCCAGAGTTTCAAATTATCTCTATAATTTTTCATACACTATTCCAACATCCAATAGAAAATTATGGGGCAAACTTGGAGATAAGGCCATCAAAAACAAGGAAAAAAAGCAAACAATAGAAACAAACCCAGAGGCAATCCAGATATCAGTTAACAAACAAGGACTCTGAAATAACTGTAAATATGGTGCTCAAAATTTTAAGAATTAGATAGAAAATTTTAGCAGAGAACAGGAAGCTACACCAAACGGATGTTTTAGATAAAGATAAAATAACAGAAATTTAAATCTCAATGATAAGTTTAACAGCAGATTATACAAA
The DNA here is from genome assembly GCF_030445035.2 of Dasypus novemcinctus. Lineage (NCBI taxonomy): Eukaryota > Metazoa > Chordata > Mammalia > Cingulata > Dasypodidae > Dasypus > Dasypus novemcinctus. The sequence goes on along the minus strand of NC_080683.1, from coordinate 31,055,073 downwards.
CAATAAACAGAGCTTTAGTGAACTAAATGTTGGCTTAGAGAATTTTCATGGACTGTAAAGGGTCTGAGATTTTACCCTACTTGCAACCTAACAACTTAGCCTGTTACAGTTTCATAGATGCTAGCAGACAACATGAAAGCTTGGGTCAGAGACAAAGGACTTTATTACTCAATATTTCATCAATCTCCCTTTTTCCTCCCCTGTCCCATGAGGATGGCTGTGGACATACCAGGTCTGTGGCATAGCTGAGAAACCCCCAAACTGATGGGGGCACCTAGCAAATATGTCTAATCTTTGTTTCAAAAGGAGACATTAATATCTTGGTCAGGAAGCAAAGCTGCTCTCTGTCCCAGAGGAAAACATTACCTCTACCTTCAAGGTTGTTTGCTATACAAACATACTGTAAAAAGATAGTCTGAGGTATATACTTAAAAGAAATTCATGTATATGTACACCAAAAAAAAAAAATAGGTACAAAATATTCATTCATTATAAATAATGGATAAAACTAGTAATAACTCAAATGTCTATTAAGATTAGAATGACTAAATCATGACATATTCATGCAATGTATAGTAAAGACAATGAACTAACTGTTACATGCAACAAGGACAAGTCTCACAAACATAATGCTAAATGGAAGAGCAAACCATAGCACAAAAGAGTACATACTGTACATAAAAGTTAAAGTACAGGGAAAACTAATGTATGGTGTTAAAAGTCAAAATATGTGATTACCTTTGGAGAGAAAAGGAGCTGCTAACTGACAGATGGAGGCCTTCTGGAGTACCTGTAACATTCAATTTCTTAATCTTGGTTGTGTTACATGCCTGAATTCATTTTGTAAATAGTTATACATTTACATTCTGTGTACTTTTCTGTATGTATTATATATTCAACTTAAAAAGGTATATTAAGGGAGTAGATGTGGCTCAAGTGGTTGAGTGCCTGCCTCCCAAATGGGAAGTCCCAGGTTGGTTCCCTGTGCCTCCTGAATAAACAAAAACAAACAACAAGCAAAACAGATAGGGGGGAAAAAGTCAGGGAACCTGATGTGGCTCAGTGGTTGAATGCCAGCTTCCCACATATGAGGTCCTGGGTTCAATCTCCAGCCCCTAGCACCCCAAAAAAGTATATATTAATATCACCATTTGTAACAAATGTGTAACAACAATGAAAGGTGGTGGTGGGGCGATATTCAGGAATCCTGTATGGTATGCATGATTGTTTTAACTCACAATTCTCAAACTAAAAAAAAACATTGTTATGTTGTTAAAAAAGTATATTGATAAATGAAAGGAAGAAGCACGACAAGTGGGAAACTTGAATAGTAGGAGGTTAGATAGGGAGAAAATTACCAGAAGAACAATTTAAATAGCATAAAAGCTATAATAGTTTAAATACAATACATTCTTAGTGAAACAATCAAAGGAATCAAGGAACCTAAAGGAAAAAAAAGACCATCAGGAGGAAAAAGAATCCTTAAAGAAGTTCTGAGCTGAACTGCCTTAGTGTCTAATGGCTTGCCCTGGTGTTACTGGAGGATACAGAACCAATAATACAGAACCAGAATGATAAAGCAGAAAGAATTACTTGTTCTATACCCTTGCTACCATTTCTCATCCTCATGCCGTGGCTATCCTTTTCCCAAAGTATCTGAAACCAGATAGTGGAGAAATCCAGTAATAACTCCAGAGATCCAGAATTACACTGCAAAAACAACTAGTTGGTCAAAGCAAAATTTCCAAGCCAATGTTAACTTCATATGTTTTGACTAGAGTTAACTGACATGAGTAATGCTTGATTTGATCTTCAAATAGTTAAGAGAAGGGAAATAATGCCCTGAGATGACTTAAGCAGAATTGTAGAGCTTATGGAAAGTTTGAAGATCATTAGATCACAATGGGAAAGTCTATGAATGAAAAATTTTTTCAGAACTGAAAGTTAGAAAGGAAATGACAGACATATGATTGAATAAGAGGCAAGTTGTAAAAATAGTATTCACAAACACAACATAGGGGATTCCCAGATATCCAACATCAAACCCTGTTCCCCCTTCCCCAGCAATTATCTCTTTACATGTTCATGTTATATTTGCTGCAACTAATGTACAAATTTTGAAACATAGCTATCAAACATGGTTCCATTTTGGTTTACATTATTGTTTATAATTAGACTGTACAAATTTTTTTAGTTTCCTTATGTTTTACATTATAGTTTACATTTTAGTTTATAGACTTTTATACACTTTAGATGTAAGCTGACATGTCCATCATTGCATGTCTTGTGGAGCACTTCCATTCTTAGGGGGCACTTCCATTGCCCCCTAGTTCCCTGCTTCCATCCATGCTATACCTCTCTCTCCTTCCCCTCAAGGCACACCATGACACTCAATCTTCACTACTTGAGGAACCAGATTTACAGATACTGCAACAGTGCTGAGTGCTTGACCTACTAGACTGCCCTAACTAATTGGGAACCAGCGATCGATCCTCTCGAGACACAATTTTCTCTCTTTGGGAGCATCAGATCTCCCAAGGATGTGGGTACACCTTCACACTCATTGACTGGGTCTCCACCCAATGATATAACACACTATGGACAAAATAAGCATTCACATATTCCCTAGAAGCTTGCCCCTGTACCAGCTGCCTCCCCCCTCCCCAAGCACCTTAAACATGTGATCCTTCCTTATTACATTTTCTGAAGAGTTTTCTCAACAGTATAGTATCAAACATACACCTGACATTCTCCCATATTCGACGGTTCCCCCCAACCATCCCCCCAATTCCTTGGGTCATCTGACCCGTCCTCCCAACCCTAGCCCCCCTCAAGCCTGCAAAGCCCCATCCAAAGGTATACCTATGGCCCCATCTTATCTCTTCCCTGTACAAATATTTGAGTCTTCCAAAAAGAGTCAGGAGGTCATCAGGGGGGTCGCACTTACACAGACCTCAGCAGGACCCCAGAAAAAGCCAAAGTAGATATAACCCTAGGTACTGGTTCTCCTGAAAGCTACAGAGATCCACAGGGTATATAGTCATGGCAGATGGATTTGGAGCCCTGTGCCATGTCAGAGGGCTCTACTTTGGAATTTGTGCTCCTGAGTGTGATGGAGTTGGACTCAGATGTGACTTTTCTACACATGCATCTTCTGTCACTTTTACTGAATGTGTGGTTGGCACTAGGGATGGTCCATACTCAGGAGACTTGAATCTCTGGATTGCCCATGTGCCAGCTGGGCCCTGAGTCTCAGAAGTGGTGACTCCTACTCTCTAGTTCATTGGTCTTACCCAGGTCAGCTAACAGGGAGGTGAAGATGGTCAACTACCACACTAGGGAATCAAGAGTGCCTACAACTGTAAGCAGAGGAATTGCATCCATCATCCATATGGAATCTAAGCCCCCTCTTGATCTAGAGGTGGAGTGGACATTGCCATCCCAGAGTCCACAGAATGGAGGAATAAAATATGGACTAGAGTGGACTTACTACTAAATACTACTATAAAACTATTGTGGTGAGTAATAGAAGAAATTTTAGCACTGAGGTGGAGAAAGTGGCCCCAGTAGTTGCTGAGGGGAGGGAGCGGTTAGAAGAGATGTGATGTGGGGGCATGTTTGGGATTTTGAGTTGTCCTTAATGATATTGCAGGGTCAGATGCTGGACCTTATATATCCTGCCATAAGCCACTGAATGTACTGGGGCAGAGTGTGAACTACAGGGTAAATTATTATCTGTGTAGTGCAGCAGTGCCCCGAAATGTGTTCACTGAGTGCGATGAGTGTGCTGCAATGATGAGGGAGGTTTTTGGTGTGGGAGGGGTGGGTAGTATACAGGAACCTCTTATATTTTTTAGTGCAACTTTTTTTATCTTCAAAAAATACAATTTACAAAAATGATGTGGTGGGGGTGGGGAGTGGGTTCTATGGGAACCTCTTGTGTTTCTTATTTTTTATGTTTTTTAATGTAACATTCCTTGTGATCTATTAACTTTAAAAATTTTTTAAAAATAAGTATAACTCACTAGTAATTTAAGAAACTTAAGACATCTTGTTCTATAGTTTTAAAAGTAAGGGAGAAAAGAACTTTGAACACACAATTGAATGAATATATACATTATGTAAAATTTCAAAATTTCAACTAATTCATATTTTGTGGGTAAGCAGCCTCACAAGAGAAGCCTGGGCTATGAAAATGGCCTTAGATTGACTAAGAATTCTATCACTTCTGCATTCTAAAGAAAATGAGATGAGAAACAGAAAAGTAAATACAAAGAAGCATTTGACCATAAATGCTTGGGTATATTCTGGACTCTATTTCTTTGACCTATATTTTTATCCTCATAGAAACATGACTGAATGTTTATATCTTGACTACTGTAGTTTTATATAAGTCTTCAATCAATAAGGTAAGATTTCCAACTTTGTTTATGTGGCTCTTCTGGGTTGTTTGGTGTTTCATACAGACTTTAGAATTAGCTTGTTAATATCTGGAGGAAGAAAGAAAGAAAGGAAAGAAAGGAAGAAAGAAAGAAAGGAAGGAAGAAAGAGAAAGAGAGAGAAAGAGATAGAAAGAGAAAAAGAAAGAAGGAAGGAAAAAAGGAAGAAAAGAGAGAAAGAAGTTGCAGCAATCTATAGATCAATTTAGAAGTATTGAGATCTATTATGAAGACTTCTAATCCATGAACATGGTATAGCTATAGTTCTCCACTTAGGTCCTCTTTAATTTCAGCTGTGTTTTGTAATATTCTGTGTACAGGTCTTACATATATTATATCAACTTTATTCTTAAGTATTTCATATTTTGGATGCTACTGTAAATGGTATTTTTTTTTCTATTTTCAATTGTTTGTTACTAGAACTTGCTAAACTCACTTGTCTATTCTAGTAACATTTTTTAAAATATTCATTGGATTTTCTAGATGTAGAATCATGTCATCAGTGAAGAGTTTTTTTCTTCTTTTCCAAACTGTATATCTTTCATTTCTTTAACTTACTTTATTGTACTAGCTAGGATTCCTAGTAAAATGGTGACAAGAAGTGGTAAGACTGGACATCTTTGTCTTGTTTCAGGTCTTAAAGGGGAAGTATTCAGTCTGCAGGATTTTCATAGATGTTGTTTTTCAGATTAAAGAAGTCCCTTTCTATTACCTGCTTACTGAGAGATTTTTTAAATCATGAACTGATGTTGACTTTTGTCAAATGCTTCTTGTGCTTCTATTGAGATGATCATATTTTTGCATTTTCTCTGTTAATTTGTTAATATGGTAAATAACATTAATTATTGACTGTTAAAATAATATTGCAATTCTGAGATCAATTTCACTTGCATCATGATGTATTGGCCTTTTTATATGTTGCTTGATTTTATTTGCTAATATTTCATTAAGGACCCATGCTTTTTTCTTTTGTTTTCTTGTACAAATTCTATTTCTTTAATTAGTATTGACTATTCAGATGCCCTACTTCTGTCAGGTTTGGTCTTTTGTATCTTTCAAAGAATTTGCCCTTTTCATCTTGGTCAGAGATTGGCAAACTATATCCCATAGGTCAAATTTGGCTGGTTTGGACCAAATTTGGCCACAGGCCACAACCATTTGCTATGAATGTCTATGCCTGTTTTTGCACTATAAATTTAGCATTTGTGACAGAGACCATAGGGTTCACAAAGCTGAAAATAGTGACTATATTGGTGTGTGCTGCTAAAATAGGCTTAAAGAGGAAATACAAGAATGGAATTTGGGGGATGAGTTATTGTCCCAGTTAAGTGGCAGAAATCTGCCATCAGCTTTTCTTATTAACTTTGTTGTCTTGAACAGTGGATAACACACTCAAAAATACAGTTTTACATTACACAAGTGTAAGGTCACCTAGAGGCATTATGAATTCCCTTTCACCTTGGTGATTTTCACATCCTGTAACTCTAGTATGGATAGAAGCTCTCTGTAACCCTGGCCATTATCTTATTAATATTTTAATGTACAGGTATGAGTTATTAGAAGATGGGTATGGATTTATGTGGTATAGTCAGTGCCAAGAAATTGGTTATGCCCAAAGCTTCTAGCGTTTTAACAGTGCTAATGATGGGACATCCAGCATAATAGAACAGGGGCATGGGTGGGACACCAAAAGAGAAAAACCTAAACTTCCCTCTTTGATCTCTATGATTAGCAACACAGATAACTTCTAATGTGAGCTAGGTTGTTGTGGTCGAGGGAGGGGGTTTAAATTGAGATGATAAGGGAGGTGCCATGTTGCAGAAAAAAGAATAAAAGTGTACTCTTCTCACCAAAGTATGAGATGAGAGTTGACTACTCTCAAGAACCTAGTGGGTAACACAAGGCATATAAGATTTCCCTTGACTTTGTGTGCCAGTTCTGATTATACTTTTTCCAAATTATTCCATCATTCCAAGGTAGTCACAGTTGGGAGTAATTCTGGTAGTAGAAGCTTCTTATAATTCTGAGGGTCTGTGGTTGGTTTTATCTGAAGAGTAAGAATTCTGGAAATTTGATGCTGTGGGACTAACTTTTTTTTTTTTAAAGATTTATTTTTATTTTTATTTTAATTGCCCTCCCCTCCCCCGGTTGTCTGTTTTCTGTGTCTTTTTGCTGCGTCTTGTTTCTTGTTTCTTTGTCCGCTTCTGTTGTCGTCAGCGGTACGGGAAGTGTGGGCGGCGCCATTCCTCGGCAGGCTGCTCCCTCCCTTGCGCTGGGCGGCTCTCCTTATGGGTGCACTCCTTGCGCGTGGGGCTCCCCTACGCAGGGGACACCCCTGTGTGGCAGGGCACTCCTTGCGCGCATCAGCACTGCGCATGGGCCAGCTCCACATGGGTCAAGGAGGCCCGGGGCTTGAACCGCGGGCCTCCCATGTGGTAGACGGACACCCTAACCACCGGGCCAAAGTCCGTTTCCCTGTGGGACTAACTTAAAACATAATTCTTAATCTTAAATACAACAAATGTTCTAGTATTGTTATTTCTGAGCATTATTTTGGATAAACCTTACTTACAACAAAATTTAATAAAACCCCTCAATGATAATAATAGCTAACAATTTTTTAGTGCTTACCATGTGTCAGATCATATGCAATGCATCTTAAACCAATTATCTCCTTTGACCTCACTACAATCCAAATGCAGGTAATATTACTACCCCAATTTAAAAATGAGAACATTGAAGCAGGAGAGTTAATTAACTTATCAAAGATAATACAATATACTTGGTCTATTTGGGTCCTGCAGTTTGGGTTGCTCAGCTATGGGGGCTGGTCCTAAAGCCCTCAGTGTGAAAACTGATGATGGAAAAGAAAGAAAATAGTTCAGGGAGTCACAGTAACTGACTTGATTAGAGAGCTTTTGCTTTAGCTCAGGGCAGGCAATCTCCCAGCGTCTCATTTCCCTTTTTAGGGAAAATGCAGATGATTACTATTCCAGAAGTGCCATGATAGGACCTGACCTGATCTGACAAAGTAAATTTTAAGTGCTTGGAGATTATCATCATTTTCTTCAGGAATCATGTGTAAGACCACTAAACTGTAACAACCCTAAGAGAGGAAATTTTAGGACACTGTCTACATACTGAAGTAAGCCTTAAACTCAGGTTTCCTGGGTTTTTCCTTTGTTAGGACAAACAGCACTTTGTGGTACCATTTCAGCAAATTTTGATAGCACATAGTGAAATAAATAAAAAACACTTGACTCTCATGTTTCCAATTAACGATCTACCCTGGGTATCCACAAAGGTTTCAAAGGTGTGGCAGTCAAGGGATAGATCCACTGACATTTTTCTGCTTTGGTAAACTTTGTTTGATGTTTTCTTTTCTACCTACAGTATAGTATAGTGTTCACAGGAAGATCATTCTAGGTAGGAAGGGACCTTTAGAATGGATGCCACTCAAAGAAGGAGGGCCCCGTGTGTAATATTTGTTGGAAGCATTGATAACTAAATAACAATATCTAACATTTATTGAATGTCACCATATTCCAGGCAGTGTTTTAAATGCTTTAGATGGAATTGCATGTAATAAAATGACCTTTAAATTAAATACAATTCTTATTTTTTGTATTTGAGGTTTCTTTTATATAATTATTTTAAAAAGCTAAATTTTTGTAGTGATTTACTAAGTAATAGAAATAAAATAATGTGTAAAGTTTGGATCAGAGTGGATTCTAAATAAAAGCTACACAAATGGCCAATGGCAAAAATTGTAGGCTAAGCATAATGTGTGTCTTCATGATCTAATCAAATTTGCTCAAAGCAATTTATCTCCTATGATTTTTTATTTTTATTTTTAATGAAGTATATATTCATACATGAACACACATAAACAATAAGTATATAGTAAAGATTGCGATCTTACAAAATAAATATACATAACTTCACACAAGGGTCTCATACATCAGCCCTCCACCAATTCTTTGCATTGGTGTGAAACATTTGTTACAAACTTGTAAGAGCATCATCAAAATATTACTACCAACTATATTCCTTATCTTACATTTGGTGTATTTTTCCCCCAACCCATACTATTTTTTTAAATAAAAATAAATATTTTTAAAATAAAATTTTGTTAAGGTATTGTGAACTTACAAAACAATAATACAGATGTGTAGATTTCCCATACAACTCCACACCCTGGTGGAACATTTGTTACAGATTATGAGGTAATATCATCAGACTATTACCACCAATCATGGTCCAATGCATACATTTGGCACACTTTTTCCATACACCTCCATTATCAACGTAGTACAGCTTGGCATTGATACAAGAATATTATAGTATTGCTGTTAACCACAGTCTATAGGTCACATGAATTGTAGTTTTCCCATGTTTCTCCATATTCCCATCACCCTGAAATAGTGATGTTCATCTGCTCTAGCTCACAGGACTCTCTTGCATTTGTACCCTTAATCACAATTCTCAACTGCCTCTGGGTTCACTGTGTTATTCAGTCCCTAGATTATTCTTTAGCTTTCTTTCTATTGACATTTACTACCCCAGACTACTTTTTCAGTCACAATTCTATTTATAAACCAGTTGTTATTCACTATAATGTGTTACTATCAACTCTATCCATCTCCACACTTTTACAATCAAGTTAACTAAAACAGATGGCCCTTCTTTGGAGCTGGTGTTTCTGCGTGATGAAACTGGATTCAGATGGAATCTCTTTTCATTAGACTTTCATGCTACTTTACTGGAATTGTAGTTGGTGTTGGGGTTTAAGATATATTTAGGGGATTTGAATCTCTGGACTGACAATATGATAGCCAGGCCCTGAGCCTCAACAGACTTCAGCTCCTACAATCTGATTTATTGGACTCACCTCACTCAGCTAAGATGGAGTTGAAGAAGGACAACCACCACATCATGGAGCCTAGAGTGCCTACAACTGAAAGCAGGAGGATTGCATCCAGTATCCATGTGGAATCTGAGCCTCCTCTTGACATAGAGATGCCACAGACATAACCAATCCAAGGTCCACAGAGAAAAGGTGGCATTGGAGTGGAGTGGGAAAAGTGGACATGGTGGCTGATATGGGTATGGGGAATGGCAGGAAGAGATGAGATGTAGAGGCACCTTTGGGACTTAGAGTTGCCCTGGATGGTGCTGCAGGGGCAATCACCGGACATTGTAAATCCTCCCAGGGCCCACTGGATGGAATGTGGGAGAGTATGGGCCATGATGTGGACCATTGACCATGAGGTGCAGAGATGCCCAGAGATGTACTTACCAAATGCAATGGATGTATCATGATGATGGTAGTGAGTGTTACTGGGGGGGGGGGGAGTGGTAGGGTGGGGGTAGTAGGGTTGAATGGGACCTCATATTGTTTTTTTAATGTAATATTTTTACAAAATCAATTTAAAAAAAAAAAAGAAAGTATAGGGGATTCCCATATACCCCACTCCTTCCCTCTTCCACATCCTCCCCTATTAATAACATCTAACATTTGTCTAGTATGTTTGTTACTATTAATAAATAACTTCAATGCATTGCTACTGCATCAGTCAGCCAATTGGCTGCTGATGCAAAATACCAGCAAAAAAACAAAAAAACAAAAAAAAACTACTACATACATTAAGCATCCATAGTTCTTCTCAACCCTTTTCTTATCTGCTAATAACTTATACTCTAGGTTTTAATTCCATGTGTTTATTATTTGTATTTAGTTCATGTTAATGAGACCATGCAATATTTGTCCTTTTGTGTCTGCCTTACTTCACTTAGTATAATGTCTTCAAGGCTCATCCATGTTATCACATATGTCCCAATTTCATTTCTTCTTACTGCAGCATAGTATTCCATCATACGTATATACCACACTTTGTTTATCCATTCATTGGTGGATGGACACTTGGGTTGTTTCCATCTTTCGGCAATTGTGAACAATGCTGCTATGAACATTGGTGTGCGGATGTCTGTTCCTGTCATAGTTTTTAGTTCTTCTGGATATATTCCTAGTAGAGGAATTGCTGGATCATATGGCAGTTCTATCTTTAGCTTCCTGAGGAACTGCCAAACTGTCTTCCATAGAAGGTGAACCATTTTACACTCCCACCAACAGTGAAGGAGTGTTCCTATTTCTCCACATCCTCTCCAGCACTTATTGTTGCCCATTTTTTAAATAATGACCATTCTATGTGGTATTAGATGATATCTCATGTTGTTTTAATTTGCGTTTCCCTAATAGCTAGTGATATGGAACATTTTTTTCATGTGTTTTTGGACATTTGTATTACCTCTTTGGAGAAATGTCTATTTAAATCTTTTGCCCACTTTTAAATTGGATTGCTTGCTCTTTTATTGTTGAGTTGTATGATCTCTTTATATAGAATGGAAATAAACCCTTATCGGATAAGTGGTTTCCAAATATTTTCTCCCATTGCCTGGGATGTCTTTTCACCTTCTTGATGAAGTCCTTTGAATCACAGAAATGTTTAGTTTGAGGAGGTCCCATTTATACATGTTTTCTTTTGTTGCTCATGCTTTTGGCATAAGATTTAAGAATCCACCATCTACCATCAGGTCTTGAAGATGTTTCCCTACATTTTCTTCTAGGAGCTTTATTGTACTTCCTTTTATATTTAGGTCTTTGATCCATTTTGAGGTAATTTTTGTATAAGATATGAGATAGGGGTCTTCTTTCTCTTTTTTTGGCTATGGATATCCAGTTCTCCCAAAACCATTTGTTGAATAAACTGTTCTGCCCCAACTGGGAGGGCTTGACAAGCCTGTCAAAAGTCACTTGGCTATAGATGCGAGGGCCTCTTTCTGAACCATCAATTTGGTTCTATTGGTCTATGTGTCTATCTTTATGCCAATACAATGCTGTTTTTACCACCATAGCTAGGTAATATGATTTAAAGTCTGGAAGTGAGAGTCCTCCAATTTCACTTTTCCTTAAGATGTTTCTGGCTATTTGGGGCCTCTTACCCTTCCAAGATAAATTTGATAATTGTGGTTTCCATTTGCTTAAAAAATGCTGGTGGAATTTTATTGGGATTGCATTGAATCTGCATATCAATTTGGGTATAACTGACATCTTAATGATATTTAGTCTTCCAATCCATGAGCATGGAATGTTCTTCCAATTATTTAGAACTTTTTAAAATTTCTTTTAGCAATGCATTATAGTTTTCTGAATACAAGTACTTTGCATCCTTGGTTAAGTTTATTCCTAAATGTTTGACTCTTTTAGTTGCTAGTGTAAATGGAAACTTTTTTTCCTGACTTCCTCCTCAGATTGTGTATTATTAGTGTATAGAAACACCACTGATTTTTCATATTGATGGTGTATCCTGACACTCTAATGAAATCATTTATTAGCTCTAGCAGCTTTGTTGTAGATTTTTCAGGATTTTCTAGATATACAATCATATTACCTGCAAATAGTGAAAGTTTTAATTCTTCCTTTCCAATTTGGATGTCTTTTATTTCTTTTTCTTACCTGACTGCTCTGCTAGAACCTCTAGCACTATACTGAACAGTGGTGACAGTGGGCATCCTTGTCTTGTCCCTGATCTCAATGGGAAAACTTTTAGTTTTTCACCATTGAGTACAATGTTAGCTTGTGTTTTCATATATGGCCTTTATCATGTTGAGAAAATTTCCTTCAATTCCTATTTTTTTGTAGTATTTTATTAAGAAAGGATGCTCTTTTTGTCAAATGCCTTTTCTGCATCAATTGATAAGATCATGTGATTTTTCTTCTTTGATTTATTAATGTGGTGTATTATACTGGTTGATTTTCTGTGTTCAACCAGCCTTGCATGCCTGGCATAAAACCTACTTGATCAGGACGGATAATTCTTTTAATGTGTTGTTGGATTCAATTAGCAAGTATTTTATTGAGCATTTTTGCATCTGTATTCATAAGAGAAATGGGTCTGTAATTTTCTTTTTTTTGTAATATCTTGATCTAGCTTTGGTATTAGGGTGATATTGGCTTCATAGAATGTGTTGGGCAGTGTTCCTTCTTGTTGAATTTTTTGGAAGAGCTTGAGTAATATTGGTATTAAATCTTCTTTGAAAGCTAGGTAGAACTCACCTGTGAAACCACCTGGTCTTGGGCTTTTCATTTTGGGAGCTATTTGATGACTGTTTCAATCTCCTTACTTGTGATTGGTTTGTTGAGGTCTTCAATTTCTTCTGGTGTCAGGGTAGGTTGTTTGTACATTCCTAGGAATTTTTCCACTTTATCTACATTGTCTAGTTTTTTAGCATAAAGCTATTCATAGTATCCTCTTATGAAATCCCTTATTACTGTGAGGTCAGTAGTAAGGTTCCCCTTTTCATTTTTTATTTCATTTATTTGCATCTTCTCTCTTTTTTTCTTAGTCTAGCTAAGGGTTTGTCAATTTTGTCAACTTCTCGAAGAACCAACTTTTGGTTTTGTTAAGTTTCCTATTGTTTTTTTGTTCTCAATTTCATTTATTTCTGCTCTGATCTTTGTTATTTCATTCCTTCTACTTTGTGCAGGATTACCTTGCCATTCTTTTTCTAGTTCCTCCATTTGTGTAGTTAGGTCATTGATTTTAGCTCTTTGTTCTTTTTTAATGTAAGCATTGAGGGTTATATTTTCCTCTCAACACTGCCTTCACAGCATCCAATAGGTTCTGATATGTTGTATTCTCATTGCCATTTGTCTCAAGATATTTATCGATTTCCCTTGAAATTTCTTATTTGACCCACTGATTATTTAAGAGTGTTGCTTAATATCCATATATAGGTGAATTTTCCCTTTATTTGCCACTTGTTGATTTCCAGCTTTACTCCATTATGATAAGAGAAAGTGCTTTGCATAATTTCAATTTTGTTAAATTTATTGACATCTGCTTTGTGTCCCAACATACGGTCTATCCTGGAGAAAGATCCATGAGCCCTTGAAAAGAATATATTCTGCTGTTTTGGGGTGCAATGTTCTGTATATATCTATTGGGTTTAGTCCATTTATCATATTATTCAAGCTCTCTGTTTCTTTATTGACTCTCTGCCCAGATGTTCTATCCAATGCTAAGAGTGGTGTATTAAAGTCTCCAACTATTATTGTAGAGATGTCTATTTCTCCCTTCATTTTTGCCAGTGTTTGTCTCATGTATCTTGGGGCACCCTGGTTAGGTTCATATATATTTATGATTGTTATTTCTTCCTGGTGAATCACCCCTTTTATTAATATGTAATGTCCTTCCTTGTTTCTAATAACAGTTTTGCTTTTAAAGTCCGTATCATATGATATAAGTATAGGTAACCCAGCTTTTTTTTGGTTATTGCATGCATGGAATATATTTTTCCAACCTTTCACTTTGATAACCTTGGATCTAAGGTGAGTCTCTTGCAGACAACATATAGGTGGCTTATATTTTCTTATCCATTCTGCCAGTGTTTTTTTTTTTTTTTTGATTGGGGATTTTAATCCATTAACATTCAATGTTATTACTGTAAAGACAGTTCTTATTTCATCCATTTTGATCTTTGCATTTTGTCTGTCATTTTATATTTGACACTTTTAGTTACTGTATCTGATACAGTTTTCATTTCTAGACTCCTTCCCAGGCCCCTCTCTCCTGTCTTTTCTTTTCAGGAAATACTAACACAAGCCCTTTAGTATTTCTTGCAAAGCTAGTCTTTTTGTTATAAGCTCTCTCAGTTTCTGTTTATCTGTAAATATTCTAAACTCACTCTCATTTTTAAAAGATAATCTTGCTGGGTATAAAATCCTTGGTGGTAGTTTTTCTCCTGTAGTATCTTAAGTACATCATAACACTGCCTTCTTGCCTCCATGGTTTCTGATGAGAAATCAGCTCTTAATCTTGTTGGGTATCCCTTATATGTTATGCATTGCTTTTCTCTTGCTGCTCTCAGAATTCTCTCTTTGTCTCTGGCATTTGACATTCTGATTAGTATGTGTCTCGGAGTTGGTCTATTTGGATTTATTCAGATGGAAGTACATTGTGCTTCTTGGACATGGATATGCATGTCCTTCAATAGGGATGGGAAATTTTCCACCATTATTTCTTCAAATATTCTTTCTGCCCCTTATCTCTTCTCTTCTCCTTCTGGGACACCCATGACATGTATGTTTGCCCATCTCTTGCTGTCATTAATTCCGAGACTCTGTTCAATTTTTCCCATACTTTTCTTCATCTGTTCTTTTCTTTGTTCACTTTCGGAGGCCATGTCTTTTAATTCACTGATCCTTTCTTCTGCTTCCTCAAATCTGCTGTTATATGCCTCCAGTGTGTTTTTAATTTCATCTATTGCACCTTTCATTCCCACAATTCTGCTGTTTTCCTATGTATGCTTTCAAATTCTTCTTTGTGCTCATTCAATGACTTCTTAATATCCTTAATCTCTTTAGCCATCTCAGTGAATTAAGGAGATTTGTTTGAACATCTAAGATTAGTTGTCTCAACTCTTTTATGTCATCTACAGGCTTATCTTGTCCCTTTAATTGGGCCATCTCTTCCTGTTTCTTGGTATGGATTGTAATTTTATGATGGCTTTTCCACATCTGGCTTGCCAGATGTATTTATTCTGGGAGCTGGTTCTCCCTTTATTTTAGGAATTTCTTATCTTTTCTTCCTTGCTCATTCTGTAGTAGGAGCCAAGGATGTAGTTGGTGCTGTAAGCTACAGAGGTTGAAGCTACCCATGTTGCCCCAGGAAGTGATGAAGTTACTCCCACCTTTCTCCTCTGTCAGGGGTAGGGACAAAGCTGTAACCGAGTATAATAATCCCAGTTGGGCACAAGACTGTCTGTAGTCACCCGGAGACACTGATGAAGCTTCACACCCTTTGCTTCCCAACCTTAGGCAGGGATGGAGGTATAGTTTTGGTCAGCAATCTATGCTCTGTGGGTCCAAAATGACCACAGTTGCTCAGGTAAACTGAGGTATCACCAGACCCTCTCCCTGCCAGGGGTCGGAATGGGCCCTCTGGAGTGCCCAACAATCTAATCTCTGTGGGCCAAATATGCTGCAGTTGCCCTGAGAGGCTTAGGGAGTACTGTCCCTTCTGCCCTTTAGGGAGTGGGAACAGAACCACAAATGTTTAACAGTTCAATCCTGAAGGCTGAAAGTACCCACCATTGCCAAGAGAGGCTGAGATAGCATCAGCTCCCTCCTATCCTACTGGGTGGTAGAAGTGGTTCTATGGGTGCTCAACAAACAGTTTAGTCCCTTTAGGCCAAGAACACCTGCTGTTGCCTGGAGAGGTTGAGGAAACACCAGCCCCCTTTTATCCTCTTAAGGCAGGGGGTTGGATCCACAGGCACTTGACAGTTCAGTCCCTGTTTACTGAAAGTACCCACCACTGTCCAGAGAGACTGTGGAGATACCAAACCCCTCCTATCCTATTGGGGGTGGAGGTGGTTTCATAGGCATCCAATAGTCCAGTTCATGCAGGCTAAGGTCTGCTGTCACCCAAAAATGCTGTGGGAAGACCAGCCCCCTTCTTTCCTATTGTGGTTGAGGTTGCACCCACAAGTACCCACCAGACCAGGCTGTGTCGGCTAAAAGCACCTGCAGTTACCCAAAAGGCTGGGCAAACACAGTCTGTCTGTTGTCCTATTGGGGATGGAGGTGGAGTCACAGGGGCCCAACAGTCAGACTTATGCAGCCCAAAACTGTTGCTCTCAGAGGTATAGGCAACATCAGCCCCCTCCTAGTCTGTGGCGGGACAGAGGTGGAGATGGGCTCAAAGGCACTCAACAAATCTGCATGGGCTGAAAACTCCTGCCATTGCCTGGAGAGGCTGAGGATACCCAACTCCTCTCTTATTCTCTTAGGGTGCAGGGATGCAACCCCAGGTGTCTTAGTATTTAGCCCCTGCTAGTGGAGAGCACTTGCAGTTGCCTGGAAAGCCTGGTGCAGGTCCCACCAGCTACATCTCTGCTGGAGGTGGGGTTGGAGCCTAGGCTAGGGCTGCAGTCCAATCCTGGTGGAAAGAAGCCTGTCCCTAACTTCACTGAATTTCAGTCAGCCCGGCTTCCTCTCATGCTGGGGGACGGAGTCAAAATGGCAGCTACCAGACTTTCCCGCTTGAACACGCTCAGACTCCAGCTGTCTCTAAGATTGTACCTTAGCCTGCCAAGTCCACTAATCAGTAGCTGAGGTGAGTGGGTATCTGTCTCTTCCTCCACTGTTTATGGGAAATGGAGCTTCCAACTCCAGCCATGGAATAGCTTCTGAGGTGGCTTGTGCCCCTAACGTAGGATGGACACCAGCTTCTGCGGCATGGCTTGCAGCTTCCCAGAGAGGTTGTGCAGGTCTCCCCAGCTTCCTCCCTGCCGGAGGTAGGACTGGGGTTTAGGCTAGACCTGCAGTCCAACCTGGGTGGAAAGAAGCCAGTCATAAGCAGTATAATTTTCAGTCAGTGCCACTTCCCCTCGTGCCCAGGGTGGAGTCAGAATGGCAGCCACTGGCTTCCCTCTGACCTGGACAAGTTCAAAGTTTAGTTGTTCCTAGGATTCTACTTCAGCCCACTGAATCCACTAATCAGTAGCTGAAGCTGGTGCCACACCATGTTTTCCTTCCGTTTTTATTGGGGGAAATGGAACTTCCAACTCCAACCACGAAATACCTCCCAAGATGGCTTGCACGCCACGGGTACCAACCTCCACGGCATGGAGAGCTTTACTCATGATTCCTTTGTGCAGATGGGTAGTCTCCTCCTTCCACACTGCCAAGGATGTTGCAGGATACTCCTCTGGTCTCCTGGGTCCTCCAAAGTTACCTTAGGTAGCTCTGGGTGAATACCAACTGCTTGTTTCACGATCCGACTCCAGGAGCTCCTTACTCTGACGCCATCTTGGCTCCACTGCTGTTGTTTTTTAATTAATTATTTTTATTTTTAAGGAAGCTTTAGATTACATAAATGTTAAAGAAAAAAAATTTAGGGGATTCCCATATGCTCCACTCCCTTCCCCTCCCACATTTTCCTATATTAACAACATACTTCATTAGTGTGGTACATTTGTTACAATTGATGAACACATATTGAAACATTGCTTCTAACCATGGAACATTATAGTTTACACTCTGTCCTGCACAATTTTGAAGGTTATGACAAATTATATAATGACCTATATCCATCATTGCAATGTCATGCATGACAATTCCAATGTCCTGAAAATGTCTCCATATTACACTTATTCTTTCCTCTTCCTTTCCTCAGAATCTCTGATGGCCACTGTCTTTATATCAATGACAAAATTACTTCCATTGCTAGAATAATAATAAGTCTATAGTAGAATAATAGTAAGTCTACTTTAGTCTATTGTTCATTCCCCAATCTTGAGGATTTGTGGATGGGGATGCCACTCTGCTTCTAATTGAAAGGGGCCTTAGATCCTATTGGGAAGATGGATGGAACTATCTTGCTTGCAGTTGCAGACACTCTCTGTTCCTTGGAATGCATGTTGTCCATAATTATCTCCTTGTTAGTTGTCCTGGGTGAGTCCATTGAACTAGAGAGTAGGTGCTGCAACTCAGCTGAGATTCAGGGCTCGACTGGCACATAGATGAACCAAAGATTTAAATCAAGGACATATAATTTATAAAGTATAGTGCTAATTACAGGTTCAAATAAAAGGGGCAGAAGAGCCATGTGTAGGAAAACTAAAGATGAGTCTGACTCTGTCACACTGGGGAGAATAAATTCCAAAGTAAGGCCCACTGGCAGGGTGCTGAATTCCTCAGCTCTCTGCACTACTTATAGTGTCTCTAGAGCTCCCAAGAGTCCCACTATTTGAGGCACTGTTTACTGTGGCAGTCAATGAGATCCTGCTGAGACATGCAAAAGCATAACCTCTGGAATGACCAACTGACTCACTTTGAAATCACTTAGCCATAAAAACTCATTTGTACTTACCATTTTCCTCTTTTGGTCAAGGTCTTTTTCCAGATGCATGACAAGTTAGCACTTGGTAATAATCCTTTGGTGCCAGGGGGGCTTATTCCTGGGAGTCATGACCCATGCCAGAGGGAAGGTAGTGCATTTATTTGCCACATTTGGCTTAGAGAGAGGCCACATTTGAGCAACAAGGAGGCTTTTAGGAAGTAACTCTTACGCATATATAATTGTAGGTTAAATTTCAGTTTGACAAGAAAAGGTTCACAAATACAATCATCAATACCAAGGGCATAATGGTCTGTCTTTCTTTACTAGGCATTGCCTTGTACACAGGAGATTGTTGCTCTTCTATTAGAGAATGTAGTAGAATTCCCATGGATGGGAATTCTATATTCTTTTGGTTATTGGGTCAATCTCCACCCACCAAGACAATGCCCCATGAACTCTCGAACATATTCATATGTCTTAGAGGCATGTCCCAGGTGAACCCTTCTCCATGCATCCCCCCATCACTGACACCCCACACCAGTAATCCACTGCCACTATTGTGACACTTCTTTGATCCAAAACCTGTCCAGAAATGAAGCCAATAACTAAATTAAATTCATAAGAAAATGAAATAATTTTAAATAAATAAAATACAAAAAATTTAAGTAAAATTGAAATAATAAAAAAATTAGACAAGACCTGTTGTCTTGCATGCACAGTGACATTTTCTTCCATATATTCCCTCAATGTCTTTTTAAATTTATTTTATCTTCAAAGACACTTTAGGTTACAGGAAAGTCACATAGAGAACACAGGGGATTCCCATATATCCAATGTCCACCTCCTTTCCCCCTCTCTGTTATAAATAACATTTTACATGCCAATGTTGCATCTGTTACAATTGATGGAGAAATATTGAAGCGTTGCTACTAATCATGGTCAGTGGTTTACATTATGGTTTACATTTTGGACCAAACATTTTTATAGGTTTTGATGACGTTTAAAATGGCCTGTATCCATTATTTTTTTTAAAGATTTATTTTTCATTTATTTCTCTCCCCTTCCTCCCCCTCCCCTCCCAGTTGTCTGCTCTCTGTGTCCATTCGCTGTGTGTTCTTCTGTGACCACTTCAATCCTTATCAGCAGCACTGGGAATCTGTTTCTTTTTGTTGCATCATCTTGCTGTGTCAGCTTTCCATGTGTGCAATGCCATGCTTGGGCAGGCTGCACTTTCTTTCGCACTGGGCGGCTCTCCTTACGGGGTGCACTCCTTGTGCGTGGGGCTCCCCTACGCGGGGGACACCCTGCATGGCACAGCACTCCTTGCATGCATCAGCACTGTGCATGGGCCAGCTCCACATGGGTCAAGGAGGCCCAGGGCTTGAACCACGGACCTTCCATGTGGTAGGCAGATGCCCTAACTATTGGGCCAAGCCCACTTCCCTGTATCCATTATTGCAATACCATGCAGAACAATCTAATGTCCTAAAAATGCCCTGTGTTCCATCTAGTCTATTCTTCCCTCTCCCTCCCCTCAGAACCTATGGTAAACACTAAGGTTTAATTTTTTAAGAACAAGATTCATAGTTACTTGCAATGATACTGAGGGCTTGACATATTGGTCTGTTTTATTAGGTACTGTCTATGTACTTGAGAGATTCTTGTCTCTCTAAATGAGAACACAGCAGGACTCCCCAGAATTAGAGTTTAATATTTTCTTGTTTGTTGTGTGGGTCTCCACCACTGATATAACACACTATGACAAGATAAACACTTACATATTCCATAGAAGCCTGACCCAGATGTACCCTGTCCCATTACCATCCCCACATCTGACATCCTGCACCCTCCCCTTCCATATATATGCCAAAAGAAGATTCCTAACATTGTAGTTTTAACCACCGACCTGCAAATCCACAGAATTCACCTGCTCCTTCCCCCAACCCTCCATCCTTCCACAGATAGTCCAAACCAAGTCCTCACCTTACTCCCCCTCACAGAACAGCATTGACAAACCCAATCACATCATTGCACCACTGTCACACCCATCCACTGCACAACTATACCCTCCCACCTTATCATAGATTTTGCTCATATGGGCACCGACCCACCACCTTCTACTCCCTTTCTGTCTCCTGTAAACCTATCTTCCAAACTCTAGCTCTGTGAGTCTGCTCAATTTGTTTAATTCATATCAGTGTGGTCATATAATATTTATCCTTCAGTGCCTGGCTTACTTCACACAAAACGATCTTCAAGATTTATCCATGTTATCCTGTATATTAATACTTTATTCCTTCTTAAGCCTGAGTAATATTCCATTGCATGTATACACCACAATTTGCCTATCCGTTCATCTGTCGATGGACATTTGGGTTCCTCCCACCTTTTGGTAATAGTGAATAATGTTTCTATGAACATTGGTGTGCATGTATCTGTTCATGTCCTTGCTTTCAATTCTTCGGGGTATGTACCCAGAAGTGAGATTGCTGGATTATATGACAGTTCTATAATTAGCTTCCTGAGGAACCAACAAAATGTCCTCTACCATGGCTGCACCACTCTACATTCCCACCAGCAGTGGATAAGGGTTCCCATTCCTCCACATTATCTCCAACACCTGTAGTCCCATTTTTTTTTAATAGCCTCCAGTCTAATGGGTATAAGATGATATCTCATTGAGGTTTTGATTTGCATTTCCCTAATAGCTAGTGATGTTGAGCATATTTTCATGAGCTTTTTAGTCATTGTATTTCTTCTTTGGAGAAGTATCCATTCAAATCACTTGCCCATTTTTAAAATGGGTTCTTTGTCTTTTTGTTTTTGAGGTGTAGGATTTCTTTATATATGTTGGATATTAGGCCCCTATTGGATATATGGTTACCAAACATTTTCTCCCATTGAGTATGCTGCCTTTTCATTTTCTTGATAAACTCCTCTGAAGCACAAAAGGTTTTAATTGTGAGGAAGACCCATTTGTCAATTTTTTCTTTTGTTTCTTGTGCTTGGGTATGAGGTATATGAAACCATTTCCTACTATAAGGTTTTGTGTTTCCCTACATTATCTTCCAGGAGCTTTATGGTCCTATATGATACCTGATACATTTTGTGTTAATTTTTATATAGAGCATGAGATGGTGATCATATTTAATTCTTTTGGATATAGATATCCAGTTCCCCAAGCACCATTTGTTGAACTCTCCCAGCTGAGTGGTTTCAGTGGCCTTGTTGAATACTAGTTGACTGTATATATGAGAATTTATATCAGAACACTCAGGTTTGTTCCACTGGTCAGTATGTCTACCCTTGTGCCAATACCATGCAGTTTTGACCATGGTAGCATTGTAGTAGGTTTTTAAAATCAATTTTATTGATGCATATTAATATTAATAAAGCATACAATTCATCCAAGATGTACAATCAATGGTATTTGCTATAATCATATAGTTGTGCATTCATCACTTAAATCATTAGAGCATTTTCACTATTTCAATAATAATAATAAACCAAAAAAACCAGACAAACAAGAAAATTCCTCACTTCTCAATCTCTCTATTCTTCCCCCACTGTACATAGCTGCTGTTACTGGCTATTCTATCCAAATGTAGTATTTTTAAAGTCAGGTAGTGTGATTCCTCCAATTTCATTTTCCTTTTTCAATATGTCTTTGGCTATCCAAGGTCCCTTGGTCTTCCAAATATTTTCATAATTATCTTTTCCACTTTAGTAAAAAAATTTATTGTAATTTTTATTGGGATTGCACTAAATCTATAAATTAGTTTGGGTATGATAGACATTTTAATCTTGTTAGTCTTCCTGTCCATGAACAAGGGATATTCTTTCATTTATTTAGATCTTGATTTTCTTTAACAATGTTTCGTAGTTTTCTGCATACAAGTCATTTACATCAGACTTAGTTTATTCCTAAGTATTTGATTCTAGTTGCTATTGTAAATGAATTTTTTTCTTGATTTCCTCCTCAGATTGCTCATTATTGGTGTACAGAAATGCTACTGATTTTGCACATTAATCTTATAGCCTGCCACTTAATGAACTCATTTATAAGCTCTAGAAACTTTGGTATAGATTTCACAGGGCTTTCTATGTATAGGATCATGTCATCTGCAAATAATGAAAATTTTACTTCTTCCTTTCCAATTTGGATGCCTTTTATAGCTTTATCTGGCCTAAGTGCTATAGCAAGTACATCTAACACAATATTAAATAAGAGCAGTGACAGTGGGCATCCTTGTCTTGTCCCAGATCTTAGAGGGAAAGTTTTTAGCATTTCACCATTGAATATGATGTTAGCTGTGAGTTTTTCATATATACCCTTTATCATATTGAGGAAGTTTCCTTCTATTCTTATATTTTGAAGTTTTTTGGGTTTTTTTTTCTTTTCAGGAAAGGGTGCTGTATTTTGTCCAATATTGTTTTTTGTTTTTTTGTTTGTTTTGCATTAACAGAGATCATCATGTGATTTTTTTCTTTTGATCTGTTAACATGGTGTAATACATTGATTTTCTTACGTTGAACCATCCTGGCATACAAGGGATGAAACCCCCTTAGTCATGATGTATAATTTGTTTGATGTGTTGTTGAATATAATTAGCAAGTATTTTGTTGAGCATTTTAGCATCTAGGGTTATTAGAGAGATTGGTCTATAGTTTTCATTTCTTGTGGTGTCTTTGGCTTTGTAATGTATTAGGGTGATGCTGGCATCATAGAATGAGATAGGCAATGTTCCCTCTACTTCTTTATTTTGAGAATTTAACTAGGATTGGTGTTAGTTCTTTTCAAATTATTGGTAGAATTCACATGTAAAGCCATCTCATTCTGGGCTCTTCTTAGGTGTGAGGTTTTTGATGACTAATTCAATCTCATTACATGTAATTGGTCTGTTGAGTTCAACAATTTCTCCTTTCATCAATGTATGCTGCTTGTGTATTTCTAGAAATTCATCCATTTCGTCTAAGTTATCCATCTTGTTGGCATACAAGTTTTCAAAATATCCTCATATGACACTTTTTATTTCTGTGGGGTGAGTGGTGATATCATCTTCCTCATTTCTTATTTTATGTATTTGCAAATTCTTTTTTCTTTGTTAGTCTAGCTAAGGGTTTGTCAATTTTATCTTCTTAAAGAATCAGCCTTTGGTTTTGTTCATGTTTTTCTAGTGTTTTCCTATTTTCAAATTCATTTAGCTCTGCTCTAATCTTTATTTCCTTCTTTCTACTTGCTTTAGGATTAGTTTGTTCTTCTTTTTCTAACTCCTCCAGGTGTGCAGTTAGGTCTTTGATATTAGCTCTTTCTTCTTTTGTAATAAAGGAATTTATGGCTATAAATTTCCCTCTCAGCACTACTTTTGTTGCATCCCATAGATTTTGATATGTTGTCATTTTTATCCATTTCAAGGTAGTTACTGATTTCTTCTGCAATTTCCTCCTTGACCAACTGATTGTCTGAGTGCGTTGTTTAACTTCCAAATCTTTGTGCCTAATCTGGTTCTCTGCCCCTTATTGATTCCCAGCTTCATTTCATTGTGGTCAGAGAAATTACTTTGTATAATTTCAATCTTTCTGAATTTATTGAGAGTTGTTCTGTGGCCTAGCAGGTGGTCTATCCTGCAGAATGGTCCATGTGTGCTCAAGAAGAATATATTTGGGTGTAATGTTCTGTAGATGTTTATTAGGTCTAGATCCTCTAATGCATTATTCAAAGTCCTTGTTTCTTTATTGATCCTCTGTTAAGATGTTCTAATGAAGATAATGGTGCATCAAATTCTCCCAATATAATTGCAGAGGCACCTATTTCTCTCCTTGGGTTTTCCAGTGATGCCTCATGCATTTTGAAGCACCTTGGCTAGGTGCATACATATTTATCATTGTTCTTTCTTCTTGATAGATTACCCTTTATTAATATAGTGTCCTCCTTTGTCTCTTACAATAGCTTTGCTCTGAAAGTTTATTTTTTCTGATATTAGTATAGCTACTCCTGCTCTTTTTGGTTATTGTTTGCATGTAAAATTGTTTTCCAACTATTCACTTGCAACCTCTTTGCCTCCCTGGGTCTAAGGTGGATTTCTTGTAGACAGCATATAGATGGGTCATATTTCCTTATCAACTCTGACAATGTGTCTCTTGACTGGAGAATTTAATCCACTAATATTCAGTGTTATTACTGACAAGGCATTATTTACATTAGCTATATTTTCTTTAGGTTTATATATGTGATATGTTGTTTTTATTTCACTTTTTAATATTTTTATTCTTACCAATAATCTTCCTTCCTAACCTCTCCTCCAACCCTGTCTCCTGTTTTTTCCCTTTCAATCTCTAGAACTCCCTTCAGTATTTCTCAAAGGGCAGGTTTCTCATTGACAAACTCTCTTAAGTTCTGCTTACCTGTGAATATTTTAAACTCTCATTTTTGAATGTCAGTTTTGCTGGATACAGAATTCTTGGCTAACAGCTCTTTTAACACCTTAACTATGTCATACTATTGCCTTCTTGCCTCCATGGTTTCAGATGAGAAATCAGCACTTAATTTTTTTGACCTTCCCTTGCATGTGATGGTTCTCTTTCTCTTGCTGCTTTCAGTATTCTCTCTTTGTCTCGAGAATTGGACAATTTGATCACTATATGTCTTGAAATAGGCCTGTTAAGATTTATACTGTTTGGGGTACACTGCACTTCCTGGACATGTATGTCTAGCCTCCTCAAAATAGTTGGGAAATTTTCAGCCATTATTTCCTCCAACACTCCTTCTGCCCTTTCCATTCTCTTCTCCCTCTGGGATGCCTGTAATGTATATGTTTGTGTGTTTTGTGTTGTCATTCAACTCCCTGAGTCCCTGCTGGATTTTTTTCTATCTTTTTATCTATGTTTTACTATCTGTCTGCTTTCAGATGTACTATCTTTGACATCACTGATTCTTTCCTTTGCCTGTTCAAACCTGCTGTTACTTCCAGTGTATTTTTGATTTCTTGCATTGTGCCATTCATCACCATCAGATCTTTTATCTTTGTATATATGTTTACAATTTCTTCACTATGTTCCCCAAGTTTCTTCTTAATATCCTCTTTTTTTTTTCACTTCATTAAGGTGATTCATGATATTTGTTTGGACATCTCTGATTAATTGTTCCATGTTCTGTATCTTCTCCTTTTAGTTTGTTTGTTAGACTGGGGCATGTCTTCCTGTTTCTTGGTATGGCTTGTAATTTTTTCTTGGTGTCTAGGGATCTGTTTATCTTGATGCACTTATTTGGTTGGTTAGTTTCTCTTTCTATGATAGGGTTTTATTTTGTTGTCTGTGTGTGTGTGGTAAGGTTCCTTTCTGACACCTAGTTCCTCTTAGTCTATATACTTGCAGTTGTCAGTCTTCCCTTGAAAAAAATATTAGAACCAGAGGAAAGGGAAGAGATAAGGAGAAAAAATAAAAATTGCAATTATAATTTTAAAAGGTAGAAGAGGAACTGTACAAGAGCTAGGAAAATAAATAATATGTGTAAAAAATTATAATACAAAGGAATAAGAATTAAAATGGTGGAATAGAAACATTGAAAAAAGAAACAAAATAGAGAAAAAATAGAATGAATTAAAAGGTCTGAAAGATGAGGAGAGGAAAAGAAAAAAAAAGAGAGAAAAATAAATTGAAGCCCAAACAAGAAGAGGTGGAATGAAAGAAAAGCAACAGAAGACAGAAGATAGAAAAATGATGGAAAGAAAATAAAGTAGGTAGAAAAAATAAAAGAAAAAACACAACAAAGGGGAAAGACAACAAACAAGAAACAAACAACAACAACAACAAAAAAATCCCAAGAAAAATACCTTTCCCTCTTAGGCCCCTAAGGAGCTTCTCAGGCTGCCAGTGCTCATCAGTCAATCACCCTGAAACCTGCCCTCTCCAAGTGAGGTAACCAGTTCTAGTGAATAAAATAAAAAAATTTTTTTTAAGATAAAAAGTAAAAAATAACAGATCCAAGAAAACCTAAAACAAAACAAAACAAAAAACCAGTTTAGAAATTCCCTGTCATAAGGTACCAGCTGGGCGCCTCATAATCAAGTGGATCACTCTCTGGATCCCTTCGCTTAGGAGGTACTGGGAATTGAATCAGTTACTTTAGGGAAAAAAAAATTACCATGCTACATTTTGAAAGATTGTGGGCTGAAGTGCAGGGTAGGCAAATAGAAATTAGGATAGTAAGATAAGAGATCACTATAGGAAAACTGGCAATCTAATGTAGTATAATAGGGATTAGAGGGGAGGAAACCCATTTAGAACACAGCTTCTCAACCTCAGCAGTAATGATGTTGGGGGTGGGGAGGAAAGACACCTGTTACCACCTCCAGAAGAGGAGTCCTACGACATGGAGAATAGCAAACAGATGTCAACCCATTCCAATAAAGGTGATGGAGCCATGTACTAAAGACACAACTCACACAGGCACTGGATGGAACAACACTTTACTCACATAGAAAGAAACAGAGCAGGGTAATTTTCAATAGCAGGTATTGGTTCCCCAAGATCAGCAGGTCTTGATCCATGGTCAATGCAAGGAGATGGTCTACACACATCCCTCTTGTGTCACAGGCAAAGGATCCTGCTCTCTACCTGCCAGGAACAACTACAGCAGTGGGCATGAACCAGATGCCATAAAATACACTTACAAAGCCAAGCAATTTCCAGTGAATGTTCACATCTGCTTGGGGTAGAAGAGGAAGGGATGCACCAGATTACTATCTGCCAGGGGATGAATTTCATCTCCAGGCACTCCCCAGGAGGGAGTAATCCCCCATTTACCATTTTGTCTTATGAGACAGGCTAACATATTTAGTCCCAAGCACAGAGTTTGTGGGTTCCAGGGAAAGGCAGCAAACTGTGATTGCACTGTCCTTAACACAATGACATTTTGGATTAGGTATTTCTTCATCATGGGGGGCTGAACTGGCATCCAACCACTAGACGCTAATTGTATTCCTTCTCCAGTTGCGACAACCAAATTGCTAAATGTCCCCTGGGGAATTGAAAACCAGCAGTTTAGAACATGCTGGTACTAAAACAGAATCAACTTGACTTGGATGTGTGGAGAAGGTGGCTGGAAGAATAGTCAAGGATAAATTCAGGATTTATACCATGACAAATTAGGTAGGTGAGAAAAAAGTAAAATTGGGAAAGGACAGGTTTGGTTTGGACTCATTTTTTAAAAATATATTTTTATTGGAGAAGTTATGAACTTACAAATCATGCACATGTATGGAATTCCCATACAATATCCCTTCATCAACATAATACATTGTTGTGGAACATTTGTTACAAATTATGAAATAGTATCATCAGACTATTACAACTATGGTCTATAGTGTACACTTGGTATATTTTTTCCATATTCCCCTATTATTAACAGTACATCTCTAGCATTGATGCAGGAATATTACAGTATTGCTGTTGACTGTAGTCCATAGGTTACATTAATTGTATTTTTCCTGTGCATGTCCACATTCTTGTATCTGTACTATTAACCACAATTCTCATCCACCTCTGGAATCAGTTATTCAGTCCCTAGATTATTCTCTAGCTTTCTTTCAATTTACCTCCTTAGACTACCCTTTTCAGCCACAATCCCATTTATAAACCAGCTGCATTAGTTCTACTCACTACAATGTGTTACCATCAACTCTATTCATTTCCATCCTTTTATAGTCAAGTTAATGAAAACTTCTACATACAATAAGCATCAGTATCCCTTTCCAGCCCTTCTCTTATATCTAATAACCTACATTCTAGGTTAGAGGTTTGTAACCAGGGGTGGGGTCTGTGGAAAGATTTCAGAGGGTCTGTGAGCTTGAATTGAAAAAAGTCAACTTATTATCTTTATTTTCTCTGGCCTTCGATGTTGAGTGTCATAAAACTATGTGCTGCTACATTCTGAAAAAGGATCAGTGGCTTTCACCTGACTGGCAAAAGGGTCTGTAGAACAACAACAAAAAGATTAAGAACTCCTGCTCTACCTTTTAACTGCATGCACTTACTCCAAATATTTAGTTCATATTAGTGAGACCATCCAGTATTTGTTCTTTTCTGCCTGGCTTATTTCACTTAGCATAATGTCTTCAAGGTTTATCCATGTTATCATATGTCCTAATTTCATTTCTTCTTATAGCAGCATAATATTCCATCATATGTATATACTATATTTAGTTTATCCATTCATCAGTTGATGGACACTTGGGTTGCTTCCACCTTTTGGCAATTGTGAATAGTGCCATTAGGAACACTGGTGTGCAAATGTCCGTTCATATTACAGTTTTTATTTCTTCTGGATATATTCCTAGTAGAGAAATTGCTGGATCACATGGCAGTTCTATAATTAGCTTTCTGAGGGACCATCAAACTGTCTTCCACAGAGACTGCACCATTTTACAATCCCACTGACAGTGAAAGAGTTCCTATTTCTTCACATCCTCTCCAACACTTTTTTGTTGTTGTTGTTTTCTAATGGCATTCTATGTGGTGTGAGTTGAACCTCACTTTGTTTTGATTTGTGTTTCCCTAATAGCTAGTGATACAGAACATTTCTTCATGTACTTTTTAGCCATTTTTGTTTTCTCTTTCGAGAAATGTTATTTAAGTCTTTAGCCCATTTTCAAAAAATAGGATTGCTTACTCTTTCATTGTTGTATGATCTCTTTATATAGAATGGAACCCAAACCCTTATCAGATATGATTTCCAAATATTTTCTCCCATTGAGAAATATTTTCAACTTTACAAAGTCTTTTGAAGATAAAAGTGTTTAATTTTGAGGAGGTCCCAATTATCTTTTTTTGTTTGTTTGTTTTTCTTTGCTCATGCTTTCAGTATAAGGTTTAAAAATCCACCAACCACCAACAGGTCCATATGTATACTTTAGAATATTTTTTTTTCTAAGATTTATTTATTTACCCCCCCCCCCATTGTTTGTGCTCACTGTCTGCTCTCCTTGTCAGTTTCCTCTGTGCTCTCTGTGTCAGCTTGTCTTCTTTTTTTTTGTCATCTCTTTAGGTGGCACCAAGAAACAATCCTGGGACCTCCAATGTGGGAGAAAGGCACTCAATAGCTTGAGCCACCTCAGCTCTCTGGTTTGTTGTGTCTCTTTGGTTGTAACAGCTCACCTTCACCAGGTTGTCCCTGGAAACAAACCCAGGACCTCCCATATAGTAAATGGGAGCCCAGTTGCTTGAAGCTGTATCTGCTTCTCTACTACCAGGTCTTGAAGATGTTTCCCTACATTTTATTCTAGGAGATTTATGGTTCTAGCTTTTATATTTAGGTCTTTGATCCATTTTGAGTAAATTGTTTTATAAGTTATGAGATAAGGGCCCACTTTCTTTCTTTTGGATATGGATATCCAGTTCTCCCAGCACCATTTGTTGAATAGACTGTTCTGCCCCAACTAGGTGTGTTTGTCAAAAATCACTTGACCATAGAGATGAGGGTCTGTTTCTGAACCATCAATTCAGTTCCATTGTTCTATATGTCTGTCTTTATGACAGCACCAAGCTGATTTTTGTTTTTGTTTTTCCCACTGTAACCTAGGTAATATGACTTAAAGTTTGGAAGTGAGAGTCCTCCAATGTCATTTTTCCTTTTCCCACTTATTTAAACAATTTTTTTTTTTGTTACTACATGTGTTGAATACCTTTCTCCAGCCTTTCACTTTCAATCTATTGGTATCCTTGGGTGTAAGGTAGGTCTCCTGTAGACAGCATATGGATGCTCATATTTTCTTATCCATTCTGCCAGTCTTTGCCTTCTGACTGGGGAGTTTAATGCATTAACATTCAATGTTATTACTGTAAAGGCCGTTCTACTTCTCTCTTCATCCATTTGACCTCTGGGTTTTATCTGTCATATTTTATTTTCAGTGCTCTTTTTACACTTTTAGTTACCTTTAGTGATAAAATCTTCACTTCCAGACTCTTTTCCAAGCATCTCCCCTGAATTTTTTCAGGCTGTAACACTCCCTTTAGTATTCTCTGCAAAGATGGTCTCTAGGTTACAAATTCTCAGTTTCTATTTATCTGTGAATATTCTAAACTCACCCTCACTTTTGAAAGACAATCTTGCCCAATATAAGATTCTTGGATGGCAGTTTTTCCCTTGCAGTAACTTAACTATATCATATCACTGCCTTCTTGCCTCCATGATTTCTGATGAGAAATCAATCTTATTTGGTGCCCCTTGTGTGTGATGCATTGCTTTTCTATTGCTACTCTCAGAATTCTCTGACTTTGGTATTTGGCATTCTTATTATTATGTCTCTCGTAATAGTAGGTCTATTTGGATTTATTCAGATGAGTGTACATTGTGCTTCTTGGACACAGATATCTATGTCATTCAATATGGTTGGGAAATTTTCTACCATTATTTCTTCAAATATTCCTTCTGCCCCTTTTCCCTTCCCTTCTTCTTCTGGGATATCCATGACATGTATGTTTGCATGTCTCTTGCCATCATTTAGTTCCCTGAGACCCTGTTCAATTTTTTCTATTTTCTTCATCTAGTCTCTTGTATGTTCACTTTCAGAGGCCATGTCTTCAAGCTCACTGATCTTTTCTTTTGCCTCTTGAAATGTGCTGTTACATGCCTCCAGTGTCTTTTTAATTTCATTAAAATTAATTTCATTTTTCCACTTTTCATTCCCATAGATCTACTTTTCTATATATACTCTCAAATTTGTGTTTACCCACTGTCTTCTTTAATCTCTTTAGTCATCTCATTGAATTTATTAAGATTTGGTTGAAAATGTGTTTGTCTCAAATCATTTATGTCATCTGGAGAATTATCTTGTTCTTTAAAACTGGACCATATCTTCCTGTTTCTTGGTATGGATTATAATTTTTCTTGGTGTCCTGGCATCTGGCTTACAAGATGTATTTATTCTGGGCACAGTTTCTCTATTTTGGGGCTTTCTTGCCTTTTCTTTCATACTGGTTGTGTAGTAGGAGCTGAGGCTATAGTTGGTACTGTAAACTGTGGAGGATAAATCTGCTGGCATTGCCCCAAGAACCAATGAAGCTTCTCCCACCTTTCTCCTCTGCCAGGGGTAGGGACAGAGCTGTAGCCATGTGTAGTAATCCAAGCCATGCATGGCAAGACTGTATTGCCCATAGAGACTGATGTAGCTTCATGCCCCTTCCTCCCTGTAGCAGTTTGATCGATGAATTCCAAAAAGAAATATTGGATTATGTTTGTAATCTGATCTGTACCTAGGCATGACTGAGTTATGATTAGGACATTCACATAAAAGGCAATGCAAAGAACAGAGTTGAGGGTTTCTGATGTTGGAGTTCTGATATTGGATTTACCCTGGAGCCCTGGGAAGTCAGCATGCAAAGAGAAGCCAGCCCCAGGAAGAAAGGAACCGTGAACCCAGAGAAAAGCAAGCCCCAGGAATGTAGGAACCCAGGAAGCCTGAACCCTCGCAGACACTGGCAGCCATCTTGCTCCAAATAGACTTTGGTGAGGGAAGTAATATATGCTTTATGGTCCGGTATCTGTACGCTCCTACCCAAATAAATACCCTTTATAAAAACCAATTTCTGGTATTTTGCATCAACATCCCTTTGGCTAATACACTCCCCTTCCTGAGTAGTGATGGAGCTGCAAGTTTGGACAGCAAACTAAGTCACAAAGGTCAAAACTGACCACAGTTGGCCCAGTAGACTAATATAGCTCTTGGTCCCCTCCTCCCCTGCCAGGGTTGGGGATGGACCCTCCACAGCACCCAACAAACTAGTCTGTGTGAGCTGTAAGTACCTTCAATTTCTCAGAGAGACTGAGGGAACACAGCTCTTCTCCTATCATACTGGGGGCAAGCATGGAGCTACAAGTGTCTGAGTATCATCTATGCAGGCTGAAAGCACCTGTAGTTGCCCAGAGAGGCTGAAGAAACACCAGCCCCCTCCTATACTAAGGGGGGAGGCAGGTTTGGATTCCCAGGCACTCAACAAACCAGTTCGTGTGGGCCAAAAGGACCTGCAGTTGCCCAGAGAGGCTTAATACCAGACCCCTCCAATCCTATGGGGAGGTGGGGTGGCAGGGATGGAATCAAAGGTGCTCAACAAATCATCTCATGTGAGCCAAAAGTACTTGTAGTTGCCCAGAGAGAATGAGGAAACACAGCTCTCCTGCTATCCTATTGGCAGGTGGGGATGGAGTCCCAGGTGTCCAACTATCCAGTCTGTGCTGGCTGAAAGTACCTACAGTTGCCCAGAGAGGCTGGTGCCTCTGATCTAGGTGGAAAGAAGCTGGTCCCTATGCCACTGTGATTTTCAGTCTGCCCCACTTCCCCACAAGCTGGGGGTGGAGTTAAAATGACAGCTATGGGCCTCTGACTTGGACAAACTTTAGGTGTTCTTAGAATTACATTTTAGCTTGCTGAATTTACCAATAAGTAGCTGAAGTCAATGCCTGACCATCTCTTCCTCCCATTTTTGGGAAAGAGAGCTTCCAACTCCAGTCACGGAATAGCTCACCAGGCAGCTTGTGCTGCCATGGGAAGGGGGGCACTGGCCTCCATAGTGTAGAGTGCTCTACTCACAAATCTTCACTGCAAATGGGCAGTTTCCTCCTTCCATTCTTTCAAGGATGTTGCAAGATCCTCTACTGGTCTCCTGGGCCCCCCAGGCAGGTGCTTTAGATAGCTCTGGGTGATTACTAATTGCCCTGCAGGATGAGCTGACTCTCTGAGCTCCTTACTCTGCCACCATCTTGCCCCTCCGCCTGAACATACTGAGATACTTTGGGACATCCTGATGAAAAGGTCCTGCATGCAGCAGGATTGATGGGTCTGTGCTCAGAGAGATCTCAGTTGGAGATGCATTTTTGGGAATCATTTGCATATAAACAGGATGTAACACCATGAGAGTGGATGAGATCACCCAGGGAGATTCATGAAGTGAGAAGGGCACATGGTGGGAACTCTAAGGAGAACCAAGCATTAAGCTTGGTAGAAGACTGTTAAATTACAATTCTAGTCCTTTGCAATAAAAGGGAAGATGAAAGAGAAGGGTGATGCTGCACTTCGTCCTTTTAAATCAGTAATGAAGATATAGGAACAAAGTGGAAGCTTTAAGTTTAAAAAAAAAGAGGGGAGAGGGTGGCAATTGGAAAATTTTGCATGAGATGGTTAGTTTTTTCATTACAAAGTCCTAACTTAAATGCATCATTTGGATTTACTTGTACTCTATGCTTCCAGTACAAAAGTAAAACAAAACAAAAAACAGCAACAACAAAAAACAAGTGTCCTTAAACAAGCCTCACAGTGCTATTATGGTGAATGGATACCCAGAAATGCAGGGTTGAATTGAAAAATCCATCATGATTTACTAGCAGTGTCGTTTTACTACCATGCCATCAATGTTCAAAAACAGTACTGCAAGTGAAGGCTCACGGGAAATACAGAAGCTTTATATACAGACATATTCTTTAGCTTTTGATAAGGTTCTGCAGTGATAAGTCTTGGAGAAAATAAAATGTCATGAAGCAAAGGATGAAAAGAGCTTATGGGATAGAAAGCAAATCCACTAACAGAAAATAGTTTCATTTTTGGCAGGCAGGTCAGATGAAGTGGGAAGATAATTTCCTTCAGGTGACAAGATTTCCACAGGGTCACAAAGTTAATTGCCTACAATGCCAATTATGGGAGAAGCCTTAGACTAGGGCAATAGCTACCTGTCAGAAAGGATCTCAAAATCCAAAAGAGGGGCAGAGGCTTTGGGTAAATAAGTGATTATGTGAATGTACTATAGGTACCCTTGTGAGAAACTAACTCATCAGGCCAACAAAATATCACTAGAAGTCTACTCCGAAAATAATGCTGTATGTCTTCAAAGGGCCTTACAGGCACATCAGAATACCTGTTCAAAACACAACTTCCACAAACTGGTTCTTTCTGCACTTTGAAAGGGAGACAAACCAAACAAAGGAAAGTTCTTGAAATAACTTCCCTATTGCGTTTATTTGTTAGAGGGGGATATTTGCCATTATTCTCTACAACGCAAGACCCCTCCTTGCCTAATTTCAATAGGGAGCACTAGACTGCCTTCCAGTTTCAGCCCTCCCTGTATCTTCCTTAACCTTCTCTCCCCTCCTTTTCCCAACATTAGAAAGAAGTTAACAAATGGATCTAATTACCACAGTGGTTTGAGGCTTCTCGACTGTTTTTTTTTTTTCCCTTCCAGCTGTAAAGATGTCCTCAGACTGAGCTTCACATTCAGAACTGCTGTCAAACTCTCACTTTAATGGGCACTTAAATTTAATGTCAAGCTGATGCCTGTAGAAGACCTTGATTAAATTTGCAAACAATAGACTAACCAAACCAGAACTTTAGAGTTGTCTTATTTCGCCTTTCAAGTTTAAATCCCACAAGTTTTCTATTCTTCTTTGCAAAGAATTACAGAAGTTTGCTTGCAAAGACCCCTATCCGTAAGACAGCAAAGTTAACAAGCAAAACACTGCATGCTTTTAGAGAGAAGAAATTCCTCAGCTTATTAAAATTCTCTATATGAATTAAAGATCTTTCCCATTGCTTCATTCCGTCCCCTCTCATTCAAAACCTCTATTCAGTTTTACGACTCTATAATATCATATGCAGTTCTAAAAAGTTTACTTACAATCTTCCTAGTGTTCTTTTATCCACACTGCAATTAAGAGTTTTGTTCTGTACAGGCAGAGTGGGAAATATTATGGAGAAACATGAAAGAAATATGATAGAATCTCCACTAACAATGTCAAAAATGCTTCAAATCAGCTATACATTTCCAACATAGTTTCTTTCTTCTGCTGTTTCTTCTTTTGTCTCTGATAATCATACTGTCTCTCCCTCTTGAAGAGGTTATAAAAAACTGGAAGTGAAAGATCTGGAAGACTCGAGTTCTTTTTCATTGGCTATGGTTTTGAAAAGAGTCTGCTGGCTTTTTTATTGGGGGGGTGGTGGGGTGTCTTCCTACATCATCCAATTCAAACAGGCCTCCTTTCAAAGAAAACAAATCAAAATTGTCAAGACCTGTGAAGCATGAAAAATAAATTGCTTTTTCCAATTCCAAAAGGCTCCAGAAAAGCATTAATTTCTATCTTCTTATATAAACCTCCAACCCCTATCCTTTAATCTAAAGACTTTACAAAGTATTTATATATTCTTCTGTATAATACATGACAGGAGATCAAACCTTATTACAAAGAAACTGAACTTATAATACAACTAATATTTAAACTAGTGTTATTTTTTAGTTTGACTAGACACATATAAAACACACAAGCAGGATGATACAAAGTCTTGGGGCTGTCAGCATAAAATAGTCAACTAAGACTTATCTACTGTGTTATTACATGGGTCTATCCTTTTAGGTGGTATAAGAACAGGCTTCATAAAAAGAAGGAAAACATGAGGCAGTAGAAAAAATTCTTGCAAAATGTTGCCAGACATGAACTGTCTTGTCATGAGATTTCTCATTGAACTACAGCAGTGGAACTGTGTCAATATTTCCTTTCTTTTAATACAACAGAGACCTAGATTTCTATGCTCGGCTTTTTAAAGCTAACTTAATTCTGTGGTTAAATTAGCACCATTGTAGTACTTGTTCTTAACATTAAAATAAAAAATAAAAAAAAAGACTTGGTTTTTGCAGTTCATGGATAAAGTGGTAAGTGGACATCAAATTCCTGTTGAGAACTATACATGAGAGGAAGAGTAGATGGCTTTAGAAGAGAGAGATTTGTAGGGTTAATTTGTAGTAGAATAATACTATTTTCTTAACTAGGTAATAATTCTCACACACACACACACACACACACACACTCACACACACAAACAAGTAAAAATTCAGATACTATCTCATTTATTTGCTACTAAATAGCCCAAGAGATCTTTGACTCAGAAGCATAAAATAAAAAAATCAAGCAGCTGACATTTTCAGGTTCTGAGGCCCTGATCCTGTTTAAACCCTTATTTTCCTATTAATGAAGTTTATTACAGCATTACAATTGTGGTGCCTTGTAGGGTTAGGGTTTAGTTCAGTTTTCTGAATACCATGTCCTCTTTTCTGTTTAACTGGTATATGATATCCTTATCAACAGGATAAGGGAAAAGCGCCCCTCTTCACCAGGAAAAGCAGACTGACTAATATTTTTCTTAAGTCCAGGGTAATATGTGTGGAAAGGATACATTTCAAACTGGGTTTTCCTCTTAAAAGCCAGAAACCCTCTGACTCAGTGAGTACAGACCTGGGGGAAAAATGAGATAAAGGCATCCACAGGACACTGCACTGCAAATGGAGATCTATAAAGTGCAGTCCACCCCTATCTTATGCAAAGAAAT
Source organism: Dasypus novemcinctus (assembly GCF_030445035.2). Taxonomy (NCBI): domain Eukaryota; kingdom Metazoa; phylum Chordata; class Mammalia; order Cingulata; family Dasypodidae; genus Dasypus; species Dasypus novemcinctus. The sequence goes on along the minus strand of NC_080683.1, from coordinate 31,018,365 downwards.
CATTAAATCTAGGATGTTTATAATCATCCACAGCATTTACTATATTCCACAGCTGCACTGAAAGGATGGGTTACTACATATATCAGAATACTCATTACTGAAGTTATCAATCAAGTTTCAAGCCTATTTTGAATTTTATAACAGCCACAAAAACAATAACGTGTGGAAGTTGGAGAGTGGAATGAAGAAACACTTAAAGCTTTCCTTACAACCTTCTTGCTATCTATCTCCCTATCAACAATCCACTCTCACACCCTGATCCAAAGTGAATGGAAAATGACAATAGGTAAGGAGGACCATCATTTTGCATAATGAAATATTCTACTTCATTATAATTATAAGTGACTATAAAAATTCTGTTTCTCTTAGTTCCCAAGTCACAATTCATTTCAGTAGAGTTTTGTCATTAACTCTACAATTAGGGAAGATTTTCTCCTAATTGATGTGGAATAATGACAAATGGGTCAACTGAAAAAGAAAAAAAAGAAGAAATAGTATAAAATCTTCATTGGTGACTTGATTGGCAATGTTACAATAGATACTCTAAAATACCACTTTAAAAACTGAGGCAACATGTGCAGTGCTGATGCGCGCAAGGAGTGCCGTGCCACACAGGGGTGTCCCCCGCGTAGGGGAGCCCCACGCGCAAGGAGTGCACCCATAAGGAGAGCCGCCCAGCGGGAAGGAGGGAGCAGCCTGCCGAGGAATGGCGCCGCCCACACTTCCCGTGCTGCTGACGACAACAGAAGCGGACAAAGAAACAAGACGCAGCAAAAAGACACAGAAAACAGACAACTGGGGGAGGGGAAGGGAATTAAATAAATAAAAATAAATCTTTAAAAAAAAAAAAAAACTGAGGCAATATCCAATCTGTTATGATATAATATGACTCTCCCATCCACACACAAACACTGTCATATATATTTTGGTATTTATTAATAAAAATGGTCCAGGTTCAAAATTACAGTGATTGGACTAAAATAAAACTGGTTACCAATTGTACTGTTTCTAGGGGAATACAACCAGATCCAAAACAGGACTGAAATCACACCATTCAAGAGCTAGATTTCAATCGAAACTCTTCCTCTTCCTTTTTGTTAAAGCAAAATATGATGAAAGTTTGTAATTTATCTGAAAGCTTGCTTTCTTAAAAAGTGTGTATACATGAAAATAAACTGGGATGGAGTATGGTAGAAGGAAAATTTAGACAAAAAGGCTGAAAAAAAAAAGGCAATTAAGATGGTGAGCAAAAAAGGTTATTAAACTACCAAAGAATCATTCACTGAAGTAATCTGCCAGTCCCTCCAAATCCATTTCCAGAGAGGAATTTAAAGAGGCCAGAGCAGATGATGCATCCTTAGTTTTCTGGGTACTTGGTTTGGGTTGAGGAGTTTCTGACTGGATGGATTCCTTCTTGATGTCTTTGCCACCATTTAGAACCCGCTGGCTCTCAAAAAAGAACTGATTAGGATGATTCAAAGAAAAGCCACAATCATCAACCTGTATAAGAAAGCAATAGCTATATTAATATATAGTAAAACTACAAAAACTGTCCCAGCCCTCACTTAAAACCCTTTTAATATATGGCATGTGGAACTTAGCACTTTTCATTCATAACACTCAATCTACTACTTACACGATTTCATTCAGAGCCAGCTTCAACCACTAATGAAACAGGACTTAATATTTTAATATCTTAAATTAATGACTTCTGAATTTATATTTCCGGAACAAATCTCTGCAATTGGCTTGAGTTTCCTATATCCAACTCCTACTTAGCATACCATATGGCTTAAATGTAACTTAAAGAACATGAAATTCATCCTTTCCCTTACTTTTCACTCTCAGTGACTAGTATCACTATCCATTCTGTGGGGCTGACTTTATGTCTCTCCTCCTTAATTTCCCAGCCCCTACTTCCCTTCCATACTCTGCTCTCAATCCTATTCGAATGCAAGTCATTACCAAGTCTTTCTGATGATAACTTCAAAATTTAAAAAGTTGAAAAAAGTAATTAAAAAATATATTTGGGAAGCAAACCTGTCTGTGATTGTGTGTGCCACAATAGGCATTGGTATAAAAACTCTGATAAAAAGAAGTGGATGTGGCTCAACTGACTGGGTTCCCATCTACCATATGGGAGTCCCTGGGTTCGCTTCCCAGTAAGTTGGCATGTCTGCAGAGAGCAGACAGCCCGCACCTGCAGAGAGTTGGTGCAGCAAGATGACACAACAAAGGCAGACAAGCAGACATAGAAGAACGTGCAGCAAATGGACAGAGAGCGGACAGCAAGCAAGCTGCAAGGGGTGTGGGATAGATAAATAAAAATAAATCTTAAAAATATATATATGTTTTAAAAAAACAAACTCTGATTAAGTCCTATACTAAAGAAACCCCTATTTAAACCCATGGTCACATGAGCCAATTCCTATAATAAATCTCATATTTTTGTATCTATCCATCCATCCATTCATTCTCCCTCCCTCCTTTCCTCCCTCTCTCCTTCCTTTCCTCCTGTCTTCCTGTGGGTTCTGCTTCCCTGGAGAACTCTGACTAAATCAAACTTATACTTTAAAATCTCTATCACGAATGCAAGAGTGATAAGGGTCATGGATAAAGATCTATTTATGTTCCACAGTAGACAGAAATTCTGTCTGGGAAGATCAGGGAAGGCTTGATGACAGGAATGCTATTCCAATTGGATCTGGAAAGATGGAGAAAATGAACACCTGGGATAATGAGGGGAAAAGACATTACAAGCAGCAGGACCACATGAGCAAGGTAAAGAGAGAACGTTCCAGGAAAGCAAGTAGTTCAATAGCCTGGTGTGAAAGGCACATAAAGAGAATAGAAAAGGATGGAAAGACAGCTGGGGCCAGACCTCAGAGGACTTTGAGAACAATGTCATGTAGTGTGGACCTAATTTTGTAGGAAAAAGGGAATCACTAAAAATCTTTAAGTAGAGAAGTGATGTAATTAGAGCCATGCATAATCTATGGTAGATTAAAATGGATCAGCAGGGGAGAAACAGAGTTGCTGTGGTCCCAAATGAACACTTCTGATGTAGACCAACACACAGAACCATGGTCTCTTCTGGTAAATATTTGAGCACACCAGGATTCTCTTTAGTCGGTTGCTGATGTACATGGGCCAATAATTTTACAGAAAGTTTAGTGAATAACAGATTGCTAGCGGACAAACTGACTTTAAAAGTTAGTGCCTAAATCACTAAGAATATTTTTTTCAGCTACTGTGCTGCCTAATCTCAAAATGTTTTCTGAATTTTTTATGATAGATCTATAATTTTTAACAGTTATTTGTGAACTTTATAATTTTCAATTTTTCAACAAATTCATTAAAATCTTGGAAATAGCATATAAACTGAGTATTCTGCAAAATTTTTCATGAAAAGTAAGTTTACTGCTTAACACATTTCAGCCAGGTTTTAGGTTTTATGAATAGAGAATGCTGAGATTCGAAGGACTTTGGGGATCCATTAGTTGAATGCCCTCCATGCACAAATTAGGAAACTGAGTCCTAAAGAGATTACATGGTTTATCCAAAGTTATAAAACCAGTAAATGCTAGGACTAGATCGTTTTGTTGCTCTGAAATCTGTTTCAAGAGGTTTTATTCAAAGTCAAATAAATTAAACTGACACTGTGACAATATTTTCATTAGAAATATTATTTCTAGAGTTAAACTAGGCTATATCAATTATAGAAAACAGTGGTATTATTTCATGCAAAAAGAATCTAGCACACTGTGCTATAATTACATACTAGGGATATTTTACACCTTCCTTCATGTGTTAAAATTTTCAGTACATCAGTCATCACAGAAAATGACTCCCTGGATTAAGATGAATTATTAGACTTCAGTATGGACAAATTAAATATGGTAGCCTTTAAAAGCCTGATCTATAAAATGGAGATAATGTCATAAGATATTTATGAGGAAAATGAATGCAAAAGAGTTGTTTCATGAAATCTAAATTAAATGCTTTGGAAAGACTTGAGAAGGTAAGTCACATACTAAAAATTTTTTTAGAAGTTGAATTCCCAAAAGGATGGGGAAGAAGGTTATATTGCTTTGTAGGTATCAAGTTCATTTTCTACTTTAAAGAAATCTCCAAACTGGTAAAAGGTGGTGATGTATTTATGAAATAAAAAAGAATAGTCAAAGATACTCAAACACATAAGAAAAGATACTCAAGGGCAGAGGATGTGGCTCATGCAGTTGAGCATCCGCATGAGAGGTCCTGGGTTCAGTCCTGGTTCCTCCTAAAGAAAACAACAATGAGCAGACAACAAGCAAAAACAACAAGCAGACAAGAGGAAAAAAATGATACTCAAACATTTCTTTTAGATTCCTAGATTAGCAAATAAATGGTATTTAAGTGTTTTGACTTTATAATGGTTAAGGAATATATGTATGTTTTCTGAATCCCCATTTTAATTAACATTTGTTATTAATTAACCAACTAAAACAGTACCAAGTGCCCTGGGGAACAGGGGTTGTACCACAGTTCTATATAATGATGGCATGTTTCTCAAGTTTTATCTCTTAGGTCTGCCATTGTCCCTTTATAACTCACTCTGTTATTGCCTTCTCTTTGAGCTCATTTTATTAAGTGTGTGGTCTATTAAGTTAATTGATAGCATAATGAAGTTATGACATTTCTTTCTGTTTACGGAATTGTATTTTCTTCCAGGATGGGTTGTCTTTTAAGTGCTTTCTTTCTTTCTTTCACTTTTATCTTTGTCTGAAGAAGTGTGCATGGCTGCCATTCAGTACACTTTCATCTTACTCAGGACAATAAACTTAGGGGTTTTTCTGGGGGAAGGGGAGAAATGAAATACAATAGAACAAAAAGTAGATCTTATTTTAAAATCAAATTAGAAAAGTAATAGAGAAAGCAAGGTATCCACGTCTAAATCCTCCATTTCCCCTATTTTCTGCTAAGGAGCCAACAGATGTTTCTTTTACTCCCCATTAAAAGAAAGAGATAAGAATACTCAGTTTACTTCATTCCAGAGCCTGGAGTATTAAGTGAGAGTTTTCACAGTTATGTCTGATGTGAATATTCTGTTCCTTTCCTTGTCTCTTTTCTTGTTTGGTTGCTATGGGTGATGTTTTCCTTCTGGTTGATGGTTTTTATTATGCTTTGTATATTTTGTTAGGTAATAGGAAGGGAAATTCTGTGATGCATTGTCATTCTGTTGGATTAGCTTGAAAGTCCCAAAGTACTGTAAAGGGTATGAAACAAAATCAGTGTAGCTGGAATCTAGGGGAAGGAGGGTGTGGTGGTCTTTATAGGCTACATTATAAAATTTGGACTTCATCTAAGAGCAATGGGAAACCCTTGAAGGTTTTTTACAACAAGTTACAGAAGTGATCAGATTTCCCTATTTAAAAGACCACTGCTTTGTCTCATCTACTGCAAGAATGAAGACCATTTTCAGCAACTACTCAGTCAACATTACAAAAAATGTTGAAATTACGCTGAAGGGATACACATTTACTGTGAAAGACTCCAGAGGACCCCTGCAAAGGGGCTTCAATCACATTAACTCGGTGTCCTTCGAAAGAAAAAGAGGCTTCGGGCTGACAAATGTTGGGGAAATAGAAAGAAACTGACTACAGTTTGCGCTACCTATAATCACGTACAGAACACGATGAAAGATGTCCCACTAGGTTTCCCTTACAAGATGAGGTCTATGCATGCTCACTTCCACATCAACACTGTTATTCAGGAGAGTGGTCTCTTGTTGAAATCTGAAACTTTCGGAGTGAAAAATATATCTGCAGGCTCTGATGAGGCCAAGTATTGCCTGTTCAGTATCTCAAGCCCAGAATGATGACTTAATTATTGAAGAAAACAACATTGAATTTGTATAAAATTCAGCTGCTTTGATTTGGCAAGCCACAACTGTTAAAAACAAGGTATCACAAAAATTTTGGATGGTATCTATGTCTGTGAAAAAGGAAGAGTTCAAAAGCTAATGAATAAAATCTAAAAGTTGTCCAGCTATGGAAACAATAAGATGCCAGATGATTACTAAGACTTTTTTGTGATAGTGTAAAAATGCAATAAAACTACTTGTTGGGGAGAAAAAAGGGATCACCCCAGTAGTTGTGTAGAGGACAAAGAATTGGAATGAGGCAAGTATAAATGCTGAGAAATGAGTTAGGAAGCATTCCAGTGATCCAGGCAAGAAATGATGGTGGCTTTTAGCCTGGCATGCTAATTGATATCTATATTGATGATTCTGAGTGATTATAAAAAGTCTTAATTATATTTGATATACTCTGTTCAAGATTGCAAGAAAATGTGCAATAGGCTTTAAAAAGATTTCTGTTAAGATTTAAATGATAGGAAGAAAAATTATACTTGGCTAGTTGGAAAATAAGTATCCAGAGAGACTCAATGCACAGAATAACTTAAAGAAATTATTTTCAATCAGAAAATAATATACACAAAGCTAGTGTTTTCTTTTACACATGGAACACACAGAAAGCAAAAAACACACTAAGTTATAAAATTATTTTAAACATTACTCCCTAAAAATACTGAGGCAAACAGGTTTCAAGCAGTTCAGCTTTTGGCATCTACTAAGTGATTATCTCTTTCAAACACTTGCTTGGAATCAACAACACATATTGCATGCAATGACTTTCGCACAAGCGTAGGTCTCTTATTTCTGACATAGATGTTGAAGGAATGGAAACAATATTGTCTTTACGTATGGGATCTTTGGGTTTTAATCAAGAGGTTTTGCAATGACAGCTTATACTGAAGCAGCTGGTATTACTAAAAAAGCCATATGGAACTATCAGAGTGCTGCTGCAAATGATATCAATTAACTGGCTCATTTTCAAAACTTTCATCTAAGTGAGGTTTGATCACAGAGGGCACAGAAAAACAAACGTAGTTTTTTGTGTGTTTTTTTGGGGAGTGGGAGGCAAGATGACAGAAACTAACAATAAAAATGATACTATTTTTAAATGAAATTTTAAAAAATAATAAAGATGTTCACATCTAAAAATCTATATGAGACATCTAGTAAACAGAAACAGCCTTTTTATTTCACTGAATTATATGCAGTTAACAATATTTCTATATGTGGGAGACCCTAGAATCTTCATTAATATCTAAGGCAAGTTTAAGAATTGGCAATTTTTGCTATTGATTGGAAATAATCAATAGGAAAGATAGGCTACCAGGGCAGAATTGAGAAATAATTATGAAAAAAAAAACTTCTTGGGACGGGGCTGTGGCTCAATCAGTTGGGCTCTTGTCTATCATATGGGAGGCCCTGGGTTCACATCCCAGGGCATCCTTGTGAAGGCAGGCTCGCCCGCCTACTGTGGAGAGCTGCTGGCCTACAAGTGCTGCAGAGTGCCTCCTGACCCGCAAGCACCACGGAGTGCCGACTCAGCAAGGTGACGCAACAAAACGGGAGACAAGACACAGAAAAGCACGCAGCGAATGGACACAAAGAACAGACAGCAAGCAAGCTGATAGGGGGCGGGGGATAAAAAAACATTTTTTTAACTCCTTACTTTTTAGTGATAACACTGCAAACTCAATTTTAAAACCTGATTTTCATATCTTATTCTAAGAAAATTTAGTTAACAGACCACAATTTGTGAAAATTCTGAGGCCTTTTCAAGAGGGTCCACAAATGACTAAGAACATGTATGAAACAAAAACTCTCAAGCTGAGCAAGCAAATTAAGGAATGCTATGTACAAGGGTAAGAGTTGTGCAAAAATGGAACTAAAAATAGCAAACATGTGCCTTATCTAGGAAAGATTTCTATTCTGATATAACTAATGTGATTTTATTGTTGCTTAGTATTTTAACGATGTTTAGTCTTGCAAATTTTGTAAAAAGAATATTTTGAGAAGTTAAGTACACTAGAAATATTTTGAGAAGTTAGGTACACTAGAAAGAGGACTGGATTCATAGCAGACTCAGATTGTAGCTCCAGCTCACCCATTTACCAGTTGTGGTAGCTTAGGCAAGTCACATAATCTCTGGGCCTGTTTCTTCATACGTAAACTACAAAGGTTGGATTAGATGACCTCTAAAGGCCCTCCACGTTTACAGTTCCATGGGTCTAGACAAAAATGCTAATGACCTCAGCAGACGTTATTTCAAATGTAGTACAAGATACTACAGAACAGCACAGTTATGGTTAGGCTCACAAGCTGTAGATGAATTAGACAGCCTGGGTTCGAACCCAAGTTCCATACCCTCTAAGCTGTGTGACCTCACAGAGGTTACTCAGATTCTCTAAGCTTTATTCATAAACAGAGTAGTACTAGTATCTGCTGTAGTAGTGTTGCTGTGTGGATTGGAAGCTAATGCATTATGGGTTCTGTAGATAATGGTTGCTATTATCATTATTTTTATTATTATAGAATATATTCTTCTTATGAAACATCTTATCAACTAAGATATTCTGCAATTTTATAAACAGAATTGAAAAGTTATTTCATGTAAGCTAAACAGAAAACACATTAAAATAATTTTAAAATATAACATGGTATGGTAGCTGATAAATGCAAAAAATGCAACATTTGTGTGGGTATCCCTTTAAAACCTGGTAAATACTATGGACTCCAGAAAAATGCACATATGCATTCACAGACAACATGTTTTCAGAGGTGCATGGGCCTCTGAATCCCATACATGGATATCTGTTCCAGGTTAGAAACCCATGTTCACAGGTTACAAACAGAAGGCTCACGGGTTGAATTTGACGTGCAGGTATGTTCTCTTGGCCTGCATATTTTTAAAAATACATTTTAAAAAGTAGCAATGGGTATGCTTTAACTGTATACCACAGTTCCTACCGTCCTTTCAGTTCTTAGTCTCGGCAAGCTTAACTTTTTTGGGTATATGCTTGAGAGCAACGTGAAGTGACAACCACAAGTAGAAGAATCAGATATTCTGGAAGCAAGACGGCAAAAGCCTTTGTTTCTTTTGGGGCAGATCTAGTCCAGGAGTCAGCAAACTAAGTCCCTTGGACCAAATCTAGCCCACCACCTCTTTTTGTAAACTTCCATAGGAACACTGCATGCTCATTCATTTACAGTTTGTCTTCGGCTGCTTTTGTGCTACAAGGGCAGAGTTGAATAGTTATGATAGAAACCATATAGCCCACAAAGACTAAAATATTTACTATCTGGCTCTTAGAAATGTTTGCTGACCCCTGATTTAGTCCCTAGATGTTGACAGGTGAGTGGCAGCTGTAGTACATCTCATGATATAGTTCTTCCTAGTTTTAATATTCCTGGCTCTGTAGTATCTAAGCTTAGTTCTCTGGTGCTTCTATAAATTTTATAAGCTACCTAATACAATCTAATAAATTATTTTCTACTAAAAATGGCGAGAGTGGTTTCTATTGCTGTAACTGAGAATCCCAAATGAAACCCAGAGTAACAAAAGATGAAGAATAAGGCTATAAAGTTAAAAAATTCACTTACATTATGTATCATCTCGAAGTACTTCTGACAGGCTACCTGGTAATGGGTCCCCTTTACTAAATCCAAAATCTAAAATGAATGAGGAACAAAAGAAAGAAAAAATTTAAATTAAGGTTTTTTTAAGTCACTGTAGCTCACAGTTATTGGCCGTTTCATAATCCTCATTCCAGACAGGAAATGCATTAACTCACGTACCATGTACTTCTACAGCCTGGACATTGTGGTAATTTTGACATTAATCAGTGACTCTTTAGGTCAGCATAAAAACTGCTGATGACAAGAGATAGTAAGTGATCTTTCTAAAAGATCAACCGTGAATTTCAATAACTACCTCAACAAGATGAAAATAGATCCTAGTATTATAAATTTGACAGTTATTGTCACAATATCATATCACAACATCTCTTTCAAAATTGTGGATATAAATCTAGTAATCTAAATGGTTGGTACATGAAGCAAAGAAGTATACTATTTATATATTTTTCTATATTACCAGTTTATACAGATACAGCATAAAGTACTGCTGTGTGCCCATCAGGAAAATTTAATGTAAGCCCTTTAGACAAGTATCGGTGGAGAGGGAATGCTTCACCTTCAATCAGATTTGGCTTTTTAAAAAATGAAGTTATTTCTAGTAGAGCTCAGCAGAATATGAGAGTAAATAGCCTATTTTGAACACCTATTAGAAACATCATCCTATCTTTTGTAAATACAATTTGCTTTCCAATTGTACTTCATGTAATCTCTTCAGAGAGGTGCAAACCCCCATTCTTATCAGCAGAGTGCACGCCAGTTGAAATTTGTAAAGTTTTATTGCCTCTCCCCACCCAAATAAATAAAATGTATATTCAGCCTTTTATCAAATAAAAGAAAATGCTGGTATTAAAAGATATCCTCAAATGAAGGGAAACGTAATTCTGGGGAAATGTTAATTTCTAGCACTTTTCAAAAGGCTGACCTTCCTGTGACAAAAAGAAGTATACATAGAGTCTCAAATCCTGTAATCCTCATTATCCATTTTAAAAATTACATGTTTTGACAGATTATACAAATAAATTACAGTTGCAAAATGGGCATCAAAAAATACTAACAGGAACGTACTTAAAAGAATTGTTTTCCTGATTGCCTTATAGATTACATTTCCAGTTTTCATGACATCTTTTGTTAAATTTTATATGAATGATTTACATAAATTCCAGCCAATCATAGCACCCAGCATTTGACCTGTACAATACTGCTGAATTATTAGAGAAAAAAAAAAGAAAAAATCAACTAAAAATGAATGAGTACAACACAAAAAAGTGAAGAAAAATCACAAAGTTTTCCAAATAATTCTAACTTTGAGCTCAGTCTCTGATACTTTTACAAATAGATATTCAAATTGTGTTGAGACAAACATACAAATGATGACTGGCAAACATTAATAACAACAGTACGTTAATTATTATTGTTAATTCTAATCTGTAAATTACAATTTTGGAGAGGAGTCCAAACATAAAATTTAAGCTTAAAATAATGCAGTAAACTATCCAAAGAGAAAATGAACTCATGGGATTAGGCAAATAAGATAAACAATAATATGAAACAAGTCCCTTTTATTTAAAAGCAAAGTAATGAATCTATCATCTCCTTCTCTGTACATAAATTTCTTGTTCTATGAATATAAAATAGAAGCAATGCATTTAAATATCTTCCTTATAACATTATATACACACAATCTAACACATTTGTGAAATATGCTATGAAGAAATACTTATAAGAAACAAATTAACAAAAATAGAAGGTGATATATACATATGTAAAGAAGTTATTAAGGAAAATCTACATGAGTCACAGAACATGAGGAAAGCAGAATTACGTATTTTGAAATTTTAGGTTCAGTCAAAAAAATTAAATTTAGATTAATCATACAACAAAGCCCCCCCACACCATCCCTTCCCTCCACTACTGGAGAGGGCTCCTTAACAAAAACACTTACTTTTACTTCTACTTTTTGCTTTATCTTTTTAAGAAGACTTTTTATTTGAAATTTGCTTGCATTTTCATAAACAAATCACTCAATTCTCTATCCTTAAACAATTCTACCTGTCATGTCACAGCACATTTGAGGTGTTTGAAAGTTTTTGCACGTGTTTTATGTAAAAGTGTGAAAAGAAAAGAAGGCAATGGTGTTTTTTTCTGGTTATGACAGCAATTCAGGGAAAGGACAAGTTTAGGTCTAAATGTCAAGGGGAGGAAAAAAAGAACTTAGAAGCTTTTAAAATTAAGACTAGAAGACATGAAGCACTACTCAAAAAGAACCATCAACTAATAAAAACATAGGCTTTACAAACTCAGAGAGTCAGAATCTGGAATATAGGTTACCAGTGGATGAGGTAGGGATAGAGAATGAGAAGTTTAGGCTTAAAATGTACAGGGTTCCTATTTGGAATGATGGAAATGTTTTAGTAATGGTGATGGTGATGGTGATGGTGATGGTAGCACAACATTGTGAACACAATTAATAGCATAGAAATAAATATCTGAAGATGATTAAAAGGGGAAATGTTAGACTGTATATATGGTAACATTAAAAAAAATTTTAAATCCCATGGAACTGCATTATACAAAAGTGAACCCAAAATTAAACTAAGGAGTTTAATTACTAGTACAATTACAAAAGTGTGCTATCGTGAACTGTAATAAATGTTTCACACCAATGCAAGGTGATGGTGGTGGGGTGTATGTGGGAATCCTGTATTTTATGCATCATTGTTCTGTAAAACCACAACTTCTGTAATAAAGAAATAGTCTAAAAAACAAAAATATTTGCTTTAATTTCACTTTATGATCTATATTACAGAGATGGAGACTAAGAAAAAACAGAAAGAGAAAGGTCTTGTGGACCGATGAATGTAATTTAGCTTTTTCTCTGAGCAAAATGGGAACTACTGCAGCACCCTAAGCACAGGAGAGACAGGCATGAGTTGACCAACATTTTTCACACTGTGGGGATGATTTCAGTAGCTCAATAAACATATCGACAAGAAATGGGACTCAAGTTTCCCTTTGGGCAACTCTGTGATTCTACTGGGGATCCTGCCAGGGAAGGACCACAACCTTGAGTCTCAAAGGATGGGGATGGGAAAGGCCACCCTCCTCTACCAGCAACTCTATCTTAGGAACTCTCCTCAGCCCTCCTTCAGAATCATAGCACTTTTGGGATGGGTTAATATCACAGGTGAGGTCCTGCTGTCTCTGAGTGAACCTTCATGAATGTATCTAAAACTTCTCTTTGTGGGGAATGGATGTTGCTCAAGCAACTGGGCTCCTGTCTACCATATGGGAGGTCCAGGTTTCGATTCCCAAGGCCTCCTGGTGAAGGCAAGCTGGCCCACACGGAGTACTGGCCCATGCAGGAGTGCTGGCCAGAGCAGAGATATGGCGCAGCAAGATGATGCAACAAAAAGAGACACAGAGGAGAGACATAGAAGACGTGGGAACTGAGGTGGTACAAGAGATTGAGCACCTCTCTCCCACTCTGGAATGTCCCAGGATCAGTTCCCAGTGCCACCTAAAGAGGACAAGCAGACACAAAAGAACGCACAGTGAATGGACCCAAAGCAGACAACAAGGTGGTGGGAGTGGGGAACAAATAAATAAATAAATAAATAAATAAATCTTTAAACATAAAAACCAAAATGCTCATTCATGAAGATCTAGCAATATTCCTCAAATGACAGTTGGACTCTCAGTTTTTAATGCCAAAAATTACAGACTAATGTACAAAATGTGTAACAATCTAATGTTCTCATTCTAGTTTATCAGTAAGCAAAATAAGAAAAATTAAGATGACTACTGACATCAAAGTACATTTTGATAATTCACATTCCTTAACTTTCCTCTGTATTTTTAATTATTCTCTATCAGCTGACTAAAGTCTATCAAGAAGAATATTAAATCTGCTTTTTGTAACAATGCAGTTTGTCATCTTCACAAGGAAAAGATAATTCATCATACTTGTATTTGCTACATTTGATAAAGGCAGTAATTATACTTCATTTACTCTTCAAGGTGAATTACTGCTTCGGTTTGTTCTTTAAGAGAATTCCAATAAAGTGGGTAACCAAGATAACATTGTATTAGAGGAACAAAGAGAAAAGATATTTTTCTAATTTGATCAGTGATAGCTCATAGCCAGGTGATGAACACACACGATATAAAATATTGGTGAGAAATGGTTTTATACATGTATGTCTTATAACTGTGTCATACTTCCTTCTCTCTTAATGATCTACAATTTCCTGCCATCTGCAGCATACTCTCCGCCTTTTGCTTCATGAGGTTCAGATGATTATCTGGCAGCGGAATGGAGCCACCTGCCTGTGGCTAAGATGAGAAGACTACTGCACAGCTAGGTATGCTGCACTCACCAGACATGCAGCTAACTAGTGTTTAATTAAAGGTCATAGTCCATTTTAAGTGGCCTCAACAAGCTCGCTTCTTTCAAAAAAACTTAACCTTTCAAACCTAGACAACACTGATCTTGTTCCACTCTACTTCTAACCTCCCTTCATTTCAAAGCTGAAAGAAAACATGGTAGAGATGCAGTCTGGAACACTTTTGAACATACTATTTTGCTCCCATTTCTCACACACTCAGCATAACCTACCCTGCCACTGCCTTACAACTCTGCTGGGGCCTTCCCTTCTTTATTAGCCGACCAGAGTTAAGTTTCCCTCTCTTGAAGATGCACTTTAGTTCCTTTAAAATATTATGTGCCAAGAATTTTTCTCATCTTTATTGGCTATCAATATAGTTAACTGAATAAGATGACTTTACAAATGTCTTTAAAACCTGCCTTTTCAGGAGGCGGATGTGGCTCAAGCATTTGGGCTCCCATCTACCATGTAGGAGGTCCAGGGTTCAATGCCCAGGGCCTCCTGGTGAGGGTGGGCTGGCCCATGTGGCAAGCTGGCCCATGTGGAGTGCTGCCCCACGCAGGAGTGCTGGCCCACACAGAGAGCTGGAGCAGCAAGATGATGCAAAAAAAGAGACATAAAGGAGAGAAAATAAGAGACATAGCAGATCAGGGAGCAAAGGTGGCTCAAGAGAATAAGCACCTATTCCCCACTCCGGAAGGTCCCAGGATCAGTTCCCAGAGCCACCTAATGAGAATACAAGCAGACACAGAAGAACACAGAGCAAATGCACACAGAGAGCAGACAACGGAGGGGGGAAGAAATAAATCTTAAAAAAAACAAAAACAAAAACAAAAAACCCTGCCCTTTCTTCTCTATTGTTCAGGACCTCATCATTCTCTTAACTGAAAAACTTCTTGATTTAGCCTTTCATCTTTCAGGGCAGCTTCCACAGTGCCACCAGAGAAATTTATCTAAAACCCAAATCTAATCCTAGCACGGCCGCTGCTTGCTGGCTCCCAGCCATGGATGGGGCTCAAGCACAAACCATTCACCATGGTTCACAGACTTTCTCTCAGGCCCTAAGCTCCTACTCTGGGCTCTACTCCTGCCCCACCTTACTGCTTGTCCAGCTTCTCTCATGGTGTGTTATTTGGGATTTAAGCTCACAAAATCCTAGTGATTCAGGGAGCCTTCTCATCTAATACATTTTTTTATTTGGCTTAATCCAACATGATTTAAGTTTTGTTTGTTTGTTGGTTGGTTTTTTTGTTTATGGCAGGACTTCTTAGGGTGGTGTTCCTCAAACTAATTTGTCCTCAGAACCTGTTTTCATAGATTTCCCAGGATTAGGTTTTCTCAGACACACCCTGAGAACCTTATCTATATTAACATGCTCCTCTCTCTCAAGTCACATTCTATTCCCTCATCCTGTTATAGTTTTCTTTCACTACACTAATTTGTTTATTGTCTGCTCCACACCTAGAATATCAGCTTCAGGAAGGCAGAGATCACTATATCTCCAATGCCTTGAAAAGTGACTGGAATACAGTAGTTACTCAATTATTATTTGTTGATGTTGAATGAATGCAGTTACTTTTATTTCATATGCCACAACTCCCTCACCTGGGGAAACTCCTACCTACCTTTAAAACTCAATTCAAATGTCACTTCCTACATTCCCTAATGTCATACCTCTTCCAGCACTCTTCCACCTGAGCAGAAGCACTTTCCCCTCTGATTCTACAACTAGCACTTCAAATATATTTTTTATTAAGGTACATATGGTAGATTAACTTATATACCCCAGAAAAAACATGTTCTTTTTTTTTTAGGAGGTACCAGGGATCAAACCCAGGACCTCATACATGGAAAGCATGCACTCGAACACTGAGCTCCATCTGCTCACCAATGAGAGTTAGTTTTTTGGTTTGTTTTTAGGAGGTACAGGGGACCGAACCTGGGACCTCACACATAGAAGTAGGGGTTCAATCACCTGAACTACATCTGCTTCCCATGTTCTTAATCTTAATCCACATTCCTGTGGGTGTGAACCCTTTGTAAAAGGACCTCTTGAAGACGTTATTTTTAGAATGGTCCAGCTGTCTGAGGGACTTAATCCAGATTACTGGGGGCTTTATTAAAAGAAAGCCACAGGAAGGAGCTGGATGTAGGAAGTCATCAGGAACCAGGAAGAGAAAGAAGAGGCCACTGCCATGTGACGAGAGGAAGCAGAGATGCAAATGAAGGAATCCCAATGCTTGTGTAATACAGCACCACCAGGATATTACCAATCCAGGGAGGAAGCAAGCCTGCTAGCCTCAGAAATCATGAGCCAATAAACTCCCATTGTTTAAGTCACCCCATCATGTGGTATTTGTAATAGAAGTTCAAGCAAACTAAGACACTGCTTATCATACTTTATTATAGTAAATTATGCCTTTTGACCCCACTAGACTGAAGGCTCTAAAACAGTTTCTTATTCATCTTTCTATTTCCAGATTGAACATACTGAAAACTCGGCTACATGTCAAGTATATTCAATAAAGGTTTGTTGAGTAATAAGATGTCTTTCCTCACCAAAGCAACTTACTTCTGTTTGAATCAGTCTTGTAGTACTTTTGCTAGAAGCTTTGCAATTAGTTGCTTTTATTTCTTTTAGGTAGCACTATAGAAAAAGATGATTAATATAACTTAGTTTTTCCTCAAGAATAAAAGTGCTTGAGAGGTTTTTCTAGACATATCTGAGGACATTTTGGAGAAAAGAAAAAAATTCTCTATCAAATTAACTTGAATCCAAATGAAGAAATCTGCCATTAATATTACAGTCATATATGCAAACATAGTAATTAATATATGCAAGCACAGAGCAAGTCTCAGCCAACACCTTTCAGATGAGCTTTGATTATAAATTAAGTCATTTATTCACTCACTCATTCATTCAGTCAATATTTATTCAGTGCTCCTACAGTGAATTAGGCACTATGTTAGAGATTGGGCTGATAGAGACAAAAGGTAACATTTTTGTCCTCAAGGAGGATATGGCAGCAGTCACAGTCCAGAGGGGAGGACAAACAAGAAAAAAAATAGTGCAACACATATGATGAATGCTCTAAGAAAGGAAAACACATTCAGAGACAGAAACTTTGTCTAGCAAGAAGTTGCAAATTGATGGGAGATTCTGCCAAAAAGTCTGAAATGACATGAAGTGGAGCAGACTAAGAATCTAAAATACTTGCTTTATGAAGTAGGGTTATTTACTTGATTTTCTGGATACTATAAGTTTCTGTAAAAAAAAAAAAAAGGTAGGGGCTCAGGTGGACACTCTATAAAATTAATAAAATCTATCAGGAAATAGAACTAAGACAGGAAAATATTAGTTTTATGCCTATAGGTAAACAGGATGGATTTTGGTATAAGAATTCTGTGTCAGTACCAGTTTTAATGTTCTAATTCCCTCTTTTCCTTAATGCAGTTCTGAAACTTATCAAGAACAATGTACTCATTTTTAACAACACTAAGAAAATCAAAGCTAATTGCAGCAAAGTACTATTCTCATAAATTAGAAGGGATGTACTTGAAGATGAACTAAATAGAGTTGCTCTTACTGTTCATAAAGTAATGGATAGACTGAATACCATCTTCCCTTGATAAGTACTCCTTACCTAAGAAAATCACAAGAGTTGTACGTAGTTCAAATTTATATGAACAGAGAGTAGGGAGTCACTGAGATATATCTCTGTCATACAATCTTCTTGATATGGTGTTACTTTTAAGTCTTTTAAACTATTCCAAAAGATTTCATTTGGTTACTGACATCTTGGGAACTTTTGTTGACTATTAGTTTGACTATTGTATAATTATTTTAACATTTCATTTTGATATGATGAGTATAATCAGTGGTCAGAGAACATACTCAGACCTCTGAAAATTATTGAGACTTATTCTATGTCCTCAACATATGGTCTACGTTGTTGAATGTCCCTTATGCACTTGCAAAGAATGTGAATTCTGCTGTTGTTGGGCATAGTGTTTTATAAATGTTAATAAGGTCAATCTGGTTGATATTGCTACACAAATCTTCTACTTTAAATATAATATTGGATTTGAGTTTTAAAAAGAGAATGGCCATGTAGAGGAGGGGTTGTCCAGATGAGAAAAACCGAGCTTTTCCTAAATTAAGGTAGTAGATGGAAGGATGATAGCACTGAAATCTTTCAACTATAAGTCATTCAAGGGGAAGACTCAATTGATCTCTATATCACTAGAAGCTGGCAAAAGGTCTCCCAATTAAGCTAAAAGATACCTAATACTGATTGTTGTACTAATGAAAAAAATGAAGGAATGAATAGTGCCACCTAACTATAATGCAACCCTAACTAAATCAGGCATTCTCTTAGAAATGCATCCAGAAAAGCAGATGGAATATGGAATTGGTATTCCTGCTCTAGGCCCAGTATTCAGTATACATCTACCATTTGCCTCCAGCTGTGACTACCCATTTATATAAGTGGGCTTCTTTCCCAGCTTCCATTTTCCAATTCAGTTCTCCACTGTGTCTCCTACTAGCTCTGCTGCCCAATCTGTTTCCTTCACAGAGAGGAGCTTAGATCTTGCTTTGAAGTAGGTATTTTTTTCTGCCCTATTCTAACTCTACCTCCAGAGAATCCTGACACTCTTACTACCAGCAGGCTATAAGAATTACTACTGTCTTTAATGATATGGCTTCATTCACTTCCGACATCTGTCAATTGTTAAATGTTGTTAAGGAGTTGATATGTGGTTCCTCACTACCCTTGTGGGACCAAACCATTAGCACAATCCTAAACTTTAGTCCAACTGTATTCATTTGGGTTATAGTGATATATCTAGTTATTAGGGCCAGAACTCCAAGCAACACATCTAGGATCTAGATTAATTTCAAAGAGTTTCCTTACAGAAATCATTGCTATTCCATTCTATTCTTTGCCAAGCCCATGTCAATAGTGTTCTATTATTTCTAGATAAAAAGAGGTGATATGAATCATACTAATGTGAGGACTTTATCACCATCTTAATGTTATCATATTTATTCCCCTTGCTTCTCAAAAGAACTTTCTGAAGTAGTTGGCCTTAAAGATGAGGAAGGTCTGAGACACAAAGGGGATTAAGCAATATCCTCAAAGTTACTCAGATTGTAGGTGTATCACGATATGGACTCAGGCCTTTCTCTTTCCACTCTTCCAAGATGATTCAGTTATTATATATGTAAAGTACCAAGTACACCCTCAAAAGTTTGGGGAAAGGCAGGAAGAGATGAGAGGTGGAGGCGTCTTCGGGACATGGAGCTGCCCTGGATGGTGCTTCAGAGGTAATCACCGGACATTGTAAATCCTCACAGGGCCTACTTGATGGAATAGAGGAGAGTATGGGCCATGATGTGAACCAATGTATATGAGGTGCAGAGGTGCCCAAAGATGTACTTACCAAATCCAATGGATGTGTCATGATGATGGGAACGAGTGTTGTTGCGGGGGGGGAGAGGGGGGGTGGGGGGGTGGGGTTGAATGGGACCTCACATATATATTTTTAATGTAATATTATTACAAAGTCAATAAAAAATAAAAAAATTAAAAAAAAAAAAAAAAAAAAAAAAAGTTTGTTCCTGCCTTCCTGTCTTCTAAATATTCACTGCAATTCAGGAAAAAAAAAATCACATTTAAAAATTTCCATTTTCACAAGTTTTTGTGAAATATATATAGCCCATTAAAATTTTAGCTCATCTACATGGAGTCACACCTGACTTTAGATGCATACAGTAAGGCCTAGAGCTGAAGACAGACTGCCTCACCTGTTCTTTCAGGTACTGTTATTTCATTAAGGACATTTATTCTTAGAAGGAACTCCCAAAATTGAAGATAACAGCTAGGAATATTACTTAGGATCTTTGTAATATTAACTAAGAGAGTGATTTACTGATATATTAGTCCTCATTTTAGAATTGAAAATGGTGAAATTTTTAAAAAATTTATCCTCCCCCACCAAGGCTTCCTTGTTGTCTGCTCTCTGTGTGCATTTGCTGCGTGCTCTTCTGTGTTTTTTTTTTTTACTTGTCTCCCTTTTCATTGTGTCACCTTGCTGAGTCGGCTCTCCGCAGTGCTTGCGGGCCAGCAGCTTTCCGCGGCATGAGGGTGAGCCTATCTTCACAAGGAGGCCCGGTGACATGAACCCAGCCTCCCATATGGTAGACAGCAGCCCAACTGATTGAGCCACAGCTGCTTCCCCAAAATGGTGGAATTAAAAAATAAATAAATAAATAAATAAATAAACAGAAGTTATATTTGAAAAATAATCCAAAAATTCTGACTTCTGAAAACCAGTTGTGACCTATAATTTACACTTGGTCAATTATTCTCATCTTTATTTCTTATTATTTGCAAATGCTTAATAATGGATTAAACACATTCCTTAATTTAAGTAAGTAAAATGAAGATGAAGAAAGTTTCCACCACCCAAAAAAATTCCCCATGACTCTTCCTACCTAACACCTTCCCTCATTCCCAGCAATCACTGTTTTCTGGCCCTATAAATATGACTTTTCCAGAATGATACAGCAATGGAATCATACAGTATATACCTTTTAAGTATGGTTTCTTTCACTTAGCAAAATGTATTTGTTATTCGTTCATGTTGCTGCGTGCATAAATCACATGTTCCTACCACAATTTGCTTATCCACCTACCAAGTGAAGAACATTTGGGTGATTTTCAGTTTGGGGCAATTACGAATAAAGCCACTACAAACATTTATGTGTAAGTTTTGTGTGGGTTTATGCTTTCATTTCAATTGTGTAAATACCTAATAGTGGGATCACTGGGTCATATGGCAAGTGTATGTACGTTCTGGATATAAGTCCTCTGTAAAATAAGTGATTTGCAAATATTTTTGTCTAGAAGGTAGGCTGTCTTATCATTCTCATAACAGTCTTTCACGGAGCAAAAGTTTAATTTTGATAAAGTCTAATTTATCCATTTTTTTCTTTCATGGAATGTGCCAAACTCAAGGTCATGCAGATTTTCTATGCTTTCTTCTAGAAGTTTTACTATTTTACATTTAACAAGTTAACTTTTTTACAAAATGTGAGGAGGTATGTGTCAAGGTTCACTTTTTACTTCCATATGAATGGTCAAGTATTCCAGGACTATTTGTTGAAAAACACTATCTTTCTTTGTTTAATAGCCCTGGCACCTTTGTATATAAATCAATTGAAGATGAAGATTTTTCATATGCTTATTGTCAATTTCATATGCTTTTTGTAAATTTACCTTTATTCTATTAAAATTGCCATGGATCTGAAAAATCTTCATCATCACTAGACAGAAAGAAATGGAAATTTTAAACATGTATAAATAAAATAAGAATGAGATATACTATTAGTTGGCTTTTAAATAGGAAAATAATTTTTAAATGATAACATCTATTGGTTCCAGAGTTCTGGGAAAAAGTTATGAAAATAAATTGATTCTTCTGGTCCGGAAGGAAAATATTACTTGTGTTAAAAGTCTTCAAAGTATGGAAAGAGTGTGAACTGATAATACCATTAGATGATTAGAATTTATTATTTAGAAATAATTACAGGTGTATATAAATAATGTTATGACAGCTAAATGCCATAGCACTGTATTACATTTTAAAAATATAATAATAACAACAACATTAAATTCTTAACCATAGTGTACCAGATCAATTCTCAAATATCCATACTGTAGAACTGTCATGCAGTCACTCGAAGTGATCTTATGGGAGAATATTTAATGATACAGAAATATGTCTCCACTGTAACTTTAATTTAATATAAAATCCTATTTCTGTGTATACACAACACAACAGACACAGACATCAGACACTGAATAGCAAAGTTCCACACAATACCACTGGATTCTATTGTTAACCATGTGTATTTGTGTGGTAGAAACATGGAAGATTCAAAAAAAAATTTTTGTGCTTGTTTGTATTTTCAAAATTTACTTCAATGAATGTGTATAATTTAATTAATAAAAATATAAGTGAACATCTAAAAAAAATTAATTGCCCCTATATACGTGAGTCTATTTCTGACCTCTCCAATCTGTCCAATTGATCTATATATATGTTTATCATTTCTGTAATACCACACTGGTTTGATTATAGTAGCTTTATACTAAACCTTGAAATCAAGTAGCATGTGCCTCCAACTTTGGTCTTCTGTTTCAAAATTATTTTGGCAATTCTAGTTTCTTTGCTTTTACATTTTTTAAATCAGCTTGGGATTTTTATTAGAATTTCACTGAGTCTACTGATCAGTTTAGGAAGAACTGACATCTAAACAGTACTAATTGTGTCTTCAAAACCATAAACACTGAATTTCTATTTATTTAGCTTTTCTTCAATTTTCTTTCATCTGTGTGCTATAGCTTCAGCATAAAGATTTTGGAATAGTTTGTTAGATACATACCTAATACTTATGTGGGTTTTTTTAGTTCTAGTATATGTACAGTACTTTTTAAAATTGTTAATTTCCAGTTGTTCGCTGCAAGTATATAGAAGTATGACTGATTTTGTGTATTGACTTAGTTAGCATCCTGCAAACTTGCTAAACTCACCTATTAGTTATAGTAGCAAATTTGTAAGTTTTCTGACATTTTCTACATAGTAAAGCACAATGCCTGAGAATAGAGAAAGGTTACTTTCTTCTTTTCCAACCTATATGCCTTTTATTCCTGGCTAAGGTGAGAGAATATACTTTGTATGATTTCAGTACATTTAAATTTATAATATAATTTTTTAAAGACCCAGAATCTGATCTACTTGGATTGCTTAATGTACATATGAAAAAAAGTATGTATTCTCCTGTTGTTGGGTAGTGTGTTCTATAGATGTAAATTAGGTCAAATTGCTTGTGAGTGTTATCTTCTATATTCTTATTAATATTCTGTCTACTTGTCCTATTAATTACTTAAATATCCAAATATGATTGTATATTTATCTATTTCTCCTTCAGTTCTTTCTTTTTAATTCATGTATTTTGAAGCTATGTAGTTGGGGTACATACATTCGGAATTTTTACATCTTGTTGGTGAACTCACTTCCTTTTTCTCTTTGGGGAAGGGGAAGAAAGTTAAACATAGGACTGCCTATTTTCTTTGGCTTTATTTTGTTGTTCAACTGCTGTCTTTTTAAGGGGGAATAACTACTTCATTAATTGACAGTAGTTTTATAATAATATTAAGATTAAATTAAAAGGAAGATTGAATATGATACTGTAAGTATAGGAATATGAACCTGGGACCACATACATGGGCACCAGGCACTAAACCACTGAGCTACACCTGCTCGTGTTAGTAAGGTTTTTTTAAAAAAGAAGGTGATGCCAGCTAGGTAGTAATGGTCTCTCTTCTGATCATCAAAATTCTGATTATTTAAAACATCCAAGCATTTCCATAGTTGAAGGTATCTTTTTCAAGTAGTTTTTCTCAGAAACAAAAGCAGCTACCCTGAGTTTTACCTTGAACATACTCTAATAATGTGTTTTTCCTGACTTTTATTCAATATTTTAATGTAGGGTTGTAGTTTTGAAGATCTAATTGTGCCAACCTTCAACTGAGCATTTATCAAAATGTTTTACATGGATTTTTCATTCATCAACTCTCTGCCCTTTAGAATACAGCCCACCAGGTGCTTTACTTTGCTAAGATCCACTCAATAATGACATCAAATAAAAGCAAAATATCATTTATAGCTTGCCCACATGAACTATACATCTGTGTTCATTTCAGGTAAAAGGTTACAATGCAGGTTCAAAGGACTGTGTGGAAATTACTAACCAGCTTCAGATAAGTATGAGATATATCTATGGGTAAGAGGGTAAATGGAGGAATACAGGAGAGTCAACAGCAAAGAAAATGCAAACATAGTTATTATTATATAAACATTAATCTTACACTATAGGCTTGTTAATAGCCTACAAGGGCTAAAAAAAGAAAAAAGAAAAGGTGAGAAAAAACTGTGAGGGCTTGAAGCTGAATGTACCCCAGAAAAGTATGTTCTTAAAGTTAATCCATTCCTATAGGTGTGGACCCATTGCTAGTAGGATCTTTTGGTGAGTAGGATCTTAAGATGTGACCCAGTTCGTTCAGGGTGGGTCTTAATCTTCTTAATTCTACTTTATAAGAGAATGAAATTCAGAAGGAAGAGAAAGCTACAGAAGCAAGACACTGGAAACAACGAAATCAGGAAGAAAACGGAGAAACCAGTAGATGTCATCATGTCCCTTGCCATGTGACAAAGGAGTCCAGGTTTGCTGGCAGCTGGTCTTCAGGAAGCAGGTATCATCTTGAGGATAGCTTGATTTGGACATTTTCACAGCCTCAGAACTGTAAGCTTGTAAACTAATGTATTCCCATTGTAAAAGCCAACCCATTTACAGTATTGCTTTTGGCAGCCCAGCATACTAAAAAAGCAATTCTTTGCAACTGCTGAACAAGCCTCTAATTCCTTTCTTCTAGGTTCCCTATCTAATTTGTTAGTGGAAGCTCTTAACCTTTCCTAAGTCTAGAACATCATTCCTAAGCCTTTACTCTCTGCTGATAACCAGACCTCTTACTTTTCAAGGAAAAGCAAGGCCACTTCTTATACTCCATCAATTTCCCTTTGTTCTACCTCAAATCTTTTTTCTATATTTTCCTTTGGCTGTGGGGCATGCCTTTCTCTGTCATCATCCCTTTGTCCAAGTATATATTCTCTTTTGTTCAATTAGATACTTTTCCACTTGTGTCCTTGGTTTATCCATGTCATACCTAAATATACCCACTTATTTTTTCAACATCTTTTTATTACCTACCAAGTGCAAGTTGCTGAATTAATAGGAGAAATAAAGTTAAGTAAAAAATCCAATCCTCCTTTCAGAGAACTCAAAAACTAGTGGGAAACATGAATAGGTAAACAGATAATTACAATCTACTATAATAAGTATTAGGAGTAAAGGCATGTAAAATATACTCATGGTATAAAAGAAAAAGCATTTATCTCCATTTGGTTGGAGAGGGTTTTTTTTTCTTTCATGTCTTTATCAAGTTCATTCTCTGATGGGTTCTTTTCTTCTCTTCTTCATATAAACAAGTTCAGATTTCCACTATCCATAAACATATGAACAAATCATTCTATGATGCATAAACTAATACCAC
The DNA here is from genome assembly GCF_030445035.2 of Dasypus novemcinctus. NCBI lineage: Eukaryota > Metazoa > Chordata > Mammalia > Cingulata > Dasypodidae > Dasypus > Dasypus novemcinctus. The sequence goes on along the minus strand of NC_080683.1, from coordinate 30,993,268 downwards.
TATCAGTCATCTCCTTTACTGGTACATTTTTTTGAAAAGGTCATCTAAACTCATGGATGCAGACCCAATCTACTGTCTTTTATCCAGTCAACCCTTAGCAAGTATGATTTTACTTATGGTTTTCATCCCTACATTGACACTTCTCACCAAAGTCAAAGCTGAGTATATTTGTTTGAGAAACTCACTAAAAATATCCAGTTACCTATGCTAATTCTCACCTTCACAACCTCTCTGCTACAAGCGACTCTGAACTATACCCTCTTCTTCCCAAAGACTTTTATGATACTTCATGTTCTTCACATTTCCTCCTTACCTTCCCATTTATCTTGAGTCTTCACTGATTTCACTTCCTTCTACTGCCTGGCAAAAAGAAGCATTAACCAAATTCCATTTTGAGACTTGGCTTTTGACTCTCTAACTTCTCTCATTCTTCCTCCCTTCCCCATAGCAAATTCATGAGTGGAGTTGAAAAACAATCTTATAGTCAGAGGCCTGGCTTCAATTTTTGGTTCAAGCATTGACTTACCAGCTGTGCTTCTATGGGCCTGTCACATCCTGACACTCCAGAAAAGAAGGAATAGCCTTTCTAATTTCCTTCCAATCCTACAGACCTACAATTCTAATGGAAAAGAAGGACAGATTTCTAGTCCAAATTTCTCTTAATTAGCTACAAATCCACATTTGGTCTGCCAATTAAATGGTCCACATCTAAAACTAATTTCCCAAACTAACTACTTCCTTTATGTTGCATATTAATGTTTATATACTGGTACTACCATTGTCCTAAACTTGAAGCCCTAATAATCTTACATCTTATCTGCCTTTTACTCATGCATTCTCTCTTCCTAATTCCCAACCCATCCTAAAGGCCAATTCTAAGAGCATTTCTTCCAGAAAGTGATCCTTGGCTCCCTAGCTGGTTAGAGTCTCTTTATCCTCAAAGTTAACAGACACTATCCATACCTCTCATGTAACACTTTGCTTATATTTCCCTCCAGACTGTGGTTCTGTGAGCATAAGGTTTAGATTTGATTCTTCTTTGTACCACTCTTCCTCTGCTCCCACTGGCTATATAATCTTGAACACTGCCTTGACCAGAGCAGATGCTCAAAAATTATTTAAGATTTGAAGTGAATTAACTAAACTAAATCCGAACTTTGCACACAGTGGAAACAAGAGCATTTTCTCAGTGATTATTTTCTTCAAGTAAAAATAACTGCTTAAGAATACCTAATGATTTAGAGGATGTTTCAGCTCTAAAATATATATTGGTCTTCTTAAGCTAAGAAAGCAGAAACTACTCTTCAACTCCCTCAAAATCCAAGTAAACCAGTTAGTAGTCTTTGAAATGGATATACATATATTTAAAAAGCACATTTACTAAAAGATGTACTCAAATATTTGATCTTTCAATTTCAGCATTTCTTTTTTAATTAATTGATTTACTTAATTTTTCACAAGACAGAGAATTCTGACAAATGAGATCTAATGAATTATCAACAGAAGTGTAAACAGCAATACCTGATATCAGAATATTCATCTAGTACACACTATTATCATCTTTTATTCTAACCTAAATGCAGAACAAAAAACAATTTCCCAAAATAAAATATGCTGTCATTAATTTTCAGCTTCATTAATAAGCTTCAATGCATTGCCCTAACTTGAGATAATATAACAAACTGAGAGAAAAAAGACTTCCAGCTTATTAAGCAGCAAGAAAAATAGCAATTTACCCTCATGGGAAAACTAGAATTTCCGAATCTAAACCAGAAGTCAAGGCTTTAGCTTAATTCATCTAGAAGATAGGATGTCTGATGTGAGGTCTGACAAGAAATACACAGCACCGTTGCAAGAACACTAAATGAAACTGAGAAGAATTGTCTGTCGCCTCATTACTGAGGATGCTGAGCAGAATCTGACCTACCTGGTTTATCCCTCCGGGAGAGAACTTGTACGACTGCAATTTCTGCTTCAGCAGCTCTGGATCACTGTGACGAAATGGGCATCCTGACAATAACAACAAAAGAAACCAGTAGGTTATTTACCTAGCCTTACTACAATACCACACTTGAGACATTGTCTGAGCGCCCCTTAATTGTCTAAAAACTTATTAATAAAAAAGTCGATTGCCCAAGGGTGCAACTTCTTTCCTCTCTTAATCTCAATGACAATTTAGCTGTACAGTTATCAGGGTACTACAGGCACAGGAGTTACATAAAACATTACTGTATTCTCAGGCTAAGATGCCCATTTGCTAGGAAGCAAAAAACAGCTTTAATTATGTTACTTGCTAACAAACAGAGAGATAATCACAAAGTAGCTGTAATAGTTTATCAAAAAATTATACAATCTTACATTTCTTCTAGTCAAAAATACATAAAAAGTATACTAGAGAAGGGAGACATATAATAGTGAGAAAATACAAAAATACAAAAAGTGGAGAAAAATTAAAATCTCACATTTTCATATATAAATTCTATACCTATTTTCTGGAGAGTAGAATCTACACAAATTTAGAGGAATCACAGTTGGGAATGAGATGGACAAACAGGAAACAATTTGCAGTACCTGCATGTGATCTGTATATCATTTCCGGAAAAAAATAAAAATAAAGCTGGACTACTAAAATATTGTATAAATATGAACACAGAAAATTTAAAATAAAAGACTTTATTAAGCTGAAATCTAGAAAATTTTAGATGGTTTAAATAGAACCTGTAGTGATAAATCAAAATACTTAAAAATTTAATAGGAAATTCTGGTTTTTAAAAAAATTATAAAGTTGAGGATGCTGTAAAAAGAAACAAAAGTGCATTTTTAATGAAATTAATAGGAATTTGGCTGCTGCTAAAATAACAGAAAGAGGGGGCGGACTTGGCCCAGTGGTTAGGGCGTCTGTCTGCCACATGGGAGGTCCACGGTTCAAGACCCGGGCCTCCTTGACCCATGTGGAGCTGGCCCATGCACAGTGCTGATGCGTGCAAGGAGTGCTGTGCCACACAGGGGTGTCCCCCACGTAGGGGAGCCTCACGCACAAAGAGTGCGCCCCATAAGGAGAGCCGCCCAATGTGAAAGAAAGTGCAGCCTGCCCAGGAATGGCGCCGCACACATGGAGAGCTGACACAACAAGATGACGCAACAAAAAGAAACACAGATTCCCATGCTGCTAACAACAACAGAAGTGGACAAAGAAGACACAGCAAATAGACACAGAGAACAGACTACTGGGGGGGAAGGGGCAGGGGAGAGAAAGAAATAAATCTTAAAAACAAATTTTTTTTTTAAATAAAATAAAATAACAGAAAGAACTGAAGATGCCAAACAAATGGGTTTACCAAAACTCTAAACTATGAATAAACACATCCATAACACTATGGAATCTACAAATCATAAAATTTTAAAGAACTATTGTAGGTACTTTTACTATTTATTCACATTTAAATTATAATGATTTTTAGTACAAGGAAACATCCTGAGAAGCAGTATAACACATGGTTATGGTAATGGAGCTAGATTCCCTGGGTTTAAATCTCAGTTTACCACTTCCCAGCTAGGTAACCTTCTGCCAATGTTTTTATGTTCTTGTAGGCTCAAATGAGGGGAATAAAAGTACCCATGTTACAGAGCACTTGTGAGAATGGGATATAAAAATCTAACATATGCCTAGCACATAGCAACGCTCAACATGTCAGCTATCATTATTATTATTATTGAAAAATTTGATTAAGATGTTGCAAAGGGCAGGACTTCCTGACTGAGATGGTGACAGCATAGGATTTCTCACAAGAAACCAAGAAAACACTGCAGGCAAGAAAACAGTGGTACTAAATATTTAAAGTGTTGAAAGGAAATAATTACCAATCATGAATTTCCTATCCAGTGAGACTGTCTTTCAAAAATAAGGGAGAGATTTAGACATTCCCAGATAAAGAAATGCTGAGGAAGTCCTCATAACTAGATCTGCCCTACAAACAATGCTAAAGGGAGGTCTTCAGATTGAAAGGAAAGGACACTAGACAGTAGATCAAAGAGGCAGGAAGAAATAAAGATCTCCAGTAAGGTAACCAAATGGGTGATTGTAAAGGGCAGTACTATTGTACTGCATTTTTGGTATATTCCTCCACTTTTTACTTCTTACAGGTCCAAAAATGCAAATTTATGAAAGGTAATAAAGATCTATGATTTTGGACACACAGTGTAAAGATATAATCTGCAACAAATACAGCAAGAAAATGGGAGGATAAGTTAGTGTCAAATCAAATGTTGAGTGTCACAAACTTAGAATTTTTAAGTTTAATCCCCATTATAACCACAAAGAAAACATTTGGAAAATACACAAAGGAGGAAATGAAAAGGGACTAAAAAGGGCTCACTACAAAAAGTGAAATAATATGAAAGTTGGCTGTAATGGAAGAATTGAGGGTCAAGAAGGGATTAAGACTTACAAAGACAAAATAAGAAAATGGCAGAAGAAAGTCTTGCTCTATCAGTAGTTACTTTAAACGTAAATGGCTTAAACTCTCCAGTCAAAAAAAGCCAGTTAACAATACTAACGTTTGATAAAATAGACTTTAAGTAAAAACTGTTACAAAGGACAAAGAAGGAAACTATGTTCCAATAAAGGGGTCAATTCAACAAGATTTAACAATTATAAATATATATACACCTAAGAGCAGAGCCCAAAAGTATATGAAACAACTATTGACAGATTTGAAGGGAGAAATAGATGGTTCTACATTAATGGTAGGAAGCTTTAATACACCACCTTCAATAATTAATAGAACATCTAGACAGAAGATGAATAAAAAATAAAAGACTTGAATATTGTGATAAACCAACTAGACCTAACAAACATATATAGAACATTTCATCCAATAGCAAATCAGTCTTAATGAATTTCATTTATTTTTTTAATTTTTAAATTTTTGAAAGATTTATTTTATTTATTTCTCTTCTCATCCCCCCCATCCCCCGTTGTCTGCTCTGTGGGTCCATTTGCTGTGTGTTCTTCTACATCTGCTTGCATTGTCAGGTGGCACTGGGAAAATGTGTCTCTTTTTTGTTGTTATCATCTTGCTGCACCAGCTCTCCAGGTGTGTGATGCCACTCCTGGGCAGGCTGTGTTTTTCTCACACAGGGCAGCTCTCCTTGTGGGGTGCCTTCCTTGTGCATGAGGCACCCCTATGTGGGGGTGCTCCTGCATGGCATAGCACTCCTTGCACAAGGCAGCACTGCGTGTGGGCCAGCTTACCACACAGGCAAACACTCTATCAGTTGAGCCACATCTGCTTCCCTCAATGAAATCATACAATGTATCTTCTCTGTCCACAATGGAATGAAGCAGAATATCAGCAACAGAGAGAGAACTTTTTAGAAAACTCACAAAAAGGTGAAATGAAGCAACACACTCTTAAACAGTCAATGGGTTAAAGAAGAAATCACATGGGAAATTAGGAAATATCTCAAACAAAATGAAAAAAACAAACAACAAAATATACCAAAACTTATGGGATGCAGCAAAGGCACTTCCAAGAAGGAAATTAACAGCTATAAATGTCTACATTTTACCAGGAAAAAAAAAAGATCTCAAATTAGTTACCTAACTATATACCTGGAGGACCTAGAGGAAGAGCAAACTAAACCCAAAGGAAGCAGAAGGAAGGAAATAGCAAAAATGAGAGCACACATAAATAAAACAGAAAATAAAAAAATTGACAGATTCAACAAAACCAAAAGTTGATTCTTTGAAACAGACAAATTCCTAGAAGCACACAAACTACCTACCCTGACTCAAGAAGAACTGGTCTCAACAGACCAATAACAAGTGAAGAGATTAAATTAGTAATCAAAAACCTCTGAACAAAGAAACATCCAGGCTTCACAGGTAAATTTCACCAAACATTCAAAGAAGAATTAACCCCAATCTATTCAAACTCTTCTAAAAATTGAGGTGGATGGAACACTTCCTAACTCATTCCATGAGGGCAGCATCACCCTCATACCAAAACCAGATAAAGATATAAGAAAAGAAAATTACAGACCAATATTCCTCATGAATATAGATGCAAAAATCCTGAATAAAATACTTAGCAAACCAAATCTAACAGCACATCAAAAAAAAACCCACCCTGATCAAGTGGAGTATCACTGGTATGCAAGGATAGTTCAGCACAAGAAAATCAATTAATGTAATAAACTACATTAATAGAAAGAGATAAAAAAAAAATACATGATGTTAATTGATGCAGAAAAAGTATCTGACAAAATCCAGCACCCCTTCTTGATAGAAACACTAGAAAAAAGGGACAAGAAGGAAACTTCCTCAGCATAACAGCATATATGAAAAAACTACAACAAACCTGATACTCAATGGCTAAAAACTGAAAGGGCTTTCCCTCTAAGATTAAAAACAAGACGAGAATGCCCACTGTTTCCACTGTTATTCAACAAAGTACTGGAAGTTTTAACCAGAGCAATTAGGCAAGAAAAAGAAATAAAAAGCATCCACGTTGGAATGGAAGAAGTAAAACTTTCCCTATTGCAGATGGCATGCTCCTATACATAGAAAATCTGGATAAATCTATAACAGAGCTATTGGAGGTAGTAACCAAATTCAGCAAAGTGATGGGGTATAAGATCAACAAGCAAAAATCAGTAGAATTTCTATACACTATTCATGAACAATCTGAAGAGGAAATCAAGAAAACAACTCCATTTACAATAGCAATGTAAAGAGGCAAATATTTAGGAATAAATATAATCAAGGATGTATAGGACTTTTAAATGGAAAATTACAAAACACTGCTGAAAGAAATCAAAGATGACCCACTAAATGTGAGGACATTCAGAGTCATAAGTTGGAAGACTAAACATTTTTAAGACATCAATTCTATCCAAAGAAATTTACAGATTTAACCCCAATGAAAAAAAAATCAAAAGGCCAAATCATCAAATTAATATGGAAGGGTATGGGACCCCAAATAGCCAAAATCATCTTTAAAAAAAAAGAATAAAGTTGGAGGACTCACACTTCCCAACTTAAAACTTATTACAAAACTACAGTAATCAAAACAACATGGCACTGGCACAAGGACTGATAGTCCAATGAAATCAAATTGAGGAATCAAAAATAAACCCTCACATCTATGACCAATTGATTTTTTTTAATGACCAATTGATCCCCCCCCTTGTGGCATTTTTTGCATGTTGTTTACTCTTTTGTCCATTTGCTGTGCGTTCTTCTGTGTCTGTATTCATTTTCATTTATTCCACCTCCCCACACATGGCTTGTTTTGCTGTCTGTTTCTCTGTTTCCGTTCACTGCACACTCTTCTGTGTTGTTGCTTGTATTCCATTTTTTTGTTGGGTCACCTTTGCTGAGTCAGATCTCTGCGGCACTGATGGGCTGGGTGGCACTCTGCAGTGCTTGCAGGTCGGTGGCTCTCCGCGGTATGCAGGCGAGCCTGCCTTTACAAGGAGGCCCTGGGACATGAACCCAGGGCCTCCCATATGGTAGAGGGAGCCCAACTGATTGAGCCACAGCCACTTCCCTGACCAACTGATTTTTGACAAGGGAAACTATTCTTTCAATAAGGAAAGAATAGTGCTTCAAAAAATGGTGCAGAAAGTTTAAAAAAAAGAGAAAGAACGATGACAACAAAAAATGGTGCAGAGGAAAACTGGATATCCATGTGCAAAAGAATGATGGTGAACCCTGTATCATATCATATACAAAAATTAACTTAAAATATATCAAAGATTTAAATATAAGAATCAAAACTATAAAATTTTTAGAAGAAAACATGGGAAAACATTTTTGGGATCTTGGGTTAAGCAATGGTTTCTTAGATTTTACAATAAACGCACACACACACAAAGAGATAAATGGGTCTCATCAAAATTAAAAGTTAGTTTGCTTTTGTCCTTGGTAAAAGGACTTTACCAAGAAAGTAAAAAGACAACCTACAAGAAGGGAGAAAATATTTGGAAACCATATATCCAATAAAGGTTTAATATCCAAAATATACGAAGAAATCCTGCAACTCAACAACAAAATGACAGACAACCATATTAAAAAATTGACAAAAGACTTGAAAAGACATTTCTCCCAGAAGATACTCAAAAGATGAATAAGCACATGAAAAGATAAGCAACATCATTAGCCATTAGGGAAATGCAAATTACAACCACAACGAGGTATCATTTTACACACACCGGAATGGCTACTTTCAAAAAAGCATAATATAACAAGTGTTGGAGAGGATGTGGAGAAACAGTAATACTTGCTAATTGCTGGCAGGTATGTAAAATAGCATAGATGCTGTGGAAAACAGTTTTTCAGTTCCTCAAAAAGTTATTTGTATAGAATTACCTTATGGCCTGGCGTAGTGGTTTGATATAATTAATATTCCAAAAAGAAATACTGGATTATGCTGGTAATCTGATCTGTACCTGGGCATGATTGAGTTATCATTAGGGCATGGAGTGCTTACCCAGTGTCCACCCCTTGGTGGGTGGAGACTCACAGATAAAAGGCATGGCAAATGACAGAGTTGGAGCTTTTCTTTTTTTTTTTTCTTTTTATTATTATTTTTTAATTTCTCTCCTCTTCTCTCCTATTCCCCTACCCCCCAGTTGTCTGTTCTCTGGGTCTATTTGCTGCATGTTCTTCTTTGTCCGCTTCTGTTGTTGTCAGCAGCATGGGAATCTGTGCTTCTTTTTGTTGCGTCATCTTGTTGTGTCAGCTCTCCGTGTGTGCAGTGCCATTCCTGGGCAGGCTGAACTTTCTTTCACGCTGGGCAGCTCTCCTTACAGGGTTCACTCCTTGTGCATGGGGCTCCCCTACGCGGGGACACTCTTGCGTGGCACGGCACTCCTGTGTGCATCAGCACTGCACGTGGGCCAGCTCCACAAGGGTCAAGGAGGCCCAGCGTTTGAACCGCGGACCTCCCATGTGGTAGACGGATGCCCTAACCACTGGGCCAAGTCTGCTTCCCTAGAGTTGGAGCTTTTGATGCAGGGATTTCTGATGAGTTTGATGCTAAAGACCTGGGAAGTCAGCACCCAGAGGAAAGAGAAGCCAGCACCAGGAAGAAACCTTGAACCCAGAGAAAAGCAAGCCCCAGGGACATAGGAACCCAGGAAGCCTCAACCCTTGCAGACATTGGCGACCATCTTGCTCCAAATAGACTTTGGGGAGGGAAGTAACTTATGCTTTATGGCCTGTTATCTGTAAGCTCCTACCCCAAATAAATACCCTTTATAAAAACCAACCAGTTTCTGGTATTTTGCATCACCACCCTTTTGGCTGACCAATACACCTGGTAATCCCACTTCAGGAATATATTCAAAAGAATTGAAAGCAGGGACTCAAACAGATACTTGCACATCAATGTTCATAATGGCATTATTCATACTTGGTATTAAGTGGAAGCAACCCAAGTGTCCATCAACAGACGAATGGAATAACAAAGTATTGTATATACATGCAGTGAATATATCTGGCCATAAAAAGGAATGGAGTTCTGGTGCATGCAACAACATGAATGAATCTTAAAGATATCAAGTTGAGTTAAATAAGCCAAACACAAAAAGAAAATATTGTATGACCTTGCTTATATGAAATAAATGCAAATTATTGTCAATAACTAGAAAACAGGGTACAAGGGGCCAGGTGGGTATATGGCATGGGGTGTACCAATGCCTAATTGATATGGAGTTTCTGTCTGGAGTGATAGAAGAGTTTGGGTAATGGATAGTGGTGATAGGAGTACAACATTGCAAATGTAATTATCACCACTGGGGTGTATAATTTGAAAGTGGATAAAATGGGAAATTTTAGGTTGTATGAATGTTACTAGAATAAAAATAAGAAAAAAAATTCATAGTTCTGTACAAAACAGAGTGAACCCTACAGTAAAGTTTGGATTACAGCTAATAGTCTAATTATACTAATATTGTTTCATTAATTGTATCAAAGTTACCACAGTAATGCAATGTTAATAATAGAGAAAACTATGTGTGTTGGTGGCGAAGGCATAGAAACTCTGTACTATAGGCATGATTATTCTATAAACCTACAACTGCTCTAATAAAAATTTTTTTTAAATGTTCACAAATGTAAAGCATTCCTACTAACTTTTGTTTTGGAAAATATGGTTTTTTCAAAATAATAAAAATGTTATTTGTGTTAACAAAAAAACAAATTGTAGAGGATTACAAGTGAAAAAGGTAAGAGGAGGCAAGTAGAATTCTTAATTAAGCCTAGAATTTTAAAGAACATTTAAAAAAAATGGACTAAGTTGAAATACCTAAATTACATATGAAATCATGACTAGACCTCCATGAAAAATCAGAAAAAACAAACTCAAGAAGAAAATGAAGATTGCCAAAGTGCTAAGAACATTAAAAGGTCTTTTAAATCTATGTGTACAATAAGGAAACAGAAGGAATAGACTATTGCTTAGAGCAGCTTGTGTTATTTTAACAGTTGACCGAAAGAAAATAGAACTCATTCCCTCCTACTTTTGTTTCTATCTTCCACATAAAAGAAAATGATCTTCAAACTGGAAAGATTTGAACTAACAAGATAACTGAAGATAAGGTGAATTCATACATAACTAACACTGACTTCAACTAAGCTTTTCAATATATACTTGTAGAAAAGATGATATAGGCTAGAATGTATTATACAGATTCATAATTGGTTGAACAACTATTCCCAGGCAGTGTTGGTTAATGAAATAATGTCAACTTAGGGGACAAAATAGTTTTGCAAATAATACAATACTAAAAAGGACAGATAACTCAATCTGTCCAGTTAATATGAGCTCAAGCATATTTCTTTTTTTTTTAATATTTTTAATTATTTATTATTTTTAAAAAAATTACATTATGAAAAATATGTCTATTTCTTGAATGTACAGTTTAAATTAGAACAAAATAAAACAAACAAACGGAATGGACAATTTAACAGAAAGAAGAAATACAAAGTCCCGACTTTAAGCTAATAAAAATTAACTAAGTGAAGAATGCTAGAAATTAGAAATTCACATGGGAAGAAGCTCTAGGAGTACTTGGCTGGAAGCTCAATGTGGGTCAATTTCCTGATATGGCTGCTAAGGAAAGCTAAAGGGGTTACCTCAAAAGAGGTATCTGGGTTTATAGTTCTCAGACTCTGAAAGACATAAACAACACCCAAGAGCTTGCGAATAAAGTAGATTCTCAGGACAGTTCCTTATATAGTTTTGAGTGTGTCGCCCTAGAAACTGCATTTCTAAAAAGTCCCATAAGTGACTGACACAAGTGATAAGGGCAATTCACTGTAGAGTATTGACCATCTCTTCTATTAAAAATGAATAAGTTATTTTTGAATGCTCTGGAGATGTAGAGCATATTTCTAAAAATTCTGTTTGTGATTATTTGATCTTTAATATCTGGAAGTGTATAATCTTTTTTTTTAAAAAAAAAAAGCGCTCCATCCAAGACGGTTTAAAAAAAAAAAAGTTGGGGGCACAAAAGCTTTGGTAATCAGGAAAATTCACTAACATGGACTATTAAATCATTCTCTGACAGTACCAGATAAATGAGGGGCTTTTCAAGGTATGCTTGGGGAACATTTTTAGAAAAGAGTTGTTGAACTCAGAAGTCTAAAGGAAATAGTTTGATACAGACTTTTTTTCCCTATCCTATAACTCAGGTAAATTTATAGCCTGAATTTGATACCATAACTTATTAAATTCCTCAGTCAGTCCTTGTTAATCAGATGATAATAGTGAAAATAAAACATACCTTTCCTGAGTAGTCTTTTGAAAATTAATATTGACTATTCCAAAAGTAGAACTTTTCAATTCCAAAAAACTTTGAAAAACTTTTGACTTAGACTTCTAAGACACTTGAGAAACTGAGAACTGAAAAGCCTAGTCCAGCACAAACTGAAGCATAGCTTAATGAATTTCTTGTGCCTGACTTGGTTCAGTAATAAGACAAATCACTGGAAGAGTAATAGAGCTCTAGTTTGACACTGATGACTGACATAAGCTACAAACTAGTTCTTGTCAGTAATGCAGAAAGCTATTACATTGTTTCTGTGTTTCCTACAGAGCTCTTGGGTTTCTGTATTTCACAAACATACCCAGTGTTAGCAATTACCATGATAATCTCCTTGGCTTGGTGGATTAGTCAGAATAATCTTGAGGCAACTGAAAGGAGTATAGTCTGTCCTCTTGCCTTCCTTTCCGAAGCTATGACGGATGTTGTACGAGTATCCTTTATCAAACTAATAGGGGAAAAAAGAAAAAAGAGACAAAGTTAGCCAATATTGTATACTGATGTCAACAATGCCAGGTAGAATTACAAAGTGCAAAGTAGTATTTTCTAAAATAAATTCAGTATTCATAAGCAGATATACACACATTCAGAGCATATATATATATCAATTAAGGTCCTTTATAACACAAATACTTTTTTTTAAAGGTACAAAACTTACATGAAACCATTTCTCAGGTAGAAGACAGCTAATGTTACTTATATGTTTAAAGATGAAGACAATCCTTTCCTGAGAAAAATAATCTATTTACACATTTCATTTAATTCTAGAGATTATACTAGATGTAAATCACCTTAGCCTCTTCAACTTTCCTTGTCCTAGGTATCCCTGAACTCCCCCATCCTAACTATTCACTTCTGAAATGACTCCAAACATAACTAAATCCTCCCTTTGCATTTCCACTCTACAGAACTAGTGATTAGTAAATGATGGATGAGGAAACGAACTACTGCAACTGCCTCCTACCGGGAATCCCTGCCTCCAGGTTTATGGAACAAACTATTGGCATGGAAGGGATTTTCAAATGGGTAGGATACAGGGAGAAAAAGGAACTAACATCTTTTGAAAGACGATTAGGTCCTAGGTATTTCATTAAGTGCTTTTAAATATGTAACCCCATTTAATCATTTAAACCCTAACAATTCTCCTATGATGTTACAAATGAGAAAACTGAGATTCAAAGCATGAAGTAATATGACATAAATCATACAGTTATTCAGTGGCAAAGCTAGAAATCAGGGGAAGATCAGTCTGATTCTGAAGATTCTTTCCATATTTGCACTTTTTCAGTGAAATAGTTAAAAATTATAGGGGTTCCAATTAAATCTTTGTAAGACGTTGTTTCTTTTAGACCCTACTTCAAATGCTATTTCATCTTGGAACCCAAAGTCAGAAGTATTCTCCTCTTCCTCTAGACTTTAATAACCTTTTACCTATATCTACACCTTTCTAGAAAGTATATCTTCACTACATAATTGATTCTTATAGGGCCTATCTGTACTTTCCTTTTGACACATTATCACTCTATCTCCTATTAATCACCTATTCACATGCCTCCTCTCTCCTCCCGAAGCATAAACTCTTGAGGCATGTTCTATTTGATCTTTATACTCAGTTTAGTACTACCATGTGTGAAAAATGAACTAAATGAAGGTGGAAGGACTCCTTGACATCCTGGAACATTTGAGAGGGTAACTACCATACAGTACCCTGTTTTCATTAGGTGTCTTTCAGTGACTGATAGTTGGTAGTTTTCCCATTCTACTATACCCATGACAGCGAATTGGCATAGCAGCCCATATTCCATTGGTCAACCAAAAGCAGACACTGCACACATGTGTGATAAGAGGAAATATTTAAAGCTTGCAGAGTTTTACACAAAAACCCAACTTTTCTTGGAAGGAACTGGGGATTAAGGTAGGCATCTCTTGTCAAAGGAGAACAAAAAGTGTAGGCCTAAAACCATTAAGTTACTAAAATGAATATTAGACCATGGCAAATGACAAATTTAATCAACATTCATTTTCCACTCTAAAAAACACATTTGTTTAAAACAAAAGCTTTGCCATGTTTATCGCAGAGCACAATCTTAGACTTACTCCTGCTTTTACTACTCAGTGATCTTTCAAGTCTTTCAAATGCAGAATTCTCAAACAACATTAGTAGTCTGTGGAGCATGACAAATACTACTACATAACATTTCGAGCAAAATTTGTAGATAGTGAGAGAAGCTAGAGAGCCCAAGAAATAAGACGTTTTCAAAGGGCAAAATCTTCAAGGTTCTGAATCTAAAGATTGGAGTTAAATGGCTTTAAGGAAGTTACAGTTTTAGATCTTCCATGTTTCTTTAAATTTAACTTACAAAATGGATACTCTGGAAAGCTTGGAGAATGATTACTCAGCAAATTTTCACAAGTTAAATGACTAAACATAGAGTAATATGTACATATAAAAAGCATTATTTTGAGTTTATAAATAAGGATGCACATTGGCAATGAATTAAAACTTAGGAATACAAAAGGTAGGTAGACCATATTTTGGAAAATAGCTAAAGCCTTCCTTTTAAGTGACCCCATAGAATCTCAGTCTGGCAGAGTTGACCTTTGCTTCCCTTCCCTAGGCTCACACCAACAGCAACACACAGACAGTATGGTTGCTGGAGATGCAATATGTAACACAGCCAGACCCCAGGGTTTGGAGGCTGAGAGACCTTGATCAGAATCCCTTGGCCACAGAATTATAAAGGGTATGACATCAATCCTCAATTTCCCTAATCTATAGAGATATTAGTATTACTTCACACACTGAGTTGCTGTGAGGTTTAAACTAAATTCAAACATTAAGCAGAGTGCACATCATATCCTTTGTTCTCTATAAATGTTAGCTGCTATTGGTGAGAAAAAAAGAAGGATATGTTGTGTCCAAATTCAACATTGATTATGCTATTGATAAAGGTTTCTATCATCAACAGGTATTAACAGAGTCTTTACCTAAAGGTTTGAGGAGAATGAAAGACTCATTGAACTACTTAATTAAATTTCTAGTCATCTGTGACAGTGTAAAGTTATTTTATGAATTCCCAAAAGATAAAGATTATGTTTTTGAACTAATCCATTCCTGTGGCTGTGAGTCTCTTTTGACTGGACTATGTCAGTGAGGTGTGAGCCAACCTGGGTCTACACCTCTTGCTGGGTCTGATATAAACACAGAAAGACACGTACACACAGAGAAAGGAAGCTGCAATATTTGATCTGGCCATGTGAGAGAAAGGACTTCAGGTCTGCCCACAGCTGAGCTCAAAGAGAGAAGCCCTCAAAGAGCTCAGGCCCAGGGAGAGATGACTGATCCGCCACAGCTGAGTTCAAGGAGAAAGTACAGAGATGGGCAGACCCATTGTCTTACCTGATTGCCACGTGGCAGGATGCAAGAATCACCAGTAGTTGACTTTGGTGAGAAAGCATCTCTGATGGTGTCTTGATTTGACATTTCATGGCCTCAGAACTGTACACCTTTACCCTAAATAAAATCTCTATTATAAAAGCCAACCCATTTCTGGTACTTTGCATAAGCAGCCCCATGGCAAATGTAGAGTCTGCTTCTTGGAATATTCTCCCTTCTTCTAAATCCCACCCACAGTTCTGTAATATTATTCATATAAACCTGGCTTAAATGTCATTTTTTCATAGAATCTTCCCAGATTCCCCAGGTAGAGGAAGTTGCTTCTCAAGAGAACACACAGAAGTGGTTTGTACATTGGTATATTTCTCTTGTTAAAACAATCTATTTTTGTATTTATCTCCTCTTCTGAACTATGAATTCTCTAAGGGCAGGGATTTGGTGTGGACTCATGTCAGTATGCCTACTAAGTTTTAGATATAGCCTCTACTTGCAGGATGTGCTAAATAACCTTTATCGAATAAAAAACAAATAAGTGGCTAGCCAAAAGATAAATGAATAAATATTCTTTGAGAGCTTCGAATTTATCAGGATTACATAACTATATTCGTAAGGGTATCTCCAGATGAGCAGATGATTTCAGTTTTGATGAAGCCCAATTTATCAACTTTTCATGTAAGTGGTCTCTGTGTCCTCTCTAAGACAGGTTGCAAAAATATTCTTCCTATGGTGTCTTTCAGAATCTTTAATATTTTAGTTTTAAGGCAAGGCCCAAGTTAACTTTTATTTTTGGTGTAAGACAGTATTCAAAGTTCTTTTTTATCCCCCATACGGATATTCAGTTTTTCCAACACCATTTGTTGAAGACACTTTCTTTTTCCTCACTAAATTTCTTTGGTACTCTATTTGAATTTGACATGCACGTTGGGGCTATTTTTTTGGACTATGTATTGCTGCACTGATCTACATAGCTATCCTGTGTCCAATGCCACACTGTCTAGACTGCAGAGCTTCACAGGGAATCTCAGAGTCAGATAATATAAGTCATCCCATTTGTTCTTTCTCAATATTTTTTTTGGCTATTCTCTGTCTTTGCATTTCTGTATAAACTCTAGAATCAGTTTGTCAATTTTC
Organism: Dasypus novemcinctus; assembly: GCF_030445035.2. NCBI lineage: Eukaryota > Metazoa > Chordata > Mammalia > Cingulata > Dasypodidae > Dasypus > Dasypus novemcinctus. Next base: position 30,976,908 of record NC_080683.1, on the reverse strand, counting down.
ATTTAAAAAGGCTACTGAGAGAGAGAATCAGCAAGATGGCAGCAGAGTAAGGAGCCCCTAGAGTCAGCTCCTGCTACAGAGCAGTTAGTAAATACTGTGGAGCTATCTAAATCACCTGTTTGGGAGCTCCAGGAGACCAGAAAAGCATCCTGCAACATCCTTGAAGGAATGGAAAGAGAAGACTGCTCATCTGCAGAGATTTGTAAGTAGAGCACTCCATGCCATGGAGGCTGGTGCCCATCCTCCACTGGAGGCACAAGCCACCTCAGGAGCTATTCTGCAGCTAGAATTCGAAGCTCTACTTCCCAAAAATGGGGGAGAAATAGACGGTTGGGCACCAACTTCAGCAACCTATGAGTAAATTCAGCGGCCTAAAGTGCAATCCTAAGAACAGCTAAAGTTTGAACCTGTCCAAGTCAGAAAGAGGCTGGTAGCCACCATCTTTACTCATGCGAGGGGAAGCAGGGTGGACTGAAAATCCCAGAGCTGGTAGAGACTGGCTTCTTTCCATCCAGATCAGACTGCAGCTCTAGCCTAAGCCCCAGCCCCACCTCTGGGAGGAAGGAAACTGGGGGGACCTGCACCAGCCTCTCCAGGAAATTACCAGTCAAGCAGCAGAGGCTGATGATTATCCTACTTTGGCAGCACAAGCTGCCCCAGGAGCTATTCTGTGGCTGGAATTGAAAGCTCCATTTCCCAAAAACGGGAGGAAGAGATGATTGGCCACCGATTTCAGCCACTGATTAGTAGACTCAGCTGGCTAAGGTATAACCCTAGGAACAGCTGGGATGTGAATCTGTCCAATCAGAAAGAGGCTAGTGGCCACCATTTTGAATCAGACCCCAGCCTGAGGAGAAGCCAGGCTGACTAAAAATCACAGTGATGGTCAGAACCAGTTTCTTTCACTCAGATGGGCTGACAGCCCTGGCCTAGGCTTCAGCCCTGCCTCTGGCAGGAAGGAGGCTGGCAGGCCCTGCACCAGCCTATCCAAGTAACTGCAGGTACCTTTGCTTGGCACAGACTGAATAATCAGAAGCCTACCAGGACAACTGAGGTCATCTTGCACCTGCACAGCACAGACTGCTGCTCACACCTGCAGCACCATCCCCGCCCCAGGCAGGGGAGAAAGAGGTGTGAAGCTTCATCAGTCTCTCTGGGCAACTATAGCCTACACCTGCACGACTTGGATTATTTCACACAGCTGTGACTCTGTCCCTACACCTGGCAAAGGAGAAAGTTGGAAGAAGCTTCACTGGTCCCTGGGGCAATGAGGGCAGCTTGAGCCTCCACAGCTTGTAGCACCAACTACATTCTTGGCTCCTACTACACAATCAGCAAGGGAGAAAGGGCAGGAAGCCCTAAACTAAAGAGAAAAACTGCACCCACAATAAATACATCTAGTAAGCCAGATGCCAAGGCACCAGCAAAAAAATTACAATCCACACCGAGAAACAGGAAGATATGGCCCAGTTAAAGGAACAAGATAAGCCTCCAGATGACATAAAGGAGTTGAGACAACTAATGATAGATGTTTAAACAAATCTCCTTAATAAATTCAGTGAGATGGCTAAAGAGATTAAGGATATTAAGAAGACACTGCACGAGCACAAAGAAGAATTTGAAAGCATACATAAAAAAACAGCAGATCCTATGGGAGCGAAAGGCACAATAAATGAAATTTTTAAAACTTTAATCATATAATAGCAGATTTGAGGAGGCAGAAGAAAGGATTGGTGAGCTTGAAGAAATGGCCTCTGAAAGTGAACATACAAAAGAAGAGATAAGAATGGAAAAAATTGAACAAGGTCTCAGGAATGAAAGATGTGCAAACATACATGTCATGGGGGTCCTAGAAAGAGAAGAGAAGGGAAAGGGCACAGAAGGAAAAGCTGAAGAATTAATGGTAGAAAATCTCCCAGCCCTATTGAAGGACATAGATAACCATGTCCAAGAAGCACAGTATACTCCCATCCGAAAAAGTCCAAACAGACCAACTCTGAGACACATACTCATTAGAATGTCAAATGCCAAAGACAAAGAGAGAATTCTGAGAACAACAAGAGAAAAGCAATGCATGACATATAAGGGATACCCGATAAGATTAAGTGCTGATTTCTCACCAGAAACGATGGAGGCAAGAAGACAGTGGTATGATACACTTAAGATACTACAAGAGAAAAACTTCCAGCCAAGAATCTTATATTCAGAAAGATTGTTTTTCAAAAATGAGGGCGAGATTCGAATATTCACAGATAAACAGAAACTGAGAGATTTTCTAAACAAGACTAGATTTTCAGGAAATACTAAAGGTTGTGCTAGAGCCTGAAAAGAAAAGAAAGGCGAGAGAATCCTGGAATCGAGTCTAGAAATGAAGAATATACCAATAAAAGTAACTAAAAATGTCAAAAGAGTGATGAAAATAAAATACAGATAAAACTAAAATAGTCAGGAATAAACTTAACCAATGATGTAAAGCACTTATATTCAGAAATCTGAAACTCAAGGTTAAAGGAAATCAAAATAGGCCTAAATAACTGGAAGAACATTCCATGCTCACAGATTAGAAGACTAAATATCATTAAGTTGTCATTTCTACTCAAATTGATACAGAGATTCAATGCAATCCCGACAAAAATTCTACCAGCATTTGTTTTTTAAGTTGACAACATGATTATCAAATTTATTTGGAAGGGTAAGGGGTCCTGAATAGCCAGAAACATTTTAAAAAGGAAAAGTGAACACTCATCTCCAGACTTTAAATCATATTACCTAGCTATAGTGGTAAAAACACTAGGGTACTGGCATAAAGACAGACACATAGACCAATGGAAGCAAACTTATGGTTCAGAAACAGACCCTCACATGTATGATTAAGTGATTTTTGCTAAGCCTGGCAAACCCACACACCTTGGGCAGGTACAGTCCACTCAACAAATGATGCTAAAAAAACTGGATATCCATAGCCAAAGAAGGAAAGAGGACCTCTATCTCACACCTTATCCAAAAATTAACTCAAAATGGATCAAAAACCCAAAAATAAAAGCAAGAACCATAAAGCTCCTAGAAAAAATTGTAGGAAAATATCTTCAAGACTTGGTGGTAGGTGGTGGATACTTAAAGGAGGTAAGAGGAGGACTTAAATGAACTACTGATGTTTAATGTATGTAAAAGCTTTAATTAGCTTTACTGTAAAAGTGTGGAAATGTATAGAGTGGATGGTAACAAATATTAATAGCTAGTTTATAAATGGGGATGTAGCTGACAATGGTAGTCTAAGGATGTAAATGCCAACTGACAAAATGCTAGAGAATAATCTATGAACTGAATAGCACAGTAAACCAAGAGGTGGATAAGAACTGTGGTTGATGGTACAGATGTATGAGTGTCCTTTGTGAGCTAAAGTAAATGTACATGACTACTGCATGGTGGTGGGAATGTGGAGAAGCATGGGAAAAATACAACTGGAGTGACTTATTGACTTTGGTTAGTGGTAATAATTTAATATTCTTGTATCTATGCCAAAGATGTACTGTGTTGATAATGGGGCAGTATGGAAAATGTGTGCCAATTGTACACTACAGACGTGGTAACAATCAGATGATGTTATCTTATCTGTAACAAATGTTCCACCACGTGTGGTTGGGAAGGTGTTGTTTGGGAATTCTGCACATGTGCATGATTGTCTTATATGTTTACAACTTCTGTCATAAAAAATATATTTTTAAAATAATAATAGGACGTATTGGGGGGAAAATACACCAGATGTAAGATAAGGACTATAATTAGTAGTAATATTTTGACAATATTCTTTCATAATTTATAACAAACATCTCACAACAATGCAAGGTGTTGGTGGAGGGTTGATGTATGGGACTCCTGCATGATGTTCTGTATGTTTGCTTTGTAAGTTCACAACTTAAGTATACACTTATTGTTTATGTATGTTCATAAATAAATGATATAAAGCTAATAATAATAGGGTGGGTTGGGGGAAAAATACTTCAGTTAGAAATAATATTTTGACAATGCTCTTTAATCATTAATTTAAAATGTTTAACAATAATGCAAGGTATTGGTGGTAGGGTGAGTTATGAGAGTCCTGTATGATGTTATACATGTTTGTTTTGTAAGTTCACAACTACTACACACTTATTGTTTATGGTTGTTTTAATGTATGACTGATATACTTCAATAAATTAAAAAAAAAAAAAAAGACTTCTGAGATTTTGAACAACAATTAGCTTATGACTTCACAATTAACTATCTGTCCACAAGTAGTCAACTACCAGGGGAAAAAAAAGGCATTTCCATTAAAGGCAAATGTTCAAGAAAGAAGAAAAACTTTCTAACCATCATGAAATTTCCTTGGCAAAAGCAAGAACATTAAAATTTCCAGCAAATACCTTTCAAAAACAACTCATGTATTGTTATAGTCATAAATATTAAGTATAATCAATCTCTTTGTGAAAACTTTGAGGTGTGAATTAAACTTAATTAGATATAAAATTTCTGTATGTTCATCAGAAAAAAGGGAAAAAACTTTTTGGCCAGTCATTCTGTTAAAACAGTGGATAATTACTGTCTCTAAGGGAAGAAAAGTTAAAATTAATATCTTTTAGCTTTTTCTTCTTCCCAGCTTATTTGCTGCCTGTGTATATGTATGGAACACGGGTCTTACTAAGCTTCCAAACTACACACATATTTATCACATACTGCCTTCTTTGGTAACAAGCTCTTGAAATATGTATAGAAGGTGCATTTATTGCAAGACACATTGTAGAAAATACTTCCTAGGTCTCTATTTTAGTTTCCTTTGCTGCTCAAGGAAATATCATGCAATGTGTTGGTTTAAATATGGGAATTTATTCGCTCATGGTTTTGGTGCAAAGAGAAAATCCAAGTCAAGGCATTTCAAGGTGATACCTTCTCCCTGAAGACTGTGGTGTTTTGGGTTAGCTGCTGGTGATGCTTGGTCCTTAGCTTGTTACATGGCTAGGCACATGGCAGCGTCTCCTGGTCTATCCCTTCTCTTTCAGGTTCTATGATGCTCAGCTTCTGGCTGCTCCCTCTGTGGCTTTTTCTCTCTGAATTTAATTTTCTTATAAAGGACTTATTTAACCTCATCAAAAAGTCCTACTTGTAACGGGTTCACAACCACAGGAATGGTTTAAGTTTAAGAAAGCATGTTTTTCTGTTGTACATCTCTCCAAACTACAGTCTCCATATCCATAAGTCAATGGAAAATCTCTTAAGTATTAATAAGGGAGAAGTTGGGGAGAAATAAGTGGAGAACAAACTTTTTTTCATTCCCCTCCTCTATCCAGTATGAAGAAAACCCAGAAAGTCAGCATTGGTCTGAAAGTAGATGAGTGACTGTTCCAATTACTTCCAAATTAGTACTGACATCCCAGTTGTGGCACTGACACCATACCAGTCTGCATTTCTGCCAAAGACAGCATCAAATTATTTCCAGCAGCACTAAGTTATCGATTGAAAGCAAGAAAAATTATAGAGCAGACACACCTTTATCCTGTTCCAAACTCTCTTTCATAGCCTCTCTCACAACTTTACCTTCTATCCCAGTCCCACCCAGGATCCAGTGATCTTATCCTATTACATTTTAAAAAGTATGTACATCAAAATCTACTCAGAAACCATGGTGTAAATATTTCATTGCCTACAACAATACATGGTCTTCCTTAGAATAAAGTCTCCAAGACACCCAATATCACTCCTATTCTCAAAGCAGCTACCACATCATGGTCAACCTCAGCTAGTTTGAAACAAGCAAAACAATGGACAATAAAGTGAAAATGGTTAAAACTGAAGACATTTTCAATCCTTTTTACTGACAGTTGCTTCCTATTCCCCCCAATTTGGAATTCTAATTTGCACATTTAAAACACAATACTACCAGAGAGTCTACTAAACCACAAAAGAACGCCGTTGTTCTATTACTCACAGATGCCTAGAATGCAGTGTAACAAAGACCACAGAGTAGGAGCTCCCAGGAAAGGGAACTAAATCATCAGATGGCTTTTCCTAGTGCACACTCTTGTTGACTCTCCATACAGTTTTTGACCTGTTAGTTACCTCTTCACCTGTTACTTCTCCAGATTAAATTTTTGCTTATAATTTTAATAAACAGAATGTATGCTATAAACACTTAATGTATACTGTCTCCCTTTTAAAACGCTTACTTACTAAACTACTAAATCACTATCTATAAAACTAATTTTGTAACCAGTCATCTAAAGATTACAAATACTTTCTTTGCTGTTGTTGTCTTTTATTTTTATTGTGGTAGCACCTACATGACACAAAATTTCCCATTTAAACCCCTTTCATTTATAGAATTCAGTGATAATTATATTCACAATTTTGTGCTGTCATCACCACCACGCATTACCAAAACGTTTCCCTTACCCAAACAGAAATCCTGTTCCAGTTAAGCATTAACTCCCCATTCCTGCTATTACCCCACAACTGCACAGTCCCTGGTAAGCTAAAATCTACTTTCTGACTCTGAATTTGCTTATTCTAGGTATTTCGTATAAATGAAACCACACAATATTTGTCCTTTTGTGTCTGGCCTATTTCACTCAATATAACATCTTCAAGGTTCACCAATGTTGTAGAACATACCAGAACTTCATTACCTTTTATGGCTGAAATATATTTGATTGTATATACCAAATTTTGTTCATTAATTCACCTGTTGATGGTCACTTGGGTTGCTTTCCCAAATATTTCCTTTTAACTCTTCACTTGAACTACAGTTTAACTCTTAGAAGTAAATGGACCATCACACATATATATTCTAACCAGACAGAGACCAAAGGAACTTGACTCCAAACAGCCAATGAGTCAGCGAAGTATTACGATAAAGGTTAAGACAAGGTCTCTGAAGTCAGACCCAAGTTTAAATCTTGTCTCTACCACGTTACCTCTGTGACTTTGGGTAGTTAATATCTCTGCAACTCAATTCCCTTATATGTAAAAAATGAAGGAGTTTAAACCATGACATATGATTGTTGTGAGGATTAAATGAGCTCATTTTCAAAAAACACTTTGTATAAATGTCTGGCAAAAAATATTCCTTCAATACTTTAAACTATTATCATTACCAATGTAGTAATTTTTACTATTAACTAGACAAAGCTATCCTGAATGAGTCAGATCTGATGTCTTATTTAATATTACATAAATTAGTTATATGCTTTGCTCCCAGCTTCTCATCAGAAAAACCTGAATCTAGTCATTCCCCCTAATTCTTCATAGGACGTTAAAAAAGTCAGTTAAGTAATTTAAAGCCTGTAACAGAGAGAAGACATCACTGCTATTACTATAATTTAGTAAATTACTTCTTATGGTAAGCTAAACATTTTTTCTTTTGCTCAGTAAGAGTTAATTCATTTCTCAGAACTCTTATCATTGATATAAAGGCAGTGGCCACCAGAGGTTCTGAGGAATAGGAGAGGGAAGAATAGGTGTAATATGGGGTTGTCTTCAGGACACTGGACTTGTCCTGCATGACACTGCAATAATGGATACAGGCCATTATATATTTTGTCATAAACTACAAAATTGTGCAGCACTAAGTATAAACTATAATGTAAACTGTAGTCCATGGTTAGTAGCTATGCTTCAATACGGGTTCATCAATTGTAACAAATGTACCACACAAATGCAGGATGTTGTTAATGTGGGAAAGCATGGGATGGGGAGGAAGTGGAGCATATGGGAATCCCTTATGTTTCTTAAGTAACATTTATGTAATCTAAACCTTCTTTAAAAATAAAAAAAATAATAAAAGAGAAAACTTATTCATTGGTGAGATAACACAGGTTTTGGTTCTAATTCTGCCACTATGAGCTAAATAATGTTAGGCAATTATAAATTATCACTGTCTCATTTTTTTCATTTTTAATATTGTAATAATAAAGCTCTTCACTTTCTGCAAAGTACTTTGTAAACTGCAAAATGCTATTTTATACTAAAATTGTAGGAAAGTAATCATAGTCTATATTATATAAACTATAATATTAGTATATACTATGATTACTTTTCTACAATTACTAGTATAAATTTGTACAAACTAGTTTGTGCCACTTTTGGAAGGTGAAATTTTAAAAATAAGTTCTGTTTTATATTCAAATACATCTTTGAATACTCCTGGGAATTCACCGGCAAAAGTACCGACAACACATTATAAAAATTCTATCCAAAAAAAGGAAGACATTTGCTTTCCATCTTTTTGTCCTAAGCCCTTCCCCTGAAGCCATGAGAACATTTTCAGCTCTGGAATCCCTCCCCTGACAAGTGTGCAGATTTTCTTTTTCTCAAATTTTCCTTGAGGTGGGGTCAAGCTAAAATTATTTGTTGTCAGAAAATGAAAATGAGATACAGCCATGAAATGCCAACATCCACAGAAGAAGTATTAAATGGAATGTTCCTATGCAATCTGATTAGGTAGTCGATTGAGTAGATCACTTTGAGCGAAGTCAGGGATGTGGCTCAACTGATAGAGCATCTGCCTACTATATGGAGGGTCCAGGGTTCGATACTCAGGGCCTCCTAACCCGTGCGGTAGGCTGGCCCACACGCAGTGCTGCCACATGCAAGTAGTACCGTGCTGCATAGGGGTGCCCCACACACAGGGAGTCCCCCCCCAAAGGAGAGCCGCCCCCTGTGAAAAAAGCACAGCCTGTCCAAGAGTGGCACCACCCACATGGAGAGCTGACACAACAAGATGACGCAACAAAAAGAGATACAGTTTTCCGATGCCACCTGATAATGCAAGTGGATGCAGAAGAAACACACAGCAAATGGACAGAGAGCAGACAAGAGGGTGGAAGGGGAGAGGAATAAATAAAATAAATCTTTAAAAAGAAAAACAAAAAACCTACTATAATCATCAAGGGAAAATGGAGGGATACCTGACCTGGAATTCAGGTACTGTGTGTGGTCTAGAGGATTTGTTTTAACTTTTTCATATGCTACTACAAGGACTACACCAAAATAGACTCACAAAACAAGAGTGGAGGGTCATCTATCACATAGAGCTGTGTGATCTAGATCATTCTATCTATTCAGAAAGATACTAAATAAGAGCATCATTTCTAGAATCCTGAAGAGGAATTTAGAAGAAATGCACAATCATTATAAATAGTAATAAAAAACAACATTTAGTGATATTTCAATAATTGCTTATATTTTTACAGGTCCTTAAGCATTAACAAAGATGATTCTTTCTGCACCCTTTACTACCTGTAAGGTTTATAAGGCAGGTATCCTTATCTTACTTTCAGGAAATAGTTATGAAGGAATTACGTAGTAGAAAAGCTAGAATTAAAATCTTGGTTTGCTCTACTTGGGAGTTTATGCTCCAGAGTGTGAAAGAGTTGGACTCAGATATGACTTCTCTCCATGTGCCTCTTCTGTCCCTTCTATTTGAACCTAGAGTTGGTGCTTGAGATGGTAGGTGTACGTCCAAGAGACTTAAATCTTTGGGCTGTCCATGCACTGGCTGGGCCCTGAGCGTCAGCAGAGTGGCAACAGCTACTCTCCAGTTCATGGGGCTCACCCAGGACAACTAACAAGGAAGTGAGGATGGATAACCACCACACTAAGGAACGGAGAGAGTCTACAACTGCAATCAACAGAGTCCCATCCATCAGCCATATGGGATCGAGGTCCCCTCTCAATTAGAGATAGAGTGGGTGTCACCATCCCAGAATCCTCAGGATTGGGGAATGAACTAGAGTGGACTTATTGTATACTACTGTAGACTTATTGGTATTCTAGCAATAGGAGAAATTATATCATTGATGTGCAGAAAATGACCACTGGCAGTGCTGAAGGAAGGAAGAGGGAAAAAGAGGTGTAATATGGGGGCATATTCGGGTCTTTTAATTGTCCTGAATGACACTGCAATGACTGATACAGGCCATTATATCATGCCATAACCTACAGAACTGAGTGGGAAAGGGTGTAAACTACAATGTAGACTATAATTCATGCTTAGTGGCAATGCTCCAAATGTATTCATCAATTGCAACGAATGTACCCCACTAATGAAAGTTGTTAATGTGGGGAAGGGTGGGAGGTGTGGCAAGTGGGGCATACGGGAATCCTTTTTTTTTTTTATGGAACACTTTTTGTAATCTAAGTATCTTTTAAAAAAATTAAAAATATATTTAACAAAACAAAGTTAAAGACAATCACTAAATATTAAAACAAAATATATGAAGGGGAAATTTTCAGAGTAAGGTAAAATAATTACCATTTTTAAAAAATCTTAGTTGTCTACTTACTAGAAAATCATAAATGAAGAAAATAAGTAAATACAGGCAACTGTCAGTTATGTATGGCAAACATTCAATTGTAGCCTGCTTCCCCTCTGTCACTCAATTGCTTCAGGGACACTGAAAGTCACACTGAACCCCACTTAAACAAAATGTTTCTGATTCCACCTAGTGAAAATTCAGAGAAAAGTGTCTACTCTAAAGAAACAGCAACTCTAACAAGCTCCTCATATATCATTTATTCAGTTTTTAACTTATCATGATTTTAAAATCATAAAGTATGGCAAATTTGAAGTTAGGAAGTCTGAAATGGAAAAAATACTCAATAATGCTTCAGAATGCTTGCAAATTATTATTTTTTTCTCTTTTTTCCAGATTCCTCTTCCTATAACTTCCTAGTTGGGGACACAAGGAACTGGAGTACCAAATCAGAGAAAAGGGAGAATAAAAAATGGAGAGGTAGCAGAAAACACTGTCACTTATGAAACTGGCAATATAATCTAGAGCTGTAGCAATTTAGCTTCCTCATCAGTTAGAACTGGAAGGTAAGAACTAGGAGGGGCTTTAGACACCATCTACTGCAACTCTCATTATACAGAAAAGCAAGGGACAGTGGGTCTAACTCTAAGTCACAGGGTGAGTTGGGAAGAGAGCCTCAGTCCCCCCAGTGCCTAGTTCATACACCTCTTTTTCATTTATGTAAACCCCTGCCTAGCACAAAGCTTAGTAAATTGCAGCTGCTTAGTAAATGTTTACCCTGCTGAAGTGTAAAGGATCTTTTGTTGTGCTGTATGTTCATAGCATTGTCCCCACCAGAGGACTAGAAGCTAATCTTATATTACTCTGATTTCTGGTGATAAAGGAGATTTAGCAAATTACTACTACTAAATACTGTAATTTAACACACTATTTAAATAGAGGCCTTCTACAATTCAATCTGGAGGAAATGGTCTGGGAGAGTTGTATGGTATGTAATTTTAATTGGCTATCTGTTCAGTCAAGTGTGCCCAATATTAAGGAAAGGATAGATTAATGTTGGAAATTTTGGCTTCTCACCTGGCATGCTTGTTTTAGAAAAACCCACTCTATTCACTGATATGAATGCCATGAGCATAAAAAGGAACGAAAATTTATTAAAATCCCATTTATAATTTGCCAAAATATAAAGACAGAAACCAGACGACTCTTCAATCACTTGATTTTAAGCATTTATTGACTCACATCCTCATAGCCTAAAAAACTAAACAAAACTGTTAAGAGGTGGTCAGTTTAGCCTCTTTCTTGTTGGTAAGAAAAAGAGCTAATATCATACAAATACCACCAGGAAACAACAGGAGCAGGTTGAGTGATGTGGAATGAGCTAGTCCAAGATGAGTTGGCTCAGCTTGAATAAATTGGTCTGTCTTTTCACTCACTGGAAACAAGAGAGGTAAACTGAACACATCAGCCAAGCCTGCAGTCAGAGACCACACAAGTTAGCTGATGTGGGCTTCTAATTTCCAAGGGAGACGCTCCTTCTTCTTCACAAATACAGGAATTATGATTTTTTTTAGGAGGTACCAGGGATTGAACCTGGGACCTCGTATGGGGGAGACACACACTCAACTACTGAGCTATATCTGTTCCTTGAATTATGATTTTTAAAAAAACATTTTGAGGTAAAAATTACATGTAAATATATTTAACATCTGCTAGATTAGTTTTATCCTATTTACTTATTTTCCCAGATTTATCTTCCCATAATTTGCCTTTATAGTTTTCCTGACCTGGCCACTTTAATCCACAGTAAATATTTCATAGAACTTACTTTCTATTATGTTGGAATTTTAAAGATCTAGTTTTGATCATTAAAAATTGATTCAAGATACTACTTATAACCTAATAAATATAAAACATTTGATGAGTCTGGTGTTTTGAAGAGCTACCAGGATGATTGCAAAATATAACCCTTCAGTCCTACTAATGTTAAGAAGCACCTGAAGAGTTTTATAAAGAATATTTACATATATATTAATTTATTTCAAAAGATATTTCTAGGTTCGGGCCTGTCACATATTCTTAGTAGGTTATACCCTTTATCAATGCATAAAAATATAACTCTGTCCTGTTTAATACTTTAATTCTTGTACTACATTTCAAATATTGGCACCCTAGCTTTCTTTTTTATTTTACTTGCTGGCTTCTCCTGTAGCCCCCACCTTCCCAACCCTTACTACTTTACTTTATTTTCAATCTGGTGTCATTCTAGAAATGTCTTCAATAAATAGAATAAGAGTAATTGGTTACCTATTACTACCCTCTAGTGGTTACTCATAGCATACTTAAATATACATTTTTCTATCAATATAAAAAATGAATCAGAATTCCACCATAATCATAACATTAGCTCCAAAACAACCCTAAAACAGAAAGGATTACATGATTTCCCAATGTCACAACAATATAGTGAGATATTTCATTTATCAGATTATATGTCTTCTAGTCATATAAGTTTGATTACATAACAGATGAAAAAGGAAAAACATTTTTAAAGTTAGCAATAAATTTTGGAAAAAGCATGGCCCGAAATGACAAAAAGCATTAGATAAAATTTTAATTTATGGTGAAAAGCCAGACTGTTATCTACCATCTCAGGGACAAAGGGTAGATGAATGTGGATCTATTGTCTCCTGTTGTGGGCAAGATTTGGTTTCTAAAGGTTAGGAACCAACAATTCACATGTGGAGAGTAAATTCCCCAAGGCCATATCTGAAGGAGATCAAAAGTGAGATACAAAAATAAATAAGAGAAAAAAAAAAGTGAGCAACATAAGATATTATATCAAGAATTAGAAAAATGTATTCTGGGTGATAGATGGCTAATTTATTAAAAAAACAAACAAACAGATGCTTCTTGTGGTAATGGAGAGGATATGCTCAAAAAAATGAAGGTCTGTCAAAGGGCACCAAAAGCAACCTGAAAGAGTTCCCAATGGCCAAAGCTAGAACCATTTGAGCAAAATAAATAACAATAGTATTGGATTATAATCCACAGAATCAAATAAATATACATGAGTGTAAACTCATATAAATAATTGAATAAATAAATAGATGGAGGAGAAAGGACACCTTTTACTTACAAATGAACTGCATCTAATAATTGTAGAGAGAACAGGGAAAATAGATTAATTAACATTAGATTAAGCAAGATCCACCAAAAGATGCTAAAATTAGAGGAGAAATAGAATTTATACTGTCAAAAAAGTTATTCTGAGGAGAAATAGTAACTCTCCAGTGAAGAAATCTGGCAGTTAACACCTTTAACCAAGTGATTAAGGTTATTACCATCACCAATAAGTCAAGTTGATAAATATGCCCTCTGATATGTGATCAGAAGGGATCATCACTCTTGTAGCATTCTTGCCAAAAATGCATACTTTCAATCTAATCATGAGAAAATATCAGATAAATCTGAAGTGAGGAACAGTCCACAAAAAAGCAGTACTCTTCAAAAGTGTCATGGTCATGAAAAACAAGATAAGATTGAGAAACTGTCATTCTGGAAGAGATTAAGGGGACATGACAGTTAGTGTTATGAGATCCTGGATAGAATCTTGGAACAGCAAAAGGGCATTCGTGAGACAACTGGGGAAATCCGAATTAAGTCTATATTTAGCTAACAGCGTTGTACTAACACTAATATGTTGATTTTGATAACTGTGTAATAGTTATGAAAGATGTTAACGGGGGAGCTGGGTGAAGGGTATATGGGAACTCAACAACTTTTCTATAAATCAAAAACTTTTCCAAATTTAAAAGCTTTTATCCAGACAGTAGACTGGGCATTACACGGAGTATCACATTTTGATTCTATTTTACAAGCTAAGAACTTGAGACCTGAAGAGATTAAGTGGGAGGGTGAAGCACACACAGCAAGATGTGTCAGGACTGCAACCTTGCTATGACTGGCTCAAAGTTTGTGTTCTTTTCACCATATTATGGTGAGTATTTGCACATACATTTACATACCCAAGAAACACCAGTGATCTCTTCTGCAAACTGATTAAAATGTTAAAGTGGCAGCAATGCTAAAAATAGCAAGCCTATTTTTAGAACTTAGTGACCAAGTTTTCAATTTGCTTAATACATGTAGTATTGGGGAAACGAAAGATTTGGTCTTATAAGAATGAAGGGGAATTTACTATATATGTTTGAGAAGCCATTTTAACTTATTGGGACATCCAGCAAGTCTTAGAGAATTGTACGAATCACAGCACACTACTATGCTTCCCACTATGAAGTAAAAGAAAGGTTGTTTTGTAATAAGGGCCATTTTCAACCTCAACAGGCATAGGAGTTATATTATATAGTTCAAAGATACCTAGGTAAAGAAAACATAAGTGACTTTTCAGATATTTCTTAGTTTTGTTTCTTGCAACATTGTACCACTGACCTATATAACCTACATATGCAAAGGACCAGCATAGCAAAACTCAGAGATATTGAGAAATAATAAAATGCTCCTGGTGGAAAAATACTCTTTTCCCCTTTTATGACTCACAAGCAAATATATATGAGTGTTATATTACTCACATTACCAATGGGTTATTTCATCTTGTAAATTATGATAATCAGAATTAAAGTCTCAAAACAAACTGGCTGCTTTCTTATAGTCAAATGTAACTGAATTAAATTATTGAGGGACTGTGTTCTCAGCAATGCAGGAAGATGGCTCTACCAAGAGAGGACTATGAAAACTTCATAGCCTGGCTTCAGGTTATCTGTTTGCTCCTCAACTTTGATGTGATTTCTCATTATGAAACTGAATTTATTTTGCCACACTACTCTTTCTAATATACACTAGAGACATGCTAACAGAAAAAGACCACAAAATAAACCAGGAAAAAGCATATTTTTCAATACCACTAGCCAAATGACAAAAGTACAAACCTTAAATGCTAGAAGATGTTTTAAATAAACTAATAAATTCTCATACATTCATTTATGGGAATTTAATCTAAAAATTAATATATCAATGATATATTACAATGAATAGCATCAAAAGGATAGTTGGGAACGTGTTCTCTGAGCAAAGACTAAATCAGATGGTTTAATTCATTTCAAAACAAATTATCTGTATCAGGAAAAATAACAAAATGAAGCAAAAACATGCAGATTGCATAAAATTATGACTACGAAAATTGTTATTATCTATATTTTGTATAGCACTTCTCACCCATTAAGAGTGAATTGTCAAACCACTTGGTAATTATTTTCTCATTTATTTTCACATCATTGGAATAGGTAGGAAGAGATAATTTTTTATTTGCTGATGGATACCTAATAGTGTTCCTCAATAGCAAATCTGAAACTTCAATCTAGATAAGATTGATTATCCTTATCTAAAGCTCATTCACTGAATCATAATACATCTAAGCTATTTACCATGTATACTGAAAAATACAGAATAGCTTTGTCACAATGTATTAGAAAGAGAAATGCATTATAGTTGTGTTTAGCAGTCCACTTGAATCCATTTTCATATCTGAGTACATTTTAAAATTCAGTACTTTAAAATCACCTTTTGGTGCTGTAGAAATTACTGCCTTATTTATTGATCTATCTTCTCAATATAGACAGACAGAAAGACAGAGAGATAGATAATCTGGGGCTACATGCTTTTAGACTTGAATTTCACATACAAGGTAGGAACAATTTAGGTGTGTTGCCCATCCACCAGGAGATCGGCTTTGGACATGTTAATGTTTATAAAATTAATTAAGGCATCCAAGCAGCGATGTAAAGTAGGCAGTTGGATATATGAATCTGGAAAAAGGAGAGGCATGTGGGATAGAGATTAGAATGTAACCACCATGATGAGAGGAATTTTGTCTAATTGGTTAAACTCTGTGCCTTTAGCACCTACAACTATACCTGGCACATAATACAAGCTCTATAAATATCAGACAGAAATGCACAGAATTGCTATGATATTATACTATTTTTGATCTATATAAATAGCAATTTTATATGGTTCCACCTAATACTTGTTGTAAAAGAGAAACTATAATCCTTCATTTCACAACTTCTCCTCTGGGCTTGAGCTAGAAAAGCTGCGGTTTTTCTAGAGAAAGAGTAGAGCAGAGTGGGCAGAGAAGGCCTAGGCTGAGGTCTTGCTCCGTTTTGATCTTTAGGGTCTCAGGCTCCCTCTTTGCCTCCCGGTGCATTATAAGCACTGAATAAAACATTTATTGTTTGTGGTGATAATGACAGCAATTTCCTTTTCTGGATATTTCCTAGAAGTAATTACTAGAAAATTTAGAAGTAGCCACTAGTAAATTATATTGGTTTTAAAAACATTTACAATACCCCTCTCAATTGTTTAATTACCAATTTATACCTAAAATATCTCAGTAACAAGAGGATTATTTCTCCAAAGCCATAGCAGAAGGGTAAGGAAATAAACTCAAGGTCCCCAACTTCAATTTTGTGCTCTATTCATTGCCTGTCTCTGCAACCAACTATATAGAAACATTAATATTAAATACATGCATGCATAGGTATGCTCCTATGTGATCTAATTACCTTAAAGGATTTTTTTTTAATCCTAGAATATGTAACATATTCTAGGCTATGTTACATTTAGAAACTTTTGCAGAAAAATCCAATTACTTATAGTTTTATGTGAATAGTTTACCTTGCTAGATTATTATGTAAAAATCTTCTTCTCAAACACACCCATACAATTTTTTAAAAATATATATGTAGGGAAGCTGATGTGGCTCAAGCAACTGGGCTCCTGTCTACCATATGGGAGGTCCACAGTTTGATTCCCGAGGTCTCCAGGTGAAGGCAAGCTAGCCCATGCGGCGAGCTGTCTGGCCCATATATTAAGCCAGTCCCAGCAGAGAGATGGCACAGCAAGATGACACAACAAACTGAGACACAGAGGAGAGAGAATAGGAGACATAGCAGACCAGGGAAATGAGGTGGTGTAAGAGTTTGAGCACCTCTCTCCCTCTCTGGAAGGTCCCAGGATTGGTTCCTGATGCTGCCTGAGAAGAAGATAAGGAGACCCAGAAGAACACACAGTGAATAGACACAACAAACGACAGGGCAGGGGGAGTAAATAAATATTAACTATTTACTTAAATTATTTTCTGTTCTGTTTCACAAAGAAAAGCTGTTCCTGAAGTGAAAAAAAGCTTAGTAATTTTAATGGCAAAAAAGAAAGTTGTGGATAGCTGTGCAAATCTAAACACAGCACTCTATATGACAACTTCTACAATCACAAATCTATTAGCCACTTAATATGCAGATTAACTTTCTTTAAAATCCAAAAGCTGCCTCTGGTGTCCTATACAGCATACAAATAGAATGGTAATGAGAAACATAACATACATAAAATTACAGGAATAATAATATTTTGATATACAGCTTTAAAGAATAATTTATTGAATACTAATAATCTCCAAATCAAGCTGATATACTTGTTTTTTGTTTTGTTTTTTAAAGATTTATTTATTTATTTATTTATTTCTCCCCCCTCCCCCCCGTTGTCTGCTCTCTGTGTCCATTTGCTGTGTGTTCTTCTGTGTCCTCCTGTATTCTTGTCGGGGGCACCTGGAAACTGCATCTCTTTTAGCTGCGTCATCTTGTTGTGTCAGCTCTCTGTGTGTGCGGCGCCATTCCTGGGCAGGCTGCACTTTCTTTCGCACTGGGCAGCTCTCCTTACAGGGGGCACTCCTTGCACACAGGGCTCCCGGACACGGGAGATACCCCTGCATGGCACCACACTCCTTGCGCACATCAGCACTGTGTGTGGGCCAGCTCATCACAGGGGTCAGGAGGCCCTGGGTTTGAACCTTGGACCTCTCATGTGGTAGGCAGATGCCCTATCCATTGAGCCAAATCCACTTCCCTTAACTTGTTTTTAGAGAAAGTGACACACATTATTTTTGAAACATAAGTAGTTGCTGCTAATTTTACCAGGCAGTTAAAACATTAGATGATTTATATAAATTCTGAATAAATTATTTCATCTTATAATATGGAACAAGTCAAATCCCACAAAACTTTCTGCTCTGACTTGTGTTAAGCAATCAAAGTTCTCCCTCATCATATGGTTGGGGGTTTTCTTCCTTTGTTGTATTAAATATGATCAGGATAGGGAACTGTGATGTCAGGGATGTCTCTATATCCCCTTAAATCTCTCTGCCTTATGCCCATTTGATATCTTCAAAAATTATAAATCAAATTCCACAGGTATGACATAAAATTGCATATAAATGCATAATGAACTGTTAAAACTCAATTCCTTGAAGGTTCAGAGGATCATTATCTACTCTTCCCTTCTGTTGTGAAAACATCATGTCCCACAAACTTGCAAAATTAAGCTACCCGACCAATGAGCACAAGCTGTTTAGCTCTGAAATTGAGGTGACAAAATGTGCAAAGGAAAGTCACCTTAATTCCAGCAAGGAAAAAAGAAATGCACTAAAGCTCATCTCTCTCAGCTGAGCCTTCATTCAATATTGAAACAAGTAATCTCAAATTCTATGGTTTTGGCTGCTGCTCAGCTCTATTTCATTCAACTGGGGATTGAACAAAGCAAACTGAAAAGGAGCTTTAATCTGTCTTTTCTTCCCTTTTTGCTATACAACACCGACAACATCTTATTCATTAATTAAACTTTTTTTCCTTAAAAAAGCAGACTGTGGATTACTATGTTGGACACTGGAGGAAGAAGGCATAAAATTAAAGGCATGGTTTTAAAAAGTCAGGTTTTCTAAATTTCTAGTTAGAGAAGCAAAATATCCATGAATGATAAAAACCAATACCAGGAATGGATGTGGCTCAAGCAGTTGAGTGCCTCCTTCCCACGAGAGATCCTGGGTTTGATCCTCAGTGCCTTCTAAAACCAAAGAGCGAAAAACAACAAGCAAACAAATGAAAAACCAACTCAGGGGAGTTGATGTGGATCGGTGGCTGAGTACCAGCCTCCCACATATGAGGTCCTGGGTTCAAGACCTGTCCTGGTACCTAAAAAAATACAATACAAAACCATGACAAGAAACATTTCAAAAATACAAAGTGAGAAGGTAAGAATTTAATAGATCCAGGATAGACACAGAGACAGGCCAGGTTGCTGGGGTTTCTCTTAGATTGCATGATTCAACATGGCTCTATTCTGATGACTGAAAGGTTCAAGTACATTGCCTAATTTCTCTCATCCACTAAAGAGATGGGGCTATGAATTCAAGTCATTAGAGACTATGAACATAGTTAATAATGACGGTAATTTGCCAAATTTGCTGGCACCCTCAAAACAATTTTTGGTTTTGTAGTCTTTCTGTTTCTTATATAAGAAGAGACTGAATTCATTACTGTATTCGCACTAACAATAACCAGCATAGGACTATCATGATAGGGTGGAAGAGGCAATTCTCATATATTAGCTTATTTGCTCTGATAATAATTTAAAGAAGATAGATCATTTCTAATTTTGCCATCTTATAATTCAAAATAATAATGCAATAAAATCCTAAGTTTATGCAAAATCTTTTTTTTTTAAAGGAGGTACCAGAGGTTTAACCTGGGACCTCATACATGCAAAGCAGGTACTCAACCACTGAGCTACACCAGCTCTGCTATGCAAGATCTTTTGATAGAAATGACAGGTGTTCTAAAGGGAAAAGTTAGGAAGGTGAAAATGAGAGAAAATACTTTTCATGTATTTTTTATTTGAGTTTTGATACCTCAATACAAGGGAACTAGAGGAACACAGAAATTCTTTATTGTTTTATCATTGTGTAAATCAAATATAGTTTCTTTTCCAATAATAGTCTATAGATAAGTTTCCTAGGTACAACCCATTTCTTTTTTTTTTTTTTTTAAAGATTTATTTATTTAATTAATTAATTCCCCCCCCCTCCCCTGGTTGTCTGTTCTTGGTGTCTATTTGCTGCGTCTTGTTTCTTTGTCCGCTTCTGTTGTCGTCAGCGGCACGGGAAGTGTGGGCGGCGCCATTCCTGGGCAGGCTGCACTTTCCTTTCACGCTGGGCGGCTCTCCTTACGGGGCGCACTCCTTGCGCGTGGGGCTCACCCACGCGGGGGACACCCTTGCGTGGCAAGGCACTCCTTGCGCGCATCAGCGCTGCACGTGGCCAGCTCCACACGGGTCAAGGAGGCCCGGGGTTTGAACCGCGGACCTCCCATATGGTAGACGGACGCCCTAACCACTGGGCCAAAGTCCGTTTCCCACAACCCATTTCTTGAGGGCAAAGAAATTACAGAAATGGTGCCAGTTTGATGGTAACTTCAATAAAAAATGCTCTGAGTTATACAACCTGAAGATTAAGAAACTTTATATGCTTTCCTGAAATTTCTCACTAAAAACTGACAACCAGTTGAAGGTATTATTTTCTGATCACTACTTATATAGTGATTTCAAAACTCAAACTAAACAACAATAATCTTAAATTCATATTCCAACATTTTGGGGTTACTTGCTGGCAAAGAAAAGTTAGTTTGTCACTATAATAACAGCTAACATTTATTGAGTGCTTATTCTATTCTAGGCTGATTCTATTCTAGTGCTTTACCTATTTTATTTTGCTTAAGTCCTAACAATACTACGAAAAAGACTTCAGACCAATTTTAAAGATGTAACTCAAATGATTGCATACCTACTTCCCATGTACTAGGTCCCAGATTCAATCCCTGGTATATCCTAAAAACAAACAAACAAAGGAAAAACCAACTCTCAGTGGGGAACAGATGCAGCTCAGTGGTTGAATGCCTGCTTCCCATGTATGAGGTCCTGGGTTCAATCTCTGATACCTCCTAAAAATAATAATAAAAATTTTAAAAGATAAGAACACTAAGGCTCAGAGAAATGAAACAACATGCTCAACCAGAGTTGAGGATTGAACCATGTCCCCCAAGGCATGTTCAGGTTGTACACTCTGTTTCTTCAAATGTGAACCCATCTGTAAACAGGACCTTTGAAGATGTTATTGGTTACAGTGTGCCCAAACTGAATGAGGATGGGCGGTAATACAATAGGACTTAAATCCTCATAAGCAAAGGAAATTGGACACAGAAACAAAGAAGCCACTAGGAACAGCCAGAAGCAGGACGTCACTGGAACCCAGAAAAGAAAGGAAAAGATGCTGCCATAGGCACTACTATGTGACAGAAAAGCCAAGGACGAAGGATTACCAGTAACCAGTCCCAGAACACCACAGTGCTTGGGGAGAAAGCATCACCTTACTGATGCCTCAGTTTTGGACTGCTCCTAGTCTCATAATGGTAGGCCAAGAAATTCCCTTTTTTCAAACCAAGCAATTACATGATATTTGTTTTAGAAGCCAGGAAAGGAACACAACCAATCAGTGATAGAACTTAGCTGTGAATTCAGGTGTGACTAACTCTAAAGCATCTTCTCTGAAAGATTCTTTTGTTAATAAAATTAATGAGCTACAAATATGAAATATGAAATTTAACCAGCATCTAACAGTGTTTACAAAGTCTGATTACTTCTCCGATGTTGCAAAAATGAAAAGTAGACACCATAGTTATTTTTTGTCATTAGGTGTTACTATCCAATCTGAAACATACATTGTAACTATACCAAAAGTTGTCTGTTTCGTTATCAGATTAGATCTACTATATGTAAGTAACATCAATTTTGTTAACAGAATCACCTATAACCTCTTACAACATTCTGCAAAAACTATCCGGAGATTTCACATTCTGAGAGTGAAAGTGGCTACTATAATTTTATAGAATATGAAATACAGTCATGGTGTCACACCTAGCTCTTAATTATCATATAGGACAAGATACTTTATTGTTTAAATAAAAATCTGGGTTTTCAAATTCTAATCATGAAATTAATTACTGAAAATGCTGAACGTATGGCTTATTTTCCCCCTAACTGAATTGAAATTTTACAGGCATAAGGCTGACAAGAAACTTTACAGTTCATCTAGGACATCCTACAAAGACACTTAATACCTTTTCATTAGAATTCCCAGAAATGAATCCATTCTCTCATTGTTAAAGTATCCAAGTATTTTACAACACTTAAAATCAGACAAAGTAGCTTAATGTTACAATAACAATGCTGTTTATTGGTACCAAGAAAATCCAGCAAAATATACAGAACTGTGATCGCCAAGATTATTAAAAAAGAGTGGGCCCCCAGCGTGGGACATGACTCCAGGGGATGAGCCTCCCTGGCAGTGAGGGATTGCTACCAAGTACCAGCTGATGATGTGGCTGGAGAATGACCTTGAGCAAAAGGGTCAACTCAGACCAGCAGAATATCTCAGCCTACATGTAATATCAGGAGTTAAAAATGTTTTTTGACCTTGAATAAAAGGGGAAATGGAAAGGACAAATGAGTTTATATGGCTTCGAGTCTCCAAAAAGGAGCTGGGAGATCATCAGAGGGGTCGCCCTTACGCACACCTCAGTAGAGTCACAGAGACAGCTAAAGTAGATACAATCCCAGGTATTGGTTCTTCTGAGGGCTACAAAGACCCACAGTTTCTTTGATCACGGCAGATGGAGTTCGGTGCCATGTCAGTTGACCCTACTTTGGAGTTTGTGTTCCTGAGTGTGATGGAGTTGGACTTAGATGTGATCTTTGTTCACAAGCCTCTACTGTCACTTTTACTGGACCTGTGGTTGGCGCTGGAGTTTAGTGTATACTCAGGGGACCTGAATCTCTGGACTGTTCATGTGATAGTCAGGCCCTGAGCCTCAAAAGACTTGCAACTCCTACCCTCTGGTTTATTGGACTTACCCCAACCAGCTAACAGGGAGGTGAAGAAGGTCAACCAGGGAGTCAAGAGTGCCTACAACTGCAAACAGGAGAATTGCATCCATCATCCAAGTGGAATCGAAGTACCCTCTCGATACAGAGGTGGAGTGGATATAATTATCTCAGGGTCCACAGAATGGAGGAATGGAGTATGGATTAGAGTGGATTTACTGATATTCTATTCTGGAACTATTGTGATTAGTAACAGAAGTAAATGTAGCATTGACATGGAGAAAGTGGCCATGGTAGCTACTGAGGATGGGGAGTGGGAAGAAGAGATGTGATGTGGGGGCACTTTCAGGACTTGGAGTTGTCCTGGATGATACTGCGGGGACAGTTACTGGACATTGTATGTCCTCTCATGGCCCACTGGGTGGACTGGGTGAGAGTGTAAACTATAAAGTGGACCATTGACAATGTGGTGCAGCAGTGCTCAGAGAAGTATTCACCAAGTGCAATGAATGTTCCATGATGACGGAGGAGGTTGTTGTTATGGGAGGAGTGGGGTGAGGGGGGTGGGTGGGTATATATGGACCTCATATATACATATATACAAAGAAATTAAAAAATAAAATAACAGACAAAAAAAAAATGAGTGGGGAAATAAGATCAAGGTCTCTTGAACTTGAGATATTTGCTAATTAGAGATATCTTAATTACCTGTTGATTAAGCAATCACAAAAGAAATTGTAAGGTATCACTTCCCACTCCACAGTGCTAACAAGGGATAAAACCAAAAAGGTGAAACAAAAACATAAGGCTCTTATTATAAACCTATATAAAACAGCAGAATTTTTAAAAAGGCTTATACATAGCTCCTTCACATCTGTTAACTTTGATTCCTAGCATTTTCCCAGACAAGTGTTTCTATTATCTTTCTTAAAGATGTCACCACGGCTCAGCAGCTACCATGATGAGTTAACAAACTAAAATGATGGTTTCTCATGCACACACAACTCATTTCACAAGAAAATAATCAGCAAGAATAACTAACAGAGTTAACCAAAGCAGAGTGAGAACTGAAATGAAAACTGGACGTTTGTGAATTCACCTCAGATTTCATAGACAGGAGATGAACTTTAATACGTAAGTTTTTATCATTTAATTATACTTTAACTTCCACAATTTTATGTTCAAATTCTATTTTAAAAAAATAGTCTGAGTAATGAACATAGGAGATGACAGCATTCAGGGAAAAAGGAAAGCTCTTAGATAAAATGAAACCTAGGCTTAGAATTTCCTTACTCATTGTAGTTATCAATGCCTTGTTTTCAAGAAAACTCAATACTGTTGTCTTAATTATGCAACACTGATATTTAATTATTCTTATTACCTTAAAAAAGAAAATTATTTGACACTTGCTCTTTACCAAATGGCACATATTGTCAATATTTAGTTTTCTCCTTCTCCCAGAAGTGCTCTTTTACTTTCTTTCATATTAATATGCACAAAATGAGTATTTAACTATCAATCCTTTTTCTAAAAGCAAATGATGATAGTAAGAGGTACCATACACAGAGTGCCTATATATTAGGCACATGACAGACATTATCACTGTTCCTCACAAAAGCCCACATACAAATGGGGGCACAGGACCTTGGTAAAGTTAGGTATCTTGACCAAGGTCATAAAATGCACCAAGCCAAGTCTTAACAGATCCAAACAATCACCACCATGCTATCTCATACTGATAGAGGTCATCCTAACTGTGGCATAATAGCAACCTGTACTTTAGAAAGAATTTTCACCTCCAAGAAACTTATTTAACCCTCAATCCTCACATAATTAGCAGATATTATATATTTCCTTCATTGGTAGGGGAGAAAACAAGAGGAGTGCAAAGGGTAAATTGATCTTCTGAGCAACCAAAGCAGATGTGAGGGCACTGGTGTACAGCCTTTAGCCTTCAGACCCAGTGTTCTTTTCAATACCCCAGCCTTGCCAGAATAATTGGAAGTTTATGTATCTGTATCAAAGTACCTGGACAAGTACAACTCCTTGAAAACGTTGATAGCTCTCCAGTCTTCACATTAATCACTTGAGTTGCTCACCATTTTTAATATTCATTTAATATCCATGTAAAGATAGAATTTTATATACATTTGCCTTTATTTGAAAATCAAATCTGTTTAAATAGAAAAGTTATGGCGAAGCAGACATGGCTCAACTGATAGAGCGTCTGCCTGCCATATGGAGGGTCCAAGGTTCTATACCCGGGGCTTCCTGACCTGTGTGGTGAGCTGGCCCATGCACAGTGCTGCCACGTGCAAGGAGTGCTGTGCCATGCAGGGGCACCCCCGTGTAGGGGAGCCCCATGCACAAGGGGTACACCCCCAAAAAGGAGAGCCACCCTGTGTGAAAAAAGCGCAGCCTGCCCAGGAGTGGCACCATACACATGGAGAGATGATGCAGCAAGATGACACAATAAAAAAGAGACACAGTTTCCCAGTGCCGTGTGACAATGCAAGTGGACACAAAAGAACACACAGCAAATGGACACAGAGAACACAACGGGGGGAAGGGGAGAGAAATAAGTACAAAATTCTGGGCATATAAATAACCAAATAATATTGAAAACTGGGTTCAAGGAATAAACTGTTTTCTTCCATAAAATATTAACACAGTGGCCTGCAAACCTGAATTTCTGCACATGGCATCTCTTTCTAACTCAGGCTAAGGGATGTAATCTCACATACATAATGAGGGGAAAAGATTCATCAAGAATGGTTCCAGTAAAAAAAATAGCAAGTTAAGTCACTGCATTTGGGACACAATAAAACACATCACATTATTAGTCATAAATAAAACAAAAGCTGCTTAACTATACATCTAGAAAACTGCACTAATTTCATCTGTTCTAATTCATGGTGTCAAATATAAAGATAAAGAGGACTATCAACTACACAAGGGAAAATTGGAAATGATGTATAGAATACCTATAATTCAACTATCTTTTTGAATATGGTTCAAAAGATACTTGACAACTCAAGAATTATGTTGCATATTAACATTATGTCCACACTATACTGTAGTCTATTAAGTGTGCAATAGCATTATGTCTAAAAAACACTGATCATGCCTTAATTAAAACATACTTTATTGCTGAAAAATGCTAACCATCATCTGAGACTTAAGCAAGTCGCATCTTTTTGCTAGTGACTCCATGTTCATGGCTGCTCAGTGTTCAAGGTGTGGATTGCTGAAGGTTATGATGGTTTCATTACAAATAAAAATAAAACTCCCACAAAAGTAAAGTTTAGGTAGACTAATTTTACCCCATAAGTGAAAATATCAATTCAAAGTCTCGAGGTAGTTACTTTTTTGCTAAATCTGGAAGCATCTAGTGAAAAATAAATAAGCCAAAAAAGCAAACGGTTAAAAAAGAAAAATTATAATCTCATAATATTATTTTATTTCAAATTCCCTGGGTTTAATAAAATAGTTAAAAGGAAACAATATATTACATGTTTCAACACATTACAACCCAGAGGTGTTTTGTAATATTAGAGAAAGAAAGCAGAAAGGGAGGGAGGAAGGGAGAAAAGGATACAAACACACACACCCACACACTCCAGGCTGGAATTTCTTCTACATTAATCCAGCAAAGAACACTGTAAACCCATGGGTCATTTTTTCCCCCAAACTATAAACTTCTGTATGTTTTGGATTAATAGTTTAAATACATTCTTTGGCATCCTTCAATTTAGCTTATATAACCTTGGACTACACCCATGAGCTGATTAGTAATTTAAGGCCTGAGAAAAGCAACATTTCAAAGGGAAATACACAGAGACATGAATGAGTTTAATATGCAAATATACTAGCTATAGGGCATAATTAAAACTACATCACTCCTTTAAATCTACATAATTATATCCCAAAGACATTCTCATTAGTATCTTTTACTTTGCCACTAAAGTAGAAAGGGCCTCAGGTCTACACAGTTAGGAAATAAATATTGAGTAAAATAAGTTAAGGCATATACAGGTCAAATAAAATGTTTGCAAAATTCAGTGACAGAATTTTCCTTTTTTAAGTAATGTACAAAAGCCCACCAATGTTCATTGCTAGTGAACTAGTGAATCCATAGTAAATTATACTAGAGTAAAGTCAATAGGTGATTTTATGCCCTAACTTTCAGACAGGAAAATAACCAGAAAGGTCTAATAAACTATTTTCGATTTTGGCAGAAAGAAAGCTTTTTCTGACACACACTCAACTGAAAATCTCTACTAATCAGCACTTCCTTTACTATGCAATGATAATTGATATTCCTTAAGATCAGAATGAAGCAGTTCCAAATCCTGAAGTTCATTCTAAATCATTAAAAAGCAGATTAAATTACATTCAGTATACTGTTGGTACTGAGTGCACTTTATTATAATCTCATTATTTTAAGATTAGAAATATATTTAGGATAGACAGGGCAACTGTCCATCAAAAAGCAGTTCTAACTTAAAATCAGACATTCACAGGGGCATACTGAAAAGCTCTTATAGTCAAATGATAATACATAGGGGGGGAAAAAATCACCTCTCCCAAAATTTATGGTGTAATGCTAGGGAGGAGTAATAGAGATTTTGCCCAAGGGCTTGAGGGGATTTTAAATACTCTTTTAGGGAAAGTATTGAACTAAACAGTGGCCTTTCTTCTATTTGCTCTTATTGACACTCATCAATCCTCCCAAACTGAAGCTGGAGAAGTTAGAAAGCTGTTGCAACAATCCAGATTAGAGTTGGTGGTGGTGTAGACCAGGGTTGTGGCAGTAGGGATAGAGAAAAATGTTACCCAGAAAAAGCAGAGCAAAATGGATTTGCTAACAGACTAGGTATGAGAGAAAGAAAGGAGTCAAAGACTGTATATCAAGGTTTTTGGTGTGAGCAACTGAAAATATGGAATCGCCATTAACTGAAATAGGAAACACTGTTAAAGAAATTGGTTTGGGACAGGCTGGTGGGTGGACACTTTAAGTCTGAGATGCATCATAAACAGTGTGGGGAATCTAAATTATAAAAAGGCAGTTGGATATTTGGGTGTAGGGCTCAGGGAGGTTATGGCTGAGATATATATTTCAGATTAACAGACATATTTAAAGCCATGAAATAGAACGAGCTCTCCTAAGAAGTGCGTAGATGTAAAAAGAAGAGGACCAAGATGTGCCCTGGGGCACTAAACTATTCAAGAAGGATGTAACACGGCCTTAGAAAATATATGTTGTTTATGGTCTACCCCATCAGGTATTCAGTAGAACCCTTCAGAACCAGACATTCCAATTTTGATCTGAGGGTAAATTTATCTTTGCTGCAACTGAAAAATGATGGTTATCTTTTTTTTCAATTAGATGGGACCCTGAGCTGAGTAGGTCCTCAGAGACAATTTTAAAAAAGACACAACTTGCTGCATATAAGAAGTACAAGATAAAGCCAAGTAAAGACTGTGAGTGTTCACTAAAACAAATAAAACACTGAAGTCAGGGCAGCCAACACTTCTTCTCAGATAATGACAGAGTGGTCAAGGGTGACCCAAGTGATTTCCACAGTAACTTCCACGGATTCAACTTAAATCCTTCAAACATGTCATCAAAACATCAAGTTTCCAAAAATGAGTGACAAACATAAAAATTTGGAGAGGCACTTATCTAAATCATCTTTGCCTTCCCTCAGAGCCTAAATGTTGTCTTTTAAATGACTCCCTAAGAGTTAGCACCTTAGTTCTCATTAAAAATTCAATTATGAATTGATCTCACTCAGATCAGAACCAACTTCCTTTAGGCATCTCACTTTTTTTTCTTAAAGGAGGCACTGGGGATTGAACCCAGGACCTAGTACATGTAAAGCAGGTACTCAACCACTGAGCTACACCAGCTCACTCTCTAAGACATCTGACATTTTATTTTACTTTTATTTATTTTTAACACATTTTTTATTAAAGTTAATAGATCACATAGAATGTTACATTAAAAAAAAAAGAGGTTCCCATATAACCCACTCACCACTCCCCACCCACCCATCACTTTTGTAAAGTGTATTTTTTTAAAGATACATACATCACAAAAAAAGATTACATTATAAAAAAGTAAGAGGTTCCCCTATACCCCCCAGCCCCCCACCCCACTCCTCCCACACCAACAACCTCCATCATCATTGTGGCACACTCATCACACTTGGTAAACACATTTTGAAGCATTGCTGCACCATGTGGATAATAGTTTACCCTTCAATTCATACTCTCCCCCCAGTACATTCAGTGGGTTATGGCAGCATATATAATGTCCAGTATCTGATCCTACAATATCATTTAGGACAACTTCAAGTCCCAAAAATGCACCCTCATCACATCTCTTCTTCCCTCTCCCTGCCCTCAGCAACTACTGTGACCACTTTCTCCACGTCAATGATACAATTTCTTCTATTACTACTCACAACAGTTTTATAGTAGAATATCAGTAAATCCACTCTAATCCATATTTTATTCCTCCATTCTGTGGACCCTGGGATGGTGATCTCCACTCCACCTCTGTATCAAGAGGGGACTTAGATTCCACATGGATGATGAATACAATTCCCCTGCTTGCAGT
This sequence comes from Dasypus novemcinctus, assembly GCF_030445035.2. Taxonomy (NCBI): domain Eukaryota; kingdom Metazoa; phylum Chordata; class Mammalia; order Cingulata; family Dasypodidae; genus Dasypus; species Dasypus novemcinctus. The sequence continues at coordinate 30,947,214 of NC_080683.1, read as the reverse complement.
TGTAGGCACTCTTGGTTCCCTGGTGTGGTGGTTAACTATCTTCACCTCCCTGTTAGCTGACCTGGGTAAGTCCAATGAACCAGAGAGTAGGGGTTGCAGGGCACAGCTGGCACATGAGCAGTCCAGAGATTCAAGTCCCCTGAGTGTACACCATCCCTCGCACCAACCACCGGTTCAGTAAAAGTGACAGAAGAGGCATGTGTAGAAAGGTCATATCTGAGTCCAGCTCAATCACTCTCAGGAGCACAAACTCCAAAATAGGGCCTATTGACATGGCACAGAACTCAAAATCCATCTGCCATGACCATATACCCTGTGGGTCACCGCAGCCTTCAGGAGAACCAGTACCTAGGGTTGTAACTACTTAAGCTGTTTCTAGGGTCCTGCTGAGGCGCGCATAAGCGCGACCCCTCTGATGACCTCCCGACTCATTTTTTGAAGACCCTTAGCCATATAAACACATTTTTCTTTGCCATTTCCCCTTTTTATTCAAGGCCAAAAGCCATTTTTAACACATGATCATACATGTAGGCTGAGATATTCTGCTGGTCTGAAATGACCCTTTTATTCAAGGTCTACTTTCTAGCTGCATCACCAGTTAGTGATTAGTAGTAATCCCTTGGCACCAGACAGGCTGATCCCTGGAACACATGTCCCACGTTGGGGGGGCAGGTATTGCATTTATACGATGAGTTTGGCTTAGAGAGTGGCCACAGTTGAGCAACATGGAGGCTCTAAGAAGGTAACTCTCAGGCATCCTGCATCTCTAGGCCTAGTTCATATTTCAGGCAAACAGCCTCATAAGCATAGTCATCAGTATCAACAGCTCATCATTGGACCATTCTTCCTTGTTCGTCTTTGCCACTGCACTTGGGGGATTACTGCTGTTTCCCTGGGGAATGTGACAGAGCTCCCCTGAATAGGAACTCAGCACTCCCTCAACTGTCATTTTTAACTGTAACTACTATGAAAATAGACATTTGACATTTCAGAGGAAAGCCAAACAGATATACCAAGCAACAATATATTTAGATTTTTTAACCTCTCTTGCTTTCTAACATAAAATCACTGGATAGCAATGAAACCAATCTGTAATTTCTCAGCATCTAGCAGGAATACTCTCACTGAAATATAATAACATGTCCTCAACTTTTACAGAAGTTCAATGTAAGACTCATCCATTTGAGTAATAGTTCTGTGTCTTTAGCCAAACCATAGTTTAAAAGGTCCTAACATTATGTTTCCAAGAGCCTTTACATAAACATTTCACGCATCATAAATTAATCATGTGTCCGCAATTCTATATGCCCAAATCCTGTCTTTCATGGTTCCATTCAAATATCATCTTCTCCAGAAAGCCCTCTCTGAGTCCTGTGGGTAGATGTTAACATCTCACTCCTGTACTCCTCTTCATACTATACTTATCACTTTCTGTACTTCATATGAAATGAGAACTAAGGAGAGAACACGTTATTGAGTAACAGAAAATTATCATGTGTAATCCCCATATCAATTCTATCATTCTTCCTATTTAAAAGATGAGTAAACTAAGTTGAGAGAGCCAGACATCCAAAATCCCTTGGTGAATAGCTGGCAGATGATGTCTGAGTTCTAGTCAGATTCCAGAGTCCATATTCTCCCCCACTACACCATACTGCCTTCTGAAAAAAGCTGAACGACCCTTAATGTTTTCAAATATCCAATAACTGTTGCTTGAATTTTAACCTGAAAAACAAACAAACATGGATTCTGCCCTTCAAAGAGTTTATAATTAACTGGAAGTAATTCAACATTTGTATTATAATTAGGTAGATGTTATAAAAGTTTAATATAGACTTTTCTCCTTGAGGTCGATTCATGTCTTAGGCATATTTTTTCACTTAAAACACTAGTATATATAAAGTTTAATTAATATGAATGTGTAAGTTATTTTAGTCTAATAAAGTTATGCTTACTTCTAAAAATAAGGATCATGAGCTCCCTCCTCTGTCTCCTCCCTCTTCCCCATAAATTTAGGGCTGTAGTAGTTAATTGAGCTAGGTGTTCAGTAATGTCTATTTCTCTTTTTCTTTTAATATTCTCTTAACTTTTCATTTTTCTAAATGAAGAAAATATCATTAAAGCTTATCTAATGGTCATGGTATAGTTGATCTGACATAAAGATCGTATGAACCTTGAAGCATCTATTTACAAGTAAGTTCACTGAGCTTTAGGGTGTTCTTTGCAAAAGTAGAACAATAATACCCACTCTCATATGATGAGCTGCTGAAGATTAAATAAGGATATTTACATAAGGTACCAGAAACACTACAGGCCTCTATAAATGTTAGCATTTCCCACTGTAATAAAGTACTTCAAATTCCTTAACCATGCCTAGGGATAAAGAGTTTACTCTAAGTCAGGTATCTTTCCTAAAAGCCATTTAAAATATTAAATATGTTTCTAAAAAAAGAGGGGACATTTCTTTGTTTCATTTGCCTCTATCAACAAAATTAAATATTATATCACCTGTTCTTTCCTTTACTCTAATTAAACCCTACAAGCAGTATAGAAAATTCTCTTTTAGGACTTTGATTTATCTTTATAAAGAGAAAATACTGGGAAGCAGATGTGGCTCAGGCAAATGAACTCCCGTCTAGCATATGGGAGGTCCAGGGATCAATTCCCAGGGCCTACTAGTAAAGGCAAGCTGGCCCGCATGGCGAGCTGTCCCAGGAAGAGAGCTGGCCTGAGCAGGAGTCCTGGCCTGCACAGTAAGCTGGCCTGAGGGAGAGCTGGTGCAGCAACATAACACAACAAAAAGAGACACAGAGGAGAGACAAAAAGAGACACAGGGAGATGAGGTGGCACAAGAGATTGAGCACCTCTCTCCCACTATGGAAGACACAGAAGAACACACTGTGAATGGACAAAGAGAGCAGATGGGGGGGGGGGGGATTAATAAATAAATCTTTTTTAAAAAAAGAGAGAAAATACTCCAAGTTATTCACTCTGGCACTCAAAGTTCACTGAGTTAAGGAAAAGCTACTTATAATTGTCCGAATAGCTAATTATCTGGATGGAAGGGTTCACTCAGAATAACATATTCCTAATTAATTACACTGTTTAAATTAAAAGTGTGTCTTTATTACAACAATTAGATGGAAATTATGAAAGAAGGAAAAAGTAGCACATCCTGGGACTTTTACTAAAGAAGACTATTGGCTTGACATACTGAGGTCCATTTTCAGTTAATGAATATATATTAAGGAAAGACTAGGTACAGAGCATTCGATTCAGTGAAATGAGAACAGTAGGGAGAGTATAAAAACTTTAAGATATTTTAAAGTATAGTCCCTGCTATTTAGACACTTAAAATCTAGTTGAGATTAAAAAGACCATGGGGGGGGGTATGTGTGTTAACTGGTGGCTTGACATTCAGGAAAGGATTTACAAAAGGGTTGGGCCTTAAGCAATGAACAGGAAAGATTCTTTAGCTCTTACCAATAATGGCTTAAACTAAATCTAGTTTATCCCTAGTAGTACTAACATTAATTCTATCTAGCTGCCCCCTGACAACCCAGAATTCTCCCATCAGAAAGTACAATTCCTCCATCCTTTTCTCTAGGTAATAAATTAAAACCTACTATAAGCAGGTAAAATTCTCTTTTTAAAAAAATCACATAAGGCTTTATAAATGAACCTGAATGTGAATATCTAAGTTTAATGAAATACAACTTTTAAAGTAATATTTACATGTAAACAATATGTGCCATGGACTCCAAGTGAAAGGAGTTTCCATTATTGGCTGGAATGGAACCTAATACAGTTGTAAACAGAGATCAAATGGCTTTACCAGAACATTATTCAAATTATACCCATTGGGTAAAAGGTCGCAAGGTGTATTAACAATTAAGACACACAAAGATGTAGCAGATAATCACCATAAAACTGTACTAAAATAATGTTTAAGTGTTTACTTTGTCAGACAGGGCCCATTATTAAAAAGAGATTTTTGGTACTATTTCTAGAAGGTCCATAAATTGCAGGAAAACAGTAAGAAAGAGACAAAGACTTACATAAGGTACTTTTGGGAAATCATCTTGACTCTAGTTCTTAAGACTTTGGAAGCTGCAGAAACATACTGCCTGATCTCATGTGTGGCCGAAGCAAGAAAGGGGGCAGAAAGTAGCCAGAAGTGCTGCGAACCCCTTGAAATTGTTAAGCACCAAGCTAGAGCGTTTCTGCAGTCATAATGTCACTCAGTATGGGGAGATTGAGACCTCAAAGCATGTAATGGAGGCTCAATGCTTTCATGGCATATTAACCTGGAAGCAAGAAGAAAGGGCAACCAAAGTAAAAACAACATTAGCAAAACAAAGAAATCCACATTCACCTTTAAAGACAGAAAGAATGGAACTGTGATCTTCATGAATTACCTTGAGTGAGATCATTCTTTTTAGTGAACATTACATTCTAAACATATTGATTTAAATGTCTGGATTTATGTTTTTCTATATATTTTCAAGCAGAAATTTTAAATGTTTAAAATTGAAGGTAGAAATAAAAGCATAATTGTCATAAAACTCATATCTAAGAGAATTAATCAACATATACTTTTTTTTTCCTCTGTAGGTGGACAAATGTCACATCTATGATATAATCTAAAAGTATCACAATAGTAAGCAACAAATAGCACAACTAATTTTCACATAGGTTTAACAGTATTATCATTACATCTAAATTACAAAATAATGATATTTTAAACATATGAAAATGTTGATTTTTACCATTCCAACTTTATTCATATATGCATTAACTGAACAATTTTACTTAACCACTATCTAAGTTAATGATGATTTATTGGTTCATAAATATTTATTCATCCTGACAACTGCTTTGTTTTCCACTGCACTGTCTAAATAAATCTAATAAGATAAAATACAATTCATGCACAGAGTTTTTAACACTACACTGGAGAATATCTGAGATGAACTATCATTGCAATGTTTAATTTGAAAGACTATGAAAAATAAGAGTATATCCATAAAAAGAAATTCTCCCTAAAGATCACCCAAAGTAGGGGCAGAAAAGATAGCTGGCCAGAAAGAAAGGTAAATTCTCTGCATGGCAATGACAAAGCTGATCAGTCAGACTCAGGGTTAGGACTTCACAGGATCCTAGGGTTTAGGTATGATTAAGACAGTCTTGTATCATCCTACTCTGATAGGGTTCAAAGACTGGAGAGCAAGAAAGTCATCTCCTGTAAGTCTCAGAGTCTTCACAAACAAAGCCCAACACCCTTTTTAAAACTAAATTTGATGTGAAACCACCTTCTTCACTAAAAACTGATATAGAGTGAGCTTAATGTTGGCCTCCCAAAGACCCAGGCCCACCAAGCCATGCCCTCTCACCTGACCTCTGCTAGGTTTGCATGTAATCTTATGCCTGGGAGTTGGCCTCAGTTTCTGATGATATTGCAGTGCTTCCTGCTGGCCTTTCCTGACCCTTTTTTGGCTGAATCTGACTCAATTTCAGCTCAACTTCCTGAGATGCATATCACAACACATGGGTTCTAAGACACAGTATCTGCTGTTTCTTGATACATTTGGATAGTTTCCTTGCCTCAAGTCTCCTTCATTGTAGAATGGTAAACAAGAATATCTGCTCATTCATAGTTCACTATAACATGATGAATAACAACAATGGCAGGAAAACAGATGTGGCTTAAGCAACTGGGCTCCCGCCTACCCCATGGGAGGTCCCTGGTTTGGTTCCAGGTGCCTCCGAAAGAAGAAAGCAAGCTGGCACGACAGGCAGGCACAGCGACTGATGTGACAAGATGACACAACAGGAGACATGAGGAAGAAAAACATGAGAGGAACAACAAAGAAGGGAGGGGAGGTGGCTCAAGTGATTAGGTGCTTCCCTTCTAAATCAGAGGTCTCAGGTAAGGTTCCCAGTGCCTCTTAAAGAAACAAAGAAGATGAACAGACACAGCAAGTGCAAAATGCCAAGGGGTTGAGGGGAAATATATACATAAAATAAATCTTTAAAAAAACAACAATGCCAAACCTAGCTCTTATGAAAACACAAGTTTTGGTTACATTGTCTTTTATTTGGTTAAGCCTTCCCTAACTATCCTATTCAAAATTGTACCCTGCTCCCTCCCTATCAAACATTCCCTATCCTCTGCCTGCAAAATATTCATCGCATTTATTGTCAACTAAAATATCACAACTCAGTTACTTTATTTACTGTGTTTTCCATACCAGAATTTAAGCTCCAGAAAATCACATTTTGTCTATTTTGTTCACTGCTGTACTTTTAGTAGTCTAGAAGAGTGCCTGAGACATAGTAGATACTCAATAAACATTTGTTAAATTAATGAATAAAATACAGGCTATACACATCCCTCCAGTAAAAGACAAGTTAGTTTAGGTATGACTGAGATAGTACAAAATGAAATGACAAGTTTATTCTAGGGGATCAAAAGTTCAAAAGCAATCTACTTCTTAGGATGCCTCATCAATATCACCCTCACCACTCAAATTTTTCAGTCTATATGTGCATCACTCTTCCCTAAGCCTATTCTTAAAAGCATTTCTGGGAGCAGATGTGGCTCAAGCAGTTGGGTAGCTGCCTCCCACATGGGAGGTACCAGGTTTGATTCCTGGTGCCTCCTAAAAAATCAAAAATAAACACAAGCAAAACAAATGAAAAAAACAACTCAGGGAAGCCGATGTGGCTTAGTAGTTGAGTGCCAGCTTCCCACATATGAGGTCCCAGGTTCATTCCCCAGTACCTAAAAAAAAAATGCTTTCTTCACTTAAAAGCTGACCTTCTTGCCAATCCAAAACAGTAAACATCTAGCACTTCACCTTCATTTCTTACCTGATTAGGATTCCTGCATTTCTGACTGATCTACATGCAACAATAACATTAAAGTACAACTATTTTCCAGGTCCCTACAATTGTTGAAACTTACTTACTCTTACTATAAAGAACAACTTACATGTAAGGCGTAAAATAGCCCTTTAGTTATTTTAAGAATAGAATAAAATCCTTTATACAGAAATAAACTAACTGAAAAGATGGCACAGAGTAATCTCTTAAAAAGGAAAAATAAAAAATAAATTCAAGAAAGATTTAAAGTAACTTGATGATTAAGAAAACACGTAATGAATTGTTAAAGAAAGCCAAGATTATAACTCTCAATACACCTCAAACCTCCCAGATTCCTGACTTCAATAAATCTTCCAAAGGAAATTCCTTTAGTCAGTAGTCTGATCCATTCTGTAACTTGGACTAATCAATTTATTCTCAGATAATTTACTACTAGGACATGACCAATTAATACAGACTTTGTAAAATCTTAATTAAATTGGTACCTTGTTAAGAAGCTGCTTGTTTCATTATCATTTGCTCCTAAGATCACCACATATATTGAAAAAAATTTGACCCACCTTTTAAAATGTTAGTTAACTGTTACTTTAATATATCTATATAATCTATAAGTTATCATTGACAAACAATATTTATAAATAAATGTCAAATTTGAAGTCTTCTACTTTTATCTCATTTTCATAATTTAAGAAGTAAAAAGCATTTTGGAAGAGAAAACCAAAAGCAATTAGATTCACTAAAGTCAATTAAAAAAATTTTTTTTTGATGTATATCATTCATACATGAACACACATAAACAATAAGTGTATAGTAAAGATTGTGAACTTACAAAATAAACATACATAACATCACACAGGGGTCTCATACGTCACCCCTCCACCAACTCTTTGCATTGGTGTGAAACATTTGTTACAAACTATGCAAGAGCATTGTCAAAATATTAACTACCAACTATATTCCTTATCTTACATTTACTAAAGTCAATTTTAACCAGAATAGTATTTGGGAGGCAGAGGTAAATAAACACCTTTTGTATTTTAATCATAGGCTTAATCCAATTCATAATTTAATTTAAATATGGTCTCCTGACAATTCATGAAAGGAAGGTCAACCTGCTCAAGTCAATGTTTAAATATTAATTTTATACTATACTACCAAGAATTAGTCATTCTCAGATTAAGTAGATACAACCCCAGGTATTGGTTCTTTTGAGGGCTAAAGAGACCCACAGGTTTTATGGTCATGGCAGATGGAGTTCACTACCATGTCAGTTGGCCCTTCTTTGGAGATGGTGTTTCTGCGTGATGGAGCTGGACTCAGATGGGATCTCTTTTCACAAGCCTTTCACGCTACTTTACTGGAATTATAGTTGGTGCTGGGGTTTACGATATATCTAGGGGATTTGAATCTCTGGACTGACAATATGATAGCCAGGCCCTGAGCCTCAACAGACTTCAGCTTCTACACTCTGATTTATTGGACTTACCCCACTCAGCTAATATGGAGTTGAAGAATGTCACCCACCACACCATGGAGCCTAGAGTGCCTACAACTGAAAGCAGGAGGGTTGCATCCAGTATCCATGTGGAATCTGAGCCTCCTCTTGACATAGATGTGGAATGGACACAACCAAGCCAAGGTCCACAGGAAGGAGGAATACAGTAAGGATTAGAGTGGACTTAATGATATTCTATTCATGAACTATTGTGGTTAATAATCGAGAAAATGTGGCATTGGTGTGGAAAACGTGGCCATGGTGGCTGCTGGGTGCGGGGAATGAGAGGAAGAGATGAGATGTGGAGGCATTTTCGGGACTTGGAGTTGTCCTGGGTGATGCCCCAGGGACAATTGCTGGATGTTGTATGTCCTCCCATGGCCCACTGGATGGAATGTGGGAAAGTGTGGGCTATGGTGTGGACCACTGGCCATGGGGTGCGGCGATATCCAGAGATGTACTACTCACCAGATGCAATGGATGTGTCATGATGATGGGGGGACAGTTTTACTGTGGGGGGAGTGGTGGAGTGGGGGCGGTGGGGGTGAATGGGGACCTCATATTTTTTTAATGTAATATTTTTTTTAAAATGAATAAATAAAATAAAATTAAAAAAAAAAAAGAATTAGTCATTCTAATTGCCATTAAGGTATAGGAATAGGAGCAAAGTCCTTAATATGTACACATCTTTATTACACATAATAGTTAGAAGAGAGAATAGAACAGAAAATGTATTACAACAAAACTTTAAAATACACTTGTTCTTGATAACTTGGTAATTGCTAAGGGTACTTTTAAAATGGCTGCTCAAGAACAATAGTGACAAAGATAGACCACTATCACAAGCAACTATTTTTTATTATATTACCACATTGTTAAAGTGAACATTCAAAAAAAAGTTTTCTTCAAAGAAAAACAAAAAATATAACCAATTACTATAATTAGCATAACCAGTCAACTAATTAAAGTTTGTGTGTACAAGTTAATACAGCCAGAGTTACAAATACATTGAGAAAATATGTGAATATTACAGAATAAGCCATTTATACAAGTCTCTAAATTATTGAATAATTTGGTTTAGTATTTTATAAATTACATAGTATTTCACATGAATCCTTATCTCTTTACAACACTTTCGCAGACAATACTGCTGTCCCCATTTTAACGATCAGATTATTGACACTCTGGGATTAAATGTAAAACTGAAAACATATTATTCTAAATTGTGTCCTCTTAAATTTACATGGTAGGTCACACCAATGCCAACCTAAACAACAACCTTTGCCTTCCCTCTGAGAGTACTGGGAAAAGCTCAGGGTTTGGAATAAAGTAGACCTGTGTTCAAATCCAGGTTTGACCAGTACCACCTTTCCTGCCTGGGAAAAAATCACTAAACTTTCCATGTAAGGAGGATAATGCTTGTGGGATTAAATGAAATAAGGAAAACAGGAAGGGTTTAATGATAGCATGTCTCCTTTGCCAGTTTCCAAATCCAAATAAATTTTACCTTATATCCTTTCTGCTTCTGCTCTACGGCTACAAGAAATTACCAGAAAAAGCAATATAATAGTGCTGAGTCAGCTGAGTACAAATTTATGGACTAAAAGTTTTTTCATTAGTAAACTTGACATAAATAGTACCTATATCCTAAGATTGTTTTAACAATTCCATAATTTGGTGTATGTAAAGTATTAATTACAGAAATTTGCTTATGCTAAAATAAATGGATGCCAGGCACTCAATAAATGGTCAAATTGTATAGCTTAACAAAAATCTTTTTATTTATCTTTGGTTAATCTCTTCGCATACTCTTGCAAAGTGCTAATCTACCCTCTCTTCAATTTTCCTTATGCCCTATTCTCACCAAATTCTTTTGCTAAATTATCTCCCTGTCTACTTTATTAAAAAGATTAAGGGCCCTCAGTTTCCACAGCTCTTCTTTCTTCCTTCTAACATTCATTTACCAATTTATAATCTCTATATATCCTTTAAGTCTCAAACGAATAGGGATTCTCACTGAACTCCTTATCCAATTCATTCATTCAACAAATTTTATTGAGTGCCTATGACCTGCCAGACACCATGCCAAGTGTAGGATACAAGGTGTTAAAAATATAGACAAGGTTCCTACTTGGGGAACATCATATAGGAGGAGAACAGTCACTAAGGTTAAGCAAATAGTCACAATACAAGTACGTTTATACGTTATCTTCCTATCTGCTTAAGCTTTGTTTCCTCAGTTATTCCCAGCACAACCTTCATTTCTAGAATTTCAATGCTTTTGCCCATCCTATTTGGAAAATAATCTTTGTTTGGCACCATTGTTTTCTATAGCTAATCTGTTCTATTTCTTTCCTTCTTGACTTCTCACACTTCTGGAATAAATTCTCCATACCCATTGTCAACACTCTTGTGTGTAGTTCGTTAAAATTAGGAAATCGAACTCCTGCTCTATCTTTTTCTTAGACGTGACTTCCTAATGACAATATCCATGCCTTTCTCAGTTCTGAAAGTACCAAATATATGTACTTTTGAAATTCTCCTCTTTCTTAGTGCTTGGGACCCCAGACAATCACTTTCTCATTTTTACCCCATTTTTTCTTCTAATAATTCTATTTTTACTTGAAGTCTATTTCCTTTTCAAACAGTAGATATTCCTCAAAATTGAGCCATCTGCTCTCTCACTCTCTCTCTATAGTCTGTTAGCTGGCTTATTTATCCTCAAAAGATTTCATTTTCATTTGAATGACTCTCAAATCTCTATCTCCATGTTCTTCTCATAGCAGAGTAACTTTCAAAATGTGCATATTCAATAAATAATGAATCCATGAATGAACGAGCCAACCAATCAGCCAACTATAAGTTTTAGATGGATATCAGTTCAAGTGTACATTTAAACTCAGGATCCATTTCTCCTTCACTTCCATTCCAGGCAATTCAGCTCCCCAACCATTACTGTTAAGGAAGGTCAAACCTTTCTATATTATTTAGTCTGATCATCTGAGTTAAATTTCATTCTTTCCTTATTCTGTCCTATAAATTGTTCCTCAAAAACACTTCTTGCACCTACCCTTTCCACTTTGTTCTTATTACTATAAAAAGACTTACCTGGTCAGTTTTTTATCTCATGCCTAGTCTTTCCCCATTTCAATCTTCTCTGCACACTACTTCCAGATTAAACCTCTGGAAACCTAATTCTCTTCATTTATAATTCATTAATGGCTTTCTCCTAACTAAAGGACAAAGTTCATTCAAAGCCAATATAATACACTAATATCTCTTTGTCATGCTCTTCCCCCCATCTTCCAATACTGCCCTAAATTCTATACTACAAATAAACTAGAATAGCATTTTTAAAAAAAATATTTTAAGTAGCAAAATCATCCCAGTGAAACTGTACACATAACCCATATATAAAAGTATCTGAAGACGTAGTTGCATTTGTTAAAGTAGGAACTGAATCCTGACACTCAATCTCCCGTGTCAATCACTTGTCTCTTGCTGTGTAACCTAAGAGCTAACTCCCAAGAACACAGACAATCTAATTCCAACAGACTTTATCCCTTGAACATTTCCTAAACAAACTGTTTCTGCTGGAATTCAGAACCTAATTCCTTTTTTTTTTTCCTTTCAACTTTCACCTCCATTCTAAGTCTTCTGAAATGTCTTAATAATCTAGCACAAATTCTATTCTGTCAAAACTTTACAGGTTACTCCATACCAAACTGACCTCTCTTTCCTATGAATTCCCAGAATAAGAATAGCTAGCACTTATTTTATGTTTATGTCAGAAGTATTAAGCCTTTACTGAATCCTCACCATAATCAATGAAGTAAATATATATATTGTCCATATTCTATAGATGAGGACACATGTCAGGGAACTTGCCCAAGGTCACAGCTTATATATAGTGGAACCAAATCTGAACTTAGTCTGACTTCAAGCCTGTATTCTACACCAGTTCTTCCCAACCTTTTTCATGTCATTGAACACATACTAAATAATATTTGTAAAGCACTCTAAGGTAAATGGAGGAAGCTGTTCACAGTTAATGACAATTGGCTTTGAATACCCAAGACCCAGACTAGCTTCCTCAAGGACTCCTGGAATCATTACTGGAGTATATTGGAAATTCATCAGCAGCACTAATGAGAAACTCAGCTGTACTTATACATTTAGTATTTACTAGTACCTGACAAGTAGTAAGGGTTCAAAATATGTATGTGTGGGTTACTGACAAAGGACCAATTATTTTGAATTATTCTCAAAATGCCAACAGGAAGTGGACAGGTGAATAAGTTTGAAGCCAATAACTAATTTAGATTTCCATAAGGGCACTATTCTAAAACAGTGGTGCTCGCTCTTTAGTGCTCATGAGAATCACCTGGGACCCACCCAAGAGTTTAAATCAGAAAAATCTGTATTTCTGTGATGCCAATGCTGCTTTCTGGGTCCAGGGAGAACCAGTGGTTTTAAAACAAAGCAAAACAAAAAACCTTAGATATAAAAATACACACACCCCACCAGTCAAATATTTAATCCTTTCGCAGATAATTTTTAACTACATAAGTCTGTTCTAAGTCATAATGCAAGCTAGATTCTGGGACAAAATATAAGCTTCTAAACAGTACTAAATGTTCCTTGACCCAATTATAACCTTAAGTATGTTATAATCAAGGATGGGAATTTCAACTTTATAAAATGTACATGATCTATGTTGTATTTAATATCCAAGAGAATCAGGTCAAAGCAATTCAGAACAAAGCTGTAAGCAATCTCAAAGGACATATTGCTTTGAATTTATTAGAAGAATTACCCAGTTCAATTTACTTCTTAACGAAGCTAGTGGCTTAAATGATTTAACACCCAAGTTCCAAGTGAAAAATATTTTAGTGGTATGCTTTACATGCTTTAAATGGAGGTTTGATTAATGTTTTCTCTTGCACACAGGGTGAGGTTTTTTACCAGGTAGACTGGAATGTAAATTAAAATTATAACTAAGAAAAACCTGCATAAAACTTTACTATGATTAATTAAATACATCTTATTTGCATTTATTTCAGGAATCCAAGAAATTATTCAAGGAATAAGATGTTCAAACCTCAAATATCTCTTGTGGAACCATTCACAAATCCCAAAAATCCTATTTGACAATCCAAGTGCAATTTTCAAATGATCCACACCTCCTTCTGACAAAGCTAACTGAAAAGACTTTGTTTTTAATATATCACAAATATCCATATTCAATACAATTAAATATAAGAACAGCAACCCTACATTATAAAACTAATAATATGGGAGTAAGGTATACCCTAAGGTAATTAGTTTGTTACACGATCATTTGCAACAACAAAATGTTCGTTTGAAAACGGTTGATGTTTTAATACTAAAATCCCTTACTGTAAAGTACAACATATAATCAAAGTGTTCAAATATATTGGGAAGGTAAAATCCAAGGAGAAGTCCAGAAGGAAGCAGAGATTTTAAAATGATAACTAATAACCAAAACCCCCAAACCTGCTAACAAAAGACCTCAGTAAATGAGTATCAGTAATGGAAGAATAACAGCAAAAAATGCAAGAGTGAAAAATGTTTCCTTTCCTTTCATTTCCGTGTTCACTGTGTGGTCTTGTCCTTACTATCTCTCTACTAGTCTGTGGAAATGAATGCATTTCCTTCAAATCCTAATTCAGGACTGATCTCCTTCAATATATTTCTCTAGGATGACCCATCCTAATAACTTCCTTACTCTATATTACCTCAACAATATTTTCCTTTTCACCATCATGTTTTGTAATTGTTTTTCAGATTACTTCTGACTCTCTCAATTCACCCCAAAACTAAGTAGACTAAAATCTTACAGCAAAGGTTTTTTTTCTTTCCCTCCTCAGTGTTGGTCTATATGATCAGACATATTTAGGGATGCTAAATTAATATGAACTAAGTGCAAGTGTAAATTTTATTCATACCTTTTTCTTTCTGTCAGTTAAGCCTTCATAATATCCCAGACTGATATAATTTTAGTATATATTAAAATTTATGAAATTATGTATATTTAACTATAATTACAGTTATCAATTGACCATAAACAGCTGACCCAAGTCCAGCTGGCAGTTACACACCCAGCAAGACTAGTTCCTACTGGCCTACTAGTTCATCTACCCTTGGTAATTAGGTAAAAACCTATGTCTCCAGACACATATCTCGCCACAATTACATCCATACAATTCAGGTTTCCACCATCTATAGGATGAGCTATCCTCTCTTACCTAAGGACCTTTGAAAAGGTTGTCTTCTCAGTGTGGAATTCTCTTCTTTCCCTGGCTAATTCCTTAATTTCACCTGGTAAATAGCACATCCTAAATCAGTGAAATACGCAGTAATTATTTCCACTTCCCACAGGCTCCCTCCTCTGTTCTACTAAAAAATCCCATGGCCATCTCTACCATAGTAATCACTGTACAGATACATAATTATATTTGTATTTAACTGGTTTTCCCAGGAGACTGTAAAGTCCTCACAAATAAGGGTCATGTCTTTTACTGCAGTATCTCCAGAATAGTATCTCTCCATGGTGAACACTCAAAAAAATCTGTTACATGGCATACACAAAGGAGATGGTTGAAACTAACTATACCGCTATATCATTTTACTTGCACTGTCAGGAAATGAACTATGTTACAGAATGATTGTCCCAGGTCATTCGAACCCAGGTTTAACACCAAAGCCCTTTAATTAGGGACTACAAAAAATGGCTAATATACATTCTCCATAATTACAGTACTGAAGTCAACAATTTGCTAGATCTCTTAAGAGAATTTTAAATGTATATCACTTAAAAATAGGACAATTATTAAACTGAGAAGAATATTTTAATAAATTAATATATATTACATATGTCATAGCAAAAATATGTAAGAAAAGATAATTAAAAAACATTTATTTACAAAAAAAGACTAATAGAACACTAAACACAATAAGTGATAAGTGCAACTTATGATCTTTCAATCAAAATAATAGATTTCCTGTAATCAATAATAAGCTAATGAAAGTACAGACTACTATATATTATCTAGGAAGAAAAAAATTTTTATTAATTTATTTTACAATAATTTTTGAAGAAAGCTTTTACATTACAAAGTAAAAATTTTATATGTAATTTTTTAAAAATTTGTCTCATTTATTTCAAGAAATTTCTTTTTCTAAATATATTTTAATCATTTCAGCCTTTTAATTATTTATTTTTTCCAACAAAAACCACTTTCGCTCCCACCATCTTCACAGGTTTAAACACACAGTTAAAAGAAAACTAAATGCTGATGACATCGGCACACAGGCTATCTAGAATTTTTTTAGTAGGTATCAGGGATTGAACCCGGGACCTCATTCATGGGAAGCAGGAGCTCAATCGCTAAGCTACACCCAATCCCCATACTTTTTTTATTTTTTAAGGAGGTACCAGGGGTTGAGACCAGGATATGTGCAAAGGAGGAGCTCAACCACTGAGCTACACCTGCTCTCCCCTATTCCAGAATTATATTTTTTTAAAAAGGCAAGTCAGTGAACAGTATCCAAGTCAGGAGGCCTAGTGTACAAAACAAGTGTTCACTTCTTCTGGAAAGGCTGTTTTATCCCTGCTCTCTTTTTTTATCTTTCCCCTCATAGTTTATAGCAAAAACCAAATTAAAATGCTAGTTCAATGTACCTCTCACTTCATTTCACAACCACTGCCTAACTTTCTCCCTACCTCATAATTTACCTCAAAAAAAAAAAAAAACAAAAACTTTTATTAACCTAAAAAGATGAAAAAACATTTTAAAGCAACAATATATAATGATGGCAATGGCTGAGCAGATTCTCACTTAGGTTGATGAGGGTCTAATTAAAAACCTTTCTGAACAATGATAGAATGCACCAAAAACTTTAAAACTGTTTACAGTTATTCACTAGATAATTTTATTTTCCAATGGATATGTCCAAAGGTCATAATCAGAACTACAAAGACTTACATGTTCACGATATTGGTTGCAATAAATTTACAGCAGAATCAACTTACCAATTGACTAAACATCCAACAACAGGGAAATGACTAAACTAATTATATAACTTTCAAAGGATGGGATATTATACAACCAATTAAATGGGTATTTTTAAAGATTATTCAACAACATGTAAAAATGCTCACAATGTAATGTCAACTTAAAAATAGGAAAAAACAGTACGATATTTAGCTAACTAAACTACAAAGAAACGCTGAAATGTTGACAGTGAGTATTTCTGAATGGGGGAATGACAGGTAATTTTTGCTATATTTTTCATTTTATCTATAATCAGAGTAAGTATATTTATTTACAGAAAGATAATAGAAGTCTAAGAAACATCCAAAAGTATGTTAAAAGAAAATCCTATTAAATAAATTCTTTTAGATTCCGTGGACAATTATAAATGAAGAGTTTTAAAAACAAATCTGTAAAAACTGCCAGATCTTTGTATAATTTATTATAAAAGGATCTGAACTTTTAAATAAAGTATAACTAGAGACATAATAAAGTGTCATTATAAAATTTACTTGGTAAATATTCTTTATTCTATGATTTATCTTTCCTAGGAGGATGCAAAACAAGAAATAAGTAATACAAATTTTACTTCATACCATAGAGACATGGCATAGAAAGGACAAGGAAAAATATTTCCAAAATAAAATATTAACTAGCAATATTTTAAAAAATGAGTAGGAGTAGGAATCTGAGTACTCTGGATAAGTTTGAAAGCAGTTGTTCAGTTTTATAATGATGAATGTCTATCTAAAAATGATTTATGAAAAGTTAGGCATAACACAATAGAAAACATTTTAAATCACATTCACTTGTTCTCAATATCTCCTAGTCTTCAAAATGGCATTATGTATATATGTGTGTGTGTCTGTATATACATATACACACACATATATAATTCCTATAGAAATATAACTCAGAAGCAATTTCAGCCTTATAAATACTACCATCAATAAACCTACAAATGAGAAGTCTTCATTTAAGCATTACTTTATATTTTACATTGCTGTTTCAATCACAATTTGAATGAAATTAACTTTTCCAATCTTTTATTTGAGTACCTATTAGATTAATATTGAGTTTTTTTTTACCTAAGCTCAATTGTAGACACAATTCTCTTTAGAATTTTCAACTACACTTCAGGGAGTATACTCAAAAGATAGACCTTTTATAATAGTTGTCAGACCAAATTAAAATTTTAGTTACGTCTCAGATTTTTAAAAATTACCTTATCTGGATTCATCTTTCCTTTGATAAATTCTTGTTTCCAGAATTGTAATGCCTGTTCCAATGTTAAACCAATGCCCTTCAGGAAAAGCCCATACTGCATTCGACCTCCATGACGAAGATGGTGATTTTCTCGTAAGGCTTTATGTAACTGACGCATGCAGGGTGGGAAAGATTTGGTAGAAAGCTACAAGAAAAAACAGTTTGGAGTTACTTGGAAGATTTACTAGGTCCCCCATAAAATATGTTGTGACTGCAAATTCATTGTAACTGGAATACAAACAAAAACTAAAAGAAGGTATTACTATAGTACCATGATCACAGACAAATATTTTCTTACTAATATTTTCTACAATGATTACATATTAAAATAACACTTTGGATAACTGGGTTAAATAAAATATAATAAATTATTACCTCTGTATATTTTTATTTTTTTAATTAAGCTTTTCCTTTTGAGGTAACTGCAGATTCACATGCAGTAGTAAGAAATAATACAGGGAGATATTGTATGCCTTTTACACAGTTCCCCCAATGGATCTTACAGAACTAGGGTACAGTGTCACAACCAAGATATTGACATAGCTACAATATCCTTATTCAGATTTTCTCTGATCTACATATACTCAATTGTGGGTGTGTGTACTGAGTTCTATTCACTACGACCACATGTGTAAGTTTATGTATCCATCACCACAGTCTATATGCAGAACATTTCTATCGTCACAAGGATCCCTCACATGTTGCTCTTTTATATAATAACATTCCCCACCACCTGCTGCATGCACTCAATTGGCATTCCCTAACCCCTGGCAACCAGTGATCTGTTTTCTATCTCTTTAATTTTGTCATTTTGAGATGGCTATATTCAGTATATGATCTTTTGTTATTAGCTTTTCTTCCCTCAGCATAATGCCCTTCAGAGTCACTCAGGATGTTATGTGTCTCAATAATTAGTTCTTTCTTACTTCTAAAGAGCAGTCCATGGTATGACAGTTGGTTTAACTCTTCATCCACTGAAGGTAATTGGGTTGTTTCCAGTTTTAGACTACATGAATAAGCTGCTGCCAACATTCTTGTACAAGTGTTTATATGAATCTAAGTTTTCATTGCTCTCAGATAAATATCCAAAAGCGCAATTGCTGGCAGATGAATTTAAAATAACTCAAATACAAAGTAGAACACAAAAATAACAGAAATTGCTCTCAAAAGGAAAATTCAAATAAATACATTTAAAAAATCAATAGTTAAAAGGGGGAAAATGCAGGTTTATCTTTTAATGTCAAATATGAAATATCACTGCCTGTTTTTAAGTATGGTCTCAACTGCATTCTCTCTGACTTCCTCAAATATCCTCCTCCCAAGGTTTACTCTCACTCATTCACACATTGCATGGTAAGTTCTCCTTTGCCTGTAAGCAAGAGCAACCTCACTCTGCTTGACTTGCTGCTCTCTCTAGCAACCATCCAATTTCTCTTCATCCTTTCACAGTAACAACTAAATTTTTCCATCCCAACCAAGTTCATTCAGACCTACTCTCGTCCCTTGACAGAACTACTGCAAAAACCTTCCACTCATTTTCATATTTCCATTCTTATTTCTTCATTCTGTTATCAGATTTTTTCTTAAATGTTGTCCTAATCCAAAACACATCAATGAATATTCATTAGTATGAACACACAAGGTTCTCCCAATATCTGATAAATAACTACTATGCAATTATATGTATAGAACAAATATTTATTGGGTATTTTGAGAAACAGGAAGATGAATAAAACATAATCTTTTCCCTTTAACTCAGTTAAGTGGAGGAAAAACACAGCCATTATCATATCCACTATCATAAAAGTCAAATCCACATGATAAATTATATAATGAGGGTTCCAACAAAGGTATAAATCAAGTGTCCTGGAAGTACTCTTGACAGGGAGGGGGAAAGCAGCCCAGTTTGTTACTAGACCAATATGAACCTCTTTGCTCCAACCAGCCAGCTTATTCACAATCCTGTGATCACAGGATCATGTTTTGTACCTTCTCACTTATCTCACTCCATGGGCCCTGTGTGGTAAACCCTTCCTATCCCTACCACATTTAGCCAAAGCCAAGCCACTCTAAGATCCAATTCAACTCCAGTTTCCTGTGGCACAATTTCTTGATTATTTTTTACTTATTGAAATATTTACTAGGTATACAGCCTATGGAACAAGCAGTGAATGAAGAAAAAAACTCAGTCCTCAAGAAGCTTACCCTCCAATGGGAGGAAATGGATATTAAACACAGACATGAATTAAAAAGACAATGTCTAATTCCAAAAATACTGAAAATAGAGTAATAGTATAGAGAATGGGCACTTTAACTAGGGTAGCCAGGGAAGCCTCCCTGAGGAAATTATTTTTGAGCTAAGACACATATTTTATTTATTATTTATTTCTCTCCCCTCTTCCCCCACCCCCCATCCCCCGTTGTTTGTTCTCTGTGTCCATTCGCTGTGCGTTCTTTGTCCACTTCTGTTGCTGTCAGTGGCATGGGAATCTGTGTTTCTTTTCGTTGTGTCATCTTGCTATGTCAGCTTTCCACGTGCACGGCACCACTCCTGGGCAGGCTGCACCTTCTTTCGTGCTGGGCGGCTCTCCTTACCGGGTGCACTCCTTGCGCGTGGGGCTCCCCTATGCCGGGGACACCCCTGCATGGCATGGCACTCCTTGCGCACATCAGCACTGCACATGGGCCAGCTCCACACGGGTCAAGGAGGCCTGGGGTTTGAACCGTGGACCTCCCATGTGGTAGACCGACGCCCTAACCACTGGGCCAAGTCCGCTTCCCCTAGACATATATTTTAAATAGGATCTCAGTCAAAAAAAGATCCAGGTAAAGGTTCCTGGCAAAAGAAATGACAGCAAAGACACTGACAGGTAATGACTTGTTGCACTCAAGGGATAGCAAATGGGCCAAAAGTCTAGAGTAAAGCAAGTGAGCCAGAATGAAGCAAAGGATGAAATTGGAATGAAAAAGAAGATGAAAATATATAGCCCTGAAAACACACAGCAAATGGACACAGAAAGCAGACACCTGGTGGGGGGAATAAAAAAATAAATCTTAAAAAAAAAAAAAAGACAACAGCAAGAAGTGAGGATTTTACTCTAAATGCGCTGTAAATCCAATAGAAGGTTCTGAGCAGAAGACAGACATGATCCGATATAAAAAACAACTCTGGCTGTTGTATAGTGAACGGATTATATGGAAGCAGAAAGAATAGTTAGGGCTTTGGCAGTAGTTCAGGTAGGAAATGATGATAGCAGCCAAAATGGTGAGAAATGGCTGGATTTGGAATACATCTGGAAGGCAAAACCAACAAGACTTACTAGTGATGGGATTCAAGATGTGGATTCAAGATGAAGAAAAAGAAGAGTCATGGAGATTTTTGGTGTGTGCAATTTGCATGCCTGAAATCAAGATTTCAGAGATGATGTAATTACTGGGCTTGACAGGGTCTAGAGTTGACAGTAAGGAATGGGAACATTACTGTCAAATTGAGTAAGCAAAGGAATTGCAAGGTCAGGGTATAGGATTATCAACATGGACATGGCTAAGCCCAAGAACAGTAACAGCAGAAGTACTGCTCATGCAAAACACCATCCACAGGTTACTAAACTCATCAATGACGGAGCATCAGCAATAAGGAGAGGTACCAGGAGTATAATGCAATCACATGCATTTTAAAGGAGCTGGAGTTCCGACAGTGGAAGGCACAAAAATAGGCTGGAAATGGCAATGAGGACCAAGGAAGATACTTACTCCATACTTCCATAGTGTATGGAAGAATATCTGAAGAAAGTCACAGGGAGTATCATGATTTCAGTTAGAAGAAAAACATAAAGAGGGCATTTGGAGAAGAGACTAGGAGTATTGAGGAGTATGGTAATGACATGATTTTGTGAGGATTAAGTGACAAGAAGATAAAAATTCATCTGTATCACTAAAAATAGGGTCTCAGGCACAGATCTACACACGATTATCATCATAACACATAATTTATCATTGTTTTCCACATTTATTACATATTATGTTGTCATCTACCTCAGCCAAGTAAGGTCCATGAAGGGAGGGACATTTTTTGTTTTATTCACCTCTGTATTCACAATGCCTAGCACAGTGGCTGGTACATAACAGATGGACTCAGCATAAATTCACTAAATAAATTAATACTTGTACATATGTCTTTCCACAGTAACTAACCAAGTTCATGTTTGCTTGTGAAAGGGGAAAACATCTAGATAGAAGTCACATAATATAAAGTAAACCCAATTCACAAAATATAAAGTAAATAACCATTCACATACTATAAAGTAAACACAAATCAGGAAGTATTAGAAATGTGTAACTGAGAAAACTGAAGGACAGGACATGTGAAAACAAGTTTCAAAAGGAGGCAATCCTACTGTAATTTCTAGACATAGTACCTGCAAGCACATGATTACATTTTTTCAAATAGGAAGAAGTCCTATTCATTTTGGTCTATAAATCTCAGACTCTCTCTACTCACCTCACTACAATTTTTATTTCCAAATATTAAAAGCTCAGTATATTTTTAGTTTATTGTAAATAATTTGGCAATTGTCTAAACACAGATTATTTGTGACTTGCTTATTTTCCCTCTTTTGGCTGGAGTGGATATTCTATTGTGTATTAAAGAGAAATTGTACTAATTAAGAGTAAAGTGTGCTGCTCTTTCATTCTACTATGGAACTGCAAAGTGAAATGAAGGTGGAAAGTGCTAACCATTAACCAATTGGGCAACCCAAGAATGGGAGCCTATACTTACTATTTTCCATTTCTCCTTTTCTAAATATATATGGTATTTAAATACAAACAATAAACACCACTTAGCTATCACTGTTGAAAACAATTCTCCTTTGGAATAATTTTAAATTCTATTTTCATTAGGCTGCAAAACAATTTTCCAATTAAATTGTTTTTTTTCTCCTTAAATCATATGTATAGTACATGGGATTTTCTTTCAAAATGATTAGCAGATAATGAAATAACATTCTCTCCCCACCCCCAAATCAAATTAATCTTTGGTTGAAGAAATACCTGTTTCCTCCATTGACAAAGGTCTACGTTTAAAACGATAGATGCTTACCGAGTCAATCTGATCTAAAGAAATCTTCCCAGCATTTCCCTGTGTACTGTAATCTTGACCAGTGTAGGAATGACTAAAAAAAAAAAAATTTAAAAAAATATTAAAGCAGGATCTTTAAAAAACTCTTTGAACCACTTCAAAGGAAATTATTTTACTCTGATAAAGATTAAAATCAAAATGAGAAAATATTTTACATATAAAAGCTTAGCAAAAACATGGCAAAGTGGCTTTTTTCAATTAAAAAACATTTTTAGGGTAGTTGTACGTTTACAGAAAAACCATGCAGAAAATACAGAGTTCTTATACAACACCCCCCTCCACATACACACAGGTTTTCCAATTATTAACATTTTGCATTTGTGCCGTACACTTTTTACAATTGATGAATGAATGTTAGTATAATTATATTAACTAAAGTCCCCAGTTTATATTAAGGTTCACTCCTTGTGGTGGATAGTTCTATGGTAGGTTGGCTATGTTTTGTTTTGTTTAATTTTTATTGTGATAACATATACACAACATAAAATTTCCCATTTTAACAACTTTCAAGTATACAATTCAGCAGTAGTAATTACATTCACAATGTTGGGCTACCATCAACACCATCCATTATCAAAACTTTTCCATCACCCTAAACATAAACTCTGTACCAATTAAGCATTAACTCCCTGATCCCCACCCCAAGTGTTTTAAACCTATTTAAAGGAACACATTTAAATAACTTACCCAAAAATAATACAAAAATATTATTCCTAATCTAGTGCTACTTTCATTTCTAAAAAGGATAATCCAAATTCTTGCTAAATTTCAAACCCCTATTATTTATCTCTTATTAACAGCAGAGCAAACATCATCACATGAGAGTGCTAGATCCTTGAGCAAGTTATTCAACTTCTGAATCCCAGTTTCCTTTTCTGTCAAATGGAAGTACGAATGCCTGTTTTATAAAGTTGGTGAGAGGTCTGAATTAAAATAAATTTTGCAAAGGGCCTGACATACAGTAATTAGTTTGTTAAATATCTGAACAGCAATTTACAGTGTACAGAGTTCCCACCAATGTTCTCTAATTAGATCCTCACAACAACCCTGAGAAAGCATTTTTATCTAACATTTGACAAATGTGGAAATGGAGACTCTAAGGAGCCTGAAACTTGATAGGATTAGAAAGAAATCAGTCTTGCAGTGTGAACTTTGAACCTTTTAACTCCCAGTTCCTGTTTCCTCACTATACAATTCCATACCCTTTCTTTTAAGTTCTACTGTAAGATTACTTATAAATTAAGAAACATTACTTGATAAATACTACTTAAAACCATCCACTTTTGTAATTTTTCATTTCCTTGATATAACAACATGCTACCCAAGCCCAACTCTATAATAAACACTAGTTCAGACGCAGTTATTCAGGTATGACATAGCTAAAAACAGCTGCTGGATTACACAAAAAAACACAATCAAGCCATGGTTTATGCAGTCTGCACAACTAAAGGGAAATCCTGGAGTGTCATAAAGAATCTGGACTCTCTCTACTGCCTACCTGCTCAGTATTCTTGCTGCAAAACAATATAACATTTCAGATGCTCAGTAGAGAGACTGCTGTTCCACAACCAATTTTACTTATTAAGCAATGGATATGGATTATGAAATAAACTACAGTGATATCTTGGGAGAGGTGAGAATGCTGCAGCTCCTGGCCAGCGGACTATTATAAATAAGACTGCAGATTTCCCTTTCTGCTCCCCACAAGCTAAGACAGCCAAAGAATTGTATTGGGAGCAGAATGGGCAAAATGGCAAGGAGTGGTGCAGAATGATCCACACCTTAAAATACATCTCCTTAACTCTTGTATTATTTCTCACTCCAGCAACACATTTCTGACAATTAATATACCATTGGAGTCTACCCACTCTATTAACCATACGGCACTCAAAATTCATGGAATTAATTTAACCAAAGAAGAACAGGACCTATGAGAAAAAAACTACAGAACAATGCTAAAAGAAATTTTAAAAGACCTAAACAAATGGAAAGACATTCCGTGTTCATGGATTGGAAGAATAAATACTGCGAGGATGTCAATCTTACCAAACTGATTTACAGATGCAATACCAATCAAAATCCAAACAGCTTACTTCACAGAACAGAAAAGGCAATTACCAAATTCATTTGGAAGGGAAAGTGCACCCGAATAGTGATGTGGGAGGAATTTTACATCCTGACCTTGAAACATATTACAAAGCTACAGTGGTCAAAACAGTATGGTACTGGTATAAAGACAGATACATTGATCAGGGGAATAGAATTAAGAACCCCAAATAAACCCTCACCTATATACTCAACTGGCTTTTGACAAACCTACCAAGTTAATGTTAACAGGACAAAATAGTCTTTTCAACAAATGGTGCTAGGACAACTGGATATCCATAATCAAAAGAATGAAAGAGGACCACTATCTCACTCCTAATACAAAAATCAACTCAAAATGGATCAAAGACATAAATATAAAAGCCAGGACAATAAACTACTATAAGAAAACGAAGGCAAACATCTTCAAGACTTTGTAGTAGATGGTGGTTTCTTGGACCTTATACCCAAAGCACGTGCAACAAAAGAAAAAATAGATAAATGGGACCTCCTCAAAATGAAACACTTCTGCACATCAAAAAGACTGTCAAAAGGGTGAAAAGGCAACCCACTCAATGGGAGAAAATATTTGGAAATCACACATCTGATAAGGATTTAATATATGATGTATAAAGAGATGTTACAACTCAACAATAGAAAGACAAATGACCCATTTTAAAAATGGGCGAAAGACTTGAATAGACATTTGTACAAAGAAGAAATACAAATGGCAAAAAAACAGATCAAGAAATGCTCAATATCACTAATGATTAGGGAAATGCAAATCAAAACTACAATGAGATATCATTTCACACCTATCAGAATGGCCATTAATAAAAGGACAGAGAACTATACGTATTAGAGAGGATGTGGAGAGATAAGAACACTTACTCACTGTTGGTGGGAATGCAGAATGGTACAGCCACTATGGAGGACTGTTTGGTAGTTCCTAAAGAAGTTGAATATAGACTTGCCACATGACCCTGCAATATCACTACTAGATATATACCCAGAAGAACTGAGAGCAGTGACATGAACAGATATCTATACACTGATGTTCAAAGCGACAGTATTCACAACTGCTGAAAGTTGCAAACAACCCAGGTATCCATTAACAGATGAATGGATAAACAAAACTGTGGTCTATTCACACGATGGAAAACTATGCAGCTGTAAGAAGTAATGAAGTCATAAAGCATATGAAAACATGGATGAACATGGAGAAGCCTATGTTGAGCACAGCAAGCCAGACACAAAAAGATAAGTACTGCATGATTGTGTTAGTATGAACCAAATGTATTGTGTAATCATATTGTATGATTAAAAAAAAAATTTTATATGTATCCACTACATTTATTTGAGAAATGTATGTTTTTATTCAACTGTGCTTTCTTTTCAGTTTTTAATGTTTATATTTTCAACTACTAATGTTTATATTTTCAACTACTAAATGTATAAAATAAAGTTAAGGGAAGCAGACTTGGCCCAATGGATAGGGCGTCCGCCTACCACATGGGAGATCCATGGTTTAAACCCTGGGCCTCCTTGACACATGTGGAGCTGGCCCATGTGCAGTGCTGATGCACGCAAGGAGTGCCATGCCATGCAGGGGTGTCCCCCATGTAGGGGAGCCCCACGCGCAAGGAGTATGCCCCGTAAGGAGAGCCGCCCAGCGCGAAAGAAAGTGCAGCCTGCCCAGGAATGGCGCCGCCCACACAGAGAGCTGACGCAGCAAGAAGACGAAACAAAAAGAAACACAGATTCCCGGTGCTGCTGATAAGGATAAAAGCAGTCACAGAAGACCACACAGCAAATGGACACAGAGAGCACACAACTGGGGGGGGGGGGGGCCGGGGCGGGAATAAATTTAAAAAATTAAAAAATAAAATAAACCTTAAAAATAAATAAATAAATAGAGTTAAAAACAAACAAAAATTCATGCTAACTTAAACCAAGTAATGCCGTTTGGCTTTAATATTTTAAATTTTAATATAGAGTATAACCAGAGTATTATTTCAGTAAATCCCAAGAATGAAAACATATTTCATTTTCCAACATATGTTACAGTGCAATAAAAGGCAGCAAGGGGCAATGGAAATAGTAGTAAGCTAGGAGTCCGCAGAATTGTTTTGTTTTTAATCTCTAGTTCTGCAATTGGGGCAAGTCATGCAAGTTTCCTGATTTGTACTATTCTCATCTGTAAAATGGCACTAATAATGCCAGGCCTGCCTATTGTCAGAAATGCTGGGTAAACCAAATGATATAATATATTCAAAGTGCTAATTAAAAAGAGTAAAGCATATTCCAGTACAGAACAGCTGCAGTCTTGACCAGTAAGTACAAAAATAACAGATGAGAAAGGAGGCAGCATGACCTTATAAAAGAGCCATCAACCAGATGGGAGGTACTCAGCCATTCCTTTAAGCCCTACCAGCCTCAGCTCCTTAGTCTATAAACTGAGGATAGTGATCACAGTGATCTAACGGGATTACTCAGATCAAACAGATTAACAAATTATCTTGATAAATGGTAGAATGGTGTACAGACATGACTATGGCTATTGAGTAAACAGAGCCAAAAGATTATTGTACCACAAGAAGCTGTTTTCTGTCCAGATTAATGCAGCATACTGAATGGCAGTATAAAATGCTTCTTCCTCAACATTTTAACAGAGCAAACAAAAGAACTAAACTCCAAGGAAAAAGAGTAAAAATCAAGAGATTGGCAACCATGCAATGCAAAAACTTTATTAGGTATAAAACACCACAGAGAGACTATAAGAAAGTAAATAGACATTAGACTTCTAAAAATAGAAAAAGGTGACTGCATAGACAAGCATGGAACTCACGTAGGGAAACTGATGGAAATGAAGATTTAGGCACCAGAATCAGGAATGAGGTTACTCCTCTACTCATTCAGGATCAGAAGGATTTACTTGTTTTGGTCCTCGGACCAGGTCCTCTGGTAATGAATAAACATCACAGTTATTCACATTCGAACTAACCATGGATAAATGGAGCTGAGGTGGGGGTGGGGGTTGTCAGAGAAATGGAAAAAGTATATCATGAGAAGTCTCATAACTCAGGCTTTGTACACAGTGAAAAACTTCAAAAGGATTTTAGGCAAGAATGGACATAATCAGCTTTACACTTTAGAAGACAGAAGTATGGAGAAATGACTAGAAAGAGAAGGGACTGGAGGCTGGGAAACCAACTGGAAGAATATTACAGTATTCCAGGCAAGAGATGGTTGACAGCCTGAAGTAAAGAAGTGTCAAAAGAAAAAAACATAAAGGAGTAGATTAATGAGATTTTCTGGAAAAGAACAGGTATGACTTGATAAGAGAGGTAGAAGAGTGAAAGATAATACGTAAGTTTCTAGACCGAGTGACTGAGTGGTGCCAAGATACTATTTCACTTTTCACAACATAAAACCTATTTAAGTAAATAATAAAACTTGGATTCAAGAATAAACTTGCAGGGAAGCAGACTTGGCCCAATGGATAGGGCATCCGCCTACAACATGGGAGGTCCATGGTTCAAACCCCGGGCCTACTTCACCCATGTAGAGCTAGCCCACACGCTGTGTTGATGCGCTCAAGGAGTGTCATGACACACAGGGGTGTCCCCCACGTAGGGAAGCCCCACGTGCAAGGAGTGTGCCCTGTAAGGAGAGTTGCCCAGTGTGAAAGAAAGTGCAGCCTGCCCAGGAGTGGCACTGCACACAACAGAGAGCTGACACAACCTGACACAATAAAAAGAAACACAGATTCCCGGTGCCGCTGATAAGGACAGAAGCAGTCACAGAGAACACGCAGTGAGTGGACACAGACAGCAGACAACGGGGGGCGGGGGGGGGGGGGTAGTAAATAAATAAATAAATCTTAAAAAAAGAAGGATAAACTTGCAAAGAAATTATTAAAAATATAAGTCCAGAGCATAAATTCACTTAAGTCATTAAAATGTTTCCAGGAGGACGTCTTTTTCTTCATAATAATGAAACATTGATAGATGCTTAAAAAACAACATAGAGGAAAAAGGAATCAATAATGCTGCCATGAAAGGATAAAAATCCTTAAGAACAATTCACATTAGCTCATGAAACTAGACCTTTGGTTTTTACTTGGAAGTGCCAAAGGATGTTACTAAATGAGATTTAAAATAGGTACCCAGGAAAGTAAGGCAACTTTCTGCCATGTTCAAAGCTCAGGGTCAGCTTTCAAATAAATGCAGTCTCTACACTAATGAGCTGTCAAAATACAGTATAATTTTAATAATAAAAAGTAATAAATCAATTTGATGAATGAACGTTTATTAGTGAATATTTCATTGGGAAAACAAAGAGTAATACTGATTTTTTACAGCAAAAAAAACTATTTCCAATTGGTTCAGGATATGAGTTAACATACACAAAACATATCTGCATATGTAAATGTAACATACATTTTAAAATAATCACAGCTTTATTTTAAGACACACTCACTATCACCAATATTCGGTTTTAAACAAGGGGGCTTCAGTATGTATATATGCTTTGGTGCTTCTAACCTTTCAAAAAAAGAATAAAATGAGATGTACCACAAATGCCATTGTTCTCAATACAGCAGACCAAAATACATTTTATTGGGCCACAAAATTCAAATTATGTCTCTAATCACTATTCTGCCAAATATAAGGAGAACTGTTTGATTAATTAGGAGGCAGAAAGCAATATCTGATTTCTTTCATTCTCAGTTTAGCCACTGATTTACCACTAGTAAATAAGAAAAAAAAGACAAGGCAAATTATGCCTCAGTTTGTTCATCCATAAATACAGATAGTGCGGGATTATGAATTGCAGTGATTTATTTGCGCTTTCTATGCATAGTTTATCTTTTATTTGTTAGAGTCTCATGTGAAAGACACTAACAGTGAAATGTCATATAGTTTTCTCAAGTTACCAGAAAGATAGGAAAGGAGTGAAAACAATACAGACATGGTTCAGTGAGTATTCGATTACATTAGCATACTATCCAAAGACACTGGGTTATAAACGGAGATAATGTACTTTTGCTAAATCTAACAATTACTGCACTTTACCAGCAAAATAAACACCTTCATCACTCAAGCAGAAAACCCAGAACAAATTTTATTTTTTTAAACGTCATTAGATTGTCAGACTCTCTATAACAAAACATTTTCCACATCCCAGTAAATAATTATGGATACAATCCTGTCCTCCTCTGGATTTAACTGATACTAATTACCAAAAAAGATCCTTCAAGAGTCCCTGTACAGCCCATCAATCACTCAGCATACACCTGTTAAACACCTTTGTGACCAAGGAAGAGTTTAAGCAGGGAAGATGATCCAGATAGCCCAATGTGATAGATACCAGAACAATGCTCAAAATAAATGTTCTCCAAGCGAAAGAGAAGAGGACTCTTCTGAAAGAAGGGTGGTAAGAGAATATAGTCAATTTGTGGTATTAAAGGTCTTTGAGCAAGGTAATGGCACCATATAGAGGAAGTTATGCTTTAGAAACAAAGAATATAGGACCCTAGAATATTATTAAGACTGTTGTTGAAATGACTGACAACAGGGTCTAGGCTGAATGGAGAAGCCAAAAGGTAGATATGACTTGGAAGGTCTAGCAGGAAAAGCTGAAATCAGAGGGAAGATGACAATCAGTGAGAATGAGGGGCTGAAAAGTAATGTGGAAGATTAAAAGACTGTACTCAAAATAATTTGATGTTGAAAGCTTAGAACTAGGACAGTTCCATGAGACTATCACATAAATGTCAATGGAATGTTTGCTTTTGTATTTTGATCATCTGTGGTTAACAATTTTGTATTCTGTGAAGGTTAAATTCACGTTGGCTAGGTTACAGTGTACTGTTGTTTGGTCAAGCAAGCACTGGCCTTCTTGTTGCTGTGAGGTTATTTCCTGAATTTAAATCATTAGTTGATTACATCTGTGGTGGTGTGAAGCTGTATGTACCCCAGAAAAACATGTTCTTAAATTTAATCCATTTCTGTGGGTGTGAACCCATTCCAAGCAGGTTCTTTTGATGAGGTTACTTTAGCTAAGGTGTGGCCCACCTCAATCAGGATGGGACTTAATCCTATTACTGGAGTCCTTAATAAGCAGAATGAAACTCAGAAAGTCACAGGAAGCAGGAAGGTGAGCATCAACAGAACGCAAAGGAGAAGGGAGAGACCAGGAGATGCCACCATGTGTCTTGCCATGTGACAAGCTAAGGACATCAATGATTGCCAGCAGCCAGTCCCAGAATGCCATAGTTTTCGGAAAAAAGTATTGCCTTGATGAGGCCTTAACTTGTTTTTTTTCCCAGCCTCAAACCATGGGTGAATAAATTCCTTTTGTTTACCTGGACTGATTTCACGTATTTGTTTGAGCAGCCTAGGAAACGAAAACAAGCATCTATAGCTGATTACATCTACAACCAGTGAAAGACTGCCTTCAGCAATGAGAGAAGTCTCATTCAATCAGGTGAAGGCATTAAAAGGACAACTGATGATTTCAGCAGGCAGAAGGAAGAATTTCTATCTCTACTTCAGCCACCCAGCTCCTCCTGGGGAGGAATTGATCAAAAACCTTCATCACAGGGAAGTAGCTTTGGTTCAATTAGTTGGGCTCCTACCTACCATTTGGGAGGCCCTCAGTTCGCGTCCTAGGGCCTCTTTGTGAAGGCAGGCTGGCCCATACACCGCGGAGAGCTGACAGCCTGTACGCAGCGGAGAGCTGGTGCAGCAAGATGACACAGCAAAGGGAGACAAGCAGATACAGAAAAAAACGCGCAGTGAATGGACACAGAGAAGAGACAGCAAAGAATGGAATAAACTGCAATGGGGGGAGGGGGAGTAAATAAATAAATAAATCTTTTAAAAAAAAACTTTCATCATAGTTACCAGCTTGTGGCCTGCCTTACGGTATTCAGACTTGCCAATACCCAGGTATGTGTGAACCAATTCCTATAATAAATCTCATAATATTTGCATTATATATATATTTCTTATTGCTTTTGTTTCCCTGAGGAACCCTAACTAATACAATAGGCATCAAAACATTCTTAAATTTTGACCAGGTTCATAA
The DNA here is from genome assembly GCF_030445035.2 of Dasypus novemcinctus. Classification (NCBI taxonomy): domain Eukaryota; kingdom Metazoa; phylum Chordata; class Mammalia; order Cingulata; family Dasypodidae; genus Dasypus; species Dasypus novemcinctus. The sequence goes on along the minus strand of NC_080683.1, from coordinate 30,915,191 downwards.
AAGTATGTGACGAGTTTATTAAGGGTGCTGGAAGAGTTTTAAACATGTGATAAGGAGGTAGCATTCTGTAATAATAAAGTCTGTTTTCCTCAAGATCTGAAGAGTTAACACAAATCAGATAGAATAGGCAGAAAGAGATAAGCAAAGCTAAGGAAATGTCTAAATCTAGAGTTGTTAGGGAGCAAAAGAATAAGCAGAGGCAGGATTAAAAAAAACAAAAAACTGCAATTGCTTCGGTGGGTCCTGAGACACTGGTCTTTAAACAAAAAACATTAAAATGAAAACAAACTTCAAATTTTATTAACTTTTTTAATAACAATGCAGTCTCCACTTTAATGAAAATTTGAGGCTTGTCAAGTTTTTAAAAACCTATGCATAATAGTATATTCTAAGAAAACAGGATTTTGCACTTGTGGGTAACAATTCCTTTACTTAGACAGCAGTAATAAGGTGTTTGTTCTTGTTTTTGTTTTGTTTTGTTTGAGTGGATGGTGCTAAGTTATCTAATCTACAATAAGAGAACCATACACACAATATGTAAAAACACCTTCTTACCGTAGCATTTGTCCAATAAACTTATGCAACTTAATTAAAACAGTCATATCTGAAGAACTTTTTCCTTCCATATAATCATGCTTATTAAACGGTAAGAGGATTTCCATATATGGGAATCCCCTGTATTTTCTGTCACTTTTCTGTAACCTAACGCTTCTTTGAAGATAAAGCAAAAAATATAAGACACTGGGGGAACATACAGAAGAAATTGTCACTGTACATAAAAGATGATAAATCTTATGGTGATGAAAGACACTATGAAAAAATTTTATTTTATTATTTATTTAATTTTTGTATTTTATTTATTATTATTACTTTATTATTTTTATGTTAATTTTTTGGCTTTGTTTTGGGGGACATTTTATATCACAAAAGGGTCACAACTGTGACAGGGGAGGATCCCTGGTGTGGCGTGTCAGTGGTGAGGGAACATGTGGGGAGGGGTGCACCTGAAGCATTCCTTTATGGAACATGAAAGTGTTCTCAAGGTCATGAGGTATTGCCTTGGTGGCTGGAGACCCACACAATAACAGAAAGGATATTGAATTCCCATTCTGGGAAGTCCTGCTACATTCTCTAATAGTGGAGCAAGAATCTCCCAAGTATATGGGCAGTGCCTAGCGAAGGAGGACAGACCATATGTCAGATCCATGATATTGATGGTTGTACTTATGAACCTTCTTCTCGTAAAATTGAAACTTAGCCTAGTATTATGTATTGCCTAAGAGTTACCTCCTGAAAGCCTCCTTGTTGCTCAAATGTGGCTTCTCTCTAAGTCAAACTCATCAAATAAATGCACTACCTTCTCTCTACCCCCCCATCCTACATGGGACATGACTCCTGAGGATGAGCCTCCTGGCACTAAGGGTTTATTACCAAACATCAACTAGCAAAACAGTTGGAAAAAAACCTTGACCAAAAGGGGGAAATGTTAAATATTAATACATGGCTTTCAAAATATCCAAAACACATATTTATATAACCAAATGTTAGAATGATCCTATTTAAAATTCAATTAAATCAGGAAACAGATGTGGCTCAAGTGGTAAGGCCTCTGCCTACCATATGGGAAGACCCAGGTTCAATCCCTGGGGCCTCCTGGTGAAAAAAGAAGAGAAAGCATGCCTGTGTGGTGAGCTGAGTGTCTGTGAGACAAGCCGAGTGCCCGCGCGGTGAGCCAAATGCCCATGCAAGTGCCCACATTGCAAGTCAAGTGCCCACATGGGGGCCAGCATGGTGAGTCAGTGCCCACGTGGTGAGCCGAGTGACCACATTAGTGCCCACATGACAAGCCAGTGCCTGTGCAACAAGCCAAATGCCCACATGGTGAGCCAGTGCTTGCGCAAGTGAGTCACGCAGCAAGATGATGACCCAACAAAAGAGAGATGAAGGGGACAGTGAAGGTGAAGTGTAGCAGAGAACAGGAACTGAGGTGGCACAACTGACAGGGAAACTGTCTCCACATCAGAGGTCCCAAGATCAAATCCCAGTGAATCCTTGGGAGAAAGACAAGAAAAGACAAAAAGAGAAACAGATACAGAGAGATCACACAATGAATGGACACAGACAGCAAAAAACAGCAGCACAGGAGTGGGAGGTGGGGGGGAGGAAAAAAAATTCAATTAAATCAGTCCAATATTGGGTAAGGGGTATGTGACTGTGACATAATTAATCACATCTATATTGAACTAGTTTTCCCAAAACACTACCACACAAAGATCTAATTTGCAGAATAAAAATATACTTGGTGTATAAAAAGATAAAAATAAATCCAAAATGGATATCTCTGCATATATCTGTCTGTGAATCTTAGGAGAAAAGCAGACCTACTCCTGGTCTTTATAGAAACAATAGAAACTTAAGTCCCTTAATGCACCATGAGTATCAATATGATCAGATAGATACTCAGTAGGGAATTGTTTTTGAGTGTTGAAACTGATAGTCAAAAACAAAAAGCAGAAATTAAATGAAAGTAGATTTGTGGGTCTCATGACATGATTAGCTGTTTAAGAAACAAAGTAAGCTTTTCATGCTGTGGCACTTATCTTGAGCAGAAGATGGATCATCACATCTCAGCTCCAAGAGCCATATTCAGAAACTCCACTACTGTAACATAAATGCCACAGCGCGTAACTGACAAAATGAGAGGGCAAAGGTCGGCTTTTCAAGGATGATTACATCTCCAATCACTTTCTCCTTTTCAGACTCCTGATGAGAACTTGGGGAAATAAACATGGAGTAATGGAATAATTCCAATTGTTTAGGAGTTGGTTGCAGCTCCTCACCTGCATAATTTTTCCATGTCCTACATGTCCAAGGCAATCAAGGATATAGAACAAGAGTGAAATAGGCTAGTAAGATAGGGAATCAATAGACGGATCTGGAACCTGGCAGAGAGTCCATGTGAACATCAATAACCCCCAACATGGCTGCTGAAAAAATCCCACCCCCAAGATTCTGCTATCCAGAACAAAGACTTCTGGAAGCAAGGAAAAGCCCCAGATATTCCCCAAGGAATTTATCACTGGGTCCTCACTGGGGGATTGATAAGGTGGGGTGATCAATCAAAACAGCAAACAGCTGGAACCCCTCCCCTGCCATTAGCAAAGGGGTGGAATAATTAATAGTTTATAAAGCAGTTTGAAAGGCCTGTGCGAGCTCCGTTCTCTTGCCCCTGGACCCGTTTCTGCCCTCTGTGCACCCCTCTCGCCATTTTTCCTCTGCCACATGGTCAGGCAAGTAAAACCTGGGCATTTATAACCCATATTGGGGAACTGAAATCTGTAAATCAGCCCTCTTTATCCCTTTTCACCTCCTTCCTCTCTACCTGGGACCACTGCTCTGTTATTTTTTCCCATTTCTCTTCCTCCTACCTGAATAAATTACTGGCCTAACTCATCCAGCATGCTCTTAAAATTCATTTCTCCAGCATAGCCAAGAATCTAGACAAAATCCAGTAACAAGACAGTAGGCAGAAAAAAGCAGTTAAGAGCATAGGTTTCACAATCCAATAGCCACAGGTTTATATCCATGCACCACATATGCAACTTTGCAAAAATCTCTTAATTTCCTTCACTTCCATTGGTAAAATAGGGATCACAAAAGCACCTCCTTTAAATTGTTCTTGTGAAGATCAAATGAGATATCTGTAAAGAGTTATCAGAGTTTTTCACTCGAATTGTAATCATCATCATCATCCTTTAAATTTATGACATTTAAAGATTTTGTTGTTTTTCTCTACTCCTAACATTCATTCACTCCTTCTAATGAGTGCTAGGAGAAAGATATTTCTTTCCTACCTTCTTTATTCTATCATATAAAATATTTAACCTTGAAGTAGAATTTAGATGACCTTCAATAACCTGATGATCTGGAAGGTTTGGGGCACCTGTCATTATTCTCAACGCTTATACCCTGTGTGAAAAATTCAATCTCAAACATTAGGGATTCAAATGGCACCAAATTTTATAGAACTGCACTGTCCAATATGGTAGCCAGTAACCACATGTGACTACTTTTTAACCTGAAATGTAGCTGATCTGAATTGAAACGTGCAATAAATATAAAATATATACCAGATTTTGGAGATACATGAAAAAAGAATGTAAAATATTTCATTAACAATTTTTCATAATCATTACAAGTTTGAAATGATAGTTTAGACATTAGTTAAATAGGATTGATATTAAGATTAATTTTAAGTAACTTAAAATTACACATGGCTCTCATTAATATCTCTATTGGTTAGCATTGTTATACAGTAAGGCATAATGACATGAGGCAATCAAAAGATTCTCTGAGGGAGTGGGTATACCAATAGAATAACTAACAGATCTACCCTAATTTCTATGATCTACCCTAATTTCTATTTGTCAAGTTAAGATCAGCCTCTGCTATTCAAAAGCAGACCATTAGCTGCAGTTGGGTGCACTAAAGGCGGTGCCTCAAGTCTACTCCAAGTATAATTGTTTTCAAACCATTTTACTTGGGTAACAAATTATTTAAACTTTAGTCATTTTTCCATTAATACTGTTAGAGAAGCAATCTCGACTTCTAATTAGTTTGAGGCAACCTGGATTGTTTCTTTGGAAAAAAATAAAGCTATGATACACTTCTATTTGGGAGGCATGGGAGCTGCTTGGTCCACCTCAACTCCTAGTTTCAACCATCCATTCTCTCATTTGCAAGAGGCGAACCTAAGCAGGATGTGACTATGGATTTCAGCAAAACCCTGGGTCAGACAGGAAAGAAGTCCTCTCCCATACTCTGGGGGTATCTCCCTGCCCTCCCTTCCCACCAAGAGATAAAGATTCCAGGGTTCATAAAACAGTAACATGTAGAACATATTTCCTTTCTTTCTTTGTGAAGCTTTCCCCAGTACTCATAACCTAAACACTATATGCTCCTTTCTATCTGACAGGCTTTAGTTTACCATATTTTGAAAACAGGCACTAAAAAAATAGCAGTGAAGAAAGTAACCCAAATAATCAAAACTGATCTCTGCATCAAGGAAACATACTTATTTGGACGATTAAAAAGTGGGTTAATACATCTTTCAAAATGAACTGTAATCTTCGACATCATTCTATAAAAGTCTATCAAGTTTTCAATACAACTTCTTCACCTAAAGCCAGGTGCAATCATACCACAAATGGAAAAACAATTTCAGGAGGAGGAAACAAAGGTCTCTGTACTTCACTCATCTATTTATTTTTGCAGTCACAATTTTGTCCACTTTGGATGTTTAAAAAAACTCTGTCCCCATAAACTAGGCCATTCAGACATTTAGAAAGTACAATCCCTGCAGTCTGGATTTGTTGGGTGGGTAGCAAATGAAGGGAGCTTAAGTTAAAATATATCATTTCCTGCTGTGAAGGATAGCATACAAAGATTCACTCAACAGCTGTCACCACTGAAATTGAAATGAGTTTATTTCTGTAGCTAAATCCTGAGTAAATGGTATCCAACTTTTGCTAGCCCAGGTGATTTACTCTGCAGTTATTCCAAACAAGAATACAATCAATAAGTTCTGTTTTAAATTGAATGTAACCACAAGTATGAAGATCATTCAATTAAAAAAAAACATTCCCAGAAAACTACCATCAGACAATATACAGGATACTGATCTATATTTTACTATAACTAGGCAGAAACTGTATGATTCCAAAAGACTTACATATCTAATAAAAATCAGAACTGTATGGGTTTCCATATCAGAAAACAACTATAAACTACACAATTGCTACTTTATTTTAGGTTGCCCTCATATTCCTTCATGCGGTCTATATTCTCCAATTTATTCCAATTTCTAAACTGCAAGAACCCAATGAACTGCAAGAGCTGAAAGGTGTATCCCGTTTTTTTTAAAAAAAACAATGTGTACCTTATATTGGCCAAAGTTATGGAACTGTATCTTTTAAATGGGTGCTTTTCACTGTATGTAAATTATACCTCAATAAAGTTTATTTAAAAAGTAAAACATAAACACACACCCTATAATATATATTTATATTATATTTATATTTATATATTTAAACTACATATATTTATTTATATATATTTAAACTACATATATATTTAAACTACATACATATTCTTTTTTATACAGCACTTTATAAGTATATCACCACACACATTTAAAGGCCCAAAAAATATCTCTATTTTCATGGGTAAATTTTATTATATCTTTTACTCTACAGTCTTAGTGTAGATCCTAATAATATAATGGTCCCTAACAAAGGCTTTTGGTTTTTGACCCAGGATAGTCAAATAAATGCAACAAAGAAAGGATGTCAGGCAGCAGACTTGGCCCAGTGGTTAGGGTGTCCGTCTACCACATGGGAGGTCCACGGTTCAAACCCCAGGCCTCCTTGACCCATGTGGAGCTGGCCCATGCACAGTGCTGATGCACGCGAGGAGTGCCATGCCATGCAGGGGCCCACGCACAAGGAGTGCACCCCGTAAGGAGAGCCGTCCAGCGTGACACAAAGTGCAGCCTGCCCAGGAATGGCGCCACGCACATGGAGAGCTGACACAACAAGATGATGTAACAAAAAGAAACACAGATTCCCGTGCCACTGACAACAACAGAAGCGGACAAAGACGATGCAGCAAATAGACACAGAGAACAGACAACCGGGGTGGGGGGGAGGGGAAGGGGGGAGAAATAAATAAGTCTTTAAAATAAAAAAGGATGTCTGAAAAAGTTCTAATGCAAAATGAGGAAGAGGGTCAGTACTAACAACGAGCAGAATTAACACATTAAATTGATGACCAACATCTTCCCATCTCCAAGCCACATATTCTAGAATTACGCTCTCATATTTGTTTCCAGTATCACTAGAGAACTAATTACACAATGGTTTGGAGATTTAGGTTTATTTTTAGGGGGAGGGGTGATGGGGAAAAGTAATGAAGATTATTAGTAAAAGTCACAGTCCGACAGTCACATCACATACCTTCCCTATACATCTTTTAGTCTTGCATAGCCAATTGATAATATTTCACTATGTTTAAATCTTTTATTTCATAGATCAAAATAGCAAAGTCTTCAACATGTAAATAAGTGATTGGGTAGAAAAGAAAATAGGACTTCTCTTCTGAGATCAAACAGAAGAATAAAAAGAATTCTATTTCCTTCATGATGAGCTCCTAATTCCATGACAGAGTCCCAACTCCAAAAACAGGAGGCAAACCAGGACTGAATTTCCCCAAAAGTAATCAGTATTTCTTCATCATTGTTTTTCTATGGAAATGACAGAAAATCCATCAGTTTTGCATCCAAATGACCCTATCATCCAGTCTTAACATTTAGCACTTTCCAAAAAAATGAATGAGAAGAGACAAAATCTTAAAAGTGAAAGGGCTTTTTTCCATTCATTCTTTAAAGGGGAGATAGCAGTGAACAAAATGGACAAATTCCTTGCTCCCACAGAGCTTTCATTCTAGATAAACACCATTCAAGCAAATGAACAAATAAAAATGATAATTTTTCATATAGTGATGTCACTATGAAGAAAGCAGAGTAAGATAATATGATAAAGTGCTTGTGAAGTGGGGAAGGGACTTTAAATCAAGTATTAGGGGCAGACCTCTATAAAATCTGAGAAGATACACTGCTATATGCATTTGATCAATGTTTCTAGTGGTCTCCTTTAGATTTTGTATGTAGTAAGAACCAAAGTTGCTGCATTAAAAATGGGCTTTTTATTCACTTTGTATTATCATCTACAGCAGTACTTGCTAAATAATAATTAGAAACTAGTGAGAAGGCATTAAACCTTTTGTGAGTCTCCACAGTTTGTCTTTCCTTGGCCCAAAGTGTGGAATTTTGTGTTGTTTTACCTTGTGAGTAAAGGTTAATTGTGTCTGGAATGCAGGGGGTCTTTTGGGCTAATCAAACATTTAAACACATAGGACTAACATTTCAGCTTGCCACCAGGGTAGCTTCAAGTATTCCTCCTCTACAGGAATCCTTTCAACAGTCCTGCACAGCTGGGCAACTCAGGAGCATGAAGTTATACTGGCTTAGGACACTCATGATCCTCAATGTTCACTATTTCCTACATCAATTCAGAAGTATAGTTTCCAGGGTCACCTCAAAGAACAAGCCAAGGAAACCCAAAGTTATGGCTTCTTCATCAGATATTTATAGTTCTTTCCAGTCCAGACAATTAATCAGTCAGGGATCATTTCTACATAGAAGTCATGCTATCTAGTCAAATAACTGATATACACCATCTTTAACTGTTTCCAGGAAAGGAATGCTGGGAAGTTAACTGAAGGTCAAATTCACTTGCAAAAAGGTAAGAGATTTTGTTAATTATTCACCCACACTGTGGAAAAGGCTGAAGGAAAAGTGGTAATGATGCGTGTAAAAATATCCTTTAAACTGATATGCAAGCTGAATGAAGGCAGGGTGCACATTTTTAGTCAGGTGACTCAAACAATTATAGAAGAGAAGAAAAAGTCATTATCATCTCCCCCTCATATTTTGCCATCTCTAAATCCTGATAAAGTTATAGAGCCTAATGGTTAGTATCACAAGTCCTGAAGTCAGCCAGAACAGAGTGAAATCCTGGCTTTGTGACTTGCCTGCTGACCAATCTATTTTCTATGCCCCTCAGTTTCTCTCTCTGTAAATTGAGTATAATATCTACTTCCAAATGGGTTATTTGGAGGAGTAAATGTAAATGTAAACAATAAGTATTTAACATGGGTTCTAGAGTTCGTAAATACTATTATTATTTATAAAAAAAAAAAATTAGTTTTCTATTAAGTGCCCACAATGGGTCGGACAAAGTTCTGAGCATGAATAAGTTGGATTTTTTAGAGTCAGCCTTTGCATCACTCAGGCATTATAGATGCCAGATTTTGGAATTCCAGGCCCTACTGCTATTATTTTTCAAAAATATATGATTACATAAATGTATTTAAAATACAATGTGGAAATTGCACTGTCCAATTTGGTAACCATTAGTTACCAAATGTAAATGGAAACCAATTAAAATTAAATAAAATTCAGTTCTTCACTCACATTAGCCACATTTTAAGCACTCAACAACCATATGTGGCTATTGGCTACCAGATTATACAGCCAATGTTCTATATATGTATAAAGAACATTTCCATCACTACAGAAAGCTCTACTAGAATTATGCTTAACAAGTTACTTTTTTTAGCTGCTAATATATTGCTACCACAATGCTTTCTCAGGCTCTTTAAGGAAGTTATTTCCTATAGCATTATCATCATTTTGTACCTTATTAGCATTTTATGACTAACACAGTGTAAAATAACTAATCTTCTTTATTACATTACTAGAGAGCAATCAATGTTTTAAAGAAATCCAATGAGTGAATAGGAAATTTAATAACTGAAATTACTGAATAATTGAAAAGCATAAGAAATCACAAGTTTTGCTTTCCAATAAGACTATCAGCATCCACAATCCAGATATTCCTAAGAAGCTTTGGAGTTAGAGGACAAAGAGATATCTAAACTATCTAGTTGATAATAAGCTGCAAGAGCATTGTGTCATGTGAAGTTTTATTATTTCTATGATTCTGTGTGCTCTCATAGAATCAGATTTCAACTATGCTAACAGTCATCATAACTGATGGTAATTACTTTAAATTAGTTTTCTCTTTTCTGATAAATATTAAGCTCTACGAAGGCAGAGACAAATAAGCACCCCTAGACCCTAGCATCAGGGCTGGCACCTAATATGAATTCCCTTAATATGTGTTGAATGAATGATGAATAAAATAGAATCTAAGAATTTTTAAAGGTTCACAACCATTTGTTTACTTGCATTACTAAACAACTCTCACACCAAAGTACTTTTGTAAGTTTCAGGCACTACTGTACAATCTCATTACAAAATCTGCTTATTTACAAAGGTATGTATTTGCCTTTGGCTAGATAGCTAGTTGAAGAAACAGGTAAGATTTTTTTAATCTTCTTTCTATATCATTAAAGAGAAAATCAGTAACTTATTTATATTTCTTTAAGAAATCATTTTTTCACTTTTTCAACTTTAAAACATGTTAAGCTAGCACAGAGAATTAACCTATTCACAAAACCCCAGGAAAATTCAGTAGTCTATGTAAATTAAAAGTCATGAATTACTTCTACAATTGATTTAAAGTGATTCAAAAAGCTATTTCCTCCCCTCAAAGTAAAACTTGCACTGCAGTAGGCAGAATCATTGGCCTGCGAAAGACAACCACATTCTAAGTCCCAGAACCTACAAAAAGGTTTGGAGTAAAAAGGAACTTTGTACATATAATTAAGGTAAGGACCTTGATATGGGGAGATTATCCTGACTATCCAGATGGCCAATCTAATTACATTAGCCCTTAAAAGCAGAATACTTTCTTAGGTTGGAGGCAGAGAGATGCAGCAATAGAAGTCACAGAGATCTGAAACATGAAAAGGACTTGCACTGTTGCTGGTTCAGAGTTACAAGGTCAGGACAGAGGCCTCTGGAAGATCAGGGAAAGCATGAGAAGCAATGTGGGCAGCCTCTAGGAGCAAAGACTGGTCCCTCACTGAAAACCAGCAAGCACATGGGATCAGTCCTACAGCTGCGAGGAAATAAACTTAGCCAACAACATGAATAAGCTTCAAAAAGGAACATAGCCTTGCTGACACTTTTGATTTTAAGTCCAGTGCCAGATTTCTAACCTACAAAAGTATGAGATAATAAATGGGTATTGGTTTAAGTTGCTAGGTTTGCAGTATTTTGTTACATCTACAATAGAAAACTAATACACTCAGCTTTTTTTCTTATTTTACTCATATACAAAAAGGCAGTACCATTTCTAAGTACTGGGGAAATTTACACACACATTTATTATACTTACACATATTTGAACATATATTATGTTTGTTGGTAAGATAGTTCAAAAGGGTTTATTCTAGACACACTAATAAGGCTTAAAATCCTAAATCCCATCTTTTCAAGTTACTGATTAACTTGTTAAGAATTCTGCCACTTTCTCACCTAGGCAACATGACACCTTTAGACTAATGAACTCTCCTGTTTGTTCAAAGCTATACATCACCTAGTTTGCTGCTGATCTTTCTTCTTATCTCTATCTGCTGGAAAACATCCATGTTCAAATTCCTTCTTCATGACCTCATTACAGCATTTCTGTTCCCCAGTTTACTTCACCTGGCCATACAGTAACTGCTGATATTATGTAATTTGTTTTCCAAGAATTATTCAACCAAGAAAGTTTAAATAACCAATAAAACAGAAAGGCTAAGTAAAAACAGATATATTTAGCCTTGATTGAATATTATAGTCACTTAAAATTAGAGCCATGAAAACAATTTTCTACTTTATTACACAGTTATGACATATTAAGTGAAAAAGAATTTTTTAAAGTTTACTTTAATTATAATTATGTAAATTATGCATATACTACAACAAAACCCTAGTGGCGATCATATTAGAGATGTAGGATCCATTTCCTTTATTTTTCCAAATTTTATACATTGTGGCCATATATTTTATCAAAAAGAAAAAAAATTAAGGGAAGTGGATGTGGCTCAAGCGATTGGGCTCCCATCTACCATATAGGAGGTCCCAGGATTGATTCCTGGTGCCTCCTGGTGAAAGTGAGCTGGCCTGCATGGAGAGCTGGCCCACATAGAGAGCTGACGCAACAAGAAGGGACAGAGAGGAAAGACAATGAGAAACTCAACAAACCAGGGAGCTGAAGTAACTCAAGAAACTGAGTGCCCCTCTCCCATGTCGGAAGGTCCCAGGATTGGTTCCTGGTGCCTCCTAAAGAGAAGACGAGAAGACAAGCAGACAGAAAAACACACAGAGAAGGAACACAGAGAGCAGACAGCAAACACAAGCGGCAAGGGGGTGGGAATAAATAAATAAAAAGAATCTTAAAAAAAAAAAAATTAAATGACATTAAATTACTAACATAACTCACATATACATACCCCATTTCACAAACAAGATTTCCTACCTCCCTATTTATTCTCTACTCGATTACACTGCAGCAGTTTTTAGTTTAGCCTAGTTTTCTATCAGTGTGTGTGTTTATAAATTTTGGACCCCACTCCTTTGAAAAATATAAATATCTTTAATTAAGGAACCACATCTATTAGCTCCTTTGTCTATCAGAGTATCAGTTATAGAGCCCTTACTACAATGGATTGATTATAACGAAATTATGGTTCTTGACAAGTATACCTCTAAAAACACAGGAACATTTTCCATGCAGACATGAAAAAACATAAAGACAGTAACTAATGGAAAATGATATATTCTTTCTAATTTATTAATATCTTACAAGGCATCTGGAAAACCTCTGCAAAAATCACTGAACTTAAAAGCTTGTTTGGCTGCTTGTAATAAAGGAAATAAACAGTTCAAGGTACTGCCAGAGGCTGGGAAAAGGTGATGAGAAAGAGCTGACAAATCACTGAAGCATGTGGACCATGTTAATGAGGCTTTCATGTCAGTCCTTGATTGGTGAAAGGGCCTATCTACTAAACCTTTCTCTAGCATTTATTTACATATTTACCAGAATCAACACATGAATGCCAGGCAATTTTCTTATTTCAAAATGAGAACTAATTCAAAAAGAAAACACTGAGAAATGTACCACTGTAGATACCGGGAAAAGCTTTCTTGCAGAGGTTGCATTTCTGATATAAAATTTGTGGCAGCATATTCTTTAGAGAAACAAATAGAAGTATTTATACATATTAACCAAATACCTACTTTAGAAATAAGAATTTACAAAAGTGGTCTGTAATAATAGCAGTTGAAGGAAGATGCTTTCATTATTTTAAATGATTGTAAAGTAAAGGTCAATATAAATGGCTGTTTACAAAGTCAGGATGCATTACAAGAAAATCCATGTGACACAAAGTATTTACTACACTTCTCTTTGAAAGCTTGTTATATCTTAATATGATTTCCAATTCACTGTTGGGCTAAAAATGCTAATAAAATTAGGAGAAATAGTGTAACAAATATTTGTCTTAAAAATTATTCTTTAATAAAGGTAAAACATGAAATGAGAACAAACTTTTAAAGAGATCTATAATAAGCTGGCTTGTACCCATTCATTTCATATTTTGAGATAGAAGAGTGAAAGAAGGCATACACTCAGCGGAGAGGTTTTATTGTTAAGGAAATAAATCTCAATCACACAACTAAAGTTATAACATGTAGAATATGGGCTGCAAGTTTGCTTCTCTGGTCCCTTTATCTTACATTTATAGGTGTGATAAATAACAATCTTTCACATACATTCTTGCTAGCCTAATACCACTTTATAAATATTATTCCATCGCTAACATCACTAGAGGAGCAAAGATATATATTTAAAATAGACCTCTATATTCACAAGGCACAAGTCCCAAGACCTTCTTATACCTCCAAATTAAAAAAAATAAAAAATAAAAATCCTAGTATGCCAAATAATTCAAACAAGAAAATTCAGTGACATATAACTATGAGGATGACTGTGAAGTCTTATTAAGATGGAGACTGATTAGACGATATATTTAACAATGTAAGACTTTAGGAAAGCAGATATGATTTGTACAACTTCTCTTTGACATTTTGGCATTTTAATTTATTTTGTAAGTCTAACCAAGTTTACTTCTTTCAATTGAAGAGTTCCTGGTATCAATTTTGAAAAGTGGTAAAGACCTACTCTATAAAATATTTCATTCATCTCCTTTGGGAGAAGAAGGAGAACGATACTTTTTATTTGAAATAAAAGATTTTCTTAATGTGAACTTCCTGCAGCTCATGGATACAGTCCTATTTCCTTCCTTCCTCTCCAAGAACAGAATACACTCCCTATTCTCCATGGCCTCGTTTCTCATTTTTTCCTCGTTCCTCACTGTATTAGTCAGGGTTCTCTATGGAAACAGAATCAACAAGGGATATCTGTCGATAGTAAGAGATTTATCAGAGTCTCTCACACAGCCGTGGGGATGCACAAGTCCAGGTTCTGCAAGCAGGCTGCAACCAGAAGCTCTGATGAAAATCCAATGAAGACTCCTGATGAGTTCTGGGAGATGTTGTCTGTCCAAAGAAGAGCTGGGAAATTCTCTCTCAATGCTAGAATCACTTCCCCTTTTAAGGCATTCAACTGATTGGGTAAAGCATCACTCATTGCTGATGGTAATGTCCCTGACTGATGTAATTATAACCAGCTATCTATGATTTACCACTGCAGTAAAGTCAATGATGACAAAAGTCCATAAATGCCCTTGTACTACAGTTAGCCCAGTGCTTGACTGAAAAAACAACTGAGCACAATTACCTAGCCGAGTTGACACAATAGCCTAACCATCACACTCACAATAATCAGATTTGCACAATGTTGTGGCTAAGCCACAATTCCCACGTCTCCAATTCAACAGATGTTGGCAAGTTCTGGCCTGACTTTGACAATGTTGGCCATCCCTTTTTGAAATCTTTCTCTTAGCATCTTTGATAACATTGTACCTTTGCTCTGTTCCTATTTTGTTCAAGATTTCCTCCCGGGTATTTTTATTGATAGGTCTTTCAATTCTTCTCATACCTCTACTCTGCCCCTCCCAAGTAACTTTTCCAAGTAACTACTATACTAAGTAACTGATTACATCAAATAATACTCATATTCTGTGGTTTCTATTCATGGCCATTATTCCTTTTCCTGTCACTCTACACTCTCTCCCTGGGTCATTTCAGCAATTGCCCTAATTTTATTCTCATACAGTGATGATTATCAAATGTCTCTCTGGTATAAATTTCACTCTTAAACTGTGAGTCTATATTTAGCTACTTATTAAGCATTCCACCCATATATTCCACAATTTCAAGTTTAAAATGCTGAAACTACTATACTTAGCATTTCAGAAAACATATCACCCAAATCCTTCATCTTCCTTTAGTCTTCTTCTTAGCTAATGACATCATTATCCCCAAGTTAGATTAAAGTTCAGTCCAACAATCTGAGCACCCACTATAAGCCAGTATTGTGCTTGGAGGTAAATAATAGCTCCATTACTTAGGGAATAACCCATTACTTAAGGAATGTCCCCATAAAAGAGACAGTAAGTTTAATTAAGAAAATTATGTACTGTGTATTTGGCATTAGAAAGTTTTACACATTTTATAATTTGTTTAAAAGTCTTCCCCTCAAATGAAACCAAATCTATCAATTCCTTGGTAAGAGACATTGATTCTGTTTTTTATTCCAAGTATATAATGGATACCCAGTAAATGATTAATGAACAGATATTACTAACAAATAAAAATAAACTAGTATTTCTATTAGATATTGAAGAAAATTTTTTTCTAGTTCCTTTATAACAATATAAGATTTAGGTACACTGCTTCTGCAATTGCAAAATAATATATGTTTTTAAGCAGTATCCCAGATTATTAGATTACATTAACTATCTTTGTATGTTCAAGTCCTATAAAATGATTTGAGAATTTCTCTGTATTGCTACTTCAATTTTTACAGGTATTTGTATCATCTTTCAAATTACATTTATTGACAAATTTAATTAAAATGCTATTAATCATTTCTCTGTGATTATTAGAGGCACTAAACAAAATTAAACTTAATAATTATCTTAGTATCACTCTGTAATATCCATCCCTTTTGGGTAATATTTAAACTATACAGTTCATGCAAATCAATGGTGATTATTTTTTCCCAATAAGATTATCATTAGACTCTCTCAAACAATATTCTTTCTTATTTTGTCCTAAGCAAAATAAAGATAAAATAAAAATACTACATTTAGATCACCAAAAGAGACAATTCAATATGGTTGAAAGCATATCACAAAGTTACTTTGTACAACAGGAAGTGTCAAACAATGCACATCAGCTGCCACCCTACACACAGATGTTTCTTATATATGGTAATAAAATGAGAAACCACTGGGTTTAATAATAATAAAAAAGCACCATCAGTTAGTGCATACTGCATACAGCCTCTAGCCCTAGTTGCCTAGCAACTGGTCATGTGTGAAATCCACAGAGAATTAAAGCCCTAGATGAATGTTTTGCTCAAGATTCAAGGACCCAAATAGATACCTCAGGAGTTAATCTAAATTCTAGTTGACAATTACCATACTGAAGTTAAGGAAGGAGAATCCATCATTATTTTACAGAATCAAGCATTAACTAGAGGTTTAAACCTTTTGAACCAGTGGTTTAATATGAAAAAACTGAAAAATGATCAATAAATTATAAAAAACTTTATGTAGAAAAAATACAATAAAATACTAGCTATTACATGCATTCATTCATTCATTCAACAAAACACGGATGAATACCTATCACATGCCAGATACTGTACCAGTCACTGAAAATAAAGTATGAAAGTCACTTTACAAACTATAAAGTAGCTTACACTAAAGGGGAAATAAAAGAAGTAAACAATTACCAATTACAATATATTAGATCAGTAGTATAGAGGTAGCCATGGAGCAGTAACAAAACACATTTAAAAGGCACTCATTTCAGACAGGAAGGACTAAATGGTCAAAGAAGGCTTACCAGGGGAGGAGACACTTGAGCTGAATCTTTTTTTTTTTAAACAACTTGATTTCAAATTCACAAAAATAAAAGAAGAGAAAAAGGCAGCTCAACAAATTATGGTAACATTATTCCCAAAAAGTTCTTTTTCAGGCACTTTTATTTCATCTAATTCCAACTGCTAGCTCAGTTCTAGTGTTCAGAAAGATACATAGAGGAACACAGGTAAGTTAAATGTCACAGTCAAGATCTCATTATCAATGAAAAAAAAAAATGAAGAGAAAAAAAGCCTAATTATATTCATATCTCACAGTACCAAACCCCATATTCTTTTTTACCTTTAGAATTAATATAGTATCAATTTTGCTTTTGCTACAAAAACAATACAATGTTGTTGACTGTAGTCCATAAATTACATTAGTTATATATATTTTTCCCATGTGTCACCACATTCAACACCCTGTAGAAAAACATTCCTGTATTTATATTATTAACCACAATCCTCATCTACTTCTAAAAATCACTGATATACATCCTCCAGTTGTCCTCCAACTAACAATCTTCCTAGACTACTCATTCCAGGCACAATCACATCCATAAATCAACAGTTTGTTACATTCACAATAATGTTACTATCAAGTCCAACCATTATCACATATTTACATTTGATATCATTAAACAGTCTACATACATATATATCCAGCATCTTCTCCACCTTCTCATCCTGCATCTCCCACCAACTTACCCCACAGTCCAAATCCATAAGTCTACTTATTGTATTTAGTTCATATTAGTGAGACTGAGCTAAATCTTAAAGCACAAAAAAATATTAGTCAAAGAAGTAGGGGAAGGAAAGAAGGATATTCCACACAGAACAAAAAATATTTACAAGTGCTTAGAGGTGAGCAAGAGCACGTTGTATTAGAGGAACATCAAAGCATCTTGCAGGACTAGAAGTTGGGGTGCCAGTGCTGAAAAAGATGGGCCAGATCCATCCAGAAGGATTTCCTATCCTAGGCTAAGGAATTTTATGCTGAGGAATGATATGATCACTCCTGGCAATGACATGAAATATATTAGAGAGGGTAAAGCAGGGTCAGGAAGAAAAGACAAGAGGTTATTATACTAAGAGAGATACTCAGGAGATAAAACCAACAGGTTTTAGTCACCAATAAATTTAGACAAGTGGGAGAGGGGTTTTAAGGAAGAGCCTCAAATATGATTCTTGGGTTTCTTTTAACTCATTACCACAGAGCTCTAGAAAATTTAACAACTATATATAATATTTATCATACACCAACCATGATGAAATATTGGTCTTGATATGTAACCCCCCCCCCCCCCCCCAAAAAAAAAACCCACAACAATTATACAAAGGTTAAAAAGTATCTGTCTCTGGGAAGTAAAAGTTACTTAATGGGAGGAAAAGGAGACGGGAGCAAGAAAGGGAAAGAAAAGAAAAAAGGAAAAACAAAGAAAACAAAAAGATACTTAAAATTAATATCCACCCAAACATTTAAATAAGAGTGATATTCTATGTTTAAAAAGAATAAAAATAGGGAACCAGTGTAGCTCAGTGGTTGAGCACCGGCTTGCCACATACGAGGTCCCCAGTTCAATCCGCAGCCCCAGTAGCTACCAAAAAGAAAAAGAAAAGAAAAGAAAGGGGGGGGGGGGTAAAAAAAAAAAAAAATAAAGAAACCAGAAGAGAAGGAAAAGACTATTGGTGCTTGACTGCATAAAACATGAAAATGTATGTATATTGGATAATGCAACAACATTTTTCAGAAAAAAATATTTTTGTAACAAATACAACAAAGGGTTACTATCCTTTATGTCTAAAGTACATATGTTATTAATAAATGGACAAAGAATACAGATTTAATTCCCTCCAAATAAAAATGAATAATCAAACATTTAAAAAACATTCTGAAAAATAATCAAAGAAATGTATATGATCACAATGCTATCTCTATGATTAATCTATTAAATTGCAACTGTTCTGGCTGCCCCACCTAGTCCAGGGTATAGTAAAATAGGAAATCTTTGTGAAATAGAGAGTATAAGTAGAGAGTATAAGTAGAATAAGGTTTTTAAAACCTTAAGAATATTCCTATCCTTCGACAAAATAATTCCACTTCTGAAAACCTATTCTAGAGAAATGATCTAAAACACAGGTAGAGATTTACATACAGCAGTATTTGTAAGTAGTAAAAAAGAATTACAAACTGTCGAACTGCTCCCCAAAGAGGGATAAATACACTGTAGTACAATCATACAAACCATGTAGCCACTAAAAATTTCATTTTGGGAGAATTTTTAAAACGAAAAAAATTCTTACAATACTTATAAAAAATGGAAAAAAGGGAAAATTACATAAAAGTGTAATTTTAACAATGGATTTTTAAAAAGCATAGAGGGAAAAAGTTACTCCTGAGTAATGTTGAGTTTTTCTTTTTCCTTCCCTGTATTTTCTAAGTTTGCTTTTTAAATAACGAGATATATACACACACACACACTTTTTTTTTTTTAAGGTACTGGGTGTCAGGGATTAAACCTGGGATTCTCATATGTGGGAAGCCAGCACTCAACATCAGCTTCTCTGAGTTGATCTTTCATTTGTTTTGCTTATTTGTTTTTCTTTTTTCAGGAGGTACTGGGAACCCAACCTGGGACCTCCCATATGGGGGACAGGCACTCGATTGCTTGAGCAACATCTGCTCCTTTGAATATATTATTTTTGTGTTTGGAAAACAAAGCCCACCCATTGCAGTTATCCCCAAGAAAATGCATGAGGATCTAAAAAGTATGCCTAAACCTTGTATTTCAATAAATAGCTTTGAGATCTTTCTGCAAATAACTTTACAGTCATCTCTTAACTTATTTAAATTTAAAGTAATCAATTCATTCTACACATTTTTATTAAATTAAAAGAGCTTTTAACAATACCCTAAAGCCAAGGGTAACATGCATATTATATTAAGAACTTCAATTTGAATAACAGATTTGAAGGAAGAGAAGTATTTTTTAAATTTTTAGTAATTGAAGGGGTTTATCCACTTTAATATACTTTAACCACTTTAATATATTTGCATTTATAAGCATAACAAGGCTTTGCTTTCATATTACCTGAGATGATTAAGCAGAGGCTGAAGTCGCTCATCAGACTGCACAGTAGGTAAGGACCTGGCTGTTAACTAAAAGCAGAAAAGAGGGTTAGTAAAAACAGTAAAGTCCAAACACTAAAACATTTGAACATTAAAAATAAAACAGGAGGTGGGGGGTGGAAAATGAGTACTTAAAAATGTAAAGAAATTTTCCTCTTTTTAAAATCAAGGATTGGGCGGCAGACTTGGCCCAGTGGTTAGGGCATCCGTCTACCACATGGGAGGTCCGCAGTTCAAACCCCTGGCCTCCTTGACCAGTGTGGAGCTGGCCCATGCACAGTGCTGATGTGCGCAAGGAATGTCATGCCATGCCACGCAGGGGTGTCCCCTGCGTAGGGGAGCCCCGTGCGCAAGGAGTGCGCCCCTAGGGAGAGCCGCCCAGTGCCAAAGAAAGTGCAGCCTGCCTAAGAATGGCGCCGCACGCACGGAGAAAATGACACAACAAGATGACGCAGCAAAAAGAAACACAGATTCCCACGCTGCTGACAACAACAGAAGCGGAAAAAAACGACGCAGCAAATACACACAAAGAACAGACAACGGGGGGGGGGGGGAAATAAATAAATAAATCTTTTAGAAAAATAAAAATAAAAAAAATAAAATCAAGGATTATATAGAAAGCTAATATGCTATGTGAGTAAAACTACCTGGATCTAAGGTTATAGGTAAGGTAACTGAGATTAAAAATAAAGAAACAGGGATACAAATAAAGAGCAAGAGAGTCCATCTGAATTTAAGAAAAAGCTTCTAGTCATTAACATATGATTTTTGTAAACAAAAATGGAAAAAATACTAAATGCTAAAATGTATGACAACCAACCTTGTGGCACTGAATCCCGGGATAAACTGCGGAGAAGTGCTTTCACTTACAGTTAAACCACTGTGAATTTGGCTACATGAAGTACATAATATATAAACATGCAAACATGCACACACACATGCATGCTTTCTTACAAACACACCCACACCATACATTGCTTCATTTGACCACCATATTACTATAAGGAACCAAGATCATTTTAAAACAAACAAAAAGGTTTAAGTACTTAATATTGGAATATGATGTCAAATTGATCTAGGAAACAAAAAGAGTCATAGACTTATTTTGAAATATGGTACATCAGGCTGACCTTGGTGTAATAATATTAATTGTACCTTTATGTGTCCCAATTTTCTTCTCTAAGTGAAACCCCTCTTATGCTATAGCAATCTGACCCAAAGAAATTAAAGACATTCATCAAAAGTAATAGGATAGCTTGAAGTAAACTTAATGAAATACCACAAAAGAAGTAAAAAAAGAAACTTCTTCTGGATTCAATTATAATCAAAATAGTTCATGTATTCTACTAAAAAAATCATTTGACAATTCACAGAAAAGAACCTTAAAACAAGGAAAAAAAAGGAAAATTTCCTTGTGCTTCTATATAGGGTATACGCTTTCTAATTTATTCATATGCTAATGTCTTGTTAATTAAAATTTTCTAAATAGAAAACATGCATTTAATTTATAAAACCTAATGTTCAGACTCATTATCACAAAGAAATCTTGTCTAGTATTTCATTACATATCAAATGGTATACGGTACTCAAGGTTTTATAAACAAAAGCATGTTAATACTTTATATATCCTGCATCTGTTAATGTCGAATTTCTTTACAAAATATCATTTCCATTATTCAGGACATTTCCTTGCTCTGAACCAAAGCTATGCTTTAAAATGATTAAAATAATCTATCTAAATATTTCAAAAGTCAACTCTGATGGAGGAGACAGACTGGACTTTTCAGTCACTTCTGTCAATCTCTATAGCATGCTTCCTAATCAAATCATCTTTGTGAAATAAAAGCAAATAAAACCACTGCAGTAACAACAACATATTTCTAAACATTTGTTCATTCCATATTGGAAATATTTCCCAAATCTACCTCTCTGTCTCAAACTCAACTTTGATTTCCTTTTTCCTAAAGTATTTATACATGTCCAATCACTATTGTTTCTGTCTCCATTCTTGCCTCTTACCTAATTATTCTCCACACTGTGACCAGAGTGAAATTTCCAAAATGAAAGGTAATCCTCCCCTAATTAAAACCATCTAATAATTCCCTTAGGCTCTCAGGATAAAGCCCATTACATCCATCCTTTCATAAGGCATTTTTCTTAAGAATTTCCTTTTGGGCCACATTACTGAGGAAAGGAGCTTAGGATGAATTTGACTGACTATGCAGCTTGTGTCAGCTCCATAAGACACAATGGGGGAAGTGGACTTGACCTAATGGATAGGGCGTCCACCTACCACATGGGAGGTCTGCGGTTCAAACCCTGGGCCTCCTTGACCCGTGTGGAGCTGGCCCATGCGCAGTGCTGCTGTGTGCAAGGAATGCCATGCCATGCCACGCAGGAGTGTCCCCCGCGTAGGGGAGCCCCATGCGCAAGGAGTGTGCCCTGTAAGGAGAGCCGCCCAGCGGCAAAAGAAAGTGCAGCCTGCCCAAGAATGGTGCCGCACACATGGAGAGCTGACATAAGATGACACAACATAAAGAAACACACAGATTCCTGGTACCGCTGATAAGGATAGAAGCAGTCACAGAAGAACACACAGCGAATGGACACAAAGAACAGACAACAGGGGGGAGGGGGGGAAAATAAATAAAAAATAAATCTTAAAAAAAAAAGACACAATGGGACATATCAGGTAGAAACTTGCCATAGCTCCAATTTTGGGAACACATACACTCAGCAATTTGATTACATCCTTTCAACACACACACACACACACACACACACCTGGTTTTTTTATTTGAATTTCGGGTAGGAATAATTCCAAAACCATGGGTCAATGCTCTGAGTAAAATTATTTCAGGGTTGATTTTGAGTTTTCCAAAGGCCTTGTTTTCAACTTTTAAGACAATTAGCATTTTCAAAAAGAACAAGTATTTCTTCATGTTAGGGAGATGAGGTAATAAATATAGCCATCCCAGAGTTCCTGACTACCCTCCATAATGTGGGTGGGTCTCATATAATCAATTGAAGGCTTTTAGAGCAAAGAACTGAAGTTTCCGGAGGAAAAGGATTCTGCCTGAAGACAACATCACTTCTGCTGAGTTTCCAGCCTACTAAATTGCCCTACAGATTTCAGGCTTGTCCCCCAACAATAGTGTGAGCCAATTCCTTACAATAACCTCTTAACATATACATAAATATATCCTGTAGTTCTGTTTCTCTGGAAAAACCTGACTGATAAATCAACTGAATACATTTTTTTTTCCAACTTTATGAAAAATTCAAATATTCATCAAAGTTTTGAGTCTTTTACAGAGAACATCAATATATCCAATGCCTAAATTCCATCATTAACATTTTACTATACTTGTTTATACCTATCCCACTGTAATAATTATATTTCATGATTGGTTTTTACCAAAGGTTTCCTCCCAGCTTATTTCCCTTTTGGCTACTTTGATGAATTTGACATGGGTAGTGCCTAGAAAGATAATTTTCTATAAGCAAGATCAATGACAAAGAATCCTCATCTAACCTGCCAAGACTGGGACTACTTCAAAAATAGATAGCAAATAAGGAGCAGACTGCATAAATGTGACTCTGTTCAAAATAAGACTTACCTAGACAGATGTATAGAAACATCCTTTGTCATAAAAATCACAAGGCTAAAATTAAAGTGCTGTGTTTAAACCTCTTTCAAGAAACTATTGCTAAATAAATGGGTGGCAGTTTCTTGTAGGTAAATCAATTTGAAAGGGACACCAAAATAATCATCTCAAAACATTTTCACCCCAAAAGGACATGAAAGTTCAAGAAAACAAAAATTCATATTCTAATTAGAAGATCAATCAACTCAAGGAAAGAAAAACCTGACAATAAAGCATACTTCCTCAAATTTAAAAGTTATTTTGAATCTGTAAAAAAATTATGAAGAAAAAATACAGGAAATTTAGAGATTATATGAAATTATCTAAATCCATAAAAAAGTTAAATCATAAGTGTTAGTCTAACTAGACCATGTAATATTTTAGACCATATGAAATTATTTTACTATTTTATCCAGTATTTTCTTTTTTTCTAGGAGGTGCCAAGGATTAAACCCAGGACCTCTTACACAGGAGGTAGGTATGCAACCACTGAGCTATATCTGCTCCCCCGTATTTTATTTTTACTTGTTGATATGTAAAACTGAATAAGTCAAAATGAATGACAGATATCATATTGCTAGTAAAATACTCCCCCTGAAAAAAATAAGAATTTTTAATAGAGATGGTAATAATAGAAATTTACTTTTTCTCTCATCAAGCAAAAGGTTAAATCCTTATTTATACTTCAAGTATTTACTGATACCTATTAATATGGTACTTCTTTTAAAAATAAGTAGTCCTTTTTCATAGAACAATACCATTTTTAACTTCTGAAGAAGCATTTAAATGTGTTGTTGTTACCTTGTAAAAATAAAAAATGTTTCATTAAACTAAAGCTCACAAATGTTACCATGCAGCAAGAATTTATACAATCATTTGTGTCATTCCTTTATTCAATAATTTACAGTAACTACCTTTTGTGTGTGTGTGTGTGTGTGTGTGTGTGTGTGCGGGCACGCGCGCGTCTGGTTTCTTTCAATTAGCATAATGGCTTTACTCTGATATTAACATCTTATAGTATTAACATACATTAGTTCAGTTTCAAATAAAAACTGTATCATATATGCAATTTTACCCATATTCATATTTCCCATGCATTTTAACATGCTATACAGTCCCATGTTGCATTTTTTTAGCTTTCCTTTTTTTTTTAATTTTTTTTCTTTATTTATTTTTTGTCTTTATTCATTTTCTTAATATTACATTCAAAAAATATGAGGTCCCCATGTACCCCCCACCCCCCTCACTGCACTACTCCCCCCACAGCAACATTCTCCTTCATCATCATGACACATTCATTGCATTTGGTGAATACATCTCTGAGCATCGCTGCACCTCATGGTCAATGGTCCACATCACAGCCCACACTCTCCCAAGTTCCATCAAGTGGGTCATAGGAGGACCTACAATGTCTGGTAATTGTCCCTGTAGCACCACCGAGGACAACTACAAGTCCCGAAAATGCCTCCACATCTCATCTCTACCTCTTTATATAATAAATATAAATTTCTCAGCCAGCATTTCAGTCTGCCCAACCTTTCCCAATACCCTCGCAATCTAAACTTCTAAGCAATCAAATTTAACAAGGACTATAGAATACAAAAGTAAGATAGTTTGCCCTTATTGCTTTTAGTTAAATGATTTTTGTACTGTTTTAATTTCTGGATTTTTTGCACGTTTATCATATCTTTGTAGGTAAAGTAGGCAGAAACTATATTCTACTACTTTATATTTCTTATAAGCTCTTTCAATAAAATTAATTTTTTTCAGAGCTTAAACTTAAGAGAAACTTTAGTCTTCTTTCTAAAGTAATCTAGTTTAAAAGAGAGTTGAAATTATGAAAGAAGAAAGTAAATTTGGTACCTATTATACCTAATAGGTACAGACATTTGTTGGGGGATATTCAATTGCCCTAAGACATGGCCTAGAGGACATGACACGTACACCAGTATTCTGTGTTTGGTGTAATTTTGGCCCTGACAGCTTTTCAACAGTAAAGTAAACAGAAAATAATTTTCCTTTTAGACTTTCCACTGAAGGTAAATCTAATATACTAAAAATAAACTTAATCAGCATAGAAAAAGCCAAAGTCCTGATGTCTATTCTATGGTAGCTTTAAAGAATTAGGAGAGAAGAGACTTACTGCAATTTGAGTTGTCTCTAGGGATGTACAGAGAGGAAAATCAGACTAGAGACAAGGGAAACTTCAATTTTATCAGTAGTGTTCTCTCCCTTTTCTTAAATTAGAAACAGAACGTTCTGAAGCAAATGACAAAATGTTAACATTGGTTAATTGTCGGAGTTAGGTACATGGGTGTTTGTTATATTATTTTTCATATATTTGTGTATTTGAAATAGTTCAAGGGAGGAAAGCAGGAAGGACTGACTGATTTGCAAGCTGTGTAAGGAATGGCTTTGAGGAAGGGGAAGCTAAAATAGAGGCAAAGAGACCAATTAAGCGAGTGGTGCATGTAATAATCCAGGGATCTAAGGTGAAGAAACAAATTATGTCAATGGCAGCAGAGATAGGAAGAAACTAATGTGCAAAATATAGGAGGTATGTATACTTCATAGAATTTGTTACCTAAAAGAGAAGTTAAAGAAAATCCAATGGGTAGGTAGGTGTATTAATAGCCAATGTTAGTGGATACAGGAAGAGAAGTTGGCAGAGGAAGGGAAGTTATAAGTTAAGTTTTAGGAATGTTGAAAGCGAGGTGCTTTTGAATATCCAAAAAAAATCTAAATGCATGGGAGAAGATTTGGGGCTGATGATTTAGATTTTAAGTGTTATCAGCAAGTAAGTATGATTAGTAACTGAAGTCATGGGACTGGCTAAAAATTCCCAAGGAATATGTATAAAACAGGGATGTCCAATTGCTACTGACCAGTCGTTGCTTATTAGAGCATTGTGTTGAAGGTTTGTTCCAAGCCACACCGAGAAAACAGTACAGGAATGATTACCCATGTCTGCTCTGGACTTGAAAGAGATATTGGAGAGACCTGCCAGGTATGTGCTATCTCTAGTTGGAGATAAGAAAAACAAGGAATTTTACCGAAACTGTGAAAGTTTTCAAACACTGATTTTCAGCAGTTATAGATTTATTAGAGAACATAATCAACAGCTCTTTTAATTTAACTCTTAGTTTCATAACTGGAATAAATGAATTTCAATTTGTGAAAACATATTCCCTAAGAAAAGCACTCTGCCTCAAGTTGTGAAGGTGACTGTTGCTCTTAAACCCTAAAGAATATTTTGCTGTCAGCTGGTTGCTATTTTGAAGCAGAATTTTTTAATGGAGCTGATAAGGAGTTTGTAGGAAGAAAATAATTTTCATGATTTTCTTCTTCAAATGATGAATTGAAGGAAGGAAATAAGAAAACACAGGAGGTAAATATATGAATAAATGCAATAAATGGTTCTTACAAGTCAAAAGCCATATTTGAAAATAAAGGTGGTTCAGCTGTTGAAAATTAAAAGAATAAAGGGTGGCTTCATTTTAAAATAATACATCCCTTCTCTGAACTACACTCACAACACTGGCTTAACTAAATACACATAAAATGACAGGAAAACAATGCTCACTTGGAAAACATTGTTCAAATTGGTTCTCTGGTATTTTTACCCTCTACAACTCATTTCATGCTCCTTACAAAACTAAAGAGGATATGCAGCAGTAGTATCAAAGTTGCACCTTAAAAGAAATCCAGGAGGGTAATCAATACAATTTAGGCCTCTTTTCTTCATATAATATTGTTCTACTCAAAGAAGTGGAACAGTACTCTCAAATGACAAAAATCAAAGATTTTTTTTTGAAAAACAAATAGGGAATGTTTTTCAAAAATGTCTTTGCATTCTCTCTATTCCATACAAGATTTGAATTGATTCTGAAGGTATTGTATCACTCCCTAAGTGTACCCACTCTAAATCCAGAATCCTAACCCTTTTCCACTAAATCCACGGTGCATAAATCATGCTTATGTATATATTCCAAGAGACGCACTCCTATAAATCACGAAAATAATTTTGTGAAACCAAAAGGCTACAATTTATTTTAAAAGACTTCATAGTAACAAAGGGATATAGCTCTACAGAGCCCTATCACTTTTATTATTGGGACCAAGGTAGATGTCAAGTAAAATTTTAACTTTTACAAGCAGCTGCTCTTTTAACCTCATTGATTTTAACAACAGAAAACCCTACATCTTTTTTTAACTATATTTTCTTAGAATAGTAATAAGATTCCAATTACAAATCCCAAACTGTGGGATTCTATACTACATTGCCCTTTGCTCCTCGAACCAAATTTATTCTCCAGTTTCATATTCTCCCTTGGCAGCCTGAGATGCTACTTGTCACTAATCAGAACAGTCTAGTGCTTAGGTGCCCATAGCACTTTTTCATTTTCAGAGTCCTCTTGCACACATTATCTCGCTTGATCTTCACAGGAGAGGTGGTTTCATCAGTACAACTCATTGGTACATGGAAATTTCTCTATCAGCTGGCCATAAACATGGTTTTCAATATGTAAGCTCTAAAAGCCTACCAACGACCTTGTCAAGCAAAACACATAGATTCCATTTAAGCTCTAAACATGCCCAAGTAGTTTAATTTCCAAAGAATATTAAACAGTGTAGAGTTAACAAGATATTTCCAGTTCAGAGGTCTGGATGATATGAAGAACTGAGAGAGCAAACCTGGGAATAGTGCAGGCAGACATCCCAGTGCTGATTTTTGATCATGAAACCTATGGTGTGAAAAGAAGCTTGTTATTCAAAGGCTAACCTA
Source organism: Dasypus novemcinctus (assembly GCF_030445035.2). Lineage (NCBI taxonomy): Eukaryota > Metazoa > Chordata > Mammalia > Cingulata > Dasypodidae > Dasypus > Dasypus novemcinctus. The sequence goes on along the minus strand of NC_080683.1, from coordinate 30,887,006 downwards.
AGCACTTTACAGAAGCACTACATCATTTAGAAATGTAAAACAGTTGCTTGAGCAAGAGAAAAGGTATTAAGAGATATTCCATGATAAATGTACATGGATCATGGAGTTTTTTCCTTTAGAGTAAAAACACCCATAAAATAATTTTACCACTAGAATCCCTGACAATTTTGGCTCAAAACTCTTAAGTTACTATAGCAAGCAATTTCACAATTAGACTTAAAAGAAAGATCTGACCAATGTAATTCAACATGTTTTGTTTTTCATGTTGGCACCCACGAGACTGAACTGTCACCATTTGGCCTCGTCCAGGATTGTTTCCATGGAGCAGGAATGAGAGCAGGGGCAACATAGCTAGTATTCCTCGTGTTTTTTACTATGCACAGGGCACTCTATTAGGAGCACAACATAGACTAATCCTCACTACACCCCTACAAGTGATTTTGTCCCTGAGATTTTCCAGACTATAGCAGTTTGAGATTATTTTAAGAATCCCAAAAAAATAAAGATTATGTTTATAAACTAATCTATTCCTCTGGGTGTGATACCCTTTGATTGCATTAAATTCAGCTGAGGCATCTTTGATTAGCTTATCTATTAAAAGTTTTTGATTTGACTACATCAGTGGGCATGACTCAGGTTGAGTCCCTGCCCCCTTGGTGGGTCCAATTTAAACAGACACGCACACGGACAGACACACAGAAGAAGAGAGAGTTCTGTCATTTTTGATCCTGTCATGTGGCAGAAAGGAGAAGGCTGGGCCCCGGGGAGAGATGATTCATTCACCTAATAGTCTGAAATTGACCTTGGGAAGAGAGCAGCAGAACAGCTGAGACAGATGTAGAAGGCTCCAAGAGAAACTAGCCCTATGCCAGGACAGAGAGCACTGCAAGACCACTTGAGCATAAAGCCTCAAGAGGCAGGGCCCACAGAGCCCAGGAAGAAAAGGAAGCCCATAGGGGAAGGAGAAACCAGGCAGAAATGGCCTGCCATCTTGCTGCAATATGTGGCATCTGACTTTGGTGAGAGGGCACCTTCTATGGTACCTTGAGTCGGACTTTTTATGGCCTCGGAACTGTAAGCTTTTACCCCTGAAGAAATACCCTTTATAAAAGCCAACAGATTTCTGGTACTTTGTATCGACACCCCTTTGGCAGACTAATATACAGAGCTCCCCACTGAGAGAAGTCTCTGGTGGTAAGGTATAGTTGGAGTTGAGGAATTGTCTAAGATGATTCTGGAGTTTGCTACATTTTGCTGATCATATCCTGTCACTCCAAGCAACTTTCACAATTACAGACAGATAGACCTGGCATTTGTTTATGCCGTAACTCCTTACATACAAAGATTCTAAAAAACAATTTAAAGTCTTTTACATTCATTTAATAAATCTGTGAGACAGTAATTGAAGTTCTAAAGTTCCTTTTTCATTTTTATTATATTTTCATTCATAATTCTTGTCTCCCAAAATTTCTATACCATATTAGCCTAAATTTACATTTGTCAATTTCTTATTTCATTAAACAAACATAGTTATCTTGGTTTTCCAGAACTAGATTGTTCCTTTGCTGTTTATTATAAGCATGAATCGTAAGCTAAAGCTTATTATGTGGAAGTTTTTCATAAAGCTTCCTAAATATGCACATAAATTCTACTTTGTGAACTACTCTTGCCAACTGCACACATGCATTTCTAATAAATGTTTAAAAGACTGCCCAGACAGAATCGCAGCTTTCTAGTTCATGTTGTTTAATCTTCTTTAAGTAGTATACTCCATGATTTCTTCAGCTTCCTGCTGGGCGTATTTCTTGTTATAAATGACCAACATGCAAGCTGCCCATTACAGTGGCAATATTATCTCCTTTCTAAATATTACTAAACAGTGTGTACCATTCATCATGTGAAAACTTTAAATATCATCTCTTCTGCACTACACTTAAATAAGTTCTTCATTAACATCAAAGAATCAGCAACTACATTTAATGACTAAAGTAAGAAGACACAAAAAAGATATGTATGTGTAAGAGTATATTTTTATTCTGTTACAGGAACTCTTTTTTTCCCAGATTTGAACTTTTATTAACACTTAGAGATACAGGAGGAGCAATATAGAGTGGGGTGAAGAGGATGGGTAGGATTTTTATGAAAACCTCTGGGATAGAGATCTGTTTTGTGATTAAACTTAGAAAACAGTCCTTGTAAAGGCATTTGAAGAACTGGAGGGTCCTAGGTGGGTTTTGTTGTTGTTGTTGTTGTTTTTATTTTTTTTTTATGTTGTTGTTTTTAAAGTGATCAACAAGAAACATATAGATCTCCACTTCCCCGCGCCCAGGATTAACTTCAAATGACTGATTCAAATGTATAATTCAAGGATGATAGCCCCAGGTGGCTAACAACATATCTCTAATGTTTGCATGAACAAATGCTACAGAAAATATTCATTTGCTCAATACTTCAGCTCCTATTTTTTGTTTCTGTGACTTAGTTTTCCCTGCTGTCTCAGAACAGGATGATTTTTTTCCTCGAAAGAAACCCTGCCTTTGTAGACGTAGGATATGTTTTTAGTTAAGTGTGAAATAGCCCAGTGTGTTCCCACATTTCACTCACAGCTAACTTCTCTAGCTTGAAATAATGAGATATTGCACTATTTTTGGAATTCATTCAGTTTAGCTGAAATTTAAGTCATTCTCTCTATTCATGAACAAGTCTGAGAGTTTCTCCTTAAAAAAAAAAGATTATTATATAATTTTGTTCCTCTACTAAAGAATTTCTATTTTTAAGCCTCCTAAAAAGACCTTCTTAAAATACCTGACTAATTTTCAATTATACACACAGAAGTATGTTTTGCTTACTAAAACTAGAGCCGTGTGATTACTTATAAAACTTTTCTGATTGTATTTAAGACAAATGAGCACAGGAAAAATAAATTTTTCATTACTAGGACATAAAAATCAATAACCATTCATTATGAAATGGAAATGGAAAAGTACAATGTCTTTACTATGATAAGCAATTTTAAGAAGTACCAACTTGATTTTTCACCGAAGTATTCTGATCCAACATTAGATAAGATGCACTGCCACAGATTTAAAAACAAAACTAACCCATTTAATATTACGAAGAAGTAGGTCAGAAAATGAAACAAAACTATTTTGAAATATTTCAAAAACTACCTCAGGGTTCCCGACATCCTTTCATTTCTTTCTTCTTTGTGTCAAATTAGAAATTATCACAAGTAGGCAACCTACATCACTGATGTCTTCTCATTTCTAAACTCAAAAGAAGTTCCAAATAAAATAAAACCTCTTCAAGAACATATACACATTGTAAATTTAGATCACCTTGTAAATTAAAACTGCATGCAAAATTCCATTTTCTTAAGAAAAGTAGGTATTCTGTTTATTCCTTATTTCCTTTCAGGTTTGACCTTTTTATTTTTTAACTTACAAAGAGTAACCAGACTCCATGGTAAAGAGATGCTTGTCTAAAAATGGTAAGTCAAATCCTTAGCTGCTTACTTAACTGCAGAAGATTCTTTAAAAATAAAGTAGCTGCTGTTACAAATGCCTATTGTTCGAACTGCCCAAAATTATGAGCTGTCATTTTTGTGATGGAATGGACCCCAGGGAGTAGGGTCACCTATGGTATGGATTCTAAACCACTGGCATTCTATTACCTGCACCTAAATCCATCTGGCCCATCTTGAAATCAAGATGGGAGTTAAAAGTAAGAGTAATCATTTTAGCACCTCATATTGTTAAACATCCCTTGATATCAGAACAGCTAGCTAGCTGAGACTTTTAAAAGACCTTGACATACATTTGACTGATTGCTTTCCAATGACTTTATTTCATCCTTTCTAGCACAATCGGGCTAATAAGTGTTTGATGGATAACCAGGCAAGCAAAGGACAAGTCTGAGCAATAGCCATTCTTTATAGCTGACATCTTATTTTATTACATATCTTAAGAAAAGGGAAAAAGAACAAAACCTATTGGCAATGATACTTCCAAAAGATCTCACTATACATAGAAAGTCCCAAATCAGTATTACTTTGAAGAGGCAAAACTTGTTTTACAAATGCATTTTGTTGCAACTACAGAATTATCAACAGTTATAAAATTGGGTGGAGAGAGAGATTTGTGTCTTACATTTCTTAGTTAAATTATTCTTTCTTTAGTAAAAATTTTTGGATGAATGACCACATGATCCCATGGTCAAGGCATAGTAAACCAAATGCAAAGCTTGATTTTTCCTATTCTGCTATTTCTGCATGATTCTCCCCCAGTTTGTTCATTTCAATCAAATGTAATGAATGCCAGCATGAACTAAAATAAGTCTTACCAAGATGCCTCAACAGTGTTGCCGTAAGAATTACCAGAAAGTTGACAGATTTTAACGTCAACTACTGAAAACATAGGGAGTTTAAAAAAAGGGGGGGGTGGGACATACCTAAAAATACTTAAGTAGACTTTTAAAATTAAAGATACATCATAGTAAATGGGAATGAAGGTGACTGGATATTTACAACAGTAAACCATGACTTTTCTCTAGAGTTATAGTTGGAAGCCAAGGAAAAAAACCCCTTTATAGTCACCTGGACCTGAGCAAATGGCAGCACTGAAATAACTTTATACCAGAATTTCTTTCTTAATCCCTTCAATTAAGCCGATACAGTCATGCTAAATGCACCTAAATGCAAGCACCTCCACATTTATCACTATTTATCCCAGTGTTTATGTAATTCTTTCCCATTCCTCATATCTCTTTAGTGCCGGAATACAAATCTTCTCTATTCCCTCCAGAATCCTTCCCATTTTACGGTAAACAATATTCCCTACAACTTCATCATTTTGATAAAACATTTTTCTCCATAAAATACTCTCTATAATTTAGGCACAGTGTAGAAAAGGAAATATGAGCTTCGGAGCCAAAGAAACCTGAATTCAAACAACTGGTGTGTGACCTTTATCAAGCCATGAACATGAATTTCTATTTAAAGAAAAGGTGAAAAATACAAAACACACACACACAAAAACAAAAAAAAAGTGGAGGTGAACAACCTGAAGTCCTCCTTGGTTTGGGTTAGAGCCCAAGTTCTAATTTCAAATTCTGTCTTTCATCTCACAAAAAAATAGACAGGTTAGCAAAATATACCGCAAGTTATCACTAACCTTGAAATCTAAGTTTTATTAATCCCATTTGATAAAGAAGAAAGCTGAAGCCCAGAGAAATTATGTAACTTGCCCATTGGCTTGCAAGTAAAGGAGGGCTGAGGCCCAGATTTCCTGGACTCCAGATTTCCTGTCTCTTTCAACTATACAATAATGCCTCCCATTTCATACTCTAGAGTACTTTTCCTTCTTGAAATTCTCTCTTCTTTGGCTTTCAAAACATCTCTCTTTTTTAGTTTTTTGGTTTTTTTTTTTACATGACAAGCTCCTTCTCAATTCCCTTCACATGTTCCTCTTCTTCCTACTATTCATTAACTACTGGTATTCTCCCCAACCCACCCCCAAGGTTCCATTTTCAGTCCTCTTCGCTTCTTACTCAAAACACTCTCCATCTGCCTATAACCCATCTTCACTGCTCCCCTCCTTCATACCTTTCCCAAGAATGATGTTCCTCCTCCTACTCCATTATAATCAGAGAGCATGACACCATTATCACCCAGGGAGCTCAAGCAAAAACTTGGAAATCTGTCCACATGCTTTATTTCTCCTAGAATTTCTCAGTTTCACACCATTTCTGTCTCTACCTAGTGCTACTGTATAGACTCCCATTGTTCCACCTGGAATAGTGCAAAGGCCTCCAAATTGCTTCCCTTACTCTCAGTTTTAACCAGTTCTAGTCAACCCTCCATGGAACTACAAGAATGGTTTTGTCAAAAATGTAAATGTCACATCAGTCCTAGTAAAATCCTTCAAGTAAAGTGTTTCCTGAACTAGTCTGGCCCAACTCTACTGGCTAGTTAACTGCTCAGTTGTTAGCTACTCGGTTCAATTTCTGTAAAGCAATTTAGAAACCTTTTTCAGGGATATTATAAAAGATAAAACCTTTCGCCTAGTAATTACAATTACAGGAATCTATTCTTAGGAAATTATCAAAGACTGAAAATAGAAACGTACAATTACATTAAAAAGTTCTGTTTATAATGGCCAAAATTTAGAAACACGCAAGACTTCCAAAAAGGGGACCAGTTAAATAAATAATGGAGTACTCATATGATTCTACACTTTATAGCCTTTAAAAATCAATTATAAAGATTTTTAAATTAAAGATGAAAATGCTAATATTATAATCTTAAATGAAAATTTTGTTGGTTATAAATTTTTATATTAGTATTTTCATAATTACTTATTTATACAAAGCAAAAGAAAAATGGAAGGAATTAGGGATAAAAACTGCCTTATCCATATAGAATGTATTCCCAGTGAATATGTGGAACACTGCAGACCCTGAAGAAATGCTTATGAAATGCATAAATAAGCATTTAGGGTATTTAATCAAAGGTTTTCTTTTTTGCTTTTATTATTTACATTTGAAAATATAAATTGCAGCATATAATAATAAATACTAAAGACTAAAATAAAGCAGGAAAAGAGAATGAAAGTATTAATTATTTAAATAATAAATAGAATGATGTATCAACCAGGATATGCTGGATTATGCTGCAATAACAAATAGCTCTAAAATCTTAGTCGCTTAAAAAAAGGTTTGTTTCTTGCTAATGCTACATGTCCATCACAGGTAGACAGTGGGCTCTGAGCTGTCAGTGAGGAATGGGGATGGAAAGAAAAGGTCTAGAAGCTATTAGCACTGACAATTAAATACTCTTGTCAGGAAAAGACATACATGCCATGCCATGCCATGCCATGCACAACTCACTGGCCAGAACTAGTCACACAGCCCTATCCAATTGTAACAGGGCCATGTAGAACATCCTACTATGTACCCAGACAAACATAATAGCATGAATGACTGCTAAAGGTGGTCATGAAAGACCTCAGTTAGAAAGTAACATTTGAGCAAAGACCTAAAAATAACAGAGCAAGTACCAATAACCTGAAACAGGAACATTTTTGGCACTTTCAAGGAAGAGCAGGGAAGCAAGGAGGGCTAGAGAACAAAGAGAGAAGGAGTATGTTGGAAGTTGAAGTTAGAGGAGTATTAGATAAAGAAAAACAGACATGTAAAGTCTCCGAGTGAAGAGAAAAAGTCAATAGAGGATTTTGAGCAGGAATGGCATATGCTGATTTACATTTTAAAGATATCATCACCCTGGCTGCTGTGTTGAAAATGGACTAGTAAGAGATTATATAGACTGGAAGAAGAATATTTAAAAGGCTACTGCAGTATCCAGACAACAGATGATGATGGCTTTGATAAGGGTGGAGGTGACATGGAATATCAGGTTCTGGATTTATTTTGAAGGTACATGTACTAGTCATCCAGACGGGTGCTGATGCAAAGTACCAGAAACCTGTGGGCTTTTATAAAAGGTATTGGGAAAGAAGCTTACAATTACAAGGCCCTAGAGAGTCCAACTCAAGGTACCATAAGAGGTCCTTACTCACCCAAAGTTTACTGCCACATATAGAAGCAAGATGGCATTTGATGTCCACAAGGGTTCAGCCTTCTTCTTTCCTCTTAAGGCTCCCTGAATCCAACTTCTTACCATCTCAGCTGAAGGCTGGCTTGTCTCTCTTCCCAGAGCTCATTTCTTTCTAGGCTCAGATGCACTGCTGGCTTCGTAACGTCAGCTGTAAAGCATGGCTTCGTAACGTCAGCTGTAAACTATCAGGTAAATCACTCATCTCTCTTCCCAGGGCCTCTGCCGTGTCTATGGAGCTGTCTCTCTTTCTCTGTGTATCTTCTCTGTGTATCTACTTCTGTGTTCTTGTTTGAGCATCCATTTATATAACCCACCAACCAACGAGGTAGGGACTCAAATTGAGTCATCCTAATGGCATGGTCAAATCAAAGCCCTTTGATTAAATTATTCTTAACATAATTTAATCAAAGGCATCTCAGCTGAATCTAATACAACCAAAGGCTATCAGGACATGCCCAGAGGAATGGGCTAGTTTACAAATATAATCAATATTTCTCTTTGGCATTCATAAATAATATCAAATTGCCACAGTACAATTAAAGTAATCTCCTAATGAGGACATAAGAGAAAGAGAAGAGTCAAGAATGATGTCAAAGTTTTTGGCCTCTGAAAGGGAAGAAGGGAGAAGTCATTCACTAATATGAGGAGGAGCAGGTCTGGAAGGCAAGATCAGAGCTTCAGTTTTAACTATAGTACACCTAACTGCCTGAGAGCATCCAGGTAAAACTATCTGGATTTAAGAAATAAAACTACAAACATAATAAATCCATACATAGGTACATAAATACATACATCTTAGAACATTATGCAGATTTACATGTTTTAATATAATGACTTGAAGTTAGAGCAATCAAACAATGCCTTGCAGTCTTAAAATCATCCATTTTACATCTACAACAGCAAAAACACATTTCTAAAAAACACATGCCTCAATAAGAGATCAAAGAGATCTATATGGACAAAAAAGTGAGGAAAGATATACTGCTTTAATAAAAATGATGGCAACTTTTTCAAAATATTTATGTAAAATTATGCATTATGATCTGCCACTCTATATTTTTTATGAGCTAGAAGATTATAAAGGAAATATGTTCCTTATTGGACTGAGAAATATTTTATCAAATGTAATACAAATTTATGAATTTATTTTCCACTGTGAGTAGAGTTTTGAATTATACATTATATAGATGATTTCCCTTTCCTCAAATAGGCAGAATAAATTGAGAACCTAAAGGCTGAACAGATAACTTAAGTCTGCTTCATATTCCTTTGTGGATAATCTATTCCTTCACTCTGAAAGTTTTTGGATTTGTTTTTGATATTCTTGAAATTTTACTATCAGTCTACCAATTTGTGAATTTTTCTTCTTTCCTGATAAGTATATTCTATTAGCTCTTAGTATTTTATTAGATCTTGATATCCTATTTATTCTTTCTTAATTCCGAGTAACTGACCATTATTATTTCTTCAAATATTTTCTTTTCCTCCAATTTTTTCTCTCTCTTTTGAGAGTCCTATTCTTTGAGTGCTGGTACTTTGAGTGCTGGTACTTTGAGTGCTGGTACTATCACCCATTTCCTCCATATTTCTTAGCTTATCTTTGGTTTTTTTTTTTAAAGATTTATTTTTATTTATTTCTCTCCCCTTCCCCACCCGCCGCACCCCAGTTGTCTGTTCTCTGTGGCCATTCACTGTATGTCCTTCTGTGTCCACTTGTATTCCTGTCAGAGGCACCGGGAATCTGTGTCTCTTTTGGTTGTGTCATCTTGATGCATCAGCTCTCTATGTGTGCGCCCGCCACTCCTGGGCAGGCTGAACTTTGTTTCAAGCTGGGCAGCTCTCCTTTTAGGGCGCACTCTTTGCACGTGGGACTCCCCTACGCAGGGGACACCTCTGCGTGGCACGGCACTCCTTGAGCGCATCAGCATTACGCATTGGCCAGCTCCACACAGGTCAAGGAGGCCTTGGGTTTGAACCCTGGACCTCCCATGCAGTAGGCGGATGCTCCATACATTGAGCCAAGTTCACTTCCCTCTTTGATATTTTTTATCTCTACTTTCCTTCTACCTTCCATCCCATTCATCTGATATATTAAGTTCTTTCCTATTATGTTTGTCATATCTAATATTCCCACTTGGTTTTTTATTTTTCAACAAATCAATTTTATTAATACATATCAATAAAGCATATGATTCATCCAAGGTGTACAATCAGTTGTATTTAGTATAATCCCATAGTTGTGCATTCATCACTTTAATCATTATTAGAACATTTTCATTATTTCAATAATAATAATATAAACAAAAAACAGCCAAATAAGAAAATTCTTCACCTCTCAATCTGTTTCTGCTGCTGTACACAGCTGCTATTTCTGCACGATTATTCTATTCTTGTAAAATTTATTTATTAAACAGGTTTAATGAAATATATTCACATACCATACAATCTATCTAAATGGCATAATCAATCAATGGCTTTTACTATAATCACAATGTTGTGCAGTAATCATCACAAAAAATTTTAGAATTATTTCATCACTCCAAAAAGAAAAACTCCATATCCCATAGTTTGCTTTCCTTCAATAACTAATCAAATTTTATCTTTATAAATTGATATTTACATTTTACATAAATAGAATCATACAGTATGTTATGCAATATATTTACTTCATAGTAATGCAATAATACAGTATTTGTCCTTTTGTGTTTGGCTTGCTTCACTCAACATAATGTCCTCAAGGTTCATTCATGTTGTCATATGCTTTACGACTTCATGTCTTCTTATAGTTACATAATATTCCAGAGTGTGAATACACCACAGTTTGTTTATCCATTCATCAGTTGATGGACACCTGGGGTTGTTTCCAACTTTTGGCAATCGTGAATAACACTACTACGAACATAGATGTGCAGATGTCTACTCGTGTCACTGCTCTTAGTTCTTCTGGGTAAATACCCAATAGTGGTATTGCAGGTTCACGTGGCAAATCTATATTCAAATTCTTTAGGAACTGAGAAACAGTCCTCCACAGTGGCTCTACCATTCTGCATTCCCATCAAACAGTGAATAAGCATTCCTATCTCTCCATACCTTCTCTAATACCAGGGATACATATTAGGATTTTAATAAGTAAAATTGAACAGGGAAGTCAGAAATCAGGCAGAAAGGACATAGTAAATCTGAGTTAAAGTCAGACATGCCTGGGTTCAAATCCTACCCCTTACTAGCTTTTTGTGACCTTGAAGTAACTCCCTAGTGTTTCAATTTTCTCATCCTGTTTATCCCAGCTTTATCTGTAAAACCGGGATATTAATCCCTATTTTACAAGGCTGTTGTAAAAACCAAAAAGAAAAAATTTATAGGAAAAAATGCCTTCAATTATTTACTTAGCAATTTATTCACAAATGAATAAATTGGTCGCTGCTAGAACTAACTACTACTAAAACTACCATCACTATTACTATTACTTCTACTGTTGTAAATAAACTGAGCTTCACTCAGAATTTACATGCTTATCCTTGAGGCAACTACCTTAAGAGTATAATTAACTAATACTCAAACTATGTGAATTCCCAATGGGTCCAATCAGCTGTAAACAAAATAATAATAATGTACTATTTATTATCACATGGATTTCAGTAAAATGCCACCTCTATAAGTTAGTGAATATGTTTGCTTCTTGTTATTTCTAAATATAGAGCTTGTGGTTAATAAAAATAATGACTTCAGGTTACAAATTTCATTAGTCAAATAAACTCAGCCCCAAATATGATATACATTGTTATATTTTTATCACAGTGTTATCTAAAAAAGACAGTGCTTTAAAAAAAAGGAGGGGGAGAGAAAGGTAACATATACATTCATATAAACAAATACACATACACAAACCTTGGAACACTCAGACTAACATCTCTTCTACACGAGTTTCCACGGTCTTATCCATCTTTACCTACATGAATATTTTAGAGAAGAGGGTAGACTTAAAGACACTGATTCAAAACCAAGTCGAGTGCTTGTTCCAATTAAAATTTAATATTAAACAAGCTTATTAGAGGACATTTCCTTGTGGGAACTTTGTAGGGGAATTGATTGAACTTGACTTGTAATTTTTTCAATTATTTTTCTGATGTAACAGTGACTGCAAAAAACTCAAGGGCCAAATAAAAGTCACTAAAAATAAACATTAAAAGCATTTGCTACTCAGCACTCAGTTGTTTTGAACTGCCTTATTTTTTAAAATATGAACAAAATCCTTACATTTCACATTGGAAGAAATCAAACGAACAGTGTGTGACTTATCTATACTAAATTATCTGAAAATTACTTTATAATGTACCTATCTTCATTAAGATGCCTTTTTTTTTTTTTTTCATTTCAAAAATTCCTATCTTATGAAGTATCTAGGAGAATTACCAGGTTTAGGTAAATAATAAAAAAAAATATGCGCTGTGTTGTCATGGACAAAAACTGACTATAAACCAACTGTGCCAATATCAGATCACCAGGAATACTGCAAAGGAAAACTACTTCTCAAATTGGTTTTGGCAACTAATCAATGATTGGCGCTATGTGGCAACAGGTATGAGGTGGGGTCAGTACTTTGCCTTCTCAAGTCAGCAGACACCAACTGGCAATGCCGTAACAATCTTCTATAAATTGTTCAGACCACAGAAAATAATGCTTCCCAGTGAGCCAAAAAATAATTAATTTTCAGTGTAATTGAGCTAAGGTGATCATTTTACCAGGCTTAATTGTGGATACTGAGCAGAGTAAAAGACAAAAGACAGAGCAATATTTCACCCCTTTCCTGGTAATAGCCTACAAAACAAAATTCCAAAGCACTTCAGTTTGTCTACGGCTCTCCCCGCCTGCCTCAAATGGCCTTTCCCCCACCCCAGTGTTGAATTATGCTGCCCTCCGACTCAATCAGAAAGCCAGCTCTGCCAGTATAGGAAGCATCATAGGGACAAGGAGGCAAGAAAGATGAAGAAACCGAATCACAGGAAAGAATGTTTTTTAAATGTGGCTTACAAATACAAATATCTAATTTTGAATAATTAACAGAATTTTAACTGAGTGAAGTTTTAAAACATATGTAGGGCAAATCTAATTTAAGGGGCTTTAGATAGGGTAATCAGACCTTCTGAGGAAGGCCCTCTCCTAAATCAATCTTCATTACTCAGTTTTTTTCCTTTCCTTCACTTTTAAAAGCTGGATCTAGAGTTCCCTCAGATGGTTCAATACTAGTGCACAGAAATATCACTTATTTTTGCATGTTCATCTTGTATCCTGCCATTTTGCTGAATGTGTTTATTAGCTCAAGTAGCTTTGTTACAGATATTTCAGAATTTTCTAAACACAGAACCATGTCACCAGTGAATAGTGAACATTTTACTTCCTCTTTTCTTATTTGGATGCCTTTTATGTTTTTTCTTGTCTAATTGCGCTAGCTAGAACTCCTAGTAAAATGCTGAATAACAGTGGTGAGAGTGGGCATCGTTCCCATTCTTGGAAGGAAGCTTTCACCCTTTCCCCACTGAGTACGATGTTAGCCGTGAGTTTTTCATATAAACCCTTTACCTTATTGAGGAATTTTCCTTCTAGTCCTATAATTCAAAGACTTTTTTATCAAAGGTATGCTGGATTATGTCAAATGCCTTCTGTGCACTGAGCAAGATGATCATGTGGTTTTTTCCTTCAACTTGTTAATATGGTATATTACACTAACTGATTTTCTTCGGTTCAACTACCGTAGCATACCAGGAATAAATCCCTCTGGAACATGGTGTATAATTCTTTTAAAATCCTGTTTGGGGAAGCAGCTGTGGCTCAAGCAATTGAGTTACCAATTACGATATGGAGGACCCGGGTTTGATCCCTGAGAACTCCTGGTAAAAAAAGCAAAAAGGAATCCCAGACCTGTGCAGTGAGGCGCATACCCCCTCGCAACTGAGTGACACACCAAAAAGACAATGATGCAACCAGGTAGAAAATAAATAAAAATTTAAAAATAAAATAAAAAATGCTATTTGATTCTAAGTATTTTGTTGATAGTTTTTGCATCTATGTTCATTAGAGAGATCGGTCTGTAATTTCCTTGTAGTATCTTTATCGGGTATTGGTATTAGGGTGATATTGGCTTCATAAAATATGTTGGGTAATGTTCCCTTCTTTTCAATTTTTTGGAAGAGTTTAAACAGGATTGGGGGAAGCAGTGGTTCAACTGATAGAGCATCTGCCTACCATGTAGGAGGTCCAGGGTTCAATACCTCTTGGCCTGTGTGGTGAGCTGGCCCACACACAGTGCTGCCACACACAAGGAGTGTGCCATGCAGGGGTGTCCCCTGTGTAGGGGAGCCCCACGAACAAGGAGTGTATTCCACAAGGAGAGCCACCCCGTGTGAAAAAAATGCAGCCCACCCAGGAGTGGCACCACACACAGAGAGAGTTGACGCAGCAAGATGATGAAGCAAAAAAGAGACATGGTTTCCCAGTGCTGCCTGACAAGCAGATGCAGAAGAACACAGCAAACGGACACAGACAGCAGACAACGGGCGGGGGGCGGGGGAGGGAGAGAGAGAAGAGGAGAGAAATAAATAAAATAAATCTTTTAAAAAAATAAAGAGGACTGGTGTTGACTCTTCTTTGAAATGCTTGGTAGAATTTACCTGTAAAACCATCTGGTCCTAGACTTTTCTTTGTTGGGAGATTTTTGATGACTGATTTGATCTTTTTAAATGTGATTGGTTTGTTGAGTTCTTTTATTTCTTGTAGAGTCAATGTAGATAGTTTGTGCATTTCTAGAGATTTGCCTATTTCATCCTTATCTTATTGATATACAGTTCCTCCTAATATCCTCCTATGATCCTTTTTATTCCTTTGGGGTCAGTCTTAAGGTATCTCCCTCATTTCTTATTTTATTTATTTGCATCTTCTCTCTTTTCTTCTTTGTCAATCTAAATAAGGGTTTGTCAATTTTATTGTTCTTCTCAAAGAACCAGCTTTTGATTTTATTGATTTTATCTATTGGTTTTTGTTCTCAATTTCATTTATTTCTGCTCTAATCTTTATCTTTCCTTGCTTTTGAATGGGTTTGCTGTTCTTTTTCTAGTTCCTCCAGGTAGTCAGCTAGGTCTTTGATTTTAGCTCTCTCTTCTTTTTAATACAGACTTATAGGACTATAAATTTCCCTCTCAGCACTGCCTTTGATGAATCCCATAAGTTTTGATAAGTTGTTCTTGTTTTCAATTGTCTTAAAATATTTTCTTTAGTCTCTTACAATTTCTTCTTTGACCCACTTATTGAATACGAATATGTTGTTTAGCCTCCACACATCTGTGAATTCTCCCCTTTCCTGTCAATTACTGATTCCCAGCTTTATTCCATTATGATCTTAGAAGGTGCTTTATATAATTTCAACCTTTTAATTTTATTGAGACCTGCTTTGTGACCCAACATGTGGTCTCTCCTGGAGGAAGAACCATGAGCACTTGAAAGAATGTATAATCTGCTGAGTTAGGATACAACATTCTGAATGTCTGTTAGGTCTAGCTCGTTTATCAGGTTCTGTTTATCTTCTGTCTAGTTGTTCTATCTAATGATGTGATTGGTATACTGAAGTCTTCAACTATTATTTTAAGATGTCTGTTTTTCCCATCAATTTCACCAGAGTTTGCCTTATGAATTTTGTGGCACCCTGGTTAGGTGCATAATACTTATGACTGTTACTTCTTCCTCGTGGATTGTCCCTTTTGTTAACATAAAATGGCCTTCTGCATCACATTAGTTTTTTGCAGTTAAAGTCTGTTTTGTCCAATATTTTTTTTATCCATTCTGTCATCCTATATCTTTTGATTGGGAAGTTTAATCCATTCATATTCAATGATATTACTATAATGTATTACTTACTTCTAGCATTTTATTGTTTGGCTTTCATATGTCATATCTTATTTTCATCTGTCTTCTTACCCTTTTGGTTAAATTTTCTGATAGCCTTCTCTTCTATATGCTCCTCCAGGCCTCTGTCTTTTTCTTTTGGGATCAAAGGCTCCCTTTAATGTTTCCTGCGAAGATGGATTCTTTTTAACAAATTCTCTTAGTGTCTGTTTATTTGTGAATATTTTAAACTCACTGTAGCAGTCTGGCATTATTTATGAATTCCAAAAAATAGATATTGGATTATATTTGTAAACTGGTCTGCCAATTAGGCCACATCAGTAGGACATTGAGTCCCCTCCCCCTGGGAAGTAAATACACAGAGAGAAGCGGATATATGAGGAAAGAGAGAAGGTTCCATTAGACATGGCAGAGGACCCAGGAAGAGAGGCAAGCCATTCACCTGATATTTTATAGGTGGCCTTGTGGAAAGAACAGAGCAGCTGAGCCTAGAGAGAAGTGAGCCCCAGGAAAGAGACAAGACTTATCCCAGCCTACAGCTAATATTGGAAGAAGCTGGGACCATGAGCCTTAAGAGGAAGAGGAAGCCTGACCCCTTGCAGGTACAGCAGTCGTCTTGCTCCAATACGTGGCAACAGACCTTGGTGAGGGAAGTAATTTATGCTTTATGGTCTGGTAACTGTAAGCTTCTACCACAAATAAATACCCTTCATAAAAGCTAACAGATTTCTTGTACTTTGCATCAGCACCCCTTTGGCTGACTAATACAGTCACCTTCACACTTGAAGGAAAATTTTGCCAGATAAAGAATTCTTAGCTAACAATTTTTCTCTTTCAGTATCCTAATTACATCATACCACTGTCTTCTTGCTTCCAATGAGAAATCCGTACTAAGTCTTACTGGCTGTCTCCTGTACGTGATGGTTTGTGTCTCCCTTGCTGCTCTAAGAATTTTCTCATCTTCGGCATTTGACATTCTGAGTAGTGTGTGTCTTGGAATGTCTATTCAGATTCATTCTGACTGGGATATGCTGCCTTTCTTGGACATGTAAATTTATTTATTACATGAGATTTGGAGAAATACTGGCCATTATTTTCTCAAATATTCTTTCTGCTCCTTTTCCCTTCTTTTCACCTTCTGAATCTCCCAAGACACATATGTTATGCTTCATGTTATCATTCAACTCCCTAAGCTCTGCTCAATTTTTTCCATTCTTTCCTCTCTCTGTTCTTCTCTCTCTTCAATTTTAGTTGTTCTGTTTTCTGCATCACTTAATCTTTCTTCTATGATTTAGTCTGTTGTTTTATGCCTCCAATGTGTGTGGTTTTTTATGTTTTTGTGCTTTTTGTTTTCTTTTAGGTACTGGAGCTGGTGCTTGAACCCAGGATCTCTTATGTGGAAAGCCAGCAGTTGACCACTGGGCCACATCAGCTCCCCTGAGTTGGCTTTTTCATTTCTTTTGAATGTTGTTTGGCTTTTTTTGTTGTTGCTGGTTGGTTGGTTGGTTGGTTTTAGAAGGCACAGGGAACCAAACCCAGGACCCCCCATGTGGGAATTAGGTGCTCAACCACTTGAGCCATATCTACTCCCCTCCAAAGTGTTTTTGATCTCAACTATTGTGTCTTTCATTACCATAAGCTCTATTATTTTTTCTACTCAGGTTTTCCAATTCTTTTTTTTTTTGTGCTCACCCTGTGTCCTCTTAATGTCTTTTATCTTTAGCCATATTGTCTTTCAATTCATTGTATGATTCAGGAGATTTGTATGAGCCTCACTAATTAGTTGTCTCAAATCCTATTATCTCATCTGTGTCTTTGATATATTCCTTTCCTTGGGCCATATATTACAGTTTATTAGTATGGCTTATAATTTTTTACTGATATCCAGGCATCTGATTATGATGGTGAGTTTATTCTGATACTCAACCTCTCTCCTGCATAGGGATTTAGTGGCAGGAGGCTGTATATTTTTGACATTCTTTGGTTCTTCATTCAAACTGTTCTGGCTCTATTTAGATGCTCAAATTTGGACTGTGGATCCAAAAATGGGTTTCAGATGCTCTACCAAGGTACTTGGAGAGGGAGGCTGTAAAGGCCTGGAAAAGCCTCTCATTTATTTTTAATCTCACATGCATTTCCTTGGTCTGCCAGCAGATGGCGCTCTTCAGGAACCCACTCAGTTCAAACCCTAGTCAGAATATGTTCACTTCAACACAGGCCACAACAATGACAGACGACCATGCCTCAAGGCTATTGAGAGCCACACAAATCAAACTTTCTCAAAGGCTGTTCTCCAACCTTCCAGCAGCTCCCTCCCTTTTCCTGGTTAGGAATTAATTCCACTCCCCTTTGCATCCTCAACAACCAGTCCTGGTCAACAGGGAGGGTGATTTCGAGAGTCCAATCCCTTTAGTACCCTGCAGAGTCCCAGAGAAAACAATGGAGTAGCCCTGCCTGGGCTGGAAGGGCCTGTGGGACACAGCAGACCAAATTTGTTGGTCAAAACTTGAATCAGATTTAGGATGTGTGTGTGTGTCTCTCTCCCCTTTCCTTAGCCACTAGCCATAGGCCAGAGAATTCAAGGCTGTCAGATCCAAGGGTGGGGAGATTGGCACTGCAGCTGTGGCATTTACTCACAGTGTATTCCCATCAATATTCTTTTCCTTTGTCCCCCTCTCTTCTGGGTGGTGTCCAGACTTCCCCTGGTGACCTAAACCCTAAAACATTCTTTTCAGGCCATTTCGGCTTGTCTACTACCTATTTTTTCAGGTAAGGCTTTTTTAGACAGGATAAAATTCTCTGAGAAGATGGCATTTGAGGAGATTGAGTTGAATGAAGTGAGGGCACAAACCCTGCAAATATCTGAGGGGAAAGCATTTCAAGATGAGGAAAAGCAAATGCAAAGGACCTTAAATGTGAGTGTCCAAGAAACCACAAAATCCTGGAAAGGGAGGATTCCTTGGTAAAGGAAGAACAAATGCAAAGACCCTGAAATGAGAACAAAATGGTACAGCTAGAGAAGGATGAAGAAAAGATTAGTTTACCAAAAAAAAAAAAAGAAAGAAACTGGGCAAACAGGAACCTGATTGTGCCTCATGGGTCTTGGTTTAGAGTTGGGATCTTTTATTTTGAATGCTATGAGAAACCATGTGAAATTCTTCTCATTCCAAACAAACTGCTCTCAGATGAACTTAAGTCTATGTTTTCCTATTCTACTCAGGGAATGGAAGGGGTAAGCAACTACACTGACTAATAATAGCATAATCCCCACAACAATCCTGTCTCTCTTATTCGCTTTTTGAAAATTTGTGTAAATACTATCAAACATCAGTTTTAGAATCTGTGTTATAAACAGATTTTGTGCATTCATCCAAGTGAAAAGCATGATTTTAATTTTCCAAAGCTCTAAAGCTTTATCTCTATAAAACTCAAGCAAGGTCTAAATAATATTTGTGAAACAAGCAGAATGACATAAATAAATATTAACTGTTATTAGTAACCAAGGATCACTGGGTGAAGTATTTCTACCACAAGACAAAATTATATTGATGAATAAAATTACTCAAAGCCTAGTACTAGTTCAATGACATCAAAACTACTTAATGTCTAAATCATTTTAGCACCAAACTCAGGCTATTTATATATTATTTATCTATTTTACTACTTTTACATTACAACTTACGTGTCTTCTTGTGCTTTGTTCAGTGGTTCACATTGATTGCAAGTCATGGAACCTTACAGTTCAAAGAAGATGAATATTTCACTTTATAACAAATGTATTTTTATTCTATGAAATACCAAGTATTAGTGATTAATGATGTTAGATGGACTTCAACAACCACTCTCTCTCCCAATAAAAGTTATAAACGTTATACAACAAACAGCATCTTCTTCACCATAGCCATTCTTTTCTATTATATCAGTCTTTTCCTTCATTTGCTTCCTAGGGCCTACAATGAAGTAATAGTCAGTATTAACAATACCTCACCCAGCAATTAATTCTTCCATCTTGCATCACTAAAATCCTAACTTCTGGACTATCTGAGAGTCATAAATTTTGGTTTAGGTGCTTGTTTGTTAAAAGTATATATCAAATATGATTAGTATATTTTCATGTTTGCCATAATATTTTTTAAAATACAAATTCTTTTCACTTTCTGGCTAGATTTACAGGCAGATGTGTGTGAGTCTTTTAAAACAAGACTGCCTACAGGACTATAAGATATATTGTTTATGCTGCTCACATTTCTTTTTGCTGTGAATGCAGTTTAAACATATTAATGAAAGACTGTATCATGCTCATATCCTGAGGCTTTAATCAAAGCCACAGTTTTAAAAATAAATAATCTGGAATCATCCTAAATGTCTTATACTAAACAATCTACCTTCTTAAAAGGATCATGGAGGCCATCTAATGTTAGTCCTTAGCTTCTATCCTCAAAAATCTGTGTTTGACATGCCCTGTCTTCCTTCCCCATTGGGTCCAAGAAAGACATACTTAATCTCCTTGTCAATGTTCATTCTTTCTCCTGTGTCTTGATGCTATCACTACTATGCCCCTCATATCTTCTTTTCAAGTATGTGTACTCCGCAGCTTTGCAGCAATTTGCTATCACATGTACCTAAAATCTCTCATGGTCCCATTGGTTCCTCTTTCCTCTTTATATAAACATACTTATTTCTCCTATGTTTAAAAATACATTTCCTCAAACTTATTGTTCAATCTCAATCCCTTCAGATTTGGCATCTGCATGTATCACTGGACTGAAACTGCCTTCACAGCTTCTTCTATCCTTATCTTCCTCAATTTTCTATAGGATATAATACTGCTGCCCACCAAAGCTATTACAGTAATCCCTCCTGGATTTGCCCTAAACCCTGGATTTATTCTTCTCTTTTGCTCGCTAGTGCCCATCCCCAAGGAAACTGTAAAGGATCATTTCGCTGTACTGGATTTTCAAACCCATAGTACTACCCAAATCTTTCTAAGTTACAGACCTAGATTAATAGCTTCTTTCTTAACACCTCTACCCAAATAATCCATCTATACTCAAAACGATCATATTTCAAACCAAATTCATTATTTTGCCTTAAATTAAAAAGAAAAACACTGAATAACTTATTTTTGCCAACAACACCCCATCCTTTCAGTCACTAAGCATCAATCGATTTTACTGCTTCTCTCCATTATCCTTACCCCTCCACATCCATGCAGATATCCTCCTCTCCCCCATTCTTTCTGTTCTCACCTCAGCCATTCAAGTGGACTTCTGAGATTCCCACCTGGATCAATAGCTTCTAAATTAATTCCTGCATCTATTATTTTCCCTTACCTCCCCAAATCAAAACTCTTCCTCAAATGTGTCATTTCTAATTCAAAAGTCTTTGATGGTATATGGGAATCCCCTATATTTTGATGTAAATTTTATGAAATCTAAAACTTCTTTAAAAATAAAGAAAAAAAAGTCTTTGAAAGTTCAACATCATTAGCGTTTATGAAAATGCAAGTTAAAACTACAATGAGATGGGAAACGGACTTTGGCCCAGTGGTTAGGGCATCCGTCTACCATATGGGAGGTCCGCGGTTCAAACCCCGGGCCTCCTTGACCCGTGTGGAGCTGGCCATGTGCAGTGCTGATGCGTGCAAGGAGTGCCCTGCCACGCAGGGGTGTCCCCCGCGTGGGGGAGCCCCACGCGCAAGGAGTGCGCCCCGTAAGGAGAGCCGCCCAGCGTGAAAAGAAAGAGCAGCCTGCCCAGGAATGGCGCCGCCCACACTTCCTGTGCCGCTGACGACAACAGAAGTGGACAAAGAAACAAGACGCAGCAAATAGACACCAAGAACAGACAACCAGGGGAGGGGGGGAAATTAAATAAATAAATAAATCTTTAAAAAAAAAAAAAAACTACAATGAGATATTACTACACACCTACGAGTATGGTGAAAATAAAAAATAGTGATATCAAAAGCTGGTGAGAACACAGAGAAAGTGGGATCATTCATATACTGTTCATGGGAATGTAAAATGATACAGCCATTCTGAAAATGTTTGGCAGTTTCATAAAAAACTAAACACACATTTACCATATGACCCAGCAAATGAAGTCCTGGGCATTTATCCCAGCAAAAGAAAAACCCATGTTAGATTGGAGAGAACTGATTACTTTTCCTGTGTGACTAGGGATAATTCACAACTGTTCTCTGACTTCTAAAAGATACATTTTAAACATCTAAAATGTTATTACTGTCTTACAGGGAGAAAAGGTTTTTTGTTGTTTTTCCTTTTTTGATTTCCTTTTCTTTCTTTCCCTCCTATGCCCAAGCTGGATATATTGTCTCATATACATGAGGCCATTAAAGAACATTCAAATAAACCACAATCTTCATTATGGTGTTCAGATGACTAGTACATAAAGACCCAGCAACATTTTCAAGTTGTGTTTTGTTTTTAATAAGAAATCCCTGCAAATCATGGGATGTGGGGTGTTAATTTACATACATTATCTGGATAATAGTAAATCAAAATTAGGTATTATGATTTTACTATTTATATTTTCACATATTTTAGTATAGTGCATGGTTTTTATTTATCACTAATACATAATGAGTATCTATTATGTGCTGTAAGTTATATGAAACACAAACAGCTTTCAGCACAAGTGAAGTTTATAATACTCACTTTAAAAAAAATACTGCTTATAATCACATTTACACATTACTACTAGTTCTACTACTAACTTCTTCCATAGAGATTATTATTCGATTTTAAACAAAGACAAATCTTTTCTCACTCCTTTCTCCAACCCTCAACCACCACTCACTCCTACTAATACAGCTTGCTGTCTATTATTCTACCCTCAAAAATCTATTTTCATTAATATATCAATTACAGTTGTCATTTGTAGTAGTAGTATACTATTAGGAGATAAATGAATGAAAAAAAATTATATGTGATATAAAAAACAAATGCTCATTACAAATTTTAAACAAGTGCTATACAAATGAAAGGCATTTTGTTTCCTTTGAAGAGTAGAAGAAAAACTATTTTCTATGGATTTTGGATTTTAAAGAAATATTTTTTATATTTTTTTATAATTTGATGCTATTAATTCTAAAGCTATCTATACACTACTTTAAAATTAACATGAAGGCTCCACCCTATAGCTATTAGGTAATATTTGTACATAATATATCTCATTTAACCATCTTCAGAAACTAGGAATTAAATTTCACAAAATTCTTAATATCCATCTCATCCATAAAATTAGTAAGTAAAATATTTTTCATATTTCCTACATTTTATTGTAAAGATTTAAAGCATATGATCAAATTATTTGCTTTATATGATATTTAAACCAATGAATCAGAATGATCCACCAAATTTTTAGCAAAGAACAGGATTAGTTCACTGCTGAGCACTCATTTCATAGCCAATTATACTATAACACAAATAAACTGACTGTGACATTGTGAATCCTTTTAAATGATGTAATATTAAATAACATTTATAAATAGGAAGGAATGACACACTAGGTATAAAATCTAACTAAAGCAGATGAATGGTATTTCAAAATATGCTAAAGAGAATTTTTCTTCTGGATCTGTAGTTCACTCAAGTGGCTAAAACTGGTATTAATGCAATGCTTATCAGACGATGCAGAAGCAACAAGGTTTCCCATCCATTAAACCTGCCTTTAACTTGCATTTGAACTGAATTAAATAGGATATTAAACTGTGCAATTTTTGGTGGCTGAATGCACTTTACCATTTCCTAACACTTCTGTGTAACTTAGTACCGGCACTCTAAATTTTAAATCTGTTATAACCCATGACCTTCAAAATTCTAATAAACTTTTAATATTTATTAGTTTTAAACTAGAGAAATTTAAAAATGACTTGCATTTTAAAACTGACACTCGTGGTGGTCGAGTAGGGGGTGAGGACACTGAACTTGAGCCTCCTGGGGGGGGGGGGGGCCAAACCTCATCAGTGAAAGGTAAAAGAACACTTAAAAAACACCGACCAGGAGATAGGAGAAGTGGCACCCACAAATCTCAGAAAGAAACAATTTTCTCCTTCATTGACCTGATTTTGCTTGTAAAACTTATGGCATAGGTTATAGATTACTTCATGTCTTAACTTCTCTAGAAAATCGTAAGTTTCTTTACAAGAGGAGCTTCGGCTTTCATGTGTTTATATACACCATAAAATCCAGTGCAGTGTTTTATGTACAGTAAATGTAGCCAATGCACAAAAGAATGAATGTGCAACTTTAGAAAATCCTTTAGCCTGTTCTCTCCTGTGTTACTGAGAGGCGTGGTCTTGGCTATTGCAGTGAAAACAGTGCTGGGAGTCAAAGATGAGAGAGATACCATCACCAATCTGGTAAATCCATACAATGAAATGTTCTTTGACCATAAAAAGGAACAACATACTGATTCCTACTACAACATGGATGAACCTTGAAAATATTATGCTAAGTGAAAGAAGCCAGTCACAAAAGACCACATATTGTATGAGTCCACTTATATGAAATGTCCACAACAGGTACCTATAGAGTAAGAAAGTAGAGTAGTATTTGCCTAGAGCAGGAGGGATGCACAACCCTGGAATATAATAAAAACAACTGAATTGTACACTTTAAATGGGTGAGCTGTACTGCATATAAATTATATTTCAAAAGAGCTATTATTACTAAAAAGAAGGGAAGGGAGAGAGGGAGGGAGGGAGGGAGGAAATAGCCACCAATCAAACTGTATTTATGTCTGTGAGGCAAACACATTAAATGCTCTCCAAAGTCTCTCCTGGCTCCCTCCTTCACTCTGCCAAGCCCCAAAGCACCCCTGCATTCCCCAGAGCCTGGTCCACTAAATGTGAAAATGGGATGCCAAGAACAGATGACTGCCTGACGTTCAAGGTTGGGAAGTAAGAAAACAAAATGGTTGAAGTAGGTCAAATACATGAGTTCCTCAAGAAGAGAAGTGTTATGGGCTGAATTGTGTCCCAAAAAAAGATACGTTGAGGTCCTAACACCTAAGACCCCAGAATATGACCTTATTTGGAAATAGGGTCATTACAGATGGAATTAGATAAATTAAGAGCTCATACTGGAGTAGAGTGGCCCCTACTCCAATATGACTGGTGTCCTTAAAGAGACAGTCCACAATAAGAAGGAGTAGGCAGAGATTAGGGTGTTATATCTGTAAACCAAGAAACACGAAAGATTCCTAGGAAAGTTAGGAGAGATAAGGAAAGATTCTCCCCTACAGGTTTCTGAGGGAATATGGTCCAGTCAACACCTTGATTTCAGGCTTCCAGAACAGTGAGACAATAAATTTCTGTTGTTTTAAAGCACCCAGTTTGTAGTATATTGTTACAGCAGCCCTAGCAAACTAAGACAAGAAGGGAATATGAGCAGAAGTTCTATGCCCGAATGAGTCAGTAATGTGATATAGAGAGGGAGGAGAAAAGGCAGAACACAGGTTAAAATCTGGGCTCTTCTAAACCTTTGCTTCCCTTTCTTGCCTATAAAATAGGGATAATAACAGTATGTATGCCTCATAAGGTTAGCATGAAGCTTCAATGTGCCAATACATGTAAAGCATTTAGCGCTGTGCTTAGCACCAAGTAAACAGTCAAAAAATTATAGTTGTAACTACTACTAGTAGTATTATTAATATAACAGCCTACCTTCAGAACTTCTTACGACATTATTTAGGAACAAATCCCCAACCTACACCATTATTTCCAAATATATTCAAATGAAAGACAGCATAGTAGCAGAAGTAGATAACAAACACTAATCTCACTTTCAAATGGATAAACTGAAGCTTTAAAAGATTAATCTATACTTAATATGCCTCCTTGCCTTATTAAAAAAAGATGGATAATACTTATAAACTCCTCGAGCATGTGAAATCTAAACAAAATGAACTTGAATGAGTAATTTCCAAGAAAGATGTAATAGAAAACACTATAAATCCTTATGTTACAATTTTTCTAGGTTAAGATGTGGCTTTAAATATTCAGAGAGAAAAAAAAATGGCAAAGCCACACTTTAAAGCAAGTCTCTGACAAAGTAATAAAATGGTTAAGCTTAGCAAAGAAACCGTATATAAAACATTCTTCAGGGAGGGGGTGTGAAAATACAACAGTAGAGGGAGATGTCAGGGAAATATTTACCCAAGTGGAATGACACTATTATAAAAGTCCAAGGGACAATTAAGTAGCCTGGTTTTGTTCTTTTCTTTGTTTTGCTTTTATTGTTTGTTTATTTGCTTGGTCATATTTCCTACTTCTATAAGGAATGTAAAGCAGAAAACAGAGAAAAGAGGAAATCTAACTTTTCAAGTGAAAAGCCACCAAAAAGAACATAATAAATTCTTTTAAAACATCCATGTCCCTCTATAACAAAGGTAGGTCACTAGAGTACAGGGTGTTGATAGTGGGGTGGTATATATGGGGGAAAGATGCATTGTCACAGGTATGTTTCCTGGATAGATTGAGGGCCATATAATAGCTAACAAAATATTAAATTTCTCTCCTGGGAAAGTCCTACTACTTTTTCAAATAAGATAGCAAAAAACACTGGACTATATAAGACTTGCCTAATAAAAGAAAACAGGCCACTAAGCCAAGCCCTCAATTTCAAAGCTTGCACATATGAACCTTATTTTTGTATAATGAAAGAAAGCCTAATTATAATTAACGTCTAAGAGAAACCTCCTGAAAACCTTCTTGTTACTCAAATGTGTCTTATTTCTAAGCCAAAATCTGCAAATAAATTCATTATCTTCCCCCAACATGGGTATAACTCCCAGGGAGGAGCCTCCCTGGCACTGAGGGATTATTACCAAGTGTTAATCAGTGATGCATTTGAAAAAAGAACTTAACAAAAAGGGAGAAATATTAAATAAAATAGAGATTTTATGGCTAAGAGATTTTAAAGTGAGTCAAGAGGTTATTCTTACGCAGTTCTTGGGCAGATTTCACAAAGTGCCACAGTAAACAAAGCTCAAACAAAAGTGTTCCCAAAGGCTCTAGGGATGTCTGGACACCAAAGGCAAGTCACATGGCCACATGAAATCAACATTCCCTCAGCAGCTCCTATCTGGGAATACATGAAATCTACTCCCCCACTATAACATGATTATATTCATTCATAATTCTCCTAATCATGAGTCTTCCACTCCTTTTATTTGAACTTACAATTTTCAATGTACCTGTTAAGTGTATTTCTGAGAGACTTAAGTCTTCAGATTGTTCATATGCCAGATGAGCCCTGAATCCCAGAAGAGTACTGAAGCCAACTCCTACTCTCCAATTCTTCAAGCTTAACCTGGACAACTAACAAAATGATCATGATGGACCACACCCATCCCAAAAACAAGCAGTATCTTCAAATGCAAAACAAAACAATTCCTTTCCTCTGCCCCATAATATCTACATCCTTTCTCAGCCTGAAGCAGCCAGAGGAGAAATCATCCCAAATCGCTCAAGAATGAGGAATGAACAAAAATAAGGGGGGAGTATAACCACAGACCAAAGCAGATTTATTATTATTGTAGTTATTATCTTGTGTTAACAGAGTAACTTGTAACATTGATATAAAAATTAAAATTAAAAAAAAAAATCCATGTCCAGTATTTCATTGTTTTGGGGTGTGGCTGGAACTTTTTTTTATTTCAAGTTATTCAAGTAAATTTAAAAAACAGCTGGGATTGAGAACCACTGAGTTAGTTGGAAAGAGTTGACAGTGTACAACATATCTAACATGGTGGAATAATGATAAACATCTGATGTATAACTACTTCTCAATTAAGATAATGCAAGTTTTCCCCTTGAAACTGTGGGCTACCTCCTCATTGCAAGACCAATACCTCTTCCAATTATTTCACTACCCTACAAAGTTAAACAGCTTCAACAAAGCACATGTAAAGCCAACTGAGAAGTTCTAGCTGCATCAAGTACCTCTGATGAAATTTTAAAAGACAAGGTTCACTGTTTAGCATAAGACCGAAAATAAGCAATTCTTCTTCAAAAGGAGAATTTAGGTTTACTGAAGCAGAAAACTAGAAGCCTTTAATACAAAGTTGTAATTAATGGGTATTATAAATCATAGCAATGCATCTCTGATTTCAGGTTTGTGGGATGTACTGCAAGCAACACAGTAATCCAACAAAAAGTGGTCTCCCACATATAATTGCCTTTCTTGGATAAAATCAATTTGATTCCAGAGAGTTGGGAAGGAATGCAGATAATTACACATACTTACAATACAATTGCTTCCTACTCTCCAGAGCAAACTTTTAAAAGTATGCTTTCATTTTAAGCAAAATAATTTTTCTTCAATTATGTATTATTTCTTTATATCCAATATAATAAAATATTAAGGTCAAACGTTCACATATGCCTATTATATATTTAATTTGTTATTCTGAGTCTTGAGCATTCCAAGACTTCACACTGATTATTCCTCTATTCCCTTGGAAGAATGATACAAGAGGTAAAATTTCCCCCCCACATAAAAAATACAAATAAAAAAGGCTTTGAAAGACCCCACACATAGAATGTAATAAGCATGGAGAATACCCTGCTAGGACCTACCAAATGACAACTGATCAGCAATTGCAACTCCACATCAGACCTTCACCTAGATCATAAGAGCCAGCTCTAAGCAGAACTTTGCTCTAACACACCAGAGCGCCTTTAGAGGACTCTGTCTCTCTCCTTGAAAGCCCACACCTATTGTTCAAAGTCTCTCTTTCTACCCCTCATCGAAAGTCATCTAAATTGTACGTGACTCCAGAATTAACACCAGATTAGTGTACATCCTGTTTAAAGTTTTAAAATACTACCCTTTCAACAAGGACAGCTCTCTCAAAATCCAGCATATCTCAAAATAAGTGCTCTAGAATAAATTCTACCAACAACTTTATAATAACTTGCATTCTAATTTTTTTTTACTTTTAAGTTTTCCTTTCTCTCACATCTTAAGTAAAATACACAAAATTCAACTTTTGATGTATGTAATAAAAAATTGTTATCACACAAAGAAATTATCTTACCCAACTGTACGCTTAAGTTTTTTCTTAGGAAAACAAGGTAATTTGATGACTCACCTAGTTCATTTTAACCTTGTGACTCTCTGCAAAAGTCACTTATCCATTCTTCTTCAAGAACTATAAGGTATTAAATAATGACCTACTCTAAACTGCTGTAATTTCACCTTCAACATAAACATAACAAGTAGCCGTGAGCAGTGACCACTACCTATTTTAGCAGAACAATGAACAGAAGGTCAAGCTCTTTTTCCATACCATCTTTCTAACTCTCATTTTTCTCATCTTCCCCTAAGTTTCTTGAACTGCTTTTTCTCATTACTTATTTTTCTGCTTTATTTGAATGCATTCTGCCTCATTCTTTTTTCATCATGCACTTTTCTGTAGCTTCTCTCTCTCCCCAACCTCTACCTTTTCTCCATGCTATCTTCTTCACTGCCTTCCCCGCCCCCCCCCCCCCCCACACACACACACTATTTTCTTTTTGCCCTGTTAATTCCCTCTCTTTTCCTCTCCTGCTCTTCCCTCTGACATGGCCAATCCTATCCACCATTTGTCTGGTACCTTGTCTTGGTCATCTCTCCAGGAGCATGAACCTCGGTTCAAATCTCCGAGTACCTTTCCCAAACCAGGTGCTCCCTGGAGAAAGAGGAAAGGCAAGATCTAAAATTATACAAGTTAGACTCAGTATGGGAAAAAAAAAAATTGGACTTGATGTCTAGCACATATATATAGCCGTGTTGTATTGAGCAACTCAACTATTGCTATAGTTAATTATATTTCCCTTTAATACTTTTTACAAAAATAGAGTAGGGAAGATTTGGATTCTGATCTCACAGGATTTTAAACAGGTGGCTTTACTTATCTTCATAATGAAAGCTCCCATTGGACTTATTCTGGTTTCCTCTTATTCAATCTTTCAAGTTCACATGAGGAGAAAGTAGCTAGTAAGTAGGAACAGCTGAAGTACTGGTGTAGTTTCTCATGAAAATCTAGAATGGAGGCACTGTTTGAACCATAAAAATGAAAGCACATGATAATAGATTGTAACTGAAGTTAGCTGTAACTGAAACCTGGTATGATTTTGAAATATAAAGTATATTAATCCTATCAAACTAGAATTAACATCTGCTAACAGTGAGATGTACATTTAATTATTTAATAAATACCTTTTTAATATAATTTCTCAATGGCATTTCAAGATTAAGATTTCTGAGGTTTCAGATTCCCAGAAGTCATTCTGAAATAGGCCTGTTACTATTTACTCCCTCTCCATTATTCTTCCAAAGCAGCACTGTTCCAGTTGCAATCTTCACTAGAAATTACGTATAGATTCAAAAAGAAATTGTCCCCCCATTTTACTTAAAGCAACTAGCACACTAAAAACCCAAGCCCACTAACTGGTGAACAAATCTAAGTAAAGACTCAACTACAAGGAGAAGCGGACTTGGATAAACGGATAGGGTGTCCGCCTACCACATGGGAGGTCCAAGGCTCAAACCCAGGACCTCCTGACCCGTGTGATGAGCTGGCCCATACGCAGTGCTGATGCTCACAAGGAGTGCCGTGCCACACAGGGGTGTCTCCCGCAGAGGTGAGCCCCATGCGCAAGGAGTGCTCCCCGTAAAGGAGAGCTACCCAGGGCGAATGAAAGTTCAGCCTGCCCAGGAGTGGGGGCCATGCATGTGGAGAGCTGCCGCAACAAAAAAGAGACACAGATTCCCTGTGCAGCTGACAAGAACAGAAGCAGACACAGAGGAACACATAGCAAATGGGCACAGAGAACAGACAACTGGGGGAAGGGGGAACGCGGGGGGAATAAATAAAAAAAATAAAATCTAAAAAAAAGGAAGAGTCAACTACAAGCACAAAAAAAGGCCACAAGGACAAGAGGCTGCAAGGACAAAAAAGTTATCTTTAGTTAGGAAATAAAAGTGTTTCAAATATTTGTAAAGTGTGATTGAAGAAATTAAGGGAAAATGGAAAACAGTTCTGACAAAATGGCACAAATGCTCAAATATAAATCTACCTACATTATTGTTTTAGGAAGCAAAATTTATTAAATACTATTTGTCCAAAAGGTTATGTTTCTTAAGGTCAACTTAAACAAAAACAGAAAGGGCTCCTTTAACATGTCAGGGTAACTCAACCTATTTTATTTTTAGCCTCTGGTATACTAGAAATTGACAGATAAAGTTCTAGATGGATAATTTTACAAAAGAACAAAATTTAGAGGAATGAGAGTGCAGAAAAGACTTATACTCAAATATAGACAGGGGAAATTTATAGTTCTGTGTGTTTGGGGTCTTTTAAAAGTATCAAGCAAATAAAAAAGTATGCTAAGTGAAAGAAACCAGACACAAAGTACTAACAATACTGTATGATTTCATTTATATAAAATGTAAATATAAATCAATTTATAAAGATGGAATTAGATTAGTAGTTATGTAGGGCTGGGGTATGATAGAGGGATTGAAAGGTGACTGCTAAGGGATGTGGAATTTTTCTTTTTGGAGTAATGAAATTGTTCTAAAATGTTTTGTGGTGATGAATGCACAACACTGTGATTACATTAAATGCTACTGATTGTACACTTTGGATAGACTGTACAATATGTGACTATATCTCAATAAAACTACTTTTAAAAATTATGGTAGTATGCTAATAACAGTACATCCTCGTTAATGAATGAATTCATTAATATCATTTTCAAAACAAAGATATATATATTAATAACACTGTCCTTAAAATATATAGCTCTAAGTATGAGAAAACTGAAGATCCCTTCTGTTAAACATGTTAAAATATGAAAGTGTATACCATTCAACATAAATTCAAATCTACTGCACAAGACACTGACTCATTGATTATTGTGAAATCAAGGATGAAAACTCATACTATTTTCACACCCTGCATACAAAACAGCTTGGTTCTCTAAAATCAATAAGTCAAATATTTGACTGATCTGTATGCTCTGATTAGAGAATTCACATCAGTTAAGGTCAGAGTGTTCTACCTGCTCTTTCAAGTTTTCCACATTAACAGTCAATATTAGAGGTTGAGTTTTCCTATGTTTAAATGTCACTATGTGTTCTCATTGTAGTGGTGACAAAACCATAAATGTGATTCAGTAGTGTTTTTATACTGAGGGTGGTAAAAATTTGCCTGCTGTGAAAATACCAATAGTTCACCTTGCATGACATTTTCCCATTTGAAAGTATCTGCTTTCACAGACTGAAAACTAATGTGCCAGAAGGCATTGTGCAGCATAAAGAGGGTTCCAGAGGGAAACTCAAACTCTGAATAGCCCTTCACTCAGATGAGAAGTGAGTTAAACAGGCTCTTCATAGAGAACCAATTATCAGCAATAAACATATGCCAAGATAATTGCAATAATGATGATAATGAAATCACTGCCTGACAAGAGCCAGTACATCTTAACATGGTGACTCCTCACAGATGACTCCTCATAACTCGTAACTATTTGATGGTTAGGAAGGAACTTTTTTTCATAGTTTATAAACTGTTGCAATTAGCCAGGACTCAAAGCCTCAGATGTTAAACGAAGTAAGTCAACTCTACAGTAATTAAAGAGTAAATGAATAAAGCATTTTAATGAAAATAACATAAACATTGGCCCAGACATATATTAATATAAAACCCCTCCAAAAAAGAAATCCTTCAACATACTATACCCCACACATAACTGTAATTCTATAAACTCATGCTATAGCTATAATCAGGTTTCTAAGTTGTAATACACTCCAACTGATCAATTTAAGCAGAAAAATAATTTGTTTTAAAAAAGCATATTTAGGGATAATCCAGAGAGACAGAAAACAATAGAAAACACAAATATACACTTAAAATAAATATGCCAGATACTGTCCTGAGAGTTTTAACTCATCTATTCCTCACAAAAAGTCTACTTAGTACATATTATTATCTTCCCCTTTTTAAAATTTGAGGAAACTGAGGCACAGAGCAATTAACTAACCTCCTCAAGCAAGGTTACAAGGCTGATAAATAGCAGAGCTGAAATTTAAGTTGAGGTATGAACCCAGTCAGTCTGGCTCCAGAGTTACGTTCTAGGCTGCACTCACAGACAAAGAGAATCATGCCTTAAGTGGTCCCATAAAGTACTGCGCTGTTTCTGGGCACAGACTCTGCAGTTTGCACCACCACCAACACCGCTAATTCTGGCTGCTGGGCACTGCCTCTAGAATGGCTGCCAGTGCTGTTTCTGAAAGCTTAGTTTAGCTATGACTGCTGTCTAATCCTCAGCAGAATGAATTTTCCCCAGTACCTTCTTTGTGCCACCAGCTTCTGATTCAGGGTCTGTAGTACACACAATATATGTGACAAGGAATGCTGGGAAAGCAAGTAACTGACATTTTTAGCTTATGTAGGAGGAGGAAGCCTATGCCCTCATAGGACAAAGAAAGAAATTCCACACAGAGGAATTTCCCAGGAAATTAGATGCCTGGTAGTCAAAATGAATGACAAGATATCTGCCACACTCTGATGGTAGTGGTGGATACAATAAAAAAGAATAAAGATTTAGGTGCAAAAGATAGGTTTTAAACTGGAAAATAAATACTACAGAAAGCTTTTATATTTTCTGTAAAACTTCCAGTTGCTGACAATGTGGACTCCAGAGCCCAAATGCCTGCATTACAATAGCAGGTCTGTGTCTCGGTAGCTTGGGTGAGTTACTACACTTCTCTGAGCCTCAATTTCCTTTTCTAAAAAATAGGAACAACAACATTATTGACTTTAAAACATACTGTTAGAATTATACAAAATAACAAATGAAATGCTTTGTGTAGTGGCTGGTAAAAAAAACTGATATGAAGATCATGCCTGGCATACTGAGAGGACACAATAAATATTAGTTGCTGTCATTGTGGTGGTTGTTATTATTATCATTATTTATTCAAAGTCAAGAGGCTCTGATATCTTTGGCTCATTCATTCATCCAACAAATATACACTGGGCTCCTGTGTTCTAGACACTGAAGGTGGCACTAGAAATACAAAAGAGTAAAAGCAGGCATGATCCAGTCTCCTGGCGCTTACAGTGTATTGGGAAAGGAATTGATTAACCAAATAATCACACAAATAAAGATGACATTACAATGTAACAAGTGTTACAAGAGGGTACAGTATACTGCGAATATGTATAACAAGGAAAAGCGAGTTAGGCAGGTCACTTCAAGAGATTCTTGAGGAAGACTTGGTAAACGAGTAGGAGTTAACTAACTGAAAGAGGAGAGGCAGCAAAGAGCTTTCCACTGAGAGAGGTAGAACAGCAAAGATCATTCCTGGAAAGGATATTACCCAGTAAAAGACTATGTCAGTATGAAGCATGCTACAGCCCAGGAGCTTAAAGAAGGCCAGTGTGACTAGAGAAGAAGAGGCAGGGAAGAGATTATGAAAGAAACTTCCAAACCATGTAAAGGATACTGATCCAATCTCAAGACCACTGAGTGCAGCAACAGCATCCATTTCTCTTCTTTGCACAAATTTCTCTTTTCCAACCAACTAACCCACCCTAGAATACCATCACAACCTGAAGATGGGGACTTATGTGTGAGGAAAACCCCTTATTTAGGTTTAAGATATTATTAACACCCAGTACTTTCATGTACTGCAGTGTAATAGTGTAAAAAGAACCTGAACAGTTTGAAATCTCTGAGAATGCTTTAAAAAACCATTTGATAGCACTTCTGCCCTCCACCTCTTAAAAAGAGGCTTGAATTAGAACCAAAGAAGGATAAATTAAAGTTAGAAAAAAATCAGAGACATCATCTTGCCTACTCTCCCTCATTCTGTAGTTGAGGAAATCATGTCGACAGTCAGTGATGAAACAAGGACTAGAACTCAGTCCTAGATTTCCAATCCAGGGCTCTTCCCACTACTCCTCTGCCACTCAAAAACTCTACCTCTTTAATCTGACGAAAAGCTAAAAATGTCTTAACAGCCTGAGAAAGCTGGCTCATTTCTTACCATAGAGCACAAGGCTACCTTGATATAAACAGTACTAACACGCAACATAATGAACCAGAAACTAAAGAGAAGCACGTGGCAGGGGATGTCGGACCACATTTGTTTAACAGCTGCCACCTTTTTTCCCCAAGAAGTTAAATCTTGATTAACTGGAAACATCCCTTTTTTTTTTTGGTTAAAGACTCCATCAGAGTTTTGTTAAAAATAATAATTAGAAGGAATAACTGCCACAGCATGCTAGCTGACCCTCTTAGAATACCTGCCACAATAGAATGAAGAAATGGCCAAGGTGGCAGCTCCAAGAAAGTGGTGATCTTTTAAGTGGCAAAAGAAATATGCCTACAACATTGAGCTATCTTCCTATTGCCACAGCCTATAGAGGCCAGAGACGCTGAGGTCACAGGCAGGTCACAGACAATGAAACTAGGAGTATAAACCCCAGCATATCCCTTGATCCAATCCTGTATCATAATCGGGCCAGACATAAGAAAGGATCATCTACAGTTTTGGTAACTGGTAACAAAGAGGGTAATCAGTTTCATTTTTCTAATGTCCATATATTTTTTTGACCTTTTGTGAAATACAATAAAAATTTCAGGATAAAATTTTAACATTAATTCAAAGCTTTCAGGACAATAGTTGGGTGAAACCAATATAAATTTTCAAGTGTATAGAAGTAAAAATGCTAGCAAACGAGTTATTCTGAAAGTCCACAAATTATTCTTTCTTGATTCCGTCAATTTTCATAAAGAGCTAAGGTGTCTACATTTATCTTTCGTACCATCTTGGGCTTTACCTAGGCTTTACCTCAGGTTTTTACCACACTCTTTATCTTTGTCAAAATGGTCACAAACAATCTATGTTTATCCAGCTTCCTGCATTTTTTTTTTTTACTTATCTGAGCAAGGGGAATTCTACGTGGAAGTTATCACCGTTACCACCCCCATCAAGACAATGACCATGCTGTGGGCACGCATGTGGCCAAAACCTGTCATCTCATTTAACCCTTTTGCCTATGACTATCCTTATGTTACGGAAAAACAACGGCAGCTTGGAGTGTTTAAATAATAAAGGAGAGAAGACGTGAAACCAGACAGTCTGGTTCCAGATCTCAAGCTTTTAAAACCACTAAACTGCCATCTTGAATTCCAACATTTCTCTTCGAGAAGCTGACTTACACTGGATTCCCTGTTGAATTATGCTACCCAACCTGCTGTGAGCTCTTTTATAATCTTCAGACCTTCAGAAACACTGCAAACGCACTTACACATCTGCCGCTTCTGTTGCCAGGACTTAGAGCAAGAATGACAGTACTGATTGCAGTATCCTTGACAGTCCTAAACTACAGGGTTTATCCATCTCAGTAAGATGAAACAGGTGAAGAAACAGGTGAGGGCAGATGTAAGAAGCAGCACAATATTCTTTGACAGCTAAACAAGACAATCAGTAACACTGCCCATCTTTCTACTACATCAGCAAAGCCATTTACTTACCAAGGTTTTTATATAATGTTTTCGTGGTAGCTATATGACTTTCTATTTTCAAATCTACATCACTGCATGAGGCCTTCTCTCTCCCCATCCCTCCTCCTCTCCACCCCACATTGCTGAACTAAACCTGGACTTTTCCTTCTCTTTCATGGATCATATCATCCTCAAATACAGACTTCAACTATGTAGAGATGAGATGAGAGACTTCTAGGTTCCTTGAGTCTAATCCCTCTGCAACACGGTATATTTTTCTTATCTGTGTCATTAATCAATAAAGGAGCTGATGTGAGAGTCTCTCAACATTATGAGCCATTCAGTTAAGCTAGAACATCGCTCAGGTAAAATTCAGAATAAGAAGTCGTCAGGCTTCATAAAATTGATCTTATTCCAATAACACTTGGTTAAGAAGTCCGTCTTCATTTTTCGTGGAGAAAATCCAAGAGTCAGGAAAACACAGCTTAGGAGCAGTCTTGTAAAATTAATATTACTTTTGCAGTAAATCAAAAACAAAGAGAGAATTCAAAGGTACACCTAGAAGTGAATCTTAAAGTTCAATTTAAAAAATAAAAATCAGACAGACAGCCATAAGCCAGGCCTGACAGAAGACTTAAATCATTAAACTCTTAAAAGATGCTCTTGAGAATGGCAGAGGTTTAAAATCCAGCAGATATTTAAAACTGCTAAAGACGATAGAACTTAACAAGCACTGTCAAAAATGTCTTCTTAATGGTTTTCAAAAACCATTTCTGTCTATGAAATTGTAGAAACCGTTCAATTCTAAGAGTAGAAGCTTATAGAGACTCTGGTATATTCCAGAATATCAGGAAAAGTTCTACAAAAATCCACTGAAATTTATCGCTAAGTACTCCAAAATATTTAACGTTTTTATTGGTTAACAATGCCTACGTCTAGAAAATTTTTCTAGACTCATTCTCCCTCTGATATCTAACAAGTTGTTCTACTTTTTCTTTAATTATAAGTTTCAGAAAATAGGACCCCAAAAAACTTTGGAGACAGAAAGAAAAAAAGCCATTCATAGTGTTTTATCTGTTACTGCTCCCACCATATGGTATCAAACATACCAGAAAAGTAGAGAGAATAAGGCTGCCCCAGTCTTCCATACTTTCTGAATGGGTAAGGGAGAGCTTCTGGGTCTCGGTGCCTCCACACCCTTTTTTACCTCAGAAAATCCCCTTGCACCTGTTTTAACTATAAGGCCTATAGATTTTTGAAAACTGCTGGTGTAGAAAATCAAAGAAAACAAGAGAAGTCATCAATTTTTTTTAAAAAGTCTTTGGATGAGACTAAAGCTGAGCACATCATACATTTTTTCAAATTAAGTCATGCTTTTTCA
Source organism: Dasypus novemcinctus (assembly GCF_030445035.2). Classification (NCBI taxonomy): domain Eukaryota; kingdom Metazoa; phylum Chordata; class Mammalia; order Cingulata; family Dasypodidae; genus Dasypus; species Dasypus novemcinctus. The sequence goes on along the minus strand of NC_080683.1, from coordinate 30,849,587 downwards.
TCCCTGTTCTCCCTCTCAGTGTTTTATTAAAACTGTCGTTTTTAACGGTGAACAAATGAAACCAATTTTAGATGTGACAAATTCTTTTTTTATTTTGGTTCATTTTGCCTAAATGAAAGAATTCACTGGGTGCTAATGAAAAGATATCTAAATCTCTTCTGAGATTTGAAGTATTAGCTACACATTGCTGTGTAATAAATTACTCTAAAACTTACTAGCTTAACAATAAACATATATTATTTCACACAGTTTTTCAGAGTCAGAAATCCAAAGACATCTTAGCTAGGTGGTCTGGCTCAGGATCTCTCATGAAGCTGACCATAAGCTGGTGGTGGTCAGGGCTGTAAGCATCTTGACTAGGACTGGTGGAGCTGGAGATCTGCATCCAAGATGGCTCATTCACGTTGGCTAGTGGTCTCGGCTCCTTCTGGCTACAGACAGGAGGCCTACATTTTTACCGCATGTCTACTTCTCCATTCGGCTGCTTGAGTGTCCCTACAGCATGGCAGCTGGTTTCCCTTAAAGTGAGCAATCCAAGATAAAGAGCAACAATGCCACAATGTCTATTATGATATAGTCCTGGAAGTTACATGCCAACACTTCTGCCACTTTCTTTTCATTGGAAGTGAGTTCATTAAATGAAGCCCACACTTCAGGAATGGGATTAGGTTCTACCTTTTGAAGGGAATAGTATTAAAATATGTCTATAGATTCTTTGCCCTTGGTCCATGGAGGAGGTAGATGGAAGAGGTGGGGATGGGGCTCTTTATTAACCAAACTGACTATTCAACACAGCAGCATCTCCAGAAGGGCTATGGGTTTGGTAAGCATGCTGTGGTGGGGCCAATTTAGTCAGTTCTTTCTATAAAAGCCTAGTTGACTTATCACTGTAGAGGAATCTATCATTTGTGAAAAAGAGGTCATTTATAAGAGCATCTTAGCTCTCTTGAGAAGGAAATTCTTAGATTTGGGCTAAAGAAGTCCACTTTAGAAGACCATTTTATCCAATCCCTAAACTCAAAATTGATCCTTTCTACAGGATTCTCAACAAGTAATCATATACTTGTATAACTCTCTCATGGGGAGTATTAATAGAAGTTGAAGGGAAGGGAAATGAACTCTACCTATATGGTGAATGCTGTATTAAGCACTTTATACATCATCCAATTTAATCCTTACAACCAAACTGTGAGCCAGGCATTATAATCGTCATTTAATAGATGAAGAAACCCAGATTCCAAACTAAATAACTTACCGAAAGCCACACAGCTAACAGAGCCAACACGGGAGCCTGAGTTGTCTTACTCCAAAGCTTATTGTTGTAAGACAGTTTTGCTAATAGCACACCTACCAAATTTCAGTGATTTATCACATTGAACATTTTCTTCTTGCTCATACTAAATGAAAGTTAAGGATAATAAAGGTCCGCTCCATGCTGCAGTTCTGTTCTACATGTCTGCTAATTCTGGGATTCAAGCTTAAGGAGCAGTGCCTATCTGGAATGTTATTCTCATGGCAGTAGGCAGAAATGCAAGCATTCAAGCCAAACCACACAGATCACCTTTAAAGCTTCTACTCAGTGTTAGCATATGTCATGTCCAGCCATGTTCCATTGGCCAAGGCATGCTAAATAGACAAGTCTTACTTTAGAGGGAGAAAGTACACTCTGTCTACTAGAAGTTACCAGAAGTCACATGGGTAAACATATAGATTTAATTCCTCTCCTAACATTTTTAAATGTCTCCTATGAATAAAGAGTGTGTTTTTCATGTAGGAAGAAAAGTAAAATAAACATCTGATAACTAGTTTACCAAATAATTACAGTTCTCTTCCAGGGCACATGGAAAGATTGTACTTTCCTATCCCGTTAATGTCATGTATGGTGATGTGATTTGCTTTGGCCAATGAAATATAAGCCAAAATGATGTGTTACCTCTGGGTGAAAGCTGAATGAGCCAATGTATGCTTGATCTCTTTTTTTTTTTCTGACAGCATTTCAAATGATGGCTGCTCCATCAGCCTGGATTCTAGAATAAGGCCAATACAGAGCAGAACCCTCAACCAACCCATGACGAACTAAGCGAGAAAAAATTATTTGGGTCACTTCTGTAACCTCAGCATAAATTAGCTTATTTTGACTGATATTTAAATTAATCAGATTCTTTCCCTCAGGAATGTGAACTAGGAATGAAACATTACAGGGAAATGAGCAATGGATGATAAATACTAATGTGAATTTGGAACACTCTATGACAAGGAAAAACTAAATTCTGAGTAAACAGAAGCTATGAGACAGAAAAAAATTAATAAAAGACAAAGTAAAAAATGAGGAAGGCATTATATAGTAAGAAAATAGTGGAGAACACACAAAAAAAGAAACAGGTATACCAGGAGATACCAGGTGGTTCATGAGTTTAAGGGTGAGAGTATCCAAACCCTAGAACTGCCTTCCTCACTATAGCTTTCTGGCCCTGTTCAAGCTGAATGAATTAGTACAATATTCTCTTTTTCTAAAATAGCGTAAGTAAGTGATCCATGAAAAAAAGAAGGACCAAAAACAAGACCTGTTATATGACCTAAGTCAATTATAAATATTTAGAAAAACTCTATGGTGAATCCAGTTACAGAGTGAAGATTAATTTCTTAATATAAACATTAAATATTGTCCTATATCAAAGTTTTTAGGGCAATATTTACATACCATGAAAATTATTACTATATACACATATAAACTAAGTTATCTCCTACTAAATATCATCTAGGTAAATTTCAGGAAAGGAAAAATAAGAAAAGATGCTCCCATAACCAAGAAACTAAAACAAAAAAGAATGAGAAACACCCCTTCCTAAATAGTTTTCTTGTTTGTAATGCTAGGTAGAGAAGCTGATTCTTTTATAAACATCTGCTGATCATGTACAACTTTCCAAGGTAAAGTCTTAGGCATATGAAAGCACCTACTACAATACTGGACCCAGAACTAAAATACTTGGTTGACAGATTTGATTGTTTAAATCATTAGGGAAAGGGTTCCCTTTATAAATCATTTACTACATGCATACAATGCAATCATTTACTATATTCATACTACCTCAGATCCCAGACAAACATAAATGGTGATGATTAGGATGGCTGACTAGTAGGCCAGATGCTATAAATATGGACCTAAGATCTAAATAGAAATTAATATATTAGTTACACGTATGATGGGGGAAACCTAATAGCACAAGAGCATAATGAACTTAATTTTTGCTTCAAATCATGCCAAGCCTTTTAAATCTAAATAGAAAGTTTTTACTGAAAAGCCATTTTGTGCCCAGTCCTATGCAATGATTCTTCAAAGGAAAAAAAATCAAAAAACATTTAAATAAAATTTTATAAATTATGGTGCAGTAATGAAGCACCGAAATCTTTAATAAATTCAAATGGTAAATTCGCCAAGTGGAAAGCAAACTACACAAAATTAATTCTCAATAGGTTACTGAAGTATCAGATACTGAAAAGAACCAATATCTACTAAGTTACAGTGGTCATTTCAATTACATTTTTACAAATCAATAAATTTAAAGTTGCTGGTTTTTTAAAGTTATAACCTGTTTACTTCACTATTAAAAAATTTTTGTTTTGTATTTAATTCAGCAAGGATCGTGGATGGATAGGAAATCAACAAAATTTATACTTAATTGATTTAAATAAGATTGTATAAATTTTCACTTTTAAGAGACAGGCACTCTAGAATGACAAACAATATGCCAGGTAAAAGTAAACAAAACAAAACTGAATTACCTGTGTCACTAATCTTGTTCCTTTGTGTAGTAAATATTCAGTTTGGCAGTGACACATTCTGAATTTTACTATTCAAGCACTAAATGAATCTGTCTCCACCATAACAGTTTCACCAGAGCAGTGATACATATCCTCATTTTAATTAACCTAATGGTCTATTCACCAATCATACTTGGAGGTCTATTTCATTACCCTAAATTAACATTTTCTTCCATTAAAGTTAGAGATAATAAAAAAGACATTGCCTTCATGTGTAGTTTACAACACATTTAATCTATAGCACTCCTTTGCTTAGTGATTACAAGAACTTAAATGCTCTTTGGAAAGCACTTAGAACTACTAGCAGGCCCATGATTTATTTACTCATATGCAGGAAAGGTCATTAATAAGGAGAATTAAATGCAATATTTCAAGAATTAAAATATTCATTAGCAAAATGAAAGCAATTCTGAGAAAGATGTTGATTGATCTCACTTTAAAAGGTATGATGGTTCTCCTCAAAGTAAATTGATTTGTATTTACATAAAATAATTGAATAATCCTAAGTGACACATTTTGTCATCTTATTCTCCTTGCAGTGAGATTTAGTTTTAAGTTTAGAGTCAGAAGAACAATAAAGTAATTTTAATTGTTTAAGAGGACTGTTTAAAGACTTTTCCTAGCCAATTTTGCCAATTCAATGAGAAATTATTTGAACATAATTCTTTAATACAAATTCAGCACCTAGGGCTAAACTGTTATCCCTTGGACAGAAATTATATATAACAGCCCATTATTTTTTACTTTCCAAATTAGTACCTGATGATCAAAATGAAAACATAAACCTGAAATTAACTTAAAGATGGTTTCAAAAAACTTTTCTCATAATCTAAAGTTAACAACATATCCTCAAAATTGTTATTTGTTAGACTAAAGTACATGCCTTTGAACACACCCTATTCATCAAACCATTTTGGGATTTGCTCTCAAAATTTATGCTGTTGCCTTAAAGAAACTATAAATTTTTAATGAACATTCTATTTTCATTACATGGCACTGTGAAACCCTTGAAAATTTAGATATTTTATAAAAATGAATATATTTAAAATTAATCTATTTTGATTAAGATTGCTTATCGTGAACACATCATAAGAAATGTTATAATTTTCTTGAAATTTTTACATATAATACATTGTCCTAATAAATAGTGTTAGACAAAGGTTTGCTCTTTAGAAATTGCTTGTTATATGTTTGTAATTTTTATATTCTTTCAAATTTTCTTCAGAAAAATGAATGATGATTTGGTTATTTCATTGTCCAGAAGTAAAGAAACAAACAGTCATCAACATTTCAAATATTGCCAAAGTTAACTTTGAAAGTCTGGAAATACGTTTTGCTCTTAATTAGGATACTACCATAAACAATTGGTTATACATTCCAAATATTTTTCTTCAAAAGCTAATGTATAAAACTATTTTGTCAAAGCATATATACATATCTTTGTGCTTTTAGTCATTTTAATGAGAAGGTAGGTTTTCTTAATTCCCTAACATTTCCTCAATTTGGAATAAATTCATTTGAAAGATAAATTCTATTTATAAAAAATGCTACTGGGAAGCAGATGTGGCTCAAGTAATTGGGCTCCTGTAATGTCCAGGGCCTCCAGGTGAAGGCAAGCTGGTCCACGCAGAGTGCTGGCCCACATAGGGACCTGGTGCAGCAAGATAACACAACAAAGAGAGACACAGAGGAGAGATAATAAAAAACTCAGCAGACCAGGGAGCTGAGGTGGTACAAGAGAACGATCACCTCTCTCCCACTCTGAAGGTCCCAGAATCAGTTCCCAGAGCCACCTAATGAGAATGCTAATAGACAAAAAAGAACACACAGCAAATGGACACAGAGAGCAGACAACGGAGGTGGGGTGGGTGGGATAAAAAATAAAAACAAAAATAAAAAGCTACTGATGAGGACATTTTAATTTTAATAATTCTCTAAAATACCATATTTTCAATACACAATTTCTCTCTGCCTCACTCCTAAGACCTTCTATTAGAATGTCTTACCCCACCTAGTCAACTTTTTTCCAAATGTGCTCCTAACAGAACTTTTGCTTCAGTCAAAACAATCTGATTGATACTTATCTCCTAGGATTTATTTCTTTCATCATACTCTCCCACTCAGCACCTCATATCCCTTCTCTCTCACAAAAGCCTCCCCCCCACCCCCATTTTCTATCAAACAACCCCAGTGTCCTGCCCATCCTCAGGACAGAGCTTAACATAGATCATTTCTATGCAACCTTTCCTATTAATGTGCCTCTAAGAATCTGGCACTCCTTTGAATTCCCAGAATCTTATTGCCAGATAAGGTATTACTCTGTTCTTCAGTTGTTTCATGTGTGTCAGGTCTGTCAGCTCCTTGAGAGTAACAGGAACAAAGCTTAGCATCCCACACTATATCCAGAACTGATATTCCATAAGTTTGTACTTAAACATCCAAATATAACTGGATATGTCAAGCTCCAAAGCTGAATAGGCCCAGCATTACAGCAAAGTCATTAAACCTACTCTCATACAACATAAACTTTTATTCTTTATATATTGACAGCCCTATACTTCCATCTTACACACACAGAATTCAGTGGAAAGACGATTTTAAGGCATTGCCTGGTGGCACTACCACTGCCTAGGCCAAAGCAGCACGAGAAATTCTCTGACCTGTGTCTCCCGGACCTATATGTGCAAAGCCTCATGGACATCCATGGACAAGGCTCTAGAGCCTGCTCCCTGGATAACAAAAGGGTAGATTTCTCCCTATACCTAAACCAACATCGCTGTCCACCCTGACTTCCCATCTCCCTTCCATAGCGGAGTAGTAGGCATGCTCTCACGTACAGGCCGAAGTATATTAATACATATTTCTGATGTTTCTCACCTACCTACCTACCTTGTAGCCTATTTCCAGAGAAGCAGCCCCCCATAACCCCTAATGAATAACTTTATTTTTTATTTCTATAGGAATGGACAACCTACCACCACTGTCATAACAAGTTCTATTATTAACCTCCCAGACATTCCATTTTCAAACATAGTTAAATGAAATTATTATATATGAAAGGGAAGTGTAAAATTCTCCTATTTCACCTTAGCCTCCACTGTGTCCTTTAGCTGGGTTTATTATAGAATTTTTATGACTTACAACTATTATAAGAAAGGAGGATGTATCCTAGACTGTAATATTAAGAATACTGGTGAAGAAATGGTATTAAGATCTACATAACTCTCCATTTTTAATCCAATTGTTTGATTTTGTGTGTATGTGGATTTCTTAAATTAAAATTTTATTGAAGTATATCATTCATACTTGAAAATACATAAACAATAAATGTATAGTAAAAGCTGTGAACTTACAAAACAAACATGCATATCATCATACAGGGCTCCCATACATTACCCCATCACCAAACCCTAACATTGCTGTGAAACTTCTGTTACAAACTAGGATAGCATCATTAGCATATTGCTACTAACTATAGTCCACATCTTATATTTGGTATATTTTTCCTCCAACCCACCCAATTATTAACACCCTGTATTAGTATTACACATGTATGATAGTTCGTGAGAAAACTTTTTCATATTTGTCCTCTTAACCACAGTCTATTTTTCACCACTGGATTCCCTGTGTTTATAGCGCCATGTTGTATACAATTCATTCAAAGTGTACACTCAGTGACTTTCATTTTAATCAGAGTTCAGCTGTTACATATTGTGAATTTTATTTGAAGGCAAATGAACTTTTCCTAAGGATTTATTTTTAAAATTTAATACAGCAATTGTAGGTTTACAGAACAATCCTGTAGTAAATATAGAGTTTCCATATTTCCTATACAAATACTAAAGTTTCCCTTTTAACATTTTCACCATCACACTGCTAACTATAGTTCATAGTTACATTAGGATTTTATCTTTGTGTTGTACAATACTACGAGTTTTGTGGTTTTTGGGGGTTTTTTTAGGAGATACTGGGAATTGAACCCTGGACCTCATACATGGGAAGCAGGCCCTCAACCACTTGAGCTACATTCATGCCTCAGTTTTTTTTTTCTGGTAACATACATACAACAAAAACTTCTGCATTTCAACCACTTTCAAGAACACAATTCAGTGGTATTAATTACATACAATGTTGTCCTGCCATCACCATCCATTACCAAAACTTTTCCATCCCAAACATAAACTCGATACCAACTATGCATTAATTCCCCATTCCTCACCACTACCCCTCGTACCTATTTTCTAATTTTTGACACTATGAATTTACATATTTTAATTATTTCATATAAGTGAGATTATACAATATTTATGCTTTTGTCTAGCTGATTTCACTCAACATGATACCGTTAAGGTTCATTCATGTTGTAGCATGTATAAGAAATTCACTTTTTTTATAGATGAATAATACTGCATTGTATGCATACACCATATTTTGTTTATCCATTCACCTGTTGATGAACACTTGGGGTGCTTCCAGCTTTTGGCAATTATGAAAAATGCTATTACAAATATAGTTGTACAGATATCTGTTTGAGTCCCTGAATAAAGCTAGTGAAGGGTATGTCAGATCATATGGTAATTCTATACTTAACTTTCTGAGGAACTACTAAACTGTTCTCCCCAGCGGCTACACCATTTTACAATGCCATCAACAATGAATGAAGGTTCCTATTTCTCTACATTCTCACCAACACTTGTTATTTTCCATTTTGTAATAAGCCATTCTAGTGAGTGTGGGATAGTATTTCATTGTGGTTTGATTTGCATTTTCCTGATAGCTAAAGAGGTTGACCATCTTTTTTACATGCTTCTTGGCTATTTGTATATGTTCATCAGAGAAATGTCTATTTTTAATTGGGCTGTTTATCTTTTTGTTAAGTTATGAGTTCTTCATATATTCTAGATATTATACCCTTATCAGATATATCGTTTCCAAATACTTTTCTCTCATTCTGTAGGCTGTGTTTTCGCTTTCTTCAGAATGTCCCTTGATGCATGAGTTTTTTATTTTGATGAAGTCCTATTTATTTTCTTTTATTTCTCATACTTTCAGTGTAAAAGTCTGTAAGAAACTATTGCCTAACACAAGGTTCTGAAAATGCTTCCCTATGTCCGCTTACGGGATTTTTTAAGTATTTTGCTTACATTTAGGTGTGACAGTTTGAACCTGGATGGGCCGCAGAAAATTATATTCTTAAAGCTGTCTCATTCCTGTGGGTGTAAACCTATTGTAGGTAGGACATTTTGATTAGGTTAACTTCAGTTGGGGCACAATCCAGTGTGGGTCCTAATCCTCTTACTGAAGTCCTTCTAAATGGGAGGAATATGAAGAATAAGAAGAAACCACCATCGAAGCAGGAAGCTGAAAGCAAAGAAGTCTGGAGAGGAAGAGAGAGACCAGCAGATGCTGACATGTGCCTTGCCATGTGACAGAGGAGTACAGGATCACTGGCAGTGATCTTCAGGGAGAAAGCATCACCTGATGATGCCTTAATTTGGACATTAGTCTTAGCCTCAAAACTGGAAGCTTGTAAGATGATATAACCCCATTGTAAAAGCCAAACCCACTTCTGTACTATTGCTTTCAAGAGTCTAGCAGACTAAAACATTAGGTCTTTGGTACCCTTTGAGTCAATTTTTGTATATGGTGTGAGGTGGCAGTCCCATCTTCATTCTTTTGCACATAATATAACCAGTTTTCCCAGCACCATTTGTTGAAAAAACTATTCTTTTCCCATTGAGTAGTGTTTTAGTTTGCTACAGGGCTGCTAAGGCAAAATACCAGAAATAGGTTGGCTTTTATCATGGGAATTTATTTAGAGTTCTGAGGCTGTGAAAATGTCTAAATCAAGGCATCATCAGGGATGGTGTCTCACCAAAGGTCAGCTGCTTATTCCTGGACTCCTGCCATATGGCAAGGCAAAATGGTAAGTCTGCCAGTCTCTGTCTCCGGGCTCACCTACTCCTTCAGTTTCAAGCTGCTGCACAGGCTGAGCCTCTTGGGCACCACATTGCTTTAGCTTCTCCATTCATTCCAGCCTCCAGCCTTTCTTTCAGCCTCTTGGGGTTTCTCTGTCTTTCTGCAGTAGGAGCCAATCCTGGAGTCCTCTCTCACATGGCTGGGTAAAATGGCAGCTGCTTTATTCCATGTGTCTGCTTTCAGTTTTCCACTTACCTAAGACTCAAGCAAGAGAGCCGAGTTTCCACCTGGGTAATGCCTCATTTATGTAGTCCAATCAAAGGCCCTAAATTGAACTAATCAAAAGTGAAAAGTGACCCAATCAAAAGGTCCCTTAACTGAATCTAACCAGAAGTACCACATAAAATAGGCTTACATGTACTGGAATGGGTTAGCTTAAGATCATAAATTTCTGGGGCCCACAAAAGACTCAAATCAGGACAAGTAGACTTGACACCCATGTGAAAAATCAATTAGTTATAGGTGTGAGGGTTATTTCTGAATTCTTAATGCAAATCTTTGTTCTTTATGTCTATCCTTGGGCCAGCAACATGCTGTTTTAATTACTCCAGCTTTGTAATAAATTTTAGGATTAGGAAGTATGAGTACTCTAACATCAGTCTTCTTTTTCAAGTGGTTTTGATTGTTCAGAGTCAGTTACCCTTCCATAGTAATTTTATGATTGGCTTTTCCATTTCTGCAAAGAAGGCTTTTGGAATTTTGATTGGGATTACATTGAATCAGTAAGTCACTTTGGATAGAACCGACACATTCATGATACTTAGTCTTCCAATGCATAAACACAGAATGCCCTTCCATATTTAGGTCTTCTTTGATTTCTTTTAGCAATATTTCATAGTTTTCCATGTATAACTTTTTTACACAGTTGGTTAGATCTATTCCTAGATATCTGACTTAGTTGCTCTTTTTTCTTTATTTCCCCTTCAGATTTTCATTACTAGCATATAGAAACATTAATGTTTCTGGGATGGTGCTCTTATATACTGCCATGTTGCTGAATTCACTTATTAGCTCAAGTAGCTTTGTTGTGGATTTTTCTGGATTTTCTCTATATAGTATCATGTCATCTGCTAATAGGGAAAAGTTTTACTTCTTCCTTTTCAACGTGGATGGCTTTTATTTTCTTGCCTAATTGCTCCAGCTGGCAATTCCAGTGCAATGTTGAATAATAGTGATGACAGTGGGCATCCTGTCTTGTTCCTGCTTTTAGGGGGAAAGTTTTCAGTGTTTCACCATTGAGTATGATGTTAGATGTGGGTATGTCACATATATTCTTTATCATGTTGAGGAAGTTTTCTTCTATTCCTAGTTTTCTAAGTGTTTTTATAAAGAAAGGGTGCTGGATTTTCTCAAATGCCTTCTCTGCCTCAATTGAGGTGATCATATGTTTTTTCTCCTGTATGTTAATGTGGTTAATTAAATTAATTGATTTTATTATGTTGAATCACTCATGCATAAGTGGGGTAAATCCCCACTTGATAATGGTTTTTAAATCTTTTAAGGTACTGTTAGATTTGATGTTCTTGTATTTTGTTGAGAATTTTACCATCTATATTCATAAGGAATATTGTTCTATAATATTATTTTCTTAAAATAAATATCTTTATTTGGATTTAACATGAGGGTAATGCTGACCTCATAGGTATGAGTAAGCACTGGGAATTCCCAGGCTATAAATGGAGAAGATTCTTAAAAAAATTTTAATTCTCAAAAAAAGTAGAGGGGCTCAGGGTAATCTATGTGGAATTTTAAAGAATTATAACCTGCCCTTTTCTTCCCATATTCCCTTCCTGTTTCCAATGTGAAAGAGTCAGCACAGTGGCTAAGGTAGCTAAGAACCTGGGACAGTAAGGAAGGGCTGAGGTCTGTGTTGAGGCCCCACAGTGGTGGGGAATGACTTGTAAGTGATAAGCAGGAGAGACAAGCAGTGTGATTGGGAGCTCTACATAGAGCAAATTATTTTTGATTGAGCAAGTAAGAAAATATATTGAGGATGATGTGTGCCACGTTTCTTACTGCTGGGAAAGGAATTTACAAAAAACTCAAAGATGCTGGATTGGAATTAGGTATCAGTATAAATTAGGCATCAGTATAAACCCACAGTTATAGTACGTAGATGGTAGATGGGTGAAAGATATAGAAACACTTATAAATGTATGTGTGTGTGTGTGTGTGTGTGTGTGTGTAAATACATAAAATTCCTAACTCTGTCCCCTAAGCATGTCTCAATTTATTCAGTTCATAAAAACAAATGGATACCCAGAATCTTCACCTGCATCCCTTTCAGCTTTAACAACCTATGATATATCAGAATGTTGGCAAACAAAAGGTACTCAACCTTTCTGCAATCTGCCTAAACCTACCAAAAATAGTACTTCAGAAAGACGTATACCATGACAGTTAGAAATCAGATACTCTACAGGAGAAAGCAGAATTAGCAAATACATCTACGAAACAACACAAAATATGAAATGCCACATTATAAATGTTCACTCCATAGATATTGTTAGTGCTCAGAGAAATTCTCACCTCAGTAAACAATTTTTCTTGATGTTAGAAAGACGTGACATGAACATTTTCGGCTTTAAAAAAGAGGATGGGGGGGGGTGCCTATCACTGACAAAAAACTACAACCCTAAGTTATTTCATTTCCACTTTTACCAGAGGAGAATGAAATTTTAAATGTTAAAACCAGAATGCATAACATGCAGAGAGGAACGAAGCAAAAGCAACTAGAATTCTGAAATACTAATTTTAACTTTTGCTTCTTATAACTTTGATAAAAACATCAATCAAAATGTTAACTTTTCTGCCAAAATTAAAGTACAAAACGTACTTGTAAAACAAACATACATCTATGAACTTTTCTACTGCTTTTTATACTTTGTCACTCTCATAAATAACAGAAACATTTAATATTAGATACCAGAATGCCCTGTTTAGAATGCAAGGTTGATGAAAGCAAAATGGGTCAGTTTTTACAATGGGAATTTATTAGCTTACAAGCTTAAAGTTCTGAGGCTGTGAAAATGTCCAAATCAAGAGATCATCAGGCAGGCAAACACTGGAAAAAGTAGGGAAAGAATAGATGCCTCTATAATTATAGTGGGAGATTTTAATACACCACTGTCAACTTTGGACAGAACACCTCAAAAGAGAATCAATAAAGAAACAAAAACTTTGAACAGTGTAATAGAAGAGCTGGACCTAACAGACATATACAGATCATTACACCCAAATACAGCAGAATACACATTCTTCTCAAGTGCACATGGACCATTCTCCAAGATAGACCATATGCTAAGCCACAAAGAAAGGCTTAATGAATTCAGAAAGACAGAAATCATACAAAATAATATCTCTGACCACAGTGGAGTGAAGATGGAAATCTGCAAGGGCCAGAGGCCCAGATTTCACACCAAAATATGGAAATAAAACAGCACATTCTTAGAAAGACAGAGGGTCAAAGAGGAAATCTCAAAAGAAATTAATAACTACCTTGAAACTAATGAAAATGATAACACAACATACCAAAACTTATGGGATGCAGCAAAAGCAGTACTGAGAGGGAAATTTATAGCCATAAACTCATACATCAAAACTGAAGAACTAACTGCACATTTGGAGGAATTAGTAAAAAAACAACAAAGCAACCCCACAGGAAGAAGAAATAAAGAAAGAACAAGGATAAGAGCAGAACTAAATGAAATAGAAAATAAGAAAGCACTTGAAAAGATAAGCAAAATCAAGAGCTGGTTCTTTGAGGAAATCAATAAAATTGACAAACCCTTAGCTAGACTAACAAAGAAAAAGAAAGAGAAAATGCAAATACACAAAATAAGAAATGAGAAAGGAGATATCACCACTGACCCTACAGAAATGAAGACTATCATAAGAGGATACTTTGAAAAACTATATTCCAACAAAAATGACAATTCAGAGGAAATGGACAAATTCCTAGAAACATATAAGCAGCCTATATTGATGAAAGAAGAAACTGACAATCTCAACAAACCAATCACAAGTAAAGAGATAGAATCAGTCATTAAAAACCTCCCAACTAAGAAGAGCCCTGGGCCAGACGGCTTCACAGGTGAATTCTACAAAACATTCCAGAAAGAACTAACACCAATCCTGCTGAAACTCTTCCAAAAAATCGAAATTACCTAACTCATTCTATGATGCCAACATTACCCTAGTACCAAAGCCAAACAAAAACACCACAAGAAAGGAAAATTACAAACCAATTTCTCTAATGAACCTAGACACAAAAATCCTCAACAAAATACTTGCTAACCATATTCAACAACACGTTAAATGAATTATACATCATGACCAAGTGGGATTCATTCCGGGTATGCAAGGATGGTTCAACATAAAAAAAATCAATCAATGCAATACACCATATAAACAGATTCACGGGAAAAAACCACATGATCTTATCTATAGATGCAGAAAAAGCATTTGACAAAGCACAGCACACTTTCTTGATAAAAACACTGCAAAAGATTGGAATACAATGAAATTTTCTGAACATGATAAAGCGTATATATGAAAAACCCACAGCCAACATCGTTTACAATGGTGAAATCCTAAAATCTTTCCCTCTAAGATCAGGAACAAGACAAGGATGCCCACTATCACCTCTTCTATTTAACATTGTCTTAGAAGTACTTGCTTGAGCACTGAGGCAAGAACCAGATATAAAAGGCATCCAAATTGGAAAGGAAGAAATCAAAATTTCACTATTTGCAGATGATATGATCCTATACATAGAAAACCCTGAGAAGTCTACAACAAAGCTTCTAGAACATAAAAATGAGTTCAATAAAGTCTCAGGTTACAAGATCAATGCACAAAAAATCAGTAGCATTTCTGTACACTAATAATGGGCAATCTGAGGAGGAAATCAGGAATCAAATACTACTCACAATAGCAAATTAAAAAATCAAATATCAAGGAATAAATTTAACTGGAGATGTAAAAGACTTATACACAGAAAACTACACAATACTGTTCAAGGAAATCAAAGAAGACCTAAACAAATGAAAGAATATTCCCTGTTCATGGATAGGAGACTAAATATCAATAAGAAGTCTATCCTACCAAAACTGATCTACAGATTCACAGCAATCCCAATAAAAATCAACATGGCATTCTTTAATGAACTAGAGAAACTAACTATGAAATTTTTTTGGAAAGGAAAGGGGCCCCAAATAGCCAAAGACATTATTGAAAAAGATAAAGAAAACTGGGGGAATCACACTACCTGACTTCAAAACATACTACAAACCTACAGTACTGAAAATGGCATGGTATTGGCACAAGGATAGACTCACTGAACAATGGAACCGAATTGAGAGTTCTGATAGATCCACACATGTTACAGCCATATAGTATTTGGCAAGGCCATCAAACCCTCTCAACTGGGAGAGAATGGCCTCGTCAACAAATGGTGCCTGGAGAACTGGATATCCATGAGTAAAAATATGAAAGAGGATTACCAACTCACACCTTATACAAAATCAATTCAAGATGGATCAAAGACCTAAATATAAGAGCCAAGACCATAAAGACCTTGGAAAGCAATGGAGGGAAGCATCTACAGGAACTTGTAATAGGAAATGGCTTCATGAACTTCACACCAAAAGCAAGAGCAGCAAAAGAACAAATAGACAAATGGGAATTTCTCAAAATTAAAGCCTGCTGCACCTCAAAGGAGTTTGTCAAGAAAGTGAAAAGAGAGCCTACACAATGGGAGAAAATATTTGGTAACCATATATCTGATAGGAGATTTATAACCTGCATATACGAAGAACTCCTATATCTCGAAAATAAAAAGACAAAACAACCCATTTTAAAAATGGGAAAAAGATTTAAACAGACACTTCTCCAAAGAAGAAATACAAATGGCTAAAAAGCACATGAAAAAATGCTCCAAATCTCTAGCTATTAGGAAAATGCAAATCAAAACTACAACGAGATACCATCTTACTCCTATAAGATTGGCAGCTATGAAAAAAACAGAAGAATACAAATGCTGGAGAGGATGTGGAGGAATGGGAACACTCATCCACTGCTGGTGGGAATGCAGAAGGATCCAGCCTTTCTGGAGGACAGTTTGGCAGTTTCTCAAAAAACTAGCTACAGATTTGCCATATGACCTAGCAATTCTACTGCTGGGTACATATCCAGTAGAAATGAAACAAGGACACGAACTGATATATGCACACCATGCTCACAGCAGCATTGTTCACTATTGCCAAAAGTTGGAATCAACCCAAATGCTCATCAAGAGATGAATGGATAAATAAAATGTAGTATATACATACAATGGAATAGCACTCAGCTATAAGAACAAATAAAGTACAAACACATGTGATAACATAGATGAATCTTGAGACCTTATGTTGAGTGAAGCAACCCAGGCACTGAAGGACAATTACTACATGACCTCTCTGATATGAAATAAGTAAATCAAGCACTCTCAGAGACCTAGATACTGGATGATAAACATAAAGGAAGTTCAGGGATAGAGGAAGATTGTGAGCTGACACCTACATGGGTGAAATCTATGATAAGTTGGAGGTAAGTATTTGTACAAGGAAGGGATAAAATGGGGGCATAGGGTTACCTTTGGGTGGGGCTTTGTGGCTTGAGGGGTGTTAGGGATGGGAGGATGGGTAATATTGCCCAAGAAATTGGGGGGAGGGTGGGGCAACATACGAACATAGGAGATTGTCAGATATTTGGTTGAGGGTATAATGCTGAGAAAACTTTTTCAAAAATATAATAAGGAAGGATACCTGTTTAAGATGCTTAAAGGGGATAATCTGACGCAGGACAGGCTTCTAGGGATTGTGTGAGTGCTCACTTTGTCGTAGTGGGTTATATCATTGGATAGAGACCCATATAATGAGAAGGAAGGTATACCCACATCCTGGGGAGGACTGATGCCCTCAAATAGAGGGAATTGTATCTCTCAAGAGAAATGGTGGCTCGCAATGTGTTAGGGCAGTTGAGCATATTAAGTCCTCAAAATTGTTGCAAGTATCTCTGAACATGGCCCTTCAAGCAATGAACACTGACTGTCATTTGGGCCCTCAGGAGAGGGGGAAGGAGGTAATGAATAGATGGAATCAATATAACTGTGTGGGCAATAGAAGTGTTCCACAAGATTATGCAAGGATGGATATAAGACATGTTAAATTACACCAAAAATGTATAGGGGTCTATAGGCTAAATTGTAAGTCATAATGTAAAACATAAGATAACTAAAAATTTAGAAAAATGTATAGTCTAAAAATTAAAACAATGTAAACCCAAATGTTATCTTGTTTGAAAGCTATTATCTCAATATCTGTACATCAGTTTCAGTAAATATAGTATGAATATGTAAAAAGATTATTGCTATGGAAGGGAAAAGGGTTTTATGTTGGATATGTGGGAGTACGGTATAATGTATATATGAATTACTGTGATCTAAAACTTTTCTGAAAATAAACTTAATAATTAGGAAAAAAGAAAAGAAAAAGAAAGGATGTAGACACTGAGGAAAAAATGGAAGAAGTTGCCTTGTCAATTTGCATACAGGGCAACACTTAATACAGTGATGGAATGCAAAACATCAAAAACAAAGCTTTTGCATTTTTTAATTTTTTGATACCCCAATTTATTTTTACCTTAATTTTTCTAAATTAATATGTATTCTATATCTAACCTTTAAACTCATCACTATATTCCATTTCACTATTAATGGAACTTGGCAATATATTGGGCTTAATTTTTTAAGAAGTTTTGGATCACAGAGAGGTTCAACAATGGCAGGGGAGGAATACTGGTGTGGGATGTTATTCACAGGGGACACATGGTTGGCAGGGAGTTATCCAGGGCATATATCCAGGGTACATAAAAATGTTTGGATATTTTCATAGTGGTTACAATTAAAAACAACAGAGGGACTGAGGAAGTGCTGAGTTCCTAGCCAGGGGAGCTCTATCACAGTCCCTAAAGGAACAGCAACAATCCCCCAAGTGCAACAGCAAAGACCAGAAAAGAAGAAAGGTCCAGCAATGAGCCCTTGATACTAATGACTATGCTTGTAAGCCTGTGCACCTGAAATAAGAACAAGGCCTACAGCTGCAGGGTGCTCAAGAGTTACCTCCTAAGAGCCTCCATGTTGCTCAAATGTGTCCAGTCTCAAAGCCAAACTCAGCATGTAAAAGTGTAGCCTTCCCCCCACCGTGGGACATGACTCCTGGGGATGAGGCTCCCCAGCGCCGAGGGATTACTACCAAGTAGCAGCTGATGATGTAACTAGAAAATGATCTTGAATAAAAGGGCCAACTCAGACCAGCAGAATATCTCAGTCTACATATAATACCAGAAGTTAAAAATGCTTTTTGACCTGAATAAAAGGGGGAAATGGAAAGGACAAACAAGTTTATATGGCTATGAGTCTCCAAAAAAGAGCCGGGAGGTTATCAGAGGGGTTGCCCTTATGCACACACACCTCAGCAGAGTCCCAGAGACAGATAAAGTAGATACAATCCTAAGCATTGGTTCTTCTGAGGGCTACAGAGACCCACAGGTTCTATGGTCATGGCAGATGGAGTTCAGTGCCGTGTCAGTTGGCCCTACTTTGGAGTTTGTGTTTCTGTTTGATGGAGCTGGACTCAGATGTGATGTTTGTACACAAGCCTCTCCTGTTACTTTTAATGGATCTGTAGTTGGCGCTGGGGTTTAGTGTATACCCAGGAGACCTGAATCTCTGGACTGACCATGTGATAGCCAGGCCCTGAGCCTCAACAGACTTGCAACTCCTACACTCTGGTTTATTGGACTTACCCCACGCAGCTAACATGGAGGTGAAGAAGGTCAACCACCACACCAGGGAGCCAAGACTGCCTGCAACTGAAAGTAGGAGATCTGCATCCAATATCCATGTGGAATCTAAGCTCCCTCTTGATATGGATGTCGAGTGGACACAACCATTCTAAGGTCCACAGGATGGAGGAATAGAGTATAGATTAGAGTGGACTTACTGATATTCTATTCATGAACTATTATGATTAGTAATCGAAGAAAATGTGGCATTGGTGTGGAGAAAGTGGTCATGGTGGCTGCTGGGGGTAGGGAGTAGGAGGAAAAGATGTGATGTGGGGGCGTTTTCGGGACTTGGAATTTTCCTGGGTGGTGCTGCGGGGACAGTTACTGGACATTGTATGTCCTCCCATGGCCCACTGGGTGAACTTTGGGAGAGTGTGGGCTATGGTGTGGACCACTGACCATGAGGTGCAGCAGTGCTCAGAGATGTATTCACCAAATACAGCGAATGTCTCATGATGATGGAGGAGGTTATTGTGATGAGGGGACGAGTGGGGTGAGGGAGTTGGAGGGTATATGGGGACCTCGTATTTTTTTAATGTAACATTAAAAAAATAAAGAGAAAAAATATATATCATCAGGCAATGTTTTCTCCCCAAAGACCAGGTGCCAGTGAACTTGGATACCATTGTCACAAGGCAGGGCACTTAACAGTTTCTGCTGGTCTCTCCCTTCTTTTTATTTCATTACTTTCACCTTTTTGCTTCCATGGCATTCTATCTCCCTCTCTAAATTACATTCTCTTATAAAGGACTACAGCAAGAGGATTAAGACCCACCCGTGGCCATACCTTAATTGAAATAACCTAATAAATAGGCCCTACTTAAAATAGGTTTACATTCACAGGAATGGATTAGCTTTAAGAACATGATTTTTCTGTAGTCCATACAACTTCAAACCATAACATATCCTAACTCTTAATTAACTCAATAATTCCTTTAGGAAATATATATTTAAGTTTGTTGCCTACTATATGTCTAGACAGGATTATGCCTAGCCACCACCCCTGACAATTTATCGACAAATATACATTGGTACGTTGTCTGGATGACCCAATGTTTTAAATTTATGAAATATTTATCCAAAATTCAGTTTAAATTAATTTTTAATAGCACCACCAATTAAAATGAATATACCAAGGGCAGAACCAAAATGATACTATTGGGGATCAAATAAGATGACATATGTGAAAGAGGCGTTGTGTTACACCAAGTTTGCCCCCCTGGAGAAAACAAAAACTTCCTGCTCATGATTCTCCAGCTCTTTGTGCACTTACTATGTGCTGCTTTTTAATAGCTTTATTTCTTATTTCCTATAGCATTTACACCCATTAATCACACATTGTTACTTTAAATACCCTTCTCTCTTGGAAAATCTTTCAAAAGTAATAATAATCAGTCCTTTCAGGTAGATCCTAAGCCCTTCAGAGTACAGACTGTGTACTACCTTTTTTTGTAGTTTAAATACCTTGTACACAGTTACCAACATAGTAGGCAACAATAAATATTAAATATGGATTACAGTGTTTTAAGTGCTAAACTTCACAATTATGGATGCAATAAAGAGGCCAAGTGCTGGATCAGAAGTAGGAAGCAGAGATTTCACTTCTTATTCTGTCCAAAATTACCAAAAGAGTCACTTAACTTTTCTAAGCCTCAGTTTCCTCATCTATATAATGAGTTGACCTCTGAGTCTAAGATTCTATATTACAGAGGAATACAAAGTTTATTTAGTATTATTACTGGAATTACATGGAGTTTTCCACATTTTTAACACAGCAAAAGTTTCTTACAACAGAACTGTTTCACAAATGTAACAAGGTATAAAACGACTCAATAAAATCAACTTCTGAAATGTTAACCAGGTCACAGTTCTAATTGGGAGTTCATTCTACTCAGCTGTAGGACAAGCATCAGCCCTTGAACAGGAACAATTCAACAACAGTTAAGCTTTTTCCACTGGATTTTCGGAAAACATAAACATAACAGACCAAGAGAAAAAGGAGCAAGCTATTTATTCTGTAAGATGAAATGTGTTTGGAATTTTACATTAAAAATGTCAAAGTAAAACTTTCATGCCTAACATTCCTCCTTTTTCCTAATTATTTTCTCTTCCTTTTGTTTTCTTGTTTGAAAATGCAGGCACCATGTCCATTTTAACTTTTTTTTTTTTTTTCTTTTCTTTCTTGGATCAGAAAAGTATTCAAAACCTGAAAATAAGGAAAACAGTTGGGTTCATCTTTTTAATATCATGTGGAGGTAAAGGACACTCCAGGCAAATGTAGCTAGCATAATTCACTGTTTATTCTTGATTAAGGGTCCCAGACTTGTTGAAGTCACTTGTTAATTTACAGCCTTTTGCCCAGTAGAAATGCAAATAATTGATGTCTGGTAAAACAGATAACAACCACAAAGATTGACAGCTCTGCTGGGTATTAATCAATTTCCTATCTAGCCCAGCAATTATTTCTTTATTAAATTGTTAAATATATGTATCTATATATCTGTATAGACAATATACTTTCTCAAATGCTCTTTGAACTAGTCACAACATCTTACTGGTGTCTTCATTACTTCATGAATTAAATAAAATCTTTGATACATGTTCATTTTATCTTTTTGAAAATTATTCTTTAACACTTATAAAAACAGAAACCATGTCTGTACAGAATTGTGGTGGGTCTAATTATCAACCACTACTCATTATGAACTGTTTAGCTCACATAAAAAGATTTTGATGAAAATCAAAACTATTTACATACTATCATGCCATTGCCTCCCTTATAAGGATCATTATTTTCAGAAGAAAAAGGAAAAAAGAAATTAATGTACTGGTTTATTTTCTCCCACTGAGTTTATTACAATATCCCTGGTAAGATCAGAAAAAGATGAAAGGAAAAGGTGCTGGCCAGTAAGTCTAGCAAAATGAGCAAGGCATAGACAAGAGCTTGGCTCTGGCAGCTGGCAGGTCATTTCCTTCTTGATTGGGCTTCTCTTTAAATCACACTTAAGAGGGTCAGAGTACATAAAAATGTAAAAAGCCATAAAATACATGGGTTGATGAGCACTGGGACTTGCATCACTAAAATCAGCATAATATCACTGACTCTTATTAAATAACAAGAAATGTATTTAACTTCTGCAAACAATAAATAGTAACCAATAATTCCAATAACCTTCAGGGATGCCAAATCTCACATGCTGACAGGTCTTAATGCTGGGTAAAGGGGACACTCCAATGCTGTTTATGCCAAAGCATCAGATTTCTGTCCTACTTATTTTGCACAAGATCATTATTTGAATTTTGCCGTCAAATGGCAAGTAAAGGTCTTACTTTAAGATTTTTCTGTAGGAATGCACATCAAACCACCATGAGAAAAGAACTTCTGTGATGATGGTGGGCTAGAAAGATGCGGGACTCTGTCTTCTCCCAGAAAAATAGCTACAGGACAGGCACAAATGGCCTGGAGAAACTGTTCTAGGGTTTAGAATACCAGGGAGACTGGACACCACCCAGAAGAAAGATGGGTACAGGGAAAAAATCTCAATGTGAACACCATGAGCAGGGATCACAGATATACCTCAAGTGGTTGAGCGCCTGCTTCACTTGTACAAGGTCCCGGGATATAATTCAGTATCTCCTAAAAACAAAAAGAAACAAGGAAAAAAAAAAAAGACCAACTTGGGAGCCAGTGTAGTTCAGTGGTTGAGTGCTGGCTTCCTACATATGAGATCCCGGTTCAATTTCCAGATCCATTACCTTAAAAAAAAAACACACAAACAAACAAACAGAAAAAAAAAACGAGAGAAAAGCTGCAGCTGCAGGTGCCAGCTCCTTTCTCCCACTCCATAAGCAGGCAATTTTCAATTCTCCAGTCTCAGGCCAGCAGCTATAGACAGACAGGACCTCATGGATCCACCACCCCAGGAAACAGAAGAGAGGGAAGCAGCCTAAGGCTGATTCAGCTTTTGGCTGACAAATTTGGTCTGCTGTATCCCATGGGCAATTCCAGGCCAGATGGGGCCATGCCATTGTTTGCCTTGGGACTAAAGATTGCTCTCAATCACTCTCCTTACTGACCAGGACTGGTTTTTGAGACCAAGGGGGTTATTTCCCACCTGCAAAAAGGGAGGGGACTACCAGCAAAGTTTGGAGAAGAGCCTCTGAGAAACTTTGATGAGAGGCTCTGAGGAGCCTTCAGACAGGATCCTCTGCCACATTGCTGCTGTTCGTGTTGCAGCAAACACACTCCAAACAGACTTTGAACTGAGAGGGCTGTCAAAGAGCACCATATGCTGGCAGACCAAGAAGTGCACATGACGAAATTAAAAGAAAATAACAGAGTTCTCCCCAACATTCTTGGAAGAGGATCTACAAGCTATTACTAGGTCTATGGCCCAAACCTGAGCAACTAACAGGGACAATCCTACAAAACTAGAACAAGCTGAACCAAGAATCAAAGAACAGCAGTAACACTCAGACTCCCACAACTAAATCCCTATAAAAGAGAAAGAAATTGAGCATCAGAGTGAATGCACCATCATAATCAGATGCTAGGCATGAACAAAAAATTACAAGCTGTCCTAAGAAAAAGGAAGAAATGGCACAAATGAATATATCAAAGCCTCAGATGAGACAAAGATTTGAGACAACTCATCAATGAGGTTCATACAAATTTCCAAAATCAAATTAATGAGTTGAAAGGCAATATGGCTAAAAAGAGAAAGGACATCAAAAAGACATTGAAAGTAAAACAATTTCAACAGAGCTCTTGAGAATGAAAGACACAAAAGGTGAGATAAAAAGCATATTAGGGGAATAGCCATAGATCTGTGGTTGAACACCCGCCTCCCACATACGAAGTCTCAGGTTCGGTCCCCTGTACCTGCTTAAAAAAAAAAATTGAGACATACAAGAGCAGATACAAAATTATAGTGTCTATATATCACTATATATCATAATAAGAGAATTATACATAATGACCAAGTGGGATTGAATCCTGGTATGCAAGGGTGGTTGGTCCAACACAAGAAAATCAAATACAAAAGACAGCATTAACAAATTGAAGGGAAAAAAGGACATGAACAACTACTCAATGCAGAAAAGGCATTTGACAAAATCCAGCATCCTTGATAAAAACACTTCAAAAGAAAGGAATAGAAGGAAAATTCCTTAATATGATTAAGGGCATATATGAAAAACCCACAGCCAGCATCACATTCAATAGGGAAAGGCTGAAAGCTTTCCCTCTAATATCTGCAACAAGGCAAGGATGCCCACTGTTACCACTATTATAAAATATTGTGAACTTCTAGCTAGAGCAATTCGGCAAGAAAAAGAAATAAAAGGTATCCAAATTGGATAAGAGGAGGTAAAATCCTCACTATTCGTATATGACATGATCCTATATTTTGAAAATCCTGAAACATCTACAACAAAGCTACTTGGGCTAATGAATGAGTTCAGTCAAATGGCAGAATTCAAGATCAACATGAAAATAGCAGTAAAATTTCTATACACTAGTAATCAGCAAGCTGAGGAAGAAATCAAGAAAAAAATTCCATTACAATAGTAACAAAAAGACTCAAATATCTAGGAATTAAATTAGCCAGGAATGTAAATAATCTGTATTCAGAAAACTACAAAATACTACTAAAAGAAATCAAAGAAAACCTAACAAATGGAAGGACATTCCGTGTTTGTGGATTTTAAGACTAAACATCATGATATGCAGATTGATTTATAGATCTATGCAGTAATAATCAAAATTCCAACTGCCTACTTTACAGAAACAGAAAAGTCAATTACCAGGTTTACTGAGAAAGGAAAGGTAGTTGAATAGCCAAATACATCCTAAAAAAGAAGAGCAAAGTATGGAGGAATTATGCTTCCTGACCTTGAGGAATACTGTAAAACTACAGTGATCAAAGAAGCATGATATTAGCATAAAGACAGACACATTTATCAGTGGAATCAAATCAAGATTTCAGAAATAGACCTGCACCTCTATGGCCACATTACTGGGAAAAATCAGTCTCTTCAACAAATGACACTGGGAGAATTGGATAAACATAAACAAAAAAATGAAAGAGGACCCCTATCTTACTCTATATACAAGAATCAACTCAAAATGGAGCAAAGACCTAAACATAAAAGCAAGGACAATTAAAAACTACTAGAAGAAAATGTAGGCAACCATCTTCAAGATCTTGTGGTAGGTGGTGGTTTCTTGAACCATATACCCAAAGCACGAGAAAGCAAAGAAAAAATAGATAAATGAGACCTCTTCAAAATTAAACACTTTTGCACCTCAAACAACTTTGTCAGAAGTGAGAAAACGCAACTGTCTCAATGGAAGAAAATATTTGGAAATCAGGTGTCTGATAAGGGTTCATTTTTCATGATATATGAGATGCTACAACTCAACAACAACAAAAAAAAGACAAACTACCCAATTAAAAAATGGGCAAAAGACTTAAATGGACATTTGTCCAAAGAAGAAATACAAATGGTGGAAAACTGCAAGAAAAAATGTTCAACATCACTAGCGATTAGGGAAATGCAAATCAAAACTATAATGATCACTGTAACATTTGTAATCTAAAACTTCTTTAGAAATAAATTTAAAAATATATAATAAGATATCATTTCACAACTATTAGAATGGCCACTATTAAAAAGACAGAAAACTACAAGTGTTGGAGAGGATATGGAGAGATAGAAACAAGCGCTTATTCAATGTTGGTGGGAATGTATAATGGTACAGCCACTGTGGAGGATTGTTTGGCAGTTCCTGAAGAGGTTGAATATAGATTTGTCATGCACCTGGCAATACTAGTACTAGGTCTATACACAGAAGCACTGAGAGCAGAGACATGAATGAACGAGCCAACGGATCAGCCAACTACAAGTTTTAGTTAGATATTAGTTCAAATGTACATCTAAATTCAGGATCCATTTTTCCTTCACTTCCATTCCAGGCAATTCAGCTCCCAACCATTACTGTTACTGCCCTAATTTATTTTTTACTTTATTTTAGTTTTTCTAAATTAGTATATATTCTCTTTCTAATCTTTAAACCTATCACTACTATTTCATTTTCCTACTAATTGAATTTGGCAACATATTAGGCTTCATTTGTTTCCCTTTATAATAATATCCTTTATTCAATAAAAAATTTTTTAAATACTAGAAAAA
Organism: Dasypus novemcinctus; assembly: GCF_030445035.2. Classification (NCBI taxonomy): domain Eukaryota; kingdom Metazoa; phylum Chordata; class Mammalia; order Cingulata; family Dasypodidae; genus Dasypus; species Dasypus novemcinctus. The sequence goes on along the minus strand of NC_080683.1, from coordinate 30,823,703 downwards.
AAAGATTTTTCTGTAGGAATTTTTATAGGGAAAAAAGTTTAAACAGTGAGCTTCAAATAGAATGAATAAAGAAGACTACTGGGAAGCAATTTAATATGGTCAACAAATACAGTTATTATAAAACCTTATTAGTTGACAATTATTGTCAGTCAAAAGTCAAAAGTATTCCCTAAATGACAAGAGATTTCTGCCTTAGTCAGAGTACTGGATATCCTGAATCCAAAGAAAACTCTAGTGCCAAGGGCACAGAGGACTTTATGCATAGGTTCCAAAGAAAATCAGCTGTCAACAAACTCCAATCACTTTTTCAAAGGACAGAAGTAAAGAGGAATATGATCCCAAACCAAGTACAATAATCTCTAATTTCTTTTCTTACATTTCTTTCTTGCTATCAATAACTAATCAAGACTGTTTACAGGATTCTTGGTTGAAAGGTATTGATTTAGCAGGTTCTCCTAAAGATAAATTATAACCTGAGCTAGAAAAAGTAGTGGAACAATATTTACCACAATGTAAACTGCGGTTATCTCTAGGTGATGGGATTCTAAGTGATTTTAATTTTTTTACTGATGTTTTTCTTTATTTTCTGAAATTTCTATAGAGAACTTAAATTACTCTAGTAATCAGAAACAAAACAACAATATACATATATATACACACACACAAAATTCAAGTCATTCAAGTTAAAATAACTTAGGGAATAAACCTAAACTTTGCATTAATAATCTAGTCATCAGCTTTAAAAAAAATAAAAATAAAACAAGATTCAAATTCCAGAGGTCAACTACAATGTTTAATGCTTATATTTTATATAATTTTAAATATAGCACATAAAGTGACAGAATTTATATAAGTTTTCACCAGGATAAAAAGTGTAACTACTTTCAAAGTTCATGGCAGTCTAACCCTCTCAACATAGGACAAAGCTAGTAAAATAATTTGGTCTACTGCCAAGATAGAGAGAACTCTCTGAGAATGAGAGCGGTTTCCTTAGTTTAAGACTCGAAATCCAGTTACAGCTGCTGAAGTACCCTAAAAGACCAATAGTGACTAAGTCATTTCTATTCTAAGATGCTATATTTCCTTAAGAAGCTCAAAAGCAAGATGAAGAGTTCATAACTTGGGGAGAGAGCCGGGTGCCACCCTCCACTGAAGAGAGTATAGTTTTTCCATCCACATAAATGAACACTGCCTAAAACACTCTCTAAAACTCTCCAAGTTTCAGAAATTAATCATTTTAAACTAAATTCCTGAATGAACATTCAAAAGTATTCAATTTTCCTTACTGCTTGAGGTAAAACAATTTCTATATACCAATACCCAGATTTAGGATGATTTCTGAAATGTCTTAATTTTAAAATATGTTCACATGTATCGACTTCAAAGACAGCTGCAATTGCAGGCTAGACTTGGTAGGTAATTTCAGAAGACACCATCTCTTTATTGGAGTTGTAAAGGCAGTAAAGTACTCCTATGCAGTTTTTAGCAACAATTTTCCTTATTTTCATTTCCCTGTATTAATCAGCCAAAGGGATGCTGATGCAAAGTACCAGAACACTACTGGCTTTTATAAAGGGTAATTTATCTGGAGTAGAAGCTTACAGTTACAAGGACCTCAAGAGTCCAACTCGAGGCTGTTTTCCCACCAAAGTCTGTTTCCATGGGTTGAAGCAAGATGGCAGGTGATCTCTGCCTGGTCTCTCCTTCCTTCTTCCTCTTAAGGCTCCATGGTCCCAGCTTTTTCCCACCTCAGCTGCAGCTGGCATAGGGCTTGTTTCCTTCTTGGATTTCTCAGTGCTACAAACTATCAGGTGAATGGCTCATCTCTCTTCCTGTGGCCACAGAATCAAATTTCTCTCCTCTGCCGTTTTTATGGAGCTCTCTCTCTCTCTATCTTTTTCTGTGCGTCTTCTTTAGTGTCCATTTATATCAGCCCACCAAGGGGCAGGGACTCAACCTTGACTCATGCCCTACTGACGTGGTTGAATCAAAGGCCCTAAATTGATTTAATTAAGTAAACTTAAAAACTTTGAATTTAATACAATCAAAGCGTATCATGTCCAGAGGTGTGTTTACACCCAGAGACCAGCATAAAAACATCATCTTTCTCTTTTGTGGGATTCATAAATAATCTCAAACTGCCACAGTCCTTAAGGTTTAGGAGTATTTAAACCAGACCCTAAGAATATATGCCTTCCTTGAAGCACTTTTGTCTGAAGGCACCAGAGTTGGTAGCTCTGAACAATTTTAGAAGGAAAACTTTGTACATGATACACTACTAAAAAGAGAATCTTGCATCCTTTGTTGGGGGCTTGTAAAAAAATTTTTAAAGCAAACCATGTATCTGAAGAAAATATCTAATGGGTTTTTCATTGATTTTAAACAGAAGACTACATTTAAATATTTCAAAGTTCAAAATAGATAATTTTTTAACCAACTTTTAAAATGCTGTATAGGGAAAAATAACTTTCCCTTTTAATAATCAAAACAATATAAATTTAATAAATAGGGAGTAAAGTCAGAGAAGGCACAGTTAAAAATCCTTCCTAATGATCCCTATTAGTTGCTAATATACACATCATCTCTCTTTCAATCACTTTGTCTCGTAAAATTCCACACTGAAAATGAAATCTAGATCTTAGCCCTCTACCCCCTTTTTTTTTAGCACCTCCCACTCTACCATCTGTGCTAGGCAAAGGTAGTAAAAGAAAGCTTGAGCAAGAACACACAAAAGTCAACCTGGTAAACACAAAGGAGTCAAAGAAAACAAAGACTGAATGAGTAAAAGTAGGGAGAAATAATGGCAGTACCCCAAAATGTTATCTCTCAGGAAACAAAATCCCTGGTCTTTATAAGGTATATAATTATTTTCCATATAATCTGTAATAACACTAAACAGAGAATCTTCAAGAAGCACTTTTTCCAATTTCAAAACCAATTCACAAAATAATTTTGTTAATTAAGCACACAGCCACAAGACATGCAGAGCCTTATACAATTTAATTAAATAAAGAAATGCATCTATGGGGAAAATGTTTTATTTTATTCTTTCACTTAAGTTCTTGGCCAATAGTAAAATAAATCTGTTTATAACAACAAAAAGGGTTAAATTTTTACATGAAATGTACCAAGGGAAATATATTTCATTACAGATCCTTTGTCCATCAAAATTCAAGCCTAATGCACAACTTAAAGGCCCTAAGGGTTGCATAAGCAGCATCTGATCTAAATCAAGTCAGTCTATATTGCACTCATGAACACTGCCCAGTGGACAGTACCGCCAGTGGGAATACAACTTATTATTGCTCTTAAGTTTCGTGACTCTAAAAAAGTTGAAAATCACATTTTCTGAAGGCAAATGATCAAACACTTAAATAGGGATTTTTCTCTCCCATGATTAATGACATCTACAGCTCTCAATGGATGACAACTGACAAATTACATTATGGTCTGGAGAAGAATTAGAGACCTGATAAAGATTTATAAAATATTATCTAGTCTGTTCATACTTTTACGCATTCAAATCCTCTTCATCTGAAATAAAGCTGCCCCCACAGTTCTTGAAAATTACAACCCAGTCAATACCACTGTTGGCAGACTCAGCAAAAGCCCTGAAATCTAAATTAGACTGCTTCTTCTAATACATGAGAGAAAGGGAGTTAAATCCAAGGAAGAGTTAAACGTGAAAAGAGAAGATGAGAACAAAACAAAAGAAAGAGATGGGAAAAGTATTTAAAACTTACAAACTGAACTTAGAAATGCTTTTATTAATGAAAAGAAGATGGCATAATTCTGTTAGGATCAGAATATAATTTACCAATTGCTGACAAGAAGGATCAATCAACTGCTCCAGAGAATTCTAAATTAAAAATGACTAGTCACTATACTAAAAAAAATGGAAGAAAGACCATTGATAGATTTAAAAAAATAAACACCTAAAAAGTGATATGGGCAATGTCCAGTCATGCCAAATTGGGAGCAATGACCTCCTAGAAGGAAAGGACTATAAATTTAATCAATCAGCATTAAAAGACTATTTAATGCTAAGAATGTGGAGTCTTTCTCCTTGGAGTAATGACATTGTTCTAAAATATTTGAGATGATGTATGTACAACATTGTGATTATACTAAAAGCCAATGACTATACACTCTGGATAGATCATATGGTATATGACTGTATCTCAATAAAACTGTTTAATAAACAAAAACCAATTGTACAAGAATAGCCAGAAATAGCAACTAAGTACATCAGGGGAAACAGAGAGATTGAGAGGTAAGGAATTTTCTTGTCTGTTTTTTATTTATTATTATTATTGAAATAATAAAAATGCTTTAATAATGATTGACATGATGAATGCACAACTATGGGATTATACCACGTATCACTGACTGTACACTTCGGATAGATGGTATGCTTTACTAAAATGTAATAAAATTGATTTGGTTTTCTTAAAAAAAAAGGCTATTTTAAAAAAACCTAAAGTGAAATATGGCTTAAAAGTGGTACATCCATGATACTGATTAAATATTGGAATTGATTATTATGAATGGTTGTGAAATTATCTCCCCTAAGACTTTCAAAAGCAGGCTAGAATAGTTTAGACACAGACCTTTCCATAGTCAGGGAAGCTAGGGCATTCAGATACCTGGCAACATCTATAAAATCTACAACAGACACACATTTTATAGTGACAGTCACTAAGTGATTCTCGATCATCCACAATAATGGGAACAGAAGTTACATGCCAAAAGAACAACCTTTCCCTTCCTTTATTGTGTCGAATTCTGAAGACAATTATGCAATTAACCAATGTGCAGATAAAATATTGTTGTGATACCTCCCTGTAGGGACAACTTAATAAAGAGAAAGAAAAGGAAAAGAACTCACCTGTGGTAGTTGTAGTTCTAGAATGCTCCAGAAAAGTAAAGGGGTTACAAACCTAGTGTTCATTCAAGTTTCTGGATATTAATCACTCTTAATCTGCAAAAAATATTAAATTTGAGTAGACTCCTAAAGCTAAATTAGGAAACTCCAAAGAATCTGGGAATTTTGAAAGGAAATTGGGAGTTGGCACTGTCTTGAAGTGAATCAAGATCGGCAGGTAGATGGCCTCAATGCAGCATTAAATAAGAAGGTATCCATAAGATGACAAACTGGGGCCAAGTTTATCTAGGCAAGTTCTACCAGTTCATCAAGTGCTAGAAGAAGGGGATCTAGGGCTCCATAAAGTTCTTCATTCTCTTCACTAGGATTCTCAGGAGGCAGAAGCCCATATTTCAGAAGTGCATTTTTATGTTTGTCTGTTCTTTAAGTATTTGTTTCTTCCTTATTTTCAAAAGTATTCCTGGAATTATCTGGCTGCCTTAACACGCTTAGCTAAGTGTAAGCACAGTTTAAGCTGGGGTTTAAAATGGTAAGAAAGGCATAGGGACTACTGCAGGAAGGGAGCTCCAGGGAGAGTGTTCAGGAAAGAAGCAGGAAAGGTAACACAGTTCAGACATCATGTCCCTCTTGAATGTTCTTTGTCCACAATCCCTATTCAACCTGAGCAAATTCCGTCACTTGGCAGAAATCCATTTTCTGTCAATAATTTTAATCTCTTCCACAGTTTAGCCTTTTATGAAAAATACTAAAAAAGTCAGAGAACTCAATGATTTGCATTTTAAATCATTTTGTTTCCATATGTGGTTCTCAGACTTCAATGTGAGTAAGAACCACCTCATGTCCATCTCCAGAGATTTTAATTCGGTAAAGTCAGAGCAGAGACCCAGGTATCTGAGATATTAAAGTGCATACCACACTTCGAGAAACCCACACTGGTAGTGAAAAATAGTTAAATGGCTGGCAGCAAGCAATGGAAAGAAAAAATTAAATCAAGAGATTAAAAGAAACACATGCTCAATTAACATGTTACTGAATAATTAAAACTGTACTATATGGGTAACCTCCATGATATTTCAGAAATATAATTTCCTTGACTGGTTTTCTACTCTGATAACACACATGAAAAGGAATAAGTGACAGTTATTACTGTTACAGAAAGCAGCAGGGGTTTCAGGTGATTTTTTTTTCTTCATCCGAGCACACTACTTTCAATATTAAGGGCCGCCATCTTGTCATTGGCAGAGCTCCAGCAATGTATTATAAAAGCATAGTCATACTGGTAACTGACATATATTAAGCATATACAACATGAAAGGCTCTAAGTGCTTTACTTAGACATGTATTAACTTCACAACCCTATTTACTGTCCCTATTTTACAGATTAGAAAACTGGGGCACAGAGAAGTTGTTGCTTGCCTACACAGCAATTAAGTGGAGAAAGTGGAATTCAAACCCTAGACTATCTGAATATGATATATAATGGACTTAACTATACTTTAAGAAAAAAGTACAAAATTGATTTTTATATCATAAAGCATAAACTATACAACTTGCTATAGAATATAAAGTAAAAAGAATAAAACATGAAAAGAAATGGTTCTAAATACCTGCTTTTGTGTCATATATAATTTAACTCTTAACTTCTCTAAAGACATGGGTTTGTCACATTTATTCAACCATTAAAACTTTTGGATAGCTGTTATATAAAGTTACATATAACTGCTAAAGTAAATCCCATTTAGTAACTTTTTTTTACCTTCATACTCAGAGAATTAATTGCCATCCATGGGTCCCAAAATCTGCCAATATATATGCCTTGCTCTCTTCAGTGTTAGCTCAATTTTTTAACCAGGAAAGAGTTCTATTCTTTCAACACAATTTAAAACAAAGCAGTGATTTAAAGATGCTTTCTCATACCTTCATTTAGCACTGGACTCAACAGTCTGATAGCAAACCACAGGGTCTTGTAGCAAAATACTCAACTCTGCTCCTATTGCAGGAAAGCAGTTATACATTATAACATAACAAATGGCCATAGTTCTGTTCCAACATAACTATATTTACAAAAATAAGCAGCTAGCTGAATTGGGCATGCTTAACTATGATTTGCCAACTCCTGATATAGCAGGTACTAATAGTAAACAGCTTAGTGAAAGTTGTACTACTTGTACTGTCAATTAAAATTCCTGACTTTTAGTAGATGTTTCTGTTTATATCTTTTTACCTAGATATAGGTTAAAAAAAAAAAAGATCTAGTCACTAGAATCTAAACAAATTTCTTTCATGCAAGCAATGATATAATTTACCATGGAAAGAAATGTAAACTTCCATCATATTATTTCCATGTTCACTTAGTCCAATAGTTGGCATATTTGTAATATTAACTAAAAATATTTCCTCTTTTCTTCATAGAAAAAGAAATCCCAAATGCCAATATTTCATTCACCTTAACTTTTACAGAACGTTAAATAATTTGTCAATAACATATATTAGGGAAGAAAATAAATTTTTAGAATACCTTATCATTCCTATGGTAAAGTCAAATGCAGATGAAATACACAAAGATTGCTTCAGTCTTGCTGCAATTCAGCCACAAATTATTCATGCAATTCTATCATTTTAAGTCCAAAACATAAAGAGAAATAAAACATAAAGCTATATCTAAATTTTAGGAAAGCTTAACTTCTAAAGAATAAAACAATGTTATGCATGGTAGTGGATGAATAGAGAAAAGATAAGCACAATGAAGTTATCAGAGCCGGATCTGGACTACAATACCGGGATATGAAATTTAGCAGCTTTTACATAAAAGTATCACAGGTCAATATAACTGAACTATATCTAGGTTGATTTCTCAAAAGTTAACTGCTCAAATTTTCTTTAAAAGCTTGTTGGGTAAGTCTAGTTCACTGAAGACTGAACAGGCAAGTGTTGTTTGATCTTTAGGAAGCATATTTTACATTATTGAGGTAGTGCACAGTTGTTACACAAAGCACAGAGCGGTGGTTTGATTATATTACCACCTGAGAAAAGTTAATGCTTTTCGGGGTGTGTGCTCTATTGTGCTAGAGATTATGAAGACCTAAGAATTGTACTTTACAAAGTTTCTGTGTGGACACATTATAAAAGAGATGATACAGATGAGAAGAAATGTCAAATCAAAAAAAAGAAGAAGAAGAAAATGAAAGGGACTAAAGGAGGACTGCCTTCAAAAGTGTGTGCATAAAGAAGCATTTGCTATTAAAACTCTCCCTAAAACTGCCATCTACAAATCCAAATATAGTCTAAATGCTATGTGAGGAACAGATCTGATTTGAAACGATCACTAACACTCAAAAGCTTTTCTGTCTTGGTTTACTGCAATAGGTTCAATTTAAATCTAGAATCAGCGTATTTAAAGAACATGCCTACAGTCAACTGAGGATACATTTAAAAATTATTCATTATTCAAATAACCCACAAAACCTACATTAAGGGATTTAATTATATTATTACTTAGTTCTTTAGCCTAGTTTGCTTATCTTGACAGTAGCTTTTCAGGATTTGAGAAACTCATGTCAGAAACTAACACTTCATATAAAATTGTTTTCTGTTTTCCATTACCTATTTATAGACTCAGACTTTAATCCAATGCTTTCATGGTCTGGCTTTTACTAGCTACTAACCATCTAACCCATATTACTATTAGCAAAAAAGTAAAGGGATAGAAACTACATCACCTACTATCCTTCATGATTAATAATCACGCATTTTTAAATTCTTTAACAAAATGGATTCTCACTCAAGCACTGATTTTTCTTATCACAACACAAAGGACAGACCCCAGCTGCAGAGATCAATTCAAAGAGCTGTTTGATTGTGGCTGAACTAAACAGTTAACCAGTTCCTAAAGTATCCGAACTTCCCTACAGTCAAATAACCTTTACACCCCCAACACCAATTTCAATTTCCTGCACTATTCTCTGTTTGCAATGTTCTACCTCTGAACTATAATTAGAAACAATTACTTTACCAAAGAGGATATAGGCATGGCAGACAAACCCATGAAAAGATGTTCAACATTATTACTCCTCCTTAGGGAAATGCATATTAAAGGCATGATGAGATACCCCTACACACTAATCAGGGTGGCTATAATAAAAATTGGAGAAAAAAATATATATATATCAAGTGCTGATGAGGATGGAGAGCAACTGGAACTCTTACAAATTGCTGGTGTAAATGCAAATTGGCATAGCCACTATGGAAATCATCTTGACAGTCTTTTATAAAGTTAAAACATGCACTTACCGTGACTCAGAAATAATACTTCTAGGTATTTATCCTAGAGAAATAAACAGCTGTGTTCATACAAAAACCTATATATGAATGTTTATAACAGATTTATTCATAAAAGTCAAAACCTGGAGCAACCCAAATATCCTTCAGTGAATAAATAGATAAGCAAGATATGGTACATTTACATAATGGAATACTGCTCAGCAGTAAAAAGGAACAAACTGTTGACACATTATTGGATCGAACGTTATGCTGAGTTGAAAAAATTTTCAAAAGATTATAGATTGCATGATTCCATTTATATAACATTCTCTGAATGATAAAACTACAGTGACAGAGAACAAATCAGTTCTGTTGGAGGAAAGGTATGACTAAGGGGTAGCATGAAAAAGTTTCTTTGGGGTGATATAAAAAGTTTGTGCCCTGATTGTGGTAGCAGTTACAAGTATCTACAAATGTGATAAAATTTGCAAAACTATTCACACACATACACAGAGTACATATGTACTCTCATTTACTATTTTTGCAACTTCTATGTATGTCTAAAATTATTTCCAAATAAAAGTTAAAAAAAAAAAAAAGATATTCTGTTAGCTCATAGAGTCTCTGGGAGGCTTAGGGAACAAGTTTACAGGTGTACTGCCAGGCACATTACCCTCTGAAAAAGGAAACAATTACATTACCAGGTAATTGCCATGCAAACACTTAAATCCCACCACAACACTGTGTATATGCTGCAAACAGGCTAAGAAAACCTGAATAGGGAGTCCTGGTAGAAAGTATCTGAGAATCAGAGTTTTAAGCAAAGATTATCAATGGTTCTATTATTTCTTTCCTCAAAATATATTTACATGAGAACTTGAATAGTTTACCCTGAAATACATAGTACAAGGTTTCAAAAGCAATTTAGTGCCAATTTTTATTTGTTAATTTTATTCTTTCTAGACAATTTTGGAAACAATGAAGTAAAATAGAAGGGGTACAAGTAAATAGCTTACATCTTTGTATTAATTTATATTCAACGTACTGGAGAGTTGCCTCAAAAATGATTACATTTCAACAATAAGACAGCAACAAGTTTAACACATATCTTGTGTACACAAATGTTTGTCAAAAAAAAAAAAAAAAGACTTTCCAGGGTATAAGTAATCCTTGGATTTTTTTTAAACAAATATCAATTCTGAATGTGGAACAAAAAAGTTAAGAACCTCTGCTCTAGACTTAACCTCACCCTTGTGTATGCTTACTATTGGGATGGTAACTACTCCACCCATCTGTTTAATATTCATATGAAAGACATGGGAGGTTATCAGAGGGGTTGCCCTTATGCACACCTCAGCAGAGTCCCAGAGACAGATAAAGTAGATACAACCTCAGGTATTGGTTCTTCTTAGGGCTACAGAGACCCACAGGTTCTATGGTCATGGCAGATGGAGTTCAGTGCCATGTCGGTTGGCCCTACTTTGGAGTTTGTGTTTCTGTGTGATGGAGCTGGACTCAGATGTGATCTTTGTGCACAAGTCTCTCCTGTTACTTTTACCAGAACTGTAGCTGGTGCTGGGGTTTAATGTATACCCAGGGGACCTGAATCTCTGGACTGACCATGTGATAGCCAGGCCCTGAGCCTCAACAGACTTGCAACTCCTACACTCTGGTTTATTGGACTTACCCCACTCAGCTAACATGGAGGTGAAGGTCAACCACCACACCAGGGAGCCAAGAGTGCTTACAACTGAAAGCAGGAGGATTGCATCCAGCATCTATGTGGAATCTAAGCCCCCTCTTGATATAGTTGTGGAGTGGACACAACCATTCTAAAGTCCACAGGATAGAGGAAAAGAGTATGGATTAGAGTGGACTTACTGATATTCTATTCATGAACTATTGTGATCAGTAATCGAAGAAAATGTGGCATTGGTGTGGAGAAAGTGGCCATGGTGGTTGCTAGGGGTAGGGAGTGGAAGGAAGAGATGTGATGTGGGGGCGTTTTCGGAACTTGGAGTTATCCTGGGTAGTGCTGCAGGGACATTTACCGGACATTGTATGTCCTCCCATGGCCCACTGGGTGGACTGTGGAAGAGTGTGGGCTATGATGTGGACCATTGACGATGAGGTGCAGTGGTGCTCAGAGATGTATTCACCAAATGCAATGAATGTCTCATGATGATGGAGGAGGTTGTTGTTATGGGGGGACGAGTGGGGTGAGGAGGGTGGGGACATATGGGGACCTCATATTTTTTTAATGTAACATTAACAAAATAAAGACAAAAAAAAAGAAAAGAAAAGAAAGACATATAACTGACCTTTGTTCTTTATACTTCTATCCCAAATCCTTGTGACTGACTCCCACCTGTGCTATCCTGCTCAGCCCTTTAATGTTTATTAATGAAGGATCTGTGTTCAGCTCCACCCCAATTTATTCACTAGCACCCCAATATTATGAAATATTTTTTGCAGACCAGGGAGCAGTTTTGGGCCAGAAGGCACAGTGATTCACTGCTTGGACAAGCAATAAAACTCTTTTTCTTTGAAACCCCAGTGTCTCACCAACTGGCTTTAAAGATGCACCTGGAGAAAAGAACCTGCTTTTGCTTCGTATCAAAGGTCAGATCTCCTGGAGCAAAGCAAATTCTTGACTACACAAATGGAATAGGATCCTATTATGGCTTTTAGCTTAACAAAGACTATATTATTTTTCTTTTCAAGAATCCTTCTGTATCAAAATGTCTGAAAATTTTACACATTTCCCTTTAAGTTAGCCAAGGAAAGATTTCAGATATAAGAACAAATTAAACTATATCAGAATGTATTTATCTATTCATCTGTTGATGGACATTTGGGTTGTTTCTAGTTTAGCACTATAAAGAATAAAGTGGCTATGATTATTCATGCACAAATCTCTATGTGAATATGTTTTCTTTTCTTGGACAAACATCTAGGAGTGGGGTTGGTGCATCACATGTTTTAACTTTATAAAAAACTGTCAAACTATGTTGCTAAATTGTGTACTCCCTCCCACTAACATCATACAAGAATCTAACTTGGTTGCCAATACTTGCTTTAATTACCAGTTTTTTAATTTTAGCCATAGTAGTAGGTATGTAATAGTATCTCACTTTGACTTTAATTTGCATTTCCCTGAGGGCTAATAATGTTGACCATCTTTTCACACAGCCAGCAGCATATTTGTCTTTACAAAATTTCCCTTCAAGTCTTTTCCATATTTTTGAACTATTCACCCAAAGAAAAAGCACCAGCAATAAAAAGTAAAACACAACAAATGAGGAACCCCACCATCACTTGGCTGAGCCAAAAAAAAAACAGATACAAAGGAGTACATACTATATGATTCCACTCGTATAAAATTCTAAAATAGGCAAAACTAATCTCTAATAGTCAAAATGAGTCAGTGGGGGAAGAAGATGTGCCTCAAGCAATTGGGCTCCCATCTACCATATAGGAGGTCCAGGGTTCGATGCCAAGGGCCTCCTGGTGAAGGCATACTGGCCCATGTGGAGAGCTGGCCCATGATGAATGCTGGCCTGTGCAGAGTACTGCTCCATGCAGGAGTCCTGCCTCATGTAGGAGTATTGGCCCATGCAGAGAGTTGGTGCAGCCATACGACACCACAAAAGGAGAAACAGAAGTGAGGCAATAAGAGATGCAGCAGATCAGGGAGCTGAGGTGGCGCAAGATAATGATCATCTCTCTCCCACTCTGGAAGGTCCCAGAATCGGTTCCCAGAGTCACCTAATGAGAATACAAGCAGAGAGAGAAGAACACACAACGAATGGACACAGAAAGCAGTCAATGAAGGGAGGGGGGAGAAATAAATAAATCTTTAAAATAAACAAAAAAAAAAAATCAGTCAGTGGTTGCCTAACTCATAGTTGAAGAAGAGAGAAAACAAATGGCACAAGGGTACCTTCTGGGAAGATGGAAACGTTCTATATTTTGTTTGGGATACTGGTTATATAAGTGTATAATTTTGCCAAAAGTTAGAGACCTGTACATTCAAATATGTGGAACTGATTATATATAAATTATATCTGAATAAACACTATGAGTAACTTTATATATCTTCAAACGTCATCTCTGAATTATGATGTTTCTTGTGTGAATAGAAAGAGAGTCATTTAGCTGTCCACCTATACTTGTTTTAAAACTCCTTTATAATACAAATGTGACTCTAAAGTCTGTGTTGAGGATCCATTCCTGGCACAAAGCAGGTTTAAATGTGACTAAAAGACCCTGACATTCTCAGTTTCCATTCCATTTTACAAAACTGCAACTGACCACTGAGGTAAAAAATAATTTAAAAAAAGATAAAAAGTTACACTATGTTTGACAGGTGTGAGTTACTGTTGTCCCTGCCACTCTCTGTCCCTCGGATCCTTGGCCTCTTAAACATACCTTGGAATTATATTCCTAAAATGACCCTCATCATTCTCAGACTACTAATGACTTCTGGCTTCTGAGAATTATTTCTCTGGTCCTTAAAAAGGCCAATGAACTTTTGCAGCCCCAATGTTTTACATGCTTGAAGAAGATTTCTAATCTTTGAGCAAGATTTCATATATTGAATATTACTGTAAAATAGAACATACTATGAATAATTTAAAATAATTCTGTGAAAAATTTGTGTAAAATCTAAATAAAATTTTAAAATCTTAATTATTTGTTCAAAAAGGAAATGAAAATATAATTTAAATACAGTTACACAATAAAAATAGATATATACTACATATCTTAAGTAAAAAGAGCCTGAAAAGTCAATGTTATTTCTAAGTATAATCATCTATACTTATCTACTTAACCAAGAAAAACATATTATGCAAATATGTGTGCATGTTTACTTGTTCATTCATTATTATTCTACCCTATAGTTGAAGGAAAACCTATCAAGATTTTCTTTAAGTATGGGAAGTGGATTTGGCTCAAGTGATAAGGCCTCCACCTATCATATAGGGGGACCCGGGTTTGATCCCTGGGACCTCCTGGTGAAAAAGAGGAGAAAGCATGCCTGCGCGGCAAGCCAGTGCCCACATGGCAAGCCAAGTGCACATGCGGTTAGCTGAGTGCCCACATGGCGAGCCAAGTGCCCGCTCTGTGAGCCGAGTGCCCACGTGGCAAGTCAAGTGCCCACATGAGTGCCTGCGTGGTAAGCCAGTGCCTGCACAGCAAACCAGTACCTTCACAGTGAGCCAATTTCCCACACGAGTGCCCACATGGTGAGCCAGTGCCCACACAGCAAGCCAGTGCCCACGTGGCAAGCTGAGGACCTGCGCGGTGAGCCAGTGGCCATGCAAGTCAGGCACACAGCAAGATGATGACACAACAAAAGAGAGACGAAGGGGAGAGTCAAGGTGAAGCACAGCAGATACCAGGAACTGAGGTGGCGCAACTGACAGGGAACATTTCTCCACATCAGAGGTCCCCAGGATCAAATCCTGTTGACCACTAGAGGAGAAAGATGAGAAGAGAAGACCAAAAGAGAAATAGATACACAAAATCATACAGCCAATGGACACAGACAGCAAAAACGGCACGGTGGGGGAGGGGGAGGGGAAGAAGAAAAGATGATCTTGAAGTAAATTTATTTGAATAGCATTTATTTGTATCTGAATACAAGATCTAAAGTAATTCTTATTAGTTCTATTCCAATTGTTTCAAATTATGCTGACTGCACCAAGATTAAGAATATTTTTGTAAAGACTTTGCTAATCAAGAAAGCTATTTCTAGTTTGAAGTGAAACAACTGAAGTCAGAAGTGCACAGTCCAACTTCTGTCATTTACATTATCCAATGTATTATTCTACATAACTAAGATTCTCTTAAATTACAGACCAGTATTAGTTTTTAATGTTTCTTTGATTTAATGGCAATTTATTCTCAATATAAGAGTTTCCCCAATTTGGCACATACTTTCAATGAAGCTACTGCAAAGATATCCATCCTAGCTAAGCTGTTTACCAATTACAAAACAAGCTTAAATACCTTTATTTTAGCACTTATATTATCTTTTGAAGCAAGACACTTACTCATATCTTTTGTATTTGCTCTCACATAATTAATTAACTATTCAAAATCTGGTTGTTTTGCTTTGCCCACACTCCCAATTTTGTTTAATCTTTCCCCTAATACAACTTAAAGAACTTTTCCCTATGTTTTCATTTGGTTACAATTTTACTATCTTTATGTTAATAAAGTACATTTCTTCAAATACCATGAGAAGTGGCTGTTACAAACAAGAACTTAATCCATCTCTGTCTTTTAGTTAAACCACAGAGTTAACCAAGAGTGAAGAAACAAAGAAAGGATGCTTTTGTAAGTATCCAATATTTCAATTAAATGTTCTCTTTCCAAACTTTGAAAGCATGTAATTTACTGAAATAAATGCACTTTTTTTACAGTCCACACTGGCTAAATTGCACCCATACCTGACCTCATATAAAATGATTTCTGGTAGGCACCAAGTTAAAAGCAAGAATGTCAGTCCCAAGAAAGAAGATATTAAAAAGGAAATGTTTGGAACCAAGATTCAACAGGTTTTAACTGGGTTTCAGTCAAGCCTAAGCCTTGTGAGACACAAACACACATGCACACACACCCAACAACATAAACACAGAACATACAACACATATCAGACATACACAAGAAGGAACTCCAAATAGAGCCAAAGGGTGTAATTCCACCTTCCAGACATGGATTCTTAAAGGTTTTGCACTGGTTGCATGATCCAATGTCTCATGGGGATTTGTTAGTAAACCAACATGTATTCTTTTAAAAAAAAAAAAGATTTATTTCATTTATTTATTCCACCCCTCCTCGCTGTTTCCACTTTCTTTCTGCTCTCTGTGTCCATTCGCTGTGTGCTCTCTGTGTCTGCTTGTCTTACCTTTACGATGCACCAGGAACCGAACCTGGGACCTCCCATGTGGGAGAGAAGCACTCAATAGCTTGAGCCACCTCAGTTTCCTGCTTTTGTCCTGACTCTCACTGCCTTTCCTCTTTGTGTCTCCTTTGTTGCATCATTTGGTTGCATCAGCTCCAAGCACCTGCATGTCATCTAGCTCGCTGTCTTGCTCATCTTCTCCAGGAGGCACCGGGAACCAAACCAGTAAACTCTCGTGTGGTAGGCAGGAGCTCAATCGATTGAGTCACATCTGCTTCCCCCTAACATGTATTCATTTATTTTTTTTAAGATTCATTTTATTTTTCGCCCCCCTCATTGTTTTGCACTTGCTCTCTGCTCTCTTTATATTCTTGTGTATGCCTGTATTCTCTTTAGGCAGCACTAGAAACTGATCCTGGGACCTTCCAGAGTGAGAAAGAGGTGCTCGATCTTTTGTGCCACCTCAACTCCCTAACCTGCTGCATTTCTTCTTGTCTCTCCTCTGTGTCTCTTTTTGTTGGGTCATCTTGCTGTGCCAGTTCTCTGCACAGGCCAGCACTCCTACATGAGCTAGCAGTCTGCGTGGGCCAGCTCTCTGCTTGGGCCAGCTTGCCTTTCACCAGGAAGTCCCTGGAATCAAACCCTGAACCTCCTATATGATAGACAGGAGCCCAATCTCTTGAGCCACATCCATTTCCCTCAACATGTACTCTTAATCACAATGAGTACTACTGTAGAGGCCATGCCCACCAGACAGCCCTGGTTCTTTCAGCATTAAACTAGCTAGAGGTGTTTATTAAAGCAACAGGAAGCTTCACTTAGTTTCGCACATATCAAGCTTAATTTGCTACTTCCCAATAATCACTTCAAGAGTACTTAAAAATGGCCCTACCTTAGGCCCTGAATCTTTATCTTAAATCCCACTGCCCAGTAACTGCTGACATCTTACTAGACCCTAATTCTGTTGTCCTCACCCCACCCCAAGCTTACTGACCTCCCACAGCCTCATCCATTACATTTATCTCACTCCAAGTGTCAATATTTCCATCCCCAAATTCAGTTCAGAGCAATAAGATTCAATGCACAGTTTGTGCTGTCATATATTGCACTGGAGCCTTCAAGATTTCCCTGACATTAATCTTCAGCTGATTGACTCTGATTAATTTTACATATTGTCAACCACCGCATTTCTCAGCTCACTGACCTAAAATGAGGTTTACATACAAGCTTGTTTGAATTGGAACATTAAACTAGCTGAAAATATGTATCAGTCTATTAAAATATGATCCTACACTTGGAGCTTCTCAGAAGAAAAAAAAATATTACATAAATTGCAAGGTATAATATTAATGAAGAAAGAAAATAAGATTTCTGATAGGTTTGCAAGTCAACTTCAAAGCTAAAAAAGGATAAGCACACTAGGCTTCTATTGTTGCTAAATTATTACCTTACTATACTAACCCTGCGTGTGCATATTATAAAAATCATCCATTTGTGTTACAAGGAATTACTTCGGGCTAACACTGGAAACAGAATACCTGAAGTGAATTCCAAGTGACAAGCTCCTCATTAATCATCATTTTGAGACACTCACGCTTCAACATAAAGTCTTTTACCTCACTGTTCAAAATTTCAAGTAAATGGGGCATCCCCAAGTTTCACCTGCAAAAAGTACATTTTTCCATCCCCTCTTAGCTCTTTGTATGTGACATGCATGCCATTTTATTTTGAAAGGTCACAGTGTAAACAGTTCTACTGCATTTAGGGTGTGTTTGACATAAAACACTGTTATTTGTGTATTAGCAAAATATATACTGGGGGGAGAAAAAATGCAAACGGTATCACTACCTTTGAAATTCTACCATATTAGTTCTTAAAAAGTTTTCTTTAAAGTTGTATTTCTTTGCAAAAACTTGGTTCTAAGTAAAATTCTAAATTTTAGCAATCGACATGATTTTTAATTTTTAATTTTTAGACTTATAAACACCTTTGCCAAAATTGTTAATTAAAACAAAATAAATATCAGACTAGCAATCCAAACTACCCAGTTTATATCCATTCAACACCAGACATCTGACCAAGAGCTAGTCAGCCTTAATAAGTCACATTTTCTTCATTTTTAGGATGGAATTACATCATAGGTAAAACCAATATCTAAAAGTTGCCTTAAAACTTTATTTACATAAAGGAAAATGTATAAGAGAGTTCAGGTTCTGAATGACCATTGAAGCTCCTTACTTTTAAAGTCCTATGATACAATATTCAGATCATCATTTTCCATGAATTTAAAGTGAACTGTAATTAATTTTGAAACATTCTATATAAAAATGACAAAATATGAATGAAGTTTTATTTTAACACTTTTAATTTAATGTCTTCATTTGACTATATAATGCAAAAAAAATAAGGTTCTGTCAATTTAAACTGTATGTTTAATAAAATACTGAAGCTCAAACTACAATGCAAGATTTATTTTTAAGACTGGTATAAGTCAAGAGTCTGTCTTGCTGATAATAAACTCTTGTAAATTAAAACTGGCATCTTTGCATCTTTCATCTTCCTCTAGTACCTTGTATCTATTCTAGATAATTATTTTGAAGCCAGAATTCAAGAATCACACTTTCATTTTGAGCAGATAAATTCTATCAGAATAACAAACGTAAAGAGACAGCTCTTTAAAATAGAGAAAATGAAAACGTAAAATGACGGCGCTTTGAAACACTGAAAAATGAAAATCTCGATTGGCAGATGCTCTGACAAACTACCGTAGCCACACTTTCCATTTGCTAATAATGAACTCACTATTTATGGGAATAAAGAAAAAAGCTAGAGTAAAAGAAAGGAAAGACAAACTGCAAATAGCTAGTATTGCATAGTCTGGCAAAAAAATGTAAGGCAAGGTCAAACTGTTAACAATAATCATTATGACTTAATGAAAGAAAACCAACGTTCACAATAAAAACACAGATGTCACAAACATTTAAATTCTCTAACATTTGCTTACAACTTACATAATAATGCTAAATGAGCACTAAAATTGTAAAGCAAAATATTTTCCCAATTGTTCTATGCTGAAGAACTGCTGCCTCATAAAAACAAAAGAATTTGATTCATCACTAGTTACTCAAACAGACAACTTAACTACTGGCCTGATAAAAATCTGTTAAGGAAAAGATAGGGGTTATTGTCTGGTTTCAGACTTTATTTTATAATATAGCTTCCAAGTATGTCTAATAAAATTTGACCAGAATCTCCACTTAACCTCTTTTGCTCTAGATATTACCTCAGTTCTTGGCTCTACTTTTCTAGGTTTTCTTTTATTTTCCATGGCAAAAAAGTGGAGAGCATTATTTTCCACTTGATCCACAAAATATGTTCTTCAAACCTCTTAAGTTTCAACATCCTAATGAATTCTAAGAGTTAATATGGGTAAAGATGCAAAACATAGCTCATGAGTTTTCTATTTCCATCAACTACCATTACCTTGAGTTATATCGATAGCTATTTTAATGATTCTTTTAATGATTCTTGCCAAATCTTGGCCTCAAAATCCTCCTCCATCTTTTCAATTTATGCCTCATATTGTCTTTCTTAAAAATAAACACACTTCCCTTGACTCCACTCCTCTCTCCAGGTCTCTGCTCCTGTCACTCTAAAACTTCTTGAATATGTTGTCTATAGCAAAAGCATTTACTTCCTCCACTAGCGTTTCTTCCTCAACATATCTGGGCTTTCATTTCCACATTCCACTCAAACTGTTCTTGTCAAAACAACCATGGATCTCCATGTTGTTAAATCAATAATCTTTCTGTTCTTATCTTTCTTGACCTCTTAGCAGTATCCTTCTTAAAACACTTTCTATTCTTCCATAATACCACATTCTCTTGGTTTTGCTCCCTAACTCACTGACCACTGGATAGACAATGTTTTCTGCTCTCCCACTCAAACTCCACTTAATGAATGAGGCCCTGGGTGGGATCACTTATTGACCCACTCTTGGTCCAAAGGTAATCTCATGTAGTCCCAAAGATGAAATACCATCTATACGTATATCTCCAACCCTGTCCTAGATCCTATATACGTGGACTCTTGCACTCTCATATTCAACTGTCTCCTTAATTACTATCCATCTGTATGTTTGAATATATTAAATTATTGATTTTTGTCTACCACCACTACCACCACCAACAAAACATAAGCTCCATCAATCTTGCCCATCTCAGTAAAGTTTATCTTCCAGACATTCAAACACAAAGCTTAGGAATTTCTAAACCTTACTCCCTCTCCTACATACACACATCCAATATGTCAGAAAGATATGTCCCCTCTACTACCATAACATATCTCAAATTCATACTTTTTCCCAGCTCTACTGTTATCATCCTAGCTGAAGTCATCATAACGTCTCACCTGCGCCTACTTATACATTCCCTTAAATATTATCTCTGCTTTTGCCTTTGCCTCATTAGAATCCATTTTCTACCCAACAGCAAGAGTGATCTCTTGAAAATATAAACCAGAATCATATTATTACCCTACTTAAAAATCTTCCTATAGTTATTCATCACAGAGAATAAAATTTGAAATTCTTAAAAAGCAGGGACTCAAATAGATATTTGCATACAAATGTCCACAGAAGCAAAATTAACAGCAGTCAAAAGGTGAAAGCAACCCATTTGTCCATGAAGAGACGAACTGATAAACAATATATGGCAAATACACCTAATGGAATATTATTCAGCTGTAAAAAGAAATGCTACAATAAGGATGAGCCTTGAAGGCACATGTTGAGTGAAATAAGGTAGACACAAAAGGTAAAACAGTTTATGATCTTGCTTGTATAAAATACCTAGCATAAGCAAATTCATAGTGATAGACAATAGATTACAGGTTACCAGAGGCCAGGAGGTGAGGGGAAGAGGGAGTTTTAATTGGTGCAGAGTTTCTGTTAGAGGTAATGAAAAAGTTGGGATAACAGATTTGGGTGATGGCAGCACAATATTGGGAATATCATTATACCACTGAATTGTACATTTGAAAGTTGTTAAAATTTTGAGTTGTATTTATGTTACTACAATTGAATTTCCTGCTTTATCTTACAAGTCCCTTTGATGTGGGCTATGGGTGGAAGGCTCTTTGTCTCTTCAGAGATAACCTAAGCTGAAGGCTGTGGGTGTGGAACGGTAAGAGGCTGCAGTCCTGCCCTTAGGGACAATGGCAACCGGCTCCAGTCCCAGGAAACAGCTTAACAATGCAAGGGCTATAAACTTTAAGTATTTAGGGGAAATGCAAAAAGTAAATATGCTAAAAGCTTATCTAGAATATCTGGAGTCCATGCTAAAAGCTTACCTAAGATGTGGAAGATATATATGCTAATTGAAGCCTATTGAGAACTGAAACAAAGGGACCATTTGGCCTTTCCTCTCTGTATAAAAGATGTTTGAAAATCTTGTTCGGGGCTCCGGATTCAAACAGAAGTTCCCGAGTCCGGCCGGCCGTCAGTAAACCATTTTTCCTTCTCAAAATCATTCCTGAGTCCTGGCCTCTCTATACTCAAATAATTGAACTTCTCTCAAATTCTACAACATTTTTGGCGACCCAAATGGGACAACAAAGGAAGGCCAGTGACAGTAGCATTTTGCTGCCCCTTCCAAATCCCTGAGGAAGCCGGGAGGACTTGGGTGAACCCCAAATCTGGGCGCCCCTGGATTAAATTTAATCCAGAAAAGATGTGGGCTCCACCAGAATCTTCCCAACAAAAATCGAGGGCAATGGAAGGTCTGAAGAGAAAGATTCTGGGAACGAAAAAGAACTCCGAACTTGGAAGAAGGTAAGACTCCCCGGGTGAGCACAGTCTGGAAGGCCCTAGCTTTAATTGCTAGGAAGGGGAGGCTGATCACCTCCCGAGAGAACCCTAGTAGCCCCAGAAGGCTGGGGGGAAGCCGTTCTCTCTAGGCTTGGGAAAAGGAGAAAAACCGGGGAAAAGCCCTGGTGTTTTGGGTTTGTCTAACTGCATGTTAGAATCTGGTACTGGTCTTATATCCACTAAAGGAGTGGAGTCTCGATTTTAATAGGAAGGGCTATTTATAGGTTCCAGTCCTAATGTCCTGGAAATTGGTCTAGATTAAGGAAAACAAACTTGGTTACAGGAAAATGGATCGGCTTTTCTGGTGGAGCTTGGTCTGGGTGTAAAGTTTAAACAGTGGAAAAGTCTAGCTGAAATCTTTTGTTATGGTGCTAATTTGTGAATGAATTCGCTTTATACCAAATGTTAAGTGTTCTGAGGTTTGTGATGGCTGTGGGGGCAGCCATGGTGAAAATAAATATATAAACTTGTGGGTCAGATTAGTGACCTTTGTGCTTCTGTCTGTGTCAGCTCAATGCTAGTGTTGGAGTTGTGTCCTTATGTAAAGTAGAATTACAGCTGAGCTGGAGCCCTCCCTTGCCACTGGCAAGGGGGTGAAATGATTCTGGGGCAAAAGCTGAGGAGTCTGGATGCTTGCGGAGTCTAGATGTTTGTGCATGCTCTGCTGTCTTGTCTCTGGTCTGGCCCTTTGCCGGGGCTTGGAGGCCATCTGTGTCCGCGCCAAGCACCCAAGTTTGTTGGGAATGTCCCAGTCAGGGTGGCTGGGTTCCTGGGAGAGTTGCCAAATTTGAGTAGGTTCTGTCTGCCCATTTTGGCTGAAAGCTGGAAAGGGGGGAGTGGCTTGCCCCTTTCCAGTGAGTCCACCCTTCTATTCATAAGCCGCATTCCTGTTTGTTGTGCACCCGACTGCCTGGAAGCGGGAGAAGTGAAGGGGGGTGGAGGGGGAGAAGTCTCCTCCCTTGACGGTCAGTGTTCCTAAGAGTGGCAATTCATGAGAGAAAGCAGTCTGTCTCCCTGAGGCTTCAAATAGCCTCAGTAAATATATATAAAATTAATCTTGTTGCTTTTCCAAAATTCTGCTAATTTCAAAGTAAAATATAAAGTTCTAAAACAAAATGGTGCTAAGGCATTGAGAACATTTTGGTTATTACAGTCTATTAAGTAAGAAGGAAAATTCTTGTGGTAAACTGCATGGTCATAGTGCAAATTAAGAAGAGTTTCAAGAGTCTTTGAAATATTTGCAGTCACACTTGTTTTGTAAAGATTAGAAGTTTAAAGTAATTAAAGTTATGTTTTTGTCTCAAACTATTTATATCTGCCGATTTGCTCAAATTGTTGAGGTTAAATATGCAGTTATATAAGTAATATGTATTTCTGGACCCCTAATTAATTAAGCTAAACAGTATATAAAATAATGCAAATTATAAGTAATATCAATGAGTTGTGTTTGTGTCTAACTCTTTGTGTCTGCCCATTTTAAAAAAATGCTCAATGTATGTCTTCATACATCAGGATAACATCAAATTAACAAATAAAAATTCTTAAAAGAGGTCTATTCAAATTGTTAAAAATTAAATATGCAGTTATATTTACAAATATTCTTAAAGCCCAAATTAAATTAAGCAGGATGAAAAAGTCATAGAAATCTGATTATGGAAACAATTGGGAAAGGGTCTCCTCTTTGCAAGAGCTTTTAAGGCAAGACTAGATGTAGCAGATTAAACCTATCTACTAGGCTAGGGAATTAAGAATCAGTTTGCCTGTAATTTCCCAGTTTAAACCTTTTGTCAGCCATAAAATAAAAAAAACAAAACAAAAAAAAACACAAAGATTAGGTTAATTTTCACATAAGAAAAATGTTGATGTAACCTGGTGGCCTGCTGCCTCAGTCTCCCACTCCCGGGTTGGACAGCAGTGGAGGAGACCAGTTTAGGCCAGTCCTATGGGCAGTGGAAGGATGCCCAAGAAGGAGCTAACTAAGTTGGTGCCATTTCAGCACTAAATTCTATTCCTTATTTGACAAAGGGGAGCAGGTAAAAACTAAAATGGTTGGAAGGTGACAGAAGAAGCAGTTAAATCAAACTTTTGCGTGGGAAAGTTAAATCTCAGATA
Source organism: Dasypus novemcinctus (assembly GCF_030445035.2). Classification (NCBI taxonomy): domain Eukaryota; kingdom Metazoa; phylum Chordata; class Mammalia; order Cingulata; family Dasypodidae; genus Dasypus; species Dasypus novemcinctus. The sequence continues at coordinate 30,799,667 of NC_080683.1, read as the reverse complement.
AGCTGTAACTTCTGAAGTATCCAATCTATGGAAAAACAGAGGAAGAGCTTGCATGCTAGGCTTAGGGGTATAAATTGTGTCATTTTTCTTTGTTCCGGGCGCCAGCCATATCTGGCTCTGTGCACCTTCTTGCAAGATTGAGAATAAATTCTTCTCCACAATCTGGTGAGCCTTATTTTCTTTCAGAAGATTTCTTTCCAACAAAATAAAGGTAATTAGTGGCTCCATTAACAAATTTCAGTAAGTAAAGGAAAGTCCATAAGAACTATGGAGAGATCTTTCCTGGGTTATGATTAAAAAAAAAAAATTAAATAATTGTGTAATGTGTTTTAAAACCTGGTAGTCAGTATGCTTTTAAATTATTAATTTTCATAACTTAAACAAAGAAAAGAAGGTTTTGACTTCCTGTAAGGGAAGAAGAGAAGATTCCTTGCATAAACTATTATGGTTTCAATTTTATTTAACTTCAGTGTAATCTCCCATAGTTAATTTATAAACTAAATTAACATTATATGTACAAAATCTTTACAGTAATGAAAACTGTAAGTTCACATTGGTGAAATTAGGCTAAAGGAAAAAGATTGTAGATATGCTCTCTTAAATAAAGAGTAAATTTCTTTCATTGGTAATTGTAATTTAGTAAGTTTATTTAAACATGAGGTGGCTAGTCAATGTGGTTATAGTCAATTATAAAGAGGTTGTAAAACATCTTCCAAACTGAAAATGTTTCAATAGTTCTAGTTGTAGAAGTCATTGTTAACTAAAAAACTTAGATTGGTATTGGTAGCAGAAAGAACTTCGTGATAATAAAACCTGTCTGAAGGCCACTGCAAAGTACACATTTAAGTAAATGGTAATAAAAAGTTGTCTTGATTCTATTGGAAATATTCTGTTTTCATTTTAACAATGAAAAATAATATTTTTCCTCTATTACTAAAGTAAAGTACCTACTGTTATCTTCATTTAAAATTGTGTAAGTAAACAGTCATTTGATACATGTGTTGCATTAAGTTGTTTAAAATATATATAAAAACAAGGAATAAACTTTAACATTGTCAAACTCTTGTGCATTCAAACCAGGCCTTGAATACATTACAGGTGGCCTCTCCATGTGAGTTATTGGCTAGGCTGGTCACTGACCCCTCAATTAAAATATGTGCTATATCAGTCTCTGGTTCTGCTCCTGAAGTCGATGGAAACTATATTGCAGTTTCAAGCTCCTGCAGCAGCCAATAATGACTCGGTACAGTCAAGTGTACAATGGATATCACCTCCAGACTGGCACTGTTCCATAGTGCCAGAGAGCACTATGCACCAGGCTAGTGGAATACTGGAAAATCTCTCTAAGATGAAGGATGCTGCAACTTGCTCACTGCATTGAAGAACACGCTAAGTGGAGCCATGATACCAGGATACTGTAAGTGAAACTTAAACACAATTGGCATTATGGCCTGCTCTCATGGAGAGATAACATGTAAGGTATTACAAACCTGAAACTCAAAACTAATAATTGCAACTCTGAATCCTTATGCATTAAGTAATACATTAGTTAATATTAAGTGCTGTACTTTTATCCTGTACTAAATATATGCCTAATAATTGTAATGTTATCTTTTCTATTTTGGATCAAGTGCAGAAGTATATTAGACATGTTAAATTCCTGGTAAAATCATTTTCTAAACAGTTAATAACATGTCTATAGAATAAGGTGGCAGTCTCAGCCAGTCTCAGTCAACTTCTATATTCTGCTGTACTCTGCTGTGTAGCAAAAGTGAGGCTTGCTTGCTGATGGTGAGTCACCTATTGAACAAGTCAAAATTGCTAGAAATTGTACAATGAAAACCAAGGTGTAAAAATCTTTATTCTGTAGTTCTGATCACTCCCACAGGTGAAAACTAAGAGTATTTCCAAATTAGTGTTCTAATCCTGAGTGAAGCCAGTTGCCCAAGGAGTGCCAGTTCACCAGGAGCATCTGACAGAGCGAATGAGTGTCAATCATTGAACAGCTTGGAATGTGTCTTCAGACAAAGCTAAGTGTCTGTTGCAATTTATCTCTAAAGATGGATAACTTAAAAAAGAATATATATGCTGTTCCCACCAGCTTTTAAGGAGTGCCATCTTTATAGGCATCTAACCTTGTCTACCTCTGTAATCCAATGTGTCCTCTTTTAAAAACGGGTATTCCAAATTTTAATTAAGTTTGTTTCTTTCAGAGTGAACATCTTATTAACCATATGAAAACTTCATCCAACTTCGTACAGAATGCCAGATCCATCTTCCTCCAGTTAAAATAAATTAAGAGTTTTACACCTTATTAGGCAATGACTACAGCCCATGGCCAGCAGGAAGCAGTTACAGAAAAGAGATCGTCTCCCTTCAGCACCCCTTTTAAATTAAAGGTGTAAACTCTTTAAGAGTAAAATAAAAGTAATAGATGGATCTGGAACCTGACTGGAAATCCACGTGAGTGCCAGTGGCAGCAGGATAACTGCAGAAGGCCCCTGCCCAAGATTCTGCTGTCCAGAATGATAAGTTCTAAACTTCTAAAAACAGTCCTGGATACTGTACTAAAGACTGATAAATAATCAATCAAAACAACAAACAGCCATCCACCTCATAGCTCCAACAATAATTATGCCAAAGCTTAGCAAGTTAAACTTTGGCAAAAGGGGGGGAATGATGTGGGCTATGGGTGGAAGGCTCTTTGTCTCTTCAGAGATAACCTAAGCTGAAGGCTGTGGGTGTGGAACGGTAAGAGGCTGCAGTCCTGCCCTTAGGGACAATGGCAACCGGCTCCAGTCCCAGGAAACAGCTTAACAATGCAAGGGCTATAAACTTTAAGTATTTAGGGGAAATGCAAAAAGTAAATATGCTAAAAGCTTATCTAGAATATCTGGAGTCCATGCTAAAAGCTTACCTAAGATGTGGAAGATATATATGCTAATTGAAGCCTATTGAGAACTGAAACAAAGGGACCATTTGGCCTTTTCTCTCTGTATAAAAGATGTTTGAAAATCTTGTTCGGGGCTCCGGATTCAAACAGAAGTTCCCGAGTCCGGCCGGCCGTCAATAAACCATTTTTCTTTCTCAAAATCATTCCTGAGTCCTGGCCTCTCTATACTCAAATAATTGAACTTCTCTCAAATTCTACAACACCTTCAGTTCTCAGCCTTATCTACTTCTCTGACCTCATCTTGTTCCATACCCTCAAATACCTATTCAATCCAAATGGCCTCCCTTTCTGTTTCCTAAATATGCTAAGTTTGTTCCAGTCTTAGAGACTTTGCCTTAGCTGCTCCCTACAGCTGGAATGCTTTCTCCAGATCTGTGCAACACTGGCTTCTTCTTATCATTCAGGTTTCAACAATGCTTCCCTCAGGAAGGTCATTCCTGATTGCCAAACATAAGGCAGCCAACCAGTTTTGTCTTAACACATCTTCCTATTTTTATTAGAGTAGTTATCACTGCCAGATATTTATGATTATTTATTTACTTTATTTACTTTTTCAAAGTCTATCTCCCGCCACTTGAATGTAAGTTATAAGAGCAGATACCCTGTCTGTCTTGGTCAACTCTAGTCTCAGCACCTAGAAAAGTGCTTGGCACAAAATAAACACTTTAGTGTTTGTTAAAAGAACAAACAGATAAACATCAAATGAACAAATTGTATAGAAAGTCTGAGTATGCAAATGAGTGAGCAAACTAGTTCTAAAGACATTCTCCACCACTACCCTATAGCCATTCCATACAGAGTCAGACGCCAGACTTTATCAACACCCAGAACTGCTAAACCAACAGATTATTAATTCTAAAATTACTTGCTCTGACAGAATCTTCTTTACCATCTCCCTGACTTCTAGGTCCCCAATATATCCTTCTAGTAGTTCCACATTTGTCTAGTTATACTTGCTTCCCTATCAACTAAACTCCATGGTCAGCCATTTTAACTATGCTCTCAAAAGACCCAAAAATTGTTCCCCTGCTTTACATCATATATACTTGTCAATCCCTAATTTGCAATATTCAGGCTTTCTTTTCCCTACTACTGAGCTACTGAACATTACCATAGAAATACACTTGGGTATACATTAACACAGAGAAATCGTTTTTTTAGCTCCCAAGGTCTACTGCTTTCTCTAAGGTCACAACAACAACAACAAAGGCCTCTTCCATCCATCCTTTCATAACACTTCTGTTCAGATTTCTTCACTCTTTCCTTCCTCTACCTGCCATATAATTATATGCATTCCCCAAGGATCTGTCCTTAACCCTCCTGTCTCCCCATTCCATGATGCCATCCTCTCATTCTCTTCCAACATAGTCTTGACTATTTCTGTGTTCTGTCCACAATCTCTCTTCTGAATATCAGAGTATTTCCAATTATTTGACAGATATCTCCATGGATGAATATGTGCCTATGGCACCACAAACTGTAACTTGTCCAAAGCAAAATCATTACTTTCCACCTTTCAATACCCAAAAGAATTATTCTCAACACTTTTTCCCACTGTTCTCCATTTCTCATCAAAATCACCCCAAAATACCATCTGATACTACATTCCATGGATTTGTGTAGACCAGTGCAATAGAACTGAGAATCAAGAGATAATCCACGCATCTATGGCCAGTCAATTTCAATAAGGGGGCCAAGTCCATTCAATTGGAAAATTACAGACTCTTCAAAAAATGATGCTGGGACAACTGGAAATCTACATGCAAAAGGATAAATGTGAATACCAATCTCTCACCAGAAATAAAAATAAATTCGAAATGGATCAAAAACCTAAATAGAAGGCTAATACTATAAAATTCTTATGAGAAAACATAGGGAAATATCTTCAGGACTATGTAGTGGGCAATGAAATTCTAGGTTTTATGCCAAGAATAAGTAACAAAAGAAAAAATAGATATAAATTAGACTTCATTAAATTAGAAATTGTGCATCAAAGGACATGATCTGTAGACAAACTATAGAATTTGGAAACCATTTATCTGATAAGGGTTTAATATCTGGTATACATAAAGAACTCCCAAAACTTAGCAACCCAAACTTAAAATGGGCCAAGGATTTAAATAGACATTTCTCCAAAGAAGATATTCAAATGGGCAATAAATATATGAAAAGATGCTCAACATATTAGCCATCAGAGAAATGCAAAGTGAAATTACAGTGAGAGACCACTTCATACCCACTAGCATGACTGTTATTGGAGGAAAAAAAACTGAAAATAAGTATTAACAAGGTTGCAGAAAAATAGAAACACTCATACATTGTTGGTGGGAAAGTGCAATCGCTTGGCATTTTTTCAAAAAGTTTAAAACATAGAATTTCATTCAACCCAGCAATTCCAAGTGTATATTCAAAGGAACTGAAAGCAGTGACTCAGACAGATATTTGTACACTAATGTTTATCACAGCGTATTCACAAACAGCCAAAAAGTGGAAGCAACCCAAGTGTCCATCAACAGATGAATAGATAAACAAAATGTGGTATATTCATACAATGGAATATTATGCAGCCATAAAAAGAAATGCAGTGCTGGTACATGCTACAATATGGATGATCCTTGTTAACATCATGTTGAATGAAATAAGCCAGGCACAAAAGGAAAAATATTGTATGATTTCTCTTAAATTAAATACTTAGAACAAAGTCATAGAAACAGAAAGCAGAATAGTGGTTACCAGTGGGGGGTAAGGGAAGGAGGGAATAGGTACATATTGCTAAATGAGTATGAGTTTTTGTTTAGGATGATGAAAATAGGCTAGAAGTAGTAGGTGAAAATTACAGTTTGTCAAAGAACTTGGTGTCAAAGAATTGTCCACTTAAAATGATTAAAATGATTTTAATATTATTTTACAATTAAAAATAAATTTTTTTAAAGCTAAGGTTAAATGTGAATTTAACTATCACTATATACCTCCTCTCCCTCCTGCCCACCCCTGCCCCCAGGCTATACTAGATCCCTACAAGATCCTTTCAGAGTTTGGTAAGTACACTTCACTGTACTTGCTGGAACTGGACCCAGCCTGTAGCCTAAATCAATTGGCTGGGGCCCAAATACCCTGCCAGCCACCAAGCTTTGGAAGCTCACACTTTGCTTCTGAAACCTCCTATACACACACCTAAGCCAGAGTCGTTCTTCCTCCACACAAGGCAGACCACAATGCACACCACCACAGACTTCAGACAATAGCAGTTAACAAGGAATTCTTGCCACCAGATCCCATACACCAAAGTGAACTCTTTTGGAAAGCAAAAACAACCTATTAATAGAATAAGTCTGAGTTCAACATATGTTTTACATACTAGGATCTGTACGATGACTTCCCATCATTTCCCTACACTAGTCTTCTGGGCTAGCCCTTTCCCAGTAACTCTACCAAGATGCCAGTGTGCCTCTCTCATATCTATACCTTCCCTTCTATACCCACCAACACCATTCCAGTCTGGGTGCTCAGAACTTCTTATCTGAACACCACAACAGTGTCTTAAAAAATTCTCCTATGCCAAAGTTCACCTTGCACCACCACTGGCACATATGCATATAAAATTCATATCAAATACTACAAATTCTTGGGAGGCTTAATTCCTTAGAAAAGGAGACTACATAGAAATATAGATGGCTCTGTGAATAATGTGCTTCAAAATAATTAAATCTCACTGCCTTAATGTACTTTACTAAAGAAAGGAGATTGACACCTGGTTCTTCATCATCGTCATTACTTTTACATGATGAGTGTGAGTTGAGACATGAAACGTAATCAGATTTGGCAAGCAAATAACTAATTTCTTTTCTGATTGACCTGGCAAAACGAAAATATGAAAAATATTTCCCAAGTTCTTCCTTACTGATTATGAACTAAGGAGGCAACTGGGAAACATTTAAAGAATGAATAAGAATATAAAAATAGAGGAAACATGACCTTATCCCATTATTATCTCTAAAGTTAGTCCTTATCCACATTCTGAATTCACCCTTTGTCTTTTTAATTCATCCCTAGACTTCCTGTCTAAAAATCCTTTTGAGTGGTACAAATTTTTCCTTTTTGAATTTCCTTCCAAAATTTCCCCTGTATTTTGTCTCATATAGTTTTCTGCCTATTTATTTTCTCCATCCAATCTTACCATTATGGCATTAACATATGTCCATTTTTTTATCATTCCTATTTATAAATTAATTATTCCCTTAATTTGGTAAAGCATTTTTATTGTTAATATTTTTGAAGTATATCATTCATACATGGACATACATAAACAGTAAAGTGTATAGTAAAAGTCGTGAACTTAAAAAATAAACATGCATAACATCATAAAGGGTTCCCATACATCACCCCACCACCAACACCTTGCATTGTTGTGAAACATGCAAGGTGTTGTTACAAACTATGTAAGAGCATTGTCGAAATATTACTACTTAACTATAGTCCATATCTTACATTAGGCATATCTTTCCCCCAACCCACCCTATTATTTTTTTTAATATATTTTTATTATAGAGGTTGTGAACGTACAAAACAATCATGCACATGTGTAGAATTCCCATACAACATCCCTTTACCAACACACCACACCATGGTGGAACACTTTTTACAGATTATAAGATAGTATCATCAGACTATTACCACCAACCATGGTCCACAGTGTACATTTGGCACACTTTTTCCATATTCCCCCATTATCAACATAGTACATCTTTGGCATTGATGCAGTAATATTACAGTATTGCTGTTAACCACAGTCCATAGGTCACACGAATTGTATTTTCCCCATGTTTCTCAACATTCCCACCAGCCTGCAATAGTAACATAAATCCACTCTAGCTCACAGAAGGACACTCTTGCAGCTGTACCATCAACCACAATTCTCATCCTTGGTGAAGCATCTTTAAGCAATTATTTTATATTACAACTTTCCCCAGAGATGTTCTGTGGCAACCCTCTGGCTATAAATAGTTTCTTATTTGCAGTGAAACGAAATTCCTGTTAAAATAATGATTTACAATCTTTGTATTCTAATAGATTAGCAAGGATCCAGATGGCTGCACACATATTTATCAAAAGAAGGAATACATAATTCCTTTTCTTTATTTAGACCAGACCGAGTAATGTACAAAGTGGCTGAATAAATCAATGAATTTCCATCTTTGTTTTAAATATTTATTGGTGTTGCTTTCATAGTGTTTAACAAATTAGAGATTCTATCCTTCTCTGATCTAATAGCTCTTGGCTATTTAGTTATGTTTTTATTATGCTATACTAATTGTTACCTGTTCTTCATGTCAGCTACAATAGTATGTAAGCTTTTTCTTATCAAGAATTCTGTCTAAAACCACTTATATTCTACATCTCATCTGTAGAAAGAACTTAAACATTGTTCACACATTCCATAAGTACTGTGTTGGATACCATGCGAGGTGTCAGAGATAAAAGGATGAATAAGACCCCAGTCCCTGACTTCAAATATACAATAGTCCAGGAGGCTGATTAGTAATAAAGGAATCAAAGAACTTTGGTTATTAAGAAGCAAAGCTTACCTACCTACCACATTCAGCTATTCAAAATCTATGATTTCTTTATCAGGTTTGTGAAAAATGACTCAATTGATTATTTTGTAAGTACAGACAATGTCCCATAAATTAGAATTGTTTCAGGTAAATACTGAAGGTAAACTAGATTCTAACAAAAAACAATAATGACAAATTGTCACCATAATTGTACTAGAAAAATAAACAGCTTTTAACATCAAATCATTCCTTTAAAACTCTCTTTGAAAAGACTTCTTCTTTATACTTGACTAATATTTTACTTCTCTTACACATTATTATGGATCACCTCTCTCCCATTTTCTCTTTTTAGGTATTCATTCAATAAACACTTACTGAATCTTTATAATATGCAAGGCAGTATGGTAACATTTTGAGTCATAGATGAAAAAAACATCTGTCCCTTTCAAACTGCCATAGGACCCTTCATGTTCTTCAAATGGGTATCATTTTTGATCATCCTTGCAAAGTACATAAAAAGTGGCCTCTTAACATTCTCCACTTCAATGTTATTTGGGCTCTAAACTGAATCATCTTTCCTGCATTAGATTTCCAATAGAACTTCTTCCTACCCCATAACTTATTTACCATTTAACCATGTTTTTAGACCAGATCAAGTGATGTGCATAGTCCACATCTACGTATTTATAGCAAGTATCTTTGAGCTTAGGCTTAGCTAATTTCCTATGCATTTTCTATTGTTCATTTGTCTTCCTGTCTAAAGCTTAAGTTTTCGTGATATAGAGACTACATCTGTATCCTCCAATATCTAGCAACAGTGCTGAGTCCACAGTAGCTTCTCAATGAATACTACACATATGACATAAATACAAAGATACATAAGTAAGAAGTCAAATCACTTATGTCCAGGGTATTATTTTTCTCAATATACTAGAAGATTTAATCACTTTGATGATTTATTGCTTTTTATATTAATTCCTACAACCTTCATCAATAAAAAATTTTACTTAACTGGCATGGCACAGTCCTTAAGTCACTGGATTTCAAAAATTAGTATAGTCTCTCTTTTTTGTGTATAGAAAGCTTATGATCAAATCTAAATAGGAAGTTTTTGAGCAAATCAAAGCTTCCTTGTTGACAACTAAGAGCTATGATTTGTTCTTTAGTCATAATTTTCTATTTCTTTTACTATTTCAATGAATGTGTTTTCTTGTAAAGCTGCCTCAGGTTTTGTGAAAACAAACGGGATATAAATTAATTTACCTGCTATGGGAAAGACAAACACTAAGTTTCTATTAAAAAGTTCACATTTTTTTAACCACCAAAACATACTTCTATGTAAACTTATTCCCCTCACTTCTTTTTCTCTCCTAAGTTTTTTGCCAGTCATCCATGTTAACCATGTTCTTAAATTGGATTATCTATCAAATTTACTGTAAAGACCAAATTTTCTGGCTATACCGTCACATAGTTTGAGTTTCACTGCAATTTTCTTTTACTTCTTTCAAATTACTACTTTTGAATGGATCAATATCATAGCTGTGAAGCTGAACATGGTCTCTTTTTCCATGCTCTAGATGCCTATTTTTAGATAACAGGTAGCTATATCTCCAAAACTTTCACCAATGACAAAAGTCATAAAAAGCAAATTTATAAGTTTTGAGGTTTTTTCATTACGTTTATGAAGGTATATTTTAAAGAAATCAGAATGTAAGGCCCATGGCTCTTGTAATCTGTATCACTCCAATCGTTTCTCAGTAAACTAATGAAACCATTTAATACAAGCTAAATTTCTTTTCCCTTTCCTTATATTGTATGAATTACATATATAGCCTTATGTCTTTGCTTTTCCATTTCTGTTTCTTTTACTTCAGGAACTTATTTCCTCATATGTTTATTTCCCCTTAATACTTTTGTGGCATAATTCTTCTTAATGATTATTTTAAAGGTCTAAAATCAATTTTTTAAAAATATTTCCCAAGTAAGTAAAGATATGGAAATTAAAAGCAATTAGAAACTATTTTTACCTAGCACACTAGCCATGATTGAAAAATTCCATATTGTTGAAAAGTTTGACTGAACATACCCATACCTGCTTGGGGAAGTACAAATTGAAGGAGTATATGGAAAAGCAGTGCAGCAAAATATATCAAGAGCTTTAAAAGTTAAACTCATGGACTCAAAAATTTAATGTCTAAGATGACCTGAAAAAAAGATATCAGGGGGGAAAATAAGAGTATGTATTGATTATATGAAATTACAGAACATACAGAAAATATAAACACAGAAAGCAGATTAGTGTTTGCCCAGGGTCAGGGATGGAAAGAGGGGCTTAACTACTAAATGACATGAGGGAACTTTTTGGGGTGATGGTAGTGTTACACATCTCGAGCAAGGCGATTACACAACCATAATACATTTGTCAAAACTCATCCAACTATACCCTTAAAATTAGTAGATTTTAATGTATGTAATTTATACCTCAATAAAGCTAGTTTAAAAAAGCCAATAGCATAACACTAATAAAGAGCAACATACACAATCCATATTATAAAAAGAAAATGAGAAATAAGTATTTTAAAAAAACAGAGCTCATCAAAATTATGAAAAAATAACCTGCAAATGTTACTAACCAAGGGTATAACATAGCCATATATAATTCTACCTTCGCTATACTTATTCTTCAAAGATAGGCTGCAAATTTTTAACAAGTGAAAAAAGAAAAGTCCTGTATAATCTTATTTCAAATAACTTCTATACTCTTCGTTTAACTTTAAATTAGTCACAGGAAAAGTATATCTGGTCCCTCAGGAACCAGACTGTGAAACCAGGAGTGAGGAATTCTTAAAAGAACTGGGGTCAAGCTGCTGAAGTAGAGGCCCCATTGTGAGGCATTTCTTACCAAATGTCAGTTTCAAGGCCTCAGATGCCAAGGATAGCCTTAAAGTGAAAAACCAAGCACAGTTAAAGCAAATGGACTAATAGGAAAAAGAAGATAACCGACATTATTCCTTTAGAGGAAAAAAAACAACAACACTAAGGTAACCAGGAATAGAAGTTTTAATAATGTCCAGAGGATGACCTGGAACAGAATAGCCTGAACTGCTTATGAAGGACGAAACAGTTTTCTATTAACAAAGCTTCCAGTATAAGGGAAGGGTATATAATTTGTATTACAGCATTCAATATCCTCCTAAGTTTTAAAGAAAGTGTTCTCTAGCAAAACACAAAATAAACATTTAGCTATTTTTAATGAAGAATTATATATTTATACATAAGAGCAGGTAGACAAAGCTTATGCTTTAATGCTAAGCTACTTTAAAGAGCTACCTATTATTGCCTAATTGCATCTTCCCAGGAGTTCATCTTTCTTACCTTAGTATTATAGCAAATCGGTTGTCATACATGGAAAAAAAGTGAAAAAAATAAAATTGGAGAGTAATGTCAATAATGTGTGTGTGTGTTTCCACACTGAACCATGAATTCATGTTCTTTTTTTTTTTTTAAAGATTTATTTATTTAATTAATTCCCCCCCCTCCCCCGGTTGTCTGTTCTCTGTGTCTCTTTGCTGAGTCTTTTTTTTTTTTTTTTAGATTTTATTTTTATTTATTTAATTCCCCTCCCCTCCCCTGGTTGTCTGTTTTCTGTGTCTTTTTGCTGCGTCTTGTTTTCTTTTGTCCGCTTCTGTTGTCATCAGCGGCATGGGAAGTGTGGGCGGCGCCATTCCTTGGCAGGCTGCTCCCTCCTTCACGCTGGGCGGCTCTCCTTATGGGTGCACTCCTTGTGCGTGGGACTCCCCCACGCGGGGGACACCCCAGTGTGGCACGGCACTCCTTGCGCGCATTAGCACTGCGCATGGGCCAGCTCCACATGGGTCAAGGAGGCCCGGGGCTTGAACCGCGGACCTCCCATGTGGTAGACGGACGCCCTAACCACTGGGCCAAAGTCCGTTTCCCAATTCATGTTCTTAATACAATGAATTGGTGAGTGGACATAGCTCAAGTGGTTGAGCGCCTGCTACCCATGTACAAGGTCTCAGGTTCAATCCCTGGGACCTCCTAAAAAATATAAAACTGAACTTTCAATTTACTCCATACCCTTAATTTACTTTTTACAGTATTATGCAATTTTATTTGCAATGCCGAATCTTAATGACCACCTTAACTAAATTATATACTTTGCCATGCCAAAATTAAAATTGTTAAGAAATACTGGTTACTTTTCCCCCCAGGGAAGGTCTTATACAGATATTTCTTTCAAGAAATATTAAAAATGTTCTTATTCAGATACATTGACCATTAATATATAATTAATAGATTCCATTGTTATAAGTTATTAATATATAAGTATATATTGTACTACAATATGTTGTACAATATTAATTATTTCTTTACAGGTAAATTTAAGAAACAGTTGAAGAAAACTAGCAGGTGAATGTTCAGGCCAAAAACATTTTTCAAGCATCTCCTATATGCCAAATACTATACCAGAAGCACAAAGGACATAAAAACAATTATACATAGGTGTGGTGTGATATGGGACTGACACATAAATTATCTCAATAGAGAGTTCCAAAATAAAACACAGGATACAAAGCCCAACTGGAATTCTTTAAAACCACGCTGCACAATTTTTTCTTTACTTCTCACATTATTTTCATTAAGTTATATTAGCATAAGCTCTTCATTCTACTCATCTCAAAACTAAGTGCTATTTACTCATAAAGTCCTCCCCACTTTACCCTTCTATCTCTTCACACCTTGGCTTGCTTTATCACTAAGAGAAAGTAGAAAAGAAGATCAAGAAAAGGAGAAGAAACACACATAACAAAGAGCATGTTTTTCCAACTTTCCTTCTACCTTCCCCAGCCATACCTGGTCCCTTGAAACGTGAGCAAAATGCATCAAAGAAAATCCATTCCCAAGAGAGAACCTAAGAGAATGTGACTATCCTCACTTCTTCACCTCCCTTACTCCCAACCCGGCTCTGCTTCCTCCTCTGTATGGCTTTGATGGTTTTGTTTACATCAGTCTTAATAAGAGGTAAGCTTGTTCTCGCTCGTGCAGAAAACACTGTTCCAGATTCATTCTCCTGGGTTTTGTGTGCCCTCACGTAGTTTTTAAGGTTACTTTTTAAATGTCTAATGTATTTTATTGTGACAGACATTGTTTTGCCAACATTGCCTATTTCAGTGGCACTTCACAATCTAGTTTAAAAAGAAAAATAAAACATTTTAAATGGGCAGAAAAATAACTGTCTTGGTTTTAACTCTTAAATGGCTTAGCTTTTACCTGTCTGACAGATGTGTCCAACTTTCCTTTAAGCTCTTTGCTTTACTGTGCTCCAGGGGGAAGGAGCCTATTCTTGCTGCCGTCAGGTGTAGGGATTTTATTTTTTCATGTCTAGGCACAAGTTGTTCTTTGTAATCTACATTTTATGCAGGTTCCTGCTGGCCTGCTTTAGCATGGTGTAGAGCACATAAGGCAATGTTTGTGTGGGTGTGTTCTGTAAAACCTGTAAATATCACATGACCAATGAACATATTGTATAGAACTTTTTATTTTCATGTGGCGCTAACCACCATCATCATTCCTATGACAAATGTTTGTGCATGTTTCACGATCAGTCTGACCAACACTGTATAAGTCATTAACAGTCCTAACTGTGGTGTTCATCAATTAGAGCGAGTATTTTCTTTCGTGCAGTTCGGATGCTTTGGCCTAAAGTTACCATCACAAAATGAGATAGCTCATGACGCTAATGAATAAACATTAGCTTTCTTCATCCCCAGAAAAAAAAAAAAAGAAAGCAATCTATCTAGATCTAGTAATTTAGGTGATAAAGATATGGCCAATATGATAAACACCTACTAAAAACTGAAAGAAAGAAAAAAACGACTGATTAGTCCTTTACTATGGAGTCCCTGAAACACACAGGCTCATATGAATTCAACACTTTCTTGATTCTAGTTTCTCTAAATCCAGTTTCTCTCAAAAATAAATTCAAAGCTCTTTTTCCCTCAAAGCCCTCTCTTTTCTTCACAGTTTGTTAAGGATCACCAGCCCACTCATCTGAGCATAAAGGTAGGCCCCATTAATTCACCAGAAAAACCATCACCTCCAAATCCATTCATTACAGAATACAGTTCATGCCCACCAGATATACATGAAGAAAATCCTGTCAAGAGTAACAATTTTAACTATTGAAGCCAATTGGAATAGTTACAAATAGCATTTGTTCCCTTAAAGAAGAGGGTCAGGGGTGCTTGACTTTTCTAACATGAATATGAAAACTATGCAGCCATCTCTCCAGGATGGAGAAACAATTAAGGGGAAAAATGTATAGGATTAAAAAGACATACCACCACACTGTTGAGCTACTGCAGTAAAGTGATTAAACACCTATCTAGGTTGGGTGAGAAAAACTTCCCCTACTTGTTTAAGCCACTATTAAACTGTGGGTTTAAGATATTTTTCTAACTAGTAAAATCCCTAATTCCACCATCGCTTCTGGAGTAAGGTACTGATTTACACAATTAGTATTGCCAACATTGATCAAAAAGAAAAAGGAAGTGAAAACATATTTGTGTCTCTTCCCGCAAAAAAAAAAAAAAAAGACACCATTAAAGATAATGAGCAGAGAAACTGAATTCAAGTACAGTGGCCTAGAATTCTGGCTCAGTGACTTACTAGCTTCATGACTATGGGTAAATTACTTAACCTTTGAAAGTTTTAGTCTTCCTCATCAGAAAAAATCATACTAATAACAACTACCTTAAAACACTGCTGACAGGATTAAATCAGCAATATATATAACATATTTAATGTGCCTGGCATACAGTAAGTGCTTACTAAAAAATTAGAAACCTGCCTCCATCACCACCACCACCACCACCACTACCACCACTACCACCATCACCCAGCAGGCTGTTTCTTCAGTTAAAATCAGTAAAATTCAGAGGCTCTTCACCTAAGAAAAATGATTCAGAACTACATGAAGTTGGGGGAGGGGGGGGCGGGGAACAACTTCAAATTTATCTTCTCTTTCTCTCTCTCTCTTTCTGCATGTGTATGTGTGTTTGTGTGTGTGTATACACATATAGCCTTAGGAATAACTAACTGTACACAACTGACAAACATTCTGCTAAAGGATAAAATCCTTTTGCTAAAGGATAAATTTCCTAACCAAAATGTTATGAAATAAAAGGGAAAACATGTAAAACATTGGAGCTATCAAAAGAAGTAATTTCTGTGATAGTATATAGTTTTTTCAGTCACTAGAGATGATTGATTTCTTTCTTAATATTTTAAACAGAACTCAAAAGACGACCACTGTATTAGTTTGTTTTTTCCCTCAAGATATTGAATATTATTGTCTTCTTTCCATTATCTTAGACTTTTATATTCAATGTGATAACAAGATTTTTTTTAATGGGATGATTATAGAATTTAACATTCTAGTTATCCATCTTACTTGGTTTTCTTCTGTTTTCAAATTTATGAGGAAGTAATCTGTCTTCTATATCTTCTTCCAGGTTCAGTTTTCTACTTTCTAGATCATAACCAAATTCACACCTCAATTTAGTATGCTCACTGACATTGTCTGCTTGGCTGTTTTGCAACTCAACAAATATAATCTTGTACATGAACAAAATCATAGTGTCACAAAGGACAACCATAATTTTTTTGGAAACAAGCTTAAGTGATTACTTAAGTGATTACTACGATATTAAAATCTCAAGATTTTAAGATAAGCTTCTAAATAAAAATGTGCACATTGAAACACTAAAGCTATAAAAAAAAATTGACAATTTGGCAAAGCAAGTTTTTAATGCAAGCCTCCTATAAAGAATAAACCAATAAATAACATTTTGCTATTTAATTTTCAAAGTTCACTTTCCACATGAGACACAAGCCTAAGTGGTCAAGTAGAAAAAAGACTCAACCACAACCCAAAAACGTTCACATGGCCTATCTGGGCCCTACCTTCTCACTAGTCTCAGCCCACACCTTTCTTCCCAGTTCATGTATCTGAGGTACTGATTTACAAAAGGATAGGAGTATGATAGCAATCATATGACACAGTCATTATATCTTTAGATAGTAACATTTAAAAATATCTAGTGACACTTCAATCCCTCTTCAAATATATTTTTAAAAATAACTCAACACTTTCATAATAACTGACCCTAGTGATTAAATTTTGAATTTATTGAAATATTTTTTTAAGTCTCATTTTAAAGTTTCCTCTTTATAAAACCTTAGTTGACCAAGCACTGGGCTGACAAATTTCACTGGGGTTTTGAAGAAGAAATTTAAATTACATTACACCACCATTAAAATACCTGAGTTGCAAGCATGAAACAATTAAGATATGATAAGTCTTAAATAAGTAATGTAAATTATAATTTTTAAAACAACCAACAGGACTAAAGAATAGGCTTTTGTTATCAATGTGCACTCAATGATGTTATGAATACTTCAGTACTTGAGATTCAGTGAACCACAAAAAATTAAGGTTATATGCTTAAGTTCACAGAGTAAACAATTAGAAATAACCTTATTGCTATTATTGTTCAAACAATTTTTCTCATTTCTGGATTCTGCAGCATTTGCAAGTTTTGCCAGATACCCTATTAGTTGGTTATATACTTGTTCTGTTTCCTGTTTGTCACTTTTCTGGTAGACAACACCAGACAATTTTTCCCCCAAAACCAAAGTATAATATTTTTCCCACTAACTGTATAACAGGGAAGTCACTGTCAGCCCACTTCTTAGGCAAACCCAAACTGTATGTATATGTACAAAGAAAAAAATTCCCATAAAAATACCAGTTTCCTGTGCAATAAGAATTAACTAAGCTCTTTTCAAAATGTCAGAGGTTCAAGTCAAAAATTTAACCGACGCTAAACAAACCGCAACCATACACAGCCCCAATTCTACTCCTCAGTATATGATACTCTTTTTTTTTTTCTGCCCCAACACAGTTGAGAGGCTGTGATACACTCCCATGAGTATTAGATTTGTAAATGTGGGTGGGAAGGAGGAGATCCTTAAGGTTTGAATAGGGGACACGCAGAGTTGGAAAGGTTCCTCAAATAATTCTGTCACCTCCCATTCCATTCACCCACCACCACATTTTTGAGTGAATGCCCTGCAGTGGGCTTTACTATCATGACTTACTTATTTTCCTATTACAAAAGGTTATTCCTAAACCCTCAGGAAAAAAAAAAAAAGGCAGTAAACCAGCAGCAATCACATACAACAGGATTAGAAGATGTCCTAGCTGTAGTTCTGGGAAACTGAAATAGAGCAGACAAGCCAGAAAAAGAAGACACCAGCTTCCCCCAGAGTTTTAGATATTTTTAAGGTTCTCCCACTCAATACCTTGTTATAAAATATATTCTAAAAGTATAAAATTATAAGAAAAAAGGATTTTATACAAAGAGTCTCATATAAAACATTTACTTCTACTTTTAGTGCCTCTTTAAAAAAATGTAAGGGACACCAAACCTGTGCATTTAATTGTTCTCAATACTATCATGCTTCGATTCTTTGTAGTATAAACTAATATTGGACAGTTTTCATTTTTTGTTCTCATTTTTGTTTTGGACTTATACATTACTGTCCTAGAACACTGCAGATAACATTTTCTGTATCACTCCAATTCAGTATATATGCTGCCTAGTGGAGTTCACAAAATTCTGTCACTTGGATAAAAACATAAAATCTTAACAAGCCTTATTTCTAGACACAAGATTCGCAATACATGTCAATTAGAAGATGGATTCTGCACTTCCTGACAAGTTCCTCAAATATACATGTGTAATTAAACAGACAAGAAGTGACATTTAAAGGTACAGAATTAGAAAACTGGTCTATGGACAGTACGCACCTACCTGAATTGAGCAGGCAGGATGATAAATGTCAAAGCTCGTTATCAGTCAAGAGTATGGTAAGGAAGGACCTTAAAAACCAAGATGAGAAGCAGTGGTCCTATTTCTCACCCCTCCACACCCCACCCCACCCCCAAAAAAAGACAAGGTTAAAGGACTGCTGACATCTAAGAAAGAGCTCTACAAAATCCTGCTCGGAGCAGACATCTTCTTTAAAGCCCTGTCCATGATCCCTAGATTAAGTACATCCCTCTCTTTCTGCACTGCCTCTGTGGCTGGTACACACTTGTCTTCTTACTGACCACATGGTATAATGACCCGTTATAGCTCCCCACATTGTTGTCTACTCTAGAACATTCTGAGCACCCTAAATGCAAGAACTGTAGCTCAGGCATACCTGGGTCTCCGGTGTCTGTGTCTGGCATAGAGTGGATATTCAAGAAAAGTTACTGAACTTAAAATAAGAACTTAAAATAAGAATCTTTTTCTAAACATCATACAACTATGACAAAAATAAGTGGACAGTCAGTTATAAAGAAAGCCAAACTGATTATGTCCAAACACTTCTTTCTAATACTTATTCTTTCGCTGACACATAATTATTAGTGTTATACATGAAAGAACAGATATAGGTAGTTTAATAAAATGTGACCAATACTATTTCAATAAAATAAAGTTACTTTAAGAAATACAGTACTTGACTGGTTTAAATCCCTGTGTTCTCTTTCTCTGTGTGTGTGTGTATATGTATGTGAGTGTGTGTGTCGATTACTCTCTGTGATGAATCAGAAAACTTTAAGAAAACTGAAATTCAAAGACATACATAATCATTATTTTTCAATGTCCAGTCACTGTTAAAAATTAGACTCTCAACACTTAATCAATTCTGTAACATTTTTCATATTCCTAGCTCTCCCTGTGCAAAATTTTTAAATTAGAAAACTAACAGGTGATGCATCTTTCATTGTAGTAACTGAATAAATTTTTGTTCTAAGAAAGTAGAACTGTCAAAGAATCGAATTTACAAGTACCCAAAAAAAAAAGATTTTGTTATTCAGTTGTTTCCTAGCAACTAGAATCTACTGATATTTTCTCATCACAAGTAGGTAATAGGGATAAAATTTGTGTTTCTGAGCAATGAAAACAATGCAGCTCAGTGAAAAAAAAAACTATAAATACTGTGTAAAATTACTAAGTATTCAATCTAGGTTGAGGTTTTAAAATTGGTAATTATAATTCTTAAATATGACAAATGATCAGGGAAACAGGGAATCTTCCCTGTGACTGAGGGGGAAAAAAATAACAAAAGTCACCACAAAAGTAGTAACCTAAGGATTATTCTGGAGATTTCAACCATGAAGAATGAAGGTGCTATTCTCAGAGTAGCTGGAATTTAAACTTGGTTTATACTGCATCATAAGTATAAAACTCTCACCTTACATACTCTAGAGAAAACCTGTCAAGAGTAACAATTTTAACTACAGTAGACAACTGCCATGGTTTTTCAGAATATTCTAAGGTCATAAACATTTGCAATTGAGATTGCAGAAGTATTCTGCATGCACAGCACTTCACACATATTATCAGGTTATTTTCCTCTTTCCTTTCATAAACAGTACACTGAAGAGGAACCCCATTAAATTTTAGTTTTCTCAACAAATCTGGAGAATACAAACATGCAGCTCTCACAAGGTAATCAGATCCTGAGTACCTACTCTTCACAAGGCACTGTGCTAGGTGTCAGAGATAATTAAGTTGAACACAGCACTACCCCTACTCAGGGGAAACATCAATGGGAACACCTGCTTGAGGGTGGCTCAGAGAACCAGTCGAGAGCTGGCAGTGCTTGACTGGGTCTTGAGGGAGGCAACAAACTATAGCAAAAGGACCCTGATCTCAGGGTATTAAGAAACCTGAGATCTAGGCCCATGTCCTTCACCATTTAGCTGCAGGAGTTCTGGCAAGCCACTCAAACCTTTCTGGGGCTAACTTTCATGGATAAAATAAGCCTGATCGGTAAGTTTTACTGAGAGCCTCTTATGAAAGAATGCATTGTGCTAAGCACTGTGATACATAATTGGACAAGCAAGCACATTCACTGGTATCTGTAAACCTAGAGTTTACATCCTAGTTGCCAAGACAGAGGGCATGTACCACACAAATGATTACCACACAACTCTGAAATTCTCTCCTGCTCTAAAAATTCTCTATATGCTACTAGCATTTGCTGACAACTAGAGAACAAAGTAAAGCTTGAAATGAGTGAATGATTAAAATTCTGGCCATCAAATTCACAGGTTATCAGAAGAAAAGTGAGGAGAAAGAATAGGGAGTTATTGCTTAATAGGTACAGTTTCTGTTTGGGATGACAGAATAATTCTGGTAATGCATGGTGGTGATGAACAATACTGTGAATGTAATTAATTTCCACAGTCACAAAATTCAGAACTATACTGGGCACTGTTGAGAGCAACAAAAAAGAAAAGTGAAGGCATCTTAGAGTATTATTCCACACATGAACTAATCCCTTCAAATGAAACACCTAAAATATGTTGTACCAGTTTGGCATTTTTGATGAATTCCAAAAAGAAATATTGGATTATGTTTGTAAATTGGTCTTTTTCTCTGGGCATAGTAGAGCATATTGGATTCAGTGGTTTTACTTTTACTTGATTAAGTAATGATTAAGGCTTTGATTGGGCCATGTCAGTAGGACACTGAGTCCCTGCCCCTTGGTGGACCGGGACTCACAGAGAAACTGCACCACAGAGAAGGAGGTTGGGGTTTTGAGCTGGACCCCGGGAAATAAGCCACACAGAGGAGCTTGGTCATGAGGAAAGAGAGAAGGCCCCAGGAAGAGAGACGAGCCATTTACCTGATAGACTGCAGCTGCAGAGACCAAAGAATGAGCAGCTGAGCCCAGAAAGAAGCCCGGGGAAGAGAGGAAACCAGGAAGCCTGAACCCAGGCAGACAGGCAGCCGTCTTGCTCCAACACATGACAAGAGACTGGTGAGGGAAGTAACTTACGCTTTATGACCTGTTAACTGTAAGCTTCTAAGCCAAATAGATACCCTTTATAAAAGCTAACAGATTTTTAGTATTTTGCATCAGCAGCCCTTTGGCTGACTAACACATATGTATAGTACTTTGAAATTTTCTAATCCTTTCATGTACATTATTAATGATTTTTTCAATGAAGAGAACTTGTTTTATCAAAAACCTAGAGTATTTCACTAATCAAATAACTTTATGCAATCCTATTCTGTAAATGGTGTCAATAGCTATTTTTTCTAAAATGAAATACATATGGAGGAAGATGCTAAGACTTACCAGCAATGACATGTTAGTTTGTGGTATCTAACTCATTGCACCCTCCTGATCCCCATCTTCAGCCTCGTATTCCATTTGGTGTTTTGTCCTCATCTCTTTTATTCTCAGCGCCTTAGAAAGTATATCCACTAACATGGCTTCAAATTTCACAACCAAGTAGGTAACTCCCAAATTTATGACAGAATCCCTAAGCACTCTTCTGAGTTCCAATGCTAATTTACCAAAATGTCCTGTTACTCCTCTAAACTCTACATGCCCAATATCAAAATCATTTTTCTTTCCCAAATAGCTCTCACATCCTTATTTCCTAAAATAAAATCTCCAGTGGTAACAACAGCAACAACATTCTGTTTGAGTAACAACAGTGATATTCAAGAGGAATGTATGTAAAATAACCTAAAGACAGAGAAAGAAATTAAAATTTTAATTGATATTTTTCTCATCCTTTTTAAAGTTTCCATTTTATAACGTGTACATATGTACATGGGGGGGGGGAGGGACTTAATATTTTAACCACAGAAGCACAATCAAAAAAGTTTTGAAACCACTAACATACTGACTAAAATCCAAACTCATTAGCTTGGTGATACCCACAGCTCCAATTGATCTTCCACTATTCTTCACAGACATTAATTCCAACTAATTATACCACTAACCATTCCCCAAACAAAGTCCATACTTGTCCAACTCCTAATCATTTACTGCTGCTACTGCTCCCTACAAGCTATCCCTCTCCTATAGTTAAATCATTTAAAAACCAATATCAACTCCATCTTTTCTTGAAATTCACGATCAGGCAATAGGGCTCATGGGAAGCTCCCCTCTTTGTACCCAGTCATTAAGCCCTTTATGTACATCTTCACTCCACCGACTAGTCTAGAGATTTCTTGAGAGCCAAGGTCCTGTCTTATAAACTTTCTGTTTCCTATATCCCCTAGGCATCATGCAGTAAACCTGACATGTGTAAAAGAAATGTTTGTTGAAAAGATAATAAATTGTAAAGTGGACCTTATAAAGGGCTTAACAAAGCAGTATCTCACAAAAAGAGCAAAGATCAAACTCAGCTTAGCTTCC
The DNA here is from genome assembly GCF_030445035.2 of Dasypus novemcinctus. Classification (NCBI taxonomy): domain Eukaryota; kingdom Metazoa; phylum Chordata; class Mammalia; order Cingulata; family Dasypodidae; genus Dasypus; species Dasypus novemcinctus. The sequence goes on along the minus strand of NC_080683.1, from coordinate 30,776,858 downwards.
TCAGTCAACAAACGTGTCAAAGTAGAAAGAGCATTTGTTTTGTTTTTAACAAAATGAATTCCTTCTTTCTTAGTTCCATGGCTTTCAACTGCTTATATTTTGTTTCCTACAGATTCATTCCATAGGAGAACAAATGGGCTGGTGTCTGAATGTAATGATAGAGGGAGAAGTGTGATACCCAGAATAAGTTGCTATTATTTTGCTTATCTGTTCATTGACAGATTAGCTATAGTACGACTGGTTCATAGCAAGCCACTTTAATATAACATTAAATAATCCGAAATCAATATCAGAAAAGACATATTAATCAATACAAAACTCAAGGAATCAAGTAGACACAAAGAAGACAAAACAAATTCTTATAAGATTCCAAAGTAACCATTCAAGAAAATTAATTATATTTAACTACAGCTTAAGGAACAAAACTGATCACTATTTTTAAAAAGAGGATAAAATACATAGGAGAATTCTAAGCTCTTTAGAAATGAAAATTATTTGATCAAGTGCCTACAAAGCATATTTTCCCAAAGCAAACACTTGGTGGGCCACAGATTCAAGTAGTATTCGAAGAAAAATGTGAAAAAGGATTCCTTTCAAAAAAGAAAGAAAACCCTTTCTTTTCTCTGTAACTCCAAGATACAGCAGCTTACCTGCCTATTAATCATTTCCTTAGAAACTTCTTAAAATGTATAAATATATTTTCTCAAAGTCGTAAAAGTTTTACCAGAATCCTCTGATGAGTTACAGAAATAGAAATGAAATGAGTCACACTATGTAAGAAAAATAAGACAGAATTTGCTTTAAAGAAATAAAACTACATTCACCTCATCTTTAAAAACAAAGTATGTTCCACTGCTTAAAGACATAGAGGTGTGTGAAAACCCAAGCTCAGTTGTGGGCCCACCTCTTTTCTCTACTGACATAGCTGTACAATCTCATTTAGTCTTATGATTTCACACTCCCCTCCCCATAAATCAACACTCCTAAATTCAACTTCTTACTCACCATCTCCATTTGGGTGACAAATAAGCACCTCCCTCTTACCATGGCCAAAATAGAACTCCTGATTTTATTTTAGGCACTTTTCTCACAGTCTTCCACATCTTGGTAAAATGGCATCACCCTTTAACCAGTTATTGAGGCCAAAAGGCTAGGTAGTGTAAAAACAGAGGTTAGAAGGACAGACTCTTAAAGTCAAACTGCTTGGATTCAGATTCTCCCTCTGCTCCTTATTATCTGTACAAAGACACAAACCTTTCAATATCTTACCAGAGTTTGAAGACATAAACTCCCCAGATTACACAATGTCTTCAAAACCACAGTTCATCAAAAGATCCTAAGAATCACAGTCAGGAAACTTGAGATACAGTTATGGCTCCATCAATTTCTAGCCAACATAAGCTTAGGCTAATTACTTAGCCTCTCTGAGCAGAATTTTCCTCATCTGCACAATGCAGATTACAATCCCTGTCTATCTCACTCACTCTGGTTTGTGATGAGGATCAAATGACTAATGCACAAACAGTAAACCAAGGGCAAATGGAAGCTCTTCTTATTATGCAATATCGATCAATTCAACAAGATTTTACTGAGCACTGAACCTATGTCCCAGATGCTACACTAGATGCTAAACAACAGAAAAATTCAATTAAGACAGAGCCCTTAGTCTCAAAGAGCTTACATTTTCATTGGGGAGAAAAACGTATAATCAGAATAATTACATCATAGTTTGATAGTGCTATGGGAGCAAAAAGAAGGATACTTAGTATACTCTAGGGGAGGGATTCTTTTTTGTTCCACAGACCCCTTACTAAGTTCACACTATACCATGTATTATTTAATAAATATATCACACTTCCACCAGCACATCCCCACAAGAATAATGTTTTTTTCAATTTCAATTATTCAAGCTCACTGTCTAGCAGCTTAGGGGAGCTTCCTGGAAGAAATGGGAAACAGCTGAATCTCAAAGGATGAAGAGGATGAGAAAAGAGTTATTAGCAAAGAATAAGATAATATTCAACTTTAACACTCCTAAAAGATATTTAAAAGCCAGATTAGATATATTATCATAGCAATCACATGATCACAGGTTAAGAACAAGTTTTCAGTTATCACCTGAGGTAAAACTTTTTATCAGCTTAGATTCCCCCCTGCACGATTTATTTCATCCTCTACCACTAATTAAACTGCCTTTTTATCTACTTTAGGACAATTTTTCTCATCTTACAAGATTATTTCCATTAACAAGCCTGAAAATTTCCAACTAGAACTCCAAGGTAAAACCCGTGTCACTGGAAACTAAAGTAATAAAAAGACCATAGCAATAGGTTTAGATTTCTATTTCACCACAGCCCTAAAAGAAGCCCCTTCTCCTCCATCCCACCACCCCTCCACAGTTCTCAGAACAGGTTCCCAGCCACTATACCCATCCACTCTCCTGTGTGATAGCACAAAGGACTCTCTGAACCTCCTTTCAAGCAAAGTTGGTCCTGACTCACACAGGAAAAACCAAACACTGCCTGAGGCAGCAAGTCACTGCCTCTACTCTGTCTCTACACTGCCTCTACTCTACAATGTCTAAGGACATTGAGGTTAGAACTCCCTACAACCCACGGCAATCTGAACAAATTTATTACAAGTAAATATGAATCCCATGAGGTTTAAGTTGCACTTTACACTATTCTCTCACAACTGTAGAGTGAGTTTTCTAGAAGGTAAATAATGTGTAGTGACATCACTGATGGTTTATGGAACAGATACTTTCATATCCATATATATATATTTAGAATTTTTTAAAGTAACATATCAAGGGAATTAATATATGTATTTTAAGAGATAACTCAGTTTGTTCTCTGTACTTCTATAGTGCCCTTACTAGCTTTCTTGGTTACCTGTTATAATCTCCATATCAACATGAGACCATACTTGCTTCATATACTTCAACCAAAATGATATATTGTAATAGATTGAACACAGAAGCAGATACAAATCCAGCTGTCTTCTACCTAGTCAAATATTCAAGAGATTTACAAAAATGCAAAACATCGCACTTCTTACAGTATTTTGTTGTGGAAAATATAATTATTTTTCATAAAAATGTGCTATTTATGTTAATATGTAATCGTTTATTACAGCTATCTTTAACTGTATCAATAAATATTTTTAAATGTCAAAAAAATGTGAATCCATTGAAGATGAACAGAGACCACACCCTGTACTGTCATTCCATTCATAGTCAAAAGAAATGTGTCTGCCAAAGATGTACTAGAATGCTCACAGCACCAGTATTAACAACAACAGCAAAAAAGCCAAAAAGAAAATTTCTATGAACTACCAATACTATTGTTGGATATATAACTTGTGATAAAGTCAATCACAATTGGGACAAATTACAATCACTTGCCACCTAATACCATGCAATGAAAACACCACAGCATCACTTCTATGATATTCCTGCTCAAGATGTGTAATGTGTAACCTGAATCTAAACATGCAGAAACATCAAACAAATCCAAATTCAGAAATAGTCTACATAATAGCTGGCCATAATATCCAAAAGTAACAAAGCCATCACAGTCAGAGGAGAGACAAAGAACCTGTTCCAGATAGAAGGAGACTAAAGAGACTGACAACCAAAAACCACATGTGATTTCAGTAAAACCCAAATGGTCTAAGGATTAGATGGTGGTAATATATCATGTTAATTCCTTATTTTGACAGCTGAATTTTAATTATGTGAGAAAATGTCCTTGTTCATAAGAATTAACATGTTAAAGTATTTGGGAGTGACAAGACATCAAGTTGGCAACATTCTCAAATGGTTTAGAGAATTGGTTTTTTTTTACTTGCAATTTGTCTATAAGATTGTTGGTTGCTTCAAAATTTAAAATTTCATATTAAAATTTTTTAAATGTATGTTGGAAGGGGGAAAGAATGAGTAGGAGGGAGGAAAAGAAAAAGGGAATCAAAGTCCATATGCTAAATTTCTTGGGCTAAGCAACTCCTTCAGCCACAATAATTAGTTTAGTGATAGGCCTGTGGCCTAAGCCATTACAAGCACAGTGAATATTAAGACTAGGAAAAGAAATGCTGGAACAAAGAAACTCCCTTTTTCTAGGTGGTATGGTATATGGATATATAGCTTGACCTAATGACAGCCATTTTTGCTACCATGAGAGAAGCCAGACTGATGAAACAGCATAATGTAAAGTCAACTGTAGAGAAACAGCTGGAACCTTGATTAAGCTATATCTAAAGCTCACTTTACATCTGGACATCTCACTTTCTTGAGCTAATAGATTTCATTTATTGGTTTAAGTTAAGAGGTGTTGGTTTAAATATTGAAACTTTATTATCCCATGTAATAAGAAGTTTCAGTGCTTCCAGAGTTTGTTAATTCAGCAACTCAACTGTATCAACAATGACTCAGGGAAGAGAATATTGCTCAAGTGATTGAGCTCCCACCTACCACATGTGAGGTCCCAGGTTTGGTTCCAGGTGCCTCCTGGATAAGACAAGCAAGACAGCAAGCTAGCACAACGAGCTGGCACAGTGAGCTGACACAACAAGATGACGCAACAAGGAGATACAAAGAGGAAACACAATGAGAAAGACAACAAAGCAGGGAGCGGAGGTGGCTCAAGCGACTGAGTGCCATTCTCCCATATGGGAGGTCCCAGGTTCAGTTTCCAGTGCCTCCTAAAGAGAAGACTAGTAGACACAGAGAGCATACAGCAAATGGGCACAGAAAGTAGGCAGCAAGTACAAACAATGGTGGGGTGGGGAAAGGTAATAAATATATAAATCTTGGGAAAAAAAAATGACTCAGATTTTTTCCATCTTCCACAAATTGGACAGTCCTCAAGTTACATTTTTATGTTCCCAGGAGGCTGCAGCAGTTCCAGGCATCACATTCAGTTATGACAACATCCAGAAGGGGAAAAAAGAACTATTTTTTCCCATGTTCCCATTTTCATTAGCAAGTAAAACTTTAAGATGTGCCCCCCCCAGAAATTTCTCCCTCTTTTTCAGCCACAACTCTACTTGTTACATGCCTAAACCAACAACTTGGAAAGTAAAAGGAGACAAACATGATCAGCCCAGAAATGGAACCAATACCCCAGAACCTTTCTGAAATGTATGCTGAAATATTCAGATGTCATGGGTACTGGGAATCACTGACATTTAGTGGATGAGAGCTATGGATGTCCAATTTCCTGAAAAGTGTATGGCTGCTTCACACAGGAAAAAGTGCTGTCCAAAATGTCAACAGAGAAAATGGCTGAACAAAACCAAGAATAATAAAAGAAGGGGGATAGCTGACCAGTAGACAAATATCAGTGTCTGCCATATAGGTTCACAATGATGAGAGATACTATCCTTATTAGTAACTAGTTTATAGTCCAGGTTACCACACAGATAGGTAAACCATCAACATCAATAAGAATAAAGAAATGAAATGGGATTGGGGAGGGAGAAAGAACACTGACAGCTGTTAAACACATTATGCTAATTCTTCTCTTAAATCACTTCATTTAATAAAACCAGACTTTAGTATTTTAGTCTTCCCAAATACTCACACAGCTGAATTATACATGTTTAGGTAACTTTAGAGAGTCAATAATACAAATTATTTATATCAGAAACACAATTTTTAACTCAACAAGAAACACTTGACATAGGCTTATACTTTAATAGTATAGCTTAGAAAGAGCAATATCAGATAACTTTGATGGCCCCTTCTGCCACCAAATCTCAATCCAGATTAAAAGACAACAGTGTAAAACGTGTATATTTTTACAATGTCACTCTTGAAGTGTCATGCTTTTAACGTTATCACCTAAAATGCACTGATAGGCCATTTGTTGAATACATAACTCCAATTTCACTCAGCACTGGGCTGTATACTGTAGCACTAGCATATGACTGTTTCTACTACTTAAGTATAAAGAGTTTCTTCTACACTAACCTCTGCCAACACAATATACCAATTTAGAACAGAAATGTGGAATTATCCACCACAGGCTACACTAATTGTTAAAGGCCCTATATGAAGTCCATCTCCAAGGGAAAAAAAAAAAACCAGACTTTAAAGAAACCCAGAGACTACTCACAAAATTAATCAGTTCACTATTAGTATTACTAGGAAGAAGAAAATCTAAGAAAATCAACTATGTGCAGTAATACATAAAAACCTACAGGTTCAATAATTACCAGTGTAGCATCATATTTGAATATTATTTTGAAAGTTAAATCAACTTATTCCCTAAAGAAGCACAGAACAAAACTACCAAGGCTATATAATTTAAAATGTAAACAAGTCAAATGTGGAAATAAAGTGAAATACTTACCGCCAAAGCCTTGGACAGTCTGGCTCTAAATTCATTCTGTATGATTGCCACAATGTCCTTAAGTGGTACATAAGCAAAGCCATCTTCCAAATAGACTTTCCTTCCTCGAAACAAATCCAGAGCATCAGCAAAAGGAATCTGAATTCAGAGTGAAATGGGGAAAATAAAGTCAGCACCTGTCATGACAAAATCCTCCTAACTCTTCGTGAGTATGAGGTCTAAACAAAATCCTTTCTGTGAGAAATACATTAGTCACAGCAGATCTAAAAGAAAAACAGAAAGATCAGTTTATACTCCTTAAAACTAAACACTTAGCACTACAAAGAAGTGTGTCTATTTCAGAGTAGATGTTTTGAGAGAAAAAAATAAAGATAAAAGTAACAACAATTATAATAATATGCCAAGTTAGACTGCTTTATATTTATTCTTAACCCATGAATTTACAAACTGTAATTTCCAGGATTTCAAACTCCAAACTCGAGACCTCTAAGCATATTACCTTCAACTCAGATAACAAATTCCACATTTTATTCCACATGGAATAGAATTCTAACATGTATACAACATGTTTGGTGCTGAAAATTACTAGTAAGTAAAGTAATTCAAATTACTCCCTTTATTCTCATGTTTTTCTACATAAATATATTGGAAAAGCTAATCAAACACTAGGAAATGGAAATAATAAGTGTTCAGTTTTGCTATATAAGTATTTTCTACTAGGTTTAAAAAATAATAATATTCTACTTATCTTATTAAAAGTCCTATTAAGGATACTAAAATTCTAAGAGATGAGTGGAATACAGTAGTAAGTGAGAAAACCATCCCCACTCTCTAATATATAAGGAAGTTTTCTCCTTAAAAAACCAGGTGGAATTCTGGGTATCCAATGACACCTCACACTTTTTTTTTTTTTAAAGATTTGTTTTTATTTATTTAATTCCCCTCCCCTCCCCCGGCTGTCTGTTTTCTGTGCCTTCTTGCTGCGTCTTGTTTCTTTGTCCGCTTCTGTTGTCCTGAGCCTCACGGGAAGTGTGGGCGGCACCATTCCTGGGCAGGCTGCACTTTCTTTAGTGCTGGGCGGCTCTCCTTACGGGCGCACTCCTTGCGCGTGGGGCTCCCCTACGCGGGGGACACCTCTGTGTGGCACGGTACTCCTTGCGCGCATCAGCACTGCACATGGGCCAGCTCCACACGAGTCAAGGAGGCCCGGGGTTTGAACCGCGGACCTCCCATGTGGTAAACGGATGCCCTAACCACTGGGCCAAAGTCTGTTTCCCGACACCTCACACTTTAAACAATATTGTTTCTTAACAGATGGCTTTTGATTAATTTACTGATTTTTACAGCTACAATACAGTCCCTGCCCTAAAGAACTTATCATTCATTTGAGAAAACTATACAGACACACATGGAAAGTAAATGGCTTTACAGTGTTGGGTGTACTACTGTACCAAGCAGGTAGTTCACACTGCACATACTGGAGAAGCAGGTGAGAGGGTTTACTCAAATAATTTAGGCAAGGAGAAGGAATAAAAGACATCTGCAAACATGCGTTCTAGACTATTATTGACTAGACTTGTGGTTTTGGTAAATTCAATGAATTCTTCTATGCCTCAACAGCCAGATCCGTAAATTGGAGGAGGTAGGAAGGGATGAAGTAAATTACCCTTAGGGATTCTTTGGCTCTAACATTTCATGATTCTAGCTTTTTAGGGTGGTCACAGTAGAAATAAAAATGCCCAGCCAGAAGTAAATGATGCTATGCAGAATAACAGGAAATGTGTGACATGGGAGGGATAAATATTGATTCCCACACTGTAAGCTTGGACAGCTGACTGAATGATGGCCCAATTGGTAGAAATACCAGAATGGGAAGCTAATGTGGACGCAGGATTTACTGGCACTCACCAGTAATAATCAATGAATTCTTTTCAAAAGAAAATTGTGGGGACTTCCAGGAAGATGGAGGATTATAGGGACACAGGACTCACTTCTCTCCCAGAAAAATAGCTAGAGAACAGGCAGAAATGTCCTGAAAAAAAGTAATGTTTTGGGCGTTAGAGAACCAGGGGAAGACTGGACACTACCCGGAAGAGCAAGGGGCAAAGGAAAAGAAACTCGATGGGAAAACTGTGAGTAAAAGCTGCAGTTGTAGCTGCTGGCACCCATACACCCACCCTCAGAGCAGATTCCTCTAGCTTCTGGCTAGCAGCTATGGGCAGAGGGGGCCATATGGGCCCACCTCCCCAGGAAGGGGAGACAGAGAGACACAGAATATGGCTGATTCAACTTTAGCCAACAAATTTGGTCTGCTGTGTCCCACAAGCCCTTCCAGCCTGGGTGGTGGTGATGTGCCACTGTTTGCACTGGGAACCAGCAGGGGATGAAAGAGACCAACTCTCACCAACACCCTCCCTGCTGACAGGGACTGGTTGTGAAGGATCCAGAGGGGAGTGGAATTATTTCCTACCCAGGAAAAGGGAGGGGACTGCCTGCAAAGTTTGGAGAACAGCTTCTGAGAAAGTTTTATTTGCCAGGCTCTGTATAGCCTTGAGGCAGGATTCTCAGTCACTGTTGTGGCTGGTATTGCAAAAAACACATTCTTACCAGGGTTTGAACTGAGAGGTCTGCCTGAAGAGCACCATCTGCTAGTGGACCAAGGAAGTGCATGCGAGGAAATTAAAAGTAAAAAAAGAGAGGCTTTTCCAGGATTTTACTGCCTCCTCCCCTAGACCCTTGGAAGTAGGTATGCAACCCATTACTGGGTGCACGGCCTGGATTTGAGCAATTATACAGGGATGATCCTAAAGAGATAGGACAGGTTGAACCAAAAATCAAAGAATGGCAGTAACACAGCCTCCAGCCACTAAATCCTTCTGCAAGAGAGAGAAATTGAGCATCAGAGTAAACTCACCTTCATAATCAGATGCCTACACATCAGTAAAAATTTATAAGCCATGCGGAAAAAAATGGAAGATATGGCCCAAGAAAAGGAATATATCAAAGCCCAAGATCAGACAGGGATTTGACACAACTAATTAACAAGGTCCATACAAATCTCCTATATCAAATCAATGGGTTGAAAGACAATACGGTTATAGAGATAAAGGACATTAAGAGGTCACTGGACCAGCACAGAGAAGAATCTGAAAACCTGAGGAGAAAAATAAGAGAATTTATGGGAAAGAAAGACACAATAGGTGAGGTCAAAAACATACTAAAGGCATACAAGAGCAGTCTCTAAATCATAGAAGACAGATCAGCTGAAATGGAAGAGAGAGAAAAACAGAGAACGAAATGAATGGAAAAAATTGAGCAGGGGCTCAGGGAGCTGAATGATAACACAAAACAAAAAATATATATGTCATGGGAGTTCGAGGAGAAGAGAAGGGAAAAGGGGCAGAAAGAATATTTGAGGAAATAAGGGCTGAAAATTTCCCAACTCTCACAAAAGAAATGAATTTACATGCCCAAGAAGCAAAGCCTACCCCAATCAGAATAAATCCAAATAGACCTGGTAATTTGACACACACTATTCAATTTACATGTCCAAGAAGCAAAGCCTACCCCAATCAGAATAAATCCAAATAGACCTAGTAGTTTGACACACACTATTCAAAGTGTCAAACGTCAAAGATAAAGAGAAATTTCTGAAAGAAGCAAGGGAGACATAAGCCATCACATACAAGGGAGCCCAGTAAGACTTAGCGCGCATTTTTCATCAGAAACCATAAAGGTGAGACGACAGCAGTATGATGTAATTAGGATACTGAAAGAGAAATAATGCCAGCTAAGAATTCTTTATCTGTCAAAAGTATCCTTCAAATATAAAGGAGAGCTTAAAATATTCACAAGTAGACAAACTAGAGAATTCATAACAAAGGATCCGGCTTTGCGGAAGCATTTAAAGGGAGTCTTATAGTCCAAAAGAAAAAGACAGGAAAGAAAGGCTTAGAAAAGAGTATAGAAGGGAAGACTATCAGAAAGGGTAACCAAAAGAGTAAAAAGATGAAAATAAGATATGATAGGGAAACGGACTTTGGCCCAGTGGTTAGGGCGTCCGTCTACCATATGGGAGGTCCGCGGTTCAAACCCCAGGCCTCCTTAACCCGTGTGGAGCTGGCCATGCGCAGCGCTGATGCGCGCAAGGAGTGCCATGCCACGCAAGGGTGTCCCCCGCGTGGGGGAGCCCCACGCGCAAGGAGTGCGCCCGTGAGGAGAGCCGCCCAGCGTGAAAAGAAAGAAAGAGCAGCCTGCCCAGGAATGGCGCCACCCACACTTCCCGTGCCGCTGACGACAACAGAAGCGGACAAAGAAACGAGACGCAGCAAATAGACACCAAGAACAGACAACCAGGGGAGGGGGGGAAATTAAATAAATAAATAAATCTTTAAAAAAAAAAAAAAAGATATGATATATGAAAGACAAAGAATAAAATGGTGGAAGTAAATAATGCACTTACAGTAGTATCATTGACTGTGAATGGATTTAAACACCCAATCAAAATATACAGACTGGGTGCTGCAGCCAAATGGTCCAGGTAGTTCCCAGAGCCACCTGCCAGCCACCAGGCCTGCCGCCATCAGCCAAGGTCTGCTCTGGCACCCCACTCCCTGGCCTGGTTGAGAGCACCCTGAGGACCAGGGAAGGCAAGCATGGCACCTACCCTGTGCACTGGCCGGGCCTGCCAACTGATCAGCCCATCCCATGTTGGAGAAATTGCATGAAGAAGAACTTTCATCAAATACTTGATTACCCTTTCTTATACAGTTTGTACAAGAAAGGCAAGAAAAACATTTAATTCTTTCCCTCTATTTTCAAACGACAGTAATGAATCAGTGCCCCAGCAACCTCCAAAGTTGCCAAAACAAAGGGGATTTGGTCACTGAGGCTTTGTTGGAAGGAATGCAAAATCAGGCATGTGGTGGGGGATTTTTGACATTGTGAAGCAGAACTACAGGAGCTCAAGAAACAATTTGATATAATGGTAGCTGTAATAAATAGTCTGTCAAAGGGGTGCTGATACAAAACACCAGAAATTAGTTGGTTTTTATAAAGGGTATTTATTTGGGGTACAAGCTTATACAGTTACCAGAACATAAAGCATAAGTTACTTCTTTCACCAAAGTCTGTTGCCAAGTGCTGGAGAAAGACGGCTGCCTACAGGAGGGTTTGGGCCTCCTGGGTTCCTCTCTTTCCAGGGCTTGCTTCTTTCTGGGCTCTGGGTTCCTCTCTTCCCGGAGCTTTGCTACTCTTTCTTCACAACCAAGTTCCTCTGTGTGGTGGGCTTACTTCCAGGGGCTCCAGCTCAAGACTTCACCTCTACTTTCTGCAGTGCAGTTTCTCTTTGAGTTCCCACCAACCAAGAGGTGGGGACTCAATGTCCTACTGACATGGCCCAATCAAAGCCTTAATCTTATTTAACCAAGTGAAAGTAAAACCTCTGAATCCAATACACTCTAATATACCCAGAGGAAAAGACCAGTTTACAAACATAATCCAATATTTCTGTTTGGAATTTATCAGTATCAAACCGCTACAGTAGCTCATAAAAAAATCTGAATGGGAAGGACAGACACATGCTCTAGAAACCTGCTTGGACATCCGTGAATGGGAACTAAGAGCTCTTAAGAGACAGCTGGATATGAAATACAAAGAGGTCAGAATGTTGCGTGACCAGGTGGAAGAATATGAGAAGGTCAAGTAAGAAATGGTCATGGAAAATAGGCAGGAGTTGAAGAAACTACATGAAGAATTAGGCAGAATGAAGAGAAGCTATGAAAAGCTAGAGAAAAAGCAAATAAGAAGAAGAGCTTCAAGAGGAAACACTAAAAATCACAGGGAAGATCGGTCTGAAACCAAGAAATTAACTGAAAAAAATAGAGGAATTTAGTCAGAAATCATCAGACTGGGAGAAGCAACATTTGATTTATCAGCAACAGGTATCTTCTCTGTAGGCACAAAGGAATGCTCTAATTGAAAAATCAGAGACAATTCAGGCTCAGCTTGCCAACTGGAAACAGAAAATTAAAGACTGTGAAGCTCTCCAGCCAGTCAGAAATTCAGCACCTTAGCAATAAGGTGGAGAAGGCCAGTGACACTCTGTACCAATGAGTTGGAAATTATTAATAGAGCACCCCACCATGAGGGTCCATGGACTTGGCTGGAACCAAGCAGACAGAACCAGCAGTGAAAAGAAAAAGAACTTAACGAATCTGAAAAACTGTTAGAGGTTCTGGAAGAAGAGAAGAAAGAATTGAAGGCATCATTCAATCCCAAAAAAATTTCATCTGTGAAGAACAGATTCAAAAGGAGAAGCTGGGAAGCGGATGTGGCTCAACCAGTGGGGTGCCTGCCTACCACATGGGAAGCCCCAGTGCCCCCTAAAAGAAGATGAGCAGATGCCACTTCCAGTCACAAGCTAGATGCCACCTCCAACCACAACGAGCTAGACACCACCCCCACAGCAACAAGCAAATGCCACAAGTCAGCAGACACTGCAGCCCACAGGGAGCAGGTGTAGCTCAGGCCATTGGGCAGTTGCCTCTCATGTGAGAGGTCCAGGATTCAGTTCCTGGAGAAGGCAAGCAAACAATGAGCAGACAGACAAGAGAACCTTCTGGAGGCAGTAGGGGATAAATTTAAAAAATTAAGCAAATAAATAAATTTTTTAAAAAAAGAATAAATTTGTAAAAAAAAAAAAAAAGGAGAAGCTACAAGCAAAAATAAAGGCTACTGACACTCAACATACAAGAGAGGGCATAACATCACTGGAAGAGCCCCAGGCAGAAAGGAGGTACACCTCTCAAGAGGAGGGGGACTTAGAAAACGTGCTCTCCCAATTGCACTTCACCCAGAGCAGTGAAGAACTGCAGGCAGAGGTGACTCACTTTGAAGACAGTCTGGAATCTGTGAGTACCACATGTAAACAGCTGAGTCAAGAACTAATGGAAAAATATGAAAAACTGAAGAAGATGGAAGGGCATGAGTACAGACAGAGATTAAAAATCTAAAAGAAGAGATTATACAGGCTGAACAGAGTTACAGTTCTACACAAAAAGGAATGAAGATGGAAATCTCCCAGCTAACTCTAGAGATATCACTATTGCTTCCACCAAGGGTCCTTCCTCAGACTTGGAAAAGCAACTCAAAAGGCAGAAGAAAAAGCAACAGAGCACAAGGATATTTTGGATCAGCTGGAGTCATTCAGGTTAGAAAATTATCAACTCTCTGAAACGGTGATAAAAAATGGAATTTGGTTATGTGAGGCAAAAGAGATTTCTCTAGTAGACCTCCAGGAGAATTATATTGAGCCAGGAAATAGATTAGTGTCTGAAAATCAGCAACTACAGAAAGATTTGATGGATACCAAATCTAAGCTTGACATTTCCACTCAGATGTGCACCCCCAAATATGATGAAAACTTTAAATCAAAACACAAAAGAACAACAGAGTTCAAGAAAACAGGGTTCAAGCCCACCACAGCCAGCACAGACATGATGGAATAAAGACTGAGCACTACGAAGCAGGTCTTTGGTCTCCAAGAAGACAAGCATCAGATAGCATAGACCCCATCCCCATGATCCTCAGCCCTGAGTCCTCACATTAGCCCTTGAGGCTCCACCATCTCTGTGCTTCTAACTTTACATGTAAAACTGACTCTTTGCCTTCAAAGCAAGATAGAGGCCTTGCAGACACTGCCATCTGCGACTGCAGTCCCTTGCGCACAGCCATGGTAAACCCCATCATGTTCTTCAACATCGCCATCAAGAGTGAGCTCTTGGGCAGAGTGTCTTATTCAAGCTGTTTGCAGACAAAGTTACAGAGACAACAGAAAATTTTCATGCTCTGAGCACTGGGGAGAAAGGATTTGGTTATAAGGGTTCCTGCTTTCACAGAATTATTCCTGGGTTTATGTGCCAGGGTGTTGGCTTCACATGCCATAATGGCACTGGTGGAAGTCCATACATGGGGAGAAGTCTGATGATGAGAACTTCATCCTGGAGCACACAGGTTCTGGCATCTTATATATGGCCAATGCTGGACCCAACTCAAATGGTTCCCAGTTTTTCATCTGTCCTGCCAACTGAGTGGTTGGATGGCAAGCACATGGTCTTTGGCAAGGTGAAAGAGAGCATGAACACTGGGGAAGCCATGGAGCATTGTGGGTCCAGGAACGGTAAGACCAGCATGAAGATCACCATTGCTGACTGTGGACAAGTCTAACAAATTTGATTCGTCTTTGTCTTAAGCACCAGACCATTCTTTCTGTAGCTCAGGAGTGCACCCCACCACCTCTAGTCTGCTCTCAGTATCCTATAATCTTTGTGCTGTTGCTGTTGCTGCAGTTCTTTAGGTTCTACATCATCCTCTCCTTCCTTCCACGTGTAGCTCAACTGCAGATTTAATTTATGATTAAGAAATAAAAATCTTAAACAACCAAAAACAAAAAAAAAGGTAGACAGTAATGAAGCCAACTTTTCTGAGACTATGTCCAAGAGTTTGAATGACCAAGAAGAGTTAATATGTCTGTGTCCCTTGCCTATGTCTCCCTTTTGTACAATAGCTACAAGATTTTTGGAAGAGGAGGAACTGAGGTCTCCTCATATTCCAGAGCACCTGGATGCTGACACTGAAGAACTAAAAAGGGACAGTGAAAAGAGAGCAAAACAATTCACAGCCAGCTCTTAAGTAACCTTTTGAAAAATTCACAAACCTGGACATAAAAATAAATACTGAAGAGTTACTGCTGTCTGAAGTAGCAGCTCTGTAAAAACATGTGCATATAAAAATTAAAAAGGTGTTTCATACTAACAAAGTTGTTAAGAATTACGAAAAATTGATAGGCCATTTTCACTGCCCTGGTTTATTGAACAGGTTCCTTCCAACAATAACTTGTGAGAATAAACCATTTTGCTAGCCCTTTTCTCATATTATCATAAAGTAATACTCTCTTTTGCTGACTTAAATATGAATATCTACGTACTAATTAAAGATTTAAAGGCTGACAGAAAGGATAAAAAAAAATAAGCCATCCATGTGCAGTCTACAAGAGACTCACCTTAGATCCAAGGATACAAATCAGCTGAAAGTAACAAGTAGGAAAAAGATATTCCATGCAAACTAATCAAAAAAGAACAGGGGTAACTATACTAATATCAGACAAAACAGACTTTAAATGCAAAAATGTTATGAGATGCAGCAGGCCATTATATATTAATAAAAGGGACAATTTACCAGGAAAAATAGTCATAAATATCTAACCAGAGTGCCCCAAAATTAATGAGGCAAACTCTGGCAAAACTGAAGTTAGAAAAAGACATCTCTACACTAATAGTTGAAGATTTCAACACACTACTCACAGCATTAGATACAACAACTAGATAGAAGATCAATAAGGAAACAGAGAACATGAACAGTATGATTAATGAGCTAGACCTAATAAACATATACAGAACGCTATATCCCAAATCAGCAGGTTATACATTCTTCTCAAGTGCTCATGGATCTTTCTCTAGGATAGATCATATATTGGTTACAAGGTAGATCTCAATAAATATAAAAAGACTGATATTATACAAAGCACCTTCTCACATCATAATGGAAAGAAGCTGGAAATGAGTAACAGACAGGAAAGGGGAAAATTCACAAATGTGTGGAGGGTAAACAACACCAAAACAATCAGTGGTTCAAAAAAGAAATTTTAAGAGAAAATAAATATCTCGAGATGAATGAAAATGAGAACACAACTTATCAAAACTAACAGGCTACAGCAAAGGCAGCACTGAGAGGGAAATTTAGGCACTAAACACCTATATTTAAAAAGAAAAAAGCTAAAATCAAAGACCTAACTGAACACCTGAAGGAACTAGAAAAAGAACAGCAAACCAATTCCAAAGCAAACTGAAGGAAAAAAAAAATAAAGATCAGAGCAGAAGTAAATGAAAGTGAGACAAAAGGAAACTGTGGAGTTGCAGTTATTAAATTTTAAAATGAATTTCAGCTCTTCCCTCTTCCCCTTCCAGACTATTCAGTCCAAAAGTCAATGGTAGGTTCAAACAAAGTAGGTACCTATGATGGTGTGTGGGGGAAACCAAATCTAGTGCAGGGTGATGGAATATGAGTGGGTTAAGGAAGGTAGTCCATAGGAAAGAAAATTATCATGGTGTCTGAGCAGAAGTGGAATGAGAGACTCCATGTGGGATGGGGTCCAAGGCATGGTGTGAGAGCCTAAGAAGAGCGAAGAGCACTTCCATACAGGGCAATGATCCAGCACATGATGTTGGAGCAAAACAGTGATAGAGCATCCATGCAGAGGGCAGCCCAGGGCAGGATGCAGAAGTCCAAGCATTTTGAAGAAGGTATTCCTTTCAAAGAATGGGTCTCAGTGGGGATAAGAGCCCAAGCAGAGTTGGAAGGGTATCTGTGAGGAGGATGGCCCAGCACACAGTGACAGTATGCTGACACATCCTTAATACGGAGAGGACGACATCTGTGCAGGAGAGGGTAGCTGCAGTGAGCTGCAGAGGCTATAGGAATGCACTAATTAAATATACATATAAAGCTCAATGTGATATATTTATCAAATTTAGGAAATATTTTTAAAATTTACATACCTTATAAATGGACTCAGACCCCATTTGAGTCCCAGTTAAACTTGGTGATGAGGCAGTAATCTCCTGTTCTTTGAGATTCTTCTCTTCATCACTTATCTAAAAGGAAATATATTTTACTATTCAAGAAATTAAGTCTTTATTCAGTTTCAATAAACTGCTTTTCTGCTCTAGTGAAGAGTCTATACTTTTACAGAAGCTTTTAAAATTCTGACATCCCAAATCTTTCCTAATATCTTCAGTGAATCATTATCATTAATAAAGCCAAAAGAGGAAAGAAAATATAAATAATATTATTTCAAATCTCTTATTTTCCAATTTCCAAAGACATACACCAAAAGAACATTAGCAGAAAAATCAAGTATTATAGGAAGAGGAAAAGAATTATAATAAAAACTCAGGTTAATACACACTAAAAATAAGCACTATCCCAAACAAGAGTTATGTTAATATATTGAAATACCTATTTGTGATTGAATGGTTTAAAGACTTAAGACAACTACACATAACACAACCTACATACTTGAAACTTTTTTTTTTCAGAAACAACTGTAAATCTATTACCTCAGACAGATTATGGCTTTATAAAAGATTTGATAGATCTGACTACATTAAAGATTAAAATTTTACTTCTACACACAAAAAAATAAAATACGGAAATGAAGATGATACATAAATGACAAACTAAAGGAAATGTTTTCATTACCTGTCAAAGAGTTATTCTCAATAAACCCCAAAATGATAAAACACATAACAATATTCACATAAGCAAAAACAATAAATGTACATTTTAAAAAATAATTTGGTAGCATCTTCCACCTATTAAAATGGCAAAAGTCAAAAAAAGATTTAGAATACACAGTTTTGGGACAATCTGGGAGTAGGGCATTTTGGTAATATATATCAAAAAGCCTTTAAGGGGATGTGGCTCAAGTGGTTAAGCACCCATTTCCCACATGGGAGGTCCCAGGGTCAGTTCCCAGTGCCTCCTAATTTAAAAAAAAAAAAGAACAAGCAAAACAAATGAAAAAGAACAACTCAGGGGAGACAATGTGACTCAGTGGTTGAGCACCGGCTTCCCATACACAAGGTTACAGGTTCAATCCCCAGCCCTACTACCTCAAAAAAAAAAAAAGCTTTTAAAATTGCAGACTCTAACAATTCCACTGCCAGAATTACAATTGTAAGTAAATAAAAGGGCATGTCCACAAATAAGAACAATGTGTCTTCATTGCAGTGTTATTTACTATAAGAAAAAATCCCTAACTACCCAACAATAGGTATTTGTTAATTAAACTGCAGTAGAACTTGCTGTTTCAGTAAAGCAAGCTATGTTTTCCAAAGAACCGCTCACAGAAAACAAAGAAAATAAATGATATAATTTAAAATCATCTTCTAAAAAGCATAGAAATATTAATATACAATGTCAAGCTGACACAAAGTGGAATATCTAACAAGAGACCCTCCTGCTCAAATACCATGGATTATCAAGGGATTCTGAAGTCTTGAACTTGTTTTAAGGTTAGCACTGCTTCAAAGGCTCCAGGTATGTGGCAGAAGTAAATTTAAATCTGGAATCTTTTTCTCTGGAGAAAAAGATCTTCATAGTATGCCTCAAAACATTCCTACAAATAATTTTTCAAAAACAATGCCAAGAATATTGTACAAGGTACAAAATGAAACTAGCCTGCAAGAACAAAAGCAGTAGAAAGAGATTCCTAGAAAGTCAAGTCTGATGATACATCCATATGATTGGAAAGCTAGAAAAATTTATTTGGGACGGGGGACGGGGGGGGACTTCTAGAAACAATTCAGTAAACAAATTAAAAACTCAATGGAATCATGAATACCTTACATTCCAGAACTGTGGACTAGGTATTTAGACCCATCACCTGCTAAGGTAAAGAAGTAAAGAAAGCTGCTAAGTTCTAATAGGTTATGTAGGAACTGCCTGGCCAAAAACCAAGCCCTACCATTTAAAGCCCACTACTGTAATCACTAATTCTGAGAAAGCAACTTCAAAGAGATTCTGCCAAAAGTTGAAAAAAATACCCCCATTGTCATCTAGGATCCCAAAGGATTAGGTGGCGATGAACCAGTTTACCAGCCTTATATGGATCTGTAGCCCAGTTTCCCATTACCTAGTAGGTAATGGACCTCAGATAATGAATATGAATCAAAATTGTCCTGGCCTAGAAGTACACTTAGGGCCATGTAATAAACAAATGAAAATCCTTCTAGATAAATATATAATCCTCCTAGGCCTCAATACATTCCTCCAAATAACTTTTCAGGTACAGTGTCTAGTACACAAAGATAACAAAGAACACACAAGTAAACAAGACTGCAAGAATGAGAACCAGAAAGGTAAGACAAAACATTTTTTAAAAGTTTAAAGACTAGAAAAGAAAAAACAAAACTGTCATTACAGATTATCTTCACTAATGAACTTAGAAAATCTAGAAGAATCCACAGATAAATTATTAGAATTATTGACCTAGTTAAGCAAAGTTTCTGCATATAAGGTCAAATTGACTCTTCAAATTGACCTATAGATTCAATACAATCCCAAACAAAATACAATATCTTATGTGTGGCTACATGTGTGTATGGACATTTACAGATTGATTCAAAAATATGTATGGACATGCAAACCACTAAGAATAGCCAAGACAGCTGACATCATCAACACGGCGAGATTAAAATATCCCCTGGAAAAGTCTTCCTCAGAATCAACTACTAGATGGACAAATCCCACTTACTGAGAACTCTGGAGGATGAGAGAGACTGGAGGACTCCACAAACACTGAATCAAAGAAAAAGAAAAAGAATCTCAGGGAGGAAATTTCTGCCCCAGACCCCACAGTCCAGATCCCTCGGAGTTGCATGGAGGCAGCAAGGCCCAGGTGTCTCCAGCCACGGGTGCAAACTATACAGCCACTCTCAGCAGCAAGTTGGAACCCATGCATATCCAGGCACAGGGACCCAAGTCAGCTGAGCCCCAGGACAGGACACAAGCTGCTAAGTTGTGCTGCATACAGAAGGGCACCCAGGGTCAGGGTATAACACAGGGTAGGGAGATGGGACATCACGACCGTGGCAGAACTGTTGGTAAGAGGTGCATGTGTTCAATCCAGTTTCTGTTGGCTAGACCACCTAAATGCAAATAGGACAGGATACCCCAATAGGGGGAAAAAACGGAAGCAGAAAAGTTCCACAGAAAAAAATGGGGGGTTGCAGGTGGAGGAGGATT
This sequence comes from Dasypus novemcinctus, assembly GCF_030445035.2. Lineage (NCBI taxonomy): Eukaryota > Metazoa > Chordata > Mammalia > Cingulata > Dasypodidae > Dasypus > Dasypus novemcinctus. The sequence goes on along the minus strand of NC_080683.1, from coordinate 30,756,639 downwards.
CAAGTGAACTGCTATAAGACAGGTCAGTCCCCATAAATGAAAAATGTAAGGAAAAGGGAGCACTGAGTGAGGGAGAGAATTTAAACAAATCATAGGAACTGGGAAGAAAATTCTACACAAAAACAATGAACAGATAAAGAAGTTCAGAGAAGAAACAGAGGAAAGGAAGTTTTCTCCTAGAGGTAAAACAATTGCACAAAAAGTACAATCTTAAAAACTGTACCACATATCCAGGGCAAGAATCAAATGAAGAGCTGAGAAAAAATGAATAGTTAAACATGGGCTACTCTAACGGTCTAGAGTACGTTGAACCAAGTGTCAGAGAAGAGCCTTAACATCAAGCCAAATCAACAATATAATCCTAGACAAGAGGGAGAAATTGACCTTCAAAGTTAATTCATCAAGATAATCAGACACTCAGACATCAGCAAAAAATTACAAGCCATACTAAGAAACAAGAAGATATGGCCCGGTCAAGGGAACAAATTAAAACCTCAGAGGAGACAGAGAATTTGGAACAACTAATCAAAGGAGATGAAGGAAAAATATGGATGTAGAGCTAAATGATATTAAGGAGAAAATGTGTGAGCATAAAGAAGAATTTGAAAGTATAAAAAGAAACATAGAAATCATGGTAATGAAAGGCACAACAGTAGAGATTAAAAATACACTAGGGGCAGGGGAGGCAGATGTGGCTCAAGCAACTGGGCTCCCGTCTATATCACAGGAAGCCCTGGGTTTGATTCCCAGGCAACCTGATAAAGGCAAGTTGGCCCGCACCATGGAGAGCTGATGGCCCACACCACCACAGAGAGTTGAGAGCAAACAACAAGGGGTGGGGGTGAATAAATTAATTAAATTTAAAAAATAAAAATACCCTAAAGACATACAACAGTAGATTTGAACACGCAAAAGAAGGAATCAGCAAACTAGAAGTCAGAGAAATCAAAATCATCCAATCAGAAGACTAGATAAAGAACAGAGGAAACCGAGCAGTGCCTTCGGGATGTGACTGGCAGCGTGAAGTGCTAAACATACGCATTATGGGTGTCACAGAAGGAGAAGAAAAAGGAAAAGGGGCAGAAAGAATACTTGAGGAAATAAGGGCTGAAAATTTCCCCAACTCTTATGAAAGACATAAATACACATGTCCAAGAAGTAGAACGTACTCCAAACAGAATAAATCCTAACAAACCGACTCCAAGACACATAATAATCAGAATGTCAAATGCCACAAATAAAGAGAATTCTGAAAGCAGCAAAAGAAAAGCAAATCATCACATACAAGGGATCTTCAATAAGGCAAAGTACTGATTTCTCATCAGAAACCATGGAGGCAAGAAGGCAGTGGAATGACATATTCAAGGTACTGAAAGAGAAAAACTGCCAGCAAAAAAATTTTTCATCTGACAAAGCTGTCCTTTAAAAATGAGGAAAAGTTTAAAATAATCACAAACAGAAACTAAGAGAGTTCATCAACAAAAGACCTGCCCTACAAGAATAAGTAAAGGGCATTCTGCTGGTTGAAAGGAAAAGACAGGAAAGCATGGCTTAAGTAATATAAAGAAATAAAGTTCTTCAATAAGAATAACTAAAAGGGTAAATGCAAAACCCTACAGTGGAGGAAGCAGGTATAGCTGAGTGGTTGAGTACCAGTGTCATATGTACGAGGACCCTGGCTCAATCCTCAGTACCTCCTAAAAAATGAAATATAAGCCAATAGTACTGTTTTCTCTATTCTGTAATTCCTATAAGAGTCAAAATACATTTGAACAAGAAAAAGGCTTATTTCCTTATAATGGACATGTAAAACATAAAGAGGGAGAAACAGAGATATGGGAGCAGAAAACATGTATGCTACTGAAGCTAAAGTGGTATCTTTTCAAACTGATAGATTATAGATGTAGATTACGTAATACAAAGCCAAGGGTAACCACAAAACAAGTATCTACAAAATATACAAAAACAGAAATGAGAAAAGAATCAATCATATACATGAAAAAGGTTGCAATAAAGGAAAGAGAAGGAAAAAAAAAAAAAAAAAGATACGACATATAAAAACCAAAGGACAAAATGGCTGAAATAAGTACTGCCTTTACAATAACAACAACAATGAAAGTTAAGGGATTAAATTCCCCAATCAAAAAAAGACACAGGTTGGGAAAAGGAATATAAAAGCATAATCTGACTATATGTTATTATAAGAGACTCACCTTAGACCACAAATACAAATAGGCTGAAAATAGACTGAAAGTCAAAGGATGGAAAAAGATACTCTACACATCTGCACCAGGGTGCCTCAAACTACATAATGCAACACTGACAAAATTTAGAGACATACAGACACCTCTACATAACAGTTGGAGACTTCAATATACCACTCTCATCAATAGATAGAAAATCTAGACAGAAGATTAATAAGGAAACAGAGAACTTGAATAATATGGTAAATGAACTCAACCTAACAGACGTATACAGAACACTGCACCCCAGAACATCAGGATAAACATTCTTCTCAAGTGCACATGAATTATTCTCTACGATAACATGTTGGGTCACCAAACAAGTCTCAATAAATTTAAAAAAGACTGAAATTATATAAGGCATCTTCTCTAAAGCTAGAAATCAATAACTGTCAGAGAACTAGAAATAAATCGAATATACAAATAAATAAAAGGTACATAACACACAATCAGTGAGTCAAAGAAGAAATTGCAAGGGAAATCAGTAAATATTTTGAGACAAATGAAATGAAAACACAACATATCAAAACCTATAGGATGCAGCAAAGGCAGTGCTGAGGGAAATTTGTAGCTCTAAACACTTACATTTAAAAAGAGCTAAAATCAAAGACCTAACAACACAACTGGAAGAACAAGAAAAAAACAGCAAACCCAACCCAAAGCAAACAGAAGGAAAGAAATAACAAAGATTAGAGCAGAAAAAGTCAAATCGTAAAACTAAAAGTTGGTTCTTTGAGAAGATCAGTAAAATTGACAAACCCTTAGCTAGACTGACAAAGAAGAGAGAAGATGCAAATAAACAAAATCATAAATGAGAGGAAGGATATTACTACTAACCCCACAGAAATAAAAATTATCTTAAAAGGATACTAGGAACAACTTGTATGCCAACAAATTAGATAACCTAGATGAAATGGACAAATTCCTACAAACACACAAACAACCTACACTGATTCAAGAAGAAAGAAGATCTCAACAGACCAATTACAAGTAAAGCAACTGACTCAGTCATCAAAAACCTCCCAACAAAGAAAAGCCCAGGACCAGAAGGCTTCATAGATGAATTCTACTGATCATTCCAAGAAGAATTAATACCCATCCTCCATAAAGTCATCCAAAAAAATTGAACAGGAGGGAACATTACCTAACTTATTCTTTGAGGCAAACATCACCCTAATACCAAAGCCAGATAAAGATAAGTATCCACTGTGGCAGATTATTTGGCAATTCCTCAGCAAGTTAAATATAGACCTACCATATGACCTGGCAATCCCACTTCTAGTTATATACAGAAAGAATTGAAAGCAGGGACTTGAACAGATATTTGCACACAGATATTCAGAGCAGCATAATTTACAATTACCAAAAGATGGAATCAACCGAAGTATCCATCAAAAAAGTTAAACAAAATACACACACACACACACACACACACACAGACACACACAGTGGAATATTATTTAGTCGTAAAAAAAGAATGAAGTTCTGATATATGCAACAACATGGATAAATCTTGAAGACATCATGGTCAGTGAAATAAGCCAGACTCAAAAGGACAAATATTGTATGATCTTACTTATAAGAAAAAATTCAAATATGCAAACTCAGAGTCAGAATATAGACTATAGGTTACAGGGATGGGGTGGGAATAGGAAACAGAGACTTAAGGCTTAAAATGTATGGAGTTCCTATTTAAAATGACGGAAATGTTTTGGTAATAGATGGTGGTGATGGTAGCACAACACTGTGAACATAATTAACCGCTCTGAAATACATATCTGCATGTGGATGAAAGAAGAAATGATAGGTTATATATATGATAGAATAAAAAATTAAAAAACCAAATCCATGGAACTGCACTACACAGTGAACTCTAGTTAAACCATGGACTACAATTAATAGTACAAATTTAAAAAATATGCTTTCATCAACTGTAACAAATGTACCATACTAATGCAAGATATTAATAATAAGGATGAAAATGGGAACTCCTGTATTTTAGGTATGATTACAACAACTACTTCTCTAATGAAAAAAAAAATTATATATTATTTACTTTTATTCCACATCCCTAAATGATCATCTTGGGCACACTACTTCGGCACTGCTAGTCTATTACACTGGCCTCTAAAATAAAGACATATATAAAGTTTCCCAGAAATGTATTCCATAAACTTCCAATTGACAAAATTCAATCATGTTTATAATTAGCATGGCCAGGAGTTTTCTATTTGAATACACATAGCTCTCTCTCTCTCTCTCTCAGGTCCTGGTTCTTAAATAAGCATGTGCATCAGTTTTGCCAGTGGAGCTTTTTAAAATTACAGATTCCTAGTCGCACTACACCTACAGACTGAAGCCCTGAGGAGCATATATTTTTAAAAGGTCCACTTTTTATTCTGATATACATCATCAGACTAAAAGTAAATCCTAAGGAAAGAATCCTCTTTGTCAAAATAAACTTAGGGTATACTGGAAAGACAACCACCAAATCCAGAGTTTGGTTTTTCTTTAGAATTCATCTTTTTTTCTAAAACACTAATGACCAGGCACCATTTCAGGCAGATGGATACAGCTATGAACATGTTTTAAAAAAAAAAAAAAAAAAAAGTCCGGCTCCCATGAAGCTTACATTTTAGTGGGGTGAGGCAACAACAATAAGCTAATAAACAAGAAACTATAGTGTAGTGATACATGAAGGAAATAAGACAGGAGTGATAGGAATTGACAGATTTAAAATTCAGATTGTATGATGGGTAAACCTTCTCTAAAGAAGGGGCATTTGTATCCAGGGCATCCCAAAGAGAAGTAATAACTTAGTGCAAAGGTCCTAGAGAGGAAAAAGGGTTTGGAGAAGAGAAAGAATGACAGAGAACAGTGACAGGCAGGGGGTGGTGGGGCGCAAGGTCACAGAAGCAGACCTTTACACCCAGTGAGATAGACTTTGATACTAAGAACAGTGAATTAAACACTGTTTTTAGGCAGGGGAACATTAAGATCTGATTTACACTGTGATTTTTAAAAGACTGTTCTTGTGCTGAATGGAGAATGAAATGTTGAAGAGATGAGTGGAAGAAAGAGACCAATTTGACAGGCTATCTTGGTAGTTTAGGGAAAAGGTAATAGCTTGAACAAGGGAAGCAATTGTGAAAAAAAACAGGAGAAGACACATTTGGGATATATTTGAAAGTGGCACAGATGGATGGACTACAAATGAAGGTGTGGGAGAAAGAAACTCCCAAGTTTGGGGCTTTTGCCACTGGGTAAATGGTGATGCCATTTACCAAATGTTTTTCTTGATCCTGATTATCCACTGCTATTTTATATTTTACTTCTATTTTTTGTTTTACATGTTTTGTTTTGTTTTTTGTTTTTTGTTTTAAAGATTTTATTTATTTATTTAATTCCTCCCCTACCCCGGTTGTCTGTTCTCTGTGTCTATTTGCTGCGTCTTGTTTCTTTGTCCGCTTCTGTCATCCTCAGCAGCACAGGAAGGGTGGGCGGCGCCATTCCTGGGCAGGCTGCACTTTCCCTTCACGCTGGGCGGCTCTCCTCACGGGCGCACTCCCTGCGCGTGGGGCTCCCCCACGTGGGGGACACCCTTGCGTGGCATGGCACTCCTTGCGCGCATCAGCACTGCGCATGGCCAGCTCCACACGGGTCAAGGAGGCCCGGGGTTTGAACCGCGGACCTCCCATATGGTAGACGGACGCCCTAACCACTGGGCCAAGTCCGTTTTCCTCATGTTTTATTTTAAGTCACCTCAATTCCTTTGTGGAAAGGAGCACCAGCATATATAAATGTAAATAAATGTTTTCAAGTATCAGTTTATCTTAAAGTGAAACACACCAGTAATAGCAGGTAAAAAGGCATGTTAACAACTCCAAAAATATTAAAACTACAATTAAAATATATTAATGGGCAGACTGTCTAAAAGACTGACTCATACTGAGCAATTAGGAATCATTTCTTTATATTCAAATAAAAAATTTGTTGACAATGTAAATACAGCAAAATCATTAATATTGTTATTTCAAAAAAATAATAGTTCTATATTGATAGATCTATAAAAGTACTTTGTTTCCCATATATACTGTGACCTAATCATTAATTTTACTATGACAGATTGAAGATGGCTACAAATTCTTTGACACTCCTCCCATTGAGAGGCGAGATCTATGTGCTCTAGCACATTGGCTGGCCTCCTATAGCCTCTTTGAGAAATACAGTATATCACAGGTGATGCCTTGTCAGTTCCAGGCATCATCTTTTTTTTTGTTTTTAAAGATTTATTTTATTTATTTTTCTCCCCTTCCCTGCCCCCCTCCCCCTGCCAGTTATCTGCTCTCTGTGTTCATTCATTGTGTTCTTCTGTGTCCACTTGTATTCTTGTCAGTGGTACTGGGAAACTGCATCTCTTTTTTGTTGCATCATCTTGCTGCGTCAGCTCTCCATGTGTATGGCGCCACTCCTGAGCAGGCTGTACTTTTTTCACACAGGGCAGCTCTCCTTACAGGGCTCACTCCTTGCATGTGGGGCTCCCCTACGCAGGGGACACCCCTGCGTGGCATGGCACTCCTTGTGCACATCAGCACTGCGCGTGGGCCAGCTCCACATGGGTTAGGAGGCCCTGGGTTTGAACCCTGGACTTCCCATGTGGTAGGTGGAAGCTCTATCAGGTGAGCCAAATCTGCTTCCCAGCCAGGAGTCATCTTTAACAGGATTAACAGCTTCCTCCATGGTCTCTTGGGGCACTGAGTAACCAAGCAAGAAGTATAAAAACCCTGTTTGAGGAAATGCCTGGAGAGGAGCCCAGCAGAGTCCAGCCTTCCAGAAGTCCTCACCTAGGCACCAGACATATGAATGAAGCTGTCTTGGCATCTCAGACCAGGCTAATTGCCAACTAAATTCCACCAAGTGACCTCACATAACACCAGGTGGAGCAGAAGTGTCCTGCTGAGCCCAGCCTGAATTCTTGACCCTCAAAATTACAAAACACAATAAAATGATTTTTGGTTTTAAGTTCTGATGTTAAGTTTTAGAATTGTTGTTTTAGGTTTTGAGGTAGTTACATAGTAAATCCAACAGTTACATAATAAGCAAAAAACTTACCAATGTAAAACAAAAGTTCGTTTTGGGAAACGGACTTTGGCCCAGTGGTTAGGGCGTCCGTCTACCATATGGGAGGTCCGCGGTTCAAACCCCGGGCCTCCTTGACCCGTGTGGAGCTGGCCATGCGCAGTGCTGATGCGCGCAAGGAGTGCCGTGCCACGCAAGGGTGTCCCCCACGTGGGGGAGCCCCACGCGCAGGGAGTGCGCCCGTGAGGAGAGCCGCCCAGCGTGAAGGGAAAGTGCAGCCTGCCCAGGAATGGCGCCGCCCACACTTCCCGTGCCACTGACGACAACAGAAGCGGACAAAGAAACAAGACGCAGCTAATAGACACCAAGAACAGACAACCAGGGGAGGGGGAGGGGGAATTTAAAATAAATAAATAAATCTTTTAAAAAAAAAAAGTTCGTTTTAAAATTTTTTTCTATTTACAATCTAATTATTAATAGAACTTATTCTCTTCATTTACATGTGCAAAAGATAGCTATATAAGAGAAAAAATGAAAAAAATAACTTTTTAATAACTTGTAAATTTTTAGGAAATAAAGAAAAGCAAAAAATAAAAAAGGAATTAACTGCCACTGTGTGGCTGTGTGTTAATTAATCAAAATTGATAGGATAGTATGCTACTTCAATTACAAAATTTGCCATTTATAATCATCCAAAACATTAAAAGTTAGAAAATGAATGCTGATTTACTATCCTGACATTCTAATTAGTATGCTGATGTCTCAGTAACACTGCCAAGCTGATCAATATAAAAATCAATCATCTGGTTATTTTATTATTTTTTTTAAATAGTATAGGCACGTTTGGAATATACTGTAATTTATACTAAAAAGAAAATATTAATTGCTTATACTCCAGCACATGTTATCCTCTCCTACAAGAAAACAAATCCCTTTTTTTAAAAAAACAGGTAGTTCATACAAGAGCACTTATAAATAGTCTCCTAAATAAATCAAAAGAGCAGTAATTCCTGAGCTGTGTCTGAGAGGAACATGTTGGAAACTTACAATCTGACTCAAGACATACTATTTGCATTCCATTCCATTCTCTTCAACAAACATTTCTTTGGCATTTTCTGTGAGCCAGGTACTATGGTGACATATAAATGAAATGCTACTTTCTAATATCTATTAAATTATTATATAACTACAGCAAAATCTTAGGAAAGAAAACAAGTTGACTCCACTGATACTGACATATGAAAGAAAGTTGCCAGTGATAGCAGGAAAAGGCCTGGCTTGCAGGATGCACTTAAAGGAAGGTAAAAACTCTGCAAGGACCTGTGTGGTTTGGAGAGAGAAGACACAGAAAAGAGAGCTCATTCCTGAGTCTACCATGAGTCTACCATGGGTATAAAGGGGGAAAAACCACCAAAACACCCCAAGTCAGAGTCAGAATGTCACCTAGCCTGGTGCAGAGCCTGGTACTTATTTGAGTTAGATGAGTTTTGGAGAATGGAGGAAAGATCCAAGACCTAGTTTCAGTGCCCAGCACAGACACTGTTTGCCAAAGACCTGTAGACAAACTAAGTTGAAGAGTTACCAACAAAAGCACCACCAGGCAGTGGCTTTGTCTCCAGCTTACCGAACAATGCGACACAGAGGTAACCAGACAGCATTTACTGAGAATAGTATGATGCTATTTCAGGGGCCTAGGAACCGAGGAAACCACAAGGGAGATAAAAGATGCAAGTGAGTCACCTCAATCCATCCATATGCGTGTCTTTCTCTCCCTCTCTCTCTCTCTTTCACTCACACAGACACAGACACACACACACACACACACACACACACACCACTACCCCAACTTCAGTCCTGAACTGGACAGCAGAACTCAAACAGTAGTCAGTTTATGGGCCGAGTCACTCCCAGGTTAATGGGGCCTAGAAAAATGCCAGTAATATAGCAATATATAAAATAACAGTGAATTTTTAAAAACAGTTATTGATACAATAAATTATGCTGGGTATCTAGATAGCAACATTAAGAAAGCTAATTTACTAAGAAAATTAGTACTACTGGAACTATTCCTGAGACCAAATGTAAAATATATTACAAAAGACAATGGGTTAAATATAAAAGTATCAAACCTTAGATAAAAGGGGGTGGGTGATAGGGATAAACTAGAAAATAATATTTATATCATTCTAATGCCAATCAGGAGGCTAAGAGCCTGGAAGGTACTCGACTCATAACCAAAACTACCTTATACCAAAGTTCTCAATGAATCTTGTGTTCCATTATTTCCATCTACATCTCTCTTCCCCTATGTCGTGCTTTCAGGAAGTGCCCAAAATATAGAACTTTCTGGAGACCTACCATTGCTCCTCTAGTCATTTTCATTTAATTCAGCTCTGACCCTCATCTAACCACTTCACTCATCTGTATATTCCTTCTGCTGAAATCACTCCAAAAAATTATCCACTTTCTTCCCTACTAACCATCCCACTATCCCCATATCCTCACCCTATTTTCTAAATGCTCCTCTACCTCCCTGCTGTCTTCTGGGGGAGAACACCACTTTCCTTGCAGCCTCTAGTATAAATTACTCATTCCCTCATTTTCCCCTCCACTCAGGTCAGCACCTGTCTCCTGCCCCTTACACATTATTGCTCTCCATCATTTACTGCCTCAAATTCATGATGCTCTTCTGGCACTCACAAGGATGACCAACCATTCTAGTTTGCCCAGGATGAGGGTTTCTCAGGATGTGGTACTTTCAACAGTAAAACTGGGGCACACACAATCCAAATCCAACCCTGTCAACACTTTAGCTCTATCTTCTTGCCATATGGATGATCCAGTCAACACCCTAGTCTCACAGGCCCTAGAAGATTCTGCCCCACTTCCACTTAGTCCATTCTCAGTCACAACACAGTTCACAACCACCCATCACACACATAACACACACACACACAGACACACTCCCCAACTATATCCCCTTACATTTCTTGCCCACCCACTCCATTATCCCCACTTCTCTGGCTCTTTGGATCCATCTAAGTCTTTCTTCCCAGGCCTTCAAAATCTTCTTGGTTCTAATTCTCTTCCCCCAAATACTATGTGCTCCAATTACACCAACCTACTTGTACTTCCCACAGTACACCAAGACTTTTATCTCTATGACTTTGTACGTTATTTCCCGTACCTGAAATGCCCTTCCACACTCTGGAAAATTTCTATGCAATTAGAAATTATCTCTGCAAAGTATCCCCAGATTTCCTCAATAGTTTCTCCCTCTTCTTTGTATGAAGATACCTCTGTGTGTGAACACTTAGTATTAGAGTATTTATGTACTAACTATAACATTTACTTGTATGTATATTTCTCACTATAATATGAACCTAAGTATCGTTAAATGTGTCATTATATCCCCAGCTCTTAACACAATACCTGACGAAATGTTTACTGACTGAAATAATGAGTAAATGATGGAAGATAAGAATATTCAAACTGAAGAAACAAAAGAAAATACTGAGAAAGAGATCAAAAGAATAAATATTCTACATAACAAAAGTCCAAAAGACTAAAAATTTATAAAAGCATATAAGACACTTAAAATAAATATTACAAAGACATTATAACAGAGATAGAACTTACATTTAAAAAACTCCAAAAAATTAATCATCAGATGATAAAAACAGGTAAGTCACATAAGGAGAATATAAAAATGCATACACACAAATGTTCAACTCTGCTACTAACTGAAGATCAGTTAAGTTACCACACTAAAACAATTAGTATATTGTGACAGAAATGGAGGAAAACCATGAGCAAGTAATAAATTCGAAATGAAACACCAAGAAGTTAAAGATGATAAAGGATCACCCCTGGGTGAATGTGAGAATGGCAGTGCCTTAATAAAAACAGTTTTCCCTACACAATTTCTCTAAATGAGCAGATAAGCACATGAGTAATTCAATACATCAAAGTAATATTACTTTTCTATTAATTTGATAAAACTAATCGAAAAACTATTTTACCTTTACAAAAATAGTAACACCGTCCTCTCTCCAACCCAGGATTCTATCTTGACAGAGGCTGAAATGAATATGTTAGGCAATGGGAGAGAGGAATTGGTTAGCAATATCTCTAACAGCATAGCAGCAGATGCAGGTTCTTGGGCTCTAGTGCTGACTCTATTAGCAGTTTCTTATTTTTTAAATTATTTTTAATCTATTTCCCACTGAAAATAATGAAAAATGCTAATCAAAACATTTTTAAAAAGTAGTTTAAGAGCATTAAAAAATTGAAAAGACAGAATGGCTAGGTTAAATTCTGAAGACAGCTGAACCCAAGAGAACAAAAGCTGTTTTTGCCCTGACGACATTAGCCAATGCCACATACTAGTATTCAGATCCTCAACCTCAAGGGGAAAAGTGGCAAAAAAAACACAAGGATTAGGAACTGTCAAACTTGGGGGTCATTCAGGAGACCCTCCCCACATTAAACTGGGACCCAAAAGAATTACTTCCTCAGGGGAAGAGTGAACTAGCATTGACCCATCATCTGTCTATCCCCAACCACATGAGAATGAAGAAAAGGCTGTCTTGGCACTGGGCAGAGCAAAAACAAAAAGGAAAAAGGTAGGAAAAACAAAAGCCCTTGAGTAGCTGTGGCCACCCCAAGAATACTCAGTATGGATGCGCCAGGGAGCCACAAACCTAAAAATGGTTTTGAAAAGTTCCTGACTGGTAATACTCCGAGAAGCCTGGCAAAAGCAAAAATAGTACCTCTTGGAAGAATGCACATTCACTCTGGAAATCCCCTAAAAAACAGTGTGAGAACAGTAACCAATCAAAAGATAACCAGACACACATGGAAACAAGGCAACATGAATGAGAAACAAGCACGAACAACAGATAGCAGAAACAGAACCATGCAGATTTTAAATACAGGACTTACCAGACACAGATTATAAAAAACAAACTACAGCATTTAGACAAAGAAAAGCAAATTTTAAAATACCTGCTAGGAACAAAAACCCATAAAAAAGCAATAAGCAGAATCTAAAAAAGAACCAGATAGAACTTCTAGCAATTAGAATAACCAAAATTAAACAAATGACAATAGAATAGGCAAAAGAAAATAGAGGGAAGTGGTTGTGGCTCAAGCAATTGAGCTCCTGTTTATCATATGGAGGGCCCCGGTTCAATCTCCTGGACCTTCTGGCAGAAAAAAAAGACATCCCAAACCTGTGCGGTAAGGCGCAAGGACCCCACGTGGCAAAGTGACACACCAAAAAAAACTATAATACAACTAGATTGGAAACAAAAAGAGAGAGAAATAACAAATTGGGAAGTAATTTAGGAGAAATAACTTATAATTCAGCGGAGAAAGAACAAAATAAAAAAAAAAAAAAGAACGAAAATGCAGACATGAAAATAAGATGTAGAAGACAGACTGAGAAGGTCTAACATACATTTGTTTGAAGTCCCAGTCAGAGAGGAGAAAGAAATGCGTAGAAGTTTAAAGCTATAATGGCTGAGAATTTTCCAGAATTGATACAAGACACCAATCTACAGACTTAAGAAGCTTAGTGAAACCAAAGTAGGGTAAATAAAAAGGTATCTACTCCTAGACAAATGAAGAATGTTTACATCAAACAGAGTAAATCAAATAAAATTTTAAAAGGAGACTAAGGAGGGGATGTGGAGTTCGTTCAGGGTTTCTTAACAAGGGGTCCGTGAGCTTAAAATGAAATTCAAAAAAAACATTATTCTTGTGGGAATGTGTTTAAACAGGTGTGATATATTTATTAAATAATACACAGCATAGTGTGGACTTAGTAAGGGGTTCATGGTTTTCACCTGACTGACAAAGGGGTCCATGGAACAAAAAAGGTTAAGAGGCCCTGAGCCAGTTAAGACTAACAGCTGACTTCTCAAGAGCAAGTGTGGAAGCCAAAAGACAGTAGAATATCTTCAATGTGCTAAAAGAATCTGCCGACCTAGAATTCCACATCCAGCAAAAGTATCTTTCAATAAAGAATGCAATCTCCTTTACTCTTTTATGTTTAGGTGAAAAAATATGGTAATAAAACCTAAAAACTGTACTTCATTTCAATCTAATTTACCATGAGAGCAGTTAAGACATTTACAGAAAGATATTATTTAACAATTTCCTTTACATTTCCTTTACAAATACAATGACATGTTTTGTTTTATTATTAATTGGTTCCTTAGATAATTATGTCAAGATTCTTCCGGAAGTAAGAAGACCCTTGAGTGAGGGACAATTTATATGCTTCACTGATCTCCCTGCAACACACTCACACTTCACCTAGTTTGGGAGAAATTTGACTGCTAAGATAGTTTAAGATGGACCTCCTATGATCATAATTCATTTTCACCCACATATATTTAGAATTTTATTTCAACTGTTTAACGTAAGATATACTGCTAAACCCTCTGACTTTTTATCGTTAAACTTTATAATCAATAAATATTTTGAAGGAAATATTAATGAATGGTAAGGTTACTTGACAAGAAAAGTACCCTCAAGTGTGTTCCACAAACCTGTTTCCCTAGGAACTAAGTTAACTGAGTCTTCGAAATTTGCAACTGTTTCTTTCATTACAAACTATTTATTTCAAGCACCCAGTTAATTGGCAGAATGCCTATTTCTTCACACAGTTTTCTATCACTGAGCTTCAAATTTTCTTCTTTATGACATCTCCCTTATGTTATCTTCTGCAATAACCTTTTGGTGCACAATTAAAGGCCTCCCAAACTCAATCTTTTTTTGAGGATCCAACTGGCAAATGTCTTCAAAAATAAATAAATAGATAGATAGATTTTCCTTCCCCATTTTTACAATGTAGCCCAATGTAAAATTGTTCAACAGTTACTTGGCTCTAAGTTTTAAACTATACCACATTTTGAACATTTTCAAGACCACTGCAAGAGAGGCAGCCAAACTGATTCATGGAGGATATGATGATGACTGAATACTTTCAAGTCAAGAAACTAACAGCAGTATATTACAAAAACATGGTTCTACTTAGATGAGGAGGAAAGGCTGAAACTTGCTGAGAGACAAATGGACCATTGGTGCAATCATATTTATTCAAGTAAATGGAAAATGAAATAAAGGAATAAGAAAAAATAAGGTCAGAAAAAAAAATGATTCAAGATTATCTCTTATAGACCATTGGAAATCAATTATTTGGCAATTAAGTTTTAATAAATCAAGTTATCATATTTATAATTCCATCATGTATTTTAAATTCAAGTTGACAAAAAAAAAACTAGCTATTGTGCCTAGGACAAAGGGAAAGGCGGTGTTTACTCTAAGAGATATCCAAATTCATACATTTATAACTGAAAATATAAGAAGTCAACTTTATGGCTCTGACAAAGGTGCCCTACTTGTTGACTCAGTTCAACATTTTTAGTTCCTTAGAAATTATTCAGACATTTTGAGGTTGCAGTTGACACAAGCTATTGTACCTATCAGAATATCTCAGCCATCACCATTCTGCCTTCCTATCTTTTAAGACTCTACTCAAATATTGTCACTTCAATGATGCCTTCCTAGGTTAATCCAGTCCATAGCAAGTCCCTTCATCAAACATCCTGGAACTCAATTACTTTGCCTTGTTCTCTGTGTCATGAGAATTAGTCTTTCCTGATCTCCAAAATGATAAACATGTTAATGCAAACCCTCCATAATACGCAACCTAGTACTGAATATGCATAAAGCATTTATTAAATACTAGTTATAAATATAAAGGGCAGCAGTGGCTCCAGAATTTCTATTTAGGATGAGCTTATAAGTGGGATTCTGGTAGCTAAGGCACTTATCTTAAAGATGCATTTATATAGCAAGCACATATTTTATAAATTGTGTGGGAAATGGATGACAGATTAAAGCCCCTACTGTCAATAATTTGGATAAATGTTCCCCACCCTCTATTCTCAGTCATGTGCTCTGCACCATGGAGGAGAAATAGGCTACTTCCAAGTCCATCAACAGCTTCCTCCCCTTGCTTATACCCCATGCCAAGTTATAGTCCAATCCCTAATTAAAATCCTAAATGTTTAAGGGCTTCATCTCACTTCAGATATGGACTGAAATACGGGAAGAAGCCAAGTTGCCACCCAGAAGAGAAGGTTTTATTCAGGGACATCCAGGTCTCAAGTACTGCAACACTAGAACACTAGAAAGTACTGCCTGCACTATCCAGGAACAATCATCTTGTTTCATCAACTCCCAATCTTCCTTCTATTTCTCTTCAATAGAAATACGAGGTGAGAGTTCATTTCAGCCTTGAGTAACCTACAGCATCAATGTGGACCCCCTCAAAGAGCCATCATTCTTGTAATGTTCTAAATATGTATTTTAATCACATTCTACTATAATTGCTTCTCCTTCCAGAGGCTATCCTCCCTGTGTTCCAGAACTTGCAAAAAAAAGATAAAACACTGAATTCATACATTCTAGATCCATCATATTGTTCCCTACAACAATCCTTATAGTGATCTCTTATTCAAAATACCAGTCATGTGTTTCTTATCTATACTTCCCTTATTTTTAATAGTTTTGAGTTACAACATATATTTTCTTTCCTATAGAAAACATAGGAAATATTTTATATTATTTCTTATAGAAATAAGAGCACCCTTGGGAAACAAAAGAGAATAAGATGCTCCATCTTGTTCATTTTGTTTCTTGACTCCAATAAGATTATTAAAATCCAAAAGTGATACAGCATAATGTATCCAGGAAGCTGCACAGTAAATTCTAACAGGTGTGTATGTGTCTGCATTCATCCATGATTCACCTTGCCTTAAGCAAAGTGTTACAATAACAGCATATGCATCTGCCAACACAAAAGGTTTTATTAGGCTTTAACTGCCCTCCTTTCCTGGACTTTAAAAACAGGTTTATTTGTTGTTGATTTTTTATCTATTTTCAGGTTTTCAGTAAGAAATAATGTCCACACACAATCGTTCACTGTCAGTAGGAATATAAAATGGTGCAGCCACTGTGGAAAATGTTTGGCAGTTCCTCATAAAGTTTAATATAGAATTACCATATGAACTAGCAATCTCTCTTCCAAGTATTTACCCAAAAGAACTGCAAGTAGGGATTCAAACAGATATTTGCACAGTAATGTTCACAGTGGCATTATTCACAATAGCCAAAAGATAGAAGAAACCCCAAGTGTTTATCAACAAATGAATGGATAAACAAAATGTGTTATATACTTACAATGGAATATTATTCAGCTATAAAAAATGTATTTCTGATACATGGGACAACATGGATGAACCCTAAAGACATCGTTTTGCAATAAGCCAAACACCAAGGATAACTATTTTATGATCTCACTGATATAAAATAATTAGAAGAAGCAAATTCATAGAGTCAGAAACTAGAATATAGATTACCAGGGGCCAGGGTGGAAGTAGGGAACAGGGATTTTAATTGGAACAGAGTTTCTTCCTAAATGGAAGAGTTTTGGTAATGGGTGGTGGTAATGGCAGCATAAAATCATGATTGTAAATTATTGTTACTGAATGATATTTGAAAATGGTTAAAATGGGAAATTTTAGATTGTAAATATGTTACCAAAATAAAAAAATTTAAAGACCCATACAATTGTACAACATAGAGCAAACCTTAATGTAAACTATGGACTAGAGTTAATAGTATAATTATAATAATATTGTTTCACCAATTGTAATAAAGGTAGCACACTAATGCAAAGTATTAATAAGAGGGAAAACTGTGTTTGTTAGGGGCGGGGGAGTCTTTGGGTCCTCTCTACTTTCGTCATGATTTTTCTGTAAACCTACAATTTCTCTAAAAAATAACAAAAAAATAATACTGTCCACAGATTTTCCATATGAATTAATATCTAACCTTTACCTACCACAATCCAAACCCCATAAATTAAGAACCAATACAAAGGGAAGAGGATGTGGCTCAAGCAATTGGGCTTCCATCTACCATACAGGAGGTCCAGGGTTTGATTTCCAGGGTCTCCCAGTGAAGGCAAGCTGGCCGGTGCGGCAATCTAGCCTGAGTGGAGAGCTGGCCCACGAGGAATGCTACCCCTTGCGGAGTGCTGGCCCATGAGGAGAGCTGGTGCAGCAAGATGATGCAACACTAAGAGACACAGAGAAGAGACAATATGCAGTAGACCAGGGAGCTGAGGTGGCCAAGACATTGAGCACCTCTCTCCCACTCTGGAAGGTCCCAGGATAGGTTCCCAGAGCCACCTAATGAGAAGACAAGCAAACAAAGAAGAACACACAGTGAATGGACACAGAGAAGAGATTACTGGAGGCAGAGGGAGAAATAAATAAATAAATCTTTAAAAATAAAAAAACACAAAATACAAAGCATAAAATGTTGAAAAGAAAAAAAGGAAATAAAAATTTGCCACCATTTCTAAAGGACACACAAAAAATTTCTAGGGGCTAAATAATAATGGAATATAAAGGAAACTCCCCCTTTACCCTTAGAATTCAAAGGTTTAAAAGTGCTCATGATTGGGTTCTCCCAACTGACCAGTTATAGTCTAGCACTTATTGGTACATATTTCTAATCCCCTCACACTATTTAAAAAGAAGATCTGTGTTTACATATTTAATAAGACTATTATTTCAAATTATGTTAGTCTATCTTAACAACTGAAGTTCTTTTTTGTTGCTGTTATTGTACATATATTTGTAGCAATCATTTTTAAATGCCTCAAATAGGTATTGGGGGATAAAATCCAATGTTTTCCATATACACCATCTTTTGGAAATCTCACGCAAAAGATGGAATAACAGTAAGTAATAATAAATAATGATTAACATTTACTAAGTGCTTACTCTGCGCCAGGCACTATTCTAAGTGTTTTACATGTATTAACTCATTGAAATCCCCCAACCTTATGAGGTAGCACTATAATATTCTCTATTCCACAGATAAGGAAACCAAATCACAGAGAAGATAAACAACTAGTAAGTCACAGCACCAGTATTTAACCTAGGTAGTATGGCTCCAGAGCCTACGTTCTTCACCACCAAGCCAAACTGCTTCTCTGTATTATCCCTGCTTTGACAGCATATTACCTAATCCTACTACCCTTGATTTTGGTGCAAGTTAAAGCAGGATTAATACATCCACATCTCAGAGTCCTTATCCTATTAACCTAGGTCTCCAATGCAAAACAAAAAACAAAAAAAAATTATTTTACTGGGCCATTTGTATCTGAATCTGGTCTGGTATAATGCAGTTTGTGCCTTCATTTCCATATACTTAACCCTCAATCAACCATACACACTTGATAGTCTATAAGTTGGTTTTTATTTTTATTCCAGGAAGAACACAAAAGCTGGCAGCATGGATCCAAATTCTAACTCATTCTCCACTAGCTGCTGGCACTGACACTGGCCCATACCTATTGGCTGGTTCCTGCCACATCTAGATTTCTAAGAGGAGGGTTTGGCCACCTGTCTGTGACTCATCTGCCCGTTTCTATGCATGGTTTTAAAGCATTAGTCCCTTGTGCTATATGACTCAAAGCAGGAGGAGAAAAGAACCACTGAAAATAAATCAGAGACACAAAGGACACCAACAAAATTACTACTAGAGAATCTAATGAGCTCAGGTTCAACTCTTAAATTTTGGTAATACTGAAATTCATAATGACTGTCTAAACACTAAATCTTTGGTACGCATCATTCTGCTCTGAATTACACTGAAAATCTATAGATAACTACTGGTATTTGTTATTCCTTAAGTTTATGTCTTAATTAGTTTGACAAGTTGATTTTAAATAATGAAAAGCCATCTTTGAAAGGTCCATTTAGACTTGTGCAGATAATCAGCATCTGCCTCTAATCAGAGATGATTAGTAAATTAAACCCTTTAATCAGCATTTTGCATAATTTAGGCAAATTATGTTTCTTGGGTTTAAGACGGTGAAACCGGGTGAATTCATCAGTTAAATATTCCTTTAAATCTTTATTAATTTTATGACACATACATTAAAAATAAAGAAATACAAACTTAGTTCAACTTAGCACTAAACCTAAAATTAAAACTTAGTACTTGACAACATTCAGGATAATTCTGTCATTGATGGAAAATTAACACAATACTCAGAAAGAAAGAAAAATACTTTATTTCAATTTTATCCTTTAATTTCCCAGAAGTTAACTACACCAAAACTAGATTCAAATAGCATGGGAGGGAGGGAAGGAGTGAAGGGAGGGAAGGAAGGAGGGAAGAAGGGAAGAAGGTAAGTAACCAAGATTAATTTTAGTACTGCAGAAATTAAGATTAATTTCACTGGTCATTCAATCATATGATTTTAAAAAACAGCATTCATAAAAAGACAGCCTGCGGAAAGCAGTTGTGACTCAATCAGCTGGGCTCCCGTCTACCATATGGGAGGCCCTGGGATGCGAACTCCTTGTGAAGGCAAGCTGGCCCGTACACCACAGAGAGCTGATGGTCTGTGTGCCGCAGAGAGCTGGCGCAGCAAGATGACACAACAAAGGGAGACAAGCAGATACAGAAAAAACGCAGAGCGAATGGACAGAGAGAAGAGACAGCAAAGAAAGGAACAAGCCGCAAGGGGGGGAAATAAATACATAAATAAAAATAAATCTTTAAAAAAAGAAACAACCTGCTCACTTTCTCTCTCTTCGACAAAGAGAGAGAAACCAGAGGACAATAAAGTAGCAAAGCTGCCACTCCAAGACACCAAGCTAACTGATGTCTTTTTCTACAAGAACAGCATTCTCTCACACACAGAGTAATGCTAACATGTAAAAAAAAAACAAAGCATTTCCTCTCTTTAACCCACCCAAAACTCCCCATTAGCTAGAAAGAAGGAACTCTGGGATTTGATAACACAATCAGGGAGCAGAAAACAAGAACTTAGAGGGATGGTGAAAGATGCATACATATTAAATCTCAGTTTCTGATGAAGACATGGTCTTGTAGCCAACTTCTCTATCCAACACCCTTACGAATAAAAGAGGCAGCAAAATTCAAAAGCAGACTTTTCTCATGACTACAGATAGCAACCTACTAAAAACTACAAGTAAATCATATCTTTATCCTACTATAAATATTTGCCAAAGTGTGACTCTTCTTTGTATATGTGAATGCATGTACACATGCCTGTGGATCACAGAGAGTGGTAAAGAAAAAGAAAAAATAATCATGCCAAGGCTGTAGTAAAAGAGAGATACTAAAATGAATTCTAGTGCTTACTTCAGCAGCATATTATTAAAATTGGGACAATACAGAGAAGATTGCTATGGTCCCTGCACATAGATAACACAAATTCATGACACGTTCCATATTTTTTCTCTTAACTTTCCTAATAAAAAAGTTTTTTTAATAAAAATTGGAATTCTAATACATTTTCAATGGTACACAACAAACTAAACAAAGACCTGGATGGACAGAATAAAATGAACAATAAACTATCCTTTCTGAATCCAAATTCCAATATGCTATTTATTTATGCAGATCCAATTACATACCTGAATAACCTGTATCTACATATCCCAAACAACAGCTCTGATATACACTAATCAACTATACAGTACAAAAATTGTTTCTATAAGAACTTACTCAAGTGGCAATTTTTTTTTTAGGTACTGGGGCTTGGAATTAAACCCAGGACCTCATATGTGGGAAGATGGTGCTTAACCACTGAGCCACAACAGCTCCGTTGGTTTTTTCATTCATTTGCTTGTTGTTTTTTTTGTTTTGTTTTGTTTTCTTTTTACGAGGCACAAGGAACCAAACTCAGGACCTCCCATGCGGGAAGCAGGTGCTTAATCACTTGAGCCACATCAGCTCCCTATAATTTTTAATATAATGTAAAGGGCTTTGCATCTACATACTCTCAGAAGGTATTAGTTCATGGACCAGGAAAATCTAGCCTACATTCTGAGGGTTACTTTTTTAAACATCTGATAGTGGTTCTCAATTAGACAAGTAATCGATAGTATAATTTGGAAAAACAACAGTTTTGAAGTGATATGATACGTATCAAACTGAAAATACTAGTTTTTCTTTGTCCTTAAAATATACATGAATCGGACAATTAAAATGTAAATATAAAAAATTAAAACCCAAAGTAAATATGTATTTAACATGTAGTGTTATTCATTTACTATTTAACAAACCCATCTAACCTTTTATGGTTGGAGCAGAAAGAAGAAACATAAAAACACTTGCAAAGCATGAACTTCAATTCATTTCACAATTTTTTTCCCATCTGCAATGAATGGACTGTTGGAAGTTATAGTACAGTGCTTTGGCTCCCCCAAATGACACTTCTAGAGCATAATCTTCCGGACACAGAAAAAAAACAGACACCAAATACAATTGGGTTCTGTGTAACCTACCTTCATTGGAGGAAACCCATCAAGTACTAGAATCAATTTTAGTATCTCCACTTCTTAGTTATCCCACTAAGAAAACATTACATATTTAACCAAGCAAGAGTGTATCTCTAAGTCCTAACCAGTGAAAGAATTATATGAGTAAGAAACAAAAGGAAAAAACTTAAAGTGAAACTATTGTACCAGAATTTGTACTGAAGGGCATTAAATATCAAGCAAAGTGGAGCTTTATATAAAAATACCTACAAAGATAATTATATAATTATCACAAAAATTAGTTCCAAGACTACAAATGACCAAACATTCAAAAATCAAAAAGTTCGAATTTGAGAAATAAAAATAACTCTAATAAGATCACTTGTTTAATTTTAAACATTCAATATAGCTTCTAAAATAAGTGTTAGAGGGGAAATGGACTTTGGCCCAGTGGTTAGGGCGTCCGTCTACCATATGGGAGGTCCACGGTTCAAACCCCGGGCCTCCTTGACCCGTGTGGAGCTGGCCATGCACAGTGCTGATGCGCGCAAGGAGTGCCGTGCCACGCAAGGGTGTCCCCCGCGTCCCCCAAGCGCAAGGAGTGCACCAGTGAGGAAAGCTGCCCAGCGTGAAAAAGAAAGTGCAGCCTGCCCAGGAATAGCGCCGCCCACACTTCCCGAGCCTCCTGACGACAACAGAAGCGGAACAAGACGCAGCAAATAGACACCAAGAACAGACAACCAGGGGAGGGGGGGAAATTAAATAAATAAATCTTTAAAAAAATAAAAAATAAAAAAAATAAAATAAAATTAGTGTTAGAAATAGTCAATTTCATTTTTATATGCTTAACCCAAGAGCTTAATAAATAATAATATAGTTAACATTTAGTGTTTACTATGTGCCAAGCACAATTTACAAAGATGATTTCATTCGATTACACCAACAATCCTATGAGGTAGAAACTATGATTTTTTTCCATTTTACAATAAGGAAAAACAAGGCATTGAAAGGTTAGGCAACTTACCCAGGGTCATAAAAAATTCATGATGAGATTAACTTTCTGAGGTCTTCTCTTCTCACTCATACTTTCTCCTAGCAATCTTATTTTCCACAGCTTATTAGTTTTTTGAGGTATTTTCATTACACATTTTTAACCATGACCTCATAAACTTAGCCTAACATTTTCAGCTGTCTACTGATTATCTCCACTGGCCTACCAGCAAACAAGCAAGCAATATTTTCACAACCAAATTCACTATCCCACCCCAAAAACATACTCCTATTTCTATATTCCCTAAAATCACTAAATTATGCACTCTTATCCTCTTAGAGCCTCCTCACCTCACATTCCATTGATCATCGAATGCTCTTCAGTTTACAACTCTAACATCTCCCATATTTACCCATTTCTTTCTATTCCGCAGTTACTACCACAGTTCAGATCCTCATTCAGCCCTTTTGGTCACTCGCTCAAAAAGAGTTATCATTAACACAGATTACGGCAATATTCTTTTAACAGGACTCTGCCTTAAGTCTCAATGTTCTATTTTTCAGCAATCTTAAGTCTCACTTAGGTTTCAACTTTCCATTTCCTTGTTCCCTCTGCCACTGCTGTCAGCTTCATAATACTAGATTATAACATGTCACGTCAGTCCTCAAAACACTTCACCAATTCCCTACTGCCCTTACCCTATCTTGCCAGCCTCATCTTCCACTCTTCCCCATAATTTAGAGTCAAGATTAATTTAGGAAATATATCAACATATTTCCTTTAAATGAAAAGGGGAAGAAATCATTAAAATAATGTTAAATGAACAAAGTATATGCCATCTAGGAGACTTCAAGAGGAGTAGGGACTGTGCAATGGTTAAGAAAAATGAGATGATGGATCTCTATCTGTGTTCAAGGTGGAAAGCAGGATGCTCTTGCTGGAAAAAGCAGCAGAGACCAAGGCCCCTCTATCACCAGCAGGTCCTCAGAACAGAGTTTCAATAGCCACTTAGCCTCCTCAGAGAAGCAAGAGAAAAGATCAGCCCAACACACCCATCTCATCCGGTCCCAAACCCACCCCTCAGGTTTATCTTCAAGATCTGTAGTTTGACAAGTTAAATTTCAGAGGTCCCCTAGTCCAGAGTAAAGTTCTCTCAATGGTTTATTGTTTACGGCATTTACAATTCTTCTATGGTATTGTTTATATACATCAACATCATCATAAATGAAAATTTAATGTTTATTGGTAAAACTATGCTTGGTTTCAGATTCAGATCATTAGAAAAAGGTTTTCTTTGCCCACGAAAATATCTAAAGGGACATGCAAAAATCAAAAAAGACAAGAGACAATTGTTACATAACTGTTCATTTCATTGCAGGCACTTAAGCATCTCGGTCTCCTGTCTATTAAATGCTGTAGCACCTGCCAATCATTGTTAAAACCATCAAACACACCACAAAGATGTCCAGAATATCTAGTAGGAAAGACTACAGCCCCTACTGGGGTTTGCAATACCCCTGGCCTCCTGAAAGGCCCAGTCTGAAATAACCATTTGGCCTCCCCCAAGGAAAAAACCTGTTCACGTATATAACTTTTCTTTTCCTTATCTGTTAAATTAAATTATTTCCACTTCAAGCACAAAATCTACGCTTGGATTTTGGTTTACACGGATCTTTGAATATTGCATGAGGCTATGGCTGAACAAGAACTAAAACATACAATGTGATCAAAGAAATGTTAAAAAATGGTACCAGAGAAGAAAAGCAAAAAGGGTATAGAAAAGCCTTGGGCTAGATAATGAACCCCTCCTTGAGCTACGTGAATATAATTTTCCTAGAGACAGCACAAATAAATTGAGAGAACTATTTACAGTATATTTCATATATTTGGTTTCCAATTCTATAGGAACTATCAGCTAAAATAAAACATCTTAGTAAAATTACAGTTAATGCTTAATTTCCTACATTAATATAAATCTCTAAAGTCACTCCTGTGTTTATATATCCCTTTTGATGGGCCTTGTCCCCTTAAATGTCAGATCTATTCCACTTCATTTCAATGCTAGTTAAAGACTAGCTGAGAAGAAATCAGCTCATATATTTAGTAACACGCTTTGTGATTTACACATCTCAAGATATCTAGGAGTCTGATTTTGGATTCCAGTTCTATCACTTATCTCTGGGAAGTTATTTAGCCTCTCTGAGCTTCAATTTCTTTAAGGAACTGTTGTGACAATTAAATTATATAACTCACATAAAGCATTTAGCTTATGCCAGGCACACAGTTAACACATAACAAATGTTAGCTATTAGTAACTAACTGCTCCCCTCTGTCCCCTTTCATCATTGGGCAGGCTCAAATCTTAATAAGTTCAGTCATCAACAAGCATTCCTTCCTTAGGGAACAAGAGCCCCATGCAATTAAAGGACCAGTCCTCTGGACTTACAAATACTCACAAAGAATCCCTATTCCTTAGATCAACTTAAGGGAATTGTAATATTTTTGACTACTAGGACCCCAATATAGATAAGAGAAGGATTCTCTAGTCCATGGTATCATAAGACACTGGAATTAGGAAAGCACACTTTACAAAGATATGAATAAGAAATGAAGCCATAGAGTTGATAGGTTTTGATAACTGAAGAATAACACAGGGATCCTAAAGCCAGGGAGATTAGCAATCAACAGTTGGTAGAGAGTAAATGGAAAGAAGTCCAGAATTGGATTTTAACTGCCCTGTCCTTTGTCTGCCTTTAGTGTTGGGAAGTAGCAGAATGGATATGGGCATATTCATAGGGCCTGGCTAACAGGATAAATGTTTCTGCAATGACTTCTTCCTACCTTTGTAACTCAGATTTGGATACTCAATGACTTTGAACACAAAATGATTATTTTCTGTACCTCCGTTAGCCCTCCTCATCCTTGGTTCTTATTCTCATCCAAAAATTTTTTTAATTATTTAACCATGAGGAAGGTAAGTATTTCATGTTACTATATTCATTTTAAACATTGCCTAATGTCCATAAAACAAAATAGAAACAAATCTTCTGAATATGACTACTATTTTCTCTAGAAATTAATTCAAACATTTATTCAACACTCAGAGAGCACTGCACTTGAACTGTTATACAATTTAACTCAAACTTGCCTACTTCACAGACTTGGAACACAAAAAATTTACTCCCCTACTCAGAAGATAAATTTAACCCATCATCTTTCCTCCTCAGTTATTTTTAGGTCTGGAATTTCCATGAAGAGTGTTGAGAGTGTATGTTTTACCATCCCACTATACTCGTTTCCGGGCCCCATTTCCACTTCCGTCACAGTCAATAGCTTGTCAGAAGTTCTTCCTTCTCAGAAGCATCCAGGCTTATCAAATACTTTGTTCAGAGAACAATGTTCAGAGAGTCTGTTGTGTCCTGTCTCAGCTATATTATCAGACTCCCTATTGGTTGAAATTTAATTTGCATCAAAAGGAAAAAGATAAAAGGTACATATATCTCTTAATTTTGCAGGCACCACACTACAAGCACTTGGCAACATAACAGATTTATAATAATTATAATTTATAAAAAAAACCCACATGGAAGTATAGAGCAAAATATATTAGGTAAACAGCATTTTCACATTTTTATGTAACAGAAATGGAGTTGACAACATGGATAAAAGCATATTCCAAAAGAGCTACAACAACCCAACTCAGACCAAATTACACTGAAAACAATGTAAGAGCCAAATTATCAGAAAATAATGACCATCTCAAGACCAACTTACAAATTGCTAAGAAATAATGACAGACAAGTGAATACCAAACATTATTTTAAAATTCTATGTAATATACAAAAAATGATAAACTTTAGTTCATGTTAATTAAAAATAAATTATTAAAGCAAGCCAGACACAAAAGGACAAATACTGTATGATTGATCTATTATGAACTAAATATATTATATGAACATGAAAGTTATGTGAAATATGAATATGGGTCAAACTGCATATATAAGACTGTTTTTCTTCGAAACTGAACAAATGTAACCTAATAGTACAAAATGTTATTACGGGACAAAAAAAAACAAAAACATTATACTAAGTGAAGGAGACCAAACATAGAGTACTACATATTGTGTGATTCCATTTATTTAAAATGTAAATATAAATTAACTTATAAAGAAGAAAGTTAGTGGTTATGTAGGTCTGAGGAGAGATGCTAAGGGGTGTGGAATCTTACTTTTTGGAGTAAAGAAATTATTCTAAAATTTTTAAGATAATGAATGTACAACATTGTGATTATACTAGAAGCCACTGATTATACACTTTGGATAGATTATATAGTATGTGGCAATATCTCAATAAAACTGCCTAATAAATAAATAGTTGTGCAAGGGAAAAAAAAAGAAGTTATTGGTCAAGAGTGACAGATTTCAAACTACTAGGGATTAAAAACAAAATTTATCCTACACTCTGGTTTATTGGACTTACCCCACTCAGCTAACATGTAGTTGAAGAAGGTCAACCACCACACCAGGGAGCCAAGAGTGCCTACAACTGAAAGCAGGAGGACTGCATCCAGCATTCGTGTGGAATCTAAGTACCCTCTTGATATAGATGTGGAGTGGACACAACCATTCCAAAGTCCACAGGATGGAGGAATAGAGTATGGATTAGAGTGGACTTACTGATATTCTGTTCATGAACTACTATGATTAGTAATCAAAGAAAATGTGGCATTGGTGTGGAGAAAGTGGCCATGGTGGCTGCTGGGGGTAGGGAACGGGAGGAGGAGAAAAGAGGTGGGGGCTTTTTCGGGACTTGGAGTTGTCCTGGGTGGTGCTGCAGGGACAGTATGTCCTCCCATGGCCCACTGGGTGGAATGTGGGAGAGTGAGGGCTATGTGAACCACTGACCATGAGGTGCAGCGGTGCTCAGAGATGTATTCACCAAGTGCAATGAATGTCTCATGATGATGGAGGAAAATGTTGTTATGGGGGGAGGTGTGGGACGAGGGGGGTGAGGGGTATATGGGGACCTCATATTTTTTTAATGTAATATTAAATAAATAAATAAAGGTGGCGGACTTGGCCCAGTGGTTAGGGCGTCCGTCTACCACATGGGAGGTCCGCGGTTCAAACCCCAGGCCTCCTTGACCCGTGTGGAGATGGCCTATGCGCAGTGCTGATACGCGCAAGGAGTGCCGTGCCATGCAGGGGTGTCCCCCGTGTAGGGCAGCCCCACGCGCAAGGAGTGCGCCCCACAAGGAGAGCCGCCCAGCGCAAAAGAAAGTGCAGCCTGCCAAAGAATGGCACCACCCACATGGAGAAATGACACAACAAGATGACGCAGCAAAAAGAAACACAGATTCTGGTGCCGCTGACAACAGAAGCGGACAAAGACGCAGCAAGTAGACACAGAGAACAGACAACCAGGGTGGGGGGGGAGGGGAGAGAAATAAATAAATAAATCTTTTAAAAATAAACAAATAAATAAATAAAGACAAAAAAATAAAATTAAAAAAATTTTTTAAAAATTTAAATGTCAGGTTCAGGATACGAAAAAACATTTTAATAAAAAAAAGCATTTCAAAATTTTACATATATTTATACGTAAAAGGTAATAAGGTTACCAATTTCACTTAGTTTCACTCAAAATCCCTCACTTCCCTGAGTATATTTGGCAAGTGGATACCAGTTCTATTTAATACGCAGTAGAGTTTTGATTTGTGACATACAGAATATTCTCCACATTGTTAAGCATGTTCATCTTCACTGTCCCTGCCATTCTATACTTTTCTAATAAAAAGTATCCTGGCTTAGAGTCACTGATACTTCAAATTAAATAAAAAATATTTTTAAATTTCCCAAAGAGGCTTTAGAACATCACAGTAAATTACAAACTACTGCCAAATAATAAACTGCAACAGCATAGAGACCCTTTATCTATGAGCATGCAGCTGTCGAAGCCTGACCTTTCCCTAAATTGACAACTGAAAAAGCATAAATATAATCTGGTTAACCTTACCTATTCACCTTTACTGTTGCACAAGTTTAATTCAATCAACCCAGAAATGAGTGATCCAAAATTGTCCAGAAAGACAATAATATTCATCCATTTCTAACGCTTTTTAGAAATTTCCATTTAAATTCCATGTTATTCATACATAAGTCAAAAATTTTACAATATGTTTTTTTTTCTTTTTGAACACTTCATATTAAGGATTTCTGTTCATAAAGACAGACATATAATCTGCAATCAGTCACATTTCACTAGAAACCCAAATACAGGCTTAAAAAAACTAAGTATCAAAGCACTATTAGAATTAGGCATAGAACACAAAAGTTCCAGATCTAAAACCTGGGACCCATTCACTGCCTCCAAATTTTTTTCCAAAAAAAAAAACATTCTATCAGCTATGGTAATGTGAACAAAAGCAAATTTAAGAGGAAAAACCTATGCAAAAGAACTGATGAACCCTTTTCTGTACATATTTCTCCATCAAAGCAAATATAATATGACAATTAGAACACTGCACCTCTTCCTAATGTAAAAATATATCTATTTTACAGAAGTTGATCAAGAGCAACATAAACATCATGACAGTTTTATGGAAACTGAGAAGACAGAAAAGGCATACAAATCAGACATACAGGCACTTCAAGTCCAGGTAGACCCTAAGATGCAGTGTGCTAGCACTCAAGCTTCTGCTACATGAAAACCAGAATGGCCCCACTTCTTTCTGCTGTGACATATGCAAATAACCCATTGGACAGCAGAGACCACCTGATGCAACAAATCCCATACTCCCAGTGTTTGCTCTGTCCTAAGTGTTAAACCATGGCATAAAAGCATCACTGACATCTGTATTAGCTAACAGTTTTCAAATTCAAACCAAATATTCTAGCGAAAGTGAAGAAAATGTTCATATTCCTATTCATGAAATGGAAAGAGCCACAGGGAAAGCAGCAAGCTAATCAAAGTACATGAATTCAAGTGCTTTACTTACCTGTATCAGAGTCCATGGGAGAGTACTAGAAGAACATGAAAAAATTTCTCTGCCAGGAATGTAGTAACAATCACAGGAAGGTTTTTTTAATCAGGCTCCCTCCAAAGCATTCATATTCTATCTTCCCTAAATCCCCACTAGCCACAGGGCATAGAAAATTATCAAACCAAGAATAAAAAGAAAACGCCTAAACAGAAAAACCCAAGTCTTCAGATGAAAGGGCCCACCAAGTTCACATCTCAATAAATAGGGGGGTAAAAAATTCACACAACATCATGGAATTTTAGAATACCAGGGATGGTGGTGGGAGGACATGGAGTAGTGAGGTGGTAAGGCGAGCAGAGAACATACAAAGGTACACATAAAGAATTAGAAATCAAAATGGCATCGGACTCCACAAGTGCAACTTTAGAAGCTAAAAAACAATGCATTCAATTCTTGACAAGAAATTATTCCTGACCTTGTACACTTAAGTGTAAGAGTATGATAAAGACATTTCACACAAGAAAAAATGCAAAATATTTACCTGTGTTGATATATA
This sequence comes from Dasypus novemcinctus, assembly GCF_030445035.2. Classification (NCBI taxonomy): domain Eukaryota; kingdom Metazoa; phylum Chordata; class Mammalia; order Cingulata; family Dasypodidae; genus Dasypus; species Dasypus novemcinctus. The sequence goes on along the minus strand of NC_080683.1, from coordinate 30,726,401 downwards.
ATATAAAGGTATAATTTGTAGGACAAGAATAGCACAAAGTCCCAGCCACAACAACTACTTGCAGTCTCCAGATTATGTAAGACTGCATGGCCATTTGAAATAGTTTATGAATTCCAAAAAGAGAAAGATTATGTTTGTGGGCTGCTCCAATCCTGTGGATACGAAGTCTTCTTTCAACTGAACTACCTCTATGAGGCGGGACTCAGGTTGAGTCTCTGCCCTTGTGCTAAATCCTATGAAAAATGGAGACAGCCAGAAAAGAGAGTGCTGCCATTTCTGATCCTGCCTTATGACAAGAAGAGAGGGGTTCAAGTCACTGAGGCCCTGGGGAGAGATGAGCCATTTGCCTACAGCTTGTTGCTGAAATCAGGAAGAAAGCGGAGCAGCAGAGCCTAAGAAAAGAGGCCCAGTTAGAGAAAAGCCCTATGCCTTTTGTCGTGGCTGAGCTCCAGGAGACTGTGCAGCCCAAAGGGGAAGGCAGAGACCAGGCAGAGATGGCCCACCATCTTGCTTCAACATGTGCAGCTAATCTGGGTGAGAAAGCACCTCTTACAGTGCCTTGAGTTGGACTTTTCATGGCCTTAGAACTGTATGCTTTTACCCCAAATAAATACCCTTTACAAAAGCCAAAAGAGAAGGGGAGCCTTCTGTCATGAGTGGCCATGTGGGGCGCCTCAAACTGCTCTTCGTGCATAACTCACATCAACAATTTCCGAAACATAATTTTTGTTTAGGGCAGATGGTGATCATTGGTCCTGACAGGGGGGAAAAAAAGGAATAGCACAAAGGCAGGAGAAAGGAATGCAACTATATGGGAGCAAAGTTTTGGTACACTAATGAAATTAAGTTGGCATTAATGTGAAATAGGGAAGTAGATTTGGCTCAACTGATAGAGCATCTGCCTACCACATGGGAGGTCCAGGGTTCAAACCCAGGGCCACCTGACCGGTGTGGTGAGCTGGCCCAGGCGCAGTACTGATGCACGCAAGGAGTGCCATGCCACACAGGGGTGTCCCCTGCAAGGAGTGCGCCTGTAAGGAGAGCCGCCCCGCACAAAAAAATAAAGTGCAGCCTGCCAGGAGTGGCGCCCCACACACAGAGAGCTGATGCAGCAAGATGACACAACAAAAAGAGACACAGATTCCCAGTGCCACTACCAAGAATACAAGTGGACACAGAAGAACACACAACGAATGGCCACAGAGAGCAGACAACTTGACGGGGAGGGAGGGGGGGGAAAGAAATAAATTTTTTTTAAAAGATCTATAATAGATTGTTTTAAGAAAAAATGTTAGCTGTAATCGCCAAGGAAACCAGTAATTAACTCAAAAAAGGTAGTAAAATAAACAATAGAATTAAAATGGTACACAAGAAATATCTAAAAAAAAAAGGAGGCAATAATGGGGAAATAGAGGGGGGAAAAGGACATAAAACATATAGAAAACAAATAGTAAAATGGTAGGTGTAAATCTTACCTCATCAGTAATTACACTAAATGTAAATGGATGAAACATTCCATTCAAAAGGCAGAGAACAGATTTTAAAAACATGATCTAATAATATGCTACCTACAAGAGACACACACACTTTAGATTCAAAGACAGAAAGAGGTTGAAAGTAAAAGGAGAGAAAAGGATATACCACGCAAACAACAACCATAAAGATCTGGAGTGCCTACACTAAAATCAAACAATATCAGACTTTAAAACAAAAAATGTTAGTAGAGAGAAAGAGGGACATTTCATAATGAATGAAGAGTGACTTCATCAGGAAAATATGACAATTATAAAACTCATGAACCTTGATGTGTGCAATACACTCTCTAATGTTTAGAAAAAGATAAATAAAGATAAATATATTGGTGCTGAAAGAGAGAGAATGAGAGAAAGAACTAGACAAAGAATGAATGAAAGAACAAGAGAAAGGAAGGGAGAAAGGGAGGGAGGGAAAGACAAAATGCTAACAGTTGGTAAATCCAGGGATCTGGGTAAGGGATACACAGGAGTTCCACATATTGTTTCTGTACTATTTTTCTAACTTTCTTGTAAGTTTGAAATTTATTCAAAGTTAAAAGTTTAACAAATTAAATAAATGAAAATAAACATATATCTACTTAACAACAGAGCCCCAAAACACATGAAGCTAAACTGAAAAAATTGAAGAGTTATAGACAATTCAACAATAATAATAGCAGATTTCAATAATCCACTTTCAATAATGGAACAAATAGGAAGAAGATTAAAAGGAAAAAAGAAGTTTGAAAAACACTATAAACAAACTAGGCCTAACTGATTATATCTAAAAAACACTGCAACCATGAGCAGAATTACACATTCTTCTTAAGCTCACATGGAACATTCTCTCAAATGGACCATATCCTAGGCCATAAAACAAGACTCAATAAATTTAAAAGGATTGAAATCATACAAAATATGTTCTTGGACCACAATGTACTGAAATTAAAAATCAACAGCAGAAGGAAATTTGAAACATTCACAAATATGTGGAAATTAACACATTCCTAATAACCAGTGGGTCAAGAAGAAATATGGTAATACTATGAAATAATTAAAAACAAAAACACAACATACCAAATAGCAAAAGCAGTTCTTAGAGGAAAACCAATTGCTGTAAACACCTATAATAAGAAAGATCTCACATCAATAACCTAAACTTCTACCTTAAGAAATTAGAAAAATACAAAATAAACCTAAAGCAAGCACAAGGAAGAAAATAATAAAAACAATAATGGAAATAAATGAAATAGAGAATAGGAAAATAGAAAAAAATCCACAAAATTGACAACCTCTAGCTAGACTGACCAAAAAGAATAAATGAGAAAAGAGAGAGCCTCAAATTACTAAATTCAGGAATGGAAGAGAAGGCATCAATACCAACCTTAGAGAAATAAAAGAACTGTAAGAGAATACTCTGAATAACTGTATGCCATAAAAATGGATAACTTAGATTGAAATGGACGAATTCCAAGGAATGCACACATTACCACTACTGACAAGAGAGAACAGAATAATCTAAATTGACCAATAATAAGTAAAGATGTTTACTTAGTAATTTAAAACCTTTCCGTAAAGAAAAAATCCAGGCCCAGATGGCTTCTCTGATGAAGTCTACTAAACATTTGAAAAAGAATTAACACCAGTCCATCTCAAACTCTTCCAAAAAGTAGGAGGAAACATTTCCAACTCATTTTATAAGTCCAATATTATCCTAATACCAAAACCAGACAAGGAAAGCACAAGAAAATTACAGGCCAGTATACAGTATGAACAGAGATGCAGAAATCCTCAAAAAAATACAAGCACATCAAATCCACCAACATACAAAAAGAATTATATCCCATAACCAAGGGAGCTTTATATCCCAGGAATGCAGGGTTAGTTTAACATCACTTAGTTAAAAACCAGCTAATATAATATACCATGTCACACCATATTTCATGGTAAAAGATTGAATGCTTTTCCCCTAACATTAGGAACAAGACAAAGACGTCCACTCTCACCACTTCTATTGAACACTGAACATTATACAGGAAGTTCTAGGCAGAGGGCCAAAAAAAAAGGTATCCAGATGGGAAAGAAAGAAGTAAAACTATATCTATTTGCAAATGGCAGGATGATCTTACACATTTAAAAAATCCAAAAAAATCCATTAAAAAACTATTACAATAAATAAATCAGCAAAGTTGTAAGATATAAGACCAATATACAAAATTCAAGAGTAATTCTACACACTAGTAATAAATATTCCAAAAATTAAATGAAGAAAACAATATTTTTATAATAGCATCATAAATGATAAAATAATTAGGTATAAATTTAACAAAAGAAGTACAAGACTTTGTTAATAGAAATTAAAAATCTAAATAAATCAAAAACATCCTATGTTCACAGGTTAGAAAATTAAAGATCATTAGATGGCAATATTCCCTAAACTGATCTACAAATTCCATACAGTCTCTACCAAAATATCAACAGCTTCTTTTGCAGAAATTGACATGGTGATGCTAAAACTCATATGAAAATTTCAAAAACCCAAAGTTGGAGGACTCACATCTGATTTCAAAATTTACTGTAAAGCTTCAGTAATCAACAACATGTGGTATTAGATCAAGGATAAACATAGATCAATGAGATAGAATTAAGAGTTCTGAAATAAACCCTTATATTTATGGTCAATCGATTTTTAACAAGCATGCCAAGACAATTCAATGCAGAAAGAGTAATCTTTTCAACAAATGGTGCTGGAACAACTAAATAGTCCCATGTAAAAGAATGAAGTTGGTCCTCTATCTCACACCATGTACAAAAATTAAGTCAAAATGGATCAAAGACCTCAATGTAAGAGCTAAAACTGTAAAAATATTCATAAGAAAATAAAGGAGTGGGAGGCAAACTTGGCCCAGTGGTTAGGGATTCCGTCTACCACATGGGAGGTCCGCGGTTCAAACCCCGGGCCTCCTTGACCCGTGTGAAGCTGGCCCATGCACAGTGCTGATGCGCGCAGAGAGTGCCTTGCCACACAGGGGTGTCCCCACGCAGGGGAGCCCCACGCACAAGGATGCGCCCCATAAGGAGAGCTGCCCAGCACAAAAGAAAGTGCAGCCTGTCCAGGAATGGCACCACACACACGGAGAGCTGACACAACAAGATGATGCAACAAAAAGAAACACAAATTCCATTGCCGCTGACAACAGAAGTGGACAAAGAAGATGCAGCAAATAGACACAGAGACTAATGTGCTGGAGGTGCAGTTAACGTTGGGATTTAAGATATATTTAGGGGATTTGAATCTCTGGACTGACAATGTGATAGCCAGGTCCTGAGCCTCAACAGACTCCAGCACCTACAATCTGATTTATTGGACTTACCACACTCAGCTAAAATGGAGTTGAAGAAGGACAATCACCACACCACGGAGCCTAGAGTGATTACAACTGAAAATGGGAGGATTGCATCCAGCATCCATGTGGAATTTGAGCCTCCTCTTGACATAGAGGTGCAATGGACACAACCAATCCAATGTCCACATAGAAGAGGTGGTATTGGATTGAGAAAAGTGGACATGGTGGACGATGGGTATGGGGAAAGGCAGGAAGAGATGAGAGGTGGAGGTGTCTTTGGGACATGGAGCTGCCCTGGATGGTGCTTCAGAGGCAATCACCGGACATTGTAAATCCTCACAGGGCCCACTGGATGGAATGGAGGAGAGTATGGGCCATGATGTGGACCATTGACTATGAGGTGCAGAGGTGCCCAAAGATGTACTTACCAAATCCAATGGATGTGTCATGATGATGGGAACGAGTGTTTTGGGGGGGAGAGGGGAGGTGGGGGAGTGGGGTTGAATGGGACCTCACATATATATTTTTGATGTAATATTATTACAAAGTCAATAAAAAAATAAAAAAAATAAAAAAACATAAATACAGTGTCCTGTACAGGCAAAAGTGAAAAAAAAAAAAAAAAAAAAAACAAATAGACACAGAGAACAGACAACTGGGGCGGGGTGAGAAGGGGAGAGAAATAAATAAATAAATCTTTAAAGAAAAGAAAGGAGTATATCTCCATGACCTTGGGTTAGTCAAAGCCTTCTTAGATACAACACCAAAAGTATTAACAAACAAGAAAAAAAAGATGAAAAGTACATTATCAAAATAAAAAATGTGCTGTAAACAATACCATCAAGAAAATGAAAGAAGCCTCAAATGGGAAAAACATTTACAAATTGTATATTTGACAAGAAATTTTATCAAGAACATATAAAAAACTTCTAGAACTAAACAATAAAAAGAAAAATAACTCAGTTTTTCAATGGTCAAAGGATTTAAAAACACATTTCTCCAAAGAAGATATACAAATGACCAATAAGCACTTGAAAAGATACTCAACATCATTAGTCATTGGGGAAATGCTAATTCAAAACCACAATGATACTACTCCACACCACTAAAATGGCTATAACAAAAAAAGACAGACAATATCAACTGTTAACAAGGATGTGGAGAAATCAGAACCCTCATGTATTGCTGGTGGGAATGTAAAATGGTACTGCCACTTTGGAAACAATCTGACAATTCCTCAAAATGCTACAACCAAGCAATTCTCTTCCCAGGTACAGACCCAGGAGAAATGAAAAATATGTTCACATAAACATTTGTACACAAATATTCATAACAGCATTATTCCTAATAGCCAAAAAGTAGAAACAAGCTACATGTCCATAAACTGATAAATGGAGAGATAAAATGTGTATAACCATATAACAAAATATTATTCAACAATAAAAAAGAATGGAATATTGATAAAGGCTATGACATGGATGACCTTGAAAACATGACTATAAGTGAAAAAAGCCAATCACAAAGGACGTAATATTTTGTATGAGTCCCTTTATATGAAATTTCCAATACAGGCAAATCCAGAGATAGAATGCTTGCCAAGAACTAGGGGAAAAAAGAAATGGGGAGTGACTGTAGTATGGGTAGAGTTTTGTTTTTAGGTTGATTAAAATGTTACAAAGGAAGCAGACTTGGCCCAATGGATAGGGCGTCCATCTTCCACATGAGAGGTCTGCTTTTCAAACCCCGGGCCTCCTTGACCCATGTGGAGCTGGCCCACGTGCAGTGCTGATGTGCACAAAGAATGCCGTGCCACACAGGGGTGTCCCCCGCGTAGGGTAGCCCTACGCGCAAGGAATGCGCCCCGTAAGGAGAGCCGCCCAGCGCAAAAGAAAGTACAGCCTGGCCAAGAATGGTGCCACACACAATGGAGAGCTGACACAACAAGATGATGCAACAAAAAGAAACACAGATTCCTGGTGCTGCTGACAAGGATAGGAGTGATCACAGAAGAACACAGCGAATGGACAAAGAGAGCAGACACCTCGGGGAGGGGAAGAGGAGAGAAATAAATAAATAAATTTTAAAAAAAATAAAATGTTAAAAATTAGGCAGTGATAAAGGATGAACAACTCTAAGTAAACTAAAAACTTAATTGTATATATTAAAATGGTATGTGAATTCTGTATCATTAAAGTGATTACAGCACAAGTATAAGAACATCCTTTCATTAATCTTAAAAAAGGACAATACTAATAAATGGGGTTAATAATGAGGTGGTTTATGTGTTAAATAAACCTAATGTAAACTATAAACTATAGATAGTAGTAATATTTGGTTGTACTTTTATCACTTGTAACAAATGTTCCACACCAATGCAAGAGGTTGGTGGAGGGGTGTTGTATGGGAATCCTGTAAGTTATGCATGACTGTTTTGTAAACCCACAACTTCAATAAAAAAAAAAAATAGACTTTCTCAAGGACACTTTGCTCTTTTTCCAACAATAATAATAACGGTTTTTAAAATAAAAAGATAAATTAACAGTAAATGACACAACGATAATGAACTTCATTAAGGATCAAAGTTAAAAGTAAAGTGGAAGATGCTCGAGCTTTAGAGTTCAATGATGGCACTTGTCTCTGCCACTCTTCCTAGACAGATGTCATCTAGAAAATCTCTGCACCTTAAGAGGATCTTATGAGAAGGAAATAAGAGAAACCATGGAAAGTGCTTCCCTAAATGTCTGTTTCCTTCCCTTCATACAGTCCCCTTCCCCCAACTCACATAAAACACAGCATTCCTTGCTATAGCAAGTACTTTCCACTTGTCAGACAGGATGATGTCATTCACCCACCTATTCTGCTTTCTAATTTTATTCAGCTTCAAGCCACCCATTCCAATATCAGAACAGTCTCAACGAGTCCTACTACAATCTGACTGATTTACATCTCCCAAAACAGAATTTTCCTACCTGCCCACTACAGCACAGATCCACCTAAAAGACATAAATTCTATTTCCATCCATAATACCTGTTCCTACTAACTAAATATGTTCCAGATATTTTATAAGTTATATATAATTATAAAGTACAATTACATTGCTTTCACATAATTACAATATGTAAAATCATTCCGATTTGGCTGCAAAAAACTATTCAGACAGGCAAAGTTCACTGACAACTGACTTTTAAAATAAAATATTACCACCTCCACCTTCACCCCTCCAAGCAAGTAACCAACACTTCTGTTTTGTTAATACATTACAAGCATTAAAATTTGACCTACAAGGTTTTAAAGATGAACTTTTACACACTAAACCTTTTTGTGCTTTTCTAAATCACATATTTAATGAATAAAGCCACTGAATGTAAGCCCCTCATTCCCTCCGCCACACCCCCACCCAGTGTATGGTCTTGGGAGTGGCAAGTGAGGATCCCCTGGATGGATCAATTACAGAGTGATCCTAAACTGCAAGTAATTTCTTAGGTAACTATAGATGAAAGAGTTCCTATTCTGTTTAATACTAAAGGCTAATAACTAGGAATCTAATGAATGAACTATCAAGGTTCATAAAATTTGGTATTTCACAAACTAAAATTAGCACATTGGTAAAGTTTACGAGGAATCTCATTCAGTATTTCTGGGTTTCATGCAAAGTTGCAAAGTTCTTATACAAATACACAGAAAAGGAGTTTTGTTGGAATGAGCAAGTGAACAGGGGTGTAGAAACCTTACGTTTTATTCCTCAAAGTGGTCTGTCATCAAAAAAGATTAAGAGCAATCTTAAGACCATCACAGAAAAATACTGAAGGAGACGGAAGCCAAGTATTGGCTATTTTCTCTTTAGGGAGGCCTGGAGCAGGTTCTCAGTTTTAAAGGGGTGTGTATCTATGTTTCTGCTTGTGGCATATATGGCTTGAGCTCCAAAGAAAGAAACTTTATACAGAAATGGGGCAATCTAACTTTTTGGATTCCTCCTTTTGTACTCTCTGAGTCTCATCCACACATTTGAATGTGAGGGCTTTTGTATTAGGATCCCCTTCTCCTCTATCATTGAAGAAGAAAAGTTCGTTGTTGTGCAAAGTCACAGCTGCCTACTCTTTCAGGCAAGGACTTGAAAAGAGTATAAAGAGAACCAAAATTCCAGGAAAGCAGATGTGGCTCAAATGATAGAGCTTCCGCCTACCAGGGTTCGATACCCAGGGCCTCCTGGCCCATGTGGCAAGCTGGCCCACATGGAGTGTTGCCACGTGCAAGGACTGCAGCCCACGCAGGAATGCAGCCCGCCCAAGAGTGGTGCCATCCACACAAAGAGCTGACGCAACAAAAAAAAAAAAGACACACAGAGAAGAGATAATATGAGACACAGTAAAATACAGAGCTAAGATAGAACAAGAGAATGATCACCTCTCCCCGACTCCAGAAGGTCCCAGGATGGGTTCCTGGAGCCGCCTAATAAGAATACAACAAACACAGAACACACAGTGAATGGACAGAGAGAGCAGACAACAGAGGGGGTGAGGAGGGGGTAGAAATAAGGAAAAAAAAAAAGAACCAATTCCACATAAAAAACACAATTCAAAACTGTGTCAGCACTTGAGGGAAAAAGAGAGGGGTGAATAATGAAGACAACTGGAAATAAAAATATACTTACTGCCTCAAACTGCAAATGGCTATCCTTTAAGAAATTCTGAATATTGTCCTTAGATAAAATACTGAAACGAAATCGAAGGAGATCCAATTCTTGTTGAATGAACCAGCGCCTAAGATCCTCACTAAAATGCAAACAGGGAAATTATATATGTAAATTAAAAATCTAATGGTTTTTAAGTCCTAGAAATTTTTATGAAACAATATTAAAGATGATAGACAAGATGCCAATAGTTTTAAAAGCACACAAATTTTCTATAAGGAAAGTAAGACTGATACAGTTGCTTTCACACTCTTCCAGGGATATGTTGGATATAAGCAGGAGAAGTGTTATGAACATAAAATTATAAGGAGAGGGGAGCAGATATAGCACAGTGGTTAAGCTCCTGCTTCCCATACACAAGGTCCCGGGTTCAATCCCTGGTACCTCCTAAAAATTTATTTACTTATTTATTTATTTACTTATTTATTTAATTTTATTATAAGGACTAAATAGATACTATTTTGAGCCATCTGCACTATTATCAAATAATACAAAAGAAAATAGTTCATTGCATTTAATAAAACTGCATAACAATCATGTGCATTAGAAATGGATTACTCCTTTGGCCTGAGGTGGTTTTATCAATGCCAGAAAAACAATTTTTTAAAGTAACTTTGTCTCTGAATAGATTATGATCAGATAAATTTGCAAAGTCAACTTTGTTGAAAGCTTTACAGTTCATAATTTTGCAAAATGTAATATGCAGCACTATATCTCAGTTTAAGATAAGCTAATATCAAGTACAATAAGATAATAGAAATTATGCTTTCAATATAAAATAATACCCAAATGTATTTGAAATGATTTAATTTTTTGTCAAGGAGAAAAAAATGTTGTCTATTGTCAGCAATTCATTTGCTGCATAAATTATATAAACTACATATGCTCTTTTACAAAAGAAAAACTCTAGGACCAAAGCTAATAAAAACTATCTCAATTATTATTATCTTGGAATAATAAATAACATACTCATTTCATAAACCTATTAATAAAAAGAAACCTCCATAAATACATTACGTAGCCATAATTAATATAGAAAAGAACACATAAAGCTAAAAAGAAAAGAGAAAAAAGGGAAGGGAAGGAGATGGAAGGGAGAGGTGGAAGGGAGGGTAAAGCAACTATCTTCTTTTCTCTCTGGGTGGCACTACTGAATGACAAGAAATCAACTACCAAAAGAAACTAACTTAACTCCAATTGGCACTAGGCCATACATCTCAACTTCTAAAAACCTGTATCAGGGAGGATGTGGCTCAAGCAGTTGAGATGGAGGTCCCAGGTTCTGTCCCCAGTGCCTACTAAAAACAAACAACAAGCAAACAAACAAATTAAAAAACCAACTCAGGGAAGCCAATGTGGCTAGTGGGTGAGCGCTAGCTTCCTGCATACGAGGTCCTGAGTTCAATCCCCAGTCACTCAAAAAAAAAAAAAAAAAAACCAGTATCAGATTCAAGCAGGTATTGGAGTCATTGTTTCTTATAAATATTACCATCTTTTTCCTGGAGAAAATAATCAGAAGTCCTTAATGAAATCATTTCCAGTTTTAAATCCCAAATAAAGTGCCTTCCATAAAGTTAAAAAATGTTTAAAAGAGCAATATATTGCAATAGAAAATTCTCTAGTTTTTAGTAAGTAACTCATTTCAAACAATTCTTTGCAACAGTGTTCAGCTCACTAAAGTTTCAAACAATAGGCATTTCTTGATCTTTCCAAAAAAGGGGTTAATGCCTTTTAAATATGGTACCCCTATCCCCTTCTCCTCCAGTCAGAGGAAAGATTCACTGCTGTACAAAGTCACTAGCTGAGTACTCTTTCAGGCAGGTACTTGAGGAGAAAATATAAAGAGAACTAACTCCACACATCAAATACAATTTGAAATTATACCAGCACTTGAAGGTAAAAGGGAGGATGAAGGGTGAAGACAACTGAAAATAAGTCAAAGAATATTGTATCACTCATTGCTAATGCAATTCTAAATTTATCTGCAGTCAGTACAACACACGTAAACTCTCCATGTACCAATTTACAACCCAGGCTATCAGATTGGATTGTGAAAGTATAAATGTATACTCACGACTGGCAATAAGCAAGGCGCAAAATAAAATGAGAAATATGATCTTTTCTTCGTGGTTCATATTCATCTTCTAAGTTTTCCTTAAAAATAATACAACATATACATTTAAAAATACGTTAAAATGGTAAGTGGTATAAAGAGTCACTGAGGCAGCATAAGTCAATGATAAAGTAAGTTTCAAAAATTCAGAGTTCCAAATACACTTGCCAGGACAAGTATCATTCTAAGTTGGCAATCCTGTGGAACTGAGGACTGAATTGATCTCAACAAAACCTCCTGGGTTTGGACCTCACTATCTTCTTCCTCTTTATCAGTGTGTCCATTCTTATCCAGGCTATACCTAGGGTTCACTTCATATATAAACCATCAACTTCTTTAATTACAACATCTGTCAAATTTTAGATTCGAAATTAATCTACAGCTATTTTCAAAATAATCTACAGTCCTATTCCTAAAATGCTAAGAACCTCTGAAGAAAAAAAACACAACTATGGGAATTTGGAATAGTAGATACAATGCCCAGGTATCTTTATTCAAGTCCAAAATAGTAAGAGCAAACATGTCTTGAGTGCTTACAAGGTAAGCATTATTATAAGCATTTTTCATGTATTAACCCATTTAATCCTTAAAGTAAGCTCATGAGTTAGGCCCTATTATATCCCTATTTTAAAGATGAGGAAACTGAGGCACAGGAAGGTTATACAAGTTGGCTAGGGTCACAAAGCTCATAAGCAACAGAGCTGGGATGTGACAAAATCATCTCCTTCCTCACTTCTCAAAAAAGGCATTTCATGGGCCATGATGTGAACCAATGTATATGAGGTGCAGAGGTGCCCAAAGATGTACTTACCAAATCCAATGGATGTGTCATGATGATGGGAACGAGTGTTGTTGGGGGGGGGAGAGGGGGGGTGGGGGGGTGGGGTTGAATGGGACCTCACATATATATTTTTAATGTAATATTATTACAAAGTCAATAAAAAATAAAAAAATTTAAAAATTAAAAAAAAAAAAAAAAAAGGCATTTCAAACTTCACCAGTTGTCCCCAGCCCCCTACCATACCATCTTCCCTTTCTTTCTCATATGACTTCATCTACTTTAGGGAAAACAAAGGTCACAAGAGACTCTTTCAACCTGAAACTTCTGCACCCACACGTTGCACTGCCTCTATCTCCATGAACAAACCATCTATCCTTCCTCCTAGGGAAAGCTAATCCCTATACCTAAAGCCTGCGTTCCATCTGTTCTTATCTCTTAAGGATTTTGATTTATTAATCGCTCAATAAGGTATCTTCAAGATGCTCTCCTCTTCCTTCTCTTCTGGATCTTTCTGCTCAGCTCATACGCATGTTCAATTATCTCCTGTCATATATGAATGCCTGCACATATATATGTTGTATAAGCTAAACACCTTAATAAGAATAAACATCTTATTCCATCCACACCTCTTTACCATCCTCCTCCAATCACTGTCAACAATCTGGCTTCTGCCCCTTTTTACAGGAGCCCACCCAACTGGCAAATCCAATGGGTGCTGTACTACTCATCTTGCATGATCCATCCTAAGCATCTGAAACTGTGTATTAAAAGCACCAACCATGGAACACCAATCCATTCCCAGATTAAAATCTTAGTTCCACCACTTATCTTATGAGCTGCAAGTGATTTAGCATATCAGTAACTCAATTTCTTGATCTGTAAAATGAGGATGATAGCAGTTTCTACCTGATAAGACTGCTGTATGGATTACAAGAGCTAACATACATAAAGCACTTAGAACAGATAGCAAGCATAATATAAAGGTTTGCTACTATTATTTCATTAGCTATCATTATCAATATCATTATTATTGAAAATACAGCCTTCCTAGGCTTCTCTGACACTATTATACATTGTCATCTGCCACCTTTCTGGCAGCTCCTTCTCAATTTTCTTCCCAGACTCCTCCATTCCACTTCACCTTATTGTATTCTTCATTCCTTGTCCTCTATCATCATCTTTTCTCACTCAAACACTTTCCTTGGGTGCTCTCACCTACTCCCAATGTTCATGGCATTCCTCAAAATCTATACTCACAGTATCTCTTAAGTAGAGATCTGTATTTCCAATTGCCATGAGATACCTCCACAGGCATTCAAATTCTCAAGAATGCAACATCTTCCTTCCAAAAGCTCTTTCTCCTCCTAACTACCACATCTCAAAACATAACTGCCATCCACCCAGTTGCCCTAACTAGAAACCTGGGTGTCCTTCATAAATCCTCCCTCTCTTCTACTTATAATGAGTCATTAAAATCATCTGATTCAACTTTCTTATTAACTCTTGAACTTGTACTCTTCTATTTAATTCAGATTCTCGTCATTTCCAGGTTCCTAACTAGTCTCCTTCCTACCAGGCATGCCAATTTTAATCTGTTCTTGGATGTCATCTTCCCAAATAAAAATCTGATGACATCCATCAAGATGCAGTTCTAGCATTATCTCCTCTGGGAAGCTTTTACAAACCTCCCCAATCTGAGCTGGGTAATTATATGTGCTTTCAGAGTTCCTGGACCATACCTCTAAATAAGAGTATCATCATCATCCTATATTGCAGTGATTCTCAAACCAAGGGGATTTTGTCGCCAAGGGACATTTGGCAATGTCTGGAGACAAGGAGTGGGTAAAGAGCAGAAATGCTAAGCACCCTACAATGCAAGGACAGTCCCCCACAATAAGGAATTATCAAGCCCAAAATGTCAATAGTGCCAAGGTTGAAAAACAGTCCTGTATTGTAATCATCTGACCACATGCCAATCACCACTAGTAAACTGTAGCTTCCTTCAGGCAAAGTCTATGCTATATCAGTCTTTATAAAATCCCTGTGGTAAGAAAATATTTGGAAATACCATCTCCAATAAGGGCCTAATATCCACAATTACAAAGAAATCCTACTGCTCCACAATAAAAAGACAAACAGCCCATTTTTAAAAAGGCCAAAAAACTTGAATAGGTATTTCTCCAAAGAGGATATACAAATGGCCAAAAAACACATGAAAAGATGCTCAACATCATTAGCTATAAGGGAAATGCAAATCAAAATCATAATGAGATATCATTTCACACCCACTAGAATGACTACTATTTTCAAAAATGGAAAATTGTTGGAGAGCATGTTGTGAAATACAAACACTTATTCATTGTTGGGGGAAATGATAAAATGGTGCAACCGCTGTAGAAGATAGTTTAGCAGTTCTTTGCAAAGTTAGGTACAGAATTACCATATGACCAGGCAATATACTTCTAGGTATATATCCAAAAGATCTGAAAGCAGAGATTTGAACAGATATTTGCACACCAATGTTCACAGCAGCATTATTCACAATTGTCAAAAGATGGAAGCAACCCAAGTGCCTATCAGCCAATGAATGGATAAATAAAATGTGGTATATACATAAAAGGAATATTATTCAGCAGTAAAAAGGGAGGCATGTTCTGAATTATGCAACAACATGAATGAACCCTGAAGACATCATGTTGATTGAAATAAGCCAGACACAAAAGGGAAAATATCATATGATCTCAATGATATGAAAAAATTAGAATAAGCAAACTCACAGAGGCAAAATCTAGAATATAAGTTACCAGGAGCCTGGGTGAAGGTAGGGAATGGGATATTAATGCGTAAATTGTAAGAGTTTCTATCCGGATTAATTGTAAAGTTTTAGTAATGGATGGTGGTGATATTAATATGCACAGCACTATGAATATAATTCACAGCACTGAATTATAAACATGAATGTGGTTTAAAAAAAAATTCTGGACCTTTGTAACACCTGTCCCACAACTGACACTAAGTATATGAATATATCCAAACAGAAGAATTTTTTTTCCGTTTTACTTACTCTATAGGAAAACTTGAGCTTTCGAATCTCAGCCTCCAACTTACTCTGGTATTCCTCACTTCCTTTCATATAGCTCACACCAAGATTTTCTATTGATTTTAGCACTAAAAAAGAAGAAAGAAGGAAAAGAAAAGAAAGGAAGAGAAGGGATGATAAAAAGTATTATTGCAAGATAATTTTTTTTCATTAAATCTACAACAAACAGAATCTTGGATACTTCAGCAATTCTATAACTATTCATTGATAGACAGTGACAAGGTATAACAGTTTTACTTTCTGCAAGTAGATTATATAAATTATATATGTTTGCAGGAAGATAATTTCCATCCATGTACAGATAATATCCATGTCTCATATCAAGAGTTCTCAACCAGGAAAAAGGGAAAGTTGGTAGTTAATCACTGCTGTACTGAGCCACTATTGTTAAGCAAAGAAATGTATCCCTCGTATTTGTCAGGGTAGAAAGATTAAACATCACTTGCTTACATCCTTCTTAGGGAACTGTTAGGTTGTCTGCTTCATTTACTCAGCACAGGCTCACCAGAAAAAAAAATCCTTCCTTGCTGATGAAGCAAAGGTAGAAAGGACACACCAAAGGAACCATCCTAAATAGATTCAACACACTGTTCCAAAGTTCCATAATTCCCTTGTCTATACTACCCTAGATGAATTCTTCTTCCATTAATGAGAGGTTTTTTTTTTAATTCAAAAATGAAAAACTTCTAAGTATTTTCTTCTTATGGTATCCACACCAAACTTACCTTCCTTTCAATAATGCTCTACCTGCCCTCTCTATCTCCATTTGCAGAGTCCCCTCTCATTGCCACTGTCACTACCTTAGTTCAGGCCCATACCATCTCATCTTTTATAGGTTAAATCCAGGGGATACTTTTCAATCATCCACAACCCCTAAAAGGCATTTGGGTTTTTTTGTTTGTTTGTTTTTGTTTTTTAAATTTCTCTACCCTTCCCCGCCACCCCCTCCCCCAGTTGTCTGCTCTCTGTGTCCATTCACTGTGTGTTCTTCTGTGTCTGCTTGTATCAGCGGCACCCGGAATCTGTGTCTCGTTCTGTTATGTCATCTTGCTGCATCAGCTCTCCATGTGTGCAGCGCCACCCCTGGGCAGGCTGCACTTTTTTCACACTGGGTGGCTCTCCTTACGGGGTGCACTCCTTGCTCATGGGGCTCCCCTATGTGGGGGACACCACTGCATGGCACGGCACTCCTTGCACCCATAAGCATTCCAAGTGGGCCAGCTCATCACACGGGTCAGGAGGCCCTGGGTTTGAACCTTGGACCTCCCATGTTGTAGGCGGACGCCCTATCTGTTGGGCCAAATCCACTTCCCCCTAAAAGGCATTCAACAGGTAAACTTCCTAACACCTTTTTCTCTCTTGCCTTTCACTCTTCCATTCAACCAACAGGTAATGAGTGTCCCTCTTCGGATTAGCAGTTCTCAACCTGCTCCTCTAAGAATGATTAACAGAATCTCATCTCTCCTTCTGATTTTCCCATAAGGATATCCTGGAACATAAACTCTGAAGACAGTGCTAGTATTTCTGCTTCAGTTCATACCTAGCCCAATCCTTTCTTCGATCAACAGAGACAGGATAAACAGGGCCCCAGTATAGTTACCTTTCTGTACAAATGCTTCATACAGCAACATAAAACAAAATGCCTTTGTTATTCATACTTCTCCATCCACCCTGAACTTGACACTATACCCTCAAAATTATATTCTCTTTCATTTCCCTAACCTTTGTATAGGCTGTTATTTCGGTTTGGAGAAAAACCCTTCACTTCTTTGTTGGGAAATTTCGACCCATTTTCAAAGTCAAAGTTCAATTTCTCTTAATCAGATTGTCAGTCACTCCCACTTCTTTCTTTGCTTCAATAGACCTACTATATACCTCAACTAGAGCATTCACAATAGTGAATTGTGGTTATTATTCTGAAGATGGGAATTATATTATTCATCTCAAAACCCTACCACCTAGGACATAGCAACACTCAATACTTATGCATTTTACAGTCAATGAATAAACAGCAAATCTTCAAATATTTGCTGAATGAATTGCTAAATGAAGAGGGAAACAGTGCTTTCATTCATTCCCACCAAGTGCAAGTAAACATCTCAAGACTATGTAAATTCTAATTTAAATATTACTCACATTTAACTCTATCGATAGCCAAGTTTTCAAATTCTATCAAAGATATGTTTTCAGAAGGTGGCTGCAGGTAAAACTGCAGGCTATGAGGGTAACAAGCACTTCTTTGGTCACCTGCCAGCCTCAACTTCCTCCGCTTTTCTCCAAAAAACTGCATTTTGGTTACCTTGGAAGGAAACACATAAAAGAAGTTAAAATGAGAGAAGTGGACTTGAAAAGAAAAAGCCGAAAACATGAAAAATAACCCCACAGGCATGGAAAAAAAGTAGAACTTGAAGGACATGCACAAAATGTTAACAGTAATCATCTCTGGATTTGTTTTCTGTACTTTCCAGATTTTCTGCAATATACTTGTGGTCATTTGGGGGTGAGGAAAGGCAGGTGATGGGGAAGATGCAGTATGGTGGTCCTAACTTTCAGCAACAAAGTATGGTGATAGTACTTGCTCAAGACTGGTCTGTGTGTCACCACCCTTAGATCCTTGCATTCTCAAGGGTTAAGGTTTTTTGTTTTGTTTTACATTTTATTAACGTTTATTTGGGCAACAAACGATTCCCCCCATCAGGCAGCGCCAAACCGAAAGTGGTAAGGAGCTCCCAAGGTAAGGTTTTATATGGGCGGCAATTCTGAACTTAGAATAAGGAGCAATGGGTTCTGGCTAAATAATGCGCAGAGTCACAACTGTACTTCAGAACTCCTTTTAGAAAACATCGATACGTTCTTTTCACGTTCCCACCCGCGTTCCCCCTCCATCCGGGCGAAGATCTCTACCTCCTCAACCCCACACCCGCAGCCGTGTCAACCGACCAATACCGAGTGCCCTCCCCCAGTACCGATCAATCCCTCTGCTCCCACCGTGCGCAAAGTGTTCTCCCTTTCTTTCTCGACTTGCAAGTCTCAACACCGAAACTGAGCTCCCTCCTAACAATCTACGAGAGTTCCTCTCACCTGCAGCCACACCAAACCGGAGGAAACACACAACGCCGCCAAACGCTTTTCTCGGGTGGCGGGAGATTTCTCTTGGAACCGGAAGCCCGAGCTAAGGCCCGCCCCGAACGGCCCGCCCACCCCGCGCCGCCCGGCGCATGCTCAGTGGGAGCGTCTGGGCTTTTGGTCCACTTGGCCCGTCTTTCGAAAATTTAATATAAGTTGGATTTTCCCCCCCAAGATTTTAAGCTGCGTCGCCTGAATATGGACTCGGTAGCTTCTGACAGTTGAATCTGAGGTTCTGAAGTGCTAGAGGGGAAAAACTTCCACATACCGAAGAATGAGCCAACATAACTTCGTTTAGGAACACTGACAAAGATTCCATGAATTGAGGGAAATGCGGTGCTTTAACCCGCTGGGCTGGGACGCATCGCTTCCATTCTGGGGAAGGAATGAACAGGGGTTTGCTGAGCTCTCTTTTTGCATCCCGCTCACCATTAGATGCTCTATTTTTTCTCTTGATCTTTCAGCACCCAATAAGGTAAGTCGTATTGGCCTTTTTTTTTTTTTTTTTTTGCAGATGAGAAAATTGAAACTAACCGATTATCGCTAGTTTGCCTATATACAATGCATATTTTATTTTATTTTTTCTATTGGACTTCAAGCCCAATTCGGGCAGGTTCCACGATCAGTTCACTTTTTTCCCCCAATCACCTCGCACATAGTAAGCAACTCCAGCAAAATATCTGTGGAACTATAGAATGAGCGAATGAAGAAGGCACACACGCAGAAATCTCTCTGGGGTCTACAAAAATTGGTAGAGATCAGGTTCGGAAAGAAAGTCGTATCGAAGAAGTGGAAAGTCCTGGGGAGAAAGTGAATGCGCCACTTATTTTCCTGATCTCGAACTGCAGGATTCCCAGTCTGCGCGCCAGAGCCAAGCCCACTCTTTCTCCGGCTTCTCTCACAGAGCTAGAGATAGGCTGCACTTGTGGCCTCCAGGGCGCGCTTCTCACTTAGAAAAGTGGTCGACGGAGTCGTAGTTATTGGAGGTGAAGAACGCATTGAAAGTTTAAAACTTTAGAAATATAAATATAGTGAAACAATATAAAGCTTCAAAGAAGCTACTGAGCATGGGCCAAACTGTACCTGATAACTGACTTTGCACCAGGACCTGTCCTAAGCAATTTACCTGAAAGTCTTATTAATCCCATTTCACAGATTAAAAAAAAAAAGTTAAATGACTTCAAACGGTCACGTGACTAGTAAGTGACAAAGCCAGGTTCAAACCCAGGAAGACTGCCTCCAGGGACCAGATTGCGAACCATTGCACTATAATTATTTTACCACTGTGACTAGAGAGCATCACCTTAACTCCGTTTTCTCTGTATCTGTCAGACACATAATTAATGTCAGCTTGTTCAAAGAAGCCAAAAGAAAACATGTGAACTGCCTGAAAAAACCTGGAGTACAGATAGATAATAAGAAAATTTAGGTGAATATTTACCCGATCTCTCAACAGTAATAAATTACAAATTTTAAAAATCTTAAGATTTGGCTATAAAAATGTAAAGGTCTGCATCCAGTTCGCCAATGTGGCTCGGTAGTTAAGCTCCGGCTTTTTACATACCAGGTCCCGAGTTCAATCCCCAACCCCTTGGTACCTCCAAAAAAGAAAAGTTTGAATTAAAAAAAAAAACAAAAACTGAGAATGATTATGCAGTGATCAAACTGGGGAAAAGGTTTACCACAAATATCACATCCAAAAGGTTAATACAGTCAGAAAGTAAAGAACTTATGTTAAATCATTAGGAAAAACATTGAAAGACATAAATTGAAGATTGGGAAAAAGGACAGGAACAGATAACTCAGGCAAAATGATTAATGATAAAGCATAAAATATGTTTATCATTGCCAGGAGACAAATATTTCTGCTCAAAACTGACAAAGATTTTGCAATTAAAATATTTTGGGGCAAAGTGCAATGTGATGAGCACACATAGGAAATTGTGATGCTACAGTTCTGGAGTACTATGTGTATTATGAGCCTTGAAAGAATCTATACAGTTTGACCAAAGATATGTCCAGAAGTGGACATGAAAATATGTGTTCATGGAACTTATTAACAACATTATAACCTTATAAAAGTGAAAAAATAGGAAAAAACCTAAATGGAAATCACAAGAAAAGGAATAAATAAATAATAGTGTATATGTACTATAAGACATTATGGGCCATTTAAAATACATTTCTGAAGAATATTTGACCTGTAAAAATGCTCAGGACACTGTTAAATTAGAACAGAGTACATAAAACCACATATACCATATGATCTGTATTTGTGAAAACATTACCTAATTGGCTACAGTAATTTTTAACTTACTTTTATCTGGTAAATAAAAATAACATTCCCGTTGTAAAAATTTTGGAAACTATCACAATGAAAATATCTACCTATGAAGCTGTTATCGATTAATCCCAACACGGCTAACATTTTGCCCCAATCAACCAACTTCATGGGTGATGAGAACTCTTAAAGGGCAGCTCTTGCTACATTATTGCATTTTCCTGTGATACTTCCAACAATTACAAGGAAGCTGCCCTCTGAAACTTTTTCTCACCTCCAAATGTCTATCAGTCCCTGTCTTCTCTTCTTGCAGCCTAGACAGAGGTTGTTCATTGCAATCAGAATTTTAGGTAGGTACAAGGCAGCCCCCTGAGCTACACTGGTTTTTTTTCAACTTTCTTGGCTTATCCATAGTTTGCTCATAAGTTGACCCACCTTAACTTAAATGTCAGTGCCTCTTTCACATTAGTTGGTATCTATGAAATATTTTTTAAAGCCATTTTTTGAGATATATTCACATACATTACAGTCCATCCAAAGCGTAAAATCAGTGGCTTTTGGTAGAACCATAATCTTATACATTCATCACCACAAAAAATTTTAGAACAATTTCCTTACTCCACAAATTAAAACTCCATACCTCTTAGCAGTCACCTCTCAATCCTTCTAATCTTCTCCAGCCCTACATAACCACCACTCTCATTTCATTTTTACAAATTGATTTATATTAATATTTATATTTTATATTAATGCATTCATACAATATCTGGTACTTTGTGAATGGTTTCTTTCACTTAGCATAATGTGGGGTGTTTTTGTGGTTTTTTGCCTGATATTTAACATCACGTAACATTAACATACATTTGTTCAATTTCAAAGAAAAACAGTCTTATTTATGTAATATGTCTCATGTCCATATTTCACATAAGGTTTTACTCTGCTCTACAGTCCCATGTTACATGTTTTTAGCTTTCCTTCAAGTAATATACATGACTTTAGACTTTCTCTTTCAACCACTGTCATACCCATGACACTATGATGTGCTTTCACCTTTTCCAACCACTGTCATACCCAAAACACTATGATGTACCTTCGCCTTTTCCATTTATTTCCAAAGTTTATCAAACACCATTTTTACCAATTCTGCACAAGTTAATCTTCAGCTTTCCATCTCTAACCTCATTCTATTTTCTAGTGACCTATATTCTAGTTATTAACTCCATGGGTTTACATAATATATTTAGTTGATAAAAGCACAATCATTCAGTATTTGTCCTTCACTCAATGTAATGTCCTCCAGGTTCATCCATTGTCACATGTTTCATGACTTCACTTCTTATTACAGCTGCATAATATTCCATTGTGTATACACACCACGGTTTATCCATTCATTGGTTGACGACACCTGGGTTGTTTTCATCTTTTGGCAGTTGTGAATAACACCACTTTTGAACATTGGTGTGCAAATAGCTGTCCATGCCACTGTTCTCAATTCTTCTGTGTATATACCCATTACAGGTATTGCTGGGTCATGTAGCATATCTATATTCAATTTATTTAGGGATGGCCAAACAGTCCTCCACAGTGGCTGTACCCATTCTTCATTCCCACAGTGAGTAAGCATTCCTATCTCTCAAAATACTCTCCAAAACTTGCAGTTTTCTGAATTTTTAATAGTGGCCACTCTAATAGGTGTGAAATGATATCTCATTGTAGTTTTGATATGCATTTCCCTAATCACTAATGATGTTGAATATTTTTTCATGTGTTTTTTTTTCACCATTTGTACTTCTTTATTCAAGTCCTTTGCCCCATTTTTAATTAAGTCACTTGTCTTTTTGTTGTAGAATCTTTTTACAAATCATGGATATTAAACCCTTATCAGATATGTGATTTCCAAATATTTTCTACAATTGAGTTAGCTGCCTTTTCACACGTTTGACAAAGTCCTTGGAGGTCAAAGTGTTCAATTTTGAGGAGTCCCCATTTATCTATTTTTTCTTTTGTTACTCGTGCTGTGGGTATAAGGTCCAAGAAACCATCACCTACCACACAACCTTTAAAATATTTTCCTACATTTTCTTCTAGTAGTTTTATGGCCATGGCTTTTATATTTTAGGTCTTTGATCCATTTTGAGTTGATTCTTATATAGGGAGTAAGATAGGAATCATCTTTCATTCTTTTGGTTGTGAATATCTAGTCCTCCCACCTATTTGTTGAAGAGACTGTTTGGTCCCAGTAATGTGGACTTGGTAGGTTTGTCAAAAACCCATTGGACCTAGTGGTGAGAGTCTATTTCTAGACTCTCAATCCATTCCATATTCAATGTTTCTAACTTTATGACAACACCATGCTGTTTTGAACAATGTAGGTTTTTAATATGTTCCAAGTTCAGGCAGTAAGAGTCCTTCCACATCACTCTTCTTTTTAGGATGTTTTTGGCTAATTGGGGGACACTTTCCCTTCCAAATAAATTTGATAATTGCTTTTTCTATTTCTGTAAAGTAGGTTGTTGGAATTCTGATTAGTACTGCATTGAATCTACAAATCGGTTTGGGTAGGACTGACATCTTCACAATATTTGTTCTTCCAATCCATGAACACAATGTATTTCCATTTCTTTAGGTCTTCTTTGATTTATTTTAGAATTGTTTCGTAGTTTTCTAAGTATAATTCCTATACATCTTCGGTTAAATTTACTCTTAGGTATTTAAATCTTTTTGTTGCTATTGTCATTGGAATTTTTTCCTGATTTCCTCCACAGGTCAATACTAGTGTCAAATCATTACTGAGTTTTGCGTGTTGATCTTGGACCCTGACACTTTGTTGATCTCATTAGCTCAAGTAGCTTTGTTCAAAGCATTTTAGAATTTTCTAAATATAGGATCATGCTATCCAAGAATAGTGAGAGCTTTATTTCCTCTTTTCCTATTTGGGTGACTTTTGGTTTTTGTTTTGTTTTGTTTTTTCTTGTCTAAGCTAGAACTTCTAGCACAATATTGGATAACAGTGGTGACAGTGAGCATCCGTTCTTGTTCTGATCTTAGAGGAAAAGCTTTCAACCTTTTCCCATTGATATTGGCTGTGGGGTTTTCATATATGCCCTTTATCTAATCCTATCTTTCAAAGTGTTTTGACCAAGAAAGGGTGCTGGATTTTGTTGAATGCCTTTTCTGCATCGACTGAGATGGTCATGTGGTTTTTTCCCTTCAATGTGTTAATGTGGTGTATTACATTAATCAATTTTCTTATGCTGAACCAGCCTTGCATACCAGGAATAAATCCCACTTGGTCATGGTATATAATTCTTTTATTGTGCTCGTGGGTTCTGTTTGTGAGTATTTTGTTGAGAATTTTTGCATTTATGTTCATTGGAGAGATTGGTTTGTAATTTTCTTTTCTCATAGTTTCTTTACCTGGCTTTGTTCTTGAGGTGTTATAGGCTTCATAGGTAGATTTTTTTATGATAGTTTCCAGAATTTTTACAATGAGCATATGTCATTTTTATTTGCCAGAAATAAAAAATAAGTTAAATTGCTGTAGATGGGTCCAGATATAGCTCAGTGGTTGAACACCTGCTTCCCATGTACAAGGTCCCAGGTTCAATCCCCAGTACCTCCTAAAAAAAATTAATACAGTCAAGTAATGTTTTTACAAATAGAGATCATATGGTATATTTGGTTTTATGTATTCATCTCTAATTTAATAGTCTTTAAATTAGCATTTCCCAGATCAAATATTATTCAAAACATATTTTGAATGATGCATAATGTCCTATAGTATAAATATAACATTACTAATTTATTAATTTTCTTGTGCTTCCCATTTAGGTTTTTTCCCTTTGTTCACTTTTATAATGTCATAATGTTTTTAATAAGTACCATGAACACAATCTTTAGGATTGTCCATGTTCATTGTTCAAATCTGGGCCCTAGACCCAATAATGGGTTGCAGACCTGCATCCAAGAGCCTTGGGAGGAACCTGTAAAGGCTCTCTTATTTATTTACTTTTAGTTTCATCTCATTCACTTCCTTGGCCTGCAGCAGATGGTGCTCTTTGACAATTCTCTATGCTCATAGCCTGGTCCAAGTGTGTTTGCTGCAACACTGGCAGCAACAGTACAACATCGGATCCTGCCTTGAGGCTATTTAGAGCCTCCCAATTCACACTTTCTCAGAAGCTGTTCTCCAACCTCTGCTGGCAGCCCCCTCCCTTTTCATGAGTAGGAAATATTTCTACTCCTCTCTGCATCCTCAGCACCCAGTCCTGGTCAGTAGGGAGGGTGATTGAGAGGGTTGGATCTCTTTAGTCCCTTACGGGTCCCCAAGGCAAACAATGGCATTGCCCCACCCAGGCTTGAAGGGCTCCTGGGACAAAACAGACCAAATCCGTTGGTCAAAAGCTGAATCAGCCTTAGGCTGCATCCTTCTCTCCCTCCTTTCCTGGGGAGGTGGATCTCTGTGGCCCCCTTTGTCCATAGGCTGAGGCTGGAGAATTCAAAACTGTCTTCTCGTGGAGTAGGGGAAGGGCACCAGTGGCTGCAGCTGCAACTTCTGCTCATGGTCTTTCCATTGAGATTCTTTTCCTTTGCCTTCTCTCTTCTGGGTGGTATCCAGTCTTTCCCTAGTGTCCTAAACCCTAGAATATTTGGGGAGAACCCATTTCTGTGTTTCATGTCTTTCTAATCTGTCATCTTCCCAGAAGTCTCTGAAATATTTCATTAGACAGTTTAAAAAGTTACAGTCCACCACAAACATAAAAATGCTTATGTTAAGAACAAGTAAGACATTGGTAGTGGGTTAGACTATAGGAGCATTTTATATTTTTAACATTCTGTTTTACTCATTTAGCAAATATTTGAAGGCCTCCTACAGCATGGTGCCAAGATTTGATGACTCTATTGTCTATCATGTCCCAAAGGTACCTTATGCTCTGAACTACAAACTTCCCCAAGAATGCCCTGGATTTTCCTACCTTATGCTTTTCTTTATAGTGATTTCTCCAAATCAAGAGCCTCACTCCATCCCTCCAGATAGAATCCTATCCATCCCTCCAGTCATATGTCGAGTGCTGCCTTTTTCCAGCCCATCAGGCCTTTGCTTATTCCAGCTCCACTGTTCATTGTTTAAACCCCCAAGGTACTTTGTAATTCCTATATGGTGTAATTTTTTCTCAACCTATATGTCTCTGCTACAGAGGTTCTTTACCTTTTGTGGATATGTATCATTGGACAATTCGATGGAAGCTCTCCTCAAAAATTACACCCATAAATCAATTTTGTATCCAATTTCAAGAGGTCCATGGACACCATGACCCACCCATGTTCCATTGCATAAGAATACCCACAGTACTAGATTTTATACTTTTTGGACAGCCCTTTTAGTTTATCTTTGTGAATACTAAAGTGCTTACCACAGTATATTCCAAATTCAAAGATAAAATACCCTTAGAACTGGAAAAATATGTTCCTGTTGGAATTACCAATATTTTACTAAACATGTCACATAAGAGCTGTCTTTTAATCATAATTTTAAAACTATTGGGGCTGCAGGATGGTGGCTAAGTAAGGAACTGATCCTACTAGACAGTTAGTAACCACCCAGAGCTATCTAAAGCACCTGTTTGGGGGCCAGGAAACCAGAAGAGCATCGTGCAACATCCTTGAAAGAATGGAAGGAGAAGACTACCCATCTGCAATGAAGTTGTGTTATTAGAGTACTCCACACCACAGAGATTGGGGCTTATCCTCCACTGGCAGTGCAGGCCACCTCAGGAACTATTCTGTGGATGGAGTTGGAAGGTCCACTTCCGCAAAATTGACCACAGCTTCAGCTACTGATTAGTAAATTCAGCAGGCTAAAGTATAATTCTAAGAACTAAAGTTCGAATATTTCCAAATAAGAAATAGGCCAGTAGCCACCATTTTAACTCTGTCTCTGACAAGAGAAGCCAGGCTGATTGAAAATCATAGTGACAGTGAGTACTGGCTTCTTTCCATCCAGATTGTACTACAGCCCTAGCCTAGGCTCCAGCCCCACCTCTGGCAGGAAGGAAGCTGGCAGGACCTCTACCAGCTTCCTGCCTTTTCAATGCAGAAAAGACATTTGACAAAATCCTGCATCCTTTCTTGATCAATAAACTTTGTAAGATAGGATTAAAAGGGAAGTTCTTCAATGTGATAAAGCACATCTATGAAAACCCACAGCCAACATTTTAGTCAGTGGGAATCTCCAAGATCAGAAACAAGACAAGGATGTCCACTGTCAACACTGTTATTCAATATTGTGCTAGAAATTCTAGTTAGAGCAATTACAAGAAAAAGAAAGCCATCCGAATAGGAAAAGAGGAAGTAAAACTCTCATTATTCATGGATGACATGATCTTACATTTAGAAAATTCTGAAATGTCTCAAACAAAGCTACTTGAACTAATAAAGTGGCAGGACCCAACATCAATACACGAAAATCAATAATGTTTCTGTATACTAGTATTGAACAATCTAAGGGGGAAATCAGGAAAAAATTCCAATAACAATAGCAACAAAAAGTCTGAAATACCTATGAATCAATTTAACTAGAGATGTACAGGAACTATATTCAGAAAGCTATAAAACAATTCTAAAAGAAATCAATGAACATCTAAAAAAAAAGGAAAGACATTTTATATCCATGTATTGGAAGACTAAACATTGTTAAGATGTCAGTCTCATGCAAACTGATTTATGGATTCCGTATAATCCCAATCAAAATTTCAACAGCTTACTTTACAGAAATAGGAAAGGCAATTATAAAACTTATTTGGAAGGGAAAGTTCACCCAAGTAGCCAGAAGCATTCTAAAAAAGAAGAGTGACATGGGAGGAATTTCACTCCCTGATCTTGAAATATATTACAAAGCTACAGTGGTCAAAAGAGCATGGTAGAGGCATAAAGATAGATCAGTGGAACAGAACTGAACAACCTACCAGGTCGATGCTAATAGGACAAAAGCAGCTCTTCAACAAATGGTGCTGGGAAAACTGTATATCCATAAGCAAGAGAATGAAAGAAGACCCCATTCTCACTCCCTGTGCAAGAATCAACTCAAAGTGGATCAAAGATCTAAATATAAAAGCCAGGAACATAAAACCAGTAGAAGAAAAGTAAAGAACCATCTTCAAGATCTTCTGGTAGATGGCAGTTTCTTGGACCTTAAACCCAAAGCACAAGCAACAAAAGAAAAATAGATAAATGGGACCTCTCAAAATTTAACACTTTTGCACCTTAAAGCACTTTGTCAAAAGGGTGAAAAGGCAGCCAACTCAATGGGAGGAAATATTTGGAAATCACATATCCAGTAAGGGTTTAATATCCATGGTATATAAAGAGATGCTAGGACTCAACAATAAAAAGACAAATGACCCAATTAAAAAATGGGCAAAAAACTTGAATAGACATTTCCTCAAAGAAGAAATACAAATGAGGAAGAAATACATGAAAAAAATTTTCAACTTCGTTAGCAATTAGGGAAATGCAAATCACAGCTATGAGGTATTATTTCACACCTATTAGAATGGCCGCTATTAAAAAGAGAACTACATATGTTGGAAAGGATGTGGAGAAATAGGAATGTTTATTTACTGCGAGAATGTAGAATGGTACAGCCACTATTTGGCTATTGGAGGACTATTTGGCAATCCCCAAAGAAGTTGAATACAGATTTGCCACATGACCTGGCAGTACAACTACTAGTATATACCCAGAAGAACTGAGAGCAGTAACA
This sequence comes from Dasypus novemcinctus, assembly GCF_030445035.2. NCBI lineage: Eukaryota > Metazoa > Chordata > Mammalia > Cingulata > Dasypodidae > Dasypus > Dasypus novemcinctus. The sequence continues at coordinate 30,697,686 of NC_080683.1, read as the reverse complement.
CAAACAGACATCTGCACACTGATGTTCAGAGCACTGTTATTCATAATTGCCAAAAGATGGAAACAACCCAGGTGTCCATCAACCAATGAATGGATAAACAACAAACTGTGATATATTCACATGATGGAATATTATGCAGCTATAAGAACAAATGAAATCATAAAGCATATGACAAATGGATTGACATGGAGGACATTGTATTGAGGGAAGCAGCCAGATACAAAAGGTCAAATGCAGTATGATTGCACTTACATGAACTATATATATTGTGTAATCTCATGCACTTAATAACTTGAATATGGGTCAACTGAAAATAGAATGCGTTTAGAGAATGGAAAGCTGAGGATTAACTAGTACAGAACTGGTAAAAAGGATGTGTGTTCATCTTTGGGAATGAATAGAAAACGTTTGTAATAATGTTTGTAACTAGCAGTGCTATTTGGGAAAGGTATTTGGTTGAAAGGTAAAGTTTAAGGCCGTGTAAATTATTAAAAGGAAAGCTAAGAAATATAACATGGGAAGGTATAGCATAGTAAAACATCATGTGAAATATTAATATGGGTAATATTGCATATATGAGACTGTTTTTCTTTGAAACAACAAATGAATGTTAATGTTACAAGATATTAATATCAGACAAAAAAAAATTATGCTAAGTGAAAGAAACCAAACACAAAGTGCTACATATTGTATGATCCCATTTATATAATATGTAGATATAAATCAATTTGTAAAGATGAAACTAGATTAATGGTTATATTGGGCTGGGGAAAGATACAGGGATTGAGAGGTGACTGCTAAGGGATGTAGAGGGGGTTTTTTTGGGTAATGAAATTGCTTAAAAAATTTGTTTTGATGAATGGACAACACTGATTATATTAAAAGTCATTGATTACAGCTTTGGATAGATTGTATTGTATGTGAGTATATCTCAATAAAACAGCTTTTAAATAAATAAATAAACAAGAATAGCCAGAAATAGCACCCAAATACAGCAGGTGAAGCATGGAGAGATTAAAGGCGGTAAATTTTTTTTGTTTGCTTGGTTGTTATTTTTAAATTATTAGGTTGGTGCAAAAGTAATTCTGGTTTTGCATTGTTGAAATTTGCCATTATTGATATTGGAATACATTCTTTTTTAAAAAAAAAAAGATTTATGTATTTATTTCTCTCCTCTTCCCCCCACCCCCCACCCCGGTGGTCTGTTCTCTGTGTCTATTTTGCTGCATCGTCGTCTTCTTCTGCTTCTGTTGTTGTCATTGGCATGGGAATCTGTGTTTCTTTTGGTTACATCATCTTGTTGTGTCAGCTCTCCGTGTGGGTGGCACCATTCTTAGGCAGGCTGCACTTTCTTTCGTGCTGGGCAGCTCTCCTTACGGGGCGCACTCCTTGCGCGTGGGGCTCCCCTACTGCATGGCATGGCACTCCTTGCGCGCACGTGGGCCAGCTCCACACGGGTCAAGGAGGCCTGGGGTTTGAACCGCGGACCTCCCATGTGGTAGACGAATGCCCTAACCACTGGGCCAAGTCCGTTCCCTGGAATGCATTCTTAAATAAATGTGATTGGTACACATTTTAATGTGCATTCCTCGCTTTATGGTTTTTTTTACTAATGACTTATTACTTACTGTTTATATTTATTTTAGACTATGGAAATTATGTTAGAAAAAAAGCAAATTCATGTGATTCTCTTGAGTTCAAAATGAGTCATAAGGCAGTGGAGACAACTTGCAACATCAACAACAATTTTGGCCCAGAAACTGCTAACAAACTTACAGTACAGTAGTACAGGAAGTTTTACAAAGGAGACTTGAGCCTTGTAGATGAGGAGCGTAGTGGCCAGCCATCACAAGTTGACAACCTCCAATTAAGAGCAATCACCGAAGCCCATCCTCTTATAACTACATGAGAAGTTGCTGAAGAACTCAGTGTTGACCATTCTGCAGTCTTTCAGCATTTGAAGCAAATTGGGAAAGGTGAAAAAGCTCAATAAATGGGTGCCTTATGAACTGACTAAAAATTTTAAAAATCATCGTTTTGAAGCGTCATCTTCTCTTATTCTATGCAATAACAATGAACCATTTGTCAATTGGATTGCAATGTATGATGAAAAGTGGATTTTATACAACAACCAGCGATGACCAGCTAAATGGTTGGACCGAGAAAAATCTCCAAAGAATTTCCCAAAGCCAAATTTGCACCCAAAAAGGTCATGGTCACTGTTTGGTGGTCTTCTGCCCATCTGATCCACTACAGCTCTCTGAATCCTGGCAAAACAATTACATCTGAGAAGTATGCTCAGCAAAACAATGAGATGCACCAAAATAATGATAATGCTCTAATAATAATTGAAGTGATGAATGCACAAGTATGTGGTGATGTCAAATATCATTGATTGTACACTTTGAATGGATTGTATGCTTTATTAATATGTAACAGTAAAATTGATTTGCTTTAAAAAAAAAACTATTTTAAGCCTCTGTGTACAAAATAGCCTGCATCTGTCAGCTATTCTGGGATTATTGCTGTTGTTGTTGTTTTCTAATACCACAATTTTGATCATTACCTCACAGTGAAGAGTGTTGTTGTTTTGTATCCAGAAGCAATTGCAATGCAAAGCTATATATCACAGTATCAGTAATGCACAATATTATATATTTTAGTAGCCTTGCTTGTTAAATCACCATGAGCTCTTTCCTGCATTCATTTCCTGCATTCATTTCATCAACAATATATTATAGATAAGAGATGGATGCCCTTGACAAAATAAAAATCTCTGATGAGGGTAATGACATATGTAAATAAAAATGCCTGGATTATTGTAAAAACAACAACAACAATATATTGACCTAATGCTTGGCCCTGGCAACCAAGATGTACATAGATTATAGACCCTGAGCTCACAATCAGGGAAAGGAAAACACATATAAACATAATTTTCACTTCCACTAGACCATAAGCATCTCAAAAACAAAAACTGCTACATCATTCATCTTTGTCAACCAGGTGCCTGGCACTCTGTGGGCCTTTACAAATTATTGTGTCCTGTGAGAGATGTATAAACAAATGCTGGATTCAACTTCACATTAAACAGATGGTTTGAATCTAATGTGACTCCAGCCTGTAAAACTTCAAATCTTCATCTGAAAACTTCGTTAGGCATTCCTTCCAGGATGACTCAGTTCCCAGTTTAGCCTGAAATAAAGCACAGAGTACCTCCCCTGACAGAATTTCCATGAATCATCACTGCTCAATTCAGTGCCCCCTCCCTGCTTTACCCAGCTACAAACAGAATGCCCCACAGGGCATTCACCCTTAGATGACGCCACAGTTCCGGGAGCTCTGTCCTGTAGTGTCACACTTACAGTTGAGATTTTAGTGGCCATGCTTCATAAATCAAGGTGAGTGTTTATTCTTTCCCTATTCATGGTGTTTCTCCCTACATACCAAAGGTGTAGCAAATTTCCTTACCAAGTGAGCAAGCTATAACCTCTAGGTCCTGCCAGCTCTGCTTGCCTTGGAAAACAGAGGAACTGGATGCATTTGTAGCAGGAAAGCTGACCAATAAAAGCTGATGAACAGTTAGCCAACTCTGGTGCCTCTACCCTCTCCATTTCACTGCCCACATCTGGAGGAAGAACTAAAAAGAGGACTCCCCCCCCCCCCATTTTTTCTGCCTCTGCTTTAGATTGCTTTTATTAGTCTAACATCAAAGAGAAAAGAACACTCTTAAGAGTGGTACAGGATCCCTCTACTAGATATATACCCAAAAGAATTGGATGCAGGGACTCAAACAAACATTTTCACAATGATGTTCAAAGTGGCATTATTCACAATTGCCGAAAGATTCACAAGTATCCATCAACCGATGAATGGATAAACAAAATATGGTATATTATTCAACAGTAACAAGGAATGAAGTCCTGATACATGCAACAACATGGATGAATCCTGAAGACATTATGCCAAGTGAAATAGCCAGATACAAAAGGAGAGATATTATATGATATCATTGATATGAAATAATTTAAATAAGCAAACTCAAGAGTTCAAATCTAGGATATTGGTTACCAGGGGGTGGGTTAGGAATAGGAAAAGGGGAGTTAATACTTAATTTGTACAGAATTTCTATTTAGGTTGATTGTAAAGTTTTGGAAATAGGTGGTGGTGATAGTACATTACTGTGAGTGTAATTAACAGCATTGAATTATATGTGTGAATGAGGTTAGAAGAGGAAATTTTCGGTTGCATATATGTTACTAGAATAAAAATTAAAAGATAAAACTTGGGACTGTATAACAGAGAACTCTTATAAATGATGGATGGTAGTTAAACGTTTAAGTATAAAATATTCTTTCATGAATTATAACAAATGTACCACATTTTAATATGTTAATAATAGGGCGATATATGGCAAAAATACACCTAATATAAACTATGGACTATAGTTAATAGTACAGTTTTAATATTATTTCATCAGTTGTAACAAAGGTACCACACTAATGTAAATTGTCAACAATAGGGGTTATATGGGAATGCTGTAGTTTTTTTTACATGACTTTTCTGTAAGCCTACAACTTCTGTAATTAAAAGTAATAATAATAAAATAAGAAAGAGTCATGCAGGGAGGGAGGTTACCCTTCTACAGCAGAAAAAAAAGTAGAGAATGTGGGTATTAAGTGTTTGGAGAAGACATTGAAATTTTAGAAAGAATGGGTAAGGAAGGCTAGCTAAGAATGTGACTATGAAACAGAGACTGGAAGAAAATTAGGGACTTACTAGTGTGTATCTTTAGGAAAGAGCATTTCAAACAGGTGGAAGACTTATCATAATTCCATGGAATTTAGTACAATGTGATAGTCATACAGAAACAGACAAATCAACCAATGGAATAGAACAGAAAATTCAGAAATGGACCCACACCTATGAAAAAACCTGGTATATGACAGGTCCACTATACAAATCAATGGAGAAAAGATGGACAATTCTAAATGGTGCTGAGACAGTGGACTATATGGAGACTTTTTTTAAAAATTCTATACCTCACACTGTATATAAAATCAATTCTAGAAGGTTTAAGGACTTACATGTGAAAGACAAAACTTTAAAAATTTAGAACAAATATATAGATGGTCTTTATGGTCTTGATGCAGCAATTTCTTAAACAAGTTGCTAAAAAACAAATCCACAAGTTAAAAATGGAAAGGTTGATAATTTTAATAACATTAAAATTAAGAACTTCAATTCACAGCATGCATAAAGATATGTATTTTAAATGATTCACAAATTGAGACAAGGAAGTAATTAGATAAAATTAACATTAGATTAGTATCAGAATAGAAACAATAAGAAAAAGACAAAAACACAATAGAAAATAGGGCAGGGAAAAAAAAAACCCACAAAACACCTGAACAGGTATTTCATAACAGAAGAAAGATAAATAACCAATAAAAATAAGAAAATATGTTCAAACTCAGTAATTGGGAAGATGCAAATTAAAATCAAAATGAGATATTTAATCTACCAGATGGACAGAAAATTTAATGTCTGAAAATATCAAGTATTAGCAAGAATGAGGAACAACAGTAACTCAAATTGCAGGTAGAAGTATTAACTGGTGCAACCACTTTGAAAAACAATTTGACCTCTCCTGGTAAATTTGCAGGTGTGTGAGTCTTCAACACAGGACGATAATTTTACTCTAAGCATATTCTCCTGAGAAGTTTGTGTGCATGGTAACCAGAAAACATTAACAAGAATATTCAGAGAAACTTTAAAATAGTAAAACATTGGAAACTATACATCGTGAGGAAAATGGGGAAGTAAATTGTGAGATATTCACAATGGAATAAAATACAGCAGTGAAAATGAATGAACTGCAATTAAACACATCAACATGGATGAATTTCAAAAACATTATGTTAGCCAAAAAACAAGTTAAAAGAGAATGCATGTATATGCTGGATATCTCACCCTAAAACCACTCACACTCTCCCCCTGACCTCTGCTCTTGACTGATATGCACCACTTAAAGGGCTTCTTGTACCTTCTGCTTCCTAGCGGGTTCAGTCCATTTGGACCTTCCAAAGGAGATGGGAAGGAAGGAAGAGAATGAGAACAATGTATTTATTCCCCTAATTGCCTTCTTGGAAGACAGTTCCAAGGCCTTGAGCTAGCTGTGTCCCTCAACCTGTCATTGTTCCACTCAAGGTAGCTGACTCTAAAAGACTGTCTCACTCTAGGCCTGATAAGAGCTCTCTCTCCTCTGCCTTTTAGGCTTTGGGCAATAGCATATTGGCTTGTATTAAGCCCTAGGTTTTCACTATCTACCCCTTGTGGTTACCTACTCCCACACCTTTGTAAAGAGTCTCTGCAAAAAACCCTCCAAGCATTGAATGTGTCATCTGTCTCTTGTTGAACACTGACTGGACAATACAGCATGAATCAGTTTATATAAAGGATTTTTAGAAAGTGAAATAATATATTGTTCAGGGATACATAAGGTGGGTGAAAATTTTTCAATAAAAAAGCAAAAGCGATCACTACCAAATTCAGTAGTGATTACCTTTGGTAGGAGTGAGAAGGATGCATTGGTGGGAGCACACAGTGGCCTCAAAAGTACAGGTATTTTTTTAGTGCCTAAGCTCAATAGCACTATTATTATTATTATTTAAATATTACATATATATACAATGAAAAATTAAAAAGGAAAGGAATAAAAATAATAGAGACAGCTTAAGTAGCAGAAAAGCACATCATTTTCCCCATAGTATTCCCCTGGTTAACATTTTGAATAGTTTTTGCCCCATTTCCTCTCCCATCCCAAGTCCACACCATCTTCTTATCCCACTTCCTCCAGAGTCCTTGTGCCCTCTCCTTCCTCTTCCTATCAGACCCAGGACTGATCTGACATTTTAATTGGAACTAAGATTTCAGAGCATTGTCTACTGAAGGCTCAGGATGGAGGTTTCCTGCATGACAGATATACATATGAAGTCCCCTGCTACTCCCATCCGTGGTCCTGAGACCTGAAGCTCACCCTGACAGCACTGTTCTTCCTTGTGTGTCTGTCTCCCTTGTCCCTGGACCTCTCAGATACCAGGATTCAGTTGTCCTTTTTACTGATAGTCACCAACATCTCCTAAATTCTCACCCCCATTGCCAGGGAAATCAACCTGTGCTGTAATGACCTGGTAAGCAGATCACCCAAGCCTCCCATGCAGTTTGTCCATCTATTGCTTCTCAGCACTCTTGATATATCTGGGAGAATGGGGGGCAGTGGTAGTGGGATGAGATTGAATGCACTAATCTGGCCCTCTCACTTGGGATAGCATAGTGGGTTGCTGAACACAGAATTCTGAGTTTGGGCCTAGGGTAGAGGGAGGAGAAATGCAGCAGAACTATGTGGAATTAAATCCAACACTGTTGCTTTGAGTTTTTCAAGAGGGTGTATATAGGTGTGCATACGGTGAGGGATGGGAGAATGGAATGAATCACACACCAAACATAGTAACAAGCAAAACTGTACACTCTTGGTGCCATCTATACATACAGAGGACTAACAGAGTACAGAAAAAAATCTGACCTTGGTTTAGCCGTATTGAAATCATTTTAAGTACTGATATTTATGACCATTATTTATCATTTGTGGATAATTAGCCTATGCACTATAAGTACAGTATTTCATTGTTCTGTGTTAGATTAACTTTGGGCAGAATTTATCTGGTTATAGTACTAATTATCCATGCAGCTCAGAGTATCCAAACAAAAGAAATACCTATCTTTGATAAGCACAAAATCCAATTTGGTGCCTACTAATTTAGAAAAATGGCCCTTATTGTTCATTACCTATTTAAATTTAAGCTGGCCTGGAAACCACTATATTAAATGCACCTACTTAGAATCATCTTATATGTATTTAAAGTAATTTAAAGAAACAACATAAGAAAATAAGTAATCAAATAATGACCCTCAAATATAATTTTATTTTATGTCCTATAATTGAAGGACTTTCTCAATGTACTGTCCATATAATTTGCCACATGGGAACTTCTCATACAAATTGGTTATGTCACATGGATCCAGTTAGATCCTGGTGTTTGTATTTCCTTGCTGCAAAAACAAATAGCAGGGAAGCGGCTGTGGCTCAATCAGATGAGCTCCCATTTGCCATATGGGAGGCCCTCAGTCCACATCCTGGGGCCTCCTAGTGAAGGCAGGTTCACCCGCATGCTACAGAGCAACCCTGGCCTGCAGATGCCCCGGAGAGCCAACTAAGCAAAGTGACAGAACAAAAAGGAAGACAAGTGAGAACACAGAGGAGCCTGCAGCTAATGGACAGAGAGAGCAGACAGCAAGCAAGCCACAAGGGGTGAGGGGAAATAAAATAAATAAATACAGACACAGAAGAACATACAGCAAATGGACACAGAGAGCAGATAGCATGCAAAAAGCTGCAAGGGGAGGGGATAAAAAAAAATAGCATACAGTGGGTTGGCGTAACAGGAGGAATTTATCAGCTCATGGTTTCAGAAGCTAGAAGGCTTCCCTCCCTGTAGGTCAGTATCTTCTGACTAGCCAGCAGTCTTCGGGGTTCCTTGGCTTTTCTGTTACATGGCAGTGCACGTGGCGATGGACTTCCATTGACTTCAAGCTTCCGTTGACTTCAAGCTTCTTGCTTCTCCCGTGGCTTTCTCCCTCTGTCGCCCTCTGCATAAGACCTCTAGTAATAGGATTAAGACCCATCCTGATTCAGTTGGGCCACATCTTAATTGAAGTAACCTCATCAAAAGGTCCTATTTACAATGGGTTCATACCCACAGGAATGGATTAAGGATAAGAAAATGTTTTCCTGGGATACCTAACTCCAAGCTACCACACCTAGCAACATCAATTGTTCTCTCTTTTGGTTCAGACTTCCCAGAATATTGGAATTTTTAATGAGATTGGTTATTAGAACATGAGCTCCTTGAGCCTAAGCTGACTATCTCATTCATTCTTGTCCTTCTGCCTCCACCACAGTTCCTGGAACAAATCAGATACTCCATAACAGTCTGCTGAATTGAACTGAACTGAACTCTTCTATATTTATCTCTAATTCCAGATGGGCTCTCACATGCTTTATGATGTAATCCTTCATAGAAGATGTATTTTCCCTCTAGATTTTGGCTTTTCCATTGAAATTCCTGATCAAAATATTTTCTTTCAGTTGCCTGATTTTTGGAAACTGAAGTAGGTATAAATAAGATCCCACTGGATGCCAAGATTTAATTCCAACTTGAATAAATGACTAATAATCACGTCTAAAAGTTACCAATCTTAGCTAGAAAATGACTTTAACATTTCAGAATATGGAATTTTAAAAAGCAAAAATAAATCTACATTACTCTATTAATCTAAACAGGTCGGGATCAATATCCTAGGTACAGAGAGGAAATGGACCTGCTTAACACATACATGTCATATAAATTGTCAGCGAACCTAGCGCTATAATTCTCACACTTGTCTAGAATCATCTTTTTTGCATTTTCTTTGAACAACAAAAATAATCTGAATCCAACTGTGTAAACTTATTCAGCCAAAAGGAACATGACTTTTTCCTATAAAGCTAAATATTTTAGAGTCAGTGCCCCAGAAGCAGTGAGATATGTACTTGGGACTCACCCTAGTAAACAGCCTTATCACCTACTCACCAGGCGATCAGACCCCAAATCAGATGCTATAGCTTCTTTCTCACTCAACACCACTTTCCCCTCACCCAATATACACATCCACCCAGGCTACACAAGCAACTCTTAGAACTAAGGCCAGTCTTCCCCAATGTACATTTATGAAAGAATTAGGTCGTTTTGCACTTTTTCCAGTGGAGTGATAAGAGCAGCTGTTTTCTTGGAAGCTGCTTAATGACCTTCACTGTGGGAATTTTCAGTCTTCTCTGTAGTTATTCCAATCTTTTTAATATTATATTAAAACCAGATTTTTCCATTTATATTTGTTTCCTAATAATAATACTTTGTATTTGTACTCCCAAGAACATTGTAGTTTTCAAAACAACTTCATTTATGTAATTTAACACAAGAGTGCTCAAACCAATTGACTCTCTAGGGTGCCTTCATTCTTTAATTTCCACTTATATCTTGCCACATTTTCTTTTCATTTTTATAAGCTTAAAGAGTTTAATTTAAAAGTTTTTTGCTAAAACAAAAAAGAAAAGAAAAGTATTTGCCATATTGCCTGGAAGACGGAGTTTTTCCAAATAGGGCCATGTGATTTCAGTGCCAACCATTGCATTGGTATTGTATGCTCATGAATGGTTTGGCTTGCAATGTATTGGTAAGCGCATCTAGCTGCTCTTAGATTAGAGTTCTTAGGTCGAAATGTCAACCATAATGCTGCATTACCATTTTTAACAAATTGGATTTTTTAAACAGAAAATTGTGATAGGACACTTTTGTTTACACAGGGTATATAATTCAATAGATATGCCTGATTTTAAACAAGCTGGACAGCCTAGCCAGCCATTACCAAATCATTTTGCAAGTAGAAGTATTGCTCTGATTCTGTCTTTGTATATATCAGCTTGCAATAATGGAGCAGTAATAACAGTACACATATATTCATGCATACATATATGCATATATACCTTATAATATCAATGAAAGTAATTGGTATTTTAAATATTTTCTACCTTGCATTTTGGGGTACACAATTAAATTGATTGGTCCTCCAACCAATTGTAGTGGTCAAAAACAAATTGACTTTTAAAACAACCAAACAAACAAAAAAGACTATGATAATGGCAATAATTCAAATGATGATCCACCATGCTTAAAACCAAAAAAATTAAATTAAAAAGTAAGTGACTAAAAACAAAAAAAAGGACTAAATCTTTGTTATTAACCTCAATATATGTTCTTTAATTTCAGCAAAAGAAACAAGCAAATTAAATTGATACTATTTGTATGAATTGTATTGGTTTTACAATTTTGTTTGCATTTAATATGTAAATATGTTTAAGTTTTATGAGGGTATTTTGGCTATAAGCGTATTAAAAAGGATGGTGATAATAACAAAGGCATTAAAAATTATTTACATCAACTGTGTGCAACCTCATTAGCTGTTTTTCCTCTTAAGGGCTTCTGTACATTACTCAAGTTTGAGAATTACTAACTTAAACATATAAAAGATTAATAGTAAGCATTTTGATTCATAATGCTACGTATAGGATAATGCTACCTGGAGTAACTTAAAATGGTTTTTGACAAATTTAGCAAGTTTGGAAAACTCTCTTCTTAAAGAAATCAAGTATTATTTTTTTGCTTCAACAATTATTTTATTTGAATTGGAAATAATAGGCTTTTATGACTAAGTTGTTTTCAAGCAGCTTAGGGATAGATGTACCAAGGCTTGGGATTGTTTATTTTATGGGAGATAAACATGTTGTTATTTAAAAACACTTCCAAATAGGTCAAAGTTTTTTAGCACACTTATTAACTCTAATAGAGTTATAAAATATTAAGGAAGTAAAATATGTTTTACTAATTGTGTCTTTGCGAGATAAGGATAATACTTCCATTGCTAAGACATTTTATGTATTTAATCTCCTAGCCATATACAGAAAATCAAGCAGTAATTTTAATATCTCTGCCAGATACATAACTTAAAATTCATCAGCTAGCTCGAAATTAATGAAAAACATGGAAAGGTCTGGGGAAAACTTGAAAAGCCAAAAAATGTTTTCTAATGATTCAAGTACGTACTTAGATGGAGCATTAAAAAAAGTCAAGTTAAATAACTTGGAATAGATACTCATACACAAACACTTTCAAATTTTATATATATTCAAATGCAAATATGCTAAAAAATAAACTAATAATAACTAAATTTTTAGCAGATATTCATATTTAAAGTGTGGTTTTTTTCCCCTAAAACATTTTATATATTCAGATAAAAGGCCCAGGTGAACAAATGTTTCATATTTGGCAGGTAAACTAGTTCAAATTTGGAAGTGTGCATCTGACCCTAGGACCCTTAAGGGTGGATACTGAAAATCCTAAGATTTTTACCTCCCAACCAGTTCCTAGGAATGTCTTCTGAAGTATCCATCCTGAGCGGGTATTCCAGAAAAAGCAAAGGAAAACAGAACCAGAATTGCATCACGGTTCAGTCTTAACTCATTCTTGACTTTGACACTTATGTGATCAATAATCCACAAAAGTCCTCTTTAACATCATCCTTGCCAGTGTTCATGTGCAGGAAATCAGATTCTGACTGGCAGGTTCTCCCCACTTTGTTCTAAAGATTAACCCTTTCACATCATTCTTAAAACTACCATGATTTGAGCTCAGGACCATCCTGAGTTTTTGCTCCAGCACTCCTTAAAGGAGAGATGGGAAAAGTGATAGAATTCAAAGAAAAAGGGTCCTATCCACACCAGGTACTACAGCAAAGCTTATCCTGTGCTTAGGGTAGTCAGATCTTACTTCATTTTCTTACAACAAAGACTTTTAAATAAAAAAAGAACCAAAATACTTTAATAAAGGACAGACAGCAGGCATTAAAGGCTCCCATGTGGTGCTACTGTCCCCCTGGAGCAAAAATGAATAAGAATCAAATGTATCTCAGCATGATAATAAGGACAACTGTTTCTAAAGGCAGAACTAGAACTATGCTAGGGAAACCATGTAGGGAAAATAGCAATAACAATTGAAACTAAGATTTATCCAAGAAAAATTAATATATTAATATGTCTCAGAGAAATTTGCATAACTAAAAAAAACACAAAAAACAAACCCCAAAAACCAACAGCATCATCAATCTAAAAGAAGATTGAACTCAAACTAGAAGACACATATTATCCCACACTCAAGGGACTGGAGCCCATTCACTACCCAATCCCCCAGGCACTCCAACACATGCACGCACACACACAGTAGATTGGATAATAATGAGCAGCAAATATATAGTCATATTCGGAAAATATATACACACACATCTTTTTTTTATCACCCTCAGTGGCTTTTTTTTTTGCATGTTGTCTGCTTTGTGTCCATTCGCTGTGCACTCTTCTGTGTTTTTGCTTGTCTCCCTTTTATGTTGTGTCACCTTGCTGAGTTGGCTCTCCGCAGCATGTGGGCAAGCCTGCCTTCAAAAGGAGACCCCAGGATGTGAACCCAGAGCCTCCCATATGGTAGACGGGAGCCCAACTGATTGAGCCACAACCACTTCCCTCACATACATATTTTTAAAATATATATATATTTTTAAGATAGAGTACATAAATGTTACATAAAAAATAAAGGGGATTCCCATATGTCCTGCTCCCTACACCTCCGTCATTTTCCCACATTAACAACATCCTTCATTAATGTGGTACATTTGTACACATTTTGTAGCATTGCCACTAAGCACGGATTATAGTTTACATTGTAGTTTACACTCTCTCCTGCACAATTTTGTAGGTTATGGCAAGATATATAATGGCCTGTACCTGTCGTTGCAATGTCATTCAAGACAATTCCCAAGTCCTGAAAATTCCCCCATATTGTACCTGTTTTCCCTCTTGCTGCCCTCAGAACCTCCAGTGGCCACTGTCCCCACCTCAATGATCTAAGTTCTTACATTGCTAGCATCACAATAAATCTACAGTAGAATACCAGTAAATTTACTTTGGTCAATAGTTCATTCCCCAATTCTGAGAATTTTGGGATGGTGATGCCCACTCCATCTCTAATTGAGAAGGGGCTTCAATCCCATACGGGACTCTCTTGCTTGCAGTTGTAGACTCTCTTGATTCCTTGGGATGGTCATTGTCCATCATCATCTCCTTGTTAGTTGTCCTGGGTGAATCCAATAGACTGGAGAGTAGGTGTTGCAACTCTGTTGAGATTCAGGACCCAGCTGATACATGGACAGCTCAAAGATTTAAGTCTTTTGGACATATACCTATCAACTCTAGTATTAATTGTAGATTCAAATAGAAGGGTCAGAAGAGGCATGTGTAAGGAAACCACAACTGAGTCCAACTCTGTCACACTGGGGAACATAAATTCCAAAGTAGTGCCCACTGGCAGGGCACCAAACTCCTGAGCTATCTGCCCTTACGATAGTGTTAGATGTCTCCAGAGCCCTCAGGAGTCCTGCTATTTGAGTTTACACATACATCTTTCCCATCCAGAACTAAAGCCCAGGGCATTATTCTAATCCAAATCTCCTCTTATGCAAGGGGAAGGAGTTTCCCAGAGGGACTGAATTTACTTGAAAACTAAGGTGCTTGTGAGAATGGTGGTGGTATAGGGTATAAGGGTGGGAAAGCCAAGTCCAAACTGGAGGAAGTAACTGTGGGATTTGGCTCCCTATGCAATGGAAAGTCCATGTTAGCAAGATCTTTACACTTGTCCCCTTGTACATTCCTTCATTAGCCCCTACAGAATCTTTGTGTGTGGGGGGGTGTGTGTTTGTATGTGTGTGTTTGGATACTTGTTTCACCTCACTCCTTCCTAGGCCTTAGCAAAGAAAGGGCATCCGTCCATCTGTGGATTTGCTAAGAGGTGCTTAGCAGAAGAAAGAGACCCACACTGCACTACCACCATCCCTAACCTAAAAAATAAACTAAAGGCTTTTATCCCTGAGCAGCTCCTGTCCAGTAGGGTTCTGCTACTTTAAAGACACTCCCATGACCTAGGTAAGATCACCAAACAGTAGATCAAGGAATATGAGAGAGGACAGGTGGGAAATGGATTCTCAGCTTTCCTTTCTATCCCTAAACATGGGTGCCCTGGCTCATCTTCTGCCTCCCATATTTCCTCCCTTAATTACAAAAGAATCAGACTCAATTCTTCATTGGGATCAAGAAGAAATGTGTATCTATCCATTAATTCATTTAACAAAAATGCGTTGGGTGCCAAACGTGGGTGGACTGGAGGTAAGAGTAAGATGGAAGACAAGGAGCACGGACAGAAAATTATCACTCTAGTCCAGTACAATGGTTCTCAAATGCTTGTCTGAGAACCACTGATTAATTTGAGATAGTCTTCAGCAAAATGAGAAAAATAAGGGCCATGTACTGCAGAAATGTAAGTCAATGCAAGTTTGGGAAATTATCTTTTATTCTGAGAGTATGTCCTTCCAGCAGGTTTTCTGTTAAAATGCCCTTCCTTTTATGAAATGGTGAAGGAAGGAAAAAAATTTTACTTATTTTATCCTGTTGGAAATTTTATCAGTTAATCAATTTTTTTAGTTTCATGAAATTATAAAATTTGGGAATTATTCATCAAGTTAATACCTAAGAAAACCCTGAACAATAAAATCTAACTTTTTGTAGCACCTTACAGTTTATAAAGCACATTCATGTGCATTATCTCATTGGAATTCTACTCCTACCCCCCCTCACCCTGAAGTACACACACACACACACATACACACAGAAACTTAGGCACAGAGAGAATTGTCTATGGTTGTGGGACTAGTAAGTAGCAAAAAATATTGATGAGTGCTTAGACCTACTGATTACAATTCCAGTGCAACAAATAGTGTGAAGAGGGAAGTGGACTTGGCCCAATGGATAGGGTGTCCACCTACCACATGGGAGGGCCACGGCTCAAACCCAGGACTTCCTTGACCTGAGTGGAGCTGGCCCATGCACAGTGCTGATTCGCGCAAGGAGTGCTGCACCATGCAGGGGTGTCCCCCGCGTAGGGGAGCCCCATGCACAAGGAGTGCGCCCCGTAAGGAGAGCCGCCCAGTGCGAAAGAAAGTGCAGCCAGCCCAGGAGTGATGCCGCACACACGGAGAGCTGACACAACGGAAAGAAATACAGATTCCCGGTGCCACTGACAAGAATAGAGGTGGACATAAAAGAACACACAGTGAATCAACCCAAGAGGGCAGACAGCTGGGGGGGAGGAGAAAGGGAAGGGAGAGAAATAAATAAATCTTTTTAAAAAGTATTGCGAAGATAGAATTGGGGGCAGCGGACTTGGCCCAGTGGTTAGGGTGTCCGCCTACCACATGGGAGGTCCGCCGTTCAAACCCCGGGTCTCCTTGACCTGTGTGGAGCTGGCCCATGCGCAGTGCTGATGCACGCAAGGAGTGCCCTGCCACGCAGGGCTGTCCCCTGCATAGGGGAGCCCCACGCACAAGGAGTGCGCTGCGTAAGGAGAGCCGCCCAGTGCAAAAAAGTGCAGCCTGCCCAGGAATGGTGCCGCACACATGGAGAGCTGACGCAACAAGATGACGCAACGAAAAGAAACACAGATTTCCATGCCACTAACAACAACAGAAGTGGACAAAGAAGACGCAGCAAATAGACACAGAGAACAGACAACCGGGGTGGGGGGGGGAGAGAAATAAATAAATCTTAAAAAAAAAAAGAATTGGCTGGTCTGGTGATACAGGTTATGGAAGAATATAGGGTGGGGGAGGTAGTGGAGGGGAAGAAGGATTCAAAATCAAAATGATTGTTCTATTTTTTGTTTGTTTGTTTTTCACCATACCTGTCTTTCTTTCCATCATTTGACAGTCATTTTTTAGCTTCCTGAATGAAGGGGAATCCACTATTTTGCAGAGGGCCCAATTTTGTGGCTGCTAAAACTTTGCTCCCCAGTGTGACATTTAAACTCTCTAACTCTCCTTTCTAGTGAACCTCCCAGAGCCCTGCATTTACCCAGCCTTCCCAAGTCAGCCATTGTTGTTCCCTTGAGCACTAAGTACCAATCTACTAATTGATACTCTTTTTCATTTTTAACGATGTTTTAATTTTTTAACTTTTCATTTTGAAATAATTTCAAGCTTACAAAATCGCAAAATAGTATCAGAAATTACCTGGATAGCTTACCATCAGTTTCCACAAATAATTAGTATTTTTCATAACCACAGTGTCATAATCAAAATCAGAAAATGAACATATATATTATCAAACACAGATATTCTTCAAATTTGCCAACTGTCTCCTTGATGTCTTTTTTTTCTGAACCAGGATCCCATATTGCATTTAGTCTCCTATAGTATAGCCTTCTCGGATGAGATGTTGTGCCCTTCTCAATACATGTGTCAGGAGACATATTATGTGGTATGTTTCATTATTGGTGATGATAATTTACGTCACTTAGTTAATGTGGGGAGCCACCCGCTGTGAGGTCTGTTTACAGCCTCTCACAACATGGCTGAGTTCACAAATCTGCCCTGTCATTTCCTTATTCTTCTCCTCCCTGCTTCTTTGTTCTCTCCCTCCCACCACTACTCAGGTGACCACAGCAATACGCATGCGCAAGGCCCGAAACTCCACAAACCGGGTGTGAACTGTTGGCCAATCTCCTCCTTGGACGTCTGCCACCCACTAGACCAGCCTATCACCTATGTACACGTTCCCTTCCCTCTCTCTATATCCCCGTGTTTTACCCCCAATAAACGAGGCTTGATCAGAACCCTGTCTTGCCTCCATTCTTCTCTCGACTCCTGCCCCACCCTGCTTCTTCCCACAGGTCCCTGGACTCGCCCCGGCTGGCCGGAGCAAGTTAAGATGGTGTTTGCTGGGTTTCTCCACTGTAAAGTTACTCTTTTCCCATTTGTAATTACTAAGGACTTTGGGGGAAGGTATTTGAGACTATAAATATACTGTTTCTTGTAATATTTTTGCCACGACTTTTAGCATTCATCGATGATTCTTGTCTGAAATAATTATTAATATTAAGGTGGTGTTTGCCAAATGATGATTTTTCTATTCTCATCATGTCTTTCATATTTATGAATTGGAATTTCACTGTGAAAAAAGAACATTCCCTTGTCTCCCCATTTATTTACTTATTCAAGTATTGATACCACTATAAACATGGATATTTATCAAATTATATCAGATTTTGCCACTAACAGCTTCTTCAGTTTGGCTCCTGTTTCATTTCATCATGTCCTTACTGGCTTTTGAGCACCTTCTTAACTCATTTTTTATTTTTCCTACTCCAGCCCTGGTATCAAGAACTGTCTCCAAAGAGCCCTGGTTTCTTTTATGACAAAGTGGTATTTATAAACCAAAATCTGGAAGCTAGGTGTGCTCATTGCTACTATGTGTTATTGATTCTAGGTGTTCTCTGTGTACAGAGTTAGGAAACATATGGATTATACACACATATATGTATCGCATTTCTGTGTGTGTGTGTAGGTAGGTATGTATGTACGTACGTGCACAAACACATACTCCTCTTTCCTCTCTTTCCTTTTTTTTTTCACTCCTTTCTTCTCCAACAATGAGAAGTTTGACTCTCATTTTAAGTATGTATATAGAGGATCCTATAATATATATAAAATAGATTCACAGGGGTAACCCATACTCCTGTGAACAACAACCTTAATAATTAGAGTATAGTATTTGGGTACAATTCAATGCCAAATTCTATTTGTGCACACAGCTCTTTTGTCTCTTAGCCAAAAAGTCAAAATACTGTTTTCCAAAGTTACTTAGGTTAGTTCATTTCTTCTCCTACAAATACAGTTAGTTTCATTTGTTACTGGTAGTATCCCATTTCACCTGCTCTCCCACCCTGTTGATTTTATTTATTGAATGTATGAAACTTTGATATGGTTCTAAAAATCACAGCATTGTTCCTTCCCGCTTTATCCTTCTATCTTACTTCCATTTCCCTATTCTTTCCATCCAAATTTAAAGGCTATTTTATTAAATAGGTTAGGAAACCAAGGAGATGATGGCAGATTTGTGGGAGGAAGTTGATGCACTCCATTTTGTAAATGAGGAGTTAAGGCACCAACAGACCCATTAACATGGAGATGAACACCAGGCAAATGGCAACTAAGATTTGACATGCCAGAGAGATTTAAATCAGGGAGAAAAACAGGCCCTCTTTAGTGTCTGGAAAATTTCTATTTTTTTCTATCATACCCTGCCCTCCACCCCACACATTTTCTTGTTATTTTCCTAAAATCAGTCAGTTCATCAAGAACAAAGCTAAAAATTACAGTCCTAACACATTAAACCACTAACATGCTCTCAACCAAAGTTATCACCTGCCTTTTCTCTTGTCAAATATTTCCTTCAGCAGGGAGAAATTTAGGACTCCATATCTATGAAATTAAGGTAGACTAATTCACTCCAAAATAACATAATGGTTTACCACTGATTAAATCTCTAGGCTCCAAAATTGTTTTTATAAAATCCAATTCTTGCTGATAAAAATAATCTTGCTTTAATATGTAGAAGTATTTCATACTTAGAAGTAATTATTGACATAAAAATGTTGACAGCATTTCCTTACACCGGTTAAAAAATTTTTTATTTGAATGGGTGGTTTATGGGTAAAATTTTAAACCTGAAATTTTATTATGTTTTCAAAACATAAAAATAAGGATTTCTTATTTTTTTCTGATTATGAAAGAAATATATCCTTATTGTAAGATACAAAGTTGGTTTAAAATATAAGACAGAGAAAGTAAAACTCTCAATATTCCATCACTTAGAAATATTTTTTGTTTTTCCTTTCATGTCCTTTTTCTAATGAATATACATACATGCTTATATATAGAGAGAAATGTGATCATACTATATAAACTGCTTTGAATCTGCTTTTGCTCACTACATTACCAATTTAATAGTTCCACAGTATTCCATTGCATGACTATACCATCATATATTTAACCTGTCTCTAATTGAGACATTACGTTGCATGTAGATTTACATCACTGCAAATTACATTTAACAAATATCCTTGTATATGCATCTTTGCATGCTTGTCCAATTTCCTTGGATTGAAATTGCTGAGTCAAAAAATACACGTGTTTGACATTTCGGTGTATGTTGCCAAATTGTCTTCCAAAAAGATTGAACTAACTTATTAAAAATTACTAATTTGTAACTTTTAAAGAATGTTTTAATATTTGTAATGTATTCATCGTCAATTTTTATTTTGTGTTGTTTTTAGTTAAAATCGGTTTATATATGGAAAAGATTTGGTGGCTGAGAGGTGATGGAGAGGGAGACATTTTTATTTGATACGTCTTGGTATTGTTTCAGCTAGACACAACAAAGCTGTGTACGTGTATTACCTGGGTGATTAAAAACAAACAAAGATGATTTAATATCACAATATTGACTACATCTTTACCTTTTAACAACACCAAACAGTTTAATTAATAGCTTTTCAGGTTAGACAGCATCTAAGCTTATCTGTCAAAGATTAAACTCAAAGCCTAAACTTGGCAATATTGCTGTGAAGTGCAGCTGGTTTGTCTTATCTGACATGCAAACATTTAAGGAAAATAAATATACCCACAGGCTTTATAATGCCCATTAGCTGAAATACTTTCCCAAATAGAGCTCCTACTTTTGAGCCAACTCTTTATCTTCAGGATTTTCTTCCCTTCAGAAGAAGTTTGCCCTATATTCCATTTATCTTCATGAAACAGACTACCACAATTCTTTTTAATCAGGGTCACTCATGTGGAGAGTGACCATATAATTTATTTGCCCAAATAGGCACACCTTTGAGAGCGAGAGGGGACACTATAATAACCTTACTGAGGCAACAAGGGTAAACCAGAAGCAATATGGAGTTGCACTGGGAAAGCCAGTTTATAATTTAGGTAAAGGAAGATTATTTCGATTTTAGCCTTTCGGGATTTGCAATTAAAGGACGCTTTTTGCAGCAGAAACATTTAGGAAGCAGTTGGAGATACCCAACAGAATTTCCATACTAAATGATGGTAGTTGAAGCTGAGACTAGGTCACTCCTCCAAAACCAAGAGCATAGGGAATTAATAAGTGCAAATTAGCAAATATTTATTTAGCATCAATAACAAGGTGCTGTGCTGGGCATTGTGAAATGTACAAAAATGAGCACGATACAATCCTTACTCTCAAGAAATGTACAATATAATAAGGAATGCACACGCATAAACACACCCCACACGTATATGGCAGAACACAAAAATGGCCCTTAGAGAGAACAAGTACGTGTTGAGTGTTTAAAGAAGGAAGAGATTGCATCTGATTATGAAAAGGAATAAGCAGAAGGTCTGGAATAGAGACTTGGGGATGGATTGTTTCAGTCATTAGTGGTGACTTCATGTTTTCCTTGGACTGTCTATGAAAACCCAGTGATGTAATCCAGGACTTAAGAACTGAGCATAAATCATTTAGTGTTGTCTTAGAGAAACACTAGTAAATGGTGGATCCAACTCAGGATTTAACTGATCAAGATCACACAGAAACTCAATTTCAGGATTTATTTTGAATAAACAGAACGAGAAACACCCGCAGATCATCCATCACTATCTTAGTGAATAAGGATCCCTTTGGAAGGAGTCCTCACAGCTGCTCCCACAGACGGCCTAATACAGCCTGTGCTCAAGGAGCACCCCTCTGCCCAGCATGCTGCTTTTGTCCAGAATTCCTGCTTCTATGGATTAATGTGTTCTGACTCCAGACGGCTGTCTGTTCAACTACAATTATGTTTCAAGCTGGAAATGTGCATTACCTCAAAGTACTATGGGTCAGTTTTCCAATTTAGCTAGTGGTCACTGAAAATATCAGTTGAAATATGATAGAAGTGTGTATATTTTGATAGATTCAGGAAGAGATGAAATAGGAGATGTTCATGTTAAAGGAAGCTGGTTGAAAGTATAGGGGAACTCTGAACTATCTTCATAACTCTTCTGTAAATCTAAAATTATTTCAAATGAAAAAGTTTATTAAGAGAAGAATATAAAGTGGGGAAATGCCAAGGAAATAATGTTAATGAAGAAAGCAAGATGTAGAATTTTACATAGAAAGTTACCACAAGCATGTAAAAAGTTATTGATCAAATATACCAAAGTATTAGCAGAAGTTAGCTCTATGTGTTGCCAGTTTATGCTATATTTTCTCTTTATGCTTTTCTGTATTCTCCAAATTTGCTTCCATAGAATGTTCTACTTTATTTTAATATCAATTTTATTGATACATATTCATAAAGTGTACAATCCATCCAAAGTGTACAATCGGTGGTGTTTGGTATAATCACAAAGTTGTACATTCATCACTTCAATCAATATTAGAGCATTTTCATTACTCCAATAATAATAATAATAATAATAATCTCTACTGCTTAATAATCACCTCTCAATCTCTCTATCCTTCCCCTGGTGTACATACCTACTATTCTATTTCCATCTCTCTAACTTATTTGTATTTATATTTACTATAGATAGAGCCAAACCATATGTAGTACCTTCTGCCTAATGTATTTCAATTAGTATATTTCCTTATTTTTCACTCTTAATGAAAGATTGTTAATATATTACACTACTGCCAATGGTTTTCTTTCACTGTATTTTTGCCTAATATTAACATCTTGTATCATTAATATACATTTGTTCTGTTTCAAAGAAAAGCAGTCTTATATATGCAATATTACTCATACTCGTATTTCACATGAGGTTTTGCTATGCTATACAGTCCCATATTACATATTTTAACTTTCCATCTAGTAATATACATGACCTTAGATTTTCCCTTTCAACCACTATCTTACCCTTATAAAAGCACTGCCAGTTACAAACACTATGATACGCTTTCACCATTTCTATGCTATTCCAAAGATTTATGAACAACATTTTTACCAATTCTGCACAAATTAACCCTCAACTTTCCATTCACTAACGTTATTCTATTTTCTGGTGACTTATATTCTAATTATTCACTCCATGAGATTACACAATATATTTCATTCATAATAGCACAATCATACAGTATTTGTCCTTTCCTATCTGGCTTACTTCAATCAACTTAATGTCCTCCAGTTCATCCATGTTGTTATAGGCTTCATGACTTCATTTCTTCTCACAGCTGCATAATATTCCATCATGTATATATACCACAGTTTGTTTATCCATTCGTTGGTCGATGGACACCTGGGTTGTTTCCATCTTTTGGCAATCGTGAAAACACCACTGTGAACATCGGTGTGTAGATGTCTGTTCATGTCTCTGCTCTCAGTTCTACTGGGTATATATGTAGTAGTGGTATTGCTGGGTTACACGGCAGCTCTTTATTCAACTTCCTTAGGAACTGCCAAACAGTCCTGCACAGTGGCTGAACCATTCTACTTTCCACCAAGAGTGAATAAGCATTCTTCTCTCTCTACATCCTCTCCAATGCTTGTAGTTCTCTATCTTTTTAATAGTGGCCATTCTGATAGATGTGAAATGATATCTCATTGTAGTTTTGATTCTCTTTAAATGAAACCACTTTATCATGTGGTTTTTCACCATATGTATTTTTTCTTTGAACAAATGTCTATTCAAGTCTTTGGCACATTTGTCATTTGTCTTTTGATTGTTGAGTTGTAGCATCTTTCTATATATCATAGATATTAAACCCTTATTAGACATGTGATTTCCAAATATTTTCTCCCCTTGAGTCAGCTGCCTTTTCACCATTTTGACAAAGTCCTTTGAGGTGCAGAAGTGTTCAATCTAAGGAGGTCCCATTTATCTATTTTTTCTTTCATCACTTGAGGTTTTGGTGTAAGATTTAAGAGACCCCACCTACCACAAGATCTCGAAGATGTTTCCCTACATTATCTTCTAGTAGTTCTAGGGTCCTGTCTTTATATTTAGGTCTTTGGTAAATTTTGAGTTGGTTCTTGTATAGGGAGTAAGATAAAAGTCTTGTTGCATTCTTTTGGTTATGGATATCAAGGTCTCCTAGCACCATTTGTTGAAAGAAGTGTTTTGTCTCAGTAGTGTGGACTTCGTAGGTTTGTAAAAAACCAGATGGCTGTAGAGGTAAGGGTTTATTTCTGGACTCTGAATTACATTCCACCAATCTATGAGTCTATCTTATTGCCAATACCATGCTGTTTTGAACAATGTACCTTTGTAATATGTTTCGAGGTTAGTGAAAGTCTTCCCACATTGCTCTTCTTTTTTAGGATGTTTTCAGCTATATGGATACCCTTTCCCTTCCAAATAAATTTGGTAATTGCCTTTTCTATTTCTGTAAGGTAAGCTGTTGGAATTTTGATTAGTATTATTTGATTAGTATTACTTTGAATCAGTTTGGGTAGGACTGACATATTCACATTATTTAGTCTTCCAATTCATGAACACAGAATGCCTTTCCATTTGTTTAGGTCTTTTAAAAAATGTTGTTTAGTAGTGTTTTGTAGTTTTTTGAATACCCATTATTTACATCTTTGGTTAAATAGATTCCTGGGTATTTGAGTCTTTTTGTTGCTATTGTAAATGGGATTTTTTTCCTGATTTCCTCCTCAGATTGTTCAATACTTGTGTACAGAAACATTACTGATTTTTATTTATTTATTTTATTTTAAATTTCATTAGTTTTTTTTTTTTAAGGAGGTACCAGAATTTGAACCCGGGACCTTGCACATGGGAAGGAGGCACTCAACCACTGAGCTACACCCACCCCCCCCCCCAGCATTACTGCTTCTTAAATTTTAATCTTGTATCCTACTACATTATGGAATTTGTTTATTAGCTCGAGTAACTTAGTCATAGACATTTCAGGATTTTTAAAATATAGGATCGTGTCATCTGCAAATAGTGCAAGTTTTACTTCCTCCTTTCCTATTTGGATACCTTTTTTTTTTTCTTGTCTAATTTATCTAGTAAGAACTTCTAGTACAATGTTGAATAATTTGACACTGAGCATCCTTGTCTTGTTTCTAATCTTAGAGGGAAAGCTTTTAATATCTCCCCATTGAGTACCTTGTTGGCTCTGGGTTTTTTACATATGCCTTTTATCTTATTGAGGAACTTTCCTTCTATTCCTATCTTTTGAATTGTTTCTATCAAGAAAGGATGTTGGAATTTGTCAAATACCTTTCTGGTCATGTGGGCTTTTTCTTACAATTTTTTAATATTACAGTTAATGATTTTCTTGTGTTGAACCACCCTTGCATAACAGGAATCAATCTCACTTGGTTGTGGTATGTAATTTGTTTAATATGTTGTTGGATTCTATTTGCAAGTATTTTGTTGAGAATTTTTGAATCTGTGTTCGTTAGAAAGATAGGTCTGTAATTTTCTTTTCTTGTATTATCTTTATCTGGATTCACTATTAGAGTGATGTTGGCTTCATATAATGTGTTGGGTAATTTTCCCTCCTCTTCAACTTTTTGGAAGAGTGTAAACAGGATTGGTGTTACTTCTTCTGCTTGGTAGAATTCGCCTGTGAAGCCATCTGGACATGGACTTCTCTTTGTTGGGAAATTTTTGATGCCTAGTTCAATCTCTTTTTAAAAAGTGATTGGTTTCTTGAGTTCCTGTATTTCCTGTAGAGTCAATATAGGTTATTTGTGTGTTTCTAGGAATTTCTCCATTCATCTAGGTTGTCTAGTTTGTTGGCATATAGTTTTTCATAATATACTCATATAATCCTTTTTATTTCTGTAGGGTCAATATTAACTTCCCTCCTTTCGTTTCTAATTTTACTTATTTGCATTTTCTCTTTTTTCAATTCTTTGGTAGTCTAGATAGGGGTTTGTCAGTCAGCTTTATTGATCGTCTCAAAAATCCAGCTTTTGGTTTTGTTGATTTTCTCTTTTTTGTTGTTGTTGTTGTTCTTGATTTCTTTTATTTCTGCTGCTTGCTTTGGGAATGGCTTGCTGTTTTTTTTCTAGTTTCTCCAGTTGTTCAATTAGATCTTTGACTTCAGCTCTTTCTTCTTTTTCAATATAGGTTTTTAGGGCTTTAAATTTCCCTCTCAGACCAAGCACCGCCTTCACTGTATCCCATAAATTTTGATAAGTTGTGGTCTCATTCACTTGTCTCTAAATATTTACTAATTTCACTTTACAATTTCTTCTTTGACCCAGTGATTGCTTAGGGGTGTATTGGTCAGCCTTCATATATTTGCAAATTTTCCCCTTTCTTGTCTATAGGATCATTCCATTATGATCTGAGAAGGTGCTTTGTATAATTCCAATCTTTTTATATTTATTGAGACCTGCCTTGTGGTCTATCCTGGAGAAAGATCCATGAGCACTTGAGAAGAATTTATAACCTGCTGATTTTGGGTGCGATGTTCTGAATATGTCTGTTAGGTCTAGCTAATTTATCATTATTGTTCAAGTTCTCTGTTTCCTTGTTTCTCTTCTGTCCAGTTGTTCTATCTAAAGATGAGAGTTATGTGTTGAAGTCTCCCAACTATTATTGTAGAGATATGCATTCTCTCTTCCTCTTTGCCAGAGTTTGCCTCATGTATTTTGGGGCACCTGATAATGTGCATAGATATTTATGATTGCTTTTTCTTTCTGGTGACTTGCCTCTTTTATTAATATGCAATGGCCTTCTTATTTCTTGTCACTTTTTTGCATTCACACTGTGTTTTGTCCAGTATTTTTTGGCTACTGATTGCATGGAGTGTCTTTTAACAGACTTTTACCTTCGGCTGATTTGTATCACTGGATTTAAGGTGGGTCTCTTGTAGGCACCATATGTTTGGGTTTTTTTAATCCATTTCATCAGCCTATATATATTTGTTTTTTGTTGCTGTGTGTTTTTTTTTTTAATGTACCAGGGGCCAGGGATTGAACCAGTGACCTTGTATGTGAGAAGGTGGCACTCAACCACTGAGCCACATTGGCCCCTGAATTGGTTTATTCATTTATTTTGTTTGTTGTTTGTTTTTTTAGGAGGCACCAGGAACCGATGCCATGGGGCTTCCCATGTGGGAAGCAGACACTCAATTGCTTGAGCCACATCTGCTCCCCATCTATATCTTTTGATTGGGGAGTTTAACCCATTCACATTCAATGATATTACTGTAAATACATTGTTTTCTTCCACCATTTTATTCTTTGATTTTCATGTGTCATACCTTATTTTTGTCTTTTTACTCTTTGGGTTATGCATTGTGCTATTTTTGCTTTCTATACTCTCCTCTAAGCTTCTCTCTCGTGTCTTTTTCTTTCAGGCTGTAAGGTTCCATTTAATAATTTCTGCAGAAGTGGGTTCATTTTTATGAATGCTCTTAGTTTCTGTTTGTGAATATTTTAAACTCACCTTTCTACTTGAAGGACTATTTTGCCAGATAAAGAATTCGTGGCTGGCAATTTTTCTCTTGCAGTATCCTAATTATATCATCCCACTGTCTTCTTGCCTCCACAGTTTCTAATGAGAAATCCATGCTAAGTCTTACTGGGCATCCCTTGTATATGATGGTTTGCTTCTCCCTTGCTGCTCTCAGAATTTTCTCTTTCTCTTTATCATTTGACATTCTGAGTGGTATGTGTCTTAGAGTAGGTCTATTTGGATTTATTCTGATTGGGGTATGCTGTACTTCTTGTACATGTAAGTTCATTTATTTAATGAGATTAGGGAAATTTTCAGCTGTTATTTCCTCAAATCCTCTTTTGGCCCCTTTTCCCTTCTCTTCTCTTTCTGGAACTCCCATAGCACATATACTGTTACATTTCATGTTATCATTCAACTCCCTGAGCCCATGTCAATATTTTCCATTCTTTTCTGTTTGTGTTCTTCTCTTTCTTCAAACTCAGCTACTTGTCTTCTGTATCTGTTACTCTTTCTTCTATCATTTTGACTCTACTCTGTATGCCTCTAATATGTTTTTTTATCTCACCTATTGTATCTTTCATTCCCATGAGTTCTGTTTTGTTTTGTTTTTTTTCCTATTCAAGTTTTCAAATTCTTTGTCCTCCCTCAGTGTCTTTTTGATGTTCTTTATATTTTTAGCCACATTATCTTTCCTTTTATTAATATTTATTTATTTATTTATTTTTATTTCTCTCACCTTCTCCCCCCCACCCTGGTTGTCTGTTCTCTGTGTCTATTTGCTGCATCTTCTTTGTCTGCTTCTGTTGTTGTCAGTGGCACGGGAATCTGTGTTTCTTTTTGTTGCGTCATCTTGTTGTGTCAGCTCTCTGTGTGTGTGGCGCCATTCCAGGGCAGGCTGCACTTTCTTTTGTGCTGGGTGGCTCTCCTTACGGGAGCACTCCTTGGGTGTGGGGCTCCCCTACACGGGGTACACCACTGCGTGGCACGGCACTCCTTGCGCACATAAGCACTGTGCATGAGCCAGCTCCACACAGGTCAAGGAGACCCGGGGTTTGAACCGCGGACCTCCTATGTGGTAGACGGATGCCCTAGCCACTGGGCCAAGCCCGCCACCCCACATTGTCTTTCAATTCATTAATTTGATTTTGGAAATTTGTGTGAACCTTGTTGATTAGTTGTCTCAAATCCTGTATCTCTTCTGGGGACTTGATATATTCCTTTTCTTGGGTCATTTATTCCATTTTCTTAGTATGGCTTGTAATATTTTGCTGATGTCTAGGCATCTTATTAAGATGGTGTGCTTACTCATATGCTCAATTTCGCTCTCTTTTCCAGGGAGTTAGTGGTGGTAAGCTGTGTGTTACCTCTGTTGTTTGATTCTTGGTTCAACCTGTTCTATCTCTTTAGGACTGTCACTATTTAGTTGTTTAAATCCAGGCCATGGACCATAATGGGTGCTAGACCCGCTTCCAAGGGTCTTAGGAAGGCAGGTTATAAAGGCTGGAAAAAGCCTCATTTATTATTTTAATTTCCTTGCAGTCACTTCCTTCATCTGCCAGCAGATGGTGCACATCGGCCAACCTCTCACCTCAAACCCTGGTCAGAAAGTGGTCATGGGCCTTATAACCTTGATTGGAACAATTTGACAGAGGACCCTGCCTCAGGGCTATTCAGAACCTTGCAAATTAAACTCAGAAGCTGTTCCCCCTTTGTTGGCAGCTCTCTCCCTTTTCCCAGGTAGGGAATAATTCCACTCCCCTCTGTGTCCTCTACAACCAGTTTTGGTCAGTGGGGAGGATGTTTGAGAGGGCTGGATCTCTTTAGTCTCCTGCCAACTCCCAGAGCAAAGACTGCTGCATCCCCTCTGGCCTGGAAGGGCCTGTAGGACACAGCAGACCAAATTTGTTGGCCAAAAGCTGAATCACCCTTAGGCTGTGTCCTTATTGCCACCCTTTCCTGGGAAAGTGGACCCCTGTGGCCCCAAGTGTCTGCAGCTGGCCAGAGGCTCAAAGCTGTCTGCTCCAATGGTGGGGAGATGGGCTCCAGCAGTTGCAGCTGCAGCTTTTCATCACAGTTTTCCTGTAAAGTTTCTTTTTGTCCCTCTCTCTTCTAGGTGGTGCCCAACCTTCCCCTGGTGTCCTTAGCCCGAGAACGTTTTGTTCCAGGGCTTTTCTGCCTGTCCCCTCACTATTTTTCTGTTAGGGAAGTGAGTCCCGTATCACTTTCTCCAATCCTCCATCTTTCCAGAAGCCCCAAAAATGTTCTACTTTTATAACAGAAAACGTAAAAATAAAAATGGAAACAAAACCCATCGAAATTGTTTCATTGCCTATGATCCTCCTGTGTCTCTGGGTAGTGTTGAGGAGGCGTCCAGATATCTTAACATGGCAGATACGGGCCTCATGAAATCTGGGCTCTATCTCCACTTCAGCCTTGTCTCTTGTGCTCTCCCCTTCTGCTCATCCTGAACCACTTGCAGGTCTCCAACACACCTCACCTTGCCTATCCCCAGGGTCCGTCCATGTATGGAGGGCAATCTGAAAGCCCTCCCGACCGAGTCCCTGTTGAGCACTACTACCCAATGGGGACTAGCTCAGCCACAGTCTCTCTATGGAAGCCTTCCCCGCCACCCACTCAACCAGTACTCCTATGGTCCTGTACTTTGACTGGTTTTAGCATTTATCACACACTTCTCTGTGTCACTCTCTTTTCTGTGAACCTCTTGAAGACGGGCTGTGCATTATTTTCCATATCGTAGCCTAGCACAGTGCTCACACATAGTAGGGCCTCACACTTTTTTTTTAAATGAGACTAATTTCATTCATTATATTCCATGATTTCCCTTCTAACCTCCACCACCCCACTAACTTCCCCTAATATTCCCATATGCAGATAGAAACTTGCCCCAGTTCTAATCATATAACTCTCAAGAAGTAGATGACTGTATCCTGCAAGGGATAGACCAGTCCAACAGTCATGAATATCTGGAAATTCCCCCACTGCAGATACTAACCCTCCAAAAGTTTCTCTGTTCAAAATGCTGTGAGAAGCTTTTTAGGTTGTCCCTTACCTAGTTCCCTGTGGCTTAAAGGCAAACTGTCCCATCTGAGAATTGAAAAGGGGTGACGCAGGGATTCCTTGTTCCTCCCAGACCTAGGGAATACAGTTTCCAGAAGTTTTAAAAAAAAGTCTAGTAAAGTAAGCTGTAAGATTTTCCAGCTCTAATGTGTGGTTTCCCTCATATAAAACCTTTACAAAGTCCTTCCTAAGACAGGATTTGGAAACATGATTTAAACCACTTTGAAAGCCAAACCTCTGATGCCACTGAGTTGGACTTAAGTTTTCACGGACCATAATTTTGCCCTTTTAGGTAACAGACTAAACACTATACTCAGTTACCATTTACTGTTTCTAGTGAATGCCTCACATCCATACCCCAAGTGCCTATCACCCTGCCTGGCATGTAGGAAGCACAAAAGTAATCAATGAATGAAGGAATGAATGAATGAATACATGAAGCTTTTTTTTTCTTATCTGCTTCATTGTATCAATATAATTATCACATGGAAAAAAATGTTCCATAGAGTTTCAGAGCAATGATGTTGGAAGAGTTCTCTAAGTCTGTGTCTTTGCTCATAACAATATTCCTTTCACCTCCCCAACTTCGGGACACCTCTCCCAGCTCCTTCACTGATGCTTTCCTGGCTGTAGCCACTCCCTCATCCACAGTTCGTCTTTTCCGTACTGTTCTATCCATGCCTTGGAAAACATGACTAAGAAGAAGGAAAAAAAAAGGGGGTAAGAAAAATTAACATAGACACCTCATATCCAGATTTTATATTATATTGCTTCTTTCAGAATGTCAGAAATAACTTTGTATTTTTTTTTCCCAACAGGACATTTTGGAACATGGATCTAGTCAAAACAAAGTTATGTATTAGATTATAAAGAATTTATTTATAAGATATCTTTCACTATGATAGCTTGTTTTTCAAAATAAAATGTATTGATATAATGGAATGAATTTCTAATAGTGGTAGAGTAATGCTACAGAAGAGTAATGGGAGATGGTTTAGATAACAGACTCTTTCCAGTGCCCTGGAGAATAAGGCTAACCCTAGGTATATGCAGAATTCCACAGGCAGAATCTTTCATCCATGCTAATGAACTAACTGACTCTGACTCTGAATTCCCATCGTGGTCCTCCAAGATCATCAACTCTATTTCCAAGCAGAAGCGGGTTCCCACCAGCCCCACCACCCCACCTCTTCCCCTGTGTTCCCAAAGTACCCTGTGCATTCATTCCTCAGCACACAACATGGCAAATATCTAAGTGCATATATGGTTTTTATCCCCAGGACTTAGAAAAATTTGACATATATAAAGTGTTCAATATGTACTTGTAGAGTGAATAAATTTCTCTCCTTCCCTGGATGCTTACTTGGGAAGTTCACAGGCAGGCTGAACACAGAGTTCGCCTGCCAGTTAACATAGGCTATGTAAGGGTGGATTTTGGGCTGTTTTGTTCTCCACTGTATCCCAGAACAGTGCAGAGGACATGTAGTTAATAAATATATGTTGAAGGAAGGAATGAATCTGGCTCATTTGAAAGGGTACCTTCCATCCTACCATCCTTCCATCCGTCCCATTTAATCTAATTTTTCAGAAATCACACATCCTATCCTCATATTCATTCTCTCAGTTGTCCCTTTTTGTACTGAGTCCCTGGGATGGTGACTGCTTGTCTAAAACCACACACTCCTGGAACTCACTGATCTGCTTGTTTCTATTGCTAGTCCTTCCAGTTTGATCTTCCTCCTCCTCTCCCCTTCTTCCTTCTTTTCCTTATCCTACTTTTGCTTTCCTTCCTTCTTTTAATTATTTGACATATGCAAAAAGGTATAACATATTTTCATGACCATGTCTTTACTGACCAATCAGCTTAAAAATTAAAATATTATAATTCAAGTCCCTGTATAGTCCTCCTCATCCTTGCTTTTCTCTCCCTAAAAGTAACCACTATCCTCATTATTTTTTACTGTCTCTCTATATATATCATATTGCTTTATAGTTTTTAACTTTATATTGATGATGTAATATTCTAGCATATTACTGCTACTTGCTTGTTCTCTTTCATTGTTCAATTTTTGTTTTTGTGATTTATTCATGTTAAAACATAGAGCTCTAGTTCCTTCCTTGTCACTTCTGTATTCCTTCACATAAAAATATCCTAGCTAATTAATCTATTTTGTTATTAACTGATATGTAAGTGGCAATTAGGGACAATACTCTTGCTGTGGACATTCTCGTTTTCCTTCAGATGGGAGTGAAGGGGGTTCCAATTGGTCTGTGGAGATAAAGTCCTCTGAAGACTCTGACAGAGCCAGCCCCTTCCAGCCACCTCAGGCCCAGGAGCTCCAAGGCTCAGGAGAATTAGCTGTGTTGAGCTGGCAATGACAGCAAAGAGGAATGCACACAAGTTGCCATCTTTCCAGAACCTCCAGCCCTCATCCAAAATCTTTATTTTGTAATAGCATCATTATGAGATGTCTCTCTAGAAGGCTGGGGAATGTAAGTTTGGAGAAAGCAAGTATTTATTGATCCAGGACTAAGTTTTGGGGGAAAAAAATCTTTATTTTAAAATTGTGCCTTATGTACTCTGATATCATCCAGTAGTTACAACATTTACTTTGAACTTTAGAGTCTTGCTTTATTGCCTCAATAATTGGTATTTAATTCTGTTTGTCTTTTTCCCCCTTCCTTTCCCCCCAAATCATTGCTTTTGACAGACTTATTGACCCTTATCCACCTTATCCATTCTGTAGATGACATTGAAAGTCTATGTAAGTGTGGAAAAAGAACTTTAACATTAATGATGGCTAAAAGATATAATAATATAAATGAAAATCCTCATGATGCTCCAGACCTAATGTATTAAAGTTCTTCTTAAAGCTCAATAGAAAAGGATATATTGAATATAAAGTACTTGCCTATTGAAACTGTTAACCTTTGCTCAGAGGTGGCTTTTTTTTTTTTTTTTTACCTTTTTGTACACAGACATCTTGATATCATGTGAAGTCAAGAAAGAACCATAAAAGGCACATCACTATATAAAATCTTCATGTTTTGTGGCTCAAATCAAAGAATATTTTCTCCCTTTTGTTTCTAACAGTTACTATTCTTACAACCTACAGGAAGTCACAAAATTCCATATAGTAATTTGAGCTCCACCTAGTGGGCATCCTGGCTCCATTCCTGAGTTGAAAGAAGCTGTAATAAAATAGTTGCTTGAAACTGAGGCGGAAATGTGACAGGGCATATTTACCCCACCCCAGGCTGCTGGAGATTGAGGTGACAACTTGCATAATTCACAGAACCTCTTGCACACCTTCAACACTTCAGTAATTTTCATAAGGTTTTAAATTCCATATCACTAATATTGCAAAGCCAAAAACAAGAGCCGTTATTCTTTTAAAGCCCACACAATGCTGAGCAGACCAAAAGGATTCTGTTTCTCTTCCTTTATGTTCAGTAGCTCAGTGATACCTCTTTTACAACAGCCCTATAGCAATGACTTCATAGTGTGTCTCTCAGATCTTTTCTGCAACACAGTTCACAATGCGATATATCCTTCATTTTCTATATCTGGACTTTCATTTCCATTTCAAGCCTTCATTAATTCCCAACCTTTGGTTTGACCATTTCACCACTTGTATTATTTTTAATCACCCCTGTCCCCTAAGCTCTTATTGACTCAAATGGCATAGTCCAGTCTCTTTTTGTTTCCCAGCTGCTAAAACAAATATCAGACCATGCACTGGTTTAAGCAAGGCGGATTTATTGGCTCATTGTTTTGAGGTTAGGAGAAGTCCAAAATCAGGGCGTCATCAAGGAAGTGCTTTCCCGGGAGACAGTGGCAATCTGGGGCTGGCCACTAACAATCCTTTGTCCTTGACTTTTCTGTCACGTGGCAACACACATGACAACATCTTCTGTTTCTCTCGTGGGTTGCATTGACTTCCAGCTTCTGGCTGTTCCCCATGACTTCTCTCTCTGTGTGCCATTTCCTCTATTTAAAAGGAATTCAGCCATATTGGATTAAGGTCGACCCTCATTCAATTCAGGTACATTTTAACTTATAACCTCTTCAAAGATCCTTTTTTTACAAATGGGTTAGAATCTGAACATGCCTTTTGTGGGGGACATAATTCAATCCCCAAGACAGTCTGATTAAAGAGAGATGCTAATAATGAACATTTTAAACTTTTTACAAAATTATTTTTATTAGTAACAAATTAAGAGTAATTCATGATCATATAATGTCCATTAAAATACGTAAGAACTTGTCAGTGTTAGGACTTGGATTCTTACATTATGGAAAGTTTTGAGGGCTCAGCTTAAGACAGAAGGTTTAGGAGTCAACTCTCCCATGGTGTAGGAATCCCTCCTAAAATTTCCAAGGAGTCACCCAGTCTGTGATGGTTTGAAGCTGTATGGACCCCAGAAAAGTATGTTCTTAAAATTAATCCTGGGAAGCGGATTTGGCTCAAAAGATAGAGCATCCGCCTACCATATGGGAGGTCCAGAATTCAAACCCAGGGCCTTCCGACCGATGTGGTGAGCTGGCCCACGTGCAGTGCTGATGGGCGCAAGGAGTGCTGTGCCACGCAGGGGTGTCCCCCACATAGGGGAGCCCCCCACACAAGGAGAGTGCCTCGCAAGGAGAGCTGCCCTGTACAAAAAAATTGCAGCCTGCCCAGGAGTGACGCTGCACACACATAGAGCTGATGCAGCAAGATGACACAACAAAAAGAGACACAGTTTCCTGTTGCCACTGACAAGAATGCAAGTGGACACAGAGGAACACATAGTGAATGGACAGAGATCCGACAATGAGGGGGAAGAGGGAAAGGGGAAAGAAATAAATAAAATCAATAAATCTTTTTTAAAAAATTAATCCATGTGCCTTGATGTGTGGCAGAGGAGTAAAATATCAGTTGTTCTTCAGGAAGAAAGTATTGTCTTGATGATGCCTTGATTTGAACATTTTCACAACCCAAGAACTATAAGCTTATAAGTTAATAACTTCCCATTGTGAAGCCAACCCATTTCTGCTATACTGCTTTCAGCAACCTAGCGCACTAGAACACAGCCTCCTGCTTGAACAATTTCTGGGATAAAGAACAAGGCTGAAGTGAAGGAAAGAGAATGGGACCCAACATCAGACAAAATTTATCCCTGATCTTTGTACTTTGTTTTCTCACCAGTTAAATAGAATGAGTTGGAGAGTCAGAGGAAAGTAAAGATCCCAACCCATACAATGGAGGTTTTTGTTTTTTGTTTTTTCATATAATAAACTTTATTTTTAAAGCAGTTTTATGTTACAGAAAAGTTACATCAGAAGTATAAGAGATTCTCATATACCCCATCCCTTCCCCCTCTCACATCTTCCCCTATTGATAACATCTTACAGTAGGCTGGTACTTGATACAATTGATAACTAAATATTGATACATTGCTATTAAACAAGGTCTGTATTTACATTGTGGTTTACACTTAATTCCAATGCCCTAAACCATACAATTGTTATAAGAATTAAATGAAGAAATGCACTGACTTTCACAAGGCAGTCCTTTTTACTTCAAGACAATTCTGATAGAATTGAGAATTCTGATAGAATTCTATGTAACACTCATGATAGTTAAGTTTATTTGTCATTTTGGCTAGGTTATCATGTCTAGTTGTTTGGTTAAGCAAGCACTGGCCTGATTGTTATTGTGGGGACATTTTGCGGCCTTAGGTCATCAGTAAGTTGATTGCATCTATGTCTGATTATATCTACAATCAACTAAGGAGATTGCTTTCAGCAAGCATGATCAGGGTATAGGAAGCTACTACTTCCTGTTTCCCTGGAAACCTCACTTATCAGTGGACACCTTAATAGGATTCCTCTCTTCCCTGTCTTAGTTGCCTATACCCGGATTATGCTTGCTGAAATCATCTCCCCCCAAAACTACTGGCACTCACATTCTATCACATCATAGTAAATAATAAGTACAAAAAATTTGCTAAATGGTAATAAAAATAATAAAGTGTGGTAGTTTGAAGCTGCATGTACCACAGAAAAACATGTTCTTAAACCTAATTTATTCCATGTGGGTTGCCCATGGTAAGGAGGACATTTTGATGAGGTTACTTCAATTAAAGTGTGGCCCACCTCAATCAGGATGGGTCTAAATCCTATTGTTGGAGTCCTTTATAGGCAGAATGAAATTCAGACAGAAGAGAGAAAGCCATAGGAGGCAGAAAACTACATCAACAGAACCCAGGTGAGAGGGAGAGAATAGAAGACACCACCATGTGCCTTGCCGTGTGACAGAGAAACCAAGGATTGCTGACAGCCAACCCCAAAATACCAGTCTTCAGGGACTAAACCTTGCCTTAATGATGCCTTGATTTGGACTTTCTTTTAGCCTCAAAACTGTATGCAAAGAAATTTCCATTGTTTAAGCCAAACCATTGCACTGGTATTTGCTGGAGAAATCCAGGAAGCTAAAACACTTAGCAAAGTCAATTTTATGCTCTGCTCTAAAGCACATCTCAACTAATTAATAAAGTAAAACCACATCTTGATTAATGAGAATAATTGCTTAAATTCTGTAGTTCACTTTGCATGTGGAGGCTCTGAATTCATTTAAGAGCATTTTCAGACTTATATCAAGACATTTGTCTTTAATTTAACATTGCCAAATTCCAAATTGGAACCAATTAATGAGAAACCATTGAACAGCAATTGGACAGAAGCTGTGACAATATTATTTCCCCCCACAAAATATTATTCTAATATAGCATATAGGTGTATATATATATGCATATATATATATACCTATACATACATATATATATGTGTGTGTGTGTGTATATATACCTAAAGTGAATTGGAAGGTTTAGATAAATAGCCAGATAATTTGACTACAACAAATTATCCTTCTCCCTTGTGATTCATGAAAAAGTTATTTGGGGTTAATTATCCACATGGTTGAATCAAATCTACATTACATATTATATGTTTAACTCGCCACAGAGTTGTTCTTGAACAAATGGTCAATATTGTCAGTTCCATAAGCAACTGCGGCTACAAAAATTGTCAAGCTGATTATTTGATTAGGTAGAGCCGAAGACTCTGGTATTCTTAGAGCTGAAGTCATTGACACATCAATAAAATGAGTTCTTCATCCTTGACTCCGAAGGCATTCCGGGTTTGTTCAATAGGTTCAGAGATGGAATTTACACCAAAGATCTAAATAAAGAGTAACAATCCTGAGCAAATGGCCAAGTTTTCATGTTGAGATGCTTAATTGCTTATATGCCAACATTAAACTACTGCTGTCTTTCATGAATCCTTGGTCCCTTTGTTTATTTACATTGACTCATACTACAGTTACTTGATGTTTAAAGCAAAATGGAAATTCTGCTTCATTCTACTCATGTTGCAGATTTCCATTTTGTTTCCTTTATTCAGTCCTGAGCCTAGAAGCCAATTAGGTTTCTTTTTTTTTTTTTTTTTAAAGATTTATTTTTTATTTATTTAATTCCCCTCCCCTCCCCCGGTTGTCTGTTTTCTGTGTCTTTTTTTGTTGCGTCTTGTTTCTTTGTCCGCTTCTGTTGTCGTCAGCGGCAGGGGAAGTGTGGGCGGCGCCATTCCTTGGCAGGCTGCTCCCTCCTTCGCGCTGGGCGGCTCTCCTTATGGGTGCACTCCTTGCGTGTGGGGCTCCCCTACGCGGGGGACACCCCTGTGTAGCACGGCACTCCTTGCGCACATCAGCACTGCGCTTGGGCCAGCTCCACACGGGTCAAGGAGGCCGGGGGCTTGAACCGCGTTCGTCCCATGTGGTAGACGGACGCCCTAACCACTGGGCCAAAGTCCGTTTCCCCAATTAGGTTTCTGACTGCTCTTTTTTTCATTCTTCTTTCCTGATAGCTTTTGCAGGTGTGAGCAAGAACTGTTAGTGATGAACTGACCCTATTCTGACAGCACATTAAAGAAGAGTTGAATGACATGCTGGCAGGAGAAGTCAGTTGGGGAAAAAAAATAGTACTTGAATTTGGAAAATGAGTCAATGTCTAGGAACCAAATGCATTTAACACACAAAATTTGCTCCAACTGAGTAAATTGAAAATGCTTCAAGAGAGCTGCATAATGAACATATCTAGTGTAGTCAGGCAGAGAATTTTCTTTGTAAAGAATGGTGTTGAATTACAATAAGTTTCTGGGGCATCTTTAAAATGAATTATTAATTTATTTAAAAAATGGAAATAGATAATTAAATCACTAAATGCATTCAGAACTTTCCCTTAGAACTGTCAAAATCTGCATGGCTAAATGGGTTCTGGAAAATGAAGTAACTACCCTAAACCAAAGTACATGGGGGAAAAAACTTCGTAGAGTGGCAAAATTTTAAGGACACATGCCAAGCAGGCAACAGTTGCTTCAGAATATCTTCAGATTAAAAAACTAATTTGAAAAATAGAGTCAAGAACATGTAAAAGAATAAATTTGGACCCCTACCTTAGACAATATATAAAAATTAATTCGAAATGCATTAAAGACCTAAATGTAAGAGCTAGAACTATAAATATAAAACTCTTAGACAAAAACATATATGTAAATCTTCGTGGCCTTGAATTAAGCAACAGTTTCTTAAATATAACTCCAAAAGCACAAACAACAAAAGGAAAAAATAGATAAATTGGACTTGATCAAAATTTAAAACTTCTGTGCATCAAAGAATGTGAAAAGACAACCCACAGAATAGTAAAAAAAAATTGCAAATCATGTATCTGATAAGGGTTTATATCCATAAAATATAAATAACTCTTATAACTCAGTGATACAGAAAGCACAATGTTAAAATGGGCAATGGGTTTAAGTAGACATTTCTCCAGAGAAGATCTACAATGACCAAAAAGCATATGAAAAGATACTTGACATCATTAGTCACTAGGGAAGTGTAAATCAAATCCACAATAAGGTAACACTTCAGACCCATGAAGAGGACTATAATAGAATTAAAAGGGGGGGGGGGAGGAAAACGATGAGTTTTTGGCCATGATGTAGAGAAGTTGGAATCCTTATACATCACTGATGGAACTATAGTATGGTGCAGCCACTTTGGAAAAGTTTGCAGTTCCTCAAAAAGTTACATATAAAATTACCATATTACCCAGAATTTCCTCTCCCAGGTATATATATTAAAAGAAATTGAAAATATATGTTCATACAAAAACTTGTACGCAAGTGTTCGTAGCAGCATTATTCATAATAAGCAAAAAGCGGAGACAATCTAAATGTCCGTCAACTGATGAATGGACAAACAAAATATATCCATGCAATGAATAGTATTCAGCCACAAAAAGGGATACCATAATGAAATATGCTACAAATGGTTGAAACTTGAAAACATTTTGATATGTGAAAGAAGTCAGACACAAAAGACCTTATATTGTTTGATTTCATTATTATTAAATTTCCAGAAGAAGCAAATCCATAGAGACAGAAGGTAGATTGATTGGTGGATGTGTGGGAATGGAGGGAGGGGGAAATGGTAGGTATGAGGTTTCTTTGGGGAATTATAGAAATGTTCTGGAATTAGAGAGTGGTGATGGTTGCACAACAATGTGAATATACCACAAACCACAGAATTGCACACTTTAAAATTATTAAAATGGTGAATTTTATGCTGTGTGAATTTTAATATGAAAAATAATTTTTAAAAGGGAGATTCAAAAATCAAAATTTCTCCTCCTTCTTGAACAAATGACTGAAGGCAATTTATCCTTTCTTCCCTCCCAAATGAAAAGTGAGAGGGAAAATGAAGCTCCCATGGGAACTGATAAACCTGAAAATGTCACATAAGAGCCTGAACCTTTGCCCAAATGGTTTAGGAAAGAGACCAGCTTGGGTCTTCACCAGAGATGGAGCCATTTCCCCATAGTCACCCAGGTCAAAGGCAGAGCCAGGAATAGTAAGATCCTAGTTGTTGTTATTAACAACATTCATGAGCATTTTATAGCATTATAGAGTTTACAAATTGTTTTCACATACATTAATTATGTGACCCTCATAACAGTCCTATCACATAGGTGGGCGTGTATATGATTACCATCCCCATGTTACAGAAGAGACCACAGTCCAGTTTTCTCTCCTCCATCCATTCCATTACTCCCTCTTAGCCCTTAAACCATACATCCTTAGAAGATTGCAAATGCTTTAACTAGTCAAGATGCCCCCTCATTACAGTGGTGTCAGAGGAACGCCATCTGTTATTCAATCACAAAATGATAAGACTGGCTCTGCCATTATTTTCTGTGAAATAATGGGCTGAGCATTTAAGATGATGTCAGACACTCCAGAACCAATGAAAAAAGAAAAAAGTGATTCATAGAGGACCAAAATAAATGCACATCACTCCCTTCATGACAACCAGTAACTAAGTCAGAAAACTAGCACAAAAATGAGACTTACAGCTTGGGCATCATCATAATGCTTCACTAAAGAGGGCTCCAGGCACCACACCAACTGAGCATTGCAGGCAACACTAAAATGCTTCCATAGCAACTATCACTAAGGGCATCATCAGATGCTAAAACCTGCAAAAGAAGAAAAAAGAGCCATTAACTGGGGACAGTCATGGATGTTTCCCCAGTAAAGTGAAACCCACTGTTTACTCTTAGAAAACATAAATATTTAACCACCTGAGCCAGGCTGTTACCAGCTATTTTAGCTGGCCAAATCTGTCCTCCTAATCTATATTACTTCAAGAAAAGAAATCAGCCTTAGAGCTGAAAAAAACGAAAGTATGAACTCACAAATGCATGTGCCAGGCAGGTAGAAGAGTATTCTAGTCAAATGGATTGATCAAGATTCAGGAAAGGAGAGTGTGAGACCCAGTCCAGTCACTTGTTAACTATTAAACCTATTATAGGCCAGGTAAGTATTGTGAAGGACACACAAGGAACTGGAAATAAATTCTGCCCTTGGAATGTTCAGTGGTGTGGAGGGGAATAAAACATAGGAAATAAGCTAGAAGGTGATAGATGCCAAAGAGAAATAAGATCATTGTTATAAGATTTTAGAACATTATTTGAGGAAGCTACTACTTCCTGCTAAAGGGATGAGGGAAGTCTTCTTTGTAAGAAGTGACATCTAAATGGAAGCTTGAAAAACCTGCAGCATCTGGATGGTAGGAAATAGGATCTGCTATTTATATAGTAACGCATTTACCATTTACTGAGAATCCATCGTGTGTCAGGTATTGTACTAGCTATATTCATATGAAACTGGGAAATTTTTTGTTGGCTGGACTCTGGCCCATATGCAGAAGGCATCTAGGCATCACCTCCTTAGTTGGCCTTTCCCTTCTACCTCCACAATGGTTGGTATGTACAGAAGCCTTGATTCTGAAAATGGCAGAGGAAGGAAGGCTTTGGATTTGGGGAGAGCTGGGGAGAGAAGGAAGGAAAACGAAGTAGATAGCAAATATCTGCTAGAAGCGAAGGTGGAAGCAAGCTCCAGAACTTTTGTGGATTGTTATTATATGAAATTAGATAAGGAACTAGGCATAGAGATCCTGTGAGGCCTGAGCACAAGCCCAGCAGATTGGGGCTGAGTTGGTTCAGGGCCAAGGGAGGCCATTCTCCTCTCTTCTCCACAGAGTTGAGTCAAGTGCAGGACTGGACTCTTTGAGAGCATCCAGAGTCAGCACCCTTAGCATGGGCTGTGTTCTCAGAATGGGCAGTGACCCTGGAAAGACTTTGGCCTTGGCAAAGCCTCAACAAGTGGCCTTGCAGGCAGCAGCTGGACATGTGGAAGCTGGGGCAGAGAAAAATAACAGGACAGAAGTTCATGGTGACTCCTAAAGAAGAAAGAATGATTAGCAGGGCACCACTTTGGGAACTTCTAGAAATAGCTGGAAATACTTT
The DNA here is from genome assembly GCF_030445035.2 of Dasypus novemcinctus. Classification (NCBI taxonomy): domain Eukaryota; kingdom Metazoa; phylum Chordata; class Mammalia; order Cingulata; family Dasypodidae; genus Dasypus; species Dasypus novemcinctus. The sequence goes on along the minus strand of NC_080683.1, from coordinate 30,655,680 downwards.
GGAGTTAATTTTCTGTAGTCAAGTAGGATAGGGATTGATGCCATTAAAAAAAATTGGAAAATAAAAACAACGTGAGGCCTTGTTTTGTGATTACAGGTGAATGAGGCCTGGAACACATGGGTCAGGCATAGATTTTCCCATTTAATCCCACTGAAACCCATCATTATCCCACTTTATTGAACAATAAAGCATTGGAGATTAAATGACTTCCTCGGCCAGTAACACAGCCAGTGAGTGACTGAATCAGAATTCAAACCACATCTGTCGGCCACTAAGGTCAGTGCTCTTTACGCTACACCACACTGTTGATGTGGGCAGAGGGTAAAATGTGACACTTTCAAGGGGTTCAAGAAAAAAGTGAAGTCAGGGTATCAGTCAAGGTACCGGCAGGAAACAGAATTTAAAACAAATTATTCAAATGAAGAGTCTTTAATGAAGTTACTACTCACATAGCTGTGGGCAGAGCCGAGGGAAGCAACAAGGGATATTGAGACCCCCAAAAAGCAGCAATAGAAGGAAGCCATCCCACTCCTACTGAGCCCTAGCCAGACCAGGAGCCATGGAGGAAAGCCTACAGCAGGATCTAGCCATGATGGACTTGTTCCCCTGGAGGTAAGCTCCAAAGCAGGGAGCTCTACCCAACAGGAAACCAGCCAGCAAGAGAGCTTGGGGAGGAAGGTGGCAGGTATGAGAGACCCATGGAGAAGGAAGACATTTCCATGGAGAGAAGGGAAGTTGAGGCAGTGTGCTAGTCTCAGCCTGTTTTTTTCCTCAGAGCCATTCCCTGCCCTACTCTACCCTTTTCTGTATAACAGAGAATTACCTTTCCCAAGGCACGTTTCCCTCTGGTTTCTGAGTCAGTTTAGCCTGTTGGAGGCCCTGGAAAAAGACTGGAGGGCAGAAAGGGAGAAGCCAGGATGTTTCTGGGGATTTCCACGTGATTCTCTGTCTGCTTCAGCAGAGTCTCTGGCAGTGACTGTGTCCTCCAGGGGCCCAGCTCTTGCTACCTAGATCTGCTGTGGTTCTAGTGTCTGCTTGGTGATCTGGCTCATCCTGACCTTTAAGCTTTATTGGTATTAGCAACTTCCTGCTCTTGATAATCTCAGGGTTACCTCTTTGTTCCTTCTTGGCTTCTCAGCTTTTCAGATCCTGTGTGAGAAATTCCCTGTGAAACACCAAGGATATTTGTTGCCTGGACCCTGAAGGACACAGAGAGCTTAAGTTAGACCCTCAATCTTCCCAGGAAAGCACGACAAAATAAAATATGAAAGCGGCTTGCGTATCATGGATACTGAATAAATTTTAGTTGAATCTGTCACTAATGTAAATCTGTTCCTTCCTCTCACTGGGGCCTCCAATCCCTCAAACACCAATAATCTGAACTTCTTTCTGGCCAAGCTTGCCCTTTACATCCTGGACCTCACAAATATCTATATAAGCAATATTCTATTAGAATTCTTGATTTTCCTGCTGACTTGTCCTTTTGCTATAGCTATCTTATCAGGCCTCATCCTTGAGTACAATAAAATATCTGTTTTCCCTGTTTCTGCTTCTTTGCTGCTAAATTTTACTGAAGAAAGAAGCATTACTTGGTCAAAATTTTCTTTTCCAGGATGTCCATCTGTTCTATTAATTATATCCATAGTGCCCATTTCCAATGATCAAGTACCCATATCTTTTCCCCAGAATCCCTTCAATCCACTAAGGTAATAGTTTTTAAAAATTGATGCTAAGGAAATATACTATAAATTAGAGATCAAAAGATAAATTTATAACGATTCATTTTAATTACACATGAATTATTTAAAAGTGGAATGGTTTGTAAAAATGAAATAAACTGCTCATATATAAAACCTGGCAGAAAAAAATCATTAAATTATGAAAGTAATTGTTCATAAAATCATTAAATTAAGAAAGTAATTATTCATAAAATAGTTCTATGCATTTTTCAATTTAAAATACAAAACCCTCAGTCATTTTTTGTGGTTTTAAAATTTTTTTATTTTTAAAGAAGCTTTAGATTACATAAATGTTACATCAAAAATATAGGGAATTCCCATATACTCCACCCCTTTCCCCACCCACACTTTCCCCCATAACAACATCTTTCATTAGTGTGGCACATATGTACGATTCATGAACACATATTGCAGCATTGCTACTAACCAAGGACTATAGTTTACATTATAGTTTACGTTCTCATCGCACAATTTTTATAGGTTTTGACAAAATGTGTAATGGCCTGTATCTGTCATTGCAATGTCTTGCAGGTCATTCCAATTTCCTCTCCCTCCCCTCAGAACCTCTGGTTGCCACTGCCTTTATGTCAATGACACAAGTTCTTCCATTGCTATAATAATAATTAGTCCACTCTAGTCCATAGATGCATTTACCCCTTATGTCTGTTCACTCTTCAATCTTGAGGATTTGGGGATGGTGATGCCCACTCTGTTTCTGATTGAGAGGGGGCTTAGATCCAGTAAGGCAGGTCAGGGACTCAGTGTTCCACCAACATGGCCCAATCAAAGACCTAATCATAATTTAATCATGCCCAGGTACAGACCAGTTTATAAACATAATCCAGTATCTATTTTTGGAATTCATAAATAATGCCAAACTGCCACACTACTAGACCAAATGGCATTTTAACTTAGAACAAAAGTATAGAGTGAAGCAAACACTGAATCTCAGTCTGAAACAGTCTCATATGGATTTAATAATTGATATTGAACTTTGAAATATCTTTGAGATGGAACTCAATTTGCAAAAACAGAGTGCCTCTAAAGAGTTCTGGGCAGGATGGAAGATTTGTAAATTGAATCATATTCAAAATGCATGAGACATGACTCCCAGGGATAAGCCTCCCTGGCATGGAGCGATTATTACCAAGTGCCAATTAGTGAAGCATTTGGAAAAAGACCTTGACCAAAGGGGGAAATATTAAATACAAATATGGCTAAGAGATTTCAAAGTGAGTTGGGAGGTCATTCCAGGGGTTGTGCTTATGCATTTCTCAGGAGGATCTCACTGACTGCCACAGTAAACAGTGCCTGAAATAGAGAGACATCTAGACCCTATTGGCAGGGCAGACAATTTGAAATGCTTTGAATATCCTAGGAAGTTCTGGAACTGGGATGACCATTCAGAGGCATTTCAAATCAAGTCAAGGGGTCAGGCCTTTGTACTCTCACATCTGAACAGTCTTTGGATGTGAGTTGCCCATGTGGGCACCCTTGGGCAAAGCAGTACCCTTCAGCTAAGGGCAATTCTTGAGTGGCAGAGGAGCAGGGGTTGGAGGTGGAGATGGAACAGGAGGCTGAGAGTCAGGGAGTGGGGGGAGGGGGCTAGTTGTGAGTCATCATCATCAAACAATATTCTCAGCAGCTGAGGGGATGAGTGCCTTGCTTTTGAAAAAGGATCAGGATGTGCACAACCGCAACTATTACATCCCATGAAGGTGGAGTATATCTCCTTGCTCCTTGACTTCGAGGAGATTTTAGCACCTAGATATGTGACTTGCCTCGACCAACAAAGTGAGGCAGAAGTGAGCATGCCGGTTCAAGCCTATACTTTGGAGACCTTGCATATTTCCAGTTTTCCACTTATACATGTCCTGACTAGCCTGTTGGTCTCAGGAGAAAGAGAGAGTCTCACAGAGAACAGCTTTCCCAACCAGCCACCCAGTCAAGCCCAGCATAGATCAGCCAATCCCCAAACTTCCCTCAGACACCATAGAAATACAAGTGTATTTTTGTATGATGTGCTTTGTTATATAGTACTAACAAGAGGACACATCAGGCTCTAAAGTCAGATCTATTTCAAAGCCTAGTAATTCTGGCTTATATTATGACCTTGAACAATTTATCCCAACTTTTTTTCTCTGCTCAAGTTCACCCTTGATATGGAGATAATAATATCTGCTCCATAATGTTGTTGTGAGGTTAGCCTGCTACATGGCACTTTATTATTTATTTTTTTAAAGATTTATTTTATTTATTTAATTCCCCCCCTTCCCCCGGTTGTTTGTTCTCTGTGTCCATTTGCTGCGTCTTGTTTCTTTGTCCGCTTCTGTTGTCGTCAGCAGCACGGGAAGTGTGGGGGCGCCATTCCTGGGCAGGGTGCACTTTCTTTCACGCTGGGCGGCTCTCCTTACGGGCGCACTTCTTGCGCGTGGGGCTCCCCTACTGCGGCACTCCTTGCGCGCATCAGCACTGTGCATGGGCCAGCTCCACACGGGTCAAGGAGGCCCGGGGTTTGAACCACAGACCTCCCATGTGGTAGATGGACGCCCTAACCACTGGGCCAAGTCCATTTCCCTACATGGCACTTTAGAAGCACTCAATAAATATTAGTTATGGTCAATATTTGTAAACGTTCATATCTAGGTGCTAAAATCATGAACTAGAAGCCCCTTGTGGGAGAAAAGGAAGAGCAAAGATAGGTCAGTGCTGACTGCTCTCCGGTCCCTTAGGCTACTCCTATTCTTCCTTCTTCCCTCCAAGAGTTTAAGTCCTAGCAGTGGAGAGAATGTCAGAATCAGGTCAAGCAATGTTGATGGTAAATTGGACCAGTTGCCTTCCCAGACTACTAAGCCAAAGATAATATCAGATGGAAGAGAAAAGAAGGAGCAGAAGAAAGTTTCCCTCTAGCCCTTCGCTGATCTCTTCCTTTGGCTTCCAGGCTCTTGAGTTTTCTTAGCTTTGCATGCCTGGTGCTTTAAGAATAACCTGTAGAGTCCTCACTGTGCAGCCACTTCAAACACTGTTGTAGGTGGAGAATTTTCACTTGCTGAAATTCTCCTGCCAAGTTTTGGCAGGGTGCTTTTCTTTTCTTCTCTTCCTTTGGAAGCTGACAAGGAAAAACAAAGTGCAGAAATTATGTTAACCAAATAAAGAGACACTATGCCTTTTTTTAAACCTCATTTGCGTCAGAAAATTCATTCCCAGATGAGCCATAACTAGATAGAACTGCACATACTCCAAGTATCACAAGAGAAAGTTTTGACTTCAGACTTATTTTATGACCAGTGGGCACAAATTACAGTTCCAAAGGGAGTTTGAGGCTCTAAAACCCTTCACTTCTCTACCTCTGTTATCTGACCATTGCATACCATTCTCAATTATTATGTTATTTCATTTTGGATATGAGTGAAACTGCAAGTAAATTCCCTTTACTCTACAAATTCCTAAAACAGCTATTCTTTGTTTTTAATGGTGCTGCAAGGAGGGAAAAAAAAGAAAAACAGTGCATTCCTGAAACATTACAGAAGACCAACAGAAAAGAAGCAAGTGCAGCATACTGCAGACAATCTTGGGGAAAACTAAGGCAGGGCTTCTGAACTTTCTTACCAAGATTCCGCAACAAAGAGGAGAACAAAAGACTAACCCCTGGAACATTTGGAAGTAAAAATAATAATGATAATAGCTAGCATTAGTGAGAAGTTACTATATATTAGACACAGTTCCAATATTTAACATATACTCATCTCCTAATTCCTATAAAAACACTATAATGGAAATTATATTATTGCTTCCATTTTACAGATGAAGAAACTGAGTCACATGAGGTTAATTAACTTGCCCAAGGACACACATCTAGAAAGGGATGGAGCTAAAATTCAATGTCTTCAATCACAAATTTCTATGAACAATTTATCATCAGCTTAAAATTTTATTAAAATTTAATTCAAAAATACATATGGATAAGGACTTGAACAGATAGAGAAGATATACAAATCATCAATAAGACCATGAAAATATGCTCTACATCATTAAACATTAGGAAATACAAATCAAAACCACAAGATTCTACCTCACACCCACTGCGATGGCTTCTATTTTTAAAATGGAAAATAAGTGTTGCCAAGGATAAGGAGAAATAGAAACACTTGCACATTGTTGGTGAGAATGTAAAATGGCACAACTGCTGTAGAAAAGAGTTTTGAGGTGGTTCCTCAGAAAGTTCAATATAGAATTACCATATGATCCTGCAATCCCACTTCTAGGAATATACCCAAAGGTATTGAAAACAGGGACCAGAACAGATACTTGTACACCATTGTTCATAGCAGTATTACTCCCGAAAAGAGGAAGCAAACCAAGTGTCCATTAACAGATGAATGGATAAACAAACCATGGAATACATATACATGTAATAGAATATAATAAAGCCACAAAAAAGGAATGAATGAAGTTCTGAGACATGTAAAAAGATCGATGAACCTTGAAGACATCATGTTGAGTGAAATCAGCCAGACACAAAAGGACAAATATTGCATGATTTCTCTTACATGAAATTTTAGAATAAGCAAATTCATATAGAAAGCAGAATAGTGGTTATCAGAGACTGGGGAGGAGCGTAGTGGGGAATTATTTCTTAATGGGTGTGAGATTCTGTTTGAGATTATGAGACTATTCTGGAAATAGTGGTGAAAGTTACACAGCATTGTCAATGTATGTAATGTCACTGAATTGTACACATAAAAGTCGTTAAAATTATTTTTCCGTTACATATATTTTACCACAATAAAGCTAATTAATTAAAATACATATGGATATTTCATTCTATTCCATAAGAGTCTCATATTTGCTTTAAGATAAAATATTCTTTCAAATATTTACATCTACATTTTCAATATCCCACTTCCCTCATCTTTAAGTAAAACTGATACTCCAAGAAGATACACTCAGCTTATCCTATGAGGTACCCATTTTGAGAAGGACTGGTTGCTCACGAAAAATAAAAATACCATTATTGTACCTCTCAAAATTAATTTGGCTAATTAATCAAATACAATAAAGAAGGTTAGCTTCTACTCCCATACCCATTCTAAAGGGTGTGGGTAAAACGGAATTGAACAAAATAGATTAACTGAGCAATTTAGCAGAAGAAAGGAGACAAACACACCAGTTAGACAAATGAATTTCACCATGGCTAAACTCAAAATAAGCATAAGGCCTGAACATAAGGCAGACAATCCTGCAAGAAGGATATTTTCAGTCTGGACTGAGATATTAGGATGTATGTGTGTGTGTGTGTGTGTGTGTGTGTGTGTGTGTGCATGAGAGAAAGAAGGGAACTTGGAGATGGAGCAAATGTGTGCCTTTGTTAGAAAAGATAATGCAATTTTTTTCTCCCCCCTCCCCCTCCCCCTCCCCCTCCCAGATCCTCAGGAAACATAAGAAGTAGTATTATTAGTTCTACCTTTTATCAAGAAAGCAACTAAATCACCTTTTCCCCCCAAAATAATATTTTTATCTTTCCTGTTAAAGATTAAATTGCAAAAAGAAACATTCACCTCATCACAAATCTAAACAATACCTCAATGAATAAAGCAAGTTGTTATGTATTCTGCCCATATGTTTTCTATTTTTATACAATAAATAAAAATTGTATATGTATGCATATCAATATACAAAAGAGAGTGATAAACCAAAAATGTATTCAGTTAGCATTTGAGCACTCTTAGGGTTTTTCATTCTACAATGCATAACAGATATAGAATCACACTAGAGGAGGCACAATTTATTGATTCTCTTTTTTAAAAGTCTCAGGTGCTGTGGGTGAAGTGAATATGAATTACACCATTAAGAGCTAGTAGTTTCCTATTCATATTTGCATTTCCCATAATAGCCTTAAAGTTTTCTCTGATCATCCTAGGTAGATGTGTCTTTCCGACTTTTACATGTTATAGATTTCTGTGTGTCTGCTCGTGAATTTTATGGCATGCTGATGCATACTGTGGTTAGTTATGTTTATATCTTCTCACATTAACCAGCACTTCAAGATGTAAAAATGAAGAAGACAAATTGTAGCAATGATCCAGCACTGATGTTTTACCAGGAAAGACTTGTAGAAAGATAGGGATGCAAATAAATAAATTAATGGCTTGGTTCCAAGCTGTATAAAGAAGGAATAGAGGCCAAGAAGAGATTAAAAGATGAATGAAATAAACGAATAAATGTAACCAACTTTCCTGTGCTCAAAGAGCAGGTGGAGTTGCAATGAACAGTGAGAGACTTGGAAGGAGTGGATTTAGGGTTACGGAGAAGAAAATTCAAATTATATTACATGTGGTTGAGAAGTTCAGAGCGATGGCAAAGTTCATGTTATGACTCAGAGTGAATAATGGCAATGGGAGTTAAGAGTTGGAAAAATCTGTGGAACTGAGGAGATAGATGGATTTCGAAGCTAGGGAGAAGAGGTAAATTTATTTTTAAGCAGGGTTCTAGAAGGTTCCATGATGTTGAAACTCCTAGGACAAATTCCAGAATTGAGTTTGGGTCATGAAGAAGGCTGTAGACTGTGAGCCTGGTGCCATTAGATAGCTCTATCTCTATTTCTATTTCTATCTCTATCTCTATCTCTATCTCTATCTCTATCTCTACCTCTATCTCATCTATATCTATCTATCTATCTATACAAATATATATATATATAAAGAGAGAGAGTGAGGGGGGAGAGAGAGAGAGAGAGTTAATCACTCTTAATCCAGTTTAAATCATAAAAACCACCAGAAGAACAAGCTCCAAAATCTTCCACTGTGAAAAGGTGGGAGCATCCTATCTGCACAGATATAGTACCAGGTGAAACAGATACAGTCACACATGGTCTAACGATTTTTTTTCAATTTATCCCTAGGTAAACTAAAATCAGTCCATTTTAACAAGACTGCAGACCCAAGAAACTCTCAAGTTTGTGGAGTTAGCATGAACTTCCTGATTTATAGACCAAGTCCTACACTTATGGTTCCTCCGTACTGTGAAACAAACCCTTCCTAAACCACCTCCAGATCCTTCCCTAACTTAGAACTAATTATAGCACTGGTTGCTCCAGTTCTATGATACAGGTTACTTCACGCCTAACTATTGTTTACTTCATTTCCATGTTGTTTTCTTAGGAAATTGAAGAGGGAATCTTGAAACCCAGAGAACTGGGAACAGCTCCTAGACAGTTCAACTGTAGTTGGACCCCCTCCTCCTTCTGGCTAAACTTCAGCTTTGTTCTTGGCTCTCTGTACCCTTGAGTCATAAGAATGCAAACATTGAGGAGCCTCATCCTCTTTATCTTGTCTGTCATTTCTAATGTCTCCCCTAAATTACCAACCTAACATAATCTAGTTCTAATAACTACTAAACCTATTAAGTCTTTCCTCCGATAAAAGAGATCTCCTTTCTAATCAATAAAACCCACAGTGGACAAGACAAGGGAATGGGGTGAGGCATCCATAATGAAAGGTGCCAGGATATCTAAAGCAGAGCTGCAGTGCAGATGCCGGTTTAGCCATTTTATTAAGATGATGTCAGTAGAGAGTTAAAGGTAAGGCAAGAGCTTGGAAACTCAAGCATGGGTTCCAGAATTAGATCAGCCAGTTATTAGCTGTGATCTCGGAAATGATAGTAATATCTCATAGACTTTTGGCGAAGATTAAATGATAATGCACATAAAGTGCTTAGCAGAATACCTAATACATGCTAAACACCTCAGTAAGTGGTAACCTGAAATCTGCATTTCTTGTGAATAAACTACACTATCCCTTAGACCAATTTAAAAGACAATGAACAATACAGAAGCAGTGATAATTGAGTATTGCCTTCTAAAAACATAAAAGTATTCTTGAGGAGGAAGAGATTAAGTTTTTAATAATCCCTTCCTATATTTAGGAAGGAGTATAGTCATCACTCTATGTTGTCATGAATTTGAAAGGAGAAGACATGGTCTTCATCTTCAATGAGGAAAGACATCAAGTTTAAAAGCTAAAGATTTGGGAAATGGACTTGGCCCAGTGGTTAGGGCGTCCGTCTACCACATGGGGGGTCCGCGATTCAAACCCCGGGCCTCCTTGACCCGTGTGGAGCTGGCCCATGCGCGGTGCTGATGCGCGCAAGGAGTGCCCTGCCACTCAGGGGTGTCCCCCGCGTAGGGGAGCCCCACGCGCAAGGAGTGCGCCCCTAGGGAGAGCCGCCCAGCGTGAAAGAAAGTGCAGCCTGCCCAGGAATGGCGCCGCCCACACTTCCCGTGCTGCTGACAACAACAGAAGCGGACAAAGAAACGCAGCAAATAGACACAGAGAACAGACAACCGGGGGAGGGGGGCAGGAATTAAATAAATAAATAAATCTTTTTAAAAAAAAAAAGCTAAAGATGTATGCCAGGGAACTGAACAAGCAAGGTTAAGGGCAAGGTTAAGGGCTGCTTGATGAGTGGATCAAGCCATGCAGAGATTCAGAACTAGGAATCATTAGTAAGGAGTGGATCTCATTAAGGACCACTTCATTAGAGGAGATGAAATTTGAAGGAAATTTAGAATTGAAATTGGTGATGAGAAGGTAAAAAATTCGCAATAATAGGTATCAATGCAAAAGCAATGAAGTGGCAAAACGAAGAGGGCTGAAAAGGTGGTGAGTTCATCCACTTGAATAAAGAAATATTTGGTGTAGACATAGTGTGAAACAGAAGTGTGACATCGGAGTGGAAATGTTTGCTAAATTGTGGAGGATCTTAATTCTTTGACATTTGAAATGTATCTGATAAGTAAAGGGTGGCACTGATGATTTTTGAGGAGCATGACATGAGTCCATGGACAACAAATCAAGATTACAATCACAGACCAAAGGGAGTATAGGTAGCTCAGTGGTTGAGCACCTGCTTCCCATGTATGAGGTCTTGAATTTAATCCCCGGTACCTCCTTAAAAAAAAATTACTGACTGAAGTGATGACAGCACAACTCTGTGATGAAAATGAGAGTCACTGAGTGTACACTTTGAGAGGATTGTACAAAACATGGGGCTGTAAACACAGGGAATCCAGTGGTGGAAGACGGACTGTTGTTAACAGGACAAATATGTGAACTTTCTCTCATGAACTATAAAAAATGTATACTACTACCAGGATATTAATAATCACGTGGGTTGGGGGAGAATACACCAAATGTAAGATATAAGCTTTAGTTAGCAGTAACAGTTTGAGGATGTTATTTCTTCATAGTTTGTCACAAATGTTTCACAATAATGTAACTTGGTGGTGGTGGAGGGGTGATGTACGGGAGCCCTGTCTGATGACATGCACGTTTGTTTTGTAAGTTCACAACTTTCAACATACACTTATTGTTCATGCTGAATGATATACTTCAAAAAATTTTTATTTTAAAAAAGATTAGAATTATCTTGTCAGATAGAAAGAATAAAAACAAATGATATGAAAATGAATAAGAATAAATGTGAAGAATAGCAACTAAATCGAAAATGTTTCTTGTGTACAATTACAGGATGGAAAAGTATTAGCTACACTCAGCATGAACCAAGACTCTGCTACATCTATAACAACAAAATAAAGCAAAATCATAAAGGAAAAATTACTAAAGTCATATCGTGTTAGTGAAATATATTATCTGCACATGGAGGTAATTGTTCTGCTGTACTATTCAAACGTGAAATAAATGAGTTAGTGCTTTTTATACTACAGTGTCTAATAATCTAACTCAAACTTTAGGAAAAAGGTCATATACTGGCTCATTTAATGAAAGGTTTAGGATAACTGCTGGCTTGATCAAGCAAGGCTTGACCCAGGGGCCCAGGCAATGTTTTCAGGACTCAGTTTCCTCTCTGTCTCTGAGTTCTGCCTTTTATTTCATTATCAGGCTCTGTGGGGAGGCCCCAGGGAACTCTTAATGCATATCCTCCATCCTGCTAGCAGCCACAGAGGAAAAGAGCTCTTTGTCTTCCCCAAGCAGTTCAAAGGAAGGAAGTACATTTGGCTGCTATTGGATCAGCCTGGATCAAATGCCCTCCCTGAGCCAGGCACCATGGCCCAAGAAGTGCTTCAGGCCTGGGTCCCCTATATCTCCCTGGAGTTGGAAACTGGAGGCCAAGCTCTTCCAGCTACCTGGAATGAGAGTGGGGCAAGAGTAATTCCCCAAAGAAATTCTGGCCACTGTTACCAGGAGAAGGTGAAAGGATGTTGGGCAGCACTAACTACTAAGGCTGACTTTGTGGAATATAATTTTCAGATGTTGTCAGATTGTGGAAGGGAAGTTGATGAGCTAATATAATAAGCTGGCTTGTGAAGGCTCTAGGAAAGATGGAAATGTTTACTCTGATAGTGTATAGAATAAAGCTGGTGGGAAAGAAAAGGACTAAGTTATATTATTCATGCGTAAGAAAATCTTCCAGATGAAGTAAAAATGACTGCCTAAGACATAACTTGATGGTATCTGTCTACCTCAACTCCCCTTCTTTGTGAATGGTCTCGACTCACAAGAATGACCACTGCAGCCATGTTTGAGGGACTTAACCTCCCTGGCCTCAGCCAATTGGACCAAGGGAAAACACCTGAATCAAACTAGGCATTCAGATTCTCTTTCCAGGGGATTTGATATTAGACCTTAGAGAAACTAGTTGATCTCAAATGCATGCTTAAATGAAGAATGGATGGAAATCAGGATCTAAGATGATCATAATAAACAATCTGTACACTGAATCAGAAAATGATGTCTGGAGAGAATGAGAGAGTGAGAGCGAAAGCAAGAATGAGAAAGAATAAAGCAGAGGAGAGCAGCCAAAACTCTACTAATTTTAGTTCCCCACTTTCATATTTCTAGTCATACTCTTATATTGCTAGCTGGACAACTAGGTGAGTTAATAGGTTTGATTTATCTCTCTCCATGGACAGGAAAATGAATCTGAAGATCACTTTGTAATCCAAAGAGCTTGACTTAATTTCAAACTGTTCCTACCATCTGGTTCCAGTGTTAGCTTGCTGGATGCCTGGATACTACTCTTTCCTGATCAATTTTCTGCAACAACAATTCAAAGTCATATGTAAATACAAATGGATGCATTTGGTCATGCCACATGACTATGTATGATTTGTATTTTTCCAAGATTTTATGTACATTCCTTAATTCCCCACCTGGTCTCATCCTGACCATTGACACCTGTAATGGATCCAATTCTTTATTGGTTAAATTTCAAATCCCGAAGCATGAATTGAATTAAATAGTATGTTGACCAGTGTTGTTGCACCCAGTGTTTTCTCTATTTTTCTTAATTTTACTGTTCTCTAATAATTTCAGGTATAATCTCATGCTCACACACTAGCCAGGGCTAATAGTACATCCAGAATACAGCCTATTGTTTAAATGCCAAAATAGTAGGCTGCCCTGCTAGGGGAAATCCTTTGGATCATATAGAAATTAGTTGCCAGAGGTTTCTAGGCCATGTCAAAATAAAATCTTGAGAGTATTTAAGTCACTACCTGAAAATTTTTGATATCCAAAAGGACATCTTTAAATAGAATTTTAATAGTCCTGAGAAACACTTTTTCACAAGCCATCTCCTCTACAGCAGCAATAATTTGAATTTATACTATTTTAGCAGTTTTTGCTATTTCTGGTGCCTTTGACATTTAGTTGGTGCTCAAAATGAACCAAAAACATTTTTTCTCTGAATAAGCCTCAATTATAACTCTAATTTATTTCACAATATTTTTCATCTCCTTTGATCTTCATTGATGGATAATTATTAAGCACTTTTCAAATTCCCAAATATATGTGTGGCATGAAGCAGGGCCTTGAAATTCGACACATCCTACAACTCATTACAGACTACCTAGACCAGAGAAGTGATGAATAATCTTCCATAACTGCAACAAAATGAAAGGTTGCACTTAATTCTTGGGCTCCAGATTATATAGCTCAGTTACTGTCATCCCTGGATGTTTTACAATGAAGGAGGGCTAGCCTGAAAGGGCTGAGGCTAGTGTCCAGCAAAGTAGGAGAGATGATGGATACCTTAGGTCTAGGGAGCAAGAAATCAAATCCAGGAGGTCAACTGGGAAAGGAAAGAGCACACAGCTGGTGAGAGAATCAGCAGGAATGTTCACAGAACAGACATTTGCTTAGTACACCTTGCATTGGTGAGCTGCTCCTCCCTGTTTCAGACCGGGCTTTTGGCAAGGACTGCCTCTCCTCTCACTGTGTTCCATTCACCAGGCACAGGTACAGGTTTATGAAACAGGCTGAGGAACTCATACCACTGCATTTCCTGCCTAGCGCATTAGGGAAAATTTTGTGCTCCCCAGTATCTGAGCTGGTGCAACATTATTCTTTTTTTTTTTTTTTTTAAGATTTATGTTTTATTCGTTTCTCTCCCCTTCCTGCTTTTACTCCTGCTCCTTCCCCATTGCCAAAAGCAAAGTATCAGCTAGATTGGAAGAGATTGGAGCCAGGGAAGTTGTTGGTAAGAGTTGAGACACAGTAAATGGAGTCCATTCCCTTTTTTTTTCACTTGAAGCATTTCTCCAGCTTTATCACATTAATATCTTGGAGAAACCAAGACACTAGCTTAAGTGGAATAATATCATTTCTAGTCCATTTAGTCATTTTCTACTGGTCTCTGGGGAAAAGGAAATTAAATTATTTCCTATCGTTTTTTACTTGAAGGTGTAATGAGATATATATAAACAAAGAACGTTGATCTCTTTGAAAGACAGACCAAGAAAACTTGTAATACCCTTTTACCCATACATAGCCTGTAGAGCAAATAACACAAGTTTCTACAATACATTTTGTTCACATTTAAATGAGTTACTAGAAGGTATCTTAGAATAATAGAAAATGAGAAAATTAAAATTTATGAGGAAATTAAATTTCTACAATGTTAAGATATATAGACATATGGATAGATAGATTGATTGATAGATTGATTAGATAGATAATATGATATACACAATACTTGATCAACTGCTAAAACAAAGCCAGAACTGGATATGTATGTTTCCTATGACTAGAGTAGCACTCTAAATAATCACCCAATCTTTCTCAATATTTTGAAAATTGTCATTTTGAGTTAAAAATTCAATGTTCTATTGCATTCTGTGAAACAGGAATATTCATGTTCTGCTATTTATCAAGTATTACAGATACACTCTCATTGCTTTCCCTCGCCCCCAGCTTCCTCCATTCCCCATCCCTGTTCTCCCACCACCACCACCACCCTCTGGCACCCAGAGCCTTCACACTTGAAGGAACTCCTGACCTGATGATTATGCTCTTTCTAAGCTATTGTTCACTCCCTCTCTTTTCAGAGAAGGAGAAGGGGTTCTGAGATTCCAGAATGGGCTAAACCTGAAGCCTAGATTGGCTAGCCTCTAAGAGACAAAGAAGGAGAATCTGGGTTCAAAATTTGCAAAACTGAAACCTGGGAAAGGGAGGGGAGCAAGGCCTAAGAGGGTGAGAAATGAGCCCTGTTGCAATTCCCTGAACTGGCTTCGTTATTTGATTACCAGATCACAGGTAAAGTCAGCCTTGGGAATTACCGGCTCAGCTCCATAGAGACGGTCTCAGAGATGACAGATATGATTATTAACCTATAAAGCCTAAGGAGAGGGAGGTAGCGTGGGCTTCAGCCCCGTGCAGTCACACAGGGCCCTGTTCTCAGAAGCCCATTCTGTCTTGAAATTCTTAATTTTGTCTTTGAACTTGTGTTTTGTAAGTGAAGTATGATGGGACCATGGAGCATGCCACTGAACAGCAGAGATATTCTGGGCTGCAGCATGCTCATCCAGGCTCATGGCCACGTGCACGGTCTGAGCAAGGTAGCCAAGCAACCTGGTGTGCTGTGACATGCTTGGCGCATGCCTCGGGGAAGTCCAGGGTGCTAAGGGGCTCCAAGGTGAGACCTGTGTTTAGACAGGAGGTGGTGAAGGTAATAGAAAAGCAACAAAGGAGAGAGGAGGAGCTCCATGTGAGGGCAGTGCCGTGGCTCGCTGTAGAAGGGCGACTGATCAGCCCGTGCCTGAAGCCCCTCCCTGGTGTCTGCACAAATGTTAACTTCCCTGCCTGAGCACTGGGATAGGAACTGCGAGCCCTCAGGCAGTAAACTTTGCCAGTAATTATTACGAAATAAAAGCATACACATGGACATTACAATAAAGTACTCCAGGTAGCTAGAGTTCTTCAAAGGGTTTAGAATCTTTGATTTTTAAAGTGGCTGCAAATATCCAGGCTTAAAAATTAAATTTAAAATTTAAAAATTAAAAATTAAATAAAAAAATTGTCATATTCAATGGAAAAGAATGCTACTTTCACATGAAGCTTCAGAAGAACCAACTACTAATGAGGAAGATAATTTTAAAATTCATTTTCCTTGTATTGAAGGCATAGTGATAGTATGCACAAATAAGCATTTTGAACTATATACAAGTCAAAAAATCACTTTTGGGTACTTGTACAACCTCCACAAGTTACAGGAAATGTCAGAGAAAACATTAAAATGCCATTGAAAATGAAACTCAGGGAAGCAGATGTGGCTCAAGTGATTGGACTCCTGTTTACCATATGGGAGATCCAGTGTTTGATTCCCGGGGCCTCCTGGTGAAGGCAAGCTGGCCTGGGTGGCAAACTGGCCAGCTCAGAGAACCAGCACAGCAAGATGACACAACAGAAAGAGACACAGAAGAGAGACAATAAGAGATGCAGCAGATCAGGGAGCTGAGGTGGTACAAGAGAACGATCACCTCTCTCCCACTCCAGAAGGTCCCAGAATCAGTTCCTGGTGCTGCCTAAAGAGAAGACAAACAAACACAGAAGAACACACAGTGAATGGACAGAGAGAGCAGACAATGGGGTGGGGGGAGAAAAGGGGATTAAATAAATTTTTTTAAAAAAATTAAATTCAGACTTACACAAAACTTGTTTGTATGAAGAGTTAAATCTTTCTGGAAAAATTGTTCCATGAGAATCATTAGTTCTAGGTGTACTAAAATTTCTATTTCAAAATAACTTATTTTGTTACAGCTTATGATACTCTTAAGAGGAGCAGTAATAGTTATATCAGCCAATCTCAAAATAAGTAATTATTGAAATTGCATTTGCAAAGTGTAATGACATTACTTTCAATTATATTGATTGAAAATAAAGTTACTAAAAGTATAAATTGTGATGACCTAATAAATGAATGCACAGAAATGTGAGCCAGAATTATGATCAATCAAGATATCACATTAATCAAGTAATATTTATTGTATTAAAATTATGACACCAAATTTTTTTGTGATTTATAAGTTTATGTTTTTACTTGTATTTCACTAGTAAAGCATTTTTTAAAGGAAAAAGCTTTACATCTTAGTTTCTTTAATATCACTATCTCTCTGCTTTTTGAACAAAAAGACCAGCATTTTTATTTTGCACTGGGCTTCCTGTAACCAGCCTGAAGGTAGGGTTAAATCAAAAGACTGGACCTCTAGTGATTTAATTTTCCATATCATCCCAGAATAGGACTAATTTATTTTTCTTTGAAAAGGGGTGGAACAGAAAAGCCTTCCTGGTGTCTCTAAAATTGTGTCATAAATATGACTAAACACCCATTCTGCATATACTTAATTCCGTCCCTGGTGACCCTATTCACATCAATGGATGAAGAAAGAACATAAAACAGTATTCTGTATATGGAAGAATAATTAATCAAGACAATTATGCTTCTTTTTTGCACAGATAATATCAAGTTTAATTATTTGTTCTAATTCAGCAAAGTATTTACTCAGGGTTATCATATCAAAGGTGTGTGAAATATCAAATAAATTAAAAAGATCCACACAATAACCAAAAGAATTTGATATTCCCATCCTGGGAAGTTCAGCTACATTCTCTAATGGAACAGCAAGAATCCCCCAAGTACAGGGAAGTGCCTAGTGAAGGAGAACGGACCATTGCTCGAGGTCCTTGATATTGATGATTGTACTTATGAGGCTTTTTTTTTGAAATAGAAACCTAGCCTAGTATTATAGGTTGCCTAAGTGTTACCTCCTGAGAGCCTCCTTGTTGCTCAAATGTGGCCTCTCTTTAAGCAAAACCCAGCATATAAATGTACTACCTTGCCCTTCCAAGCATGGGCCATGACTCCTGGGGATGAGCCTCCCTGGCACTGAGGGATTATTACCAAGTGCCAACTAGCAATGCACATGAAAACAGACTTTGACCATAAGGGGGAAATGGTAAATGCAAATGAGTTTTTATGGCTAAGTGGTTTCAAAGTGAGTTGGGAGGTCATTCCAGAGGTTATGAACATCTCAGCAGTATCTCAAGGCCACAGTGAATAGTGCCTCAAGGCCACAGTAAATAGTGCCTCAAATAGCAGGGCTCCTGAGGGCTCTAGAGACAGCCAGACATTATGGGCATGGCAGACAGCTCAGGAGTTTGGCACCCTGCCTTTGGGCCTTACCTTGGAATTTATGCTCCCCAGTATGACAGAGTTGGATTCATTTGTGGTTTCCCTACACATGGCTCTTCTTCCCCTTCTATTTAAATCTACTGTTAGTATTACCCTTGATTGATGTATGCCCAAGAGACTTAAAACTTTGGTCCGTCTATGTGCAATTGGGCCCTGAATCTCAGCAGAATTGCAACACCTACTCTCCAGTTCAATGGATTCACCCAGGACAACTAACAAGGTGGTTATGATAGATAATGCCCAGTTCAAGGAACAGAAAGAATCTGCAAATGCAAGCAAGATAGTTCCATCCACTTGCCCTATGGGAGCAAAGCCCCCTCTCAGAGGCAAAGTGGACATCACCATCCCAAAATCCTCAAGATTGGGGAATGAACAATGGACTAAAGAGGACTTACTATTCTTCTATTATAGACTTCTTGTTTTTTTTTAAAGATTTATTTATTTTTCTTTCTTTCTCTCCCCTTCCCCCCCACCCCAGTTGTCTGTTCTCTGTGTCTATTTGCTGCGTGTTCTTCTTTGTCCGCTTCTGTTATCAGCGGCATGGGAATCTGTGTTTCTTTTTGTTTCATCATCTTGTTGTGTCAGCTCTCCATGTGTGCACCACCATTCCTGGGCAGGCTGAACTTTCTTTCGCGCTGGGTGGCTCTCCTTAAGGGGCGCGCTCCTTGCATATGGGGCTCCCCTATGTGGGGACACCCATGCGTGGCAGGGCACTCCTTGCGTGCATCAGCACTGTGCATGGGCCAGCTCCACACGGGACAAGGAGGCCCGCGGTTTGAACTGTGGACCTCCCATGTGGTAGACAGATGCCCTAACCACTGGGCCAAGTCTGCTTCCCAACTTATTGTTAATCTAGCAATGGAAGAACTTTTATCATTGATGTGGAGGCAGTGGCCACCAGAGATACTGAGGGGAGAGAGAGAGAAAAATAGGTGTAATATGGAGGCATTTTTGGAACACTGGAATTGTCCTGTATGACATTGCAATGATGGATACAAGCCATTATACATCTTATCGTAACTTACAAAGTGGTGCAGGACAGAGTGTAAACTATAATCACAGTTAGTGGCAATGCTTCAATATGAGTTCATCAATTATAACAAAAATCACACTAATGAAAGATGTTTTTTATTTTTTATTTATTTCTCTCCTCTTCCCCCTCCCCTCCCCATTGTCTGCTCTTTGTGTCCATTCACTATGTGTTCTTCTGAGTCCCCTTGCATTCCTGTCAGCAGCACTGGGAATGTGTCTCTTTTTGTTGTGTCATCTGCTGCATCAGCTCTCCATGTGTGAGGCACCACTCCTTGGTAGGCTGTGCTTTTTTTCATGCATGGCGGCTCTCCATGCCGGGTGCACTCCTTGAGAGTGGGGCTCCCCTAAGCAGAGGACACTCTTGCATGGCACGGCACTCCTTGCGCGCATCAGCACAGCACATGGGTCAGCTCACCACACGGGTCAGGAGGCCCTGGTTTTGAAACCTGGACCTTCCATATGGTAGGCAAATGCTCTATCAGTTTAGCCAAATCCACTTCCCTGAAGGAAGTTTTTAATATGAAAAAGTGTGAGAGGGGAAGGGAGTGGGTCATATGGGATTCCCCAATATTTTTTATGTAACATTTATATAATCTAAAGTTTCTTTAAAAAGTTAATTAATTAATTAATTATCTAAAAAAAGAAAACACTTAAAAGGATATAGAGGCCAGAATAAAATTGCTGTGTGGATATGGGGAACCACAGTTTCTTCTATTTAATTTTTCCTTGCTTTCAAATATCAGTAAGAAACTAGGTAGTAGGACACTCAGAGGGACAATTATTCTGAATCAGTTCTTTTCCTGCTACTACAGATTTGAAATGAATTATCTACCATAGCATCAGAAAGAAATCAATAATTGTTCTTTTTTCCTTTCTTATGTTAGATCATAGAAATCTCAGTGTTTAATTTAAAGGTCCATTACGATAATCACA
Source organism: Dasypus novemcinctus (assembly GCF_030445035.2). NCBI lineage: Eukaryota > Metazoa > Chordata > Mammalia > Cingulata > Dasypodidae > Dasypus > Dasypus novemcinctus. Next base: position 30,635,488 of record NC_080683.1, on the reverse strand, counting down.
TTAATTCGACACATTTAATTTCCCCTTTCTGTTTTTAATTTTCCCATTTACATTTTAATGGTATTAATGTGCCTGTATTGTTAATATAAATATCTTAATCAGGGTTTTTTGTTTGTTTGTTTTTTGGAGGATGTAGAGGACATCTGATATTTCTGATGTCCATTTCCTCTGCCCCATCTTTTCTTTGGAAATTGAGTCTTCCCTAACAATGGTGTGCTGGTTAATGTTTCACAACCGGATCTCTGAAAGTAAAGAAAGTTCTGATTTGTAGCCCTGCCAGCTTCTGTTTGGTAAATTCTCCCACCATGCCTGATTTGAAGCTGATGTCACTGAGCATGAACTGGCAAAAGTGGCAGGCAATCAGCTCTCACGAGTTGGAGTGAGCTGGCTCTAGCACACCATTACCCCAACCACAAGCCCTTGAGAAGAGATCACCAATCATTCGATCCTGCCTCCTATGTATGTGGAAGAAAGTTACAGACTTATAACGTTAAAACCAAACTTTCCATTTATAAGTACTGCATTGCAGGAAGGAAGGATGAGAGAAGTTAGGGTTTATAAAGTAGGGGCTGGGAACCACCACCTGTACATCCCCTAACATCAGAATTATAGGTCTGAGTGTGCCCAATAATCCAAGCATGGCCAAGAGTAGAGGAAAGAATGGACCTTAAGGTCCTAAGTTAGTAAAGTTCAAAAAAGCTATTTGAAGGTGCTGTTGACAACATGCATTTAAAAATGATTCATGGTATTTATCCAGTAAAATCTATAAAAAAGTTTCAGTTTTTTTCAGAGAAGTAAAATATTGAACCTCTATTAAGGGATCGCCCTATTTGTCCAGAAGAGTTAATCATGAAGGACCTTTTTGTTAAGAGATATTTAATCTTTGTAATATGTGATATGAAGATTTGATGTACATAGAAGAGCTAATTTCTTCATCACCTTCTGATCACAGTGGTTGGACAAGGTGAGCCGAGCTAGATCAATCAAATCCTCCTTACCATGCCAATGAATCCTGAGAGATTTGAAAAAATCTTAAGAGCAGAACTTGGGACAAGGTACAGTGCCAGGTGGATTTTCACAAACAAAAAAAGAGGGAAATGTCATTGTAAACAATGATGGATTCTCTTTGCAAAGAATCTCTCTTTTAAATATCCATCATTTAAGACACAATAAACCTATGGTCTTTTTCCCTTCAGGGCAGATTATTATGATATTTTGTAACTAGATGGGCATCTGAAAATTGGCTAAATTTGGCAGTTTCAGTTATAAACTGTGAGTAATAATCCTGAAAATATTAAATAACAGAATCAATGTCTGGTTAACTGTAGATAATTAGCCAAAACAAACAAACAAAGCCTGTTACCACAAAATAAAACAGTAACTGAAATTTTAGGGGGTTTCTCTTTCAGATACCTGAGCGCTCTTCCAGTTGGAAGAGTTTTTTGATTGCTTCCATAAGGCAAAAAGAGTAGTAGTAATAGATATTACATTTACAGACATTGTATTTACCCAAATGAAATGCAAAAGAGAAGCAATTATTCTGAAAATTCTTGAAAATTTCTACTGTGGTTTTTATTAGATATAAAAGGTGGAAGACACCATATAAATAATCAAATTCAACTCACTCATCACACTCTGAGGAAAAGACAACCCTTGCTAAGTTTAATAAAGTTCTCAGGGATGGCCCCAGGCAGGTAATGCTAATCATTCATGACCTGCTTTCGTCTATTAGTCAGAGGGGTCTGGCTTGAAAATGAAACCTATGGACCATCTGTGAATTAGTCCAGCTAATAACAATGTCTGTACCAGCTCTTCTTCAATGCCCTTCATAGTGCATCACCATCCTTCTACTCCTTCACAAAGAAAGGTAGATGGTGGGGAAAATAAAGTTAATGAAGAAAAAGACATTGTAAGTGTTATTGCCCTTTTGCTTCAAGGATGTATGAGAATTTAAAAGTTTTAAGTAGATATTTATATGCAATAACCATATATTGCATTTTTTAAAATAAAAAAAATTCCTTTTATTATTATAGCTGAAGACTTGACAATTGCCTGGCCCTGGACTCTAACTACTGAGAAGTATAGATCTAAATTTCAAAAAACTTTCTCAATTCAACAAATATTTATTAAATGTCCACAAAGTTTAAAGTACTGAGATATCCAAAAAGTGACTTGCTTGATCCTCTCTAATCTTCATGTCTATATTCTTCAATAGCTCAGAGAAAATGTAATAGCCAACAAACGTGAATTCAACCTCCAGTCAAATAGGAACCTCAGTTAATACTATTTGATTAGTCCTCTCTGCCTTCATTATTGGCTACTTTTTTCCTAGATTTTGGATTGCTCTTATTATTTATATTTTATGTAGTTTAGATTTCTAAATTATTTAAATTATAACCTTTATTTCAGAACTACCTCTAATTCTTTGTGAAACAAGGCAAGAAATGACTAATTAAATAAGAAAAAAAATTCTGTTAAAAAAAACGAATTTTCTTCTCAAGTTTCAGAGATATATGCTTAATTATTGTCAATAGGAATGCTTGTTCATCTCTATTCAATTGCTGCTTTCTAAAAACTCACTTTTAGATGCTCAGCATCTTAGTTGAGAGAGAGGTGGGGTATAGGAAAAACAGTGCCTTAATCAAATTCTTTACAAATCATTCTGGGCCTCATTGTTTAGAGATAGAGAAGTATAATTCAGATTATTTTTTTTCTCAGTTGCAATAGTGAAGTTCATTGGCTACAAATCAAATACCTGCTCACTTAAGTAGCACCTCCAGATCTTTCAGTTTATCCCCCTTGAGTAGGCAGTTCACCACCTGGAGAAATGTCAATTTGGAGATATATATCTGTGCATCCCACTAGCATATTTAGGACTTTCAAATTCTACAACCAACCAACCAACTGACTAATTAACTTTCATTGAGCACTTATACTGTTCTAAGTGCTTTTACATGTTAACTCATTAAATACCCCCAACTTCCCAAAAAAGTAAGCACTACTATGATCTCCACTTTATAGATGAGGAAACTGAGGTGCAGAGAGATTAAGTAATTTGTCTAAGGTCTCTCTGGAACTCTCCCCTTGTTACAAACTGTCAGAAGATCATTATCATGTATGAATCAATTCCCTATTCATTCCAACCCCCTCTCCCCCATCCATTCTTTTTTGTCCCTTAAGTTAATAGTAACTCAATTTTAAAAATACTCTCAGGCATGAAACCCCAATCATTGATTAATGTCAAAAGGATAATATTGGAGAGGAAAAAAATAACTTTGTTTTGGGCAGCATATTTGATTATTAGCATAAGTAGAACATTTTCTTCCACAACACTTGACTAATAATTGCAAATTCAGTTAAAGGGACAACTGGGTGAGTTTGAATTCCTAATTGGCCATCATGAGAATTAGATTCTTGTACCTAATCTACCTGTAGAACACATGACTTTAATCTACTTCATTTGCATCTGAAAATAGGGTTAATCATATATTCTGCTATTTATTTTGTGAAAGCACTGAGGAGAATTTAAATGAAAGAATGGATGTCAATAAGCTGTTTGTACATAACTTATTGAAAATGCATTCATTATCAGATCATTGGGGAAGATGCTTAAGCAAATGTTCCATTATATGTACACAGAGGATCATCACACAGATGGATTCTTGTACTGGGTTGAAAGGTGTCCCTTAAAATTTCAAATCTACCCAGAAGCTCAGAATGTGACCTTATTTGGAAATAGGATGCCAGCATGTCTATGCCTAACAACCAACCCTCAAGGCCCCCATACTTTTCCTACTGTGTGCAGTTGCTTTCAATTCCACAGACCATGGTGAGACTTTAGGTTTAATGGAACAGCCTAACTGTGCTTGAACTCAAAACAGAGAACAAGCAGCCCTGGCTGCTTGGCGGTATGTGTGTCTCCGTAGCAGGGACTGCTCTCCATGGGGTAGAATAAATACTCAGTTCTCTGGCAGTACAGGTGTCTCTCATCTCTGATGGAAGCCACTGTAGCAGTTTGATATGGTTATGAATTCCAAAAATAGATATTGGATTATGTTTGTAATCCAGTGTGTACCTGGGCATGATTAAGTTATGATTAGGGCTTTGATTGGGCCACATCGTTAGGGCATTGAGTACCTGCCCCTTGGTGGGGACTCATAGATAAAAGGCATGACAAAGGACAGAGTTGAGGGTTTTTGATGTTAGAGTTTTGATGTTGGAATTTGATGCTGAAGCCTTAAGCTGAGACCCCGGGAAGTAAGCTCACAGAGGAAACAGAAGCAAGTCCCATGAAGAGAAGAAAACTGAGCCCAGGAAGAAGCAAGGCCTGGGAAGAGAGGAACCCTGAACCCAGAGAGAAGCAAGACTCTGGAAGAGAGGAACCCAGGAGCCTGAACCCTTGCAGACTTCATCAGCCATCTTGCTCCAATATGTGAAAAAAGACTTTGGTGAGGGAAGTAACTTATGCTTATGTCCTGGTATCTGTAAGCTCCTACCCCAAATAAATACTCTTTTTTTTTAATTTTTATTTTTTTGTCTTTATTTATTTTTTTAATGTTACATTCAAAAAAATGAGTTCCCTATATACTCCCCACACCCCTCACCTCACTCCTCCCCCCATTATAACAACCTCCTCCATCATCATGAGACATTCATTGCACTTGGTGAATACATCTCTGAGCACTGCTACAAGTCATGGTCAATGGTCCACACCATAGCCTACACTCTCCCACAGTCCACCAGTGGGCCATGGGAGGACATATAATGTCCAGAAACTCTCCCTGCAGCACCACCCAGGACAATTCCAAGTCCTAAAAATGCCCCCATATCTCATCTCTTCCTCCCACTCCCTACCCCTAGCAGCCACCATGGCCACTTTCTCCATGCCAATGCCACATTTTCTTCGATTACTAATCACAGAAGTTCATGAATAGAATATCAGTAAGTCCACTCTAATCCATACTCTATTCCTCCATCCTGTGGACCTTAGAATGGTTGTTTCCACTCCACATCTAAATCAAGAGGGGGCTTACATTCCACATGGATGCTAGATGCCATTCTTCTGCTTTCAGTTGTAGGCACTCTTGGCTCCCTGGTGTGGGGCTGACCTTCTTCACCTCCATGTTAGCTGAGTGGGGTAAGTCCAATAAACCAGAGCATAGGATTTGCAAGTCTGTTGAGGCTCAGGGCCTGGCTATCACATGGTCAGTCCAGAGATCCAGGTCCCCTGGGTATACACTAAACCCCAGCACCAACTACAGTTCCGGTAAAAGTAACAGGAGAGGCTTGTGAATAAAGATCACATCTGAGTCCAGCTCCATCACACAGAAACACAAACTCCAAAGTAGGGCCTACTGACATGGCACCGAACTCCATCTGCCATGACCATAGAACCTGTGGGTCTCTGTAGCCCTCAGAAGAACCAATACCTAGGGTTGTATCTACTTTATCTGTCTCTGGGACTCTGCTGAGATGTGCATAATGGCAACCCCTCTGATAACCTCCTGGCTCTCTTTGGAGACTTGTGCCATATAAACTCATTTGTCCTTTCCATTTCCCCCTTTTATTCAGGTCAAAAAGCATTTTTAACTCCTGGTGTTATATGTAGACTGAGATATTCTGCTGGTCCAAATTGACCCTTTTATTCAAGGTCATTTTCTAGTTACATCATCAGCTGGTACTTGGTAGTAATCCCTCAGCACCAGGGAGGCTCATCCCCGGGAGTCATGTCCCACACTGGGGGGGAAGGCAACACATTTACATGCTGAGTTTGGCTTCGAGACTGGCCACATTTGAGCAACATGGAGACTCTCAGAAGGTAACTTTTAAGCACCCTGCAGCTCTAGGCCTTGTTCTTATTTCAGGTGCACAGGCTTACAAGCATAGTCTGTAGTATCAAGGGCTCAGTGTTGGGCCTTCTTTCTTTTTTGATCTTTGCTGTTGCACTTGGGGGATTGTTGTTGTTCCAATAAATACCCTTTATAAAAACCAACCCTACAATGTAAACTATAATCCATGCAGTGCAGCAGTGCTCCAAAATGTAGTCACCAAATACAATGAGTGTGCCACAATGATGAAAGAGGCTGTTGATGTGAGAGGAGTGCAGTGGGGTGTGGGGTATATGGGAGCCTCATATTTTTTTTCAAGTAATATTTTCTGTGATCTGTGTATCTTTAAAAAAAAAAGCAATTAAATTTAAAAAATTAAAAAACAATTTCTGGTATTTTGCATCAACACCACTTTGGCTGACTAATACAGCCACCATCCACTGACCCTGACCCAAAGAGTTGGCCTCCCTGTGGGATGGGCCATGATGGGATCTCTTCCCATGCTCTTTCTGTGTAAGTAATAAAGCAGTCATTTGCTGAAAGTTTCTGTTGTGCCTAAACCTTGGTACCATATATCAGCTCACTCAATGTAGGGTAGACCCTTATCCAATATGACTGGAGTCCTTAAAAGAAATGGACACAAACACACAGACACAGTGGCAAGACAGCTATATGAAGACAAGGCAGAGATTGGAGTGATGCTGTCACAAGCCAAGGAAATCCTGTGGCTACCAGAAACTAAGAGACAAAGAAGGATCCTCCTCTAGAATTTTTGGAAAGAGCCTAACCCCAACAACACATTGATTTTTGGACTTCCAGGCTTCATTACTATGAGAGAATAGATTTCTTTTGTTTTAAGCCATCCAGTTTGTGGTAATTTCTTATGGTAGCTCTGGGAAACTAATATGTGTACCATCAATGATGTCTTCAAAAGTTGGAAATTTGCCTCAACAGTCTAACCCTTTCACTCTAAAAGGAGGTCTCTCACCACACTGAGACTATTTTGGCAAAATCAAATGTATGTATGAGAAAGACTTGGGAAGTGAAGAAAAAAATAATATTTTCTAATAATTCCTTTATTGGTAAGGGCCCTTAATCCAGAAGCATATATACCAGTACAGAGTAGCCCATGTGACACAAGAACAATCTGGGACAAACCAAAAAAGAATCTAGAATGAATGGACTATTCTCCAAGCCACACTGGTTCCTTAGTGACCATGATTAGCAAGGTGGTCATTTAAGAAACCTGGGAGTCACTCTTGACACTTGCTTCTCATTCTGCTCCATAGTCAAGTTCTATAGATTCTACCTCCAAAGTAGAGAACCAATCTGTCCATTTTTCTGTATATGTCTGTTACTATCTCTATGGTTAGTCTAATGTATCAACTTAGCCAGGTAACTGTGTCCAGTTGTTTGGTCAAGCAAGCAATGGCCTAATTGTTACAGTGAGGACATTTCATGGACTTACGTCATCATTGTATCTATAGCTGATTACATCCACAATCAACTGAGGAGAGTGCCTTCAGCAATAAGAAACTTCTCATTCAATCTGCTGAAGGCCTTTAAAGGAGAAGTGTTGATTTCAGCAGTCAAAAGAAAAAATTTCCATTTCCAGTTCAGACAGCCAGCTTCTCAAGGGGCATTCATGGAAAAATTCATCAGAGTTCCTGGCTTCTAGCCTGCCCTAGAGACTTCGAACTTGTGCACCCCCACAGCTGCATGAGACAATTTTATAAAATCTCATAAAGTTTACAGATATATCTTGTTGGTTCTGTTTCCCTAGAAAACCCTGACTAAAACATTATCTCAATCCAAGCCTCCATCATCTCTCAACTGGATCAGCTTTCCACCAGTCTCCTGGTTTCCTCTAGTCTATTCTTTCTCTAGATAGCAATTCGAGCAAACTTTTTAAACTGTCAAGTGAATCTCATTATTTCCATCCCCATAAAAAACTCTTTGATAGCATCCCAATATGCTTGAGATATAATTCAAATTACATAATAAGATACACAAGGTCTTCATGACCTTCCCTCACTCTATTTATTCCACTTTCTACCTCACTCTTGAAAACTAGCTTTCTTTCAATTCCTCAAACTCACCAACTTATTTCCTGCCTCACACCATTGTACTTGATGTTCCCTCTATCTGAAATAATTTTCTTCCTCTTCTTTATCTGGCTATCTCATTTATTCTTCAGAGCACAGTTTAAATATTACTTTTCAGAAAGCTCTTCTTCTCTCCAGTTTAAATTACAATCACCTTTTACATACTTCCATCATAGCAGTTTTATTCTTTCATATAATTTATGAGTTTGTAGTTATTTGTTACTATTTTTATATTATCTATAAGAAATTTATAATTCGTACAAATAAAAATTATTTATAATATAAGATACTTATGAGGTATGTGCATATCTTTCTACATATTTTGGCATCCCTTACCAGACTATAAACTCCAAGAGGGCAAGAGCCATGTCCCTTTTGTGCATTACTGAATAGCCAGTGCCAAACACAGTATTTGTTACAATAAATATTTTTTAATGAATAGCTGACCTTGCAAGGCAGATAACCCCATATTACAGAAACGGACATTAAAATTTTAGGATTAAACATCTTTTTTTTTTTTTAAGATTTTTATTTATTTCTCTCCCCTTCCCGCCTCCCAGTTGTCTGCTCTCTCTGTCCATTCGCTGTGTGTTCTTCTGTGTCCGCTTGTATTCTTGTTAGTGGCACCGGGAAACTGAGTCTCTTTTTGTTGCATCATCTTGATGTGTCAGCTCTCCGTGTGTGCAGTCCCACTCTTGGGAAGGCTGCGCCTTTTTCGTGCAGGTCGGCTTTCCTTGCGGGGCGCCCTCCTTGCCACCTTATGCAAGGGACACCCCTGCACGACACGGGACTCCCTGCGCGCATCAGCACTGTGCATGGGCCAGCTCCACATAGGTCAAGGAGGCCCAGGGTTTGAACTCTAGACCTCCCATGTGGTAGGCGGATGCTCTATCTGTTGAGCTAAATCAGCTTCCCTAAACATCTTTTAACACCTAGAATAGTATGTATTCTAATGTCTGCCTAGAAAGTATTAGAATTTTTTTTTATCCAGCATGCTGTATTTGACTCTGAATACTGTTAGATTAATACCATTTAGTTAAATGGTATTATGCTGTGGTTTCTACTAGGCCTTACCTGATGACCACACGTGTATTTACATGTGTCTATGCAGATGTGTGGTCTGTGGTAAAATTTTCAAGAATTTCTTCCTTAAGAATATTTTCTAATTATTCTTTCATTTATTTTTTTCACTCAGCTACAGTTTGTGATTTTTAGAAAATGTTCAATTTATTAGAGTAAGACACAGTGAATTAGCAAAGGACAACGGACATTTTTTTGCTGAGTTAGCAAAGTTACTAGATTCAAAAGTTAACTCTAATGACTGAGAAAGTAACTTTTCAGGATGTTTGCCCTGAAATAATTGGGTGCCACTCATGTCTAGTCACAGCAGGTAACATTTATTTCAAAATCCTTAACACTAATTCTATTGCCATTTTTACCACAGCATGACTACAGGTCAGTTTTCCATGTAGGTTTTCATTATCTCACTGGAAAGAGCACAGTCTCTGCTGTGTCTGTGGATACAGCCTTCAGTCAAATAAAAGGTGGATTTTATTTGCATTGAAAGTATCCAACAAGTCCATGGTAATAGCAAGGTAATGGGGATAAGGCGAAGAAAAGGAATGATTTTCAGGGGGGAGAAGGTACTTCAAGGAGTATTTCTTGAGGATTATGGGAAGATGGCAAGGGATGAACAGGCAAAGCTGAATGCCCTCCCAAAAACAACAGAGAAAGAGGTAAATGCTGTCTGCACCTGCTTTCGGGTCAGCAGACCAGGACAGACCTACACAACTCTCAGAAGTGTGAAGAACAGAGAGATGAAGAAGATGAAGAACAAGGGTGAATTACCAAGCCCCCGCGACAGCAGGGAAGGGCTCCCCTCCTCCACCCCCAAGATCTTAAGCTGGAGTAAAATCCCTGGTTTGCTGCAGCCAACCGTGTGGAACTGACATCTTCCTTCTTGTCAGCTATTTCAAGGGAAAAGGGAGGGGAGGACAGGGTGCTTTTCTTCAGTGATTTTGGACAGCAGAGCCCACTTTGAATCTCCTCTCTGAAGATCAACACAGGAACACAGGAAAACAGAGACTGAAACACGTCAGTTTAAGGTGTGCTAATTGGCATCATCTGCTGGCTGGTCTGGAAATTGCATGGACAAAAACTTCATGCTTTCTGTAACCAACCCCTGGGAGAAAATCTGTGCCTCACTAGTGAATCCCTGGCCCAATTTTGAAAACATAAGCTGGGCAGTTTTAAAGACTGAGAATAAGGTGAGTCAAATATCAAAGAAAAGTTGTAAAAACAATAACGACAACAACAACAATAGGCAAGAGAGAAATTGGCCATTAGAGTAAATACACCAGCATATTCAGATGCCTAGACATCAGCAAAAAATTACAAGCTATACTAGGAAACAGGACAAGATGGCCCAGCCAAAAGAAGAAATCAAATATCCTGAAGAGATACAGGATTTAAGACAATCAGTGATAATCACACAATTCTCCTAAATAACTTCAAGGAATTTATAGAAAATATGACCAAAGATGTAAAGGAGATTAAGAAGACACTGGAAGAATATAAATAACAACTTGAAAGCCTGCAAAGAAAAGTAAAAGACCTTGTGAGAATGAAAGACATGATGGATGAGATTAAGAATACATTAGCAGCACATAGGAGCAGATTTGAATTGCTTGAAGACAAGGTTAATGACTTCGAAGGCAGAACATCTGAACTAGAAAAGACAGGAGAACAGAAAGAGAAGAGAATAGAAAAAATGGAACAGAGTCTCAGGGAATTGAATGACAATGTGAAATGCACAAATTTTGCATTATTGGTGTCTGTAGCAGTTTGATATAGTTAGTGTAGTAGTCAGGGTTCTCTAGGGAAACAATCAACAAGAGATATCTTTCAATAGTATGCAATTTAATAAGATTCTTTCATGTGACCGTGGGGATGCACAAGTCCAGATTCTGCATCCAGGTTACAACCTGGGGCTCCAATGAAAGTCCAATGAAGGTTCTTGATGAGTTCTGGGAGACATTGGCTGTCCAAAAATGAGCTTGGAAATTCTCACTTAATGCTGGAATCACTTCCCCTTTAAAGGCATTCGCTGACTGGATAAAGTGTCACTCATTGTTGATGGCAATCTCCCGGATTGGTGTAATTGTAATCAGTTATTTATGATTTACCACTGCAGTAAAGCCAATGGTGACTAAAGTCTATAAATGCCCTCGTATTACAATTAGCCCAGTGCTTGCTTGCCCAAACAACTGGGCACAATTATCTGGCCAAGCTGACACATTAGCCTAACCATCACAGTTAAGAATTCCAAAAACAGATATTGGATTATGTTTATAAACTGGTCTGTACCTGGGCATGATTAAATTATGATTAAGGCTTTGATTGAGCCATGTCATAGATAAAAGCCATGACAAAGGACAGAGTTGGAGGGTTTTTAATGTTGGAGTTTGATGCTGAAGTCTTAAGCTGGAGCCCCGGGAAGTAAGCACACAGAGGAAACAGAAGCAAGTCCTGAAAAGAGAGAAACCCTGAGCCCAGAAAGAAGCAAGCCCTGGAAGGAGAGGAACCCTGAGCCCTGAGAGAAGCAAGACCTGGGAAGGGAGGAAACCAGGAAGCCTGAACCCTGGCAGACATCAGCAGCCATCTTGATTCAACATGTGGAAATAGACTTTGGTGAGGGAAGTAACCTATGCTTTATGGCCTGGTATCTGTAAGCTCCTACCCCAAATAAATACCCATTATAAAAGCCAATAGGCTTCTGGTATTTTGCTTCAACACTCCTTTGGCTGACTAATACAGTGTCCCAGAAGGAGAAGAGAATGGAAAAGGGACAGAAAGGATGTTTGAGGAAATAATGTTTAAAAACTTCCCTACCCTTATGAAGGACATAAATATCAATATCCAAGAAGGACAATGTACCCCTAACAGAATAAATCTGAATAGACCTACCCCAAGACACCTACTATTCAGAATGACAAATAGCGATAAAGAGGATTCTAAAACAGCTAGAGAAAAGCAAAGCATCACAGAAAAGGAAAAGTTGTTCAGATTAAGTACAGACCTCTTATCAGAAACCATGGAGGAGAGAAGAAAGTGGTATGGTGTACTGAAAGAGCAAAACTGCCAGTTGAAAATTCTGCATCTGGCAAAGCTGTCCTTCATAAATGAGGGTGAGTTCAAAGTCTTCACAAACAAGCAAAAATGGATAGAATGTGTTAAAAAAAAAAAAAAGACCAGATCTATAGGAGATACCTAAAGGGGGTGTTGCAGTCTGCAAGAAAAAAACAAGAGTGAAAGTTTAGGAGAAGCATTTAGAAATGAAGATTGTTAGAAAGTGTAAACTAAAGGATAAGAAGACAGATAATAGAATAGTTGAACAACAAAGAACTGAAGGACAAAATGGATGAAGTAATGCCTTTTCAGTAATGACACTGAATGTCAATGTATTGAACTCCCCAATCAAAAGACACAGACTTATAGAATGGATAAAAAATATGTGCCATCTGTGTGTTGTCTACAAGAGATTTACCTCAGACGTAAGGACACAACCAGGTTAAAAGTGAAAGGTTGGAAAAGGAATTCCACGCAAATAGTAACCAAAAAAGAGCTGGAGTAAATCAGATAAATGTAAAATAACAATATTATATTCTATGAACAAGAGTTGCTCAGGGCAACTAGCAAATTGTTTCTTGATCAGTATTTTGTAAGTTTCTTCAAACAAAATAAACAATTGTTTTTAATTGAGGAAGATGAGAGATGGGATTTTTTTTTGGATACTTCATTTTTCTTTAATCCTTTCCTATGCATACTCGTTAATTAAAATAATCCATCTGGATCAATAATGACTTAGTATGATAACTGTTGAGAAAGGTTTTGAGTTTTTCTGCCTCATAAAATTATGAGTTGGCATATTATCTGCTATAATTCATTCCAATAAGATGTGAGGAATTCTCAAATAGAAATTTGATCATCCAGAAAGAATTGGCCTACATGGAAATTAAATAACTAAACCAATAATTTATTTCATTCTTAGATTATTATGTCCAATAGTTAGAGCTGTAATATAAAAATTAGAATTGTTGTAATTAACTTCTATTACATTAGAATTATCATTTTCATTTATAAATGTTTGTTGCTATACTATTTCTCATAATTGGTTGTATTAAATCCAAACTTGCTTTGCAAAAAAAAAGAGAAGTATTTCTTAAATTTGGCTCTTCAGACTAGTTCCCTCTAGCATTTTCTTTTATTAAAGGACATGAGTACATTATTCAAATTTCAGAGAATACATCACCAACTAATTCCTAGAGATAAATCTAATGGCTCCTTGATATTAAATTTCTTGCAAATAATCACTGTATTTACATTTCTAAAACTATATAGCTATTTTATAGGTAAAATAATTTCTAGTTAATATCTACATAAATAAATTTTAATGAAAATTTTCTGCTTATAAAGTATAACTCACGCACAGAAAAATGTGCATAGATGTACAATTTGGTGAGTTTTCACAAATGGACACACATGTATAACCAGCACTCAGATCAACAAACTAGGACGCCGGAAAGCCCACTGCCTTCCAGTCACTAACCCCTTCCAGCACTATCTCCTCTCCCCAAGGTAAACCGTTATCCTCATTTTTTAGCAAATTCATTTTCCTGTTTTGTCCTTTATAGAAATGGACTCACTCGACATGTACTTTTGGATCTGGCTTGTTTTGCTCAACTCTACGTTTGTGCAATTCATCCACATCCGTTGCCTGCCGTTGTCGATTGCTCTCATTGCTGTGCAGGATTTCATTATCTGAATACTGTGAATTTATTCATTTATTCTATTGCTGATGGTCTTTTGGGTTGTTTCCATTGGGGGGCTATTACAACTGCATAAATGCAGTTATGAACATTCTGATACCTATCAGTTAATGAACATTATGTATGCACTTCTTGTAGTTGTATATATAGGAGTGGAAATTTCGGGTCATAGGGTATGCTGCTTCCATGGATAATGACAAATTGCTTTCCAAAGGAATTGCACCAAGTTACATTCCAGGAGCAGGGTAGGAGAATTCGGTTACTCTACATCTGCCAACACCTGATATTTCCCATCTTTATTTCTACTTCAATGGAAATATACAAATAACTGAAGCAAAAAGTTTAAATTGCTTCTGGTTGGGTCTTAATTCTTAGTTTAGTTCTCCGAATTATTAACAATCTCAGACTTATACTTTGTTCAGTCTCAGTTTTCGGGATGTGTGTATATTCTCGGCTTTGCTCCACGCTTTAGTTCATTGCACCACTTTGATGTCTTTCCGACAAGGGAAAAAAGGTGCGAGGCGAGGCAACTCCTTTGAGGGTTCTGGAATTCTAATCACTGTGTAGACAAAATTTATGCAGGTCTTCTTCGGTAAACTTCTCTTTTCCAGGGTCCATCATCTAGGAGCTCCGGCTCGACTCTGGTCTCTCCGCTGCGGAGCCAAGTTCTACCTTAGGCGCCAAGAATCCCGAGCAGCCGCCCTCGCCAACACCAGCCAGAATATCGGTGGGGCGGGATACACGGCGCGCATGAAGCATGCGCAGAAGTCTGGCTCTCGCGCATGCTCCGCAACGCGGCGCGTCCATCGGTGCAGGGAGTCGTCTCCCGCGCCCCGCCGCCTTTGCCGTAGTAGGTGCTGAGTTGCCTGTTCTTAGCCCTGGCTACCAATAAAGTTTGTTAAAAAACCATAATCATTCTTAAAAGAGCGAGAGAGGGCGCGAGCTAGCCCGGCGGCCCCGCCGGGGAAGCTGGCGCGCTGGGAAGAGGAGGCGGCGACGGCGGTGGTGGCCGCGGTTGCGCCGCGACCAGGAGGAGCCGGGCGCTCGGGGTGACTGGTCTGCGGCGGCGGGGGACGGTGAGTAGCTGCTAGCGCTCCGGCACAGCGGCGCTCCTCTCACTCGCCCTCTTCCAGGGGCTCAGGGAACACCCGGCTCCGCTGGGGAAGGACCCTTTCTCCGCGGGGTCCCGGGATGTGCCTCATTGAGGGGTCCGGGTCAGGGGCTTCCGGGCCCGGCTCCCATCCCCCGACCCTGGCTGCCGAACGACCGCTCCCCCACCTCTGAGTGCGGTCCCCAAGTTCCAGCTGGACGTGGCAGGCGGCAGTGCCTGGCCCAGCGCCCCCTCCAGCTCCCCGCAGCCGGGTCTCCCTGTGCTTCCCTCCCTGGAATTGCCCCGTGGGCGGGGTGGGGCCGACGCACTGCCCCTAGCCCTGCGGAGCGCTCGTCCGCCTGCGTTCCCCCAGCCCCAGATGGGGAAGGGACTATCCGACTGGGCGAGACACAGGCAAGGGCGTTGAGTGCTCTGGTTAGGTTTGATGGAAAAGTGGGACCCAAGCTCTAGCCTGGCTTTTAGATCCCACTCCTCGCTGCGTGGGACTCCATCCTTAGCCGCGGCCCCACCCTTCCCCAGTCTCATGCTCGGAGACCACTAGGATAGGAGTGAGTGAGACTGCGCTATTTCATTGACACTGGCTGCCACGGAACTACTTTACTCAAAGATGAGAGGAACTATCAGCAGTTCCCAGGAATAAGACCGTGAAGCTGTGTGAAGGAATAACTCTGCTGTCAGTATCAAGTGAAGTGGCAGTCGCGTCTGAAAAGGGACATTAACTTCTCTAGATTTTATGTAAATCCTAACATCGTCTAGGTGACGTCATTGAACCTAAGAAGTTTTCCAGTGGTTTTATAAATATAATTATATCTGTACTTAAATACAGGCAATTAATGAAGAAACACCCCTTTATTGGGTGAGTTAGCTCATCCTCTAATTTATTATAGACTACATTGGTTGGGAAAAATTTAAAGTTTAAATCTGGGGCAAAGGGTGTTTGTATAAAGTACTACTGTCAGGGATTTTAGTTAGTTTACCAAGAATTATGCTTATTTTCTAAGGACCTAGTTGTTTTGGTATACTGTTGTGAGTTTGTAGAGTAGTGACTAAGAATAGCTGTGACTGCCTGTGTTAAAATTTGATTCCATTTTTTGTTTCTTCCTTTAAATTTACCATACTGTAAAATTGTCTTTTTTAGGGGTGTGCTGTGTTATGAATTTAGATTCATGTAACCATTATTATAATTATAATAGAGAACAGTTCTGCCATTTAAAAATTTCCCTTATGCTATCCTTTTATAGTTATACCCTCTATCAACCCTAGCACCTGGCAATTACTGATTGTTTTGAGAATGCCATATAAATGAAACTATACAGTGTGCAGCCTTTTGAGATTGATTTCTTTTACCCAGGATAATGCCTTTGTGATTCCTTCAAGTTGTTGCATTTAACGATGACTTGTCCTGTGTCTTACTGGGTAGTATCCTGTTGAATACTTGTGCACAGTCTCTTTAAACATTCATTCATTGAAGGACATTTGGGTTGTTTTCAGTTTTGGGCAATTATGAGTAAGAAGTACTGTAAACATTCATGTACATATTTTTGTGTGAACATAACTTTTTATTTCAATAGGTTATTTTTAGGAGTGGGGTTGAGGGGTTGTATGGTGTGTCTAACTTTATTTAAAAACTGCCAAACTGCTGTTGAAAGTGTTTGTAATTACCAGCTGCAGCTACGTAAGAGTTTCAGTTGCTCTGCAGTCTCATCTACACTTGGTATTGTCAGTATTTTTAAATTTAGCCATTCTGATAGGTATATGGTGGTATTTCATTGTGATTTTAATGGGCCTTTAACTATGGCTAGTGATGTTGAGCATCTTTTCAAGTGCTTATTTGTCATCTGTATATGCTCTCCTTAGGTGTCTGATACGTTAGGTGGCTGATACATTTTAATTGTGTTGTTTGTTTTCTTGTGCTGAATTTTGAGGTTTAAAAAATATATATTTTCTATACTTCTGGGAAGATGGAGGATTAGAGAGACACAAGACTCACTTCTGTCTCTGAAAAATAGCTAGAGGACAGGCAAAAATGGCCTGAAAAAAATGTTTTTGAGTTTAGGGCACCAGGGGAAGGCCGGATACCAACCAGAAGACAGAGGGGCAAAGGAAAAGAATCTCAGTGGGAAAACTCTGGAGTAAAAAGATGCTGGTGCCCATCCCCCCACTCTTAGAGCAGAAGGTTTTGAATTCTCCAGTCTCTGGCTAGAGGCTGCAGACAGAAAGGCTGCAGGGGTCCACCTCCTAAAGAAAGGGGAGAGGGGAATGCAGCCTAAGTCTGAGTTAGCTTTTGGCCAACAGTTGGTCTGCTGTGGCCCACTAGACCTTCCAGACCAGGTGGGACTGTGCAGTTGTTTGCCCTGGGAGCCAGCTGGGGACTAAACAGAACCAACTCTCAAAAACGCCCTCCCTACTGACTGGGACTGGTTGTTGGGATGCAGAGCGGAGTGGAATTACATCCGGCAAGATGAAAGGGAGGGTGCTGCTGGCAAAGGTTGGAGAACAGCCTCTAGAAAGTTTGATTTGTGAGGCTTTAAGTAGCCTTGAGGCAGGGTCCTCTATCACTGTTGCTGTCAGTGTTGCAGAAAACACTTTCTGACCAGGGCTGAAATTGAGGGAGCTGCCAAATAGTGCTGCTATTTGCTGGCAAAACAAGGAGTTGCATGTGAGGAAATGAAAGGTAAATAAAAGGCTCTTTGAGCCTGCCTCCCTAAGACCTTGGAAGCAGGTCTGTAACCCACTATGAATCCATGGACCAGATTTGAGTAATTCAACAGAGATAATCCTAAAGAGATACTACACGTTTAACCAAGAATCAAAAAACAGCAGTAACACACAGCCTCCTGCCACAAAATCCCTACACAAGAGAGAGAAATTGAGCATCAGAGTAAACTCCCCATCATAATCAGGTACCTAGACATCAGCAAAAATTTTAAGCCATATTAAGAAAATGGAAAATATGGCCCAAGCAAAGGAATTTATCAAAACCCCAGATGAGACACATGATTTGAGATGTTCATACAAATCTCTTAAATCAACAAGTTGAAAGACAATATGGCTAAAGTGATGAAGGACATCAAGAAGACATTGAGGGAAGCAGATGTGGTGTAACTGATAGAGTATCTACCTACCATATAGGAGGTCCAGGGGCTCAGCAAGTTAATGATAACATGAAGCACAACAA
Organism: Dasypus novemcinctus; assembly: GCF_030445035.2. Classification (NCBI taxonomy): domain Eukaryota; kingdom Metazoa; phylum Chordata; class Mammalia; order Cingulata; family Dasypodidae; genus Dasypus; species Dasypus novemcinctus. The sequence continues at coordinate 30,617,438 of NC_080683.1, read as the reverse complement.
CATACATGCTATGGGAGTTCCAGAAGGAGAAGAGTATTTGAGGAAATATTAGTTGAAAATTTTCCAATTCCCAAGAAAGAAATGAATATACATGTCTAAGAAGTACAGTGTACCACAATTAACATAAATTCAAATAGATCTACTCCAAGACAAATAATACTCAGAATGTCAAATGCTAAAAGATAAAGAGAAAATTCTGAGAGCAGCAAGGGAGACACAAACCATCACATACAAGGGACACCTAGTGAGACTTAGTTTAGATTTCTCATCAGAAACCATGGAGGCAAGAAAACAGTGCTATGATATAATTAGGATATGGAAAGAGAAAAATTGGGCTTCAAATATGAAGATGATTTTTAAAATATTCACAAATAAATAAACTAAAAGAATTCATAAAAAAGAATCCAGCTTTCCAGGAAGCATTAAAAGGGAGCCTATAGCCCAAAAGAAAATGAAAGGAGGGAGAGGCTCAGAGCAGAGTATAGAAGGGAAGACTATCAGAAGGGATAACAGAAAGAGTAAAAAGACACACAAAAATAAGATCTGACATGTGATAACCAAAGAATAAAATAATGGGTGTAGGGAAGCGGACTTTGCCCAATGGATAAGGCGTTGAACTGCCACATGGGAGGTCCATGGTTCAAACCCCGGGCCTCCTTGACCCGTGTGGAGCTGGCCCATGCGCAGTGCTGATGTGTGCAAAGAGTGCCGTGCCACGCAGGGGTGTCCCCCGCATAGGGGAGCCCCACGCGCAAGGAGTGCGCCCTGTAAGGAGAGCCACCCAGCACAAGAGAAAGTGCAGCCTGCCCAAGAATGGCAGTGCACACGGAGAGCTGACACAACAAGATGATGCAACAAAAAGAAACCCAGATTGCCAGTTCCACTGATAAGGATAGAAGCAGTCACAGAAGAACACATAGCGAATGGACACAGAGAGCAGACAACTGGTATTCCGGGGGGGGGGGGGGGGGGGGGCGGAGAAATTAAAATAAAATAAAATAAATTTTTAAAAAATTTTAAAAAATGATAGGTGTAAATAATGCAGCTACAGAAATATAAATGAGTTTGAATGGATTAAGTTCCTGAATTAAAAGATATAGACCTACAGAATACATTAAAAAAAAAAAACATTAGCCATCCATATGTTGCCTATAAGAGACCCATGTTAGATCCAGGTATACAAATTGGCTGAAAATAAAAGGTTGGGAAAAGATATTCCATGCAGACAGTAACCAAAAAAAGAACAGGGGTAGCTGTATTAATATTGGACAAACAGCCTTTTAAATGCAAAAAAGAGATAAAAGATGCAGAAGGCCATTATATATATTAATAAAAGGGACAATCCACCAGGAAGAAGTAACAGTCATAAATAACTATGCACCTAACCAGGGTACCCCAAAATACATGAAGCAAACTCTGGCAAAACTGAAGGGAGAAATAGATATCTCTACAATAATAGTTGGAGACTTCAGTATACCACTCACACATTTGTTAGATCAACTAGACAGAAGATCAACAAGAAAACAGAACCTGAACAATATGATAAATGAACTAGCTCTGTTAATAGCATACATACAGAATGTTGCATCCCATATCAGTGTGTTATACATTCTTCTTGACTGCTCATGGATCTTTCTCTAAGATAGACCGTATGCTGGACCACAAAGTAGGTCTCAGTAAATATTAAAATATTGAAATTATACAATGCACCTACTCAGATCATAATGGAATTAAACTGGAAATCAGTAATGACAGGAAAGGGGACAATTTGCAAATATGTCGAGGCTAAACAGCATACTCCTAAATAGTGGGTCAAAGAAGAAATTGTAAGTGAATTTAGTAAATATATGGAGACAAATGAAAATGCGAATACAACTTATCAAAACTTACGGGTTACACCAAAGGCAGAGCTGAGAGGGAAATCTATAGCCTTACGTGCCTATATTTAAAAAGAGGAAAGAGCTAAAATAAAGGACCTTACTGAACACCTGGAAGAATGAGAAAAAGAATAGCAAACCAGTCCCAAAAGCAAATAGAAGGAAAGAAATAATAAAGATTAGAGCAGAAATAAATGAAATTTGAAGGAAAAAAATAATAGTCAACAAAACCAAAAACTGGTTCTTTGAGAAGATCAATAAAATTGGCAAACCCCTACCTAGACTAACAAAGAAAAAAAGAGAAGATGCAAATAAACCAAATCAGAAATGAAAGGAGGGACGTTGTGACTGGCCCCACAGAAATGAGAAGGATCAAAAGAGGATATTATGAGAAACTATATGCCAAGAATTTAGACAACCAAGATGAAATGGAGAAATTTCTAGAAATATACAAGCAACCTACATTGACTCTACAAGTAATACAAACCAATTACATTTAAGGAGTTTGAATCAGTCATCAAAAATCTCCCAACAATGAAAAGTACAGGAACAGAAACCTTTACAGGTAAATTCTACTAAACATTTTGAGAAGAATTAACAGCAGTCTTGTATAAATGCTTCCAAAAAATTGAAGAAAAGGGATAATTACTCAAGACATTTTATGAAGCCAATGTCACCCTTAATAACAAAGCCAGATAGAGATACACAAGAAAATAAAATTACAAATCAATCTTTCTAATGAACATAGATGCAAGAATTCTCAACAAAATACTTGCAAATAGAATCCAACAGCATATTAAAGAATTACACACCATAACCAAGTGGGATTGAGTCCTGCAAGGATGGTTCTACATAAGAAAACCAATTAATGTAATACACTACATTAAAAAATTGAAGGAAAAAAAAACACATCATCTTGATTGATACAGAAAAGTTATTTGACAAAATCCAACATCCTTTCTTGATATATACACTTTGAAAGATAAGAATAGAAGGAAAGTTCCTCAAATTGATAAATGATGTATATGGAAAACCCACAGCCAACATTGTACTCGGTAGGAAAAGGTTGAAAGCTTTCCCTCTAAGATCTGGAACAAGACAGGAATGCCCCTGTCACCACTGTCATTCAACATCGTGCTAGAACTTTTAGCTAGAGCAATTAGATAAGAAAGAAAACAGGCATCCAAATAGAAAAGAAGTAAACTCTCACTATTTGCAGATGGCATAATACTCTACTTAGAAAATTCCAAAATGTCTATAGCAAAGCTACTTGAGCTAATGAACAGGTTCAGCAAAGTGACAAGCTACAAGACCAACATGCAGGGAAATGGATGTGGCTCAACTGATGGAGCATCCGCCTACCATATGGAGGGTTCAGAGTTCAATACCCAGGACCTTATGACCCATGTGGTGAGCTGGCCCATGTGCAGTGCTGCCATGCACAAGGAGTGCCGTGCCATGCGGGGACACCCCCATGTAGGGGAGTCCCATGCGCAAGGAGTGTGCCCTGCAAGGAGAGCCGCCCCGCATGAAAAAAGCACATCCCACCCAGGAGTGGCGCCGCACACACAGATAATACCTGATAATACAAGGATGCAGAAGAACACATAGCGAATGAACACAGAGCAGACAATGGGGGGAGGGGGGACGGGGAGACATATAAATAAAATAAATCTTTAAAAAAATGTTTAACATGCAGAGATCAGTAATATTTCTGTACACTAGTATTGAACAGTCTGAGCAGATTAGGAAAAAAATTCCATTTACAATAGCAACAATGAGACTCAAATACCTAGAACCTATATTCAGAAAACTATAAAACACTGCTAAAAGAAATCAAAGAAGACCTAAACAAATGGGTAGACATTCTTTGTTCATGGATTGGAAGTCTAAATATTATGAGGCTGTCAGACCTATCCAGACTGACTTATACATTTCCAATACCCATCAAAATTCCAACAGCTTACTTTACAGAAATAGTAAAGGCAATTATCAAATTTACTTGGAAGGGAAAGTGCCCCCAAATAGCCAAAAACACCCCAGGAAAGAAGAGTGATGTGGGAGGACTCTCACTGCCTGACCTTGAAACATACTACAAAGCTATAGTGGTCGGAATAGCATGGTATTGGCAATAAGGTAGACACATTGATCAGTCAAGTAGAATTTAGAGCCCAGAAATAAGCCTCTACGGCCATCTGGTTTTTTACAAACCTACCAAGCCCACACTACTGGAACAAAAAGTTTCTTGACCAAATGATGCTAGGAGAGCTGGATATCCATAGCCAAAAGAATGATAGGGGACCATCTCCCTGGAGAAGAACCAAGGCAAAGTGGATCAAAGGCCTAAATATAAAAGCCAGGACCATAAAACCTACTGGAAGAAAATTTAGAGAAATATCTTTATCTTGTGGTAGGTAGAAGTTTCTTGGACCATACACCCAAAACATGAGCAGCAAAAGAAAAAATACATAAATGGTGGGAAGTGGGTGTGGCTCAAGTGATAGAGCTTCCTCCTACCTTATGGGAGGACCTGGGTTCGATCCCTGGGGCCTTCTGCTGAAAAAGAAGAGAAAGTGTGCCTGTATGGCAAGCCAGTGCCTGCATGAGTGCCTGTGTGGTGAGCCAGTGCCCACACGAATGCCCATGTGGTGAGCCAGTGCCCTGCACAAGTGAGTCACACAGCAAGATGATGACAGAAAAAAGAGAGACAAGGAGAGAGTCAAGGTGAAGTGCAGCAGAAACCAGGTACTGAGGTGGTATAATTGACAGGGAACCTCTCTCCACATCAGAGGTCTCCAGGATCAAATCCTAGTGAATTCTAGAGGAGAGAAAATGAGAAGAGAAGACAGCACAGACAGCAAAAACAGCAGGATGGGAGGAGGGGAAGAGGGGGCAAATAAATAAAATCTTAAAAAAAAAATAAGCAAAAAACCAAAAATAGATAAATGGGACCTCCTCAAAATTAAACAGTTTTGCACCTCAAAGGACTTTGTCAAAAGGCTGAAAAGGCAGCTGACTGAATGGGAGAAAATATTTGGAAATCACATATCTGATAAGGGTTTAGTATCTGTGCTCTGTAAAGAGTTTCTGCAACTCAGCAGTAAAAAGATGAATGACCCAATTAAAAAATGGACAAAAGACGTGAATAGACATTTGTCCAAAGAAGAAGTACAAATGGTGAAAAAACACATGAAAAATGTTCAATGTCTCTGATGATTAGGGAAATGAAGTCAAGTTACAATGAGATATCATTTCACTTATCAGCATGGCCACTATTAAAAAGACAACTACAAGTATTGGAGAGGTGTGGAGAGATAGGAATACTTATTCATTGTTGGTGGGAGTCTAGAATGGTACAACCACTGTGGAGGACTGTTTGGCAATTCCTAAGGAAGTTGAATGTAGATTTGCCATGTTACCCAGCAGTACCATTACTAAGAATATACCTAGAAGAACTGAGAACAGATATCTGCACACTGATGTTTACAGCGACATTATTCACAGTTGCCAAAGATGGAAGCAATGCAGGTGTCCCTCACCTGATGACTAGACAAATTGTGGTGTATGTATACGATGGAATATTGTGCAGCTGTAAGAAGAAGTGAAGTCATGAATAATATAATAGGATGAACCTGGAGAACATTATGTTGAATGAAGCAAGCCAGACCCAAAAGGACAATACTGTATGATTGCACTATTACAAACTATAAAATACATATTTTTTGTAAACCCGTGGAATTAATAACTAGAATATAGGACAGCACAAAATAGAATGAGGTTAGAGAATGCTGATGGTTAAGCTGTGAAGAATTGGTAAAAAGGTTATTTTTAAATATTTGGGAATACATAGAAATCATGAAAGCACATCCTAGTGTTTATAACTGGTAGTGCTCATAATGTATGGATATGATCCTTGTTAAAAAGTTTAGTCTAAGGTCATGTGTATTACTAGAAGGAAAACTAAAAAATGTAACATGGGAGTGTATAGCATAGTGAAACCTCATGTGAAATATGACTGTGGGTAATATTGTATATATAATATTGTTTTTCCTTCAAGCTAAAAAAATATATGTTGATGTTACAAATGTTAATATCGGGCAAAAATACAGGTAGTAGTGTATAGTAGTGTATAGTAGTGTATAGAATATTCTTCTATTAAGGGTTAAAAAAAGGAAATATACTAAGTGAAAGAAACTAGTCAAAAGGTACTACATGTTGTTCGACTCCATCTGTTCAAAATATAAGTACAAATAAATTAGAAAGATGGAAATAGCATCTACGTATGATAGGGGAAACAGATAGATTGAGAGTTGATTATTGAGGAGTAGAACTTTTTTTTTTTATTGGAATAATGAAAATGCTCAAAGATGGAAGTGATGAATGCACTACTATGTGATTATACTAAATACCATTGATTGTACACTTTGGATAGATTATATGCTTTATTGATATATATCGATAAGATTGATAAAAACTATATATTCTGGATATAAGTCCTTTATCAGATATGTGTTGCAAATATTTTTTTCCAGTGTGTAGTTTGTCTTCTAATTCCCTTAAAATGTCTTTCACAAAGCAACTTTTTTTTTTTAAGGAAGCATCAGAAATTGAACTCAGGATCTCATACATGCAAAGCATGTACTCATCACTGAGCTATACCCACTCCACAAAGCAAATATTTTTAATTTTGATGAACTTTAATTTGTCAGTTTTTCCTTTTACAGATCATGTTTTTGCCTTCATTTCTAAGAGCTCTTAATGTAATCCTAGGCCAAAAGGATTTTCTCCTAAAGAATAGTTTTACATTACCATCTATGATCTATGTAGAGTTGTAAGGTGTAAGGTTTAGGTTGAGGTTTACTTTTTTTTGTATACGAATGTCCAATTGTTTTAGCATTGTTTTTGTTTTTTTCTCCCCCCCCACCCTCGTTGTCTGCTCTCTGTGTCCATTCGCTGTGTGTTCTTCTGCGACTGCTTCTATCCTTATCAGTGGCACCAGGAATCTGTGTTTCTTTTTGTTGCATCATCTTGTTGTGTCAGCTCTCTTTGTGTGCGGCGCCATTCTTGGGCAGGCTGCACTTTTGTACTGGGCGGCTCTTCTTAGAGGGCACACACCTTGCTTATGGGGCTCCCTATGCAGGGGACACCCCAGCGTGGCACGACACTCTTTGCACACATCAGCACTGCACATGGGCCAGCTCCACACGGGTCAAGGAGGCCCGGGGTATGAACTGTGGACCTCCCATGTGGTAGGCGGCCGCCCTATCCATTGGGCCAAGTCTGCTTCCCTGTCTAATTGTTTTAACACCATTTGTTGAAAAGACTGTCTTTTGTCCATTGAATTGCTTTTGTATCTTTGTAAAATATCAATTGACCATATCTTTGTCAATCTACTCTTGGGCCCTATGATCTCTTCCCTTGGTTTATGTATTTTTCTCTTTGCCAGTATCACATTTTCTTGATTAAAAGTAACTTAGAGTCTTAAAACCGAACAGTGTTTTCCTCAAATTTTACTGTTTTTCAAAATTGGTTTAGCCACATTCCTAGCCTTTCCGTATGAATTTTGGATCAGCTTATCTCTAACTACAAAATCCTGCTGGTTTTTTGTTTGTTTTCTGGAGATACCAGGAATTAATCCTGGGACAAGCATGGGATGAAGTAGGCGTTCAACCATTGGGCTACACCTATTCCCTTGGTGTTTTGATTGGAATTGCATTACATCCATAGATCAATTTAGGGAAAATTGATATTTTTACTATGTTGAGTCTTCCGATCCTTGAATATAGTCTTTCTATTTATATGGTTCTTCTTTGACTAATTTCATCAGAGTTCTGTAGTTTTCAGTTTTTCCAGGACAAGTTTTTTTTAGCTTTATTACTGGGTTTGTAAGCTTTTTGGAGCTAGTATAAATGCCATTTTAAGAGTTTCAAATTGTACATTGTTAGTATATAGAAATACAGTTGACTGTTGTGTCTTTTGTATCCTTGTAAGTTGTGTCCTTGTATCCTTTAGCTGTCTTGCTATATTTACATATTAACTCAAGGTTTTTTTTGGTAAAGTCCTTGGGACTTTCTACATACATAATCATGTTATCTGTGAATAGAGTCAGTTTTTATTTTATTTTCCCTAATCTGTAGGCTTTTTATTTCTTTGTCTGGCCTTATTGCATTGATTAGAACTTCTCATCTGATGTTGAATAGTGTTAGTGAGAGGGGACACTCTTACATTCCCAAACTAAGGAGGAAAGCATTCAGTCTTTCAGCATTAAGTATAATATTAGCTGTAGGGTTTTTTGTTGCTGTTGTAGTTGTTTTGTTTTGTAGGCATTTTATCAGATTGAAGAAGTTTTCTACTAATCCTGGCTTCCTGAGAGTTTTACCACAAATAGGTGTTCAATTTTGTCAAATGCTTTCTCTATATTAGTTGATATGCAAATTATTTCATGTTTATTATTAATTATTAATATGATTATTAGTATGGTGGATTACATTGATTTTTGAATATCAAATCAGTCTTGCAGTCCCAGGATAAACCCTAATTGGTCATGATATACTATTGGTTTTATATATAAATTGGATTTGATTTAGTGATTTGTTGTTGAGGATTTTGCATCTTCATGGAGGGTGTTTGTTTATAGTTTTCTTTTTGTATTGCCTTTGTATGGTTTTGGTATCAGGTTAATGCTGGCTTCATAAAATAAGTTGGTAAGGGTTTCCTCCACTACCATTTTCTGGAAGAGACTGTATAACATAGGTGTTAATTCTTCTTTTTTTATTATTATAATTTTTTTCATTTTTATTACCCCGTTGTTGTTGTTTGCACCCGCTGTCTGCTCTTTGTGTCTACTGTGTGTTCTTTCTGTGTCTGCTTGTCTTTTTCTTCTTGTCTTTCTCTTTATGAGCTACTGTGAACTGATCCCAGGACCTCTGGTGTGGGAGAGAGGCACTCAGTTGCTTGAGCCACCTCATCTCCCTGGTCTAGTGCATCACTCACTGTCTGTCCTCTGCATCTTTCTTTGTTGGATCATCTTGCTGCACCAGATCTCCGTGGCACGGGCCGCCAGCACTCTGTGTTGCAGGCCAGCTTGCCTTCACCAGGAGGCCCCGGGAATCAAACCTGGGGTCTCCAGTATGGTAGGCAGGAGCCCAATTGCTTGAGCTACATCTGCTTCCCTGTTAATTCTTCTTTAAATGTTTGGTAGAATTCTCCAGCGAAACCGTCTGGGTCTGGAGAGTTCCTTTTTGTTTTTAAATTGCAAATTCAATTTCCTTCATAGTTATAGGGTTATTCAAATTGTCTACTTCACATTAGGTGAGTTGTGGTAGCTTTGTGCTTTTCAAATTGGTCCGTTTCGTCTAAATTGTCAAATTACATGTATAGAATCATTTGTTGTATTATCTTTGAGCCTATTGTAATATCCCATTTCTTTCCTGATAGTGATAATTTGTAACCTCTCTCTTTTTTCTTTGTTGGAGGTTTGCCAATTTTATTGATCATTTCAAAGAACCGGTTTTTAAAATTTTCTCTCTTCTGTTTCTGGTTTCAATGATTTCTGGTTTTATTCCCTCGCTTTTCCTTGCTTTGAGTTTATTTTGTTCTTTTGTAGCTTCTTGAGATGAGAGCTTAAATAACTGATTTGGAACTTTCCCTCTTTACTAAGGTAAGAATTTAGTGCTATAAATGTTCCCTCAGCACTGTTCTGTGTCTCACAAATTTTGACATGTTTTATTTTCATTCAGTTCTTTTTTTCTCTTGAGAATTCTTTGACCCACAGATTGTTTAGAAATGTGTTTTTAGTTCCCAAATATTTAAAGATTTTCCTGTTTTTCTGTTAACTGATTTTTAGTTTGAGTCATTGTAGTCAGATAACATACTCTGTATGATTTCAGGTCTTTTAAATCTGCTTAAGGTCTGTTTTCTGCCCAGAATATGGTCTGTTTTGCTGTATGTCCAGTGGATGCTTGAAAGGAATGTGTTAATATGTTGTTGTTGTGACTGCTCTAAAAATGTTTATTAGATTCTGTTGTTTGATGGTTTAATGGCGTTCTTCCATATCCTTGCTGATTTTCTGCATAGTTCTATGAATTTTTGAGAGAGGGGTATGGAAGTCTCCAACTCTAATTGTGGATTTGTCTGTTTCTCCTTTCATCTGTCAGCTTTTGCTTCATATTTCACAATTTTATTTCTTTGATACATGTATGTTTAGGATTGCCAAGTCTTCTTGATGGATTGACTCTCCTATAATTATGTAAGTTACCTTTCAGTCTCTGGTATTTTTCTTTGCTTTAAAGTCTGCTTTATCTAATATCAATATAGAAATCTGTTGTAGTTTCTTGAACTGCTCAAGTAAATACCATATAATAGGTTGGTTTAAAGAATGGGAATTAATTAGCTCATAGTTTTGAGGCTCAGAGAAAGTCCAAATCAGGGCATTATCAAGGCTATGCTTTCTTTCCAGTGACTGACATTCTCAGTGTGGCTGCCAGTAATCCTTTGTCCTGGGCTTGTTTGTCACATGGCAGTGAACATGGAGGACTCTCCTGGCCTTTCTGTTTTCTTCCAGATTCCTTTAACATTCAGCTTCTTGTTTCCTATGGTTGTCTCTCTCTGTATGAATTTTATTCCACTTATAAAAAGCCCTGTTAATAGGATTAAGACCCATCCTGATTGAGGTGGGCCACAAATTAACTGAAGTCATCTCATCAAAAAGTCCTACTTACAGTGGCTTCACATCCACAGAAATGCATTATGTTTTTCTGGGGTACATACAGCTCCAAACCACTACAACAAACTTACTTTTTTGAATCATGTTTATCTGGTATATTGTTTTCCACCATTTTACATTTCCCACCATTTTACTTTCAGTTTACATATATTATTGTTTTGAAGTGAGTTTCTTACAGACAGCATATAGTTGTATGTGTGTGTTTTATTTTATTTTTTATTTTTTTAATTTTCATTTTTTTATTTTTTATTTTTTTAAAGATTTATTTATTTATTTAATTCCCCCCCTCCCCTGGTTGTCTGTTCTTGGTGTCTATTTGCTGCGTCTTGTTTCTTTGTCCGCTTCTGTTGTCGTCAGCGGCACGGGAAGTGTGGGCGGCGCCATTCCTGGGCAGGCTGCACTTTCCTTTCGCGCTGGGAGGCTCTCCTGACGGGGTGAACTCCTTGTGCGTGGGGCTCCCCTATGCGGGGACACCCCTGCGTGGCACGGCACTCCCTGCGCGCATCAGCACTGCGCATGGCCAGCTCCACTTTTGTACTGGGCGGCTCTTCTTAGAGGGCACACACCTTGCTTATGGGGCTCCCTATGCAGGGGACACCCCAGCGTGGCACGACACTCTTTGCACACATCAGCACTGCACGTGGGCCAGCTCCACATGGGTCAAGGAGGCCCGGGGTTTGAACAGCGGACCTCCCATATGGTAGACGGACGCCCCAACCACTGGGCCAAAGTCCGTTTCCCAATTTATTTTTTAAAGATTTATGTTTTATTTATTTCTCTCCCCTTCCCTGCCCCCTCCCCCAGTTGTCTGCTCTCTGTGTCCATTCACCATGTGTTTTTCTGTGTCCACTTGTATTCTTATCAGCGGCACCCGGAATCTGTGTCTCGTTTTTGTTGTGTCATCTTGCTGTGTCAGCTCTCTGTGTGTGCGGCGCCATTCCTGGGTGGGCTGCGCTTTTTTCGTGCAGGGTGGCTCTCCTTATGGGGCACACTCCTTGCGCGTGGGGCTCCCCTACGTGGGGGACACCCCTGCGTGGCATGGCACTCCTTGCGCACATCAGCGCTGCTCATGGGCCAGCACATCACACTGGTCAGGAGGCCCTGGGTTTGAACCTTGGGCCTCCCATGTGGTATGCGGATGCCCTATCTGTTGGGCCAAATCTGCTTCCTATGTGTGTGTTTTAATCTGTTCTGCCTATCCCTGCCTCTTAATTGGGTGTAGTTAAACAATTTAAACTTAATGAAATTATTGATATGTTAATACTTAAATCTGCCATTTTATTTTTTTGTTTCTGTTTGTTCTCTTTGCTTATCATTTCTCTCTTTTTCTTTTTCCTGCCTTCCTTTGGTTTATTTGGATTTTTTTAAGAATTTCATTTGCTTTACATACATTGAAAATCAGATTGGACAGTGTTAAAATTTTTGCTTCAAATGTCAAACATAATTAAGAACACTTGAGAATAAAAGCTTATTGTATTTACTCATATTTTTGCTCTTACCATGTTTTTTCCTCTTCTGGTAATCCAATATTCTTTAAAAATATTATTTCCTTTCTGTTTAGAAAACTTCCTTGAGTTATTGTTTTAGCTTAGGTCTGCTAGTAGTGAATTCTCTTAGTTTCCTTCATCTGAGATTGTCTTGATATCCCCTTTGTTCCTTAAGAATATTTTCATTGGATATATAATTCTGGGTTGCCAGTTTATTCCTTTCAACACTTGAAAATTTATATATCACCTGTATGGCCACCATGGTTTCTGATGAGAAATTTGCCATAATTCAAATTATGTTTTCCCTACATGTAATGTGTTCTCTTTCTCTGACTACTTGCAGGATTTTTTCCTTCTCTTTAGTTTTTAGAAGTTTTACAATGATATGTCTTAGATTTCGTTATTTTAACTTCTTGAATCTTTAGATATATGTAAGTTGTGTGCCAGTGTCAAATTTGGGATATTTCAACCATAATTTCTTAAAATGTTTTTTTCAGCCCCAGCCTTTTTCTCCTCTCCTTTTGGATTGATGACACAAATGTTAGATACTTTGTTGAGTTCCATAAGTCTCTGGCCTCAGTCCTTTTTTTTTTTTTTTTTTTAAATCTATTTTTTTTCTTTGTTATCCAGGTTGGGTAATTTCTATTGTTCAGACTGCAATGCTGGTTTGATGTCTGGAAGAAGAGAGGACCAGAAGGATTGACTGGAAAGAGCCTCAGTCTTCAGTGCAGCTCTGAGAAAATCTCAGCCCCTTTGATGGGGAGCCCCAGAGTAAAGAGGAATGCCATGCTGGGCAGAATTGACCTCACTCTAGTGCCCCCACTATGCTGTGTCTTAGATGATTCTTTTTTTTTTTTTTAAGAGTTATTTTATTTCTTATCTCCCCAACCTCTTGTTTGCACTTGATGTCTCTGTTTGTCTTTGTTTCTTTAGGAGGCACCAGGAACTGAAACCAGGACCTCCAATGTGGGAGGGAGAAGCCTAATTGTTTAAGCCACCTCTATTTCCTGCTTTGTTGTCTCTCATTATGTTGTTTTTTATCTTCTTGAGTCTCTTGTTGTGTCTGCTTGCTGCGCCTGTCCGTCACTGTCTTGCTTGTCTTATTTTAAGAGGCACGGGCACCTCTGCTCCCTGCTTTGTGTATATCTCTCATGTTTTTCTTCTTGTGTCTCTTGATCTGTCATCTAGTTGTGCCAGCTCTCTGTCTTCTTTAGGAGGCATGGGGAACCGAACCACAGACCTCCCACGTGGTAGGCTGGAGCTCAGTCACTTGAGCCAAATTTGCTTCCCTAGATGATTCTTAAAATCAGGCAAATTTGTGAAACAGCGGGGACAAGTGCTGAGACTGCATTAGGGGCAAAGAAAGGAATGTTTTTCAGATTTCGGAATCATTTTGTATAGTGGTTGTGTAGATGAATTTTCAGCTAAGGTAGCTGGACTAAATGTAATAGCAAAGTGGGCAGGAGCTTCCCAAATAGTTTTAAGAAGAAATATGAGGAAACGGCCTTTTTATTCTTTTCATTCTAAAATGCAAACAGTATCCATTCTATTACTTTGATTATATGACAAAAGAAGGTGTGATATAAGATTATTTGTAGAGGATTCATTGCCATCAGATGACTGAAACATTGTAACTAAGAGTCCAGTGCTAGCGCATGACTGTACATTGTTATCCAAAATCTTTCTTTGAAGTGCTTTTCTAGGAATATTAATTATTGTCTGTGAGGTTGAAAAGCATTTTCTTCAGAGTTTGTATTTGTTGTCTATTTGGTCGTGCACTATGGGGAATTTATTACTACCATTTTTTGAATGTTTGACTTTCAAGCTCTGTAGATCTAGGCATTAATTGATGCTTGGATGTCATATACTGTGCTTATTAATGGTAAAGATTCAAAAGTGGATGATATTGTTGTCCCTCCTTTCAAATAACTTACTTTATTGAAAAGGGGTAGGAAGGTGATCTCAGCCATGTAAACAGATTCTTGCAAATCAATATGATTATTTCTTGATAAAACAATTGTAGCTTATTTAATTTTGTGCAGTTTTTATGTCATGAAAAAATAATTTCATTTTAAACCACAGATTCGGGAGAGAAGATCTCATCACCTGGAATTAGAGTTGTTGCCAGAACTCATTTTCAACTCCAAAAATGTTGGAGGAAGATATGGAAGTGGCTATCAAGATGGTGGTTGTCGGAAATGGAGCAGTTGGAAAATCAAGTATGATTCAGCGATATTGCAAAGGCATTTTTACAAAAGACTACAAGAAAACCATTGGAGTTGATTTTTTGGAGCGACAAATCCAGTATGTACTTGGCCATTTTATTCCCTCAATTTTGTTTTGTCAACTATGTGCAAGACTTTCACTGAAATAATAGTAACTATTTACAGTACAGTCCAAGGTTATGCACCTGTTGGGGACGGCTCATGATAAAGTTGGTGAAGAGTAGTTTTCAATTACTCTGTGTGATCTTTCTTTTTTTTTCCCTGCCTTTCATCACTTTTCCCTGCCCCTTCCTTCTCCCCACCCCATTTTCTTCTACTCCCCTTTTTTCAATCTTATGTCTATTTTATATTTGTTGGTGGAACATTGGACATTATTTAAATACAAACTGATGCTTGACACTAGTGAGATTTTGTTTCCTATTCTATTTGGAAGGAAAGGTACCTGTCTCAGGGAAAAAATCTCTTATATTTTGGGATTCTTATGTTATGGGAATCTCTCTGGCCTCTCTTACTCTCACTCTCTCTATTAATCTGGACAAGACTCTATAGAGGTTAGAGACTTAATAATTTGTTTTCATTTTAAAGAAATAAGAAAAAACATTTGAGGAGAGTGAAATATTCCTATGAAAAGGAAAATTTACTTTAGGAAATCCAATTGTATTAAAAGATACACCAAAGTAACCCTTTTTTTATCATTAATCCTTAGAGCTTTAAGAATCTTTTAAATTGTAGGAAACAAAATGTATTTACAGAAATATGAAATTGTAAATAAATATAACTTAATGACCCAGGCATTAACATCAACGATAATTGTGTTCATTGTTTTTAAAGATTGTTGAATTTCTAATCTGTACTCTTTTTTTTTTCAATATTTCCACATTTGCTTCCTTCCTTAGGGCATAGTTTAAGAAGACTCATTTTATGTCTTGATGTTTATTTTTTTGTGTTTATTAACTGAAGCCAAATTAATATTTTAAGTTTATGACAAAATAGGGTAAATTCTTGAGTTAAAGGGCAAACAAGCAGGTAAGCTGCTTCTTTCCCTTCTTCTTATTCTATCACTAGGGCACCAGAACTCATTAGAATGGTGTAGCAAGTGGAGAGCAAGCCCTGACCTCAGGGAATTCCCCTTTTTCAACACTGCTAGTCTTAGAACCACCACTATCTGTGACTTGTCGAAGAAAAAAACATGACAGGTAAAAATCCAAATCGTGTAAAGTTAAAGCTTTGGGGGATGTCTTTCACTGTTTACTTTCACTGTTGATATCAACATTTGAAAGTACTCAGACTTTTTCTGAGTGAAACCAACAAAGTACTTTTAATACCTTCAGATTTGAAAAATAAAAATATACATGAAGCTATATTACTAAAAACATTTTTCTTCACATGTGAACTAAATTCATCTCATTTCAGAGTCAATGATGAAGACGTCAGACTGATGTTGTGGGATACGGCAGGTCAAGAGGAATTTGATGCAATAACAAAGGCCTACTATCGAGGTAAATTATGGGGTTTATTTTTGTTTATTTAAGCATGTTGTTTTGGTTAAACAAAACAAAGTAAGTTCCTTGTTTCCCATATAAGAGTTTCTCTTTAAGAATACTTCAAATAATTTCAAAGTACTTTTAAAAACTGCTGGTCATTATTTTTCTAAAGATCTTGTTGAGTGGCAAATAATACTTTGTACTATAGACAGTTAGTCTCTGCCTTAGAATTACATGACTCACATAGGAATTTCCAGACCTAAATAGTCAGAATTTAATCTGTTAAATGCCTACTCTGACCCATATTATCCCCAAGGAAATAACTATATAGTCAGAGTGGACAGTAACATGTGTCAGGGTGAAGCCCCTGCAAAGAAGGTGATATTTTTTTATGTCACATGGAATCACATTGTACAACCTTTTCAGTGCTATGGAAGTTCAGGAGAGTATAAGATACGTGTGAGAGGAAGGAACCACAGCTTTTGAATTTAAGGCTCTAAAATATGGGACTAAATTCCTCAAGGAAAACTTAAATTTCTAAGTGGAATTTAATGTTTCCATTAACATTGCCCTATAAAATCTTGTCCTCTTCTTTTTGAAAAAAGATTTTTTTCATGTGTTTGTTTGTTTTTAGGAGATACCAGGCAGGGATTGAACCCAAGACCTTGTACATGGGAAGCAGGTGCTCAGCCACTTGAGCTACATCTGCTCCCGTCTTTTTGAATTTAAAACACAATTTTCAGTGTTTCTGCAATGGTGATTGTAATAAGAGAGAGCAAAATAACTTAAAGCTTAATTTAATACCAAGAACATTGATGCCAAGTAAATATTGCCAGATAATTCATGTCAACAAGTATTTAGTACTCTGTATTTTCCAGAATGCTGTGAGCGCTATAAAGACGCAGTGAACACACATAATATCCTCTATCTGGCATAGGCCCTTCTCTGAACCTTTCACCTTCTTGCTATAGCTAGAACTTGGTTGGTTCCTAAATACATTGCTTCCCCTGAAGCCCTCTCAAGTGGAGGTTATCTTATACCCACACACCCACATTCTCACATTCTTTAAGAACATTGTTGGGCAGGAAGCCTCTGCTTTGTTCTACACTGCTGCTTTCAAACCATTCCTCTTCCTCAAAAACCTCAGTACCTTGAAAACCTGTTCATGAAACGTTTTAACCCCCCACTAACTTCCCCTGTGTTGCCACAGTCCATCTTCTTTTTTTTTCTTCCCCAAGCCGCCTTCCTTCACTGAATCTTGGCATCTGGTTCATTCTTTTCTTCTCCACAATTGTTCAGGATCCTTTTTGCAAGTTCAACCTGGTCACTCATTTCCTAGTCCTTCTCAAGGTCAGCAGTCCTTTTGTTGCCTCTAAAATCTGAACTAAAGCCCTACTCTCTGACCAATACTTCCTCTGACTCCATCTTACTAATGTTAATACTCATGCTCTAACCACCTGTGAATGCATCGAGATCTTCTCTTCACTGACCCTACTACTTTTTTCCTGTGACCTTCTGCATGGCCTTCATTTCCTAAAAAAAATGTCTTTTTCCAGTCCTCTAAAAATTTCCTTGCAAATGCCTTTTAACTCCTTTTCCTGCTTTCTCTTTATAGTACTTACTCAGCAATATGCTCAACCCTATTAAACCCAACTTTCTACCTATTCTTTGACCAAAGAAATTGTCTTTCCAAATTGGTGCTAAGGGAACTTAACATCCACTGTCTGCTCTCAAAACGTTTTGGTCCCTTGAGAAATTAAGAGTGATTTACCTCTCAGGTATCATCCTAATACTACTGTACTACTTCTGCTTGCTCTATTTACTGTGTCCTTAAAGGCTTACCATCCACAGTAGCTTTGTATATCATTCTCTTCTGGGCCTAGTTCCAGTTTGGAATCTGGAGCATCTATATCATGGTGTGAGATTGGTATCCTTACTACTTCAAGCTCTTCATAGAGTAGATGGTATTTTTTATCAAAATTATGAATTTCACCAACATTGACACTGTTGATTAATAAATCCTAAATGTTCAGTTTTTATTCTTCAGTAAAGCATGTCTGTATTTTTAATGGGGTTATTACCTCTCCTCTCCCTTTCTCACACAGGGAAAAACCAAACAAATAAAAAACCTAAAGAGGAACAAACCAAAAAGTAGTAGGATTACATGTGATTTTCATTACTGTCTTTTTACCTAACTCTATCTTCAAATTTCTCTGCGTGAAATGTGTTCTTTTTGTGAGGAAAAAAATCAGTTGGATTCTTTCTTTTAAGCTTTTGATAATTTGATAAAGCAGTATTACTTTTTTTTTCCCCAGTATTACTTTTTAGTCAGTATGGTTATTTGTGGAAAGTATTTTTGCCATAATGTACCTTAATTTAAAAGGCAAAACTGTGAATCTGTAATTATTTTGAAATAAAAAGTTTTAATAAAAAAGACAAAACTGGTGAAAAATGACTTCATTCATGAATAAATAAATAGAAAATGTTGAAAATGTAGTTTGGTACATCGTTTAGGTTCCTTATTAAAAAAAACAGTAGCTAAAAATATTTTAATTTCCTATTGTAGTTGAAGTATTGTTAATGCTTTCTCCAGGTTTTGCCTTAACTCAAGGCTACGTCCAACAATATTACCATTTAATTTCTTTTTTTTTTATTAGAGCAGTTGAAGGTATACAGAAATATCATGCAGAAAGCATAGCTCCTATATAACCCCTATCTCACACACAATTTTTTTCTAATAAGATTTTTCCATTAGTGTGGTATCTTTTTTACAATTGATGAAACATTATTATTATAATTGTATTATTAACTATAGCCCATAGTTTATATTAGAGTTGACTTTCTATGTTGTACAGTTCTATGGATTTTTTTTTGCTGGTAACTTATATACTACCTAAAATTTCCCATTTTCTTCCCTTTCAAATAAACAATTCAGTGCTGTTACTTGCATTCACAAAGTTGTGCCTCAGTCATCATCATCCAATGCAAAACTTTTCCGTCATCCCAAATAGAAACTCATACTAATTAAGCATTAACTCTCATTCTCCACCCCCACCTGTTCCCTGATAACCTGTATGTATTCTAATTTCTGACTTAAAGAATTTGCCCTATTCTGCTTATTTCATATAAGTGAAATCATACAATATTATCCTTTTTACCTGGCTTATTTCATTTAACATGATGTTTTCAAGTTTCGTGCATGTTGTATCATGCATCAGAACCTCATTTCTTTTTACGACTGAATAATATTCTGTTGTTTGTTAATATCATATTTTGTTTTAGGGTTGCTTCCACCTTTTTGATAATTGTGAATAATATTGCTGCTGTGAACATTGGTGTGCAAGTATCTATTTGAAGTCCCTGCTTTCAGCTTCTTTAGAATTAGGATTACAGGTTATATGGTAATTCTCTGCTTAACTTTCTGAATAACTGCTAAACTGATTTCCACAGTAGCTTATCATATTAACATTCCCACTATAATGTACAAGGGTTCCTATTTCTTCACATCCTCTCCAACACTTACTAATTTCTATTTTTTAAAAGAGTAGTCATTCTAGTGGGTGTGAAATGGTATTTTGTGGTTTTGATTTGTATTTCCCTAATGGCTGATGATGTTGAGCAACTTTTCATGTGGTTAGTGGCCAATTATATATATCCTTTGGAGAAATGTCTGTTCAAGTCTTTTGCTCGTTTTAAAATTGGGTCATTGGTCTTTTTGTTGTTGAGCTATAGTAGTTCTTTATATATTCTGCATATTAAATCCTTATCAGATATCTGGTGTCCAAGTTTTTTTCTTCCATTCTGTAGGTTGTTTTTACTCTCATGATGAAGTTTTTAGTTTTGATGAAGTGAAGTTTATATATTTTTTCTTTTTTTGCATGTGCTTTTAGTATAAAATCTAAGAGACTACTGCCTAACACATCCTGAAGCTGTTTCCCTGTGTCTTCTTGGAGTTTTATAGTTTTTTTTAGTTACCATTTAATTTTTATCTGATTCTTACATAGTTTGTTGTATGCCGCCTATTATAGTTTAGTACTTTTTAAGTCTCCACACATTGTATTGCTTTTCTTTAATATGTCTACAAAAAACCATTCTTTGCCAGAAACTATAAAGAGAGCCCATAATTATTATTTATATCCTTTTTTTAAAGATTTATTTTATTTATTTCACTTCCTCCCCCCCCCAGTTGTCTGTTCTCTGTGTCCATTTGCTGCGTGTTCTTTGTCTGCTTCTGTTGTTGTCAGCGGCATGGGAATCTGTGTGTCTTTGTTGCGTCATCTTGTTGTGTCAGCTCTCTGTGTGTGCAGCACTGTTCCTGGGCAGGCTGAACTTTCTTTCGTGCTGGGTGGCTCTCTTTACGGGGTGCACTCCTTGTGTGTGGGGCTCCCCTACACAGGGGCACACCTGCGTGGCAGGGCACTCCTTGCGCACATCAGCATTGCACGTGGGCAAGCTCCACATGGGCCAAGGAGGTCCGGGGTTTGAACCGTGGACCTCCCATGTGGTAGGCGGATGCCCTATCCATTAGGCCAAGTCTGCTTCTCTAGTATTTGTATCTTGATTTACGATGGGTGTTGTTTAAATAGCTTTCCACATTGTTTCATTTTGCACTAAAAGGCTCTTTAAGCTTTGCTTCCCCTATACTTAGCATTTAACTTAAAGTGGCTTTAAGCATATAAATAGGTGTCTGTTTAAAACTTATCTTAATTGTCACATAAAAACCAAATCTGGATTTATAATGAGAGATTTTATTCTAAAGGATTATTGTAAGGCAGAAAGGGACTATCACAAGAGAAGTTGGGGGAACTATTGTAATAGGGAGACTGCTTTGACCATAAGATGAGCAAGCATCTTAGGAGTTAGGCAAAAAGTCTCTATTTTCCTTTTATAGATAGGAAAGATCTGAGTGTCAAGAAGTGAGATGAAAGGGTGGTACCATCTATAGTAGATGAGAGAATGTTTTATGCTGAAGCAGCCTATTTTCTGGGAGGTACCCTTAATAGTTCACGGCCTGGAGGAAGGAGAGAAGCTTAACCCAAGTTTGGTTAACAGGCATTTTGTTCTGATTGCTAAGTGATGACAAGCAGTTCAGCAAATCATTTGTGAGATAAAGACTGGGAATGTGGAAGGTCCGTGGGCAGCCTTGTCATAGGTAAACAAAGGAGCATCTGTGAGTCTTGTCTAAGTCATATGGGAAGGGTGGTTCTTTGTAGTAAGCTGATTTCAGGAACACAGGATTGGGGGAGGGGCGGTGGCAAAGGAGGACTTATTAAATTTCACTGATTTCCAGAAACACAGGGCTTGGGTAAAGTTTAAGATTGTCACAATGTAACTCACTTTTTTTAGCCAGCTATATATAAATGGCATAGAAGGCCTTTGATTTCAGCTTCCCCTTTTCTAAATTGTAAGAATAAGCATTTATCACAACACAGTTTGAATTTTGGAGCAAACAATGGCAATTTTGCATACATTTGAGAAATGGCAAACTGAAATTTTTGTTCTTTCCTTTAGGGTTCCTTCCATAAGAATACTTTCGTTTGCTAGTAACAGAAAAGCAACTTCAGCTAGTTTAAACTACAAAGATTTATTGACTTGCTTAATAGAAAAACCTGAAATAGCATAGCTTTTAGCTGTGGCTTGTTTAGGCTGTAACCTCATTGATTTCCCTGGCCCTGTCTTCCTCCCTATGTGGGGTTCATCTTCATGATGATTTTCCTCTTTCCTCATTGTTGCAAGATTACTGCCATCAGATGTGGAAGCTACATGCCTCATTCACATCCACGGGGAGGGAGGGCTGTTTCCCACAATAATGGGTCAGAATTCCTGAGCTTCTCTCTGATTAGACCATATTTGACCAGATTGTAGTAGTCAAAGGAATGCTATTACCCTTATTGTCTTGGACCAGTCAGGGTCTCCCCCTGAGGAGAGGATGGGTTTAGTCTACCCAGACAATATGGGTGCTATACAGTTGGGGAGATACAGTTCCCCCAAAGAACAATCTAGGCATTTTTAGGAAAGGAGGAGAACTGGATGCGATCTCAGGTGCCAGCTAATAGCCACTATTAGTATAGATTCACATGGTGATATAATTAAATAGAAGTAAAAACTAGGAAGAGAAGGTAAGGGTTAGGAAGGATGAGTTGAGATATTCATTTAGTGGTAGAAATTCTATGCCTTGTAAAATTGTGGTTCACTCATTTAAGTTCTAGAAACGTTCAAGATGAGTGAAAATTTTAAAATAAAAATTTCCTTTGAAATACCTACTGTACCCAAAGCTGTTGCTCAAAGGCATTATTTTGCATTTGAAATGCTGGCTTTTAATTGTATAGTGAGACATGTTGAGACATGAGCCTTTCTTTTAAGTAGATTACAACAGAACACACAGATCACATTGAGAGGCCTTTTCGGATCCCAAATGACTCCTCTAAAACTCTTAAGAAAGTCCACTCCAGACTACAGAAAACTGTAATTAGGTAGTATAGAAAGCTTCATACAATATAAAATAGTTATTTCATTGTAGTTTTTTACTGTAATTTCAGTTCTGAGGAAAAAATTCCTTCTGAGTAGCAATGTATGGAAATGAGGTTACAGACTTGAGACCTGTTATCTGAGTTTATGTACATACATAGAAGGAAACCCTTAATTTTCTTTTTTAGGAAATATTGTTTTTCACAAGCATAAATGAATATAAATGTTGAAAATGGAACAGCTCTGGACAAAAAGTACCAAATGATAAATTCAAAAATGCAAAAAGAAAGCAGGGTTAGACTACGCAAAAGTCTCAAGTTTATTTTGAAGTTATACGTACATGGAAACTGGGAAAGGTTGGTCTGTTGAATAATATTGTGTGCTTTAAATTATATAGTGTCAAAAAGTATAAGACAAACATTTTAAATCCAGAGAAATATCTGTAGGAATGCACAATGTATAAAGCCTTATGCTTTTGATTGGCCTTTGTCATTGTCAAATTTTGTGTGTGTGTGTGTGTAGCAAATTATAATTTTTAATTTACAAAATTCTACATCTAATCATTCCACTTTTTTTTTTAAGATTTATTTTATTTATTTCTCTCCCCTTCCCCCCCCCCCCCCCCCCCCATTGTCTGCTCTCTGTGTCCATTCGCTGTGTGTTCTTCTGCATCTCCTTGCATTATCCCGCGGCACTGGGAACCTGCGTCTCTTTTTTGTTGCATCACGTTGCTGCGTCTGCGCTCTGTGTGTGCGGCGCCATGCCTGGATGGGCTGCACTTTTTTCACATGGGATGGCTCTCCTTGTGGGACACACACCTTGCACATGGGACACCCCTATGTGAGGGCACCCCTGCATGGCACGGCACCCCTTGCGTACAGCAGCACTGTGCATTGGTCAGCTTACTGCACGGTCAGGAGGCCCTGGGGATGGAACCCTGGACCCTCCATATGGTAGGCAGACGCTCTATCAGTTGAGTCACATCCGCTTCCCTCATTCTAATTTTTATTATCGAAGTCAACTTAGTTCCTCTGAAGCTTATCCTCAGGATAGCCCTTTTAAAAAGAATCCACAACTGTTAGGTGGACTTCTTTTCATCTCCACTTATGTATGGATAAACTGATCTAGCTTCAGAAACTCCCCACTTATTTAGTAGAATTCTTGGATCCTAATTTCTTTAAATTATTCAATTTAAGTCTTTTAGAATCAGAAGTGGTGGATCTGCATGGTTCAGAATTTCGGACAACCTTATCATGACTTCATCTTATTCCTTTTACCTCACCCAAGATGAGTGGAGACCTTTGGGATATGCCGGTACCTACAGGATTTTTAAAAAATGAACTTTTAGATCTTTGATACTTTTAGCAATGATCTCTCTTTTAGTTCCTTCTCACAGATTTCTCAGATCTGTGATTAAAGCTGAACCACAGTCTTCCTCTGTGAAGCATTTCCAACGATGTGGATCTACAGAGAGCCCATCAGGATACACCTCAGCTAGAGCTTTAAGTCTTTTCTGGTTACGTTCAAGGAATTTTTTCTCTTTTGCTTTGCAGTTACTTTTAGTCATAAAAATAATCTCAATTTGGTAATTAGAGTAGCTGGCCCTGTGTAATAATCAAAGCCAAACATAATTTAGCATTAAATCTTTCATCCCTTCTAGTCCAGTATCGGTGGTCTAGGAAAGATATATGTGATTACTTCTTTCCCTACCCTTCTTCCTTCTTGTTTGCTGGAGAGATTTCTTCCTTCTTTTTGGTTTGGCTCAGGAAGAGGGGCACTTGGGAGATGAGCAATCTGGTAGGTGCAGTAGTTTTTTGATATTGAGTCCCTCTGGATGGGAGATGTTTTCTCTAAATAATCATTCAAGGTTCCTCTGAGTTTCCCATTCCTGGGGACATCTTTTCCAGGCAAATGTATGGACTCTTTTTTGGCAGATACTACATTCTTTTTTATTTTGTAGTCTATGGGCATCAAGCATTCTACCTCCATCTTCCTTAATTTGCTCTGTCATTACTTCTTAAGTGACCCTATTTGACATGATTGAAAATGACCCCATGCTGACTGTCTCTTAGACATGGTTCACCTCTACTGATGTGAAATTCATGTGTGTGTGTGTGTGTATGTTTTCTTATTTTCCTCTGCCATTTATAGGAGCACATTTATATGTCAAGTTCTCTTCTTTCTGTCTGTTGGTCTTACTCTTCCACTCTTGTTCCCTACCACTATATCTTTCTCAGCTTTGAATCATGATACTACAAATCCAGGGTGTCCCCCCAATTGCTGAAAACACATTTCATGCTCTTTAAATAGTCTCACTGAAACCCATTATTTCTAGGGTTGAGATGAAGGAGGTACCTCCCCCTACCCACACTACCTTCTTGCAAGAGGGAAGGAGTTGGGGTGAGTCAGTACTTTCTTTAAATAAAAGCTTTACAGATCCTCCTCTTTCCCTGGCCTTCCTTAACTTTTTTTTTTTTTAATTCTTGCTTGAGGGAAGAGTTGTATAATGGGTTTATAGTTATATCCTTTGTAAATTCTACAAATAATTTATGTCACACATATTTTGGAATCTGGCATTTGTCATCTGTTTTATTGGTATCTCAGCCAAAATTTTGTAAAAAGGGTCCTTTTTTAACATTTTAAGAGTGTAATTTAGGAAGAGCCTTTTGTCATTAGTGTTTTCCTAAACATGAAAGAACCATAATGAATCAGAAATTTGATAGGTATATTATTTTGTCAGTGGATAATATTTAGTTAGGGAAAATTGAAACAAGTAGCTAATCCAACATTGGTCAGAATTATTATATCCATACAAGTAGTCCACGTCTGTTCACTTTTTTTCCCTTTACAGTTTAATAAGTTATTTAGGTTAAATCCGATGAGATGTTGGTTGCAGCATTCAGTCTGAAGGCTTAGTATCAGGTGAATTATCCTAATTTGGAGATTGGTGTACCATTCTTTCTGGATATTTTAATTAAAAAAAAAATTATTGTGGCTTATCTACCACATAACATTTCCCATTTAACCACTTTAAAATACACAATTCAGTGGTGTTCATTTATATTCATATTGTTGTGCTACCATCACTGCTATCCATTACCAGAACTTTTCTATCACCCTAAATAGAAACTCTGTACCATTAAATATTAACTCCCTATTCCCCACCCTAACCTCACCCCTGTACCCTGTAATTTTCTTTTTGTCTCTGTGAATCTGCATATTCTAGATATTTCATATGAATGAGATCATACAATATTTGATCTTTTGTGTCTAGTTTATTTCATTCATTGTTTCTTTTTACTGTTGAATAATATTTTGTGTGTGTACATCACATTTTATTTCCATTCATCTGTTCATGAATAATTGGGTTTCTTCCACCTTTTACCTGTTGTTAATAATGCTTCTGTAAACACTGGTATACAGATATTTGTGTGACCTTGATTTCAGTTTCTTTGGATTCGTACCTAGAATTGGGATTGCTGGGTCATGTAGTAATTTATACTTAACTTTCTGATGAATCACCAAATTGTTTTTCACAGTGACTGCACCATTTTACATTTCCCATAAACAATGCACAAGTGTTCCTATTTCTCTGCATCCTTGCCAACAACTGTCATTTTCATTTTTTAAAATAGCCATTTTAGTAGGTGTGAAATAGAATATCATTGTGGTTTTGATTTTCATTTTTCTAGTCACTGATTATGTTGAGCATCTTTTCATGTGCTTTTTGCCATTTGTATATCTTCTTTGGAGAAATGTCTTTGCCAAATCCTTGGTCTATTTTTTTAAAGAACAAATTTTATTAAGACATATTCACATACCATACAATCCATCCAATGTGCATATTCACCAGCTTTGGGTATAATCACAGAATTGTGCATTCATCACCACAATCAATATTAGAGCATTTTCATTACTCCAAAAAAGAAAACCCCTCTACCCCTTAGCAGTCACTTCTCAGTCCCTCTATCCTTGCCTGCCATACATAACTGCTAATCTAATTTGATCTCTATAAATTTATTTATATTACATTTTGTATTGATGGAGTCAGACATAGTACTTTGTATCTGGTTCTTCACTTGGCATAATTTTTTTTTTTTACAATTGATTGAAAAATATTAATATATTACTCTACCCTACAGTCCATAGTTTGCTTTAGGTGTACTTTTGCCCTAATACCACCCTATTCTTAATATCTTGTAATTTCAACATAAATTTATTCTGGTTCTTGGAAATACCTTTTATATTTATACTATTAACCACACTCATTGTCCACAAAATGCTTCACTGTGCTATACAGTCCCATGTTTTATTCTTTAGCTTTCCTTCTATTGATATACACAACCCTAAACTTTCCCTTTCAAGCACTATCCTATCCATATATTAATGCTGCTAATTATGTTCATTATAATGATATCATCACCTCTCTCCATTTCCAAACAACCTTATAACAAATCCTGCACAAATTAAGCTTCAGCTCCCCATTCTCTATTCTCATTCTAACTTCTGGTGACCTAATATTCCAGCTATTAACTCCATGAGTTTGCTCATTGTATTTAGTTCTTATTAGTGAGATCATACAATTAGTCCTTTTGTATATGGCTTGCTTCACTCAACATAATATCCTCAAAGTTCATCCATATTGTCATATGCATCACAAATTCATTTCTTCTTACAGCTGAATAATATTCCATTGTTTACATATACTATAATTTGTTTATCCATTCATCCTTTGGTAATTGTGAATAATGCTGCATTGAACATTGGTGTGCAAATGTCTGTTCACATCCCTGCTTTCAATTCTTTTGCATATATACCTAGTAGTGGGATTGCTGTATCATAGGGCAGGTCTGTATTTAACTTCAGTCTTCCACAGTGGCTGCATCATTATACATTTTTACCAACAGTGAGTAAGCGTTCCTGTTCCTCTCCAACACTTGTAACTTTTTGTGTTTTTTTTTAAATAGTGGCCATTCTGATAGGTGTGAAATGATAGTTGATTGTAGTTTTGATTACATTTCCCTAATAACTAATGATGTTGATTTTTTTTTTTTTTTTTTTTGTATTTCCTTTTGGAAAAATGTCTCTTCAAGTCTTTTGCCCATGTTTTAGTTGGTCATTTGTCTTTTTATCATTAAGTTGTAGGATCTCTTCATAGAAAATGGATTTTTTTTTCAAAGATTTATTTACTTGTCTCTCCCCCCTGCCCCCACTTTGATGAGGTTCAATATATCTTTTTTGTTGCTTGTATTTTGGGTGTGAAGTCTAAGAATCCGTTGACTGATACAAGGTCTGAAGATACTCCTCTGTGTTTTCTTCTAGGAGTTTTACAGTTTTAGTTCTTATATTTAGATCCTTGATCCATTTTGAGTTTCTTTTTGTATAGGGTGTGAGATAGGGGTCCTCTTTCATTCTTTTGGATATGGATATCTGGTTCTCCCAGCACAATTTGTTGAAGAGACTGTTCTTTCCAACTGAGTGGGACTTGGTAGTCTTGTCAGATATCAATTGGCCAAAGATGTGAGGGTTTATTTTTGAACTCTCAATTTGTTGCATTCATCTATATATCTGGCCATGTGCCAGTGCCACACTGTTTTGTTTCCTTTAGCTTTGTAGTAACTTTTGAAATAGGGACGTATAAATGCTCCAACTTTGTTCTTATTTTTCAAAATGGTTTTGACTGTTCAGGGCCACTTGCCCTTCCATATGAATTTGATTATTGGCTTTTCCATTTTGTGAAGAATGCTCTTGGAATTTTAGTTGCAGTTACATTGAATCTGAACATTGCTTTGGGTAGTATTGACATTGCAACAATATTTAGTTTTCCAACCCATGAACATGGAATACCGTCCATTTATTTAAGTTTTCTTTAATTTCTTTCAGCGGTGTTTTGTAGTTTTCTGTGTACAATTCCTTTATATTCTTGCTTAAATTTATTCCTATGTATTTGATTCTTTTAGTTGCTCTTGGTAATTACTATTCTTAGAGTTTATTTCTGCGTCTTATTTCATGTTTTCTGATTTCTGTAGTTCTCTCACTTTTTTTTTTTTTAAATATCCTTTCCTCCTTTACGCTCAGTGAAAATCCAGTTTTCTTTTGTGATTTAATAGTTAACACATTCTCTTTTTCTTTTTTCTTCTGTGGTGATTACCTTTAACTTAAAACACATTCAGTCTTAGCTTGTTCCCCCCCTTCCTCCCCAAAAAAGCACAGTTTGGTGGGGATACTTTATCTGGAAGGTGATCCTAGGAAGTAGAAGTGAGAAAATAGGGAGAGTGAGACAGGGAAGGAAGAAAGATCGATAAAAGGGTGCATTAATGACCTAATTATCCCTTAAGCAACAGGGAAGCAATCCCTCTGAGGAACTGTGTCCATATGCCTCAGGACTATTCCACCAAAGGGAGGCAGGCTATTTATCCCATCCAGTGTAAACTGAAGATTTACCCCAGAGGGATCAGTTCCCCTGCACTTCAGGGACGTCTAGCCAAGTGTCCTTTGGAAGCATCAGAAAAAGCTCTAAGGCAGAAAAGCAGAGAGCCAGATGCAGCACATGCTTGACCTGGGATGCTAGCCACAGGCATGGAATTATTCTCTACAACTGTGCTGAAATCAGGATGCTGAAAGGACATGGTGCAGGGCCACAGGAGTCTCTTACTCATATTTATGTTTGTTTACCTCCCTTGATTACTTAAACATGTCTTTTACATCTTCCTAATCAAACAAATGCTTTAACACATTCCCATATTCCTTTGGTCTCTCTCTGTTTCTCTTTCCAAAATTTCAATTAGGAATTGTTGTAGACATACTTTTTCTTTTATCCTTTGGACCTTGATTTTTTTAAACAACATTGAGTTTTCTAGATTAATTGTTCTTACTTTCATATCTCTGGCACCACTTGAGTTTATTTTTATCTTTTTCATTATATATTTCCTGTAAGGCAGGGGTTCTTAATATTTTTGTTCCGTGGACCCCTTTGCCAGTCAGGTGAAAACCACGGACTCCTTACTAGGTCCACACTATACTGTGTATTATTTATTATATATATCACGCCTGCATCAACATGTCCCCACAAGAATAATATTTTTTTGAATTTCAGTGCAAGCTCACCAACCAACACTGCTCTAAGGTTTTTGGCGTTGTTATTTTTTAAGTTTCTGAGACCTCTTATACCAGAAAATATCCTACTGTGTCCTCAATTTTAAATGATAGTTTTATAATAAAGAAGTAACAGTTTTTTAAAGTGTGATTTAAGATTTTATTATTGTAGTTCAAGTAAATGGCATAGTTCAACTAAATAGAAATATTTCAATTACTCATTTGATTTCTTCAGTTTTATTGTCTTTTTTTTTTTTAAAGATTTATTTATTTCTCTCCCGTACACCCCCGTTGTCTGCTCTCTCTGTCCATTCACTTTGTGTTCTTTTGCATCCACTTGCACTATCCGCAGCACTGGGAGACTGTGTCTCTTTTTTGTTGTGTCATCTTGCTGCATCAGCTCTCTGTGTGTGTGGCTCCACTCCTGGGCAGGCTGCGCTTTTATTTGCACAGGGCAGCTCTCCTTGTGGGGCACACTCCTTGCGTGTGGGGCATCCCTACATGGGGGCACCCCTGTGTGGCACAGCATTCCTTGTGCACAGCAGCACTGCACATGGGCCAGCTTAGCACATGGGTCAGGAGGCCCTGGGGAGTGAATCCTGGACCCTCCATATGGTAGATGGATGCTTTATCATTTGAGGAATGTCCGCTTTCCTTATTTTGTCTTAGATTTCAAGATGGTCTCAGCTTCTCTCTCTTTCTCTGGATTTTGGATGATTTACTTATTTATTGATTTAATGCCTGTTCTTAGAGTAAGGAAGGCATTCCCAGGTAAAGCGTCTCCTTTTAGTAATAACAAACTACTGTTTTTCCTTTCATTTTATGCTCTTTTACTTTCAACAGTTTTCCCTCTGGTGATGCACAAACCTTTTTTTGGCGTTAGAGTGTCTTAGATAGCCTAGGTATGTTTTGAGTCTTAGTAGGAAACGCTTACTCCAGATGGATCTCTAATGAAGGACTAAGAAAGAAAACATGTCTTGATTCCAGGAAACACTCTTAACTCCTGGGACACTTTTCTCTTGTTGCATAAACACCTTCTTTTGTCACTACCTTGCCTGAGTCAACATCTTCATTTATAAAGCATTTCTTTCTAGGAGGTGGCTGCCTATTTTTAATCTTAGATACTATCAGCCTAAAGTGATAGTTGATAGTTAAAATATTGCCAGTGGGTATATGAAATGATGCAAACTGGGTAAAAAAATAAAGCTTTTTTCCTCCTATTTTATATATATATATATATTTATGTATGTATATATATTTGCTCTTGGCACTGGTTCTCAAACTTTATTGGTTAGGATTATTGGTATTCTTTTACTAAAATAAAATAATGCAAAATTTTTAAAAAGGAAAGTGTGAAAAATTAGGATTTTTTCCCTTGTAAATTTTTCTTAAATCTGTGCTGAAAAAAGCAAATAACAAATATTAACAGAAAGAACTTGACCATAGTCTATTATTACTATTTAGTTTTTCATTCTGCATAGCTCTTACACTGAAATTATATATATCAGTATTTTGATGTGTCCCAAAAAGAACAGGTATGATTTTAAGGATAGTTTTACACTTGTACAAGTTTAAGAACCACTGTTCTTGATAAAAATTGATTTTTTGAATTAGGAAATAGTGTTATATGTTGAAAAATAAATAGAGTACTACAAAGATCGGTTTAACGTTTATTTACTTTGCATGAAAGTTGTTATAAATAGGTAAAAAGTTGCCCCTACCCCACATGGGATTGTTTTATTAATGTAAATGAGT
Source organism: Dasypus novemcinctus (assembly GCF_030445035.2). NCBI lineage: Eukaryota > Metazoa > Chordata > Mammalia > Cingulata > Dasypodidae > Dasypus > Dasypus novemcinctus. The sequence continues at coordinate 30,586,322 of NC_080683.1, read as the reverse complement.
TTTATTTTTTGACCTTACAGGAGCCCAGGCTTGTGTGCTTGTATTTTCTACCACTGACAGGGAGTCTTTTGAAGCAATTCCCAGTTGGAGAGAGAAAGTAGTAGCTGAAGTTGGAGATATACCCACGGTTCTTGTACAAAACAAGATTGATCTTTTGGATGATTCTTGTATAAAGAAGTAAGATGACTACTTTTTTTGGGTGGGAGAAGGCAATAATTCTACAAAAGTTAAAACGTTTTACATTTTAATTTTTGCCTAGGCTTTAAAAACTTAGGAAAGTTTTTTATAAAGATTGCCTAATTAAAATTTCTGTGAGCTACTCTTTGTGATTGAATTGGGTTAAAAAATATTCATACTGAATTATAAGTAGAGAAAGTTAAAAGAATACACTTTGAACATCCATTTAGGATTCCTGTCTTAGGTCCTTGCACCACAAATCCAATTTTTCATGTTAACTGACACCTAAATGTAGTAATAATGTTAGGAAAAATATCTCTAGAAATTTTTAATGCCCACAGTAAGTAGCTATCCTATGTTGATGAATTTAAATAGATAAAAAGTTCAGATTCATATAGGCTTAAATTTGTGAATAAAGTTTAGCATTCAGAAATTTCTGTCTATAAATATTTACTTATTGCATTATTAATGTTTTTACTAGCTTTGAAAGTCTTTGGCCTTTACCTGATTTTTTGTGTGTGTCCTTGTATAAGAAATTAAAACAGATTTCCCCAAAGATTTATTATTGCATTGTTTATGTGGGTCAGGAATTTGAGAGAGGCTTAGATGGGTAGTTATGACTCAAGAGTTTTTCATGAGATTGCAGTCAAAATGTCTGCTAGTGTTGTATCACATAAAGGCCAGATTGAGACTGCAAGATCCACTTCCAGGTAGGCTCACTCAGCTTTTGGCAGGAGGCTTTAGTTCCTCACCATGTGGGCCTCTCCTTAGGGATGCTTGAATGTTCATTTGAAATGGTAGCTAGTATCTCACAGAAAGGCTGATCCAAGAAAGAGCAAGGTAGAAGCCATGATGTTTTTAGTAATCTAGCCTCAAAAATCACATTCCAGCACTTCTGCTATACAATATTGGTCACACAGAACAAACCTGATACAAAAACAAACCTCTGGGAGGGGACTACACAGTGGCGTGAATATCATTGTGTGCCAGTTTAGAGCATGGCCACTATAGTCCAAATAAAACTAAAATTAGGCACAAGTAGGCATTAATATATACTGACTTTGACTTTTGGCAACAAAGTAGTCTCATGGCCAGTAAAAAAAGTAATTCAGTGTAGAATTTTTAGAGTGTAATTAAATGCAAATATTTTAAAAGAAGAAGAGAATTGATTAAAGTATTACATAAAGAAAAGTGATGATTAACTTTAGGGCTAGAGATGTGACTTTATAGGAAAGTGTTCTATTTTAGAGATGCAGTGTAATGGTTGGTGAAGACTAAAAATCCCATTCAAGCTCTAAATGAGAATATAACTTTCAACTGGTTTTATTTGACTTGGTTTCAATATCAGGGTTCTTTAAAAACAAATATGAAAAATTTCTAGAAGGTCTGATTCCTCCCTTCCCCCATCATAAAAGTGGTTTTTTTTTTTAAAGGAGCTATCAGAAGTTACCTTTATAAAGCCTTTTTTTTCCTCCCCTGAATTGATGTGCAGTGAGGAAGCTGAGGCACTGGCAAAAAGGTTAAAGTTAAGATTCTACAGAACATCAGTGAAAGAGGATCTAAATGTAAATGAAGGTAAATTGCTGTTTAAAAAATTATTGTATCAGAAGTTTGTGCTATTTTTTTGTATACTTTTTCTATTGTGTTTAGAAATTATATTTGTGATAAGAACAAAATTTTCTCTTTGATACCTATCATTAAGTAAGATTGCTTCTTCATGTTAAGGTACTTATTTACTAAAGTCCTTAAATATTTATTACTCTCTTGAACAACACTTGGGTGTTTTTTAGGTTTTTTTTTTTAAGGAAAATATTTTTTAAAAATCTAAGCTATCTCTGTGAGTGTGTATAAGTGTGTTTTTAATGCATACCTTTTTTTTTTTTAAATCTTCTGTGTTTCAAATTACTGCATACTTTTAGAACTCTAAGGTTGTAAATATTCCACTAGGTTGTGATGACCTTAATTAATATTGCCCAGTTTAAGAAAGTGAAATTAGAGAAAGATGCCAGTTATTTTTCAGATTCCCGAATTGTCACTTATATTATTAGATTGCAACTCAATTGTTACCCAAGATAGTATTCTTCACCTGAAGAAAATAGCATCTTTTTAAGAGTGAGGCAGTTATCCATGGCTAAATATTAATCACTATTTAAGTCATTTTCACCAAAGAGCCAATAATTACAAGTATTATTTCTTTACTAATGAAATACCACAGTAAAAGTATTATCATTGTACTTTTCAAGTTAGCTCAAATAATTTTTAAAAGTTCAATTTCTAACTAGATTGTGTGCAAATACCAATTTAAGTTTACATTTGTTGAGTAAGTATAAATATTATCATAAGTGGTGTCAAATAACAGATTTTTCAGCATAAATCATACTGATCTGATGGGGGGTGTTGTGTTTTTATTATAGTTTTTAAATATTTGGCTGAAAAATATCTTCAAAAACTCAAACAACAAATAGCTGAGGACCCAGAACTAATGCGTTCTAGTAACAAAATTGGTAAGTACCCAGCAAATTTTAGCCTGTGCTTACCAGTAAATTTATTTTTCATTTGTTATTTTATTTGCTTTTTTTAATAATATATTTATTTATTGAAGAAATGTAGTAAGATAGTATTAGATCAATGATTTTTTTTTTTACGTAGATACTATTTTATTTATATCTATTTTTTGAGGCAATAGACTTATTTTTCCTCCCCAAATTTCGGTAGAGATATTTAAGTGCCTTGTATTCTTCAGGTTAAATCAGTGATTCTTAAGAGAATAAGATCTTTTGTTAAAAGGAATATTGAAAAAAAGTTTTTACTGCTGAATTCTTTAGATGCATTTGATATGTTAAAGAAAGGAGAAATTTTAAAGTCTTTTTATAAAACTCGGTCTTTTATAATAAAGGAGCTTTATAACACTTGTTCTTCTGATTCTCTACTTTCAGTGTCTCTTACCTTTTCTCTTTCCTACCATCTTACTCATTACCCGATAATGAATTTTTAAATTTAATACTAAGTGTTAGGAAAAGTTTAGCATTCCCTGAACGAGTGTGTTGTCTTCTCTTTAACAATGAGAATAGACTGATCACCTCTCCAGTTTTACTTAGGCTTCCAAGAAGATGAGAACCATATTTGTTGGTTCTAAAGCAGCTGTGTTGTCTATTAAGGACTTCATAGCTGTATTCCATGCCTGCTCCTACTACATACACATAAACACACATCATTTTCTTCACATGTTTTAATTTACATTTTCCTTTGGCTCTGCCTTCTTTTTTCTTATTTTGCCATTTGGATTGCATGTGTTCCTATTGACAGACACCTCAAATGCATTGTGAAACAAGATAGGACATTTTTGCAGTAAGCTTCTAATTAGTCTGGTCTCCTTGTCTCCACTTGTCTTCTTCTAGGCCACTGATTAAAACTCTTTGATAGGTTTTCATTGTGAAGCAAAGTATATGCAGACTCACACATTGTATGATTTAAAGACAGTTTCATCCAGCTTACCTGTGCAGCCTTATATCCCACTATTCTGTATGTACTCTATTGAACAGCTCCCTGAAAGATCTTGCTCTTTCCTGAGCATACCCAATGCTTTCTTACCTCTTTATCTCTGCTCATTTTGGTTCTTCCATCAAGAATGGCCTTCCTTTTCCATCTTTTGTTAAAGAACTCTATATTCCTCAAAGACTGTCTGGAAAGCTCTCTCAGCTATGTCTTTGGAGGAACACACAGCCTCCATGCTTTTCTCCTAAAAAACAGATATCTTAAGTCCAGGGAATTGCCGAGTATCCAGTTCCACCTTCTTCACGTAGTTTTTCCTTTCTTATGAACTAGATGTAATAGGTCCTTCCTTTGAACCACCCATAGGATCTTGTGCCGCTTTTAGTGCCACTTAGCATATAACGTTTTATAACGTCACTTATTTGTATAACGTCTAATCTCACATACTAGATTGTAAACTTCTTGTTGGCAGGAATTGGTCTTGGTCATTTTTGTATCTCTGATAGCATCTTACTCAAACTTTTGTTTACCATGGATGCTAACTAGTTCATAAACTGAAGATTACATTTTGTGATCAGTACAGTTAAAAATAGAAACTATAATAATTAGTCTTCATTTCATTACTTTTATTTACTCATCACTTTATCTGTAGCCTACTTTTTTGTTGTTTTAGCCTACAAACAGGAAAGTCCTATATTATGTATGAGCTTTCACATATGCACACATAAAAACACATATGTTTTTATTAACATAAAATCACACAAGTACGGTTGTTGACTACAAATCAGGTGTTCTTGAGGAAGTTATATGATGTGAAGTTATTAAAATTATCATGTTTACTCATCAAAAATTTCTCAAATATATTATTAATGAAAAGATGGAGAGATATATGTAGCGTGTGACACCATTTGAGTAGAAAAGGGAGTTTAAGATTATGTATGTATATGTATATATGTACAGTTTTGCCTGCATATGCATAAAATATCCCAGGAAGAATATATAGAAAAGCTGATAACATGCTTGCCTTAGGTGAGGGGTTCTAGTGATCAGGGGATTAGACTTCACTGTGACTTTTTGTATCCTTTGAATTTGGACCCATTTGTATTAGTTATTAAAAATAAATGAAAGTGCTCACTTCGGCAGTACCTATACTAAAATTGGAATGATACAGAGAAGACTAGCATGACCCCTGTGTAAGAATGATACACAAACTTGTGAAGCGTTCTGTATTTTAAAAAAATAAATAAAATGAAAACAAAAGCTTAAAATTGCAGTGTACTTGAAAATATTAAGGATTTTTACTAAGAAGCTGGATGCAAAGGTTGGTAATCCTGAGGTTTATCACTTTCAATCTCTGTTTTCCTTTAATTTAACAGGTGTCTTTAACACTTCTTTTGGAAGTCACTCGGGTCAGAATTCAAGTACCATTAATGGTGGAGATGTCATCAATCTTAGACCCAACAAACAGAGGACCAAGAAAAACAGAAATCCTTTTAGCAGCTGTAGCATACCCTAAAACATTTTTGGGGAGGGAAAAATTGAATGATATTGTTCAATTCACTTAGAAATGCATACAGCTGTCATGGTATGTTTCAAGTCTTTTAGCAGACTTTGTACCTAATGGCTCTCTGAAAGTTGGCAGACTTAATATTGCTCTGGCAATATTTTTCAGAATGTAGAGTGAGACTTCTGGTGGAAAAATTACCACCCTGTGGACTCATTTTTATTTTTTACATTAGACAAAGCTTCTCCTGTTTTTGAAGGAACGCTAGAAGAAATGTCAAAAAACAGTTTTTGCTGAATTTTAAAATGTTGGGAATATAAATGAAACTCCTAACTATATAGGTACATCTCTTAATAGTATGAATCCAGGAAAGATAAGAAACATTCTTTTTCTGAATTTGACCATCTAGCTTTTCTGACAAATAGTATTGAATCTGAATTCTTACCAAAATTAGTAATATGGAAAGATAAACCCTAATTATGCCAGGCTGCTGTAGTCTACTACTTTGATTAAACTACTTTGGCAATGTTACTTGTGCAATACCTGTATCATATAGAATGTGGAGGTATGCATGCAGATATCTGGTACTAAAGTAAACTGAAGGTATGTGCAGTATTTAAGGAAACTTAGATTCTTATGAATACATTCCTAAAGTCATTTACACATTTTGTGTATGTTAAAGTTTTTATTTTCAAATGAGAAATTCCAGACATATATTTTGCAAAATGAGCTTGGATTTAAAAAGTGCTTTGTGCCAAAAATATCATACCTAAATTTTATAGTGCTTTATTATCATTTATATTGTTTGTAATCTCAAAGCAGTTTTCCCCTCTGACAGGATAAACAGGAGTATAGACATTTTAATTCTAGAGAATCTCCCAGGTGAGACTTGTGATAAAATCTGAGAACTAGTTTTTCTGTATGTCCATCTGTAAGTGTGGTAAGTTTGTGCTGTCATAAGGTTAGCCAAGTCCCTAAGCAGATACACAGCTCATCTGCAGATACTCATTAAGTTAAGTCCTTCGAAGTGCAGTGCTGCATCCAGTACCTTTGGCTGTTGACTGAGAACCCAATTTTGAACTTTAAAATTATGCTAACAATTTTTTTAATGAGATTTTTTTTTGTCTGAATCCAAATTATGAATTTTATAATGCTCTACAACTCTTAAAACATTCCTTTGTTTACACATTTTTGTATGGGATTTTAAGATTATCACTTAAAAATTTCTATAATCTAGGGTTTGTGTGGTGCTTTCTCAAGAGCTCTGTCAGCACCAAATACAAAATAATTGATGTTAATATGTAATCATGTGTCAGAGCATAAGTTTTCTGAGATTATTGAGTGAATTCTGCTAAAACTGATTATAATTCATCAGTAGTTTGTTTTTAACCTATAAATAACCCCATTCAATTTACATAGTTTTAATTGGATTTCAAAATATGTAAAAATAACTTTTCCAATGAAGTATGAGTATCATGAAGTCATTTTTCATTATTTGTACCAAATACATAATGCGTTATGTATAATGCTTGTGTATTTTATCTTGTTTTTAAGTCTTCCATCAGCACCATCCTCACCCCTGCACAGATTCAGGCTAAGAACATAATAGAATTTTCCAGAGCATCCTTGTTAAGTGATCAAGAATGTTTGCTTTTCATAATATTGAATGATCTGGCATTATCTATTCCAAAGTAATATAAAATGTTTACTCTTATGATCACCAGTTGTCATCACTCTCATTGCTGGCAGTGGGATAGGTGTTAGGAAAAACTCAGTTCCTCACCTAACAGTGGACACCTGTTAATAACTCATTGTTCCTTTTCCACTCTCTTGAAATGCATTCTCTTGTAAATTTTTGCACAAAATACATTTTGCAGCAAATAGTTTTAGGGTTTTCATTAGTACAAAAATCACATTATATAATATGTTGTAGTTCTATTTCACATAGCAGTTAAATGAGTGTGGTTAGAAGTTTTTCTTTATAAAAAATGAAATCTCTGTTGATGGTTCCAGTTCCCCTAATATTTGTAATATGATTTAATATACATAATTATGTCTTTTCTTTTTACAAGAGCCAAAGAGACCTTTGTTATATATTTGAGTTTTAAATTTGCACTGCTATATTTTAAACCTAGCTATAATTAATCATTTAAAATAATTAAGTAGGTCTGAAAATTGGCCATAAGTGATACTATTAAGTAATTTCTTAATTAATTGTGAAGAGGTAGAGCTGAGCGCTTCTGCCAGGTCTCCCTTGTAGCAAAGCTTAACCCAGCAGTATTGTGCCTCTCCTCTATGTTATATCCTAGGGCTTGTATCACTAACATTAAAAACTTCTTTCTATAAGACTTTTCCTTCTTCTAATAACTGTATTCCATTTAATAGAACATTAATGCTACAGCAAACCTTGTCCAAAAACTCTTGCAGTTGTACATTTGTCTCTAATCTACTTTTTCACATTTGGCTACTTTTTAGCACATAGATAAATAGCTGTGGGATAACTGTCCTATTTTTAGTTCCTCAAGTTTCCTTTTCCTTTTTCAGTCTCTGCCTATCAAATTAAATAGCATACAGAGTAGCCCACATATGGCAACACAGTTAAATAAAACCAGGTTAAATGGTCTCCCTTTTTTCTGTCCCAAGTTGATAGCATGCACATACTTTTTCAAAATTAAGTAAAACTAACACTACCAAAAAGAGGATGAACATTACACATTTTGGAATTAAGTTAGATGGTTTTCAGAAGTTGGCAATGCAGTGCTTAGAAAGAATTCCGATTAATGAGTACTCCACTGTGCCTGTGATCTTTTTGAAGATCTTAGATTGGTGAGTAGGTCTTAGGATTTAATGACATGACATAATTATACTACTTTAATACAAGATACAGTAATTGTTAGCATCCCTTTTGAAACCTCTGAAATGGTTACTGTTAACCTGCTAAAATACTGCCATTAATATATCATTAGACTTAAATGTTTTTCTAAAAAAAAACTGGACTCACAGGGTGGAAACATTCATTTACTTATCACACACTGCACAATCCTCTAACAAAGAGGTAGATTTAGTTGCTTTGCACTATTGGAAATATCATGTGTACCCTTGTCACTGTTTAAGTTTCTATCTGTAAAACACTGTACATGTGAAAACTTATTTGCAAATGGTAAATATTTAAGACCACAGTGGATCTGCACTAAGTAGTCACCAACTCTCAGATAGCTGGACGATTTGGCATAACGACCTTTATTGGGCAGTGCTCCTTCTCTCTTGAACTATCTGAAGTAGGATGATTGTGACTAGTCTTTTAAAAGTAAAAACTTGGGATGAAAAGAAAAATGAACCCCTTCTATATTTTGTTACTATTAAAGATTTTGTAAATTTGAATGGATAGCTCCTTGTATGTATTGCTATTGGTAAGCTTAATTTAAATATACTTGATAAAAATTTCATGAAAAATGAATTCCAATTAAAAATGCATTTCAAAGCTAGAATTGTGTGATGTATGTGTTGTATATCTTCAACATGGAACCAAACAGTGAAGGTATAATGCTACTTTTTAAAAGATCTAAAAACCTAAGAATCTGTCATATTTCAGATATCCTGCTAGTATTTAGCATATCCATTTTATGGGCAGTGGATATTTAATGCAACTTAGCACTGTGGTTTAAATAATTTGCCTTGGAAACTGTTTCTATTATAATTTTATGATTACCAGTATGTTTTAAATAAAAGTTTTTTGTCTTGTTTTGAGGCTTTTGACCCTTGAAAAACACATTTACTTTCTTGTGGTATACATGTATAGTTCAAGTTTATTTAAGTTTATTTAACAAGTGCTTTCCACAGGCTAAGTGCCTTGCATGCAGTATGGGAGCACTATTACCTGATTTTGCAGTAGGGGTGGGCAGGGACCCCAGAGTTTAAATGACTTGCCCTGAGGCTTTCTGCTGGAATGAGGTGGGGCTGGGCCTCTGTGCCATGTCTTCCTGTCCCAAAGCTTAACCCAGCAGAGTTTTGCCTCCTATGTGTTTAATGTTTTGTCCCAAGGCTTGTGTTATCTTGAGATCTCTGAGTCTGATGATTACATATGGAGGTGTATTTATAATAATTCCTAGATCTGGGTGGTGGGTCAGTTTTCCAATGTCAGATATCTCAAGTCTTTTCTGACACCCTTTGTCAAATTCTTGCATAAGTCGTGCCAAACTTAAACTGTCTGATTACCCCTGGAATATTGCATATTAAAGATGTTACCGAAGTCAACTTTCACCAAAATTGCTAGTGACTGCCATAGTGATTTTAAGCCCACTATATGCAAGGAAAGCATGTTTGCTACAAGTTTTGTGGTTTGAGGTGAACAGTTAAAAAACTTGTGTAGTCTAGTTCAAGTTGTTTACCTAGTTTATGGTCGAAGACTTAACCATGTGGTAGTGTCCTTGAAAACATCTGAAGGAGTGTTACCATTCATCCATTGCCATTTTGCTTGGTTGATGTATGACCAGACACACACAACTAGAGAATGGCAAAGCTCAAGCTCACTGGCATCCTTGTTGCTTTTTCTTTTCCAAGATTCTCAGCTCTTTCCTTTTACTTTCATTTGTCTTTGAATAATTGTAGACAGCACTATCATATATATGTATCAGCATTAATCAGTCATTTGAAAGAGATAAAACATGGGTGTTCACTAGTTGAAATTATTGCATGTAATTTACCATTTGCTAAAGTCCGACTTGGCTGCATTGGCTTATTGTAAACATTCTTTCTTGCTTCCTATTTTAACATGTGGTAGCAGAGTTCCAATTAGCTGACTACCTCTTCAGGATGAATTCTAAGCATTTTGAGTCAGGAAGTTAGCATGAGCTCAATAGGAACAACCAAACTTGCATTCATTGCTGTGTCCCTATGCATAATACAGTCTATGGCTAATGCTTTATTAAAGGGCAGATGCCATTCGTGTAAAATATAGTGTGAATTGTGCCATCTGGAGGATGCAACACTAGTACTTGGAGGGAAACACTCCTAGAAGCCACCAGTTCACATGTAGCTTTCCCCTTCTAAGGCCTCTGAAAGCTTTAGGGATATTTTTTATTTTTTTAGATTTTTATTTTTTATTTATTTCTCCCCCAGTCCTTGTCATTTGCACTTGCTATGTCTGTTCATATTACTTGTTAGGAGGCATCAGGAACAGAACCCTGGTCCTCTGATGTAGGAGGGAGGTGCCTGATTGTTTGGGCCACCTTTGCTCCCTGTTTTGCTATGTCAGTCATGTTTCTCTTCTCAGGTCTCTTGTTGCATCAGCTCACTGCGCCTGCCAATCGTATCAGCTTGCTGTCCTGCCCATACTCTTTAGGAAGCACCAGGTACCTCTGCTCCCTGCTTTTGTTGTGTCTTTCACTGTGTTTTTATTCTTGTGTTTCTTGTTGTATAATCTTGTATGAGCTTGCCCTGCCTGTCTCTTGTGCCAGCTCGCTGTCGTCTTTAGGAGGCACCAGGAACCCAACCACAGACTTCCCATGTGGTAGGTGGGAGCTCAATCATTGGAGCCACATCTCCTTCTCTAGGGATTTTCTTTTAATGTCAGTGGTCCTTAAATTAAAATACCAGTAGTCTCAGTTGTGTATTTTTCAAACTTTTAATTGAGCAGGATTTTCACTCTGCCCTCAGTTGATGAACACTAAGAGCTCTTCTGTCAAACACTCTGCAGCTGTTTGCTATCTTCCACATTTCGGGGGTAAGGGGGGCTGTCCTTAAAGGGGAAGGCAGGGAGCAGGTTTCAAGAAGGGAACATTCAACTGTTTGAGGAAGCAGTGCTAATGAGGGATGGCTGAAGGGCTATCCTAAAATTGTGCATTACATTCTTGGAATGGTACAGAATTGGGACAGGGCTATCATGGAATATGCCAACATAACCTAAATTCCATTATATTCTAAAGCCAAATATTTTCTATATAAGAGATATTAGTTTAAGTGAGGGTAAAATGCGATGCTTGGGAGTTTCATGATCTGAAAATTACACTATCATTCTAAAAAGCGCTTGCTAAGGAGAGGAGAGGCAAGATGGTGGCAGAGTAAGGAGCTCCAAAAGTCAGCTTGTCCTACCGTGCAGTTAGTAATCAATCAGAGCTACCTAAAGCACCTGCTTGGGGGTCCAGAAAACCAGAAAAGTATCTTGCAAATCTTTGGTAGAACTGAAGGAAGATACCCATCTGCAGTGACAATTTCGTAAGTAGAGCACTCCATACCACAAAGGCCACTGCCCATCCCCTTCTGTCATCGTAAGATGTTCCAGTAACTCTTCCCTGTCTGGAGCTGAAAGCTCCAGCAAGGGCACTGATTTTAGCTACTGGATTAGTAAATTTGGCTGGCTGAAGTCTAATGCTAAGAACAGCTAGTTTCAACCTGTCCAAGTCAGAAAAGAGACTGGTAGCCTCCGCTTTCACGTCACCCCCAGCATGAAGGGAAGAGGAGCTAACTGGAAATCACAGTGATGGTAGGAACAAGCTTTTTTCCATCCAGGTCGAATTGTGGCTAGCCTAGGCTCCAACCTCACCTTGGGCAGGGAGGAAGCCAGTCCCTGCACCAGCCTCTCCAGGCAACTGCAGGGACTTTCAGCCCACATGAACTAGATTGCTGGGTGCCTGTGGCTCCATCACTGCCCCCCAAATAGGATAGGAGGAGGGTGACAATTCCCCAGCCTCTCTGGGCAACTGCAAAAGCTTTTGGCACACACAGACTGTATTGTTGGACACCTGTGGCTCCATGCCCATGCCCTGATAGGAGAGGAGAGGGGCGGTGTTTCCTCAACCTCTCTGGGCAATTGCAGGCACTTTTAGCCCACATGGGCTGGATTATTTGGCATGCCTGTGGTTCCATCCCCACCCCAAAAAGGGCAGAAGGGACAGTACTTCCTCATCCTCTCAGGGGAACTGCAGGCACATTTGACCCACATGGACTAAACTTTGGGGCACTTCTGACACTCCATCCCCACCCATGGCAAGGAAGAGGGGGGAACAGTGCTTCATCAGTCTATCGCAACTACAGTCTGTTTTGACCCCAGTGGTTTAGTTTGCTGCCAACACCTGTGGCTCCATCACTGCCCAGGTTGGGGAGGAAGGGCTGTGAAGCTTCATCAGTCTCTCCAGGCAACTACAGATGGTCTTGGCTTGCATGGCTTGGATGGCTGTACATGGTGTGGCTCGATCCCTACCCCTGGCAGCAGGGAAGAGAAGGAGAAACTTCACCGGTTTCTGGGGCAATGTGGGCAGCTTTGGCCTCCATAATTATTTACAGTACCAACTGCATCCTTAGCTCCTACTGCACAACTAGTAAAGGAGAAAGGGCAAGAAAGGTGAAAAGGAGCTGAAAAAATCAGATTGGCTAAACACAAGCCACTATAAATTCCAAATTAAGTTGAACCAAGTATCAAAGAGGGGCTGTAGCACAAAGGAAATCAAATAGAATGCTCTAGATTGAGAGACTGCACCCAGAATAAAGATATCTAGTAAACCAAATGCCAAGACACCAACAAAAATTTACAATCCCTATGAATAAACAGGAAGATATGGCCCAGTGATGCCCATAGGCCTCCAAATGAAATAAAGGAGTTCAAAGAACCAATCACAGCTGTTCAAACAAATCTCCTTAATCAATGAGATGGCTAAAGTAATTAGGACATTAAAAAGACCAGGCTAAGCACAAAATAAAATGTGAAAGCATACATAGAAAAACAGCAGATCTTCTGGGAATGAAAGGGTACAATAAAAATAATCTGGGAGAATAAAAAAAAAAATACACTGGAAGGGGAAGTGGATTTGGCTCAAGCAGTTGGGCACCCACCTACCACATGGGAGGTTCCCAGTGCCTCCTAGGGAAGCTGAGCAAGATGGCAAGCTGACACAATGGGCTTGTGTAGCAGGCTGATGCAACAAAGAGACACAGGGGGAGCGAAGGTGGTTCAAGCCAATTGGATACCTCCCTCCCACATGGGAGGTCCCAGGTTTGGTTCCCAGTGCCTCCTAAAAAGATCACACAATGAACAGACACAGCAGACAGTGAGCATAAATGGAGGATGGGGGGAGAAATAAAATCTTTAAAAAAATACACTGGAGGTATATAATAGCAAAGTTGAAGAAGCAGAAGAAAGGATTAATGAGCTTGAAGACATGGCCACCAAAAGCAAATGAAAGACAAGATAAAGAAAAGAATGGAAAAAATTTAACAGGGTCTCAGGGAACTAAGTAACAGCAAGAGACGTGCACATATATGTGTCATGGATGCCCCAGAAGGAAAAGAGAAGGGAAAAGATGCAGAAGGAATATATGAAGGAATAATGGTAGAAAACTTCCCAACCCTATTGAAGAACAGAGCTATCTGTGTCCAAGAAGCAAAACAAACTCTCATCTGCATAAATCCCAGTAGACCTACTCTGAGACATAATAATCAGAATGTCAAATGCCAAAAATAAAGAGTCCTTAGAGCATCAACAAAAAGTGATGCATCACATACAAGGGATGCCCAATAAGAGTAAGTGCTTATTTCTCATCAGAAACCATGGAGGCAAGGAGGCAGTGGTATGGTAATTTTAAGATACTGCAAGCGAAAAACTGCCAGCCAAGAATCTTATATCTGGCAAGTTTGTCATTCAAAAATGTGGGTAAGTTTAGAATATTCACAGATAAACAGAAACAGAGAGTAACCAAGAGGCAGGCTTTACAGGCAATATTAAAGGGAGTACTACAGCCTGAAAAGAAGACAGGAGAGAGAGGTTTGGAAGAGAATCTAAAAATGAAGATTATATAAGTAAAAGTAACAAAGTATAAAAAGAGTGGTGGAAATAAGACAGATAAAACCCAAAGGTCAGAATGGGTGAAAAACTGCCTTTACAGTAATATTGAATGTTAATGGATTAAACTTCTCAATCACAAGATATAAACTGGCAGAATGGATGAGAAAATATGAGCCATCTATGTTATGTCTTCAAGAGACTCATTTTAGACCCAATGTATTGTAGATCAATACATTGAAAGGGAAAGGTTGGAAAAAGGTATTTCACACATGCAGTAACCAAAAAAAAAAAAAAAAGCTAGAGTAGTTATACCTGTATCAGATGAAATAGACTATTTTTAAAAGTTGCTATTACAGACAAGACATTATGTATTAATAAAAGGGACAATTCACCAGGAAGAAATTACAATCATAAATGTATATGCACCTCACCAGAAAGCCCCAAATGACTTGAGGCAAACACTGGCAAAACTGAAAGAGAAATAGATGTCACTACAATAACAGTTGGAGACTTAAATACACCACTTTTATCATTGGATAGAACATCTGGGGAGAGGATCAATAAAGAAATAGCTTGATCAGAATTGTAAGCATTTGCCCTAAATAAAATTCTCATTATAAAACTAAAAAAAAAAAAAAAAAATAGCTTGAATAATATGATACATGAACTAAACCTAATAGACATACACAGAACACTGCATCCCAGAACAGCAGGATATACATTCTTCTCAAGTGTTCATAGATCTTTTCCCAGGATAGATCATATGTTGGGTTACAAAGCAGAACTCAATAAATTTAACAAGATCAAAATTAACCAAAGCACTTTCTCTGATCATAATGGAATAAAGTTGGAAACCAATAACAGGTGGAAAAAGGGAAAATTCACAAATATATGGAGATTAAACAATACACTATTAGGTAATCAATGGGTTCAAGAAGAAATTGCAAGGGAAATCAATAAATATCTTGACACAAATGAAAATAAGAACACAACATATCAGAACCTATGAGTTGCAGCGAAGGTAGTGCTGAGAGGGAAATATACAGCCTGCAATGCTAACATTAAAAAAGAAGAAAGTAGGGAAACATCTTTAAGACCTGGAGGTAGGTGGTAGATTCTTAAACCTTACACCAAAACCAGGAGCAATGAAAGAAAAATGGATAAATGGGACCTCCTTAAATGAAAACACTTTTATGATTCAAAGGATTAGTCAAGAAGGTGTAAGACAGCCCACTCAATGGTAGAAAATATTTGGAAACTACATATCCAATAAGGGTTTGATGTCCTTGCTATATAAAAAGATCATACAACTCAGCAATAAAAGAGTGAGAATCCAATTAAATTATGGGCAAAAGACTTAAATAGACCTTTCTCAAAAGAGGAAATACAGATGGGTGAAAAAGCACATGAAAAAAATGTTCAATATCAGTAAATATTAAGTGAATGCAAATCCTAGCTACATGGAGAGAATGGAAGACAGTGGACTAGAAATACATGGGACTCTCTCCTTTCTCAGAAAAAATAACTAAAGGATAGGCAGAAATGGCTCAGAAAAAACATTCAGGGTTTCGGATACCAGAGGAAGGCTGGACACTTCCCAGAAGAGAGAGGGGCAAAGGAAAAGAATTAGAGTGGCAAAACTTTTGAGTTAAAAGCTGCAGCTGCAGGGTCCTCCCCTACCCTGCAGAGAGTTTTTAATTCTCAGGCCTCTGGGCTTGTAGCTATAGATAAATGTGGCCCCAGGGATCCACCTCCCCAGGAAATGGGAAAGAGACAAAGCCTAAGGCTGACTCAGCTTTTGACCCACAAATTTGGACTGCTGTGTCCCATGAGACCTTTCAGGCCAGGTGGGGCCACACCACCGTTTGTTTACCTTGGCAGTTGGCACAGGACTGAAGAGATCCGACGCTCTCAATCATCGTTCCTACCGACCAGAACAGGTTTTGGAGGATACAGAGGGGGTGGAATTATTTCCTATCCAAGAAAAGAGAGGGCTACCAGGAAATGTTGAACAACTTCTGAGAAAAGTTTGAATTACAAGGCTCTTGGCTTCCAGGCAGGATCTTCTATCACATTGATCTGGTCCACATTGCAAGGAACATACTCCAACTGGGCTTGAACTGAGAGGGCTGTCAAAGAGCACCATCTGCTGGCAGACCAAGGACATGCATGTAAGGAAATTAAAAGGAAATAAGAGGTTTTTCCCAGCTTTTAAACCCTCCTTCCCCAATGCCCTTGGAAGCAGGTCTGCAACCCATTACTTGGGCAGGACCCAGATATGAGCAACTAACAGATCAATCCTAAAGACCCAGAAGAGGATGAACCAAGAATCAAAGAACAGCAGCAACACAGCTTTCCACCACTAAATCCCTATGAAAGACAGAAATTGAGCATCTCAGTAAACTCACCATCATAATCAGATGCCTACAAATCTGCAAAAAATTACATGAAATACTAAGCAAATGGAAGAAAAGGCCCAAACAAAGAAATATATCAAAGCTCTAGATGAGACACAGGATTTGAGATGACTAAAATCAACGAGATTCATAAAAATTTCCGAAGTCAAAGAGTTGAAAGACAATATGGTTGAATACATACAGAACAAGAAGACACTGAGTGAGTAACAAGGAAGAATTTGAAAACCTGAATAGAAAAACAACAGAGCTCATGGGATTGAAAGACATGACAGGTGAGATAAAAAACATATTAGAGAAGTGGATGCGGCTCAAGTGGTTGAGCACCTGCCACCCACAAGAGAGACCCCAAGTTCAAGTTTCTGGTGCCTCCTAGAAACAAAAACAACAGCAAACAAACAAAAAAACATCTCAGGGGATTGGATGTAGCTCAGTGTTTGAGCACTGGCTTCCCACATACAAGGTCCTGGGTTCATCCCTGGCTTCTAGTACCTCGGAAAAAAACACAAAAAACAGGGAAACGGACTTTGGCCCAGTGGTTAGGGCATCCGTCTACCATATGGGAGGTCTGCGGTTCAAACCCCGGGCCTCCTTGACCCATGTGGAGCTGGCCATGCGCAGTGCTGATGCGCGCAAGGAGTGCCGTGCCACGCAGGGGTGTCCCCCGCTTGGGGGAGCCCCACGCGCAAGGAGTGCGCCCGTGAGGAGAGCTGCCCAGCGTGAAAAGAAAGTGCAGCCTGCCCAGGAATGGCGCCACCCACACTTCCCGTGCCGCTGACGACAACAGAAGCGGACAAAGAAACAAGACGCAGCAAATAGACACCAAGAACAGACAACCAGGGGAGGGAGGGGGAAATTAAATAAATAAATATATCTTTAAAAAAAATAAATAAAATAAAACATTTAATTAAAAAAAAAAAACAGCAACAGCAAAAAAATACATTAGAGGCATACAACAGTAGACTTGAAAGGATAGATTAAGTGATACATAAGAACAGCTGAAATGGAAGAGAGAGAAAAGAATAGAAAAAATTGAGCAGGGGTCCAGGGATTTGAATAACATAAAGCACAAAAACATATATGTCACAGGAGCTCCAGAAAGAGAAGGGAAAAGGGGCAGGAAGAGTATTTAAGGAAATAATGGCTGAAAAGTTCTCAACTCTCATGAAACAAATGAACTTACCTGTCTAAGAAGTACAGTGTATCCCAATCAGTATAAACTCAAACCTACTCAAAGACATTACTGAGAATGTCGTATGTCAAAAATAAAGAGAAAATGCTGAGAGCAGCAAGGGAGAAGCAAACAATCACATACAAAGGACACCTAGTAAGACTTAATGCAGAATTCTTATCAGAAACCACAGAGGTGAGAAGATAGGGGTATGATACAATTATGATACTGAAAGAAAAACTGACAGCTGAGAATGCTTTATCTGGCAAAACTGTCCTTCAAATATGAAAGTGAGTTTAAGATATTCACAAATAAACTTTAAGAGTTTGTTAAAAAAAAAAAAAAATCAGCCTTTGCAGAAAAAATTACTGGGAGCATTACAGGATGAAAGAAAAATATAGGAGAGGCTTGGAGGAGAGTGCAGAAGGTAAGAATAGCAGAAAGGATAACCAAAAGAGTAAAAAGACAGGAGAAAATATATAACATGAAAATTAAAGAATAAAATGGTGGAAGTAAATAATGCAATTACAGTAATACCATTGAATGTGAATGGATTACACTCCCCAATCAAGATACAGACTGATAGAATGGATAAAAAAAAACATGAGTCATCCATATGCTGCCTACAAGAGACTCACTGTAGATCCAAGGATACAAATTTGCTGAAAGTGAAAGGTTGGAAAAAGATACTCTAATGCAAAAAGTAACCACAAAATAACAGGAGTAGCTATATGAATATTAGACAAAACAGATTTTAAATGCAAAAAAAAAAAACGAGATACAGAAGACTATTATATATATTTTTTTTTTTTAAAAAAAGGGCAATCCACCAGGAAGAAATAACTCCTAAATATCTATGCACCTCACCAGGGTGCCCCAAGATACATGAGGCAAACTCTGGCAAAACTCAAAGGAGAAATAGATATCTCTACAATAATAGTTGGTGATTTCAGCACAACACTCATATCATTAGATAAAACTAGACTGAAGATCAACAAGGGAAGAGAGAACTTAATATGATAAATGAGCTAAGAGACATATTCAGAATATTGTACCCAAATGAGCACTTACACATTCTTCTCAAGTGCTCATAGATCTTTCTACATGATAAATGACATGTTAAGTGACAAGGCAAGTCTCAATAAATTAAAAAGATTATAATTTTATGAAGCACCTCATCAAAATGGAATGAAACTGTAAATCAGTAACAGATGGGAAAGGGGAAAATTTGCAAATGTGTGGAGGCTGAGCAACACACTCAGTGGGACAAAGAAGAAATTGTAAGTGAAATTAGTAATATATTGACATGAATGAAAATGAGAACACAGCTTATAAAAATATATGGGGTACAGTGAAGGCACTGCTCAAGAGGGAAATTTATATCCTTAAATTGGCTTATTAAGAAAAAAGAAAGAACTAAAATCTAACTGAACAACTGGAGAAACTAGAAAAAGAACAGCAAACCACTTCCAAAGCAAGCAGAAGGAAAGAAATAATAAAGATTAGAGGGCAGCAGATTTGGCTCAATGGATAGAGCATCTGCCTACCACATGGGAGGTCCAAGGTTCAAACCCAGGTCCTCCTGACTCATGTGATGAGCTGGCCCACGCACAGTGCTGATGCATGCAAGGAGTGCTGTGCCACGCAGGGGTGTCCCCCATGTAGGGGAGCCCGACGCACAAGGAGTGTGCCCTGTAAGGAGAGCCGCCCAGCGTGAGAACAGTGCAGCCTGCCCAGGATGGCACCACACACATGGAGAGCTGACGGAGCAAGATGACACAACAAAAAGAATCACAGATTTCAGGTGCCGCTGACAAGAATACAAGCTGACACAGAACACACAGCGAATGGACACAGAGAGCAGACAACTGGGGGGTGGGGGGTGGGGGGTGGGGAGGGAATGGGAGAGAAATAAATAAATAAATAAATCTTAAAAAAAATCAGAGCAGAAATAAATTGAAAGCAAAGAAACAATAGAGAAAATAATAATTTTTAAAAGCTGGTTCTTTGAAAAGACCGGTAAAATTGACAAACCCTTAGCCAGCCTAACAAAGAAAAAAAGAGAACAGATACAAATAAATAAAACCAGAAATGAAAGGGGGGAAGTTATGCCTCCCCCGTAGAAATGAAAAGTATCATAAGAGGATATTATGAGTAACTGTATGCCAATAAACTAGACAAACTAGATGAAACGGGCAAATTCCAAGAAATGCACAAGCAACCTATATTGACTCTACAAAACGTACAAGAACTTAAACCAATCACATTTAAAGACATTGAATCTGTCATCAAAAATCTCCCAACAATGAAAAGTCCAGGACAGATGGCTTCACAGGTGAATTCCACCAAGCATTTGAGAAGAATTAATATCAATCCTGTTTAAACTCTTTCAAAAAATTGAAGAGGGAAAATTAACCAACACATTTACAAAGCCAAAATCACTCTAATACCAAAGCCACATAAAGATACAAGAAAATCTCTCTAATGAACATACATGCAAAAATACTCAATAAAGTATTTGCAAATAGAATCCAACAGCATATTGGAAGAATTACAAATCACAAGCAAGTGGGATTGATTCCTGGTATGCAAGGGTGGTTCAACACAGAAAATCATTTAATGTTATAAACCACATTTACAAATTGAAGAAAAAAATATGTGATCATCTCATTTGAACAGGAAAGGCATTCAACAAAATCCAACTTCCTTTCTTGATAAATACACTTGGAAGGGCAGGAATAGAAGGAATATTCCTTGATATGATAAAGTGCATATATGAAAAACCCACAGCAACATTGTATTCAATGGGGAAAGGGTAAATTTGTACTAAATTTGTAGCTAAAGCAATTAGAGAAGAAAATAAAAGCATCTATATAAATCAGCCAAAGGGGCACTGATGCAAAATAGCAGAAATCTGTTGGGTTTTATAGGGGATATTTATTTGGAAAAGAAGCTTACAGTCACAAGGCCATAAAGAGTAAATTACTTCCCTCACTAAAATCTGTTGCCATGTGTTGGAGCAACATGGCTGCCAGTCTCTGCAAGGGTTCAGCCTTCCTTCTTCCTCCTAAGGCTCCTTGGTCCCAGCTTCTTCCTATCTCAGCTGTAGGCTAGCATAGGTCACTCTCTCCAACTCATTTTTTTCCGGGCTTTCTCAGCTGTTCAGGGCTCTGGTCTCTTCAGCTGCAAACTATCAGGTGAACAGCTCAGCTCACTTTAGCAGACAGACAGCTTAGCAGCAGACAGAGGGGCTCCATAGTCTCTATGTTCTCCTTCTCTATATATTTACTTCCCTGTCTTTGACTGAGCATTAGTTTATACAGCCACCAAGGTTGGGGTGGGGGGGAGGTGCGGAGACTCAAACCAAGTCACCCTGTTGATGTGGTCAAATAAAAAGCCCTAAACTTGATTTAATAAAGTAAAAGTGAAATCTCTGAATCTAAGACAATCTTTTTTTTTTTTTTTTTTAAAGATTTATTTATTTAATTTCCCCCCCTCCCCTGGTTGTCTGTTCTTGGTGTCTATTTGCTGCGTCTTGTTTCTTTGTCTGCTTTTGTTTCTTTGTCCGCTTCTGTTGTCGTCAGCGGCACAGGAAGTGTGGGCGGCGCCATTCCTGGGCAGGCTGCTCTTCCTTTTTCACGCTGGGCAGCTTTCCTCACGGGCGCACTCCTTGCGCGTGGGGGCTCCCCCACGCGGGGGACACCCTTGCGTGGCACGGCACTCCTTGCGCACATCAGCACTGTGCATGGCCAGCTCCACACGGGTCAAGGAGGCCCGGGGTTTGAACCGCGGACCTCCCATATGGTAGACGGACGCCCTAACCACTGGGCCAAAGTCCGTTTCCCTAAGACAATCTAATACACCAGAGGAACAGACCATTTTACAAACACAATCCAATACCTACGTTTAGAATTCATAAGCAAGCAATACCAAATTGCCACAGGATCCTAATAGGAAAAGAGGAAGTAAAACACTCACTATTCTTGGTAAAAAAGATAGGACCCTATATTTATAAAATGCTGAAATATCTATGACAAAGCTACTTGAGCTAATAAATGAGTTCAGCAAAGTGGCAGGATACAAGATCAACATTACTGAAATTCAGTAATGTTTCTGTACACTAGTATTGAATGATCTGAGGAGGAAATCGGGAAATAAATTCTGTTTAAAATAGCCATGAAAAGACTCAGATACCTAGGAATCAATTTAATCAAAGATGTACACACCTCTATGCAGAATACTAGAAAACAATGCCAAAAGAAATCAAAGAAGACCTGAACAAATGGAAAGACATTCTGTGTTCATGGATTGAAAGACTAAATATTGTGAAGATGTCAATCCTACACAAACTGATTTATAGATTCAGTGCTATGTTAATCAAAATTCCAACAGTCTACTTTTCAGAAATGGAAAAGGCAATTACCAAATACATTTAGAAGGGAAAGTGCACATGAATAGCCAAAAGCATTCTAAAAAAGAAGAATGATGTGAGAGGAATTTCACTACTTGACCTTGAAATATATTACAAAGCTACAGGAGTCAAAAGAGCTGGCATAAAGATAGACACATGGATCAGTGGAATAGAATTGAAAGTCCAGAAATAGACCCTCAACTCTATGGCTGTTTTTAACAAACCTACCAAGTTCATGTTAATGGAACAAAAAAGTCTCTTTAAAAAATGGTGCTGGGAAAACGGATACTCATAACCAAAATAATACTAGAGGACTCCTATCTTACAACTTATACAAGAATCAAATCAAAATGGATCAAAGACCTAAAGAAAGCCAAGACCATAAAACTACTAGAAGAAAATGTAGGGAAACATCTTCAAGATCTTGTGGTAGGTGGTGGTTTCATGGACTTTACACTTCAAGCATGCACAACAAAAGAAAAAATCAATAAATGGGACCTCTTCAAAATTAAACACTTTTGCACCTCAAAAGATTTTGTATAAGACTTTGTCAAAAGGCAGTTAACTCAATGGGAGGACATATTTGGAAATCACATGTCTGATAAGGGCTTAATACCCATGGTATTAAGAGATGCTACATATAAAGAGATGCTACAACTCAACAATCAAAAGACAAATGAAGGAAGTGGCTGTGGTTCACACAATCGAGCTCCTGTTTGCCATATGGAGGACCCAGGTTCAATCCCTGGGACCTCCTGAAGAAAAGAAAAAAAGAAAAAGAAAATAGGCATCCCAGACCTGTGCAGTGCAGAGAGGTGCAGGCCCCTGGTGTGGTGCAGCAACACACCAAAAAGACAATGACACAACCATATAGAAAAAAAGGCAAACAGCCCAATTAAAAAATGAGCAAAAGACTTAAATAGATATTTGCCCAAAGAAGAAATAGAAATGGTAAAAAAAGCACATGAAAAAGTGTTCAACATCAGGAGCAATTAGGGAAATTCAAATCAAAGTTATAATGAGATATCATTTCACACTTGTTAGAAGTGGTCACTATTAAAAAAGACAGAGAAATACAAGTGTTGGAAGAAGATATGGAGAGTTAGGAACACTTATTCACTGTTGGTGGGAATGTAGAATGGTACCACCACTGTGGAGGACTGTTTGGCAGTTCCTAAAGAAGTAGAATATAGATGTGACATGCGACCCAGCCATACCACTACTGGGTATATATGCAGAAAAACTAAGAGCAGTGACATGAAAAGACATCTGTACAGTCATGTTGATACATTTGCCAAATGTTGGAAACAACCCAGGTGTCCATCAACAGATGAATGGATAAAGAAACTGTGGTATATTCACATGATGGAATATTATGCAGCTATAAGAAGAAAAGAAGTCATTACACATGTGACATCTGAACCTGGAGGACACTGAGTAAAGCAAGCTAGACACAAAAGGACAAATACTATGATTGTGCTTAATACATAATGTCATGTAGTTAATAACTTGAATATGGATCACCAGAAAATGAAATGAGGTTAGAGAATGGAAAGGTGACTGTTAACTTGTGCAGAATTGGTAAAAAGGATGTATGTTAATCTTTGGAACTGAATAGAAGAGTCGAAAGCAAACCTAATGTTTTTTAACTAGCAGAGCTATTATTTGGGTATGACAGCAATTGAAAGGGAAAGTCTAAGGTCATGTACGTTACTAAAAGGAAAGCTAAAAAAATGTAACATGGAACTGTATAGCATAGTAAAACTTCATGTGAAATATGACTATGGGTAATATTGCATATATAAGACTGCTGTTCCTTGAAACTGAACAAATGTATGTTAATATCAGACCAAAAAAAACACACCAATATTCTAAGTGAAAGAAACTAGACACAAAGTACTATATACTGTATGATTCTGTTTATATAAAAAGTAAATATAAATCAATTTATAAAGATGAAATGAGATTAATGGTTACGTAGGGCTGAGGAATGACAGGGGAAATGAAAAGTGACTGCTAAGGGGTGTGGAGTATTTCTTTTTGAAGTAATGAAGTCATTCTAAATTTTTTTGTGGTGATAAATACACAACATTTTGATTATACTAAAATCCATTAATTATACACTGGGTAGATCATATAATAGGTGAATATATCTCAATAAAACTGCTTAATAAATAAATGAATTTTTTTTTAAAGTGTAAGAATAGCCAGAAATAGTGGCTATGGACATCAGGGGAAGCATAGAAAGATTAAGAAGTGATGGATTTTCTTTTGTCTGTTTTATATTATTATTGTTACTGAAATAATGAAAATGCTCTAAGAATAACTGATGGGATGATGCACAACTTTGTGATTATACCAAATACGCTTTGGATGTATTGCATGCTTTAATATTTAACACACAAAAGATTTTTTTAACTATGAAATATCATCTCACACCATATGGAATGGCCATCATAAAAAATTAAAAAAACAAAACTACAAGTCCTGGAGAGGATGTGCAGAAATAGGAATACTCCTTTACTGTTAGTAGGAATGTTAAACAGTGCAGCCTCTGTGGAAGACTGTTTGTTCCTTAGGAAACTCAATATAGAACTGCCATGTGATCAGGCAATCCCTCTACTATATACTCTACTAGGAGTATATCCAGAAGAACTAAAAACAGTGATGCAAACAGACATTTGCATACCAAAGTTCACAGCACCATTATTCACAATTACCAAAAGATGGAAACACCCTGAGTGTCATTAACTGAAGAATGGATAAACAAAATGTGGTATGTACATATGATGGAATATTATGCTATGGTAAGAAGAAATGAAATAGGACACATGATAACATGGATGAACCTTGAGGACAGTATGCTGAGTGAAATAAGCCAGACACAAAAGGACAAATATTGTATAGTCTCACTAATATGAATTAAATATGAATAAGCACATAGAGTTAAAACTTAGAGTATAAGTTACTAGGAAAGAGAATGAGAACTGAGAAGGGGTACAATGTATGTAGAACTTTTCATTGGCTTGACTGTAAAAGTGTGGAAATGAATAGAGTTGATGGTAATACATTACAGTGAGTAAAACAGTTGTTTTATAAATGGGATAATGGCTGAAAGGGGTTGTCTAGGGATGTAAATGTCAATTGAAAGAAACATAGAGAACAATCTAGGGACTGAGTAACAGTGAATGAGGGGACGCGGACTTGGCCCAATGGATAGGGCGTCCGCCTACCACATGGGAGGTCCGCGGTTTAAACCCCGGGCCTCCCTGACCCGTGTGGAGCTGGCCCATGCGCAGTGCAGATGCGCACAAGGAGTGCTGTGCCACGCAGGGGCGTTCCCCGTGTAGGGGAGTCCCACGCGCAAAGAGTGCGCCCTGTAAGGAGAGCCGCCCAGCGCGAAAGAAAGTGCAGCCTGCCCAAGAATGGCGCCGCACACATGGAGAGCTAACACAACCAGATGATGCAACAAAAAGAAACCCAGATTCCTGGTGCCGCTGATAAGGACAGAAGAACACATAGCGAATGGACACAGAGAACAGACGACTGGGGAAGGGGAGAGAAATAAATTTAAAAAAATAAATCTTTTTAAAAAAAATGAATAAAATTAAAAAAAACAAAAAGCAGTAAATGAGGAGGTGGATAAGTACTGTGGTTACTGGTACAAATGTACTTCTATTAAGTAGAACAAATGTACATCACTATAGCAAGTATGGATATGGAGATGTGTGGGAAAATTACAACTAATGTAACTTATAGACTAAAGTTAATGCAATATTGTAATATTCTTGCATCAATGTCAAAGAAGTCACTGTGTTAATAATGGGGGGGGGCATGTAACAGAAAAAAATACCAAATGTACACTATAGACTGCAGTTAGTGCCATAGTCTAATGATGTTCTTTTTCAATCTGTAACAAATGTTACACAACAATGTAAGTTATTGGTGGAAGGATGTTTTATGGGAATTCTGTACAATATGTATGATTGTTTCATAAGTTCACAACTTCTCTAATAAAAAAAATTTTAAAAAACAACATACATGCTAAGAGTAAACACATTTGAATCCCTGCCTCCTTTGATGTCACTTGAACTGGAGAGAGGGATGGAGATCTGCAGACCAAGGACCATGAACAGCTTGGAGATTGTGGATAACAACTCTTCAAGTCTGTGATGAGAAATGGCCTCCAATAAAACTCTGCTGCAAAAAATGTTCTCACAAAAACAATGGAGAAAGAGGCAAAAGTCTGAGGGACCTGATTTGGGGGTCAGCACACCAGGAGAGTGCTACACAACTCTCAGGAGGGTGAGGGACAGAGAAAGGAAGAAGTCAAAATGAAAGATGTGAATTACCAAGCCCCTGTGGCAGCCAGAAAGGGCTCCCCTCCCCCACCCCCAAAATATTAAGCTGGGGTAAATCCCCTGGCTCACTGCAGCCAACTGAGGGGAACAGACATATTCCTTCCTGTCAGCTATTTCAAGGGAAAAGGGAGAGGAGGTCAGGATGCTTTTCTTCAGTGAATTGGGCCAGTAGAGCCTGCTCTGAATCGCTGCTCTGGAGAAACAACATAGGAACACAGGAAAGCTGAGACTGAAATACCTCAGTGGAAAGGTATGCTAACTAGTGCCATTTGTTGGCCTGTCTGGAAAGGGCATGCACAAAAATTTCACACTGTATCCAACCCCTTGGAGAAAATATGCACCCCATTAGTGAATCCCTGGCCCAATTTGGGAACTTAAGCTGGCTGTTTTAAAGAATGAGAATAAGTTGAACCAAATATCAAAGAAAAGCTGTGGGGAAAAAAAATAGGTAAGGGAGAGAAATTGACCATCAGAGCAAATTCATCAAATAAATTCATCATATTCAGATGCCTAGGCATCAGCAAAAATTACAAGCTATGCTAGGAAACAGGAAGAGATGGCCCACACAAAAGAACAAACCAAATATCTTGAAGAGATACAGGATTTAAGGCAATCAGTGATAATCACACAACTCTCCTAAAGAACTTCAAAGAATTTATAGAAAATATGACTACAGAAGCAAAGGCTATTAAGATGACACTGGAAAAACAAAATAAAATTTTAAGAAGCATTAAAAAGAAAAAAAAAAAAAGACAACACAGAGAGCATAAAAGACAATTTGAAAACCTGCAAAGAAAAGTAACAGACCTTATGGGAATGAAAGAAACAATGGATGATATAAAAATACATCAGAGGGAAGTGGATGCGGTACAAGCACTTGGGTGCCTGCTTACTACATAGGAGATCCCAGGTTTGGTTCCCGATGCCTCCTAAAGATGAGCTAGACAACGAGCTAATGCAACAGGCTGGCGTGGCAAGATGACGCAACAAAGACACATAAGGAGGTAACACAGAGTTACAACAAGCAGGAGCAGAGGTAGCTCAAGCCATTGGGTGCCTCCTAAAAAAAGAAGAGCACACAATGGACAGATGCAGCAAGTGTAAACAACAAAAAGGGGGAAGAAATAAAAAAATCATTAAAAAAATACATTAGAGGCACATAGGAGCAGATATGAATTGCTCAAAGACAGAATTAGTGACTTCAAAGACAGAACATCTGAACTGGAAAAGACAGGAGAACAGTAAGAGAGGGAAACAGATGTGGCTCAACCAACTGGGCTCCCATCTACCATATAGGAGGTCCAGGATTTGATGCCCAGGGTCTCCTGGGGAGGACAAGCTGGTCCATGTGGTAAGCTGGCCCACAAAGAGTGCCAGCCCACATGGGAATGTGACTCCACACAGGCGGGCACCCTGTGTGGGAATGTCACCTCATGCAGGAGTGCCAGCTGATGCAGAGAGCTGGTGCAGCAAAATGACACAACAAAAGACACAGAGGAGAGAAAATAAGAAGATGCAGCAGAACAGGAAGCTGAGGTGACGCAAGACAGTTATCACCTCTCTCCCACTCCGGAAGGTCCTGGGATTGGTTCCCAGAGCCGCCTGATGAGAATACAAGCAAAGAACACAGCGAATGGACACAGAGAGCAGACAACAGGGGGAATGGGGGGAGGGGGGAAGAAATAAATGAAATAAATCTTTTTTTAAAAAAAAGGGAAGGGAAAAAATGGCAGTCTCAGGGAATTGAATGACAACATGAAATGCACATTCACATTTTGGTGTCCTACAGGAGAAAAGAATGGAAAAGGGGCAGAAAGAATATTTGAGGAAATAATGTCTGAAAACTTCTCAACTCTTATGAAGGACATAAATATCAATATCCATGGACAGCGTACCCCTAACAGAATAAATCTGAATAGACCTACCCCAAGATACCTACTATTCAGAATGACAAATATCAGAGATAGAGGATTCTGAAAGCAGCAAGAGAAAAGGAAAGTATCACATACAAGGGAAACTCGATAAGATTAAGTACAGACCTCTCATCAGAAACCATGAAGGAGGGAAGAAAGTGGTATGATGTATTTAAAGTACTGAAAGAGAAAAACTGCCAGCCAAGAATTCTGTATCTGGCAAAGCTGTCCTTCAAAAATGAGGGTGAGTTCAAAGTCTTTACAGATAAGCAAAAACTGATGGAATATGTTATCAAAAGACCAGGTTTACAAGACATAGTAAAGGGAGTGCTGGAGCCTGAAAGGAAAAAAAAAAAGGGTGAGAGATCTGGAGAAGAGTAAAGGATAAGAAGACAGACAACAGAACAATAGGACAACAGAGAATTGAAGGACAAAATGAAGTAAGTAATGCTTTTACATTAATAACACTGAATGTTAATGTATTGAACTCCCCAATCAAAAGACACAGACTGATAGAATGGATTAAAAAATATGAGCCATCTATATGTTGCCTACAAGAGACCTACCTCAGAAGGACATAAGCAGGTTAAAAGTGAAAGGATGGAAAATGGTATTCCATACAAACAGTACCCAAAAAGGAGCTGGAGTAAACCAGATAAATGTAAAATAACAATATTATAGTATATGAACAATAACTACTCAGGGTAACTAGCAAATTGTTCCTGTGATCAGGAGTCTGTAAGTTTCTTCACACAAAATAAACACTTGCTTTTAATTGAGGAGAACTGGAGAAGAGATTTTTTTTTGGATAATTCATTTTTCTTTAGCCCTTTTTTATGTGCACTCATTAATTAAAATAATCATCTGGATCAATAATGATTTAGCATGACTACTGTTGGAAAAGATTTTGACTTTTCCTGCCTCATAAAACAATGAGTTGGCAAATTCTTATCTGCTGTAATTCATTCCAATAAGATGTGACGAATTCCCAAATAGGAATTTGATTATCCAGAAAGAATTATGTTCTACATGGAAACTTAATGACTAAACCAATGATTTCATTCTTAGATTATTATGTCCAATAGTTGGAGCTGTAATAAAAAATTAGAATTGTTATAATTAATTTCTGTATTAGAATTACTATTTACATTTATAAATTTTGTTGCTATCATATTTCTGATAATTGATTATATTAAATCTAACCTGGCCTGGCCTTGCACTCTCTTTTAAAATTTGTAATTTCTTTCAATCTATTTTTCTATTTGTTTTACAATTTTACAATAACGGTCCTTTTTCTTTTTTAAGGATTTATTTCTCTCCCCTTCCCGCCCCCCCCCCCCCACCCCCGGTTGTCTGTTCTCTGTGTCTATTTGCTGCGTCTTCTTTGTCCGTTTCTGTTGTTGTCAGCGGCACAGGAATCTGTGTTTCTTTTTGTTGCGTCATCTTGCTGTCTCAGCTCTCTGTGTGTGTAGCACCATTCCTGGGCAGGCTGCACTCTTTCGTGCTGGGCGGCTCACCTTACTGGGGCACACTCCTTGCGTGTAGGGCTCCCCTACACGGGGGACACCCCCCGCGTGGCATGGCACTCCTTGCGCACATCAGCACTGCGCATGGGTCAGCTCCACACGGGTCAAGGAAGCCTGGGGTTTGAACCACAGACCTCCCATGTGGCAGATGGACGCCCTAACCACTGGGCCAAGTCTGCTGCCAATAAAGGTCCTTTTAACAGCAAAAAAAAAAAAAAAAAAAAGCCATACACTTTGGATAGATCATATGGTATGTAACTATATCTCAATGAACTGCTTAATAAACAAATAAATAATTGTGCAAGAATAGCCAGAAATAACAGCTATGTAGAGCAGGGGAAACACAGAGCTTGAGAGGGGAGGAATTTCCGTGTTTGTTTTTTATTATTATTGAAATAATGAAAATGCTTTAATAATGATTGAAGTGAAGAACGCACAACTATATGATTATACCAAATATCATTGATCATACACTTTGGGTAAATTGTATGCTTTATTAATATGTATCAATAAAACTAATTTGTTTTCAAAAAGTAGGGTGATTTGGTGGGAAAATACAGCAAATATAAGATATGGACTATAGTTGGTATTAATCCTTTGATGATACTGTTGCATGTTTTTTAACAAATGTTTTGCAATAATGGAAGGTGTTGGTGAAGGGGTGATGTATGGGACCCCTGTATAATGTTATGCATGTTTATTTTGTAATTTCACAACTTTCATTACATAGTTTATGTATGTTCATGTAGGAATGATATATTTCAATTTAAAATTTTAAAAAATAAATTAAAAAACCGAAAAACAGAATGTGGAGAATACAAAGTTGTAGAGGTAGAGCCAAAATAATTTGTGGTGGAAAAAATTCTGCCTGATGTATAATGAATGGGAAGGAGAACAAGGGACGGGATTTACAGTTCTGATGATACTTGGAAAGTGAAGAAAAGTCCAGTTCATGCATTTTTTAATTTTCAAAAAGCTGGTGAAGAAAAAGATGGCACCAAATGAAAATCTATCTAACAGTGAATTTTATGAGAGCACATCAGAGTCTGCTAACAAATTAAGAGGTTTTGCCACAGATAGCAATGAAAATGTTTTCCACAAAATGGAAAGATTTAAATGAGGCTGAGTTGGTACTGGTAACAAGCAACCATGTATGTTCTCAGATTGTAATTGCTCTTTTTGAAGAGACACTACATGGGCATTTTGTCCAGAAAATAAAGCTCAATTATTGATATTCAGAAACACACACACATATAAAATCAATCTGGGTGTCGGTTTTTCTTCTTATGTGTGAAGAATACTATTCTATATTCTCATGAAAATTGAGTTTGATGTGTATATTTCAAAGTAGGATTTGGGGAAG
Organism: Dasypus novemcinctus; assembly: GCF_030445035.2. Classification (NCBI taxonomy): domain Eukaryota; kingdom Metazoa; phylum Chordata; class Mammalia; order Cingulata; family Dasypodidae; genus Dasypus; species Dasypus novemcinctus. The sequence continues at coordinate 30,555,214 of NC_080683.1, read as the reverse complement.
TTATTGAAGTTTTTATATATCAATAGTACTAGTTACTTTAAACAAATAAAAGCAGCTTCATTTATCACAGATAAAAAGAATCAATAAATTGGTCAACCTTGTTAGTATATAAAATACAAATTAAAATAAGGTGTTTCATACCTATTGTTAGGAAAAAATGCAATAATCAATGTTGGAAAGACTTCAGTGACATAGCTAGGCTTTTTTTTTTTAAAGATTTATTTATTTCTCTCCCCTTCCCCTGTCCCCCCCCCCCCCAGGTTGTCTGCTCTCTGTGTCCATTTGCTGTGTTTTCTTCTGTGACCGCTTCTATCCTTATCAGCAGCACCAGGAATCTGGGTTTCTTTTTGTTGTATCATCTGGTTGTGTCAGCTCTCCGTGTGTGTGGCGCCATTCTTAGGCAGGCTGCACCTTCCTTCGCGCTGGGCGGCTCTCCTTACAGGGTGCACTCCTTGTGCGTGGGTCTCCCCTACATGGGGACACCCCTGCATGGCATGGCACTCCTTGCGTGCATCAGCACTGCACGTGGGCCAGCTCCACAACGGTCTAGGAGGCCCAGGTTTGAACTGTGGACCTCTCATGTGGCAGTCAGGTGCCCTATCCATTGGGCCAAGTCCACTTCCCACATGGCTAGGTTTTAATACAAAAAAGTTTGGAAATATGTATCTGACCATGAAAACATACATGCCCTTTGCCTGACCTAGTAAATTACATTGCTGTGAATTTATACAAAGAAAATCAAAAGAGAAAGCTACCCAATGATGTTGCAGTAATAGTAACAAATTAAAAACCTAAATGTCCAGAGAAAGGGAAATAGGTAAGTATACTATAGTATAGGTAAAACAAACACTCTGCATTTTTTAGGCTGGCAATTAAGCAAATTTATAGCAGCACTTAAAAAACAAAAAGGCAAGTTACAACATTGTTTTTCTAATTATTATAATTTTATAGAAATTTTGGATTTGAAAAAAGTAAAATGAATATATAATTGTTCACAGTGTTAAAATTATAGGTGGTTTTCCTCAACTTCCGCCATGTTTTCATGTATATCAAAAGACACCATATTATGAGACACTTCTAAGTTAAAAAATATTTGATACAGATGCCTTTGAATTTTGTGTTGAATGAAAGATATATGGAAAGGATCTTGTTTTGCAATTCCTTTTATCCCTCTAAACACAGTGCTTTGCTAACAGAAACTGAGCAGTTAAGTGTGTGCTGCATAAGGTAAGGAATTTCTAGTCAACTAAATGTTCCACGTGTCCTTTTGATTCCATGCCAGGCAAAGCAGAGGAAAGAACAGTGAAGCCTTTTGCCCCTAATAGTTTACTTATTTTTCCCCATAAACTATATATTCACCAACCAATAGTAAAAAATAGATGTATTAGGTGCTAGCTAGATCTTTATACAAAGCAAAACTTTAGTCTAAAAACTAGAATTGCAAATAATTTAAAAATTTCCTAGTTTTAATTGTTACTCATAAAACTCATGACCTTGAAATATCTTCGTCTGAAACAGTTTTCCTTGTCAAATGAGTGGTTATGCCTAATATAAAGAACTAGTTATCATTTAAAATAATATTTTGCCATTTTAACATCATTAATTATAGCGCTCTCAGAGTTGAAAACTAATTAAATCTGCTTTCAGCATTTTGTTGGAGAGTTTTGAAGCCAGATCCTTTAGAATGCTCTAACAGCTTGATGGCCTTGTCAGAATTTTCAATATTTCTAAGCAGAGTCTCTAATCGTCTCTTAATTTTCTTCTGATCTTCAAGAGCACAGCCAATTACTATAGATTGAAATTTCTGATCAACTGGCCCAGGTGGTACCTCAGACGAACATGCACTGTACAGGGACATTAAATGACTCTTGGCATTTCCCAAATCATCCAGAAACTTGTTGACTACCTCATCAATAATCCTGGTGGCATGCTTTAGAGATTCTTGCTGCTGGGGGTTTCTAATTGTTTCTACTGAAACTTCAACGGTGAGAGTTCGTCCCATCAAACGATTTGCAGTTAGATTTAATTCTTCTCTTTCTCCTAAACAGAAAGTTTTAGAATATCAATCATTATGAGACATAATCTTACCTAGGTCAAGAACACTAAGGCATTCATTTGTGGCTAAATTTGTTATTTTCTGTAAGCACCTCTGCTATGAATTTTTTAAAGGTAAAAACTAAAACTACAGCATGTAGGATTAACAGTTGAAGTGTAATGGATTACAAAGAGGTTTTGAATTCCCTTCTTGAAGTATATGCATGGGACACCAGATAATTTCTTCAGTTAGAATGTCTGCTAAAAGTTTTGGGCAGTGATGTATTTGTATCTGGGATGAAGTTATCAGGTTTTAAAACATAAAGTGAACAGTGGGCATAACTCGGGTTTATGCAGTGAGAGCTGTGAATATCAGATGTCCTCTGGTCCACATTTATCAGAAGACACTGCCTCTTATCTTGACTGAGAAAACATGGACACAATAGTGGAAAGGAGCAGGTGTGGCTCAGGTGGTTGAGTACCCGCTTCCCACATGGGAGGTCTCAGGGTGTCCTAAAAACAAAAAAATACAAACAACAAGCAAACAAATGAAAGAGCCAGTTCAGGGGAGCTGACGTAGCTTAGTGGTTGAGCACTGGCTTCCCACTATGAGATCCCAGTTCAGTTCCCAGCCCCAGTACTATAAAAAAAAATGTGGAGAATAGGCTGGACTTAGAAAACAAGACAATAACTTCATCTCCTCAAGATAAATTTTAAGTAGGACAGCGGTATACACCTCAATCAGAACAAAGAAGCAATAATGGGAAATGCAGCTTAGTAAACATTTCATTATTTATATGAAAAAGCCAAAAAGCCAGAAATCTTCTCTTTGTCCTGTTCCTTAACTTTCTTCCCAATTCACTGATCTTTGGCCAGAACAGTGAAAAGACAGATTAGATCATAATCCAGTTGTGGATGTGCAAACGATTTGATCCAGAATTAGACTGCAGACTTAACCTCACCAGCCATCTGGCTTGTCCTGTTAAGCATCAAAGGTACCAAAAATTAGGAAGTTTAGTTCCAATGAAAAAATCCACAAATGACCAATTCCTGTGGGCAGTAATGTATGCTTCATATACAAATGATAGCACATTTTTTACAATAATGGGTTTTTTCTTTTTGTGTATCATAATTTACCTTATTTTTTATGTTTTCTCCATTTTCTCTAAGTTATACCCCAATTTATCTCCTTTTATCCTTACTTCTGTGCTTCCAGTCTCTTACCTAAGATGTCTCCTTTTAAATGTTCTGCATTCCAGGAACTTGTAAAGAAAGTGAAGATAGGAATGTGAGCCTGAGGTAAAGTCTCATGGCCTTATGGTGCTATGGCCTGTGGTGTGTTCTTCCAGGCCTTGCAGACCTTTTTCTATTACTTCCAACAATGGTCCTGGGTGGGGGTGGGATATACTGGGAGAATCATCTCTGGGTAAGTGGCTGTTGTAATAAACTGACAGTTTTACTAAATTGCAGCTGCTGCCTGCTGCTCACATTGCGCAGTGTACTCGTACCAAAAGTCAAGCCAAATTTGCCCCATATTTATTATAAACACCGTAACAGACTGTGAAAGAAGAGGTCCCTTTTGTGGAAATGGCTCTCACCATCGCTGATCTGCCTCATGTCCTGGCTATTTTGGATACTGTGTATCATCTCCAAGAGGATTTCTTTTTCTTGCTCAACAGCAGTTGCTGCTTCTCTCAAAGCTTCAACCCTGCATGAATTGGGGAAAAAAAACAGTTATACGGAAGATGTTCTTCCTGTTGATTTTCCTCATCTCTCTGTCATCAACTTGTGACTCAAGTTTAAAGATCATCAGGAATACTTTTTAAAAATTCTTTATCCTGCTTTGTTTTTATTCTTTTTCTTGTCTCTCATCCACTTATTCCAGTCTCATTTTACTCCCCATACAAAGGACTAATCTCTTCTATTTAGTATTTATCTATTTGTATTTGTTACAAAATCTGTATTGTTTATATATTCGGATATTTCTAATTTATTTATATCTCATTCTGTCTCTTTTCCCCTCAGCATTATTTTGTTAAGAACTATCCATGTTCCCTTGCATAAAATGAATCAGTAGCTTCTAACGGTACATAACACCCCATTTGTATATCCACCTGATTTTACTTTCCCACTTTCCCAGTGATCAACACCCAGATTATCCCCAACATCCCCAACTCCCCTTTAACACAAATAACACTTCGATGAATACATGTCCTCTAATGGACCTGAATGAGAATTTCCTTAGGGTTTATACCCAGGGCAGAATTGCTGAGACACAGGGAATGTGTATCCTGAATCTGATTTCATTCTGCTCCCTTGCTCTCCAGAATGGCTGTACCAGTCCACACCCAGCAGCAAAATCATGGGAGTCCTCATATCCCCACATCCCTGCCAAAAGTCAATATTTTCCTTTCTGACTATCTGTTGTCAGTTTAATAGGTATACAGTGATATGTCAGCATTTAATTTGCATTTCTTTCATTACTAATAATTTTGGACATCTCTTCATATCCTTGTTAGCCTATAGGATTTCCTCTTTTTTTAAATTGTCCATAGCCTTTACCTATTTCATTTTTTCTTTTTTAAACGGGAGTTACTCTCCTCTTGTTGATTTGCAGGCATTCTCTGTTTAATCAAGATATGAATCCCTTTTTGATTTCAGACATTGCAATCATCTTCTCCCATTTTACTGTGTATTAACTTTGCCTGGGATGTCTCTCACTGAACTGAGGTCCTTATTTTGATGTAACTGAAATTCATCTTTTTACAACATGCCTTATAGTTGATGCTTTTTAAAAATACTTTTTATTATGAAATAATTTCAAACTTACAGGACAATTCCAAAAATAATTTAAATCCCACACAGAGAACTCAAACATACCCTGCCTCTATACCCAGATACACCAATTTTAACATTTTGCCACCTGTGCTGTTTCCCTTCCCCTCCCCTCTCTCTTCTGAACATGAGAACGGGCTGCAACATCATACTTCGATGTACATTTCCTACAAACAAGGATAGTCACTTTTGTAATCAACCCTAAGTGCAGTTATCAAGCTCAAGAAATTTCTACATTCCAACTTTTTCTTATGTCCCAAAAATGTCCTTTTGAGTCTTTTCTTTTTCTGTTCTCAGATCTCATCCAGGATCATGAATTGCATTTGATTACCATTATCTCTAGTTTCTGTGTTTTAATTGTGGAAATATTTATATAACCTAAATCTTCCCATCCCAACTCCTTCCAAGTATACCATTCAGTGGAACTAATTACATTCACAATGTTGCAGTATCCTCACCATCCATTACTAGAACTTTCCTTTTACCCCAAACAGAAACTCTACTCTCAGTTTGCATTAACTGCCCATTGCCTCTGCCCCTAACCTATCTATACTCTACTCTCTGTCTCTTACGAGTTTGCGTATTCTCTGACATTTTCTTTGGGTTGCCATTTGGTTTATATATAACATCCTAAATTGACAACAATCTTGTTTGCTTTGATACCAACCTACTTCAATAGCATATATAAACTATATTCTTAGGTCCTTATGTCCACCCACCTTTATGAATTATTAGTTTATGCTTAAGGGTCTTTTCCCACCCCTCAATTTAAGATATTCTCCTATATTTTCTTCTATTAACTTTATGGTTTTACCTTTCTTATTTATAACTTTAATCCTTTAGCACCCTTGAATATGGTTCTAGTTTTCTCTAGACAGTGAACCACTTTTCCCCAACATTATCTATGAAACAATCTATCTTTCCCCCAATGAGTTGTATATTAAGCCTACCTCTGAAATCTCTATTGTGCCCATCAGTATATTTGTTATTATACCAACATTCATTGTTTTTACAGCATTGGCCTTGTAATATGCCTTAATATTTGGTAAATATTTGGTAAATCTTCTTTAAAGATAATTCAGCTATTTATTGGCCTTATTCTGTCATATTAAGTTTATAAAGTTTCTCAAAAATTGGGGAAAATTTGACATTTTTATACTTCTGTTATTCCATCATTCAAGGGCATGATTACGTCTCTCCATTTATTTAGAACCTCTTCTTATTCTTTACTAGAGTTTTGAAGTATTCTTCATAGTCTTGTGGACTCATGAATATTTTAGATACTTTATGGATTTTGGTGCTGTTGTGAAGAATATTTATTTTTATTAAATTACCTAGTTAGCTATTGCTGGTTAGAGAAACACTATTTTTGTAACTGGTAACCTTTACTTATTCTTGTTAATTTTAATGGTTTGTTGATTCTATTGGTTCTTCTAGATTGATTATCATATCATCTGCAAAAAATGATTGTTTTTACCTTTTCCTTTCCAATTCTATTACTTCTTATTTTTCTTTCTTTATGGTATTGACTAAAGTTCTCTAGTACTGTGTTAAACAACAGTGGTGATATGAACAATCTTTGTCTTTTCCCAAATTTAAACGGAATGCTTCTGTATGTGTTTGGTATAAAACTGATCAATCCACTTTCCTCATATATACATATACTTGCACTCAATATATGCACACATGAACACACACAGTCACTAAATAACTAGGCTGTGGAATTATGAGAGCAAAAGAATAAAAATATCTTGTGTATTTAAAGTCCTCTATTTCCAGAACACTTTCATGTTAGGATTACAGTAACTAGATAAGTTGGCAACTTCTGCAAAATGAAATTGTGACAGGCCCATCCTAGTGTTGTGACAGGCCCATCCCAGTGTTCAGATGGTCCTAGAAGTAAGAGATCATGGAAGATCTAATCCAGACTGTTGCTTTAAGTGGGCACAGAAGGAACAACTCCACCAACATTTTAGCACATATCCATTCCATACAAGGATCCTTACTCCTCACTCCAATCATATATATGCCTTTCTCCCATCAGTCACCCACCTGTTATACTCCAAAATAGCACTGGCAGACTGTAAAATCACAGGGTCTCAATCTTCAAAATACTAAATATATGTCTAGCCAGTAAGCAAAGAGCTGTGTGTGATAAAATTAACTGGAAAATATAATAAAAAACAAGTCTATAAAACAGTTATAATACATTATTAGGTCCTCTTCTAGCACCATTCATTATGTACTGACAAATTTTTATAGTAAATTCTCAGACAGATAAACTAGGACCCAGTACCTATGAAAGAGTCTGAGTTGGCATTAATATGAAATATGCATGCTTAAAATACAAACCATGACTCCAATATTTAGGATAATAACAAGTGAATCATGAGAATGGTAAATGAGAAGATGCTGAAAGAAGAGATTAATTTTTCAATACTCTTGAATTTGTACTCAAATGTAAGATAGTGAAGAGAGAATTGAATGTTCTTCCAAAAAGGAAGGTTTCATTTACAACAGTAAGTTAAAATATTAAGTTCATGGAATTATTAATGGATTAAAAGGAAACATGCTAGGAAAAAATAAATAAATCTATCATTATAGAAGATATTTTGTCATTAAATGAGACTAAATATAGAGAAAATTAGATGGAACTTTTTTTAAAGTGTTGGTTTTTTTCAAAAGCCTTCTTTGTACATAATAGAAATTACCAGGCATTTTCCATGCAAAAGAAAACCACTTAAAATCTTTCATAGAACTTTTTATGGGCATTTTTATGCGTACTTTTTTTTTTCACTTTTATAGCAAGGATAATTGTCATTCTTTAGAGTAAAGATTCGAGGGTTTTTTGGCATCATGGTCCTCTGCACTTGCTATTTCCTTTTACTGTAACATTCTCTTTCCCTAATTCTTGTCTACTGGGTGATCCTCTTTCAAAACTCAATCCCCTTGGAAGGAACTATTTCACAACCTCTCCTTTCCCTCTTGGACACTGCACACATCTGTAAATGGACTATACCATATTTTTAATTTTTATTTTAAAAAGCTGACCCTAGAGATCTGTAATATTTGTACTTTTTATCAGCTATTGCTATCCTTAAATTCTATTCATTTATAAATTTGTCTCCAACTTTTCCCAATTAACTCTAGAAATTCTTGGCCATTACCTCTTTAATATTGCCTGTTCCCTATTCTATTATTTTCTCCTAGAACTCTAGTTAGAAAAATGTTGGGCCATCTTACTTTATCCTTCTTGTTACTTATCATCTCTTCTACTTTTTCCATCTGTTCCTTTCTGCTGCCTTCTAGGTAAATTTGGATTTTACTTCCAGTTCATATTGTCTACCTTCAGCTGTGCCTACTCTATCATTTAACTCAGGTTTTCATTTGTTATACTTTTTCATTTCTTAGTTTTGCTCCTTTTCTAATCTGCCGCTTCATTTTTTAAAGTTTCTTCCTTTTTACTAAGGTTTTTCAGCTAAGATCTTTTTTAAAAAATGAACTTATTATTTTCTACATTTAATAATTCCAATGTCTGAACTATGATTCTGCTGTTGTTTCTACTGGCTCTAGTTCACCACAGTCCGATTTTTAAGTGTGTTTAGTGATTGTCTAGAGTGATGATTTCACTTCCTCATCTGACTTCACACGAGGATTTCTCAACCTTTAGCACTTAGTGATTTTTTGGGCCTGGTAATTCTTTATGTGGGTGCTACCCTGTGAATTATAGGATGTTTAGCAGCATCCCTGCCAGTAGCATATCCTTTCCACTACCCCGAGCAATTGTGACAACCAAAAATGTCTCAGACATTGTCAAATGTCCGCCAGGGAGCCAAATCATCCCCAGCTGAGAATCACTACTTTACAATGTAGGATAAAGAGCAGCTTGTTGACAATTCTCCCATGGTGTTGGGTCTAACATTGTGTAGATACTGAGTACTGACAAATTTAAATCACTCATAAGACTATACTTCTCTTGGCAGAAAGGGGCAGTTCTGTTTTTACTAACAGATCTTGGAGGTAGCTACATGTCCAAATTGGGAAAGAACTTAGTCTCACATCAAGGCTCTGGCCTGGGCTGTGCTCCTAAAAAACAACAGGCTTTGGCAAAAAGAAATTTTAGTCAGAATATTCACATGACAAAACTGGGGCACACACATCCTAAGCTAATCTTTAGGTCTCAGGCACTGACAAATTTCTGCAGTCCAAGTATCAGAAGAATAAATTGCTGGGAGACTTAGGAGAGGCACAAAGACAACTTTACCCATACAACTACTATTGATAAATCAGCTAATACAGTATGCAGTAGAAACTGCAATGGCTTTTCAACAACTGTTCAGACTGGTGCTATCACTTACTAGCAGTATGACCTTGGGTACTTAAACTTTCTCAGCCTCAATTTCCTCACCTATAAAATAGGGATAATAAGGATATGGTGGCTGTGAATAAATGAAGTAAAGCAGGTAAAGAGAGTTTATTTAACACAGTGACCGACAACATCGACTAATATCTTTCTCTCATATATATGTGTAAGTTTCTAGAAGTGGTACAGGTATATATTAGTTCCATGGCAGTTATTATATATTTATTAAATATTATGAACTCAGGCTTGTTAATAATAAGAATTTGTGCTTAATAAAAATGAGGAAAAATGGCAAGTGCTCTTATCATGGATTTACTCAAAAGAATTAATTTCTAAAACAGGTTCTTAAAATCATAGTCCTGTCTCCTATTCAGTATCCCTGTATCAAAAGAACTCTACAACAATATTTTAGGCAATTTAAGGTTTTCCTAAACACCAAAAGTATTAAATTATACTCACTTTAGAGAGACTTTGGAGTAAAAAAGGGGAGTGGTGTTTTGTGTTAGGAGCTATTAATTAGTAGGATGGCCTTGGGGAAGCCACTTAATCCCTTTGAATTTCAGTTCCTTCATTTCTAAAAGAGAATGTGTGTCCTCCTCCAACCTCAGAAGGTTTTGTAAGGTTCAATGCTCGATGTTCATGAAAAGTGCTCTTTTAAATTATAGATTATTATATAATATTAACCTTTACTCTACCTAATACACTGCTTTGTTAGTCATATTTAGTATAAAATTAAACTGTTAACAATTATATGAATTTCAGTGTGGTTCCTTTTAAAATAAAGGCATAAGGCTAGTTTTTTAAATATTGTAGGGCTCTGGCTGGGATATTGCCCATGGTTTCAGAAAATTTTAATAGCAGTAGCATTTTTTTTTCTATTTTTGCTAATTCTGAATCCTTTTTTTTTTCAGTTGGTATTTTCCCTCTTTTTCTTTACTAGAGAAACTGTAGGGTTACAGAAGTATCATGCATAAATGTAGAGTTTCCATATCTACCCTATTAATAATACCTGCCTTACTGTGGTACATTTGTTACAAATGATGAAAAGAACATTAACTATTGTCTATGGTTCACTGTGCAGTACATTTTTTTTTTTTTAAGGAAGACACAAAAACAGTTTGGAATTACTAGGAAACTTCTTGAAAAGAAAAATTAGAATGTATTAATTCAGTAATATTTCCTTCTCAGTTTAAGATTAAGAAAATTGTAATTTAATCACTTATATGCAATAATTTGAATACATTTTACATTAATCAAATATTTGACAATAATATAAAATACCAGAGGCTTTCATTTAAAGAAGAGCACTGGACTGCTTTTGTACCCACCATATATAAGGCATGGATTCTAGTCCCAGTGACTTAACTTGAAGGAAGGAGGGCAACGCCCCTCTCATTCCTTTACAAAAAATTCCTTCCTTTCTGAATTAGGATGAGACTCCTAAAATGATTAAATCATGCCTGCTAAAATTTAAAGGCCAGAAAAGATGTAAGTTACTTCCTCGGAAGGACATAAAGTAACTGAGGCCATCATCTCTAGCTCTGTTCCACTTTCTGTGAGGGCTGAACAGGTGAGGTTTACAGTTTCGTGGACATTCATTTGGAATAATTACTTCTCTGTATAAGAGTTTTACTTCTCTGAGAGAAAATACGTCTCATTTTGAGCAGGAACTCGGAACTGATTTCTCTGTCTTGCCATCCCATGAAATGTTGAGCACAGTGAATCTCGCCAATTGAGACTTGTTTTGGGGGTATTATTAACAGATGCCTTTTTCAGGACTTGGAGTTGTCGTGGGTGGTACTGCGGGAACAGATGCTGGACAATGTATGTCCTGCCATGGCCCACTGGGTGGACTGGGGGAGAGTGTAAACTGCAATGTAAACCACTATGTGGTGCAGCAGTGCTCCAAAATGTATTCACCAAATGGAATGAATGTCCCGCGATTATGAAAGAGGTTGTTGATGTGGGAGGAGTGGGGTGAGGGGGGTGGAGGGTATATGGGGACCTCTTATATTATTTGAATGTAACATTTAAAAAAAATAGAGAAAAAAAATGCCTCAGGTGCTAAGAGAATACTGGGGCTATTAAGTTACTTTTCTTAGCAAATAGACACCTCCTGTTTTCGTATATTAATCAAGAGAAACACACGCTGTGCGCTTCTTAAACTTTTCGGCTCACATACTTCTTTGTGTACCTGATAAAAACTATGAAACAAAATTCTGCTACAATTTTAGGGGGGTTCGTTGCATGCCTTCATTAACATTTTCATTTAAGTACATCTGCATGCGATCAAAATTTACACAGTAACTTTCAAGACATAAATATTTACAGGAAGTATATAAAATTTTCATATACTACTAAGGAAAAAGTATTTCCAAAATTTATTATATATTATTTAGAAATTCTATACAAACCCATCATTATATTAATTAATTTTATATCAGGTAAAAGAGAGAAACTGTTTGCATGCTTTCAGGCCACAGTGACTGGCACCTTTCAAGGTGTCAACACAATGTCTTCTAGGAAAGGAGGTACACAATAAATATAGAGCGACAGAATGGCTGGATACAGTAGGCGCAATTACAGAGAAAAGGAAGCTGAAGTGTCTTTATTCCACAGAATATTCAGCTACCCTTCACCTCAGCCTACTCTCCTTTCTAATCCTTACTATTGGATGGATTCTGGGACTCCCCCAACCATTTTTTTTTTTTTTTGCTCTGAAGCTTTTTGGAGTAAGGAAATTGATCAATTCACTTTGGGGACCCTGGAAACTGTGCCTCCCCTAAAAAGTGCATAATTGGAAAAAGAGTAAGTAAAAAACATCTGGGAAGACCATATTTAGGCAGGCAGAAGGTTCTAGAAATTATGTGGACTCGGGGTTTTACAGTCGCTAATCTCGAACAGTGTCACCGTAACTTTTAGCTTTTCTGTCTTCTCCACTCCCAAACGAACAGGTCTGTGAATGAGAATGTGACCACTGCGCTCACACGTTTATCTTAAATCTAAATCGTTTTCACACAGAGGAGGAAAGGAAAATTCACAAACAAAACGGCACCAGCTGTATCCGAAACAGACGTGAAGCAATAACTCCTCTTGTTGCAGCCTGCCCAGGGACTGCGCCCCAGCCCCGGGCCGCCGAGCGCCGCGTCCGCCCGTGAACCGCCCGGCGCCGCCCGCAGGACGCCCGCTCGCCCCCGCCGGCCCCCACCCGCCGCCCGCCGCGCGCACCTGAGCTCCAGCTGGTCCAGGCTCTCCAGCAGGCGGCTGGAGCGGTCCGCCATGGAGGAGGAGCGGCAGAAGCGCCCCTCGTTGGCTTTCGCGTTGATCTTCGCCTGAGCCATGTGAGCTTCCGAGGGGGGGCGGCCGAGAGGTCACCGGCCCTTGGCAGCCGCGAGTCCCGTGCTGCCGCGGCGGCCGCAGGCGTTGCCGTCACCGCGCGGGGCGCCCGCCTCCCTCTGACGCCCGCCGGGGGCGGCCCGGAGAGACGTGGCGACACCGCCGCTGCCGCGTGGCCAAAGAAGGGCAGGCGAACCCGGGGGCTCGGGGGCAGCTGGGCCTGAGGGCCTGGGAGGGGGCTGCCGCGGCTGGGTGGGGGAAGGGCTCGCTGACGACAGAGCTCGAGGATGGCTAGCGGGGCCGGGCGCTGGAGCAGCCAAGCCAGGCGGCCCCACAAACACCTGGAGTTACCCACACTGTGAGTAGCAAGGACCTCATGTAGATCGGCCGATTCTTCTGCTCTGCGAACCCTGAACCAACCGGAAGTTGGTGCGGAGACCAGAGAACGACGCCCCCCACCTCTACCAGTAGTAGGGTCCTGACTCTTCCCCCACCCCACTCCAAGGTGCCTGAAAGTAGGCTGTAGATGCATTGCTCAGTGATGGCTTCATTTGATTTCTCCCGGGAAGATAAAAAATGTTAAAGTACTTTGACATGAGGAGAAAAGGTCCCTTTGTGGAGCAGAAGGCATTTAAGTACAACTCTGTCCTGTCACACTTGAGATTAGAGTACTGAAAGCCTAGACACAAACAACGAAGCTGTAGAGGAAAAAAGAAAAGGCTACCACTCCTCTGTTTAGCTGGATGTGGAAGAACTAAAAGAAATACAGTAAAATAGAGTTATGGCAAGAGATTTAAATTAGAGTTGGGAGGTCATTCTGAAGGTTACTCTTATGCAGGTCTCAGCCTGTTACCTGCCAAAGTATGCAAAGCCTCAGGAAAAAATGTTCCTCAAAACCCTAAGGACCCCCAGTCACCATATGCAAGCCATAAGATTAAGAACTCAGTAAACTATTAACCTTTGGAGTACCCCAAATGTCCACCAACCACAAACAACAAATCAGTCTTTCTTTAAAAATCCTTACCTGGAAATGCCAAGACAGGCACGATGTGGGTTGCTACCTGAAACTGCTCCTGGAAATGGAATTCTAAGACCCCAAATACAAGCCTTTGTTGACTTGCAGCTTAATTTATTTCTCCATTAACAGAAGTGAATTTATACTTCATTTCCAAAAATTTTAGTGACCTTTTTTAAAAAAAATTATCCCTTTAGGAATTTGAGTGAAATAATTGGTATTAACTAAGAAAGCCATTTCACACCCAGCTATTTAAATCTGTTAGTAATGACAAGATTACTAGGCCCTTGGTCAGACACCATAAAAATCAGTAAAAGATGGAGTAGGGCTGGGAATATAAAGGTTTATCAATTTAAGAGAAGAAAAGTGTTTTGCTCCCATCTCATAATTTCATATATCATGGATGAAAATGTACAGGGCACAGAAAAATGACATAATAGTTTAAAGCTGAAACACAACCTTTAGAAATCAAAGCCCATTAAATACTTGAATAGAAATAAGACCCTTAAATCTAATCCCAATCCCCTCTGAACTCTAACTTTTAAAAATAAAGTTTGTCATATCATGACACAAAATTAGAATCCAAAGACATTTTGTGAATGGTTTGAAAGTCTATTAAGTAACTTATAATAATTCTGGACTTTTTTTTTCATATCCTAGACCCAATCCATTAATAAAGTCCATCTGCTGTACCTTCAGAACACACCCAGACTTGTCTCCCCAGTTCTACTGCCATCACTTTGGTCCAAGCCATCAATTCTCACTTGGATTAATTACTGCACTACTTTCCTATGTGATTTACATGTTTCTACTCTTGCCTCTCAAGTCTATTAATACAGCAACTACAGTAATTCTTTTAAATAAGGCAGATCAGACCACTTAGTCTCAGAAACCTTCAATTGCTCATCACAAAGTATCCAAAGTCCTTAGAAAGGTCTCAAATCCTAAATGTGCAGCTCCCCAATGCATTTCTCTGATATCATCCTTTATTAATATTTTCCTAGCTCACCCTGCTTCAGCCCACTAGCTTTCCTGCTTTTCCTTGAAAATGCCAAGTTCCTAGACTTTTTCACTGCTATTCCTGCTATGGGGAACACTCTTTCTCATATGTATTTTCATGGCTCACTCCTCACCCTGTTCAGGTCTTTGCTCAACAATACCTATCAGTGAGATCTTTCCGGACCATCCTATTAAAAATAGGATAAAAATATTCTTCAGTACCCCCACTCCCTATCCTTTCCTTCCCTTCATTTTCCTTCATTACATCTATCCCCGATATGCTTTATTTGCTTATTATCTATGGCTCTGTCCAACCTCCTCTCCCACAATGTGTGCTCCATAGAGGGACTTTGTTTTGCTCTTTGGTGTATCTCAAGTGCTTAGAGTAGTCTCTGGCACATAAAGTAAATAAATAATGAATTAATGATATAATGAACAGATAAGCATCTTTGTCAATGTTAGAACCATCAACTTTTGATAATTTAATAACCCATGTAACTTTCTGTAATGTAATCCATTGATTACATCTCCTTGAAGCTAAATTAATGGCAAATTATGAAATAATTTTTAAATGATTTTTAATTAACAAGTAGAAATACTATTGATGACAATTATTGATTAAAATTTTAAGCACCACAATTACTTTTTTAGGGTCATGATGAAATATTCCATTCTTGTCTTGTCAAAAGCTTCAGTTATTCTCTACCATACACACAAAAGATTCTTAATAATCAGTGTATATCACACCTGTGTGTGGAACCCACTGACAAAGAGATGCTATTTCCTATTGCTCCACATTTGCTTTTTAACCACTCTTCTTCCTGGAATGCCCTTTCTGTTCCTCACTATTTAGTAAGCTCCTGCAGATAGCTTTAATAAGGTACAGCTCAAGGACTACCTCCTAAAGACTTGTTTGACAACTTCAACCTACAAATTAAAAGCACAATGTGATCATTTTGGAAAGATAACTGGCAACTTCTCCAGCTACATTTTCTTAAAAAAACACAAGCAGGGAGGAACAGAATTGACATCTTAAGAAATGGAAACACGAATTGGTTTCCAATGTGGATTGAGAAGACAATAGTAACAAAAAAAATCAGTAATTCTATTTCACAAAAAATATCCAGTGTTGCAGAGAAAGAACAAAATGCTAGCCACTGTGTGTGTGTGTGTGTGTATATATATATATATTTTTTTGTCTTATGAAAGCTTTGTATTTATAGAAATATATTTAAGTTTGGTAAGTAATTACTATTAAAAACTTTTAGGGATAAGACATTTATGGTCAGATAACATGAAACATCTTCAAAGTTAGACATGGCAAGCTCCTCTTAGTCTTTTACTTACGTGATATGTTCTATTATTCATAATGCAATTTCAACATTAAAAAATTAAATATGTAATATCAAATGTAGGAAATGGAGACCTAGCCAACGAATAACTAAAATGAAGATTCTTCCAATTGAAATAAAATTGTAGAGTTAAGGAATATTCCTGAGATCTCATTATTTTATGAAGAATATAATATTTACACAAATATATATAAAAAAAACCTAAGATTAAAAAATAAAATTCTATGCAAATATTTTCACATTCCTTTTAAACAGATCATACATGTCATATAAAAGCCTAAGCAGGTGAAAAGAATGAAAAAGGTTGCCTTCTAATTATTGCAAGAAAAATTACAGTATGTTTTTTTCATTCCAGCAATGTATTATCTAATTAAATCAGGAATATACATTTCAGAGAAACTCACAAGAAACATTGCTGGTAAAAATTTTAATCTGTTTCCATAATCAGTTTTCATTACTCTCTTCTAATAACCATAAACAAAGATCGCAATGGTTTATCAGTGCCACATGAGAATTTACAGAAAATCTGAGCTAGAGCAGCTTATTTACATTCATTTTCACTCCTAAAAAAAAAAACACACACACAAAACTAGGATCATCTGTACAATACAAATATAAAATTAAAAGAGTAATATTTGGTAAACATATAAACAATAACCAATAGGTTTTTTTTTTTTAAATCCTTTTAACCTAAATATATGTAATCAAAGTTAACTGGGAAACTAATACCTATATTAGAATACATGATTTACATTTGTATTCTATTCCTTCTGTACATCTTTGCACAACTGCACAAAAATAGAAAGCAAATGTCAGAGTTTGAACTTGTGAATGCAAAGGCATGTTTTCAAATATATTTGTGCTAGTAGATTTCTTGTCTCTTTTAGAAAACAAACTCAAGAATTCAGTATCCTGAGAGTCTCTTCAAGGTCACTTGATGTTGTGTGGTAATATCTTAAATTACATTTCCTCAAGACTTCTTCTAATAGCTTCTTCTAATTCCACATCTGCATTTAAAAAAAACAGAATTTTAATATTTAGGGCAGAAAACTAATCAACATGTGCTTTATATATAAGGCTCATCAACTACTTTTATCTTCTCAATAAGGAAAGGAAAATTAAAATGGAAAAACTTGGGATAACCTGGCAGTTTTCCATCATAATATATATATATATATTTGACATTAATAAATTTTACTATTTTAAGTTTTTCATCAATTATAATAAAAGTAGGTACTGTTTAAAGTTTAATGTAATAAATGGCATAAAATAAAAATGCAAAGTATTTTGAGGGACTTTAAATAGTGCCCTTTCATTTAGAAGTGATAAATTCAACTCAAAATGGCTTATTGCAACAGGTAATTTATTAACTCACATTGAAAAAAATTAGATAAAGCTGAATTGACAGGAAATAATATTAGCATGGACCTCATCTTATTTAAAAATTTTGAAATATGAGAATCTGGGTATAATCTCAAACTGAATGTTTATATATATGACCTTAATATACAAAGGAACTTGCAAATTATTTCCATTTAAGGATGTAGAAAGTAAAAAAAAAAGCTTTAGAATCTCTGGCAGGTAATGTTAAAATCTATGTCATTTATTTTCAAAAAGACATGAGGTGATGTGTATAAGACCTAAAACAGAAATAGAAAAGCAAAACTCAAATGGCAAAATCCCACAGGCTATTTAAATTTTAGCTTTATGCTTTCTAGCATCTAAGACAAAAAGTGAAACTCATGGTTACATAATGGTCACCTGAGAAGCATATGATACACACACACATACACAATATTAATTTAACAAATATTTATTGAATGTTCACTATATAACAGGAACAGGTATACAATGGTGAACACGATGAATAGACATTTTGGGATTCACAGGTCTTTATTCATCTCCTTCCCTTGGAGTTATGCTAAAGCCCAGGAAAGTGGAATTAGGTATAAATTTCTTACTCTTTACAGGCTTCTCACACCAGATTTACCTCATCCTATCTGGCCCCTAGCACAGACAGTCTCTCAGAGCTTACTTAGATCACAGACACCAGTGATTCCTCCAAAACGTGTCTGTACCTCCCTCTGAGCTGGGGCACTGGTATTATCTTGTCTGTAATTTAAAATACAAGTTAATACTAGAAAATACTAGTATAAAGTAGGGTATTAAAAGTTTAAGCTACATTATAGATTCTAGTCAGTGAGTTGCCCTAAGGTGAATACAAAAGGAAGAAATGCAAAGAAAAGCCAAGATGCTCTCAGCATGAAAAACAAAGTGACAAGATTTGTAGAAGACATGAATATTTATAATAAGGTTACAGTAATTAAGAGTGTGGTACTGGATTCACAAGAACAGATAAACAGAGTAATGGAACAGAAAACAAAACACAGAAACAGACCCATGCATATATGGACATTTGATTTATGACAAAGTTAATACTTTAGAGCAGTAGGAAATGATTGTCTTTTTAGATAAATGGTGTTAGGCCAACTTATAGGCTGTGAGGGTTAGGTTCATGTGTTAACTTGGCCAGGTGATGGTGTCCAGTTATTTGGTTAAGTAAGCACTGGCCTGATTGTTACTGTGAGGATATTTTGTGGACTGAAATTATCATAAGTTGATTGCCTTCAACAATGAGAGGTATCTCATCCAATCAGTTAAAGGCATTAAAAGGAGAAGTGATTTCAGCAATCAGAAGAATTTCCTTCTCTACTTCAGCTAGCCAACTTCGCCTGGGGAATACATCGTAAACCTTCACTGGACTTTGCAGCTTGCAGCCTGCCCTATAGAATTTGGACTTGTACATTCCCACAGTTGTGTGAAAACAATTTTTAATAAAAATCTCATAATATTTATAGATATCTCCTATTGGTTCTGTTTCCCAAAGACCCCTGACTAATAAAGCTTTGGTCCTGGGAATGGTTCTTGAGAAACATAATCTTAAAGGATAAGATTTCTAAATTAGTTCCAGGATTTCTAGATCTGGTTCTCTAATCTGATTAGATTCAAAGGCACTAAGGACACTATTTCCACTAATCAATATGGCACTGATAATCCATGGCATAAGTTGGCAATAGAGATACACAAAATATCACCACTGGATACAGCTACTTAAATGCTTATAAGAGGCAAGGCTGTGGGTGAGAGTGTTTTTGACACCTTAACAGCTGTGTGAAGTTAAAAGGTATAATGATGTTGGCTGCTTATTCCTAAATATGCTGGATACAGCTATAAAAGAAAGGGAGGAGGCTCAAGGCTGCAAATTTTGCAACTTAAGTGCTGCATGAAGGATGTGAGTTTGTACATGTGCCCTGAAAGAAAATCTTGTTTTACATAGTAACAAACTTCAGATTTATGAAAACCAGACCCAAAGTCTCATTGTGCAAGTGGCTGAATTACAACATAAATTAAGCTCCCAACCTTGTGGGGTGTCTGCTGTTAAAGTGAGGGCATTGACTGGAAAGGAATGGGATCCTGAAAACTGGAATGGGGATGTAATAAGGGTTGATGATGGCAGTGGGGAGTTTGAAACCCTAGATTGTGCTGAATCTTTGCTAAATAAACCTGTAATGGTCTGCCTTGATAAAAACAGCCACCTAACCTCCAGTCTGCCCTGAGGAATCTGCCATCCAAAATCCACCTGAAGAGATTAACCCTGTGATCCCTGATAAAACTGTAATCACCTCCCCAGATCAAACAGTCCTTACTCCTTTGTCCAAAGATATTGTTTCACCAATTGAAACCACAAAGTAATGGCCTGAGTTCACTGGCTTACAAGACACTTCTAATTCTTCTTATTACCCACCCCTATCATCCATCTATTTCTGCCAGACCTGTAACTAGACTGAAGTCCCAAAAGGCCCCAAAAGGTGAAGTACAAAGGGTGACTTATGAGGACACATGCTATATTCCAAGAGAACTACACAAGCTTTCCAATTTATATAGACAGAAATCAGGGGAATGTGTGGGAAAAGACATTAAGGGTGTGGGATAATAGTGGAATCAATATAATGTTGGATCAGGCTGAATTTACTGATATGGGCCCACTAAACTGAGATTCTGGATTCAATGTTGTAAGGTGAAGGATTACAAAGGGCTCCAACAATCCCTCTGTGGTTGGCTGAAATATGGACGAAAAGGTACCTTAATTCCCTGAGTCAAAATGCCAGAACTACCCTAATATAATGTAGATGAGGGGATCCATAGGCTTAGAGAGACTGGAATATCAGAGTGTGGATTTATCATCTAAGACCTGCTCACCTACCTCAGGAATGTCCAGAGGACATAACTTTCACCAGGACTGTGATAACTCCATCTTTCCAGAAGAGTTCTATGGTCGCTCTTCTCTGTAGGTCATCGCTGAGGGAACTGGTGTCATGAAACTAGAATCCTTAAACACAGTGGCGATGATCAGATCCCATGTTGACAGAGGCCAAGTGATAACACTGATCTCACAAATTTATTCTTCACAGTCCTGGTGAAAGGTGTGTCCACAGGTATGGGACATGTGGAGATAACTCTTCTATGGTGAAGGATAAACTGTTGCACCTGGCCCCCTGCCCCCACAATCAAAAAAGGAGGCACAATGCCTAGTCTTTTTGGATTTTGGAAACATATTCCTCATTTGGGTGTGCTACTCCAGCCCATTTACTGAGTGACGAAAAATGCTGCTAGTTTTGAGTGATGACCGGAAAAATGAGGAGGCTCTGTGACAGTTTTAGGCCATATGATATTTTAAATCTAATGGCGGTGGATGTATCACTGGTAGAGATGCTGTTTGGGGCCTATGGAAGGCCGCTATACTCCTATCACAATGCAGGATTTGGAGCAAAGACTTGCCATTCTCTACAGATAACTACTACTCTTTTGAGAAATGGCTTTTGGCCTGCTACTAGGCCATAACAGAGACCAAATGCTTAACCATGGGCCACCAAGTTACCATGAGTCCTTAAACTGCCTATCGTGAGCTGGAGGTTGCCTGACGCACCAAGCCATAAAGTTGGACATGCACAGCAGCACTGCATCATAAAATGGAAGTCATATACATGAGATATGGCGCAAGCATGTCCTGAAGGCAAAAGTTATGTAAGGAAGTGACCAAATGCACATGCCCCCACTCCTGCCACACTACCTTCTCTTTCCCAACCCAGAGCTATGACTTCTTGGGGATTACCTTATAATCAGTTGACTGAAGAAGAGAAATCTCAGGCCTGGTTTAAAAAAATCCTGGTTCTGCACCATAGGCAGGTATATCCTGAAAGTGGACAGCTGCAGCACTACAGCCCCTTTCTGGGATGCTCCTGAGGGGAAATCCTTCAGTGGACAGATCATTGAGCAATGTACCTGGTTGCTCATTTTGCTTGGAAGGAGAAATGGCCAGAGGTACGTTTGTATGCTGATTCATGGGCTGTTGCCAATGCTTTTGGCTGGATGGTCAGAGACTTGGAAGAACATGACTGGAAAACTGGTGAAAAAGAGGTCTGGGCAAGAGGCATGTGGATAGACAGACCTTTCTGAGAGGGCAAAAAAATATGAAGATATTTGTGTCCCATGTGAATACTTACCAGAGGGTGACTTTAGCGGAGGAAGGTTTGAATAATCAAGTGGATATGGTGACCTGTGGATACTAGTTGGCCTCTTTCCTCAGTCACTCGAGTCATTGCCAAATGGGCTCATGAATAATGTGGCCATGGTGGTAGGGATGGAGGTTATGCAAGGTCTCAGTAACATGGACTTAGAGACACCAAGGCCAACCTGGCTACAGCCACTGCTGAGTGCCCAGTCTGCCAGCAGCAGAGACCAACATTTAGTCCTGGAAATGGTACTGTTCCCTCAGATGATTGGCCTGCAGCCTGGTGGCAGGTTGATTACCTTGGATGACTTCCATCATGGAAAGGGTAGCGATTTGTTCTAACTGGAATAGAAACATACTCTGTTCATGGGTTAATCTTCACTGCATGCAATGCTTTTGCCAAAACTTCCATCTATGGACTTATAGAATGCTTTATCCACTGTCATGGTATTCCACACAGCAATACTTCTGATTAAGGAACCCACTTCACAACAAATAATGTGCAGGAATGAGCACATGCTCATGGAATTCACTGGTCTTACCATGTTCCCCATCATCCTGTAGCAGCTGAATTGATAAAATAGTGGAATGGCTCAATTAAAGCACCAACCTGATGACAATACCTTGCAGGGCTGGGGCAGTGTTCTCCAGGAGGTTGTGTGTGCTCTAAATCAGCATCCATTCTATGGTGCTGTTTCTCTCATAGCCAGGAGTCATGCGTCTGGAAATCAAAGGGTGGAAATGGGAGTGGCACCCCTATTACCCCTAATGATCCTGTACCTGCAACCTTAAGCTCTACTAGTCTACAGGTCTCAGTTCCAGAAGGAGGAGTGCATCCATCAGGAAACACAATTATTCCATTCAACTGCCACCAGGCCTCTTTGGGCTCCTCATACATCTGAATCAACAAGCAAAGAAGGGAATTATTCTACTGGCTGGGCTGACTAATCCTGTCAAGGGAAAAAGGACTACAACTACACAATGGAGGTAAAGAAGAGTTTGTCTGGAATACAGGAAATCCCCTAGGGAATCTCTTAGTACTTACATGCCCGTGATTAAAGTCAATGGAAAACTACAAGAACCCAAGAGGAGGAGGACTACCCATGGTGCAGAAACTTCAGGAATGAAGGTTTGGTTCACCCTACTAGGCAAAGAACCATGGCCAGCTGAGGTACTTGCTAAGGGTAAAGGAAACATGGAAAGGGTAGGGGAGGAAGACAGTGATATATTTAAACTACAACCACATGTCCAGTTATACAAATGAAGACTGTTTTTGTTTTTGAGGTATCGGGACCAGGGATTAAACTTGGGACCTCATATGTGGGAAGGTGGCACTCAACCACTGAGCCACACTGGCTCCCCTGAATTGGTTTTTTCATTTGTTTATTGTTTGGTTTTTGTTTTTAGGAGGCACTGGCAACTGAACCCGTGACTTCCCATGCGGGAAACAGGAGCTCAACCATTTGAGCCACATCCACTTCCTTTGTTTTATTATGTGTATGTTCATATATATCTTTGTTTTATTCCCTATCTTATCCCCTTATCATATGACATAAATTTGTATTAGTTTCTACCCAAGCATTTACACCCTATTCTGGAGAGTGTGTTTATGCAGGACAGTTGAGTATTGTTAGATGAAAAATCTCTTATTGTTTTTTTTATTTAGCGATTAAGTATGATTTAAAGTGATATGTATGGCTGTCAAGTTGACAAGGAATAGAGTGTGACTGTTAGGGTCATATGCCAACTTGGCAAGGTGATGGTATCCAGCTGTTTGGTTAAGCAAGCACTGGCCTGGTTGTTACAGTGAGGCATTTTGTGGACTAAATCATTTCACTGATTGCATCTATGGCTGATTACATCTACAATCGAGATTACCTTCAACAATAAGAGATGTCTCATCTAATCAGATGAAGGCTTTAAAAGTAGAAGTGATAAGTTAAATGGGGCATGCCATGCAGGCTTGTACAGCAGGGAAGCTTTCCACATGGGCAGGTAACACTATAGCAGAGTGAATGAAAGTTGTGGACTTTGGTGTCAGATAGACCTAGATTTAAGTCACCAGCCTTCCACCTACTTTCTGTGTGTTTGGAAAAATTAGGAGACTGTAGCCATGTCAGCTTGTTATGATACCATCTACTAGTAAAGTGAAATACTCAAGGTTCTCCAGCACAATGGGTACATTGACCTTCAGTTTAAGAAAAGCCCTCCTATGATCCCTTAAAAGACCACTGTGCTTGCTACCATGCTGTTTTTGATTGCCACCATCCTCATCCTCGTTATCATAAGCTCTCCTGCTAGCTCTGATATGGCTCACTGATCGGGTGGCCAACATATGATTTGTCCTTTTATAGATCAAATACTCTTTCCAACCCATTGTTAGCACCTTGTACTATTATAGCATTCTGCTGAAGATTGAAAAACTGGACCTGGATCACTAGAGGACTAGACTAGCTTAGTGTGATTCTGTTTCCTAGCTTGCAAAAAGTGATTTGTATTCAAAAAGAATTAAAATGGCTAAATAAATAAATGGAGAAGTGATGATTCAGCAGACAGAAGAATGTCTGTCTCTACTTCAGCCAGCCAGCTTCACCTGGGGAATTCACTGAAAACCTTCATTGTTACTTCCCAACTTGCAGACTGACCTATAAAATTTGGACTTGTATACCCCCACAGTCATGTGAGACTATTTTTATTAAAATTTTCATAATATTTAACAGATATCTCCTCTTGTTTGTTTACCTAGAGAGCCCTGACTAATAGATAAGGGAAAAAATAAAGTTAAACTTACTGCCACCTTACAACATACACAAAAATAAATTTCAGATGTATTGTGCATCTAAATTTGAAGTAGAAAACAACAAAACTTCAAGAAGATATAATATAGGTGAATACCTTCATGATGTTAGCATAGGGAAAGATTCTTAAATAGGAGTCAAAAAATATTATGGAAAAGACTGATAACTGGGACTGTATTTAAGGTGCTTAAATAAAACAACAAAAAAGGCAAGCCATAGAATGGAAGATTTGCAATACATGGAATTTGAACAGAAAAAACAAAGATTTTCAATTTTCAAAAAATCAATGAGAAAAAAGATAAGAGAAAAATGTCAAGATATTTGAAAAGGATTCACAAAAGACTGTCAAAATATTATAACTTTTATATCTAGAATAGGCAAATCTAGAGAGACAGGAAGCAGAGTAGAGGTTACCAGGAGATGGGAGGAAGAGGGGAAATGGGACTGATTACCTAAAGGGTACAGGGTATTTTTATGGGGTGATAAAAAAGTTATGAAACTAGCAAGAGCTAGTGGTAGCACTACATTGTGAATACATGGAATACGCCTGATTTGAATATTTAAAATGGCTAATTGTTATGTAAAGTTAACCTAAATTAAAAAAATAAAATCAATAAACATTACTCGTGAGAAAAATAGAAATTAAAACCATAAAGAAATATCAAGTCATACGTCTCAGACAATCTACAATTAAAAAGACAGAGTGGTTTCAATGATTGGTGTGGATGTAGATCAATGGGAACTCACATACAGTTCTGGAAGGAATGAAAACTGGCATAACTACTTTGGAAAAACAGTTTATATTACCTATTAAAGCTGAACATAAGCAATTCTACTTTTAGGAATATATATATATTTCCCAGATGCGGGGACATATGTGCATCAGGAAACATGTATAAGAATGTTCAGTGTAGCATTAAAAAATGTTTAAAAGCCAAAAACAACAAACAATCCAAATGTCTGTCAATAATAATACAAGTTGTGGTACATCTATGGAATAGAATAATATACAGGTAGTGGAGATGAAGAAAACAAAGCTATAAGCTATGTACAACATGGATGAATTTCTAAAAGAATGCTGAATTAAGGATATGGAACACAGAAGAATACACCCCATACATGTGCTAATATAACAGACACTACTTTATGTGGCTGTAGCAGTTTGATACTGTTTATCCATTTAAAAAATAGATATTGGATTATGACTGTGAGCTGGTCTGTTCCTCTGAGCATATTAGACTGGACTTGATTCAGAGGTTTCATTTTCTTGATTAAATTAAGATTAAGGCTTTGATTGGGCCACGTCAGTAAGACATGGGACAGGGACTCACAGAACCCACACCTCAGAGAAGAGAGGTTGGAATTTTAATGCTGTTTAATGGGAAACAAATACAGAGAAGCAGATTCAGGAGGAAAGAGAGAAGGCTCCAATAGACACAGCAGGAGCCCTGGGAAGAGAGACAAGCCGTTCCCTGATAGTTTACAGCTGGCCTTGAGAGAGAACAGAGCAGCTGAGCCTGGAGAGAAATGAGCCCCTGGAGAGAAATGAGCCCCAGGAGAGAGACTTACCCCAGCCTACAGCTGATACTGGAAGAAGCTGGGACCATGGAGTCTTAGAAGGAAGAGGATGCTTGAACCCTTGCTGATGTCTGCAGCCATCTTGCTCCAACATGTGGTAACAGACTTTGGTGAGGGAAGTAACATACTTTATGGCCTGGTAACTGTAAGCTTCTACACCAAATAAATACCCTTTACAGAAGCCAACAGATTTCTGGTACTTTGCATCAGCACCCCTTTGGCTGACTAGTACAGTGGCTATTCACATTTAATTAAAATGAAATAAAATTTAAAATTCCGTTTCCCAGTCACACTAATCACATTTGAAGTTCTAAAGAACCATGTGACTAGTGGCACTTGTTGGATAGTGCAGATATAGAACATTTCCATCATCACAGAAAGTTCTATTGCATATCAATGGTCCATATCAGGGGTTAAGCTTCTTTGTTCTACAGACCCCTTTGGCAGTCAGGTGAAAACCACGAACCCCTAAGTCCACAATATACTGTTTATTATTTAATAAGTACATCACAGCTGTACCAACACATCCCCACAAGAATTTTTTTATGTAAATTGAAGCTCACAGACTGCTTGTTAAGAACCCCTGGTCTGTACGATCCCATTTAGGTAAGTTCAAAATCAAGTACTACTATACTACAGTGATTCAAGTCATCAGAGAGGTTACCTTTAGGAAGGACAGGGGAAAAAACTGGCAGAGGGTATGAGGGAGACTTCTAGGGTAGCAGAATAATCCTTTTAACTTGAGAGATGGTTATCTGCTTTTTGAGATGTTTTCTATATTTTATGTATGCATTAGGTATAATGCATATACACACACAGAGAGAAACAAAACACTGAAGATAAACATTTAAGTTAGGTAGAGGGAGAATCAGAGGTAAAAGTGTTCTTTTACTGCTCCAGAGAGCCTTACAATATGTAGATATATTTTAGTCTTTACATTATATACAGACATACCTCAGAGATATTGTGGGTTTGGTTCCAGACTACTGCAATAAAGTGAATATCACAATAAAGAAAGTCACACGAATTTTTTGGATTTCCATAAAAGTTATGTTTCTAATACTGTAGTCTATTAATTGTGCAATAGCATTATATATAAAGAACAATGTACACACCTTAAAATAAAAAATACTTTTTTGCTAAAAAAATGTTAACCATTATCTGAGTCTTCAGCAAGTTGTAATTGTTTTGTTGGTGAAAGGTCTTGCTCATTGTTGATGGCTGCTGACTCATCAGTGTGGTGGCTGCTGAAGGCCTGGGGCAGCTGTGGCAATTTCTTAAAATAAGACAATGATGAAGTTAGCTGCACTGACTGACTCTTCCTTTCACAAAAGATTTTCCTGTAACATGCAATGCTGTTTGATAGCATTTTATCCACAGCAGAACTTCCAAAATTGGAGTCGATCCTCTCAAACCCTGCCACTGCTTTAATGGAGGTGATATAAAATTCTAAATCCTTTGTTGTCATTTTTAACAATGTTCACAGCATTTTCACCAGAAGAGATTCCACCTGAAGAAACCACTTTCATTGTTCATCCATCAGAAGCAACTTCTCATCTGTTCACATTTTATGAGATTGCAGCAATTCAGTCCTATCATTAGCCTCCACTTCTAGCTCTCTTGCTATTTCCACCACATCTGCAGCTACTTCCTCCACTGAAGTCTTCAATCACTCAAAGTCTTCCATGAGAGTTGGAATCAACTTCTTCCAAACTCTTATTAATGTCAATATTTTGCTCTTCCACAAATTATGAATGTTTTTAATGACATCTAGAATGGTGAATCCTTTCCAAAAGATTTTCAATTTTCTTTGCCCAAATACATTATAAATCACTATTTATGGCTGCGACAGCCTTACAAAATATATTTCTTAAATTATAAGGCTTGAAAGCAAAATTATTCCTTGATCCATGGGTTGCAGAATGGATGGTGCATTAGCAGACATGAAAATACTATTCTCTATCAGAGGTCTTGGGTGATTTGTCAATGAGCTGTATGGTTTGAAAGGAATCTTTCTTCTGAATATGTTCAAAAGAGGGCTTAAAATATTCAGTAAACCATGTTGTATCAGATGTGTTATGACCCAGGGCTTTGTTGTTCCATTTATAGAGCACAGGAAGAGTATATACGCATAATTCTTAAGGGTCTTAGGATTTTCAGAATGGCAAGTAATAAGCACTGGCTTCAACTTAAGGCCATCAGCTGCATTTATTTGCTCCTAAAAAGAGAGTCAGCCTGTCCTTAAAAGCTTTGAAGCTAGGCACTGACTTATATGTAGCTATGAAAGTCCTAGGTAACCTCTTGCAGTAGAAGACTATTTTATCAACATTGAAAATCTGTTGTGGGAAGCAGAGGTGTGTCAGCTAGTTGGGTGTTCACCTACCGCATGGGAGGTGGTTATGGGTTCGGGTCCTGGTGCCTCCTACAGAAGACAAACAGAAGCCACACCTGCCAAAATGAACTAGACACTGTACGCACCACAACAAGCTAGACACTGCACCACCACAATAAGCAGACACCTAAATGAGCAAATGCTACAAGCTAGCATATGCTGCAGCCCGCAGGGAGCGGATATGACTCAGGCCGCCGCTGGGCGTTTGCCTCCCATGTGGAAGGCCCTGGGTTCAGTTCCTGGTGCCTCCTGGAGAAGGCAAGCAAACAATGAGCAGACAGACAAGATAATCATCTGGGGAGGGGAGGGAGCGATAAAAAATATTTTAAAAAATTTGTTCTTTAGTGTAGCAACCTTCATCAATTATTTTAGCTAAGTCTTCTGGATAACTTGCTGCAGGTTCTACATCAGCATGTGCTACTTCACCTTGTACTTCTATGTTATAGGGATGGCTTCTTTCCTTAAACATCATGAACCAAACCACTAGCTTCACTTTTCTTCTGCAGCTTCCTCACCTCTCTTGGCCTTCATAGAACTGAAGAAAGAGCCTTGCTCTGGATTAGGCTTTGGCTTAAGGGAATCTTGTGGCTGATTTGATTTATCCACACTACTAAAACTTTTTCTGTGTCAGCAATAAGGCTGTTTTGCTTTCTTATAATTCATGTGTTCACTGGAGTAGCCTTTTTCATTTTCTTCAAGAACTTTCCCTTTTCATTCACAACCTGGCTGTCTGGAGCAATAGGCCTAGCTTTTGGCCTACCTCAGCTTTCTCACTAAGCTTCATCATTTCTACCTTTTGATTAAAGTGAGAGATGAGCGATTTTTCTTTTCACTTGAACACTTAGAGGCCATTGTAGGGTTATTAACTGGTCTAATAGCAATATTGTTACATCTCATGGTATAAGGAGACCCAAAGAAAGGGAGAGAGATGGGGATATGGCCAATTTAGCAGTCAGAACACACACAATATTTATTAAGTTCCCAATCTTATATGAGTGCAGTTCATGGTATCCCAAAACAATTACAATAGTAACATCAAAGATCACTGATCACAGATCACAAAAGATAAAATAATAAAAACGTTTGAAATATGAGAATTATCAAAATGTGACACAGAAGACACAAAGTAAACACAAGCTGTTGGAAAAATGGTGCCAATAGATTGCTCAACACATGAGTACCACAAACCTTCAATCTGTAAAAAATGCAGTATCTATAAAGCACAATAAAGCTAAGTGCAATAAAATGAGGTATGTCTTTTTGTGTGCTAAAATCCCAAAAGAATAAAGTATGTAACTTAAAAACCATTTTTTAAAAGGAAACTAAGTATAACAGCAGGAAAATATATCAATATTTACAGTAAGCTTACATGAACTAAACTTGCTGGTTAAAAGATTGGAAAAAAAATAAAAGATCGAGTACATGATTCTACTTCCAGTAATGATGGTGCAGCTATATTGAATTAACTTTCACATAGATAAAAATTACTAATTCTGGTAAAATTATTTTTAAAACAGCAATTTTAAGTTTCTGGAGAGCAACCAAAAGCAGAGAGAAACAGGATGAGAGCTGACCCTTAAATGAAGGGAACTGCTCAGAGTTAAATTTGCAGCTTTGTGATTTTTCACCTTAGGGTACTCTATAACTCTTGTAGAACAAGATGGCTAAATTTCACCCAGAAAGCTAAACTCTCATTGGCTTAAGTCAAAGGACAGAATTTGTGTCTACCAGAGATGCTTGAAAATGGGGATGGGGTAAGGGGTGTCAGGGTATCCCAGCACAAAAGAGGAAGCAACAGAAAGGAGATCCCCATAATAATACAGGTAAATTGTACAAATCGTCACTTGATCTCTAAGCTATTCATACAATGGAAAGGCTCCAAGACATCCCACAATTCCCAGCAAAACCAACAGGTGGAAAGCTGAAAGAAGTGAGCAATTTTAGCTGCTGCCCACTGTAGGGGTAGACAGAGTTTGCAGTTTAAATATAGTTAAGTGCCTGCATGGGAAAATTTTAAAAAACAGCATTCTTCAGATGAAGATAACAAAATCTAGAGACTCTACAACATATATCCACAACATCCAATATATATAAAAATTACTAGCCATATGAAGAAACAAGAAAACGTGACAGTCAAGAGGAAAGCAGTCCACAGAGACTGACTCCAAGATGCTATGTATTTTCCCTTCTCTTTCTTTAAAATTTATAGGACTGTTTAAAGTAACAACAACAAATATTTTCATAGGATTTATAGCATATGTCGATGCAATACATATGACAACTATAGCATAAAGAATTGGGGGCATAAAGTAAAATGACCATAGTGTTGGAAAGTTTCTACATTTTAGGTTAAACTCTAAGTATAATGTAAAAAGTAAAAAATACGTATTGTAATCTTTACAGCAAACATAAAAAACAATGCAAAGAACAGAGCTAAAAAGTCAACAGCTAAAGTATTAAATATAATATAAATAAAATATTAATTCAAAAGAAGGTAAGAAAGGAGGAACTAAGAATCAAAAGAGAAGGAACAAAGAGAAAACAAAATAGACATAAATCCAACCATATAAGTAATTACATTAAATGTTAATGGGCTAAATAATCTAATTAAAAAGTAAACTGTTAAATTAAAAAGTCAGACCCAACCATATGGCATCTATAAGAGATGCACTTTCCAAAAAAAGACAGAAAGTAGAAGGATGGGAAAAGACATACCATGCAAACATAAAGTACAGAAAAACTGGATTGACTATACTGATATCAAACAAAATATATTTTGTGAATAACAGTATATTATCAGAGGTCAAGAACATTTTATAATGAAAATGTATCAGTTCATTAGGAAACCACACCAGAAACAGAGTTAAATACAGAACTTCAAAATACAAAGGTATAAATTGAAAATGAAAGGGAAAAAATAAATCTACAATCACTCCTGGAGAGTTTATCACCCCTCTTAGAGTAATTGATAGATTTAAAAAATCAATAAAAATAAAAGATCTGATATTATAACCACCTTGACCCACTGGTATTTATTAAATATTTTACCCAATAAAAACAGAAAACACATTCTTTCAAAGTGGACATGGGATGTTCACCCAGACAGACCACAAAATGAGTCTCGGCAAAGTACTGAAAAATTACAGAACATGTTCTCTGATCACAACAGAATTAAAAGAAATGATTGGCAAAAGATATTCAACTATTTAGAAATTAAGTAACACACTTCTAAAGAGCCAAAACTTCAAGGATGAATATATAAGGGAAATTAGAAAATATTTCAAACTCATTAATAATGAGAACATAAGATGAGGAATTTGTGGAACACAGGAAAACTAGTGCTTAAAGCAAGAGTTGGCAAACTATAGTCTGTGGGCCAAATCCAGTCCACTGCCTGTTTTTTAATATAAAGTTTTATTAGAACACATCTACACTCATTATTTACCTACTGTATATGGCTGATTTCATGCTATAACAGCAAAGCTGGGTAATTGTTGTGCAAAGCCTAAAATACTTATTCCCTGGCCCTTTACAGAAAAAGTTTGTTGGCTCTGGTGTAGAGGGAAATAAAGAGCTTTGAATGTTTATGTTAGAAAACAAGAAAAATTTTAAGTGAACAATCTTATTATCCATCCTAAGAAGTGAAGTATGAAGAAATAAAATCAAAAGTACAAGGAAGGAACTATTAAAGATAAGAACATAAATCAGTGAAAATGAGAACAATCCAAAGAGAAAATTACCACAGTTTAAAAAAGAAGTTCATCTTTGAAAATATGAAATAAATGAATAAAATTCCACTCTCTAGACAGATTGAGAAAGAGAGAAAAATATTACCAATATTAGGAACAAATGAGGGGATATAACGATAGATTCTACAGAAAAAAAATTGATAATGTAATATTATTATGAACAGCTTTATACTAATATATTTGACAACTTAAGGAAGCTGGACACATTTCTTGAAAAACACAATTTATCAAAATTGACACAACATGAAACTGAAAATCTGAGTATTTTCTACAGAGAAAACTCCAGGCCCAGATGATTTCACCAGTGAATTCTATGAAGCTTTTAAGGAAGAAAAAAAAAAAATAAACCTTGCATCTCAACTCTCAGAAAAACCCACTACATAATATTTACCAAAGTGATATCCAAAGTTTAAGGGTATTAAAAAGGTTAAATATTGAAAGGTAGGAAAAAAATACACCAAATACCAATCATTAGTTTCCCTAATAAAATCAGATAAAATAAACAAATTGAAAAAGTATTATCATGGGTAATGACAAAATGATAAATGGTTCAAATTAATGGAAAAATTAAATAATTATAAACATAGGCAACTAATAATCTCAAAATATATAAAGCAAACAAGTATATACCTCTTACAACAATTAACAGATCGATTAGACAATACAATTTTAGGATATATAACTAAACAATGAACAAACATAATTTGTAAACAGACCCCATACACCAAAAATTAAATAAAGAATATGCATTTTTCTAAATGTAATGGAACAATTAAAAATTACTATATAATATATCTCACAAAGAATACAGGCTATGTTCTCTGACTGTAAAGTTGGTAGTTAATAGAAAACAAATTAAGTATGTTGGAAATTTAAAAATAATACTTCTGATAACTTGGGTCAATAACAAAATCATACGGAAAAAGTTAAAAATACCAACAACTGAATTTATTATTATGAACTCTAGTTAAAAGACTCTTCACTCCAGATACTTTGATTTGAGGTGTAATCTAATTTGAGGTATAATCAGACATCCTAGGGTTAAAGTAGAATGGCTTACCTCTTAGAGTTCATAAGTCACCTTCCTCTTACCCACAGTGTATCAGAGCTAATCACAATGATTAGAATTTCTGTAAGAAAGTGAGTTCATAGGGATGCAAGGAAAATATGGTAATCAATGGTGTTTCTTATTTCTTAAAGTCTCTTGATTAGGAACAAATGCTTTGAGATACGGTCCTCAAAAAATTGTTCAGATGCTTTAGACAGTCATATAAACTAATAAGTGTTTGAGGAAGCAGTGTAGAGAGCGTCAGACCCAAATCAGAACTGAGAGGACATAAGAAGCATGTGCAGCCACAGAGGCTACGCAGTGTGATGGAATGATGGGCTTTATGCTTAGAGTGACCGTACATTCCTGTTTGCTCAGATCAATCCCAGTTTAAACTTGTTATTCTACACTAAGAGTGCCCTTTTCTCAGACATCAGCAGCCATCTTGCTCTAACATGTGGAAAAAGACTTTGGTGAAGGAAGCAACTTATGCTTTATGGCCTGGTAATTGTAAGCTCCTACCCCAAATAAATACCCCTTGGTGGGTGGGGACTCACAGATAAAAGGCATGGCAAAGGACAGAGTTGGAGTTTTAATGCAAGGGTTTTCTGATGCTGGAGTTCAATACTGAAGTCTTAAGCTGGAGCCCCAGGGAAAGACAGAGCCATTCGCCTGGAAGTCTACAGCTGACCTGGTGTAGGTAACAGAGTAGCTGAGCCCAGAGGAAGCCAGAAAGCCTGAACCATCACAGACATCAGCAGCCATCTTGCTCCAACATGTGGATATAGACATTGGTGAGGGAAGCAACTTATGCTTTATGTCCTGGTAATTGTAAGCTCCTACCCCAAATAAATACCCTTTATAATGCCCAGCAGATTTCTGGTGTTTTGCATCAGTACCCCTTTGGCTGACTAATACGGAGGGTTTTACATGGGCAACTATTCCCATAATGCTGAACTCTCTTTTCCAATGATTTGAGTCAGAATACCTCTGTTAAACAGGCACACCTCCAGGGCATACCTCAGATCCAGGTGAATGTGAATAATGAAAATATTAATTATCATAATAACAATAACAGCAGCAGCTACCAATTCATATACTGTTTACGATGTACCAGGCTTTTCTAGTAGGGTAGGTCATATTAGTATTCCCCTTTTAAAGATGTACAGTGAAGTTAAGTGAATTGCCCAATATTATACAGCTCGTAATTGGCAGAGCTGAGTTTTATCCCAGGCAGTGTGTGGCTTCAAAGTCTGCATTCTTAGCTACCACACTATGTGGCCTCTATCTTACATATCTGGTATATAAAACAACTATAGAGGGTCATTATGATTGGAAGTTTGGGAATTTGAGTCTGCAGATTTGGGTATCAAAGAATCTGATACTGGTCTATAGAAAAATAACAAAGAATGAGATAAGTCATCAGGGGGAAAATCAGCCCTCTACCAAGGCAAAAAGCCACAAGCAAATTTTTCCTACCTTTTGCCACCATTTGTCAGGCATTTACAGTGTTGTGTTGGGAAGGGAAAGAATGTAAAGAGGCTTGAGAGGTTATTTAAATCTCTTTTTGAATGTCACTATCAGGCCTGAATTGGACCATTACCTTGCTTCCTTGGTGCAGGGTCAACAAAATCACCCAATATTCTTCCAGCCAAATGGCCTCTGACTTAATTTCCTTTATACAGCTATAGGGAGATGGATCCTGGTGTTTCCAACATGTTATAAGTTTGATTGACTTTAATCATTCAACAATCATTCATTTAGCACCAAGCACCATACTAGGTGCTGCTGAAATAAAACATGATCCTACTCCTCCAGGAGCTCAGTCTAGTGGTGATGAGAGATCTAGATATGAATATTTAAAATCAACTTGGTATATGTTAGGGTATTGAATCATGTCCCCACAAAAGGCATATTCAAGTCCCAACCCCTGGTCCTGTGGGTGTGAACCCATGTAAATAGGACTTTTTTTTTCTCTCCCCTTCCCCCCAACCCAAGTTGTCTGCTCTCTGTGTCCACTTGCTGCATGCTCCTCTGTGACCGCCTCCATCCCCATCAGCGGCAACGGTAATCTGTGTTTCTTTTTGTTTCATCTTGTTGTGTCAGTTCTCCATGTGCACGGCACCACTCTCAGGCAGGCCGCACCTTCCTCTGAGCTGGGTGGCTCTCCCTACGGGGTGCACTCCCCGCGCATGGGGCTCCCCCATGTGCGGGACACCCCCGCGTGGCACGGCACTCCCTGCGTGCATCAGTACCGCACATGGGCCAGCTCCACATGGGTCAAGGAGGCCCGGGGCTTGAACCGCAGACCTCCCATGTGGTAGGCAGACGCCCCATCCATTGGGCCAAGTCCGCTTCCTGTAAACAGGACTTTTGAAGATTTTATTAGTTAAGTTGTGCTTAAATGAATGAGAGTGGGTCTTAATTCAATGTGGCGAAAGACCTCAAAGCAAAGGTAACTGGAACAAGAGAGAGAAGCTACCAGAGAAGTGGAAAGCAAGAAGTCAATGGAACCCTGAAGAGAAACAAAAAGATGCCACCATGTGCACTGCCATTGACAAACAAGTCAAGGAACCCCCAAAGATTGACAGCCAGCCAGAAGATACCAATCATGTGAGGAAGCAAACCTTCTAGCCTCTGCAACCATAAGCCAATAAATTGCCACTGCTGAAGCCATACCATTGCATAGTATTTGTTTTAGCAGCTAGGAAACTAATACAGTATAATACAGTGGAAGCTAGAGGAGGGAGTGGTTAGCTCTAAGTAAGGGAAATCTAGGAGATGCAGTGACCATATAAAATTGTCTACAAAAATGACAATTCTATGTTTCAACTTAAGAGGTAATATTTGAGCTAGTTCTTGTTTGGTGAAGAGGAGGGGTAAAAGGAAGGCAATTAGAGGAGAGTGAAGAGGAGACCATATTCCTTAGTTCCTTAGTTAACTTCATAAAGTACTGATTCTCACACTTGCTTTACATAAGACATCAGGACAACTAAAGAAAATGCACACTATGGTGTATATGACTTTGCATTTTCTCCCCCAACTCTTCCCTTTCTTTCCCCAGCATTCTTGAGTAGTTAAAAAGGAATGCCTTAGGGACTGCTTATGAACTGGTGACTGATCAGTAAATCTGAGACACTGCATTCTTCAGAAGTCCTGCTGCCCCTCACGTACCTTTCCCATCTGCACAGTCATGTTATAAAAGATCCCTTTCGTTTTGCAGCAAGTGCAGATGTTTGAGCTCAGAAACTGCTGTCTTTCCTCCTGCCACTGAGAATGAGGACCCCACCCTAACCCCCCTAAATAAATACTAATATTTCACCAAGCTCAGAGTTTTTCTTTGGTCTGACATATTCATTATCATTTCAGTGGGAAGCTATCACTTTACATTGCTCCTTGCCATACTTGGGACACACACAAAAACTGCATTATGTCTCCATCTCAAGGACAACTAATTAAAGTTTAAAGTATCTTTTCCTGAATCCTTCAGCATTAATTCTTTATTCAAACTACAGAAACACAAAGATATATAAACTCTCCAAATCCCCAAACCATAAAATGCATTACACATATATTCTGGTATCTATCCAGTTACACATATCTCAGATTTCCTGGTTAGCTGGAGACCATGAAACTGTGAAGGGTTTCAAAGTGTGGTTATTGAAAAGTTGTAATTTCACTTGGAACTTTCCATATGGATTAGTCATGGGGTAGCAAATAAAGGTTGTAATGTCTGAGAACACCTTAGATGTTCTATGGTGTTTATCCTCCAACGGTCTTGATAAACAATTTAGCTGAAAGTTTTTGTTTAAAACTCCCAAAAGTTATTTTATTTGTTTAACTAATCATTATGTGGCTGCTAAGCATTTAGCTAGACCTTGAAAGCCCATATTGGGAAAACAAGTTGGTCAGTCAAAAAGCTTGCTTCCAGTTAGGCCATAGGTTTCCTGGCAACTTTGTTAACCAATGAATTCTGGTTATAAGAAGGATTAATTTTCCATTCCACCAAACACAGTCCCACTGCCTGCTCAAATTCCCAAACTTCTAATAACACAAAACTCTTATTCAAACTAACTGAACTATATGAGAGAACAAACAAATGGAGAGAAAACAAATCAGCTGGGCTGTATGTTCTGTATGTGCTTAGCTGACATTTCCTTCCCAATTTCCCAGCCTCCACATTTCCACCCTAAAATCTCCAACAAAAAACACTATGTTGGAATTTATGTTAAGATACCTACTGTTGTCATTTAATGTCAAGAATGCTAGCTTAAGAGTTCTAAAGAAGCTTAAAGTATTTTCTAAAATCCATGATCTCATTTTCCCCCATGGTTATTAAAAAGAATAGTTGATTATGGAAAAAACAAAGTAAAGAATGGTTACATAACACGACTAAATACTGGTACAGCAAGTAAATTATTTGATGCCAAGAGATACAAAAAGTTCTCAACTGAAGGAATGAAATAGCTTTTCCTTTAAGAAGGCAGTAAAATAATTTTCATTTATATAAATAGTCCATTAATATTTAGGTATAAGTGCTTGCTTTCCGAGTTTCACTATGTATCTTCAAATACTCTTCATAATTCTTTATGCCATACATCAAAATAAATAAAAATTAGGAAACCAAAATCTCTTAGCCCAGGGATTGGCAAACTTTTTCTGTAAAGAGTTAGGAAGTATTATTTTAAGCTTTGAGAGGATCATTATGATCTGTGTCATAGCTACTCCACCTTGGTGTTGTAGTAATGTATATAGAGACCCTATATACATTACCTAATATAGAGTGTGGCTGTGTTCCAATAAAATATTATTTATAAAACTAGGCAGTGGGCTGGATTCAGTCCAAGTGCCTTAACTGGCTGACCCTTTTTCTAGTCCTTTTCTGGGAAAGAAAAGATTTTTTTAAACTCAGGGATTAAAGGCTTAGGGGGAAGAAAAGGGTATAGAGGGGAAAAACAAAAAACATACAGTTACGATCAAGTAGGGAAAGGATCAACTCTTATTAGGTTACCTTCTGTGGATCTGAATTCTTCTCCAACTGAAGTGCTTTTTATATCCAGGTTATCATCACTGTCACATTCTGTAAGGAAGAATCAAATAGTTATTGTGCCATAATTTATATATTTTCAAACTATTATTTTCCATGACTTCTATACCCAAGCTTACTAGTTATAATTCATCAGTATTAGGTCACTTTCTCGATAGGTTTGCTTTTTTTAAATGCTTACCAAATAAAATAAAGAAAAAAAAATCAACTAATAGGCAATTTAATTTTAGGTCTTCCCTACATTCAAAAAACTTATTTGAAAATGTTTTAATGTAACTGCTGAGGAAACATAAAATTCTGGTATTTGAAAAAAAAATAGAAATTCAAAAGTTACTAAGAAAAAAAAAGTTACTAAGAATGCTTATTTGGATCTAGCAAAATAAGCTCTAAAGTTTCATTTGCATGAAATCATCTTAAGATTAAGAAAAAGGGTGACAGATTAAACTCTCTAGTATTTTGAAAATCAATACATTCACCTCTATACTGAAAACACCATAGGTTTTAATTTATTGCAGGCCACAAACTCACTTACCAGATTTCTTATATGGTTTCATAATGAGAGAGTCTGAAGACTTTATAACAATGACATACCTGACAAGGTATTACAAAGCCACTTAAATTTGAACCATGGTACTACCAGTGATGTAATAGTTGGCTTATCACTTTAATTACATTTAAATCCATATCAATTTCATAGTGACTGAATCATAGTTTAAATCACTGAATACAAGCCATGTGGAAATGTTTGCTTCTGTACGAGGATATAAAAACTTGTAAAAATACATTTAAAAAATTGTTATTATAGGCCATCTTCTGCCGTTCCACAAAAAAACAGTTTTCTCTACAATCTAGTATGTACAATAATCAAATAATATTTTAGGGAAATAAAACAAAATTAAGCCTCTAAAAGGACCAGAGAGAAAATACCTAGGGGTTCCTATTGTGATTCAAAAGCAAGGTCAGTCAAAAGCATCTTTCCTCTATTGATATAAACAATTCATTACTGCATGCAAGGCCTAAGGCAAAACTGTATATTTGAATCATAGGTAATAGTATGACATTGGGTTACAAAAATTATATAAAGGTTTCTTTTGCCTAAATCAAACCCATTTGTAGATCAGAGAAATCATGAAAACTCTTTCCTTCTTTCAGAACCTTTGCATAGAATTCTATCGTGTAGACTTTTAGGATGATGGCAAAATACACAACTTATAATCTCATTAATAGACTAAAGAACTAAAGGCACATAGGACTTTTAGAATAAAGTAAAAAAATTTTATATAATGCCTATTTGACAGAGCATGACGCTGCTTCAATCATCCACACATTCACAGCAAAAGTGAACTTTCATTATGTTCAATTTTTAAGATGGCTTTAAAAATCTGTGTAATTGGTAAGACATCTATCAATACCAACCATACCAAATACTTTCACTCTATTCTCCAGTATGATTACCAATCACTTTCTGGCCCTGGTAATACTAAATTTCTGAAAAGTTAAAAAGAAAAAAAGAAGCTCAAACTTAAATCATTTGTCCATGGTATGGTGGAAATTTTAAAAACCTGATAATCCTCTAAATAATGCTGGCTATAAGAGGTAACTTCTTATTGTATGCTACTAAAGTGTGAAAATTACAGCCTAAAGATAAAAGATTTGTTTGTAGGTAGGAACCTTGAAACCACAAATCCCCTGAAGTTTTATGTAAAATTGTATATACATCTTTATTTTGGACAGAAGAGGGTACAGAAAACTTTCATCAGATTCTCAGAGGGCTCCCACCAACATATTAAAAACCACACTGCCTTAAAACACTTCGGTTGTCAAATCTGAAGAAGGAACACTGTGCTAAGCTACATAAAAGGAGTTATTCTGGCATTCTTGTGGTAACCAAAATTACTTTAAGGCCTAAAAGAAATAATCTTTGTAGACATCTAGAGATTTTCTTATTGCTATTACATAATAAATACCATGCCTTAACACAAAAACTATTACTCTACTATTCACAAAGACATTTGATAGGAAAGGTGACAGAAGCTATCTAAGAAACTATTCTTTGATTATCTTATTTTAAGATTTACTACCAGGCAATCTGACACCACTCAGTCTTTCATGATGAAAAAATTTAGTCTTAAATCTAATAATTGAATCAGAATATAGTGTGCTTTAGTGTAACATTTTAAAATTTTATAGTCACAAAAGCATGTTATACTTCATTAGATTCTTAAATCAAGATTAAAGATGAAATGTCTTGATTTAAAGACTCTACACTTCTTTGGCCCTTTAATTTTAATTATTTCTGTTATCTTAAAAAATGTGGTGGTTGGGAATTACATTTTCTTTTTATGGTAGTAATAATAAAAATAGCTACTATTTATTGAGCACCTATAGTGCTTTATATATGTGCTGAACACTTTATGTACATCACTAATTCTTACAACTTTATAGATGGAAAGTGAGGCTTAGAAAAAGTTAAGTAACTTGTCTGAAATCACAGCTAGTAAGCAGCAAAGCTGGCATAAGAACTAAAGCCTATGCCCTTCTTTATGTTCTACATGATCTCTGCATTTCATAAAAATTCAGCATAAAGTACACATGTGCCCCCAAAGAGCAGAAAATTCAAAAGGGCATTGAAAATAAATGAACAATAATAAAAAACGATACCTAGACCTTAAAAGGCATTCAGAAGGGAATAACCAGAAGATAACAATGACCTTCTATATCTTACTTCTAACCCTCATATATTCCCACAACTCTAATTCCAAAAAGAATTGAAATAGAGGCAAATCTATCAAAAGTTTCACATTTTAAGTTATAAAATAAATGCTTCCCAAAGCAGCAATAAAAAAAGGTGGTTAGTGTAGGGTGCAAAGGTAAAAACTCAAGTATTTTATAAGATATTAAGTAGATGCTGTAAGGATTAAGGAAGGGATGGCAAAACAGTGCAAGGAAAAGAGGTTTGAAAAAAAGAAGCCAAACACGGAAAAAACAAATGGATAAAAGCAAAAATTACAGAATAGAAAGATAAAATTCAGTACTAAGACATGATATAAATATACAAAACAGTCATTTTACTTTATAACCTTGTTATCATTACTCTGCTTTAAAGAACACATTTGAACTAGCAGATTACCAATTACTAACTTCGCAGAAGTAAACTGAATCCACTATAATTAGTGATTACAACAAAAATTTTTAGAATGGGTTTTAATCTAAATGTGGTACCAAATATGTTGAAATAAAAAAACAGCTAGGAGGTAAGCAGAGATCGAAAATTTAAATGCATATAATAAAAAAGTCAAAAAGTAGTTACTGTTTATCATTGAGGTCATTGAGGTTCACCGATACCTTCACATTTTATTCATGGCTTCAAATTGTTAGAACATTTAAAAATTAGCTTCTCTTTTTTTCTCTTCTTCCATCCATATTTGTTTATTTTTGAATTATGAGAAAAAATTGAATTCTTAGAATTTCACCTTTGCTTAAATATTGGGAGTGAGGTGGACATAAACACACCCTTTCACTGAATAGTCTCACAAAGATGAAGAAGGGAGTGCAAGTCACCAACAAGGAGAGAGGAGTTATTCATCCCTTCCCAGAACCGAAAAGTCTTACAAAGCTGTCAACCTCTTAAATTTTGTTTTGTAGTTTTATCATTATTATTCTTATTGCTTTTTTTCAGGTATAAGCAATTTGGTTTTCTAAAAAACTAAAGTAACTTCATTTGGTATTTTGGAAATGAAGACAGAATTCTGAGTTCTGCAAAATTGTATTAACATATTTAAACCCATGGATATATGGTTGATAAACACAGATTTGATCCAGAAAATTATGAGCTCATCCTCCTTCTAAAACACTAAACAATGAAAGAGAGACAAGGAAAAGATGAGTAAGATATAAGTATGAGAGCATGATAGTTTAGTGACTGGGCAATGGTTCACTAGAGGACAGCAGTTTATTGATTTCTCTCAGCAGTGAAATCTCCTCCTCTTGGGCGGTTTGCACTGTGTCTGCAGCTGCGTACCTTTAGTGGTATCAGATATGCTATTTAACAAAGCACACATCATATCTCCCTCTAAGTGGTGAGGGTTTAATATGTGAGCTGGCCTTTGAGTCTTCTTAAATTGATTCTCCAACTCCAGAAAACCTTGATCTCCTGAGAGGATGGTAAAAGGAATTTGCTTGGGTAGTTGTTCATCCAGACGGCCAGCCTAAGTTGGAACAAATGGCATATATTGATAAAATCAGTATTTGCATTTCAAATCAAGTTATAACTATTTCAAAATGAACACATATCTGGGAATGCATATTAAGCTTGTTCCCTACCCTTCACCTAAGTTTGATATAAAGATCTCCTTCATAAATGAAATATACCATATCTAATCAAATATAAGATGAAATTAATTATAAGATGAGCTATTTCATGTGCCACTAAGGGAGAAAAAACACTACCAATAGGAGGCCTCCACATAAAGCAGGAACACCAAAGGCTATACATTCAATGTAAAGGTAATAAGAAATAAATATGCCATATAGAAAGGGTAAACAAGGAAATTTGCAAGACTCGATTTTGGCATTAGAAAGAGGGAAAAAGAAATCTCTTGTGGTTTTGACCATAAGCAGCATTCAACAGGTTTGCAGAGTAAATTCACATTATCAGTGTGACTCCTAAACCCTCAAGCACAGAATTTAATTTTAAACAGTAGTTTCTATAGGTGACTGGCAGAGGCAGAAGTAAATGCAAATCCTACCTAGCCTAAGAGTGATTAAACTGCCTCCCAGAAATAATAAAGTATGAAAGCATCTTAGCTTAGATTGAGTACAATGTCATCTCCTAATCATTCATTCCATAAACAGTTGAGAGTC
This sequence comes from Dasypus novemcinctus, assembly GCF_030445035.2. Classification (NCBI taxonomy): domain Eukaryota; kingdom Metazoa; phylum Chordata; class Mammalia; order Cingulata; family Dasypodidae; genus Dasypus; species Dasypus novemcinctus. Next base: position 30,512,233 of record NC_080683.1, on the reverse strand, counting down.
TATTATGCGTAGTTAGGTCCTGCTAGGAGCTAGAGATACAGCAGTAAATAAAACTGCCAAGGGACCCTGCCCTCAAAGTAGTCCTAAGTAGAATGTGATGAAGAAGATTTTATTTAAAAATATAGAATTGAGGAATGATTTACACAGTTTTATTACAATTCAAGTGGGGGAAAAATCCAAGCACAGATTCAGTGGATCCTAGAACCATACTTGATTTTCCAATAAAACAATGACTCACATGCATACATATGGCAAAATCAGCAGCATCTTTTCTCTTACTGCAGCGAGGATGAAGGAAGAAGCATCCAATCCTGTTTAGGTAATTAAAGATCTTACAGTTGAGTGGAGGTTTCCAATTGGTGTTTCCTCCTATTATTCATTTAGGAAAGGCATAAATGATAGTCAGACTGGAGAAGTAAAGACCAAATGGCTAGAAACCACTGAGAATACTTAAGGAAAAACACATAATGGGAAAAAAAGGAAATCTTTCTGGTGGACTAAATTAGAATGTAAAAGAACTCAGTTCCAGCCCAGGTTTCATCATCTTGTACCTTATAACTTGGGGAAAGTAAACCAATGTCCATGAATCTGTCTACATACAGGGATGTTAAGCAACATTCAAAAGTAATGTGTTTGAAATTGCTTTGAAATGGCATCATTTGGTATGAATGTATGCATTAGTGTTTTTATAATTGTTTTAAGGCTGTTCAGTAGACAGAAATGATGGATAATCAGCAAAGCTATATGTACTAAAAGGCTGTCCTGGCTAATTGTCCAGATCAGTATGTTTCTATCTTGAATCCCAATCATCCTCCTTAAATGCCTTTTTTATCAAATGTTAACTCTGTCAGATGTTCACTATCCTAAAACTCTGTAAATTAAAGAAGGCTCTCCCCTAGGTTTGGTCACTGTGTAAAGAGATTTAGATGAAGCTGCTGAAGCAGTACTGTTATGCTAAAAATAACTCATTCTGCAGCCCAAATATACAAGTTCAAAAGCTAACTGTGCTAATTATTAGTTTTAGAACTTTGGAAAAAATAAACTTCTCAGCCAGCTTCCTTATATTTTAAAAAGGAGAAAACCATAATAATCAGTAACTATGTTTTATGACCAAGTATACTACACAGCACATAAGAGGTGCTGAATAAAAGTTTTTTCAAGCTGTATCTAAAGATCCACAAACTGTGGGCCACCAGAGAAAGAGCCAACATTCACCACAGAAAACCATGAAGAGAAGAAGATTCTAGCAAAGTAAGTATACTGCAAAATATCAATATTACAATTATATGCCTAAATTGTATTCAAGAAGAATCCTTTTAAAGTGAACAATATTCTAAGGAAAAATAAAAGGGGGTCATTTCAGTGTTTTCCATATTAATCATACCTTGAAAGCCCCAAATAAATGTTCCTTGGTTAAGATTTCCTGGTAAATGCCCAAAAAAGTTTGACCAGTTATCAAAATCTACAAAGACTATATGAGTCATGGTTCTCAGGTAATCCAAATCTGGAAGCTCAACAACTTCTTCATCTGATGAGAGACATATGAACATCGATTTAGTAAGAATTTGCTAAAATGCTTTAATTTCTCAAGTCCAAAAGATATTAGCAAGCTGATATACAAAAATATTAATCTTTCATCTTATTCATCTCTAGCTAAACCTTTTTATGACATCGAAACCTGTATATAACACATTTCACACCTGAAACAATAAAAAAAATTAATACTTTATGTATCCTCTTTACAAATATGTGCCATTGATCCTAAGGGGGTTTTTCCTTAATCATTTATTTTAAAAATTATTAAAAATTTAAAACAAGTAGAAAGATCAAGTCTTAAGGCTAAACAGCCAAAAACTCAAACCAACCCTTTAAAAGGAAATTCCTTTTCAAGGTTATCTACAAAGAATGTTCTGCCTCCACCAGAATTTGACTCTTTTTGTAATTTAGACAGCTGGTTTATTAGGAGCACTCTGATTTTGTAATTAAACACTCTAGAGTGCAGAAATAGGATAACCTACAAACCTGCTGCCAAAAAGTAGCACCAGAAATAGGGGCCAGTGGCACATCAGCACCTCCAATCATAAACACATTTCTCTAGGTTCTCTCAGGTTCTTTTGTATCATCCATTTTCCACAATTCTCCAACTGTTTTTCTCCCTCTCATTTACTTTCTTGCATACTTTTCTACCTTGACAAGTCCTTAAACTTTCCAGAAGTACCAATGTAAACCTTAAAATGTTATATTATTTAAAAAGTTAATAGCTTCTACTCCATATAACAGAGGCTCTCTCAAATATGCTTACAATCATCCCCTCCCATTTACCAGCCACATTTCTAATGTATTTTCTCCAGGTTCTTAGTAATTCTAGATTTATACTACAATCATTTTCTATCAAACACAGACCAACACAAATTCCCAAAAAGTAATTAGAGGAGCAAAAGGAAAAACCCACGAGAACATAAAATAATGTGACCATTGTTTGAAGTACATTCGAGTAAGTCTATATAGTAAGTATTTAATCCTTTCTCACTTTAAACATGATCACTAAAAGTGATGCTGAGATCCATATGCTCTAAAGTAACCTATAAAAATTATATATATATATACCTAAAAATATTTCATTACCCAAATGTTCACATACTTTCACTGTCTCTAATAAACATGGGACACTCACTAATAAATATTGTTTGAAAAGATACAGAATTAAATTTACCCTCCTAAACAAACTAAAAACATTGCATTCTTCGGCTCTTACCAAATCCTATCATATAGAAGAAGTCCAGGATACATGTAGCAAAAAAGAGGATCCATCCCTCAATTTTTCTCCCTGGTTTCTGGCTACCACTTTCAATGCTACTTCTAATGGCTATTTTAACTATAAGTAAAAGCTTTGCTCCCCAATCAACTGTATACATACACACACACAAATTTTGAAATGACCTTTAAGATTTCTCAAGCTTATAGAATAAGACCAAAATTGAAACAAAAACTAATTCTTTTTTTTAATGAAACTAAACATTATAAGAAAAATGCAACTGATAGTATCATTGAGGATAACTTTTAAATCGACTTCCTTCATCTCTCAAAATCCCCATGTCTTTTGTAAAAGAAAAGAAAACAAATCTGAAATACATTTAAATAAAAGTAATTTAAAGCCAGCATATACTCTTTGTCCCCTTGAATTTAGAAAGTGGCTGAAGGAAGGAGCTGGCATACATATCCCCAAAATATATATATTGCAGTAATTAACTAATATATCCTGTCATGTTTCTTGCTTCAAAATTAGGTCATTATTAGCTTTCACAGTTACAATACTTACTATAAACATAGCTACCTATACTACATGTTGAGTTTCTACTTTAATTTGTGAAATCTGACAAACAATAGATTTGTAAAGCCATACCTATGTTTTGACAGCTAAGGTCATTCTCAGCTCCTTTCTCCACTTCTGAATTTTCTATATGGTTTACTGCCTGTTTTGGTTTTCTCTCTGTACGTGAGGCAGTAAACTTGTACAGGCTCATTTTTTCAGATCCAAAATGCACCACACTCGGTTTTTGTAAGAAGCAATGTTTTCTATGGAAGTGCTGCTGAGCACTTTCAGGATCATGAAATGCTTTTGTGCAGGTGCCACACTTGATTACATACTGCTGCTCCTCCTCATCACTCTTTCCTTCTCTGTGTACTTGATGTATATGAGTGTTCATGTCAGCTAAATTCTGTGCTGTTGCTGAACACAAACTGCAACGATACCACAGTTTACCTTTATCCAGCATAATTTGGAGACATCTACTATAATCTTCTTTTCTGTTGACTTTACATATGTAGCTCTCACGGCAACCACAGGTTAACAAGTTACTGGTCTCCAATACTGGAAAATCATCTTCAGTTTTAATTGAAGTTTCAGATTTTTCTGACACAAACACATAATCGATGCTGTGACACTCCTTGTAATGACTCAAAAATGCCTCTTCTGCATTAAAGATAAGATCACAAAGCCCACAAAAGTATTTAATCTTTATCTCATTGTCATGTTCATCTTGGCAATGCCGGTATAATGTTTCTATCTTGTGAAAAGTCTTTTTGCAGTGGGCACAGCTGTATCTATGAAACTGGTGACTTGCCAAAGACATGCAGTGCTGTTTTACACATTCCTGGGAGTCAAACATATCCTCACAAATTCGGCATTGCCATTTGCCCCTTGGAGGGCTGTTTGCAGGCAAATGATCGATAATAGTAATAGCTGAAGAAGGCTTCTTAGCAGTTGTATTACTCATCAATGTTGTAGAGGATGATGGCAAAATTCCACCTTCTACCATTTCATCCGTTTCATAAAAATATCTGTGTCCATTATGAAATTCAGTCACATGTGTCATTATAGTCTCTTTCCTTGTTAATTCTTTTTTGCATGTCCGACACCAGAAAAAAAAGTTATTTAAATGTGCTCCTCCATGAATCCGGCTCATGTGTAAACGGATGACCCCTGAATCTTCACACACCTTTCCACAGACCACACACTTATAACACATTGTGTTTGCTGAGAAAACATGCTTTTCTACTGCATCTTCACTTGGGAATCTTTGATGGCACTCACAATACCAGCTTTTAACTGTTGGCTTTTCTTTTTGGACATAAACCATACTTTCATGGCTTTTATCCTCTAAATTCATCTTCTTTTTTGGAATGGTACTGCAATCTTGGGTTCCAAATTCTTTAAAAGACATTGTTCTTTTAAGTGATGAAAATTTTGATTGATCTAACAGATGCAAGTCAGAAGGAGATTTGTTCCCTTCACTGCTATGGCAATAAAGTAAGACTGATTCTTCCACTGAGGTAATGACTCGGACTTTGTGTCCTAAATTCTGCTTATGATGTCGAGCACTGGTTTCATCTACAAAGACTTGGTTGCAATTTGGACAATACCCTCTAAATATGAATCTCTCTGCAACCTGGGCAATGTTCTTCTCAGCTACAGCTACAGGACCAGCATTTCGACAACGAACTCTAAATTGGATAAAAAACAAAACAAAATAAAACAAAAAACTCTTTCATAAGTATTTTCTAAAAATACCATCTCTGCTTTTATTATAGTAATTATGAAGCAACTGCATAAATAAGCACCAAACGATTCTTTTCAATAATGATACAGATGATATAATGATATTCCATGATCTTAAAATACTTATTACCTACTCCTTGTCTATTTCTACCCATTTACAAAAGGGTAAAACTAGAATCAAAAGACTAAAAAAAAAATTCCAGGCAAACTTTAGAAAACTATCAACAGTATCAAATACACAATAAAGGACCTTATCAGACAAGGAAATTATGAGCTTCTCTATAGTAATTAAATTGCATAGTAAAATTCTAGGCAACTTGGAACACATTCTTAAGAGTTTATTCATTCTGTATCAGGAATATGCCATACCCACAGCTGCTTTTGCACTAAAGAACTAGGCTCAAGTAAGACTACACAATTTTCCAAAAATTAACTCGTAAGTCATCTACTCTCAGGAAAAAGGGAAAAAATAATAACTGTGCTTCAACTTTCTTCTTCACTACTAAACAGATCTACCTTTCTATTTCTTAGCGCTCATTCTTTATTTGCCAATGAAAACACAATTATTAAACTAAGAGTACTTCTGTTTTTCAGTCCACCTTTTCCTTTTCCTCTGTAACAACTGAAAGACTTATCAGTTTGTCTGGAACATCTATCTTTCCTTTCTCAATTGTTGTGACACCTGGTTCTATTTTCAATTCCTCTGATTACACTTGGATGGCTTAATTCAGTTCCACAGATTTTGACTAAATAAATATGCCTGAATGAATCAAGACCCCATTCCAGATGGCAACAGCAGAAGTGGAAACATTGTTTCGTCGTAAGAAATGTCAATCTTACTGGGAAAAGAGACATTTGGTAACTAAAGTACAATGAGATTAAGTACTACAATAAAGGGATGGATAAGTGTTTTAGATTATTGAACCATATCAATGTTATTTATTAAAAAATAAATTAGTTTCAGAAAACTAATTAAGTGCTATGGCTTTATTGTTGAAGGCATAATTAATTCTATTAAGAAGAAAGGAATGGAAGGGGATAAGGAATCAAGAAAAACTAGAATAACACCATTTGCTATTTCACCAAATATTACAGAGCTAAGAATGTTTTTTGAGAAATTATTAGTCAACTGCTTGATCAAAATTATTCCTCTTTTCCAATATTTTAGAGGAGTTTTAGAATTCTTTTTGGGATCTATTAAAATGTTTAAATTCATATCCTATTTTAAATTACTGATGTTTCCCAAGAGCTAAAATGTGTTAAAAGACAACAATATCCTGATACTCAAGGCAAAATGTTCTATGTGAAGCACCCAATAAAAAATAACAAGACATACCAAGAAATAGGAATGTGATCTATAAGCAGAAAAAATATGAAGATAATACACACATGCAAAAATGACATGGATGATAGCATTAGCTGACAAGGACATTAAAAGACATCTGACAACTATATTATAGAAAAACAAACATAATGAAGTGAGGAACTATAGATACATAAAGAATCAAATGGGGAAGTAGATGTGGCTCAAGCGACTGGGCTCCCGCCTACCACATGAGAGGTCCAAGGGTCAGTTTCTGGTGGCTCCTAAAGAAGACAGTGAGCTGGCACGATGGGCAGCCACGGCAAGCTGACCACAAGATGATGCAACAACAGATACAAGAAGAAAAACATAATGAGACACAACAAAGCAGGGAGCAGAAGTTCCTAGTGCCTCCAGAAGACAATGAGCAGGACGGTGAGCTGGTGCAACAGGCAGGTATGGTGAGCTGACATGACAAGATGATGCAACAAGAGACAAAAGAGGAAAAACATAATGAGAGACACAACAAAGCAGGAAATGGAGGTGGCTTAAGCTATCAGGCACCTTCCTCCCACATTGGAGGTCCTGGGTTAGGTTTCCCGTGCTTCCTAAAAGAAACAAAGATGACGAACAGACATAGCAAGTGCAAACAAGGGGGTGGAGAGAAAGAAATAATTTTTTTTAAGAAGAGAATCAAATGGGACTATCAACGGTAAAAAATACATTATCTGAAATGAAAATCCATGATATGAAGTTAACAGTTTAGTATTGATTTAGTTCAAAATCAGTGAACTTTTAAGAAATAGCAAGAGTAATGATGAAAAATGAAACAGAGAAAAAAGAGAATAAATAATGACTAAGGAAATATTTCAAACAGCCTACCATCTATGCAAATAAAGTCCTAAAAAAAGAGAGAAGACAAAAAATATTTAAAGATATAATGGCTAAATTTTTTTCCAAATTTGATGAAAACTGTATATTCACAGATCCAAGAAGCTTACTGAACCTCAAATAGGACACACACACACAAACACACACAAATTAACACATACTATAATTAAATTGCTTGAAACCAGTAATAACTAAAAAACCATGAAAGCAGCTAGACATGTGACCATCTGAAGTTTTGTGAATCCAAGAAAATATCATGTTCTTTAAACTAACCCATTCATGTAGGTGTGGGGCCTTTTGCATTAGATTCAGTTAAGGGAACTTGATTAGATCAATTTTGATTAGATTACTCTAGGGCCTTTGATTGGACTACTTGTTATATCAGTGAGGTATGACCAAGGTTGGGTCTCCATCCTTTTGCTGCAGTCTTATATAAACTAAGAACTGGAAGCAGAAACACAGAGAGAGGAAAAAAAAGGTGCCATTTTACCCTGCCATGTGAGAGCACTAGAGGAGCCCTGAGAGGTTGAGACAAAGGAGGAAGGTTGGAATCAGCAGAGCACAGAGACACAGAAAGAGGCCCCTTGAGGGGCTAGGCCCACAGAGTAGCTCAAAGCTGAAGAGACTAGCCCTTCCATCTGCTTGATCGCCCACAGCTGAGTTCAGGTAGAAAGCAGCCTAAAGGAAAAGGCAGAGACCCAGACAGACTGCAACTATTTTGCCTCACCATGTGACAAGAGTCCAGGAGCCAGCAGCAAATCTTTGGTAAGAAAGCATCTCTGATGATGCCTTAATTTAGACATTTTCATAGTTTTGGAACTATAAGCTTTTACTCTAATAAATTCCCTTTATAAAAGCTAATCCATTTCTGGTATTTTCCATCAGCAGCCTTAGCAAACTAAACCAACATATTTTGACCCAGCAACTATATTTCTAAGTAAATACCCAAAAGAATTGAAAACAAGGATTCAAATAAATATTTGTATACCAATCTTCATAGCAGCATTATGCACACTAGCTAACCCACAAGCCCATCAACAGATGAATGAATAAACACAATGCACTATATACATTTATCCATAAAAAGGAATTAAGTTCAATACATGCTATAGCACAAATCTTAAAAATATCATGCTGAGCGAAATAAGCCAGATACATTCAAAAGGACAGATACTTTATAATTTCTTTTAAATGATATGCTCACAATAAGCAATTATATAGAGACAGAGAGTGAACCTCAGGATACCAGAGGGTGGTAGTGGCAAGGGGAATGGGAATAGAGTTACTGCTTGATAGTTAAAATTGCTTCTGTTTGGGATGATGAAAAGTTTTGGTAATGGATAATAATGGTGTTGGTAGCACAATATTGTGAATGTAATTAACATCACTGAATTGTACAGGTTAGTGGTTAGAATAGGAAAGTTTGCATTACATATATATTTTAAAGCAGTCAGAGACATTACCTTAGAAGAACAAAGAATCACAAGAAGAAAAAGACAGAATGCAGATTCTCATCTGAAACTATGCAAGCCAAGGGACAAAGAAAAGACATATTAAAGTACTAGAAGAAAAAAACGTCCATCTAGAATATCCAAAAAATATCATCCTAAAAAAAATGAAGATAAAATAAAGATTTTTACAGTCAAAACCAGAGAACTCAGTATTAGTAGAATCACATTACAAAAAACTTCATGATGAGGTTACTGAGACACAAATGAATACTTAATAATAATAAAACTGTTTATTGGGAAGAGGGAGGGGGAGATGAGAGGGAAGGAAAAGAGAAAGGAGAGAAAGGGAGAAGCCAGATGTCTTCATACGTAAATTCTACCAATCATTCCAAGAAGAATGAATACCAATCCTCCTCATATTCTTCCAAAAAATTGAATAGGAGGGAACACTTCAACATTTTTTGAGGACAATATCATCCTACTAGCAAAGCCAGAGGAAGAGAACAAGAAAATTACAGACCAATTGCTCTATATAGATGCAAAAATCCTCAAAAAAAAAATCAAATTAAGTACATTAAAAGAATTATATAACATGATCAGTGGGTTTTATTCCAGGTATGCAAGGGTGGTTTGACATAAGAAAATCAATGAATGTAATATACCACATTAGCAAAACAAAGGATAAAAACTATAGGATCCTTTCAATTGATGCAGAAAAGGCATTTGACAAATTTCAGCATCCATTCTTGACAAAAACACTTAGAAAAATAGGAATAGAGGGAAACTTAGTCAAAGTGGTGGGGTACAGGATCAACATGCAAAAATTAACTGTTTCTATACACTATAACATGTAATCTCAGGAGGAAATGAAGAAAAAAATTCCATTTACAATAGCAACTAAAGTAATCAATCTCTAGGAGTAAATTTAGCTAAGGAGGTAAAGGACATATACACAGAAATCTACAAAGCTTTGCTAAAAAGAAATCAAAGATCTAAATAAATGGAAGGACATTTCAGGCTCATGGATTGCAAAACTAAATTTTGTTAAGACGTCAATTCTTCCAAAATGATTTACAGATTCAATGGAGTCATAATCAAAATTTCAAAGCATACTTTGCAGAAATGGAGAAATCAAATTTATTTGGAAAGGTAAGGGACAATGAATAGCCACTTCTGTTCTTTCAAAACAGTCATCTTGAAAGAACATAACAAAGGCTTATATTTCCTGATATTAAAACTTATTAGAGGAAAGCACATGTGGCTCAAGTGACAGAGCTTCCTCCTACCATATGGGAGGACCCAGGTTCCATCCCTGGAGTCTCCTGGTGAAAAAGAAGAAGGGAAAGCATGCCCGTGTGGTGAGCCAGTGCCCACACAAGTGCACGTATGATGAATGCAAGTGCCCATGCAAGTGCCTGAGTGGTGAGCGTGAGTGCCCTTGTGGTGAGCCAGTGCTTGCAGAAGTGCCCACGTGGTAAGCCAGTGCCTGCGCAAGTGAGTCACATGGCAAGATGATGATGCATCAGGAGACAAGGGGAGAGTCAAGGTCAAGCACAGCAGAAACCAGGAACTAAGGTGGCGCAATTGACAGGGAACCTCTCTCCACAACAGGGGCTCCAGGATTGAATTCCAAAGGAGAGAAAATGAGAAAGACAACACAGACAGTAAAAACAGCAGGGTGGGAGGAGGGGCCGGGGGGGGGGGGGGGGGTAGGGATAAATAAATAAAATAAACCTTTAAAAGAAAACGTAATACAAACAGTGGTCAAAACAGTTTGGTACTGGCAAGAGGATAGAGAAATAGATCAATAAATTCAAACTGAGGGTTTAAAAACAGACTATCACATCTATGGCCAATTGATTTTGAACCAGGCAGTCAAGCCCACTCGGGAAAGAATAGTCTCTTCAACAAATGGTGCTGGGAGAATTGGATATCCAGAGCAAAAGAAATAAGGGAGACCCTTATGTCATACCATATACAAAAATTAACTCACAATGGATCAAATATGTAAATATAAAAATCAAGACTATTAAACTCCAAGGAGAAAAAGTAAGGAAGCATCTTCAGATTTCTGGATTAGGCAATGGTCTCTTAGACTTTACACCCAAAGCACAACCAACAAAATAAAGCACACATACATGGGATCTCGCAAAAATTAAAGACTTTTCAGTCTCAAAGGAGTTTATCCTGAAAGCGAAAAGACAACATACTCAATGGGAGAAAATATTTGGAAAGCATATATCCAATAAAGGTTTTTTTGTTTTGTTTTGTTTTTATTTATTTCTCTCCCCTTCCCCCACACAGTTGTCTGCTCTCTGTGTCCATTCACTGTGTGTTCTTCTGTGACCGCTTCTATCCTTATCAGCAGCACGGGGAAGCTTTGTTTCTTTTTGGTGCGTCATCTTGCTGTGTCAGCTCTCTGTATGTGCAGTACCATTCTTGGGCAGCTGCACTTCCTTTCGCGCTGAGTGGCTCTCCTTACGGGGCACACTCCTTGTGCGTGGGGCTCCCGTATGCCGGGGGACACCCCTGAGTGGCACAGGACTCCTTGCGCGCATCAGGACTGCGCATGGGCCAGCTCTACACGGGTCAAGGAGGCCCAGGGTTTGAACCGTGGACCTCCCATGTGGTAGGCAGACGCCCTATCCATTGGGCCAACTCCGCTTCCCTCCAATAAAGGTTTAATATCAAAAATATATAAAGAAATCCTACAAGTGAACAATAAAAAGACAAACAACCTAATTGGACATTTTTGCCTAAAATAGGCAAAAGGTTTTAAAAGACATTTCTTCAAAGAAGGTATACAAATGGCCAAAAAGCACATGAAAAGATGCTCAAAGGTTTGGCAGTTTGAGATTGTTCATGAATTCCAAAAAAAGAGAGATTATGTTTGTAAATTGGTCTGCTCCTCTGGGCATGATACCCTTTGACTGTATTGTCTTTGATTAAATTATGTTAAGATTAGGGCTTTGATTTGACCATATCAGTTGAGTTTAACAGTCCCTGTCTCCTTTGTGGGCTATATAAATGTACATTCAATCAAGGAGACATACAGAAGTCGATACACAGAGAAGATACAAGGAGAAAGAGATATAGCTCCAGGACATGACAGAGGCCCTGGGAAGAGAGATCAATCATTCAACTGATACTTTACAGTTGACCTTGTGAAGAGAACAGAGCAGCTGAGCCCTGAAAGAAACAAGCCCCAGGAAGAGAAATGAGCCTTATGTCAGCCTACAGCTAAGATCAGAAGAAGTTGGACCCACCGAACTTTACGAGGGACGAGGAAGGCCGAACCCTTGCAAACATCGCCTGCCATCTCACTTCAACACATGGCAAACAGAGTTTGATAAGTAACCTTGAGTTGGACTCTTTAGGGCCTTATATCTGTAAATTTTTACCCCAAATAAATACTCTTTATAATAGCCAACAGATTCCTGGTACTTTGTATCAGCACCCATTTGGCGAATACAACAGTATTAGTCATTAGAGAGATGCAAATGAAAACCACAATGAGATGCTATTTCACACCCACTAAAATGGCTACTATTTTTTAAAAAGGTAAATTATAAGTGATGAAGAGGATGTTGAGAAATATAAACATTCACTGTTGGTGGGAATATAAAATGATGCAGTTGCTGTGGAAGACAAAAACTTGACAGTTCCTCAGAAAAGTAAGTATAGTTTTACCATATGACCCAGCAATCCCACCTCTAGGTATATATCCAATAGAATTGAAAGCAGGGACTTGAACAGATATTGGCACACCAGTGTTCATAGCAGCATTATTCACAATTCCCAAAAAACGGAAGGAACATAGGTGTCCTTCAACCAATTAATGGATTAACAAATGATATATACATACGATTTAGCCAAAAAAAGGGATTCCATGCAACAACATGGATGAACCTTGAAGATAACATGTTGAGTGAAATAAGTTAGACACAAAAGGACAAATATATGATCTCACTGATATGAGACAATTAGAATAAGCAAACTCACAGAGTAGAATGTAGAATATAAGTTACCAGGGCTGAGCTGGGACTAGGGAATAGAGAGTTAATGCTTAAATTGCAAAGAGTTCCTACTTGGGTGGACTGTAAAGTTTTGGTAATGGATGATGGTGATATTAGCACAACATTGTAAAAGCAATTAACAGCAATGAATTATATATGTAAATGTGGTTAAAGTGGAAATTTTAGGTTATATAAATGTTACTAGACTAAAAAACATTTTAAAAAACCAAAACATAAGACTACAACACAAACAATGAACCCTACTGCAAACAATGGACTACAGTTAATAGAAAATCTTCTTTCATGAATTAAACAAATGTACCACACTATTGCAAGGTCTTAATAATGGGGTGATAACAGGAACTCTGTATTTTATGTATGATTTTTCTGTAAACCTATAATTTCTCCAATATGCTGGTGCATGGTGGTTCAGGATTCCCTCTTAAGCCAAGACTAGACCTATACAAACCTGAAATGCGCAGTAAGCTCCATGTGGGAACGCAGCGTCTGGTGGCAAGCCACACACTTGACTTGAAATGGAACATCTTTGCAGAGAGAGATCAAAAGTTTCTTTGCAAAAGATGGAAATGATATTGGATGTGCTATTCCCTTGTCATCTGAAAGATAAAATAAGTTGTAACTTGAGTAAAGTGATTTTTGACTAGCCTGTCAAAAACATCCACCTGGGGCAGAACAGTCTATTCAACAAATGGTGCTGAGAGAAGTGGATATCCATAGCCAAAAGAAAGAAAGAGGAACCCTATCTCATACCTTATACAAAAATTAATGCAAAATGGATCAAAGAACTAAATATAAAAGCAAGAACCATAAAGCTACCAGGAGAAAATGTAGGAAAACATCTTCAAGACCTGGTGGTAGGTGGTGCATTCTTAAACCTTACACGGAAAGCACAAGCAATGAAAGAAAACACAGATAAACAGAACCTCGTCAAACTTAAATACTTTTGTGATTCAAAGGACTTCATCAAGAAGGTGAAAAGGCAGCTTATTCAATGGGAAAGAATATTTGGAAACTACATATCTGATAAGAGTTTGATTTCCATTCTATATAAAGAGATCATACAACTCAACAAGAGCAAGCACTCCAATTAAAAAATAAGCTTAAGATTTAAATAGACATTTCTCCAAAGAGGAAATACAAATGGCCAAAAAGCACATGAAAAAATGTTCCATATCACTAGCAATCAGTGAAATGCAGATCAAAACAATAATGAGATAGCATTTCATGCATTTGAGAATTGCTATTATTAAAAAAACAGAAAACAGCAAGTGTTGGAGAGGATGTGGAGAAAGAGGAATATTCCTTCACTGTTGGCAGGATTTAAAATGGTACAGCCTCTGTGGAAGACAGTTTGGCAGTTCCTCAGGAAGCTAAATATAGAACCACCATATGATTCAGCAATTCCTCTACTATGAATATATCCAGAACTAAAGACTGTAACACAAACAGACATCTGCACAACAACGTTAATAGCAGCATTATTCACAATTGCCAAAAGATGGAACCAATCCAAGTGTCCACCAACCAATGAACAGATAAACAAAATGTGGTACACACATATGATGGAATACTATGCTGCAGTAAGAAGAAATGAAATTGGGACACATATGAAAACATGGATGAATTTTGAAGACATTATGCTAAGTGAAATAAGTAAGACACAAAAGGTGAATATTGCATTGTCTCATTAAGATGAACTAAATATAAAGAATAAATGCATGGAGTTAAAATCAGGAGTATAAGTCATTAGGAGATAAGAGGATCAAGAGGAATCACTGATGCTTAAGTTACACAGAAGTTTTAATTAACTTGACTATAAAAGTGTAGAGGGATGGAGTTGATGGTAACACATTATAGTGAATAGCGGTTTATAAATTAGATTGTTGCTGAAAAGGTAGTCTAGGAATGTAAATGTCAATTGAAAGAAAGTTAGAGAATAATCTAGGGACTGAATAACAGTGAATGCTGAGATGGATGAGAATTGTGGTTGAAGATACAGATGTTAAGAGTGTCCTGTGAACTAGAGCAGATATACATCTCTATTGCAGGGTGGTGTGAATGTGGAGAAGCATGGGAAAAATACAATTGGTGTGACCTGTGGACTGTGGTTAACAGCAATACTGTAATATTCTTGCATCAATGCCAAAGTTGTATTGTGTTGATAATGGGGGGTTTTGGGAAAAGTATGCCAAATGTACACAATGGGCCATGGTCGGTGGTTACATTGCCTCATAATCAGTAAAAAATATTCCACACAGTATGGTTTGTTAGTGAAGGGGTGTTGTATGGGAATTCTACACATACACATGATTGTTCTATAAGTTTACAACCTCTATAATAAAAATACATTTTTTAAAATAGAGTGGTTTGGGGGAAAATACACCAAATGTAAGATATGGACTATGGTTAGTAGTAATATTTTGATGATGCTCTTAAATAAAGTTTGTAACAAATGTTTCACAACAATGCAAGGTATTGGTGGAGGGGTGATGTATGGGACCTCTATATGATGTCATGCATGTTTATTCTGTAAATTTGCAACTTTTACTATACACTTACTATTTATGGATGTTCATGTATGAATAATATACTTCAATTTTTAAAAAAGTAATTTGAGCATAGGACCCAACCTTCCTCCCCTTTGCCTTTTCAACACCAGCTGAACTAAGTAAAAGAAGATAGTTATTTACACAATAAAAGCAAAGGGAAGTCATTTTCTAGGCTTAACTGCAAAGGAGACATACCTAACTGTACACACATCATGGATATACAAACATCATCTTGATTAAATATTTCTTATTCTTCCCCAAGTTTCTCTTCACTCTCCAAAATAAATACATCTTACTCTTAGGTACAGATAAATATTGAAAAACTTTTTTAAAAATGAGAAGTGAGACACAAAGCTTTCACTTCCATTCTTCTGAAATTAACACAGGTAAGTAACTTAAGAATAACCTGAGAAATACGATAAATCAGCAAAGATTAAAGTAGTCTAATAAACAGAATAGAGTGTTAACATACCACCCAGTTTAAAACTCTGAAGGATATGATTCTTTCCAGACATATGCTTCACACAATCATCATTGCTGCTAAACAGAAGGAAGCAAGTTGGACATGCAAAACACTGAATAATCTGAGGAAGAAGATTGTTTTTATGCCGATCATCTGCAGCTTCCTAAAATATAAGGCAAAGCTGTATTATGACAATTAAAATCAATACTCAATTTCTTAAAATCAAAATTCAAAATTTCCTATTTATGTATTTGGAATATTCTGTATCAATTCATAACATCAAAACCTTTTTCCCTGAATGTGAATCGTCGAACTTTTCTTACATGAGTCATATATGTGAAATTTGGGATATTTTCCTCAAATACAAACTATGGCCATCTTTCTATAACTATATAGAAGTACATTTTCTATATATTTTCCATTTTTTCCATACAAACCCAGATGAAATGTTATTGTGGCAGTCTGAGATTATGACTCCCAAAAAAAGAAAGATTGTGTTTGTAAACTCTCCCTCTGGGTGTGATATCCTTTTAGTATATTAAATGTAAAGGATTTAAGTTTACTTGATAAAATCAATATAAGGCTTTTGATGTGACCATCACTAGGGCATGATTCAGGTTCAGTCCCCACCCCCTTGGTGGGTTGATATAAACAGACACTCAAGAAGACACAGGGAAGAGGAGAGAACTTTGTCATTTTTGATACTGCGGCCCCAGGGAGAGATAAGTCACTTGCCTGATAATTTGCAGCTAAAGAGAACAGAGCAGCTGAGCAGCTGAGTAGGCCCAGAAAGAAATGAGCCCTATGCCAGAGACGGATATAGGAAGCCCTGAAAGACAAGCCCTATTCTAACCTAAGATGAGATCAGATAGAAGCTGGACTTACAGAGCCTCAAAAGGAAGAAGAAGCCCAGAGGGGACTTAAGACTGAAACTCAGGCAGAGATCAAAGACCATCTTGCTTCAACACGTGGCAACCAACTTTGGTGAGAAAGCAACCTTGAGCCGGACTCTTTAGGGCCTTGTAACTGTAAGCTTTTACCACAAATAAATACCCTTTATAAAAGCCAGCAGATTTCTTATACTTTGCATCAGCACCCCTTTGGCAGATTAATATAATTATATAAATGTATAAATGTGATCATATATAATTTCTCTAATGTTTTGCCTTGTTCTACCCTGTAAAACATATATATTCTTAAATAAATTTCTTGATGTGTAATCATTTAAATATATATATAGACAAAACATACAGGGGGGACAGTGTTTTTTTAAAAAAATTTTTATTCTTTTATTTTATTTGTTCTTGTTCTGTCTGCTCTCTGTGTCTGCTTGTCTTTTTTTTTTTTTTTTAGGAGGCACCAGGACCTCCCATGTGGGAGGGAGGTACCTAATCACTTGAGATACACTGTTGTGTCTCTCATTGTGCTTCCTTGTTGTGTCTCCTCATTGTGTCAGCTCACCATGCCAGCCCGCTGCATCAGCTTGCTGTCTTGCTCATCTTCTTTCAGGTGGCACCAGAAACCAAACCCAGAACCTCCCATGAGGTAGGTAGGCGCCTAAATGCTTGAGCCACATCTACTTCCTGGGAGACTGTGTTTTAACAACTACCATGAATTTAAAGACTCTTCAGCCTGCCTCTTAGTTTTCCCATACCACAATACTTAATACAAATCCCTAAAAATCAATGAGCATAGCTCAAATTCATTTTTCAACGGTTACAAACTACTCTATGGTATGAATTTACCATGATTTAGTCAATCATTCATATCCATGAAATCCACCCCTCCCTATTCCACTATAAGCAATGATGTTATTTATACTCTTAAACATAAACCCTTACCTATCAGTGCTTTACTCTCATAAGCAGGAGTGACCTTTGAGTTGAAGGGTATATATATTTGAATGTTGAAAGTTATTTCAGGATAAGGTAAGGGACTTCTGGGGAAGATAGCACAGTAGGGAGTTCCCAGGACTTAGTTCTCCCACCCAAACAACTATCAAACACACAAGAACTGTCTAAAATGCAAATTAATAGAAAGGAACAATGAATCTATGGTTTTGGACTTATAACACCCAAAGATATAATTTGTAACAATTACAAAAAAAAAAAAAGGTGGGAGAATGAAGGGGTATAGGAAGAGTGTATGTATATCCTACTAAAGCCAAGCTGGTATCAAATAAAAACTGCCTCCTATATATTTATAATGTTAAATTTTAACACCATGGTAACCACAAAGAAAGCATATGAAAAATATACCCAAACAGTCTACCACAGTGTGGTGTGTTGGTGAAGGGGTGTTGTATGGGAATTCTACACATGTGCATTGTTTTACAAGTTCACAGTCTCTGTAATAAAAACATATTATAAAAAAATAAGGTAGGCTGGGGGAGAAATACACCAAATATAAGATATGGACTACAGTTAGTAGTAATATTTTGGCAATGCTCCTGCATAGTTACAACAAGTGTTTCAAACAATTCTAAGTGTTGGTGTAGGGGTAATAAATGGGACCCCTGTGTGATGTTATGCATGTTTATTTTGTAACTACACAACTTCTACTATACACTTATTGTTTATGTATGTTCATGTATTAATGATACACTTCAACAAAAAAATTTTTTAAAAAAAGCTCTAAAGAATTGATGACTGGGTCTGCTTCAAGGATGCACATATATTCTCAGAATGTTCTCTAGGGCCCAGATGGAGGTGGGTATGAGGCTACAGAACTCACTCAGAGATACTTTTGAGAATAAACCTTAATTCTTTACAATGAACCTATACACAATCTGAGCTATTCCCTACGTTATTTTTCAAGTATAGTTCTAGAACTAAACAAATTCTGAAAATATGAGAAAAAAAAAATTTTAAACCCTACTGTGATCTCTGGATGTAAACATTTTATTATTTCAAAATCTAATAATCAGGGAAGCGGATGTGGCTCAAACAGTTGGGTGCCCGTCTACCACGTAAGAGGTCCTGGGTTCAGTTTCTGGTGCCTTCTAAAGAAGACCAGCAAGACAGTGAGCTGACACAATGGGCTGGCATGGAGAGCCGATGCAACGAGATGATGAAAAGAGATGACAGAATGAGGAGACACGAAGAAACACAATGAGAGAACAACAAGCAGGGAGCAGAGGTGGTTCAAGCAACTGGACCCTTCCCTTCCATTTGGGAGGTCCTGGGTTCCATTCCCAGTGCCTCCTAAAAAGAAGATGAGCAGACACAGCAAACAAAAAAGACACAGAGAGCAAGCAGCAAGTACAAACAACAAGGAGTGGGGGAGAAATAAATAAATAAAATAAATCTTTTTAAAAGAAATCTAATAATTATTAAATATATCAAGTATGGATCTTCTTGGATATTTAATGTGGCATATTTTTAACAATAGAAAAATTAGTTAAATAATATATTTATACTTATTGATTTAAAACATAGAAATGTACCCATTGATTCAACAAATATTTAAGCATTTATACTTGCAAAGCAATGCTTTTTAAAAATCACTAAAAAACTTAGGACAACTTAATTGAAATATTTATATTTATGGAAAAATAGTAAAAACGTATACCTCAAAATGTTGACAGTGGTTATCTCTAAGTGAGATTAAAGGTGATTTCTCATTTTCTTTTTGTTTCTATCTTAAAAATGTTCCACAATGAACATATATTATTTTTGCAAAGCTAATAAATTAAAGGTACTTAATATCAAATATGGTTAAAAACAATTACAGTTTTGTAATACATGAATTTCATATATTATGAATTAACTCCTATCCCTTGAGATTTAACACTTAATGAAAATTATATTAACACAGACTTTTAAATACTAGTTCTATATCTTAACACTAGCATTAATAAAAGAATTGTTATTTACTACAACATGGCTCCAACATTTCAAGAGGTAGTGAAAGGCCGTGGACTGAAAAACAGGGTTCCAGTTTTTGTCAGGTGAATAATTCAGAGTTCTTGAACAAGCTCCATAGAACCACTCCGAAAAAGAAAGGATTTCAGTGAAAATCTCTAGTGCTACTGGGTTTTAGCTATCAAGTTTACCAGTCCACAATAATTTAATGCTCCAAATCATTTCACTTTCAGTTGGCAATCATAATTTTGATCCTTATATGACTCATTGGTGACTGTAAGCTTAACAGCAGTAAGAAGAAACCTGCACTCAATTGCATGGTTCTCTAAAAAAGGAACACTTATTCTTAAGACATGCTCTTACCTTAGCAAAAAGATGATCCCTGTACTGCTGTTGAGTAACAAATTTTTTACAACATACTACACAAGCAAAGGAACTGATGACAGATCCATGTAGTGTAATAGCTGGATCGCATGGAGAATGATCAAACCTACTTGGCAAAAGAGAGGTAACATTAGAAAAGCCCATATTATAGAGGCAGTACTAAGTTTCTTCATTTGCTAGACTAAAAACACACATACATTCAGAATTTTACACTTCTCTGCTGAAATATTAAATGATGTTAAAGTAAAATCAAGTGGCTCCTATATGCTAACCAATCTTCTTGGGGGTGACCATTGGCCCAAGGTTTTGTAAAATTACCCAAGACCCAATAAAACGGGTTTAATTATGTTTTTATAAAACTGGCTAAACTTCCTAATATGAGTCAATGAGAATTACAGAGCCCATCATCTTTTCCTTCTTGTCTTAATTACTGTAATACTCACAAAACATCTTTAAATGAACCATGTAATAATAATTCCATGTGAAGATTCTATCATACCTGTTTCCTATACATTTCTTCTGATCCTTTTAATTTTTATTTTAACCAATCAACAAAAAAATGTAACTTTAAATTGCTTTGAAGACTTTAAGCAGTTAAGATACAGTATGTTCCTCAATTATTTATAAAATGCAGGAGCTCCCCTAGAGGCCTCTCTCAGTAAGAAAAGGCATCTGAAGCTAAGTGGGGGTGAGACATCTGGAAAAGGCAGCCTCAAACTTCTCAATTTCCAATCTTCCAACTATTACAATTAAATTGGGAAGTCTGTGAGGATAGATTTATATTGCTTCTAATAACACCCTCCTTTGAAATGTACTTTCTCAAGTTCCATTCTTCAAAGTTCAGTAAAGGATAAAATGTTTAATAAACAGAATATTTTAATTGTTAACTTTACTATATTTGTTCTGCCATTAGCATTTATTTTGTAATGCCAAATTACTTTTCTTTAGGGTAGACCAAGTATCTTTAAGTGGTCAGTGTCTCCTGAAATTTATATTTATGGGCTAGATTTCTCTAAAACTGATTCAAACACATATCAATGTGAAGTCTGTTTAGAATTTTATGAAGATATTTTTAGGAAGGAGTATATACTTAAAGGCTACACTCATAAAGAAGCAAGATATCACTAGAAAAATCTGCCTTCACCAAGCGTTCCAGGAAATCTAAGAAATTTAAATAAAAAATTATACCATAATAGCATAAAACAATTTGAATTTGGAATATAAAGCTATAATCACAACAGCAGAGGTGCTTCAGCTTTTCCATTTTACAAAACCACTTTGCAAAACATTTGATCTTCAGCATCCATTATTTTTACCTTTTCAAATGTCCTAAGAGAAGATGCCCATTGTCAAACTCCTTGTTACAGTGCATTATGGGGCATAAAATTGGTTTCCCTGAGTTCCTCATTTGGCCTCCTCTTCGGAATGTACTTTTTGTTCCAGAATTAATTGTGCCTGCTTTGAGTCCTGCATCAGAATATAAATTCATTAGATCCTATTTCATATACTTATCCTTGGAATGGAAATCAAAATTATAACAAAACAATGAAAATTATGCAGCATCAACTGGGTGGTCATAATTGCAATTGTTTACAACCTCTTATAAAAGATAATAATCCCAAAGTATTTGGGACAAAGAAAACCATTAACATCTCCAAATAGCATTCTCTCAGGGGAAAAATCTGTTTTCTTAAGTTCAACAGTCCAGAAATGTAAAAGATCAAATGCATTAGAAAATCAGTTGCTTTACAGAAGCCTCTGCTCCCTTCTATTCATCTATATAAATGAGTTAGCAAGGAAATTTTCTTGTAATTCTTTTCTCTTTTAACCATCTTATGCATATTACAAGGGCTAGCTATATTTTAGAGAATCTGGGTTCTACTAAAATTCAGTTAAACCATGTAACTGGAGGTGAGGGGAGGGTGAGGGCAGGGAGACAAGGGAAGAGTGGTACTTTCTGAAGAATCCAGCCACTTATCAGTCAGCTCCAACCAGGACACCAAGAACCGCAGCAATCAGTAATAACAAATTTGCAGACTACAAAGCAGAGATTGTTATTGCTCCCCTTACTATTTATCCTATTTTGACCCTTCTCTTTTTACTTTTCAAAGCCTTGGAGAGCAGTTTGCCCCCCTTACCATCTCTTAATTAATCAATTCTTCATCCCTTTCTTTCTTTATAACCTTGGTCTAACAATCATAGAATTCTTGTAGACAAATTCCCCTGGCAAAATTTTGTTTGAGGAAACTACCAACACATGATATAATACAGAAAATTTAACAGAGTTATATTGGAGAAACAAAGAATTATAAAACTGAAAGGAGGACTCTAATATTCAGATAGTTTTATTACTATATTTCTCTCTTTACTCTTGTGGATTGCTTCATTCAAATGCCCTGAGTGTAAGAGAAAACTGGATATTTATGGGCAGTTTCTACAAAGCCACTAAGCATTTAAGTAGAAAAGAATATAAATCCCTTAACATAATCTAGGTTATATGTGCTTAAGATTTCAACTGCTATTCTGCTCTTTTAGTCCTTATGGGGAGGCCTCTAAAGAACTGCAAAACTGTTTATAAACAAATGTGTCTGACAACACATTTGTACTGAACAACATAGTACTAATCATATTTTAATCTTAAAGTATTAAATGACAACATACCTTTTTATCTTTAAATTATTTAATGTGGTCAGAATTATGGCAATTTTTATTTATTGTCCATCTACATTCTAGATGTCTCCTATTAGGACCTGCATTTAGCTACAAATAGTGCCTCTGGATAAAAATAAAGTTGGAGAAAACAATCAATCAAAAGAAAATAAGCCTTCTCCATGGAAAGGCAAAACAGAGATTTAAACAACTTTTTTTCCTCAAATAGTATGTTTTTAAATGACTAAATTTCTATTTATGCAAATTGGCCCAATTTAAAGCTCCCTAAAGGGTGAATCATTCATAGTTAGAATTATTGTAAGTAAAGTACTTAAAGTATTTCTAATCAAAGAACTGAATTATAATAGCTGAGTACTCTGGAATAAATTAAATGAGTCCCTTAATGCTATTAAGTAGAATCGCACTTTTTATAATTAAAGAAAACAATGATTTATCTCTATTTTCCCCTCTTCAAAGATTTCAGCACTCCCTAAAACCCATCTATGGAATACCACCCTAACAAATACAGCCCAGTGTATTTGTTACACTGTGTATTTGCTTGCTAGAGTAGTTACTGTAGCAACAGATTCCAAACTTCATTTTCACAATCTCTGAAGAGACTAAGACTTGGGCCTCTGTCCCCAAAAAGCATATAGTCTGACAGAAGAGACAGACATGTAAGGAGAGCAATCCAATATAACAGGGGATATACTGTATTAGAGAAATGAATAAAGCACTGTGGACTCAAAGAAGGAAAGAGCTGAACCTATCACAGACACAAAAAAGAGCTAACTACAGATTCTAACTCCAGGCTCATGCTTATCAATGAGCCACGTATGACCTAAAGATATATAAAATATCAAATCTTTCAAGTCTCATATAGTCACAGCTAAATGATTGATTTGTTCACACTTAACATGCTCAGAGAAACATATAAACTGATGCTCACAAATTTGGTTTCCAGTGTATTAAAAATACTCTGACAATCTTGAGGCCAGTGATTAGGCCTAAAGGGGTATATTACTTGCCCGACAACCATACTATATGGAACCTCATATGCTAGGCTCATATGAAATAAAGGATTTTTAGAAGAGACCTTAGAAACAATAAAACCTCACAGTTCTAGCTAGTTTGCCTGTCAAAATTACTTAAGGCTCTTCCCCGAATTACAGATGCCCTAGAGGAATCTCTGGATGTGAGGCCCAGGCATCTGTGTAAAATTCTGAGTCTGATACAGCTAAGGTAAAACTATTAAGTTAGACATTAACTTCTTCTACTGAGAACTAAAAGCACACAAGAGAAATATTTTAAAACTATAAACTTTAATAAAACACCCCAAGAGGCACAATCATTTACCCTAATTCTAGGTATCTTTTGCTGAAGTAGATCTGGAATGCCAAACAAGTCTATGGTTTATCTGAATGACAGTCAGATTTGGAACCCAAGTACTAGATTTCTCTGTTCATTATGCAAATATTTATAGCCCACCTCAGCATAACATTCAATCAACATTAATCAAACATTTCTATGCTGGGCATTCTTTTTAGACACTGACACTAAAAAGCATAATAAGACTTGGTCCCTGTCCCCAAGGAGCATATAGTCTGGTAGAAGAGACAGACATATAAATAGATTAAGCCAATATAATAGAGTATATACTGTACTGAAGAAATTAATAAAGTACAATGGGCTCAAAAAGGCTGAGCAACCAAACTTACATAGAATAAATAAACCTAGAGATAAACCTAGAGGCTTATCATATATACAATGTCCATATTAACTCAGCAACCTCATCTGCGGAGCCCACAGATAAAACAAAGTTATTTATTGATCAGTTGATGAAAGTGTGACTTGAGACTCACAGGAACCTAACCTTGTATTTCCTCTAGAAGCAATGTTCAACATTTACTAATTAACTGTTCAAGGCAATTTTATAGAACAAAATTACTGTAAATAACAAGAATTGACTGTATTTTCATGAACTGCATTGAAGAATAAATAGGTAAATACTAATCCTTTAGATCTCAGCTTAAATTCCATTTTTCCTTAGAGAAGCTTTTCCTGACCTCAACTAGCCTGTTACATACCCTATCATAGGCCTATATATTACTTCATTTTAATTGCATTTATCACAGCTTTATCTTACATTTATTTGTGCAATTAATGTCTAACATCCCTACTATGCTGTGACCTTCCTTAGGATAGAGACTATGTCACATTGCATGCAACTGTATACCCAGAAACTGGTATACAGTAAGCAAGCAATAACTATTAAATACAGGAATGAGTAAATAAGCAATATCTAACGAGCTTAGGGATGACATATATTGCTTATCAACAAAATATAATTTGCGAGGGTAGGAAGGTAACTGGTAACATTATAAAATATCATTGAAACTAAATTTCAATGAAACCCTTATTAGCAACTGAATAAAAGAGACACAGTTTCTGCCTTGAGGCTTTATGGAAGGTCAGCAACTTTCGTATCCTACATTATTCTCTAAAGAATACCTGGCATTTTTAGCCACTGGTCCACACAGAGTCTTGCTGCTTCTGTATCAGAATGTCCTCGAATAAATTCCAGTTCTTGTAAACCATGAGCATGCTGAAAATCGATTTTTTCCTAAAGATATTAAGAGAAAAATCAACCTATGGTTACTTACTTTGAGAGAAAGATTTTGACACATTAATGATAAAAAATACTGATTACCCTTTATCGTCAGAATTCCGTATCTAAAAAACTACCTCAAAATAAGTCAAAATAAAGTTTCATGCTCTAAGATGTTGATCCCAATGTTCTCTATGTTTGCACAAAATTTGCTAACCTATATATATCTCCATAGGTTGTTTTAAGCAAGGACAGTTTAAGTAAATGATGATACACATATTTGATGGAAGTCATTAGAAATACTAACAAAATTTTTCAATTATGGGGAATATACTTTTGAGGTCAAATACAAACAATGAATAATTTCAATCTACATTAAAACCGTATCTGCAGAGGGAGAAAGAGACTGAAGATGAATTTTTAAATGTTAATAATGGCTATCTATGGGAATAGAATAATAAATGATTACTTTTATTTTTAAACATTTTTTAAAAATTCCATATACAGTTTGAAATATACAGAAGGAGCCTAAAATATTTACTTAGTGAACATTATTAATAACAGCAGACACTCATATAGCATTTAATATGTGGCAAACAGTGTATAAAGAATTTTGCTATTTAGATGAAGGGTGCATAAACTTTCTCCATGAAGTGTCAGACAGTAAAGTTTCAGGCTTTGCAAACCACACAATCTCTGTCACAAATACTTAATTCTAACTCTGTCATTGTAGCACAAAATCAGCTATTGGCAATATGTAAACAAATGGGTGTGACTGTGTTTCAATAAATCTTTTTTTTTTAAGATTTATTTTATTTCTCTCCCCTCCCTCCCCTCTTTGTCTGCTGTGTCCATTCGCTGTGTGTTCCTTCTGCATCCGCTTGCACTATCCTGCGGCACTGGGAAACTGTCTCTTTTTTGTTGCATCATTTTGCTGCATCAGCTCTCCGTGTGTGCGGCACCACTTCAGGGCAGGATGCACTTTTTCCATGCAGGGCGGCTTTCCTTGCAGGGCACACTCCTTCCGCATGGGAGCCCCTACACGGGGGCACCCCTGCGTGGTACAGCACTCCTTGTGTGTGGCAGCAGCACTGAGCATGGCCCAGCTTACCACACAGGTCAGGAGGCCCTGGGAATAGAACCCTGGACCCTCCATATGGTAGACGGATGCTCTATCAGTTGAGCCACGTCTGCTTCCCCAATAAAGCTTTTTTTACAAAAACAGGAATCCTGCAGGAAGTTTGCCAACCTCTGAACTAGATGCTTTATACTTTGCTAGAGGTCTCTAAATCTTTCTAATTATGTAATCTATAAATCTATCTGCACACTCTCTAATCATGCTATATCTAACAATTAACATTTATTAACCTATGTGTCAGGCACTCTTATAAAATCAGTTTACATTTAATCCTCACAATAACTATGAGGTAAGTACTATTATTGTCTCCACTTAACAATGGAAAAACAGAAGTTTACAGAGGTCAAGTAAATTGCTCAAGGATATATAACAATGTCAGGATTCAAACTCTAGCAGTCATGCTTCTAGCCACTATATTATACTAGCTCTCAAAAAAATGTATATACTTAAAAAGAAATCAGTCACAAATACTGGATTTGCAAGACAGAGGGAGAATAAGGCATGGCCTAGTTATCAATATAACAGGATATTTTATTAGACAGGGTTAAGTATAAGTGGAGGGGAAGGGAAGACGAAGATTTTAATCTCAAGAAAATCTTCTAAGCAACACTGCTCAAAAAGTACCACGATAGAATACGAATTCTCAAGGTTTTTAACACGCATCATATATATATGTATATATTTATGTATCTTTTTTTATTCTGTGATCGAATTAAATAAGTATAGAAACACCGGTATTAACACAAAATTTTAAAGATTTCTCTAATACAGAACTTGAGAAGCCTTGAAGTACTAATGGTACACTGTGATTTTCTGTCATAGAGTAGTATACAGTATCCCAACTCCAACTTAATAGATGACCAAATCCTGTTTTTTTCAAAGAGTATCCTACAAGATCAGTGCTCCAAATGCTTCCATATGTGATGGGAAACATAAACAATAGTATAATCAAAGCTAGTTTACCCAAAGAAAGCAGTAAGGCAAGCTCCTGGATAGACAACACCCAAAAACATGTTCTTACATATAAAATTAAACCATTTTTATCAAAGTTCCTTACAAGAATCCATTACAAGAAAAACTCTGAAATTAATTAAGATAAAATATTACTACATACCAGCTAACAGCCTATTTTAAACAATTTCCATTAAAAAAATTTTTTTTGAAGAAAAAGTATTCTAGCATTTCTTAACTATAGAATTTAACTCTGTGGTTATATGTACAGTAGATGCTCAAAAGTCACTTCCTGGCTAAAAGCATCCCTAAACCAGACACTCTTTCCCTCTGTAACAAAGTACTTCTACAAACTTTAGAGTTATAACATCTTGCAAGTCATCTTAAGTCATGAAATAGGCAAAGCCGGAAGCTGGTCAACTGGTCAGCACAGCACAGATCTCAAAAGTGAAGCATCCGGAAGCGGACTTGGCCCAGTGGTTAGGGTGTCTGTCTACCACATGGGAGGTCCGCGGTTCAAACCCCGGGGTCTCCTGGACCCGTGTGCAGCCGACCCATGCGCAATGCTGATGCGCGCAAGGAGTCCCGTGCCACAAAGGGTGTCCCCCGTGTAGGGGAGCCCCACGTGCAAGGAGTGCGCCCCCTAAGGAGAGCCGCCCAGTGCAAAAGAAAGTGCAGCCTGCCCAAGAATGGTGCCACACACACGTACAGCTGACACAACAAGATGATGCAACAAAAAGAAACACAGATTCCCGTGCCACTGACAACAACAGAATTGGACAAAGAAGACAACGCAGCAAATAGACACAGAGAACAGACAACCAGGTGGGGAGAGGGGGGAGGAGGAAAGAGAAATAAAAAATAAATCTTTAAAAAAAAAAAAAAAGTGAAGCATCCAGTCAAGATTTTAATGAAATTCATTTTTATTTCTTTAAAAACTTCTCCAGCACAAAAGAAGGGCAATTTACTTTAATAACGAAGCACCAACAATTTGCAAAGTTAAGGCCTTGAATATTTGGAAGACATTTTCTATGATACCTATTTTTAGGCAGGTTAGCATCCACTAGAATCCTTGAATTATTTCTATTTCATTCTCTTCCTTTCTGCTGCTGCTTTTTTTCTTTATAGCCATCTAGCTTAAAAACAGCATAACCACAATGGAATCAAATAAGAGAGAATAAAAAATCATTGATGGATAATAAGTAATGGGCTAAAACATTTGTGTGGATCAGTTTCTCCCTTAGAGAAGAATAAATTCTAGATAAATTTATTCTTTACAATTGGCTAAATAAAAAAGCTAGAAATTTCAAAATTTCAAAAAAATGTTCTCAACACCAAGATAAAATCTTTACAATAATGAATGAACATTTAAATGGGTAAAGGCTGAAACCTGCCTTGAGAGAAACCCCTAGTTGTCATAGTAACTATAAGATTCTGGGCTATATAATGAAAGCTTTTTTATCTATGTGGCCATTATCACTGCTGGGAAAAGAAGTTAGTACCACTCAGGAAATCTAAAGAAAAGGAAGTTAGCTTGCAAATAACTACTCTCTTGAAGAGATTTTTCCATGACCCATAAACATCACAAACACATTTAACGTAGTTTGGGGGGAAAATTTTTCTTAAAACTGAATAATGTTTCTGCTACAACAAAAATAATCTCCTCTCCCTTTTTGCATCTCTATATAATAAATAATTTAAATACAACAGTTAGAATACCATGCTCTAATTTTATTGGGATTACATAATAAAGTTAAAGTCCCTAATTAGCTTACTTCTAATTTCAAAGATTAGTTTATTCTATACCAGATTAGAAAACATTAAGAGGTTACAAAATTTTTTTAAAAAGGGGGTGGGGGTTACAAAAATATACAAATTCCCTTATAATAACCAAGGATTCAAAAACATGGTAAAAATTATTAAATGATTATGCTTATTCTGATCTGGGAGGTCATCTCCAACTCTATCCCTTCACAGACTTAAAGCCCAAAGCCTACAAAAGTTAAGTGACTGGTTGAAGTTTAAACAGCTGCTGGCAGAACCATGATTTGAATTTCCATTTTTAAATTCCTAGAATAGAGCTTTTTTTTTTTTTTTTAACCCAACTCTTCAACATTCTACTCCTAACACACGTGTCAGTTTTTAAAATACTTTAATTTGGGTCCTTCCAAAGCAAGTCAAGGGTAAGAATTATATCATATAAATCTAAATTAACCTTCATTTTCCACATAGCAGATCTTCTGCAACCCCTACATCAATTTGTTCCTTTTAGTAATTGATTTAATGTGAAGGAACAGGCAGTAGTTTGAGAAAGTGGTCTGGCTCTATTTGGTAGAAAATAATCTTTGAACAGTCTTTACCTACAAGGGCCCTGATAAACTCTTTTCAGTCTTGTAATAAAATGGTTCTTATAATAGACCCATAACTGATCATCTGTTTTAAGAAATTCTATAGTTTTTAACTCTCAGAAATAAGTCCATTTAATGAATTCTATTTTTCATTCTTTTTCTATATACATATACAATCAGAATCCCACAATATAACAGATGTAAAAGGCTATTATGAATTACTACTATATCGATGAGCTATCTAGGATACATGTTGAACTTGATTCTTTTTACTAAAGTTTCTCTTTACAATTTTATAACAAAACAATTCTATAATTCATTAAAACACCACTTAAAATAGCCACTTACCCGGAATGCTCTGTTCTTCTCTTCTTTCTGCTGTTTCTCCACTTCAACATGGCGGGCTAGACGAGCAAGAGTTAAAGCAACTTTATCCTTCTGATGGTCAATATAGTCTTTGTGCTTAACGTTCTCCTAAAATCACAAAAACAAATTCATTCCTTTTAATTACTAAAATTAGCTTTGGGGTAGCAGACATTCATTTACCAAAAAGCTGTTGTATTAAAGAACCATTTCTTCCTATCATCATCCATTTTCTGAGAACGTGTTTTGTATAATTTATATTTTATGTTGTATTTTGTAGGTTAGTCAAACCAGCATCTATGGCTTTAAAAATGTTAAACTAGCTGCTAAAACATTTATCATTTTATTCACTCTATAATCATCTGGATATTGAAAAGTTTTGGGTTCCTTTGCTCTAAGTCAAGGAGGTAATTATCATCAAGCCCTAACTAAGACCACACTCCAAAAGGTCTAACAGTACATCTTTGACTCTGAATTTTTAGCAATGCCTGGGCAGAAGGTATGAAAAAGAAATTAATTAAAAAGAAAAGATCTCACCTGCCACTACTAGAAAAATATAACTCCTTAGACAAATCAGTCTTATATGTACAACCTGAATATTCTCTAAAGTGGGATAGAGTTGCATCAGTCAAGTCAAACAGGAGATGTGATATTGTAAAGAAGTAGGCGGAAGTTACGTAGGAGTGAGCATATATATAAAAAGGCCAAATTGGTATTTTCCATGTGAAGCTACACCTCTGCAGTAAGAAATATTCACAGGACCACTTTGGGTAGGAGTTTCCACTCACTTCTGATCACTCAGACAGCCTTCACTCCTGTACCGAATAGCAGATTACATTCTACTAACTTTCAAATATCCTTTTCAAATATCATACGATGATGCAGATTATTAGAAATGACAGCCACAAAAATCTATTTACATATCTTTGATCCTTTCTTAGAAGCAAATGTGTCTCTTTTTCTGTCTTAAATTTAAAAGTAGTATCTATTCAGAACACAGACACTATCTTGACAGGGAAATTTAGAATACATCCTAAAAATTTTTTTAATTTAAGAAAAACTTAAATTAAGCTGAACTTAACAGAGCATGTTAGCATTCCTCACAAATGGAGAACACTTTTTAGGTTTTACATTCTAACTAAAGTCAATGCTTAGAAGGCCAGGTAAACCAAGATCATATTAATTCATGTGGGAGGTATACAAGGTATAAATTAGGGCTTAGTCACACAAACAAAAAAATCTTAGTTCTCCTTTATGCGGTTGAAAGGAGGGCTGAAATTCCTAAACAGAAATACTTTAGATTTATCTGGAGACTAAAAGCAGCAGAAAATTACAATGGCAAGAGGATATTTCAAGTTGTGACACTTCTATCAAACCACCAAATATTTTCTACTCGAACAGTGACTCATCTATGCAGTCAGGTGGGTGTCAAGAATAGGAAATGGGATTTTCTCTCTCTCTAAATATAGTTCCTCAGGTGTCACAACAAAAATTAATATTACGGAGACAGGACGAATACCATATTTGGATAAATTAATTTTAATCCAGGAAGAGCTACAGTTGAATTAATGGCTTCACTATCATTTTATTTCTTCCTAGCAGAACAAAAGAGCATTTTTAATTACTTCCACCAATGCTTTAATGCCAAATAGCTGCATAGTAACTTAATATGAAATCATAAAATCAAATTCCAGGACTGTTCTTCTTAGACTTAGGAGATGGATTTGCCATCTCCCCCAAAGCCTATAGTTTGAATTAGTATTTAGGTTGTTGAATCTTTTCAAAGAAAGGTCAGGCTTCTTAATATGTAACTTCTTGAGCTAGAACTGGAACTGGCTCTGAATCCATGGTAAGAATACGAGCTTTCAGGGTCATCCTCCTTGAAGCATTTAGTGTGGTCGGCCTAGACTAACATCTATATAAGATAAATAGCATTGAAGAGTCCTGAGGGCTATTTTCCCTTGATAGCAAATGATCAGCAAGAAAATGCTGTCCTCTCATTTTGGGGGACAAGCACGGGAAAACATCAGTGGTCACCAAAACTGCATAAGAGTAAGAACACAATCTCATGTTAATAACTTTAGTTCCCTTAGTCTCTCATATTGAACAAATTTAGCCTCGTTAAATGTTGCTGTACTGTCTTCTGATTTTTCCTACAGACCAAAAACCACTTCAATAGAAACCAGTTCAGATTGTGAACTCAATTATAAATCCTAATCTCTTAAAAGATTATTGGTAGTCACGTCTAATGGCAATCCCACTAGTTAGACAACAACTTCACCAAAGTAATTGCTTTCATTTACTAATCAGATTTAATGAGCTAATAAAGATTTCTTGGAAATTGCTAAAATTTCTAACATTGCTGTGCAAGAGTGATCTACTATGTGAACTTTAAAATAAGCATACAAATTGCTAATTGGGCAAATTAATGACAATATGGTACAAAATCCCACTAATCAATAAAGTTATAATCTGTTAAAACTTATATTTCAATGTCTTTTTTCCCATCATTTACATTTTTAAGTGAAAATGACTAAATTTTTGTAAATATATGTATAAAATATAAAATAAACATATAGAAATGTAGGATTTCGTTTAAACCGCTAATTTATACCTCATAAAAAGGTTTATATATATCTTTCATAAATATAAATGGAAATTTTGTATCTAGGAGAAACATGATCTAAATTATACCTAACTTTTTAATATCAAGATATCAATATGGGGAAGCATACTTGGCCCAATGGAAAGGGCGTCTGTTTACCACATGGGAGGTCCGCAGTTCAAACCCTGGGCCTCCTTGACCCATGTGGAGCAGACCCATGTGCAGTGTTGATGTGCACAAGGAATGCCGTGCCATGCAGGGGTGCCCCCGCATAGAGGAGCCCCACACGCAAAGAGTGCGCCCCGTAAGGAGAGCCGCCCAGCACAAAAGAAAGTTCAGCCTGCCCAGGAATGGCGCCACACACATGGAGAACTGACGCAGCAAGATGATGCAACAAAAAGAAACACAGATTCCAGTGCCACTGACAACAACAGAACTGGACAAAGAAGAACACACAGCAAATGGACACAGAGAACAGACAACTGGGGGAAAGGGGAGATAAATAAGTAAAAAAAAAAAAAATCTTAAAAAAAAAAAAAGATATCAATATGTATGTGTGCATATCAGTCGAGAATTAGGGCAAGTCATTTTCAGTTCAACAAGCTTAACAGCAATTGGGAAAATATTTTTACATCGGTTTGAGGCCAAACACCAAAATTACCTTAAAATAAAAAGCATTAGCAAAAACACTTAAAATTTTGTGTTATTTTCCTTTAATTACATGTATGCCTTTTTAAGACAAAAAAACAAAAAATCAGCCAAAGCATATCTGATTGCATTAGAAATGTTATTTAAAATATTAAAAGTATATTTAGTCAAATTAAAGCTGAATAAGCTTAAAAAAGATAATTATTAGTTTGGAATTTAAGTATAGAAAGCAAGATTAACTTTTCCAGACAAAAGATAATTTCTTAATGTTTAATAAATTTGTTTAAAAGAAAGCTAATTATGCCCCAGAGAAGTTTTAGTAAAACGTGAATTTCTACCTGACTTGTCTCAGATGAATGCATAAATTAAGTGGGCTTTCCTTTAAAATTCATCTCCAAATGCCTATTTCTAGAACAAATTGCTCCTAATCCTGATATGTATTACAGTTTAGGAAGCCAAGTACCATTTGTCTGCCAACTCCCCTCTGGTAGTTAAAGAGGCTTTGGTATCGAACACTGACAAAATGATCTACAATCTATTTCACATAACTCT
Source organism: Dasypus novemcinctus (assembly GCF_030445035.2). Lineage (NCBI taxonomy): Eukaryota > Metazoa > Chordata > Mammalia > Cingulata > Dasypodidae > Dasypus > Dasypus novemcinctus. The sequence goes on along the minus strand of NC_080683.1, from coordinate 30,478,371 downwards.
TCTAAACAGGCCCCATGAATATGTTTCTTAAATATTAAAGATAGGCAAATACTTCACTTTGCTCTTCACGTATCTGCTCACCCAAAAGTTGAGCCTGTAAGTAATTTCTTATTGCAGTAATTAGCTCAATCAGTCTTCTAAGTATTTGTCAAGATCAACGCAAAGGAAATTCAGAATTAAAAGAGTAATTCTGTTTTTGCAAAGCAACTTCTAAAACTCAAAATTGAAAAGCAGGGCTTCACAGAATAACTTGTTTTTATGATAGCTTGTGGCATTATATCAGATAATGATATTTTAATGATTAAAAATGGCTTATATTTCTGAATTACTATTACTAATCTTTAAAAAGTACTTTAGTTCTTGAGTAACTAACATAAAACTACCGAAATCTGCATTTTCTATAAAATTACTTTAATGAAAATATACAGTCACTAGACCTCTCTGAAATGGAATAATTCTACTCCATATATCACACAGGTGATTGTGTGAGTATGATATAATCTAGAAGAATGTGCTCTGTGAAAATAGTTACTACCTGGAAAAGTGACTCAAAAACCCAGTTTCCTTTATGACTCAACAAAGGCATTTTCCGGCTACTAAAAAAAAAAATCAATTAATAAGGGATAATGAAATTTGCAATGGTAGGACGAGGGTGAAGGACAGGGAGAGGATAGATAGAATAATACGAATTAGAGGTTAACTTAACATCTCCCTGGATGTTAGCTGGCACTAATTAGGAAAGAGGGATACCAACTGGAAAGTGAGTTTCCTCCATCATCTTTATCTCTACATAAGGGATCTTGAGTTCAAAGAAAGTACAAATAAGCAATCAGCAAAGTCAGATGAAGTAATGTATTGAATCATCACATTATCCATCTGAATAGTGCACTTGGCTTGAGAAGAATTACTCAACTCTATTACTTTATAAAAACTCAATTTCAGTCTGTTTATTGCACATCCTAAACTTTTGTCTGTAGTCTGGTCTGAAGTTTGTACCTCCATAAATTCTGTTTACCTCAAGTACCTTTTATCCAGCTTTATAACTCAAACCATATCCCAAATAATATTTTGAAAAGCAACAAGTTTTCTCAAGAATTTTATATTCAAATACAGCTAGAGCAGACGACATAAACACAGCAAAGCATTACAATATTTATTTACCATCTCCAGCAGCAAAGCTTTGGAACCAGGAATCCCTTTTTTGTACAAAGCAATCTCCTCTCCATGCCAACTAATTATTGTTTACAAATACAAAGTACACAGAGTATCTGCTTTAAATGAACAAATTTAAAACCATACATACAGATACACCTCATTCTGTAACATACTTTAGTTAAGAAGGCTAGTATCACCAAACCTGTTAAATTAAGATTCCTCCTGTGTTGTCTTCTGGGTTATTTGTCAGTATCTATTTTCTATAAAAATCCCCTCCTAAGAATGACTTTGATCCTCAGTACAAGACAAAAAAAAAAAAAAAAAAAAAGGAAAAGAAAAATCTTATGTAACTTTTGAACTTCACAGAATTTTAAAATATCAATTTTTTAACCCTGAGTGCCAATGCTCTGCCTTTCGCACAGAAAGAAAAAGAATGAACCATAGAGAGAAGGGAAAAAAAGTCAAAGTAGCAACAGCAAGGAAAGAAACTCAAACCAGAGAAAAAACAGGAAGGTGACAAAATGTATTTCACCTGCTGCTGGAGATACCACCGGCACAAGGCTCAGTTCCTTCTTCAATACGTTTTAGAAATAACTTCATTTCCCCCAAGTTCACCCTTAAATTATCTCTAAGTCAACACACATGGACATTACCCATTTTTAGTTACACTGAGCATACCCTGCCAAGAGTTGGTCCAAATACCCATTACGAGATGCCACATTCTACTTCAATGGCATTATCTTGCCCATCTACCCATGCCTCAGTCATTTCTCATTGCTTGAGCTGCCTCTGGGGCTAGAGGTGCCCGCCTGAGAGCTCTCCTTGGGTTTAGTTATGGGAAGAATAGGAATAAATTGTTCTAGATGTCCATTGTATGCTATGGTAAAAACCAAACTTTAGACAGACTAATTCTATAACCATGCAAGTAATGGTAATACTTTTTGAATATGCAGGAACCAGTATATTTTCACAAGTAATTTATCCCTTCTTCAGCTTCATCTCTTCTAATTCTATCCCCATAAACTGTCTCTTACAGTGGTTTCCATGCCTTCGGGAAATACTAATTTTTCCACCTGAATGCCTGGCTCCTGTTTCTCAACCAGATCAACTAATTCTTCCTTAGACATCCTCAAAAACTCAATTCAAGCAGTTGTGAGAAAAAAGCTTCCCAGACCACAGAGATTCCTCTAAAAAACAATAATTGACACTATATTGTCATTTGTTTCTTCTCCTAAAGGAAGATACTTTCTCTTATTAATCCCCCAAGTATCCCGACTTCCTAAGTGCCCAGCTGTACATATATTGAAAAAGATGCTTGACAAATAAAAGAACTGTTTCCAACAGATACAAAATGACAAAATGCCATTAAAAATTGTATGCACATATATATCAACACATCCTAGTTCTTCATTCTACATTCTATTTTCTTGAGGTTTATTACAAACATTTCTTAGCCTGCACTAGAGAAAAGAGGCTATTTTACTTTAAATTTACCTTTCAATGACAATCCATTGCTGGGCTTCTAATATAGCTTAATGGTTCAGCCTTAAAAAAATTATAAAAAAGGGGAACATGATCTGATGGTATGAAATGAAATATTTATAGGCTATTAATTTTTTTCCCCACAGTCAAAAGAAATCTAAGAATGTCATTAGAAAGCACACAACTACTAAAAAAAGGAAGCCTACTTTAGACTTAAGAGTTTTCAAAGTACTTCTGAGTATTACACCTCATTTGAGAGTAGAAAAACTGAGACTCAGAGACTGAGACTTGATAATACTCTGATCAAGATCTTTGGAATTCAAATACTATGTGTTGCGCAATATTCCACCTTCCTTCCATTAAGCCAACATCTTTAAGATGCCAGTAAAATACAATTTTCAAAGGTAAATCTGAAACACAGTAAGTATAAAACAAAATGGGCAAAATAAAGAAGAAAACAAGCAGTAAGAACTATGCATACAATCATCAGTGAGGAAAAGGAATGGGATGCAAATAAGCCAATGACCAAGAATCCAGAATAATAATCATAGCCCAGCAATGTGAAGCCTTAGTGGGAAAACTAAGAGGATAAGTTACTAATCTGACAACTAAAATAATCTGGAATTGGTTAATATAAATCATCAAGTACAAAGGGATGAGCATAGTTATAAATGAAAAGTTTAGGAAAGAAAAAAGATTAGTGTATGTCAAAACAATTTTTAAGAATGTTGAAAGGGGCTTGAAAAACATACGAAGGCAGTAGCCTCACAGAGTGTTGAATTGGGACACTGACTGTATAATCTATATTCAAAGCCCCTTTCCATTACTTGAATAATTGCATAATGTCTCTAAGTTTCACGCCCTCATTTGCAAAGTGAGGGTGAATTTCTACTTCAAGAGTACCTTGCACTAGGACAGAGCTAGGTTCTCTCTTCTTCCTTCCCTGGCAGGAAGACAATTAGACACAAGGTTTTCAAGTGCTTCCAAACAATGGTCAGAATGTATTTTTGTCAAAAGCTTAAAAAAAGGTGCTATTAAAAGCCATTAAAAAAAAAAGACCATTCAATACACAAGGCCAACTCTCCACTAAGAATCTAAATGAGACTACTTACAGATTATAACCACATTCTATCCAAAGTAGAAAGGAGCAAGCTGTACATTTAACAGTAAGAAACTTAATGTAATTAAAATGTTAAAATGGAACTGAAAACCTGAAACTACAGTGACTTGGGGGATGTTTTAGTCCATCATCTACATCATAATTAACTAATTAAAAGAGGTATGGGGGAGTGGGCGTAGCCCAGTGATTGAGCACCTGCTTCCCATATACAAGGTCTCAGGTTCAATCCCTGGTATCTCCTAAAAAAATTTTTTTAAATTTTAAAATTTTAAAATAATAAAGATATAGATAAAGGGACCACAAGAACTATTTAACACATTATATTATAAACCAAGATAACGTGAAACACAGCTCTCACAGATAACAGTGGGAGTTAACAAGATGTAGCCCTTGAAATTGAATGCCATGAAAGAGCCATGCTTATGAGTAATGAAATAAAACAGAAAGCATATGGCAATTCATGAGGAAAGCATAGCATATGAGTCTTATAAAAAGATAACTATAACATAACTCTTAAGCAATAACACTGGAAACATTTAAGATCAATATAAAAAAATTTTTAAATCACCAAATATAATGCATTAACTTTTAATTCCACCAAGGAATATGATCAGGAATATTAGAAAACTCAATACAATGTAAGAGATCTCCAAAGTCCTAAAAGAGAATGTACAGACAACCTGAGAACTCTTGTTGAACTCTTGACAAGGCATTAGATAATCAAGAAACCATTTGAAATAGTTACCTCAACAAAAACCAGTAAAACTCTTAAGACCTAGAGAAAAATGGTTAACTTTAAGATACAATATCAGCGCTGTACTATAGACAAGTCTATGGTGATGAACCTAAAATTTTTATAAGATGTATTTGGCAATAAACTATGTACTAATACATCGGTGTGAAGAGTATTTAGAAATGAGAATACTGTTATTAAATAAGAAAGCATTCTTGTTTAATTTATAAATTGATGAAATTCAACAGCCAGGGAAGATAATTTGAGAGATAAGACTGAACAAATTTTTTAAAAAGAGAACATTATGAGGGAAAACTAGAAAAATCCTTTACATTAATACTTAAGCCATGGTATGTAAATATACAAACACAAAACCACACCAAAACCCAGGCTACTATATACTGGTAGAATAAAAAATATAACCTGTATAAAACAGAGTAAGAGAAGACAGACATAGATTTGGAAAGAGATGTCTTATACAGGTGAAGATTAAAACATAAAGAATAAAATAACTGAGGTTAATATCAAAAGGACATGGTTAGACTGTAAATGCCTCCAGACATACCACAGGAACCAAACATCATTTCCAGTAATAATCTCAACGGCACCAACATTACTAGAAAATCAAGAAAAAAAAAAGTACGAAAATATCATCTCCACTAATAGGAGAAAAAAGATTTAATAAAGGAATATTCTCATCGTTTATCCAAGAAAGGAAATACCATAAATGAATATTTTAAGTTTACAAAATCCATTATATCTGGAAAAATAAAAGATTTGCATTCAATACAATGATCACCACCAGTTTACTGATAACTTCCACCTATATTTTAAAATTAAGATTGAATTGTGTATCTACTAGTGAAAAATGACATAGAAAGGATCTGGCAAACTGAAAGCCATGCACAAGATGCATAGATAGTGTTGTGAGAATTACTGGACTAGCCACTATCATAAATACAGACTAAGTTTCAAGACAAAGGAACCTGAACAGTGCAAGTGTGGGGCAAAATATGCCTCACATTTAAAAAAAAAAAAACTTCAATTATTGCAGTCTTTAAACTATTTCTACATAGGTCTAATCCATGATTTGAAACCTTCATCAGAATCCTAAAATCAATGTATCCATAAGAATTAATGTGTGATTTATCTCATTCATATTAGTTCACACAACTATATTAGTATACAATTTTATAGCTAAAAGGGATTCTGGAGTGTGTCTATTCCAACCTCCTTGTTACTACAGTACCTGAGAGGTTATTCTGGATGAATTAGGCCCTTAAGAAGGGCATTATCAAGCAGGTCACTTAGGTATCATTCAACAAATTATTAGTGTAGTACTAATGTAGTGTACTAAATAGTATCCAAGTAGCCTGAAAGAGTTCATGTTCTCCTTAAATGTCATTTTGAGAGCTAAGAAATAAATGGAATTGTACTGATAAAGAAGTTGCCACACAGTAATAAAATAAAAGTTTAAATGCAATTTTACTGACAAGGAAGCTGCCACAGTCTAAAGAAATAAATTTGTCAGCAAATTCACTGCGTTTTTCTACTATCCTTGCTTCTACCAAGTAATCACATCTACTTGTCAAATGTAAGTTGTATTACCATGCCTAAGAACAAGGTTAAATATAAGACAAATGAGTCAGAAAACCTAAAACATACAGATAAAAACAAAGCTGCCATAATGCCCAGAAAACTGGGTCAATCACTAATAACTAAAAACTACTGTAAAGTTAATTAAATAAGGGAGGGATAACTGCAACCTTTTGAAATGATTCAACAGTGCTATAAGGAAAACAACATTCAGGAGAGTACATTTATATACTTATATAGTGCAATTGTACAGATGAAGGTAATAAAATACAAAGATTAAACATTGTACACAATTCACATACATACCACCAGCAACACATGCAAGACAGCAAAATGTTAAGTTTAAAACAAAAATGTGAAATTTTAAAAAGGCACTTCATATAACAATTAATGGAACCAGTATTTCTCGTACATAGTAAGACATAATATTGTCTCCATATACATTTTATACCCAGTCAAAAAAAAAAACACTTTGAAGAAAAAAGGATCATTAGATGCACTCCTTTTGAGAATACCAAGTCATTAAACTTCCAAGTATTCTAAGGTCTCCTACAGAACCTAGAGGTATCTGAACACCAGAGGATTTTGCCACAGACTCTGCACACAGCAGGCACAATATGAATACTTATTATTTGACTAATTAGGAGTTCCATACTCTGGTCTATTGGGGTTGTCTCCCTAGACCAGGTCCCTGTTTTTAGTTTTGTAACACCATCATCATTCAAGTATGCCAGAGAAAGATTTAAAAATAAAAAGGTTAGGATATTGTGTCTTCTGCAGCCAAGAAACGACTTTAATCTATAGCTGAAATCTATTCTCATTCTAATGTAGTCTGTTTCCAACTCCACTCAACTGCCAAATCTCTTTGGAAGTTACCTATTTGGGTCACCAATTTGATGATTTTCCAATACCTTTACTGTCAGGAAAACTGAATTTTCTGGAGATGCTTGGGCCTATCAATGCGAGAATGGTAAAGCAATGTCACTTATTATTTTATTTTTTTTACTAAACAACAGAAATATAATTAAGAGGAAAATTAAAAAATGATAGTCTGACAAATAATCTAATAAAAGAGCACAGGAAGCAGAAATGCCAAAGCAGTTTCAGAGAGTCTCATCTTCAAGCATCATTTATCTTGGTTTGGGTTTTAGAAAATATGAGTATCTCAAATTGTCAAGTCAGGGAGGGAAAGGTAGAGAAATGGAAAAGTGGGAACAGTTTGAAGAGCTTTAGCTAGTTGAAAATACCTATATGCAGCTATAAAGAATGGTGCCAAGGTCTCCCTCTCTACTGAGTGGAATGGCTAGTCCTTTCATAGAAAAGAGCTTGAATGGTGTAGTATACATTATGAGCTACAAAAATCCACGTGTGACTTCTTAGGCCCTTGCTTCTTTTCAGTTAATCAATGCTCTTCTAAGCATTCAATTTGAAAGACAGTTTCTAGAGTACTGGTATGGACCTAAAGCAGAGAAAGTAAAACTTAATATAGAAAAATAAAGTAATTGTTCCTCCTCTAGGTACGACTTGACTAACTCCAAGATATCCTTCATCAAGACCGTAGTTTAAGCTTAATCAACAAATAGGACATAATTTATCAATACAATACCCTGATATCTGACAAAACAAAATAACTTCTAAGTAGGAAAATTTGAGTTTTCAACTTCTATAACATAAATAGGGAGGAAGAAAAGTAATTAAAAAGGATGCTAAACATGGTTATAATGATGAGAGGGAGTAAGTTTCTAGTATAACTATTAAAAGACTTGTACCAAGAAAATGTTATTTACTGCTATGTAAGAACCAGGGCAAGAAGAAACCAAAACCACATGAACCAGTGCTATAATCCACTAACAGTATACTCAAAATATTTTCATCAAACAGATCCAAGAAGTTATAAAATTATATGTCAATAAATTTTTTTCTGGCTACCAAGCACACAATAGCAGGTGATACAGTGAGACCCCTCTAAGGGCTGGTATACCATTACAGCCACTACCTTGCGATTAAAGAGAAGATACTGCAGAACATATTACTGAGGTATCTGCTGCCAGTTCCAGTATGATAGAGAACTCTTACTAGGACCAACAGGATCAAAAAGATAAGCCATCTCTCATGGTAAGAGTTTGACTAGATTACAGTTCCAATTAACAAAGAATACGTCACTGAAGTCTTGATTTCAGCCTTACATGAAATCATTAGTGGATACCATCACATATGAATAGATATCCAGAAACAAAACTGTGTTGCTTATTCTCTTTACTCCATTATTCAGTTATGCTCTAGACCTCATGGATTTCTCAACAACATCTAGACTTTAGGCATCCCTCTTTACTAAAATAAGGGGACCAGATTGTGTGTTGTTTGAAATTCTTGCTCTTTAAGTGTTTAGAATTGCATGCCTGGATGGTGTGAATAACAGGCTTTTCCCCCAGGGCACTAGTGTGCCTATCTTTTTATTTAGATTACAGTAAATTACCAACTTCAAAGAGTTAACTGTTTAGAAGGTAGGCTTGTTTAGGAAGGCCAGCTTGGTGAAAGGCCCATGTTACAGTGAAAGACCACTATGACAGTGTCTCACAGCTTGTTGATAATGAAAATGTGACGGGTCAAAGAGCATTAGATGACGACAGTGAATTCTCTCACATGTAGCTTTGTTAATGGTTAATGGTATGGTGGCCATCAGAGTATGGGGATGTGAAAATTTCTGCAGATGTCACAGACAAGGTCTTTTTCCAGCTGGTGTCCACTGTAGATCTGTAACATCTAGTCATCACACTGGAAGCAAACTGGATTTGGCAAAATTTGACTTGATTTTTAGCTCTTGTCATATCGATTTCAAGGTTGATTCACAAGTCTCATAGAGCTTGAGAGTAGAATGGACTCTTAGTGAGTTGATTATCCTAACATAGATTGTAACAGATTCATAATTTTGTAAAGTCTTTTAAACTGAAGCCAGAACAGGGAGGTACTGGTGATCTAAAAATGATGTGCCTCTACCCTTAGTAAAAGGAGATCTAATAGAAGGTCATGTCAAGATCCTAAATCTGCTAGTCCTCAGTTTACCAGTAAGATTTTCCTCAGGAACAAAGCTATGTATTTTCCTTTAATCACAAGAGGGTCATATTTCTGAGTGTCTTCCTCTGGACTTACTCTGAACAAAAAAATAACAAACTTTTGTTCGACCCTCCTCAGACAAAAGTCTCCACTGCTCACTTGGCCAACAAAGTGTTAAGTCTATTTATTATATACTTTATTCCAAAAGTCTAGAATTCACATGTCAGTTGTGGTTACTCCAGATGTATTCAGCTTTGGAGATAACCTCCTACCTATAGAACTGTCTGAGAGAGAGAAGCATGTAAAAATAGTTAGAATCTTGAATGGCTATTCTGCTGAACATCAACAGATGATTAATTCTTGTACCCATGGCGTTCTGGGGACATTCCCTTTTTTCTATATCTATAGGGGTGGTTTCGGGGTTTGTACCAATTCCCTTTGGAATATCCCCTGTTGTAATAATGTGTTTTCTGATCATGACTATAAAAGTATCGATGCTGGTTAGAGTATCTGTTGTGATCTTTATAATCACTTTCTTTTACACTGTTTTCTTCTGCAACAACAGCATTCACATCTTGTCCAAAGAGGGAAGTACCATCAAAGGGCAAGTGTGAGATCTTCTCCCGTGTCTTCTTAGTGAGAGATGTAAGTCGGAGCCAGGCTTGCCGTCTGTAGTCTACTGCCATGGCCATAACTCTAACTACAGAGTCCATTATGTCCCTAGTAGTACAAAGCTGCCAAAGGCCCGCATCCATGCCATCAGATATTATACATCTTGCTTTTCCACGGTCAAACTCTGGGTTGTGAACCAGATCTTCCATGTCTTCCCAGAGTTTACGCTGATATTGAGTCATATAAGCCATGTAGCTGGCAGCTCGAGCTGCAATAGAAGCAGCGTGGTAGAACCTACAACCCATGACCTCCATTTCTTTTGAGGTAGAATCTAGAGGGGATGTTGTGTTTCCTCTTTTGCTGTGCTCTAAGGCTTCTACAATGGGGCCCTCAGCTGGTGGATTTGGTTGGAAAGGAGAGGTGTCCTTAGCAACAGGATATACCCTGTGTCCCATGAAGGAAGACGGATGGCAATCAGCAGGATCTTTAAAAACCTCAGTGGTGGCAATTCTCAGAAGAGGATGTAATGGAGGAACTAAACGTTTCTTAGAGGCCACACAATCAGGTTTTCCTTCACATGACTCTGCCTCTGGTTGTAATGTTACTCTCTTTATGACACCTCTTTGTTCCATTCTCTTCAAAAGACCTGTGAAACTAGACTGGCTATAGTCGGCTGGCTGCCCTTTGTCATCTGATGAAGGAGATTTGCAGTCAGACTCTTCTTCAACTGTGGATAAATTTTCATCCTTAGAGGTAGACATGTCCCAAGGAACTGAGGGGTCCTCACTTGGCCTAGAATGATGAAATCTAAAACAGCTCCTGGATTGTAGATCACGTATCACTCTAGACATCTCAGCCACTTGTGTCTGGAGATAGAGTATGGCATCCTGTCCATGCTGTGTGGCTGAAGAAGACTGTATAGATAAATCCTCCTTGACCTCTGAAGAGGCCAAAGATTCTTGGGGGACCAGAAGTAGAGATGAAGGTAGAGTCTGATTATTTTGTGATGATTTAGGTGTCTCTGTCTCAGAAATGATAAAATCTGAATTATTTTGATCATTTTTCTTGTTCTCCAATGGGTTCTCCACAGAGGAAGGTTGAGAAACTATCCTTTGTGGACTGCTGGAGCAACTCCCAGAGGAGGAGCTGCTATCTCCAATGGGAAGAGGAACACTGCAGCTAGAGCACATTTCTGGGCGATGATTCTCAGAGGATGGCACCTTAGACTCAGGCATTCTCTGGGTTATCCACATGAATAAGAAAACCAAGGAAGAAAAAAAATATGCTTTTAATATATTAACTTTCAAGTGAAGAGATGCATGTCCAGTAAGCAGAATTCAATTTTTTAAATATTATAATTAATAATGAAAGATGCAATCCACAACAGGTTAGCAAGGGCATCACAGCAGTCAAATCAACAAGCTTCACCACCCCCAAAGGTCCATGACAAACTACTGGTGTAAATTTGGGGCTCTATGAAAAGGGAGAGTAAAAAGTGCCCCATTCAAGTGGTGCAATCCTGGCCTGCTATTTGGTCCCAAGCTGGGGTGAAATCAAGAGGTGGTGAAATCAGTGGAGACAACAATTAAGGAAAAAAAGTCCCAATCAACATATGTAAGTTAGCAGTAGAAGCTAATGATGGCATTTGGGAAAAGTTCCATTGAGAAGAAAAAAAAATTTAACGCCCCCTACATCGAGGTTACTATATGACCTTTAAAAAAATGTGCTGTTATTCATTCCCTACAAATAACGAAACAAAACTTGCCAGTGCATAATTCTACTTGATGGTTTGCTGTTTACAAGGAGCTTATCTAGTTGTTACCTCATTTCATCCTCACAACAACCCTGTGAGGTAGGTATTATTTTCATTTGATAAAGAAACTAATGTTAAAAGGTTACTTAATTTACCCAAAGTCATAGAGCTAGTAGTCAAGAGTAACATTGGGACTCAAAACAAGTTTTCAGATTCCAAGTCTAAGTCTTAGTACTCTGTATCACAGAACAAAAAGTTTTTTGGCCATCTTGGACAAGAGCCAGGAGTTCTCTAACCCACCAAGAAAACAGCCAAATAATACCAATTTGGGCTAAGGCAAAGAAAAATGGAAAGGCAAGATTGCTACTAAGGACTCAGCTAGTTTGATTCTCAGAGTAAGGGAAGTATTGGTTTAAAGTGACAACCACGACCAGTAAGTCGCAGATAAAAGAAATAACTCCAAACGTGGGGGATACAGGAGGTTAAAAGAAATGATGACTCAATTAATATTTCACTTATAAAACCCTTCCCTCATTTTCTGTTTCCTAAATGGTCTTCACATATCCTTTCTTCCAAGATCTGTAGCCACGTGGTTCTGGAATGAAAGGATCCAATTCTATACGGCACACGAGGAGAGTACAGGAAAGAAGGGGAAGAGAAGCCAAAAAGCTTGCAGTTTTTATTAAATCTTTTCTATATGCTATCACCTCCAGGCTTAAAACTTCCCCGTGATGCCATCCTTCACACCCTCAATGAAAGTAAAGGAACTAAATTTGAAGTAGGAGATGTTCTGGGCAAAGGATTCCTTGGAATACCTATTATGGTTTACTCTAACAGAAATGGGACATTCTCTAAAGCACCAGTAATTCTATAAACAGCCATCAGTGACTCAATAATTCTCCTCAGAGAACTATTCTTAAGTGACAAAAAGTGATAAAACGTAAATCAAATATAGGGTACTTACATCACTACGTGATGTGCTAGGTTCTTCATCATCACTGCTGACCAGATCAATGTATTCAAGCACCGGTCTTAATGGTCCTTCCTATAAAAGAATTGAGTAAATTTATAAGTCATAGTTATTCAAACCAAACTAGAATTTACAACAATTAGATTTTTGCTTGGGAATGACAAGGATTCCTCTTAAGAGGAAGACTTATGGACGGCACAAAATAACCAGAAACAAAAAAAGAAAATTTCAGAGTACATAAATAAGAAACGATAATAAGATTGAAAAGGAAGAGCCTAAATCCCTACAGTGTATTCTTAGGGAAAAAGAAATTACACAGAAATAGTACTACAAGGACATAAATATTACGATATAATGTTGATGGGTATCAACAGTCTGTTAGATATCCAGGCTTGAAAACACGGAGTTTTTTGACTAACAGTTCCTTATTACCCCCAACCCTATAGAATCAAACATTAAACCTGGATTATTCTCCATTCTTTCCTTTTTTTGGGGGCAAAGATTTATTTTATTTATTCCTCCCTTTATTGTTTCCACTTGCTGTATGCTCTGTGTCTGCTCATCTTCTCTTTAGGAGGCACTGGGAACCGAACCTGGACCCAAATAGGAGAGAGGCACTCAATCCCTTGAGCCACTTCTGATCCCTGCTTTGTTGTGCCTCTCACTGTGTCTCTTTGTTGCATCAGTTTGCCACACGAGCCCACTGCACCCCCTTGCTTTCTTGCTCATCCTTTCCAGGAGACAACAGGAACCGAACCTGGATCTCCCAAGTGGGAGAGAGGCACTCAATCACTTGAGCCACCTCAGCTCCCTGGTTTTTGTATCTCTCATTGTTTCCTCTGTGTCTCCTTGTTGTGTCATCTTGTTGCATGAGCTCACCGCATGTCTTGCTCATCTTCTCCAGGAGGCATCAGGAACCAAACCCAGGACCTCCCAAGTAGTAGACAAGAGTTCAGTTCAATCACTTGAGCCACACCCATTTCCCTCTCCATTCTTTCTTTTCATCCATACCCTCTTCATCATAGACCAAGCCCTGAATGTCAGGCTTAAAAGCCTATATTTTATTCTATCAGCAAAAGGGAAACAATAAATAATACTGAGATGGGAATAACATTATTAGAGCTGTGCTTCAAGATTTATAACGTAAGAGGAATGTGGAGCATGGAGGAGCAGTTTAATTAATCAGTCCAGGCACATAATAATACAAAACTAAAATAGGGCAATGGCAAGGAAAACAATAAGGAAGTACATAACCAACAGCGTATATAGTAAAATGGGGGAAAAGACTGGATCAACATTAGAAACAAAACAAAATAAAAAACAAAACAGAGTCTAAGCCTTCTCTCCTTTTTCAAGCTTGGGTGACTAGGAAGATGTTAATGCCATTAACTTAAGTGAGGAATGTAGAAACAGAAAGCAGGCATTCTTTTAGACATAATGAGTTTGAAGTAGCAGTGGCACACACAAGAATCTAGCAGACAGCAGGAAATGCAGGCTGGTAATCTCAAGTGTATGAAAACAGCTGTAAAGAGACGTGGGAGCTGCTCCTGTAGAAGAGTATTAAACTCTAGAAATAACTGAAATATTGATATTGCCAAAGAAGAAAACAGAGAATAGAAAGAAGGCAGTCAACAAGAGGCTTGAGGAAATGCTGCAATTTCAGGATTCAGAAAGAAGAGCTAAGTAGGTGATCAGAGAGAGGAAAGAATAAAAAATGCATAAACTCAAAGCAGGTTGGGAATAAACATCAACAGAAAGTTGTGACTGCTAAATGTGGCCAATGACACAGCATAGGAATATGCCACTGAATTTGGCAACAGATATTTTTTAAATGCCTTGAGAGAGCAACTTTCAAGAAAAGGTAGAACATAAAAGCCAGACACTAAAGAATTAAGGAGTAGAAAATGAGGCAGTGAAGAACCTTACTAGATTATTCTTTCAAGAAATCTAGAATGTTGGAAACAAGAGAAAGGAGAAGACTAAGGCTGAGGGAAAGATTTCTCAGGATGGGGAGAGCTGACTGTAAGACAAATCAATACACTCAGTGGAAAAACTAACAAGAGATAAGTCCTAGAGATAGGGGGCAATGCTAAAATGAAATTAATGATCCTCTTTTTCCCTAGAATCATTCAGTCTCAAAGATATCTTGCTTTCTCCCCTCGGCTATGACTTCTGCCCAACCAGGAAATTGCTCTTCTTACAGGTAGTCATCCAGCCACAAGATAAAACTAGAGAGTAAAACTTCTGGGCTGGTTCAAGGAATAAAGAAATTAGGATTTTTGCCTAAGCTATAAAAATGGAAATAAAAAAAAGAAAGAAAGAGGAAGATATTCTCTAACGTATGGCCAACAGAGGTGAACTGCCTATTTTCAAGACTAAATTCTACTTTGGGTATTAAGATTGTCTAAATCATATGTTCACTGCATTTTTTTACTTTGATAGTGCCAAGAAGAAAGTAGAGAAGATAAAAATTTAACAGTATACCCCATTCATATAATTGTACTAATTTGCTCTCTTCAAGAAATGTTCATGGTGTATACATGTTAACCAGAATAAAAGAAAAATACTCATGGAACTGTACAATACCATGAATCCTAAGGTAAACCATGGATTATAGTTAATAGTACAATTATACAAACATGCTTTCATCAGTTGTAACAAATATATCACACTAAGGCAAGGAGTTAATATGGTGGTAGTATATGGGAACCCTGCATTTCAAATATGATTTTTCTGTAAACCTACAACTTCTCTAATTGAAATTTTACTACAGGCCCATGGAAATATGGCAAACCAGCAAAGTCCCCAAGTCACCAGAGGCAGGGCAGAACTTTCATGCACAGAGAACAGGTGAGGAAAAAATGGAGATTAAAAAAAAAGTGACAAAGCAGAAGACAAAAAGTAGACTAGGCAGGAAAAAAACACACAAGCAAACAGAATGATAAGGAAAATGATCATATATAGGATTAAAAAGGAACTGCAGAAATAACAGAAGGGGTAGGACTAAGGCTAGATGAGAAAAGACTACCAGAAACTTAATACTAGGGTGGACCATCAGACTGATATATAACCATTTTGAACTACATAAAAATGAAAAATTTATATGATTGATATAATTAGGAGAGAATAAAAAAATTAGAATAGAAAATCCAAAAAAAAGAAAAAACAGAGGTCATTTAAAATATTTAGTCATTCACTTAAAAAGTAATTATTGATCACCTACTATATATGGTTAAGTGATGGTAACTGGTAAGAGTGAATTTGAGAGAAGGGGAAGAGGAAAGGTGCTTAAGACTGCTAAAAAGGTAAAGAGGCTGAACAGAAAAAATAAGGAAAGAAAAGTACCCCAAAGGAAAAGATTACCTATACTCAAACACAACACACCTCAGTTAATTTTAAAATTGGATATGGAAAAATTGTTAACCATAATGAACCTAAGGAATCACAACTTTTTAGTACTCTATTTTACTATGAATCAATAATATTTATTGAGCTCTGTACTGGGAATTGTGCTAAGCTTTTCATGTACTTTATTCCATTCAGTATCCATAATTACTTTATAAGGTGAAATACTGACTTATTACTATTACTCCATTTAACAGATGAGAACACTGAATGTTTAAGTACATGGATTCTCTATAAACAAAATTGGCTATGTAGTCATTGTAATTCCAAGGCAGATTACAGTATGAACACTTTTAAAATCAATGATTACACAGGTTTCTGAGATAAGACACTTTCTCTTCAAAAAAAAAAAAAGACTACTAGCTATTGTTCCTATCGCTTAATAATTCATAATGCTTACCAAAAACAATAGTTATTAATTCCCCAAAAGAAGTTATAATGCAATATCAAGAAAAAAACTATTAATTTCTTATAATATTAATAAAGATTTCTTATATCCTTCAGAGTATACATGCATGTGGTCCTATTACAAGGTACTGTATTTGAAATTGTTCTATTGAATTTTAAATCACCATTCTCATCCACTCTATACTAATAAAATGAAAGAATTCTACTCCCAAGATTACAAAATTCAGTGACACAGGTACAAAAAAGTTTAGGAACACAATTCAATTAATAGTCTTTTTTTAAAAAAGTGCTTTTTAATGAGAGTTTTCATTCCTGTTATTACACAAACTGATTCTCAGACAAAATCAAAACATGAATTATCTACTAATTTACTAATTAGAAAGTGATTTCAATACATTAGGTATGGTCTACAAAGATTTTAACCCAGTTTAAAATATTAGGAATATATGATTTGGTATAAATGCAAAAATATTGTCTAAAATTCTAAATAATTCATGTTTTTTCATATGGAATAATTGAGGACATATATCATTTCTGCAGATGTGCCCAATTCAAACATCTCAGACAGCTCCCAACTGCCTATTTTAAAGCCCAAATTTAGTCCAATATTCAAGATCTGTACCTTGGCCCACTCTTCAGCCTCCTGCTTTTAAAAAAATGTTATCCTCAAGAACTGCACATGTTTTTTTCTGCTTTCCAATCTTGATGCCTTTCCTTATTTCTTCTAGTCAAAATGTCCTTTAAAAATACATACAAATACTACCTTCCATCTATGTCAAAGCAGTAAACTGAAAAACTTATGTCCTTTTTTATTTTTTATAGTACTATGTATTTTATATAAAAGTACCTTATCATTTCTGTTACAAGTATTTATGTAACTCTCATCTTGATTCTCAGCTCCCTTACAGAAACACTGTTATTCAAGGGTAGGATGTATTTTCAATTCATTTTTGTGGGTCTAAAAGTACTTATCTCATAGCTTTATATATTATGAGCTTTAAAATATTTATTTATTTAGTGAATTACTGCCTCAAGACACCCAGCCAAAAGATAACATTTCTTGCCTTTGATCCCCTTCTACTGCAGTTTAAGAATTAATACTCGACCTATGTGCTCCTAAAGTTATTTAAGAAATTATATCTTGATTTACTTGTCTATTCTCACATTTTCAGAGAATTACTCTACATTACAGAAATAATCTTACTCTACATTATAGATCAAATTTTGATCTCATGTGCTGTTATCAAGACTACCATAGATTCCCTCAAGCAGCTTTTATACCTTTAAGTCTGGGGTTCTTTACAAGGGGTCTGTGAGCCTGAATCAAAATTCATAAAATTATTCTTGTGGAGACATGTTGGTAAGGGTGTGATATATTTATTAAATACTACACAGTATAGTGTGGACTTAGTAAGGGGTCTGTGGTTTTCACCTGACTAGCAAAATGACCCATGCAAGAGTTAAGAACTCCTGCTTTAAATCTTGAATAGTATGGTCAACAATTTTATCAATTTTTAGCTAAAACAGTCTTTTGGGAGTAAATGAGCTAAAATATCTGCCATATCAAAGAAAGACAAAGAATGGTGGTTACTAAGCAGAAAACAAAAGCAACAGACCTAAATGGAAGATTCTCCTTATGGTAACATTCTGCTTCTTTATTTAGGCATTAATTACATAGGTTTCTGAGTTAAGAAACTTTTTCTTCCTTCAATAAGGATGATCTGTATTGCGCCTACATCTGATAATAATTCATAACACTGGTCAAAAATAATAATTAATGTAGTTAAAGGGGGAAATTCAAGATTGTATTTATGTTACTAAAATGGAAAAAATTTTCAAAAAGTTAATTCTCTAAAAGGTAATGCAAACATCAAGAAAAATATAACTCACTTTAAATTTTTTGGGGGGAGGGGCACTACCGGAGAATGAACCCAGGACCTTGTACATGGGAGGCAGGCAATGAACCACTGAGCTACAGTCACTCCCCTTTTAGTAATATTTTTAATGATTGTATTGGCTCTGAAAAAATCTACCAAGTTCTACACTTATAAGCTTTGTACTTCTCTATGTGTATGTTATAGTTCAATAAAATTAAGAGTAAAAGGAAGGACTCATTTTTGCAGCTTCAAATCTATATCATTCCTTTCCTTCAGCATGTTGTGTTGAGTTTTGTGCTCTGTATTTTGCAAACCACAGAGAGGTTACCTGGGCCATCATGTGGAATAAACATAGGAAAATTAAATTAATAAAAAGGACTGAAAAATGTAAACCAAAGTAAATCAATAAGTGACATATAATACTATATATATTATATATATATATACACACATATACATATACATGTGAAGAACTCTTCTGCAGAAAACTGTTTTTGATCTTTACTGGACAAGCATTACCTGAAAGAGTCAAGTATAGCATTGGGTTACAGAGAGACACAGTGGATTCTATCAATGAAAGAATTTTAAAATAGGAATAAACTATCATTAGTTATATTTTAAGTGACACTACTTTAAGACAAAGGAAATCTTAATAGGTTCCTTCTAGTACTGTTAATTCCAATTAATGCATACAATCCACTCTTTCATATGTGGCAGTCAAACCTTTGAGACTCTATTTGGGAACAGAAATAAATAAGTTTTATCGAGTTAATACATAATGCATTTATGTTCTTTATTCCTGATAGATGGAAATAATGGATTCTCTATATTTTAAATAAAATTTAAATTAAACGTATTTTTAAACTTCAGCTGAACATAAATCTATGTATCAACCTTGTGAAGAATCACACTGAAAATTCTTCAAGCCTTAGGGTATACTTACCAAAATTTTTTTGTTACTTTATTTTTTTATATTCCATCTGTATTTTTCAAAGTAAAATCCACAGTTCATAAAGTAGTATTATTCTTAGTATAATTTTCACAAAGTATCAAGATAAATACTTTCCATTCACAAATATACCATAGTGAGGGAGGAACCTGAAATACTTATCAAAGAGCCTTATAATCTTGTTACCAAACATACAATTAAGCCCACAATTAAGGAGGGACAAGAGACAATTCATCCTGCTCCCCTTCCCTGCAAATTCTTAAGAGTTCGAAAAGAGAAGTACAGAGCAGCATATGCACTGGCAAAGGGGAAGAAAAAAAAAAAACCATCTTGTAACACTACAATGTCCCTACAATTGGGGGGTGGGAAACTGTTTAATAACCAGTTTAACAAAGTTGCCCTAAGCTTGAGCAACCAATAATCATAGATAAACATCAGACAGGCAGTCTATTAAAAATTTTACAGAACTTTAATGTCAAACCTCAACTAACTACAGAAATCATTGCTTTGGGGTAGAAGGATTATCTATCCAGCTGAGACAGCTTAAGCAGAGAAATTTTAAAATTTTTAACTGTTTGGGATGATTTTCATCCCAAAATATATCATAACACCCTCTATGGTTTTCCTGGCAAATGCTTCAAAAGGTATCCAAATACTCTTGCATTTGTTCCAAAATCAAGATTCCTAGGCCCAATCTTGAAATAATGATTCAGTAGTTATGGAGTGGAGCCCAAGAATCTGCACATTTAAAAACAGTAATGCTTGAGAACTGCTGCCCCAAAGAGAATACATTCAGAAACTATAGCATGTTCCAGATGATGGAGATATCTTTATTACGAATATCAATTGCATCATGCTGCAATAGAGTGACGTAAGAGGTAAGTGGAGTCTTTAAGGTAATATGACTTCATGTTACAAAGCTACATAAGCTATAGCTTTGGAGTTCTACCTCCTTCATTATCAGCTGTCCCGTCTCCCTTTCATGTGTTATCTTTTAGAAAACACACTGGCTCCATTCTAAAACTTCTTCTTAGAGACCACAATTTAAGTGTACAATGGCTCTAAATGAAGGCAACAAAGGCGTGATAAAGTGTACAACATGTACTTTAGGCCAGTTTTTGCGACGCCTATTGAAATTGCTCAAAGACTTCTGTTGGGACATTTCCTAATCCTTTGCCATGCTCCCCGGTGTCTAGTACATTTAGACATTCAATATGCATTTGTTGAATGGTGATGAACAGGTGAGGTATAACGACATAATGGCTTACCATAGTCTTTCACTCTGGGGGAAAAAGCCCAAGATCGTTGCTACTTACACTAACAAACTGAATGTCATCTTCATTTTCATCCGTTGTTGACTCAGATGCCTCAGGCCCAGCTGGAGGGACAGATTCTAATATCTATAAAAATAAACCAAAACATGCTTATCCATAAAGCCAAATGTAGGGCGAGATTTTTTTTTCGAAAAGGAACGATTAAAACAAATAAGCTCTTGAGCAAACCTAACTGAGCACAACCCCACGCTAACCCGACTCGGCTACAAGACTCGATGGAGTCGGGTTATGCCACGGAATACGTGGAGCTACAGAGGCCAAACGCCGAACACGAGTTCCCATCCTCTCAGAATTCCTCTCTCTACCCGGCAAGGGGGGTGCCTGCTCCCTGCTAAAGAGCAACGCCGTCTCAAAATGTCGCTCTCACCGGCCGAACAGCGCCAACAAGGAATCCCGCAGCTCGTGCCGGGGCCGGGGGCGCCCGGGCAGCCATTGTTGCTGCCGGTTCCTCGCTCAGACATTCACCAGGCCCGAAGGCTGGGCTCGGCCCCTGAGCCGGGCAGCATCGTCCGCCGCTGCGGTCGAGCACCGGGGAACGCACGAAACCCTTCGGGGGGTCAGCTTTGAGAACGCCCAAGTTCAACGCTCGGATGCTCACCTCCGACCCCGGGTCTCCCATTTCTCCGACGGCTTAACTGACAGCACCACTGCTCCTGCTGCCCCCGCCGCAGCCGCAGCCGCCGCCGCAGCCGCCACGACTTCCCTTCCCGCCCGGTACCGCCTCGCGCCGCAGCGACCCGCCCCTGCGTGGGCACTGACGCCGCCGACGCCGTAGACAGAGACACGCAAACCCGGTTCAAGGGAGCAGAGGCCCACACCGGCCCGCTATCTCTGCTCGCACACCCTTGACCTCTCTTCCCCGCGCCGCGCACTCAGGATGCTGGGAATTGTAGTTCCGGTTGCCACGAGACCGCCCCGCGGGTGAATGGAAGAAGGCGGAAAGGACTCCGAGTAAAGGCGCATGCGTTCCGCCAGGCCGCCTCAGAGGCCGCTCTGCGGACGCGTCCGGTAGAGAAGGGCGGAGAAGATGAGCGAGGATGCGAAGGAGCCTCGGAGGTGGATTTGATCTGATTGTGGAGGCGAAGCGCACTGATTTCTGTACTATTCTTAAAGCCTGATGGTGGGGACTTTCTCACTTTCCCCACCCCCAATGTTTTTTGTTTCTTTGTTTTGCGGGGATTGTAGAGGTTTAACCGAATTTGATATGAAGATCAGGAAAGAAATCTCAAGTGTCTTTACCTTGCCTCCGGCTGCATTCTTCCATCCCCAGTGTGTATGAATACACTTAAGAAGGCAAATTGAGGGTGGAGAATCAGAGCTGCGGTCCTTACGTTGACCTGAAGAAATCAAAGCAGAGAGCCAAGGGTCCAACAAGAAAGGAAGCCAAGGCCAAGATAACTGGCGTACACCAGTTATATTAAACTTTGCTTTTTAATCTCATATATTAACCTAAAACCATAACAGACTTTTTTTAATGTGCAGACTCAAGCACCAGTATATGAAATATATCACTGATGCTAAAAACTACGTTTATTTTTTTCTAAGATACTGCCTTACAAAAAAAAATGGCCAATATTTTCCCGTCAACAGTTGTTAATAGATTTTTTAAAAACAAAACTTTGAGAAAAATTATTTTAAATGTGATGTCTGTTTTTGCCTGTGTATTAAATGAGATGCCTGCCTACCATCTGATTATCTATGAAAATTGTTAACATTTGGTATTTCCTGCATTTCCAATCAAATTCTTGAGTCTTGTAAAGGCAAACAGAAAAAGAGACCTGCTCTGTGAGTTCCTCAAATGTTTGTAGTACACCAATGTACATTAATCAGAAGAGCTAAAAGGTGGTAGCAACTTAAATGTCCATCAGCAGTTGAATGGATACACAAAATGCAGTATATACATAAAATGGAATATTAGTCTTTAAAGATAATAAAGTCCTGATACATCCCCCTACATGAATAAACCTTGAAGACATGTTGAGTGAAATAAGTCAGACACAAGTGAACAGATACTATATGATTCCACTCACATGAAAGAGCTAGAATATGTAAACACACAGACAGTAAAGTGTTTTAGTTTCCTAAAACCATGCAATAGTTAGGATTAAACAATGGGAATTTGCTAATGGTTTTGAGGCTAAAAGAAAGTCCAAATCAGGGCAATGTTTTCTCCCCCAAAATCGTGGCATTCTGGGGCTTCCTGTAGCTGATTCTTGGGCCTTAGCTTATCATATGGCAAGGTAAATGGCGGCATCTCCTAGCCTCTCCCTTCTCTTTGAGGTTCCATTGATGTTCAACATCTGGATGCTCCCTCTCTGGCTTTCTGTCTCTCTGTCTCTCTCTCTCTCTCTCAATGTTATTCCCCTTTTAAAGGACTTAGTAATAGGATTAAGATCCATCCTGGGCCACACCTTAACTGAATTAACCTCATCCAAAGGTCCTCCCACAGGAATGGATTAAGTTCAAGAACATGTGTTTCTGTGGTATATACAGTTCCAAACCACCACTTGGTATACAGGTTATGGAGGTGGGTGGTGTAATGGTCAGGCTAATGTGTCAACTCAGGTAATGGTGCCCAGTTGTTTGGTCAAGCAAGCACTGGGCTAATTGTAATACAAAGGCATTTCATGGACTTTAATCATCAGTGAGTTAATTGCATAGATGGCTGGTTATATCTACAATTCAACTGAGGAGATTGCCATCAGCAGTGAGTGACATTTCATCCAATCAGCTGAAGGCCTTCAAAGGAGAAGTGATTTCAGCATTCAGGAAGAGAATTCCCATCTCTACTTCAGAGAGACAGCTTCTCCCGTAGGAACTCATCAAAGACCTTCATCAGAGCCCCTGGCTTGCAGCCTGCCCTACAGAATTATTTAGACTTGTGCATCTCCACAGTCGCATGAGACAATTTTATAAAATCTCATACTATTTACAGACACTGCCTGTCAGTTCTGTTTCCCTAGAGAACCCTGAGTAATAAAGGGGGAGTTACTGTATAATGAATGTAGGGATTCTGTTTGAGGTGATTGGAAAGTTCTGGTAATGGATAGTGGGGAGAGTAGAACAACATTGTGAATGTGATATTAATCTCACTGAATTTCAGTATGCTTGGGAATGGTAGAGAAGGCAAAGGTTGTTGTATATTATTTCCCCAATAAATAAAAAAGCAACTAAAAAGACAGCAATCAAATGCAATACATGATCTTGGAATGGATCTAATAATGAAGGAGAAATGGCACAAAAGGACCTTATTGAGACATGTGAAAAAATGAGACTATAGACTGAAAGCTTACTATCAGTGTTAAAGTTCTTAACATGATAACTGTACTTAAAGTGGTTACGTAGGTGAATATCCTTGTTCTTAAAAAATGTACAAAGAAGCATTATGTTTTCAAGGAGCATGATAAATATATAACCTAATCATGTATGTTTAGAAAATAGACAAATAGATATACAGACAGATAGATTGATAGATGATGGGTAGATAGATACAGAAAGTGTGGCAAAATGTTCAAATTGCTGGATCTGGGGGAACAGTATGTCACAGCTCTCTGTGTGGGTTTTGTATTGTTCTTGCAACTGTCCTGTAAGATTTAAATAATGTAAAAAAATAAAATTTAAGAATAAAAGCTCTATGCAAATTAATTTCTAAAATCTTTAAATGTCCAGGTAAAACTTGTACATAAATATTCTCCTAATGTAATTGTGAGAGTTCATCTTCATCAGAGGCAATTAGGAGTAAATTGGTAAAACTCTTGGAAAATAAATAGGCAATATGTGTGTAGAGCCCAAATGCTCATATCCTTTAATTCATTAAGTGTCGTTGCAGGGATTTATCTTGACAACATAATATAAGATGTGGGGAAATCTTTATGCATAATATTATTTATCACAAGTTTATTTATAATAGTAAAAAATTGTAAAAATCTAAATGTTTAATTAATGGCAAATGGAATGGTTAAACTTTCATGTGCCCTCTACTAAGAGAACACCATAGGGTGTTCTACATTCAAAATGTTTAGCTAACAGCTTCTTTCTGTGGGTTGGTTCATTAGTACAAGCAGTTTGTCTCATTAGAGAAAACTGTAGTGATTACTTTAGAATATGGACATTCTTCTTCCACAAAATTGCATTTGCTCTCCTGAGTACACTGACCACAGTAGTTTTTGGTGCCATTATTACATATTGTGAGTAATTTGCAAAACTTCCCATCCCCTTTCTACAAATACTTGGAGGATAACAGTCCATTGTATTTGGAGCATAGAAACACTATTCCTTCTGTCAGGCCACTGATCCAAACTACTCATGACTCAACTTGTAGTGGGTCACAGGGTTTTTAAAAACATCATTGGCAACCAAAAAATATTAAAAGTGTTTTGTATTCATTAAAGGAATTGGTCTATTGCACGTTATAATTTTTTAAACTTTATTTCGACTTTAGAAAATAAAATAACAGAATACAGCATAACAAATTATGGAAGTATTACTTAAAAAAAATTCTGTCCAGGATTAATCCTGTTCAGTAGATTACTTTTAACAACCTTTCTGGTAGGTCACATAATTTATTATCTGTCTGGCCTCCTTTACAATAATCTATAGTTAGAATAGTTATCAAAATATATTTAAGAGAAACTGGAGGAATTAAGGCAGGTATAACTAATATTTGTTTCTTCCTATAAGCTGAAGGAGGGTAAAAAATTGTAAACAGAAGAAATCTCACTATAATTTCTCACTTATACAAAAATTGCAACAATAACATTTCTTTTATCATATTCTATCTTTATTTCTCTATATATATACATAGATATGCACAAAATTATTATTTTTCTGAACCATTTCAGAGTAGGTTGTATGTATCATACCATTTTCCCCCTTAATATTTCAGTGTATATTTCCTAAAAATCAAGATTTTCTTTTCTTTGACATAACCATAGTATTATTACTAAAACTAGAAATTTAACATTTATGTAATACTTTAATCTACAATTCATATCACATTTTGTCAATTGTCCAAAGTACCATATCCAATCCAGGATCATTTAAACACATAATTATTATGTATCTTTATTCTTTAATTTGGAACCTTTTTTCAGGGACAACTTGATAGCCTCCCGAAATAAGTGAAGTTGAGCCCCTACCTCACAACATATGCAAAAATTAATTAAAAATTGATCAAATGAGCTAAAACCATAAAATTATTAGAAGAAAAAATAGGGGTAAATCTTCATGACCTTAGATTTGGCAATGGATTCTTAGATATGACACTGAAAGACAAGCAACAATAACAAAATACATAAATTGGTCTAACCAAAATTAAAAATAATTATGTTTCCAAGGGTATCATCAAGAAAGTAAAAAGACAACTTACAGTACAAGAGAAAATATCTGCAAATCACGTATCTTCTAAGGGACATGTGTATAGTATATTTAAAGAACTCTTACAACTCAATAGTGAAAAGATAACTCAATTTTAAAAGGGCAAAGGACTTGAATATATATTTTTCTGAAGAATATAAACAAATGGCCAATAATAAGCATATGAAAAGATGTTCAACATCAGTAGTAATTAGGGAAATGCAAATCAAAACCACAATGAGATACCAGAATCAAAGGGTCAGATAACAAGTGTGAATGAAAACATGGAGAAATCAGAACCCTCAAACACTGCTAGTGGGAATGCAAAATTGTGTAGCCAATTTGGAAAACAGTCTTGCAGTTCCTCAAACCATTAAATATAGAGTTACCATATGAACACATACCCCACTCCTAGTGAAGGAAAGCATGTCTTACAGAAATACAATGGAATATTATTCAGTCATACAAAAAGAAGGAAGTACTGATACTTGGTACAATATAGATGAACCTCAAAAACATTATGCTAACTGAAAGAAGCTAGTCACTAAAAGCCACATATTATGTAATTCTATTCATATGAAATGTCCAGTACAGGGGAATCTACAGAGAAAGAAAGTAGATTAGTAGTTGCTTAGGGCTGGGAAGCCAAATGAGGACATAGGTGGGTGGTAATAGCTAAAGAGTATCAGTTTTTATTTGAGGTAATGAAAATGTTCCAAACTTGATTGTGGTAATGGTTGCACATTATCTGTGAATATACTAAACACCACTGAATTGTCCACCTTAAATAGTTGAATTGTGTGGTATAAGAATTATATTTTAAAAATCTTAAAAATTAAAAAGAAAAAGAATGAAGAGAGATATTGAGTACCTGTTACCCAGTTTCCTCAATGGTAACTTAGGAAAAACATCTACTATGGTCAGCTGATTCCCAGGAGAAGCTGATAAAGGGGCACATTCCATGGGGGCAAGCAGAATTCAGGAACTTGTATGAAAGGCAGAAACCTGACTAAAGTTTAGTCAAGAGAAAGCAGAGGGAAAGAATTGGACAGCTGTGAACACTTGGTCATCTAACACTAATAATTACTATTTACAAGATGATTACTACACACTTGGTACTGTGTTTCATATTCCAGACATAACTCCATTTAATCCGTACAACAGACTCAGAAAGTAGATAGAATCTGGTATTATCTCTATTAGAGAGAGAAGAAAACTCTGGAAAACAGAAAATACATGGGGTGGTAGTAACTACTTTAAAAGGGCAGAAGAAGCAAACCAGGGGTTTAGAACTATGACACCATCTATGATGATGGAGGTAACATGACACATTAAAAGAGAGGTTGAAAATCTATTACAAAAACTGTAGTTTCTCTTCTCACACATCTCCACACATCCACTCATAAGATATTCTTTCATTGGGTTAAAAGAAGATGCTCAGGGTACAGGACAACAGGTATAGTTAGGGACATGAGTAAGCTGAAAACAGCATTCATTGAAAATTTGCTTTTGAAACATCATTTTAAGCCCCTTTTCCCTGTCCTATACATAAAATACTAGCAGCCAGGAAAACCAAGGAATCTTCTGGAAAGCCATTGCAAATCAACCAAAAGACTGTCAGTATCAGACTGTTGTGTTGATACCCCAACCAAACAGCTGGTTTTCTACCCAGTGACTCACTAGTGAAGCTCCCCAGGTAACAGATTAAATATGAAAAAACAACAACCAAGGATCAAATAGAAAGGTCCTAGAAAGGAAAAATAAATACCAGGATAACTAGAAAAAAGGATTTTGAAAACAACAGATAATGCCCAGGAAATAACATTTAAGGGGGAATAAAAGCACTAATATTTTCAGAGGGAAAAAGGAAAGTACTGTCATAAATAAGCATAGTGTTCTACAAAAAAGGAACAATCAGAGAATAAGAAATGGCTCTTGGAGATTAGTTTGATTACTGAAACAAAAATTTAGTAGATGGGCTGGAAGTCATATAACCCAGTAAATCCCCCACAATGCAGAAAAGAGACACTGAGATTTACAAGAAGTCAGACAAAAAAGACAACAAGGTTCAGACCATAATACATGGATTCCCAGAATAATTAGGATTCCAGAAAGAGATAAAATAGTTGGGAAGACAATATTACATAAAAACTATACTAAAAGTAATAAGAGAAACTTCCCAGAGTTGAAGGATACAAGTACCAAATTGAAAGGGCCCATGATGTACCCAGCGCAATGAGTGAAAAAAGATATACAACAAACACATTATTGTCTAATTCTAACATATCAAGAGAAAAGAAGATTAAAGAGACTCAAGGAAGATGGAAAAGCAGGTTCTGAATAAAAGAATGAGAATCAGAGTTGCATTAGGCTTCTCAATAGCTACAGTGGATATAACTCTGGTATGAAGTTGTAGTTAGTTTTACCATTTTCCCCCTCCTCTGAGAAATCAAAAAAATAGCCAAGAGTAATTAGAAACAAGAAAACAAAAAAGAGAAAAAGAAGAAAAACACTACTCCAATTATTCAGCAAATAGGTAAAGATAAAATCTGCAGAATCCTAAGAATAAGCCATTGAAATTAAGTAGGAAATTCAAGGAGAATGTCAAGGTGCCTCATCAGTGGCAAATCTCAGAAAGCAAACACAGAAGTATACTTCCTCAAAAGGAAAAACTCGCTCAGAAACGCAAAATCTATACTTATAAAGCTAGCAAGTGAGTGAGAGCAGGGCTGCAGCAAGCTTCAGAAGCCACAAAGCTGGAAGGTAGTGGAAAAAGGAACATGAAGTAACTGGAGGGCTCTTAGCAGCAGATTCCAGAAAGGCCCAGAAAAAACTTAAGAAGGATCGTTTGAAAGTGCAGGGACTCTGTCCTTTGCATGCTGGCGAAGGGCCTGGGGGAGTGCCAGGCTGGTGATAGAAATCCTTCCAGATTCAGCTTGGATCAGAAAATCAGAGGCAAGCAGTGTTACACAAAAACTTTCCAGAGGATCCACACCGGCCAGAATCAATGGTCTCTAAGACAGGGAAGAGAAGAAGGCCTTTGAAAAGTCTAAAGACTGAAAGGAAACCTTGTCTTCCTCTCCCAGTCCTTGAATCCTCCTGCAAATCGCTGGCCCAGGAAAAACCACGCCATTAATAAATAAGTGTTCAAGGGAGGCTATGGCACATCAGTGCAAAGATTTCACAAGACAAAAATATGAAAAAGTTGAAAATTTGAAAATGTTTGAAAACATTCATGAGGAAAAAAATTCCACAAAACAGGTGAAAACACTGGCCACATGTTTCACAACAGGGTAAAAATCTTAAAACTACAGCCTCCATGTAGGAAACCCACAAAACATACATGCACAGACGCTGGCACCAGCAAGGTTTTTCTTTGGCACTTCGGCTACACAACTTTTCGACTGAGAAAGTCTTTCCCATTCAAAGAACATAAAAATAATTATCAACATTTATTTCTCTTTTATGACTTCATTTGTTACTCCATCTTCAATTTTTTTTCTAGAATTTGGCTTGAGGTAGAAACTTAACTTAAAATTTTTCCACACACCAATTCCATTTTGGGTTGGGGAATTGCATATCTCCAAAGAAACCATACTGTGTGCTTATTCAACTACTAGAAATTCTCTGGTTTGACATATATCTGTCGTGTTTAGTATGGAATGTACATGAGGCTTCTTCAGCAAATGTGTGGCTCCACCAGGTGAGCCCAGCAATAGCATAGATGTCTCAAACACTATCACTGCACTTATCTCTCTGTGCTTACTACCAAGGAAGTTGCAGATTCTCCAACAAAATCCATTATTAAATTTAAAACTAGAAGTGCTTTGTTTCAGATACCTATAATATAAAAAAACAAATTTCAAAGAGCACAGAAAATTTATGCCATTTTAATAGTATTTTTTAGTATATTTAGAATAGGAATTTTAAACAGTTGTATACAAATTATTTGTGTATCTACTGCAAATTTTTTGCTTAAAAATAAAAATTGGTCAAAGAACACTTTCTAATGAGGTGATACGGAATTATTTTATTGTCTATTCAGAGGAATTCTAGCGTAGAAAAGTTAAAATACTTAACATTTTTATTTGAAATTACCTTGTAAAAACATTTTTTTAGCAAAATTTTCAAAGTAAAGTGAACACCTCCCACACCCATCAAACATCTCAAACAAGTATCAACAATTCTAACTATTAATATATCTTCTTTTTTTTTTTTTTTTTGAGTAATTGGGACCAGGGTTTGAACCTGGGACTTTGTATGTGGGAGGCTGGCACTCAACTACGGAGCTACATCAGCTCCCCTGAGCTGGTTATTTTTGTTTGTTTGTTTGCTTGCTTGCTAATTTGTTTTTTAGGATGCACTGGGGATCAAACCCAGGAACTTCCATGTGGCAAGCAGGTGCTCAACAGCCTAAGAACACATCAGATCCCCTATTATTATTATTTTTTTGAGGTACTGAGGATTGAACCTAGGACCTTGTATGTGGGAAGCTGACATTCAACCACTGAGCTACCTCAGTTTCCATGAGTTGGTTTTTCCTTTTGTTTTGCTTGTTGTTTGATTTTATTTTTTCAGGAGGCACTGGGAACCAAACTCAAGATCTCCCATGTGAGAGGCAGGCGCTCAATGGCTTTAACCACATCTGCTCCCCCTTTCATCCTTTATTTAATATTTATTGACTGCTTATTAACTTTCAGGCAATTCCCCAAGCATTCTTCAGAAAAACCTGAATGTCTTCAGGACCTTATATTAGGCAGTGGATTCTTACAGTTTACACCCAAAAGTATGAGCAAAAAAGAAAAAAATTAGATAAATTGGACTTCACCAAAGTTAAAATGTTTGTGCATCAAAGGACATTACCAGGAACGTGGAAATGCAACCAACAGAATGGGAAAGAATATTTGAAAATATAGATATCTGATAAGGGTTTAATATCCAAAATATATAAAGAACTCAATAGCAAAAAGACAAACAACCCAATTAAAAATTGGGCCAAGGCCTTGAGTAGATATTTCTTCAAAGAAGATATACAAATGGCCAATAAGCACATACAAAGATGTTCAACATCATTATCTTTTAGGGAAATGCAAATAAGAACAACAATGAGGGAGAGAGGGGCAGGATGGAGGCAGTGTAAGGAGCTCCAAGAATTAACTGATCCTGAGGTGCACCTAGTAATCAACCAGAGCTATCTAAATCATCTATTTGGGGCCCCAGGAGACCAGAAGAGCATCCTGTAACATCCTGGGAAGAGAAGAAGAAGACCGACCATCTGTAGTGAATATGTATGAGTAGAACACTCCACACTGCAGAGTCTGGTGCCCATCCCCCACTAGTGGTGGAGGATGCCTCAGGAGCTATTCCCTGTCTGGGGTGAGAAGCTCCATTTCCCAAAAACAGAAGGAAGAGACAGTTGGGCACTGACTTCAGCTATTGATTAGTAAATTCAGCTGGCTAAAGTCCAAGCTTAAGAATATTTTAAGTTTGAACATGTCCAAGTCAGAAAGAGGCTGGTAACCTTCATTTTAACTCCACCCCTGGCATGAGGGGAAGTGGGGTTGATTGAAAGTCACAGTGATGGTAGAGACTGGGTTCTTTACATCCAGGCCTGATTGCTGCTGTAACCTGGGCTCCAGACAGGCTCCGGCAGGGAGAAAATTGAGGAGACCCACACCAGATGCTCTGGGCAACTGTAGTCACTTTTGGACCATAGGAACTAGATGATTGGGCACCCATGTGGCCACATCCCCATCCCCAATAGGATGGGGGGTGTGCAGTGTTTCCTCACCTTCTCTGGGCAAGTGCAGTCACTTTTGGCCTGCATGGACTAGATTGTTGGGCACACCTGTGGCTATACCCCTGTACCTGATAGGATAGAAAGAAGGAAACTACTTCCTCAGCCTGTCCAGGAAATTGCAGTCACCTTTGACCTGAACAAACTAGACTGCTGGACACACCTGTGGCTACATTCCTTCCCCTGATAGGATAAGATGGGAGGCAGGAGAGTTGTGCTTCCTCAGTCTCTCCAGGCAGCTGCAGGCATTTTCAGCCCACACAAACTAGATTGTTGGCACACCAGTGGCTCCATCCCCGCCCTTGACAGGGCAAGAGGGATAGGGCTTCCTTAGCTTCTCTGGGCAACTGAAGGTGCTTTCAGTCTGCATGGACTAGATTGTTGTTTCATACCTTTGGCTACATCCTGTCCATTACAGGGCATGAGGAGGAAGAGTGCTCCCTCAGCCTCTCCAGGCAACTGCTATCACTTTCAGCCTGCATGGACTAGATTTTTTGGCACATCTTTGGCTACATCTCAACCCTGCCTCCCCATAGGACAGGAGGGAGGTCAGTACTTCCTCAGCCTCTCGAGGAAACTGTATGTGCTTTTGGTTGGCACCGACTAGATTGTTGAGCACAGCTGTGACTCCATCCCTACTTCTGTCAGGCGAGAAAGTGGGCCGGTGCTTCATCAGTCCATCTGGGTAGTGCCCCACATGATTTAATTTACTTTGGCTCCATCCCTGGCCCAGGAAGGGGAGGAAGGGACATGAAGTATCAAAGTGTCTCAGGACAACTACAGTCTTGGCCTGTACTGCATGTTTTACTGCACATGACTGTGGCTCCGTCCCTACCCCTGGCAGGGGAGAAAGGTGGGAAAAGCTTCATCAGTACCTGGGGCAATGTGGGCAGTTTCAACCTCCAGAGCTTACAGTACCAATTGCATCCTTGGCTTGACTCCACCCCCAGCAATGGAGAAAAGGCAAGAAACAGATGAAAAAGTGCTGAAAAAAACTCAGACTGGCTAAACATGAGCCATTATAAAGTTCCAAAATAAGTTGAACCGAGTATCAAAGAGGGGCTGTAGCACAAAGCTTATCAAATAGAAAGTCATAGACTAAAAAGAGAAACTGAAATCAGAATAAATATATCAAGTAACTCAGATGCTGAACTGCCAACAAAAAATTACAAGCCACATCAAGAAACAGGGAGATATGGCCCCCTCAAAAGAATAAACTAAACCTCCAGATCACATAAAAGAGTTGAGATAACTAGTCACAGATCTTCAAACAAATCTAATAAGTTCAATGAGATGGCTAAAGAAATTAAGAATATTAAGAAGACACTGAAGGAAGCAGACATGGCTCAACTGATAGAGTATCTGCCTGCCATATGGAGGGTCCAGGGTTCTATATCCAGGGTCTCCTGACCCATGTGGTGAGCTGACCCACACACAGTGCTGCCATGCACAAGATGTGCTGTGCCACACAGGGTCACCCCCATGTAGGGGAGTCCCACGTGCAAGGAGTGCACCCTGCAAGGAGAGCTGCCCTGTATGAAAAAAGCACTGCCCACCCAGGAGTGGCACCACACACACAAAGAGCTGACACAGCAAGATGATGCAACAGAAAAGAGATGCAGTTTCCCAGTGCTACCTGATAATACAAGTGGATGCAGAAGAACACACAGTGAATGGACACAGAGAGTAGACAATGGGTGGGGAAGGGGAGAGAAATAAATAAAATAAATCTTATTTTAAAAAGACACTGAGTGAGCAAAAAGAAGAATTTGAAAGGATACATAGAAAAATAGCAGATTTGATGGGAATGAAAGGCACAATAAAGGACATAAAAAATACACTGGAGGCAGATAACAATATATTTGAAGGGGCAGGAGAAAGGATCAGTGAGCTTGAAGACAGGGCCTCTAAAAGCAAACACATAAAAGAACAGATAAAGAAAAGAATGGAAAAGATTGAATGGGGTCTCAGGGAAATAAATGATGACAAGAGAAGTGGAAACATATGTGTCATGGGTGTCCCAGAAGGAGAAAAGAAGGGAATAAGGTTAAGTACTGATTTCCCATAAAAAACTATGATGGCAATAAGGCAGTGGTATGATATATTCAATCAAGTGAAAAAAGAAAAACTGCCAGCCAAGAATCTTATATCTGGCAAGACTGCCATTCAAAAAGGAGGGCAAGTTTAGAATATTCACAAATAGACAGAAAATGAGAGAGTTTGTAACCAAGACACTGGCCTTGCAGGAAATACTAAAGGGAGTGTTACAGCCTAAAAAGAAAAGACAGGAGAGAGGATTGGAAGAGAGTCGAGGAATGAAGACTATATCAGTAAAAGTTACTAAAAATATAAAAAGAGTGGTGAAAATAAAATATGAGATAAATTCCAAAGGTCAAAATGGGTGAAGAACTGCCTTCACAGTAATAATATTGAATTTTAATGGATTAAACATACCAATCAAAAGGCACAGACAGGCAAAATGGATAAGAAAATATGAGCCATCTATATGCTGTCTACAAGAGATTGACCTTAGACCCAAGTAGACAGATTGAGAGTGAAAGGCTGGAAAAAGATATTCTATGCATGCAGTAACAACAACAACAACAACAAAGCATTAGAGACAAGAAAGGACATTACATATTAATAAAAGGGGCAATTCACTAGGAAGAAATAACAATCATAAATGTATATGCCCCTAATCAGAGTGTATCAAAATACATGAGGCAAACACTGGCAAAACTGAGGGGACAGAAAACAGATCTCAATAAATTTAAAAAGACTGAAATTATACAAAGCACTTTCTCTGATCATAAGAGAATGAAGCTGGAAATCAACAACAGACAGAAAAAGGGAAAATTCACAAGTATATGGAGAATAAATAACACACTCTTAAAAATAATTGTGGATCAAAGAAGAAACTGCAAGAGAAATCAGATATCTCAAGAAGAATGAAAATGAGAACCCAACCTATCAAAAGCTATGGGATGGGGAAGTGGATGTGGCTCAACTGATTGGGCTCCTGTCTATCATATAGGAGGCCCTGGTTTCGCTTCCCAGGACCTCCTTATGAAGACAAGCTGGCCCATGCCTGCAGAGAGCTGATGACCTGCACCCACAGAGAGCTGACAGCCCGTGCCCACAGATAGCTGATGGCCCATGCCCATGGAGAGCTGATGGCCCACACCCACAGAAAGCTGGTGCAGCAAGATGACATAACAAAGGGAGACAAGCAGACACAGAAGAATGCACAGCAAGCAAGCATTGGGGGTAGGTATAAATAAATAAAATAAATCTTTAAAAAAAGGCACTGGCTTGTATGAGTGGCATAAACAATTGTTTAAAAAAACCTGTGGGATGCAGCTAAGGCAGTGCTGAGAGGGAAATTTATAGTCCTCAATGCTTAAAAAAGAGCTGAAATCAATAACCTAACTACATGTCTGGAAGAAAGAGAAAAAGAACAGCCACTAATCCCAAGCAAGAGAAGGAATGAAATAACAAATATTAGAGCAAAATAAATGAAACTGGGGGGAAAATACAGAAAATTAACAAAACCAAAAGTTGGTAAAGAAGACCAACAAAATTGACAAAATTGACAAACTCTTAGCTAGATGGACAAAGAATATATGAGAGAAGATCCAAATAAATAAAATCAGAAATGGCAATAAAAGAGATCATAAGACAGTACTATGAACAACTAAACAATGTCAAGAAACTAGACAAATTCTAGGTACATATGAACAACCTAAACTGACCCTGGAAGAAATATAAGTCCTCAACATACCAATCACATGTAAAGATTTTGAAACATTCATCAAAATCCTCACCAAAATGAAAATCCCTGGGCCCAGTTGTTTCACAGGGGAATTTTTCCAAGCATCCAAAGAAGATTTAATACCAATCTTCCTCAAAGTCTTCCATAAAATTGAACAGGAGGGAAAGCTATCAAACTCTTTCTATGAAGTCAGCATCACACTAATACCAAAGCCAGATTAAAAAATATATATAAAAATTAATTTACAGACCCATTTCCCTGATGAATATAGATGCAAAAATTCTCAACAAAATACTTACTAATTGAACCCAACAACATTAGAAGAATTATTTATCATGATCAAGTGGGTTTTATACTAGGCATAGAAGGGTGATTCAACATAAGAAAATCAATCAGTATAATACGTCACATTAATAAATCAAAGAAGAAAAATCACATGATCATCTTCATTGATGTAGAAAAGGCATTTGAAAAAATGCAGCATACTTTTTTGATGAAAACACTCAAAAAGATAAGAATTGAAGGAAACTTTCTCAATATGATAAAGGGCATATATAAAAAAATCCACAGTTAACATTGTACTCAATGATGAAAGTCTGAAAGCCTAACTGTTGAAATCAGGAACAAGACAAGGATGCCCACTGTCACCATTGTTGCTCAATACAGTGCTAGATGTTTTAGCTAGAGCAATAAGGCAAGAAAAAGAAAGAAGAGGTATCAAAATTGGAAAAGAAGAAGTAAAACTTTCTCTATTTACAGGTGATATGATCCTATACCTAGAAAGACCTGAAAAATCTACAACAAAGTTACTAGAGTTAATAAATGAGTTCACAGAGTGGCAGAATACATGACTAATGTGCAAAAATCAGTAGTGTTTCTATACACTAGTGATGAGCAATCTGAGAAAGAAGTCGGGAAAAGAATTCCATAGTTACTAAAAGAATCAAATATTTAGGAATAAACTTAATGAAGAACATAAAGGACCTGTATTCAGAAAATTACAATGCATTGTTAAAAGCAATCAACTTAAGTAAATGGAAAGACATTCCATTCTCATGGATTGGAAACTAAATATTGTTAAGATACCCCAATTTATTTACAGAGCCAATGCAAATTCCAATAAAAATTCCAATAGCCTTTTCTTAAAGTAATGGAAAAGTCAATCGTCAAATTTATTTGAAAGAGTAAAGGGTCCTGAATAGCCAGAAACATCTTAATAGGAAGAATGAAGTTGGAGAACTCTCACTTCTGGGTTTTAGATCATATTACCTAGCTACATTGGTGAAAACAGCGTGGTATTGGCATAAAGTTAGACATATACACCAATGAAACCAAACTGATGTTTCAGAACCAGACCCTCACATTTATGATCATGTGATTTTTTGACAAAGCTATCAAATCCACCCAGCTGGGGTAGAACAGTCTATTCAACAAACGGTGCTTGGAGAACTGAATATCCATATCCAAAAGAAAGAGAGAGAGCCCCTATCTCACACCTTATACAAAAATTAACTCAAAATAGATCAAAGACCAAAATATAAAAGCTTGAAAATGTATGGGTACATCTTTAAGATTTGGTCATAGTTGGTGGTTTCTTAAGACTTACACCCAAAGCATGAGCAATGAAAGAAAAAATGGACAAATGGGACCTCCTCAAAATTAAATGCTTTTGTGCTTCAAAGGACTTTGTCAAGAAGGTGAAAAGGCAGCCTACTCTATGGGAGAAATAATTTGGAAACCACATATCCAATAAGGGTTTGATTTCCATGCTATCTAAAGAGATCATACATCTCAATGATAAAAAGGCAATCCAATTTTTAAATGGGCAAAAAACTTAGACATTTTTCCAAAAATGAATACAAATGGCCAAAAAAATGCTCAATATCAATGGTTATTAGGGAAATGCAGATTGAAACTACAATGAGATATCATCTCACACTTCATAGAATGGTCATTACTTAAAAAATAGAAAACTAGAAGGGCTGGAGATGATGTGGAGAGTTAGCAACACTCCTTTACTGTTGGTGGGAATATTGAATGGTGCATCATCTGTGGAAGACAGTTTGGCGGTTCCACAAGTTGCTCAATATAGAACTGTCATATGATCCAGAAATCCCTTTACTAGGTATATATCCAGAAGAACTGAAATCAGAGATGCAAACATACATTTGCACACCAATGTTCACAGAAGCATTATTCTCAATGGCCAACTGTCCATCAACCAGTGAGTGGATAAACAAAATGTGGTATATACATATGATGGAATATTATGCTGCGGTAAGAAGAAATGAAATTTGGACACATATGACAATATGGATGAACCTTGAGGACATTGTGCTGAATGAAATAAGCCAGACACAACAGGACAAATATTGTATGGTCTTACTAATATGAACTAATTATGAAGAATTAACACATGGAGTTTAAATCTGGAGTATAGGTTACTAGGAGATAGGATGAGGGCTGAGAATGGGTACTGATGCTTAATGTACATAGAATTTTTAATAAGGTTGATTATAAAGTGGAAATGGATAGAGTTGATGGTAACATATTACAGTGAGTATAATTAATATGCTGCTTCATAAATGTGATTGTGACTGAAAGGGGTAGGCTAGGGATGTAAATGTCAATTGAAAGAAAGCTGGAGAATAATTTAGGGACAGTATAACATGGTGAACCTAGGGGTGGATGTTAATAACACAAATTCAAGAATGTTCTCTATGACCTAGAACAAATGTATGTCACTATTACAAGGTGGTAAGAATATGGTGATGCAAGGAAAAAGTCACTGTAACTTACAGACTATAGTTGACAGCAATTTTGTAAAATACGTACATCAACGTCAAAGAAATTACTATATCAATGCCAATGATCAATAACAGGGATATATGAGATTTTTTCTTTTGGACTAAGGATAATGTTAAAAAATGACTATACGTCTGTGATGGAAAGTGAGTGTACACTTTGGAAGGATGGTACAAGGCATTGGACTGTAGAACACAGTGAACCATGTGGTGGATGATGCATTGTAGTTAACAAAAATATGAGAGCATTCTCTTATGAACTATAACAAATGTACAATAATAGGGAGGTATATGGAAAAATATATCAAATGTAAGCTATGGACTGTAATTAGCAGTTATGTTTTTATGATGTTCTTTCATAATCTGTAACAATGTCCCACAAGAATGTGAGGTGTTGGTGGAGGGGTGATGTATGGGAATTTTGTACCTTATGCATGAATTTTCTGTAGGCTCACAACCTCTAATAAAAAACATTTTTTTTAAAACCATAATGAGAGGGTTGTGGGAATGTAATATTGTGCACCAGCTGAGGAGAATAGTTTGGTGACTCCTCAAACAGTTAACCTAGAACCACCATATGACCTGGTAATCACACTTCTAGAAATATACCTGAAAGACTTGAAAGCAGGGATTCAAAGAGATATTTAAACACCACTGTAGCAATTTCATATGGTTCATGAATTCCAAAAATAGATATTGGATTATATTTGTAAACTAGCCTGTACCTGGGTGTGATTAAATTATGACTAGGGCTTTGATTGGGTCATGTCAATAGGGTGTCGATTCCCCACCCCTTGGTGGGTTGGGACTCACAGATAGAAGACATGGCAGGGAAACGGATTTGGCCCAGTGGTTAGGGCGTCCGTCTGCCACATGGGAGGTCTGTGGTTCAAACCCCGGGCCTCCTTGACCTGTGTGGAGCTGGCCCATGAGCAGTGCTGATGCGTGCAAGGAGTGCCGTGCCATTCAGGGGTGTCCGCCGCGTAGGGGAGCCCGTACGGCATAGGGGTGTCCATACGCCGTAAGGAGAGCCCCCCAGCATGAAATAAAGTGCAGCCTGCCCAGAAATGGTGCCGCCCACACTTTCCATGCCGCTGACGACAACAGAAGAGGACAAAGAAACAAGACGCAGCAAATAGACACAGAGAACAGACAACCGGGGGCGGGGCGGGGAATTAAATAAATAAATAAATCTTTAAAAAAAAAAAAGACATGGCAAAGGACAGAGTTGGAGTTTTGATGCTGGAGTCTTAAGCTGGAGCCCCAGAAGTAAGCACATGAAAGAGCTTGGTCATGAGGAAAGGGAAAAGGGCCCGGGAAAAGGAACAAGCCATTTGCCTAAGAGTCTACAGTTGGCCTTGTGGAGATAAAAGAGCAGCTAAGCTCGGAAAGAGGCAAGCCCCAGGAAGAGAGGAACCCAGGAAGTCTGAACCCTTAGAGACATCAGCAGCCATTTTGCCCCAACACATGGCAATAGACTTTGGTGAGGGAAGTAACTTATCCTTGATAGCCTGGTAGATGTAAGCTTCTACTCCAAATAAATATCCTTTATAAAAGCCAACAGATTTCCGGTATTTTGCATCAGCACCCCTTGAGCTAATACAACCATGTTCATACTAGCATTATTCACAGTATGACACAACATGAATGAATCTTGAAGACATCAAGCTGAATGAAATGAATCAGATACAAAGGGGCAGATGTTATATGATTCCACTTATATGAAATAGCTAGAATAAGCAAATTCATAGAGACAGAAAGTAGAGGACAGATTACGAGAAAGTTGGGGGTAGGGAACGGGAAGTAATACATAATGGGTACAGGGTTTCTGTTTGGATTGACGGGAACACTCTGGTAAAGGATTATGGAGAGGGTAGCACAACATTGTGAATATGATTAATTCCACTAAATGGTATGCTTGGGAATGGTTGAGATGGCAAAATCTGTTGTAAAAAAGGGAGACTAAAAAGACAATGACAATTAATGGCAACACATGAAGCTAGAATAGATCTAATAATGGAAGAGAAAATGTCCAAAGGACATTGTTGTGACATATGAAAAATGGACTACAGACTATAATTTTATATGAATGTTAAATATTATGAACTTAATAACTGTACTTAAGGTGGTTACATAAGTAAATAACTTTACTCTTAAGGATAGTACATGGAAGTATTAAGTGTTCAAGAAGCATGATTTATATGACCTACTCTCATATATTTAGAAAAACAGATAAATGATAGATAGAAAGATAATTTGCAAAAATAATATATTCAACCATACTCAGTTAAGACAGTAGTCTCTTTCCATTTCAACTTCCCCTCAGTTTAACCAGGATGTGTTTGGGATATATTTTTGTACTCTTCAGTCTCTTCCATGTATAGTAACATTGTTGCTGGCTATTCCAGTTTGGAATGTCTTCTAGCAATACTCTGAATATGGTCAATTCAAGGAATATTTAATTCCTTAATATTCACGCATTCCATAGAAAACTTGAAATATAATGATATCACTTGACTATGTAAGAAAGGTGATAGACATTTACACAAATTTCACAACAATCCTAAAAATTACATAGTTTTACTAATAAAGAATTGAGAATGTGAAAGAAACTGTTTGTAAAGAATTGAGAATGTGAAAGAAACTGTCAAAAATAAAAACAGCATACTCACCTGGCAGGGGAGATACCATGATCATGAAGGTGGTTTTCCCAAGGTGAGGCTTATCCATTGCCCTCCGGATGTGCTGACCCCTGTGACATCCCCAAACATGGGAAACTTGACTGCATAATTTGTAGTAGTGGGGGACTGCATTTGCACTCTCCATATAAAAAAAAGGAAAGAAAAAAAATAAAAACATATTTCCATCAACAATGCTAGAGGATCTTCTAAATGATCTTTCTATTCCTTCTATAGAAAAAGATATTTAAAAATTGCTGTCAAATGAAAAGCTAATGTGTATGCAAACAAAAAAAAATAAGAAAAATGTGTAAAAGAGCTGCAATTGATGGAAACGTTAAGTCATTTCCCTCTTCATTTTGTAATATTGTTAACTTGTAAGTACTGTGAAACTTGTAGTAATTTTATTTTTGGTCAAAATAATTATTCCAAATTGTATCTAATGGTATATTAATAATTTTGTGGGTTTTTACTTAAACAAATCTTGTAAAATTCAACAAGCAACGGGTCCCACAAAACTTGGATCTGCTGGTGAGGTAATTATTATTATCTCTGTTGAAAGAGAAGAAAATTGAAATTTAAAAAGTCAAGTGACTCTCCAATGCCACTTAGATATTACAAGACAGTGCGTGATTTAAAACCACATTTTCATGCTGGGGTGGCAGGGGCAGCACAAGCTAGGTGGGAACTGCAACTGGTGGTGAGCCCAAGGTCAGGTGGGCACTGCAGGTCCCAGGGCCAGGTAGAGGTGGCATATCGGCCGTGAGAAGGGTGGGAAGCCCACCAAACACTTCTCCCTCAGTGTACCCTTCCGATCCTCCAAGGAGGGGGAGATTGCCTGCAGATACCTGCCCCTCAGGTGCTGAATCCCACTGAGGGTTGGTTCAGGAGTTCATAGTGGCAGCAGCGTCCTGGTTGTCCATGGACTGCTGAAGACCCTCACCTTCTCCCAATTTCCATCATAAACTTTCTTGACCAGCTTTCCCTGATGGTGCAGACCAAGCAGTGCTTTTGGTCCCCTATTTCCCTCTAAGTCTGGGTGGAGAAAAAGGGGCTGAGGTCTAATTTGTGTCCTCTCCTAGGCAGTACACCCTTCCTTAGGACATTGATTCCTAAAGTAGTTGCCACTTTATTATTTACTGGGGCTTAATTTTTGGCTGTACTGGCCCTTGGGTGCTGAGAGCCCATTTTATTTGGTGTTTACATGTTTTTATTACAGTCAATAAAAACAAGTCACTAAAACAAAAACAAAACAAATACTCCCCCCCACACACACTTTTAAAAAAAGATTTTATTTATTTATTTATTTTCTCTCCCCATCCCGCCCATCCCCCCCATTGTCTGCTCTGTGTGTCCTTCTGTGATGGTTTCTATCCTTATCAGCTGCACCGGGAATCTGTGTTTCTTTTTGTTGTGTCATCGTGGTATGTGTGCGGTGCCATTCTTGGGCAGACTGCACTTTCTTTTGCACTGGGCAGCTCTTCTTACCAGGCGTACTCCTTGCACATGGGGCTCCCCTATGCGGGGCACACCCCTGCGTGGCACAGCACTCCTTGAGCGCATCAGCACTGCGCATGGGCCAGCTTCATACTGGTCAAGGAGGTCCGGGGTTTGAACCGTGGACTTCCCATGTGGTAGGCCAACTCCCTATCCATTGGGCCAAGTCTGCTTCCCTACACACACATTTTAAGTCACTAAAACAAGCTAAGAAATACAAAGAACTATTGGTTTTCTGCTCACGACTAACTTTGTGACCATGACAATTCACTTAACTTCTTGAAAATTCATTTCACTATGTACCACACGAAGAGATCCTACTAAATAATCTGTAACTTGCCCTTTCAAAGCTAGACCAATGGCAGCAAGCCTGAGCTGAATACTGGATGGAGGACATAATCTACCATGGGACATAGGATGGGGGTTGCTAGACTTCTTGGACACATTGGAATTTGTAGAAATTTGTGTGATTTTCTAGTACATATCACTTTGCTAATAGTAATTCTAGGAGTCCCCCTCCTCAAAAAAAATAATAAATATATATGGGTGAATAAGTTTCTGTTGAATCAACCTAGAAGAGAAAAAGATAATATAGCGGTATTCATTTGGTTGGTGCTGCATCTGAATAACTCATCAATTACATCTAAATTAGGTGGTTTTTTAAAAATGAAAGTTGCTTTTCAGACAAGTGTAGATTCACAGGCAGTTGTAAAAAGTATTACAGAAATACCGTGTACACTTTACCCAGTTTTCCCAATGGCAATAACTTGCAAAACTATAGTATAATATCACAACCAGGATATTGGCAGTGATTCAGTCAAGATACAGAACATTTGCATCACACCACAAGGATTCATCCTCTCTTTTTTGTAGCCATACCTACTCCCCTCCCACCCTCACCCTTTCCTTAATCCCTAACAATCATTAGTTTTCCATTTCTAAAATTTTTTTCATTTCAAGTTGTTATATAAATGGTATCATATTGCTTATTATCTCCTGAGATCCTCTTTTTCACTCTGCATAATTTTCTGGAGATTCATGCACGTTGTTCCATGTATCAACAGTGGTTTCTTTTTAATTGCTGCATAGTATTCCACCACATAGACGTGCCACATCTTGTTTAACCATTTATCCAATGAAGGAATTTGGATTTTCCAGCTTTGGGCTATTACAAATAAAGCTGCTATAAACATCTGGATACAAGTTTTCACTTCTCTGAGATAAATGCCCAAGAGTGCAAATTCTGGGTCATAGGGTTTAGCCTGATTACTCTTTAAACAAACAGGTAAGCTGTTTTCCAGAATTGCCATACCATTTTACATTCTCACCAGCACTGTATGAGTGATTAAGTTTCTCCAATTGCTCACCAGCATTTGGTGTTGTTGCTATTCTGATGGGGATGTAGTGAAATCCCATTGTGGGCTTAATTTGGATTTGTCTAATGATCTATGGTGTTGAACATCTTTTCACATACTTACTTAAATTGTCTCCATGTCTTCTCTACATTTTCCAATTGGTTTGTTGGGTTTGCTTTTTAAAATATTGTGTTTTGAGAGCTGTTTATGTAATTTAGTTATTAGTCCCTCGTTGGATATATAATTTGCAAATATTTTCTCCTAGTCTGTAGCATGTCTTCATTCTAAATAAAATTTAACTTTGATGAAGTTCAATTTAGCAATTTTTCCTTTTATGGAGAATGCTTTTGGTATCAACTCTAAGAACTCTGCATAGACTTAGATCCTGAAAAACAGTATGCTTTTTCTAAAATTTTATAGTTTGTCATTTCACATTTAAGTCTGTGATCTATTTAATTTGTGATCTAGTTAATTTTGTATGAAGTATAAGGTTTAGGTTTGGGGGGGAGGTGTAAAGTCAGGAGCATTTCATTATAGGCTGATTAGAGTATAAGCCAAGGCTCCCACCCCTGCCATGGGTGGGACTGGAGTTAACATTTTTTCTGTAGTATTGGCCTGAAGTAGAGCCCTTACTGTCCAAAAGTTTTCTGTCTTGCTAAGCTCTCTTTCCAGGTTCTCTGGCTAAAAAGAGCAGACTTTTGAAGGTTTTCTTTTTTGGGTGCCCCTGTTGGCATTTTCAGGTTGTTAGCTTCTTCAGCTCCACATCTGAGAAATATATGCAATAAAAAAGAAAACCCAGGGAAATCACCACTCTCATTTCTTGAGACCTAAGGTATTAATATCTACCTGGTCTGCCTTCTCTTCACCTTTCAGAGTCTTCTTACGTCTTTTTAAATATATACTGTTTGGGGGAAGAATAGGGCAAAATATACTTACTCCATCTCCCGGAAGAAGACTGCCTCCATCCATTTATTTTTATTTTCTTAAACTAGACTTTGTTTTTCTGAGCAGTTTTAGGTTTGCAGAAAATACACAGCATATATGGTTGTTGTAGCATATACGGCTTTGTATTTTTCCCACAGCCCTTCCAGTTCTTTCCCCTTCTAGTCACATCAGCATTTCATTTCTTAATAGTTACATAGCAAACCTTGAGAAATAACTGTTTGTGAGCTTGTGACTGATAAGTAAATCTTGTATGCTTGGACTTCTCTCTTCCAGGAACTCTAAGAATAATC
This sequence comes from Dasypus novemcinctus, assembly GCF_030445035.2. Classification (NCBI taxonomy): domain Eukaryota; kingdom Metazoa; phylum Chordata; class Mammalia; order Cingulata; family Dasypodidae; genus Dasypus; species Dasypus novemcinctus. The sequence goes on along the minus strand of NC_080683.1, from coordinate 30,433,430 downwards.
TGTTCTGTGACCTGCTTGACCACCTTCATATCAATAGATCCCTTATGTAATTACTCTAAAGCTGCAACTTCAGCTCTACTGAGAAACATTGTAAATGCTCATTCTGTATAGTTACCATGAAATTTTTAACTTCTGCCCTGCTGACAAATATTGTGAATGTCTGTTCCCTTATTATCTGTCCTCAGTACTGCACTTTTTAATCATGCTCTACCCTCACATGCCCTCCCATCCACACATAGACATGTAGTATAAATGACCCCTCTTGCTTTGTGTAAGTGTGGATGTAGTGTCTCGGAAGTGCCACACTCCTCCTGCCGCCGAGGGTGTGGATTCTAGGCCAGGACCAGGCTCGGCTCTACCTCTGTGTAAATAGCTTCCTCCCCATAAGTCCCCTAATAAATGCTCACTTACTCGCCAAGCTGGACTTGTCTGAGCCTTTCTTTGGTCTGACGTATCACTCTGTTTGGTAGGAAGCTGTCATTTTACACAGCTCCCTGCCATACTTAAAACACCTGTATAATTTGAATTGTGAATGCAAGAGATACACTGAAGTCCTAATTCTCAATTCCTCAGAATGTGACCTGATGTGTAAATTAAGTCATTGCAGATGGAATTAGTTAAGATGAGGTCATACTGGAGTATACATTTATCCAATATAACTGGTATCCTTTAAAGAAGGGGAGAGAAGACACAGGGAAGATAGTTATGTGATAACAGAAGCAGTGACTGAAGTGCTGCAAGCCAAGGAGTGCCAAGGATTGTCAGCAAACCACCAGAAATTATGAAGCGGCAAAGAAATGCTCTCCCCTACAGCTTTCAGGGGGAGGATGCCCTGCCAACACTTTGATTTTGGACTCGTAGCCTCCAGAACTGTGAGACAATAAGTGTCTCCTGTTTTAAGACACCAAGTACTCGGCTATACCAACCCTAGGAAACTGAGACAGTTCCCATTATGCCCCCTCTCCTGCCCTAGCCCCTGCACACAGTTTTCCCTATTACTAATATTTTGCTTTAGGTACATTTGTTACAATTGATGAACTAATATTGATACATTATTATTAACTGAAGTCCATAGTTTACATTAGGGTTCACCACAGTTTGTTTATCCATTCATCTGTTGATGGACACCTGGGTTGTTTCCAACTTTTGGCAATTGTGAATAATGCCACTATGAATATCGGTGTACAGATGTCTGTTTGTGTCACTGCTCCCAGTTCTTCTGGATATATACCCAGTAGTGGCATTGCAGGGTCATGCGGTAAGTCTGTATTCAAATTCTTTAGGAACTGCCAAATAGTTCTCCACAGTGGCTGTACCATTCTGCATTCCCACCAACAGTGGATATGTGTTCCTATCTCTCCACACCCTCTCCAACATTTGTAGTTCTCTGTCTTTTTAATAGTGGCCATTCTGATAGGTGTGAAATGATATCTCATTGTAGTTTTCATTTGCATTTCCCTAATCATTAGTGATATTGAATATTTTTTCTTTTTTTTTTTTTTTTTGCCATTTGTATTTCTTCTTTGGACAAATGTCTATTCAAGTCTTTTGCCCAGTTTTAAATTGGGTAGTTTGTCTTTTTATTGTTGAATTGTAACATCTTTTTATATATCCTGGAGATTAAGCCTTTATTGCATATGTATTTTTCAATTATTTCTCCCATTGAGTTGGCTGCCTTTTCACCCTGTGAGGTTTGAGGAGGTCCAATTTATCAATTTTTTCTTTTGTTGCACATGCTTTGGATGTAAGGTCCAAGAAACCACCACCTACTACAAGGTCTTGAAGGTGTTTCCCTACATTTTCTTCTAGGAGTTTTATGGTCCTGGCTTTTATATTTAAGTCTTTGGTCCATTTTGAGTTGATTCTTGTATAGGGAGTGAGATAGGGTTCCTCTTTCATTCTTTTGGTTACAGATTTCCAGCTGTCCCAGCACCATTTGTTGAAAGGACTGTTTTATCCCATTAACATTAACTTTGTAGGTGGTCAAAAACCAATTGACTGTATAGGTGAGGGTTTATTTCTGGGTTCTCAATTCTATTCTGCTGATCGATGTGTCTATCTTTATGCCAATACCATGCTGTTTTAACCACTGTAGCTTTGTAATATGTTTCAAGGTCAGGCAGTAAAATTCCTCCCACATTGCTCTTCTTTTTTAGAAAGTTGTTGGTTATTTGAGTTATTTTTTTCTTCCAGTTGAATTTGGTAATTGCCTTTTCTAATTCTGTAAAGTAGGCTGTTGGGATTTTAATTGGTACTGCATTGAATCTATAAATTAGTTTGGGTACGACTGACATCTTCATGATATTTATTCTTCCAATCCATGAACACAGAATGTCTTTCCACTTGTTTAGGTCTTTTAGAATTTCTTTTAGCAGTGTTTTGTAGTTTTCTGCATAAAGGTCCTGTACTTCTTTGGTTAAATTAATTCCTAGGTATCTGAGTCTTTTTGTTGCTATTGAAAATGGAATTTTACCCCTGATTTCCTCCTCAGATTGTTCAGTAATAGGGTATAAAAACATGACTGATTTCTGTGTGCTGATCTTGTATCCTGCCACTTTGCTGAACTCATTTATTAGCTCAGGTAGCTTTGTTGTGGATACTTCCGGATTTTCTAAATACAGGAACATGTCATCCACAAACAGTGAGAGTTTTACTTCCTCTTTTCTTATTTGGATGCCTTTAATTTTTTTCTTGCCTAATTGCCCTAGCAAGAACGTCTAATACAATACTGAATATCAATGGTGGTAGTGGGCATCCTTGTCTTGTCCCCAGGCTTAGAGGGAAAGCTTTCAAACTTTCCCCATTGAGTATGATGCTGGCTGTGGTTCTTCATATATGCCTTTTATCATATTGAGAAATGTTCCTTCTATTCCTATCTTTTGAAGAGTTTTTATCAAAAAAAGGATGCTGGATTTTGTCAAGTACCTTTTTTGCATTGATTGAGATGATCATATGGTTTTTTCTTTCACTTTGTTAGTGTGGTGTATTATGTTGATTGATTTTCTTATGCTGAACCAGTCTTGCATCCCAGAAATAAACCCACTTGGTCATGATGTATAAGTCTTTTGATATATTGCTGGATTCAATCTGCAAGCATTTTGTTGAGAATTTTTGCATCTATGTTCTTAGAGAGATTTGTCTGTAATTTTCTTTTCTTGTAGTATCTTTATCTTGCTTTGGTATTAGGGTTATGTTGGTTTCATAAAATGTGTTGGGTAATTTTCCCTCCTCTTCAATTTCTTGGATGAGTTTAAACAGGATTGGCATTAATTCTTTTTTAAATGCTTGATATAATTCACCTGTGAAACCTTCTGGTCCTGGGTTTTTCTTTGCTGGGAGATTTTTGATGATGGATTCAACCTCCTTAACTGTGATTGGTTTGTTAAGTTCTTGTATTTCTTGTAAAGTCAGTGTAAGTTGGTTGTGCATTTCTAGGAATTTGTCCATTTCATCATGGCTGTCTAGTTTGTTGACATTCAGTTTCTCTTAATATACTCTTATGACTACTTTTATGTCTGTGGGGTCAGTTGTAACTTCCCCCCTTTCATTTCTGATTGTATTTGTTTGTATCTTCTCTCTTTTTTTCTTTGTTAGTCTAGCTAGGGTTTGTTAATTTTATCAATCTTCTCAAAGAACCAGCTTTTGGTTTTGTTAATTTTCTCTATTGTTTTTTGTTCCCAATTTCATTTATTTCTGCTCTAATCTTTATTATTTCTTTTCTTCTGCTTGCTTTGGGATTGGTTTCCTGTTCTTTTTTTAGTTTCTCTAGTTGTTCAGTTAAATCTTTGAGTTTAGCTCTTTCTTTTTTTTAATATAGGCATTTAGGGCTATAAATTTCCCTCCCAAGACTGCTTTTGCTGTATCCCATAAGGTTTTTTTGTTTTTTGTTTTTTGTTTTAATGAGAGGTGGTGCCCAGCACCAGCAACCACCACAATGAAGATCTTTGTTTTTTATTTCTCTCCTCTTCACCCCTCCCTCACTCCAGGTGTCTGTTCTCTGTGTGCATTTGCTGCATGTTCTTTTTTTGTCCGCTTCTGTTGTTATCAGTGGCACAGGAATCTGTGTCTCTTTTTGTTGCATCATCTTGCTGCATCAGCTCTCCGTGTGTGTGGTGCTATTCCTAGGCAGGCTGAACTTTTTTTGTGCTGGGCGGCTCTCCTTACGGGGTGCACTCTTTGCACATGGGGCTCCCCTGCATGGGGACACCCCTACGTGGCACAGCACTCCTTGCACGCATCAGCACTGCACATGGGCAAGTTCCACATGGGTCAAGGAGGCCCAGGGATTGAACTGCGGACCTCCCATGTGGTAGGCGGCCGCCCTATCCACTGGACCAAGTCGCTTCCCTCCCATAAGTTTTGATATGCTGTGTTCTCATTTTCATTTGTCTCAATATATTTACTGATTTCATTTGCAATTTCTTCTTTGACCCACTGATTATTTAGGAGTGTGTTGTTCAGCCTACCCACATTTGCAAATTTACTTTTTTGCTATTATTGATTTCCAGTTTCATTCATTATGATATGAGAAGGTTTTATTGTATAATTTCAATCTTTTTATATTTATTGAGAGTTGCATTGTGCCCTAACATGTGTTCTATCCTGGAGAAAGATCCCTGGGCACTTGTGAAGAAAGTACACCCCACTGCATTTGGATGCAGTGTTTGTATGTGTCTGTTAGGTCTAACTCATTTATCATATTGTTCAAGTTCTCTGTTTTCCTTATTTATCTTCTGTCTAGTTGTTCTATCTAGTGATATGAGTGGGGTGTTGAAGTTTCCAACAATTATTGTAGAGATGTTTATTTTTGCCTAAGTTTTCCCAGAGTTTGTGTCATGTATTTTGGGGTACCCTGGATAGATGCATAGATATTTATGACAGTTAAATCTTCCTGGTGGATTTTCCCTTTTATTAATATATAATGGCCATCTGCATCTCTTATAAGATTTTTTGTATTTGAAGTTTGTTTTGTCTGATATTAGTATAGCTACCCCTGCTCTTTTCTGGTTACTATTCATGTGGAGTGTCTTTTTCCAACCTTTCATTTTCAACCAGTTTGTATCCTTGGGTGTAAGGTGAGTTTCTTATAAGCAGCATTTGGATGGCTCATGTTTTTTTATCCATTCTGTCAACCTATATATTTTGATTGGAGAGTTTAATCCATTCACATTCAATGATATTACTGTAAATATACTATTTACTACCTCCAATTTATCTTTGGTTTTCATATCTCATATTTTTGTCTATGTTTTCACTCTTATGGTTATTCTTTCTGCTATTCTTTCTTCTATACTCTCCTCTGAGCCAGCCTCTTCTGTCTTTTTCTTTCAGGTTCTATGGCTTCCTTTAATATTTCTTGCAAAGCTGGATTCTTTTTTTTTGTCTGTTTGTGAATATTTTATATTCACCTTCATATTTGAAAGACAATTTTGCTGGATAAAGAGTTCTCAGCTGGCAGTTTTTCTCTTTCAGTATCCTAATTGTATCATACCGCTGTTCTTGGCTCCATGGTTTCTGAAAAGAAATCTTTGCTAAGTCTTACTGGGCACCCCTCGAATATGATGGTTTGCTTTTCTCTTGCTGCTCTGAGAATTTTCTCTTCATCTTTGACATTTGACATTCTGAGTAGTATGTATCTTGGAGTAGGTCTATTTGGTTTTATTCTGATTGGGGTACAGTGTACTTCTTGGACATGTAAGCTCATTTCTTTAGTGAGAGTTGGGAAATTTTCAGCTATGATTTCCTCAAATACTATTTCTGCCCCTTTTCCCTTCTCTTCTCCTTCTGGAACTCCCATGACTTCTAAGTTGTTGCATTTTGTATTATCATTCAACATTCTGAGCCCCTGCTCATGTTTTTTCATTCTTATCTCTCTCCAATTTTAGTTGTTCTGTCTTTGGTATCACTTATTCTTTCTTCTATCATTTTCAGTCTGCTGTTGTATGTCTCAAATGTGTTTTTCATTCCCATAAGTTCTGTTACTTTTCTGTTCAGGATTTCAAATTCTTCTTTGTGCTTGTTCAATGTCTTCTTTTTTTGTCTTTATTTATTTTTTTAATGTTACAAAAAAATATGAGGTTCCCATATACCCCCCACCCCCTTCACCCCACTCCTCCGCCCATAACAACAACTTCCTCCATCATCATGAGACACTCATTGCACTTGGTGAATACATCTCTGAGCACCGCTGCATCTCATGGTCAATGGTCCACACCATAGCCCACACTCTCCCACAGTCCACCCAGTGGGCCATGGGAGGACATACGATGTCCAGTAACTGTCCCTGCAGCACCACCCAGGACAACTCCAACTCCTGAAAATGCCCCCACATCACATCTCTTCCTGCCACTCCCTACCCTGCTCAATGTCTTCTTGATGTCATTTATCTCTTTGAATATATTGTCATTCAACTCAATAATTTGATGTTGGAAATTTGTGTGCATCTCACTGATTAGTTCTCTCAAGTTCTGCATCTCTTCTGGGGCTTTGATATATTCATTTTCTTGGTCCATGCCTTCAATTTTCTTAATATGGCTTGTAAATTTTTGCTGATATCCAGGCTTCTGATTAGAAGGTAGTTAACTCAGATGCTCAATTTCTTTCTCTTTTGTAGGGATTTAGTGGCAGAAGGCTGTGTGTTACCAATTCTCTTTTATTTTTAGCTTGCCTGGGTCACTAGGATTGTCCTGCTGGTTGCTCAGAACTGGGCACTGGAGCCAGTAATTGGTTGTAGAGTTACTTCTTAGGGCTTAGGGCAAGGAGTCTATAGAGGCCAGGAAAAACCTCTCCTACTTATTTTTCATTTTCTTGCTTGCACTTCCTTGGTCTGCCAGCAGATGGCTCTCTTTGGCAGGTCTCAGTTCAATGGCTGGTTGGAGTGTATTTGTTGAAACACAGACCAATGTGAAAGAACTTCCTGTCTGGAGGCTAAGACCCTTGTAATTAAAACTTTCTCTGAGACAGTTCTCCAGCCTTCTCTGGCAGCCTCCTCCCTTTTCCCGGGTCAGAAATGTTTTCATTCCCCTCTGAGTCCTCAACAGTCAGTCTGTTAGTAGAGGAGGAGATTGGGAGGGTTGTGTATCTTTAGCCTCTTGCCGGCTCCAACGCAAATGGTGCAGCTCCACCTGGCCTGGAAGTCTCCTGGGACAGGGCAGACCAATTTTGTGTCAAAATCTGAGTCAGCCTTAATCTGTGTCCCTCTCTCTCCCCATTCCTGGGTCATCCTCAACAATTATTGAAGCATGGGAGGTTATGAGGGTCGAATTTCTCCAGTCTTTCCCTGACTCCCAGGGCAAACCAGTGTGTTGTCTCACCTGGCCTGGAAGGGCTCATGGGACTCAGCAGACCAAATTTGTGGGTCAGAAGTTGAGTCAGCCTTAGGCTGTATCCCTCTGTCTCCCTTTTCCTGGGGTAGTAGATCCCTGGAGCTCCCTTTGTCTGTAGATGCAGGCCCAGAAGCCTGAGAATTCTATAGTGTCTAGTGTGGGCCGGTCCTCCAGCTATTTTACTGGAGAAGAAGAAAGTCTCATGTCTTCCTAGTCTGCCGTCTTCTTGGAAGTAATGAGGTCTTCACTGATTTCTTTTAGCATTGTTTTGAAGTTTTCTGCACATGGGTCTGGTACTTTTTTGGTTAAATTGATTCCTAGGTATTTCAATCTTTTTGTTGCCATTGTAAATGGAATTTCCCCCTCTGATTTCCTCCTCAATTGTTCAATGTTAGTGTACAAAACCATTACTGATGTTGGAGATTTGGACCCGAAGGGTATCGGGAATGAAAGAAAGAAAAGAGGGAGAAGGAAACAAAGAGAAAGAATGAGAGAGCTGGGATCAGGGGGTCTGCGAGTAATGACTCCTTAGACAACTTTACAGTTCACAAGGGGCTCTATCCCCAGTCCACATGGGTAGAAGCAGCAACATGCAGTTAACCATCAACATTACTCATAGTTTAAGAAATTAAAAAATCTTATCTCAAGGTACAAAGTTTAAGTGTTCTATTTACTACACAAATGTTATCTGCTCATCTTTTCTTTCTGCCTTTCACCGCTTCATAATGTTTGCAGGGAATTCTTAATTACCACATTCCTTAGATTGCTAGCATAGCCATGGAGACAGCACATCTCTCCTTGAGAGGCCACTGTGCCTCAGTTTCCAACAACTGATTTTTGTGTGTTGATCTTGTATTCTGCCACTTTGCGAAACTCCTTTATTAGCTAAAGTAGCTTTGTTGTAGACATTTCAGAATTTTCTAAAGATAGGGTCATGTCATTTGCAAATAGTGAGAGTTTTAATTCCTCCTTTCTTATTTGGGTGCCTTTTTTTTTTTTTTGTCTAATTGCTCTAGCTAGAACTTCTAGTACAATGTTGAATAACAATGTTGACTGTGCATCCTTGTCTTGTTTCTGATCTTAGAGGGAAAGCTTTCAACCTTTCCCCATTGAGTATGATGTTGGCTGTGGGGTTTTCATATATGCCTTTTATCATACTGAGGTATTTTCCTTCTATTCCTATCTTTCAAAGTTTTTTTTTTTAATCTTTATCTGGTTTTTATTTAGAGATTAAAAACATTTTTTAAAGATACATAGATCATATGAAGCATTACATTAAAAATTATAAGAGGATCCCATATACCCCCACCACCTACCCCGCCACTCACACTTCTCCCACATCAACAAATTCTTTCATCAGTGTGGCACATTCATTGCATTTGATGAATACATTGTGGAGCACTGCTACACAGCATGGATTATAGTTTACATTGTAGTTTACACTCTCTCCCAGTCCACTCTGTGGGTTACAGCAGGATATATGTCTTGCATCTTTCACTGCAATATCATTCAGGACAACACCAAATCCTGAAAATGCCCCCATATCACACCTCTTCTCCCCTCTCCTTGCCATCAGCAACTAATGTGGCCACTGTCTCCACATCAATGATATGATTTCTCTCATTGCTAGAGTCACAATATTTCTATAGTAGAATACCAGTAAGCCCACTCTAATCCATATTTTATTCCTCCATCCTGAGGACTCTGGGATGGTGATGCCCACTCCACCTCTAACTTAAGAGGGGGCTTAGATCCCACATGGATGATGGATGGAATTCTCCTGCTTTCAGTTGTAGACTCTTTCAGTTCCCTGGCATGGTGGTCAACCATCCCCATCTCCCTGTTAGCCGACATGGGCCTGTCCAACAAACTGGAGGCTAGTTCCTGCAACTCTGCTGAGGCTCAGTGGCCAACTGCCACACAGTCAGTCCAGATATTCAAGTCTCTGAGCATACACCGACCCCAGTGCCAAACACAGGTTCAGTAAAAGTGACAGAAAAGGCATGTGTAGAGAGGTAACATCTGAGTCCAACTCTATCACACTCAGGGGCACAAATTTCAAAGTATGGCCCAGTGACTAGGCACTGAACTCCAGAGCCATCTGTCGTGTTTGTAGGACCTGGGTGTCTCCATATCCCTCAGGAGCACCACTACTTGGGGTGGTATCTACTTTGGCTATCTCTGAGATCCTGCTGAGATGTGCATAACCATGACCCCTCTGATGATCTCCCGACTCACTTTGAAGCCTCTTAGCCATATAAACTTATTTGTCTTTACCGTTACCCTCTGTTATTCAATGTCTTTTCCTAGTTGCATCAACAGTTGGTGCTTGGTAGAAATCCCTCCACACCAGGGAGGCTCATCCCCAGGAGTCATGTCCCACACTGCGGGGTAGGTAATGCACTTACATGCTGAGTTTGGCTTAGAGAGTGGCCACATTTGAATAACATGGAGGCTCTCAGGAGGTAACTCTTAGGCAGTTCTAGGCCTAGTTGAAATTTTCAGCACACAGACTCCTAAGCAGAGTCATAAGTATCAAGGACCCATCATTGGACAATCTTTCTTCAGTGGTCTATGCCCTTGCACTTAGGAGGTTGTTGCTGCTCCATTGGGAAGTACGACAGAGTTTCCCAGAATGGGAACTCAGCATTCCCTCAGTTGCCATGTGAAACTCTACCCCTTAGGTCAATACCCAACGAATATCCAAACATATCTATATACCCTATATGCATGCCCTGGAGAACTCCCTCCCACCCATGTATGCCCCATCAATGATACCCCCCATCAGTGCTCCTCCCTTGCCATAGTTGAAACCCTCTGTGATCCAAAACTTCTTCAACACTGATGTCTAATATATTGCTGAATTCGATTAATAGGAAAATGAAATATTAATGATAGGTTTAAAGATTAGAAATAGAATACATAATAATTCAGAAACACTAAAATACAGTAAAAAATAAATTGGGGTATTAAAAAAGTGAAAAATATCATGAAAATTTTTTTGATGTTTTGCCTTTCATCACTGTAATAGATGTTGCCCTGTATACACAGTGGCAAGGCAATCTCTTCCATTTCTTCCTCAGTGTCTACATTCTTTTTTTTTTTATGTCTTCAAAAAAGTTTTAGATCACAATAAAGTCACATATACAATATAGGGGACTCCTATATACCCAACATCAAACCCTTTTCCACCTTCCCCAGCAATGATCTTTTTACATAGTGATGTTACATTTGCTGCAAATGATGTACAGATATTGAAACAGAGCTAACAACCATGGTTCCATTATGGTTTACATTTTAGACAGTACACTTAATAAATTTTTGGTTACACTATGGTTTTCATTTTAGACTAAACACCTTTATAAATTTTTGGTGTAGTTTAACATGGCCTGTATCCATCATTGCAGAATCATGTAGAACACCTCAGGGCCCACAGTGACAACCATGCTTCACTGCTTGAAGGACAAGATTGCTAGATACTTGCAACAATGCTGAGGGCTTAACACACTAGTCTGTCCTCCCTGATTGGGAGCCACCCATGCTCTCAAGAGACACCCTCCCCTCTATTTGAGAATATCAGGACTCCCAGGATGGGGGTACAACACCTTCCCCCTCATTGTATGGATCTCCACGCACTGATAAAACACACTATGACATGATGAGCACTCACACACTTCCTAGAAGTCTGCCCCATGTGCACCCTGTGCCGGATGCCCCCTGTCAAACACGTTAAACCAGTAACCCTTCCTTATTATATTTTCTAAAGAGTTTTCTCGGCATTATAGTTTCAGCCACATACCGAACAATCGCCTGTATTCACCTGCTCCTTCCACCCTTCCCCCATTCCATGGACCATCTGACCCATCCTCTCAATCCTAGCCCCACAAAGCTCAACCCAATAGCCTGTAAAGCTTAACCCAATAGTATCCCTATGCCCCCATCTTCTCCCTTCACTGCACAACTCCTTACCTCCATTTTACCATGGAATTCCCCCATGTGGTCATTGGTTCACTTCCTTCCTCTCCCCTCCCCCCTGTTTCCTGTAAGCCTATCATACAGTCTCTGACTCTCTGAGACACCTTGATTTGCTTAATTCATATCAGAGAGGTCATGTAGTATTTGTCCTTCAATGCCTGGCTTGCTTCGCTCAACATAAGGTCCTCAAGATTCATCCATGTTATCTCATGTGTTAGTACTGTATTCCTTCTTACAGCAGAGTAGTATTCCATTTTATGTATACACATTTTGTTTATCCATTCATCTGTTTTTTTTTTATTGACTTTGTAATAATATTACATTAAAAATATATATGTGAGGTCCCATTCAGCCCCACCCCCCACCCCCCGTCTCCCCCCCCCAACAACACTCGTTCCCATCATCATGACACATCCATTGGATTTGGAAAGTACATCTTTGGGTACCTCTGCACCTCATAGTCAATGGTCCACATCATGGCCCATACTCTCCTCCATTCCATCCAGTGGGCCCTGTGAGGATTTACAATTTCCGGTGATTACCTCTGAAGCACCATCCAGGGCAGCTCCATGTCCCAAAGACGCCTCCACCTCTCATCTCTTCCTGCCCTTCCCCACACCCATCGTCCACCATGTCCACTTTTCCCAATCCAATGCCACCTCTTCTATGTGGACATTGGATTGGTTGTGTCCATTGCACCTCTATGTCAAGAGGAGGCTCAGATTCCACATGGATGCTGGATGCAATCCTCCCACTTTCAGTTGTAATCACTCTAGGCTCCATGGTGTGGTGGTTGTCCTTCTTCAACTCCATCTTAGCTGAGTGTGGTAAGTCCAATAGATCAGATTGTAGGTGCTGGAGTCTGTTGAGGCTCAGGACCTGGCTATCACACTGTCAGTCCAGAGACCCAAATCCCCTAAATATATCCTAAACCCCAACATCAACTGCACCTCCAGCACATTAGCATGAAAGTCTTATGAAGGGAGATCCCATCTGAGTCCAGATTCATCACACACAAACACCATTTCCAAAGAGGGGCCATCTGCCCTGGTAGTTGACCCCACTGGCCATGACCATAACTCCCATGGGTCTCTTTAGCCCTCACAGGAACCAATATCTGGGGGTTGTATCTGCTTTATCTGTCTCTCTGACTCTGCTCAGTTGTGCATGAGGGCAATCCTTCTGCCAGCCTCCAGACTCTTTTTTAGAAACTCGTAGCCATATAAACTCATTTCTCCTTTCCATTTCCCCCTTACTTTAGGTCAAACAGCATTTTAAAGTCATGGTATTTTATGTAGACATGGATATTCTGCTGATCCGCATTGAACCTTCCGTATAAGGTCATTTTCCAGTTGCATCATCAGTTGGTAGTTGATAGTGGTCCCTCGTTGCCAGGGAGGCTCATCCCCGGGTGTCATGTCCCACGCTGGGGGGAAGGCATTGCATTTACATGCTGAGTTTGGCTTCGAGACTGGCCACATTTGAGTAACATGAAGGCTGACAGGAGGGAATTCCCAGGCACAATGTTGCTCTAGGCCTTGTTCTTATTTTAGGTTTATCAGCTCACAAGTATAGTCATTAGCATCAGGGGCTCACTGTTGAACCCTCACTCCCTCCCGGTCCCTGCCACTGTACCTGGGAGACTGTCGCTGCTCCCCTAGGGACCACAACAGAGCACCACTGGCCAGGAACCCAGTACCCCCCCTACTGTGGTTTTTAATTGTTGCCACTATGAGTATATCCATACATTACCATGCACCCTGGACATATGTTCTGTACAGCTCCCTGTCAGCCAAATATCACCTGTCATTGGTATCCCATACCAGTATCCCTCCATTGCCATTGTTGAAACACTCTGTGATCCAGAACTCCCCGAAATTTGAAGCCCAATATAATGTCATGGTCCCTTACTAGGGAATGGCATATAGCGATGGGTTTAAAGGATAGATAAAGAACTTGGATAAAGTTAGATAAAGAACTTAGATAAAGAATTTTGACTTGAAAAAATTCCACATCCTATCTTTTTCTTCCCCCCCCCCCCCCTAATTATTCAGCTTTTCTTCACAGGAGTCCTAGACCACAGCAATGTATATATATAATATACAGCACTCCCACACATCCACCAGAAAACCTTTTCCCTTCCACAGTGATACTCTTAGCCCTATTCATATCATATTTACTTAAAGTGATGTACAGAGTCTGAGACATTAGCTTTCCAACAAGGTGACATCTGTGCTTACACTGTGGTGCATACTTTAGGATACACAGTTCTTTACATTTTTAGTTATCCTATGTTTTACATTATGGTTTACATTATCAGTCTGTCATCTCCTATATGTTATGGTGTAATATTACATGTCTTAAATCCATCCTTGTGTACTCTCAAGAAACTCCTCTCTTACCCCCTATTTACTTTGGTTCCACACATTTAACGTCCATTTTCCCTTCCACCTTGGTGCCCACAGTGACAGCCAACCTCCATTTCTTGAGGAGCCACTTCCAGAGATAGATGGAATAGTGTTCAGGGCCTAACTTGCTCAACTGCCCCAATGCCCTGGGAGCCACCCTTTCTCTCGAGGGATACAGTTCCCTCTATTTGATGGCATCAGTCCTCCCCAGGATGTGGGTCCACCCCCACTCTCACTACTTGGGTCTCTACCCCATGGTGTCACCCACTCTGGCAGAATGAGCATTTAGACATTCCCCAGGAGCCCGTCCTGCATCAGACCCTCCCCTCCGAGCATTCTAAACAAGTAACCCTCTTTATTATATTTTGATATGATTTTCTCGGCATTTTACTCTCCACCAACACCTGACCCTCTCCTGTGTTCGTATGCTACCCCTCCCTCCCCCCACTTTTGGGCAACGTTACCCATCCGTCCCTCCCCAGCCACCCTCAAACCCGCAAAGCCCCAACCAAAGGCAACCCCTTGCCCCCCTTTTATCTCTTCTTTGTGTTCATACTTACCACCATCTCGTCTTAAATTCCACCCCTGCAGACATCGGCTCATATCCTTCCTCCACCCTCCGATTTCCTGTAAGCCTATCGTTCAGTCTCTTGCTATCTAGGGCAGCTTGTTTATTTCATATCATTGAGGTCATGTAGTATTTGTCCTTCAATGTCTGGGTTGCTTCACTCAACATAAGGTTCTCAAGATTGATCCATGTTATCACATGTGTTTGTAGTGTGTTTGTTCTTACAGCTGAGTAGTATTCCATTGTGTGTATATACCACATTTTATTGATCCACTCGTCTGTTGATGGGCATTTGGGTTGATTCCAACTTTTGGCAATAGTGAACAATGCTGCTATGAACACTGGTGTACATATATCGGTTTGTGTCCTTGTTTTCAGTTCTGCTGGGTATATAACCAGCAGTGGTATTGCTGGGTCATATGGCAAATCTATGGCTAGTTTTTTGAGAAACCGCCATACTGTTCTCCAGAATGGTTGGATCCTTCTGCATTCCCACCAGCAGTGGATGAGTATTCCCCTTCCTTCACATCCTCTCCAGCACTTGTATTCTGTTTTTTTTCATAGCTGCCAATCTTATGGGTGTAAGATGGTATCTCATTGTAGTTTTGATTTGCATTTCCCTGATAGCTAGAGATTTGGAACATTTTTTCATGTGCTTTCTTGCCATTTGTATTTCTTCTTCGGAGAAGTGTCTGTTTAAGTCTTTTTCCCATTTTTTAAATGGGTTGTTTATCTTTTTATTTTCAAGATATAGGAGTTCTTTGTATATGCAAGTTATAAGTTTCTTATCAGATATATGATTGCCAAATATTTTCTCCCACTGTGTGGGCTCCCTTTTTACTTTCTTGACAAACTCCTTTGAGGTGCAGAAGGCTTTAATTTTGAGGAAGTCCCATTTATCTATTAGTTCTTTTGCTGCTCATGCTTTTGGTGAGATATTCATAAATCCATTTCCTATTACAAGGTCCTGTAGATGTTTCCCTACACTGCTTTCTAAGGTTTTTATGGTCTTGGCTCTTATATTTAGGTCTTTGATCCATCTTGAGTTGATCTTTGTATAAGGTGTGAGATGGTAATCCTCTTTCATTCTTCTACATATGGCTATCCAGTTCTCCAGACACCATTTGTTGAATAGGCCACTCTCTCCCAGTTGAGAGGGTTTGGTGGCTTTATCGAATATTATGTGGTTGTATATGTGAGGTTCTATATCAGAGCTTTCAATTCGATTCCATTGGTCTATGTGTCTCTCCTTATGCCAATACCATGCTGTTTTCACCACCGTAGCTTTATAGTATGTTTTGAAGTCAGGTAGTGTGATTCCTCCAATTTCGTTTTTCTTTTTCAGTATGTCTTTGGCTATTCGGGGTCTCTTTCCTTTCCAAATAAATTTCATAGTTAGTTTTTCTAGTTCCTTAAAGAAGGCTGCGTTGATTTTTATTGGGATTGCATTGAATGTGTAGATCAGTTTTGGTAGGATAGACATCTTAATAATGTTCAGTCTTCCTATCCATGAACAAGGAATAGTCTTCCATTTATTTAGGTCTTCTTTGATTTCCTTGAACAATCTTGTATAGTTCTCGGTGTATAAGTTCTTTACCTCTTTAGTTAAATTTATTCCTAAGTATTTGATTTTTTTATTTACTATTGTGAATGGTATTTGTTTCTTTATTTCCTCCTGATCTTGCTCATTATTGGTGTACAGAAATGCTACTGATTTTTGCGCATTGATCTTATAACCTGCGACTTTACTAAACTCATTTATGAGTTCTAGAATCTTCGTTGTAGATCTCTCAGGGTTTTCTATGTATAGGATCATGTCATCTGCAAATAATGAAATTTTGACTTCTTCCTTTCCAATTTGAATGCCTTTTATTTCTGGTTCTTGCCTCAGTGCTCGAGCAAGTACTTCTAAGACAATGTTAAATAGGAGCGGAGACAGTGGGCATCCTTGTCTTGTTCCTGAGTTTAGAGGGAAGGAGTCTAGGATTTCTCCATTGTAAACAATATTGGCTTTAGGTTTTTCATATATACTCTTTATCATGTTCAAAAAATTCCCTTGTATTCCAATCTTTTGGAGTGTTTTTATCAAGAAAGGGTGCTGTATTTTGTCAAATGCTTTTTCTGCATCAATAGATATAATCATGTGATTTTTTTCCTTCAATCTGTTTATATGGTGTATTACGTTGATTGATTTTTTTATGTTGAACCATCCTTGCATACCTGGGATGAATCCCACTTGGTTGTGGTGTATAATACGTTTAATGTGTTGTTGAATACGATTAGCAAGTATTTTGTTAAGTATTTTTGTGTCTAGGTTCATTAGAGAAATTGGTCTGTAATTTTCCTTTCTTGTGATGTCTTTGTTTGGCTTTGGTACTAGGGTAATGTTGGCATCATAGAAGGAGTTGGGTAATGTTCTATCTGTTTCGATGTTTTGGAATAGTTTCAGCAGGATTGGTGTCAGTTCTTTCCGGAATGTTTTGTAGAATTCACCTGTGAAGCCATCTGGCCCTGGGCTCTTCTTAGTTGGGAGATTTTTAATAACTGATTCTATCTCTCTGCTTGTGATTGGTTTGTTAAGATCATCAATTTCTTCTTTTGTCAATATGGGCTGCTTATGTGTTTCTAGGAATTTGTCCATTTCCTCTAGATTGTCATTTTTGTTGGAATATAGTTTTTCAAAATATCCTCTTATGATAGTCTTTATTTCTGTGGGGTCAGTAGTGATATCGCCTTTTTCATTTCTTATTTTGTGTATTTGCATCTTCTCTCTTTTTTTCTTTGTTAGTGTTGCTAAAGGTTTGTCAATTTTGTTAATCTTCTCAAAAAACCAGCTCTTGGTCTTGTTTATCTGTTCAAGTGCTTTCTTATTTTCTATTTCATTTAGTTCTGCTCTTATCTTTGTTATTTCCTTCCTTCTTCTTCCTGTTGGGTTACTTTGTTGTTGTTTTTCTAAGTCCTTCAAATGTGCAGTTAGTTCTTCAATTTTTGCTCTTTCTTCTTTTTTGATATATGAATTTATGGCTATAAACTTCCCTCTCAGTACTGCTTTTGCTGCATCCCATAAATTTTGGTATGTTGTGTTATCATTATCATTTGTTTCAAGGTAGTCATTGATTTCTTTTGAGATTTCCTCTTTGACCCACTGTTTTTCTAAGAGTGTGCTGTTTAATTTCCAAATCGTGGTGTGAAATCTGGGCTTCTGTCCCTTGCAAATCTCCAGCTTGACTCCACTGTGGTCAGAGATAATGTTTTGTATGATTTCAATCTTTCTGAATTCGTTCAGCCTTTCTTTGTGGCCTAGCATATGATCTATCTTGGAGAATGATCCATGTGCGCTTGAGAAAAATGTATATCCTGCTGTGTTTGGGTGTAGCGATCTATATATGTCTATTAGATCCAGCTCCTCTAATATACTATTCAGATGTTTTGTTTCTTTGGTGATTCTCTTTTGAGATGTTCTGTCCAGAGTTGATAGTGGTGTATTAAAATCCCCTACTATAATTGTAGATGTATCTATTCTTTCACTTAGTTTTTCCAGCGTTTGCCTGACGTATTTAGAGGCACCCTTGTTAGGGGCATAGATATTTATGATTGTTCGATCTTCTTGACAGATTTTCCCTTTCACTAAAATGTAGTATCCTTCTTTGTCTCTCACAATTGTTTCACATTTAAAGTCTATTTTGTCTGATATTAATATAGCTACTCCTGCCTTTTTTTGGTTATTGTTAGCTTGTATGATTGTTTTCCAGCCATTCACTTTCAATCTCCATGCGTCTCTGGGTCTAAGATGTGTCTCTTGTAGACAGCATATGGATGGGTCATATTTCCTTATCCAATGTCCCAGTCTGAATCTTTTGATAGGTGAGTTTAATCCGTTGACATTCAGTGTTATTACTATCAAGGAATTATTTGTGTTAGCCATATTTTGATTGGATTTGTGTTTGTCATATTTTGTTTGTATATTTTTTTTTGTCTTTTTTGTTGTTGTTGTTGGTCTTATACTCTCCTCCAACTTTGCCTTTCCTGTTTTTTTCCTTTCTTCCTGCAGAACTCCCTTTAGAATTTCTTGAATGGGAGGTTTCTTGTTGGTATACTCTTTCAGTTTCTGTTTGTCTGCGAATATTTTGAACTCTCCATCATGTTTGAATGCTAGTTTAGCTGGATAGAGTATTCTTGGTTGGAAATTTTTTTCCTTTAGTACCTTGACTATATCATACCACTGTCTTCTTGCCTCCATGGTTTCAGAAGAGAAATCAGCACTTAATCTAATTGAGCTTCCCTTGTATGTGATGGTTTTCTTTTCTCTTGCTGCTTTTAGGATTTTCTCTTTGTCTTGAGCATTGGATAATTTGACAAGTATATGTCTTGGGGTGGGCCTGTTGGGGTTTACGACTTGTGGAGTGCGCTGTGCTTCTTGGATATGTACATCTGTCTCTTTCAGTAGATTTGGGAAGTTTTCAGCCATTATTTCCTGCAACACTCCTTCTGACCCCTTTCCCTTCTCTTCACCTTCTGGAATGCCTATAATACGTATGTTTGAGCGTTTTGCATTGTCATTGAGG
This sequence comes from Dasypus novemcinctus, assembly GCF_030445035.2. Classification (NCBI taxonomy): domain Eukaryota; kingdom Metazoa; phylum Chordata; class Mammalia; order Cingulata; family Dasypodidae; genus Dasypus; species Dasypus novemcinctus. The sequence continues at coordinate 30,414,589 of NC_080683.1, read as the reverse complement.
TCCCTAAATCCTAATTGAATTTTTTCTATCTTCTTATTGACCCCTTCTACTATCTGTTTGATTTCTGATGTACTGTCTTCCACATCACTAATTCTCTGCTCTGTCTCTTCTAGTCTGCTGATATTTGCTGCAAGTGTATTTTTGATTTCTTGAACTGTGGTGTTCATTCCCATCATATCTGTTATGTTTTTGCGTATGTCTGCAATTTCCCCTCCAAGTGATGTCTTCATGTTGTTAACCTCTTTCATTACTGCATCAAATTTGTCGGTGATAAATGTTCTGAGATCTTTCATTGCTTGTGCCAAGTTTTGCTCCCCTTCGTGATTATTGGTTTGTTGATTGGATTCAGCCATGTTTTCCTGATTATTGGTTTGGTTTGTAGATTTTTGTTGCTTTCTGGTCATCTCTTTATTTTGACGAATTTAATCAGTTCCTTAGCTTCTTTGTCTGCTCTTGGAGGTTAATTAGTTGTTATTTTTGCATAGGTGTTATATCTTCTCTTTGTCACTTTTTTCTTCTTATTCTAGTTACTTGTTGTTGGTTAAGTTCACTTTAGAGGAAAGTATTAGTGTTGGGGAAAGGCAATTGTGCAAGCAAGGGAAAAGTGTAAAGTAGTATTGGTGATGTATGTTAACAAAGCAAGAATATGAGTTCTGGGAGGATGGAGGTTAGATTTATGTAGATTGTATAGAGTTATTGCTGTAGGTAGAGTACCTTTTATGAAGTAGATGACTGAATATGGGAGGAATATGGTATGAACTACAAAGCTATTGTTTTCATGAGAGAGGGAAAAAGAAAAGAAAGGTAATAGTTTCAAGAGTGGATAACAGACAGAAAACAGAACAAAGGTATTAGAAATTAAGAGTTAGACACTTTGTGGATCAAAGAACAGGAGGTGGGGGGTGGAATATAGGAGAGACAGTAGATGATAGTGGATAACAAGATGCAGGGAAAGGGGGATAGTGTAGGTAGCCTAAATCAGTTCACACAGAAATGAGGCAGTGGAGGATGGGAAAACCCAGCAAATGTGAGGTGTTCCCTGTATCACCTATTGTATACTTGAATTAAAATAAAATAAGTGGAAGATGAGGGACAAGAGGGAAAGAGAAAACCAAAAAAAAAAAAAAACTAATTATAATAAAGAAAAAAAAGAAAGACAAGAAGAAAGGAAGAAAGAAAAAGCGGATGGGCAAACGGTGGGGAACGGATGGGGGAAGAGAGATACAGGTATACACGTGTCACAATTGCAACACTATCTAAAACAACAACTTCCCCCCGCTTTGCCCTAAAACCCCCGTCTGTCTGCCCAAACGGGTCTGCAAGCACCTCCCTTCCCACAAACCCCCAATAGGCCGCCCAGGGCCCACGAACTCCCCAGTACTGCAGATGCTCCAAAAAAAAAAAAAAAAAAAAATTAAGTAAAATAAATTAAAAAAAAAAAAAAAAAAACAACACAAAGAACAGAAACCCCTCCGCAGGCCCGGCTCCGCCTGCCGCGGAGGCCTGGACCGGCTCTGCCCGGCTCCTTACGCCGCCGCGGCCTGGCCTGGCTTCGCCCGGCTCCGCTCGCTACAGCGGCCCAGCCGGCTCCCGCGTCCACCTCCCGCCGCCGCGGCCTGGACCAGCTCTGCCCGGCTCCTTACGCCGCCGCGGCCTGGCCTGGCTTCGCCCGGCTCCGCTCGCTACAGCGGCCCAGCCCAGCTCCGGCGTCCGCCTCTCGCCGCCGCGGCCTGGACCGGCCCCGCCCGGCTCCGTACACCGCCGCGGCCTGACCCGGCTCCGCCTGGCTCCGCTCGCTACAGCGGCCCAGCCGGCTCCAGCGTCCACCTCTCGCCGCCGCGGCCTGGACCGGCCCCGCCCCGCTCCGTACGCCGCCGCGGCCTAACCCAGCTCCGCCTGGCACCGCCTGGCTCCGCTCGCTACAGCGGCCCGGCCCAGCTCCGGCGTCCGCCTCTCGCCGCCGCGGCCTGCACCGGCCCCGCCCGGCTCCGTACGCCACCGCGGCCCGGCCCGGCTACGCCCGGCTACGCTCGCTGCAGCGGCCCGGCCCGGCTCCGGCGTCCGCCTCCCGCCGCCGCGGCCTGGACCGGCCCCGCCCGGCTCCGTACACCGCCGCGGCCTGACCCGGCTCCGCCTGGCTCCGCTCGCTACAGCGGCCCAGCCGGCTCCAGCGTCCACCTCTCGCCGCCGCGGCCTGGACCGGCCCCGCCCCGCTCCGTACGCCGCCGCGGCCTAACCCAGCTCCGCCTGGCTCCGCCTGGCTCCGCTCGCTACAGCGGCCCGGCCCAGCTCCGGCGTCCGCCTCTCGCCGCCGCGGCCTGCACCGGCCCCGCCCGGCTCCGTACGCCACCGCGGCCCGGCCCGGCTACGCCCGGCTACGCTCGCTGCAGCGGCCCGGCCCGGCTCCGGCGTCCGCCTCCCGCCGCCGCGGCCTGCACCGGCCCCGCCCGGCTCCGTACGCCGCCGCGGCCCGGCCCGGCTACTCCCGGCTCCGCTCGCTACAGCGGCCCGGCCCGGCTCCGGCGTCCGCCTCTCGCCGCCGCGGCCTGCACCGGCCCCGCCCGGCTCCGTACGCCGCCGCGGCCCGGCCCGGCTATGCCCGGCTCCGCTCGCTACAGCGGCCCGGCCCGGCTCCGGCTTCCGCCTGTCGCCACCGCGTCCTGGACCGGCCCCGCCCGGCTCCACACGCCACCGCGGCCCGGCCCGGCTACGCCCGGCTCCGCTCGCTACAGCGGCCCAGGCCTGGCTCTGGCGTCCGCCACCCGCTGCCGCGGCCTGAACCGGCCCCGCCCGGCTCCGCACGCCGCCGCAGCCCGGCTCGGCCCCGCCCAGCCCCGCTCGCCGCCGGCGCAGCCCGGCCCGGCTCCGGCGTCCGCCGCTGCGGCCCGGCCTGGCTCAGCCCCACCGAGCGGGGCTAGATGCCTCGTCTCCGCCTACCCAAGGAGGGAATCCTCTACAGGTAGCTGGGATCTCCGTGTATATTTCACAGACGGATCCTCTCTGTTACCTTCCCTCCAAATCAATGTCCAGACACCTCCAGACCAGCAAAAATCCCGAAACAATCCGGTCCCAAAGAGTCTCCAACGCCGCCCAGCCGATTCCCTGCAGAGGACCCTAACAGGGATGTTCACTCAGCCGCCATCTTGCCCCCTCTCTCCATTCATCTGTTGATGGTCATTTGGGTTGATGCCAAATTTTGGCAATAGTGAATAATGCTGCTATGAACATTGGTGTGCATATATCAGTTTGTGTCCTTGTTTTCAGGTCTTCTTGGTATATACCCAGCAGTGGAATTGCTGGGTCATATGGCAAATCTATAGCTAGTTTTTTGAGGAACCGCCAAACTGTCCTCTGCAATGGCTGGATTCTTCTAAATTCTCACCAGCAGTGGATGAGGGTTCACATTCCTCCACATCCTTTCCAACAGTTGTAGTCCTTTGTTTTTTAATAGCCACCAGTTTAATGGGTGTAAGATGATATCTCATTGTAGTTTTGATTTGCATTTCCCTAATAGATAGTGATGGTGAACATCTTTTCATGTGCTTTTTAACCATTTGTATTTCTTCTTTGTAGAAGCATCTGTTCAAATTTCTTGCCTATTTTTTAAATGGTTTGTCTTTTTCTATGTATCAATTTTTTAATTTCCCACCCCCCTCATGGCTTGCTTGTTGTTCTGCTCTCTGTGTCCATTCACTGCATGCTCTTGTGTTTTTTTTTAATTTATCTCCCTTTTTTGTTGCATCACCTTGATGAATGGGTTCTCCACGGCTGCTTGCAGGCCAGGTGGCACTCCATGGTTCTTGTGAGCCAGTGGCTCTCCATGGCATGCAAACGGGCCTGCCTTCACCAGGAGGCCCTGTGACATGAACCCAGGGCCTCCAATATGGTAGACAGGAGCCCAACTGTTTGAGCCACAGCTGATTCCCAGATTGTTTGTCTTTTTATTTTTGAGATATAGGATTTCTTTATATATGCTGGATATTAGATTCCTATCAGATATATGGTTACCAAATATTTTCTCCCAATGAGTAGGCTGTCTTTTAACTCTCTTCATAAACTCCTTTGAGGTACAAAAGGCTTTAATTTTGAGGAGGTCCCATTTATCTATTTTTTCTTTTGCTGCTTGTGCTTTGGGTGTGAAGTTCCTGAAGCTATTACAAGATCCTGTAGATGCTCCCCTACATTGCCTTCCAAGGTCTTTATGGTCTTGGTGCTTATATTTAGATCTTTGATCTTTCTTGAGTTGATTTTTGTATAAGGTGTGAGATGGTAATCCTCTCTCATTCTTTTGCATATAGATATCCAGTTCTCCAAGCATCATTTGTTGAAGAGGCCATTCTCTCCCAGTTGGGTGGCATTTGTGGCCTTGTCAATTATCAGATAATGGAATACACAAGGACCTATATCTGAACTCTTAGTTTGGTTCCATTGGTCAGTATGTCTATCCTTGTGCCAGTATCAGGTTGTTTTGACCACTGTAGCTTTGTAGAATGTTTTCAAGTCAGGTAGTGTGATTTCTCTGGTTTTATTTTTCTTTTTCAATATGTCTTTGGTTATTCAGGGCCTCTTTCTCTTCCAAATAAATTTCATAGTTAGTTTTTCCAGTTCAGTAAAAAATGCTGTGTTGATTTTTATTGGGATTGCATCAAATCTGTAGATCACTATTGGTAGGGTATATATCTTAATGATATTTAGTCTTCCTATCCCATGAACAAGGAATATTCTTCCATTTATTTAAGTCTTCTTTGACTTCCTTTACCAGTACTGTGTAGTTTTCTGTGTATAAGTCTTTTACATCTTTAGTTAAATTTATTCCTAGGTATTTGATTTTTTATTTACTGACTCGGCCCGCAGGTCAAATGAACTGGTACCTGAAAGAGGGAGTGGGAATTGGGGGACAAGAGGCGAGAGAAAAGGAGACAAGACAGGATTCTGATCAAGTCTCCATTTATTGAGGGTAGAGCATCAGAATATATACTAAGGGGAGGGTATTAGCAGGGGGTGATAGGCTGATGAAGCAGCTCTTCCATATAAGACAATAAAATGCTGTTACACCACTTGCTATAGGTTGCGAGTCTTCAATGCTGGTCATGGCTTCAACATCTTGTTTCCCGGGAAACTGGGGAAAGGGGAAGAAGAAGGTGGAAGCACAGGGGTGGAGTAGGTGTGCTTATGAAAACCGCCATGTTGCTGGAGACCGCAAATGCACGTAGCTCCGGGCGGTTCCCCACAATTTACTATTGTAAATGATATTTTTTTCCTTGATTTCCTCCTGAGATTGCTCATTATTGGTGTATAGAAATGCGACTGATTTTTGTGCATTGATCGTATAACCTGCAACTTTACTGAACTCATTTATAAGTTCTAGAAGCTTTGTTGTAGATTTCTCAGGGCTTTCTATGTTGGCATCATAGAATGAGTTAGGTAATGTTCTTTCTATTTTGATTTTTTGGAAGAGCTTAAGAAAAAATGGTGTTAGTTCTTTCCAGAATGTTTGGTAGAATTCACCCGTGAAGTCATCTGGCCCAGGGCTCTTCTTATTTGGAAGGTTTTTAATGACTGATTCTATCTGTGATGGGTTTGTTGAAATCATCACTCTCTTCTCCATCAAAAAAGCATCAAGGCCGCTTATGTGTTTCTAGGAATGTGTCCATTTCCTCTAAGTTGTCCTTTTTGTTGGCATATAGTTTTTCAAAGTATACTTGTATGATAGTCTTTACTTCCGTGGGGTCAGTGGTAATGTACCCTTTCTCATTTCTTATTTTGTATATTTACATCTTCTCTCTTTTTTTCTTTGTTAATCTAGCTAAGGGTTTGTCAATTTTATTGATCTTCTCAAAGAACCAACACTTTGTTTTATTTTTTCTAGTGCTTTCTTATTTTCTCTTTCCTTTAGTTCTGCTCTGATCTTTGTTATTTCTTTCTTTAGTCTTCCTTTGGGGTTAGTTTGTTGTTGTTTTTTACTAATTCCTCCAAGTGTGCAGTTAGGTCTTCGATTTTAGCTCTTCTTTTTTGACATATGAATTTATGGCTATAAATTTCCCTCTCAGTACAGCTTTTGTTGCATCCTATAAGTTTTGATATGTTGTGTTGTCATTTTCATTAGTTTCAAGGTAGCTACTGACTTCTTTTGAGATTTCCTCCTTTAACCACTTTTTGTCTAAGAGTGTGTTGCTTAACTTCTATATCTCGGTGTCTAATCTGGGTCTCTAGCCCTTGCAGGTTTCCACCTTCATTCCACTGTGGTCAGAATAATTATTTTGTGTGATTTCAATCTTTCTGAATTCATTGAGACTTTCTCTGTGGCCTAGCATGTGGTCTATATTGGAGAATGATCCATGTGTGCTTGAGAAGAATGTATGTCTTGCTGTATTTGGGAGTAGTGTTCTGTATATATCTATTAGGTACAGATCCTTTAATATACTATTCAAAGTCTTTGTTTCTTCATTGACTCTCTGTTGAGATGTCCTATCTAATGATGATAATGGTGTATTAAAGTCCCCCACTATAATTGCAGAGGCCTCCATTCCTCCACTTACTTTTTCCAGTGTTTGCCTCATGTATTTTGAGGCACCCTGATTAGGTGCATAAATGTTTAAGTTTGTTCTTTCTTCTTGAAAAATTACCCCTTTTATTAAAATGTAGCATCCATCTTCATCTCTCAAAACAGTTTTGCATTTAAAGTCTACTTTGTCTGATATTAGTATAGCTAATTCTGCCCTTTTTTGGTTATTGTTTGCTTGTAAGATTGTTTTCCAGCCATTCACATACAACCCCTTGAATCCCTGGGTCTAAGGTGGGTTTCTTTCTTTTTTTTTTTTTTAAAGATTTATTTATTTATTTAATCCCCCCCCCCCCTTCCTGGTTGTCTGTTCTCTGTGTCTATTTGCTGTGTCTTGTTTCTTTGTCCGCTTCTGTTGTCATCAGCAGCATGGGAAGTGTGGGCGGTGCCATTCCTGGGCAGGCTGCACTTTCTTTCGCGCTGGGTGGCTCTCCTTACGGTCGCACTCCTTGCACATGGGGCTCCCCTATGTGGGGGACACGCCTGCGTGGCACAGCACTCCTTGCACGCATCAGCACTGTGCTTGGGCCAGCTCCACACGGGTCAAGGAGGCCCAGGGTTTGAACCTTGGACCTCCCATGTGGTAGACGGACGCCCTAACCACTGGGCCAAGTCCGTTTCCCCTAAGGTGGATTTCTTGTAGCAGCATATAGATGGGTCATATTTCCTTCTACATTTTGTCAATCTGTGTCTCTTGAAAGGTGTGTTTAAGCCATTAACATTCAGTGTCATTGCTCTTACATTAGCCATATTTTCTTGGGATTTGTGTATGTCATATCTTGTTTTTATTTCTCCTTTTGTCTTTTTAGTTGTTCTTACACTCTTCTCCAAATTTGTCCCTCCTGTTTTTTTTCTTTCCTCCTGCAGAACTCCCTTTAGTATTTCTTGAAGGGCAAGTTACTTATTGGCATACTCCCTTAGTTTATGTTTATCTGTGAATATTTTTAACTCTCCATCATTTTTGAATGCCAACTTTGCTGGATAGAGTATCTTGGCTGGAAATTTTTTTCTTTTAGTACCTTGACTATGTCATACCACTGCCTTCTCGCCTTCATGGTTTCAGTTGAGATATCAGCACTTAATCTTATTGAACTTCCCTTGTATGTGAGGCTTCTCTTTTCTCTTGCTGCCTTCAGTATTTTCTCTTTATCTTGAACATCAGGTAATTTGACAAGTATATGTCTTGGGATAGACCTATTGAGATTTATACTGTTTGGGTTTTGCTGCACTTCCTAGACATGTATATCCATCTCCTTCAATAGCTTTGGGAAGTTTTCAGCCATTCTTTCCTCCAATACCTCTTTTTCCCCTTTCCCTTCTCTTCTTGTGGAATACCTATAATGCATATGTTTGTGCATTTTGTATTGTCATTCAAATCCCACAGTCCCTGCTGGATTTTTTCTATCTTTTAATTTATCGATTCTACAAACTGTTTGATTTCAGATATACTATCTTCCATATCACTAATTCTTTCCTCACTTCTTCAAATCTGTTGTTATTTGCTGAGAGTGTAGTTTTGATTTCTTGGATTGTGCCATTCATCACCATCATATCCATTATTTTTTAATGTACATTTACCATTTCTTCAGTATGCTCTCCAAGTGTTTTATTAATATCCTTAATTTCTTCCTTCACTTCATTATGTTGGCCCATGATATTTGTTTGGAGAGCTTTGATTAGTTGTTCAATGTTGTGCTCATCTTCCTGGTTTTTAATTTGTTCATTGGACTGGGTTATGTCTTCCTGATTATTGGTATGGTTTGTAATTTTTTGTTGCTGTCTGGTCATTTTATCTTGGTGGGTTTGTTCAGTTGATTTGCTTCTCCCTCTAGTCTCAGGTTTTTTTAGGTGTTGTTTTTGTGTGTGTGTTAAGTTTTCTACTTGACACTTTGTTTTTCTTATTCTATTTCTTTGTTGTTATCTAAGTTACCTTTAATGAAAAAGATTAGGGCCTGGGAAAGCAAAAGAGGTAAGAAAAGAAAAAGTATAATAGTAGTATTGGTAGTAAATGTTAGCAGAAAAACTGTATAAGACCTAGGAGAATAAATATTAAACTCAGATGAGCAGTGTATAGTTATAGGGATAAGAAAATGGAGTACCTACAGTGAAATGGGAAACTGAATATGGAGAATATAGTATGAAATAAAAGGCAAGTGTGATCAGAAGAGAGGGAAAGAGAAAAGATAAGAAAATAAAAGAGTTAATAAAAGACAGAAAACAGAAGTGTTAGAAAGAAAAAATCAGAAAAATTGGGAGTTAAACAAAGAGAAGTGGAATGAAAGAGCAAGAACAGAAGGAGGAAGGTAGAAAGATGTAGGAAGGAAAAGTGAGAGCATTGGTAGCCAAAATTGGTACACACAGAAAAGAGGAAATTGAGGACAAGGAAGCATAGCAAACAATAAACAAGACAGCAGCTCTAATTGAAAAAATAAAAAGAGAAAGAAAAAGAAAAGAAGGGGAAAATAGGATGGGGGAATAAAGAGGAAGGAAAGACAAGATAACGAGAAAAAACAAACCAACAAAACACAAGCCCTCAAGCAAGGAGTCAACCAAACAATAAAAAAAAACACAAGACTTCCCTCTTAGACTCTTTTTTTAGGGAAAATAAGAGACCCAAGGGAAGCTAATACAAGAATAATATTTATGTTTTCCCTGTCTCAAAGTGTCAGCTAATATCCCAGTGGGTCACTACTCTAAGAAGAGCTGGAAACTCAACCAGAGTCCTAGCACATTCAAGGCTGAAACTCCACTGAGCCTAACCCTCCTTCTGGGTCAAACTGCTCCCCCCAAAAAAAGTCCCCCTCCAGGGGCAGGATTGACTCTTTGCAATTGAATAACTGATTAGGAATTTGTCCTTCACCCTTTCTCCCTTTCTCACTTCCCTCTCAGGGCAGCAGGAAGCCCATGTGACAGTTCCCCTCCAAAAGTCAAATGGGACCCTGGTGAACCAAATCACCACAGAAAATAATGACTCTCAGTCTCTTTGAGGGAGAGCACCCACACTTTGCTGGGGACCCTAAATATGCTCTTGGAAGCCTACCAGGCACTTCCTACTGTCCCCCTCCCTTAGGTGTGTTGCACAGGATTAGTTAATTGCCTGGTTCCACCTTCTCCCAGATGTAACCACAGAGGTTAAGTAAATCGGGCTGCCTCACCACATTTGCCTCTCCGCTCTTCCTGTTTTTTCCTCAAGTCAGATTTGATGCTCCTCAAAGCTCTAAATGGAGGGCCCAGACAATTGAACCGACACTCGTAGGACTCCTCTCCAACTTTCACAAGAACCCTCCCACTCTTGGAGTTTTTCTCCTCCGGCTGTGTGACCAGTGAAGTTTGGGGCAAGCCATGCCTTCTTGCCCTGAGGGAGGGCAGAAACCCATGGTTTTACCTTGGGCTATCACTCATATTGTCGTACTCTCTCCGGATCGATGTTCAGCAGCCTCCTGCTTTGTGGGATCCCAAAACAGCTCACTCAGGCAGGATTGTGTCCCCACTCAGCTGTTTTTTTGTAGGAGAGATGATGAAGGTGCACTTACTCTGACACCATTTTGCCCCACCCTCAAAGTGTTTTTTATCTAATACCTTCTCTGCATTGACTGATATGATCATGTAGTTTTTTCCCCTTCCATTTGTTTAACTGGTGTATTACATTGATTGACTTTCTTATGTTGAACAAGCCTTGCATTCCAGGAGTAAATCTCATGTGGTTGTACTCCATATGTTTTTGTTTTGTTTTGTTTTGTTTTGTTTGTTTTTAGGTACCTGGAACTGAAACCAGAACCCCATATGTGGGAATCTGGCACTCAACCACTGAGCCACATCAGCTTTTCTGAGTTGTTTTTTTTTTTGTTTTGTTTTGCTTTTTTTTTTTTTCCCCAGGAGGCCCTGGGAAATGAACCTGGATCCTCCCACAAGAGAAGTGAGAGCGCAACCACTTAAGCCACATCTGTTCTCCATCTATAAGGTTTTTGTTTTGTTTTGTTTTGTTTTGTTTGTGGTACTAGGACTGGATATTGAACCTGGGGCCTCATATGTGGGAGGCCAGTGCTCATCCACTGAGCCACATTGGCTCCCCTGAGTCGGCTCCCTCATCTGTTTGCCTTTTTGCTCATTGTTTTTAGCTCATTGTTTGCTCATTGCTTGTTTTTGCTCATTGTTTGCATGTTGTTTTTTGTTTTGCTTTTTCTTTTGGAAGCACTCAGAACCAAACCAAGAACCTCCATGTGGGAGATGGGTACTCACCTACTTGAACCACATCTGCTCCCCTATAAGTCTTGTGATTTGCTATTGGATACAATTTGCAAGTATTTTGTTGAGAATTTCTCCATCTATGTTCATTAATGAGATCGGTCTGTAATTTTCTTTTCTTGTAGTGTCTTTATCTGGCTTTGGTATTAGGGTGATGTCAGCTTTATAAAATGTGTGGGTAATTTTCTCTCCTCTTCAATATTTTGGAAGAATTTAAATAGGACTAGTGTTAAATCTCTTCAAAATGCTTGGTAGAATTCACCTGTGAAGCCACCTGGACATGGACTTTTCTTTGCTGGGAGATCTTTGCTGACAGATTCAACTTCTTTAAATGTGATTGGTTTGCTAAGTTCTTGTATTTCTTGTAGAGTCAATTTAGGTTATTTGTGAATTTCTAGGAATTTGTCCATTTAATCTAGGTTGTCTAATTTGTTGGCATACAGTGTCTCATAATAGCCTTATATGATCCTTTTTGCTTCTGTGGGGTCGTTCATAAGTTTCTCCCTTTCATTTCTGATTTTATTTATTTGTGTATTGTCCCCCCCCTTTTTTTTCTTTGTGAGTCAACCTAAGGGTTTGTCAATTTTATTGGCCTTCTCAAAGGACTAGCTCTTGGTTTTGTTGATTTTCTCTATTGTTGTTTTATTGTTGTTGTTGTTGTCGTCATTGGTCTCAATTTCATTTATGTCTGCTCTAATCCTTATTAGGGCATTTCCCCATTGTGTACAATGTTGGCTCTGGGGTTTGCTGTTCTTTTTTCTAGTTTTTCCAGCTGTTCAGTAAGATCTTTATTTTAGAGCTTTTTTGTTTTTTATTATAAGTGTTTAGGGCTATAAATTTCCTTCTCAAGACTGCCTTCACTGTATCCCATAAGTTTGGTAAGTTGTGTTCTTGCTTTCATTAGTCTCAGTGTATTTACTGAGTTCAATTGCAATTTCTTCTTTGACCCACTGATCATTTAGGAGTGTGTTGTTCAGCCTCCTCACATTTGCAAATTTACCTCTTTTCTTTTATTGATTTCCAGTTTCATTCCATTATGATCTCAGAAGGTACTCTGTACAATTTCAATCTTCTAAAATTTATTTAGAGTTGCACTGTGACATGTGGTCTATCCTGGAGAAACATCCATGGGCACTTGAGAAGAATGTATAACCAGCTGAGTTTGGGTGCAATCTTCTGTATATGTCTGTTAGGTCTAATTTAGTTATTATATTGTTCAAGTTCTCTGTTTCCTTGTTGATCTTCTGTCTAGTTGTTCTACCTAATAATATATGTGGTTTATTGAAGGCTCCAGTGATTATTGTAGAGATGTCTATTTCTCCATTTAGTTTTTTGTGTCATGTATTTTGGGGCACCCTTGTTAGGAGCATAGATATTTATGATTGTTATATCTTCCTGGTGGATTTTCCCTTTTATTAATATATAATGGTCTTCTGTATATCTTCTAAATTTTTTGCATTTAAAGTCTCTTTTGTCCAATATTACTATAGGTATCTGTATCAGTTTTATCATTTATGAATTCCAAAAAAAAAGGGTTATGTTTGTAAATTGCTCTGTTCTTCTGGCTGTCATACCTTTTGATTGTATTAGATTCAGCTGAGATATCTTTGATTAAATTATGCGGTCACCCCTCGGGCTGAAGTGTGGTTTGCTGGCCTGGCAGGGGAGCGGCCGCGGTAGGCCTAATTCCGCTGCCCCCATAATAGGGTGGTTGGTCGGGCCCACCGCCACCCCTGAAGGAAGCTCGGCATGGGCGCAGAGTGCCCTCGGGTCTCCCCTTCTCGGCAGCCATGCTTCCGCGGCCGCCCCTCCTCCCAGATGGCGCCACCCGATGCCTTGTGGGGCGGCACCCTTCTTCTTCCTTCTCCCTGCACAGGCGCAGGGCAGAAAATTCCAGTCTGCCCTTTTCCCCTCCCCCGACAGCAGCAACAGCCAGGCGTGGGAGGGAAACTCAAGTCTGCCCTCCACCCCAGCAACAGCAGCCACCAATCCCTAAACCCTGCCACTTCCCCCAGCAACAGCGACAGCCAATCCCTAACCACCACCCCTCCCCCATCCAGTACCACCCACTGACCTTTCGCCGGCAACCAATCAGAACAGGGCGTGGCTTCGACCAATCAGCCTTCCCCAGCCCCTATAAAACTGTTGCCTCTCCCTCAGTAAAGTGGACTTGCGTGTTTACCTTGTCTCCGCGGTAGTTCTGCCGTGTGCCCTCTAGTCCTGAGAGCCCCCGACAAGGGCCTGGCCTCCCTTGTCCCCAGTTGGTCGCCTGCTTCTCCGGGCGACCCCTTCGTCGCCTGCTTCTCCGGGCGACCCCTTCGTCGCCGGCTTCGCCGGGCGACCCCGTCAGCCGAACCACGCAACTCCTTGTGAGACCGATCCCTCGTCTGCTGCCGGACCGACCCCTCGTCCCAAGTGGGACCGACCCTTCGTCCCAAGCGGGACCGACCCCTCGTCCAGAGCTGGACCGACCCCTCGTCCGCAGCCAGACCCCACCTCTACCGACCGAGCAAGCCGTCGCAAAATTATATTAAGATTAGGGCTTTGATTTGATCACATCAGTAAGGTGTAACTCAGGTTAAGTTCCTGCCCACTTGGTGGGCTGATATAAACAGGCACTCACTCAAGAAAACACATAGAAACAGATATACAGGAAGAGAGAACTCTGTCATCATATGGAAGAGGGGAGAACATTGACCATGCAGACTTGGAAACAGAGATACACCCTATTACACAGGAAGAGAGAACTTTGTCATGACATGGAAGAGGAGAGAACTTTGGTCCTTAGTTTCTGTTTGTGAACATTTTGCACTCACCTTCATATTTGAAGGAAAATTTTGCTGGAAGAAGAATTCTCAGCTGGCAGCTTTTCTCTTTCAGTATCCTAAATGTATCCTACCATTGTCTTCTAGACTCCATGGTTTCTTTTCTTTTTTTTTTTTTTTTTTAAGTTTTAAATTTCTTTTTCATTTATTTCTCTCCCCTTCCCCCCCACCCCAGTTGTCTGCTCTCTGTGTCCATTCACTGTGTATTCTTCTGTGACTCTTCTATCCTTATCAGTGGCACCGGGAATCTGTGTTTCTTTTTGTTGCTTCATCTTGCTGTGTCATCTCTCCATGTGTGTGGCACCATTCTTGGGCAGGCTGCACTTTCTTTCATGCTGGGCGGCTCTCCTTACAGGGCACATTCCTTGCACGTGGGGCTCCCCTATGTGGGGGACACCCTTGTGTGGCACCGCACTCCTTGCGTGCATCAGCACTACACATGGGCTAGCTCCACACGGGTCAAAGAGGCCTAGTGTTTGAACCACAGACCTCCCATGTGGTAGGTGAACGCCCTATCCATTGGACCAAGTCCACTTCCCTATATGGTTTCTGATGAGAAATCTTCACTAAATCTTACTGGGCATCCTTGTATGTGATGTTTTGCTTCTCCCTTGCTGCTCTCAGAATTTTCTCTTTATCTTTGATGTTTGACATTCTGAGTAGTATGTGTTTTGGAGTAGGTCTATTTGGATATATTCTTTCAGGGTATGCTGCATTTCTTGGACATGTACATTCATTTCTTTTGTGAGAGTTGTGAAATTTTTAGCTATTTGTTCCTCAAATACTCTTTCTGCCCCTTTCCCCTTCCTCTCCTTCTGGAACTCCCATCACATGTATGTTTTGGGGTTTCATGTTGTCATTCAACTCCCTGAGAACCTGCTCAATTTTTTAAAAATTCTTTTCTCTTTCTGTTAATTTCTGTCTTCAATTTCAGCTGTTCTGACTTTGGTATCACTTATTCTTTCTTCCATCATTTCTAGTTTGCCATTGTATGCCTCTAATGTGTTTTTCATTTCACCCATCATGTCTTTCATTCCCATGAACTCTGTTACTTTTCTATTCAGGTTTTCAAATTCTTCTTTGTGCTTGCTCAATGTCTTCATGATGTCATTTGTCTGTTTAGCCATATTGTCTTTCAACTCATTAATTTGATTTTGGAAATTTCTGTGCATTTTGTTAGTTGTCTCAAATCCTGCAACTTTTCTGGAGCTCTGATATATTGCTTTTATTGGACCATGTCTTCCATTTTCAAATTATGTCTCATAATTTTTTGCTGATGTCTGGGCATCTGATTAGGATGGTGAGTTTATTCAGATGCTCAATTTCTCTTTTGTAGGGATTTAGTGTCAGGAGGTTATGTGTTACTGCTGTTCTTTGATTCTTGGCTCAACAATTCAAGGTTTTTAGAACTGTCCCTGTTAGTTGCTCAAGCTGGGCTCTGGATACAGTAATGGGTTGCAGATTCGCTTCCTAGGGCTTTGGGGAGAGAGGCTATAAAGACTGGGAAAAGCCACTCATTTACTTCTCATTTCCTCATGTGCACTTCCTTGATCTGCCAGTAGATGACACTCACAGCCCTCTCCATTCAATGCCTAGTTGGAGTGTGTTTGCTACGATATAGGTTTCTGCCCACAGGGTAAGAGCCTTGTAATTCAAATTTTCTCAGAGACTATTCTCCAACCTTTGCTAGCAGCCCCTTCCCGTTTCCTGGGTAGGAAATAATTCCCCTCCTCTCTGCATCCTCAACAATCAGTCCCAGTTAGCAGAGAAGGAGATTGAAAGGGTTGGATCTCTTTAGTCCCAGATATCTTTAGTCTCTAGCTGGATCCCAAGGCAAAGAATAGCTTGGCCCAACCTGGTCTGGAAGGGTTCATGGGATACAGCAGACTAAATTTGTGGGTCAAAAGCTGAGTCAGCCTTAGGCTGCATCCTTCTCTCTCCCCTTTCATGGGGAGGTGGATCCCTGGAGCCCCTTTTGTCTGTAGCTGTTGGCCCTGAGGCCTGTAGGGGAAGTGCTGCTCTGAACTCACTGTTTTGTTATTGCCATTCTTTTCCTTTGTCTGTCTTTCTGGGTGGTGTCCATCCTTCCCCTGGTGTCCTAAACCCAAAAAGATTTTTTTCCAGGCCATTTTTGCTTGTGCTCCAGCTATTTTTCTGGGAGAGAAGAGAGTCCTTTATATTTCTAGTCTGCCATCTTCCTGGAAGTCCACCCACTATAGCTTTATAGTAAGTCTTGAAGTCTTGATAGTGCCAGTGCTCCAATTTTTTCTTCTTTAGTACTGTATTGGTATTCTGTGTCTTTTGCCTTCCCACATAAACTTTACAATCAGTTTGCTGATCCCCACAAAATAATTTGCTGGGATTTCTACAGGGACTGTTTTGAATCTACAGATCAGTTTGGAAGAATTAAAAATTTAATAATGAGCCTTCCTATCCATGAATATGAAACACTTCTCCATTTATTTAGATTTTTATTTTATTCATATGTTTTCTAGTTTTCCTCATACAGATCTTGTACATATTTTGTTTGATTGACACCTAAGTATTTCTTCTCTTTCCTCTCTCCCTTCCTTGCTAATATAAATGGTGTGCTTTTAACTTCAAATTCCAATTGTTCATTGCTGGCATAATGACTTTTGAATATTAACCTGAAACATTGCTATTTTATTTCCAGTAGATTTTTTTTTTTTTGGTCATTTCTTTGTGATTTTCTACAAACAAAAATCATATAATCTGTGAACAAAGGCAGTTTTATTTCTCCCTTCACAATCTGTATGCCTTTTATTTCCATTTCTTGTCTTACTGCATGAGCTAGGACTTACAATATTATGTTGAATAGGAATGATAAGAGGAAACATCCTTGCCTTGTTCCTGATCTTAGGAAGAAAGCATCTATTTTCTCACCATTAAGTATGATTTTAGCTGAAGATTTTTTGTAAATGTTCTTTTTCAAGTTGTGGATAAAGCACACTGAGTATTCCTAATTTGCTGAGAGTTTGTATCATGAATGAGTGTTGGATTTTGACAAATGCTTTTACTGTGTCTACTGAGAAGGTAATGTGATCTTTGTTTTTCATTTTACAATATGCCAAATTACAATAATTGATTTTTGGATGTTGAACCAAGCTGGCATTCCTCAGATAAATCCTTCTTTGTCCTGTTATATAATTCTTTTTATATGTTGCCTGATTTGGTTTGCTAGTGTTTTATTGAAGATTTTTGTATCCACATGCATAAGAAGTAATTTTACTGTTTTTGTAATGTCTTTGTTTCATTTTGGTATTAGAGCAACACTGGCCTAAAAAATTGAATTAGGAAATGCCCCTTCTGCTTCTATTTTCTGGAAGAGTTTTGTAGAGAATTGCTATGAATTTTTTCTTTAATTGCTTCATAGAATTCACCAGTGAAATCATCTGGGCCTGTTAGTCTCTGTTTGGATTATAAATTGTTCATTTGATTACTTTAATAGATACAGGTCTAATCTGATCATCTATTTTTTTATGTGTGAGTTTTGGTAGATTGTGACTTTTAAGGAATTTTTTCACTTAAGTTAACAAATGTGTGGGAAAATAGTTGTTCATAATATTCCTTTTATTATCCTTTTAATATTCATGGGATCAGGAATGATGGGCCCTCTTAATTTTTTATAGTAATAACTCATGTCTTTTCTTTTTCTTGCTTAACCTGCCTAGAGGTTTATCAACTTTATTGAGCTTTTCAAAGAACCAACTCTTGGTCTCATTAATTTTCACTGTTGTTTTCCTGTTATCAATTTCATTGACTACTACTCTAATTTTTTTCTTTTCTTCTATTTACTTGGGATTTAATTTGAACTTTTTCCTTCCTAGTTTCCTCAGGTAGAAATGCAGATGATTGCTTTAGATCTTCCTTCTTTTCTTCATTTCCATATAAGAGGGAGGTGCCCAATTGCTTAAGTCACCTCCACTCCCTCCACAATCTCTCATTGTGTTTCCTTGTTGTGCCTCCTCATTGTGTCAGCTCGCCATGCCACCCTGTCACATCAGCTTGCTGTCTTGTTCTTCTTCTTTATGAGGCACCAGAAACTGAACCCGGGACCTCCCATGTCATAGGTGTGTGCTCAACTGCTCGAGGCACATCCTTTTCCCATCACACACAATTTGATAAGTTGTGTATTTTCATTTAGTTCAGATTACTTTAAAGTTTTTCTAGAGACTCCTGTTTTGAACCACACGTTACTTAAAAGTGTGTTGTTTAATCTCTAGATATTTGGGGATTTTCAACTGTCTTTCTTTTGTTGACTTCCACTCTAATTCCACTGGTCTGAGATCATAGCATGACCTCGGTTCTTTTAAATTTGTTATGTTGTGTTTTATGGCCCTAGATATGTTCTATCTTGGTGAATGTACCCTGCTAACTTTAGAACTGTATTCTATTGCTGTTGGATGACATATTCTTTAAACGTCAATTAGATAGAGTTGATTTATGGGTTGGTTCAACTATATCTTTGTGACTTTCTACCTTCTGGATCTGTTAATTACTGATAGCAGGGTGTTGAAGTTTCCAACTATGATACTGGATTTGTCTCTTCCTCCTAGCAGTACTATCAATTTTGCCTCATTTTTTGATGCCCTCTTTCTAGGCAATGGCAGTACACATTAAAGATTACAATGATTTCTTGGAAAATTAGCCCCTTTATAATTATTTAAAATCACCCTTTATCTCTGATAATTTTCCTTGCTCATAAATCTGATTGGTCTGAAATTAATATAGCTACTAGCTTTTTTTTTTTTTTTTCCTGAGGTACCGGGACCAGGGTTTGAACCTGGGACCACCTGGTTATTAAGTGGAAGGCTGGTGCTCAGCCACTGAGTTGGTTTACTCATTTGTTTGCTTGTTGTTTGTCTTTGTTTTTAGGAGGCACCAAGAACCAAACTTGAGACCTCCCATGTGGGAAGCAGGCACTCAACCATTTGAGCCATCTGCTCCTTCCAGCTTTCTTTTAATTACTGTTAGCTTGGAATATCTTTCTCCACCCTTTTACTTTTTCTTGTTATTGTTTGTGGCAAAATCTAAACATCTAATATTTTCAAAACTTAACTATATTAAAGAAAATAAATTATAGTTAGACCACCTTCATTATTTGCACATCATCTTTACACAACTGTAGCAGTAAAGAAATTCTATAAAGGACCTTATTTCACAATTAAAACTTGTCTTAAAATGGGGGGGAAGAGCATTAGTCTAAAATATAGTTCATAATGCTGAGATATACTGATCTTTATCAAATTAACTATGTTTGTATTCAAAGTACCATGGCTTTTAAATAATGACAATTGTTTCTTGTCTATTTCAGTGATTTCTTGGATTCTCCTCAAAATCTTTCTGTTTCTTGGAAAACATTATTTGTTGACCATCCTTCCACTGCCATGGAATGATATGCCTTCTCAATCCAGTGCATATTAGTAAGAGCTTGCTTTTTCTGTTCTACTCTCTCCAACAAGTTCTTCAAAGAAAACACTTAAAAATTTGTATTCTTCTTAGGTCTTTAAGTTATTTAAAAGTGATTTACATGCCTTAGTTCTGTATACAATATTAACACTTTTACAAGTGAATCTCAGACACAAAAGACCATTAGATACAGAGAGTATGTGAGCAACATCAAATGAGGAAGATTCATATCAACTGATATTCCGGGGAAGCAGCTGTGGTTCAAGCAATTGAGCTCTCATTTATCATATGGAGGACTTGGGTTCAATCCCTGGGACCTCCTGGTAAAAAAAGAAAGCAAGCATCCCTGACCTGTGCAGAGAGGCACAGGCACCACTGCATATGGTGAAGTGACACATCAAAAAGACAATGACACAACCAGATTTTAAAAAAGAATTACACATGCTTAACTCTCATTAGATACAAAACAAACAGCATCAAGCAATTTATTCCCAAAAGGCATTTTTAATTTAATCTCTACATGATTCATTTTCACTGTTGACTAGCAAACTTAAAGTGCATTGCATATAAGAAGCAAAGGACATCTCCAGGGAATGGAAGAGTCTGAGTGCTCTTAACCATCATCACTCCTTTCAGTGCAGCAAAAAAACAAACTCTTACTTTTTTATGCTTAAATTTTTTTTTTATTGTAGTAACCTCTATACTACTAAAAATTTACCCATATTGATGACTTTCAAGTGTAAAATTCAATGATATTAATTACATTTACAATATTGTGTAATCATCATGAGCATCCATTACACAAATTTTTCATCACCTCAAACAGAAACTCTATGCCCATTAAACAGTAATTCACTGTCTTAATCTGCCAGGGCCACTATGACAACTACTACACAATGTTTTTTTTTTTTCCCTTAAAATAATTTTTTGCCTCAAGGGTTTGAATATTGGCAGGGCTTACTTTCTCCCAGAGTCCATAGCATTCTGGCAATCCTCTATCACGTGGCAATCTCTCTGCTTCTCTGATCTCTGCTAACTTGTAGCTTCTACTATCTTCTGGCTACTTCCATGTCCAATTTCCTTTGAATATAAGGACTCCAGCCATACTGGATTAAGACCTGCCTTTATTCAGTTTGGCCACAATTTAAATAAAGATAGCATCTTCAAAGGTTCATACCCACAGAAACACAAATTAAGACTAACATATCTTTTGTGGGAGATATGATTCAATCCCCAGCACTTCCTTTTCCACCCCTGCACTTGCCCTTGATCCTGGCAACCTTAATCTATTTTCAGTCTGTATTCTTTTGCTTATTTTAGGTATTTTATATAAGTGAGATCATATATTTATACTTTCATTTCTGGGAAAAATGTCTCAGTGTCTGGCTTATTTCATGTCTTATTTCATGTCTTCAAGATTCACCCATGTTGAGCATTTGTTAGGACTTCATTTCTATTTACAGCTGAATATTATTCCCTTGTATGTATAATGCACCTTTTGTTTATCCATTCCTCTGTTGCTGCTTCCACATTTTTGCTATTGTGAATAATGCCATTATGATCATGAGTGTACAAATGTCTATTCAAGAGCCTGCTTTCAATTTTGGGGGGTTTATACCTAGAAGTAGATTGTTGCTTCATATGGTAACTCCCTGTTCAATGATTTGAGGAACTGTCAAACTGATTTCCACAGTGTCTGCACCATTTTACAATGCCACCAATTATGTACAAGAGTTCCAATTCCTCCACACCCTTGTCAGTAGTTACTATTTTCTTTGTTTTGTTTTTTAATTGATAGCCATCTTAGTGGATGTGACTGGTATTTCACTGTGGGTTTGAATTGCACTTCCCTGATTACCAGAGATACTGAGCATGTTTTCACGTGCTTATTAGCCATTTGTATATCTTCTTTGGAGAAATGTCTATTCAAGTCCTTTGCCAATTAATTAATTAATTAATTAATCTATTTTATTTATTTCTCTCCCCTTCCCCTCCCCCCAGTTGTCTGCTCTCTGTGTCCATTCGCTGTGTGTTCTTCTTGTGTCCGCTTGTAATCTTGTCAGCAGCAAGCGTTTTGTTGTGTCATCTTGCTGTGACAGCTCTCTGTGTGTGCCATGTGTGCGGCGCCATTGCTGGGCAGGCTGCACTTTTGCGCTGGGCGGCTCTCCTTCATGGAGCATGCTCCTTGCGCGTGCAGCTCCCCTACACAGGGTCACCCCTGTGTGGCACAGCACTCCTGGCACACATCAGCACTGCTCATGGGCCAGCTCCACATGGGTCAAGGAGGCCCAGGGTTTGAACCTTGCACCTCCCATGTGGTAGGCAGACGCCCTATCCATTGGGGCAAATCCGCTTTCCCCTTTGCCTATTTTTAAATTGGGTTTTTTGTTTATGAGATGTAGGGATTCTTTATATATTTTGCATATTAAACGTTATCAGATATGTGGTTTCCAAATATTTTTTCCCACTCTTTTGTTTCTTGATAAAGTTCTCTGATGTAATAAAATTTTAAATTTTGATGAAGTTCAATTTATCTTTTCATTTGTTGCTTATGTTTTTGGTGTAAAACATAAGAATCCATTGTCTAAAACAAGTTCCTGAAGATATTCCCATATTTTCCTCTAAGAATTTTATAGTTTTAGCTCTTATATTTAGGTTGTTGATCCATTTTAAGTTAATTTTTTTTTATATGATGAGAGATAGGGCTCCAATCTCATTCTTGCATGTGGATATCAGTTTTCCCAGTACTATTTGAAAGAAGAGACTCTTCTTTCCTCATTGAGTGGATTGGGCACCCTTGCCAAAAATCAATTTGCTGTAAATGTGTGGGTTTATTTCTGAAATCACAATTCCATTCCATTGGTCAATATGTCTGTACTTGTGTCAGTATCAGACTGTTTGTAGCTTCGTAATAAGTCTGAAATCAGGAACTGTATTTCAACTTTGTTCTTATTTTTCAAGATGGTTTTGGCTATTTGGGGCCCCTTGCTCTTTTATATGAATTTAAGAATGAAATTTTTTTAAAAAAAGACTACTGGGATTTTGATAGGAATTGTACTCAATTTATAGATTGTTTTGGGTAGTGTTGTCATCTTAATATTGTGTTCAATTCATGAACATGCGATGTTGGCATTTATTTAAGGTTTTCTTTAGTTTCTTTCAGCAGTGTTTTATAATTTTCAGTATACAAATCTGTAACCTCCTTAGTTAAATTTACTCCTAGATATTGTATTCTTTTAGATGCTATTGTGAATGGGTTTGTGTGTGTTGTTTTAATTTCCATTTCAGATTGTTCATTACTGGTATACAGAAACACAACTGATTTTTATGTGTTAATCAATTGCATGCATGCAGATTTGCTCAATTTTTTTATTAGCCCTATTAGTTTTCTTGCGGATTCTTTAGGCTTTTCTAATACAAAGGATGCTATCATCTGTAAATAAAGATAATTTTACATTTTCCTTTCCAATTTGGGTGACTTTTATTCTTTTTCTTTACTAATTGCCCTAGGTAGAAACTCCAGTAAAATGTGGAAGAGTACTAGTGACAGCAGGCATCTTTGTCTTGTTCTTAACCTCAGAGGATAGGCTTTCAGACTTTCACCATTGAGTATGATGTAGGTTTTTCATAGATGCCCTTTATCATGTTAAGGAAGTTCCTTCCTATTTCTATTTTTCTGAGTGAGTTTATCATAAAAAGAAGTTGGATTTTGTTAAATGCTTTTTATATGTCAATTAAGTTGATTCTGTAATTTTTTCCTTCCTTCTATTAATGTGGTATATTAAATCAATTAATTTTCATATGTTTCATTAAGTTTCATATATTGAACCACCTTGTACCCCTTTACTTTTAATATGTCTGTCTTTATATTTGCACTGATTTCTTGTAGACAACATATAATTGTTTTTTTTTTTAATCAACTCTGATAGTCTCCGTCTTTTAATTGGAGCAGACCATTCTTATATTTTTTAACTTTTTATTTTGAAATAATTTCAAAGTTACAGCACAGTTGCAAAAATAACACAAAACCCATACAGGGCACTTCAACATGTCTTCCATCCAGATCTATCAACTTTTAATATTTTGCCTCCCTTCCCCTTTCCTCCCCTTCCTTTCTTTTTTCCCTTTCTCTCTCTTTTTCTAAACACTTGAGAACAGGTTGCATATATATGCTCCTTGAACACATTATTTTCTACGAATAAGGATATTCACTTATGTAACCACCTTAAGTACAGTTATCTGCAGGAAATTTAGAATTGATATAAAGTTTACAGTTTATATTCCAATTTTCTTATGTCCCAGTAACGTTCTTTTTGCATTTTCTCCATTATTATATCCAGTTCAGGATCATTTATAGCATTTAATTACAATAGCCCTTTTACTCTCTCTTTTAATTTGTAGGAATATATATGCTACATAAAAACTTCTCTCTCAACCACACCAAGCATATCTTTCAGTGGGATTAACCACATTCACAATGTTGTTCTATCCTCAACAACCATCCATTACCAGAACTTTCCAATAACCCACAGAAACCCTGCACCCCATTATGCATTAACTCCCCATCTCTCCCATCCCTGGAAACCTGTATTCTACTTTCTGACTCTATGAATCTTCATATTCTAGCTATTTCATATAAGTGAAATCATACAATATCTGCCCCTTTGTGTCTGATTTATTTTACTCAACTTGATGTCTTCAACTATCCATGTTATAGCATGTATCAAAACTTCATTCTTTTTTATGGCTGAAAAATATTCCATTATATGTATAGTTCACATTTTGTTTATCCATTTATCAATTGATTAATATCTGAGTTGCTTGCACCTTTTGGCTATTGTCAATAATGCTGTTAAGAACATTGGTGTACAAATATACCAATGTAGAAGTC
Organism: Dasypus novemcinctus; assembly: GCF_030445035.2. Classification (NCBI taxonomy): domain Eukaryota; kingdom Metazoa; phylum Chordata; class Mammalia; order Cingulata; family Dasypodidae; genus Dasypus; species Dasypus novemcinctus. Next base: position 30,390,636 of record NC_080683.1, on the reverse strand, counting down.
CCTGCTTTCGATTCTTTGGGGTATATACATAGAAGTGGGATTGCTGGATTATGCAGTAGTTCTATGTTTAACTTTTTAAGGACCCACCAAATTGTTTTGCATAGCAGCTATAACATTTTTCATTCCTACCAGCAATGTACTATAGTTCCTATTTTCTTGTATCCTCACCAGCACTTGTTATTTTCCATTATTTTAATAACAGCCATTCTCATGAGGTGAGACTATTCACATTTAAAGTGATTTTTTATATAGTTGGATTAATAATTACCACATTTGTAACTACTGTTTTCCATTTGTTGTCCTTGTTCTTGCTTTTTTGTCTTCCTCTTTTTTCTCTGTTCTCTAGTTTTAATTAAGCATTTCATATTATTCAATTTTCTGTTCTCTCTTAGCATATTATTTATACTTCTTTCTTAATTTAGTGGTTACCCTAGAATCCACTATAAGCACTTAAAACTAATCTAAGTGCACTTTCAAATAATACTATATCATTTCAAGGGTAGTGCAGATAACTTATATCAGGGTATTCCTAACTCCTTCCTTTCGTCACTTGTAACACTACTATCAAGCATTTCACCTATTCATAAGCTATAGTGATCCAATATATTATTACTATTATTATTTATGATAGTTGTCTGTTGAATTGATTAATAAAAAAATAAAAGATTTTACTTTACCTTCACTCATTTCTTCTCCAATGCTCCTCCTTTCTTTATGTATATCTGAATTTCTGACATACAATTTTCCTCCTCTGAAGAACTTCTTTTTAACACTTCTTGCATGGCAGGACTACTGGCAACTATTTTGTTTTTTCTGTAAAAGTCTGACTCCTCTTAACCTTTTAAAAAACCTTTATTTTGAACTACTTTCAAAGTTACAGGATAGTTACAAAAATTCCCCAATGTACTCTTATTGTTCCCCCCAGATACCCATAACAACCAATATTAACATTTTGCCTCTGTATCATTCTATCTATCCTTCATCTGCCTGTTTATCTATCATGCATTTTCTGAACACTTGAGTGTAGGTGCATATATCATGCTACTTGAACACTTAATATTGCCATGTACATTTCCTGAGAACAAGGCTATTCATTTATGTAACCATCTTAAGTGTAGTTATTATCAAGTTCAAAAATTTAATATTGATATGAAGCTTATTCTCTGTATTTGAAGTTTTTCATTTGTCCCAATGTCCCTTTGAGCCTTTTCTCCTCCCTTGCTAGATTCCATCCAGAATCATGTATTGCATTGAATTGTCACTGTCTCTTTAGGTAATTTTTTGTTTTTACATTGTGGGAACATACACAGAACATAAACTTTTCCATCTCAATCATTCTAAAGCATACCATTCCACGGGATTAATCACATTCACAATATGAGATAAGCTCAACATGTTCCATTATTACAAAAATTTCCCATTTCCCCAAAGAGAAACCCTACACCATTATGCATTAACTCCCCATTCACCCTGCCCTGCCCCTGGCAAGCTGTAATCTAATTTCTGTCTGTATGTGCTTATATGTTTTTTGATATTTCCTGTGTAGTTAGCAGAGATCTTAAATTTAACATCCTAAATATATAAAAATCTCATTTACCTTGATACCAACTTAACTTCAATAGTGTACACTAACTAGGTTCCTTCCCCGCTTCATCCCCTCACCAACTTTATGGAGTTCCTTTCACATATTACACATTGATGAGTCCCAAACCACTGCTATATCATTACTTTTTATCCATTTGCCTTTTAAATCCTGAGGAAGTAAAAAGTAGAGTTATAAAGCAAACATACAGTAGTACTAAAAATTACATTTACCCATGTTGCTGCCCTCACCAAAGATCTTTATTCCTTGTATTTCATGTGGCTTTAATCTACTGTCTATTGTCCTTTCCTTTCAACCTGCAGAACACTCTTTAGAATCTTGTGTAGGGCCAGTCTAGAAGTGATAAATTCCATCAGCTTTTATTTGGGAATGTCTTAATCTCTCCCTCATTTTTGAAAGATAGTTTTGCCAGATATAAAATTCTTGGTTGGCATTTTTTCCCCCTCATTTAGCACTTTAACTGTCATTGCAATGCCTTCTTGCTGCCATGGTTTCAATGAAAAATTGGCACTTAAATCTTTTTGAGGCTCCCTTGTACATGACATGTTGCTTATCTTTTGGGATTTTTAGAATTCTCTCTTTATCTTTGGCACACAGAAGTATGAATATAACAAGTCATGGCTTGGGTATATTTGATTTTTATCCTGTTTTGAGTTTGTTGGGCACCTTGAATGTGTATATGAACTCTACCATCACACTTATCTTTCATTAAATTTGGGAAGTATTTGACCATCATGTCTTTGAATATCTTCTCCACCCCTTTCTCTTTTTCTCTTCCTTCTGGAGCTCCCACAATGTATACATTTGTATGTTTAATGGTGTACCACAGGTTCCTCAGGCTCTGTTCACTCTTCTTCATCTTTCTTCCTTCTGCTCCTCAAACTGGATGATTTAAATTATCTTATCGTCTGGTTCACTGATTCTTCTGCCATCTCCAATCTGCTGTGAATTAATTTCTGTTACTGTTGTCATCAGCTCTGTCTGGCTCCTTTTCCTAATTTCCATCTCTCTATTGCTGTCCTCCTTGTGCTCATCTATTGTTTCTCTGATTTCCTTTAGTTTTTTGTTATGTTTTTCCTTAGCTATCTGGGCATATTTAGGACCTTTTTAAAATAAATATTTTTTAATTTTTAAAGAAGCTCTCAATTACATAAATGTTACATCAAAAATGGAGTGGATTCTCATGCTTTCCCTCATTAACAACATCTTTCATTAGCCTGGTACATGTTACAATTGATGAACACATATTGAAGCACTGCTACTAACCATGGACTATAGTTTACATTATAATTTACACTCTGCCCCACACAACTTTATAGGTTTTGGCAAAATGTATAATGGCCTATATCCATTACTGCAATGTCATGCAGAACAATTCCAATGTTATGAAAATGCCCCCATGTTACACCTATTCTTCTCTTTCTCTCCCCTCAGAACCTCTGGTGGCCACAACCTTTATTTCAATGATACAAGTTCTTCCATTGCTAGATGAATAATAAGTCTAAATAGAATAATGATGAGTCTACTTTAGACCATTGTTCATTCCCCAATCTTGAGGATTTGGGGATGCTGATGCCCACTCTGCTTCTGAGAGGGTGCTTAGATTCCACGGGGGTAGATGGATGGAACTGTCTTGCATGCATTTGCAGACACTCTCTGTTCCTTGGGAAGGGCATTGTCCATCATCATCTCCTCGTTAGTTGTAGGATCATTTTTTAAGTCTTAGTCTGGTATGTCCCAGGTTTGATCTTATTTACTGATGGTTTCCAATGCTTTAATCTTTTTTAGCCTATTGCTTCCTGTTTCTTCCTATGCTTTGTAACCTTTTGTTTAAATCTGGACATTTTGATATTTTAATGTGTTATTGCTGGAATTTAGACTCTAAGGCATCTGTTCCATAAGCTTGCATTTAGTATTATGACAGAGCTTTCTTTGAATGCCATAAGCTAACAACAAAAGCAACAGGGAAAAAAACATCTTTCCCAGTCTTTGAAGATTCATCTGTGTGAGCATTCTCTTTCAGCTTTTATCCATACTTTGAGTTTAAGGGACAACACCAGTCCAAAATGTAGGTGCCTCCCTAACCCTTTCTGTTCGTGTGTGTTGTCCTGGGCATGCACTCGGGGCCCTAGGGATTGCCTTGCTTACATGGTTCCAAATGTAACCTCTTCTCCAGGAAACAATTTCTTTATGGTCCTGGGCACTGCACTGTATGTCCCACAGTGAGCAATTCCTTGCCCCAGGCAGCATGAATTGTCTACTCTCCCTCAGCATTCTACAGGAGAACTCAGTAAGTCACATTCTACATGCAGGGAAAGTTCTGGGGAAGCAAGACCCTCAAGCCACCACCAGACCTACTGGGCAGACATACATATTCCCAGTATGTACAAAAGGGTTATTCTACTCCCTTCAGAACTGGAAGCCGGGATACATACTGGGAGGACAGGCCAATCTGTACCAAGATAGGGAGAGATGAGGGAGGGTCCAGCAAGGGCACTAAAAGATCTCACTGCTTTTAAGTAACCAGTTTTAAAATTAGGCACTCATCCTATTAATGCAGGTTTTTTAAAAAAACTGTTTTCTGATGATTTGAGAAAGATATTTCTGCCAGCTCTTCGTTGTTCAGAGATTCTGTGGAGGGGATAGAGCACTGAAGGAAATCAGTCTGCTACCTTGATTGGGGTAGGACTTCTTTTACTTTTAAAGGATAAATTTCATTCGACACAGAATTATAGGTTGGTGACTTTTTGAACACTTAAATATTTCACTCCACCCTCTTCTTGCTTGGATGGTTCCTGAAGAGAAGTCCAATGAAATTTTATCCTTGTTCCTTCAGAGACAAAATGATTTTTTCATACTGTGGATCCTTTCAAGATGTTCTCTATGGCTTTGATTTTCCACACTTTGAATATCATATGCCCAGGTGTAGATTCTTTGGTATTTATCCTGCTTAGTATAAGCATACCTTGGAGATACTGCAGGTTTGGTTCCAGTTCACTGCAATAAAACAAAAAGCAGGTCATACAAATTTTGTGGTTTTCCAGTGCATATACGAGTGATGTTTACACCACATTGCAGTGTGCAAGAGCATTATGTCTAAAAAAATCTACATACCTTGATTACAAAATACTTTATTGCTGAAAAATGCTAACCATCCTCTGAGCCTTCAGAAAGTTGTGATCTTTTTGCTAGTGGAGAGTATTGCATGATGTTGATGGCTGCTGACTGATCAGGGTAGTGATTGCTAAAGGCTGGGGTGGCTGTGGCAATTTAAAAAAATATAATACAATGAAGGTTGCTGTATTGGTTGACTCTTCCTTTCATGAAAGATTTCTCTGTAACATGTGATACTGTTTGATAGCATTTTACCCACTGTAGAATATCTTTCAAAATTAGAGTCAATCCTTTCAAACCCTGCTGCTGCTTTATCAAGAAAGTTGATATAATATTCTAAATCCTTTGTTGTCATTTCAATAAATTCCACCTGAAGAAACCATTTTCTTTGTTTATCCCTCAGAAACAACTCCTCATCCTTCCAAGTTTTTCATGAGATTGCAACAATTCAGTAACATCTTTAGTCTCCATTCTTAATTTTAGTTCTCTTAATATTTCCACCATATCTGCAACTACTTCCTCTACTGACATCTTGAACCCCTCAAAGTAAGGGATGGAATCGACTTCTTCCAAACTCTTGTTGATATTTTTACCTTCTCCCATGAATCACAAATGTTTTTAATGGCATCTAGAATGGTGAATCCTTTCTAGAATATTTTTAATTTACTTTGCTCCAGTCCATCAGATGAATCACTGTCTATGGCAGTACAGCCTTACGAATGTATTTCTGAAACAATAAAACTTGAAAGTTGAAATTACTTCTTGATCCATGGACTGCTGAATGGATATTGTGTTAGCAGGCAAGAAAACATTATTCTCATTGTTTATCTCCACCAGAGGACTTGGATGACCAGGCGCATTGTCAATGAGGAGTAATATTTTGAAAGGAAGCTTTTTCTGAGCAGTAGATCCCATTAGTAGGCTTAAAATATTCAGTAAAGGCGGTGGACTTGGCCCAGTGGTTAGGGCGTCCGTCAAAACATGGGCGGTCCGCGGTTCAAACTCCGGGCCTCCTTGACCCGTGTGGAGCTGGCCCATACGCAGTACTGACATGCGCAAGGAGTGTCGTGCCACGCAGGGGTGTCCCCCGCGTAGGGGAACCCCACACACAAGGAGTGCGCCCCGTAAGGAGAGCCGCCCAGAGCGAAAAGTGCAGCCTGCCCAGGAATGGTGCTGCACACATGGAGAACTGACACAACAGGATGTCGCAACAAAAAGAAACACAGATTCCCATGCCACTGACAACAGAAGCGGACAAAGAAGACACAGCAAATAGACACAGAGAAAAGACAACCGGGGTGGGGGGAGGGGAGGGGTGGGAAATAAATAAATAAATGTTGAAAAAAAAATATTCAGTAAACCCTGTTTGTGTTTATAAAAGATGTGCTGTGACCCAGGCTTGTTCCATTTAAAGAGCATAGGCAGAGTAGATTAGCATAATTCTTAAGGGCCCTGGGATTTTCAGAATGGTGAGTATTGGCTTCAACTTAAAAGTCACCAGCTGTGTTAGCTCCTAAGAAAAGGTCAGCCTCTCCTTGGAAACTCTGAAATCAGGCACTAACTTCTCTGTAGCTATGTAAGTCCTTTATGGCACCTTCTTCCAATACAATGCTGTTTCATCTACATTAACAATCTACAGTTTAGTGAAGCAGCCTTCATCAGTTGTCTTAGCTAGAGCTCCTGGATAACTTGCTACAGCTTCTACACTAGCACTTGCTGCTTCACCTTGCACTTTCATGTTATCAGGATGGCTTCTTTCCTAAAACCTCATGAGCCAATCTCTGCTAGCTTCAAACTTTTCTTCTGAAGCGTCCTCACCTCTCAGCCTTCATAGAATTGAAGAAAAGGGCATGATCTGAATTAGGCTTTGGCTTAAGGGACTGTTGTGGCTGGTTTGATCTTCTATCCAGACCACTAAAACTTTCTCCATATAAGCAATAAGGTAGTTTTGCTTTCTTAAAATCTGTGTGTTTACTGGAGTAGCACTTTTCATTTCCTTCAAGAACTTTCCCTGTGCTTTCACAATTTGGCTGTTTGGCACAGGAGTCCTAGCTCTTGGGTCAGTCTTCAGCTTTTGACATGCTTTTTCACTAAGCTTAACCATTTCTAGCTTTTGATATAAAGTGAAGGATATGAGACTCTTCCTTTCACTTGAACACTTAGAGGCCACTGTAAGGTTATTATCTGGCCTAGTATCAATATTGTTGTGTGTCAGGGCATAGGGAGTCCTGAAGAGAGGGAGAGAGACAGAGAACTGCTCGTTGGTGGAGCAGTCAGAACACAGACAACATATATTAAGTTCACCATCTTGCAGTTCGTTACAATAGTAACTTCAAAGATCACTGGTCATAGATAACCATAACAGACATAATAATAATACAGAAGTTTGAAATAGTGTATTACCAAAATATGACACTTCAGATACATGAAGTGAGCAAACATTGTTGGAAAAATGGTGCCATTAGACTTGCTTCAGGTAGGTTTACCACAAACCTTCTAATTGTAAAAATGCAATACAAGCGAAGCACAATAAAACAAAGTGTAATAAAACTAGGTATGCCTATATTCTCTGAGCTTCCTGGATCTGTGGTTTGATGTCTGTCATTAGTTATGGAAAATTCTCAGTCATTATCACTTTAAATATTTACTGTCCCTTTGTTTCTTCTCCTGTTATTTCCATCACATGACACACCATCAAAGGCATTCTTAATTTTTTATTTTTAGCATTTCCTTTTGATTCTTAGAATTTCCATCATTGCTTACATTACTTACCAGTTCTGATATGTTGTCCATTTTTTCCTTTAGATCCCTTAGCATATTACTTATAGTTATTTAAAATTTCTGGTTGATAATCCTATCATCTTTGTCATATCAGAGTCTGGTTCTGATGCTTGTACTGTCTGTTCAAACTATATATCATACCTCTCAGTATAACCTGTCATTTTTTGTTGAAAGCCAACACAACGTACTGGGTAAAAAGGAACTGAGGTAAACAAACTTTTAGTGTGAGATTTTATGTTTTTCTGGCTATGAGTTTGCTGTGGCTAGTGTTTGCTGTAGTTGTGTCAGAAGCTAAAATTTCCTCTGGTTTCCTTGTTTTTGTCTTTGGCTTTCCCTAGAGACTCCTTATTTAAGGTTTGAGGCATGCGGGTCTTTATCTTGTAATCCCTTAATATTATAAGGAACCCTTTTTCTGTGTTGGTAAGGTGCTGAGGGAAGGCAAGTGTTCCAAAACCCCAAGATTAGGTCTCAGACTTTAAGTGAGCCTGTACCTTTGGACTATGACTATTTTAAGTGCTTCTTAGCTTTCCCCCACCTCTATCCCTACTCTAAGGTAAGACAGAAGGTCTAGATGGGCTGAAATTATTTCCCTTCCCCCATGTTTGTCAGGCTCTGGTAAACAGTTTAAGAGCAATCCTTTTTTATAGAGAACAAATACTCAATATAGTTCAAAATAGTTACTTTTTCCTTCCTCATGCTGAAAGCATGAAGGGAGTTTTCTCTGGTCTTCACAGTGAAAACTTGGCAGGGCTCTTAGAAATAAAAGTCTCATGAAATGAAAAAGACAAAAAAGAAATAAAAGGGAGCAGATGTAGCTCAGTAGTTGGGTTCCTGCGTCCCATGTATGGGGTCTTAGACTCAATCTCTGGTACCTCCTTTAAAAAAAAAAAGTCTCACGAAAGCATGGGGGCCACTGTAACACAGGAACCCCCTTGATTTTTTAACTCTCAGGCTAAGCCACACCGAAACTCCAGCAACTCATCAATTAAAGTGTTCCTACCAGTATTTGTTCCAGCAGACAGGCTTGTTCTCTAGGTTAGCTGTAATTCTCTGTATCTGCCTCTCTCTTCAGATTCCTGGGTAGTAGGTTGCCATGTGAAAAAGTTTTTCAGTTTTTATCTTGTATTTAGGATGAGAATGATGGCTTCCAAGTTCTTTACATGATATATCAGAAACCAGAAGTCTCATTCATTTACTTTTGTCTTTTCATAGATGTATTACATCTATACACATAAAAACCCCACAAGACAATGTTATAACATTGTTTTGTTTTGTTTTTTTAAGATTTATTTATTTCTCTCCCCTTCCTCCGCCCCCAGTTGTCCGCTCTCTGTGTTCCTCTGTGACCGCTTCTTATCCTTATCAGCGGCACCGGGAATCTGTGTTTCTTTTTTTTGCATCATCTTGTTGTGTCAGCTCTCCATGTGTGCATGTGTGCATTCTTGGGCAAGCTGCACTTTCTTTTGCGCTGGGCCGTTCTCCTTACGGGGTGCACTCCTTGCGCTTGGGGCTTCCCTACGTGGGGGGAAACCCCTGCGTGGCACGGCACTCCTTGTGTGCATCAGCACTGCGCATGGGCCAGCTCCACACGGGTCAAGGAGGCCTGGGGTTTGAACCGCGGACCTCCCATGTGGTAGGCGGACGCCCTATCCATTGGGCCAAGTCTGCTTCCCACATTGTTTTATTTTAAATAAATTAACAAGAAAAAATGGTCTTTTTATTTGCCTATTTACCATTTCTGATGCTTTTAATTCAAGTTCTTACCACACATCTCAAAACTACTTCAACGAAGATTATCAAAGTGCACCATTTTGTTCTTACATGAATGAACAAATAAAATACTAAGACTGTTTCCAACCTTTCACATTAATTCATGACAGTTAAGGAAACACAGACTTGGCACAAATGTGATTTTAATAAATACCATTAAGCACCGAAACTAGGTGATAGTGTGGATTATAAAATAACCATGGGTATAGACTGTGTTGAAGAAACTCTGTATTAGGGGAAAAAAGCAAAAAATGAAGCTTATCATAAGGGAACCAGAATGACTGGTTATCTTGAAGCAGAGAACTACTGAGAGAAGAAATATGGTAGAGCTCATAGGCAGGCTAACCCTCCAATCCATTGTCTGGATAGGAGAACTTAGATTTCAGAGTACCATTAAATAGGTTATAGTGTTTATAAACTATTAAGCAAACCGCATATGTAAGACTAAAGGAAAAATAAAAAGATGAATTAATTTTAGTATTTTATTTAACCCAATATATCCAAAATATTATTTTAACACATTATCAATATAAATTAGATTATTAACTTAAGCTTTAAAATCTGATTGCAGTTTACACTTACAGCACATCTCAATCCAGCTGAACGTCTTTTTTATCTTGAGTATTAAATGGTTTGCATATAGATTTCGTAAAATTTACAATTGAAAAGTAGATTCACGTACTCAAATTTTTCCAAACTTAGTTTAAAAATTTCCAGTAAGTGAATTGGTACCAGCTCATTTTTCTTTATTATTCACACACATACCAAAAACTTCCATTCAATTGATCTGACTTCAAAGTAAAAGCTTTGGAACTATGTCTACTTAAGTTAAATAAATTTACAGTATCTTGTACCTGTTTAATATTGTTATTGATCTCAAAAGGTTGAGTAAATTGAAAAGCAACTCTAAATTTATCAAGAAACTATTTCCCCAGATTTCCTTCTAGTTTTTGCAACCAATTTATGTAACTATCAAATATAATTTAAATTCTGTGCATATTTTATTCATGTTAGTAAAAATGTATAAAATAATTCTTACTGATTTTTAGTAATTGTTTCAATCTCAACAAAAATTCTAGTATTTGTCTAGGTACTTGTCTTTGATTACTGAATTATCTGGCTAGCATTCTCATTTCAAGAAAATCCTGAACTGGTGCTAAAAGTATAGTAAGTTCTTCTAGAACTCTTGCATAATTCAATCAATCAGCAGAGTACACAAGATCACTAAATTCACTGTCTCCTAGTTCTTTAAAAAATCCTGTAAGCTGGGGTTGATACATAGCACTTGCACTCATATACTGATTATTTAAACCTAATAACTATACCTATTACACTTCAGAGATATTTCAGAAAACTATGCACAAATTCTGTATTTTACAGTGGAATTAAATATCAGGCTCTTGTTTTAAAATTCCATTAAGATTTTTTGACCTAACCTAGCTGGAGTGCCATTTACTGTGATATTTTCTCATCTAGCTGAAACTCTTCTGACGTATGTAAAAGAGTTAAGAAAAAATAACGTTTGATTTTTCCTAGGCCATTAATTTTAACTATTTCTTAATAAAATTTTAAGTCCTATGAGGCAACACGCAAAGGATTCATTGGGCTGTGTCTCTTAGATCACATGACTCATCTGAGCTAGAGGACTTAGAATTTGTTCAGATTTTGAATCAATCATACCTTCTATAAAACACCCTCTATAGGCTTTTACTCATACTTTCCTAACAATTTCTATTAACTGAAATAATTTACTTTACCCATCTAAAACTAATTCTCTTTTGTGCATGAATCCAAGACATTTTACATCTGGCCAAATTTTCTGCTGGATATTTAATTCTGATTTCAAGTAATCAATTTTGTAAATTCTGATCTCTGGAAGGTAACTTTTCTTATTCATTACACATTTGCTGAAACTGTAAATTTGATATTGCCCACTTTACCTTTAATTCTTGTTAAATTGTTTTGCTCTGCCACTGCAAACTGCAATTGTCATTCATCAAGATATCTGCAACATACCTTCTTTTACTCTCTTTAGTGTTCCAATTGTACTAGCTGATGCATCTCCACTTGATTATTTTTCATTATGCTTTCACATCAATTTTAAAAATTTGTTCAAATTCATGTCTAAATTAGAAAAATAATTTGATCATAATTAAAATAAGTATTTCAATTACCAATTATATTTTATCAACACTATGTTACATCAATTTGTAGAAAAAAGTAATTTGCATTGAATCAATCAGTGATGTAAGTAAATTTGACAGGCACATTATAACAAAACAATTTTATCATATGCAATACAATAATTAGAGTGAAATGTATTACTACCACAATAATAAAATAAGGTGAAAAAATATTTTACACTTCTTCAGTTTTTACATTTAATTAAAAATTCACTTCCTTAGTCTTACTGTCCTTATTTCAAGTGCTTAACAGCCTCATGTGGCTGGTGACTATTCTATTAGGTGGGATAGATATGGAAATTAGTGAGACAAGAATTTTTATTACATTTCTCTTCTCTTTGATACCTCCAGAACTGAAAACATGTCTGAGTCATGTTATCCCTTTGCATACTTAGCAAAAGTCAACAGAGCAAATGTGGAAATGGTTGGATACTCTGCATAAAAGTCCTTGGAATATCTATTATGTCCACTGTACAAGACATGAAACAATATCTAAAATACTCTTTAACTCCTAAAAACAGTCATCATGAACTTTATTTCTTGAGAATACCTTTAAAACAGCAGTATGCTGATAGCAGTTTAACTGGCTTCTAAAAAAAAAATGTGCCTATATAAAGGATGTATTGCACATAATTTACAAATAATAAAAAATACATATTAATACTTATGTTCTTCATTGTAAGTTCCATATAGCCAATTGATTCCCACAGAAGGCTTTCGTTGATTTTTGCCGAACTCTTGTATCAGTAGCTAACCTATGGTTGCAATTTGACCAAGATTTTACAAATGGAGTTGCATCCCAATCTGCTAATTCTTTCCCCAATAAATTTATTGTCATTAAATCTGATATGTGATCTACTGTTAAACTATTTCTCACCCTTGTACAAATTATGTTCATTAAATTGAAACCTCTTTCAGCTTCAGCACTATTAATTGCAATAGCACTAATTATCTTTTTAGCTTTTTGTATAGTTGCAGGAATTGAAAAATTGTTTGATTTTATATTATTATTTACAAATTCCCGAAAATCATTCAAATCTATTTTGTATCTTAAAATTTCACATAAATGAAGTAATTTTTCTTCACCAGCTATCCATGGTGAAGTTATTTCTTCATAAGGCCAAGTAGATGGTTCTAATAAATCAAAATAATTAAAAATGGTTTCATTGTAGTTTCCATCAGATAAAAGACGTAAGTTCATGTGTTGAATTATATTTTCTAGTAACATATTCCTAGGAAGAGCATTAAATTTATTATTCTTATTAAAAGGAATATCTTTAAACTTATCTGACTTAATCAAATCCTGAATTTCAGATTCATGCTTTCCAGTACCAATCTTCAAATTTTCCAAAGCTTTTATGGTGCATTTGATCAATTCTTGAGCTTTCTGAATGTTAGTTGATCTTGACTGCAATGCAGTTGAAAGTAGTGAAAATTCTTCAAGAATGTCTATCATTAAAGCAAGGTCTTGTAAGAAATTAATATTAGCCAATCTCTTTGCCAAACCAGAAAAAGAATGAGAAAAATGCATATATAATACAGGATATGCATGCCATACAGCAGTAGCAGTTTGTAAACTACATGCTGCCCACTTTGGTCCCTTTACCCGACCAATTTTAAGAATTTCAATTTCAAGGTCTTTAGCTACAGTTTCTAAAAGCTTGGTTTGATTTTTATTAGATTGGTGATAGACAGAATAAATTTTATCCAGAAATATTTTAAAATGATTAATTTGCTTTATTTCAGATATTGAATCATCAAGTGACAATTGTAATCGATGATTTAAACAGTTCCAAATGATGATTTCAGGAAAATTTTCTAACAACTTTGTAGCTACCCCAGACTTGCTTCCCAGCATTGAATTAGCACCATCGGAACAAAATGCAATTAAATTCGCTTTCAAATATTCATTATTAAAGCCACAATCATTTAAAGTTGCCAATAAGGTGTTGAAAATACACTCTGCTGTGGTTGACACTAATTCTTTTAAAGCAACAAATAACATTATTGGTACAGGAGCTGAATGAACTGCACACTGGAGATAAATCACTAGAGTGCTTTTCTTTGAAACTGTAGATGCCTCATCAATTATGACACATACTTTGGCATTCTCTTCTATAATATTTTTAAATATCTTCATCTTCATTTCTTTTGCTATATGTTCTGCTATTCTTGTTGCACTGTATCGTGTATTTAAACAATTGACCTCTCCATTTTTCTCTTGTAATTCTATTGCCCCTTCAATATCAGATAAAGGTCTATTATGTTTAACTAAATTGTAAACAGTATTGAAGACTTTTATGGTAGAATCGATATTTTTATTATTTTGTTTATGCACTATATTAGAAACTGAGTCATTGATTGATTCCTTTAACAAATCCTGAATTTTTCCATGGGCTTTAGAAATGTCATGTTCCCTAATTTTTTTTCGCAGAGAAGCTTGCCGAGTAGTTTTATTACTGCCATTGGGGGTTACTAAATATGCAATCCATTCCTTGGAAACATGTACATGTTTTTCTGCTTTGGATCCCAAATGCCGAACTGTTGAACAATCTTTACACCCTAATTTACCTTCTTTTATTTCAAGCCATTTGTACTGTTCTGTAAACATGAATGCTTGTTTCTCATTCCAACAATCTGGAAGGACAGGATTATCTATTTCTTCACCTGATGAACATGACGGCTTTTGTTCAATGATTGGTCGTTCAACATATTCGAAATTTAGTTCCTTTGACTTAAATGATCCACAATGACTTCTGTTCCTTCCATTACTTTCTGTGTCTGTTTTCACCTTCTTCACATTTAGAATGCTTAATAAATTACCCTGTCGTTTTGGCATTTTAGGGTACAGAACCTGAAAAATAATTTTACATTACATAAGAGAAATTCTTAGCATTTAAGGGTTAATGTAAAAAGTTCTGTTAATGATTTCTGCATATAATTTTTAAAATAACAAATTTTAAACTAAAACACTTACAGCTTCAATGTGACTTACCACTTCTTGAAAAATTCACTATTGGTTTTTAAAATTCTATTGCCAAGAATAGTATCACAAAATCTGATGAGCAATTATTTGATTATTATCCAACTCAGCAAGGAAATTGCCTATATAATTTGCAAACAAGTATAGTTCCAACATGAACAGTGGTTGGTATTTTCATTTACATTACTGAATAAGAAAAAAGTGAAACAATGAATATCTATATTGGAACTTCAATCATTCTAATGACTGAACTTCTTTGCTGAACTGATGAGTACTTTTCAAGTATTGGCGGTCAATTTCTTTTTTTCTGTATTCCATACAGTCTAACAAACTTTTTTCCATACTTTTAAATTTAATCTACATTAACATTTTATCCATCATTTCCTTAAGTCTAGACAATCAACAAATTATTGATTTGCAGATTGCTGATTACCTAAGTGTAAATACCCCCACCATGTTGGAGCAACAACCTATTATATAACATTTCCACCATATAAATACAATAGATATAAATAACTTCAAGTACCTATGTATTGCAAAGTAATGAGTTTTAATATTTATCACCTTAAGTCTTATAATTTATTTACCTGTAAGTTTATATATTTTAACGTGCCAGTTCAAGCCACCACCAGCACACTCTTGCACTTAAATGACGGAACTGAAAAAAACACAAATATAATGTACTTACATCACTATGACAGGTGCTAGGCTCTTCCTCATCACCATAGACCAGATCAATGTATTCAAGAACAGGTCTTGATGGTCCTTCCTAAAAAGGAATTAAGCAAATTTATAAGTTATAAACAGTTATTCAAACCAAACTTGCATTTACAATCAGTGTTTTAAGTTATAAACAGTTATTCAAACCAAACTTGCATTTACAATCAGTGATTTCTGGTTGGGATCAGCAAGGATTCTTCTTCAGAAGAAAGTCTTGCAGATGGCACAGAATAATCAGAAACAAAAGAAGCACAGAAAGAGATTCAGAGTAAATGAATATATAATAATGACAAGCAAAAAAGAAGAGCCTAAATCTACATGGACAAATAGGACCGTGTGGATTTCTTTGAGAACAGGAAAATAGTACAGTGAGAGTGTTAAAAGACACAAATCAGAAAAAAAAAAAAAAAGGAGCAGGTATAGCTCATTGACTTGAGCACCTGCTTCTCAAGTATGAGGTCCTTGGTTCATACCACAATACCTCCTAAAAACAAAACAACAAAAACAAACAAAAAAAAAGACACAGGTATTATGGTACAATATTTTTAAACTGGGATAGTTATCAACAATCTTTTAGATATCCAAGCTCAAAACCATGGAGTTCTTGGATAGCTCTGTTTCATCCCCATATCCTTATAAAATTAAACATTAAACCCCAAATCTTCTCTCTCCTTTCTTTCCATCCATACTACTTTCATCACAGACCATACCTTGAATGTCAAGCTAAAAAGCTTAGATTTTATTCTATAGGCAAAGGAATCAATAATGCTGAGATGGTAATAACATTACCAGAGCTATGTTTTAATCACACAGAGGAGTCTCATGTGTGGGAAAACTAGAAATAAGATAATCCAGGCAAACTGTAATATAGTACTAAAATAGGGTAGTGGTAAGGAGAATAGTGAGGAGGCACATTTCTCTGTATGTATACTCTAATAAATTAAATTTAAATTAAATATAAGGGATATTTTGCATTCCCAAATCTGTATCATTCCTTTCTTTCAGCATATTGTGTTTAGTTTGGGGCTATGTACATGGCAGAATGCAGAAAGGAAATCAAACCACAATCAATCAAGAAGTGATACATTGGGAAACAGATGTGGCTCAATTGATAGAGTGTCTGCCTACCACATAGGAGGTCCAGGGTTCGGTACCCAGGGCCTCTTGGCCCATGTGGTGAGCTAGCCCACACACAGTGCTGCCACGGGCAAGAAGTGCCAAGCCATGCAGGGGTGCCCCCCGTGTAGGGGTGCCGCACACACAAGGAGTGCACCCCGCAAGGAGAGCCACCCCATGTGAAGAACACAGCCCACCCAGGAGTGGCAGTCACACGTGGAGAGCTGACGCAGGAAGATGACGAAACTAGACACAGATTCCCGGTGCCGCCTAACAAGAATGCAAGCGGACACAGAAGAACACAAAGCAAATGGACACAGAGAGCAGACAACAGGGGGCAGGGCAGAAGGGAAGAGAAGTAAATAAAATAAATCTTAAAAAAGAAAAAAAAAGAAGTGATATACTAATGAGTTATTTTTGAATATGGAGAACCCTCAAGAAGAGAACTGTACACAGCAGTGTTTCATCTTAATGGACAGTACTACTGAAAACATAGAGAAATAAGCATTTCCTGGTGAAGTCCAGTATAGGATGAGGTAACAGAGAAAATTAGTAAATTATGTTTCTGAATGTATTTAACGTAGGATTAAACTACATTGTCTTTTACATGATACCATTTAAAGGCAAAGGAATGTTTTTCACTACATTTCCTCTAGAATCCCAATTTCACTTAGAGCATATATGATTCAATTCTCCACATGGAGCTGTCAAACCATTGATCCTCTATTTAGAAAAAGGGCCAAATATAAGAGGTTGTATCACATTGGGTGCTCAAAACTCTCAAAGCAAAGATGCAACAGATCCGTTATATTTATAATATAATTTAGTGTTAATTTAGATCTATATTTATATATAACTATAATTTATAATAAAACATCAGCTGAACATAAGCACATAAATTAACCCAGTCAGAACTGAAAATATAATTCCTTATTTCTCAGTATAATACAAAAATTTAGACATATGACCTCCCAACTTTAATTTCATAGCTTCCTTCAATGTTTCTCAAAGTAAGGTTCATAGATCATAGACAATGTGTGTCATACCAAGTTACAATTGCACAAAACAGCATCAAGATCATAGTGTCCTGTTCACTGATGTCTTTTTACTACAATTCAGGGAAACCAAAATTAGTTTTCCTAAAGAAACATGGAATTTTCTTTTCCAAGTTTTTCAGTAAATGTTTTTCAGTAAAAGAGCTTTCTGTAACGATGGCTTTTTGATATTCACAGATAGACCACTTACAGCATATATTCATTCTAGATAACTGTGAATTTAAAAGGTTCCAAGTGTCAAAAGAGAGCACCATTATACACTACTAATAAGGAACTATTTCAAGAAAATAATCTTGTAAAGAATTTATGCACAAACCTATTAGAATAATAATAAACAAAAATGTTAACACCACAATGGTCATATTGTTTGAAGAGCTGAGATTTTTTTATTTAAAAAACAAGTGAGTTACAAAGTGGCCCGTATCTACAGCAACTAAAAAACACACAACCATTATAAAGAACTCCCTTAAAAAAAAATATACAGCTTTAATATCAAACTCCAATTAACTACAGAAATTAAAAGATGACTATTTTGGGATAGAAGGGTTCTCTAGCTAGATGAGACTACTTTCAGCAGAGTCATTCTAAAACTTAAACTGTTTGGGGTGATTTTTATCCCAAATCGTAACACCCCAACAAATGCTTCGCAAAGTGATTTTCAAACCCTTGCATTTATTCAAAAATCAAGATTCCTAGGCCCAATCGTGAAATAATGATTAGTAGGTCTGGAGTAGAGCCCAAAGTATATGCACATTTAAAAATAGTAATGCTTGAGAACTACTGTCCCAAATAGAATACATTCAGAAACTACAGCACGTTCCTGATGATGCAGGGATCTTTATTATGAACATCAACTGTACTATGCTGTAATAGGGTGATTTCAGAAGCTAGCGAAGTCTTCAAGGTATGCCTTCATGTTATAAAGTTACATAATGCTATAGCTTTGGAGTTCTACCTCCTTCATTATCAGCTGTCCCGTCTCCCTTTCATGTGTTATCTTTTAGAAAACACACTGGCTCCATTCTAAAACTTCTTCTTAGAGACCACAATTTAAGTGTACAATGGCTCTAAATGAAGGCAACAAAGGCGTGATAAAGTGTACAACATGTACTTTAGGCCAGTTTTTGCGACGCCTATTGAAATTGCTCAAAGACTTCTGTTGGGACATTTCCTAATCCTTTGCCATGCTCCCCGGTGTCTAGTACATTTAGACATTCAATATGCATTTGTTGAATGGTGATGAACAGGTGAGGTATAACGACATAATGGCTTACCATAGTCTTTCACTCTGGGGGAAAAAGCCCAAGATCGTTGCTACTTACACTAACAAACTGAATGTCATCTTCATTTTCATCCGTTGTTGACTCAGATGCCTCAGGCCCAGCTGGAGGGACAGATTCTAATATCTATAAAAATAAACCAAAACATGCTTATCCATAAAGCCAAATGTAGGGCGAGATTTTTTTCCAAAAGGAACGATTAAAACAAACAGCTCTTGAGGAAACCTAACTGAGCACAACCCCACGCTAACCCGACTCGGCTACAAGACTCGATGGAGTCGGGTTATGCCACGGAATACGTGGAGCTACAGAGGCCAAACGCCGAACACGAGTTCCCATCCTCTCAGAATTCCTCTCTCTACCCGGCAAGGGGGGTGCCTGCTCCCTGCTAAAGAGCAACGCCGTCTCAAAATGTCGCTCTCACCGGCCGAACAGCGCCAACAAGGAATCCCGCAGCTCGTGCCGGGGCCGGGGGCGCCCGGGCAGCCATTGTTGCTGCCGGTTCCTCGCTCAGACATTCACCAGGCCCGAAGGCTGGGCTCGGCCCCTGAGCCGGGCAGCATCGTCCGCCGCTGCGGTCGAGCACCGGGGAACGCACGAAACCCTTCGGGGGGTCAGCTTTGAGAACGCCCAAGTTCAACGCTCGGATGCTCACCTCCGACCCCGGGTCTCCCATTTCTCCGACGGCTTAACTGACAGCACCACTGCTCCTGCTGCCCCCGCCGCAGCCGCAGCCGCAGCCGCCACGACTTCCCTTCCCGCCCGGTACCGCCTCGCGCCGCAGCGACCCGCCCCTGCGTGGGCGCTGACGCAGCAGTCGCGGGAAACAGAGACACACTAACTCGCTTCACAGGGAGCCGGGGCCGGCCCGGTCCCGCTATCCCTTCGAGCCTTTTTCGCACAGCCTCGACCTCCCTTCCCCACGCCGCGCACGCAGGATGCTGGGAATTGTAGTTCCGTTTGTCAGCTCCGTTATTTTCTTGCCAAATAATGTCCCACTTGTTTTGTTTTTTTGGTTTGTGTTTCAGAATTTCTCACAACGATTGTAAACAGATAAAATTCATGAAAACAAATTTCTTTTAAACCTTTTTCTCCCCTAGCTTCGACAGTCTGAGACTCCCTGTTGTCTGACGAACTTAGTCCCACAAGCTTAATGGTGCCTTACCCAGAACTGGTGAACCATGAAGCAGGAATCATAAGGCACCTCACCAAAGTAAAGTATAGTTATCTTAAAATTTTAAAGAACTGCAGAGTTAAAGGAAACGTAAATGAAGCAATGTTTTGATAGGCCCAAAGCAAAGCAAGGTTGTCTGTAAAGGGGTCAACATCAGGTCTAGATTGCAAAGGGTACCCGGGGACCTGTTAACTTGAAAATTTAAGATGCATATGGAATGTTGTGCCCAGAAACCAGTTATTTGTAGTGTACACCAGGTTTGTAATTTGAGGCTGGTTCTCTATGTCCAAGCAGGTGTGGAATACTTCATTCTTCCACTGATAGGTTTTCAAACAGGGTTTCTGATAGTCTTTGATTTTTAGGAAGAAAAGTTTCTCAGTGAGCAAGAAAGCAGTAGTCACCTTAATCACCTTGACTCTTTACACCTGCAGTATATACGCCTTTGGGGGAAATATATTTTCCTGTTAATTTTGCAGCTGGCTTTATCTATGTCTGTAATTTGAGCCTGATAAATTGCCCTGCACATATTTTCTTTCTCATACTGATGCCTGTTTTTGCCGGTCAAAATCACAACATACCACATGACTACCTATGTTTGTAGCTACTATTAGATTAATCTGTTAGTATTTATTACAATTCCTCGAAGTGGACTAAAACTTCGGTGGACTAAAACTTCGGTTTTAAAACTTGGGTGCTTTACTACCAAATAACTTTCGAAATTTGGAATCATTGTATGTGAATTAACAATACTAAATTCCTTAAATGCTCAAGAGAAAGCTGAATTTAAAAGATTCTCCTAAAATGCTGATGAGTTCAGTGGAACACTTACTTTTGTAGGTTGCCCAAAGGAGTTAGGTAAATTCTTGAAAAAAGGCAGTATGTGGCTAGAGTGCCAAAATGCTAACAAGCCTTCAATTCAGTAGGCTTGAATTGTTGCACTGACAGTCTTTCAAATTTCAGACATTCTATTAATTGGATTGTGGTATCTCATGATTTTAATTTGCTTTAAGTTAATGATTGATTATGTTAAGTATCTTTTCATATGTTCATTTACTATCTCTATATTTTCACTGGTGAAGTGTCTTTAAGGTTTTCGGTCCTTTATTTAAATGGGAATTTTGAGACTTGTGTGTTTATTCTGTATACAAGTCCTTCAACAAATACATTTTACAAACATTTTCTCCCATCATTGGGTTGTCTTTTCACTTTGTTGATAATGTCCTTTTATGCACAAAATTTTAAAATTTTGATGGAGTCTAATTTCTTTTTTCTTTTTTCTTTTTGTTCATTCTTTTGGTGTCGTATTTAAGAATCCATTGACAAATATAAGGTATAATGAAGTTTTCCCCTATGTTCTTCTAAGGGTTTTATGGTTTTAGCTTTTATATGTCAAGTTGTTGATACATTTTGAATTAAATTTTGTATATGGTGTGAGGTAGGGATTCAATTTCATTCTTTTGATATCCAGTTTTCCTAGTGCTAATCATTAAAGAGACTATTTATTCTCCATTGAAAGGCCCAGGCACCCTTGTCAAAAATAAATTGGCCATAGATATATGGATTTATTTCTGAACTTTCAATTCTATTCTGTTGGTCTTTATGTCTGTCCTTCTGTCAGTATCACACTATTTTAATGATTATAGCTTTGTATTAAGTTTTGAAATCGGGATGTGTCAGTGCTCCAACTTCATTCTCTTTTTTTTCAAGGTTTGTTTTGCAATTTAGTGTCCCTTACTATTCTAAATGAATTATTTTTAAGTTTTTCAAAATATTATTTATTTTTAATTGTGGTAAAATATACATAAAATAAAAATCACTTTAATCCTTTTAAGTGGATAATTCTTTGACATTAAGTATAAAGACAATACTGAGTAAATTTACCACTATTTGTTTCTAGACTATTTTCATTATTCCAAACCAAAACTCATACTAATTTAGTAATAACTCCCTATTCTCACTTCCCCTACCCCTAGTAACCACTATTCTGTTCTCTATCTCTATGAATTTGTTATTTTAAGTATTTCATATCAAAGAAATCATACAATATTTCTCCATTCATGTCTGTCTTATTTCATTCCAAATAATGTCTTCAAAGTGCATCCATGTTGTAGCATGTACACTTCTTTTTACAGCTGAATAATATTCCATTGTATGAATATCCCACATTTTGTTTATCCATTCATCTGTTGTTGAACACTTGGGGGTTGCTTCCACCTTTCAGCTGTTGTGAATAATGCTGCTATAAATATCAGTGTACAAATATCTGTCTGAGTTCCTGCTTTCAGTTCTTTTGTGTATGTACCTAGGAGTGGAATTGCCAGGTCTTATGATAATTCTATGTTTAAATTTCTGAGGAACCACCAAATTGTTTTTCACAGTGGCTGTACCATTTTACATTTCCACCAACAATGAACAAGTGTTTCTATTTCTCTGCATCCTCATCAACAGGGTATTTTCAGTTTTTTCAATTAACAGCCATCCTAGTGGGTGTGAAGGGGTATCTCATTGCAGTATTAATTTGCATTTTTTAATGGCTAATGAACATAAACATTTTTTCATATACTTACTAGCCACTTGAATATTTTCTTTGGAGAAATGTCTTTTCAAATTCTTGGCCCGTTTTTAAAATTGGCTTGTTTGTCTTTTGTTGTTGAGTTGTAGGAGTTCTTTATATATTCTGGATATTAAGCCCTTAACAGATACATGGTTTACAAATATTTTTTGCCATCCTGTTTTCTCTTCACTTTCTTGCTAATGGCTTTGATGTGCAGAAGTTTTAATTATTAATGATGTCCATTGTATCTACTTTTTTGTTGTTGTTGCTTGCACTTTTCTTGTAAAAAATAAAAATCATTGCCTACCACCAGGTCTTGAAGTTATTTCCCTGTTTACTTTTAAGTGTTTTATGTTAACTAGCTCTTATATTTAGGTCATTGATCCATTTTTGTATTAATTTTTTTGTGTATGGTAAGAGGTAGGGGTCCAATTTCATGCTTTGCATGTGGATTTCCAGTTATACTAGAACCATTTGTTGAAAAGACTGTTATTTTCCCATTGAATGAACTTGGCACCCTTGTCAAAATCAACTGTTCATAGATGTGTGGATTTATCTCTGTACTCTGAAGTCTAATCCATTGGTTTATATGTCTATCCTTCTGCCAGTGCCACACTGTCTTAATTACTCTACTATCTTGGTATTAATTTTTTAAAAAGATTTATTTAGTTATTTTCCCCCCTTCCTGCCCTGCTGTTTTTGCTGTCTGTATTGTCTTCTCTTCTTTTTCTCTCCTCTAGGGTTCACCAGGATTCTATCCTGGAGACCTCTGATGGGAAGAGAGGTGCCCTGTCAATTGTGCTACCTCATTTTCTGGTTTGTATTGCACTTCTCCCTGACTCTCTCCCCTTGTCTGTCTTGATACATCATCGTCTTGCTGTGTGACTCACTTGTGCGGGGCACTGGCTCACCACATGGGCACTCGTGTGGGTACTGGTTCATGACACAGGCTTTTGCATGGGCACTGGCTTGCCATGTGGGCACACTTTTTCTTCTTTTTCACCAAGAGGTCCCAGGGATCAAACCCAGGTCCTCCCATATGGTAGGCGGAAGCACTATCACTTGAGTCACATCTGCTTCCTGGTATTAAGTTTTGAAATCAGAAAGTGTGGTTTCTCCAATTTTGTTCTTCTTTTTCTAGATTGTTTTGGTTATTCAAGGTCCCTTACAATTCCATATGAATGTGAGGATCAGCTTTTCCATTTCTGTAAAAAAAAAAAAAAAGCTTCTGGAATTTCAATAGGGATTGTGCTGAATTGGTAGATTGCTTTATGCAGTATTAACATTTTAACAATAAGAATGAAGTCTTCCAATACATGAACACAGAATATTTTCGATTTCTTGAGGTTACCTTTAATTTCTTTAGGCAATGTTTTCTAGTTTTCAGTGTATATATTTCACTTCCTTGGTTAAATTTATTACTAGGTATTTTCTTTTTTCAAGCATTCTTGTAAATGGAATTGCTTTCTTGATTTCTTTTCAGATTGTTCATTACTGACAATCCAACTGACTTCTGTGTGTTTAGCTTGTATACTGCAATTTTTCTGAGTTTGTTTATTGGTTCTGGTAGCTTTCTTGGGCATTCTTTGTGATTTTCTCTGTATAGGATCATGTCATCTGGAAGAGGAGCATTTTACTTTTTCCTTTCCAATTTAGATGCTCTTTTTTTGACTTTTTTTGTCTACATTAAAAAAATATGAGGTCCCCATATACCCCCTACCCTCCTCACCCTACTCCTCCACCCATAACAGCCTCCTCCATCATCATGAGATATTTAGATGCTCTTTAGATCCTTTTCTTATCTGATTTCTCTGACTAGAAACTTCCAGTACAATGTTGAGTAACAGTGGTGACAGTGGGATTCCTTGTCTTATTCTTGGTCTTAAGAGGAAAGTTTTCAGTCTTTCACCATTAAGGGTGATATTTGTTGTGGGTTTTTTTCATAAATGCCCTTTATCATGTTCAGAAAATTCCCTTCTATTCCTAATTTTCTGAGCTTTTTATCGTAAAAATATATTGAACTTCATCACGTACCTTTTCTGCATCAATTGAGATTATCATATTTTTTCCTTCATTCTATTAATGTGTTGCATCATATTGATTGACTTTCTTATGTTGAACCATCCTTGCATTCCTTGATATAATCCCATTTAGTTATGGTGTATAATTTTTTAAATATGCTGTTGGATTTGGTTTGCCAATATTTTGTTGAATATTTTTGCACTATATTTGTAAGGGTTATTGGTTTGTAATATTCTTGTGATGTCTTTATCTGGCTATGGTGTCAGGGTAATGCAGGCCTTGTAGAATAAGTTGGGAAGTCCTCTTCTTCTGTTTTTTGGAAGAGTTTGAGAAGGATTGCTCATAAATCTTCTTAAAATATTTGATAGAATTTATCTGTGAAACCATCCAGTACTGGACTTTTTTTTTGTTTGGAGGTTTTATTATTATTATTATTATTATTATTATTTTAAGATTTTAAAAATTTATTTCTCTCCCCTACCCCCCACCCCAGTTGTCTGCTCTCTGTGTCCATTTGCTGTGTGTTCTTCTGTGATTGCTTCTATCCTTATCAGTGGCACTGGGAATCTGTGTTTCTTTTTTTGTTGCATCATCTTGCTGTGTCAGGTCTCTGTGTGTGTGGTGCCATTCTCGGGCAGGCTGCACTTTCTTAAGTGCTGGGTGGATCTCCTTACAGGGTGTACTCCTTGCACATGGGGCTCCCCTATACAGGGGACACCCCTGCGTGGCACGGCACTCCTTGTGCGCATCAGCACTGTGCTTGGGCCAGCTCCACACAGGTCACGGAGGCCTGGGGTTTGAACCGCAGACCTCCCATGTGGTAGGTGGATGCCCTATCCATTGGGCCAAGCCCACTTCCCATGTTTGGAGATTTTAAATTACTACTTTGATCTTTTTGCCAGTTACAGGTCTGCTGAGATTTTCTATTTCTTCTTATATCACATTAGGTAATTTGTATGTTTCAAGAAATTTGCCCATTTAATCTTGGTTGTCTAATATGTTGGCATATAATTGCTCATAGTAACCTCGTATAATACTTTTTATTTTTGTAAATTCAGTAGCAATGCTTCATTTTCATTCTTAATCTTAGTTATTTGTGTCCTTAGTCTCTCTCTCTTTCTCTCTCTTTTTTTCTCTCTCTCTCTTTTCATCTGGCTAAATGTTTTTCAATTTATTCCTCTGGTTTTTTTTTTTTAATAAAAGAACTTTTGGTTTTGTTGATTCTATTTTTTTGATCTCTATTTTCTTTATCTCTGCCTTAATCTTTACATTTTCCTTCCCTCTATTAACTTTGGATTTAGTTTCCTCATCTTGTTTTAAGTTTCTTTAGGTGTGGAGGGAAGTTAGGTTATTGGTTTGTGATCTTTTTAATGTAGGCATTTAGAGCTATATATTTCCTCTGTGCAGTGCCTTTGCTGCATCCCATAAATTTTGGTATGTTGTATTTTTATTTTTATTCATCTCAAGGTATTTACTAATGTCCCTTGTAATTTCTCCTTTGATTCATTGGTTACTTGATAGTGTTCCCTTAATTTCCACATATTTGTAAAATTTTGTATTTTCCATCTGTTTTTGATTTCTAGCTTTATTCCATTGTGGTCCAAGAAAATAACTGTATGATTTCAGTATTTTAAAATTTATTGAGGTATGATTTGGGGTCTAACATATGGTCTATTCAGGAAATGTTCCATGTGCACTCAAGAAGAATATATATTCTGCTATTGTTGGGTGAAGTGTTCTATATGTGTCAATAAGGTCTAATTGATTAATAATGTTGTTCAGTTCTTCTGTTTCCTTCTTGATCTCCTATTTAGATGTTCTGTTAATTATTGAAAGTGGTGTATTGAATTTTTCAAGTATTATTGAAGAGATACTGTTTCTCCCTTTAATTTATTCAATTTTTGCTCCCTATATTTTGGGGCTCTGCTGTGAGGTGCATATAAGGTTATAATAGTTATATCTTCTTGCTCGATTGAAACTTTTATCAATATATCATATCCTTTCTTGTCTCTTGTCATCTTTTTTGACTTAAAATCTATTTCATCTTACAATAACATGTACATTCCAGCTCTCTTTTGATTACTGTTTACATGGAAAATATTTTTCTATCCTTTGAATTTTATCATGTTTCTTTGTACCTAAAGTGAGTCTCTTGTAGACAGAATACATTTGGATCATGCTTTTTCATCCAATATGCCAACCTCTGCCTTTTGTTTGGGGAGTTTAATCCATTGACACTTAAGGTAATAACTGAGAAGGATTTTCTTTTGTTATTTAGCTATATTTTTTCTCTAAGTCTTGTATGTTTTTCATTAGCTACTATTCCATTATTGCCTTGTTTGATATTTAGTTGCTTTTTTTTTGTAGTATACCATTTGATTTTCATCTCTCCTTGTCTCTATATTTTTTGATTACTTATTAGTAGCTCTTTTTGTAATTATGATGAACATATATATACATATTTTAGGTGATACTGGGGTTGACCCTGGGACATTGAATATGTGGAGCAGATGTTCAACCACTAAGCTACACTTGCTCCACTACAATTAACATCTTAAACTAACAACAACCTAGTTTGACTATTACCAACCTAGTTTCAAGTAGTATGCAAACACTTGGCTCCTAGATATTTCTGTCTTTTCCCCTTTATATTACTGTCTGAGATTACATCTCTTTATGTTCTATGCCCATTAACATAGATTTTAAATGTTATTTTATACAATTGCCTGTTAAGCCATATGGGAATGGGGGAAGCAGATACAAACCAAATATATGATAACAGAGGATAACGCAGGTCTTTATATTTGCCTATGTAGTTACCTTTACAATATTCTTTGTTTTTTTATGGCTTCAAGTGACTGTTTAGTGTTCTTTTATTTCAGCCTGAAGAAATCCCTTTTGCATTTCATGTAGGAAGGATCTTCTGTTATTGAGCTCTATCAGCTTTTGTTTATGTGAAATTATGCCTTAATTTCGCCTTCATTTTTGAAAGATAATTTTGCAGAATATAGAATTCTTGCTTGACATTTTTTTCTTAGGACTTTAACTATTCCATCCGTCTGTTTTCTTGCCTGCGTGGTTTTTGATGAGAAAACCACTGTTAATCTTATTGGGTTCCCTTGTGTGTGTCAAGCTGCTTCTTTCTTACTGCTTTCAAAATCCTCTATGTTTGAGTTTGATAACTTTGTTATAATATGCCTCAGTGTAAATCTCTTAGAGTCTACTTGCTTGGGGTTGATTGAGCATTCTCTATGTATATATTTATATCTGTCATCAGATTTGGGAAGTTTTGTGACATTATTTCTTCAGGTAATTTTCTGTCCCTTTCTTGTCCTTCTGGGACTTCAGTGATGTGTATGATGGTATGCTTAATGGTATACCACAAGTCCCTCAGAGTCCATTCAGTTTTCTTCATCATTTTTTCTTTCTGCTCCTCACACTGGATAATTTTGATTGTCATGTCTTCAAGTTCACTGATCCTTTCTTCTGCTTGTTCAAATCTGCTGCTGAATCCCTCTAATGAGTTTTTCATTTCAATTACTATACTTTTAGCTACAAAATTTGCATTTGATAATTTTTTAATATATAATTTCTATTTGTTCCTACATTTTCCTAATTTCCTTTAGTTTTTTGTATATGGCTTCCTTTAACTCATTATACATATCTAATACAGTTTATTTAAAGTCTTTTACTTATAGTCCAATACATGAGCTTCTTTAGGAATAGATTATGGCAATTTCTTTCTTCCTGTGAGTAGGCCATACTGTCTTGCTTCTTTGCATGTTTTGTAATTTTTTATTGAGAACTGGGCATTCTTTTCTCTGGAAATGTAGTTATCTCTGTACTCTGGGGTTGCTAGATGGTTTGGGGGTTGTTGCTGTTGCTTTAGAGGGCTCAATTTGTGACTTTTCCAAACTACTTTGCTCACAAGTGCAGGATGGAAAGAAAAGAGAGAAAAAAAGGTACTACCTCTGTCACTTTTGCCTTAGGAGAGTTGGCAGCCCTCTAGTGATTTGAAGTAACTGATTTAAAGTAATCAGGCCATACACACCCAGATTTTGAAGGCCTAGATCTTTACAGTCACCCTGTCACCAGCAGACTATACCCAGGGACCTGGTTCCTCACTGTTGCCTACCACATGGTTGGGGTTGGGGGATAGTAGCCACTGCATGGAGAGTGAAATTCACTAATGTTTACCACAGTTTACCAGCCTCTTCCTCAAGCTCTTCCTTGGGTGCTGCAAAATAGTCCATGAGTCTCCAGAGAGTCAATTCAGACAGTTTCTGGCAAGTCAATCTTTGTTTTGGTGAAACTTATTCTTGGAGCTTCCTACTCTGCTATCTTCCCACAATCCTTAATCAATAGTTGTTTTTTTTTTTTAAATGGAAACATACATTTTAATCAATTATCCTTGTCTAGTAAAAATATTAAATCTATTTACCCCCTCAGGACATTGTCTATAAATTCTATATAGTATGGCTCTTAACAAGATCAATAAGCCAGTGACACATAGTCAAATTAAAATGGTAATGCCTAAATGTGTGGGTAAAAAACCCATTAGCATAGAAAAAAATTTTTTTCCCTGAATTTGGTACATTAATAAAAAAATCAAGCAAACACATTTTATGTTTTAAATGGGGTTTATTTATACTTAAATAAAAGTAGCAAATGCTATTTAAGTTATTTCCTTAAGAATATTTATTTTGTACAACCATATTTTTAGCATCAAGCAACATTTATGGAATGTTCCCTGGGTCCACAGTACTGAACTTTGTAATTATTGCATATCTCCTCTTTTCCAAGTTTAGATACAACCTTGTACACTGAAGAACTATGCCTTGGCATTGCAGTGTGTCACATGGGGCAACCTGATAACAAGTGGAAAGCCTCTTGATGAAAAATGTTTTGTCATTCACTGATTTACAAAATGGTATATTTCTTTTTGCATGATTATCAAACCTGATGGTTTTGTTTTTAATTCCTTTTACTTCTGATACAATTAAAATAAACCAATTAAAACTAAGCACAGTAGCAAAATAACTGAACCAATATATATATGATGCTATATCTTACAGAAAACATTTTAGATGATACTGATGTTTATATCTCACATCTATATTTAATATATTTTGGGCAATAAAAAATTAGAAGCATATTGGGTAAACAAAAGTAAAAGGTTATTCTGAAAGTGGATGCATTGTTTGTACCACAAAACTTGGATTCTTTGTTTTTTTAGAAGCATGGTTTATTATTAAAATAAAAGGTCTTGCTAATGTTTTTTTTCAAATTCCTTTTCTTTACACATTTTAGATAACTAAATAATCCTGTTATTTTATTGCTAAAGCACTGTTATTGGCCCGATGATCAGATTGTAGGCTGACTTTGCTGCTCTCATGTTTGTGAACATTGATTATTTCACTGTCTACTTTTCCAAACATGTCCTTATGCTTAAGATAAAAAACTATAATGGGGAGTCATTGGTAATAATTAATGTACAATGATTGTTTAGGACAATGACTAGCCTTCAGGGTTGAAGTTATTGTAGCTGTGATAAGAGCTCTGATTATCCTGTTAATTTAGCTGTACAGAGAATTATCTGGGGAGAGGGAAATGCATATTTCCAAAGGAAACCATACTGCATGCTTATTTAAGTGCTGGGAATTCTGTGGTTTGATGCATCCGTGGTATCTAGGGTGGAATCTACATGCATTTTCTTCAGCAAGCTTGTTTCTCCATCAGAGAAGCCCAACAATATTAGATGTCTCACAGACTGTCACAGCTGATGTCTCTGTGCTCACTGCCAATGATGTTGCAGATTCTCCAACAAAATCCAATGTTAGATTTAGAACTGAAGGTACTTTGTTTCAGATACTTACAGTACCTACAAAAAAGCAATTTTCAAAAAAAATAGCGTGAATTTATATTGCATATTTTCTAGTATTTTAACTGTTGTAATAAGTTATTTATTTTTATATTTACTACAATTTTTTTACATAAAAGTACAAACTGTTGATAAGAACTACTAATGAGTAACTTAGGAATTATTTTACAATCTATTCAGAGGAATTCTAGCATAGAAAACAGTTAAAGCATGCAATATTTATTTTTATCTTAAGTGACTTTTAAAAACATTTAATTAGGGAAAATTTCAAACACACAAAGCAAAATGAACATCCCCCACAAGCTGATTAACCATCTGAAAAAGTTATCAACAATTCTGTCTATCATCAGTGAACATTTCTTGATTGTTTAAATGTCTGGCAATTTTCCAAACTTGCTTCATATCTTTCCAAATTCAGAAAAACTAAATGGGCTAAGTCAGAGCCCATTAATATTAATGTGAAGCTTATAAAATTTACTTGTGGGTTTGCTTCCAAGAAAGAGCCCCTAGTGATATCTTCACATGTTTATGTAATTTTGTAAAATTTTCAAAAATAAGATATTTGATCGTAATCAGTTAAGACTGCTGTCTCTTTCCACTTCAACTTACTTTCAGTCATACTTTCCCCTCTTGTAACAATGGAGTGTCAGTGCACATTTCTGAGATCGTGTAAAGGGTGACTGGGATATATTTCTGTGCTTTGCCATCTCGTCTATGTAGAGTTACATAATTGCTGGCCATTCCAGTTTGGAATGTCTTCTGGGAATATGGAGTCAAAAAATATTTAAGAGCAACCACTCCATAGAAAACGTGAAACATCCTGAAATCTTATAGTTGAGATATGAAAGAAACTCTACAGGGGTTTACCCAAATTTGACAGCAATCATAAAAATTATATGATGTTACTAATAAAGAGTTGAGAATGTGAAAAAAAACCTCTGTAAACTGTCAAAAGTAAAAAGCAAATTTCCATCAACTATTCTAGATTATCTAAATTATCTTTCTATATCTTCTATAGAAAAGGCTATTACAAAATTATTGTTAAATGAAGAGACAATCAACATATATGCAACCAAAACAAAAACTAGGAAAAAAGTACTATAGAGCTGTTAGTTAATAAAAATATTGTCATTTTCCCCACACTTTGTGAAATTTGAAGAATCTATTAGCTTTTAAGTATGCAGTTTTTCTTGATTTATTTTCCTCTTAGAAATAAATATACAGAGTTGTATCTGATTGTGTATTCATAATTTTGCATTCCTTTTCTGAAAGAGGTTTCTCCAAATTCTTCAGGTTCCAGAAATCCTGGATCCATACCCAAGGTAGGTATTATTATCCCTATTTAAATGGAAACTCTGAGAAATACAGTGACTTGCCAAAAGTCATGCAGTTATTAAGAGTTGGAGCAGACTTTAAAACCAGACATTTTCACCCTAAAACATTAAATAAGATATACAAGGTACTATATGCTAGTGTTGACTCTATTAGTTACTAATCCTATGACCTTGGTAATTCACTTAACCTCTTAAAACTTCAGTTTCATTGTCTCCAAAATGAGGGAATCTTAGACCAGTTTCTCAACCTTGGCACCATTAACATTTTGGGTTTGGTAGTTCTTTACTGTAGGGCTATCCTATGTATTGTAGGATGTTCAGCAGCAACCCTGGCCTCCATCCACTAGATGCCAACAGCACCCTTCAACTGTACCAATGAAAAATATCAACAAATATTGCCATATATCCCCTGTTTGAGCACCACTGTATTAGATCATCTTTGTTAACATACATGCATATGTAATACTCTATTAGAGATTATATACACTAGGCAGCTTTTGGAAATTTCAGGAGAAGACTGATCACTTAGTGGTAGCTTATACCCTAATAAAGGTGATAACCTAATATTTCATGATTCATATAAATGATATTTGCTTTGGTTCACATAAGAAAGAAGCAAAAAATAGAGAAAGACCAGAAAGATTGGCAACATCAAGCTTTTGGCAAGACAGAGCTGCAGCCAACATGAGGGCAGTCACAGGAATGAGAGATAATATATGAAAAAAGAGAAAGGTTGGAAAAAAGAGGTGGAAGTTAGCTCAGAATTGGTTGTCCTTTCAAATCCAGGCGGCTGGCAGCTAACCTGAACCAGAGCACAGTCTACCACCTGGCACCAGGGCGAGGGTCACTAGGCTTTTTGGACACATTGGACTCATAGGAATTTGCAGAAATCTGTATGCTTCTGTTAATAGTAATTGTATGAAAGTAATTTTTCCAAAGAATACTTTCGGGGATGGGAAAGGAAGGAGGAATGGTTCACTTGAATGAGTGTAATTACCTTTAGGTTACTGTGGTGGTAAAGGATCCAGAAAAAAAGAGTAAAATAAAGGACCATTCCAGTAGCTGGTTCTATATCTAATCAAATCATCAAGAATGTCTATAATAGATTAGGTTTCATGTGACCCTTTCTCTCCCCAGCTTACGTTCTTGGTCCTTTCAAAGCAATTTGAATTTAACTATACTTCAAATGAAGGATATCTACCAATTTTTAAAAATTTCACTTCTAATATTAATCTACTCTTTTGATTCAAAACATATGTATTATTTTAGTTCAATTTGGCACAACAGAACAAGGCTCAGGCCAAAAAGCACTAAACTGAGTTCCTAGCAAAAGGTTCCTAGCAAAATTGTACATTGTTACAATTTTAGTTCCTCGCACAGTCAGAAAAATTAATAACACTACTACAGGCAGGTATAAGCAGACTGAAATAAAATCCTTTAAACTTTAATTTCTTCAAAACTGCCAGCTGATACAGTCAGAGATGAATTTTATGCCTACTCTTAGCAGTCTTAGATAACAAAAAGGCAGATGTTAGGATATTAAAATGTTTTGCAGAGCTCTGAAATACAATAACTCCAAAAGGTAGCTCTATGACTTAGAAGTCTGGTTACATAGCATTTAGAAAGGGAAGCTGGCCATTATACACCAGGATAACTGGTTACTCTCATGTCAAAATGAGTTCTACGGGTGCATTTAATCATGTTATCACATAGTTGGAAAATTGTGAGATTCATACATCTACTGAAATTTATAATCACGTGGGGAGAAACAGCATAAAAATATCCTTATCTTCTACAAATCTACAAGTTAGTCTACCGGTACATGTGATCCAAGGAAAAGAAGCCTGCTGCAGTTTTTATAAGTAGTACTTTTTTAAAAAAAGAAAGAAAGACTATTGTTTAACCTCAGAAGAGCTAGTATTAGCAGAACAATAAATTAGATAAGGGGCCCTGGAGGAGGATGAGGGTGGAGTAGGGCAGATGGTTAGCTACAAGGGGAGTTCCATGTCCTTTTTAAAACATGGTCCAAAGAAATGAAGACATTAAGCTCTCAAAGGGGTCATGGGTTAGCAAAGAGCAGACAAAGTGAAAGCCAAAGAGAGAAGTAAACGTAAACACAATGATGAAAACAAGAAAGGAAACCTGTAGAGGACCTTGTCCTCGTGTGTTCCCCATATATCTTTATGAATAAATTAAAATATAAATAATACAATCATAACATTTTTCACATGCTTTTCTGTCAAAATAATGGAGAGAGAGGAATGATAAGGACATTAAGTTGCTAACACAAAATCCCATTTCACAGTTTTCCCTGGGGCAAGGCCAGACTATAAAATGTACTTCCTTCAGAACTTTAACTAAAAACAAATAATTACTTTTCTTAATATAATGCAAACATCTTGGTAAAAATTCTTATTAAAAAAATACAAGCCGAAAGAACTGATTTAGAAAGTTAAAGATAATAAGAAGCGTCATGGAGAATAGTGGAAACCTCTCAATACCTTCAACCAGTACTTGGTACAAACTGCTCTTTAGAGTTGTAAGGTCAGTCTCATTGATTTGCCTCAGAGAGTTCCCAAGGGTCTGAATCTCCCTTGTTCTAGAGAAACACTTCCTAAATTGTCTTGTGTCCCTTCTTTGACTCCTTTCTAACTTCACCCCCAGGTTTACCGGAATCCTGTGATGAAAAAATTCCCCAGTAAAAAACAGAGTTGGAAAATACTACGTATAATGGCCCCTTCTTAGAGATTTCTGGTACACATGGGCAAATGAAAGGGTATCAAAATATGAGCGGTTTAGGGAGGAAAACCTGTGTAACAACTCAGCATTTCCCACATTTAAATTCCCTTCCCTGTTCGCTGAGCCTGGGAATACCTATCAGCCTTTCACCGGTCACTAGTATTCTCCAGTAGAGTGTTTGGAAAATGCTATTCTACAGGTAAAAATATTACAACATATTCTAGCCACATTGAGAGGATTGTGAATATTTGAAAGACTTACCAAGGTTCTATTTAATGTCCTGAGAGTTAAGATTTTTGCTTAAATTTGGCTTCTTGGTACAATTATTTAGCTTTTGCCCTATCATTCTCCTAATTGAAACATCATCTGTATTGGGAAATAACTGTTTCGTGACTCCTGTAAAAAACACAATAATAACACACAAAAACACTTGATGAAGCTTTTTTATCTTAAGGTATGAACTGGGGGGAAACATCAAACATTCCACATTATAATTTTGTCTTGATATTTCAAAAGCAATCCAAATACCAATGAGATATTTAAATAGATGAATATGTTAGTCAATTTCTCAAAGAAAAGCAAGAGATACCAGAGGGTCTCTTTATATATAAAAATATGTATATATATATTTATCTTATAAACAAAGAGCATACATATTTGTTTTATTATGGTGTCACTCAACTTTAACCCTACCACTTGCTATGAACTTTAATCCCTTAAGTCCCCCTACCCCAAGTGTTAGCGACTTATTTTTATCCATTTCCAACATCTATTGAAACAACTAGATTCTGACTGAGCCTTTTCCAACTGAGAAATGATATGCTATCGAAATTTATAGAGCTGGAATTCACAGAAACTCTAAATTTGGTGGTTATTCGCAAAAAATTAATTTGATAATCTTGATGGTTATATTTAAGGGGATTAATTAATTTAAAACTACAATATGATAGTCAAATTAACCACTATTTTTCTAGAATAAAAAATGAGGAATGTAACCAAGATAAAGAGAAAACAAAGATATAAACTTTACTGACATTTTCTTTTTAAAGATTTTGAAAATTCATTTTCCTAAAGTTATGAATTTTATGATAGTCATTCAGTCTTTTCAATGATACAAAGTTTAGCTTTATTCTAACAATCATTTTAATGTAAAGTTTTTCAATAAATTTTCCCATATTTAATAAGAATATTATTTAGAGTATCTTAAGATTTTTCTTTCATTGAAAGATAAATCTGAAAAAATAAAGAACCATGAAAGAATAACTTGACCTTGAATGCTAAAATAATTTCCAATTCATATGACAATATAAATTAATCATATATTACCTATGATTTCTTGAACTTCATTCTGATTCATAGCTGGTTTCACAGCTTTGTCCCTTGAAGTAGAGGATTTTGCCCCTGTCAGGCTATGTGTAGCCATATATTCATTTGTGTAAAGTACTTGCATTAAATCATTAATAAACTTCTGAGGTTTACTCTTATTACAACGGGCAATCTGCCATTTTTCAATCTTGAACTAAAAAAAATAAATAAACCATAAGTGAAATTGGAAAAAACAAAACAAAAAATGATATCTGGAGAAAAATAATACTAATTGAGTTCAGACATACAAGAAAACAATATCACATTCTATAAGGTGATGTATTATACTTTTATTATATCTTTTACATTTAGGGATATAGAGTTAAATGATATTTTGAGATAATCCCCAATATTTAGGGGTATTTGTTCCAGAGTATAATACAAATTCTTGTCATGTAATCTGGATGTGGTGCTTTAAGGATTAGTTGCAACCTCAGCAGTAAATACTAGGCAAAATAATGGCCATCCAAAGATGTCCACATGCCAGTCATGTAACCTGTGAACATTATTTTACATGGCAAAAATAACTGTGCGGATGTGATTAAGGTTTAGATGGCGAGAGTATCTGGAGTTCTCCAGGTGGGCCCAATCTAATCATGAGTCCTTAAAAGTGGAGGAGGGAGGTAGAAGAGGGGTTCAAAAAAAGGCAACAGAAGAAGGAGAGATTCTGAGAGAGGGATTTGATCTGCTGTTGCTGGCTCTGAAGATGGAGGAAGGTGACCACGAGCCAAGGAATGGTGTGGCCTCTAGGATTTAGAATGCTTTCAATTTACAGCCAGCAAGAAAATGGGGAACTCAGTCCTATCATTGCAAAGAACTGAATTCTACAACAATCCAAATGAGCAGGAAACAGATTCTTCTCTACAACCTCCAAAAAGGAATGCACCAGCTGATTTCTTAATCTCAGTCCAGTGAACCCCTATCAGACTTTTCTTTTACAGAACTGTGAGATAATACTTCTACGATCTTTTAAATCTGTGGTAATCTGTTATGGCAGCAATAAGAAATGGGTACACAAATATTTAAATATTCTGAATGTTATATTATTAGCTAGTATTTAATTATAGTTTTTGAAGATATATTTTCCAAGGCTGATATCTGGGTCTAACAAAATTCTTGTCTTCTCAGCTTCTGTATCTTAAGAGAAATTGGCAAAATATAATAGAAAAAGAATTGTGTTTAGCCAACACACAAAAGGTGAAATTTATCTTCTTTCATCCTTAATGCATAGTTACTGTCACTTGTTTAAAAGTTGTTACACCATTTACTATAAAATAGTAAATTCTGTATTAAACTATAGTAACTTCATCAATGTCTGTGGTTTGACTTTGTTTCCTAAATTGGGTATTTGCTTGACAAATATTAGTTTTTATTATAAAAATAATTTTAGGTAATAGGAACTACGGTAGTTACCAAAAGTTTTATAAAAGTATCTGATATCCTTTCTTTAATTTTTATATAATTGTATCCTGGAGAAAAATAGGGCAAGTATTCCAACTAACCTGTTTCTCATCAGTATGATGCTCATCCTCAGCTTTCAAGGAAATAGGTGAACTGGAATTAGAATTAGAATTACTACATGTTGACTCAAATGAATCTGGTGAGGAATTGTTTGTTGCTCTCCAGAGAGTGGACGCAGATGTAGACATAGTTCCTCCACCCTTAAGCAGAGCCTCCGCCATGCCAACCAGTTCTTCAAACTGAGTAACTGCCTGTGGTAACACTAAAATGGCAAGAAAAGGTAACACTTAACAAATTACTGTTAATTATAACTGTAAATATACGTAATTTTTATGGTATGCATAGAAATGTGTGGAAGAATATATCCAAATTGTTAATATTTGGTATCTTTGAAAAATAAATATGATGGAAAGAGTACTTAGAACATATTTACTTTTTATTATTAAATAATTAAATAAATGTTTAATAATAATAATAATACATTTTAACCAGTTATTGTATCTCAATGTATATGCATTACTTTGAAACTCAAAAGAATGTTTTTAAAAAAGTTAATTTTTTTTCTAATTGCTAATATTATTTTAAGGTGTTTAATTTCTTGTTTGGAGACATTACGGATTCTATTATCAATCATCTTCCAGATGCTCACACTAGGTCAGTTTAAATGCTAAGATAAAGTAAGTCATTTCTCAGAGATTAAAATGAATTGTCTATAACCTTTGTGTATGATTTGCCAGGAAGTCAGATTCCATTAAGATTCACGGCAACAATGCAAACCTATGTTTTCACATTTTAAAGATGAATTTTGTTAATCAACTGAATGATCTCTTTTTCCTTTTTTTAGAATGGAAATTTATACATTGAAAGCTTTCCTGCCTCCGTGTAAAATGGTCTTCTCTGTTGTTATATCTAGTTTGTTTCCTAAGGACAAATAATATTTTGTTGGAGTTGGACAAGACCTTGGACCCTATCAAATTCAGCTCCTCCCTTGATGGCTGAGAGCACTGCCTGCTGTACAGAGGAAAAGACTCTGGAACTTCTTTTGTACTTTCGTAAAGTATATTTCTGAGCTATAATCTTTAGAATTATACTTGATTTGAGAGACATATCTTCATGACATGTCCAAATCAATACATCTGATATTACATTAACAGGAAAATATGAAAACCTACTAAAGGAGAAAATCTTATTTTCTTTTCTTTCAATAAATATTTACTAAGTACCTCTCATATCCCAGACACTTATTCAATCAGCAACTATTTATTGAGCATTTAATAATATTAAATGTTTATGTAGCTTCTATTCTGTGTCCAGCATTATTCCAAGAGCCATACTGATGTTTATTCATTTAAATCTCATTGCAAATCTCTGGAATAGGTACGCCATACTCCCAATTTACAGATGAGGACAATTAGATGGTGAGAGATTAAGTAACTTGGGCAGAGTCATCCATTTAGTGAAAAAAAAAAGCCAAAGCTCAAAATCAGACTGCCTAGTTCCCAAGTCCATGTTTTACACTACTTACTATGTTCCGCAGTCTCTAACATTTGCCAACCATTATCCTAGGTGCTAGGGATAAAACTGGGCATAAATCCAGATGTGATCCATGCCTTTTGGAGCTGAAAATTTGGGGGTGGGGGTGGGAGATATTATTCACATAACTATGGAATAAATGAAAAATTACAATTACTAAGAACTGAGCCAAAAGGTACTTGACCCAGCTTGGAGGCAGTGGGCTGGGTAATGGCCATTAGGGCTTCTCTGAGGAGGTCGTGATTTGTCTGAGAGCTCAAGTGGATGAAGGGAGTGTTAGAGGCACAGGATACTCAAATTCTGTATTTGAGTACCTACAAGAAGCCAAAGCTAGATTGCTAAAGATAAAGAGAATTTGGTATGAAGTGAGGCTTTTATACATTTTTGTTGGCACATATCCTTTTTATCATTTCTATCTGTGCATCTCTAACTATATCCATGTATTTTACATAATTAGGGCAATTCTGTATAAAGAGCATTGTATTGGCTCTTTTTCCAATTAAGACTATAAGGTGAATAGTTTGCCAGTTTTATTAAATATTCTTGGAAAATATGATCTTTTTAAGGTCTAATTTATGTACAGTTAAAGACAAGACCTTATAAGAAGTCTGAGCAGAAATTGGGAGGTAGAGGGCAAATGGATATACTCAGTCAACGTTCACACTGTTAATATATAAAGCATTTCCATTCTTCCGGAAAGTTCCCTCATGTGTCTTCTAAGTCTATCCCTGGCCTCATCTCAGAGCAATACACACACAATCACATGTAAACATATATACACACTCTTCTCCTTTTTCACCATCCCAGTATTGCTAGTTCAATAAATATTGTCTTTTACATAACTGTGATGATATAAATATTATTAAAAATTCCCATCCTTTAAAACATATTTTTCTGAAGTTAATAATTGTTTCACTTTTTATTTTATTTATTTATTTTTTAAAGATTTATTTTTTATTTATTTCTCTCCCCTTCCTCCCCCCAACTCCCCTGTTGTCTGCTCTCTGTGTCCATTTCGCTGCGTGTTTTTCTTTGTCTGCGTCTCTTCTTCTCAGCGGCATGGGAATCTGTGTTTCTTTTTGTTGCATCATCTTGTTGTGCCAGCTCTCTGCGTGTGTGGCTCATTCCTGGGCAGGCAGCACTTTCTTTTTGTGCTGGGCAGCTCTCCTTACGAGGTGCACTCCTTGTGTGTGGGGCTCCCCTATGCGGCGACACCCCTGCATGGCAGGGCACTCCTTGCGTGTATCAGCACTGCGCGTGGGCCAGCTCCACATGGATCAAGGAGGCCTGGGGTTTGAACCGCGGGCCTCCCATGCGGTAGACAGATGCCCTAACCACTGGGCCAAGTCCCCTTCCCTGTCTCACTTTTTAGATAGCTTATTTTTTTAAATGTTTCATCACTAACACATCTTTAAACTTTCTACCAGAAATGTAAAATATCCTTTCAGTATATTTGGATATATCACGTCATCTATTTCATCTTTTTCTTGGAGACATCTCTCCTGGAACTCTCTATACTCCTCTATTAATCTAGACTAGGCGTTATCCAGGTCGCTGTATAATGGTTATCTTGGAGCTTTCCCTTACTATCATTCTGGGGATCCCCCTAGTCTTTCTCCTAAATTGGATCACTTGTTTTTTGGATACCATTGTTTTTTTTCCTAGGGCTTATGCTCTCAATTTATAGAACATCCTCCATTAGATTTCTAGAAAAGGAAGCATGGAAGATACATTTTTGAGACTTTGTATGTGTGAAAGTATTATTGTTTTACCCTAACACTTGGTTGATAATTTTATTGAATATAAAATTCTATGTTAAATCATTTCCCTTCACAATTCTGAAGATATTGCTTAATTATCTTGGAGCATCCAGTGTTGCTGGCCAAAGTTCCACATCATTCTGATTTTCAATTGTTAACCTGTTAGCTTGTTCTCTCTGAAGTCTTTTGGTTCTTCTCTTTACTTCTGGTGCTGATATCTTACAATGTTATATGTTGGGCAAGTCTTTTTTCATTATTTCATTCATTAGAATGGTATCTTTCATTCTAGAAATTTGTGACCTTGGGAGTCTGGAAATTTGCCATATTATTTCTTTTTTACTCTTTTAATTAATTACTTTTTTTTTGTGGTGGTGGTAACTTATTGTTATGGATTGAATCTTGTCCCCCTGATTTTGAGAATGTGAGCTCATTTGTAAATAGATCTTTGAAGATGTTAGTTAAGGAAAGGTCAAACTAGATTTGAGTGAACTCTAATCTAGTATGATTAAAGTCCTTATAAGCAGAGGAAATTTGAACTCAGAAGACAGATGGGGAGAGAGATGACCATGTGACAGAGGCAGCGACTGAATTATGGATTGCTGTGAAGCCAGTACCTGAAAATGACAGACTTCAGAGAGAGCATGGTCTGGCTACCACCTTGATTTTGGACTTCCAACCTCTAAAAGTGTGAGACAATAAGTTTCTGTTGTTTAATCCAAATAGTTGGGGATACTTTGTTATAGCAACCATGGCCAACTAAGACCCATCTATGCAAAATAAAATTTGCGTTTTATTTGTTTTTAAGTATACAATTCGGTGGCATTAATTACTCTTACAATGCTGTGCTGTCTTCACCACAATCTATTAACCTATCTTTTCTATCTCCTCAAACAGAAACTCTGTGCCAATTAAGCAGTAACTTTGCCTTTCCCTCCCCTACAGGTCCTGGTAACCTGTAATCCACTTTCTATCTCTATTCATCTAACCATTCTTAGATGTTTCCTATAAGCAGACTCATGTAATATTTATCCTTTTGTGTCTGGCTTATTTTACTGAGCATAATATTTCCAAGGTTCGTCCTCATTGTAGGATGTATCAGCACTTCATTTTTATAGCTGAATTGTATTTCATGGTATGTATATACCACATTTTGTTGATTCACTGATTTATTGATGGACACTTGGGTTTTTTTTTAGTGATTGGCTCTTGTGAATAATGCTGTTATGAACATTGGTGTGCAAATATCTATTCAAGATGTTTTTTTCAGTTCTTCTGAGTATATACCTCAAAGTGGAATTGATGACTCACATGGTTATTTATTTTTTTTAATTATGGTGTTTTTAGTGCTTTTTCTTTATTAGAGAAGTTGTGGATTCATAGAAAAATCATGCATAAAATGCCAGACTCTCATATATCACTCTACCACCAACACCTGGCATTGGTGTGGAACATTTGTTACAATTGATGATAGCACATTTTTATAATTGTACTATTAATTAAAGTCCATGGTTTAACTTAAGGTTCACTGTTTTTGCAGTGTAGTTCCATGGATTTAAAAAATTTTATTCTGTTAATATATATACAATCTAACATTTCCCCCTTTTAATCATATTCAGGTATGTATTTCAGTGCTGTTAACTGCATGTACTACCATCACAACTATCCATTACCAAAACATTTCCATTGTTTCAAACAGGAACCCTGTACATTTTAAACCTTAACTTCCCATTTCCTATCCCTACCCCATCCCCTGATAACCTCTATTCTAGGTTCTAACTCTATGAGTTTGCTTATTCTAAATGTTTTAAATGAGTGAGAGCAAACAGTATTTGGCCTTTTGTATCTGGCTCATTTCATTCAACATGATGCCTTCAAGATTCGTCCATGTTGTTGCATATGTCAGGACTTCATTCCTTTTTATGACTGAATAATATTCCACTGTATGTATATACTACACTTTGTTTATCCATTTATCTTTTGATGGACATTTGGGTTACTTCCATTTATTGGCAATTGTGAATAATGCCACTATGAACATCAGTGTGCAAATATCTGTTAGAGTCCTGGTTTTAATTCTTTTGGATATATATTCAGTCGTGGGATTATGGGGTCATATGGTAGTTCTTTACTTAGCTTTCTGAAGAACTGCCAAACTGTATTCTACAGAGGTTGCAACATTTTCCATCGACTAGCAATGAATGAGTGTTTCTTTTTCTCCACATTCTCTCTAACATTTGCTATTTTCTATTTTTTTAATAGCAGTCATTCTAATGGGTGTGAAATGGTATCACATTATGGCTTTGATTTGCATTTCCCTGTTGGCTAATGATGTTGAGTATCTTTTCATGTGCTTTCTGACCATTTCTATATCTTCTTTGGAGAGATGTCAGTTTAGGTCTTTTTAAAAAAAATTTATTTTTCTTCCCTTCCCCCTCCCCCACCCTGCTGTTTTCGCTGTCTGTGTCCATTTGCTGTATGAACTTCTGTATCTATTTCTCTTTTTGTCTTCTCTTCTCATCTTTCTCCTCTACAGTTCACTGGGACTCAACCCTGGGGAACTCTGATGTGGAGAGAGGTTCCCTGTCAATTGTACCATCTCAGTTCCTGGTCTCTACTGGGTTTCACCTTGACTCTCCCTTTCATCTTTCTCCTTTGTTGCATCATCATCTTGCTTCGTGACTCACTCACGCAGGCACTGGCTCATTGCGTGGGCAGTCGGTTCACCACGCAGGCACT
This sequence comes from Dasypus novemcinctus, assembly GCF_030445035.2. NCBI lineage: Eukaryota > Metazoa > Chordata > Mammalia > Cingulata > Dasypodidae > Dasypus > Dasypus novemcinctus. Next base: position 30,347,472 of record NC_080683.1, on the reverse strand, counting down.
GGCTTGCTGCACTGGCTCATCATGCAGGTATGCTTTCTTGTCTTTCTTTTTCACCAGGAGGCCCCAGGGATCGAACCTGGATCTTCCCATATGGTAGACAGAGGCCCTATCACTTGAGCCACAACTGCTTCCCTCAGTTCAATTCTTTTGCCCATTTTTAAATTGGGATGTTTGTTTATTTGTTGTTAAGTTGAAGGATTTTGTTATATATAATGGCTGTCAATCCATTATTGGATAAGTAGTTTCTAAATATTTTCTTCCATTGTTTAGGTTGTCTTTTTTACCTTCATGATAAAGTCCTTTAAGGATCAAAAGTTTTTTTTTAATTTTGATGAAGTCTCATTTATCTATTTTTTCTTTCTTTGCTTGTGCTTTGGGTGTAAAGTCTAAGAAGCCACTGCCTAATACAAGGTCCTAAAGATCCTCCCTATGATTTCTTCTAGGAGATTGATAGTCCTTGATCTTATATTTAGGTCTTTGCTCCATTTTGAGTTATTTTTTGGATGGTGTGAGGTAGAGGTGCCCCTACCTTTTTTGCCCCCCACATGGAGGTACAATTTTCCAAGCACCATTTGTTGAAGAAACTCTTACTTCCCTATGAGTGGTCTCTGCCATCTTGTCAAAAATCAGTTGGCTATAAATGTGAGGGCTGATTTCTGAGCTCTCAATTCTATTACATTGATCTCTATGTCTGTCCTTGTGCAAGTACCATGCTGTTTTGGTTACTGTGACATTGTAATCAGGTTTTTTTTCATTTAAAATTTGTGGATATATATTATTCATACATGAACATACATAAACAATAGGTATATAGTAAAAGTTGTGAACTTACACAACAAACAGGCATATCATCATGCAGGGCTCCCATATATCACCCCACCACCACACCTTGCAATGCTGTGAAACATTTGTTAGAAGCTATGACAGAGCATCATGAAAATATTACTGCTAACTATAGGCCATATCTAACATTTGGTGTATTTTCCCCCAACCCATCCAATTATTAACACCCTGATTTAGTATTATATTTTTATTATAGTTCATGACAGAACATTCTCATACTTGTTCTGTTAACCACAGTCCATCTTCCACCACAGCTTTCACTGGGTTATACAGTGCCATGCCTTGTACAATCCATTTAAAATGTACACTCAGTGGCTTTCATTTTCATCAGAGTTGTGCTGTCATCACCCCAGTCAATTTTAGAACATTTTCCTTATTCCAAAAGGAAAAATCCCATTCCCCCTCAAAGCCCCTATTTTTGTCCCTTAGAATTGATATAATCTCTTCTTTGCCTTTGCTTCAAAACTATAATGATGTACTGTTAACTACTGTCTATACATTATCTTAGTTGTAATTTTCTCATGTATCACCACATTTTTAACACTTTGTAAAAGAACTTTCTTTTTTTAATAAATGCTGATATTTGTGATGATTTTTTATTTATTTATTTATTTTTTATTGACTTTGTAATAATATTACATTAAAAATATATATGTGAGGTCCCATTCAACCCCACCTCCCCACCCCCCCTCTCCCCCTCTCCCCCCCCCAACAACACTCGTTCCCATCATCATGACACATCCATTGGATTTGGTAAGTACATCTTTGGGCACCTCTGCACCTCATAGACAATGGTTCACATCATGGCCCATACTCTCCTCCATTCCATGTGATGATTTTTTAAAAGATTTATTTATTTATTTATTTATTTTCCCTTCCTGCCCCTCCCCCCAGTTGTCTGCTGTGTCCATTCACTGTGTCTTCTGTATGTCTGCTTGTATTCTTGTCAGTGGCACCTGGAATCTGTGTCTCTTTTTGTTGAGTCATCTTGCTGCATCAGCTCTCCATGTGTGTGGTGCCATTCCTGGGCAGACTGCACCTTCTTTCGCGCTGGGTGGCTCTCATAAAGGGGCACACTCCTTGCACGTGGGGCTCCCCTACATGGGCAGCACCCCTGCGTGGCAAGGCACTCCTTGTGCACATCAGCACTGCATGTGGGCCAGCTCATCACATGGGTCGGGAGGAACTGGGTTTGAACCTTGGACCTCGCATGTGGTAGGCAGACGCCCTATCCGTTGGGCCAAATCCGCTTCCCGAGAAGAACATTCTTATATTTATACTAGTAACCACAATCGCCATCTACCACTGAAATCACTATGTTAGAGAGTCCCTAGTTATCCTCTAGCTTCCTTTCAATTGACATTTACATCCCTGGATTACTCCTTTTAGCCATGATCACATTTATAAATCAGCAGTGTTAGTTATACTCCTTATAATGGGTTACCATCAACTCTATTCATTTTCACACTTTTATAATGAATTTTATTAAAAATTATACCTATGGGGAAGCAGGTGTGGCTCAAGTGATTGAGCTCCCACCTACCACCTGGGACATCCCTGGTTAGGTTCCCGGTGACTCCTAAAGAAGACAGTGAGCTGGTACGATGGACAGGTGCAACAAACTGACACAACAAGAGATACAAGAAGAGAAACAGAACAAAAGCAGGCAGCAGAGGTTCTCAGTGCATCCTAAAAGAACACAAGAAAGACAGTGAGCTGACATGACAGGCAGGTGTGGCAAGGTGATGCAACAAGATGATACAACAAGAGACACATAGAAGGAAACATGATGGAAGGAAACATGATGAGAGACAAAACAAAGCAGGAAGCAGAGGTGGCTCAAGTGATTAGGCACCTCTCACCCACATTGGAGGTCCCAGGTTCGATTCCTGGTGCCTCCCAAAGAAACAAGGAAGATGAACAGACACAGCAAGTGCAAAATAATGAGAAGGTGAGGAGAAACAAATAAAATAAATCATAAAAAAAAATCTACCTACATTAAGCATCAGTTCCCCCTTCTCAATCCACACTGTATCTCCTAGAAACCTATACTTTAGACTTTACCTCCATGAGTTTACTAACTGTATTTAGTTCATATTAGTGAGACCATACAATATCTGTCCTTTTGTGTCTGGCTTATTTCACACAATATAATGTTCTCAAGGTTCATCCATGTTGTCATATGCAGCCCAAGTTTATTTCTTCTTCACTGAATAGTATTCCATTGTAAGTATATACCGCATTTTGTTTATCCATTCATAGTTGATGGACACTTGGATTGTTTCCATCTTTTATCATTGTGAATAATGCCACCATGAACATCAGAGTGCAAATGTCAGTTCATGCTTTCAGTTCTTTTGAATATATTCCTAGTATCAGGATTGCCAGATCATACAGTTGATCTATATTAAGCTTCCTGAGGAATGGCCAAACTGTCTTCCACAGAGGCTGCACCATTCTAAATTCCCACCAACAGCAAAGGAGTATTCCTATTTCTCTACATCCTTTCCAGGAGTTGAAGTTTTCTATTCTTAAAAAAAAAAAAAAGGCCATTCTGTATGGGTGTGAAATGATATCTCATTGTAGTTTTGAGCTGCAGTTCCCAAATAGCTAGTGATGTTGAGCATCTTTTCATGTACTGTTTAGTCATTTGGATTTACTCTTAGGAAAAATATTTTTTAAAGTCCTTTACCCATTTTTAAATTGGGTTGCTTGTCTTTTACTATTGAATTGTATGATCTCTTTACATAACATGGAAATCAAACTCTTATTGGATATGTGGTTTCCAAATATTTTCTCCTACTGAGTTGGCTACCTTTTCACCTTCTTAACAAGTATTTTTAAGAATAAAAGTGTTTAATTTTGAGGAGGTTCCATTTATTTTGTCTTTTGTTGCTTGTGCTTTGGGTATAAGGTTTAAGAAACTACTGCAGATACAACCCCCAGATATTGGTTCCTTTGAGGGCTAAAGAGACCCATGGGAGTTATGGTCATGGCCGATGGGGTTAACTACCAGGGCAGATGGCCCCTCTTTGGAAATGGTGTTTATGTGTGATGAATCTGGACTCAGATGGGATCTCCCTTCATAAGACTTTCATGCTAATGTGCTGGAGGTGCAGTTAATGTTGGGGTTTAAGATATATTTAGGGGATTTGAATCTCTGGACTGACAATGTGATAGCCAGACCCTGAGCCTCAACAGACTCCAGCACCTACAATCTGATTTATTGGACTTACCACACTCAGCTAAGATGGAGGTGAAGAAGGACAACCACCACACCATGGAGCCTAGAGTGATTACAACTGAAAATGGGAGGATTGCATCCAGCATCCAGGTGGAATCTGAGCCTCCTCTTGACATAAAGGTGCAATGGACACAACCAATCCAGTGTCCACATAGAAGAGGTGGCATTGGATTGGGAAAAGTGGACATAATGGACAAAGTGTATGGGGAAAGGCAGGAAGAGATGAGAGGTGGAGGAGTCTTCGGGACATGGAGCTGCCCTGGATGGTGCTTCAGAGGTAATCACCGGACATTGTAAATCCTCACAGGGCCTACATGATGGAATAGAGGAGAGTATGGGCCATGATGTGAACCAATGTATATGAGGTGCAGAGGTGCCCAAAGATGTACTTACCAAATCTAATGGATGTGTCATGATGATGGGAACGAGTGTTGTTGGGGGGGGGGAGAGGGGGGGTGGGGGGGTGGGGTTGAATGGGACCTCACATATATATTTTTAATGTAATATTATTACAAAGTCAATAAAAAAAAAAAAAAAAAAAGAAACTACTGCATACCACATCATCGTGAAGATGTTTCCCTACATTTTCTTCAGTAGTTTTATGGTTGTAGCTTTTATATTTGGGTACTTGATCCATTTTGAGTTGTGTTTCTTTCTTTCTTTCTTTTTTTTTTTTTTGAGTTACTGGGACTGGAACTGAACCCAGAACTTCATATGTGGAAAGCTGGCACTCAATCACTGAGTCACATCAACTCCCCTGAGTTGGTTTTTTGTTTGTTTGCTTGTTGTTTTTTTGTCTGTCTGGTTTTTTTTTTTTGTTTGTTTGTTTTTAGGAGACATAAGGAACCAAACCCAGGACCTCCCATGCAGGAAGCAGGCATTCACCGCTTAAGCCATATCTGCTGCACAAATTAATTTTTGTATAAAGTGTGAGATAGGTGTCTGCTTTCTTTCTTTTGAATATGGATATCCATTTCTTGCAGCACCATTTGTTGACAAAACTATTCTGGCCCAGCTGGGTGGGCTTGACGGCATTGTCAAAAATCACTTTACCATAGATGTGAGGGTCTATTTCTGAGTTCTCAATTTGGCTCCATTGATCAGTATGTCTATCTTTATGCCAATACCATGTTGTTTTGACCACTGTAGTTAAGTAATATGCTTTAAAGTCAGGAAATGAGAGTCCTCCAACTTCTTTCTTCTTTTTTAAGGTATTTTTGGCTATTTGGGGCACCTTACCCTTCCAAACAACTTGCTTTTCCATTTCTTTAAAAAATATGTTGGAATTTTTATTGGGATTGCATGGAATCTGTAAATTAGTTTAGGTAGAATTGACATCTTAATGATAGTCTTCCAATCCATGAACATGGGATGTCCTATTTATTTGGGCCTTCTTTGGTTTCTTTTAGCAATGTTATGTAGTTTTCTGAATGCAGGTTCTTTATGTCCTTGGTTTATTCTTAATTCTTAAATATTTGATTCTTTTAGTCACTATTAGAAATGGATTTTTTCTGATATCCTCCTCAGATTGCTCATTAGTAATGTACAGAAATGCTGATTTTTGCATGTTACTCTTGTATCCTACCACTTGTAATCTCCCACTGAACTTGTAGATTAGCTCTAGTAGCTTAGTTGTAGACTTTTCAAACTTTCTAGATATAGGACCATATCATCAGTGAATAGTGAAAGTTTTACTTCTGCCTTTCTTAATTGGATGCCTTTTATTTCTTTATTTAGCCTAATTGCTCTAGCTAGAACTTCAAGCATAATACTGAATAATAATGTTGACAGTGGACATACTTCTCTTATTCCCCATCTCAGCAGGAAAGCTTTCAGTCTGTCAGCTGTGGGTTGTTCATATATGCACTTTACCATGCTGATGAAGCTTCCTTCTATTCCTAAATTTCAGCGTGTTTTTTACCAAGAAAGGATGCTGCATTTTATCAGATGCCTTTTCTGCATCAATTGACATGATCATGTGATTTTTCTTCTTCCATTATTAATATGGTGTATTACACTAATTGACTTAATTGTGTTGAACGCCTTGCATATTTGGATAAAACCCACTTGATTGTGGTGTATAATTCATTTAACATGCTTTTGGATTTGTTTTGCAAATATTTTGTTGAGGTTTTATGCATCTATATTCATTAGAGAAATTGGTCTGTAATTTTCTTTTTTCATTATATCTTTATCTGACTTTGGTATTAGGTTGATGTTGGCTTCATGGAATTTGTTTGGTAGTATTCCCTCCTGTTCAATTTTTTGGGAGAGCTTGAGCAAGATTTGTATTAGATCATCTTTGAGTGATTGGTAGAATTCACCCATGAAGCCATCTAGTTCTGGGGGTTACATTTTTGGGAGGTTTTTGATGACTATTTTAATCTTTTACCTGTGCTTGGTTTGTTGAAGTCTTCTATTTCTTCTAGGGTCAGTGCAGGTTGTTCATGTGTTTCTAGGAATTTGTCAAATTCTTCTACATTGTCTAGTTTGTTGGTGTAGTTTTTCATAGTATCCTCTTATGAGCTCTCTTCTTTCTGCAGGGTCAGTGGTGGTTGTCCCCCCTTTCATTTCTGATTTTGTAAATCAGAATCTCTTTTTTATTCTGTCAGTCTAGTTAGCATTTGTTGATTTTTTTGATCTTTTCGAAGAACCAACTTTTGGTTTTGATTCTCATTTTTTTTTTTTTTTTTGGTTGTTCTCAATTTTAATTTATTTCTGCTCTGATCTTTATTATTTCTTTTCTGCAGTTTGGTTTGGGGTTAGTTTGCTATTCTTTCTTCATTTCTTCCAGGTGTGCAGTTAGGTCTTTGATTTTAGATCTTTGTTCTTTTTTAATGTAAGCATTGAGGATTATAAATTTCTCTGTCAACACTGCCTTTCCTTTGTCCCATAGGTTTTTTAAAAAGCACTTAATAAGCACTATTTATTTAATCCTTACAGCAGTTTTTTAAAACAGATCAATTTTATTGATACATATTAATAAACACAATTTGTGCAAAGTGTACAATCAATGGTATTTTCTATAATCACTTAGTTGTGTATTTATCACTTCAATCATTATTAGAGCATTTCCCATAGGTTTTGATATGTTGTGTTCTCATTTTCTTTTGTCTTGATATATTTACTTTTACAATTTTGTCCTTGACCCACTGATTATTTAGGAGCATGTTATTTAATCTTCGTATGTTTGTGAATTTCCCTTTTTTCCATTTGTTAATGATTTCCAGTTTCATTCCATTATGATCAGAGAAAGTGCTTTGTATAATTTCAATCTTTTAAAATTTATTGAGACCTGTCTTGTGACCCAGTATATGGTCTATCCTAGAGAAGGATCCATGAGCACTTGAGAAGAATGTATATCCTGCTGTTTTGGGGTGTAATGCTCTATAAATGTCTTTAGGTGTAGCTCATTTATCATACATATTGCAGCTCACTTTTTCCTTATTTGTTTTGTGTCCAGATGTTCTATCCAATATTGAGAGTGGTGAATTGAAGCTTCCAACTATTATTATATTTTAGAGACATCTTTTCATTCCCTCAGTTTTACCAGTGTGCTCATGTATCTTGAGCCCAGGTTAGGTGCAGAAATTTTTATTATATTTATTTCTTCTTGGTGAATTGCCCCTTTTATTACTCTTTAATGACTATCTTCATCTCTTATAACAGTTTTGCATTTAAAATCTATTTTTTCTGATATTAGTATCACTACTTCAGATCTTTTTTTTGGTTACTATTTTAGTGGAATACCTTTTTCCAGCCTTTCACTTTCAACTTGATTGTGTCTTTACATCTGAGGAGAGTCTCTTGTAGACAGCATATAGATGGCTCATATTTTTTTTTATCCCTTCTGCCACTCTATGTCTTTTGATTGGGGAATTCAATCCATTTGATGTTATTACATTAAGGCATTGCTTACTTTGTCCATTTTATCCTTTGGGTTTCCATTGTCATGCCTTACTATTGTCTGTCTTTTTACCCTCTAAGTTAGCCTTACCAATAATCTTCATTTTTACTCCTCCAAGTCTCTCACCCTTGTCTTTTTCTTTCAAGATTCATGACTCCCTTTAGTGTCTTTTGTAAATTTGATCTTATGGTAACATACTCTCTCCGATTTTGTTTGTATTTGAAGACTTTAAACTCACCCTAATGTTTACAGGATAATTCTGCCAGATAAATAATTCTTGGCTTACAGTTTTTCTCTTTCAGTCCTTAAATACATCATCCCACTGCCTTTTTGCCTCCATGGTTTCTGATAAAAAAATGGCATATACTCTTATTGAGCTTCCTTTGTATGTGATGCATTGCTTTTCTCTTGCTGCTTTCAGAATCCTCTCTTTACCTCTGGTATTTGTCAATCTGAACAGTAGGTGTCTTGAAGTAGGTCTATTTGGAGTTGTTCTGTTTGGGGTGAGTTGTCCTTCTTGGAAATTGATATTTATGTCTTTCATAAGGGTTGGGAAATTTCTGGTAATTATTTCCTCAAATGTTCTTTCTGTCCTGTTTTGGTTCTCTTTTCCTTCTGTAACACCTATAACATGTATGTTTGTACATTTCATGTTGTCATTCAATTCTCTGAGACCCTGTTCAAGTTTTCCCATTCTTTTTCTGTCTGTTCTCTCTTTACAAGTTTAGATGTTCTGTCCATGATTTCACTTATAAGTTCCCCTATCATTTCAAATTTACTGTTATATACCTCTAAATGTATTTTTAATCTTATTTGTTGTGACTTTCATTCCCATAATCTCTGTTACTTTTCTTTGTAGGCTTCCAAATTGTTCTTTATGTTCACCCAGTGTCTTCTTAATATCCTGTACCTCTTTAACCATGTTTTCCTTCAACTCCTTGAATTCATTTAAGAGATTTGTGTTATTATCACTGATTAGTTGTCTTAAATCCTGTGTCTTGTCAGGATTTTTGGTTTGTTCCTTTGGCCAGGCCATCTCTTCCTGCTTCTTAGAATGACTTGTAATTTTTTGCTGATTTCTGGTCACCTGATTATTGGTGAATTTCCTCTGACAGTTAATTTCTCTCTCTTGCCTAGTGGTTTTGTTTCTGGCTCTTCTTTGATTTTTGGTTCAACTTATGTTAAGTCTTTAGAATTGCCTAGCTCAAGGTATCAAAATAGGGCAGGGACCCACTAACGGGGCACAGATCAGATCCAATCAGTTTGGGATATGAGACTCCAAAAAATAATTTTTTTGTCCTACAGTTTTCCAATCTGCCAGCAGATGGTGCTCTTCTGTGAATCTTTTCACAGAGGTGTTTCTTTCAACTTCCATATGCCTTTGATTTTGTTCTGGTCAGAGTCAAGATTCAAAGTGCACTCTATTGGTTAAACTCACTGAAGAGAAACAACTGTCCACCCTTCATTGCACCCTCTCTCTTCTCAGGAAGGAAGATGTCTGTTCCCCTTTCAGTTGGCTACCATAAGCCACAGGTTTTACCCAGGCTTTAGACTTGAGGGTGAGGGATGCAGGCTGTTCCTGGTCATGGGGGCTCATAACTCATGGTTTTCATTTCAGTTTCATCATCTCTCTGTCCCTCGCCCTCCTAGATGATGCACAGCACTCTCCTGGTCTACAGATCCCCAAAGCAGCTCCCTCAGGCAGCTTTTTACCTTCCCTCCATTGTTTTTGTAAGAGAGTTGAGTCTTATCTACCTATGCCAACACCATCTTCTCAGAAGTCTCCTGTTTAGTTTCCTGTAATAGCTTTTACAATAAAAAAGTGTGAGTCCTCCAACTTCATTCCTCTTTTTCAAGGTGGCTTTGGCTATTCAGAGCCCATTACAATTCCATATAAATTTCATGATTTGCTTTTCCATTTCTGCAAAGAAGGTTATTGGAATTCTGATTGGGATTGCATTGAACATATAAATTGCTTTGCATAGTAGTGACATCTTAACAATATTTAGTCTTCATATCCATAAACACAGAAAATGCTTCTATTTATTTAGGTCTTCTTTAATTTCTTTTAGCTATGTCTTGTAGTTTAATGTTTACAAGCCCTTTACATCCTTGGTGAGATTTATTTCTAGATAGTTGATTATTTCAGTTGCTATTGTGAATGGAATTTTTTTCTTCATATCTTCTTCCAATTGTTCATTGCTTGTATATAGAAACACTATTGATTTTGGGGTGTTCATTATGTATCCCACTCTTTGCTGAATTCATTTATTATATCTAGGAACTCTGTTGGGGATTTTTCAGGTTTTTTTCTATATAGGATTGTATCAGCTGCAAATAGCAAAATTTTACTTCTTATTTTTCAATTTGAATGCCTTTTATTTACTTTTTTTGTCAATTGTTCTGGCAAGAACTTTTAGTAAAATGTTGAATAACAGTGGTGACATTAGGCATCCTTGTCTTGTTACTGATTGTAAAGGGAAAGCTTTTAGTCTTTTACCATTAAGTAGAATATTCACTATAGGCTTTTCAAACATGACCTTTATCATATTGAGAACGTTTCCTTCTATTCCTAATGTTCTAAATGTTTTTATCAAGGAAAGGTGCTGTATTTTGTGAAATGCCTTTTCTGCATCGATTGAGATGCTCATGTATTTTCTTTTTCCTTCATTATGTTAAGGTGCTCTATTACATTAATTGATTTTCTTATGTTGAAACACCCTTGCATACCATGGATAAATCCCATTTGATCATGGTGTATAATTATTTTACTACACTGTTGGACTCAATTTGCTAATATTTTGTTTAGGATTTTTGTACCTATACTCATAAGAGGTATTGGTCTATAATTTTCTTTTCTTGTGGTATATTTATCTGGCTTTAGTAGCAGGGTGATGTTGGTTTTGTAGAATGAATTAGGGAGTATTCTTTTCTCTTCAATTTTTGGAAGAGTTTGTGCAGAATTGGAGTCTTCTTGGAATGTTTGGTAGAATTTGTCTGTGAAGCAATCTGGTCCTGGGTTTTTCTTTGTTGGGAGGTTGTTTTTTTGTTGTTGTTGTTATTTTAAAAACAATTCATTAAAGCATATCATACATGAACATACATAAACAATAAGTGTGGAGTAAAAGTTTGTGAACTTACAAAACAAAGATATATAACATCATACAGGGCTCCCATGCATCACCCCACCACCACCACAAATACCTTGCATTGTAGTAAAACACATGTAACAAATTATGAAAGAGCATCATCAAAGTATTATTACTAACTATAATCTGTACCTTACATTCAATGTATTTTTCTCCCAACCTATCTTATTATTTGTTTGTTCTTAAACCATATAATTTTTCTAAAGTGTATACTCAAAGGCATTAGGTATAATCACCAAGTTGCACATTCCTCACTTCAATCAATATTAGAGCATTTTCATTACTCAAAAAAAAAAAAAGAGAAAGAAAAACAACAAAAAAACAAACCATTATCATACACATATGTTAGCACTGCTAATTGCAAATCCTATGCTGTCCTTTCACCATTTCTTTTCATTTCCAAACAACTATTTACCAATTCTGCACAGATTAAACCTTAGTTTTCCATGCTCTAATCGCATTCTGTTCTCTGGTGACATATTCTAGCTATTATCTCCATAAGTTTGCTCATTATATTTAGTTGATAAAATAGTGAAATCATTCAATTTTTGTCCTTTTGTCCCTTGCTTCCTTTTTTTTTTTTTGTTCTCCTGGTTTATCCATGTTACCATATGCTCCATGACTTCATTTCTTCTTACAACTATGTAAGATTCCATTATATGTGTATACCACAGTATTTTTATCCATTCATTGGTGATGGACACCTGGGTTCTTTCCATCTTTTGGCAATTGTGAATAATGTCACTATGAACATAGGCATGCGGATGTCTATTCATGTCTCTGCTCTCAGTTCTGGGTATATACCTATTAGTGGTATCGCTGGGTTACATGGTAGATCTATTTTTAACTTCCTTATGAACCACCAAATAGACTTCCACAGTGGCTGAGCCATTCTTCATTCCCACCAATAGTGAATAAGCATTCCTATCTCTCCTCATCCTTTCCAACACTTGTAATTTTCTGTTTTGTTAATAGTGGCCATTCTAGTAGGTGTGAAATAATATCTCATTTTAAGTTTGATTTGCATTTCCCTAATATCAAGTGATGTTGAACATATTATTATTATTATTATTATTATTATTGTCATTTGTATTTCTTCTTTAGAAAAATATCTCTTCTGGTCTTTTAAAAATCAAGGTATTTGTTTTTTTATTGTTGAATTGTAGAATCGCTTTATGCATCATGGATATTAGATCCTTGTTGGATGTGTGATTTCCAAATATTTTCTCCCATTGAGTTAGCTGCTTCTTTACACTCTTCAAAAAGTCCTTTGAGGTGCAGAATTGTTTTATTTTGAGGAAGTCCCATTTATCTATTTTTTCTTTTGTTGCTTGTGCTTTGGGTGTAAGGATTAAGAGACCCCCACCTACTACAAGGTCTTGTAGATGTTTCTAGGGGTTTTATGGCTCTGGCTTTTATGTTTATGGCTCTGGCTTTTATGTTTAGGTCTTTGACCCATTTTGAGTTGGTTCTTGTACAAGGAGTTACATAGGGGTCCTCTTTTATTCTTTTGATTATGGTTTCTCCAGCACCATTTTTTGAAAAGACTGTTCTGCCCCAGAAAAGTAGACCTGTCAAAAATCAGTTGACCATAGAAGTAAAGGTCTATTTCTGAACTCTCAATTTGATTCCATTGATCAATTGTTTATCTTGACAACAATATCATGTTGTTTTGAACACTGTAGCTTGATTATGTACTTCAAGGTCAGGAAGCATGAGTGCTCTGACTTTGCACTTCTTTTTAAGGATAATTTTGGCTATTTGGGTCCCCTTTCCCTTCCAAATAAATTTGTCAATTGACTTTTCTATTTCTGTAAAGTAGGCTGTTGGAATTTTTATTGGTATTGCATTGAATCTACAAATCAATTTGGGTAGAACTGACATTTTCACCATGTTTGGTATTCCAGTTCATTAACATGGAATATTCTTTCATTTGTTTTGGTCTTCTTTGATTTTTTTTTTTTTAAATAGTGTTTTACAATTTTATGAATACAAATCCTTTACATTCCTGGTAAAATTAACTTGTAGGTATTTGAGTCTTTTCATTGTTATTGTAAATGGAATTTTTTTCTTGATTTCTCCTCAGTGTGTTCATTACTAGTATGTAGAAACACTACTAGGGAAACGGATGTGGCTCAACCAATTGGGCTCCCGTCTCCCGTCTACCATATAGGAGGTCCAGGGTTTGATTTCCAGGGCCTTCTGGTGAGGGAAAGCTGGTCTATGGGGTGAGCTGGCCCACAGAGAGTGCCAGCCTACACCGGAATGCCATCTGGCATGCCCCCCTGTATGGGGATGCTGCCCAGCGCAGGAAAGCTGCCCCACGCAGGAGTGCCGGCTAAGGCTGAGAGCTGGCACAGAAAGATGATGCAACAAGAGACATAGAGGAGAGAAAATAAGAAGATGTAGCAGAATAGGGAGTTGAGGTGGCACAAGAGAGTAATTGCCTCTCTCCCCCTCCAGAAGGCCCCAGGATTGGTTCCCAGAGCTGCCTAGTGAGAATACGAGCACACACAGAAGAACACACAGTGAATGGACACAGGACAATGGGGGAGAAATAAATAAATCTTTAAAAAAAAAATAAAGAAACCCTACTAATTTTGCATGTTGATATTGTACCCTGCCACTTGGCTGAACTCATTTATTAGCTCTAATACCTATGTTGTAGATGTTGTGAGGTTTTTGATTACTGATTCCATCTCTTTATGAGTAATTGGTTTGTTCAAATCTTCTATTCCTTCTTGAGTCAATATAGGTAGTTTGTGTGTTTCTAATAATTTGTACATTTCATCTAGGTTACCTAATTTACCGACATACAATTTTTCATAGTATTCATATATTCCTTTTGCTTTCAGCAGCATCAGTAGTAATATCCCTGTTTTCATTTCTGATTTTTGTTATTTGTAACCTCTCTTTTTAACTTTTTCTGTCTAGCTATATATGTTTGTTGGTTTCATTCATGTTTTCTTTTTTTTTACTCTCTCCCTTTTTAAAAAAGATTTATTTATTATTTTTATTTCTCTCCCCTTCCCCTCCTCCCTCCCAGTTGTCTGCTCTCTGTGTCCATTTGCTGTATGTTCTTCTGTGACCACTTCTATCCTTATCAGCAGCACTGGGACTCTGTGTTTCTTTTTGTTGCATTATCTTGTTGTGTCAGCTCTCCATGTGTGTGGTGCCATTCTTTTGCGCTGGGTGGCTCTCCTTATGGGGCACACTCCTTGCGCGTGGGGCTCCCCTACATGTGGGACACCCCTGCGTGGCACGGCACTCCTTGTGCGCATCAGCACTGCGCGTGGGCCAGGTCCACATGGGTCACGGAGGCCCGGGGTTTGAACCGCAGATCTCCCATGTGGTAGACGGATGCCCTAACCACTGGGCCAAGTCCACGGCCCCTATTGGCTCTTTAAGAGTATGTTGCTTAATTTACAAATATGTGTGAATTCTCACTTTCTCCCTCTGTTATTGATTTCTAGCCTCATTCCATTGTGATCAGAGAATATATATTGTATGATTTCAATATTTTTAATTTATTGAGACTTTTTTGTGACTCAACATGTGGTCTATTCTGGAGAATGATCCATGTGCACTTGAGAAGAATGTTTACTTTTTCATTGGGTGCATTGTTCTATATATGTCTGTTAGGTTTAGTTGGTTTAATGTAAGTCATCCTGTACTTTCTTACTGATCTCCTGACTAGAAGTTCTATACATCATTGAGAATGTTGTGTGAAAGTCTCCTACTATTAATGGAGAATGTCAATTTTTCCCCTTCAAATCTGTCAGTATTTGCTTCATATATTTTGGGGCCCTGCTGTTAGGTAAATATATATTTATAACTGATATATCTCTTTGGAATTGTCCCCTTTATCAGGAAGCAATGACCATCTGTGTCCCTCATAACAGTTTTCTGACTAAAAGTCTGTTTTATCTGATATTACTGTAGCTACCCCAGCTCTCTTTTGGTTGTTACTTGCATGGTATATATTTTTTCCATCCTTTCACTGTCAACCAACTTATATCTTTGACTTTAAGGCGAGTCTCTTGCAGACAACATATAATTGGGTCATAATTGTTTTTTTTAATCCATTCTGCTATCTGTGACTTTTGACTGGAGAGTTTCATCCATTTACATTAAAGTAACTACTAATAATACAGATCTTTCTTCTGTCATTGTGGTATTTAGCTTTTGTAAGTCTTATATATTTTTTGTTCCTCACTTCTGTTTAAGTCTACTTTTATATTTGCCTGCTTTCTTGTGTTGTGACATACTGACTGACTTCCATTTCGATCTGGATATGTTTTTTCATGTTTTCCTTGTGGTTACAAAATGGTTTGAATTTAACATACTAAATATATAGTAGTTATATTTTGTTTGATACCAAATTAACTTCAATAGCATGCACATATAATTTTTCCTATACCCCTCTCCTCTCCCCCATCCTTTTTTTTTTGTACCTGTTACCATGTATCTTTATACATTGTATGTCCAAAAACCTAGTCTTTTCATTACATTTCGTGCATTTAATTAATAAATTAATAACTGTGGAAAGTACAAAGTAGAGTTACATACCAAACAATATGATAAGATAGTACTGTCACTTATAATTACCCAAATGGCAACCTTTCCTGCAGGTCTTTATGTCTTCATGCTGCTTTGAACCATTGTCTAGTGTCCTTTCATTTCCATCTGAAGAATTCTCTTTACCATTTATTGTAGGGCAGATCTTGTGGTCATGTACTCCATCAGTATTTGTTCATCAGAAAAGGTCTTAATCTACCCCTTGTTTTTGAAAGAGAGTCTCACCAAGTATAATATTCTTGACTGGTTGTTCTTTTTCTTCAGGACTTCTTGCCTCCATGGTTTCTGATGAGAAGTAGGCACTAAATCTTATTGGGATTCCCTTGTATGTAATACATTGCTTTTCTCTGGCATCTTTCAGAACTCTCTCCTTGTCATTTGCACTGATAGTGTAATCAACATATGATAGGGTGTTTTATTCAGGGTTCTCTAGAGAAACAAAACCAACAGGAGATACCTCTAAGTATTATGAGATTTTATAAAAATGTGTCATATGGCTGTGGGTATGCACAAGTCCAAATACTGTAGGGCAGGCTGCAAGCTGGAAACGTCGATGAAGGCTTTTGATGAATTCCCTAGGAGAAGCTGACTGACTGAAGTGAAGATAGAAATTCTCCCTTCTAACTGCTGAAATCTTCCTTTCTCTTTTTAAAGCCTTCAACTGATTGGATAAGACACCTCTCATTGTTGAAGGCAATCTTCTCAGTTATTGTAGATGCAATCAATGTACTGATGATTTAAGACCATGAAATGTCTTCATAGTAACAAACAGGCTAGTGCTTACTTAACCAAACAACTGGGCACCATTACTCGGCCAAGTTTACACACAAACCAGTATCACACAGGGTATATTTTTCTTCATGTTTATCCTATTTGGTGTTCTCTGAACTTCTTGGATGTGCATATTCATGTCTTTTGTTATGATTGGGAAGTCCTCTCTCATTATTTTTTTAACTATTCATTCTTCTCTTTTATCTTTCTTCTTCTGGGACTCCCTTAAGGTATACATTGGTATGCCTGATGGTATCTGTATTAGTCAGCCAAAGGGGTTTTCACAAAGGGTATTTACTTGGGGTAGAAGTTTACAGTTGCCAGGCTATAAAGCATAAGTTACTTCCCTCACCTAAGTCTTGCCACGTATTAGAGCAAGATGGCTGTGTATGTCTGCCAGGGTTCAGGCTTCCTGATTTCCTCTCTTCCTGGGGTTCATTACTCTCTGGGCTCAGCACCTCTGTTTTCTCCACAAGGTCAGTTGAAGATTATGAGGCTCTCTAGGCTTTGCCTCTCTCTACAAGGCCAGATGTAGACTATCAGGCAACCAGGTCTTTCTCTCTCCTCGGGGCATGATTCTCTCCAGGTTCAGCTGCTCTGCAACTCTGTGTGCTTATTTCCTGGGATCCAGCTCAAAACTCCCAACTCTGTTCTTTGCCATGTCTTTTATATGTGAGTGCCTACCCACCAGGGGTGGGGACTCAATGCACCACTGATGTGGCCCAATCAAAGCCCTAATCATAATTTAATTAAGTAAAAATGAAACCTCAGACAGACTAGTTTACAAACATAATCCAATATCTATTTTTGGAATTCATAAACAATATCAAACTGCTACAGTGTCCCATAGCTATCTTAGGCTATTTTCACCTTTAATATTTCTTTTTTTCTTCCTGCTCCTCAGTCTGACTCATTTCTGTGTCTTGTCTTCAAGTTCATTGTTTCTTTTTTCTTAGATTTCCAAACAGTTCTTGATACCCTCTGGGCATTTTTCATTTCAGTTATTGTGGTCTTCAACTCCAGTAGTTCTGTTTTTTATTTCTTTTAAAAATTTCTATCTCTGTACACAAGACTACCATACTGTTTGTTCATCATTTTCCAATATCCTGTAGTTTTTTCTCTGTACCTTGCTTCATCTTATGCATTTTTAAAAACTCATTGAAGTATATCACACATACATATATAATTAGTATATAGAAATAATTGTGAACTTATAAAACAAACATTTATAACATACAAGGACATCATACCTCATCCTACCAACAATGCCTTGCATTGTTGTGAAACATTTTTAACTAATGAATGAAGAGCATCTTACCAAAATATTACTACCAACCAAAATATTACATTTGGTGTGTTTTCCCCTCAATCCACCCTATTATTATTATTATTTATATTATTTACATATGAACATACATAATAAGTGTATAGTAAAAACTGTGAACTTAAAAAGCAAATATGCATAACATCATACAAGGGTCCCATACATCAACCCACTACCAACACCTTGCACTGTTGTGGGACATTTGTTACAAATGATGAAAGAATATTGTCAAAATCTTTCTACAAACCATAGTCCTTATCTTACATTTGGTGAATTTTTGCCCAACCCACCCCTTTATTATTTTTTTAAATATATTTCTATGACAGAAGTTGTTAAACTTAAAAAACAATCATGCACATGTGGAGGATTCACACAAAACACCCCTCTATCAACACACCGCACTGTGGTAGAACATCTTTTACAGATTATGAGATAAAATCATCAGACTATTACAGGTTCATAGCTTACATCTGGCACACTAATCCTCCGCCATTATCAACACAGTACATCTTTGGCTTAGAAACATGAATATTACATCATCACTGTTCACCGCAGTCCATAGGTCATTCAGGTGTATTTTTCCCATGCTTCTCCACACTCCCACTACCATGCAATAGTGATGTACATCTGTTTTAGCTCACAAAGGACACTCTTTCATCTGTACCTTCAACCACAACTTCTTCTGGGTTTACCGTGTTATTCAGTCCCTAGATTATTCTCTAGCTTTCTTTTAATTGACATTTACATCCACACACTCCACTTTTCAGCCACATTCTGATTTATAAACCAGCTGTCACTCACTGTAGCAGTATGATATGGTTATGAATCCCAAAAATAGATACTGGATTATGTTTGTAAGCTGGTCTGTACCTGGGCATGATTAAGTTATGATTAGGGCCTTCCCCCCATCGTGGGACATGACACCCGGGGATGAGCCTCCCTGGCACCGAGGGACCACTATCAACTACCAACTGATGATGCAACTGGAAAATGACCTTATACGGAAGGTTCAATGCGGATCAGCAGAATATCCCTGTCTACATAAAATAACATGACTTTAAAATGCTGTTTGACCTAAAGTAAGGGGGAAATGGAAAGGAGAAATGAGTTTATATGGCTACAAGTTTCTAAAAAAGAGTCTGGAGGCTGGCAGAAGGATTGCCCTCATGCACAACTGAGCAGAGTCAGAGAGACAGATAAAGCAGATACAACCCCCAGATATTGGTTCCTTTGAGGGCTAAAGAGACCCATGGGAGTTATGGTCATGGCCGATGGGGTTAACTACCAGGTCAGATGGCTCCTCTTTGGAAATGGTGTTTATGTGTGATGAATCTGGACTCAGATGGGATCTTCCTTCATAAGACTTTCATGCTAATGTGCTGGAGGTGCAGTTAATGTTGGGGTTTAAGATATATTTAGGGGATTTGAATCTCTGGACTGACAATGTGATAGCCAGGTCCTGAGCCTCAACAGACTCCAGCACCTACAATCTGATTTATTGGACTTACCACACTCAGCTAAGATGGAGTTGAAGAAGGACAATCACCACACCATGGAGCCTAGAGTGATTACAACTGAACGTGGGAGGATTGCATCC
The DNA here is from genome assembly GCF_030445035.2 of Dasypus novemcinctus. Lineage (NCBI taxonomy): Eukaryota > Metazoa > Chordata > Mammalia > Cingulata > Dasypodidae > Dasypus > Dasypus novemcinctus. The sequence continues at coordinate 30,328,059 of NC_080683.1, read as the reverse complement.
AGCATCCATGTGGAATCTGAGCCTCCTCTTGACATAGAGGTGCAATGGACACAACCAATCCAATGTCCACATAGAAGAGGTGGCATTGGATTGGGAAAAGTGGACATGGTGGCTGATGGGTATGGGGAAAGGCAGGAAGAGATGAGAGGTGGAGGCGTCTTTGGGACATGGAGCTGCCCTGGATGGTGCTTCAGAGGCAATCACCGGACATTGTAAATCCTCACAGGGCCCACTGGATGGAATGGAGGAGAGTATGGGGGAGAGGTGGGGTGGGGGGGTGGGGTTGAATGGGACCTCACATATATATTTTTAATGTAATATTATTACAAAGTCAATAAAAAAAATAAATAAATAAAAAAGTTATGATTAGGGCTTTGATTGTGTCGTATCATTAGGGCGTTGAGTCCCCACCTCTTGGTGGGTGGTGACTCACAGATAAAAGACATGGCAAAGGACAGAGCTTGAGGGTTTTTGATGTTCAACTGTGATGCTGAAGCCTTAAGCTGGATCCCCAGGAAGTAAGCAAACAGAGGAAAGAGATGCAAGCCCTGGGAAGAGAGAAACCCAGGAAGCCTGAACCCTGGCATACATCGGTAGCCATCTTGCTCCAACACATGGAAATAGACTTTGGTAAGGGAAGTAACTTATGCTTTATGGCCTGGTATCTATAAGCTCCTACCCCAAATAAATACCTTTATATAAATCAACTGATTTCTCGTTTTTTGCATCAACACCCCTTTAGCTGACTAATACACTCACTATAATGCATTACTATCCACTCTATACATTTCCACACTTTTACAATAAAGTTAATTCAAACTTCTACATATATTAAACATGAGTAGTCCATCCAGTTCTCCTCTTATCTCCTTTAAGAATCCACCACCGACCACCAGGTCTTGAAGATATTTTCCTACGTTATCTTCTAGAAACTTTATGGTTTCTTGCTTTTATATTTAGGTTTTTGGTCCATTTTGAGTTAATTTTTGTATAAGGTATGAGATACGGGTCCTTTTTCCTTCTTTTGGCTATAGACAGCAAGTTCTCTCAGCACCATTTCTTGAATGGACTTTTGTGTCCAAGCTGGGTGGGTTTGACAGCCTTATCAAATATCACTTGATCATGGATATGAGGGTCTGTTTCTTAACCATCAATTCAGGTCCTTTGGTCTATGTGTCTGTTTTTATGCCAGTACCATGCTGTTTTTACCATTGTGGTGAGGTAATATGATTTCAAGTCCGGACTTGAGAGTCCTCCAACTTCATTTTTCCTTTTTAAAAGGTTTCTAGCTACTTGAGTCCCCTTACCCTTCCAAATAAAGTAGATAATCATGTTTTCTATTTATTTTTAAAATTCTGGTGGAATTTTTATTAGGTTTGCATTGACTCTGTTTATCAGTTTGGGTAGAATTGACATCTTAATGATATTTAGTTTTCCAATCCTTAAGCATGGAATGTTCTTCCAATTATTTAGGTCTTTTTAAATTTTTTCTTAACAGTGAGTTGTAGTTTTCTGAATACAAGTACTTTGCATCCTTGGTTAAGTTTATTCCTAAATATTTGATTCTTTTAGTTGCTATTGTAAATGGAATTTTTTTTCCCCTTACTTCCTCCCAGGTTGCACATTACTAGTGTCTTTTAAAGTCTATTCCATCTAATATAAGTATAGGTACTGTGGCTTTTTTGCTTTGTTTTGTTCTGAATGCACGGAATATCTTTTTCCAGCCTTCCACTTTCAATCTATTGTTATCTTTGGGTTTAAGCTGAGTCTCTTGCAGACAGCATATAGGTGGCTCATATTTTCTTATCCATTCTGCCAGTTTGTGTCTTTTGATTGGGGAGTTTATCCATTAGCATTCAATGTTATTACTGTAAAGCCAGTTCTTATTTTACCCATTTTGACCTTTGGGTTTTACCTGTTATATTTTATTTTCACCACTTTTTGGGGAATTTTAGTGTCTTTTACTGATACAGTCTTCATTTCTAGACTCTCTTCCAAACTTCTCTCTCCTGTCTTTTCTTTTCAGGCTGTAGCACACACTCTAGTATTTCCTGCAAAGTCAGTCTCTTGGTTACAAACTTTCTCAGTTTCTGTTTCTCTGTGAATATCCTAAAGTCACCCTCATTTTTGAAAGACAATCTTGCTGGATCCTTTTTTATAATTACTTTTTTTGTCTTTTTTTTTTTTAAGATAAATGGATCACACAAAACATTTAAGATAAATGTTACGTTAAAAAACATAAGAGGTTTCCATGTACCCCATTCCCCACCCAACCTCAGTCCTCCCTCATCAACATCCCCTTATATCAGTAAGGCACATTCACTGCATTTGGTGAATACTCTCTGGAATACTGCCACCCTGCATGGACCATAGTTTCCATTATAGTTCACACTCTCCCACAGTCCATCCAGTGGGATATGGCAGGATATACAATGTTCTGCATCTGTCCCTGCAATGTCATTCAGGACAACTTCAAGTCCCAAAAATGCCCCATATCACACCTCTTCCTCCCTCTCCCTGCCCTCAGCAACTCCCCTGGCCACCATCTCCACATCAATGATACAATTTCTTCCATTGCTAGAGTCACAACAGTTCAATAGTAGAATACCAGGAAGTCTATTCCAATCCATATTATATTCCTCCATCCTTTGGACCCTGGGATGGCGATGTTCACTCCCCTCTAAATTGAGAGGGGGCTTAGCTCCTACATGACTGAAGGATGTGATTCTCTTGCTTGCAGTTATAGACACTCTTGGTTCCCTGGTGTGGTGGTTGACCATTCTCATCTCCCTGTCACCTGACCTGGCTAAGTCCAACAAACCAGAGAGTAGGTGTTGCAACTCTATCAAGGCTCAGGGCCCAGTTGCTAGATTCTTGACAAGAAAATTTTTCTCTTACAGTATCTTAACTATATCATACCACTGTCTTCTTTCCTCCATGGTTTCTGATGAGAAATCACCACTTAATCTTATTGGGTATATATGTTATGTGTTACTTTTCTCTTGCTGCCCTCAGAATTCCCTCTTTGTCTTTGACAGTTGACATTCTGATTAGTATGTGTCCTGGAGTTGGTCTATTCTGATTTGCTTGGATGGGAGTGCATTGTGCTTCATCAGGGCTGGGAAATGTTCTACCATTATTTCTTCAAATATTGCTTCTGCCCCTTTTCCCTTCTCTTCTCCTTCTGGGACACCTATGACATATATGTTTGCATTTCTCTTGCTGTTGTTTAATTCCCTGAGACCTTTTTCAATTCTTTCCAATCTTTTCTTCATCAGGTCTTTTGTATGTTCACTTTCAGAGGCTGGATACAGCCCCATGGAACACCATAATATTGAGGTGGAATCACTGCTGGACCTGCTAATGTTACTGCTGCAGCCAATCCTGCTGCAGTATATGGATTGGTCACTGGAGGAAGAGCATTGATAATATATGGATTTGGCACAAATGCAGCTAGAACAAGGCCTGATGAAAACACACCTGCTATATGTGGCTGCTTAGTTGCAGCTAGTGTATACTGCTGCTGCTGAGGTGTAGTTAACTGCTGAACTGTTAGTGCATTAGTCTTCTGAAAGAGCTGTTGCTGAGAATTGTAGTCAAAAAGGCCTACAGTAGCTCATGAAGAGTCCACTGGTAAATGATTACCAGGATAGCCAAACTGTAAGGAATCCAGACCAACTTGGCCCATGGCATCCAGATTCTGAGTTTCAGGATTTGAAAATTCTTTGACAAGTGTTTTATTAGTTGTAGATCAGGAAGAGGTCCCAGTCCTTCTGAGGGATTAGTACTGGGGCCCTGGCACTCACCTACTTCAGTTGGAGAGGCTAGATGCCTTCCAGGAGTTCGATTAAAATCTTTGCAATCGGCATCCATTCCATTTGGCAAATCTCTACCACTTATTTTAGAATCATCATCTCCTCCTTAAGATCTCTGTTTTGTTCCTCCTCAAATGGAGAAAACATGCCTTTTTGATCTCCTTTCTCAGGCCCATCTGTTTCAGCATCTCTAGTGCCAAAAGTTTCCTTCCTATATCAAGAATCCAATTTATCAGCAGGAGAGGAACTTAATACATATTCTACCATGCCCACACCAAGACCTCCACTTTCTGATTGGGAGACAGTATTACATTTACTTCACTGTTTCCATGAAAGCTTTGTCCAGATCTTCTCTGTACCATAATAGGCTGGCACATTGAATGGGGAGAAGTTCCCCATGCAGTCTCTCTTCACTCATCATCCCCAAGAAATATGCCTTTTTGTCCATCTTTTATTGAATTATCAGGTTCCCAAAACTTTTTAATAGGTAAAAGCTCTCCCATTCCCCAAGATTCTAACGCAAGAGCTTAAAAATCATGATTCATTTCATCCACAGATCAAACAACATGACTGCTGCTGCCAGCTCCCTTCCCTCCCCCTTATGCATTTTTAAGATAATTTTTTAAAAGGTTTTGTTTGATATGTCCACATTCTCTTCTTTTTTGTTGTTGTTGTTGTTCATATTTTCTGTATTTTTATCCTGTTCCTTTGAATGGGCTATCATTTCCTGTTTCTTTGTTTGTCTTGTACTCTTTAGTTGTACACTGTACATTTTAATATTTGAAGATGTTAACTCTGGAATTTACTCCCTGGGATGTCTGTTTCTTGATTTTGTAAGTAGCTGGTGATAAGACAGATATTTTCTTAAGCTTCAGCCCTCCTATCAGGAAGGCCTGCCCCAAGTGAATGCACTGTTCAGGGTTTTCCCTGTCTTCCTGAGCTCCTGTTTTGTCCTGGGCTTTTGCTTCTTAGTTGTTTTGGAGTTCCCCTGTTTACATGAGTTTGGTTGTCCCCTCTGTTTCCCTGGGACAAACCTCCCTTTCCTGGGTATCTGAAGCCAGCAGTCATTTCTCCCAAACTGTCAGCCTTTACATTTTAAAAAAATATTCCTGTCAATGTCTCATGGTGATTTTTCCTGGAGGGCAAATTCTGGGAGGAGGGCCACTCTGGGAAAGACTTTCCCAATTTGGTCTTTCCCAGCTAAAACAGGGCCATGGGCCCACAAAAGGGGCACGGATGGCCTGGCTCCAAAGTACCCTGTGGAGGGGGTCAGGAAGGACACCAAAAACCTCTGCAATGACTCCCAAAGCTGAGCTTTCCTGGCCTACCTAGCAAACGCAGCACTTCAGCTATCCGTCTCCCCCAGGCCTGAGGAAGTACTACATCTTTAAATCTCCACTGCCATCACCCCTGTCTGGAGAGGGTTGAAACAATGACTACTGCTGCCTTTGTCTGGGGTGGGTTGAAACAATAGCTGCCCTCAGAGCTAGGAACCTTCAATCTGAATTCACTAATCAAAAACCATGGTCTGTGTGCCAGCTGGACCCTGAGCCTCAGTGGTGTTGCAGCACCTACTCTGCAGTTTGTTGGACTTATCCAGGTCAGCTGACAGGGAGGTGAAGATGGACAACCCCCCCCCCCCCCCACCAAGGAACCAAGAGAGTCTACAGCTGTGGGCATGAGAGTCCCATCCATCAGCCATGTGGGATCAAAGCCCCCTCTCAATTGTGGGGTAGAGTGGGCATCGCCATCCCAGGGTCCTCAGGATGGAAGAATAAAATATGAATTAGAGTGGATTTATTCTACTATAGAGTTATTGTGACTCTAGCAATGGAAGAAATTATATCATTGTTGTGGAGACAGTGACCACAGGGTTTGCTGGAGGCAGGGAAAGGGAAACGAAGATGTGATATGGGTGCATTTTTGCGAGTTGGAGTTGTCCTGAATGATGTTGCAGGGACAGATGCAGAACATTTTATATCCTGCTATAACCCACTGAATGCACTGGGAGACAATGTAAACTACAATGTAAAGTATAATCTATGCTGTGTGGCAGTGCTCCAAAATGTATTAATCAATTGTAATGAAAGAAGTTGTTGATGTGGGAAAAGTGGGGGTGTGGGGAGTGGGGTATAGGGGAACCTCCTATATTTTTTAACATAACATTTTATGTGAGCTATGTAACTTTTAAAAATAAATAAAAATAAAAATAAAAAATACATATTTTTAAAAAAGCGACAGTCTGTGATTAGCCATGCACACACACCTGTTCTTGGGGAAGAGGATTTTTATGTCCATTTCTATCACCAGCTGCCAGCAAGGACTGGACCCTGTGGCAGCCTTCCATGAGAGGGGTATGAGAGCTGGTAGCTATCATGCAGAGAGAGTAATTTGTAGTTCTTTACCATAATTTATCAGCCTCTTACTTCTGCTCTTTCCTGGATGCTGTATGGTGTTCTTTTGGCCTCTGGAATTTCAAAATAGTAATAGCTGTTTTGGACAGTTACTGCCTGTTTAACAGTTGTTTTGGTGGAAGGAATGAGTCCTGGATCTCCCCTCTCTGCCATCTTCCCTGGAAGTGGAATAGGCTTATTTTTTAACTTCTCTGACTCTATCCCCTTACCACCCCATGACAGACATTGAGCTTTCAGCTTTCTCCAGATTAAATCAGTCCCCACTAATCCATTTGCTTTTCAGCTTCTAAAAGTTTATGGGTATCTTTTATCTGCTGTGGCCTTTTCTTGGGTATTACTGGTTTTAGTGTTTATATGCCTTTTAAATGTATTTTTGGTGGGGTTTCAAGAGTGGAGGAAGATGCACGTATGTTTAAATGAGACTTTCTGTCATTTTTAAAAGAAGTTAGGCAAAACATATTGACTTTAGACTCTTTACTAAAAGCTCATTAGTTACAATATCGAGTTTGTTTTTCCTAGGTGGACATTCATTCTTTATAAATAATAACCATTTAATAGCCTTCTGTTCAATAGATATATCATTCATTTCTTTTCACAACTTACTGTTTTAGTCACTTATGGTTTATAAGGTATGTTTCAAGTCCTAACACAGACACATGTAGCACACTCACATTTGCTATTCTGAATGTCTAAAATTGCACTTGTATTTATTTTGCTATTTTTCTTATTTAGTAGACTTTGTAAACAGAGAAACAGCTCTGATTTTTAGTTCAAAGATTTATTAGGAATATTACTGAGCAAAGGCAAATAGTTAACATGTGTTGTTCTCTCAGACTCCTTTCTTATTTGGATTACGTGTAAAATTTCACCTTTCTGGTATCTCCCTAGTTCTGTCACAGAGAGGCCTACCCTGACCATGTTATTTTAAATTATAAACCACCTTCTCTCCTTCAAATATTTCTCCCTCTTTACTTCCTCAATTTTCTCTATAGCATTTGTCATCTTCTAACAATTTACTTAATTATTTTTGTTTTTTAATGTCTCCCCCTAATAGAATGTAAACTCCATGAAGTCATAGATTTTTGTTTTTTTCACTGATTTTTCTAGGTACTTAGAATTGTGCCTGACATATAGTAGAAACTCTATAAATGCTTAGTAAATGAACAAATGAATAAATGAACACTGCAATGGCTGCAGGCAGTGTCTGATAATCCCTGTTGCTTGAAGTCAAGTCAATAGCCAACTTTATTACCTGGTTTCCAGAGTGATATTCTAGTATGTGTGTTTGGGGTGTGGTGGGGGGCCAGCAGACAATATTAGCTGTATAATGGGTTATATATAGTTATAAGGCCAAGGAGAAAACAAAGCAGGGGAAGGGGATGTAAAATGTTGGGGTGGGGATGAAGGATCTAGAAATTAAAATTTTAGGTGAATGAAGGAGGTCAGGGAGAAGATGAATTTGGACTAAAGATCTGAAGGAACTGAGGGTACAAGCAATGTGGATAGCTGGGGAAGAAAACTCCAGGAAGAGGGAATAGCCAGTACAAAGACACGGAAGTAAGGTCATACCTGATGTCTTCAAGGAAAAGCAAGTGATCCATTGGGGTTAGATCATAGAGAAGGTAGGGGAGAGTAGAAAAAAAATAAGGCCAGAGAGATAGAGAGAATATGGCCAGATCATAATGACTTAACCATAATAATAGGGACATGGTTTTTACCCTGAGTGAGGTAGGAATCTATTAAAGGGTTTTGAAGAGAGGTATAACATGAATTGACTTATGTTTTGCAGAATTGTTCTTGCTGCTGTATTAAGCATAAAGTTCAGGGAAGCAAGACCAGAAGTAGGGAAACCAGTTAGCTGGCCAGTGAAATAATCTAGGTGAAAGAAAATGGTGACTAGGACGAGAGTAGCAGTAGTAGGAGTGATAAAAAGGGATTGAATTTCAGAAATATTTTGGAGGTAAAGTCAATAGGATTTGCTGATAGGCCCAGTGTGGGCTCTTAAAGAGATGAAGAAATTCAAGATAATATCATGGTTTTGGGCCAGAGTAATTGGAATAATGAAATTACCATTAATTGAAATAATGAAGAAAGAAAGAAACAAGTTGAGGGAAGTCAGGAATGCTGCTTGGAACATTAGTCTAAGATGACTACTAGTCAGGTCAAGTACACAGTTGGATTATGAGTCTGGAGTTTAAGGGAAACATCTAAGTGGTGTTTATAAATCAGAAAATCATAGCTTATTGATGCATTTTAATGTAATATTTTTGGAAGTGGGCATGGCTCAACTGATAAGAGTGTCTGTCTACCATATGGAGGGTCCAGGGTTCGATAACCAGGGCCTCCTGACCCCTGTGGTGAGCTGGCCCACGCACCGTGCTGCCACGCACAAGGAGTACTATGCCACACGGGGGTGCCCCTGTGTAGCGGTGCCCCACGCACAAGGAGTGTGCCAAGCAAGGAGAGCCACCCTTTGTGAAAAAAAGTGCAGCCTGCTCAGGAGTGGTGCTGCACACACGGAGAACTGACACAGCAAGATGATGCAACAACAACAAAAAGAGATGCAGTTTCCCAGTGCTGCCTGATAATGCAAGCAGACACAGAAGAACACACAGTGAATGGACACAGAGAACAGACAGTGGGGGTGAAGGGGAGAGAAATAAATAAAATAAAACTTTAAAAAAAAATGTAGGGAAGCGGACTTGGCCCAATGGATAGGGCGTCCATCTACCACATGGGCGGTCCGCGGTTCAAACCCTGGGTCTCCTTGACCCGTGTGGAGCTGGCCCATGTGCAGTGCTGATGTGTGCAAGGAGCGCCCTGCCACGCAGGGGTGTCCCCCATGTAGGGGAGCCCCATGGGCATGGAGTTCTCCCTATAAGGAGAGCCACTGAAAGCGAAAGAATGGCGCCAAACACATGGAGAGGTGACGCAGCAAGATAATGCAACAAAAAAAAGAAACATGATTCCTGTGCCGCTGACAACAACAAAAGCGGACAAAAGAAGAACACACAGCAAATGGACACAGAGAACAGACAACTGGGGTGGGGGGGGGGGAAGAAGGGGAGAGAAATAAATAAAAATAAATATATATTTTTTAAAAGTAATATTATTGGAGAGGATGACCTAAAAAGTGAATACAAATAGAAAGGAAAGAAAGTCTACAACTGAGCATAGGGCATCATCAAATATGTAAAGGTGGGATAATCAAAGGAATCAGCCAGATAGACTAAGATAGAAAGATTAGCAGTGAAGGAAGAAAATTGATGAATGTGGTGTCCTGGAGATCAAGTGAATAAACTTTTCAAGGAAGGGGAGATTGTCTACTAATGCTGCTCATCGGGTACTTAAGATGACAATTGAGTAGAGTGCATGTAGCTCACTGGTTGAATGCATGCTTTACATGTATGAGGTCCCTCCCGTGTTCAATCCCTGGTACCTCCTTAAACAAACAAATAAACAAACAAAAGGTGGCAACTGAGAAATGATCATTGGTTTTAGCAATGTGGAGGTTATTGATGATCTTGAGAAGTACAATGCAATGATGGGATCCAGAGAGAACAAAAGGGGGGAAACTGAAGAGAGTTTATATATAGTTAAGTCTTCTAAGGACCTTTCCTATAAAGAGAAAGAGAGAAATATTATAGAAGGTAGAGGGGAAAAATGGGCTGGAAAAGTTTTTTTTTTTTTTAAATGGGAGAAATAATATTATGTCTAGTAATAATCAGATGGATCCAGTTGCAAAGGAAAGTGGGGAGAATTGCTGGAGCAATGTCTTTGATTAAGTTAAAGGAGATGGGATCTGGTGCAGATGTGGAGAGATTGTCTTTGGGTAGAAATAAGGATAGACCAACCATGAGCAAAAGGAGAGAAAGTGGAGCCTATAAGTGCAGGGAGATGAGAATCTTTTCTTATCCATCAATTTCTCAGTGAAGTAGGGAGCCAAGTCATTAACTGAGGGTAAGGGTAAGAGAGGCGGCAGAGAGAGGAGAAAGAACAAAATGGCAATTATTTAGTGTAGGAGAGAGAGGAAACCCTATTTGGTCATAGAAAGTGATTCTTTTAATAAATTATTGACCGTTATTTGCCACTCTTTCATCTAGAGTTTTCTCTTCTATATTTTTAACAGAAATTGGTCTATAATTTCCTTTTCGAGGGTTTATGCATCAAAAAAACCCTCTTCTTGAGGGTTTATGTTCTGGTGCCAGTAAGTAAAAACAGTGACAATAACATTAATAACCAGCATTACTGAGCACTTATCATGTGCCAGGCACTGGGTAAAGCATTACTCTTAATTACCTTATTTAATCCTCATGGCAACAAGGAAATGATGTATTATCCCCATTTTGTAGACAAGGAAATTGAAGCTGGAGGTGAAGACACTATAAAGTGACATAGCCAAGTCGTACAGTTAAAAAGCAGAGTTGGAATTCAAACCAAGGTCTGACTCCAAGGTCTGAACCAGTAACTTATGCTAACTTTATAAGCTAGTTTTTCATCTTACTCTAAGTTTTCATGTAAAAATGGAATTATTTTTTCTTCAAAAAGCTCAGAAACTTTACCAGGAAAAAATATCAATTATAAGTATATAATATTTAAAGAGAAGAAATTAAAAATAGATGGCTCATTAATGGAATACATAACTTATTTCTAGTCACATGTTGCATTTTCTACTTAAAACTATCAAACCTCTAATTTAGTAAATATTCTTAGGGTAATATCTGAATCATTACTCTGCCAACCTCCCCAATCACCATCTTTTGACTCCTGTCAATTTTGCCTCCAAAAATATCATGGAAATGTCCATCTGTGTAGGCTAAGCTGCCATCATCTTAGTCTGAGTGGTTCTTTCCCATTTTCTTTCATGGGCTGTATACTTATTCTGCATATAGCAGCCAGAGAGATCTTTTTAAACATTCTGTTTATTTACTGTTTTATAACAAACTGTTGCACAGTGTGCTACTTAATTGCCGAATAGTCAACTGTACCAAATAGTACGTGGTACTTAATCATAAATGGAAAACATAATTTTTGGAAAAAAAAACAATACCACTTCAACACAACACAGGTTCCTATCAAAAGCCATTAAACCAAGTGCTTTTTAATTTGCTCAGGCTGATCTTTCTCCTTTATATGTTCCCTAAGAAATGTGATTATTTTCCTGAACCACTGCCCCCAAAACAAAAATTCAGATTTAACACCTGAAATCACCAATTGTAGTGGTTAATAATGAATCAAAACACATTTTGTAGAACTTTATCTATTAAAAGGGAATGAGACAAGCACATCTTGAGATTCTTAATGTTTTTGCTCTGTTTTATTAATTTTTTTTCACTACAGTGAATGACCTATACTAAATGTTCAATAAATATTTGTTGAACATTATTAAATGAATTCAACATTTGGTATTTTGTAGGAATACTCTTAAATATTCTGAAAAAAATTAAAAACACACAAAAAACAAAATGTTCTAAATAATAAACTAGAAGCTTCAATTGAGTGTTTCCATATTATATTATGTAATCAGAGGTTTTCTTAAAATGTGAATTTTGAGTTATCACAGTACTGATTTTTTTTTCATTCTTGAAAGCTAATTTGTAATACCTTTCATTATCACATATTTTCCCTTTCACCTAAAATGTCAAGTTTTCTCAAAGTTTACCTTGAAGCATGACCAAAGACTGTCGGAGTCGGCTGTTTTCTTTACGGGTGTTTGTTAGTTTTTGTTTTAGGCTTTTTATTTTGGTGCATAATTCCTCCTTTGATAATTCTGCTAAAGGTTCTTCATCATCACTGGAGCTCTCACCAGGCAAAAAGGCATTTCCTGAATATGGGTCTCTCTGAAAAACAAGGCAGATTCAACAAAAGAAGCTTTATAGCATCATTAGTGGTTCATCTCATGTTATATATGCTGAAGGGACTTAACTAGGTTTACAAATTCCTGTTTTCTCAGGCACTTTCTGATGCGGGAGAAGAACTAGGCCCTAAATAGTGATCTAGCACCAGTTTTATTTCCTACTATCCAGATGAACTCAGAATAATACCCAAGCATCACAGGTATATGCTCATGTACCTCTTACAAAGCAGAAAACAGGATTCTGGTTTTCTACCTAACTTCAGTGAAAAATACAAAGTAGGAAAATAGCATTACAGAGTATAATCAAAAAGAATGCCATGCAAATCTGGGCTAATTTTTGATATTCAATTGACTTTGAATAGGATGGTTCACTATCTGAACCTTATTTCTTTCATCAATAAATACTCATAGAAATATTAAATAAAATAGGAGAGTTTAGCAAGATGGCAAGATATAAACCAATATATAGAAGTTTATATTATTCTAACATTCCTTATAATATACTGTAAAAAAGGAGAACAATCTAAATGTCTAATGCAAACAAAAGGAATGAAATAATAGAGATTAAAGTTGAAATACAGAAAAGAAAAACAGAAAATCAATGAAACCAAAAGCATGGTCTTTGGAAAAATCAACAAAATTGACAAACCTTCAACTAGATTGACCATGAAAAAAAGAGAGAAGACTCAAAATACTAGAATCACAATTGAAAGAGGGGACATTGGGAAACGGACTTGGCCCAGTGATTAGGGCATCCGTCTACCACATGAGAGGTCCGCGGTTCAAACCCCGGGCCTCCTTGACCCATGTGGAGCTGGCCCATGAGCAGTGCTGATGCGCGCAACGAGTGCCGTGCCACACAGGGGTGTCCCCCGCATAGGGGAGCCCCACGCGCAAGGAGTGCGCCCCATAAGGAAAACTGCCCAGCGTGAAAGAAAGTGCAGCCTGCCCAAGAATGGCGCTGCCCACACTTCCCGTGCAGCTGATGACAACAGAAGCGGACAAAGAAACATGACGCAGCAAATAGACACAGAGAACAGACAACTGGGGGAGGGGGAGGGATTAAATAAATAAATAAATAAATCTTTAAAAAAAAAAAAAAGAAAGAGGGGACATTACTACCAACCTTCTAGAAATAAACAGGATTCTAGGTGAAATATTCTAGAAAGATGCAAACTATCAAAACAGACTTAAGAAGAAATAGACAATTTGATTAGGCTTATCACAAGTGAAGAAACTGGTTTAGTATAGAAAACAAAACAAAACAAAACAAAACAAAAACTTCTCACAGAGAAAAGCCCAGGCCCAGATGATTTCAATGCTGAATTCCATCAATCATTTAAAGAAGAATTAATACCAATTCTTGACATGCTCTTCAAAAACTAGAAGAGCAGGGAACACTTTCCAACTAATTTTATGAAGTCAGTACTACCCTATTACCAAAACAAGCCAAAAATATCACAAGAAAAGAGAACTAGAGATCTATATCACTTATGAAGATGGATGCAAAAATCTTTAACAAGATGCTATCATACCAAATCCAGCAATACATATAAAAAGAATTTTACAGCATGACCAAGTGGGATTTATCTAAGGAATGCAAGGTTGGTTCAACACCTGAGAATCAATTAATATACTGTATCATATTAATAGAATAAAAAAACAAAAATCACATGATCACTTCAAAAGATGCAGAAAAAACATTTGACAAAATCCAATACCCTTTCATGATTTAAAAAAATTCATCAAATTAGTCATAGAAAATAAGAAAAGGAATTTATGAAAAACTCATAGCTAAAATGATCACCATCCCAGGGTCCACAGGATGGAGTAATAAAATATGGATTAGAGTGGACTTACTGGTATTCTACTATAGAATAATTGTGACTCTAGCAATGGAAGAAATTATATCAATGATGTGGGGAAAATGGCCGCGGTATTTGCTGCAGGCAGGGAGAGGGAAGAAGAGATGTAATATGGGGGCATTTTGAGATTTGGAGTCCTAAATGATACTGCAGGGCCAGATGCTGTCCATTATATATTCTGCCATAACCCACTGAATGTACTGGGGGAGAGTGTAAATTACAATGTAAACTACAATCCACGTGGTGCAGCAGAGCTCCAAAATGTATTCACCAAATGCAATGAATATGCCACAATGGTGAAAGAGGTTGTTGATGTGGGAGGAGTGGGGGTGGGGGGTGGGGACGTATATGGGAACTGCTTATTTTTTTTTTAAAGATTTACTTATTTATTTATTTCTCTCCCCTTCCCCACCCTCTCTCTCCCCCACAGTTGTCTGCTCTGTGTGTTCATTTGCTTTGTGTTCATCTGTGACCGCTTCTATCTTATCAGCAGCACTGGGAATCTGTGTTTCTTTTTGTTGCGTTATCTTGTGTCAGCTCTCCATGTGTATGGTGCCATTCTTGGGCAGGCTGTACTTTTTTTCATGCTGGGCGACTCTCCTTATGGGGTGCACTCCTTGCGCATGGAGCTCCCTTATGTGGGGGACACCCCTGTGTGGCACAGCACTCCTTGCGCACATCAGCGCTGCACATGGGCCAGCTTCACACAGGTCAAGGAGGCCCCGGGTTTGAACTGCGGACCTCCCAGTGGTAGGTGGACACCCTATCCATTGGGCCAAGTTCACTTCCCATCTTATATTTTTTAATGTAACATTTTTTTGTGATCTATGTATCTTAAAAAAAAAAAGACAATTAAAAAACATCAAATTAGACATATAGAAAATAAGAAAAAGCATTTATGAAAAGCTCACAGCTAAAATGAAACTTAATGGTGAATGACTGGATGCTTTCCCCCTAAGATAAAGAACAAGACAAGGATATCTACTTGTGCCACTTCTATTCAATATTATACTGGAGGTTCTAGTCAGGGCAATTAGGTAAGTAAAAGAAGTAAAAGGCATCCAAATTGTTTATTCTCAAATGACATGATCTTGTATATAGAAAATCCTAAGGAATCCACTACAAAACTACTAGACTGAATAAATTAGTTCAGCAAGTTTACAGAACACAAGATAAATGAAAAAATAATTTGTATTACTAAATACTGGCAATGAAAAATCCTAAAATGAAATTAAGAAAACAATTCCATCCATAATATCACCAACACTGATAAAATAATTAGGAAAATATTTAACCAAATCAGGTCTAAATAAATGAGAAAATATCCCATGTAGGTGGGCTGAAAGAGTAAACATTAAGATAGCAATACTCCCCGAACTGATTAACAGATTCAACATAGTCCCTATCAGAATCCCAGATGACTTCTTTGTAGGAACTGACAACTGATACTAAAATTCATATGGAATTGCAAGAGACCGAGAAAAGACAAATGATCTTGAAAAAGAACAAGGTAGGAGAATTCACACTTCCCTATTTCAAAACTTATTATAAAGCAGTGGTAATTCAGACAATGTGATACTGGCACTGTAGAGACATATCAATTAATGGAATTGAACTGAGAGTCCAGAAATAAACATAAACATTTATGGTAAACTGATTTTTGACAAGGGTGCCAAGACCATTCAATGGAAAAGAATAGTCTTCAACAAACAGCACTGGGATAACTGGATAACCACATGCAAAAGAATGAAATAGGACCCTTTCCTTATGTCAGTTCATAAAAAATCACTCAAAGTGGATCAATGACCCATATATAAGAGCTGAAACCACAAAATTCTTATAAGAATTTTCTTAGAAGAAAACACATGAGTAAATCTTCATGACCTTAGATTTTGCAAAAAAAATTTATTCTTAAATATTGCACCAAAAGTATGAGCAACAAAAGGAAAAATAAACAAATTGGACTTCAGCAATATAATGACTTCAAAGGACATCATCAAGAAAGAGAAAATTGGGGAAATGGACTTGGCCCAGTGGTTAGGGCATCCGTCTACCACATGGGAGGTCCGCGGTTCAAACTCCGGGCCTCCTTGACCCATGTGGAGCTGGCCCATGCGCAGTGCTGATGCGCGCAGGGAGTGCCGCACCACGCAGGGGTGTCCCCCGCGTAGGGGAGCCCCACGCGCAAGGAGTGCACCCGGTAAGGAGAGCCGCCCAGCGCGAAAGAAAGTGCAGCCTGCCCAGGAATGGCGCTGCCCACACTTCCCGTGCCGCTGACGACAACAGAAGCGGACAAAGAAACAAGGCGCAGCAAACAGACACAGAGAACAGACAACCGGGGGAGGAGGGAATTAAATAAAATAAATAAATCTTTAAAAAAAAAAAGAAAGAGAAAATTGGGAAGCGGACTTGGTCCAATGGATAGGGCGCCCACCTACCACATGGGAGTTCCGTGGTTCAAACCCCGGGCCTCCTTGACCCGTGTGGAGCTGGCCCATGCTCAGTGCTGATGCACGCAAGGAGTGCCATGCCACGCAGGGGTGCCCCCACCCACACAGGGGAGCCCCATGCTCAAGGAGTGTGCCCTGTAAGAAGAGCCGCCCAGCGCAAAAGAAAGTGCAGCCTGCCCAAGAATGGCGTCTCACACATGGAGAGCTGACACAGCAAGATGACCGAAACAAAAAAGAAACACAGATTCCCAGTGCTGCTGATAAGGATAGAAGCGGTCACAGAGGAGCGCACAGAGAGTGGACACAGAGAGCAGGCAACTGGGGAGGGGAAAGGGAGAGAAGTAAATAAATAAATAAATCTTAAAAAAAAAAGTGAGAAAACAACTCATAGAATGACAGAAAATCTTTGCAAACCATATATGTGATAAGGGACCTGAATCTATAATACATAAAGAAAACGTACAACTCAATAATAAAAAGACAAATAGCCCAACTAGAAAATGGGCAAAGGATCTGAATAAATGTTTCTGCAAAAAGATAAAAAAGTGGTCAATAAGCATATGAGGAAATGATTGATATCATGGTCATCAAGAATATGCAAATCAAAACCACAAGGAGATAAGCACTTCACACCTGCAAGAATGACTAGCATAAAAAATCCGATGTGATTGGTGAAGATGTTCAGAAATTGGAATCTTCATACACTGCTAGTGGGAATATAAAATGTTGCAGGACTTTGCAAAACAGCATTTCCTCAAACCATTACACACTGAGTTATCATATGATACAGCAATTTCACTCCATTACTCAAGAGAATTGAAAACATATGTTTACACAAATACTTGTACATGAGTGTTCATCGCAGCATTATTAATAATAGCCAAAAGGTGGAAACAACTCAAATACCCATTAACAGACAAATGGATAAACAAAATGTGGTATATCCATACAATATTATTCATCCATGAAAGGAATTAAGTCCTGATACATACTATGACTTGAATGAACCTTGAAAACATTCAAAAAAGCCCATGTACTTTATTATTCAATTCATACGACATCTAGATTCTAGACTCTAGAATCAGGATATATATCAAAACAGGAAGTAGACTAATGATTTCTTATGGCTGGGGTGGAGGTTGGGAGGCATGATAGATAAAAGTGTATACGCTTTCCTTTTTAGGTGGTGAAAATGTTCTAAAATTGTGATCATTGCACATATTAAAGAATATACCTTAAAACCATTGAATTGTGCACTTTAAATGGGTGAATTGCATGGTATGTGAATTATGTTTCAATAAAGCTGTTTTTTTAAAAAATTGGTTGCTTCTATAAACCAGCAACAAGCAATTAATAAACATAATGTCCAAAAGGACACCATTTCTTAAAAGTCGGAAGTGTTGTTATCTGTGGGGAGGAGTATAGGGGTTGTAGCTGGGAGGGGCATGAGGTGAGCTTCCAGGATGCTGGTGATGTTCTGTTTCTTGATGTGGGTGTGTTCAGTTTGTAATAATCCATCAAGCTGTACACTTTTTTTTTTTTGCATTTTCATTGAAGCTGTTAAAGCTACGTATGTGTGATGTATGTATGTATGTATGTATGTATGTATGTATGTATTGGGAGGTACTGGGGATTGAACCTGGGACCTTGAAAATGGGAAGAGGCACTCAACCACTAAGCTACACCAGCTTCCCTGTACACTTTTGATATGTGCACTCTTCTGTTGTATATTATACTTCCAGAAACACTTTTTCAAAACAGATCTCCAGAAAATTAATTTGATCATTTCCCTTAGTTTTCTTGTATTTACGTTTAAACACTCTTTTGAAAACACCCGTCATGAACAGATAACAAAAGATGAGCAAGGTCTTTATGTAGAAAGTCATAAAACTTCAATTGAAAGACAATGAAAAAGATCTAAATTAAAGGAGAAAGATCCCATATTCAGAGACAAGAAGCCTTAATTTCAAAAATATTGTCTCTCCAAATTGATCTATAGATTTAATACAATTCCAATAAAAATCCAAATAGGCTTTTTTGGAACTTGATAAATGTATTCTAAAATATATATGGAAGCGCAAAAGGCCAAGATATTCAAGGCAATCCTGAAGGATTATAAGGAGCAGGGTCTTTTTTCTTACAGATACAAAGGCCTGTTAAAAGTCTAGGGCAATTAAAATGATATAGTACTGGCACAGGCCTAGACAATAAGACTAGTGAAATAAAATAAAAGGCCAGAAATAAATCTATGCACATGAGGATCGTAGATATATGACAGAGGTTGCATGGCAGCTTCCTGGGAAAATAGTGACTATTCAACAGATGAAGATGGAAAAATAGTTGACCATTGGGAGTTTAAAAAAAAAAATGGATCCCTCTCTATATAAATGCACCCATACACACATATATGTATGAAACATATAAAAATTAAATTTATTAAATATAGAAATAAATTAAGATTAAATTTTTAATCCATCTGAGGTTTTACATATATATATAAACTTCATAAAATCTTAAAAGTCTGAGAAGAAAAGTTAAGTGAATATCTTTTGAATTTGGGGCAGGAAAGGAGTTCTTAAACAAGACATAAATTCAGTGGACATAATAAAAAAAGACTGATAAATTCAACTACATTAAAATTAAGAACTTTTGTTCATTTTAAATTAAGACACTTGAAATTTTTTAAAAAAGACTTTAAATAAAGTGAAAAGACAAGCTACAAACTGGTGGAAGATATTTGCATTATGGGTGACATACACATATATATTATATATATATGTCATATATATTCCTGTAAATCAATAAGAAATACCCAGCATATTAGTGGAAAAATGGGGAAATGACAAGAACAAGCATTTTACCAAACAGGGAAGACGTATGGCTAATAAGCATACAAAGAGATGTTAATCAACTTATTAACAATCAAGAAAAAGGAGATCAAGAGCACAACAAGATAATAATTTTTTGGCAAAAATTAATTTTGATGAAACCAAGTGTACAGTGGCTGTAGAATAACAGAATTTTCTATATATTGCTGGTGAGAATGTAAATTGGTACAAATATTTTGTAAGACATATTCACCTTATCTTTTAAAATTATACATTCACTTACCCTCTGATCTTAGTTTCACTCCTACATCTATAACTAAGAGAAACTTAGCACATGTGTACAAGGAAACATATCCAAGACTGTATATAGCAACATTGCTCATAATAACGAAAACTATAATAGAAAGATACAAATGTCTATTAATGGGATAGAGGGTAAAATTGTGTTAGGGTCATGTAATGGAATATTACACAGCAATGACAGTGAATGCTTTATAAGTATAATAAATGAGTCTTAGTAAAATGTTGAGTGCTAATAGCAAGTTCCAGAAGAAAATATATAGTACAATATATTTTTCCTAAAGCTTAAGTACAAATCAAATCAAATGATAGAAAATACATAATATATTCTTATATATAATGAGACTATATAACATAAACATCAGTATAGATATATATTTGGTGAAACTAAAAACAAAGCAAGGAAATTCCATACAAAATTGAGTACAGTGATTACCTCTGGAGTGAGGCAGGCAGGGGGTGAGGTAGAGAAGGAAGACATAGGTGGATATAAGTTATTGTCATATTTTACATCTTAGAATAGAGCAGCTTTAATAGAGTTGATTGTACTTTTTAAAATAAAGAAATAAAAGATGACATGAGACAATATATAGAGAATATCTAGCATATTGCATTGAACATAGTAGACATGATAATCATTACTGTTATGGTGGGATAATATTGTTGAAATACACAGTATTTTTCTATCTGGGTAATAAATTCCCAAAACTTTTTTTAGGGAGCCAATTTTAAGGTTTCTCCATTGGTGAGGGACAGTGCAGAAACAATTAGAACAGTTTTCATGATTACCTTTGAGAATTAAAAATATTTTAAAAGTCAATAGCAAGGCAATAGTCTGAAAACGCAGGCTTTTGAGTTGTAAAACCTGCTATGTTGAGACAGAAAATAGTTTTCTCAAACTGTCCAAGCTCGCCTATATATGTAAAGATCTAAACCTGACCCAGTGGAGGAGAGTGGAATGTGTGAAGATCTAAACCTAGAAGCCTGTGCACTAGTCTGAAGAATGAATCCCCAAAGGCATCCATGGCCAAAACCTTGGAGGCTGTAAATGTTACCTTACATGGAAAAAAGGACTTTGTAGATGTGATTCAGTTAAGGACCCTGACTTGGAGAGATTATCCTGGATTATCTAGGGGGGGCCAATGTAATCACAAACTGATAATAGGGATGCAGAAGGAGTCAGAGTCAGAGAAGGCCATGTGATGACTAAAGCAAAGAAAGGAATAATGCCCTTTGAAGATGAAGCAAGGGGCCACAAGCCAAGGAATAAAGGCACCTCCAGAAGCCAGAAAAGGGAAGGAAACGGGGTCTCCCCAGGAACATGCAGGAGGAACCAGCCCTGCTGAGACCTTGACGTTAGCCCAGTAAGACCTGTGTAGGACTTCTGACTTCCAGAACTATAAGAGAATAAATCTGTGTTATTTTAAGCCACAAAGTTTGTGATAGGTTGTTACAGGAGTCATCAGATACCTGGAGTTAATGTTTTTTAAAAATAAAGTTTAGAGTAGAAGAGAAAATTTTGATATAAAGAAAAGCAAACAGTAAATCTTAAGGAATAGATATTCCAATTTCTCCAATTTTTTTTTTGAGAAGGAAAACATTTCCTGATATCTTGCTGATCTTTCATTTCCCAGAATATAAAAATAAGTTTGAACATTAGTCTTTTGGACCATATCTAAATAGATGCAGGTAAACTGTCTGTTGAGTATGTTTCTAACTCAACTCATTTAACATTAAAAAAGGATTACTGATGCTTAATGTATGTAGAAGTTTTAATTAACTTGATTGTAAAAGTGTGGAAATGGGTAGAGTAGATGGTAACACATTATAATGAGTAGTACCTAGTTTATAAATTGGAATGTGGCTTGAAAGGGTAGTCTAGGCATGTAAATATCAATTGAAAGAAAGCTAGAAGATAATCTAGGGACTGAATAACACAGTAAAAGCAGAGGTGGATGAGAATTGTGGTTGATGGTACAGATGCAAGAGTGTCCTTCTATGAGGTAGAGCAGATGTACATTATTATTGTAGGGTTGTGGGAATGTGGAGAAGCATGGGAATAAAACAACTAGTGTGACCAATGGATTATGGTTAACAAGCAATACTGTAATATTCTTGCATCAATACCAAAGATGTACTGTGTTGACTATGGGGTGGAAGTATGGAAAAAACATGCCAAATATATGCTATGGACCATGGTTACTGGTAATAGTCTGATGATATTACCTCATAATCTGTAACAAATGTTCCACCATGGTGTGTTGTGTTGGTGAAGGGGTGTTATATGGGAATTCTACACATGTACATGATTGTTTTGTAAGTCACAACTTCTGCAATAAAAACATTTAAAAAAATAATAGGGTTGTTTGGGGGAAAATACACCAAGTATAAGGTAATTTAAAAAATTGAAAAGGGAACACGAAATTACATTCCCTCGATGGAATATAGAATTAAAAAGAAGAAATTAATAGAAGGGGGAAAAGTTCTAATAAATTGCTAAAGGAATTATGGATTATTGTGGAGCTAGATAATGAAATTATATCAAGGCAACAGAAAACCAACCTGTCCTTTATCCTTGTCACTATTTGCATTCTCTGATTCCATTGTTTCTGTCCTTTTCCTCTTTCCTTTTCTAAGAGCTTGGATATTGGTAATTTCATCTGTTTGGAAGAGCTTCTGCATTTTCTCAATTAGTTATGAAGGGTCTTCTGAAATTGTGGGAGGAGGGAATCCCCATGTAGATGATCTATTCTGCACGTAGCCCAAAATTTAATGTTTTTCCTTAAAAACAAAAACAAAAAAAAGGATACATATTTAAAACTGTATGTTTCATAATGGCATTTGCCACTCATGTTAATTCTTTTTATTAACGGCTTCTCTATCTTTCTCTCCCCCACTGACCAATTTTATACATCTTTTCATTTGGTTCTAAGGTCTTTCAATTTCACCAGCATCCTGGGGATTTTCATTGCATCCATGATCTAATTTGCAATGAATTGTCACTTATAAAATCAAAGTGTAAAATTTTGCCATCTTTACAACTTTTTTCTTGTCAATCAGTTGTGAGAGTCTAAAATACAAAGTAGAACATTATAAATGTATGCAAACAGTATCTCAGAGAATTGAAGTTACACATCTTTAAGAAAAAGACACTCATAATAACAAATCTTTCCAGGACCAAAATGTCCCGGGGAGATCAATCAGACAATAAGAGTTTTTTAGAGTTGTTCTTGTTTGTTTGTTTGTTTTTAACTGGAAACTCTGAAGTCTTGAGATGAAAGAATTTTCTTTGGTGTAACTTAAGGAATTATACCATAAAGAATGGGAGGAAAATCATAAAAATTGTGAAGGATAATCATTTTTCAAAACCAAATAAAGTAGATGTTTCTTCTTATGTAAAAGAGAATTGAAATAATCAAATTTAACTTTTGCTACACACGAATGATGCAGTACACTAGGTCTTAGCATCCTTACTACTTGCATATATTGGTCTATTTTCTTGGAAAATATTTATTTATAATACTTAATTATAAATACTAAAACTTTAGCTATGGAATACCAGAACTGGGCTTAAAAGGGATTTCAAAAATTGTGGACTTTTAGTGAGAAGGTAAAATATGTTATTTACCAAGTTACACTGAGTAATTATTTTAGGAAATATGATTCTTTTGCCTCTTTTACGAGGAATTCATTCTCTCTACATCAAGCATAAAAAAACAGTGGAAGTGGTCTTGCCAAAATTACCTGTCTCTTGATAGCATGATCTTTGAA
The DNA here is from genome assembly GCF_030445035.2 of Dasypus novemcinctus. Classification (NCBI taxonomy): domain Eukaryota; kingdom Metazoa; phylum Chordata; class Mammalia; order Cingulata; family Dasypodidae; genus Dasypus; species Dasypus novemcinctus. The sequence continues at coordinate 30,304,759 of NC_080683.1, read as the reverse complement.
ATTATTAGTAAAGCCTGATATGGGTAAGACCTCTGATTTATGTGAGTTGATTTGACAGTCAGTCCAGTCTTTTGTGTTAGCTCAAGCGCTATTCTATACTTAGCCTAACATAAGTTTTCAAAGAAGAGTCACAAAAAGCAATTTTGCCAAGACCATCCCTAACATCATTCTGTGTAGGATTAAGTAAGAAGAGGTGTAGGGCATCCTACTGGCTGCCTACGGCTTTCCTTCTCATATCATACGTGCATCTGAGATTCAGAATAATAGGCAAAATTTCTAAATGACCTTTGAGGGTCACCTCACACAGGGAGGAGCATTTAAGTTAAGCCACTTTTCCATTATGTACCTCAGAGTTCTATAGCTTGTGTGACATTCTTTAGGGAGTTATAAATCCATAGATTCTATATACGTTCACTACCAGTAGTCTTATGCCAGGGATATACTGCTAAGAGTATTTGCTAGATAAAATCTCTCCTTGTAGGAAATATCATTAGTATATTTTACTAGAGGAGGGGGTAATAAACTTTTTCTGCAAAGGACCAGATAGTAAATATTTTAGGCTTCGCAGACCAAGAGGCACAAACAAAGATATTATGCACTTATGTGATGAGAGAGAAAATGAATTTCCACAAAAGTTTTTATTCACAAAATTCAAAATATTATAACAACAATAACTGAGTACAACTTTTTGTAAAATAGGTATATCTATAAAGAGAAGAAGGAAATTCTTTTTAAAAATAGTAACATTTCTCTTAATTGGGGTTCAAAGTTAGTGTTTGCTTTTGTCAAAATTGTTTACAAATGCCCATCTGAATGCACATCTGCAATGAAATTTTATGTATTTCTCTCTTTTTTTTAAAGATTTATTTTATTTATTTATTTCTCTCCCCTTCCCCCCTGCCCCGGTTGTCTGTTCTCTGTGTCTATTTGCTGGGTCTTCTTCTTTGTCCGCTTCTGTTGTTGTCAGCCGCACGGGAACCTGTGTTTCTTTTTGTTGCGTCATCTTGCTGTGTCAGCTCTCCGTGTGTGCGGCGCCATTCTTGGGCAGGCTGCACTTTCTTTCGTGCTGGGCAGCTCTTCTTATGGGGCGTACTCCTTGTGCGTGGAGCTCCCCTACGCGGGGGACACCCCTGCGTGGCACAGCACTCCTTGAGCACATCAGCACTGCGTGTGGGCCAGCTCCACACGGGTCAAGGAGGCCTGGGGTTTGAACCGTGGACCTCCCGTGTGGTAGACAGCCACCCTAACCACTAGGCCAAGTCCGCTTCCCTGTATTTCTCTTTGAAAATATCTGTCACATGGATAGGTTCTGCCAAATACTAGTGATACACGAGCTTATAATTTTTAAATTGAGATAAATTTATATAACATGAAGTTTAACATTTTAAACTGTACAGTTTTTAGTATAGTAACAATGTGTGAAACCATCACCACATTTAATTCCACAATATTTCTATCACCCCAAAAAGAAACACTGTACCTCCCGAATAAGAGCTGATAATTTTTACTGAGCATATTCATCACATAGAAGGCATTTATAGAATTCTATTGCAGTCTTCTCATGATATTTGCCTTTTACCATGTCATTACATTGAACCTGGAAAATATATCTACTGCAAATTTGTGCAAGAATGGAGATCTCACTTCTTGTTTCAACTTTTTAAAATTTAAAATTTTATTTTTATTTAATTTTTATTGGAGTATATCATTCATACACAAACACACAAACAATAAGTTTATAGTAAAGACTGTGAACTTACAAAATAAACATACATAACATCACACAGGGGTCTCATTCATCACCCCTCCACCAACTCTTTGCATTGGTGTGAAACATTTGTTACAAACTCTGCAAGAGCATCATCAAAATCTTACTACCAACTATATTCCTTATCTTACATTTGGTGTATTTTCCCCCCAACCTATACTATTTTTTTTTCAAATATATTTTTGTTACAGATATTGTGAACACAAAACCATCATACAGATGTGTAGATTTCCCATACAACTCCACATCCTGGTGGAATATTTGTTACAGATTATGAGAATATATCATCAGACTATTACCACCAATCATGGTCTATAGCATACATTTGGCCCACTTTTTCCATACACCTCCATTATCAACACAGTACAGCTTGGCATTGATGCAAGAATATTATAGTATTGCTGTTAACCACAGTCTATAGGACACACCAGTTGTAGTTTCTCCCATGTTTCTCCATATTCCCTTTACCTTGCAATAGTGATGTACATCTGCTCTAGCACACAGGAGGACTCTCTTGCTTTTGTACCCCTAACCACAATTCTCAACCACCTCTGGGTTCACTGTGTTATCCAGTCCCTAAATTATTCTTTAGCTTTCTTTCTATTGACATTTATTTCCCCAGACTACCTTTTTCAATCACAATTCCATTTATAAACCAGTTGCTACTCACTATAATGTGTTACTATCAACTCTATCCATCTCCACACTTTTACAGTTAACTTAATTAAAACTTCTATATACATTAAACACCTGTAGCTCTACTCAACCTTCCTCTTCTATCCTTATAACCTATACTCGAGATTTTAATTCTATGTGTTTATTATATGTATGTAGTTCATATTAGTGAGACCATGCTATATTTGTGTCTGGCTTACTTTGCTTAGTATAATGTCTTCAAGACTAATCCATGTTATCACATATGTCCCAGTTTCATTTCTTCTTATTGCAGGATAATATTCCATAGTACATATACACCACATTTTGTTTATACATTCATTGGTGGATGGACACTTGGGTTGTTTCCATCTTTTGGCAATTGTGAACAATGCTGCTATGAACATTGGTGTGCAGATGTCTGTTCGTGTCATAGTTTTTAGTTCTTCTGGATATATTCCTAGAGGAATTGCTGGATCATATGGCAGTTCTATATTTAGCTTCCTGAGGAACCACCAAACTGTCTTCCACAGAGGCTGCACCGTTTTACAATCCTACCAACAGTGAAGGAGTGTTCCTTATTTCTCCACATCCTCTCCAGGATTATTGTTGTCTGTTTTTTTAATAATGGCCATTCTATGTGGTGTTACATAATATCTCATTGTTGTTTTAATTTGCATTTCCCTAACAGCTAGTGATATGGAACATTTTTTCATGTGCTTTTTAGCCATTTGTATTTCCTCTTTGGAGAAACGTCTATTTAAATCTTTTGCCCATTTTTAAATATTGGATTGCTTACTCTTTTATTGTTGAGTTGTATGATCTCTTTATATAGAATGGAAATCAAACCCTTATTGAATAAGTGGTTTCCGAATAGTTTCCCTCATTGACTGGGCTGCCTTTTCACATTCCTGATGAAGCACTTTGAATCACAGAAATGTTTAAGTTTGAGGAGGTCCCATTTATGCATGCTTTCTTTTGTTGCTCGTGCTTTTGGTGTCAGGTTTAAGAATCCATCACCTATCACCAGGTCTTGAAGATGTTTCTCTACATTTTCTTCTAGGAATTTTATTGTACTTCCTTTTATATTTAGGTCTTTGATCCATTTTGAGTTAATTTTTGTATAAGGTGTGAGGTAGGGGTCTTCTTTCTCTTTTGGCTATGGATATCCAATTTTCCCAACACCATTTGTTGAATAAACTGTTCTGCCCCAACTGGGAGGGCTTGACGGACTTGTAAAATATCACTTGGCTGTAGATGTGAGGGTCTGTTTCTGAACTGTCAGTTCAGTTACATTGGTCTATGTGTCTATCTTTATGCCAATACAATACTGTTTTTATCACTGTAGCTAGGTAATATGATTTAGTCTGGAAGCGAGAGTCCTCCAACTTCACTTTTACTTTTTAAGATGTTTCTGGCTATTCAGGGCCTCTTACCCTTCCAGATAAATTTGATAATTGTGTTTTCCATTTGTTTAAAAACTGCTTGTGGAATTTTTATTGGGGTTGCATTGAATCTGTATATCAATTTGGGTAGAATTGACATCTTAATGATATTTAGTCGTCCAATCGATGAGCATGGAATGTTCTTCCAATTATTTAGGTCTTTTAAAATTTCTTTTAGCAATGTATTATAGTTTTCTGAACATAAGTGCTTTGCATCTTTGGTTATGTTTATTCCTAAATATTTGATTCTTTTAGTTGCTATTGTAAATGGAATTTTTTTCCTGATACCTCCTCATATTGTGCATTATTCGTGTATAGAAACACCACTGATTTTTTGTATTAATCTTGTATCCTCACACTCTACTGAAATCATTTATTAGTTCTAGCAGCTTTGTTGTAGATTTTTCGGGATTTTCTAGATATACAATCATATCATCTGCGAATAGTGAAAGTTTTAATTCTTTCTTTCCAATTTGGATGCCTTTTATTTCTTTTTCTTGCCTTATTCCTCTAGCTAGAACCTCTAGGACTATATTGAAAAACAGTGGTGACAGTGGGCATCCTTGTCCTGTCCCCGATCTCAATGGGAAAGCTTTTAGTTTTCACCATTGAATACAATGTTAGCTGTGGGTTTTTCATATATGGCCTTTATCATGTTGAGAAAATTTTCTTCAATTCTTATTTTTTGTAGCATTTTTACCAAGAAAGGATGCTGTATTTTGTCAAATGCCTTTTCTGCATGAATTGATAAGATCATGTGATTTTTCTTCTTTGATTTATTAATGTGGTGTATTTTTTTTTTAAGATTTACTTTTTTATTTATTTCTCTCCCCTCCCGGCTCCCCCCCTCCCCCCAGTTGTCTGCTCTCTGTGTCCATTTGCTGCGTGTTCTGTGACCACTTCTATCCTTATCAGAGGCACCGGAAATCTGTGTTTCTTTTTGTTGCGTCATCTTGTCGTGTCAGCTCTCCGTGTGTGCGGCACCATTCTTGGGCAGGCTGCACTTTCTTTCACGCTGGGCAGCTCTCCTTATGGGGCACACTCCTTACACATGAGGCTCCCCTATGCAGGGGGACACCCCTGCATAGCTCAGCACTCCCTGCACACGTCAGCACTGCACATGGGCCAGCTCCACATGGGTCAAGGAGGCTTGGGTTTTGAACAGCGGACCTCCCATGTGGTAGGCAGATGTCCTATCCATTGGGCCAAGTTTGCTTCCCTAATGTGGTGTATTATGCTCATTGATTTTCTTGTGTTGAACCAGCCTTGCATGCCTGATCATGATTAATTCTTTTTATGTGTTGTTGGATTCAATTAGCAAGTATTTTATTGAGGAATTTTGCATCTGTATTCATTAGAGAAATGGGTCTGTAATTTTCTTTTTTTCTGGCTTTGGTATTAGGGTGATATTGGCTTCATAGAATGTGTTTGGTAGCGTTCCTTCTTGTTCAACTTTTTGGAAGAGCTTGAGTAAGACTGGTATTAAATCTTCTTTGAATGCTTGGTAGAACTCACCTGTGAAACCATCTGGTCCTGGGTTTTTCATTTTGGGTAGCTGTTTGATGACAGTTTCAATCTCTTTACTTGTGATTGATTTGTTGAGGTCTTTTATTTCTTCTAGTGTCAGTATAGGCTGTTTTATACATTCCTAGGAATTTTTCCATTTCATCTACATTGTCTAGTTTTTTAGTATAAAGTTGTTCATAGCATCCTCTTATGATCTCCCTTATTTCTGTGGGGTCAGTAGTAAGGTTCCCCTTTTCATTTTTTATTTCATTTATTTGCATCTTCTCTTTTTCTTAGTCAGTCCAGCTAATGGTTAGTCAATTTTGTTAATCTTAGAAGAACCAAATTTTGGTTTTATTAATTTTCTCTATTGTTTTTTTTTTTTCGTTCTTGATTTCATTTATTTCTGCTCTGATCTTTGTTATTTCATTCCTTCTACTTGCTGTAGGATTAGCTTGCTGTTCTGTTTCTAGTTTTTCCAGCTGTGTAGTTAGGTCATTGATTTTAGCTCTTTCTTCTTTTTTAATGTAAGCATTGAGGGCTATAAATTTTCCTCTCAACAATGCCTTCACAGCATCCCATAGGTTCTGATATGTTGTATTCTCATTGTCATTCATCTTGAGATTTTTATTGATTTCTCTTGAAATTTCTTCCTTGACCCACTGATTATTTAAGAGTGTGTTGTTTTAATCTCCATATATATGTGAATTTTCCCTTTATTTGCCACTTGTTGATTTCCATTATGATCAGAGAAAGTGCTTTGTATAATTTCAATTTTCTTGAATTTATTGAGATCTGCTTTGTGTCCCAACATATGGTCTATCCTGGAGAAAGATCCAGAGCACTTGAAAAAAATGTATATCCTGCTGTTTTGGGGTGCAATGTTCTGCATATGTCTATTAGATTTAGTCCATTTATCATATCATTCAAGCTCTCTGTTTCTTTATTGACCTTCTGCCCAGATGTTCTATCCAGTGCTGAGAGTGGTGTACTGAAGTCTCCAACTATTATTGTAGAGATGTCTACTTCTCCCTTCAGTTTTGTTTGTGTTTGCCTCATGTATCTTGGGGCATCCTGGTTAGGTGCATATGTATTTCTGATTGTTATTTTTTCCTGGTGAATCATCCCTTTTATTAATATGTAATGTCCTTCCTTGTCTCTAATAACAGTTTTGCTTTTATTTATTTATTTCTCTTCCCTCCCCGACCCTGCCCCAGTTGTCTGTTCTCTGTGTCTATTTGCTGCGTCTTCTTCTTTGTCCGCTTCTGTTGTTGTCAGCGGCATGGGATTCTGTTTCTCTTTTTGTTGCGTCATCTTGTTGTGTCAGCTCTCTGTGTGTGCAGCGCCATTCTTGGGCAGGCTGCACTTTCTTTCATGCTGGGCAGCTCTCCTTATGGGGCACACTCCTTGCGCATGGGGATCCCCTATGCAGGGGACACCCCTGCATGGCACAGCACTCCTTGTGCGCATCAGCACTGCACATGGGCCAGCTCCACGCAGGTCAAAGAGGCCTGGGGTTTGAACCATGGACCTCCCATGTGGAAGACGGATGCCCTAACCACTGGGCCAAGTCTGCTTCCCAACAGTTTTGCTTTTAAAGTCTATATCATCTGATGTAAGTATAACTACCTCAGCTTTTTTTGTTGTTTACTGCACTTGTGGTATATCTTTTTCCAAACTTTCAATTTATTGGTATCCTTGGGTCTAAGGTGAATCTCTTGCAGACAACATATAGATGGCTTATATTTTCTTATCCATTCTGCCAGTGTGTGTCTTTTGATTGGGGAGTTTAATCCATTAACATTCAATGTTATTTCTGTAGAGACAGTTCTTATTTCATCCATTTTGATCTTTGCATTTTGTCTGTCATTTTATATTTGACACTTTTAGTTACCGTTGCTGATACAGTTGTCCTTTCTAGGCTCTCTTCCAGGCCTCTCTCTCCTGTCTTTTCTTTTCAGGAAATACTAACACTCCCTTTAGTATTTCTTGCAAAGCTGGTCTTTTTGTTATAAACTCTCTGTTTCTGTTTATCTGTAAATATTTTAATCTCACCCTCATTTTTAAAAGATAATCTTGCTGGGTATAAAATCCTTGGTTGGCAGTTTTTCTCCTATAGTATCTTAAATATATCATACTACTGCCTTCTTGCCTTCATGGTTTCTGATGAGAAATCAGCACTTAATTTTATTGGGTATCCCTTATATGTTATGCATTGCTTTTCTCTTGCTGCTCTCAGAATTCTCTCTTTGTCTCTGGCATTCTGATTAGTATGTGTCTCAGAATTGGTCTATTTGGATTTATTTGGATGGAATATGTTGTGCTTCTTGGACATGGATATCAATGTCCTTCAATAGGGTTGGGAAGTTTTCCACCATTATTTCCTCAAATATTCTTTCTGCCCCTTTTCCCTTCTCTTCTCCTTTTGGGACACCCCTGACATTTATGTTTGCATGTCTCTTGCTGTCATTTAGTTCCCTGAGACCCTGTTCAATTTTTTCCATTCTTTTCTTCATCTGTTCTTTTGTTTGTTCACTTTTAGAGGTCATGTCTTTGAGCTCACTGATCCTTTCTCCTGCTTCCTCAAATCTGCTTTTATATGCCTCCAGTGTGTTTTTAATTTTATTTATTGCACCTTTCATTCCCATAAGGTCTGCTATTTTTCTATGTATGCATTCAGATTCTTCTTTGTGCTCATCCAATATCTTGTTAATATCCTTAATCTCTTTAGCCATCTCATTGAACTTATTAAGCATATTTGTTTAAATATCTAAGATTAGTTGTCTCAACTTCTTTATGTCATCTTCAGGCTTAGCCTGTTTCTTGGTATGGATTGTAATTTTTTGTTGGTGTTTCTGCATCTGGCTTGCTAGATGTATTTATTCTGGGTGCAGTTTCTCCATTTAATTTAGGGATTTCTTATCTTTCCCTTGCTGCCTGTGTTGTAAGAGCCAAGGATGTAGTTGGTGCTATAAGCTATGGAGGTTGAATTTGCCCACATTGCCCCAGGAAGTAAGGAAGCTTCTCCCACCTTTCTCCTCTGTCAGAGGTAGGGACAGAGCTGTAGCTGTGTATAATAATCCCAGTTGGGCACAAGACTGTCTGTAGTCACCTGGAGACATTGATGAAGCTTCACACCACTTCCTCCCCTATCTTAGGTAGGAATAGAGCTATAGTTTTGGTCAGCAATCTATGCTGTGTGGGCTCAAAATGACCACAGTTTCTCAGGTAAACTGAGGTATCACCAGATCCTCTCCCTGCTGGGGTGGGAATGGACCCTCTGGAGTGCCCAACAATCTGATCTCTGTGGGCCAAATATGCCTGCATTTGCCCTGAGAGGCTTAGGGAGTATTGTCCCTTCTGCCCTTTAGGGGGTGGGAACAGAACCACAAATGCTCAACAGTTCAGTCCTGTAGGCTGAAAGTACCCACTGTTGCCTGGAGAAGCTGAGGAAGCACCAGCTTCCTCCTATCCTATTGGGTGGTAAGGGTGGTTCTATGGGTGCTCAACAGGTCAGTCCCTTTAGGCCAAGAATACCTGCCATTGCCTGGAGAGGTTGAGGAAACACCAGCCCCCTTCTATCCTCTTAAGGCATGGGTTGGATCCACAAGCACCTGATAGTTCAGTCCCTGTAGGCTGCAAGTACCCACCATTGTCCAGAGAGGCTGTGGATACACCAAACCCTTCCTATCCTATTGGGGGTGGGGGTGGATTCATTGGCATCCAGTAGTACAGTCCATGCAGGCTGAAGGTCTGCTGCTGCCCAAAAAAGCTGTGGAAAGTCCAGTCCCCTTCTTTCCTATTGGGGGCTGAGAGTGCTTCCACAAGTTCCCACCAGACCAGGCTGTGTGGGTCAAAAGCACTTGCAGTTACCCAAAGAGGCTGGACAAACACAGTCCATCTCTTGACCTATTAGGGATGGAGATGGACACACAGGTGCCCAACAGTCAGACTTATGCAGCCCAAAACTGTTGCCCTCAGAGGATGAGGCAACACCAGCCCCCTCCTATTCTGTGGGGGGACAGAGGTGGATAAATCTGTGTGGGCTGAAAACTACTGCCATTGTTTGAAGAGGCCGAGGATACCCAGCTCCTCTCCTGTTCTCTTGGGGTGCAGGAATGCAGGCCTAGGTGTCCGACTATTCAGCCTCTGCCAGCACTTGCAGTTGCCTGGAGAGCACTTGCAGTTGCCTGGAGAGCCTGGTGCAGGTCCTGCCAGCTACCTCTCCACTGGAGGTGGGGCTGGACCCTAGGCTAGGGCTGCAGTCCGGTCTTGGTGGAAAGAAGCCTGTCCTTAACTTCACTGAATTTCAGTCAACCCGGCTTCCTCTCAAGCTGGGTGGCAGAGTCAAAATAGTGGCTACCGGACTTTCCCACTAGGACAAACACAGACCCCAGCTATCTCTAATATTATACTTTAGCCTGCTGAGTCCACTAATCAGTAACTAAAGTCAGTGGACATCTGTCTCTTCCTCCACCATTTATGGGAAATGGAGCTGCCATGGAATAGCTCCTGAGGTGGCTTGCGCCCCTAGAGTAGGATGGGCACTAGTCTCTGTGGCGTGGCTTGCAGCTTCCCAGAGAGGTGGTGCAGGTTCCCCCAACTTCTTCCCTGCCGGAGGTGGGAATAGGGTTTAGGCTAGACCTGCAATCCAATCTGGGTGGAGAAAACCCAGTCCTTACAAGCACTATGATTTTCAGTCAGCGCCGCTTCCCCTCGTGCCCGGGGTGGAGTCAGAATGGTGGCCACCAGCCTTCCCTCTGACCTGGACAAGCTCAAAGTTTAGTTGTTCCTAGGATTCTCTACTTCAGCCCGCTGAATCCACTAATCAGTAGCTGAAGTTGGTGCCACACTGTGTTTTCCTCCTGTTTTTATTGAGGAAAATGGATTTTCCAACTCCAACCATGGAATAGCTCCTGAGGCGGCTTGCATACCACGGGCACCAACCTCCAAGGCATGGAGTGCTCTACTCGCGATTCCTCTGTGCCGATGGGTAGTCTCCTCCTTCCACACTATCAAGGATGTTGCAGGATACTACTCTTGTCTCTTGGGTCCTCCAAAAGGTGCTTTAGGGAGCTCTGGGTGACCACAACTGCCCTGTTTCACGAGCTGACTCCAGGAGGTCCTTACTCTGAAGCCATCTTGGCTCCACCCTCATCTTGTTTTAACTTTTGACAGCAGGGGAAGGGTATAAAGCAACTTGACCTTACTTGTGAGGCACACAGAGTTGTTATTGAAATGACTTAATCTCAGTAGAAGTTTCGCACATAAGGGTTGCTTTGTCTTGTAATTTTACATTGAATTCATAGCAAAACATTAGAAATTCTGTAGCAAAAGTTAATTCCCATTCAATGATTCATAAGAGTGGTTGAGAGCAGTTCTTCTTGTTCAGAAAAATTTCAGTTCCAGCCCCGAGCTCAAACCTTTGCAGTAAAACTTCACCACTGTTAAGCTATCGAAATGCTGTGAGGCAGAGCAAGTCAGAGTATTTAGCTTCTATTTTTCACAAAATTCATGAAACTAATTATGATTAATGGTAGAGGTTTGCAATGATTAACAAGTTGTAGCTCAGTTTCCCCTGATATGCATTGGGAAAAGGCTAACCCCATCCCCCATAAGCCTATGTGTTTAAGGGCATGGCACTTCCCAACAGGTTAAGCAAAGAAACCAGTAGAGATGGGAGTAAAGGGAAATGGAGACATTTCCTATCTGCATATTAGAGGGAGATAAAGAAACCTTTCAATCCCTACAGATCAAAGAAACATCTGCTCCTGCAGCATTCCAAGAAACCATAACTCCCTAACCCACTATCCTCTACTCATTATGAGGGAAAAATTTTCACCTCTAGGGCTTCCTATTGGTCCCTGCACCCCACTCAGATCCTCAACCCTCTCCCACCAACTATCGTTTTCCCACCTAGGAAAGTTCCGTATAAATTCAAATCCCCCCCTTCCAGGAGTGGGCTGAAGTCTGTTCTTCAGACCCCCTCTGTTGGGAGAGCTTCCCAATAAATTCTTTCTCTGCCTGTGGTCATATCAGTCTCCATGTCTCCTTAAGTGCCATTTTTCTCCTTCATATGGTGCTGAAACCCAGGATTGGGTCATGTTGAGATTGATTGACTGGTGACTGCCACAGCTGAATGCCCATCCAACACCAGACATAGAATCTTGGCTGGGTGAGTTAAGGATTTCTCTGCTAGAGGATCCTGCTGTCTTTCTCTCTCTCCTTTTCTGTTGTCCCAGACAATCCACTGGGAAACTTAGTGCTAGGTCAGGATCCTCACCATTCTGCAAGGACCATGGCAGGCAGTAGGCCTGCAACCTCATGGGAAGAGGCCCCTTGGCTCTGGAGACATCTGGCTCCAAGAGTGGTTTCCCATTTCCTTGGAGATACCTGACTGATTTGGGGATGCCTGTCTCACTCAGAATCTCTTCTAGAGCTCCTTAGTCTCGCCCCAGCCACCTAAAAGGGGGAATTCAGTTTTGCCCCCAAAACCCATGCCTCTGGGCTGTCTTCTTCATAACCTTAAGATTTTTTTCTCTCTCCTTCCCTGTCCCCTGCCCCCAGTTGTCTGCTTTCTGTGTCCATTCACTGTGTGTTCTTCTGTGTCTGCTTATATTGTCAGTGGCACCCGGAATCTGTGTCTCATTTTGTTGCGTCATCTTGCTGTGTCAGCTCTCCGTGTGTGTGGCGCCATTCCTGGGCAGGTTGCACTTTTTTTGTGCTGGGCGGCTCTCCTTATGGGGTACACTCCTTGTGCACGGGGCTCCCCTACGTGGGGGACACCCCTGCGTGGCACGGCACTCCTTGCGTGCATCAGCACTGTGAGTGGGCCAGCTCATCACACAGGTCAGGAGGCCCTCGGTTTGAACCTTGGACCTCCCATGTGGTAGGTGGACGCCCTATCTGTTGGGCCAAATCCTCTCCCCTCCTTCATAACCTTAAATCTCTGTACCCAGAAGGAGACATCAGACCTAAAAAACTCATTTTCTATTCAACCTCTGTGTGGCTACATACAAAATGGACAATGAAAGTCAATGGTCAAAAAATGGCACTTTCAATTTCCAAGTTCTCCAAGACTTAGAAAACTTTATTCAGTGCAATGGCAGATGGTCAGAAATTCCTTATGTTCAGGCATTCCTTTTCCTTCTTTTCCTTCCTCTGCCAATCCTGTTTGTCCTTCCAAATTCTTCTTTTACACCAGAAACCTCCTCAAAAATCTTCCTTCTCATCACTTCCACCCCCTAAAAGTTCTGAAAACTCCAACTTTGATCCCTCAGATCACTCCCACCCCCGGGTACCTCCTCCATAAAATCCTCTGGGGTTATCTCTGGACTCACCCTGCACCCCTTCTTCCTACCCCCCTTCATTGCTGCTGCCTTCTCTCCTCCTCATAGGAGCTTGCAGAGACTACCTCCCCTCCTTCTGCACTGCAGCACTCCACCTCCATCAGCATGCAGGCTCCTAACTCCACACAGACACCAGCAAATTTCTCACCCCTCTGGGAGCGAAAAGAATAACCAGAGTACATGTTCCTTTCTTATTCTCAGATTTAAGCCAGATAGAGAACCGGTTAATGTCTTTCTCTTGCAGCCTCTACATCATTCCTTCTACCTGTCTATCCCCAGAAGAAAAAGAACATATTTGGTTTGCAGCCCAAACCCTTGTAAATACCCTAAACCAACAAAACACTACCAACAGCCCTGTCAGAGCCACAGCAGTCCCCCTCAAAAAACCTAGCTGCAAATCCTCCACCCTCAAGAGTTCCCGACAGACACTCCACTCCAGGCAAGTACAAAAAACCCCACCAAGGCCACGCTTCAAAGGCAAAAGGCCTGGGCACACTGAGCCAAGCAGTGCCCAAACTCACAACCTCCTCCAAGGTCATTCCTGCTGAGCAAGCAAAAAATCCACAGAAAGTCTGACTGTTCCGAGGACTCTCCAGGCAAAAGGTCATCTTATCCAGTCAAACCAACCCAGACCTTCTGGAACCAGCAACAGATGATTAAAGGTACCCCAGAAACTGTACAGACCCCCACATCCATCTCCAAAGCAGACTCTCAAGTAATTCTGGTGGTAGCAGGTAAGCCAATTTCATTTCTTATTAATATGAAAACCACTTACTCTGCCTTCCCCCAAATCCCTAAATACTCCTCAGTCTCAATGGTGAAAGTCAATAGTTTCACAACCCATCTTTTACTATACCCAGTAAAAAGCCACCTGTTCATCCACTCATTCCCTTCTCTGCTCCCCATTTTTCTGTCAAACTCTGTCAGTCCTAAAATCTAAAATACTAAAGTTCCTATCATTGCTGCCCATCACAAACCAGTCACAGTTCAACTTAAAAATCCTACCCACATCCCATTCAAACTCCAATATTCTGTCCTTCCTGATACCCTGCAAAGTATCAAGCCTACAATTACTCACCACTTACAAATAAGCCTTTAGCTTACTCCTGAACTTTAAATCTGTCTAGGTGTACTCCTAAAAAGTAATAATCCAAAATACATGTGTTAAATATCTGTCTATCTAAACTGTTAAAGTTTAACTGCAGTTATCACACTCAAATATTCCTAACTTGCTGATTACTAGTAAACAAGATTGCATATTGCAACACTGATTCCAAAAAATCTTGAAAGCAGTAAAAATGGCCATACCATAGGAGTAAAAATTATGAGTCAAATTAATAAACTTTGTTTCTGTGTGTCATAACTTTTTGTGTTTGCCTGTTTGTTCACTGCCAATGTATATTTTAATATCTCTGGATGGTAATATTAATTCTTACAAGAGCTCTATTCAGATAGCCAAAAATTAAACAAGTGCTTATATTGATACATAGGTATGAGTGATGAAAATTATAAGTCTTGACTGATAAAATTGCTAAGTTTATTTTTCTTCACAGAATGAAATGTAAGATATTGAAAAAAGTAAAAAGTTTCTAGAAGTGCTAACTGAAATTTGGTAAGTTTGTTCAAGAAAGTGTGTTTTTTCCTAAGATAAGATGACTGGTTTTCTAAAATCAGAATGGAAGTATGCAAGACAAAACTTGAATGCATATGGCAAGTTGTAGAAGGTATTGTGGTAGCACTGAGTAAGGGAATTTGTTCTGTGAAGGCAGAATTTGTCTCGAAATGAAGTAACTATACTTTATGTGGTTATGAATAGTTATAAAAAGTTTGTAAAGCATTGCTTAAACTGAAATATTCAAATGGCTAATTACAGAAAGTCATTATGAAACAGAAACTGAATTGATAATTAAAAGCCACCTCAATCTGCATATTACAATGGTAATAGGGAAAAATAATTTTAATTCCTTTGGAAATCTTAAGTTTTCATAAAGTAATGGGAAAAGTAGTTCTTCTGCACTGCTAAAATAAGATACCTGCTAATTAATGTAATCATGACAATTGTATGTTCTAAAAATTTGCTTTGAGACAGTTTCCAAAATCATTTTAGTAACTTATGTATGTAGGGTGTATACAATGTGTTTTATTGTTAAGAAAAAGATAATAATTTTGTCCTAAAATAAAACAACTGGTTTATCTTAAGAGCCTGAAATAGGTAAACAATTAGAACAAGCTACAAAGTCCTGACTGTTTATCACATTCTTAAATCGTGTTTAGTTAAGTAAAACAAAAAACTGTACCCTCTGTTGAAACTGAAGTATAACGTTTTCTCATATTATTAAGGTACTGAAAACACTTCATCCCTCATTTAGCTCAGATATTAAAACCATTATATGTATTAATCAGAAAGAGTTGGGCATGAAATGAAAGCCCCACTCCCCCCAAGCAGGCTGTTTTTAAAAGAATAACACAGGCTCAGGCAGTAAGGGGGTCGATCTTAACTTACCCTGTGAATTGGATGTAGCCAGTACCAATATTTTCTTTGGGTGGAGTTTGTGGCAAAGGCAACTTTCTAAACATATGCCACTTAAGTTTTAGTCACAATTTCGAGAGGAAAACAAAGTGGAATAAAAGCAACGAACTATTGTGAGCTGCCCTCTGTGGAGAAGATATATCTGTGGAAGAACATCTGGAACACCTGCCAGCAGTGACAGGTAACCGTCTATCATGTCCCTGCCCCCTCCTCTAACATCTCTCTTGGGACTGTTAAGGCAGATGCCCTCACAAAAATCCAGAGCCATTCTATTAAAACCCAAGGAGCAGCAGAGTGTCTCTATAAAAAAAATATCATGGATACCAGACCTTGTAGTGCCTAGGCCAGCAGTTCGAATTGCCTGTCAGTCACCAGCAGCTCATGAACATCACCCACAAGTGTTCATCGTGCTCACTCCAATGCCCATGGCAATTGCCTCACTGGATGAAACATACTGGCCGAGCACAGACTCCAGTAGCATGATGGCAAGTGGATTACATCGGTCCCCTCCCTCTCTCAGAAGGGGCAAGGTATGTTTTCAGTGCTGCAGACGCTGCAAAGGGACTCTTGTAACCTTGTAACGAAATCCTTAAAAGAATGAACTAAGTCTAAATTACAAGTTAAAGTGCCAGCTGCCCCAAGCCCAAAAGGGGACATAATAATAAATTGTTGTTGCCTATGCTTCAGACTATATAAACTGGGAAAAATGTGGTCATTTGGCCACTGTACTAGTCTATGCAGCTCTGCTAGTTGTGAATCTTAAATCCATGAAAAATCACTCAAAAACACTGTTATAAAACCACAGTTAATCTTAAATCTCCTATTCCAGCTAAAATTCTATGTATACAAACCCATCAAATCATGTAATTTCACTGTTAACCATTAATGCCATTGTTTAATGCTGAATGTATAATCTTATTATTCCTTCTCCTCAGACTCCTGGAAGTAATAATCTCACAAACCACCCTAAATTTTCTAATTAATTCTTATCCTTACCACTGTTGTAACTCTCATTCTTCTATCAGCAGGTCCACACATCTTCCATGCAATAACTCAATTTATTCAGACAGCTGTCCAAGATGTCACCCATGATCATCTTCTTGTCTGATTCCTTCACCAAATTGTACAGTCAACAACCCAGGAATATGTAAACTGCATCTTTCTGCTGCATGAACAACAATATCAACCCCTGCAGGATGTGAAACCACAGCGCACTGTACAGGATGGAAGAAAACTTCTTTTCTTCAGCCCTTGACAGCAGGAAATAGCCAGATCAAGCCAATGCCCCAAATCCCCTCACCCTCCCATCCTGCCCGGTACCATATACCCCAATACCTAGGTCCCCCAGGAGTTAGGAATTTTAGAGGTTTGCAATAATTACAAGCTGTGGCTCAGTTTCCCCTGATATGCATTGGGAAAAGGCTAACCCCATCCCCCATAAGCCTATGTGTCTAAGGGCATGGCACTTCCCCACAGGTTAAGCAAAGAAACCACATAGAGACGGGAGTAAAGGGAAACGGAGACCTTCCCTACCTGCATATCAGAGGGAGATAAAGAAATCTTTTAATCCCTACAGATCAAAGAAACATCTGCTCCTGCAGCATTCCAAGAAACCAGTAACTCCCTAACCCACTATCCCCTAGTTATTATCAGGGAAAATTTTCACCTCTAGGGCTTCCTATTGTTCCTGGTACCTCACTTGGACCCTCAAACCCCTCCCACCAACTATCATTTCCCCACCTAGGAAAGTTCTGTATAAATTCAACCCCCCCTTCCAGGAGTGGGCTGAAGTCTCTCTTCAGACCCCCACCATGCTGGTGGGGGAGGCTGAAGTCTGTTCTTCAGACCCCCTCTGTTGGGAGAGCTTCCCAATAAATTCTTTTTCTGCCTGTGGTCATATCAGTCTCCTTGTCCCAGTAAACGCTGTTTTTCTCCAACAATTAAGTGCACAATAACAAATGCAGTTCAATATCACATGATATTTTCTGAAATAAATAAGCTGATCCTAAAATTTCATGGAAATGCAAAGGAACCAGAAAAGCCACAATAATCTTCTAAAAGTAGAAACTTGAAGACTCAAACTTTCTGATTTTAAAACTTACCGGAAAGCTAAAGTAATCAAGACTGTGTGGTACTGGCTCGAGGACAGACATATATCAGTAGAATGGACTTGAGAGTTCAGAAATAAACCCTTACATCTGTGGTCAATTGATTTTTAACAAGGGTCTTAAGGCAATTAAATGAGGAAAGAAATGTCTTTTCAACAAATGGTGCTGGGACAGCGGAATATTTACATGCAAAGGAATTAAGTTGGATCCTGCCCTACACCATGCACAAATATGAACTCAAAATGGATCACAGATGTAAAAGGAAGGGTCAAAACTATAAATTACTAGGAAAAAAACATAAAAGTAAATCTTCATGATCTTGGGTTAGGCAATGATTTCCTGGATATGACACCAGAAACATTGGTTTTGCAAGTGATACTATCAAGAACAAATAAAGAAGCAACCCACAGAATGCAAGAAACTATTTTTAAATCATTTATCTGAAAAGGGGCTTGTATCCTGAATAAATGATTCTGAAAATGCAATAATAAAAGACAAACAGGGAAGTGGTTGTGGCTCAAGCAATTGAGCTCCTGGTTACGATATGGAGGAACCAGGTTTGATCTCTGGTACCTCCTGGTAAAAAAAAAAAAGGAAAAAAGGCATCCCAGCCCTGTGCCGTGCCCTGCATGGCGCGGTGAGGTGTGGACCACCCACAAGGCGAAGCAATGCACTGAAACGACGATGATGCAATCAGAATTTTTTTAAAAAGACAAAATAATTGAATTTTAGAAAATGAAAAATAGACATTTCTCTAAAGAAGGTGTACAAATGGTCAACAGGCACATGAAAAGAGGCTCAATGTCATTAATCATTAAAGAACTGCAAGTTAAAAACACAATGACATACCACTTCACGCTCACTAGGAGGGCCATAATAAAATAATGGAGCAAGTGTTGGTGAGGATGTGGAGAAATTAAAACCTTTGTACATTGCTAGTGGGAATGCAAAATGGTACGGCTGTTATTGAAAACAGTTTCTCAAAAAATTAAACATACAACAAATTACCATATAACCCAGTAATACAACTCTTAGGAATATATCCAAGCAACTGAAAACAGGTGTTCAAGCAAAACCTTGTACACAAATGTTTATAACAGCTGTATTTGCAATAGACCAATAGTGGAAAAAACTGAACTATCCATTAGCAGATGAATGGATAAACAAAATATGATATATGCATATAATGGAATATTCATTATTTAGCCATAAAAATGAAGGAAGCACTGATGATACATGCTATACTATGGATGAACCTTGGAAATATGCCACGTGAAAGAAGTCAAACACAAAAGGCACATATTGTATGATTCCACTTATAAGCAATATTCAGAATAGGCAAATCCAGGGAGAGAGGAAGGAGATTAGTGGTTGCCAGGGATTGGTGAGAGGAAAGACAGAAAATTTGCTGCTTAATAGGTACAGGGTTTCCATATAGGATAACGCAAATGTTCCTGAACTATATAGTGATGATATTTACACAATATTGCAACTGTACTTAATGTCACTGAAATGCATACTTTGAAAAGGTTAAAATGGTAAGTTTTATGTAATTTGTTTTTTTATCACAATAAAAAATAACTATATTGTTCAACTGGAACGTCTATGGTCCTTCCTTAAATTATTTTGAGATAATATGTTGATACCTTTACAGAAAATAGAATATACTTATTTTTTTGGATTCAGGTTTATATATTGGTACAAAGCAAGAAAACTAATGAAATTATATAATCATATATATAAGAATTTAGAATATGGTTAAGTAAAACCTCTAACAAGTAGGGAAAGGAAGGTTTATTCAATAAATGATAATAAGACAACTGGTGAATGAAAAAAATTGTTATATTCCAATTTAAAACTACATTTCATAAAGGATTCCAGATTGGAAAGTAAAGATTAGAATCATATGCAAAAAATATCAAGAAAAACACAAAGATGCCGAGTCACCATGTTACTTAACACTGTACTGGAAGTTGTACTCAGAACAATTAGGCAAGAAAAAAATAATAAAAGGCATCAAAATTGGGGAGTAAAAAGTAACACTTTTTCTATCTGCAGAAGACATTATCCTATAGACAGGAAATCCTGAAATCTATATAGCAAAGCCACTAGAGCTAATAAATGAATTTTGCAAAGTAGTGGGATATAAGATCAATGCACAAAAATCAGTAGTGTTTCTATACACAACTAACAAACAATTTGAAGAGGAAATCAAGGAAAAATTCCATTTACAACAGTAACTAAAGGAATCAAATATCTAGGAGTAAACTTAACCAATGATGTCAAGACTGTACACAGAAAACTACAAAACATTGCTAGAGGGTGGACATGGCTCAAACAGTTGAGCACCTGCGTCCCACCTGGAGATCCCAGGTTTGGTTCTCAGTGCCTTCTAAAAAAACAGAAATGAACAATAAAACCAACTCAGGGATACAGATATGGATCGGTGGCTGCGGGCCAGCTTCCCACATACAAGGTCCTGAGTTCAATCCACAGTACCAGTACCTCAAAAATTTTTTTGCTAAAATAAACGGAAGGAAAATTCTGCATTCATAGATTGGAAGACTAAATATTGTTACAATGTTAAATATACTCAAAGTAATTTATATATTCAATGCAGAATCCCACTTAAAATTACAAAAATTACTTTGAAGAAATGGAAAAGCCAATCATCAAATTTATGAGGAAGGGTAATAGCCCTGAATAGCCAAGAGCCATCTTGAAAAAGAATGATGTTGGAGCACTGACAGTTCCCTATTTTAAAACTCATAACAAAGCTACAGTAATTAAAACAGCATTGTACTGGCACAAGGACAGACATATAGAGCAAAGGAATTGAATTGAGAGTTCAGAAATCAACACTCACATTTATGGCCAATTGATTTTTGAGAAGGGTGCCAAGTCTACTCAATAGGGAAACTACAGTCTTTTTAACAAGTGTGGCTGGGAAAACTGGATGTCTATATGTAAAAATATGAATGTGAATGCCTATCTCAAACCATATATAAAAACTAACTAAAAATGGATAAAAGACCTAAATATAACTACAAACACTATAAAATTCCTAGAAGAAAACTTATGGAATTATTTTTTTAGGACCCTCTGTTAGATAATGATTTCTTAGACTTCATACTTTAAAACTTTAGTGCATCAAAGGACTTTATCATGATAGTAAAAAAACAAGCAATGCAATGGTAGAAAATATTTGGAAACCACATACCCAATAAGCATTTAATATCCAGAATATATAAAGAAATTCTAGAACTCAATAACAAAAAGCCAAATGATCCAATTATAAATTGGGCAAATGGCTTCTCCAAAGCAGATACAGAAATGACCAATAAGCACATGAAAAGATGCTCCACATCATTAGGCATTAGGGAAATGCAAATCGAAGCCACAATGAAAATGACATTATCAATAGGCCATGTAAGACATCCCCTGAATAAATCTCCCCAGATTTCAGTGAATAACCTTTTAGTCAAATAACAAATCTTACTAGCTTAGAAATCTGGAGGATGGTAGAGAACGAAGACAGACTCCACAATGAGTTGAAGAAAAAGAAAAATATCAGGTTGGAAACTTCTGACCTGAACCTGCTGGTCCACTTTCCTCTTCTGTACATAGTTCCATGCAGCTTTGGGAGCTGCTCACAGGCAGTGAACTGGATTCATCCTGCCACCCCCTGGGAACTATAGAGCCACTCACAGCAGTGACAGAACCCAATGCATATCCAGGTATAGGGACCCAAGTCCACAGAGACCCAGGGCAGAATACAAGCTGCTGAGGACTACTACATAGCAAAGGGCCTACAGGAGGAAAAAAAAGGGAGTGATTTTGGTGGATCTGTTGCTGCCAGGCACTGTACACAATCCATTTTCTGTTGGCTGGACCCTCTAAGCCAAAAAATGGACTGGTCTAGAATAACCCACTTTTCTGGATTGACCCCATCTGGTTCTCTGGGTGGAATTTCCTAATGGGGAAGAAACCAGGGGCAGCAAACTTTCATAGAGAGAGGAAAAAAGAGGGGGTGTTAAAAACTGAACTGCTACAAGATAGGAAGTTCCCAGAACTGAGAAGAGTAAGGATAATGGGGCACTGAGTAAGGGAAAAATTTAAACAAATCTTAAGAGCAGGGGAGAAAATGCTTCACAAAAGCAAACAGAAAAGATCAAGATTCCTGGAGCACGAAGAGAGAAGGGAAATTTTCTCCTAGAGGTGAAACAATTACACAAAAATCGCAATCTCAAAAATTGTACCATATATCCAGGGAAAGAATCAGATAAAGAAGAACTGAGAAAATCTGATCAGTTAAACAAGGGCTATTTTAACATTTTGGAGTAAGTTGGACCAAGTATCCTTAACACAAAGCCAATCAACGATAAAGCCCTAGACAAGAGGGAGAAACTGTTCTTTAGAGTTAACTCTTCAAGATAATCAGATGCCTAGACAACAGCAAAAACTTATAAGCCATGCTCAGAAACAAGAATATATGACTCAGTTAAGGGAATGAATTAAATCTTCAGAGGAGGCACAGAATTTGGAATAACTAATCAAAGAAGTTCAAACAAATCTCCTAAATCAATTTATGTCGATGAAAGAAATTATACATGAAGAGATAAAGCATATTATGAAGACAATGTGTGTGCATAAAGAAGAATGTGAAAGTATAAAAAAGAAACATAGACATTATGAGGATGAAAGACACAATACGAGATTAAAAGTACAATAGAGGCATAAAGTAGCAGATCTGAACAGGTGAAAGAAAGAATTAGTAAACTATAACAGGACAATTGAAATCACACAGTCAGAAGAACAAATAGAGAAAATAATAGAAAAAATTGAGCAGTGTCTCAGGGATTTGAGTGAAGTGCATGAAGTGCACAAATATATAAATCATGGATATCCAAAAAGGAGAAGAGAAGGGAAAAGGTGCAGAAAGAATCATTGAGGAAATAATGGCTGAAAATTTTCCAACTCTTCTGAAAGATGTATATATACAATGTCCAAAAAGTGCAAAATACTCTAAACAGAATAAATCATAATACACTTAAATGCCAAAGATAGAGAATTCTGAAAGCAGCAAGAGAAACAATTTATCACGTTTAAGGGATCCTCAATAAGACTGAGTGCCAATTTATCATCAGAAACCACCAAAGTGAGAAGGTAACAGTATGACTTATTTAAGGTACTGAAAGAGAAAAACTGCCAGGCCCAAACTTTTATTCAGCAAAATTGTCCCTCAAAAATGAGGGAGAAGGAAGAGGATGTGGATCAAGTGATTGAGCTCTCACCTACCACATGGGAGGTCTCGACTTCATTTACTGGTGCCCCCTGGAGAGGACGAGCAAAGCAGCAAGCTGACATGATGGGCTGGTATGACAAGCTGACACAACAAGATGACACAACAAGAGACACAAGAAGGAAAACATAATGAGAGACGCAACAAAACAGGGAGCAGAGGTGGCTCAAGTGATTAGGCACCTCCCTCCCACATGGGAGGTTCTGGGTTCGGTTCCCAGTGCCTTCTAAAAGGAAGACAAACACACAATGAACAGACATAGAGGGTGCAAACAATGGGGGGGGGTGATAAATAAATAATAATAAATAAATAAATAAATGAGGGAGAGTTTAAAATATTCATTGATAAACAGAAAGTGAGAAAGTTCATCAACTAAAGACCTGCCCTACAAGAATTACTAAAGGGAGTTCAGCAAGTTGAAAGGAAAACAGGAAACAGTAGCTTGGAATAGTGTGAAGAAATGCAGATTATCAATAAAGATAACTAAAGGGTAAATGCAAAACCCAATAGTTCTGTGTCCTCAATAAACAACTTGACTTTCATTCCTATAAGGATCAAAATACAATTGGGGGAACTTCTGGAATAATGGCATTGGAGTAGGAATGCAGGGTTTTATTCTCTCACAAAAACAACAAAGGAAAGGCAAAAAACTATCCAAGGGAGTTGCTTTGGGCATCTGCAGACCAGGAAAGTGCTGAGCATCATCCAGGAGGGAGAAGGACAGACAGAGCAAGAGACCAAACAAAAACCTGAAAAAAAAATAAGACACTTGTGAAACATAGAAGAAATTGTCACTGTATATAAAAGAGATAACAGATTTTATTGGGATGAAAGGCACTGCAAAAAATTATTTTCTTTTATTTTAAAAAGTATTTGTGTTTATTTATTTTTGTCTTTGTTGTGGAGGGGTTGGATTGCAGAAGAGTTGCAACTGTGGCAGGGGAGGATCATTTGTGTGGGATATCAGTGGTGGGGGATGTGTGGGGAAGGGTGCACCTGGGGCATGTCTGTATGGATTATGAATGTGTTTAAGTGGTCATGGGGCATTCTCTCAGTGGGTGGAGACCCACACAATAACCCAAAGAATACTGAATTTCCATTCTGGGGAGTCCTGCCACATTCTCTAACAGAGTGGAAAGACTCCCTATAGTACATTGTCAGTGCCTAGTGAAGGAAGACAGACCAATATGCCAGGCCTTTTATATCAATGCTTGCACTTTTGAATCTCGTTCTTGTAAAGTTGAAACTTAGCCTAGTATTATATATAGCATAAGAGTTACCTGCTGAAAGCCTCCTTGTTGCTCAAATGTGGCTTCTCTCTAAGCCAAACTCAGCATATAAATTCACTACCTTCTCCCGGTGTGGGGCATGACTTCCAGGGATAAGCTTCCCTGGCTCTGAGGGATTATTACCAAGGACCAACTAGCAATGCATTGGAAAAAGACCTACATCAAAAGGGGAGAAATATTAAATACAAATGAATTTTTATGGCTAAGAGATTTCAAAGTGAGTCAGGAGGTCATTCCAGAGGACACGTTTATGCAAGTCTTAGAAGGATCTCACTGACTGCCATAGTAAACAGTGTCTCAAGCAGGAGGGCCCCTGAGGGCTGTAGAGACATCGAGACACAATAGGCAGGGCAGACAGCCCCAGGAATTGGATACCTTGTCAGTGGGCTTACCTTGGAATATATGATAGCCTACCCCACCCCTGCAATGTATTGGAGTTGGACTCGTACATAATTTTCCTACATATGGTTCTTATGCTCCTTTTATTTGAACCTCTAATTAGCACTATACCCATTAAATATGTGTACCAGAGACTTAAATCTTCTGGCTACTCATATGCCAGTTGAGTTCTGAATCTCAGCAGAGTTGCAGGCAATACCTACTCTCCTGTTCATTGGACTCACCCAGGACAACTAACAAAAGGTGATGATGGACAACACATCCCCAAAGAGAGTATCTATAACTGCAAGCAGGACAGTTCTACCTATTTGCCCCATGAGATCTAAGTCCCTTCTCAGTTAGAAACAGAGTGGTCATCACAATTCCAAAAATCCTCAAGATTGAGTAATGAACACACATACGGAGGGAATGGAACTGTGGACTAATGTAGACTCATTATTATTCTAGCAATGGAAGAATTTGTAACATTGATATAAAGACAGTGGTCACTAGAGGTTTTAAAGGGAGGGAGAAGGAAGAATAGGTGTAACATAGGGCATTTTGGGGACATTGCAATTTTACTGCATGACATTGCAATGATGTATACAGGCCATTATACATTTTGTAAAAACCTATAAAGTGTAAAAGTTTACAAAGTGTAAACTATAATGTAAACTATAGACCATGGTTAGTGACAATGCTTCAATATTTGTTCATCAATTGTAACAAAATGTACTACACTAATGAAAGATGTTAATGAGGAGGAAGGGGTAAGGTATATGGGAATCCCCTATATTTTCAATGGAACATTTATGTAATCTAAAGCTTCTTTAAAGAAAAATACAATTGAACAAGAAAAAGGCATATTTCCAGAATAGACATGCAAATATAAGGTGGGAAAGTGGGAGAAAAACAACATAAAGAGTGGAAACAGAAGGATATGGGAGCAGAGAGTGTGTAGTACGTTTTCAAAGTTAAATGGGTATCTTTTCAAATTATAGGTTATAGATGTAGATTGCATAATATAAACCCCAAGATAACCACAAAGAAAGACACAGGAACAGAAATAAGAAATAAGAAAGGAATCACTCAGATACACCAAGAAAGATCAAGTATACAGAAAACGAGTTTACAATAAATGAAAAGAGAGACAAAAAAAGATATGATATATAAAAAAAGACAAAATGGCTGAAGGAATTACCGCTTTTACAGTAATAACACTGAATGTCAATGGATTAAACCCTTCAATTGAAGACACAGAGTGAGAGATGGTTAAAAAATCATGATCCTACTATATGTTTATAAGAGACCTTAGACCTTAAAATACAAATAGTTTGAAGCAAAAAGTTGGAAAAAGATATTCCATGCAAGTTGTAACCAAAAAAGAGCTGGTGTAGCTACACTCATCTCAGAAAAGATAGACTTTACATAAAAACTCTTATAAGAGACAAAGAAGGACATTATATTCATAAAAGGGTCAATCTACCAAGAAGAAATAATAATCATAACTCTTTATGCACCAAACCACAGTTTCCAAGTGTTTGCCACCTGAGGCTAACACTGACAAACCTGAAGGAAGAAATAAACACCCCACAATAATAGTTGGAGAGTTCAATATACCACTCTCATCAACAGAAAGAATATCTAGATAGAAGAACAAAAAGGCAACAGAGAACTTGAATAATATGATAAATGACCAAACAGACATATGTAGAACATTACACTCCAAAACAACAGGATATACATTCTTCTCAAGTGCACATGGCTCATTCTTCAGGAAAGACCATATGTTGGATCACAAAACAAGTTTTGATCATTTTAAAAGATTGAAGTTATACAAAGCATCTTCTCTCACCATAATGGAATGAAGCTGGAAATCAATAACAGACAGAGAACTTGAAAATCCACAAATACATGGATGTTAAACAACACACTCTTGAACAATCAAAGAATAAATTGCAAGGGAACTCAGTAAATACCTTGAGAAAAATAGTAGCAAAAACACAACATATAAAACCTTATGCACTGTAGCAAAGGCAGTGCTGAGAGGGAAATTCTCAGGAAGCTAAATATAGAATTACCATATAACAAGCAATCCTGCTGTTTGGTATATACCTATAAGAATCGAAAGCAGGGAGACTTGAACAGACATTTGCACACTGATGTTCATAGCGGCTATTCACAGTTGCCAAAAGATGAAAGCAACCCAAGAGAGCATCAATAGATGAAGAGATAAACAAAATATGGTATATACAGACAAAGGAATATGACTCAGCCATAAAAAGGAAAGAAGTCCCTATGCATGTGACAACATGGATGACCTTGACGACATTATACTGAGTGAAATAAGCCAGATACAAAAGGACAAATATTGTATGATCTCACTGATATGAACTAATTATAATAAGCAAGCTCACAGAGTCACAATCTAGAATATAGGATACCAGGGGATAGATGGGGGTTAGAGAATGGGGAGTTGATGCATAATTTGTACAGAATTTCTATTTTGGTTGATTGTGAAGGTTTGAAAGTGGATGGCAATTATGGTAGCAAATTATTGTCAGTGGATGATTATATAGGTGAATGTGGCTAAAAGAGGAAATGTTAGGTCTTTTATGTT
Source organism: Dasypus novemcinctus (assembly GCF_030445035.2). Taxonomy (NCBI): domain Eukaryota; kingdom Metazoa; phylum Chordata; class Mammalia; order Cingulata; family Dasypodidae; genus Dasypus; species Dasypus novemcinctus. The sequence goes on along the minus strand of NC_080683.1, from coordinate 30,277,810 downwards.
ACTAAAATAAAAATTAAAATAAAAAGCATAGGGCTGTATAGTACAGTGAACCCTATAGTAGACCATGAACTATAGTTAATAGTACAAGTATAGGAAATGGTCTTATTAATTATAACAAATGTACACACTTAAACAAGGTGTTAATAACAGGGTCATATATGGGAAAATAAACCTAATGTAAATTTGGACAATATTTAGTACAATTTTAATAATCTTTCATCAATTGTAACAAAGGTAACTACTGTTAAAAAACAGTACAGTTATAAAAAAGTGCTATCATCAATTGTAAAAAATGTTCCACACCAGTACAAGGTATTGACAATTGGGTGGTATATGGGAATCCTGTATTTTATGCATGATTGAGCTGTAAACCCAGAAAATCTCTTAAAAAATTTTTTTAAAAAACAACCAGAATAGGATACCATTTCACACTCACTAGAATGCTTACTATTCAAGAAACTTAAAATAATAACTGTTGGAAAGGATGTGGAGAAATAGGAACACTCATTCATTATTGGATGTGGAGAAATAGGAACACTCATTCATTATTGGTGGGAATGGAAAATGGTGCAATACAGTTTGATGGTTCTTCAGAAAGTAGTAAATGGATTAACATATGACCTGGCACTCCCACTTCTAGGCATATACCCAAAAGGGACTTGAAAAGATATTTGCACATCAACATTGCTAGTGGCATTATTCACAATGCGAAAAGATGGACGTAACCCAAATGGATGTTAACCGATGAATGGAAAAAAAAAGGTGGTGTGTGTGTGTGTGTGTACATATATATATATACACACACATATATGTACATACACGCATATATATACACACTGGAATATTATTCAGCTCTACAAAGAAATTAATATCTGACACATGCAACAACATGCATGAACCTTGAAGACATCACATCGAGTGAAATAAGATAGACACAACAGGACAAATACTGTATGATATCACTGATATGAAATAATTAGAAGAAGCAAACTCATAGAGTCAGGAACAAGAACATAAGTTACTAAGGGTTGGGTTGAGGGTAGCAAATGGGCTGTTAATGCTTAATTGATACAGAGTTTCTATTTGGTCTGATAGAAATGTTTTGGTAATGGATGGTGGTGATGGTAGCACAACACTGTTAATGTAATTAAAGGCACTGACATACATATTTGAATGTGATTAAAAGGGATAATTTTAGGGTATGCATACATATATATGTATGTGTATATATATATAAAACTAGAATAATTTTTAAAAAACCATGGGAGTGTACAACACAGTGAACTCTAATGTAAACTATGGACTATAATTAATAGTATAATTATAATAATATTGTTTCATCACTTTTAAGAAAGGTATCACATTAATGCAAATCTTTAATAATAGGGAGAACTATGTGTGCTAGGGATATATGGGAACTCTGTATTTTCTGCACAATTTTTCTGTAAATCTACAATTTCTATAATAAAAAAAGCTTACAAAAATACAGCTTTTGGGTGCAGATGTAGCTCAAGTGATTGAGCACCTGCTTCTCATGTACTATGAGGTCCTGGTTCAATCTCCAGTACCTCCTTAAGAGAGAGAGAGAGAAATATATATCTATATATGTCTCTCTATATATATCTTTTGTATTATACACTTTCCATCAACTCCACTTTGGCAGACTAATACAGGTGGAAAAAGGGAAAATTCACAAATACATGGAGATTAATCAACACACTCTTATATAATTAATGGGTCAAAGAAAAAATTGCAAGGGAAATCAGTAAATATCTCAAGACTAATGAAAATGAGAACATAACATATCAAAACCCATGGGATGCAGTGAAGGCAATGCTTCAATTTGTAGCCCTCAGTGCTCACATTAATAAGGAAGAAAGCTGAAATCAAAGATCTAATTGCACTGGCAACTAGGAAACTAGGAACGGGGTGGGGGGGGTGGGGGTGGGCGGAACAGCATACTAATCCCAAAGCAAATAGAAAGAAAGACATAACAAAGAGTAGAGTAGAAATAACTGAAATGGAGAATTAATTAAAAACCATAGAATTAACAAAACCAAAAGTTGGGTTTTTGAGAAGATCAACAAAATTTACAAACTCTTAGCTAGACTGACAAAGTAAAAAGAAAGAAGAAGCAAATAGCAAATAAATAAAATCAGAAATGAGATGGAGGCACTACTACTGACCCTATGGAGATAAAAGAGATCATAAGAGGATACTATGAACAACTGTATGCCACCAAAAACAGAGTGTAGACAAGAAGGACAAATCCTAGAAACAAACAAACAACCTATACTGACCCTAGAATAGAAGACATCAACAAACGAATCATGAATAAAGAGACTGAAACCATCATCAAAAACTTCCCCAAAATAAAAAGTCCAGAACTAAATGGCTTCACAGGAGAATTCCACCAATAATTCAAAGAAGATTTAATGCCAATTTTGCTCAAATTCTTCAAAAAAATTGAACAGGAGTGAACACTACCCCACTCATTCTATGAATCCTACATCAACCTAAAACCAAAGCCAGTAAAGAGACAACAAATAAATAAAATTACAGACCAGTTTCTCTAAGGAATAGCGAAACAAAAGTCCTCAGCAAAATACTTGCAAACCAAATCCAAAAACACATTAAAATAATTACACATCATTCAATCTCAGGTTTTGGTACCTAATAATAATAATAATATAATACTTAGGGAAGCAGACTTGGCCCAATGGATAGGGCGTCTGCCTACCACATGGGAGGTCCAAGGTTCAAACCCTGGGCCTCCTCAACCCGTGTGGAGCTGGCCCACGTGTAGTGCTGATGCACACAAAGGAGTGCCCTGCCACACAGGGGTGTCCCCTGCGTAGAGGACCCCCACATGCAAGGAGTGCACCCCATAAGGAGAGCTGCCCAGCGTGACAGAAAGTGCAGCCTGCCCAAGAATGACACCGCACACACAAAGAACTGACACAACAAGATGATGCAACAAAAAGAAACACAGATTCCTGGTGCTGCTGCTAAGGATAGAAGAGGTCACAGAAGAACATACAGCGAATGGACACAGAAAGCAGACAACTGGGGGGAGGGGAAAGGGGAGAGAAATTTAAAAAATAATAATAATTATTATACATCATGATCAAGCAGGTTTTATACCAAGTATGCATGGGTGGGTCAACACAGGAAAATCAATTAGTGTAAAACATCATATTAATAAATTGAAGAAAAAAACACGTTTCTCTCAATTGATGCAAAAAAGGCATTTGACAAAATACAGCCTCCTTTCTTGATAAATTACTCCAAAACATAAGAATAGAAGGAAAGTTTCTCAACATGATAGAGTGCATGCACAAAAAACCCACAGGTAACACTGTACTCAACAGTGAAAGACTTCAGGCTTTTCTGCTGATATTGGAACAGGACAACAATGTCCACTGTCACCTCTTTTATATAATGTTGTGCTAGAAGTTCTAGCTAAAGCAATTAGGCAATAAAAAGAAATAAAAGACACCTAAATATTAAAGGAAGAATTAAAACTCTCACTTTTTGTTGATGATATGATCCTATACCCAGACAATATAGAACAATCCACAACAAATGCTTTGGAATGAATAAATGAGTTCAGCAAAGTGGCAGGATTCAAGATTAATATGCAAAAATTAGTAGTGCTTCTTTACACTAATAATGAGTAATCTGAGGAGAAAGTCAGGAAAAAAATACCATTTACAATACTGACTAAAAAAATCAAATATTTAGGAATAAACTTACCAAGGGCACAAAGGACCTGTATTCAGAAAACTAGAAAACATTGCTAAAAGAAATAAAAAATGACCTGAAGATTGGAAGATCATTCTTGTTTATGGACTGGAAGACTAAATATCATTACAATGTCAGTTCTACCCAAGATGATTTACAGATTCAATGCAATCCCTAAAAAGTCCCAACAGCCTTTTTAACAGAAATAGAAAAGCAAACTATCAAGTTTACTTGGAAGAGTAAAGTGCCCCAAATAGTCAAAATAGCTTTAAAAGAAGAATGAAGTTGGAGGACTCTCAATTCCTGACTTTAAAGCATATTACTTAGTTACAGTGGTAAAAAAAAAAAAAACAGCCATGGTTCAGGAATAAATATAAACATATTGACTAATGGAATTATTTTGAGAGTTCAGAAATAGACCCTGCCCTCACATCTATGGTCAAGTGATTTTTGAAAAGGCTGTCAAACCCATATAGCTGGATCAGAACAGTTCATTTAACCAATGATCCTGGGAGAACTGGATATCCATAGCCAAAAGGAGGAAATGGAACCCCCTATATCACACCTTATATAAAAATTAACTGAAAATGGATCAAGGTCCTAAATACAAAAGCTAAAGCTATAAAAAAACTTCGAAGAAATTGTAGGGAAACGTCTTCAAGATGTTGTGGTATGCAGTAGTTTCTTAAACCTTACGCCCAAAGCAAGAGCAACGAAAGAAAAAATAGATAAATGGGGCCTCCTCAAAATTAAATGTTTTTCTGCTTCAAGTGACTTTGTCAAGAGGGTGAAAACCCAGCCCACCGAATGAGAGAAAATATTTGGAAACCACATATCCAATAAGATTTGATTTCTATGTTATATAAGGAGATATACAACTTAACGATAAAAATGGGCAAAAGACTTGAATAGACATTTTTCCAAAGAGGAAATGGCCAAACAGCGCATGAAAAGATGTTGAACATCACTAGCTATTAGGGAAATGCAGATCAAAACTACAATGAGATAGCATTTCATGCCTACAGAATGGCCATTATTTAAAAAAAAATAAATAAAACACAGAAAACTATAAATGCTGGAAAGGATGTGGAGAAATAGGAACACTCCTTCACTGTTGGTAGGAATGTAGAATGGTGTGGCTCTGTGGAATACAGTTTGGCAGCTCCTCAGGAAGTTAAATATAGATCTACTGTATACAGCAAATTGAAATAAAATTATGAATCCCAAAAAGAAGAGTATGTTTGTAAATTAAGTTATTTCTCTGGGTGTAATACCCTGATTGCATTAAATTTGCTGAAGGACCTTTGATTAGATTACTTCATAAGATCTCTTTAGGGCAGGGATTCTTAATTTTTTTTGCTCCAGGAACCCATTTGCCACTTAGGTGAAAACCACAGACTCTTTCTCAGAACGTAACAGCAGATAGTTTTATGACACTCGACTAGCGTGAGGTCTAACAACTACCGTAATTTCAAAGTATGAGTGTAAGCGATTTTTCGAGATAGGCAACAACTGTAATATGATATTAAATGAATACTACTGTAATTTATTACATACATTCATAAATGAAGGAAATGCTAGATTTCTGTTAGAGGTCAAAGAAAACAAAGATAATAAGTTGATTTTTTTCAATTCAAGCTCACAGAACCCCTGAAATCTTTCCACAGACCCCTTGGTTAAGAACCCTTGTTCTAGAGCATAGGTTGCTAGGAGATAGAATATGGCTTGAGAAGGGGGAGCTGATGTTTAATATATAGGGAATTTTTAATGAGGTTTATTGTAGAAGTGTGGAAATGGATACAGTTTATGGTAACACATTATAGTGAGTATAAATAACACTGTTGATTTATTAATGTGATTGTGGTTGAAAAAGGTAGTCTAGGGATGTAAATGTCAAATGAAAGGAAGCCAAAGGATAACCTAGGGACTGTATAACAATGATTTTGGTGGATGAGGATTATGGTTAATAGCACAAATAGAAGAATTTTCTTCTATTACAATGTGTTAATATGGTGATATGGGAAAATACAATTAATGTAACTTACAGACTATAGTTAACAGTAATATTTTTGCAGAAATGGCAAAGAAGATACTATATCAATTCTAAGGTTCAATAATAGGGGGCTATAAAGAGGTTTGGGATTTTCCTTTTGGAGTAATAAAAACATTCTAAAATTGACTGAGGTGATGAAATCACAACTCTGTGATTAAACTGACAGCCACTGTGTGTACACTCTGAATGGATTGTACAAGGCATGGGACAGTAGAACACAGTGAACCCTGTGATGGATGATATACTGTGTTTAACAATACAAATATGAGAATGTTCTCTCATGAGCTATAAAAAATGTACAATAATAATACTAGTGTTAATAATAGGAAGGTTTGTGGGAAAAATACACTTAATGTAAGATATGGACTACAGTTAGCATTAATATTTTGATGACGTTTCATCATTTGTAACAAATTTTCCACAACAATGTAAGGTGCTGGTGGTGAGGCAATGTATAAGAATCCTGTATAGTATGCATGCTTGTTTTTGTAAGCTCACAACTTCTTTAATTAAAAAAATGTGTTGGTGGGGAACATTAAATTCATTTCAAAACCTAGTAATGGGTTACAATACATAGTTTTGAAAACAATGATCCAAATCATGAAAAAAAGAAATACCTAAGAAATAGGCATAGAGAAGGTGAATTTTATAACTAGTGAAAGCAAATGAAGGCAATAAAAATAAAAACTCTCAATGCATTTAGGTTTACTTTTAATAAATCAGTGACAAAATTAATGCAGGAAGTCAACAATGCAACAGCTGCCTGTAAAATTCTAAAAAGCGGGAAACGGACTTGGCCCAGTGGTTAGGGCATCCATCTACCACATGGGAGGTCCGCGGTTCAAACCCCGGGCCTCCTTGACCCGTGTGGAGCTGGCCCATGCGCAGTGCTGATGTGCGCAAGGAGTGCCCTGCCATGCAGGGGTGCCCCCCAAATAGGGGAGCCCCATGCGCAAAGAGTGCACTCTGTAAGGAGAGCCGCCCAGCGGGAAAGAAAGTGCAGCCTGCCCAGGAATGGTGCCGCCCACACTTCCCGTGCCGCTGACGACAACAGAAGCAGACAAAGAAACAAGACGCAGCAAATAGACACAGAGAACAGACAACCCTGGGGGGGGGGCAGGGGAATAAATAAAATAAAATAAAATTCTAAAAAGCAAAAGTCATCAAATTTAAGGAAATTAAATGAATGCCAAAATATAATTCAGGTGTCTCATCTGTCTTCGTATTTATATATAAGTTCTCTATTATCAATTAAATTAAAATTGTGGAAGACATGTACAACACTACAATATAATTTAAAGATACTTTCATGTAAGGTTTGGATTGCTTCTATATACATGAATTCTGGAATGCACAGAGATAAAAGGTCTCCTGCACTATTGAGGTCAGAATATGAGCTGAAGACTCCCATCTAGATGAGTCCCAAAGTGCCAGGAAAATAATGCCAGTGTTATTCAGTGCCTGGTTTAATGATCTCTGTGAAATGAATCAGCAGTTCCAGCCCAGCTTCTAGTCAGGTAAGACATGGGGGAGGGAGCTGTTCATATTATTAAAAAATACGTATTCACTGATGGAAGAGTAATTCAGATTGGAATGTCTCTAAATGTTTGGGTGCTGTTCAGGATTGAATCAAATCCCCCACAAAAGGCATGTTCAGATCCCAAACCCTGGTCCTCTGGGTGTGACTTATTTGTAAATAAGATCTTTGAGGATATTATCAGTTAAAGTGTGCCCACACTGAATGAGGGTGGGCCTTCTATCCACTAGGGTTAAAGTACTTATAAGCGAAGGAGATTGGAAAGTGAAGCCACAGGCAGCAGCCAGAAGCTGGACGTCCATAGAAACCCTAAGACAAGAGGTTCTTAACAAGGGGTCCATGAGCTTAAATTGAAATTAAAAACAAAACAAAACATTATTCTTGTGGGGACATGTTGGTGCAGGTGTGATATATTTATTAAATAATACACAGTATAGTGTGGACTTAATAAGGGGTTTGTGGTTTTCACTTGACTGGCAAAGGAGTCCATGGAATTAAAAAGGTTAAGAAACCCTGTCATAAGAGAAAGGAGAAGACATTGCCATGTGAAGGGAAAAAAACAAGGAACCCTAAAGATTGCTCACCAGCCAGATGATATCAACACTGGGAGGAAGTAACCCTTCTAGCCTCTGAAACTGTGAGCCAATACATTCCTCTTGTTAAGCCAACCCTTCCATCATATTTGCTTTAAGCAGCTAGGAAATAAAAACATGAGCCTCTGATGCTGTTTCAGCAGAACTCAACTGAGCAAAGAACTGTCTGGCTTTTTTTTTTTCATTTAAAAAATTTATTGAAGTATATCACTCATACATAAACACACATACACAATAAATGTAGAGTAATAGTTGTGAACTTACAAAACAAACATACATAGCATCGTACAGGACTCTCATAACTCATCCTACCATCAATATCTTGTATTGTTGTTAAACATTTTAAACTAATAATTAAAGAGCATTGTCAAAATATTACTACTAAACAAAGTATTTTTTATCAGTCAGGTATTCTTGACTTTTGGGGGGAAATTATTAGATTTTGCAAATACCTTTTAGGGAGAGTTTCAACTTATTCTTTTTACTTTCTCCTTTTTCAAATGACATCAAACACATTTTCAATTTCCAAGTCGTTTCAGCAATATCGTGATTAAAATGAAGATTAGTATACTGATGATTCACCAATGTGGCCAAATTATGATAGCATCATTTACATTGGATTTGAGACAATGTATGGGCCTAAGAAATGTTAAATATGTTTCAAGATCTATAGATGTGAGTCATTTCAAACTTTTCCTAGAGGGAAAAGAAAGGAAAACATTCTTATTTGGCCAGAGTTTCGGATGTACTTTTTAAAAAATTACAAATTCAATTTATTTAACAGATCTAAAGCGAATCATATTTTCTAGTTTTTTTCCCCCATTTTAAAAGAAGCTTTAGATTACATAAATGCTACATCAAAAATATAGGGGCTTCCCCTAAACCCCACTCCCCCCCAAGCACCGTTTTCTCCATTAACAACATCTTCCATTAGTGTGGGACATTTGTTACAGGTGATGAACACATACTGAAGCATTGCTACTAACCACGGTCTATAGTTTACATTACAGTTTACACTTTGCCCTGCACAGTTTGATAGGTTTTGACAAAATGTACAATGGCCCGTATCTGTCAAAGCAATGTCATGCCGGTCAACTCCAATGTTGCAAAATTGCCCCATTGTTACACCTATTCTTCCCTCTCCCCTCCCTCAAAACCTCTGGTGGCCACTGTATTTCTATCAAAGATATAGCCCATTGCTAGAATAATAATAAGTCTACTTTAGTCCATAGTTGTGTTTCTCCCTTATGCTTGTTCATTACTCACTTGAGGACTTGGGGATGGTGATGCCTATTCTGTTTCTGATTGAGAGAAGGCCTTAGATCCCATGGGCTAGATGGATGGAAATGTCTTGCTTGCAGTTGTAGATACTTCCTGTTTTTTGGGCATTGTCCAACATCACCCTTTTGTTAATTTCCCTGGGCAAGTCCACTGGAGAGTAGGTGTTGCAACTGTGCTGAGATTCAGGGCTCAACCGGCTTATTTTACGATTTAATTCTCTGAGACATTTATTTAACAAGTACAGTGCTAATTAAATGTTCAAATAAAAGGGGAACCCCTTCTCAAATGAGAGGTAGAGTGGGCACCACCATACCAGAGTCCTCAGGATGGAGGAACAAAATATGGATTACAATGGACGTACTGGTATTCTACTATAGAATTATTGTGACTCTAGCAATGGAAGAAATTATATCATTGGTATGGAGACAGTGGCCAAGGGAGTTGCTGAAGGCAGGGAGAGGGAAAAGGAGGTGTGATATGGGGGCATTTTCGGGACTTGGAGTTGTCCTGAATAATGATGCAGGGACAGATGCAGGACATCATATATCTTGCCGTAACCCGCTGGATGGACTGGAAGAGAGTGTAAACTACAATGTAAACTATAATCCACACTGTGTAGCAGGGTTCCAAAATATGTTCATCAAATGCAATGAATGTACCACACTAATGACAGAAGTTGTTGATGTGGGAAAAGTGGGGGGTGAAGGGAGTGGTATATATAGGTACCTCCTATTTTTTTTATGTAACATTTTGTGTGATCTGTGTTATCTTTAAAAAATAAATATTATATATATATATGGGGCAGAAGAGTCAATAGAAGGGAAATTGTGAATGAATCTAACTTTGTTACATTAGGGGGCATATATTCCAGAATAAGGCCTACTGACAGGGTGCCATGTGATTGGGTTTGACAGTGCTGGAATGTGAGGGGGAGTAGGGTGAGGGGGTAGGGTGGGACTATCCATGGAACTTGGGGAAGGGCTGGAGGAGGACAAGGCAAACTATGGGGATTTGTAGGTCTGTGGTTAAAACTACCATGGTGGTGGAAACGGATGTGGCTCAAACAATTGAGCCCCTGCCTATCACATGGAAGGTCCCTGGTTCGGTTCCCAGTGCCTCCTAAAGAAGATAGTGAACTGGCATGACAGGCAGGTGTGGCAAGCTCATTCAACAAGAGATACAAGAAGAAAAACATAATGAGAGACACAACAATGCAGGGAGTGGAGGTTCCCAGTGCCTCCTAAATAAGATGAGTGAGACAGCAAGCTGACATGACAGGAAGGGGTGGCAAGCTGATGCAGCAAGATGATTCAATAAGAGACATAAGAAAAAAAATATAACGAGAGACACAACAAAAGCAGGGAAAAGAGTTGACTCAAGCGATGAGGTACCTCCCATCCACATCTGAGGTCCTGGGTTTGGTTCCTGGTGCTTCCTAAAGACACAGGGAAGATTAACAGACACAACAAGTGGAAACAATGAGGGGGTGGGGGGAAATAAATAAAAAATAAACAAATCTTTCAAAAAACTATAATGGTGGGTAATACTCTTTTGGCAAACATGGCAGGGAGGGTTACTGGTGCAGGGCGACAGGAGGGGATATGTGGGATATGGCGCACCTGGGGCAGGCTTCCATGGAATATGAAAGTGTTCATCTTGCCATAGTGTGTTATCTCTATGGAGACCCACACAATTAAAAAGAAAATATCAAATTCTCATTCTGGGGAGTCCTGCTATGTTCTCAAGTAGAGGGGCAAGACGCTCTTGAGAACATAGACAGTGCCTAATAAAAGAAAACAGACCAATATATCAAGCCCTTGATATTACTGCATGTAACTATGAACCTCATTCTTCAAAAACTGAAACTTAGTGGTTACCATAGGTTTGAGGGTAGAGAGAACAGAATAGAAGGAACATAGGGCATTTTTAAGGTATTAGAATTGTTCTGCATGATCTTGCAATGACAGAAACAGGCCATTTAAAATTTTGTCAAAACCTATAAGAGTGTATGTTCCAAAATGTAAACCATAATGTAAACTATTGACAATGGTTAGCAGCAATGCTTCAATATTTATTCATCAGTTATCAAAAATGTACCATATACATGTAAAATGTTATTAATAGGGGAGAGTGGGAGAGGAAGAGGGTGATGGGTATAGGGGAATCCCCTATATTCTATGTGACTTTTCTGTAACCTAAAGCTTTTTGAAGATAAAGTGAAAAAAATAAGACACTGGGGAACATATGGAAAAATTTGTCACTGTATATATGGTGATAAAAGACACAATAAAAATGTTTTAAAATTTATATTTTATTTTTGTATTTTATTTGTTGTTTATTATTGTTGTATTTTCTTTTTTTTTTTCTTTTTTTGGGGGGTCTTTGTTTTTGGAGAGGTTTTGGATTGCAAAAGGGTCACAACTGTGGCAGGGGAGGATCACTAGTGTGGGGTGTCAGTGATGGGGTAATGTGTATGGAGGGCATGCTTCTATGGAATATGAATATGTTCAAGTGTCATGGGGCATTGTCTCAGTGGGTGGAGACTCACACAATAGTCGAAAGATTATTGAACTCCCATCCAGGGAAGTCCTGCTACAGTCTCTAACAGAGTAGCAAGAATACCCCAAGTACATGAGTAGTACCAAAAGGAAGACAGACCACTATATGAGGTCCTTGATATTGATGTTTGTACTATGAACCTTGTTCTTGTGAAATTGAAACTTAGTCTAATATTATATATTGCCCAAGACTTACCTCTTGAAAGCCTCCTTGTTGCTTAAATGTGGCCTCACTCTAAGGCAAACTCAGCATATAAATGTACTACCTTCCCACTTCTGGCATGGGACATGACTTGTGGGGATGAACCTCCCTGGCACTGAGGGATTATTACCAAGTGCAAATTAGCAATGCATTTGGAAAAAGACCTTGACCAAAAGGGGGGAAATATTAAGTACAAATGAGTTTTAAGGCTAAGAGGTTACATTTATGCACATCTCAGCAGGATTTCATTGACTGCCACAGTAAACAGTGCCTCAAACATAGGGTTCCTGCAGGTTCTAGAGACATCAAGACACTATAGGCAGGGCAGACAAACTCAGGAATTGGATGTACTTTTATTCAAGTTAATTGAATAATAAGCAGTGATATCATGCATAGTCATATACGTAACCATTACTTAGGAAAGGCATTCATTTAACTTCTTATACTGCCTTATGTGATATCTTTGCAATCTGTTGCTTTCACTTAATAAGTATAAATACTATAGCTAGCATTTACTGAATACTTTTTATATATAAGGTAATATTCTAAGCATCCAACCTATACTAACTCATTTAACCCTTATAGTCACAATTATTATAGCTAAGCACACTTATAATTCACACTTTACAGATGAGGGAACTGGGGTCCCTGGGGGTCACTGGCAACCATTCCTAGTTGCTAACCCCTAAGCATGCTAAAGAAGGGCCCTGGAGTCGAACTTTGAAATGATCATGTCAGCTTTGTAACAGGCTTCTGCTTTCTTCAGTTGACTTAAGTCCCTTACCAGGCCCTCCTTGCCTGTTTCTGCCTAGTACTCCTGCTACTCCTGGGATCAAAATTTTACCTTGTTTACCTTGCTCACCAAGTATTTCTTGGGACTATAATTCTGCTCAGACACGAGTGTCAAAAATCCTCTTTGCCACTCTAGATTCATTCTAGATTCTAGACTCAGCTCTTTATGTCTGGAGGTTTTCCTGTTTGGGGTATCTTGCCCTTTCTTCAGTTGTGTTTGGCCAATCGAAAGTCATAGCAGATCAGAGAGGGAGGACAGTGAGTGGACAGTGAGTTAGGCTTCCTTCCTGTGGGGCCACCTCAGGCTAGCTATGTCCATCAGCTAAAGCTTATAGTTCCTCTAATGGTCACCCTCTCTACATAATAATCTCACTTTGGGGTGTGAGAACCACATCCTCCTTTCATTCCTTGGGGCCCAGAGATGGTAACATTTCCACTATTACTACCTTGGGGTGCAGAACTATCCCTTGTGGTTTCCCTATACAGAGCTCATACCTCCTTAAATAGTCCCTTCATTAAAGCCTTCTCAAATTATTCTAATTTCATTAGGCCATATATTTCCTGCCAGGACTCTTACTGGTATAACAGGGTGGGGTCCCTCATACCTCTACCTCCTGACTGCCTAAGTGCCTATTTATTATAAGCCAGTAGATTACTTTTGCTCCCAGGACTTCTACATGTTTTCTCCCTAATGGACATCTGATGTTGACATTTTGCTTTGATCTACACTATTTGTTTGTTGGAGTATTTCCGATTGTCATATTCTGACTTGATTCATGCTACCACAGATTCAGCTCTTTTTCTAGTGATGAATGGGTAGCTCAAAGAATAGGGGGAAAATCTCTATGTTTTGCTCTTCTGTCAATACATAAGCATTCAGTTATGTACCTCGGGTATTGCTACTTCCATTGGTTCCACGCATTTTAGCTTCATTTTCTGTACCAGAGTTTCTCTTCTGCTCCTGACTTCCTGACCTGGCAAGAGAACCAGGTGCTAAATGACCCAGCGTCTCTCTTACTTGTAATTGTTCAGGGAGAAGACTTCTAAGGCAAAGAGGTAAAAGTGCAGAAAGCAGAGACTGGGAACAGGGAAGACAATCTTCATTTGCTCTATATGTTACCTTTCCTATATCAGTTGTCAACGAAAAGTCAGAAGCTATGCATGGAACCATCTGAAAGTGCACAAAAACATATTGCAAAACACAAAGGGACTCTAGGCAAGGTTTCCTATGGTCCTAGGGCCTCCCAAATATTTTGTAAGAAATGCCAGTTTTTGTGAACATATTCTCCTGGGCTGCTAAGTTTTGTTACTACCCTCCCCTCATCCCAAAATTTACATGTATTTCTTTCTGATTTATTAAAAACACAGATGCAGGGAAGCGGACTTGGCCCAGTGGTTAGGGCGTCTGTCTACCACATGGGAGGTCCGCGGTTCAAACCCAGGGCATCCTTGACCTGTGTGGAGCTGGCCCATGCGCAATGCTGATGTGCACAAGGAGTGCCCTGCTACACAGGGGTGTCCCCGCGTAGGGGAGCCCCAGGCGCAAGGAGTGCTCCCCATAAGGAGAGCCGCCCAATGATAAAGAAAGTGCAGCCTGCCCAGAAATGGCACTGCACACACGGAGAGCTGATACAACAAGATGACGCAACAAAAAGAACACAGATTGCCGTGCCGCTGACAACAACAGAAGCAGACAAAGAACACGCAGCAAATAGAACAGAGAACAGACAACTGGGGCAGGCGGGGGGGAGGGGAGAGAAATAATTAAATAAATAAATAACACAGATGCAGTGTTAATCCTGAAGAAGAGAGAGAATCAATTAAAAGTTCTATTTTAGGGGAATGGGTGTAGCTCAGTGGTTTGAGTGCCTGCTTTCCATGTACAAGGTCCCAGTTCAATCCCCAGGACTGCCTAAAAAAAAAAGTTCTATTTTAGGAAAACTATAAGTCATGTAAATGGTCTTTGTTTTTTTTCAATTAATGTAAAACATTCCATTTATCTTAAAAGTTGATAGCAAGATGAGACCATTGTGCTTTTTTGCTTTAGTCAAATGAATTTTACATTAATAAGTTTAGACCAATTTTTTTAATTCACAAAATTGAATCTGACCCAGAATCAATGCCTAAGCATTAAAATCAGGAGTGATCCAACTTTCAAATGTTAATTTATCTTATGAATTCTAGCATGAAAGGACAAGCTAATTTTCCTTTGAACTATTTAATTCATTAGACCCTATATTAATATCATTTATTAATGAAATAACTAGCTACTATTTACCAATATTACTATTAATTTTGTACTTTTATACTCTTTAAAGTTTATGTCTAAACAAAATTAATGTGCTGAGTCACATATTTCAGATAATTTACTTACTAAATCATCTTAAGTGGTTTTTCTTCTCTAACCTATTACCAATCATTTTCTCCTAGTTCTAAAATTGTTTCATGCACCTTGAAACATTAAAGTTAAAAAAAAACAAAAATAACCGGAACAATCAGCAACATTACAAATTTTTATCATTATTTCTCTATTTCCTATGTACAGATTACTGGAGGAATACATTCATATATATTTATAAATGAAAGTACTTTGCTATTGATAAATTCATAGGATAATGAAAAAGAGGTCATCTTCCTCTCTCTGTTACATGGATGGACAAAGCCTGGTTGTGAGCAGGTGAAGGACATGCTAGTACTAAGAAACTATTTAAGGATGGACAAAGCAAGAATTGATCAAAGAAAAATGCCCAAAGAGATGGATGGATCTGTTTAAGTGGACTGAGGCCTAGGAAGTTATATAAAAGCATGGAAGGATAGATGGGTACTGTGGGTTCACAGTATGTAAGTCAACCTCAGGATTAAGAAATCTAAAAGGCTGAGAGGAACAGGGGAATCAGAAGCAGTGGTATTTTAAAACAATGTTGTGAGCCCTGGATTCTAATATAGAGAAGTGGCTGGAACAGCCAGAGGGAGACAAATTCAGACAAATGTACATCCTCTTTGCAGCAAGAGAAAAACTGAACTCTCCTTCTATCAAAGAATAAAATGCTCAGTGAGACACTTTTTTTGTTTTATTTTTTATTATTTATTTTGGTAAAGTTCTTAGGTAGTTCGAGATGGTCTTCCAGTCTGAATCTCTCCCAAATATATTCAGTGTTGAAGTAGGGTCATGTAAGTGGCTACAAACACAGACTCTAGAATCAAACTGTTTGGGTCTGTAACCTGGGCTCCACTACTTACTAACCATGTAATCTCTATGTGACTCCATTTTCCCATTTGTGAAATGTGGGAAACAGTACTCCATTATGAATAGATTAGGTATATTAGTAGTATAGTAGTTTATTAATCGTAGCATTTTTATTAATAACTGGTGGGAATATGTTCAGATCTCCCTCATTCAAGATCAAGTGTGCTGAGATGGAAGGTGCATTTATAAACAGTACGGAGGTTTCCAAGAAATGTAGCTAATTAACCCCAATGCCTATCATGCTATATTAGATAAACCCCAATTTTACTTCACAATAGAAAGAAAAAAACGATTAGAGCTAGCCCTTTTATAAATGTTGACCAGCTGGTTTCCAATAGTGTTTTTTTTCAAGTCTTCTTGGCCCCCACAAAGTTGTTTAGGTTTTTGGAGATGCTAGGTCAAAATTACCCAAGTGACAGTGATGCGGACACTGCAATGAAATGATGGCAGAAACCTGTAATTTTTTTTAATGGAAGGAGTTTGTTAGATTGGAGGATTAGGGGAAGAGGTCTATGGAAATTTCTCACAGGCTTGTGTACTGTTGGACTGTCTGGTTTTTCCTCATTCTTCTGGCAGGGGAAGCCTAAGGACAGTCAAAAGAAAAGGAAGGGTAGTCCTCGTCTTTAGGACTACTCCTCAAAGCAATTCCTTTGGGGAAGGGCTGCAGTGGGCAAGGAGACCATGCAATTGAAAATGGTGTGATTTTTGAAGTGCTGGGCACTCTTTATGCCACGCACTAGCTATAGGATCTTGGGGAAATTCCTTACATCTCAAAACCCCAGAATCCTCAGCTATAAAGTGGGGATAATAGTAGTACATACCCAGGGTTGCTGTGACTATTAAATGAGGAAGTGTATGTAAAGCATTTAACACAGTCCTAGCAGAGTAGATAGTAAGTGTTAACTACTGCTAAAAATAACTAGGTTGCCCACACCAAGGTAGCCTTTAGCAATGAGGAAGTATAGGACATGTTGTCCCCTGCGTTTTGGGGGAGAGGTGAATGATGATCATAAGCAACCATTTCCCGCAGTGCTGCTGGCACAAGCTTGATGCAGACACCAGGACCCAAGTCAACAGTCCACCAGATAGCCGGCCACCAGGGAGTCTGGAATGTTAATTGCACTTTTGCAGTGTCTTCTTGAGATGGATTCCTGCTTCATTACGAATGGCCACAGAATGAAATTGTGCAAATAGAGTTTACTAGACGTTGAGGCACTTTGAGAATGGTGTTGATTCAAAGCCTGTCTCTGTGTGCTAAGCAGGAATGTTATGCCACCAAACTCCTCACAGCCTAGAGAGTCAAACAGGAACTTGGAGTTCAGTAAGAAATAAAACTAACCAGACTGAGAAATCAGGACACCTCAGGAAACTGGCCCTCCCCACTGGAGTAAGGCAGGCACAGGATGAAATAACCAGCTTCTTGCTGTGAGGGGGAGGAGGCGAGGCTCACAAGTGTGGCAAGCGTGGGAAGCTGAAGATAATGGGTGGGTGCACCTGAGCACTTGGTATGGGTGAGGCATCCTCCTCATCCTGGAGTGCCAGAGTGCCCTGGACTTGGAGGCAGGCTGTTGAATGTTGAAATCCTTTGTAAACTGTGGCTTGGGGCAAAATTTCAAAATTTAGGAAGAGGGTTGTTAAGTTGACCAGGATGTCTAACAGGAGATTTGGGAGCCTGATAGTAAGTCCTTTTCCCCCTTCCCTTACCCTTTTGGGCCTTAAGACTAAGGAGATCCTTGAAGACTTAAGACGAGATATTAGGACCAGTATGGTCCTCAATTCATACTTAGGACCCATATGGTTTTAGGCTGAGAATGGGTTTATGCATTCAAACATCTAGATATAAACTCTGATTCTTACTGGTCAAAAGGCAGCTGCTCAGTTATCAAGTTAGCCCTTCTCATGCAGAAGTCTGTAGAAGTTAACACAGTCTTCTCATTTCTCGAGATTAGAACTGACTTTGCAAGGATAGCTACCTTAGGAAACTCACTTGTCTCTTTCCCATTCTGTTTAAAGGTACAAGAGGACAAAGAAACTTACAGCACAGGTCGCCAGTTATTGTTAGAGTGTACAGAATTCATCTGCATTTGGGAGACTTTTCTGAACTTTTATAGGTTGGAGTAGAGAGTTTCTTCTGTTCTACACTTATCACAGTCTTAGGAAAGGTACTAGGTGATACAAATCTTGAAGGATTGGGAAGCGGATGTGGCGCAAGTGACTGAGCTCCTGCCTACCACATGGGAAGTCCTGGATTTGGTTCCTGATGTCTCCTATAGAGAAGACGAGCAGACACGAAAGCACACAGCAAATGGACACAGAGAGCAGACACTGAGAGCAAACACTGGGGGGTTGCGGTGGGGTGGGGGGGATGGAATAAATAAAATAAATCTTTAAAAAATCTTGATGAATTGACGGGATTATTTGGTACGGCATTCAGAAGCCTTGGTATTTGTGTGGATTTGTAGGAGTCTGCTTCTTAAATTTTCTTTGGTAATAACTCCTTAATAACCTGATGAAAGCTATGGATCATGCCCCCCCAGAGACCCACAGTTTTATATACAATTTCAAGGCCCTAGAAGCCCATCCATAAATTCCAGGTTAAGAGCATGAACAGTTGAGATAGGATCAAGAAGAACATTCCAGGTTCAGAGCTCTTACAGTTCTTACAGGATTAGCAAGGACAGGATTTAGGTTCTTGGCTTTCCTCTTGGAAATATAAACTCCACTATATTTTAATTTTGTGTGTTTGTTGTTTGTTTCCCTGTTTTACTCCATTAAGTATTTGAAGCTACCAATACATTTTAAGATGTTCTTTTGTTTTTGTTCCTCGAGCCGTGGGATGTCAATGGAATTCTTTCAATAACCTCTAGAACTGTGTGTTATTAAAACAATTTTACTGATCACCAGTGTACTCATCGAAATTCTCTGTTCTTTTTGGCATACTTGGTACTTCTACTCTCTTAGTGATATTACTCTTTCAGGCTACTAGCATAATGATTCATTAGTTTACAAATCTATTAGTATGAAATATTTAATGCAAAAATCCTAGATGACCAAGAATTATCGTAAGAAATGGAGAAAATCTAGCTGTTAAATGTCGGTTATTTTATTACCAAGACAATCTGGAATTTAACTCATAAATATTAATCAAGATTTTAATCATCTAACATACTTACTATGCAACTATAAACCTCCTACATTCCTTTTTTCCTTTTTTCACTTAAGAATGCAGAAAAGCTTGTAACTTATATGACAACTCTCATTTGGATCTAGAAGGCAATACCTTCAGCTTTCAAACTGCAAATTGTTCATTCTTAGAAATGGTGGAAATATTTTACACTATCTGAATAATAATGAACAATGCTGTTCAATGATTTATAATTCTAGAGCTTTATAATTTCACTTATGAACAGCTCTCAAAATTTCCACTGGCAGCTCATACAACTATGAGTAAATTTTCTGGTCAAATGACTCAGTATTTTGCTGCATGGCTAACCCCACCTTCAATGTGGAAACTATATAAATGAATTCTATTTGCTTGTGGATAATAAATGATTACTTTCAAAAAATGTCTGCAAAGCATTATAGAGTAGATGAATTCAATTACATTGATGTTTTTAAACTCCCAAACTCAGCAGACTTTCTTAAGACGTCTATAATGTTTACAAAAAGAACATTTTTTCTCCCACAGCATTATGTTGAATTCTGCAGCTTAGGAACCAGGGACGATTCTAATTAGCTCTAAATTGTCTAAAATGTTAGAAGAACAATTTGGAATGATTTATTTTGAAATACTTTCTCTTACAATGATGCTTTTAATTTATTTTTAAAGTTTTTGTTATGGTAACATGAATATGAAGTCCTTTTCCAGGGAATATTTGCTGAAAATAATAATTGAAAACAACAATTGTTTTTTTTTCAAAAACTCAAATATAAAAGGCCAATAGCAATTTAGCCACACAATGACTTCCCTGATTCTGGTGACTGGAAATTGCCTCCAAGAATACATAAGATCGGGAGTTCTTAACCAGGGGTCCGGTCCATGGACCCCTAAGATTTCAGGGGATCCATGAGTTTGAATTGAAAAAAATCAACTCATTATCTTTGTTTTCTCTGATCTGACTGAAATCTAGCATTCCTTTAAAGTATGAATGTATGCAATAAATTACAGTATTCATTTAATATCACATTACAGTTGTATATCTTGAAAAGTTGCTCATGCTCATCCATACTTCAAAATTATGGTGGTTGTTAGACCTGAAGCTAGTTGGGTGTCATAAAACTATCTGTCACTATATTCTGAGAAAGGGTCCGTGATTTTTACCTGACTGGCAAAGGGTCAGTGGAACAAGAAATGTTAAGAACCCCTGCATTAGATGATGCAGCTCTTTCACCTTTCAACACAAGCACATGTACAGTCCCGGCACAGGTTCTGGTCTCAGACTGTCATGAAAAATATTTTGGAATAAAAAGGCCATGGAATACATTTCACTAGATGTCTCTCAATTCCTCTTATGCCATTTAAGTCTGAGAGTAAAAAAACTTTTAGGAACAAGTAAGCTATCAGTCCAAAGTCAGTATGATTTATTCTTAGTAATTGATTGCTGGCGCCATTCTTACCCAAACTTTTTGTTTTTAAAGGATAATATTTCAATGTAATGTCCTTGTTTAATTACCAATTGGGTAATTTACTCACTTCCACATAGGTTTGCCAGTTTCCACAAAGTTTACATACTCTGGGGTACCTTCCAGGTATTCCTTATCTTTCCATAAAAGTCATTTTTTGAATCTTAGTTTTGGTAACCAGGGCTGGCAGGAGGAGCTATGGACCAAAGCCATTAAAACTAATCAGGCTCATTCTTTTTTTTTTTTTCTCTCCCCTCTCCCCCCCACCCTGCTGTTTTTTCTCTGCGTCCATACCCTGTGTACTCTTCTGTGTCTATTTCTTCTTTTTGTCTATCTCTTCTTGCTTTCTCCTCTAGGATTCACCATGATTTGATCCTGGGGACCTCTGATGTGGAGAGAGGTTCCCTGTCACTTGTGCCACCTCAGTTCCTGGTTTCTGTTGTGTCTCACCTTGACTCTCCCTTTCGTCTCTCTTTTTGTTGGGTCATCATCTTGCTGGGTGGCTCACCGCACAGGCACTTGGCTCATCATGAGGGCCTGGCTTGCCACACGGGCATGCTTTAACCAGGAGGTCCAGGGGACTGAACCTGAGCCCTCTGATATGGTAGATGGAAGGCCAACCAATTGAGCCACATCCATTTCCCCAGGCTCATTCTTAACTCTGCAGAGTCAAAATCAGCCTGAGCTGAAAGCTGGAAGATTCACTGTATGATGAAATAAATTGCTAAAACCACAGAGTTGAAGAGAGGCCCTCTTCTTGTCTCTCTTCAACTCTTACATTCTTTCCCACCACTACTTCCCTGTCTTCCAAGTTCCCTAGAACTTGTCCAAGTACCCCTTTGTTTACAATAAAACCTCTATTGACCTTTACTCAGGTTTTAATCTTACATATACTCATCCTTTTTAGAGTCAAAGATTTTCAAAGACTGTGGACAGCAGCTCTCCTTTCCTTTTTACTTCACACTCCCTCCTCAACCCATTAATGTCTGGCTTTAGCCCCTCCCATTTTAATGAATCAGCTCTCAGAAAGGTCTCCAAAGGTCTGTTAGTCACTAGTCCTCAGTCCCTGTCCTGTGTAAACTCCCATTTGTGCATCTGTTCTAATCAGCCACTAAAATGGAACATTCCCATTTGGCTTCCAGGCTTCTCCTCTACTTCTCCAGTCCATAAGAGGAAGTTTCTCCAAAATTCTGATTCCAATTCCTTCTATAGTTCCTCTTCCTTAGTCATTTTATCCATTTCCATGACTTCAACTTCAAACTATGTTGATGACACTCATGTTGACACTCATGTTTGTCTCTGGTTCTGACGTCTCCACCCACATTTCCATGGGCTTGCTGGATATTTTCACATGTTGTCCTTCTGACAAATACATCTACATCAATGGGTCTAAAATGCAGTTTTTCATCATTACCTTCAAAATTGTTCCTTCACCCTAGCTCAAACTTGAGTCAACTTCAATTTCCCTCAATTTCTATGCTCAAGGTGATGCTTTCTTCCTGATTTTTTTTTTAGCCATAAATTAGGAATTTGCACCATAATTTGTGCTACCTCTCAGGAATTACTGGGAAGGATGCTTTTGCTGTTTTATTCAAGTTCCCTATTCACCCCTTGCCTTGTGAAGTGGAATGATTTACATGATGGGGGACATTGGGGAGGTTGTGCGAGGCACTAATAGGCAGGGCTGACATTAGTCTCACACAGGGTCTGTCTCTTGCTCACTCATGCTGTGTGCCTAATGGATTGGATTCAGGCTCTTCTTAGCCTCCTGCTTCCATGTAGGAAGTATTATATTGGGTCCTTTTCTGCTCCAGTGTTGAAAAGGTCTGTAGTTCTTCAGTTGTTAGGAGCAAAGGAATAGACACACCACCTTTAAAAATCTAAGCCATGTTCTTAAATCCGGATTTACCCTCTATAAAGCTGATACTTTAGTTTCCCTTTGGTTCCCTGCATCTGTTGCCAATTTGAGTAAGAATCCAAAGGGAAGAAGGGCTGAGTAATGGCTTACCTTCAATACACCTAACACAAAACACTCTTAGGTATTTCCCTTACTCATTTGTCTTCTCTTGGTTGACAATGATTACTCACTATCATTTAAAAACTTTCAACAAATTACATGTATTTTTTATATTGCCTTAATATATTCTAGAAAGTCTTGGTATGGAAGATTGTGGCCATGGGCTTTCCTTCCTTATCCTACCACCAAACTGAAAATATTTTGATATTATGGCAATTATTATTTTTAGATGAAAACCTAGCAGGAAGAAAAGGCATGAATTCTATTAATTAAGTTCCAAAAAGGATTGATTAGTTGATTTACTATTTATTGAATTCCATAATGCTATAGGCACCCCCCAAACACCCAGAAAAGAGGCAATTAATAACTTGCCAATATTTGGAGAAGGAAATTATAAATTAGCAACAAACAAATAAAAAAATAAAAACAAAATCTAAATACTAAATTCTTCTAATTATTTGGTTTGTATATTATTAGTATCTCCAATATAACTCAAGCAAAGAACAGAAATGAATACACCTAAAAGGAAATATCTACAATTCTATCATGTGGCAGTTAAGAATTTGCCTGCCAAGAGAGATAAATGATGTTCTTGTACGTACTTGAAACTTATAAATGACTGCAGCAAGAAACAGGGTGATAACAATTGTGCTAAAGTAAAAGCTCAGAAAGCCATAACTGCTATTTAGTTGCTTTTTTTGATATTAAAAATGCAGAATTTGAGGCAAATTGGTTACTATGCCGTGTTTGTTGGTCTTAGACATTTTTCTGCTCAAGGATATTGAAGCTGTTTTGGCTCACTCATGAATTTCAGTTGATGAGAAGTATAAAGTAAAGATGACCTTTCTAAATTTTATTCTTTATTTCCATCAATGTTTAGAAAAGTTTGGTTTAGTTTTGTTATTTTAAATTACTCCACCATGCCTTTGGGAGGCAATGCTGTAAAGAATCCTTCCTTTCCTCAGGCTCTCACCATTCTCTTCACTAACCCCTGCACAATGGACAGGAATACAGTGTCTCACTGCAGTGGGCTGCAGTATCGGGAAACCTCTGAGCAATATGCATGTGATGCAGTAGCAACCTGCCAGCCCCTCTGGGTGCTAGGACCCAGCTTGGACCTACATGTAGGGCAGCCTACCCTCTGACATTCAAGGTTCCATCTTCTATTCAGAACTGAATGAGATGCATGTCAATTTTAAAGTTTTATTTCGTCTTAAGAAACGTACACTGCCCATAAGAAAACTTATCTATTGCTTTCCAGGTTTACGAAACTGGCCTTTAAGAGATTGCATTAGACAATGCCTGTTTGAGTTTCCTTTTATGCTTACAAGATAATCGGTTACTGCCCTAAAGATTATCAGTGTTTTAAGCTTTCAGGCAGAGCTATACAATTGGTTTTGTATAGTTAGAAAACAACACTGACTTAAGTTCCTACACGCAAAAAACAAAACTTCAGTATTCTGACCGTTTCTTTAGCTGCTTTTCAGAGTTTTTACAAATTACTGTATGACACAATTTCTTCAGTTTCTTAAATATTCCAAAATAAGTCTCCACCTAGTAATTACTAGAAACTCCACAAATACAGTCATGTGTTACCTTGTCACTATTAATTGCAGTTTCCTTATGCGAATAAACAACACAGCACAACACAACTCAACACCTAGCTCCACACAGGAAGAGCCAGCACTGCCTTGGGGGCAGCAGAACGCGGTACCACACCCGGCCCGCCAAGGCTGCAAGATGCCGCAGACTGCTGCAGGAGCGGCCTCCTGGCAGGTGACCGTGGCGGTCCTACAGACAGGCACACTGCAGCGCTCCCGCCATACCGTCTGCGTTGGCATTGTAGCAGCGATCACTGTAATATCCGACGGTCACCAAACTGCAACATACTTTTTACTGGCTATGAAGAAATGTGGGGAGGCAGGAAGGGGACACAGCGGGGCGAGGTGTGTGCGCGTGTAACAGATCACTATTTTCTCACCTTCCCTAAAAAAATTCTTCCCAACATATATACAAGCCAATTCCCCAATTTCCTTCATCTGCCAGGTCCCTAAGACATGAAGTCCTCCCTCCTTCAAATGGAGTCAGGATTGTACCGTAAACGCAGGGACACAAGAATATCTAAAGTGCCCATTTTCTCAACTGCGAAATAGCACCAAGTTTGCGGGGTGGAACAGTTCACATTTGCTGTAAGGGGCGTTCTACTTCGTAGCGCTCCTAGTTTAAAGGGGGTTGAATAGGGGCGGGTCTCCAGATTCTGGAGGACCCCGACTCTCAGGAAAGGCCCTTCCCGTTGTCCACGCTTCGCCCTGCGAGGAATCCCCCGCAAGCAATAGCTCACCCGGCTGCATCCTCCAAAACCCCAATCTGAGGGCAGGGGTGCGGGGAGGTGGGAGGTGGGAGATGGGGCAGCACCTCCTGGAGACTCCCGCCAGCGCCTTACGTTTTTCCCCCTGGCTCCTTGGCGCCCCCTGACGCCGGGCTCCACCGCAATTCTGCCAAGGAGGGCTGGGTAGGTGGAAGCCCCAGATGTCGCGGGCACGAAGGTGCGCCGGGCCAGCGCACCCGCGGGCGGACCCGCGGGAGGGCGCAGGGCGCTCAGACCCCGGCGCAGCCGGCGGCCGCCGCCG
Source organism: Dasypus novemcinctus (assembly GCF_030445035.2). Taxonomy (NCBI): domain Eukaryota; kingdom Metazoa; phylum Chordata; class Mammalia; order Cingulata; family Dasypodidae; genus Dasypus; species Dasypus novemcinctus. The sequence continues at coordinate 30,252,533 of NC_080683.1, read as the reverse complement.
CAGCCGCCGTAGCCGCCGCAGCCATGTCCGCGCCCCCGCGCTGCCGCAGCCCGGCCGTGATGTCATCAGCCGAGTCTCCGCCGCGGCGCCCCATTCCCGCCCCCCGCGGGCCGCCGCGGCAGCAGCCCGGGCGCCACGTCCCCGCCCCGACCCACGTGCGCCCGGCTCCTGGGATGCTGAGACCCGCGGCGGCCACGCGAAGATGCGCGGGGCCCTGGGGGTCGCAGCGGCAGAGCTGCTCCTCCCCACTCGTCGCGTCCCCGGCGGGGCTGCGCCCGGGGGCTGCGCACAGACGGGGGCGGGGGCTCCTGGGAAGGGAGGGGAGAGGCTCCCCGCCGCCGAATCCCTGCCTCGTCGCCGTGTGCTGAGTCATGGCAAGCGCTCTGTGCAGCCTTGGAGCACTCGCGTAGCGCGGCTGTCGCTGGGTGCGCGGCCATTGAGCCGAGCGCGGGGCCGCGAACGCCGGGCATGAGGCGCTGAGCCGCGCTCGCCCGTACCCGCCACCCGGGCGAGCGCCTCGCGCCAGGGCCCGTGCCGCCGCCCTCCAGCCCCGCCGCCGAGCCGCCCCCGCCTCGCCCGCACCATGATCGCCGCGGCTTTCCTCGTCTTGCTGAGACCCTACAGCATCCAATGTGCCCTCTTCCTCTTGTTGCTTCTGCTGGGCACCATCGCCACCATCGTCTTCTTCTGCTGCTGGCACCGCAAGCTCCAGAAAGGGAGGCATCCGATGAAATCGGTGTTTTCGGGTCGTTCAAGGAGCCGAGGTAAGATTCGCCGCCACGGGTTTCCTGGGGTCGGAGGAACATTTAAGCCTGTTTGGATAGGGAAGCCAGCCTTGCTCTGTTCCCTGCTGCCGACACTATCCCCATCATTGCCCACTCCCTGAGCGGAGTGTGTTTATTTAACCGCTCTTGCTCTCTTTGCCTTCACTCCCTCCCCCAATCACCCGGGTTTGTATAACCACAGAGATGCCGAGAGCAGGGAAGGGAGGAATGGACGAAAATCTTTAATATCTGCTTGCTTAAGCCCTGGTGTAATTCCAACGGAGTCCGGGGCTACGGCAGCCTTGCCTTCACCCATCCCTCGCTGCACGTTAGTGGTAAGAAAGTAAGACCTGGAGAGTTCGGGGTTCCCCAACTCCCCCAGAACTTTACCGGAAACTTCGCGCGGAGAAAGCACCTAGAGACAGATGGCCCAGTGACACCTCTCCTCAGAATGTTTCCTCCGAATTCGAGGCTTCCGCAGTGTTGCCTTCCTGACCCCTGAGCCCGGGTAAAAGTCATTAATAACTCGTAAGGTGAAAAAGAAGGAGTTGAATGAAATCTTGTTTTTCTCTTTTCTCCCCAGATGCTGTTATGAGATCTCACCACTTTCGCTCTGAGGTAATTTATTTAGCGCGCACACTCAAGGTCAGAAGAAGTTCTCTTTCCTGAGTACAAATATCAATCATATTCATGTTAAGTAACCACTAGCGCGCATGCTGCCCCCAAGCAGAAATTGACGTTTTTCTTTTCAGGCGATTACCCAACATTAGTGACCAGCGAATGGTGTTAGCATATTTCTTGTGTAGTGGAGCCGCAATACAAGACCGGGAAAGGCAGCCCCTAAAAGTGCTGTCGACCTTCGGAAAGTTAGGCATGGGGTGGATGGCAGCTTAGTTTACAATCTGTAATTTGCCGGTGGAATCGTCCTGGGTGCTGTCAGCAGACTGTGGTTGTTCACTTGGATTAACGACAGAGAAGAGCTTTTTGGAGGTGAATGCAGAGCAATTTGATCCTTATGCAATTCATTTTCAGATCTTCCAAGTTTTCCGTTCTATTCACTCATAAAGCTTTCTGCGTTTTTGGGGGGCCATCTGATGTTTTTTGCAAAATGATGGTGGTGGTGATTGGGCTTTTCATAATGGTGTGTCCCTAAATAATCGCACGGTCTCTTTGACAACGTGGGCCCCTCCATGAACAGGTGACCTGGGCATGGTGAGGAGGTGGGACATTTGTAGGATCAGCTCCACTAAAGACGAGAGAAAACCAAGGAAACAACAAACTCTCCCTGACACAGCATTTTCTTTATGAGTTTCCAGGCTGTCTCCGTTTAGTGTGGAGATAATTTCTTCCCTCTTTGGGAGAGTTTCACACAACCAAGCTTGTAGGTTGCTGGTGCCAATGCTCAATGTGGTTTGTGCATTTTAGCAAATACTTCCTAGTTACACACCCTCCATTTACCTGAGGAGTTTTTTCACATTGCATCTCTCTAGTTAAACAGATGTTTTATTTGGACCCTGGATGTTTTATTGGACTCCGGTTGTTTAAAAATTTTAACAGCATTTTTATCCCATCATTATGATGTTACACAATGAGTTATTATACTGTATACAGCCCTCCAGGGTGAGAACTCTGTGCTTAATTTAGTATTCTTGAGAGAACAAATTGACCAGTTAAATAATCAAGGTTCCATACCTGACTTTTTATTAACTAGTTGTATGTTGCTAGGAAACTCTTTTAACTTCTCTGCACCTCAGTTTCGTCTTCTGTAAAATAGGGCCAATAGTATCTTGTAGGGGGGATTACAAATAATTGTTAAAAAAACCACTTATTTCATAGTAGGTATTCAATATATGGTAGCTCTCATTATGTTTTGTAAAATTCAAATGAAAATGTATAAATAAATTTTCTGTTTGCAAATTTTAAGTCTTTATTAATTCAAGTTTATGGGAAGCAATATCAACTATCTGTTGTGAAGCAACATTTTTTGAATATCTGATTGACTCGATAGAACAACCTGGTTAGATATGACAAGAAGTAAATAATGGTCAGGGTGCAAAATTTTCATTTTAAAAAGAGAACACACATTAATGGTAGAACTGGAATAATATGCTGTTATGATTTATTATAACTAGCCATCGGGCAATTAAGTTAAAGAGCAAAATGGAAGAATGAGATAAGACTATGTCTTGTGTAGTTACCCCTTAGTTAAATGTTTGTCCTGAGCTTTGCATATTGATTGGGAAAGCTGGGGGCAGTTGTCTTATGCCTTAACTCATTTCTTGAGATTACTGGTACAGTTTGATGTCTGTGTGTATACTTGAGGTTATTTCCTCTGCTAGACTGTGAGCTCCTTGAGGGCAGGGACCATATCTCTCTTCTTTAGGGCCATATCCCCAGTGCCTGTATACAGTGGGTTCTTAATAAATATTTTTAAAAATTCCCTTAGTAGATAATGCTTTAAGTTGCTTGTTCCAGTAACTGGGCAAATAGAACTCAGCGTCGGACAGAAAAGAAAAATGCACATTCTCAGGCAATTGTTCTGAATTCAACATTTGCTGAATCTCAACTCCCATTTTATCTGTCCAGGCCTTTAAACATTGCCTTGGAGTTTGTACAAAAAAAGTAAGACACTAAGTATAACAAAATGGATTTGGTTAGAAGGCTTTATTTTCTGAGAAAATTAAATGCAATGTTAGCTTTATTTTTTGATGTTTCTTTTTGTACCAATTTCCTTTAATAAACTATTCAAATAGTATTATTTTATAAATGAAAATCCTGAGACTGTGTTGCACGAGAATGTCATATTTCATCATTATTTTGTGTTTACCATAAATAAAAAAAATTATCCCTAAGGAAAACATAGGGACTTTTTTTTTTCTTCTCCCTTTCTATAAAAATGCCATTTCCTGCAAGATTTTCTCTTTAAGAAATACCTCTGAATTTATTATTTGGATTCTACTATATTAAAAACTTAGAATTTGAGTAGCATAATGAAATTATTGCTATTGTTGCTTTTTAGAAGCAGCTGCTGCAAAATAATTAATTGTCAAAGAAAATGTTTTGATTTTCTGATGAGTCATAATCATATTGAAGTGAGAAATTTGTGTTTCTGTTCCTTATTCCGTCTAAGTAAGTAGATAATTCACTTTCTGCATTTCTGTAGTTGTTAAATGAGGAAAATGGGTTTAGGATCTGCTGACTCACTTTGAAATGTGAAAGAGCTCTGGAAAAGCCCTTGAACAGATGAAATTCGGCAAGTACTTTGCTGCTTTGCTTGGCAGGGATATTGCTTCTGCTACCCACACACCCAGAAAGAAGTCTAGTTGGACAGGAAATTTCAGCGGGTTCCTTCCCAGGTAGTCTCCATTATGATAGAAAAACTTCTCCAGAGTGAAAAGCTGTGACGCCAGGGCCCAGTTTGCTTTGCGGAAGTTCTGCAGCAGGGAAGTAAACCACATCTCTCTTCTGAGGTTCTTCAGGTTTTTTTCTCCTCACTAGTAAGAAGCACATTTCTTCAATGCAGTTTTTCCTCAAAGCTAAAAATAAATAATGTAGATGTTTATAAGATGTTTGGAAACAGTAACCACCACTAACCCTTTTTATTTGCACATATTTATAAACTTATCTTTCTTAGCTTTTTCATAGTCCTCTAAATTTTAGTAATAGTATATGAGAATGTGAAATTATTAACTCATGCAGCAAGGCCCAAACAGAACTGGCAGAATAAAAAGACCTAATTTAAAATAGAAATATGTTTGGTGTATGGATATAAAGAATTTGTTCAATCCCCCTCCCCCTAAAAAACTAATGAAAAGAAGTGATTTCATAACCATGTAGGACCCAGTCTGGAAACCAAGTATTTATTCTGGACATCTAAGAAGTATACTTTTCCTAAGGATTTATAATGTTTTATGTTGTGACTCTAAACAATGATCAACTGTTACCCATTTCCTCTGGTGAAAATCAGGTAGTGACAATCCTGATTTTAGGGAAATTTCAGAAAGTGATATGGGTAATTGAGGCACCATTAGATTACCAGTGTCTCGGGAGTACTTCAGCAGAATGAAGACAATTATACTGCCCATTGAGACTACCCAGGGTGAACAGTGGAAAATGATCCCCATTCATCAGCTCAGTGCAATAAGGGAAGCCTTGTTTGATGTAAGGAGGGGAAGAGTGTGTTTTATGTCTATCAGATTTGAGTAAATGTCTCCATTTCTTGTTTCAGGTAAAGGAACCAAAAGAGTTAATTCAAGTTAAACAGTTAAGGGTCACGTAGCAAGATGAGAACTAAGGGGAGAATTCCCTGGCTGCATTCTGACTGCTCAATGGAGTTTAGCTGTATCACTCACAACCCAGAGAATAATGAGTCCAGAATTCTGGACAAAAGAGAGAAGTTAAGTTGAACAAGTTTTTAGTGGACATTTTCTTACACTGCTGAATAGTCAGATCTTTTATGTTTTTCCAATGATTAGCTTAGTTATCGTAGATGAAGGAGAGATACACAGAAGCACTCTTGGCCTCATCATGCTGTCAGAATGTCCCTGTACCAAACCTTGGGAGGATGATCAGCAGAATAAGCCCATTTCTTAGCCTCTCATTAAATTTGCATTGTATCTTTCATTAAAAATTACCCAGTTTAGTGGTTTAGACAAAGTGATAGTTTATTTTTTAGCTATCCTTTACAATTAGGTTACCTTTATAAATAAATTGTTTGCCTAGAGTTAAATTCTAGGCCTAAATTAATTTGTACTAATTAAGTTACTTTTAAGTCATAACCGCACACATAGTGCTCACTTAGCTTCAGCCAATTATTTTCAAAATAAACACACAGTTAAAATATTTCCATATGAACTGTGTTAGACACTAAGGCTATCAAAGGGTCAGGGATACACTCCTGCCCTTGACAGTTATGTTACTTCTAGGTCAGTCCTGATACCAGTGCTGTAATTTTATAGTTACTTATTTCTTCCATTATGGTAATTGAATTGCTTGCTGTTTGCAACTATAAATCACAGAATGATGAGCACATTAGAGGCAGTGGTATACTAGTGTACAGTCAATACAAATGTGAATAAGACAGATTTATCTCTATTCACAGAGTTTATTACACCAGAGTCACCACTACCACATAATGATCTCTTCCTATAGCTCTATGGCAAGAAAACAATGCTCAAAGGGGAAAAAAAAAAGGAACAAAAAAACCCAAGAAAAATCCACCTTGTGTTCATGCACTCAAGCTAACTACATGTCATCTAGATTAAAGTTAAAATCTTTTCAGACAAGTTCGAATCCTTGTCTAAATTAAGGCTTAAGAATAAGACTTTTTGAGATTTGACTTGCAAAATTGATTCATAACAACAAACAGGGCTTTAATGAAAGGAGTATAGAAATAGGAGGTCGAAATCCTGCTTTGTTTTCCAGCTCTGCCGCTAGCTGTTTGACTTTGGTCATGTTAGGACCTCTAGTGTTCTCACTTGTAAGAGGAAGATGATCTCTGAAGCACCTTCCAGATGTAGCAGGACATGAAGCTATTATATGTAAAGCCTCATGCTGAGAAGGCTTCATGTAAGACATGGTCCCTGTATTCTAAGACCTTAAGGCAGGTGAAGATAAAATATAATTAGTATAAATACCAAGCATCAAATTCTGTATGGTAAATTAATAGTTGGACTAATTCTGATGAAATGATGGCTTCTAGCTGGGGTATTCAGAGAAGTCTTCCAAAAATAGGTGATATTAGTGCTGAAGCATGAAAGTTGAGCAGTACCTAAGTAAACAGAGGAAATTTAGAGCAAACCCCCAGGGAGGTAGAATGTCATAAGAATAGCCAAAAAATCACAAAAGCACACAATCTGCTTCAGAGCTCAGAATAAACAAGTATGACTAGAGCTAAGAGTTCTTGAGTTTGCATAAAGGAATAAAAAGCTGGAAATTTAAGTAGAAATAAAAAGAATTCTTGTATACTACCTGTCAGTTGGCAAAGGACTTTGACATAACATTATATATATATTTTGAACACCTTTGGAAGGGCCCTGCTAAGAACCCTCTCAAGAAAAGTGAAAATATCACCTCTTGAGTTCTTTTCTAGCAACATAATGGGCAAGCCTGATCACTCTTCTTTCGCATTCTGGTAAAATGAAGAGTCATGGCTTCTTCTGTGGACGGCTAGGAAAATGACTGGTTGGGGTCCTTTCTGGTTGGTCTCTGAAGCTGAGTTTTTAGAGTGTACCACATTTTTGTGGTCTAGTGCTCAAGTGTCATTGGGTTATATTCTGACTACAGACACCATCTGTCCAGGGATTTGTAACAATCTGCTTATGTATTCAGTGTAGTAATTCCAAAGCCTAAGACAAAGTATATAGTATGTTTACAGGTAATTCATTGTATGCATAGCCATTTTTATCAGCTATAAAATATGTATTTTTTAAAGTATTTGAAAAGTGTGTATCTGCTTTTAAACTTCTTCCTCGAAAATTCCTCCCACACAATTATTATTCTGAATTTAGTTCCTCTTTAAATGCTCAAGCCTACTTCCTCATCATTGCCAGTGACTTTTGCCTTCTATCTCACAGAGAACATAAATGCCATCTAAGCAATATTTCCTCTTGTCCTTATAGAAGAACAGCATCTGTAAACTTCCCTCCTAATCCAATGGAAGATTCATCCATCCTCCACACTAATGATTTCTGCTTATCTTCTGTGAATTCCCCCTTTCCCCATCTCTTGAGGGATGTGGTACTATTAGTCATCCCTCCTCCTTTATCTGCTGTTGCTCCCTCTTTGCTGGCTCCTTCCCCTTAAATGTAAACATCATATGTGTTTCCTTTTGAAAACAGCAGCAATGGCAATAATGCAGATCCTCCCTATGCTCTCATTTCTTCTCTTGGCAAGTAAAGTTACTAGAAAAAGGTCCCTTATTTCCATTTTTTAAAAAGACTTATTTATTTTTAATTATTACTCTCCCCTCTCCTCCCCCCCCCCCCCCCGCTTGTCTACTCTCTGTCCATTTGCTGTGTGTTCTTCTGTGTCCACTTGCATTCTTATCAGTGGAACCTGGAATCTGTGTCTCTTTCTGTTGCGTCATCTTGCTGTGTCAGCTCTCCGTGTGTGCGGCGCCATGCCTGGGCAGGCTGCACTTTTTTCGCACTGGGTGGCTCTCCTTATGGGGCACATTCCTTGCATGTGGGACTTCCCTATGCGGGGGACACCCCTGCGTGGCGTGGCACTCCTCGTGCACATTAGCACTGCGCGTGGGCCAGTTCATCACATGGGTCAGGAGGCCCTGGGTTTGAACCTTGGACCTCCCATGTGGTAGGCGGACGCCTATCCTTTGGGCCAAATCCACTTCCCTGTTCCTTACTTCTGATCATTCCTTGCAGTAGTATAATCTGGCGTCTGCTGCTGCTACTTAAAAATTACTCACAATTAGCTCACCAGTGACTTTAATTGCTAAATGAAATGTTTTATTTTATTTATTTTTTAAATATTCACTGATATGGCTAGATATATGTTTTTAAAGATTTATTTTTATTTATTCCTCCCTCCCCCTTGCCACTTGCTTGCTGTCTGCTCCCTGTGTCCATTCCCTGTGCGTTCTTCTGTGTCTGCTTGTCTCCTTTTATTGAGTCATCTTGCTGCGCCAGCTCTCCGCGGGCGTGGGCCAGCTTACCTTCACAAGGAGGCCCTGGGAAGCAAACCCAGGGACCCCCATAAGGTAGACGGGAGCCTAATCATTTGAGCCACATCCGCTTCCCTAAATGAAATGTTTTAGTCCTAATGTAATTGACCAATCTAATATTTGACACTGTAGGCTACTGACTCCTTCTTAAAACTCTGGTCTGCCCAGATTTTAGACAACAATCTCTCTGTTTCCCCCATTCCCCCCACCCCCTTTTTAAGTGGCCATGGCTTTCTCTATTCCTATACTAGTTTATCTTTTACTTATATATTGATGTTACCACTGTACTGGGCCTCATTTCTTTAAGAAACAGCTTTATTGCCGCATAATTCACATACCATACAACTTAACTGATTTAAAGTGTGCAATTTAAAGTGATTTTAATTATACCTGCAAAGTTGTGTGATCATCACCACAGTTTATTTTTAGATTGTCACCCGTAAAAGAAACTGTGGATGAATTAGCAGTCCTTCTCCATTTCCCTCCGACATTCACCTCCTGGAGCCTGGCAACCTCTACTCTACTTTCAGTCTCTGATGATTGGCTGGGCCTCATTTTTGCTTACCCTTGCTCACTTGTGGGATGTCACCAAGCTCACTGTTTCAGTTTACCTCCTGTGTTAGTTTCCTAGGCCCGCCATAGCAAATTACCACAAAGTAAGTGGTTTAAAACAACTGAAAATCTATTCTCTCACAGGTCAGAAGTTCAGTATCTGTAGTGCTGGTCAGGCCACACTCCCTCTGAAAGCTCTAGGGGAGACTCCTTGCATCTTCCAGCTTCTCGTGTATCCAGGTGATCCTTGGATAATGGTAGCATAACTCCAGTCTCCCTCTGTCTTCACATGACCTTGTTCTCTGTGTGTCTCTGCACCTACTCCCCTTCTGTCTCTTATAAGGATGTGCTGTTGGATTTAGGACCACCTAGTTAATATAGGATTATTGTTTCTTTTCTTTTTTTTTTAAAGATTTATTTATTTATTTATTTATCTCCCCTTCCCCCTCCCCGGTTGTCTGCTTTCTGTGTCCATTAGCTGTGTGTTCTTCTGTGACCGCTTCTATCCTTATCAGCGGCACCAGGAATCTGTGTTTCTTTCTGTTGCGTCATCTTGTTGTGTCAGCTCTCCATGTGTGCGGTGTCGTTCTTGGGCAGGCTGCACTTTCTTTCGCGCTGGGTGGCTCTCCTTACGGGGCACACTCCTTGTGCGTGGGGCTCCCCTACGCGGGGAACATCCCTGCATGACAGGGCACTCCTTGCACACATCAGCATTGTGCATGGGCCAGCTCCACACTGGTCAAGGAGGCCCAGGGTTTGAACCGTGGACCTCCCATGTGGTAGGCGGACGCCCCATCCATTGGGCCAAGTTCACTTCCCTGATTGTATCTTGAGAGCCCTCAGTTAATAACATCTTCAGAGATCCTTGTTCCAAGTAAAGTCATATTCACAGATTCTGGAGGTTAGGATTCAGACATGTAGATTTTTGGGGCCACAATTCAACCCATTACACTCTTATATAGTGGTGTATTAGTCAGCCAAAGAGGCACTGATGCCAAGTACCAGACATTTGTTGGCTTTTATAAAGGGTATTTATATGGGGTAAGAGCTTACAGTTACAAGGCCCTAAAGAGTTCAACTCAAGGTTACTTCCTTGCCAAACTCTGTTGTCATGTGTTGTAGCAAGATGGCAGGTGACATCTGTAAGGGTTCAGCCTTCCTCTTCCCTCTTAAGGCTCTATGGGTCTGGCTTCTTCCAGTCTCAGTGGTAGGCTGGTATAGGGCTTGTCTCTCTCCCCAGGGCTTGTTTCTTTCAGGGCTCAGCTGCTCTGTTCTCTTCACAAGGTCCGCTGTAAACTAGCAGGCTAATGGCTCATCTCTCTTCCTGGGGCTGCAGTATCCTTTCTCATGTCTGTGGAGCTTTCTCTCTTCTGTGTAAGAATTTGTTTTATCAGCCCACTGAGGGCTTCATTCTTGCCTTCATTCTTGCTCCTTTCCACTTTGTCCACACTAATTTTAACAAAGATCATTCTAAAATACAAATTTGTTCTTAAAATTTGTATCAGTCAGGGTGACATTCGGCCAGCCTGTGCTGTGGCTGGTATAGCTGAGGTAATCTTGGTCTTTCCTTCATAGTAGCAGGATAGCTGGCACAATTTCAGACATTGTGCCTAACTTCATGGAAGGAAGAAGAGGAAGTACAAAGCCAGTCATGGATTTTATCAGGATATGAAAATCTGTTTGGGGGGCAGCTGGGAAGGTGGATGTGACTCAAGCAGTTGGGCATCTGCCTACCACACGGGAGGTCCCGGGTCTAGTTCCCAGTGTCTCATAAGGAAGACAAGCAAGACAGTGAGCTAGCATGACCAGGTGGCGTGGTGAGCTGATGCAACAAGATGTTGCAACGAAGAGACACAACAATCAGGGAGTGAAGGCTCAAGCCATTGGGAGCCTCTACATGGGAGATCCTGGGTTCAGTTTCTGGTACGTCCTAAAAAGAAAAAAAAGAAGATAAGCACACAGCGAACAGACACTGAGAGCAGACAGTGGCGCAAAACAACGAGGTAGGGGGAGGAATAAAAAAAAAAATCTGTGTGGGAAGCCTTTTCAATTAGATTTCCACTTAAATTTCATTGGCCAGAACTGTATCATGTGGCCATCTCACTTCTAGGGTGGCTTGGTATATGAGCTCTTAACGTTTTCTAGCTTCTATAGGAGAGGCAGGCAAGGGAGAAAAGTTTGGGGCAGGATGGTGGGTCATCCATGTTCCTCTGCCTCTTAAAACCCTGCATGATTCCCTACTTATTTCAAGATGATAAAATTTAATCTTCTTAATATAACATTTAAGGAATCCTAGTCTAACCAGTTGTCTGCCCTTGTCTGTACTTGTTGCACTTGTTGTAATTCTCTGAAATGGACCAGGGCTTTTTGGATTAGTGCTTTTGTCCATGTTATTTCCAACCAAGAAGGTCTCTCTCTCTCCCTTTTCCTCTCTTTGCCCACCCACCCCCAACAAAAACAAAAAGACCCTCAGGCACAAACCGCTAGTTCTGCTTAATTCAAAACACAGCTTATAGGCTTCTTCTCTTGGAAACTTTTTTGGCTCCCTCCTCATAATAACTTGTTTGTAACCCATAAAAATCGTGTCTTGAAAGCAGTCAAATTCCTAGTTCTTTTTTTTATTGTATAAAGTATACACAGCATAAAATCATATAAACCATATTTAAGTATACAATTCTGTAATATTAAGTGCATTGTTGTGCAATGTTGTGTAAACATCACTACTATTTCCAGAATGTTTCCATTATCCCCAACAGAAACTCCTACCTTTTGAGCAGTAACTCCTCTCTACCTCTAATCCTTGGTAACAACTATTCTGCTTTTTATTTTTAGGAATTTGTATCTTCTAAGGTAAATCATATAATATCTATCCTTTTATGTCTGACTTACGTCACTTAACATGATATCTTCACTGTTCATCCATATTATAGCTTGGTGTACCAATATTTGTTTGAGTTCCTGCTTTCAGTTCTTTTGGTATATACCTAGAATAGGAATTGCCAGGTCATATGGTAATTCTATGTTTAATTTTCTGAGGAACCACCAAACTGTTTTCTGCATGGAATGTACCCTTTTAATTGTCATCAACAAAGTACGAACGTTCTTATTTCTCCATATCCTGGCCAACACTTGTGATTTTTTGTTTTGTTTTTTTAGTTTTAGACATCCTAGTGGGTGTGAAGTGGTATGTTATTATAGTTTTGATTGCTTTTCTCTAATGGCTGGTGATGTTGAGCAAAGTTTCATGTGCTTAATGGCCATTCGTATATCTTTTTTAAGAATGTATGTTCAAGTCCTTTGCCCATTTTTTATTTTATTTTATTTTGTCTTTTTGTTGTTGCCTCATTAAAGTTCTTTATATATTCTGGATATTAAATCCTTATCAGGTAAACGATTTCCAGCTATTTTCTCCTTTCTGTAGGTTGTATTTTCACTTTTGTGATAATGCCCTTCGATAAAGTTTTGAATTTTGATGCAGTCCAATTTATCTCTTTTTTCTTTTGTTGCTGATGCTTTTGATATAAAATCCAAGAATACATTACCTAATGCAAGGTCCTTAAGATATTTACATAGTTTGCTGTTAAGAGTTTCATAGTATTAGCGCTCATATTTAGGACATTTACCCATTTTAAATTAATTTTAGTATATGGTATGAAGGTAAGTGTCAAAAAATATTTTACATGCGGATTTCCAATTGTCCCAGCACCATTAAAAATCTTTTTTTGGGGGTAGGTACCAGGGGATGACCTCAAGACCTCCTACATGTGAACCAGGCGCTCAATCACTGATCTACACCTGCTCCCCCAGCACCATTTTTGAAGAGACTATTCTTTCCCTATTCAGTATACTTGGAAACTTCTCAGAAATCAACTGGCCGTAGGGGAGTGGGCCAGTTCAATATAAATTTGAAGATTTGGCTTTTGCATTTCTGTAAAAAAGTCTGCTGGAATTTTGATAGGGATTACATTGAATTTGTAGGTTGATTTAGGTAGTACTGACATCTTAACAATATTAAATCTTCCAATCCATGAACATGAACTGTCTTAGTTCTTTTTTAATTACTTTCAGCAATATTTGTAGTTCTCCGTGTACAAGTATTTTACCTCCTTGGTGAAGGAGTATTTTACCTCCTAGTTGTTTCATTCCTTCAGATGCTATTATAAATGGAATTATTTTCTTGATTTCCTTTTCAGATTTTTCGTTATTGGTGTACAGGAACCAAACTAACTTCTCTGTATTTATCTTGTACCCTTTACAACTTTGCTGAATTCATTTATTAGTTCACTAGAATTAATCCCAGGATTCCCTGGGATTTTCTATAAGCAGGATCATGTCATCTGTGAAAAGGGATAGCTTTGCTTCTTCCTTTACAGTTTAGATGCCTTTTATTTCTTTTTATTGCCCAGTTGTTCTGGCCAGAACTTCCAGTACAATATTGAATAACAGTGATGACAGCAGGCATCTTTGTCCTATTCCTGATCTTGGGGGAAAGCTTTCAGTCTTTCACCACTGAATATGATGTTAGCTGTGGGTTTTTCATGAATGTCCTTGTTGAGAAAGTTTCCTTCTATTCTTAGTTTTCTGACTGTTTTTATCATGAATTTTGTCAAATGATTTTTAGCATCCATCAGTTGAGATGATTATGTGTTTTTTTTTTTCTTTTTCTGTTCATTCTATAAAGTGGTATTATTATATTGAACCACTCTTGCATTCCTGGAATAAATCCCACTTGGTCATGATGTATAATCCTTTTAATCTACTATTGGATTCTGTTTGCCAGAATTTTATTGATGATTTTTTGCATCTATATTCATAAAGGATTTGGTCTGTAGTTTTCTTTTCTTGTATTGTCTTTATTTGGCTTTGGTATCAGGGTAATCTGGTCTCATAGAATGAATTAGGAAATGTTCTCTCCTGTTTTGTTAAAGAGTTTGAGAAGTATTGGTGTTAATTAGTATCTAATTTCTAAATGTGTGGTAGTGTCTTTTTTGGGAGAATTTTGATTATGCATTCAATTTCTTTATTCTTTATAGATCTGTTTAAATTTTCTATTTCTTCTTGAGTCAGTTTAAGTAATTTGTATATTTCTAGGAATTTGTCCATTTCATTTAGGTCATCTAATTTGGTGGTGTGCAGTTTTTCATAGTTTTCTCTTAGAAACTTTTAGTTAAGATCAGTAGTACCCACTCCACTTTTAACTGATTTTAGAGATTTGTGTCCCCACTCTTTTTTTCATCTTTGTAAGTCTGGGTTAAAGATTGTTGATTTTTAAAATCTTTTCGAAGAACCAATTTTTGTTTTATTGACTCTTTTATTTTTCTATTCTATATTTATCTTATATTCTATGTATCTATCAATTCTATATATCTTGTCTCCACTCTAATCCTTACTATTTCCTTCTTTTGGCTAATTTTGGTTTTAATTTGCTCTTCTTTTTCTATTTCTTTAGGTATGAAGTTAGGTTATTGATTAGTGATCATTTTCTTTTTCAATGTAGGCACTTTATAGCTATTACTTTCTCTCTGAGCACTGCCTTTGCTGCATCCCATGTTTTGGAATATTGTGTTTTTGTTTTTCATTCATCTTTAGGTATTTCCACTTTCCCTTCTGATTTCTTCTTAGATTCATTTGTTGTTTAAGAATGCGTTATTTCATTACCCCATTTTTGTAAATTTTCCAGCTTTCTTTCTGTTGTTGATTTCTAGCTTCTATTGTGGTCAGAGAAGATACTTTGTATAATTTTAATCTCTTAAAATTTACTGACATTTATTTTGTGACCTAATATATGATAAATCCTGGAGAATGATCATGTGCATTTTAGAAATATTTATATTCTGCTGTTGTTAGGTGCAGTGTTCTATATATGACTGATCTGATTGGTTTGCTGCACAGTTCAAGTTCTCTATTTCCTTATTTATATTCTAAATGTTCTATCAACTATTGAAAGTGGTATATTTTAGTCTTCAACCATTATTGTAGAGCTATTTATTTTTCCCTTTAATTCTGATAATTTTTACTGTCACATATTTAATTATGTCATATTTTGGGGTTTTGTTATTAGATGTTTATATGTTTATAATTGTTAAATCTTTTTTTTTTAAATCCCCCCCCCCCGTTGTCTGAGCTCTCTGTCCATTCACTTTGTGTTCTTCTGTGACTGCTTCTATCCTTGTCAGCGGCACCAGGAATCTGTGTTTCTTTTTGTTGCGTCATCCTGTTGTGTCAGCTCTCTGTGTGTGCACCGCCATTCTTGGGCAGGCTGCACTTTCATGCTGGGTGGCTGTCCTTACGGGGCACACTCCTTGCGTGTGGGGCTCCCCTATGCGGGGACACCCCTGCGTGGCACGGCACTCCTTGCGTACATCAGCACTGCGCATGGGCCAGCTCCACATAGGTCAAGGAGGCCCTGGGTTTGAACCACGGACTCCCATGTGGTAGGCGGACGCCCTATCCATTGGGCCAAGTCCGCTTCCCTAATTATTATATCTTCTTGCAGAATTGAACCTTTTATCAATATATAACATCCTTCTTTGTCCCTTGTAAAATTTTTTGACTTAATGTCTCTTTTGTCTGATAATAATATTGCCACTCCAGCTCTTTTTTGGTTGCTATTTCCATGGATGTCTTTTTCTTTTTTTTTTTTTTTTTTTTTAAAGATTTATTTTTTTATTTATTTAATTCCCCTCCCCTCCCCCGTTTGTCTGTTTTCTGTGTCTTTTTGCTGCGTCTTGTTTCTTTGTCCGCTTCTGTTGTCGTCAGCGGCACGGGAAGTGTGGGCGGCGCCATTCCTCGGCAGGCTGCTCCCTCCTTCGCGCTGGGCGGCTCTCCTTATGGGTGCACTCCTTGCGCGTGGGGCTCCCCTACGCGGGGGACACCCCTGTGTAGCACGGCACTCCTTGCACGCATCAGCACTGCGCATGGGCCAGCTCCACACGGGTCAAGGAGGCCCGGGGTTTGAACCGCGGGCCTCCCATGTGGTAGACGGACGCCCTAACCACTGGGCCAAAGTCCGTTTCCCGGATGTCTTTTTCTATCCTTTTATTTTCAATGTCTTTGTGCCTTGAATCTAAAGAGAATCTTTTATAGACAGCATGCAAAACGATCATGCTTTTTTATCCAGCTTGCCATTTTCTGTCTTTTAATAGCTGAGTTTAGTCCATTTCATTTAAGGTAATAACTATAAGGAAGGATTTACTTCTTCAGTTTAGCTATTTGTTTTCTGTATATCTTGATTTTTTTGAACCTAGGATTTGTACATGGGAAGTAGGCACTCAACCACTGAGCTACACCCACTCCCCAACTACGTATTTTTTTATTCCTCATTTGCTCCATTACTACCTTTTTTGTGTATTTAGTTGCATTTTGTAGTACCATTTTGAATCCCTTTTTCTCTTCTCTTCTTTATATTTTTAAGTTATTTTCTGAGTGGTTACCTTTGACATTATAATTACATTTTAAACTAATAACAATCTAGTTTGAACAATATGAACTTAGTTTTGGTAGTATACAAATACTCCTATATATCCATTCCTCCCTCTATATAATGTTATTGTATCACCTTACAATTACATACATTGTATGCCCATTAATATAGATTTTCGTTATTGTTTTACACATTTGCCTTTTTATTCATATGGTGGGTGAGTGGGGAAAGCAGTTACAAACAAAAAGTGCAATATTACAAGTATTTTATATTGTTCTTTCAATGTCCTTTATTGTTATGACTTCAAGTTACTGTGTAGTGTTCTTTTCAACCTGAGGAACTCCCTAGGGATTTCTTCTAGGGAAGGCCTCCTAGTAATATACTCCTTCAGCTTTTATCTCTGTGTCTTGATTTCTTCTTCATTTTTGAAAATAATTTTTACCAAATATAGAATTCTTGGTTGGCGGTTTTTTCTTTTCTGGCCTCCATAGTTCTGATTAGAGATTGGCTATTAATCTTGTTTAGGATCCTTTGTAGATGAGAAGTTTGTTCTCTCTTGCTGTTTTCAAAATTCTGTTTTTGAATTTTGACAATTTCATTATAAGGTGTATTGATGTTGATCTATTTGCATTTATCTTGCTTGGATTTGGATGTCTCTCATTGGATTTGGAAATTTTCAGCCATTATTTCTTCAAATACTATTTCTGCCCCTTTCTCTTACTCTTGTCCTTCTGGGACTCCTGTGACACATGTTCTTGTGATTCATAGTATGTTTCATCCTCAGTGTCAGTCCCCAAGATATCAAATGCAGTGATAAATCAGTGATGAGCAATTAGACTACACAACCTTGGTTTTTGGAGGATGAGGCCCTTATTTCCCACCATGGCACCGGCTCACTACACCAGGAACTCGGACTGTATTCCCCACAGATGCCTGCCCCACGACTGTGAGGTGGAGGATGGGAGATGGGGGGTGGAAGCCACTATATGGAGGGTGAAATTCACTGATACTTACTGAAACTTACCAGCTCTTCTCTGGATGCTGCAAGTTTCCCACTGGAGAATAAGGTTCCAAAATGGTTGATTCAGATGTTTCCTGGTAGATGGACTGATACCTGGAGGTTTGTACTCTCATCATCTTCTCATAATACTCCCTAAATTCCTAGTTCTTGACACAAACCTTGCACATAGTGAAGGTCAGTATGTTTTGCTGTATGAAGTAATATCTCAAGTTTTCTACAAGTGAGTTTGAGTCTTAATTCTTATGGATTTCATAACTCTGTAAATATTCCTGTATTCTTCTTTATCCTAAGTGGGAAGAGAGAGATGTCTTTCATTTTTTGTTACAGACATATTCATGGTTATGCTAATTATCATTCTGTATTTACTTCGAAGACACACAGATTAAGGCAGTAGTTTTAGTTTGCAAAGTACCAGAAATGGATTGGCTTTTATAATGAGAAATTTATTTGGGGAAAAGCTTACAGTACCAAGGCTGTGAAATGTCAAAATCAAGTCACCATCAGAAATCCTTTCTCACCAAAATCTATTGATTCCAGCATCTTGCCACATGGTGAAGATGGCCACTGGACTCTGACTTCCCCTGTAGAATCTCCCATTTCTGGGAGCTCAGCTGTGGGCAGCCAGGCATAGGGCTTTTCTCTCTCCAGGTCTCCTTTATCAGTCTTGGCTGTTCCACTTTCTTCCCAACTTCACCGCAAGTTATCAGGCATATGGCTCATCTCTCAGCTCTTGGAGCCTCAGGGGTGGGGAGCAGTTTTCTCTTTGCAGCTTAATTGTGGGATAAATTGGGAGTCCTTTCTCTCATGCTGCAGTGTCAAATATGGTGGCCTCCCTTTACCTGTTTGTCTCTCTCTGTGTCTCCGTTTATATAAGACCCAGCAAGAGCTCAGATACAACTGAGTCACTCCTTACAGACATAGTCCATTCAAAAGGATCGCACATCCACAGGAATGGATTAGTTCAAAAACATAATTTTTCTCTTTTTGGGATTTGCCAAATTCAAACTGTCTCAGCAGTTTTAAAAATTTGTTGAAAATATCCCCTGATATTTTTATTAGTTGGTAAAAAATTGTAATATTTTGACCTGAGAGTTTTGAATAAAATTTTAAATATTTAATACTTTTATTTTAATTTGTAATCTAAAAGTCAACCTAACTATATTCTGCATTATCTTGTACCTTTTAATTAATATTGTCACCCATTTTTAGTGCCTGAATTTGTTTTGTTTACAATCACATTTGTTCCAAGTTTATTGCTTTAACTATCATTAGCTAAAGCGAGAACTGCAGTCAATTTTATTGTGTAATTCGTGTCTGTGCTAGCTGAGGGCAGAATGGTGTGATTGGAAATCTTTGTTCAAGTAGTTTTGAGAAGTGTTGTGGTAGGTCTCACTGATAAGTACACAAAATCAAGGGAAACGTAAAAGACATTTTATTCCTCTTAATGTCTTTAAAATACATAAAATTTAAAAAGCACCAATTGTTACATTGTCTTGTGTCCTTTATAAGGTAGAACTATAATATAAGTAATGATAGGGAAGTAAGTACTCTCAATATGTATTAGGTTGTGCAAAAGTAATTGTGGTTTTGGACTGTGAATTTTAAATCATTATGACTAGTGCAGCAGTGCTTCAAAATGTATTCATCAAATGCAATGAATGTACCACACTGATGAAACGCTGATGTGGGAGGAGTGGGGGTGGGGGTGGGGGTGGGGAATGGGGTATATGGGAACCTCTTATATATATATTTTTAAATTTTATTCTTTTTTTTTTAAAAGATAAATAGATCACACAAAATGTTACATGAAAAAACATAGGAGGTTCCCATATACCCCACTCCCCACCCCACCCCCACCTCCCACATCAACATCCCCTTCCATCAGTGTGGCACATTCATTGTATTTGGTGAATACACCCTGGAGCACTGCCACACCACATGGACCACAGTTTACATTGTAGTTCACAATTTCCCCCAGTCCATCCAGTGGGTGTTATGGCAGGATATACAGTGTCTTGCATCTGTCCCTGCAGCATCATTCAGGACAACTCCAAGTCGTGAAAATGCCCCATATCACACCTCTTCCTCCCTCTCCCTTCCCTCAGCAACTCCCATGGCCACCATCTCCACATCAGTGATGCAGTTACTTCCATTGCTAGAGTCACAGCAGTTGGATAGTAGAATAACACGTCCACTCCAATCCGTAGTATATTCCTCCATCTGGTGGACCCTGGATGGCAATGTCCATTCCACCACTAAATCGAGAGGAGGCTTAGATCCCACACTCTTATATTTTTTAATGTAACATTTTGTGTGATCTATGTATCTTTAAATAAAAAAAACAATAAAAATAAAAATAAATAAAAACAAGTTATGTTGAAGCAAAAAAAATCATTATGATTAGGCTTGAACACATCTTTATTAATCAAAATAAGAACTATTACAGTCAACACATTTTTTCCAATGAGAAATAGGTTTGTTTATTCCTGTAGCATAAAAATCTTTGCTTTGGGATTCGGCGAAGTCTTGGAAAGCATTTTCCTGCTGGTTGTGGAATCATTTTCCTGCAAAAAGTTGTTGAGCTGTTTGAAGAAGTGGTGTTTGGTTGGCAAAAGGTCACGTGAATATGGCAGATGAGGCAACACTTCAGAGCCCAATTCGTTCAATTTTATTTATTTATTTATTTATTTATTTATTTATTTATTTATTTATTTATTTATTTATTTATTTATTTATTTTTCTCTTTCCTTCCCGCCTGCCCCCGCCCTCACCCCAGTTGTCTGTTCTCTGTGTCTATTTGCTGGTGTTCTTCTTTGTCAGCTTCTGTTGTTGTCAGCAGCATGGGAATCTGTGTTTCTTTTTGTTGCGTCATCTTGTTGTGTCAGCTCTCTGTGTGTGTGGCGCCGGTCTTGGGCAGGCTGTCCTTTATTTCGTGCTGGGCGGCTCTCCTTACAGGGCGCACTTCTTGCACATGGGGCTCCCCTATGCAGGGGACACACCTGCGTGGCAGGGCACTCCTTGCACGCATCAGCACTGCGCATGGGCCAGCTCCACACGGGTCAAGGAGGCCCAGGGTTTGAACCGCGGACCTCCTATGTGGTAGATGGACACCCTAACCTCTGAGCCAAGTCCGTTTCCCTCGTTCAATTTTTGAAGCGTTGGTTGTGTGATGTGCGATTGGGTGTTGTGGAGAAGAATTGGGCCCTTTCTGTTAATCAGTGCTGGCTGCAGGTAGGTGCAGTTTTCAGTGCATCTCATCAATTTGCTGAGCATACTTCTTAGATGTAATGGTTTCACTGGGATTCAGAAAGCTGAATTCAGACCAACAGCAGATCACTAAACAGTAACCATGACCTTTTTTTTGGTGCAAGTTTGGCTTTGGGAAGCTCTTTGAAGCTTCTTCTCAGTTCAGTCAGTAAGCTGGTCATCACTGGTTATTGTATAAAATCCCCTTTTCATTGCACATCACAATCTGATTGAAAAATGCTTTGTTGTTGTGTAGAATAAGAGAAGATGACACTTCAAAATGCAATTTAAAAAATTTTTGGTGAACTCACAAGGTACCCACTTACAGAGCTTTTTCACCTTTCCAATTTGCTTCAAATGCTGAATGACCATAAAATGTCCATGTTGAGTTCTTTGGCAACTTCTCGTGTAGTTTCAGAGGATCAGCTTTGATGATTGCTCTCAATTGGTTGTTGTCAACTTCTGATGACTGGCCACTATGCTCCTCATCTTCAAGGCTCTTGTTTCCTTTGCAAAAGTTCTTGAACCACCACTCCACTGTACCTTCATTAGCAGTGCCTGGGCCAAATGTATTGTTGATGTTGTGAGACGTCTCTGCTGCTTTATGACCCATTTTGAATTCAAATAAGAAAATTGCTCGAATTTGCTTTTTGTCTAACATAATTTCCATAGTCTAAAATAAATATAAAATAAACAGCAAGTAATAGGTCATTACCAAAAAAACGTAAAGCAAGAAATGCACTTTAAAATGATGGATAACAGGGAAACGGACTTTGGCCCAGCGGTTAGGGCGTCCGTCTACCATATGGGAGGTCCCCGGTTCAAACCCCGGGCCTCCTTGACACGTGTGGAGCTGGCCATGCGCAGTGCTGATGCGCGCAAGGAGTGCCTTGCCACGCAAGGGTGTCCCCCGCGTGGGGGAGCCCCCACGCGCAAGGAGTGCGCCCGTGAGGAAAGCCGCCCAGCGTGAAAAGAAAGAGCAGCCTGCCCAGGAATGGCGCCGCCCACACTTCCTGTGCCGCTGACGACAACAGAAGCGGACAAAGAAACAAAAGCAGACAAAGAAACAAGACGCAACAAATAGACACCAAGAACAGACAACCAGGGGAGGGGGGGGAATTAAATAAATAAATAAATCTTTAAAAAAATAAAGTAAAATAAAATGATGGATAACATAATCACATTAATTTAAGAATGTATGCCAATATCAAACAGTAAATTTCAACAATGCAAAAACCACGGTTACTTTTGTACCAACCTAATAATAGCATAGGTCCTATATTTTATATAAAGTGGTATATTAACTCTACATAGAATCAAAAGTTAAGTGAATATTCCCAAGTGCAACCAGTAAGAATAATATAATGGTAATAGAGAAACCCACATAACATTCTAAAAATACTCAAATGACCCAAAGAAGGTAGGACAGATGGGGCACAAGTACAAAAAATAATAGGGACAGATAGAAAATACATAATAAAATAAAAACCTAAATCCAACCATATCATTATATTAAATAATAATGGGCTAAACAGTCAAAAGATAGATATTATCAGAATGGGTAAGTAGCAAGGCTCAACACTACACTTTTTAAAAAGCAATGCACTTTAAATATGAAAATAAATGAATGGAAAAACATAAAGGATGCAAGCAATAAGCATAAGAAGATGGGTGACGTTGTATATTATAAGCAGATAAAGTAGATATCCAGACAGATAGTATTAACACAGGTAAACAGGGGTGTTCTGTAATTATAACAGTATCAGTTGTTCAGGATATAATATAAATTTGTACGACTCTATAATAGAGACTCAAAATGTATGTAGTAAACAGTGTCAAACTTAAAGGGAGAAGTAGACAATTTTACAATCATAATAGGTGATTTTAACACCCATCTCCAGCAAGTGATAGAACAACCATAATTATTAAGGACGTGGGTGATCTTACCAACCATATCAACATCCTTTCCCTAATTGATATTTATGTACACTAAACCCACATGACTTATTCACAAAGATAGCTTATTATATGCTGGGCCATAAATAAATCACAATATATTTAAAAGAATTGAAATTATAGGCGGCGGACTTGGCCCAGTGTTTAGGGCATCCGTCTACCACATGGAAGGTCCGTGGTTCAATCCCTGGGCCTCCGTGACCCATGTGGAGCTGGCCCATGCACAATGCTGATGCGTGCAAGGAGTGCTGTGCCACGCAGGGGTGTCCCCCGCATAGGAGAGCCCCACGCGCAAGGAGTGTGCCCTGTAAGGAGAACTGCCCAGCGCGAAAGAAAGTGCAGCCTGCCCAGGAATGGTGCCGCATACACCGAGAACTGATACAACAAGATGATGCAACAAAAAGAAACAGAGATTCCCGTGCCACTGACAACAACAGAAGCAGACAAAGAAGATGCAGCAAATAGACACAGAGAACAGAAACAGGGGTGGGGGGGGGGAAGGGGAGAGAAATAAATAAATAAATCTTTAAAAAAAAAGAAATTATATAGAATATATTGTCTGATTACAACCGAATTAAATTAGAAATCACTAATTATATATCTTGGAAATCTCAAAATATTTGGAAATTAAATAATTTGTATGTCAAAAAATCATGATGAAATTAGAAAACATTTGAACTGAATAATAATGAATGCACAATATATCAAAATTGTGGGATGCAGGCAAAGCAGTGCTCAGAGGAAAACATATAGGTTTAGTTGCTCATGTGTAAAAGAAGAAAAGTAAAAAATCAATTAACAGTGGTTAAACCTTAAGATACTAGAAAAAAAGAGCAAGCTAAATACTAAGTAAGTAGAAGGAAGAAAATAATAAATAGAATAAACTGATTAAATAGAGAAAAGACACACAACAGAAATAATAAAGCCAATAGCTGGTTCTTTGAAAAGGTCAACATATGTTATAGGCATCTGAGTAGACTGATCAAGAAAAAAGAATAGCCAGAAACAGCAGCTATGTACAGAAGGGGAAACACAGATTGATAGGTGGGGAATTTTCTTGTTTTTTTTTTATTATTATTATTGAAATAATGAAAATGCTCTAATAATGATTGAAATGATGGACACACAACTTTGTGATTATACTACATACCATTGATTGTACACTTTTAATGAATTGTATGTTTTATTAGTGAGTCAGTAAAATTGATTTGTTAAAAAAAAAAACCACCCTGAAGATAACACCTTACTTAATGATAGGATTCAATGCTTTTCCCTTAAGGGCAAGGATAACTGCTCTTGTCACTTCTCTTCAATGGCTGGATGTCTTAGTTATTGCAGTAATGCAAGGAAAATAAATAAAAGTTCTGGGAGCTGATGTGGCTCAAGCGGTTGAGCCCCTACTTCCCACATGGGAGGTCCTGGGTTTGGTCTGGTGCCTCCTAAAAACAAAACAAAACAAAAACAAACAACAAGCAAACAAAGGAAAAAACCAACTCAGGGGAGCTTATATGGCTTTAGTGGTTTAGTGCTGGCATTAAAGGTCTTAGGTTCAATCCCAACCCTAGTACCTCCAAAAAAAAAAAAAAAAAGAGTCCCTCTGTGATCGTGATGGCAGAATGAGAAACTTCATAGCTCTGTCCCCCCAACGAAGCTTTGAACAACGTACAGAAAAATCTTTCCAAAAACTCCAGAAAGCAGTTAAAAGACTTCAGTAGCAAGGCAAAAGCCAAATGAAGAAAAAGCATACCTAAAAGTGATGGGATTCCATGGTGCTCTGGCTGAACTCTTCCCTACCCCAGTACAGAGCCCACCCACACTCTCAGTGCAGACTCTTGGTTCCACTTCTGGAAGGAGCAGTGTAACCCTTGTTCACATACTGGGTGCTTATATGTCTGGCCCAGTCTGTTTGATGGTAGTCTGGGTGACTCACTACCTTAGAACTTACCTGTGCAGAAGGCAGTTCACAGAGCCCTCCTATGGAATGCTATGAAAAAAGTCAAGTGGCTGCCTGGGCCAAGGAATTACTAGCTGTAGAATATATAGTACAATGCCTGGGGCCATGAGGAAACTGTTTCTAAGGGAAGCGGGGACAATCATTTCCTAAACGGGAATTTTGGGGGCCACATGCACAGACAAGACACATGCTCAGAAAGGATCAGGGAGGCTCCTAAACTGTGACTTGGAACTATTTTCTAAGCTCATTGTACGGATAAGCGCTGACGGATGTCACAGCCACAGGTCAATTTGAAAAGACTGGGAAGGTGTTTTCTTATCCTTCTTTTTCTCTTTTTGCTAGCAACTTATATTCATGGAAAGCTATGTCATGATACTAGCTGGATACAAGTTTAAGGAATAGATGCCTAAGAACTTAAATCCTGGGATACCATATTAAAACATCAAATGTCCAAGTTTCAACAAAAGATTACCAAATATATAAAGAAACAGGAAGTGATGGCCCAGGCAAAGAAGAATATTAAAGCATTAGAAATCATCAGTAAAGGAGCATTAGACCTGGGACATTCCAAAGACTTTATTTATTTATTTATTTTTAAAAGGATTTATTTTATTTAATTCTCTTCCCTTTCCCCCCACCCTCGTTGTCTGCTCTCTGTGTCCACTCGCCGTGTGTTCTTCTGTGTCTGCTTACACCCTCTGTGGCAATGGGAAACTGCGTCTCTTTTTTGTTACATCATCTTGCTATGTCAGCTCTCTGTGTGTACGGAGTCACTCCTGGGCAGGCTGAGCTTTTTTTCATGTGGGGTGACTCTCCTTGCAGGGCACCCTCCTTACGCGTGGGGCATCCCCACGTGGGGCGCCCCTGCGGGGCACAGCATTCCTTGTGCGCAGTAGCACTGCGCGTGTGCCAGCTCACCACGTGGGTCAAGAGGCCTTGGGTATAGAATGCTGGACCCTCCCATATGGCAGGTGAACGCTCTATCAGTTGATCTACGACCACTTCCCTCCAAAGACTTTAAAAGAATGGTCCTAAATATGCTGAAAGAGCTAAAGGAAAATATTGACAAGAAACTAAAGGATATCAGGCAAACGACAGTTGAACACAAAGAGATTATCAGTAGAGGGATGAAAATTGTGAAAAGGAAACAATGCTGAAGACCACAGTCACAGAAATTAAAAATTCTCTAAAGGATTTCAGCAAAATACTGGAACTGGCAGAAAAAAAGAATCAGTGAACTTGAGATTAAGACAATTGGAATCATCTGGTTTGAGAACAGAAGGAAAAAAGAATGAAGAAAAGTGAACAGAGCCTGAGGAAACTGAATCTCCATCAAACATATCAGTATACTCAACTTGGGAATCCCAGAAGGAGAGGAAAGAGAAATGAGCAGAGAAAATACTCAAGGAAATAATGACTAAAAATTTCCCCAAATTTACAGAAAATATGAACACACCTATCCATGATGCTCAACGAATTCCAAACAAGATAAACCCAGATGGTCTTTTCAACTAATTGTTGATAACTCAAGGGATAAAAGAGAAATTTTATCCCTACATTATTTTATACAATAAAAATAATAAATTTGATATGGCTCATAGACTTACTAGGTATAAAAGCTAAAAGTTTTCAGGTTCTAGAAAAAAAGCAGGAGAACAATCTTCTTGACCTTGAGGTAGGCAAAGAATTATTTGCTAGAACATCAAAAGCATGAATCAAAATGAGAAAAAAATAGATAACTGGAGTTTATCAAAATTAAACCCTTTCTTTTCCAAAAGATACCATTGAGAAAATGGAAAAACAAGCCCAGAATGGAAGAAAATATTTGCAATGTGTATAGCTGATGAAGAACTGTAAAGACATTAATAGAGTATGATACTATCTTTGTAGATTGTACTTCCATGAATATTTCCAAATAACAAGGATATTTACTTATGTAACCACTTTAAGTACAGTTATTAAGTTCAAGAACTTTAACATTGATAGCAAGCTTTCAGTCTATAGTCTAATTTTTTCTTATGTCCCAATGTCCTTTTGGGCCTTTCCTCATTTGTTAATACATCTGGTCCAGGATCATGTTTTGCATTTAATTGTCATTTCTTTAGTTGCTGTTTTTAAAATATTTTGATTGTGGAAACATAAATACAACATAATGCCCAATCAACTACTCCCAAGCATACTGTTCATTGGGATTAATCACATTCACAATGTTGTGCTACTGTCACCACCTCCTGTTGCCAGAACTTTCTCCTCACCCCAAACAGAAACTCTATAACCATTATGCATTAACTCCCTTTTTTCCCTCCCCTGTACTGCCCCTGGTAACCTGTGCTCTATTTTCTGTCTCTCTGAATTTGCATATTATAGCTATTTCACATAAGTGGAGTCATACAATATCTTTGTTTTTTGGTGTGTGTCTTACTTATTTTCCTCAACATGATGTCTTCAGGGTTCATCCACTTAGGGGCATATATTAGGACTTCATTCCTTTTTAATGCTAATATATATCCCATTGTATGTAGATACCACATTTTGTTTATCTGATCATCTGCTGATGGACATTTGAATTGCTTCCACCTTTTTGACTATTGTAAGTAATGCTGCTCTGAACACTGGTATACAAATATCTGCCTGAATTCCTGTTTTCAATTCTTTTGGTTATATGCCTAGAAGTTTGATCTTATCTTTTTCAAACAAAAACCATAGCTCTCACCCATTCTGAGTCTCATGGTAGTGCATTACTCTGGGATATAAAAGCTTCTGGAATGCCATAGAAAGGGACAATATACCAAGGAGTTTTAAATTTCATTATTGTAAGTTTTTATTCTATACTTTCCATTCGGTTCTTTATATTTTCAAGTTATTCTTAGATTTAAGACTTTTTGTGATTGTTAGAGCATTTGTATAATAGCTGCTTTAAAGTATTTTAGGTAATTCTAACATCTGTTTTATTCTGCAACTAGCATCTGTTGATTGTCTTTTGAGTTGAGATTTTTCTAGTTCTTTGTATGCAGAGAAATTTTGGATTGTATTCTAGACATTTTGAATATTATCTTATGTGGCTCTTGGTCTTATTTAAATCTAATGGAAAATATTGGTATTTTTGTTTTAGCAGTCAATCCATCTGGTCCTGTTCAGGCTGCGAATTCAGCCTGCATTTTGTGGATTTTGTTTCCTATGTTGATTCCGTCTTCAGAGCCTTTCAATTTTATTTGGCTCTTGCTCACATGTATGTCACATTCTGGCTGGTTTGGGACCTGGGCAATTATCTGTTAGTTCAGTTCTCAAAGACTTTATTTATTTTTATTTTTATTTATTTTCTATTTTTTTCTCTATTTTTTTCCTAACGTTACATTAAAAAAATATGAGGTCCCCATATACCCCGCACCCCCCTCACTCCACTCCTCCCACATCAACAACCTCTTAAATCATCATGGGACATTCATTGCATTTGGTGAATACATTCTGGAGCACTGCTGCACCACATGGATAATAGTTTACATTGTAGTTTACACTCTCCCCCAGTCCACCCAGTGGCCATGGCAGTGCATAACAATATCCAGCATCTGTCTCTGCAGTACCACCCAGGACAACTCCAAGTCCTGAAAATGCCCCCACATCACATCTCTTCTTCCCCCTCCCTACCCTCAGCAGCTACCGTGGCCACTTTCTACGCATCAGTGCTACAATTTCTTCCATTACTAATCACAGTAGTTCCATAGTAGAATATCAGTAAGTCCACTCTAATCAAAGACTTTAGTATCCTGTTTAGAAGCACATCTGGGTATGTGCAGTTCAGCAGCCGAGCCTGGAATTCATAAAGACACAGGTTGCTCTCCTGAGTTCTTCTCTTTGTATAATCTCCTCAGTACTTTCTGGTTCCTTGGGATTTCCCTTTTCATTCCTCTGGCTGGAAAGTTGGGGCTTTTGTTACTCTGCCCTAATGCACACTTAAGTGACTGTGCCTGCCTCCAGGGACCCGTGTCAGGAAGAGAGAGAAAGAAAGTAGTAGGACTTCGCCTCACTCTCTTGGGATCAGAGAGGACAATTTTCTTCCTAAGAGTTTTGGTTGCCGTGAGCTCCTGCTGGGACCTCCTCTCTTGCCATCATGGGATTGTTTGGGGGGTAGGGCTTGAGAGAACTCGGACAAAAGGAAATGGGGGTTTCTGTACTCTGAGTCTGAATCCCCTTTCTCATTCCTCAAGGCAAAAAATAATGGGGCATCTCCTGCATCTGTCTCTGTTTGATATCCAGTGCTCACCTCTGGGTTTTAGGCTGTGTTGTTGCATTGCATTGGGGCTGGGGGATGCTGTAGGGAAAAACATCAAGCTCACCAGTGGCTTGGTGATATTTTGAATTCTGGCCCACTTTCTTCAATCCACCTATTATTCACTTTTCAAAACTCTCCAAGAATTGTTCCAGGTTCCTGTTCAGTTTTATAGTTGTGCTCAGTGGGATGGACATTGGAAATGCTTATTCCATCTTATTGTAATTGTAACTACAATGTGTTTTTAATTGGTTTGTTTCTCTTCTCAACCCAAGCTCATTGCTTTTCTGCTTTTATTAATTTTTTGATAATTCTTGTGGCATTTTACCATCTAGTAAGATGATGCTGGTAGAGGCATATTGCTACATATAACACTAAAGATTCTATTTCATCACTATACAAAATGTCAAGGAGGAAGCAGATGTGGCTCAAGCAGTTGAGCCCCTGCCTCCCACATGGGAGGTCCCGGGTTCCGTTTCTGGTGCCTCCCGAAAAAAATAAGAACAAAACAACAAGCAAAACAAATGGTAAACCAGCTCAGGGAAGCTGATGTGGGTTGGTGGTTGAGTACTGGAGTCCCACATATGAGGTTCTGGGTTCAATCCCCAGCCCCTGGTACCTTAAAAAAAAGTCAAGGAATCTAACCTTGAAACATTTTTGAAAAAATTTTAATAGTGTCCTTTATTTAACTCAATATATCCAAAATATTACTTCAACATGTAATCAATGTAACAATTATTATTTTGCTATTTTGCATTTTTTTCATATTGCTTTGAAATCCAGTATGTAGTTTGCCATTTTTATACTACACCTCAGTTTGGACTAACCTCATTTCAGGTGCTCAGTAGACTCATGTAGCTTAATGGCTACCATTTAGACCACACAGATCTAGAGATTTGATCAAATTCCAGTTTGATTTCTTTCTTTTCCTTTTTTTCCCCCAAGACTGCTTCATAGGTAATATTGTCTTCTTTCATCAGGAGCACATAGGTTTGGTTAGATTCTACATTAGTGTTCTTTTTTTTTTTTAAGTTTTAATTTTAAAATATGCTCAAACTTACAGGATATTTGCTAAAATAATACAAACCCCATACAGAGAACGCTGACATACCCCTACCCCCAGATACATAGGTGCACCAGTTTTAACTTTTTGTTTCCTTTGCCATGTCATTCCATCCATTGGTCTATCTATCAATCCATTTTCTGAATACTTGAAAGTATTAAATACTAAATGCTGCCATGTACATTTCCTAAGAACAGGGATATTCATTTATATAACCACCTTTAGTGCAGTTATCAAGTTCAAGAAATTTAACATTGATATACAGCTTATAGTCTATATTGCAATTTTTTCATAAGTCCCAATAATACCCTATTCAGCCTTTCACCTCCCTTGCTAAAGCTCTTCCAGATCATATATTGCATTTAATTGATCTTTGTCTCTTTAGTTGCCCTTTCTTTCTTTTTTTAAATTATGGGAACGTAGAAACAATATAAACTTTATCATCTCAACCACTTACAAGTGTACTATTTAGTGGGAATAATCAAATTGATAATATTGTAGTATCCTACTATTACTAAAACCTTCTCATCTCCCCAAACAGAAACCCTATACCTATTATGCATTAACTCCTCATTCCCAGTGCCACCCTGCCCTGGCAACCTGTACTCTAATTTCTGTCTACATAATTAATTTGGAAAAGTTCTTTTTTTTTTTTTTCTGGCTTAATTTCATCATTCTACAGAATTTCTGGATTTCCTGCAAACTTCTGAACACTAGATAGATTGAGATTAGAGAAAATTTTAGAGACAGCAATACATATTTCATAATGTTTACTGATCTTATATTATAGAGAGACTGGAACTTTCATATAAAGAAGTAACTAAGCAGTATATAGTGAATGGTCACAGAGAGCAGACAACGGGGGGAAGGGGAGAGAAATAATTAAATAAAAACTTAAAAAAAAATAAGTGGTCAACTTTGGAGAATCATTAGCAGATACTAAATACGTAAATTCCTGCCACTACCCATTCTACAGTGAGCTAAATGCAGGAGGCAGTAGGCCCTTGGAGCTACTTGGAGGAGGCAGTTGGACAAGGCCTCTTGTTTTGAAAGCTGCCATGGGGTGTCTCAAAGGGAATCCCAAATACATCCTCCTAATTTGGCGAAATTGTCCAGCTTTTTTAAAAAAGTGGTGTAGTGTCAAATGGAAACTTAAAATTAAGAAAATAAAATAATAACTGTGTCTAATTTCTACTGCTTTGAAGTCCTCTTGTGGGATCTTAAAATTTGGGAGAACATTCTGAGAATCTGATGAAAACTGTGGTCTGCATCTCTAAAAAATTTATGTAGGTACGTAGACATACTTTTATGTATAATTTCAAGGGGCTGCAGGGGCACTCATGATGCTAATCTGTAGATTCTAGGGCAGAGATAGATACCATTTAAGAACTCTTGCAGTAAGATGATTAGATATCATTGTCTAGCTAAGGTTGGGATCATTTTTAAAAGTCTCTACCAGATGTAATTTGTCCTGGGACATGCCTTTGGCTGAGCAGTTGAGCTTCAGTTCCCACTGTGGTTAACCTATGAAGTGTCGTACATAGTTTTCTGTAAATTATGGATGATAGTTGAAGAAATAGTCTACAATTTTAAATTCTTGCTCAGATCTTTTTCCTGCTGCAGAGTTAGGAGAGCCCTTTCAGTCCTATGGGCTCCATTTTTGTTTGTTTATTTATTTTCCCCCTCTCTCCTCCCCCTTCCCTGCCCTGCTGTTTTGTTTGTTTTTGCTGTCTGTCCATTCTGCTGAGTGATCTTCTGTATCTGTTTCTCTTCCCCCTTTCTCCTCCCCCTTCCCTGCCCTGCTGTTTTGTGTGTTTGTTTTTGCTGTCTGTCCATTCTGCTGAGTGATCTTCTGTATCTGTTTCTCTTTTTGTCTTTTCTTCTCATCTGTCATCTCTAGGATTCACTAGAATTAGATCCTGGGGATCTCTGATGTGGAGAGAGGTTCCCTGTCAATTGCGCCACCTCAGTTCCTGGTCTTTGCTGTGCTTCACCTTGACTCTTGCCTTCCTCTCTCTTTTGTTACATCATCATTTTGCTGTGTGACTCGCTTGCATGGGCATTGGCTCACTGTGCAGGCACTTACGCGGGCACTTGGCTCACCATGCAGGCACTGAATTGCGTCATGGGCACTGGCTCACCACCCGGGCACTCACATGGGCACTGGCTCACCACCCGGGCACTCACATGGGCACTTGGCTCACCATCCGGGCACTTGGCATGCCATGTGGACACTTGTGTGGGCACTTGGCTTGCTGCGTTGACGCTCGGCTCACCACGTGGGTCCTTGGCTTGCCACATGGGCGCTCAGCTTGACACGCGGGCACTGGCTCGCTGTACAGGCATTCTTTCTCTTCTTCTTTTTCACTAGGAGACTTACGGATGAAACCCGTGTCCTCCCATATGGTAGGAGAAGGCCTTATCACTTGAGCCACATCTGCTTCCCTGTTTATTTATTTTTAACAGTGAAGAGGTACGTGGTCCAGGAATATATGGGGCTCCAGGAACTCTTTTGGGAAATATTCTTAGCCTCCCTTTTCAGCCTCTCTTCTCCATACTGCATTTATAGGGCCATGTGAGACACACAGTGGTATAATGGAGAGGCTCCTGGATTAGTTGTTAAAAGGCCTGAAATCAAGTATTGTTCCTTAGTTGAGCCTTAGTCTCTCTTTCCATAAATTAGAAATAGCAAGATTTGTTTTAGAGGACATTGTATGAATAATGTGATTTTTTTTCCTATATAAATCTATAGAATTGAGAGATACTACTATGGGAATCCATAGCATAATAGCCATGACAAAATGGAATCTTCTATTTATTCTTTAAAAGAAACCTATAATCTAATATGCACTGATCATCTTCAGTTTCTCTATTTTCCCTCTTACTCTTGGTGCATGACTGGAAATGTGGTCCTTATATCCTTCAAATACTTTTTAGAATCAAGTTATCTTGTATAGAAAAGAGAATGATTAGAAGTTGAATAATTTGTATAATATTTACGTTGGAAAAGTCAGTAATTGGGTGGTTTAAACTCTCTTTTAAAAGAATAGTCAAAGATAGCAGGATGATTTTAGGCTCTTCTGAAAATAGTGAGATCTCATCTTGCCCCATATCGTGCTCTGCTGATGACCTAGTTATAGAAAAATGATAATAGCTGCCATTTCCTGAGACTTCTCATGTACCAGGCATCTTTATATTTCTCTTATCTCATTTAATCATCACTTACCCAAGGTCTCATGGTACCCAGAGCTGAAATTCAAACCCTGCTTCTCCTGCCTGCATAGTTTTTTACTGATAGCTGCCTTGGAAGCAGAGAAATGGAGCTGAATTACAAGTAGCTGAACTGGCATTTGCCTCTTCTAAGGTTCATAGGAGTAAGTGTTATTCACATTTTTTTAAACTTGAAAGCTTAGAATAATCTTTAAGCTTCCTCTTTAGGACTTAGAGATAATGGTAATTGCTATCTGAGAACAGTGTGGGACACAGATGGAGTTGAACCTAGTTCTAAGAAATAAGATTATCTGAGTTTCATTTTTTAATTTTTGAACTTCTTAAAAACTGGATTTCTATCATTAATTTTTTTTTTCTTTTTGAGAGTTTCCTTTTCAAACATATTTGAATTTACATTTTTTGAGTTATTGGAAAACTTGAGGCAATATAGTTATTATAATTTGTAAATTCGTTGTACTTTCTCCATT
Source organism: Dasypus novemcinctus (assembly GCF_030445035.2). Lineage (NCBI taxonomy): Eukaryota > Metazoa > Chordata > Mammalia > Cingulata > Dasypodidae > Dasypus > Dasypus novemcinctus. The sequence continues at coordinate 30,218,908 of NC_080683.1, read as the reverse complement.
GCTATTAGAAAGAAAAATGTGCTGCAGTTTTCCACAGATGCAGCCCGTGTGTTTGTGAGGCTGAGTTCCTCCTTGGTCTGTTGTGTTTGACTCAGCTACAGTCTGCTGGTTACATTACTGATATGGCAGAATAGCAGAAACCAACGTAGAATTTTAACTAACATTCCTAGTTGTTTAGATTCTCTTAAAATATTTAGGATACATAACTATGTGTCTTAATAAAATTGGGAAATTTTGGTTGGCTACTGCTGTATCATAGTTTTTTCCAGAAATCACAAGAAAATAATGGACTCAAGTATGCCTTGAGCTCTTCTTGAAACTATGGCAACAGGCCTTTTAATTAAAGCTGAAGTAGTGTGAGTAGCTTGGAAAAATAGAGCCATACTGCCAACTGATAGAGTGTATGGGTATAATTTAGAAAATTTAAAAAATATTTTTCTTTGTAGATCTACTTGCTAATTCTTTCCTATCTATATTGCTCAAAGAAATAGTGGATACTAATATCTAGCTTGGAATATGTAATAATATTTTTCTTTTTCCTTCTGCATTATGTTTTTAGAAGACTAATAATTAAATTAATTTAGGTATCATGAGCATAATTTAACAGACAGTTGGGAGAGCCAGCCTAGTGGCACGCTCAGTTGCAGAGGGCAGGCAACCTCAGTCCACAAAATGTGTGATTTCTCCATACTGTCCACCTCTATAGTTTCTTACACTCCTTTGATTCTTTCAAGCTGCTTTGAAGGGCAAATTCTCAGAGGGGGACATGGTATATGGGAGAGGAATTTGCATGTCAGTCATTGCCTGCAATGGGCCTCTCGTACAGGAGGACTGCGCAGACCCGTTCCAAAGTGCCCTAGGGAGAAGAATAGGAAAGGTGTCAGGAGCTCCTCCATGGCTCCCCAAAGCTGAACTTTTTTGACCTGCCCAGCAAATGTAGTCCTTGAACTTGTCCCCTGAAACCCTGAGAAGTGTTGGGTCTTTAGGTCTCCTTGGCCTCTGTCTGGGCAGGCTGGAATAATAGCCACCTCAGAACCAGGGTCCCAGTAATCAGAAGTTACTAATCAAAAGTCGTGATCAGTGGTTGGCCGTATCCACCCCTGGTCTTGCGGAAGAGGATTTTATGTCCCTTTCTGTGACCAGCGTGTCAGTCAGGTGCTGGAGCCCATGGAGCATGTCACGAGAGTGGGGGATGGGTGCTGGTAACCTCCAGAAAAGATCCATTTTCTGGTCTTTACCATAATTTACCAGCTTGTTCCTCTCAGCCATCCCTGGATGCTGTACAGTGTTCTGCTGGCCTCCAGGGTTTCATGGTAGTTGTTTCAGACAGTTCCTGCCTGTTCGACAGTTGTTCTGGTGGAAGGACTGAATCTTGGAGCCCCCTAATCTTGCCATCTTCCTACAATCCTTCTTGCTCTCCCGCCCCCCCTTTCACTCTGAAGAATGTTCCTGTTTGAATGATAAATTCTTCAGTCACCTGATGAGGGCAATAGCCAGCAGCTGGAAAGATGGATGGCATCTAATTACATAAAACGAATTATGTGAAATGTAAAGCTCCTAAGCCAGAGACAGTGTTGGAACTGGGTTTTATAATAGCCTGCTGTCCAGTCTCCTTGGCACTGGCTTGCAATTCACCTTTGATCGTCAATGTTGGCAAAGATTGCTATCAGTAATCATATTTTATCTTCCACTCCTTTTGCTTAATGGCTTCCCATTGCTTACAAGATTAACAAACCCTTTCATAGTCTTAGCTCCAACCCATTTCTAATACACAAATACCCTAAACTAAAACAAGGTCCAGCTGCTAGATGTCCCCTGCCCTCTTCTGTGTTTTCATTTTATCATCCATGTTGAAATTCTTCTACCCTACTCTTTTCTCTGGAAAACTCTTGCTTCAAAACAAGGATTAAACATCACCTCCTTCCTCCATTTATCTCCCAGTCTTCCTTTAACCATCCCAGACCATCTCTCTTTTCCTTTCTCCCTAAAGTACTTCAGACACACAGCTGTTACTGGTTTATAACACTGCACCATGGAGGTTTACACATCTGTCTTCACAAAGCAGGTGTTATATAGTTTTTATATTGTGTCTCCACAGCCTTGTGTGGCATCTGGCATGGAATGGGTACTTAGTCACTATTTGTTGAGTATTTGATGTTTGATAATGAATGAATGAATTTGAGGAAGTGGATAAAATAATTGCCAGGGCATATTTGAGATAACAACATAGTATAGTTGAAATTCCGTCCTGCTGCTTTCCTGCCTTCCTCTTTCTCACTCTTCTGCCCCTCTCGGTCATGATGTCATGCCTGTTCTCATGCTCTCATTTCTGTTCTTTGTCTTCCCAGAACACATGCTGCAGGGTCTTAGCAAGACTTGCCCTACCCCTTAAAGCCCCCAAGCTTCTAAAATACCCTGTGCCTTTCTTCCCCATATGTCGACCCCTCAATTCTAGTCAAAATATCATCTCCAAACCGGCGAATCACTACTTGATATAAGTAGAGATTATCACTCAATCTAATACATGCTGTGTTATAAATGACTGATGGGGAGTTAGCAGGAAGAGTGTGCATTTTGAATTCCACAATATAAGGGGTTGTTTGTACGTTTAAATTTCTGACTTGTATGTAACCTTCCATTTCATATTGTTGAAAAGGTAGAGCATCCACATAATTCAAAAATTAAAATGTAAAAAATGTATGAGTCAGAATTCTTGATCTCATTCTTGTTCCTCATTTTTTAAGGAAACCACCCAACTCCTAACCCTAGGTAATCACTGTTGTTAGTTTTTTGTGGACTTTCATTCTTTTCATTATCTAAGGAAACAAACAATTATTTTATCTTTCCCTTTTTTAAAAGGAAGGTAATATAATATTATTCTCACACATTCTGTTATCTTTTTTTAATTCACTTAATGCATATCTTGGAGAGCTTTTCAAAGAAAACATTCTGCTTTTTAAAGCTGCATAGCATTCCTTTGGATGCATGTACATACTTTAGTTAACCCTTTATTAATGACATTTAGGATTTTTCCAATCTTATATTATTATGAACTATACTGTAATATGAAACCTTAGTCATTTCATGTGTGCATATGTTTTCTGTAGGATTAAGTCTTATAGACTCCTGCATTTGAATTTTGATAGCTATTGCCATATGGCCCTCTATAAAGGTTTGTTTTAATTATTGAGGCTTCGTAATATATTTTAATACCTTTTAAGATTATCCGTCCCTTATCAGGTTCCTTTTTTGTTTGGCTGTTCTTTTTTTTCCCATATGAAAATTAGGTTTTCTACTTCTTAGAAAAAAAAACTTTTAGTGTTTTTGTTGAGAACATGTTTATTGTGTAATTTAAATACGGGAGAACTGAATCTTTATAATTTTGAGTTTTCCTCTCTAAAAATAGGTATGCTTTTCTGTTTGTTCAACCCTTCTTTTTTTTTTTTTTTTAAAGATTTATTTTACTTATTTCCCCCCCACCCTGTTCCCCCAGTTGTCTGCTCCTCTGTGCCCATTTGCTTTGTGTTCTTCTGTGTCTGCTTGTATTCTCATTAGGCACCTCCAGGAACCGATCCTGGGACCTTCTGGAGTGGGAGAGAGGTGAGTACTCTCTTGTGCCACATCAACTCCCTATTCTGCTCCTATTTCTCTCCTCTGTGTCTCTTGTTGGGTCATCTTGTTGGCCGGCACTCCTGCGCAGGGCGGCTTTCCAGCGCTGGGTGGCATTTCCACGCAGGGCGGCACTCCTGTGCGGGGCAACATTTCCATGTGGACCGGCACTCCATGTTGGCCAGCTTGCCACATGGGCCAGATTGTTCTCATTAGGAGGCCCTGGGCATCGAACTCTGGACCTCCTATATGGTAGACGGGAGCCCAAGTGGTTGCGCCACATCTGTTTCCCTGTTGAGCTCTTCTTTTGCGGAAGAATTTTATTTGTGTAATTCTTCCTCATTTCAAGTTAAGATTGTTTCTAGTATTTTATCTTTTTGGTTGCAATTACAAGTGGGTCTTTTTTCCATTATATCTTCTATTCGTTTCTGTATATGAAAGCTATTGATTTCATTATCTTAAACTTGTGGTCTGCTCACTTATTTAATTACCTTACTGTTTGTAGAGTTTTCAGGGTTTTTCTAGGCAGGCAAACATATCATCTGCAAATACTAGTTATTTTACATCCTCCTTTCCAACTTTTACCTTTCATATTTGTTTCTCTTGTATTATTGTATTGGCTAAGACATCCAGCAAAATGTAAAATAATAGTAATAAGAGTAGGTATCCTTTTCCTGTTTCTAACTTTACTGGTAATGTCTGGTGTTTATTATTAATGAACTGACTTTTGGGTTGAGATAATACATTTTATTATATTTCAGAAGTATGCAAATATGCTGGTCATTTACCCTTGGTCTTTCAGCTCCACCTCACCTTTCTACTCTCTGGTGCTGGGACTGGGAAGCCACAGACATTTCCCAGGCTCCTTTGCCAGTGCCTTCCTGTTGGGACCCCCAGTAGGGGGCACTAGAGAGAGCCTAGAAGGAATCCCTGCTCTTCTGCCAGAAGTGCCCAGTAGAGATATCTTTTCCTCAGCCTCCAGCTTTTTTCCTGAACCTCCAGAACCAGCCTTATTAGTCCCTCTGACAGGTACCAGTGGCAGCCAGGAATTGCCCCTGTCTCAGAGGTATGACCCTCAACTCAGAGGCATTCCCTCCTTTGAGCTCGTGAGGAAAAGCAGCAGCAAGGGAGTGCCCCTCCTCAGAGGTCTAGCCTCAGCCTTGCCAGGCCCCTGCTGTGAGCCCCCAGGTTCTTATTACCTAATCTCTTCCCCTTTGTTCCTCCATCTCTAGCTGCTCCCTGCATTTATTATTTCTGGGTTACCTCAGTGACCAGTGACCCTCTTGCAGGTATTCCAACCCCCCAACACCTGTTTAATGAATTCCCTTTGTTAAATTCCCTCTGTTGAAATAAATACCTGATATGCTTTTTGCTTTCCTGAAAGGACCCAGTTGATGACTCATCTATTCTTATTTTATTGACTGTTGTTATCAAGAACGGTTGCTCACTTTTTTTTTTCTAATGCCTTTTCTGTGTCAATGGTAGTGATTGTATGCTTTTTCCCTTTAGGTGTAATAGATTTTCTATAACATTGGACTCTTGAATTGCTGTAATAGTGTTCCGTCACAGTGTATTCTTTTCATGGACTACTGAGTCTATTTGCTGATATTTTAATTAGGATTTTTGCATTAATATTTATATATGAGGTTCATCTGAAGTTTTCCCTTTTTGGAAAATGTCAGGCTTTTATTTCAATATTCTGTCTATATTTTCTTATCCGCCCTTTCCCCCTCCCCGCCGTTGTCTGCTCTTTGTGTCCATTCGTTGTGTGTTCTTCTGTGGTGGCTCCAGGAACCCATCCTGGGACCTTCCAGAGTGGGAGAGAGGCTCTGGTTCTCTTGCTCCACCTCAGCTCCCTAGTTCACTGCATCTCTTCTCTGTGTCTCTTTTGTTGTTGTTGTTGTTGCGTCATCTTGCTGTGTCAGCGCTCTGTGTGGGTGGTACCACTCCCGGGTGGTCTGTTCTGCATGGGGCTGCACTCCTTGTACAGGGGCCACTCCTTGTGTGGGGGGCACCCCGTTCGGGTGCACACTCCTTGTGCACGGCAACACTCCGCGTGGGCCAGCTTGCCACACGGGCCAGGAGGCCCTGGGTATCAAACCCTGGACCTCCTATATGGTAGGCAGAAGCTCTATCCGTTGAGCCATATCCACTTCCCTCAATGTTATATTTGTTTTAAAAATTTTAGAAGTTTCTCATGTTTTTTAAATTTTGAAACAGTTCAAATGTCATTTAGCATTGACCTTTTTTTTTTTTTTCTCTTAAGATTTGGTAGCATTTCTTTATGAGCCTGTCTGGGACTGGAGCTGGTTTGGTATCATTTAAGGAGAGATGTATTTCATTAGATGAATCCAGAAATTTAACAACAAAATGATGTTTGATCTTACCTCAGCTGGACTAGAGAAAAGCTTTTGACCAGGCATGGTCCATAGCTAACTGTGAAATAGGCAATGTCTCTGTGGTGCTTTTCCTACCTCATAATTATTTTATGTCTCTAAGTAATTCTCCCTCTTCCTTGCTTCTCTTTCTCCTGCTATTCTGTTGCCAGCTGTTGATGAGGTTACCAGCTACTAACTGATACAGTTTTTGTGATATGCCCTGCAGAGAAATATTCGCATTTTAGTAGCAGAATCATAGATACGGTCATGACAGAATCTTGAATCTTGGTAGTTGTCTTAGTTTGCCAGGGTTGCTATGATAAAGCCACACACAAGTTGGCCTAAACACGGGAATTTATTGCCTCACAGTTTTTGGAGGCTAGAAATAATGCCAGACAGTGTTTTTCCCCGAATCTGTAGTGTTCGGTTAATGGCTTGTTAGCAACCTCTGGCATTTCTTGGCTTGTGAATACATCTCTGCCTCCATCACACGATGAATTCTCTCTCCTTCTTTGTCTTCTCCTACCTAACTGTATCTGAACTTCCCCTGCTTAAGGACTTCAGCCATACTGGATTCAGGCCCACCCTGACCCAATTTGGCCTCATCCATAATGGATATTTGAAGGTTCTGTTTGCAAGTGACTTTACACCCATAGGACGAGGGGTTAGGACTTGAACATGTCTCTGTGGGGGACATGATTGAATCTACCAAATACTTTGTTCTATGTCCCCTCTGTATTCCATTTCAGGTGGTCCAAATATACTTTTGCCTGAGAAGAGGCGTAGCCTCCTGGTGGTATGAGAGGAGCATATTCTCATTTAAGCAAGTTTAACAAGTTTCCCACTCAGGGACCTTAGAGGGTCTCTGTCATATGTTTTTCCAAAATACAAACAAAAAGAAAAAGAAATCATCAGGGCCTCTACCTAACTACCTTGAGATGAGTTTAGAAAAAGTTAAAATAACAAGCTGATAAGGTTTCTGATCTCGCCTCTCGTCTCCTAGGTCATAACTTATTTTCAGTGCCTTTGTGCCTCCTCTTCTCTGACCAGCAGACCTCTCCTTTCCCTGGTTCCTATTTTTGATGCAATGGCTTTGACTTGCCTCAAATAGTGGTTTCTGCCTCCCCTCCTCCTTGACCATGAACTGACTGCTTCCTCAATTACCCTGTACTGTCCCTTGAAAGTACTTTCTTCATGGCACCTTCATTGCATTTTACTTGATACGTCTGCCTCCCCACTGGACTCGGTGCTCCTGAGTGTGGGTTCTGTGTCTAGTCATCTTTCTTCCCAGTGTGCCACAGTGCTGTGCTCAGGGGAGGCCTCAAAAAGTAGTGGTTAAATTAATTGAAAAAACGAGACCCAAGTAAAAGTGGAGAAAAGGAAAGATGAATGCTAACTGGTTAAATAAATGGACTCTGAGGAATTTTAATACCAGGCCCAAGTGCTAAAAGGTGGATTTTTAGTAATTGACTTGTACTATATGAAATAAACAATGTTTTCATTCCGAGAGGATTTAATTTATATTTGGTTTATATTGACATTGCAGATGCTTTTCTGACAATATGCTCCCTTTCTAAATCTTCTTATTCAGAAGATATATATTAGAATAAGAAAGATAGTTTTCAAGGCTATGAAAGTCTGAAATCCTCTGGTAGCTTTATAATAATCCACCTTTGTATCAGGAAATTTGTATTTATCCTTCCTGCATCAGGAAATCATGTCCTCCTGCAGGAAATGATGATAGTAGAGATAAAAGAACCAAAGGAAGTAATAAAGGATGCTGAAAATAGATTTGTTGGGATGTGAGATAAAAGAGGATTAAATGGAGGGGTTTGAGGGAAATAAAAGCTATTTCCATAATGCTCCCACCTGGAAAGTATAAATATAAATAGAGCATGGGATTACATTTAGCTTGAATGTTTTACCATTTTGAGCTGCTGGAAAAATTTTAATTGGGAAGCTATGTTTGGATGACAAAGGGAAGAATTTAGGATTCTTTGGAACCACTTTAGCCATCAGAATTATTCAGGATTATATAAACATTGTTATCCTTATATTCTGTTCCATTGATATTAAACTGCTCAAAGTATATCTTCATGTATGTAGTCTTTATTCTGTGTTCTTGAGGTAGATTTTTATGTTTTAGTTTTCTTTTTCATATTGATATTTTAATGTTTAGTCATGTTGAATCAAATAGAGACAACTTTGGGCATAATTTACATATATATCTGATTATTATTGAATTGCATTATAATCTTTTTATTTATTTATTTAATTTAATTTTTTAAAATTCATTTTTAAAAAATATTACATTAAAAATATGAGGTGCCCATTCACCCCCCACCACCCCCACCCCACCACTCAGCCCACAGCAACACTCTCCCCCATCATCATGACACATCCATTACATTTGATGAGCATTATAATCTTTTTAAAGATTTTGGCATTACTCCACCATGGGGGAATTTGTTTGATGGTGACAGTGCACATTTGCTGATTTTATCATCTAATTTCCAAGTGTTACTCCTTTTTAAGGAATTTCATCAACTGTGATATAAGAAGTCTAATTTTTATTTGTAAATAATATGAATGCCTTAAACTCTGTCCTATAGATCTCATTTCTACTTTCAGAGTGTAGGAAATGTACGGATGGAAGCCATGGGGAATAGATCTTAGGGTTTCTTCTGCTGGCATGTCCTTTCCACAGAGATGCCCCTGGGACTGCTTATTGATTTTCCCAGTCTCTGCAGCATCTAAATGAGAAAGTAATGTTCTTCCTATTGATGCTATTTTTGACTATAGTTATAGAACCTATTGGTCCATGTATTAGTCGGGGTTCTACAGAGATACAAAACTGATAGTATATATATGTAAGTATTAAGAGATTTATTATGGAGATTGGCTCACAAGATTGTGGGAATTAGCAAATCTGAATTCCATAAGGCAAGACACAAGTTGGAAATTCGAAGGTCATGTTGAATTTCTCCAGGAGAAGCTGGCTGTAGAAATAGAAATTCTGCTTTTTACCTGCTAAAATCCTCACTTCTCCATTAAGGTCTTCAACTAATTGGATGAGGAGACTCCTCTCAATGCTGAAGGCAGTCTCCTTTGCTGATTGTGGATGTAATCAGCCATTGTTGCAGTCAGCTCACTAATGATTTAGACCCAGGAAATACCCTCACAGTAACAGTCAGGCCAGTGCTGGCTTGACCAAACAGCTGGACACCATACTTAGGAACACATGAAATTAGCCACCACAGTCCAGAATCATTACGCTAAGAAAGCTTTTTAAGTTAACTGACCATATAGTGCCAAAATCGATTGTCTTTAATCCCTGTGAAAAAAATACAATACTGGGCAATTCAAAATTTGATATGAAATGAAATGTCCTGGTCCCTCTCCCCCTTCCTCATAAAATTAAAGAAATACATATATTTTTAAAGCAAGCAATTGTAATTTAGATTTTTCTTTAAATTCAAATAGTCACATATATAACCACACCAATAGCCCCTTTCAGGCTCTCTTGGTTTTTCTTACAAACTAATCTGAAGGAGATGATTTTTAATAAATAATTCCAAAATTCATTGAAACTTTTCATTTGGATGGTTTTAAAAACAGATTGGAGAACTCTAATTCCAAATTTTAAAATCTACAAAATTAGAGTTTTTCTAGATAACTAATATACCTTTTGGGGGGAAACAAAATAATTTATTAGAAATCAAAATCATTTGTTAGAGATATATTCAACTCTCCATTTTCAAAATGCGCTCTCTTCTTCAAATTTAAAAGAGCAGTTATTCTTTTAGTCATTGTTCAAACAAAGGCTAAAAAAAATTATCCTTTATTTGTTTGATTTTTTTGTTTGAAAATATCTGATAGCCTCTTGTCATCACCGAAAATTAGCCCTTTTGGCTCTCTTATCTTTCTGTAAACAAAACTGCATAATCTTCCTTTAAATTTGATAACTCTTTTAAGTACCTTTTATAGATAACCAATGCAACTCTGTGCTAGCAAAAATTTTTATAATCATTCAGCTCACTGTAGTTGAAACTTTGAATTTTCCCTCAAAACTCATTCTTCCCTTATTCTTTTTATTTTTTAATTTTTAAAAAAGATGTATTTATTTATCTCCCCACTCTCCTCTCATTGTTTGCAGTTGCTGTCTGCTCTCTGTGTCCATTTGCTGTGTGCTCTCTGTGTCTGTTCATCTTCTCTTTAGGAGGCAACAGAGACCAAACCCAGGACCTCCCATGTGGAAGAGAGGCGCTCTATACCTGAGCCACCTCAGCACCCTGCTTTGTTGTGTCTCTCATTGTCTTTCCTCTTTGTGTCTCTTTTGTTTTGTCATCTTGTTGTGTCAGCTTTCCTTCTCCAGGAGGCACCAGGAACCAAACCTGGGACCTCCAATGTGGTAGTTGGAAGCCCAGTTGCTTGAGCCACATCTGCTTCTCAGCCCTTATTCATTTTAATAATAGGAAATGCCATGGTTTTATAGGCACACAGCCACCCAGCAAAAGCCTAAATTTCTGAGGCAGGTATGAGTTCTGGCCAATGGGATGTATGTGGCAGTGATGTGTGTGCATTCTGTGCCACGTCCTTAAATGAAAGCTGCTTGTCCTCCATAATTCCTCCCTGTGTTTGAAAAAGAATTGTCCTGGTAGCAAGCCAGTTTGAACCACGTGATTAAAGACCACTTGAGGGGAAGATAGTGGTGATAGAGTAGGAACCTGGGTCCTTGTATGAACTCATGGGCCAAAGCCACCCACCAACTGTGCACTGTCCACAAGAAATATAAATTTCTATCTTGAGTCTGTGTATTTTTGGGTCTCTTGTTGTAGTAGCTTGGTCTGTACCTTATTCCACTTTTCATCTTTTTATAATGCTTTGGAAAGTTTTTATATATTATTTTGCTTTTATAAAATTTTTATATTTTATATAATTCTTATAAAATAAGCACACTGATTAAATTGGAAGAGTGAGCAGATATATACCCAAGTATAGACATTTTGTACGTGATGTACACGGTGTTTTAAATCAAGAGGGATGAGTTAATAATTATTGAAGATGATGGGTTCTTTATACTTTCAGCTTTTTTATATTTTAAAATTTTCTTTGATAAAAAGTTAATAAATTTTAAAAAATAGCCAATGAATAATATAAACTCATTGAAGACAGGATTGTTAAATAAATGCTGTTACCCCTTTGGAAGGAAACAAAATTAGTTAATGTACTTCTTTCTATATTCAAAATTTAATTTCAGATGGATTAAAAATATGTAAGCGGGAAGCAGACTTGGCCCAGTGGTTAGGGCGTCCGTTTACCACATGGGAGGTCCGCGGTTCAAACCCTGGGCCTCCTTGACCCGTGTGGAGCTGGCCCATGCACAATACTGATGTGTGCAAGGAGTGCCCTGCCATGCAGGAGTGTCCCCGCGTACGGGAGCTCCACGCACAAGGGGTGTGCCCTGTAAGGAGAGCCGCCCAGCACAAAAGAAAGTGCAGCCTGCCCAGGAATGGCACCGCACACACAGAGAGCTGACACAGCAAGATGATGCAACAAAAAGAAACACAGATACCCGAGCCGCTGACCACAACAGAAGCAGACAAAGAAGACGACGCAGCAAATAGACACAGAGAACAGACAACTGGGGTGGAGCGGGGGCGGGGGGAGGGGAGAGAAATAAATAAATAAATCTTTAAAAAAACCAAAAAACAAATATTACCTCAGGCAAGGGCCCCCAGCAGATGCTGAAATGTGTCACATTAAAAAAAAATATATATATATATGTAAGCAATTAATTCTAGATGGATTAAAAATTATAATCTATATAACTTTTAAAAAAGATAATTTAATAAAATATCAGAAAACAAAAAAATTATAATCTAGAAGTAGGGAGGAACTTTCTAGTGAAAAACAAAATTTAGGAGTTATAAAGGAAAATACTGGCAGTTTTGAATAAAAGACATGAACCTCTGTAGAGCAAAATTAAAAGATAGTGATCTGCACAAAAATATTTGTTGCATATATAGAAATAATTGTATACATATCATATAAAAACGTCTACAAAATCATTAAGACAAATAACAAATAACTCATAGATAAATGAGTAGAAGATGCAAGCAAACAGTTCAACGAAGAAAACACAGATGTGGCTTTAAAAAATATGAAAACGGGAAGTGGATGTAGCTCAGTGGTTGAGTACCTGCTTCCCTTGTACAAGGTCATGAGTTCAATCCCTATACCTCCTAAAAAAAAAAAAGCTCTCTGAAACAAATTTTTTTTTTTTAATCATCAGATTAGCAACAAATAAAGAGATTGGTACTTTCTAGGGTTAGATGATAATGGAGTAAAAAGGTATTTTGTACAATGCAATTTGCTGTAATATTTTGAGAGACAAATTTGGTAATATCTACAATGTGATTTTTTTTTTAAGGCCAGGTAATTCCATTTTTAAGTAAGGAAGATTTACTTAAAAATATTTATCTTGTTTATTGCAGTATTTGTAGATGTATATCTTGTTTACTGCACTGTTCATGATAGAAAAAATTGAAATCCTAAATTTCCATCAGTATAATGGTTAAAATATAGTACATCCATATACTACAATATTATGCAGCTACTAAAAAGAATGGATATCTGAAATGCATCAATATTATTGTTAAATAAAAAGAGCAAAGTGCAAAACAATGTATAGATGTATAAGCACAGTGAAAAAGGAAGATCTGCACCATCTTAATAGTGATTACTCTGGAGTGTTTGGAGGTACAAAAATGGCCTGAACACTTATTTATATAGTTCAAAAGAAAGTATTGTGATTATAGGTGGACTTAAGTTTCTTATTTATGCTTTTCTGAAAATTTTAGACAAATTGATCTTTAAAAAAGAAAAGCAGAACAAAACATACTGAAAACTTACTTTGGGCCATAGATAAAAGCAATGAAGGGCACAAGTACATTTTAGACAAGTCACACTGTGATAAATGTTGTTAAAAAGCCACATTGAAATAAGCACCACTTAAATGAATCTGCTGGGCAAAGTCAATTGGAATCATATGATCCAGCTTTTAGTTCATAGCTCTTGCCCAAATATCTGTAAGAGAAGCAAGAGATGGTAATGAAATCTCTTCAACACTTTTAGCTACTATTCTAGATTTAATGATATCATCTCAGGAAAAAAAGTCAGTCCAAGGTGACTCTTAATGCAGAGAAATTTTTGCTGATATACACGTGATGTATGTCAGAGACAGAGCAGAACTGAACAGTGAAAAATGCTGTGACTACCCCCAAAATGGACTAGCTACAAACATTCCCCTCAAGCTGACCCTTGTCTTGCTCCCTTCCCTTTCTCTTTACTTGGTATAAACTATCAGAAGATTTTAGGTCATGAAAACAATTATTTTTTTCTTCTTGATGGTAAGTGTTTCTTCAGAGGCAGCAGATATTGAGAGGAAATGTGCTGCCAGAAAAGAATTTAAGACTTGAATGCAGGCCAAATAACCATTTGGTTAGTCACCACCAGGGCAAAGGTTCAGCGTCCAGAGTGTGGGCAGGAATGGTCAGTCCTTCCTGCTCTTTGCATCCTTGCTGGGAGGGGGTGGGCATTGATGTTTCTGACAGTTCTGATGGAAGCAGGTTGTGCTAGGAGCTTCTGTCCCGTGGTTTCTTTATGAGCAGTGTGCCTGGGGCTTGGTGTGAATCTTGTGAAGCAGCCACCCTCCTCTCCCCCTGCCTTAAATGCCTAATTTGCATTACTGTTTTGGTACTGTAGTTCACCTTTGGGATCTGAAACTCTGCTCTGAACTCTAGCCCCAAAGCCAGAATAGCTTTTGTTAATTTCATATGTTAGCAGGAGTGACACTCAAAAGAACATCCAATAGAAAATGGGGACTGACAGGTGCCACTTGGGCCCTGATTCTCACCAGAGTTGCAACACCTGCTCTCCAGTTCATTGGACTCATCCAGGACAACTAACATGGTATGATCACCCATCCCAAGGAACAGAGAGAGCCTGCAACTGCAAGCAAGGTAGTTCCATCCATCTGCCCCATGGGATGGAAGTCCCCTCTCAATTAGAGGCAGGGTAAGAATCACCATCCCCAAATCCTCAGGATTGGGGAATGAGCAATGGATTAAAGAAGACTTGCTATTATTCTACTATAGACTTATTGCTGTTCTAGCAATGGAAGAACCCTTATCATTAAAATAAAGGCAATGGCCACCAGAGACTCTGATGGAAGGGAAAGCAAAAAATAGGTGTAATATGGTAGCATTTTCAGTACATTGGAATTATCCAGCATGACATTGCAGTGACAGATACAGGCCTTTATATATTTTGTCATAACTTCCAAAATTGTTTGAGACAGAGTATAAACCATAACGTAGACTATAGTCCACACTTAGTGGCAGTGCTTCAATGTGTTTATCAGTTATAACAAATATACCACACTAATGAAGGATGTTGTTAGTGTGGGAACGTGTGGGAGGGGGAGGAAGTGGGACATATGGGGATCCCCTATATTTTTTTATGAAACATTTATGTAATCTAAAATTTCCTTTAAAAAAAAAAACCAAACAAACCCAGGCAAGGATTTGAAATGAAATGGGCAAGAAAATTGAAAAAAAAAAAAAGAAAGTGGGGACGGACCAATGAGAACAATTGCCAGCTGAAGCACTGATGCCTTTTAGTTGCTGGATCTGGGGGGAGGTTCAGGAGTCCTGGCTGGGGCCAAGGTGGGGCAACAGGGAGGACAGTCGGGTTTTAGAGACGCTACCCTTTATGGCATCACAGTCTTGCTCCTGTCTGCCAGGCTTTGAGTCCTTGATGCCTGGAGCCCCTCTAGGCTGTGCTGACTCACGACTCTTGCCTATACATACCCGTGACCTTAGCAGGCCTGTTTCTTTGCTCCCATCACCTATCTGCCACCTAAGCTAGTGAGGCCCCATCTGCCTTATGGCTCTGCTTGTCTGAAGATTATAGGGTCCACCTCTAATCGGGCATTTCTCGTAGAAATAATGCCTTACTATAAGGATTAAATTGGTCCTGAAGATGAAGCTATTACTTGAGAAGAGTTTGTTAGGGATGATATTGATATATCTACAGTTGCAAGGTTACCTTAGTTCTATTTTTCCTTTGTTTAAAGGGTTAGAAGTTCAGTTTGCTTACACATTTAGTTTTATTTTATCCTCTTGGTCTTAATCCATTGTTATCTTCTGTGTATTGAGTTGTATCTGCTGCACTGTCTTATAAACTGACCTTAGTCTCTTAACGATTGATTTGTAATGGGCACCTAAAGGCATTTAAGGATGCCCTTGAAAAAGGCTCATTGACGATTTGTTAGGACTTTGGTGTGAATTGTTGCAAATCAGCACAAGTCTTTTATCCTTTCTTGTTTACAGCTTGTTTTGCACCATTCTTTCCTATCCCATCTATCCCCTGCCCCCAACTCCCGCAGCTCCCCTGTATTTTCTCTGGCACACTCAGTGGGTTGCAGAGCCTCACTCTTCTCCATTGCCTTTCCTCCCTGTGTTTTTTTCATGGCCCCCTTTTTCTCCACATGGCCACTGCTGCATTTGCTCTTACAACAGGTCTTTGCTCTTACAACAGTCACATTCAGTGTGACTTCAGGCATACCTTGGAAACAACATGGGTTCAGTTCCAGACCATTGCAGTTACGTGAATATTGCAATAAAATGAGTCACATGAAATTTGTTTTCCCAGTGCATATAAAAGTTATGTTTACACTATAGTCTATTAAGTGTGCAGTAGCATTATGTCTAAAAAACGATGTACATACCTTAATTTAAAAATACTCTGATGCTGAAAAATGCTAACCATCATCTGAACCTTCAGCGAGTTGTTATCTTTTTGCTTGCCTCTACACTGATGGCTGCTGACTGATCAGGGTGATGTTGCTGAAGGTCGAGGGAAGCTGTAGAAATTTCTTAAAATAAGACAGTAATGGAATTTTTACTGCATCGATTGGCTCTTTCTTTCACTTGAGCACTTAGAGGCCATCATAGGGTTATTAATTGACTTAAGGTCAATATTGTTGTGTCTCAGGGAATGGGGAGGTCTCAGGAGAGGGAGAGAGAGAGAAGTGGCCAGTCGGTGGAGCAGTCACAACACACGCAACATTTATCAGTTAAGTTCGCCATCTTGTATGGGTGTGGTTCTTCGTATTCCAAAACAATTACAATAGTAACATCAAAGATCACAGATCACCATAAGAGATATAATAATGATGAAAAAGTTTGAAATTTTGAGAGAATTAACAAAATGTGACAGAGAGACACAAAGTGAGCACATGCTGTTGGAAAACTGTGCCCATAGACATGCTTGACACAGGATTCTCACAGACCTTCAATTTGTGAAAAATGCTGTATCTGTGAATCACAATTAAATGAGGTATGTTTGTATTATCCACCTCAAATAGCTTTCTGGGTGCTATTTGGCATCTGAGCAGTTGTCATCCGGAGGTTTTAAATGTCTCATAAGACACGGTTCCTTATTTTTTATTTCCTAGTTTATCTTGAAAAGGGCATTGTCTTTGACATATAAATATTTTAAACTGTGATTCTTTATGTTTGTAGACATGACGCTAGTGATATTGTCTGTGAGTCGGCATCTCAGTAAAGGGCTGCATGAGAACAGGTTGTGCCCACATTTGAAGAGTCATCTAAAAGACCCCACTGTCTGTAATTATGAAGTCTGGCTTATGGTTTCTGGGTTGCATTGCTATTTATAGAGCCTGTCATTGCGCATGGCTGACTGCTCTGGGCTGCGAGCCTCATTGTTGAGAAGAGCTGAGCTCTCCCTGCCTGGAGAACAGATTGCATCGGCTGCTGCTCCTGTATCTCAGGCACCCTTTCTTCACTCGCTCTTCTTAGCCTATTTCTAGTGCTCTGTTTATTCCCTGCCTCACTTTCATTTGGCTGCTGCTCCTGTATCTTGTTGCTACCTGTTTCTTTGTTGTTATTGTTTAACTTTTCATTTTGAAATACTTTCAAATTTACAGGACAAACTATTACAAACCCCATACAGAGAATTCCACTTAGCCCTATCCTCCCAGATACTGAGATTCACCAGTTTTAACATCTTGTCATAGGTGCCTTACCATTCTTTTTGCCCATCAGTCTATCAGTCCATCTATCTACCTTTCCATCTATCTGCATATCTGTCTATTGATCAGTCCATTGTATGAACACTTAAGTATAGGTTGTACCCATCATGCTCCTTGAATACTTAATACTGCCGTGGACATTTCCTAAGAACAAGGATATTCACTTATGTAACCAAGTTCAAGAAATTTAACCTTGATATAAAGCTTACAGTTTCCATATGTCCCATAAATGTCATTTTGGGCATTTTCTCCTCCATTATTAGATCCTGTCTGGGATCATATATTCTTTTAATTGTCATTGTCTCTTTAGTTGCTCATTCTTTTTTTAAAATTAGGGGACATATATACAACATAAACTTTCCCTTCTCAAGCTACTCCCAAGCATGCCATTCAGTGAGATTACTCATATTTACACTATTATGGCATACTTACCACTTTCCATTTCTTCTTCCCGAACAGAAACCCTGTACCCATTATGCATTAACTTCCCAGTCCTTTTGTTTCCCCACCCCAAGCAAACTGTACTCTAACTTGTCCCCCTATGAGCTTGCATATTCTCTGATGTTGTCTTTGTATTACCATAGGGCTTAAATGTAACATCCTAAATTTTTAACGCTCCTGTTTGCTTAGATATGAACTTAACATCAATGGTACACAAAAACTATGTTCCTATAACCCTCTGTAGTAGTTCTTGTCACACATTGCATGCTTATACATTATGAATCTAAAATCATTGATTAATCCTTGTATTCTATCCATTTGCTTCTTAGATCCTCTAGGAAGCAAAAAGTGGAATCACAAACCAAAAATACAATAGTACAGACATTTATATATATCTGCCTTGTTACTTTTACTGGGGAACTTTATTTCTTCATGTGGCTTTGATTTATTGATTAGTGTCCTTTCCTTTCAGCCTGCAGAATTTTCTTTAGCATGTCTTGTAGGGCTGATCTAGTGGTAACTAACTCACTCAGCTTTTATTTATATGGGAATGTCTTAATCTTACTTTCATTTTTGAAAGACAGTTTTGCTGGCTATAGAATTCTTGATTGACATTTTTTGTTTTCAACACTTTAAATATGTCATCCAGTGCCATTTTGTCTCCACTGTTTCTGATGAGAAATTGGCACTTAATTTTATTAAGGTTCTCTATTATGTGACAGGTCGCTTGTCTCTTGTGGCTTTCGAAACTCTCTATCATTGGCATTAGGAAGTTTGTTTTAATATGCCATGGTGTGGGTTTGTTGAGTGTATCCCCTTTTGAGTTTTTCAAGCAGCTTGGATGTGTATATTCGTGTTTTTTTTTGTGTGTGAAATTTGGGAAGTTTTCAGCCAATATTTCTTTTAATTTTATCTCTGTCCCTTTCTCTCTTTCTTCTTCTGGAATTTTCTCAAAGCATGTATTGGTGTACTTGATGGTGTCTCACAGGTTCTTCAGGCTATGTTTATTTTTCTTCAGTCTTTCATTTTTCTGCCCCTCAGACTGGATGATTTCAATTGTCTTATCTACCAGTTAGCTGATTCTTTCTTCTGCCAGTTACAATATGCTATTGAACCCCCCTAGGGAATTTTAAATTTATGTTACTGTGGTTTTCAGCTATGTTTGGTTCTTTTCATAATTTCCATCTCTCTATTGATACTCCCTTTGTATTAATTTATGCTTTTCCTTATTTCCTTTAGTTCTTTGTCCATGTTCTCCTTTAGCTCTTTGAGCATATTGAGAACCGTTAGCAAAAATCTGTTTCTGGTATGGCCCAGGTCTGGTCCTTCTCCTTAATGATTTCTGATGCTTTAATATCCTTCTTTGCCTGACCCATAACTTCTGTTTCTTTGTATCTTTTTTAATCTTTTGTTGAAACCTAGACATTTTGCTATTTGAATGTGTTATTGCTGGAGTGTAGACTGAGGCTCGTTTTTTTAAGTTTGTATCCAGTTAACATTGTTATGACAGAGTTTTCCTTGAATGCCAGGAACTAACAAAAAATGATAAAGTACAATAAAGAAGGAAAAAGAAAACACCTTTCCTAGTCTTTTAAGGTTGACTTGTATGTGTGCAGTCCTTCAGAGCTTATCCATACAATGAGTTTAGAGAATAGTTTGAGGCTAAAGCATAGGGGCCTCCGTGATACTGTCTGTGCATGACTCTTGTCTTGGGTATGTGCATTTGGCCCTACAAATCCCCCCCTTTACATGGATATGAATGTCCACTCTTCCCTGGGAAATAGTTTCTGTACACTTCTGGGCATGGCACTGTGTTTCCTATAGCTAGTAATCCCTTGCTCCAGATAGCCACATGACTGCTCTCTCACAGCATTCTGTAGGAGACTGCCTTCTACTTGCAGAACAGGTTCTGGGACAGTGAGTCCTCAGGCCATCACCAGAAAGATTGGGCCAGGTATACTTATTCCCAGCTTGTATACAAGGGTTACTCTGTTCCCTCCAGAACTGGGACCAAGGATCCATACTGGGAGCATGGGCTGGCTCTGCACTGAACTGGTAAGGGGACAGCCAGGGTACATGAGAGCCTTCTGCTTTTATGTAGCCTTTTTCTTGATTTGGTACTTCTTCTGTTACTGCAGTTTTTTTTTAACTGATTTCTGGAGTTTTGAGAAAGATGTTTCTGCCAGTTCATTCTGATCATTCCAAGCTTCTATGAAGTAACAGAGTTCTGAAGTATCTTACTCTGCCGTCTTGTTAGGGGCAGGGCTACAGCCTGTTTTCTATGTATGTACTGCCCAGTATTCTGTTTTATTATTATTATTTTTTATAGCACTTTATTGCTGAGTCTTTCCTGTTTTTCAGTGTTAAATATGGCTCATAAATGGTGCTGATGGCACTATTTAGGAAACCAGACTTCATGTTTGCTGCAAGTCAGCTTCCCAGTGATATAGACCTTGAGATGAAAATTGTGTATATGAGATATATTGGGAAAAACTTCTGTAAAGAAGTGAGGGAAGCAGGACTGAGTGGAGCTAGAAGTTGAATTTTGATGCATTTGCAACAGAGGACTCAACTGACCTTACTAATGGTTCTGGAGTTGGAAGGCTCTTCAGAGTTGTCCCTAACTGATACAACCATGACCCTCTCCCCCACTGACCAACAGGGGTGGGTCTGTGACCCTGTAGCAGAAAGCTAGCCTTTAGGTTGAAGTCCATTGCTGGAGTGGGATTCAACTGAAAGCCATCTGCTGCCATCACTCTCAGCAGCTGGGGGAATGAGTACCTGGCTCAGGAAGGGTTATGGAGCCCCACAGCATCCACTGAAATGTCGTCATAGTTTTGCATGTAGTGTATGCAATTTGTATCTATTTTTAACCTGATTTTAATACTAATGTAGTGTGGGTTCCCTACTCTGAGAGTCTCTTAAAATCCAGGCCTATTTATTTTCTCATTATAGTTCATTTAGATACAAAACATGGAGTTGATGGTTTCAGTCTAAGAAAACATGGAGTGGAGGTCAGTTTCAACAAAATAAACCCTGCCTTACTGAACAGCCACTGCCTGTGAAATTCACTGTCATGCTGTGCTGCTCAAAACTAAAGCAGACAGTATGAAGAATAAAGGGTTGAAACCTGTTGTACCAAAAGCTGTGGATGTGATAAATTTGTGCAAATCTTTTCTTAGTCATTACAGTCCAAATACAGAAAAATCATTGGGAAGAGGCAAAATTTTTTTAGAAAAATAATGCAAATGCATCCTTTGGTCAAGTCATCTATGTGTGTGATGAAACAGCCTAACAGATGTTGTTTAATCTTCCTATGAAACTACAAACAGATGGAGTAGACATGGTTGCCAGAGGGAAAATAGTCTGACCTTATATTTCAACAACCACTTGTTGACTGAGAGTATAAAATCACAGGCCAAAACACTAAGACCAATTTTCTTTACTTGAAAGAAACCTATTTAATGTTCAAGGCAGTACAGGGTACTGTAGAGCAGGGGTTGGCAATGTTTACTTACAGGGCCAGGTAGTAAATATATTAACTCTGTTATTGTGGCACAAAAGTAGTCATGGTGATATATAAATGAATGGGCGTGGTTGTGTTCCAATAAAACTTTACAAAAGCAGGTAGTGGGTCATATTTGGCCCAAGGGCCATTGGTTGCTGATCCTTGATGGGAGAGCACAGGTCATATTTGCCCTTGTTCCAATCTCCCAGGAGATACTTACTAAATCTCTTAGGCAAACTTCTAAGTGTTGGTTTCCTTTTCTGTAAAATGGGTATTAATAGAGTATTTACTCCTAGGAACATTACATGAAATAAACTGACATAATTCATGCACAGGGTTTAGTGCATAGGAAGTGCTCAATAAATAGAAATTATTATTTATGGAACTATAAAGGACAAGAAAAAATTGGAAGGAGTTAATAGGTAAACAGTATATGAAAAGTATTAAATGGGGCTCAAATTATGTTGGACTATGTAATAAGATGTATAAATGGAACCACTGTTTTGGTCTTAGTTTTATGTGAGCCCCCAAGAAATATCGGCAGTAAGGGTCACATCTCCAGATTGAGGTGCTAGCCCTTCTGTGCAGGACTTGCAAGGAAGGCAGAGATAAAACTGGTTTTGTCACCAGTTCTGCTGAGTCTGCTTTTACCAATATATATGTTCTCTTCTTCAGGGCATACAGCTGCCAACATTTTTTAGCTTCCCTTACCATTAGGTGATGGCCGTGTGACTGAGTTAATAAAAGGTAAGGGGAAGTGATGTGTGTCATTTACAGACCTAAACATTGTGTCCACACACAGTTGGTTTATACACAGATTGTGTGTCTGTCCACACTCAATCCTGATGAGCTCTTTTTCTGCATATCAGCAGAGTAGAGAGGATGTTTGGGACCTAAAATGGCACAGATGAAAGGTGTCCGGTGCTCTAAGTGACTGTGTGGAGCAGAAGACCTCTCCCATTTGCTGACCCACATGTGGATCTCATGACTGAGAAACTTTTATTGTGTTAAACTACTAGGAATTTGGTATTACTTGGTACAGCAATTAGTTTACACTGACAGTCATATTTACTCATCCCCAGTTTTAGGCTTTATGGATAAATCCAAAGGATTCACTATGTGAGGTAAGTACAGTGTTGTGCAATAGAACTCTCTATGATAATGGAAGTGGTTTATCTGCATCATCCAATACAGTGACTATTGAACACTTGAAATGTAGCTAGTATATCTGAGAAATTGAATTTTTAATTTAATTTTAAACTTAACTAAAATTTAAATGTAATTAGACACAAGTGACTAATATCTACTCTGTTGGACAGTTCGGGATTAGAGACTGGAAAATTCCTAACAGTACCCTGAGCCCTAACTCAAACTCTGTTAAGCCTAGTGTCTTAGTTTGCCAGATTGCTATGACAAATATCATGTAATGGGTTGGCTTTAGTAACAAGAATTTATTGGCATATGGTTTCATACGCTAGACGTCCAAAATCAAGGCCATTCCCCCTGAAGTCTGTAGCATTCTGGCACAAGCTTGCTGTCATCCTTGGGGTTCTTGGCTTGCATCTCTTATTCCTATCATGTGGTACTCTGTCCCTTCTGTGTCTGCTCTTCTGTCTTCCACTTTTGGCTCCTTGCTCCTTCCTGTGGACTTTTCTTTAAAATGCTTCCAGAAATTTGGATTAAGACTCACCTTGATTCAGTTGACCAGACCTTAATTAATAATAACATCTACAAAAATTCTATTTACAAATACATTCACATCCCCCGGAATGAGGGTTAAGAATATGTTCTTTGTTGGGGTACATAATTTAACGTATGACACCTAGTGAGAGCGACTTTAAGAGACCATTGGGACAGACTGACTTGTGTCT
Source organism: Dasypus novemcinctus (assembly GCF_030445035.2). Lineage (NCBI taxonomy): Eukaryota > Metazoa > Chordata > Mammalia > Cingulata > Dasypodidae > Dasypus > Dasypus novemcinctus. The sequence goes on along the minus strand of NC_080683.1, from coordinate 30,195,982 downwards.
TTAGAGTGTGTGTGCCAGGGTTGATGCCAGACTCAAGTGTGACAATTCCAAAGGACCAGAGGCTGTGGCTGGCTGAGTGCTCAGCTGATGGAGCAAGCAGAGGTGGCAGCACTGGTGGCATGCACTCCCAGCATTTCTTGGAGACAAAGGATACACAAGTATTTCTTATGGATATCTCGGGGAGAAAGAGCGTAGAGTTACTTTAAACCCTGTCAAAGAGAAAATCAGAAGTGATGTGACCTCTGTGGAATGGCACCGTTTTTGTGACTAGAAGTGGCTAGTGGCTAGAGGACTTTTTAATTATCTGAGTTCCATCAGAAAATTTTAGGAGCTACCCAGAATTTTATGCAGTGTTGGAAGAAAATCAGCCCGTCATAGTAGGCTTGGAAGGGCAGTCGGGAGAAAGAATATAGTTGTTTTCTGAGTATACCCTGTGATTCCTGCTTGGGTCAACTGAACACGTAATTAAAAAGGACTTTAATCTCCTGAAAGGAGAAGATGCTATACCTCAAGTAGTTTCAACCCCAAGGTTTCCTTTTATTCTTTTTCCCACTCCTTACCATGGGAGTGTTATAGTCATTTATTTGTGTTGTACAGTCCTAAAGTTGTTTTTCTTTTTTCATTATTATTCTAACTATATATATATATCACCTAAAATTCCCCCTCTTAACCACATTCAGATTCATAATTCAGTGGTATTAATTACATTCACAATGTTGTGCTTTATCACCACTATCCATTACCAGAACTTTCCATCACCACAAATTCTCTACTATTAAATTATGAGAAGCAGTGGTATACAGAATGGTTTTTTTTAGTTTCAAGTTCCATGCCAAGTGGCCCTCAAGAGAGGGAATCTGAGAGACCCAGTGTCTAAAGCCAGTAACCATGGCTGGTGAGGTAGGGCATCATGGTAAAAAACACTTCTCTCATGCAGCAGGGACCGTGGGTGGGACAGTATGTCCAAGAAAGGAATGATTCACATAGCTAATACATTTTTAAAAGATTTCCATTTGCAAAACTGCATTAAAGTTGTAATTCATTGCCAAATGGAGAAAAAAATCAAAGCTCTGTAATTGGCAATCGGAGCTCTGACCAGCAAGAACTAATAACTAGTTGAAATTATATCAGTCGATATAAAAGAAACACTATATTACTAACCCGTGAAAACTTGTCTAAAATAAATGTACAATTTCTTAGACTTTGCAAAGGTTGAAAGTAGACGTTTTGTTGTTATCACATCTCTGGGAACCAGTGATCTGTACCAGAGTAGGATTAATTATTAGAAAATAAGACTTTTAAAGTATAATATTGGGAAGTGGATAGCTCAAGTGGTTGAGCGCCTGCTTCCCATGTATGAGGTTCAAGGTTCAATCCTTGGTACCTCCTAAAAAAAAAGTGTAATATTTTGCCCCCGTATCCCTTATTTGCAGCTTATGCATTCTCTCTGAAAACAGAAAGGTAGCTGTAGATATATTATTTTCTTTATCCAGCTGACAGTGACTTCCACAGCCAGCTTTTAATATAGGATTGTTAAAGCTGCAACTCTAAATTATATTACAGCCTTGCTCTAAATTAAAGCTTTGCTCTAATCCTGAGGATCTCCTGTACTCCGCTCAGTAGGGAGTCTTATTATGAGCTACTAACCACACAATAAGGGGCAGGACCGGGTATTCCTTAGAGCAGGGATTCTCAAAGTGGCAGCACCAATGGCAGCACCAGCATAACTGAGGACTTGTTAGAAATGTAAATTCTCAGGCCACACTAAAGTCTACTGAATCAGAAACTCAGAGGGTAGGGCTCAGCAGTCTCTATTTTAATAATCCTCCCTGTGATTCTGGTGCTCCTAAAGTTTTAGAACCACTCAATTAGGATAATTGATGTATAATGTATAATGTATAATGAATGAATGGCCGAAACAAAATAGAAATGGATGTGTTCCAGCTCATTTAAAAGTAGAGGTGGGTGAACAGGTTGGCTGAGAGGCCTCCTCCCTGTAGTCATTTGGGAGGAACTGCCATCTTCAATATGTGGCTCTCAAGGTTTTTCTGGAGGTTATCCAGTGAAAAGGGGAAAAGAGCAAGAAGTGGTTCTGTAAAGTATTTATGGGATAGTTCCAAAAAGGATTCATATCACATATGTCTACATTCCCCTGGCTAGAACTCAGTTACATCATTTTACCAAAGTGCAAGAAAGGCAAGAGAAATATAGGCTAGATTGTGCCCAGGAAAAAAAGACAAAGGTGGATTTGGGTGAGCAGCTAGCAGTCTCTGCCACAAACCCCTTTTGGAAATTTCTGAGATTTTCTGTATCCTAAACCTGGGGTTCTTTTATCCCTATTTTGCATCATAAACCCCTTTGGCAGTTGGTGAAGCCCATAAATCCTTTCTCAGAATGTTTTTAAATGCATAAAATAAAATACATAGCCTTATAGAATTATAGAGAAAACCATTTTATGGAAATACAAATTATTAAAAATATATTTTTTAAAAATCAGGTTTATTGAGATATGATTTATATATAGTGACAGTCACTTTTTTAAATGGACAGTTTTGACAAACACATACACTTATGTCATTATCTACAGAATATTTCTATCACCGCACAAAGTTCCCTTGTGCCACTTTAGAGTCAGTTTCTACTGCCCCTCCCAGCCTCTATCACCCACTTAAAAGTATTTTTTTAATTTTTTATTTATTTTTAATTTTTTTATTTATTTCTCTTCCCTCCCCCCAGTTGTCTGCTCTCTGTGTCCATTCACTGTGTGTTCTTCTGTGACCGCTTCTATCCTTATCAGCAGCACCGGGAATCTGTGTTTCTTTTTGTTGCATCATCTTCTTGTGGCAGCTGTCTGTGTGCGCGATGCCATTCCTGGGCAGGCTGAACCTTCCTTCACGCTGGGCGTCTCTCCTTGCGCATGGGACTCCCCTACTTGGGGGACACCCATGCGTGGCACGGCACTCCTTGTGTGCATTAGCACTGCACTTGGGCCAGCTCCACACCAGTCACGGAGGCTCAGGGTTTGAACCGCGGACCTCCCATGTGGTAGGCGGACGCCCTATCCATTGTGCCAAGTCCACTTCCCATTAAAAGTATTTTTAACTGAGCAAAATATGTACTTTATTAATGCATCAAATAGCAAAATCTAGTGACAGATCTAACTATTTTGAGTTTTGAAGTAATGATGAGTATAAATGGTATTTCAAGATATATGCAATCACTATATTTAATATTAAAGTATCTGTGGTTTCCTTTGGTGGCAAAAGCCACAGTACTGTTAATTATACCTGTTTTTCAGTCTGCATTCATAATTGATAGAAATGCTAAATTTCAATTAGAGGTTAGTGAAAATAAAGAGAGAATTTTTCCCTATTCAGTTTCATTGACTTCCCTCCTGTCCACCTCAAATTTTATCCATGGATCCAAGAACTTCTGTATACACTTGACTTCTAACCTGGCTGATAAGGGAATTATAGATTTTTTTTTAGCAGGGTTTTATGTGTTTTATAAAAATCACCTTATCGAGATTCTATTTATTTGTATATGGTAGTTTTTTAAATGAAACCAGGAAAAAGAGTTTATTGAAAAATGAGAAAAAGGAAAAGTACACACTGGAGACATGGGTGTGGGCATGTTACATACAAGGTGAGACGTGCCAGGCGGGGCCCGGGTAGGTCTCTTTAAGGCCTTTCCTCCCATATTAAGGCGGGATCTCAGCCACCTGCTGTCCTGACTGGTGCCTTTCTGCCTTCACCTGTCAGATTTCAGGGGACCAATGAGGAGGCCTTTCTGTTTGGAGTTTTCTGGGACTTCTTTTGAGCCTGGGAGTTTCAAATGGGACCTCGTGACCAGGCCCTGGTGGGCTCTTCAGCTGTGACAGTGACAGCTTTGTTCTCAACAGCTGCCTCCTCTCGGGGGCTTTCCGGGCATCTTGGGGCTGTGTTCTGACCAGCGGCCTTCCCTGCTTTCCTATACTAACCTGCCTCAACTCCCCCCTCAGAGAGTTTGCATCCTTATTCTTAAGGATCTGCTGAAGGGCGATGGCCATTCTTCTGTAGCTGCTTCCTCCTGGTGGGGGCATAGCCCCTCGCCAGCGTCATGAAGGGGGAGGAGTGAAGGTTTTAAAGGGGCCTAGCCCAGGGCCCCACCCGTGACTCACCCTGCAGCAGGCCCACGGTCTACTTCTCAGATTGTACCTTTCTAGGTTTCTTGTTTCTTAATAAACTCTTCACTGCCTTGCCTACCCCCTCCACCCAAAAAAAGATTGATGGGCAGCCTAAATATGACAGAAATCCACTACCAAGAGACTCTAAGGTGTTCGCTGCCTAGTGGTTAAAGGGTATCCGAGGCAAGATAATGAATAAGAGAGAAATGAGCTTTATATGGATAGCATCAAATCCTTTTTAACACCTGTAAGTGCATATGGTACCACCTACTGTTTTAAAATAAAATTTCCTTCTGTTAAAAGTCATGGCTTATTTTTTATAGCATGTAGGACAAGCAAGTGTGATAAACCAAACCAAGGACCTATAATTCTATGCAGTGATTTAGGAAAATAAACAAGGTGACTGCCCAGTGATTACTCTGTTATTTATAGGGTCTGTAATCATAGCTCTGAACTTTTGACATGTGAATTGCTACTGAAACATCCAGAACGCAAGTGAAATTGTAATAATAACGATAATTTATTGACTACTTATTGTATGCTGTGTACTGTTCTAAGTATCTAAAGTATATTATCTATTTTATTTTATTTTATTTTATTTTTTATTTATTTCTCTCCCCATCCCCCCTGCCAGTTGTCTGCTCTCTGTGTCCATTCGCTTTGTGTTCTTTTATGTCCACTTGCATTCTTGTCAGCAGCACCGGGAATCTGTGTCTCTTTTTGTTGCATCTCTTGCTGCGTCAGCTCTCCACGTGTGTGGTGCCACTCCTGGGCAGCCTGTGCTTTTATCACGTGAAGCGGCTCTCCTTGCAGGGCGCACCCTTGTGTGGGGGCTTCCCTATGCTGGGGATACTCCTGCATGGCAGGGGACTCCTTGCATGCATCAGCACTGCATGTGGGCCAGCTCACCACACGGGTCAGGAGGCCCTGGATTTGAACCATGGACCTCCCGAATGGTAAGTGGGTGCTCTATCAGTTGAGCCAAATCTGCTTCCCAGGCATATTATCTCATTTAAATATCTCTAGATCTCTATGAGGAAAGTATTAATATATGCATTTGACAGACAAAGGAACTGAGGTACAGAGAAATAACTTGGCCAATATCACATGTCTAGTAAATGACAGAGCTGGTATTTGAACCCAGATACTCTGACTCACTGGGGAGGGTGAATACCTGGCTTGCCTCTGAACAAGGGTCTCTGCCATAATGGTCACGGGTGGTGGGGTTGTCAGAAGTGCTGCAGCACAGTGTCTTGTAAGTGGGGCACCTACAGAGTGAATCTCTGTCCTTTTTATGACTGATTATACATTATGTCTTTAGTATGTCTTTTATTCATGTAAGTAATGTACATTATAATCATAGCCAACACTTATATACCATTACATGCCAGGCAGTCTTCTAAGTCCTTTACATACATTAATTCATTGACTCTTCTCAACAAGCCTATGAACCAGATACTATTTTCAGTCCCCATTTTACAGATGAGGAAATGGCTAATGAACTATCCAGGATCACAGCACTGGGAGCAAGAGAGGTAGATTTCAACCTGGATAGTCTGCTTGCAGAGTCCATGTTCTTAACCATTGTACCATGGCGCTTATAAAAAGTTACTTAAAAATAATACAAGTGAGGTTTCAATATAACGAATCAAAGAGGCATACGCGGTGGTACTCAGCTGGTAAAAAAAAAAAAAAAGTGAAGGTGGAATGAAATGGTTGTAGTTTGGGAAGACTGTTTTAAGTTGTTTGAAATGTTTCCCATCATGAATAGTGCTGTATTAAATGTCTTCTTCCATGCCTCTGGCACACATGGTAAAATTTCTCTAAAGAAGATACAGGGATGTGGAATTACTGGGTTATTGCTCATAAATGACTGACTAGCATGTTTTATTTATTTATTTATTTTGTCACTTCAAGGGAGTTTTATGCAGTTTTTTTTTTTCCTTCATTGTTTCTAGATTTGTAGGCCGGTGAAGACTGTAGTGATACAAAATTTGACTGGTACACGCCTATCTGAACTAGAAAAAATGTGAGGACTGTGAAGTTTAATGCCACCTAGTGGTTAGATTAAACTATAACTCCTAGAGGTTCACAGTCTTTAAAATGGAGAAAATTTACCAGAGAAGTTTGATAAAAAGAAGATTCTTTGCCTCATCATCAGCAGAGTCTAACTCAGAAGGAAGGACAGAGGGTCTGTGGGGTGTCCAGGAGCCTGCATATTTAAAAAGCACCCCAAGTGACTATTAGTTCTGATGTGTTTGGTCCAAATTTTGCATCTAGAATGCAACTTAGCAATTGGCCTTAAGTTCCTCTTCTCTGTATCCTTCTGGATTATGTGGAGCTGTGGGGATCTTCTGGGACTATTTTTGGTTGAGTAGGATCTGGCTGAACTTGCACATAGAGGAAGGATGGAAACAGGTTAATGTGTTTGGATATGAGAAGAAAGAGGCCATGACCTCACTTTTGCCAAATACATTTGTGTTTCCTTATTGATTTCTTCTTGACCTCGGTGTTACTTAAAAAAATATTTAGAAATGTTTCAAACCTAGAGGACAGTTGCAAAAACAATATAGATGCCATATAGAGAACTCCAACTACCCCCAGATACTTAGGTCCACCAGTTTTAACAATTTGCCACCTTTGCCATATCATTCTTTCTGTCATCTATCTAGCTATTGATTTTCTGAACATTTGAGAGCAGACTGCACACATCATATTCTTTGAACACATACTTCCACGTACATTTCCTACCAAAAATATTCACTTATGTAATCACCTTAAGTTCAGTTATCAAGTTCAAGAAATTTAATGTTGATCTAAGACTTATGTTCTATATTCCAATTTTTCTTATGTCCCAATGTCCTTTTGAGCCTTTTCTCCTCCATTCTTCGATCCTATCCAGTGTCATGCATTGCACTGAATTGTCATCATCTCTCTAGTTTCTCTTTCTTTTATAAAAATTTAATTGTGGAAACATGTACAACATGAATCTTCCTATCCCAACCCCTTCCAAGCATACTCAGTATTACTTTTGATTCTGTAGGTCACTACAGAGCAAAAGCTATATTTCTTTTTTCTCCTTCATATTCTTCAGCCTAGTGTGCAGGGTCTCTAATCAGGCTCCAGCTACATCTCCCAGGCCCCATCCCCTGCACATGTTAATCTTTCAGCATCCCACAGAATCATACTCAGCCCTTTCCTCAAACAGTATCTCCTCCTCAAATTCTTCCTGCCCATTCTTTTTGCCTTTCCTGCAATCTTTATGCCTTTTATGTATATTTTAAGATTCAGAAGACACAGTCTCAAAGATGCCCTCCTTGGAGTATTTAATAACCTTCCACCCCCCTAATTTTCCACCACACTTTCCATTTAGTTTGTACCCTCATTCTGGCATATTGTCAAATAATGTTTCTCTTTGCTATATCAGTTTTCTTTCCACCATCATTTTACTTACTCATTCACTCCTTATGTTGTTTCCCTTGCCTGCAAAACAAATTCTACTCATTCTTCAACTGCCACCCACTCAACTAAGCCGAGTAGAGACTATTCTAAGCTTCATTCATTGATTCCTTCTCTGAGATCTGCTAGCACTGATAGTCTTGACTTTAGCTCTTTAACTGCACTTTCCTGTGTGTTCATGAACTCTGTATTTGACTTCTTTTTGCTCTCTAGTAAACTATAAGCTACGTGAGGACAGAGATTTTGTATACAATTCTTTCCAAAATCTTTTGCACGTATCAATTACATAATATGGCTTAGCTGAACTTGCTTTTGTTGTTTAATGGGTGTGATTTGGGTTTGGGGCCTAGAAAACACCAATTTAAAACCTTATTCTGAGAAGGAAAATTGACATTTTACTGAGCCAAATACTGTATTTGGAAATTTAGTTATATTACCTTGTTTAAAGCTTAAAAGCCATGTGAGTAGGGTGTTACATATTTTGCGGATTAGAATAGTTGGACTTGGAAATATTTGATACATTGTGCAGCTACAGTGAATGGGTCAGAATTTGGACTCAGACCCATCATCTGATTCCTAAGCCCGTACACTTCACTCACCACACTGCGTCCATTTCAGTTTTGGATCTTCACTTTATAGTGCTTTATAATAATGCTTTGCATTCCTGCTTTCTGTCCTTCCTGAAGAGTCTGCTCTCAGGAAGGTAGAGTGGTACTTTACCCTGGAATGAACTCTGCTCGCTCCACCTCTAAGTGGAAATACCCTTCCTCACACGTAGTCTGCTTTATACATAACCAAAGCAATAGGCCCACCAGCCTTTTTTTCAGGCCTGACTTTACTGAATTAAAAACACTTATTAATGTAGACTAACTCTGGGCCCTGAAACACGGAAGTGCTTTACAAAACACTTGCGTACAGGGCTTGGTTGCATGGTGCATCTTGGTCTACATGCTCACTTTGAGAAATGTACGTGATCACATTGAGCATGTTGACTTTTGGAGCTCTTTGTATAACTAGTCCCCAAGAATTTCCAGACTAACTAAATTCAAATGTGGATTTGTTATTTGTGTTTTCTGCCATAGGGATTCCGAGCAAGCCCTCGGCATATAAGAAGACGCGCTGCTGCGGCTGCAGCTGCCCGTCTAGAAGAAGCAAAACCTGTGGTGGAAGTTCACCACCAGAGTGAGCAAGAAACTTCAGTGAGGAAACGAAGAATCAAGAAAAACAGCCGAGTCCAGGCAGAATTTTATCAATCTGTTCAAGGGGCTTTGACCAGAAGACCTGTAAGTAGAGAATCATCTTCTACCAGAATATTAAATACGCTGTCAAATTGTGTGGTTATGTGGCTGTTTAGTTAGCGCTAAAAAATTGTCACGTTAACATTAAATAATTAAGTTGTTCTTTTTTTTCCATTGTTATCCCTAACAAGTGGTAAGGAAAATGGTTTTATGGCAGGTTCTGGCTAAGGGAGGCCAGAGTTAGTTACCGTCAAGCAGACCGATAGAGAATCTGGTGAATTCCAAGCCTTAATTCCAAGCAAGGTTCTTGCATGAGGACAGGGGCCATCATGAGGCAAGCATGAGGCAAGTATGAGGTAAGCTGATGTGCGGAAAAGCTAGAGTCAGAGCTGGTAAAGAGGGGCAGCAACAAAGGCGACGTCAGGACAGGAGAACCAGGGAATAAAAAGCTGGGGCTGGAGTCTAGGGTGGTAGCTGAGCCCCTCCAGGAGCCTCCTGAGCTCCTAAGGCCATGGTCCTCCCTGCGGCCAGCCCAGGTGGACTCTTTAAGGTCCTGGCCTTCTCAGGTGGGGCCTTTATGTTGTCCTTAGGGTGCAGTGTGTCCTTTTCTGATCAAGTGCCCTGTGTCTCTCTTGGCTTCAGTGCTACCTTTCCTGGGAAATCCAGGGATCAGCTGGGAGCTGGTCTTTGTCTCCTGAGTACATTGTCCTACATATTCTGATTTTTCTCTTGGTTGGGTTCTGACGCATGGTTTTTTTTTCCACCAGGGCTGTGACTGCCGTGATTTGGGCTTGGGGCTTAGAAAACACAAATTAAAAATTTTGTTAAGTATTTCATGACAATGCTATTTTACATTGCTTTAGCATTAAAAAAAAGTTTCCTTAAGGTTCATCCCTATGCTGTGGGGAACCTGCTGTGGCCATTCCTCACCCTAACGGAGCCATCCAGAGTTGACTTGATAATAAGTCTTTGTAAATTACTGATACAAAACTGCCCTTCTGCGGGGGTACTATGTGGCAGGCACATGTGGAGATTGCGAGAAGGCCAGGAGGATGTCTGACCCAATGAGCCAGACAGTTGCAAGAGCAGGAAGCTAAATTCCCTTTACCAAAAAGGTTCTATTATCTTTAACCAATTGCTAAATGAGCACACAGAGGTGAGAGCATTCCTTTCATGATTTAATGAAACGAGGGCTTTCTAAATAGAATTTATTGTCTATGCAGAGCAGTATGGAATAGTAGGAAAATGTAGTCATTCAACAAACAGAATAAATGCTGTTTTTCTGTACAGGCAATAAGGGATACACAGATATATTAATAACAAAAGGTTATTGAGGGCTTGGTGTATACAGGGATTATTCTACATGATTTACTTAACCCCATGAGGTATATGTTGCTGTTGTTATTCCTATTTTATGGTTGACGAAACTGAGGAGGCCAAGAGAGGGTAGATAACTTCCCTAACGTTACCTCATTGTTTGGGGCAGAGTCGAGGATTTGGATCCAGATAGCCTTCCCTTAGAGAATTAAGCACTTAGCTCTTTGCTTGTCTTCTATATTCCCTGTTCTAGAGGAGCTCACAGGTGAGTCAACTGACAGATATGCAAACTAGTAAATATTATGTTGCATGTTCTGTGCAATGAGAACACTATCATGGAGTTTTGCATACAGTACTGTGGGAGCTTCTTGGAGGGCCAGAGATATTTGTAAAGAAGCAGTCCTTTGAGATGAGTCCTGAAGATAAAGTGGAGGTAGCTCTGAGGAGGAAAACACAGTCAAAGCACAGAGGCATGAAAGGGTATGATGGTGTGCTCAGGCGACACCCTGAGTGATATTGTCAGATGAGGCTGGGTGGCTAGGTAGGGGACAAATCCTTGAAGGCTTGTATATTATGCTAAAGAGGTGAACTTATTTTCTGAGATGAGGATGCATTAAAGGTAGGGAATAAGTGAATTGGTTCTCTTGCTCGGAATCTCACTAATTCTTTGCTTTGTCTAAACTCCCGTCATGAATCAGGATGGAGAAGTAAGTGATCATCATCAAAGTTTAGAAACTTCAACCACCATCATCCTCCATGTACACTCTTCCTAACTGCTTTGGTTAATAAGGCATATTCCTCATGTCTCTTTGACTTTGAACCTCTGACCACTTTGTCCTTGAATACCTATCTTACCCTTTGTTTGTCTGGTGAATTCCAATTCACCTTTTAAGCCTCCTTATTCTTGTTTAAGGGGCATGGTCAGGGGAGTCTTTTCTGATCTCTGCTGGTAGTCAGGTGCCTTCATTTTGATCCTCAACTCTTTGTACAGACCTGCAGTATAGCAGTTGTCCCTGTGAAAAATTCAGACTCTGCAGTAAAACTGACATGGCTTGAAATCCTGCTCAGTCAGGTTCTGGTAGGAAAGTCAGAGGGTTTAACTGAAGAGTGTTTAATACAGGGACTTTTTATGGAGATGTGGATAGAATTAAGGTTGCTTCATCATCCTATAAGCAGAACCTGCTTACCACCCATGGCCTGGAGGACAAGAGAAGGCAGTGGTGCTACTGGAACTTGGTAACAGAGCTGGAACCATGGCAGGAGAAGCCCTCCAGGAGCTGTGGCCGTGACAGTCAGAAGCCCAGGGGTCAGGGAGCGGGTAGGAGGGAGAAAATAAACTGTCCACTCAGCTCCTGCTGGTGCTTCCCTTCTTCTAGACTAACTGGAAACCAGAGGACAAAGGAGCTTTGAGTGCTTTGAATCATGGAGATTAGCCTCCAGGACACAGAGCAAGACATTTATAAGTAAGATATTTAAAGAATATCTTTTTATAAAGAAGAAGGGGAGAAAAGCTGAGAGGGGGCCACGGACAGTAGAAAATAAAAAACATACCTGGTATCCTTTGCCAAGTTGTTTCAAGTCTCTGAGACTCAGTGTCCTTATTGTAAAGTGATAATAACAACTGTCATTCATAGAGTTGTGAGGATGAATTGAGATGACATATGGAAAGAGATGGTGCAGTGACCTGTATACAGTAGTTACAAAGAGTAGTTCCTTCCTTGCCTTGACCCCCCTAGACTGCGAGCCCATTGAGGGCCATCTTATCTGGTCTAGAATCTCTCTTGGCATCAAGCCACTGAATGCATTTTAAAGAATGAATGATGAATGAATGAAGGACATTTAGACATGCAATATAGCTTATATAATAAGTGGTGTAATTAGTAAGCACTATAGGAATTCAGAGGATGAAGAGGTTCCTCCCCCAGCCCCAGATAGGGTGGTCAGGGGAAAACTACCTCATGGACAAGATGGAATTGAAAGTTGGGCTGGAAAGTATGGGTAATAATTGGATAGACATCAGATGCTAGATCTGGGAATTACTAAGAACTTTTTGGTGGGATGTGGGAATTTAGGTGGGAGGAGTGAAAGATAAAGTTGGAAAAAGAAACTGGGGCTTTAATAAATTCCATATGACCACTGGGTTTAAATTTTATTTTATATTCTTCTTGGAGACACTGGAACAGGTGAATAGCAGGATCAAAGCTCAATTTTAGAAAGATTAAACTGGCAGCCCTGTGCAGGCTGAATCGGAGGGGAGCAGGACAGGGGCCAGTTATGCAGCTACTGCAGTATTCTGAGTGTGTGGTGATTAGGCACTGAATTTGGACTGAACCTGTGGCTTTCTTTGCTGGCATCTGATGATCACTGCTGATTATCAGATCACTCTCTGAGGATGGCTTTTACCCTCTCTGCTGCTGAGGGATGGCTTGAAAGGGAGAGAGATTAGAGGGAGGGAAAAGCAGTGGAAGCTACTCTGTTGCGTAGGGGGAAAGTATTCTGGGGTGTCCTTTTTTGGGGGCAGCTAAAGCTCACTGCCTCAATCTTACTGTATCACAGTTGTTTTCGATCCTGGAGTTTGAGAGATGTGATAGTAAGGAGGCAATTAGTTTCTTGTCTTACATTAAAGTCCTGCAAGCCTTCTGGAATATATGGCCCCTGCTGACAATTTCTGCTTTTATACCATATCTAGATTTGGGTAGGTGCAGTCAATGTGCCTGCTGGAGCCTCTCTATTCCACACATGCCTGAAGCTTGTGCCTTTTCTAGTGTATACAATGGGAGAAAATCAGTGTTACCTCGTGTTGCTCTGAAAACAGCTCTGATTGTGGCGTGGTCATGGTGACTCAGGATTGTCTGAATGACTTTACATGGAGTACTCCAGCACTTCTAGTGGCAATCTGAAAAAGAAACAGGCCCATGAGTGGGAAAGACTTTAATAGGAGTAGTTGTGAAGGGAGATGAATCAGAAAATGTGACAGTACAGTTTCAGTCAGCTGTCATTCAGACCATCCTCTATGAAGAGGGCCACTTATCACGTAGAATGCATTATTCTTTAGCATCGTTGACTGCTCTGACCTATTTATTTATCATTGTGAATTCATAATTTATACTCAAATGCACCTGAAAGAATTTGTAATGGGGATCACGAATATAAAGTTAATATTTGTGTATGTTTTATTTCACTCCTTTGGAAAAACTAGATGTTTCTGAGGGCAAGTAAACTAAAAATGTATCTAGACTTTCTCTCACTAAGCATGTCTTTATACTTCACTTTATATAGATTTATCCTATATATTTAGATGTATAACTGGAACACTTAGGAATTTTCTACCACATTGGAGCAGAAAAGATAATTAAATCCAGATCTTCATTTGTTCTTCAGTATTTTGATATTACAAAGTTATTATTATTATTTTTTGAGTGTGTCTGAATCCTTGAGTTTTTTAAAACCTTCATCATCATCATCATCATCATCATCATTAGAGTTCTCACATTTATTACACGCTTACTACATTCTGGACATTGTTCTGTGTGCTGTTTCCTATGTTTTCTCATTTCATCTTCCTGGTAATTCTCTGGGATACATATTCACTCCCAGAGGAGGAACCTTGTTCAGGCCACACAGCTGGTTAGTATGGAGCTAAGATTTAATCTGATCTGAAAGCAGTCTGAGTAGAGAACAGAGGATTCCAAATGATTACATTTCTAGTGCTAGGCTTTTATTCTCATCAACTCCTAAAGTTTTAATCACTTTAAGTTTCAGTTTTCCTGTCTGCATTGATAAGAGCTGTAGATGAGATCTTTGTTTTTTTTTTTTAACTATTACATCAGTTAAAAGCTACTTTCAGTGACATTTTTGAAAATGGTAGATAAACCCTAAACCTCATTTTTGCCATGCTTTTCTTTGACCCTTTGTGTAGCAGAGTGCCTAGGAAGTAGCAGGAGGCTTTCTGCCCACTGCTGTGAACCTGTGAATGATATCAGCTCCCAGGCCCAAGAACTATCACGTGTTTACAGGTGGGAGTGGCGTAGAGGGAAACAAAATTTTGGAGTACTTACAAATTATCAGGCACAGTGACTGTATTCCTGTTACATTTAATTGATTTTCGTTTTTGAATTCCGCATCGGCATTGCCTACATTTCCTGTGACTCAGACTTTCTGAGACTTTCTTACCGATGTGAAAGAGTACCTGATTAAAAATGGCTACCACTCCCAGGCTGCGGCTATACCCGCTTCTGGCAAAATCTTGGCTGGTGAACTTCTGTTGTCTCACTCTTGGGCTGCCCCTACAATTTACTGGATTTTTGTGCTTGAACTCATTCCAGAGGACAGAGAGGCTGAGCACAGATGATTTGTGGGCCTGTTTTCTGAAATGGGGGTTAGAAATCAAAACTTCCAATTTAGGTATATAAATTTTGAAATACCTCTTAGATATTCTAGTATCTGGATTTCATGGAAGATAGGAGTCTGGCTTTGAAAGTCATTAGCACATAGATGTCATTGTATCTGTGGGTCCGGATAGATGACCCCAGGCTTGAATATCGATACAGAGCTTCAGACTGAGCCTTAAGTTTCTGCAGCATTGAAATGAGACTGGGAAGAGGACTGAGGTTGCCTTATAACCTCCAACTCTTCCCTCAGAAATATAGGTGCCTTAGGCAGAGAGGGGTTCTGGGGCTCTTAACTTCAAGTCAGAAGAAAGGTCACACAGGTAGAAATTAGAGAAAGTAGCAGAAAAGGATTTCCCAGGCTTTCTCATGATTCCTTTCTTTCTCTGCCCTTTCCTCTCCTAAACCACTTCCTTGACCTCACCCTTTCAGCTTCTGTTGGTTTCTGTTTTTGAATGTTGGGCAAATTTTCTGCTTTTTAGATTGTATCTTAGGTTAATTTGGGTTGCAGGATATTTTGGAACTTGGCTTAGTTTTAATTTTTTAAATTAATATATTAACAGTTTATCTTTGTAGTTGGGAGCTTCCTGGAGGGTAGGAAAGCCTAAGCGCACAAACACATCCTTGATCTAGTTGAAAATACAGCAGGGTGTTGCTCTGTTCCTTTCCTGCTTTGAGTATTAAATGGTCTTCCTTTTCCCTTTCCTTTTCAAATATGTAGGACCAGGCAGCTTTATTTGCATAACCTCAGGACACTTCCCCTTCTGTGGGAGGCTTGGCTATATGGCTCATACCTTATTTTGGCTTAATTAATTTGCAAAATAAAAAGCTCTTAAAGAAAATGTTTGTTTCCCTTTCCTTTTTGGAATTTTAGAGCATGAATTGAAATAATAAAGTCGAATTTCTTTTGGTAACTTCCTCAAAAGGATTATATTGAATTATGCCTACTCAGTATGCTGACTCTTTGCTTTTCTATATATCCCTTTTTAGTTTCTTAATGAATATATCCTACAAAAGAGCTCATTTATTATAAATTTGCTTTTAGGAGCATACAAGAGCATTTGGTGCACAGGAGCCTGTAAGGTAGATGGGCTATACTGATAGGGTTTACTATCTTAAACAGTGCATGAAACCATTAACTTGTTAAATGATTCATGTGCTCACAAGGAGAAAAATAAGCAGGTCTTTCTAACTCTTGATTCTCTTCAAGGTCAGCATTTTGACCGAAACAAGGCCTGTTGCTGTTCTATGTTTCTTGTACTCAAGGTCATCTGTTGTCTTTAAAACCTTAAATTTTTAAACTCTAAGCAAAGGAAACTTGAAGAAAATGTTTAGATAGCTACTTTATGCTACAGCGTTTTCATGGACAATGGTGAATCACAGGCCTGGCAGAAAGTCCCTTTAAAATTTATTACTTTACCTCTTACTGGAACAATTCTTAAATTGCTCAGGGGAGATGAGTCTAAATTCCTTTATTTGAAAGAATACACTGCTGGTTTCTGTTTGGCATTTGGCAGCCATCTTTGCCTGAGACCATTTCCTATATGTAAAGAAGGTGACATATGCTTTATAGCTCTCCAGTTATTGTAGTGCCCTCAATCCTTATAGAATCAAGGAATATTAAAGTTTGAGGGGTTCTGAAAGCTTATATGATTCAATTTTCCTTCTGATTCCCCTCTGCTCCATTACTTTTAGCTATAACATATCCCATTGTTAGATAGCTCTAGTTAGTAGAAAGTTAACTGTATTTTTTTTAAAGCAGTTTTAGTCTCACACCATACAATCTAATGTTAAAATGAAGTAAAAGGAACAGATGTAGCTCAAGTGACTGGGTGCCTGCTTTCCATGTACAAAGTCTTGGGTTCAATCTTCTGTACCTCCTAAAAAAAATTAAGCTAAAACAGAGTATTGCAGGCAAGGAGGCAGAAAAATAAAAATCAAGGTTTATAGAATAAGAGGCCCAGGTGGTAAGAAACATTAGAAAATAAAGCCTTATTTTAAATAAAATTACATAAAATATGAGGTGATTACAAGTAGCAAATGCTAAGAAAGGTTTTAGTTACTAACTGAAGGACATGTCCTTTGTATACTCAGTATAGGCATGACCGTGGATTGAGCATCAGATGGCAAAACACAATTTTGTTTCATATGAATGAAATGACAGTTGGTAACATTACTCTTAAAAAAGGGAAACTTACTTGGAATATAAACTTTTAGTTGAGGTTTTTAAGGGAAATTGTGCATTTGCATATGAGTTAAAACATACTCTGGAATAAACAATATTGATCTAAAACAATATAAACTCGAATATATTATTTTATAGTCAGTTTGTGTTTTGTCAGAAAAACTGTTCAGAAACTATTTTAGCAAACAAATAGATACGTTGATGTTAGGAATCAGAATTTTCAGTGGGAGAGAGAAGAGTGGCAGATATACATTCAGGGAAGTAAATCCTTGTTACCCTAAATTTAAATGGGAAATAATGAATTTTCCCATTTAAAAAATTATTTCCTAGTTCTATACACTGAAAAGATCTAGAAACAATGACCAGTAGCAGTGAATACCTTTGGTGCTCAGATCGTTATATCCTAATGTCATTTCTTACTGGAACAAACTAAGGCTGGGTCTTTGGTTGGGTTCCTTAAGCACAGACTGAGACCGGGAGTCTTGTGAAAGCCATTTATTGAGGGAGGGCTCTGAGGAGGAGAGTGAGCAGGATTTGGCAGAGGTGCAGCAGTGCTCAGAGATGTATTCATCAAATGCAATGAATGTCTCATGATGATGGAGGAGATTGTTGTTATGGGGGGAAGAGTAGGGTGAGGGGGGTGGGGGATATATCGGAACTTCATATTTTTTGAATGTAATATTAAAAAAAAATAAAGACAAAAAAAACACAAAAACCTAATGAGCAAGAATTTGAGCTTGGCTGGAGTCTAGTGTCAACTTGGTCCTGTGTTGAACTCTTGAACATGTACCACCGAATTGATCCCACCTTGAAACAAGCCTTTTGTCCCCTATGTCAGTCTGTCAGTCATTGGCTGTTGGCTGCTGGGGGTGGAGTGTGAGGAAGCCCTGTTTAGCCCATGTGAGTTCTCTGAAGGAGGGGGCAGCTGTGTGCCATTAGCAGGCAACACTTTTAGCAGCTGGGAGGTGGACGCATTGGTCCGGAGAAGGACATCAGGTGGGGTTCCCTCAAGCAGCCATCACAGACTCCTTGGAGAAATGGCTGCTTCAAGGTCTGGGACAGGAAATGTAGAATGAACCCAGTACATTTTGTCAAATCAGACAGCAAAGTAGTATCAGCATCTCCTGGGGTCTTGCCAAAAGCACCAGAGGCAAACCTGAAGAGGCTCCTGCTACCCAGTCAGTAAGCATAATGACCATAGTGAATTGAAGCACAGCAAATGATTAAAATCCTTGAGTTTATATTAGATATTTTTAAACACCTCATTGGTGACCTTTGGAGAATGTTAGGGAACCAGCTCACTTTTCAGCAAAGTGGTAAAGGGAAACAATCAGACATCATCCTGACTTTGCTGTAAGAATTATCCCACAGAGTAATCAAATAATTGGTGAGGAAAGAAGGAATGATGAAATTAGAATGTCATCATTTTGCAAACCCGAATGAAATAATGAACCTTAACAATGATCATCAGTGTCTTCTGACAAACCAAAAGAGAGGCATTATATGCCTCCTGATGAAAGTATTCTTGCCCCCAAAATCAAACCTAAATCAGATCAAACCACTAGTTCTAATTACAGATTTAAGCAAAGTGCAGGGGACAGATGAATATGTTTAACAATATAGTGAAGATGCAGTTAGCAAAACCCAGACTGGGGGAAACTCTAGGACAAACATCCCAGTTTTTTCAGCAAATTAGCAAAACCCAGACTGGGGGAAACTCTAGGACAAACATCCCAGTTTTTTCAGCAAATGAATTGTAAGGAAACAAAAAGCAGAGAGGTAATTATAGATTAAGCAAGACTTAAGAGACCCATCAACCAAATGTTATGTGTAGGCCTTATTTGGATGTGAACGCACAAAGCGAAAAGAGAACTCTTGTGAAAATTGGGAAAATTTGAACACTGATTGGATGTTTGATGATAAGAAATTTATATTAATGTTTTAGATAGTGCTATTGTAATTTTGTTTAAAATTAGTCATTATCTTACAGAGATGCCTACTAAAACATTTAATAATATGAAAGAAGATCTCTGGAATTTGCTTTTAAAATAATTCAGTAGGATGGAGGAGGAAATGTGGGTAGGGATAGTGAAAGAGCACTGGCTGTGAGTTGATAATTGCTAAAAGTGGGTGATGTGTAAATGGGAGTTCTTCATACTATTCTCTGTGTTGTTGTATAAATTTGAAATTTTCCATAATGAAAGATTTAAGGCAGTCAAAAAAGAAACAGACCTTTATTTGAAGTTTACATTATCAATACTTTGGGTCAATAAGTATTTCAAGGGTATTTATTATTAGAGAACATTTAGAAAGGTAGAAGATGCACAATTCCCATGCCTATTTTTTGATGCATTTTATTTATTTTTTTCTTTTTTAAACAAAAAATTACTTGCTTATTTGTTAGGGTTTTTTTTTTTTTTTACATTTTTATAATACATATTAGTGAATGAAATATAAAATTTACCTATTATTTAAAACTTAAATACATGATGTAAAATAGACAAGGAATGATATAGGTATATATTTTAAAATATTTTTATTTTGAAATACTTTCAGACTTACAGGACAGTTAGAAAAATAATCAAACCCCATACAGAGAACCTCAACATACCCCTATCCCCCTAGATACCCAGATCCACCATTTTGCCATCACCCATTATTACTAAAACTTTCCCATATCCCCAGACAGAAACCTTGTACCCGTTATGCATTAACTCCCAATTCTCCCTGACCCCAGGCAAACTATACTCTAATTTCTGTCTCTATGATTTTGCACAGTCTCCCTTATTTCTTTGTGGATACCATAGGCCTTAAATTTAACATTCTGAATTTGTAACAATCTCCTTTGTTTTGATACCAGCTTAACTTCAGTAGTTCCTATACCTGTCTGTTCCCCTATCTTTATGTAGTATTTGTCACAAATTACCTTTTTATACATGATGAGTCCAAATCCACTGATTTATCATTACGTTTTATCCATTTGCTTTTTTGATTTTGTAGGAAGTAAAAAGTAGAGTTACAAACAAAAAATGTAATAGTGCTGGCATTTAGAATTTTACCTGTGCTGCTACCCTTACCAAAAATCCTTCATGTGGCATTTCTTATAGGATTGGTCTAGTGGTGATAAATTCCCTTAGCTTTTGTTTATCTATAAATACCTCAATCTCTCCCTCAATTTCTGAAAGACAGTTTTGGCCAATGTACAATTCTCGGATAATGTTTTTTGCTTTCAGCACTTTAAATGTCTTCCACTGCATTTTTGTCTGCATGGTTTCCAGTGGGAAATCGGCATTTATTCTCATCAAGGCTCCCTTCAATGTCACATATTGCTTCTCTTCTGCGACTTTCAGGACTCTCTCTTCATCTTTGACTGTTTGATTAAAATATGCCATAGTGGGGGTCTATTTGGATTTGTCCTTTTGGAGTTTGTTGAGCAGCTTGGATGTATTTGTTGATGGCTTTCATTAGATTTAGGACATTCAGCCATTATTTCTTTGAATATTCTCTTTGCCTCTTTCTCTCTTTCTTCTTCTTCTGGGATTCCCACAATGCATATATTGGTAGACTCGATGTATCCTACACGTTCCTCAGTTTTTGTTCACTTTTCTTCATTCTTTCTTTTCTCTGTTCCTCAGACTGGATGATTTCAACTGTCTTATCTTCCAGTTTGCTGTTTCTTTCTTCTGCGAGCTCCAATCTGCTATTGAACCTTCCAGAGAATTTTCGGTTTCTTTTACTGTGGTTTTCAACTCTGTTTCGTTTGTTTTCTTAATTCACATCTCACTATTGAGATCCGCTTTGTGTTCATTTATGCTTTCCCTGATTTTGTTTAGTTCTGTGTCCATGTTTTCCTTTCGTTCTTTGAGCATATTTAGAACCATTTTTTAAAAGTCATTTTCTGGTATGGCCCAGGTTTTGTACTCCTCATTAATAGTTTCTAATGCTTTAATATTCTCCTTTGCCTCGGCTGTCACTTACTGCTCCCTCTGAAACCGGACCCAGGGATTTGTGCTGAGCTGGTGAGGGGTGGTTATGGAACCAGCCAGGGTACCAGGAGACACTACTGCTTTTAAATAGTCTTTTTCTTTGGTGCTCCTACTGTTACTACAGTCTTTTAACTGTCTTCTGGAGTTTTGAGAAGGATGTTTCTGCCAGTTTTTCTGGCTGTTCCAAACTTTCATGGAATGAGAGAGCTGTGAAGTATTCCACTCTGCCATCTTGATCCTGGGCATGTTTTTTCATTTTAATACTTAAAAGTGGATTTTTTGGGAAGCGGATGTGGCTCAACTAATAGAGTGTCTGTCTACCATATGGAGGGTCCAAGGTTTGATCCCCAGGGCCTTCTGATCTGTGTGGTAAGCTGGCCCACGTGCAGTGCTGCTGTGCCTTGCAGGGGCACCCCGGCATGGGGTGCCTAACGTGCAAGGAGTGTGCCCTGCAAGGAGAGCCACCCCATGTGAAAAATGTGCAGCCTGCCCAGGAGTGGTGCCACACACACGGAGAGCTGACACAGCAAGATGACACAACAAAAAAGAGATGCAGTTTCCCTGTGCTGCCGAATAATGCAAGCAGACGCAGAACACAGCGAATGGACACAGAGAGCAGACAATGGGGGGGGGGGGGGTGGAGTGGGGGGAAGGAGACAGAAATAAGTAAAAAATAAATCTTAAAAAAAAGTGGATTTTTCTCTAATATGCTACTTTACTTCTTTGCAAATTTATTGATATTAAAATAAAATCTTACTGAAATGAAATAAACTTACCCAGAAGGCAAGAAGCCATCACATTGCTTGGCATTTTCTTGCTGGAATACAAATGATACCTAGTCTTAAATTTTTTTTAGTAAGTGGAACTTTTCCATTCAGTATTACTTCCTTCCAGCAAATTACACTTATATCTTTTCACAGAACACATGAAATTTTGATGATGGCTAAAATGCAAGCTTTTGAGTTGTCAAAATGATTTGAGGCAATCTTTAATATTGACATCATATTCTATTATGTGACTATCTATTCTGGTAATGGTTTTCCAGTTGTAGATTATTTGCTTTTATTTTGCTTCTTACACTTTTTTTCTTGCCAAATAGGGAGGCAAGCCAGTGAATTGCATATTTCTGTTTAAAGATTAAGAGATTTGAAACTATCAATAATTCAGATGCCTTAGAATTATCTGTGAATTTGATTTATATATCATCCCTATTAGTCATGGCCATAAATAATTGAGAATTGATTGTAATTTTTATCTCTTTTGCCAAATGCTACAGAACACCCCATTTACTTTCTTTAAAACTCTAAATAGCTGGGCTTTGAATACCTTTAAAAAAGCAGTAGGGGACTTTATGAGTTTTCATGCTTATTAATTTTCATAAGTAGTTAACCACAGAAAAATAATTATTTGAGATATTCAGCCTAAGCATTGAAAATGAGCCCCCTTTTCTTAGCTATCAGATTAACCATTTTCCTTGAATTTTGATAAGAATCAATTTTGAAATATCACTTTCAGCCTTTTCTCTTGCTTTTTCATTCCAGAAGGTTTAACATTATTAAGCATAAACCTTGTCCCAGGGGATCAGAAAGGCAAAAATTATATAGTCAACCTAAATTTATCCTTTGAAGTGGAGTTCTGTGCTAATTTGACTCTTTGGAGTTTTAAACAAGAGGTGTTAGAAAGTAATCGGCTTAGATTCTGGCTCCTCTTTTTCCCTTGTGTTTTGGTGCTTTTTTGTTTGTTTGTTTGTTTGTTTTTCTTCTGTGAAACAGAAGATTAGCCACTCATATAATAAGGTGTGAGGTAGAGTTAGGCTAAATTTCTTCTACTGATGACAAATTGTAGAAATTTTTATTTTCACCAATGAAGAGGACTTACTTGGATTAAATAACTGATTATCAATCTGCTTTTGAGTTGTGCTATTGTATTTTTTTAAGAAGTATAAGACTGAGTATGGTTTGAGATTTGTAGAATTCTATGACCCAAGGCCTGCTGTTAAAAACCTGGATGGTTCCTTTTTTAATATAAAAATGAACTGGTGAGTCTGAAGGTGGGAGGTAGAGTGGGAAGACAGTGGGTGTTAGGCATCGTCTGATTCTTTTGGCAATTACTTACTGTTTGCCTTTTATTAGTTTTTCATTGTTTCTTTTTATTTCCCTAGGTACATATAAAGTCGGTGGAAGAAACTATTTTAAATCACTAAGCACTGTATAAGTATTTCATTAATTGGTACTTTAAAATATCTTTCATTAATTGTGGATCTAGGCAAATTAAAAAATAGAGCAATACATCTTTCTTAGAAACTTTGTGGGATTTCTGTCAATTTTTAATAAGAGTGAAGCTCTGGGCTACTTTTTTTCTGAATAGTTATTGCATAGCCATCATGGGAGTGAAAGAAAGTTGTAAGGTGAGAAGTAAGAGTGAAGAGAAGCAGAGAAAAGGAGAATCATATGCTGAGTTACCTTGGTGAATTGCCAAGTTAAATTGTATTTTTATATATTCCAAAGTACCTTTTTTGATTCTCTTTTAAAAGTTATCTCTTCATCATGGGAACAGAAATTAAAATTTTTAAAATCATATGCTACAATAGCACCTGTTTTGTTGATGGTTTGGGCTCACTTTAGGTTTGCTTGAGCTAAGATACTTTTTAGCAAACATAAGCAGCAGTGGAGTGGAGTGGTTAATAAGTGTGCATTCTGAAGCTACCAAGGCTATGGGTTATGTGAGTTTAAATTCTGGCTCCAGCACTTATTAGCTCTGTGCCTTTGGGCAAATGAGTTATTTATTTTCTTTGAAACTCAGATTCCTCAACTGTAGAAGGGCAGTCTTAACTTCATAATGTCATTGTGTGCTGTATTAGTCAGTGTTCTCCAGGGAAACACAACCGACAGGAGGTATCTATAAATAGTATCAGATTTTATGATATTCCCTCATGTGACCATGGGGATGCACAAGTCTAAATTCCACAGGCAGGCTCCAAACAATGGGCTCCAATGAAGGTCCTTGATGAGTTCCCATGAGACCTTGGCTGTACAAAGTAGAGCTGGAAATTCTCTCTGAATACTGAAATAACTTCCCCTTTTTAGGGCATTCAGCTGATTGGATAAAACATCACTCATTGCTGATGGCAGTCTCCTTGGTTGCTTGTAGATGTAATCAGCCATTTATGCAGTCAAGTCACTGAAGATTAAGTCCATAAATGTCCTTGTATTGCAGTCAGCCCAGTGCTTGCTTAAGCAAACAACTGGGCACAATTATCGGCTGAGTTGACACATTAGCCTAACCATCACAGTCCACCCCTTGTCAACTTGACCTTAAGCCATACTTAGTCTCTAAATAAAAACAATAACAGACATACACATATATATTTCTGCCTAACAGTATTCAACCGACCTGCATACAACTGGAAATGCACTAATTCCTTGCAAGTCCTTGGGTAATATTTACTTTTAATAGGGTGCAAGTCCTTGGGTAATCACTTTTAAACTTGACATCCTTAAATATTATGACATGAAACTAATACAACTTATGTCATATAATAAGGGGAAAAGTTAGGGAAGAAAACAAAGATATTTGTTTTATGTACCTATACAGTCTTATTTGTAACAAAACAAGGAAGACATCTTCATGACTGTTACAGTCCTTGTTTCTGTAACTGGTCACGTGGTTGAAGTTCATATTTGTCACTACCTTCTTCCGCTACCCATTCCACGTTCCCGTTATCCTCAGCAAGCACCTCAGCTGGTCATGGTTCTTTGCCTGGTGGGATGATCCAAACTTTCATTCCTGAAGATTCTGGACCATTGTTAGTCCTGTTTGGATTGGGTTGTTTCAAGTTTCCATTGACTTTAATCACAGGGTATGGCAGTACTAAGAGATGCCCTAGAGTATCTCCTGTCTTCCAGGCAAACTCTTCTTTACCTCCATCATGTAGGTGCAGTCCTATTTCCTCTTAATAGCCAGGATCAGTCACCCCTGCAAGTACGATAGTTCCCTTCTTTGCCTGTTGATTCAGAGGCATGAGTCACCCAAAGTGTCCAGGTGGCCATCTTCACTTCCAGTTCAATGGAATCATTGTTGTGTTCCCTGGTGGAAGCACTCCTCCTTTTGGAACTAAAACCTGTAGACCAGCAGACCTTAAGGTTACAGGGACAGGATCTTAGTGGATCACTAGGGGTAATAGTGAGTGGTGCCACTCCCATTTCCACCTCTTGATTCCTGGACCTGTGAGTCCTGGCTATAGGAGAAAAAGCACCAGAGAATGGGCACTGATTTAGAACATACACAGCCTCCTGAAGAACATTGCCTCAGCCCTGCAAGATGTTGACATCTAGTTGGCTCCGTAATTGAGTCTTCAAAAGGCCATTCCACTGTTCTGTTAATCCATTTGCTTCAGAGTGATGGGAATCATGGTAAGACCAGTGAATTCCATGGGCATGTGCCCATTCCCACACATATTTCCCTGATTTCTGTCTATATAAGGTGGAAAACTCATGTAGTTCTTTTGGATATAGCGTACTTCCTCATGGGTCACACTTTGTGCTTCGCATTTGGGGGATTGTTGTGCTTTTAGTCTTGTAATAGGTCTGGAAGAGAAAAGGAGTGGTGGGGGTGGGTCAGGAAAAGGATTAGAAATGTCTTACAAGTTATTAATCTCAAGGAATTCCTTTAAATTTTTGTCTTGTGGGACAGGATTAATCTCTTCAGGCGGTAGTTGGAAGGCAGACTCCTCAGGGCAGGTTGGAGGTTGGGCAGTGCATGCTGGAGTTTGGCTGATATCTGCCTCAGAGTGTGTGGAGGTCCATATTCCCTGGGGTAGTCCAGAAGCTGGGTGATACAAGCTCAACCTTATGTGGTGTCCACAGGCAGGCCATCACAGGTTTATCTGGCAAAGTCTCAGCAGAATTTAAGGTTCCAATGTCCCCAGTTATATTAATATGGCCTGTGTATAAATTCAAACTTATTCTATATCCAAGTATGCCTAGTTCTCTGGAAAGCCAATTGAGAGGTATAACTCTATCGGCTTTGGATATTCAGGGAGGATGCAAACTAAATGTGTTAATTAAAGCTTACCTGGAATGTGGGAGTTTGTGTTAAAAGCTTACCTGAAATGTGGGGTGTTCATGTTAAAAGCTTACCTGGAATTTGGGGAATATGTGTTAATTTAAGCTTACCTGGAGGATATAACCTATCTGATACTCAGATAAAACACTTGAAGAAACTAACAAAAAGTCCTTTTGCATCGAAGCACCATTTGACTCCCCACTCCTACATCCTCTGTATAAAAACGACCCAAAATCCTATCAGGGCTCGGTTTTTATTAGAAGAGGAGTCTGCTGAGTCTGGTGGTTGTAATAAATCTTCCTTCTCAGAATTCTTGTGTCCTGGCCTTCAATACCACGTACACCTGACTACTCTTTGCTACAACAATATCACATGAGGATTAATCTTTTTATAGTGTTCAAAACAGAGCTTCCTATATAGTGAGTTTTCTGTTTACTGTTAATTATTTATTGACTACCTCAGTGTAGATAAAGTTCTAGATATATAGGATACTGGGGATAATGAGTAACATATAAGGTTCTTTACCTCAAGGATCTTTGGCTTATGGTAATGAGAAAGACAAATAAACTGATGTTTACCATGTGGTGTGACAGAGGATGTTGTAAGAGAATATTAGAGAGTCACTTATCTTAAAATAGGGAGGTCATATAAAACTTCCTGGAAGACATGTTTGCTGAGCTAAGTCTTGTAAAACTAATGGAAGAAATGGGAAAAGCCTTCCAGATAGAAATAACAGCATTTACAAATTGTGCTTTGGGGCAATTAGAAATAGTTCCTAATGAATCTAGAGTAGACTGTGACTCTGGGAATGAATAGGGTTACAAAGGACCCTGTTTGTTATGGCAAGCAGTTTAGACCTTTGTCTTTTGGCATTGTGGACCACTGAAGGGACAGTAAGTTAGGGAGAGCTGTGATGAAAATTCTAGTGTAGAAGATTAGTGCCAGTGTGGCAAATGGATTGGAAGGATACAAGATTAGAGCCAGGGAGACTAATGCTGGGGTCCAAGTAAGAAATGATGAGGATCTGAATTAAGAAATTAATATGTACATGAAAATGGCGGGATTATTTTGAGAGCTACAAGGAATTAGAACAAATACAAATTGGTGATGGATTATATCTTGGGAGAACATTCATTAGTTTGCTTGAACATTTCTAACTTTAGCAAATGGGTAGGTTATAGAGTATTTCACTAAAATTGGAATAAAGCAGGATGAGGGGAATAGGTTCTGGTGGTGGTGAGGGGAAGATATATTTGATTTTCTATGTGTTGATTTTGAAGTGTCTGTGAAATTTCCAAGGAATGATGTCCAGAAAGCAGTTGGATATAAGAATATGAACTCACAGGAAAGAACAAACTTGGTATAGTAGTTTGAAGCTATATGCACCCCAGAAAAACATCTTCTTAACTTTAATCCATTCTTGTGGGTGTGAACCCATTATAAGTAGGACCTTTTGATGAGGTCAGTTCAATTAAAGTGTGGCCCAGCTCAATTAGGATGAGTCTAAATCTTATTACTGGAGTCCTTTTTAATCAGAATGAAATTCAGACACACACAGAGAAAGCCATTTGTATTAGTCACCTAAAGGCATGCTGATGCAAAATACCAGATATCTGTTGGCTTTTATAAAGGGTATTTTTTTGGGGTAAAAGCTTACAATTACAAGACCCTGAGGAGTCCAACTCAAGGTACCATAAGAGGTACTTTCTCACCAAAGTAAGCTGCCACTTGCTGAAGCAAGATGGTGGGCAGTCTCTGCCTGGTCTTTCCTTCCTTCGTTCTCCTAAGGCTCCATGGTCCCAGAATCTTTTGATCTCAGCAGTAGGCTACCATAAGACTCATTTCTTTCCAGGCCTTCTCAGCTGCTCAGCTGCAAACTATCAGACAAATAGCTCAGCTCTCTTCTTGGGGCTTTAGCTGTGTGAGCAGTCTCCTTTCTGCCACATGGCAGGACTAAAATGACCAAGTTTTCTCCTTTCCCATGTCTGTGGACCTCTCTCTCTTCCCGTGTGTCTTCTTGACTGAGTGTCCATTTATATCAACTCACCAAAGAGGCAGGGACTCAACCCTGAGTCATACTCTACTGATGTGGTCAAATGAAAGGCCCTAAATTTGATTTTATTACGTAAACTTAAAACCTTTGAATTTAATACAAATGAAGGGTATCACACCCAGAGGAAGAGGCCTGTTTACAAACATGATCTCTCTTTTTTGAGGGTTCATAAATAATTTCAAATTGCCATATCATGGAAACAAGAAGCTGAAATTTAGTGGAACTGGAAAAGAATGGACATGCCAGGAGAGACCACCATGTATATACTGCCATGTGACAGAGGAGCCAAAGACCAAGGATCACTGGCAGTGAGCCCCAAAACACCAGTTATTGGGAAGACAGCATTGCCTTGATGATGCCCTGATTTGAACATTGTTTTAGCTTCAAAACCATAAGCAAATAAATTCCAATTGTTTAAGCTGAACTGTTGCTTTGGTATTTGCTTGAGCAACCTAGAAAACCTAAACACTTGGCAAAATAGATTTGGGGGAAGCGAATGTGGCTCAAGTGATTGGGCTTCCGCCTACCATTTGGGAGGACCTGGATTTGATCCTTGGGCCTCCTGGTATAAAGCGTGCCCACATGGCGAGCCAGTGCCTGCATGGTGAGCTGAGTGCCCACGCAAGTGAGTCACACAGCAAGATGATGACACAACCAAGAGAGGAAGGGGAGAGTTAAGGCAAGGCGCAACAGAAACCAGGACCTAAGGTGGCGCAAGTGACAAACAGGGAACCTCTCTTCACATCAGAGATCCCCAGGATTGAATTCCAGTGAATCCTAGAGGAGAAAAATGAGAAGACAAAAAAAAAAAAGGCCTAGACTGGCTTTATTTAAAAAAAAAAAAAGATTTGGTAGTTGTTAGCAAATAGAATGTTGTTAAAGCTGTGAGAATTAGTGAGACTAGTCAGGGAGAGTAGAGTGAGAAAAGAACAGGTGCTAATGCTGAGATCCCAGATAATAATATTCGATGGTTAAATGGAGGAACGGGAAGCTGTCCAGACTAAACAGTGAAGAAGAGAAGCAATCAGAGAAGAAAACCAGGGAAGAATGGTGTCACAGGATTCATGAGAATAGTAATTCTAAGAAAGGAGGGATAATGGTATAAAATATTGCCAAGAAGTCAAGAGTGAAATCAAATTAGTGTCCTGAATTTTAAGTAACAAAGAGGACATGAGTGCTTCGGGGGGAGGTAATTTTAATGGTTATAGTATTGGACAGAAGCCGGATTTCAGTGGGCTGAAAGTGTGCAGGAAACTTTTGATTTCATGATGGCAAGTAAAAGCCTTTCATTCCCTGACCTCTTGAAAAATTACTCCAAAATAATAAGAAACTGAAAAATAAAGTCAGTCCTTGAGGAAGCTCAGATAAATACTGGAACTTTAATCCCAGTACATGAAGATGAAAATCCTATGAGAATGGTAAATGACTTAGCCAAGAAGAGGAATCACAGATATTCAAACTGTAGCCACCACCACCCATCATTAATTGGAATCACCAGGTTTTTTGTTGAGATGGAATTGAGGTGGAGACTGCAAATAAAATTATTTGAAAGTCTAATTACTCAACTAGACACTTTCTCCTTACTCACACAGGAGAAGGGAAATATAATTTCTGAAGAAATTAATTCAGAGCGACTGTGGACTTGGGAGCTATAGGCATTAAGGAAGGTAAGGGTGCGGTGGTGGAATGAGTAAGATCCAGAATGCCGTCCTCTGCCTGGCTTATACTTCCTAGGCAGGAGAATGGAAGACCCTTCCCTGGAGAAACTGAACCACCACAGGGGAAAGGGCTATTAGCAGTTCCATTATGAAAAAGCCATCTGGGCACCCAATCACCCTTTAGTGAATCCCACCAGTTGACAAACTTCATAGTCATGCTTTGGTGAAGCTCGCCAGTTGACAAGCCTAAATCATGCACCCAGAGTTTCCAGCGAGCATTTTATTAGTGTTCAGTCCTAAATATGAATGGACAGCCCGGCATCGCTAGATATTGATGAAATCTTTTAACATAAAGGAGCAAGAAGAAAACAGACCAAAAGAAAAAAAGGAACTCAGAAGAAATAGAGTGTAGGGAGCTGAAGAAAACTTTAATATCCTTAAATGGATAAGAGAAGGCATTGAGTCTGCTAAAGTATAATTTTCAAAAAGTTAAAAACGTGACTCTTATGTAAATATAAATTGAGCATTGTTCAAATAATTTATTCAACTCCTTACTTAACAGAGGAAGCAGTCAGAGAAGATCAATTCAACGAAAAGTATGATGGGCATATATAATCAGTCAAGAATGCTGCAATGAATTTTCTGATAGATGCTAGATGTAAAACAAGTTAATATCCTATAGGAGAATATTATCTAATATTTAAAATTATCTTTTCTATTGATGAAAATTAGATGAATTGGACATTTACTGGACTAAATATATTTGCATTACTATGGACAAGAATCATTTGCTTTACTACAGATTAACTTCTACCCCAGCAGCATTTTAAAATAGCCTAGTCCTGTGGTTCACAAAGCATGGTTCCTAATCCAGCAGCAACACAGACACCTGGGAACTGAACATGGGCTCCACCACAAATCTATTGAGTTCAAGACTAGAACTCTGGGACCAGAGTCTGGAAATTTGTGTTTTAACACGCTCTCCTGCCAGGTATCCTGATGCATGATAAAGTTGGAGAATAACTCATTAGTTAATAGAAAGTCAGTCAAAAGAATTAGATAATCCCCAGAGAGTTCTGGATAATGCTCAGCACTCTAAAAACACCTAATTATGTCTTTTTTTTTTTTTTAAGATTTATTATTTTTTTAAAATTTATTTCTCTCCCCTTCCCCCACCCCCGTTGTCTGCTGTCTGTGTCTATTTGCTGTGTGTTCTTCTCTGTCTGCTTGTATTCTTGTCAGCGGCACCAGGAATCTGTGTCTCTTTTTGTTGTGTCATCTTGCTGCATCAGCTCTCTGTATGTGTGGCGCCACTCCTGGGCAGGCTGCACTTTTTTTTTTGCCCTGGGCAGCTCTTCTCCTCTACCCTATAGACACTTTTGAATTCTTAGGCCTTGGGGCTGGCAACTACAAAGGGGGCTCCAGGGGCTTACCTATCCAAAAAAGGGGAGAGAGAGGGACCCAGTATGACTGAGCTTTAGACCCACAGATTTGATCTGCTGTGTCCCATGAACCCTTCCAGCCTGCGTGGGGTTGCATCAGTGATTGCCTTGTGAGCTGGCAAGGGATTAAAGAGATCTGACTGTCTTAGTCTACCTCTCTACTGACCCAGATGGGTTGTGGAAGATACAGAGGAGAGCGGAATTATTCCCTACCTGGGAAAAGGGAAGGGGCTACGAACAAAGATTGGAGAACTTCCTCTGAGAAAGTTTGAATTATGAAGCTATTAGCCTTCAGGCAGGATCCTTTATCACATTGGTCCCATTGATGTTGCAGAAAACACATTGACCAGGCTTTGAACTGAGAGGGCTGCCAAAGAGTGCCATCTGCTGGTGGACCAAGGAAGTGCACCCAAGGAAATTAAATAAGTAAGAAAGGAGAGGCTTTTTCCAGCCTTTACAGCCTTCCTCCCCAAGGCCCTTGAAGCAGGGCCCAGTTTGGAGCAACTTAACAGGGAAAATCCTAATGATACAGGCCAAACTAAGTATCAAAGAGCAACAGTAACTCACCCTACGAGAGAGAAATTGAGAAAACTCAATTTAATCAGATGCCTAGACATCAGCAAAAAATTATAAGCCATACTAAGGAAATGGAAGAAATGGCCCAAGGAGAGGAATGTATCAAAGCTCCGAGACACAGGATTTGAGACAACTAGTCAACAAAATTCATACAAATTTCTAAAAAATTAATGGCTCCAAATACAGTATGGCTAAAGAGGTAAAGAACATCAAAAGGATACCGAGTGAGCACAAAGAAGAATTTCAAAACCTGAACAGAAAAGAAGCAGAGGTCATGGGAATGAAAGACATGGCAGGTGATATAAAAAACAAAAAGCAAAAACATTGTAGGCATATAATAGTAGACTCAAAATGATAGAAGAAAGCATAAGTGATCCTGAAGACAGAACAGCTGAAATTGAAGAGAGAAAAGAAAAGAATAGAAAATAATTGAGCAGGGGCTCAAGGAGTTGAATGATAACATGAAACACGACAACATATGTGTCATGGGAGTTCCAGAAGAAGATGGGAAGGAAAAAGGGACATAAAAAGTATTTGAGGAAATAATGGCTGAAAATATCTTAGCTCTTATGAAAGAAATGAACTTACATGTTCAAGAAGCACAGTGTACCCCAATCAGAATAAGTGTGCATAGAACTACTCCAAGACACATACTATTCAGAATGTCAAACGTCAAAGATAAAGAGAAAATCCTGGGAGCAACAAGGGTGATGCAAACCATCACATAAAGGGGATGCCCAGTAAGACTTATTGCAGATTTCTCATCAGAAACCATGGAGGTGAGAAGATAGTGGTGTGATACAATTAGCATACTGAAAGAGAAAAACTGCCCCCTGATAATTCTTTTTCCAGCAAAATTACCCCTCAATTAGCAATTTGCATTTAAAATATTAACAAATGAACCGAAACAAAGAGAGTTAGTAAAAAAGAATCTACCTTTGCAGGAAATATTAGAGGGAGCCTTACAACCTGAAAGAAAAAAGACAGGAGAGAGAGGCTTGGATGAGAGTATAGAAGACAAGAATAACAGAAAGTATAATTGAAAGAGTAAAAAGGCAGATGAAAATAAGATATGACATATGAAAACCAAATAAAACGGTGAAAGTAAATAATGCATTTATGGTAATATCATTGAATGTGAATGGATTAAACTCCCCAACAAAAGAAGAAGCTGACAGACTCGTTAGAAAAACATGAGCCATCCATATGCTGCCTCAAGAGACTCACATTAGATCCAGGGATCCAAATTGGTTAAAAGTGAGAGATTGGAAAAAGATGCTCCATGCACATAGCAGCCAAAAAAGAGCAGGGGTGGCTATACTAATATTGGACAAAACAGACTTTAAATGCAAAAAAGTTATAAGAGTTACAGAAGGCTATTATAAATTAATAAAAGGGATACTCCATCAGAAAGATGTGACTGTTATAAATATCTGTGCTCCTAACCAGGGTGCTGCAAAATACATGAAGCAAACTCTGGCAAAACCGAGGGGAGAAATAGACATATCTACAATAATAGTTGTAGGGAAGCGGACTTGGCCCAGTGGTTAGGGCATCTGTCTACCACATGGGACGTCCACGGTTCAAACCTCAGGCCTCCTTGACCCGTGTGGAGCTGGCCCATGTTAAGTGCTGATGTGCGCAAGGAGTGCCATGCCACGCAGGGATGTTCCTCGCGTAGGGGAGCCCCATGCGCAAGGAGTGCGCCCTGTAAGGAGAGCTGCCCAGCGCGAAAGAAAGTGCAGCCTGCCCAGGAATGGCGCCGCACACACGGAGAGCTGAGACAAGGAGATGATGCAACAAAATGAAAAAAAACACAGATTCCCGGTGCCGCTGACAACAACAGAAGCGGTTACAGAAGAACACACAGCGAATGGACACAGAGAGCAGACAACTGTAGGGGAGGGGAAGGGGAGAGAAATAAATAAAAAATAAATCTTTAAAAAAAAAAAATAGTTGTAGACTTCAGCATACCACTCACATCATTAGATAGAACCTAGACAGAAGATCAACAAGAAAACAGAAAACTTGAACAATATAATAAATAAGCTAGACTTAACAGACATATACAAAACGTTGCACCCAAAGTCAGTGGGTTAATTTTTCTCGAATGGATCTTTCTCCATAACATGCCACATGTTAAGTCACAAGGCAGGTCTCAATAAATATATAAAGATTGAATTTATACAAAGCACCTTCTCAGATCATAATGGAATGGAAATGCAAATCAATAATAGATGTGAAAGAGGTAGAATCACAAATGTGTAAAGGCTGAGCAACACACTCCTAAATAATCTGTAAAATAAAAGAAATTGTAAGTAAAATTAGTAAATATATGGAGACAAATGTAAATGAGAGCACAGCTTATAAAAAAATACAGGATATAGCAAAAGCAGTGCTGAGAAGGAAATGTCTAGTCCCAAATGCCTATATTAAAAAAGGAGCTAAAATCAAAGATCTAACTGAACAACTGGAGAATCTAGAAAAAGAACAGCCAACTATTCCCAAAGTAAGCAGAAGGAAAGAAATAATAAAGATTAGAGCAGCAATAAATGCAATTGAGAACAACAGCAACAACAACAACAACAAAAATAGAGAAAATCAACAAGACCAAAAGCTGGTTCTTTGAAAAGAACAATAAAATCGACAAACTCTTAGGTTGACTAGAAAAGAAAAAAAGAAAGACACAAATAAAATCAGAAATGAAAGGGGGAAACTTATGACTAACCTCACATAACAGAGAGGATCATAAGAGGATATTATGAAACACCGTATGTCAAGAAACTAGACAGCCTGAATGAAATGAACAAATTCCTAGAAATGAACAAACAACGTTATGCTAACGCTGTAAGAAATACAAGATCTTAACAAACCAAGCAGATTTAAAGAAACTGAATCAGTCATCAAAAATCACCTAACAAAGAAAATCCAGGACCAGATGGCTTCACAGATGAATTCTACCAAGAATTTCAAGAATTAACACCTATCCTGTTTAAATTCTTCCAGAGAATTGAAGAAGAGTTAAAATTACCCAGTACATTTTATGAAGACAACATCACCCTAATACCAAAGCCAGATAAAGGCATTACAAGAAAAGAAAATTATAGACCAGTCTCTCTACTTAACATAGATGCAGAAACTCTAAATAAAGTACTTGCATATAGAATCCAACAGCATATCAAAAGAATTATAGACTATGGCTAAATGTGATTTATTCCTGTTATGCAAGGGTATTTCAACATAAGAAAATCAATTAGTGTAATATACCATATTAACAAACTGATGGGAAAAAAACCACTTGATCATCTCAATCGATACAGAAAAGGCATTTGACAAAATCTAGCTTCCTTTCTAGATAAAAGCACTTCAAAAGATAGGAATAGAAGGAAAATTCCTCAATATGGAAAAAGGCATATATGAAAAACCCATAGCCAACATTGTATTCAATGGGGCAAGAGTGAAATCTTTCCCTCTAACATCAGGAACAGATCGAGGATGCCCACTGTCACATTGTTATTCAACATTGTGCTAAAAGTTCTAACTAGAGCAGTTAAACAATAAAAAAAAATAATAAAAAAGGCATCCAAATAGGAAAAGAGGAAGTAAAACTCACTATTTGTAAATGACATAATCCTATGTTTAGAAAATTCTGAAATGTCTTCAACAAAACTAACTTGAGCTAATAAACGGGTTCAGCAAGGTGGCAGGATACAAGATCAACATGCAAATGTCAGTAATGTTTCTCTACACTAGTACTGAACAATCTGAGGAGGAAATCAGGAAAAAATTCCATTTACAATAGCCACAAAAAGACTCAAATAATTAGGAATCAATTTAACCAAAGAATTACAAGACCTATATGCAGAAAAATACAAAAACATGTTTAAAAAAAATCAATGAAGACCAAATGGAAATATTGTGAAGATGTCAGTCCTACCCAAACTCATTTATAGATTCATTGTCATACAAATCAAAATTCCAACAGCCTATAGAAATAGAAAAGGCAATAACCCAATTCATTTGGAAGGTAAAGTGCATGTGAATAGTCCAAAAGCATTCTAAAAATAAGAGTGATGTGGGAGGAATTTTACTGTCTGACCTTGAGACATGTTACAAAGCTACCGTGCTCAAATCAGCATGGTGGGGAAGCGAATTTGGCTCAATAGATAGAGCATCCACCTACCACGTGGGAGGTCCAAAGTTCAAACCCAGGGCCTCTCTGACCGTATGGTGAAGCTGGGCCATGCGCAGTGCTGATGTGCACAAGGAGTGCTGTGCCATACATGGGTGTCCCCCGTGTAGGGGAGCCCCACGCGCAAGGAATGCACCCCATAAGGAGAGCCACCCCATGCAAAAGAAAGTGCAGCTTGCCCAGGAGTGGGCCACACACACGGAGAATTGACGCAGCAAGATTATGCAACAAAAAGAGACCCAGATTCCTGATGCTGCTGGCAAGAATACAAGCGAACACAGAAGAACACAAGCGAACACAGAAGAACACACAGTGAATGGACACAGAGAGCAGACAATTGGGGGGGGGGAAGGGTAGAGAAGTAAATAAAAAATAAACCTTAAGAAAAAAATAAACAGCATGTTACCGACATAAAGATAGACACATTGATCAGTGGAATAGACTTGAGAATTGAGAAGTAAACACTCTATTGCAACTGGTTTTTTACCAACCTACCAAAGCCATGGTAATGGTACAAAACAGTCTATTCAACAAACGGTGCTGGGAGAACTTGATATCTATAATCAAAAGAATGAAAAGAGGACCCCTATGTTATTTCCTTTATAAGAATCAACTCAAAATAGATCACAGACTTAATATAAAAGACCAGAAGAAACTGTAAGGAAACATCTTAAAGACCTTACACTCAAAGCATGAACAACAAAAGAGAAAGTAGATAATGAGACCTCCTCAAAATTAAACACTTTTGCACCTCACAGGACTTTGTCAAAAGGGTGAAAAGGCAGCCAACTCAATGGGAGAAAATATTTGAAAATTATATGTCTGATATGGGATTAATATCCAGTATACATAAAGATATGCTACAACTCAACAAGAAAAAGACAAATGACCTATTTAAAAAATGGGCAAAAGACTTGATTAGATATTTATCCAAAGAAAAAATACAATGGCAAAAAACATATGGAAAAATGTTCAACATCACTAGCGATTAGGGAAATACAAGTCAAAGCTACCATGAGATATCACTTCATACCTATCAGAATGGCTACTATTAAAAAGACAGAGAACTACAAGTGTTGGAGAGGATGTGGAGAGGAACACTTATTCACTGTTGATGGGAATGTAAAACGGTACAGCCACTGTGAAAGACTGTTTGGCAGTTCCTAATGAAGAAGCTGAATATAGATGTGCCAAGTGTCCTGGCAATAGCACTACTGGTATATAGCCAGAAGAACTGAGAGCCGTGACATGTACAGACATCTGCACACCAGTGTTCATAGCAGCATTCATTCATGACTGCCAAAAGGTGGAAACAACCCAGATATACACCATCAACCGATGAATGGATAAACAAACTACTGTATATATGTGATGGAATATTATGCAGCGATAAGAAGAAATGAAATTGTAAAGCATATGACATCATGGATGAACCTGGAGTTCATAATGTTGAGTGAAGCAAGCCAGACACAAAAGGGGAAATAGTATTTGACTGTGCTATTATGAACTAAATGTTTTCTGTGAATGTATGGGGTTAATAATTAGAATATAGGTCAGCAGAAAATAGAAGGAGGGTGGAGAATGGAAAGCTAAGGGTTAATCTGTGCAGAATTGGTAAAAAAAAGATGTGTATTAATCTTTGGAAATGAATAGAAAAGGTGAAAGCACAACATATTTGTAAGTAGCAGTACTATTATATGGGTATGACAGTGGTTTAAAGGAAAGGTCTAAGGTCATGTATATTATTAACAGGAAAGTTAGAAAATGTAACCTGAAGAAAAAAAAATGTAGCCTGGAACTATAGCATAGTAAATCTGCATGTGAAATATATATATGGGTAAAATTGCATAAATAAGACTTTCTTTGAAACTTAACTAATATATGTTAATACTTATATTAATATAAGACAAAAAACCATATGTTAAGTGAAAGAAACCAGACACAAAGTACTCTATATTGTATGGTTCCATTTATATAAATTGTAAATATATATCAATTTGTTAAAATAAAATTAGATTAGTGGTATGTAAGGCTGGGGAAGGATAGAGGGATTGAGAGGTTACTGCTAAGGGGTTTTTCTTTTTGGAGTAATGAAATTGTTCTAAAATCTTTTTTTTTTTTTAAGATTTTATTTATTTCTCTTCCCTTCCCCCCTGTTGTCTGCTCTCTGTGTCCATTTGCTGTGTGTTCTTCTGCATCTGCTTGCATTATCCGGTGACACTGGGAAAACCTTCTCTTTTTGTTGTTGTTGCCTCATCTTGCTGTGTCAGCTCTCTGTGTGTACGGCGCCACTCCTGGGTGGGCTGTGCTTTTTTTTCATGTGGGGCAGCTGTACTTGCAGGGCATACTCTTTGCGCATGGGGCACCCCTGTTCTAAAATTTTTTAGTGTGATGAGTGCACAACATTGTGAGTATACTACAAGCCATTGATTATATACTTCGGATAGATCATATGGTATGTACATATTTCTTAATAAAATTGCCTAAAAATAAATAAGTAAATAAATGTAAGAATAGCCAGAAATAGCAACTATTTACAGCAGAGGAAGCATAGAGAGATTGGGAGATGAAGAATTTTCTTGTTTATATTTTGTCTTTTTTTGTTTGTTTATTATTATTATTGAAATAATGAAAATGCTCTAATGATTGATGTGATGAATGCACAACCATGTGGTTATACCACATACCATTGATTGTACATTTTGGATGAATTGTTTGGTTTATTAATAAGTATCAATAAAATTAGTTTAAAAAAAAAATCTGTAAAAAATTGATAGAAAAATCTCCCCACAGTTTTATAGTTGAGAAAATGTTCCAGGAAGTAGGACAAAAAGATAGATAATTAGAATGAAAAGATAAAAACATTAGGGATGGATACAGGCGTTCCAACATCTGAAAAAGAAAATGAGAGGAAGAATAATTCAGTGGAGAAAATTAGCAAAGAAAAAAATCAACAACAAAAATTTCTCAAACTTGGAAGATATGAATCACACAATAAATGGAAAAAAAAGGCCTATGCCACAACATATTACCATGTAATTACAGTACGTTAATAATAAGATTCTAAAAGCTTTGGTGGGGAGGCAGGGAGGAAGGAGAGAGGAAGGAAAGAAAGAGGAGGAGCAAGAGGAAGAGAAGAGGGAGGCAAGGGAGAAGGGAAAGGTGCATTTTATTGTATATAAATTATTCCTCAATAGAGTTGATTTAAAAAACACAAAGAATGAAAAATATTGTGTCATTGGTTTAAGAACAGTTCTGGAATCTTTAAAGCAATGGAGCATTGCTTTTAAAATTCCAACTCAGAATGTCACAACCACGCTATCTTATAAAATGTGCAGGGAAAGACATTTTCAGACAGGTGGGATGTCACAAAATTGATCTTAAACCTGCTTTCACTTGATTGATAGAGGGCATATTCTGTCAAATGATTGAATAAAACAAGAAGGAATATGACATGGGATCTAAGAGGCTAGGATCTAACACAGAAAAGAGATGAAGGGAATCTTGAGGATGATGAAAGGATGGTTTCAAAATCGTAATGTGTGGTAGTCCTAGGGAGCAGCTGGCCAAGGTGGTAGCAGAGGATGGAGGACTCCAGCAAAATGTCCTCAGGAATAAAGAGGCATTGATAGAGGGAGCAGTTGGACTGTTTTGTTTTTGTTTTTTGTTTTAATATTGAGAGGAGTTTTATAGAGTTTTGGGGAGGTATCAGAAATCATAGCCAGAGAGTAAAATAAATGAAATATTAAAAAATGAGGCAATTGCTAACTGCAAGAAAGATGAAAATATGAACAAGCAAGAACATTTAATCATAGCACACCAACTCAGCAGTGATTAATATTAATATGGAATTAATAATATGGATTTAAGCCAAGACTTTTTAAAAAAACAATCTTTGTCCACCATAAAAAGAAATCAGTAGATAACATCTAAAATTACTGACTCTAGAGATACCACTGTATGCATATTATTTAGACCTACAAAGATAAATGACATAGGAAACAGAAAGTTGAAAGTGATTCCACCTTGGAAGGACGGGAAGGACACCCAGGGGCTTACTGCTTTAGTGTGTAATCTCTTTATTCGAGTGCAAAGGAAAATCATACTTATTCTTTCTGCCAGTCGACATTTAACTCACTCTTTGCTCCTGAGAAATATCTCAGGCCAGGTTCCATAATTTTCCTGGACACTCTTAGACACTGGAATGCCCTTGGATAACTTTTTAAGCATTAAGTATTTTAGCACAGTCTGGTAATGCTATAACTTCAGTCTGGACTTTTGTGTGTTATCCAAACTTTAAATTCAAGGTTAATTTTTCTCCTTTCCCTCAGCTTGAGCCAGATTCAGGCTTAAGCGGCAAGGGCATGGTTGACTTCTCTTTTCCGTAATTTCCTCCTGTACCCTCTAGCTTTTGCTCTAGGATGGCCTTTGGACATAAGGCATTAGGCAATAAAGGCCTAGTTTTGCCCAGCTCATCTAGTTGTAATCTGGCATCGATGTCCTCTGGATGTGTTATATTTCCCTTCATGTGGAAAAAGTCTTTGCTTGTGTATATCTGCACTGGCCCCTGGGCTCCTGATGGTTTACTCCCTCTGTTAGGTCCCTTTCTCCATTCAGGAGTTCCTCTTGGATAGGATCCCTTTGCAGAACAGCCTAAGCTAGCTTCCTCTCTCTTGCAGTCCATACCTGCATGCACCTTTATCACATTGGGACCCCAGAAAATACATGTGCTTTTGCCTGCCATGGAGGGGTGGCTCAGTTCTAGATCGTCGTTTTACTCCAGCCACAGTCTTCACCTTTAAATAGTCTTGGTGAGAGTCCATTTCCAGTGTTATGTTTCCTAAACTTCAGAGAAGACATTTTAAGCCTTCCAAGGAGACTCCTTGAAGGCCCTTCCTTTGGTTTAAGGTAAAGGATAAGCACACCAAGAAGAAGAAATGCTCCAGGCATAATAGCTTTCTCCAAAGCAGACACTTCTCTTGGTTTCTTCCCCTTATCTTTGAGTGGGTGATGGGCTCATGCTGCTGTAATTGGTGCTAAGTCATGTTGCATGGACTTCATAAATGATCTAGCACAGTGGTTTTCACACATTTTTGGTAAAAAAATCTTTTTTTTCTTTGTAATTTCCAATCTAACACAGATCTACATGTGGCTCTTTAATGCAACTAGACTGTAGCTCAAGTAACTTGTGACTCACCGGGCAAGTTCAGCAACTCTCAAAATAGTTTATATCCTGTTAAGCAAGGCAAGTCTACTGACCACTTGCATTTCAGGGCATTGTCAAATTACTCTAAAAATTTCTAAACCCTCCCAATTTTTGTATTTTTTAGCAAAACAGTAAAAATCCAGTTCTTAGTTTTCAAAGTATACTCAGACCACTGACACACTTTGAGTTACACTGTTTCACTCTTTCTTTTAGGATCTGGAGAATAGTTAGTTGCTTATGTATTGTTCCTGGCCTTTGGAGTGTCTGCCAATAGAGACAAGAAGAGTTCTAGTTTAATTTCTTATTTTATGTTTAATAGATCTTCATTAATTCCATGTACATTTTTTAAGTGTCTGCTCTGTGACATGGATCTTATAAAAGTAGAACTTGTGTTCCATAGAGTGGAGAGAGAAAATGAATAATATATAATGTATCAGGAGGTGGTAAGTGGTTTGAGGTAAAATGATTCAGGTAAGAGGGAAGAGAAGCTGAGGGGTGGGGATGGTGGATTACAGTTACATATTGTGTGGTCAGGGAACATTCTCTGATTAGGTGACATTTGATCAGACACCTGAAGAAATATGGAACAGAGCTATGTAAGAGCCATTTAGGCCAAATGCTTTTTAGCTTTATTTGCTTCTTTAACTATGAGCCTGTTTTACTTTGATAAAATAAAAAGAGAAAGCATTTGTAGTTTATTCTTTTAGGAAGTTTGCCTAAGAAGGGAACTAGAAAATTCTGCAGTAACTAGGGAGGATGTAGGATTCTGAAAGTTCTTTTGTAAGATGAGAGACATTTGAGATGGTCCTGGAAAGAATGATGGTGTTGAGGGAAGAACAGAAATAGATTTTGGGAGTGGGAGAAGTTGCTAAATAGGGACAGTCCTCAGGGCCCAGTTGGTGTTGGGTACTTGTACATTTGTCATGGGATCAGGCTGCCTGACTAAGTGATAGTTTCAAAACTGGTTTCAGCAGGCTAGGAATTGGACCTAAGTGAATGTTTCGATTGCCTAAGACGGAGGGTTGAACTGGTAGCTGTAGCGAAGGGGGTTGGGATACAAATGTCAAGAGAGTGCTTGACATGTTTCCCCATGAAGCTGGATTAAAAAAGAACAGGAAATCACAAGGGCGACAGTGAATATGCCCGGGAACAAAGGATTGTAAGTCTGGATAAGCTTGAAGAGCAGTGAGAGAATCAGAGAGCTGGAAATTTGAGGTCACTCTTTTGGACTAGAATGAGAGGTTTCAGAATTGGTTCTGTTCCAGGTGATGTTATTATCCAGAATGGGGCCGTGCAAGTTGGTGCCTGAAGAGGAGAAAAAATGATTATTGGCATTCAGGAAGTTATGAACTGTTGCCGCTGAGGGGTTAGATTGTTTATCCACATGAATATGGAAGTCCTCCTGGTTGATGGGGCAACTCAGGAAGCAGCAGTGAGTCAGATGCCAGAGTCCAGTGAATGAGGTGGTGTGGCCAGAGGTCAGACAATGACAATTCAGGGAGGGGAGGAATGGCATTGGATGATGACTTGAACTTCAGAGAGAGAAAAGCCTTTAATGGGAAGTGTGACAAAAGGATCTGCCTTTGTTGGGGAGATGTAGGGATGCAGAGAGTGTGCACTTAATAAATATATATAGTGGGAAGTGAATGTGGTTTAAACCGTTGGGCGCCCGCCTACCACATGGAATGTCCTGAGTTTGGTTCCCAGTGCCTTCTAAAGAAGACAAGCAAGACAGTGAGCTGACGTGATGGGTTGGCACGGTGAGCTGACACAACAAAATGGTGCAAGGAGGTGCAATGAAGAGACACAATAAGGAAACACAATGAAAGACAAAACAAGCAGGGAGCAGAGGTGGCTCAAGCCATTGGGTGCCTCCTTCCCACATGGGATGTCCTGGGTTCAGTTCCCAGTGCCTCCCAAAAAAGAAGATGAGCACTCAATGAACAGACACAAAGAGCAGAAAGTGAATGCAAACAACTGAAGGGTGTAAGGGGAATAAATAAATAAATCTTAAAAAATATGTGCGTGTGTGTGTGTGTATATATATATGGGATGATTAAAGTAAGACAAGCAGTGAAAGTTGTTCTTTCTGTGAGGAGATAGAGACTATTGACTGCAAAATGAAGTTTCCAAAGGGCACCGCTATAAAGAGTTGGCAGGGAGGTCACCCATGGGGGAGGTACAGAAGAGGTGTAGGAGGATGATAGGCTTTTTTTTTTTTTTTTTTTCTGATCAAACTGCAACTTTATTAAAGGGGGCAAAGTATCAGGATGATAGGCTTTGAGAGGACAGTTGCCCATGGGGCTTGAGTTTGGGGCAGTGGCCAAGGATAGCAGGGATGAGTGGTGTGGTGGGTGAGTTTATCTGCACTGGGATTCTAGTAGCTCTAAACTTGGACCTCAGGGGTAGCTAGAGGCACCTACCAGTATTCTGCAGCATTTAGACAGTAACCTGTGCTTTACTGTCTGTGTGCTCTTCAAAGACCTTTTAGAATAACTGAGACCTAAAAATTTATGATTGATTCCAAAATAGGGAAAGAAGTTTGGAGCTTGAACTTTAGAACAGTCTTTAATTAGATGACTACAAAATGTATAATTAGGGAAGTGGATGTGGCTCAAGTGATTGTGCTCCTGCCTACCACATGGGAGGTCCCTGGTTTGGTTCCTGGTACCTCCTGGAGAGGACAGTTAGCTGGTGCGATAGGCAGGCACAGTGAGCTGACACAACAAGATGACGTAACGAGACACAAGAAGAAAAACATGAGTGACACAGCAAAAAGGGAGCAGAGGTGGCCCAAGCAGTTAGGGGCCTCTCTTCTACCACGGTTCAAACCCCAGACCTCCTTGACGCGTGTGCAGCTGGCCCATACACAGTGCTGATGCACGCAAGGAGTGCTGTGCCACGCAGGGG
Source organism: Dasypus novemcinctus (assembly GCF_030445035.2). NCBI lineage: Eukaryota > Metazoa > Chordata > Mammalia > Cingulata > Dasypodidae > Dasypus > Dasypus novemcinctus. Next base: position 30,152,143 of record NC_080683.1, on the reverse strand, counting down.
TGTCTCCCGCATAGGGGAGCCCCATGTGCAAGGAGTGCGCCCCGTAAGGAGAGCCGCCCAGTGTGAAAGGAAGTGCAGCCTGCCCAGGAACGGTGCTGTACACACGGAGAGCTGATGCAGCAAGATGATGTAACAAAAGAGACACAGATTCTCGTATTGCTGACAACAACAGAAGCAGACAAAGAAAACACAGAGAACAGACAACTGGGGTGGGGGGGGAAGGGGAGAGAAATAAATAAATAAATAAAATCTTAAAAAAACAGACAAAACCGTATTGTAATGGTCAGATGCGATCCAACAGCTATCTGTTTATATACATACAACAGCTATCTGTGTATATACATACATGAATTTTGAAATCAACCAAAATTACTTTTAATAAAATTTGTTATTTAAATAATAAAATCCTTTCAAATATTTTAAGGGGAAATTATTAAATGTGTCTGATCATATGTCTGAAATGATACGGATAGAATCTGTAAGAGATACAGGTGCTGAAGACCATCTTAAAAAATCTCTGGCTTGGGCTCTTTATAGTTTGATATAGTTATGAATTCCAAAAATAGATATTGGATTATGTTTGTAAACTAGTCTGTCTGAAGTTTCACATTTACTTAATTAAATTATGATTAGAGCTTTGATTGGGCCACGTCAGTAGGGCGTTGAATTCCTTGGTGGATGGGAGCTCACAGATAAAAAGAGATGGCAAAAGAAGAGATTTGGAGTTTTGCTGTTGGGAGTTTTTGAACTGGAACCCAGGAAGTGAACACACAGGAGAAGAACACAGAGGAACAGAGACGGCCCCTTAGACATGGCAGAAGCTCCAGGGAGAGAGAGATAGTCTACAGCTGACCTTGTGGAAAAAAGAGAGGAGCTGATCCCAGAGAGAAGTGAACCTTAGGAAGGGAGGAACCCAGGAGGTCTGAACCCTGGTGGATGTCGGCAACCATCTTGCTCCAACACGTGGCAAAAAAAAGACTTTAATGAGGGAAGTAAGTTATGCTTTATGGCCTGGTAACTGTAAGCTCCTACCCTAATTAAATGCCCTTTATGAAAGCCAACAGGTTTCTGGTATTTTGCATCAGCACCCCTTTTATTGACTAATACAGGTTCCAAATAGAACCTCACTCTGAAGGTGTTTGTGTGCAATTGAAGATTGTGCTGGTAAAATAACCAGACCTCCAATGTGACCCGTTCAGGTGATTGGAAAGGGAATCACTATTCTGTGCAGTCATCCCTTCTCATGACCAGTAGTTTTGATATCTACCTTTAATGAATTGGAGGCCTAAGATTTTCTCTGAATGTTATTATTTCTCAAGATCTCTTAAATATGATATGATTAGGGGTGTGTATTAAAAAGGTCAGATATTCTTCAGGCTCATGTAGAAAAGAATACAGAATTTGAAGTTGTAACCTAGATTTAAACTGGAGCAATCACATATCTTTGAGCCAGTTTTCTCTTATGTAAAATGAGAATGATAGCAATGTATACCTCATAGGGTTATTGTGGGGATTAAGTGAGATAATGTTTTGAACAAGGTTTTATAAATTATAAATTCCCCAATAATGTAGTTATGATTGACAGGGTTTTAGGTGGTGTATGAGAGTTCAGTAGGGAAACAGAACTGACAGGCAATATGAGATTTTATAAAATTGTCTCACGTGATGTGGGGATGCACCATTCCATTGTGGTGACTGAAGTAAGAGGAAAAAGTAAGATAGCTCGATCATGACACACTTTCATTATTGGCCCGTGCTCAGCCTAAGTTTTAGTTAGTTACTTCATAATCTGATAAGCCCCTTCAAGCTTCCCATTCAAAACTAGCATGGCAGTAATCTACATTTAACTATATAGTCATTCCCCATCTTTCCGCCTGCTAAAAGTAACCGTAGTTCTGAAGCCCATGTCATCATTTCTTTGTTTTTCATTTTAAAAAAAACATTTCCTTGTCTTTATTTTTTTTAAAACTTTTTATTCAAATAAAAAAGTTTGAAGGGAGTGGGACATATGGGAAACTCCTAAATATTCTCTGTAACATTTATGTAATCCAAGTATCTTTTTTAAAAAAAGTTCGAAATAACTTCAAATTTACAGGGCAGTTGCAAAAATAATACAAACCCCATATAGAGAACTCCAACATACCACCAATCCCCAGATACCCAGGTCTACCAATTTGAATTATTTTGCCACCTTTGCCTTATCATTCTACCTATTATCTACCATCTACCTGTCTGTCTGTGTATCTATCTATCTATTTATCTGTCTATCTATCTATCTATCTATCTATCTATCTATCTATCTATCTATCTATCTATCTATCTATCTATATCTGTCTTTATTGTATATTTAAGGGCAGGTTGCACATGTCATACTCCTTGAACACATTTCCACATACATTTCCAATAAACAAGGATATTCACTTATGTAATCTTAAGTGCAGTTATTACGTTCAAGAAATTTGACATTTATATAAAGCTTACAGTCTATATTTCATTTTATTCTTATGTCCCAATAATGTCCGTTGAGTCTTATCTCCTCCATTCTTAGATCCCATCCAGTATCATGTATTATATTTGTCATTATTTCTTAAGTTTAACTTTCTTTCTTTTTTAAATTGTGGAAACATACACAGAATATGAGTCTTCCCATCCTAACCCCTCCTAAGCATACTATTCACTGGGATTAGTGGCTTTCACAATGTACCTTCCCCACCATTATCAGAACTTTCCCTTCACCCTAAACAGAAACTCTACACTCATTTTACATTAACTCCCCATTGTTCCTTCAGCCCACCCTGGTAACCTGTGTTCTACTTTCTATCTCTGTGAGTTTTCACACTCTCTGGTATTTTCTTTGTGATTCTCATTGGCTTAAACGTAACATCCTAAGTCTACTACAGTCTCATTTGTTTTGTTATTAGTTTAACGCCAATAGCACACATAAACCATGTTCCTAAAACCCTCTGTTGCCTCACCAACCCTAGTATTTTTAAGTAGCTTTTTTCTAGATTTGATGCTCACACTGTTACTGCAGTCCTTTATTTTCTGGAGCTTTAAGAAAGATGTTTCTGCCAGTTCTTGTTGTTTGTTCAAAGTTTCTGTGCTGCCCTTTGTTTTGTTTGTCAGAGTTTTGTTGTATGCCTATGTATTACTAAAATGTTTATATTAATTCAACTTTTCCACTTAATATTTTATAGTTAATATTCAACGTTATTGTTGCATGTCACTGTTGATTATTCATTTCAACTTTCATGTGAATGTAGCATAGTTGGTTCATTCACTGTCTTGGAAATAGGCATCTGTTTCCAGGTCTTTACTTGACTGAGTGCTACTATAAATTTTCTTGTACATAATTCCTATTATGTATGTGTAAGAGTTTTTCTTGGGTATATGTAGGAGTAGAATTGCTAGATTACAGGGTATATATGTAAGTTTAACTTTAGGAGATAATGCCAAACTTTTTCAAAATGCTTGTGCCAATATATACTTTCATCAGCAATGTAGAAGTGAGCCTGAGGAGCCAAGTTCTTTTCAACATTTAATACTGTGAGACTTTTTAATTTTTTGCAATTGAATATGTTAGCTCATTTTGGGCTTGATTTTCTTTACCTTGATCACTAATGATGTCAAACATCTTTTATATATTTATTAGCCAAATGTGTTTCTTCTTCTGCCAAGTGTTCATTTTATTTGCCCTTTTCCTTATTTGATTGATTGTGCATCTCTTACTGATTTGTAGGAATTCTTTATATATTCTCTCTTGGCTGGATTTTAATTGAAATCATTATATTTTTCATTTCTATGCAATCTTTTTTTCCCAGATCTGCTTGGTTATTTTTGATAGTATCTTTTTCTAACTCCTATTTTGGTGGCCATTCCCTTATTTTAAACATTATAAAATATATTTATTTTATATTTACTATCTGATGATTAACATGCCTGAAGCTTTTGAGTTTGTGTCTATGTCTTTTGTTTCTGTCAGTCTCACCAATTGGCCTGTTTCATTGTTACATTTTATGCCTTTTTATCATGAGCTTATGTTTGATGGAATTTTTTAGTAATTTTTGAGACTTGGACTGAAGGTATGTTTTCCAGAGGGGACCCTTTTTATTTTCTGCCAGGATTCTAAGAACCAAGGAAAATTTAAAACTAAATTCTCAGCTTCAGAATTTTTCATACCACATAGTGGGAGTTTGGACCACAAACTGCATGTGAGAAACATCTTGTGGTTATGAAAAAATTTCCCCCATTCTATCCAGCCTCCAGGTTGAGGCAAGCAAGTGCCCTTGCTTTCTCAGGGTATTGTGTTTTGTTTTTCTAATTTATACTCTCTGACCTTATTTGCTGGGGTAGGGGTGGGGGGTTTGCTCAGACTCCCATGACTTTCTCTTCTGTCCCTGAATAGGCACTTTACCATCAAAGTGAAGCTTTAGATGAAAGGGGGTCAACATAACATCCCTATATTTCTGCTTTGGCTCACTCTCTCTGGCCTCAAGATTTCCCTTCTTTGCTGCCACTTTGCTGATGCATTAAAATATATATTATTGATATTTTATCCAGCATTTTTAGGTCGTAGTATGTGGAAGAATGCCAAATCTTCATTATATCTAAGAAACCCTTGTTTATATTTGTTATTGTTACTTATTTTTTTAAAACTCATGAATAGTTCTTATTTAATATATTATCTTCAATTTTTATTTTGAAATTATTTCAATCTTACAGTACAGTTGCAAAAATAATACAAAACCCACACAGAGAACTCCAGTATACCCCCTCCCCAGATCGACTGATCCACTAATTTTAACATTGTGCCACATTTACCATGTAGTTATCCATCCATCCATCCATCCATCCATCCACCCATCCATCCATCCATCCGTCCGTCCATCCCTTTATCCATTTTCTAAACATTTGAGAGCACCCTGCTTTGTTTTTGTATGATGAAAGAGGTTCTTCAAGATCTTCTCAGGTAAGAGTTAGATCTGCCTCAAATTTCTACAGCTATCACTAGAGCCACTGAAAGTTAAAATATTTGGCCATTCTTGTCAAAGTACTGCTCAAAAGCTATGAGGTCAAAACATAGCTTTTAATTCTCATTTATGGTAAAAATTTCATTTCTACTTAGGGTTGTACATTTAGCCATTTGCTTCTCACCTTTAAGAGCAGATGATACAGCACCTTGCATTTTCCTCAGAGATAGAATTCATGCTCTCATAGGGTGCTGAGAGGTAATATAGTGACTCACTGTCAAGACTCAAATTACATATTTGTCATTTCAGTTAAGCCAAATCACCTTCCTAACTGCACAGTTTTATTATAATTTGGAGCAATATATAAAATTTCAAATAGCAAAAATATTTATGTAGTAACGTTTTTATGGCCAAAATCCAGATAAATTAGGAATAGCAATTATGGTTGTCAGGTTATTCTGTTTGATTGCTTTTAGTGAATAACAACTTTATTTAAAATGTTGTAGTCAAAATACATTTTTTTTGGTGGGGGAAGTATGAGTTATGGGATTAGGAGAGGATGTTTTCTGTTTTCTTTCTGACATGTGATACTCAGTATATGCATAAGTCTAATTTAGTTTTTAAACTTAGTTTATGGTAAACATATATACATGGACTTCTATAAATTTGAAGACAAAACATTAAATATAATGGAGTTTGGGCATCAAAAAGGCCTTAGAGATGATAGACTCTTATGTAATTAAGGAACCCCAAAAATCATCCAGCCTGGATTTTCACTTTGGGAAAATGAGGCCTAGAAAATTCACCAGAGATGCCAAATATCATATGTCGAGTTACTTTCAGAGTTAGAATTGAAAGCAAATCGTCCTAGTTAAAAACACTCTCTTTTATGTTGTATTATTTCCCTGTGTATATGCCTTATTTAACTAAGCATTTAAAAATTTTATACCTAAAAGTTAAAAATTATTTCTGTTTATGTTTTATAAAAATGATCTGATCCCCCCATGCTTAAGGTTAATTTAGAAAACCCAGACATTTTATGTTTCTTTTAAAACTAAATAATATTCTTTGGAGTTTATGGGAGTATTAAACAGGAACACAGATTTCTCAAGTTTATTTCTAGAACACGTGTTATAACCATGATTCCAGGCAAACTTTTCTGTTTATTAGAGCAAAAGAATCAGGAAGTCTGAGATGTAGACATTTCAGGATCCTGGGGAAGTGAAAATTTTCTTCTTCTGAAACAAGAATGCTGCTTTTCATAAACAAATGACTATCATGATTTCCTGTTTTTTAATTCTATTTAAAACTGTTTTGGAACTTCATCAAATCTTTATAGCTCCAGAGGTAACCATAAATAAGTGAGGCTATACAAGAAAAGAAGCTATAAAGACACACAGACATTTCACATCAGCAGCATTTTTATTATAGCTAATAAATATTAATAATGATAGCTAACACTTCTTAAGCACTTCTTGAGGAGCAGGCATGTGCTAGGCAATGTGCATTAGCTCCTTTAATCCTGATGGCCACCCTAGGTGGTAGGTAGATTGGAAAACCCAAAATCAGAGAGGTTAGGTAGCTTTTTCAAAGACTTCTGGCTAATAAGTGGTGAAGCCTGGCCAGGAGGCATACGACTCTGCCCAATTGCAGGGCTATCTAACCTCATCTCTCTATTATTTCCCCATCAGTTTGCTCAGAGCAGTTTGATTTCTGGTGTATGTTAGGAGAGTCTTAGCATACTGGATTGTGGGTTTTGATTGAATGTTTTACTTTAAATCCCTTGTTCCAGGGCAGGTTCCAGGGCAAGTAAAACAGGCTGTGATCCTAGGGGAAAGGAGAATAAATAGGAAGAAATTAATATTTATTGAAGGAAACCAGTTTTTATTGAGTTCTTACTATGTGTTAGGCACTACAGGTGATTTTTCAAAATGTTTTCATTATTTACATTTCCATTCCATAAATATTTACTGAGCACCTACTGTGTTTTTTGGTACTGTGATAGGAGCTGAGGATGTAGCAGAGAAACAAATTAAGTCCTTGCCCTCCTAGAGCATTTATTCCAGTGGGAGAGACAGGCAACCAGCAGATCAACCAGAAATTATGTAACATGTGAGGTGATGATAAGTGCTATGGGGAAAAATGAAGCTCCTTAAGTGGAATAGAGTGATCGAGGTGGGGCAGGTGACGCTATCTGGGGTTGTTAGGGGAGACCTTATAAAGTTGGCATTTGAGCAGAAATCTGAAGATGGACCAGGGCCTCTTAGGTCATGGGGAAGGCTTTGACTTTTACCCTGAGTGGAGTGGGAAGTCATTGGAGGATTTCGAGGCGCAGGTCTGCTATATACTCTGGCTTACATTTTAAAAGATGCAGTCTGGCTTCTGTGTGGAGAATAGACTGTTGGAGAACAAGGAGAGAGGCAAAGAGACCAGTTGGAAGACATGTTCTCCATCACACTTGACACTTCCCAGAATTCCTCCTATATTCCCAGTTCAGCATCAAGAATTCTTTCTGTGGCCTCCTATTTATTAATAATTATGGTAAGGCAAAGAATTTTGTAAAAATTGTGAAAAACTATTCATCTTCACATTTTTGCCATTTTTTCCCTTCTCTTTGACTGCTCTCAGATGATCTAGAGCTTTCTTCTAGGAGGAAGTTGCCTGACCAGTTACTAATAGCTTAATATGCCTTTACACAGTCCATTATTCACATTTTACAAGCCTGTCCCAGGGAAAGGAGCCTTAAAGAGTGAATCTCTAATGGTAGAATTTCAGACATTGTGGCACCAGGTTTTGGCTAGCAGATCTTCTGATTCCCGCCAGATCACATCAAAGATTCTGTTCTCCCTGGAGAGGCAGGAAGGCAGGTGAGAAGATAAAGGCATCTGTCCCTACTGCTCAACAGGGCATTAATGACGAGCTTTCATTCTAAATTAGGGAGGCAGAGGGGTGGATTGTCATATTTAAATTAAAAGCATGTACTACAAGAATTATTTCTCTTAAGTAGCGTTTTGAATTGGGGCCAGGTTGTGTTTCTATTAGGTCAAAGACTTGCATCTCCTCTCTATGGTCAGAAAAATTGTAAAGTAGGCAGTGTTTATCTTTCTTTACCTTTACGAGCTTCAGTGTTGTTCCCTCTTCCTTTTATCAAAACATTTCTTCAGGACATAGGCTGATGGCCTTAATGATTGATAAAAATTTATGTTTTTTGCCTATGGGAAGCTTGATTAGAAATAAAAAGGAATGAATCTTTATTGCTAGAACTTTAGGCATCAGTGTGCAAGTGATGTGAAGTGGAAATTCTGTTCAAGTCCTTGAAATGATCTACTTTTTGATGATAGAGCAGCAATCACCAGTAAACTAAGATTTTTATACCTGGTAGTCATTTTATTTTTTTATCTGAGAATGAAAAGCTTATGAAAGTGTATTGAATGTCTGTTAAGTGCTAGGCAGGCATTATATTAGATGCTTTACGTAAGTTTTCGTGCTTTAGTACTGTCTAATACTCATGAGATAGGTGTAAGTGTCTGGAGTTAGAATTCAGGCAAGTCAGAGAGGTTAAATTAGCTTTCCTATGGAAGTATGGAGCCAGAAGAAGCACTGTATCCTCCTACAAGTGTTGTTACAGCCAGTCAACAATGATTTTCCCTGAATAGATTTTGAAACTTTGGATTCTCCACTAGCTAAATTTCAGCTGGTTCAGGTGCTGTAGACACTGGCACAGGGTGAATTCAGGAGGAGAATGTGGTGGAGCACAAGGAACAGGTATTTGTATATCCATGATGTATGTATGGGTGTGTGTGCATGCATATGTGTAGGTTTTCTGATAGACTGTGTCATAATGCTTTCTGGAAACAAATAAGCATTTAAAAAAAAATTATCGGTTTTATGTTATTGTTGGTGGAAGTGATAAGACTTCCTGTTGAGAAAGGGAGTGGGGAAAAAATCAAGCAGTATTTCAGGGTTGGGAGTGCAGTTGGGAAGGGGAGGAAGTCCAGGGGATTGTGATTCACGCAAATCATAAGTGTACAGTATGACTCAGGAGGGGAGGGGTGAGACTGCAAAGCCCGAGAACAGGCTTATAACTGATAAGAGAGCCTTGAGGTGGGTTCTTTGGAAGAAGGAATAAGTTTACTTTACAAGTGCAGCAGGAACAGTGTACCTATGTGCTTGCTATAGACAAATAGAAGTCAGAAGAAAATATAGGTATTGTTATTTGTGTGTTTTAAAGCAGAATGGCATTATAGTTCATGGAATGTTATAAGTAATATGGGTACATGTCTAATATATTCTCCAGTACAACTCTTGTGTGTAAGGGACTGTGAACAAGATGGTTTATGCACTCTTGTACTCTGAGTATATGAGAAAAAGGACAAATAAAGGGTTGAGTGGCTGAGTAAATCATTGTTCCTGGCACACTGCTACCTCAGCAAAAGTTTGCCTGACCCCGACCAGCTACCGCTTCCCTAAGAGGCAGGATTCTGTGGGTCCCTCACTGCAGTACCAGGGGCTGAGGCTGAAGTTGGAGGGTAATGCAGGGGCACTTGGTACCCAGCCTCGTACCTGAAACCAGCTTGAGTCACCATGCACTAGGGGACTTACTGGAAAGAACCTCAGGGAGCAGATGTGGCTCAAGTGGTTGAGCACCTGCTTCCCACATGGGAGGTCCCAGGTTCGGTCCCTGGTGTCTCCTAAAAACAACAACAAAAACAAAAACAAACAGTAAGCAAACAAATGAAAACACCAATGTAGGGAAGCCAATATGGCTCAGTGGTTGGGCACTGGCTTCCCACATACAAGGTCCTGGGTTCAGTCCTCAGCCCTGGTAACTTAAAAAAAAAAGAGCCTCAGCATCTTGAGGCTGTGTGTGACTTGTCTGGGACCCTCTCGTTTTTCTCCTGCCCTTCTCTCACTTCCCACTGTTACAGTTCTGATTGACTTCAGAAATTCTCATTTCTTTGAGAAAGACTACTTTCACTTCTTACTCTATCAGTCATAATGCAGCCTTCTCTTTTTCTAGCTTCTCAACATTTATCAATTGATCTTTTGCATCCCTAAGAACTGTGATTTAGTACAGGCTGTCATCATTTATTACCTGGACTATTACAATAACTGTTAACTAATCTAGTCTGGTTTTTGCTGCTCTGGCATTCTGATACTTACTGGCTGCTGGCAATCCTTAAGGTTCTTTGGCTTATATTTCTGCCTCTAGTCACATGGTGCTGTCCTCTGCTTTCTCCCTGCTCTTCTGGTTTCCTCTCATACCTGGTTTCTGGCCCCTCCTTTTAGCTTTCTCTTTATAAGGCCTCCAGTAGTCTGGATTAAGGCCTATCCTGGTTCAGTTCACCACACCTTAACTAAAAGCAGCACCTTCAAAAGGTGCTATTTACAATGGGGTTACACCCACAGGAATGCAGGTTAAGATTAAGAACATGTGTTTGTTCCGTACGTGATTCATCCTACCACAATTAACCTTAAATCCTTTTGGAATAAGGTAGCAATGTACAACCAAGCAAACAAACAAACAAACAAATACAGTCCATTTACTCTGGTTCTAGAATAATTCAAAGTAGGCTGTATCATCAGGATTTTCCAGAGAAACAGAACCAATAGGATATATATATATATATACAATTGCATGAACCAATTCCTTAAAATAAATCTCTTTATATATATATATATATATATTGGCAAGTCTGAAATTTGTAGGCCTGAAGGCTGGAAACTCAGAAGTTGATATTGTAGTTGGTGGCAGAATTTCTTCTTCTCCAGAAACCTCAGAACTTGCTTTTAAGTTCTTTGGATGTGGGCCATCCACATTATAGAGGGTCATCTTTATTTAAAGTCAGTTGATAGTAGATGTTAATCACAACTATAGAACACCTTCACAGCAACATCTAGACCAGTGTTTTTGATCAAACTGGCAACAACAACATAGCCAAGTTGACATAAAAGATGAACTATTAAGGCAGACTTGAAATTAAAAATGATGCAAGGGGAAGGGGTGGTGATGTTTAACTGCTGTACTGAACCTGTTGGGGGGCATGGGCTGTGTGTGTGTGTGTGTGTGTGTGTGACAGATGGACAGACAGATACTCAAGACCATTTCAGCCTTAGTTGGCAGAGCTCCATCTCTGAACCTCTATTCATATACTACTTAGCTGCTGAAGCCAATGAATTCATTCAACATTCGTTGAATGAATTTGTCAGGGGCCCACTCTAAAACTTGGGATTCTAAAGTAGATAAGAAATAGTCACTGTGCACACAATGGGTTTGAATCTCAGTCTATAAATTTTAGTACATGATATATCACTTTTTTTTCCAACTCAATTCAGGTCTGACTTCTAGTCTACCATTATAACAGGCCTGTTACTCCTCATTTCCTCTACCTTGGAGTTGTGTTAAGGTTCTGGGGTCTTCTAGAGTGTCAAAGTGTCAGGGAATGGGAGGAGCATTTGCAACTCCAGGTTATGCTGACTCATCACTTATGACCGTCTCTTAGGGCTATCATGCTTATTCTGGATCACTCTCAGAACATAGGGATCTTTTGAAAAGTTAACCCTTTGGTGTGTACCCCTAGACATACCAGGCAGCCTTCTCTGGGTCCTCTTCTAGGAAGCCAAGAAATCCTTTGCTGCAGGACACACAGGTGCTCCTTCTGGCCCAGAGGGACATCTTTATAGGCTGGGGAAAGTTTATCCAGATTCCTCTGTCCCTTTGGATACCTCTAGCCTCCTCATTGGGTTTAGGCTTGTGGAAAAAAAACAAGTATTCTTGCAGGCTGCTTTTTGTGCCCTGCCACACACCTTCCCCTAGGTGGTAAAATGACGAAGGGTCAGGCCCAGATTACCTTCTCTGAAATAGGGATATATTGCAAAGATAAAATGAAACATGAGGTAGTCCTTTGTATAGGTGTAGGGGCTTTGAATTACATAGTTGTTTTGGATGCATTTAAGACATTCTAAGACTGGAATGCATAGCAGACGGTAGGAAGAACCTAAAGCAAAGGGTATCTGGAATACACTTAGCATTTATTCTTTCCCAGCAGGGAGGCTGTGATTGGATTGGATTGCCCCCATACAATATGAAACATTCCAGTTGGGCAGAGTTTTCCACCAAACCCCCTCAGAGGCAGTGAACGTCTTTGTGTCCAGGCACTGATCCCTAGATTAGGTATGGCTTAAAGGCACCGAAAATTTCATGGACTTTGCTTCATCACAATTAAAAAAGGTCTTTTTAAAAATGAAAATGTAATTCTTCAACTTAAGTAATAATTCTTTGATATGAGAAAACAACTGTATATATGCTATTATCAAAAGCAATTCATTAAAGAAAACAAGGTAATGTAGGTGGAAGTATAAAGGAATAAAGACATAATCCTGCTTATCTTTTAACAGACTATCTTTGGTTGCTGTTATCGTACTTTTGTTATTGTTCACCACCAATGGAAATGAACTCTTACTTTAAAAGCAAAAAAAAAAAAAGGAATGTATTGGAAAGATACTGGGGTATCCCGGAGAATTAAAGGTTCAACAACTAAGTTTAGGACGGACAGGATAGATACAGGGAATTCATGGACCTTATCTCCTGACATCTATTATTACTGTGGCCCCGTTCTAATAACTTCTAGTCACTTTATCTCTCAGTTGTTTCAGATTCCCTGGAGTGATTATTGACTAGGGTCATTTATTTACAACTGGATCAGAGATGTGTGAATAGGAGGGCAATATCACTTAATAATAATAGCTAAAATTTACTTAATGCTTTCTACATGTCGAGCATTGATCTTTTCATGTTTTATTGTGCCACAACAACATGGTGCAGTAGGTACTCTTATTTTGCCATTTCTCAGATAAGAAAACCAAACCCCAGAGAGGCCAAGCAATTTTCTCAAGGCCATTTAGCTAGTAAGTGGCATAGCCAGTATCTGAACTAAACCAAGAATCTACCTTGAATCCTGAACCTGGACTCTAACAACTGTACCATGTTCTTCCCTGGCTGTGGGGAAGTCTACCCTTAGAGAAATCATTGCAGTCAGACAGCCATGCCAATAGATGTTGCTATAAATAATTATTGGTGTGCTTAACAGGAACCTGCTTGTTGATTACAGCTATTTATATACAGCAGTGTATTTGCACTTTCTAGGTATATATGAATTTCACAAGTCTTGATGTTTGATCTATCAGGGAGCCAGTTTCAGAAAATATTTGTATTAACTTCTATAATACATTCCAAGGCAGAATGGGTTAATAATAATTTAGAATAGATAGATAATATGTCATTTACCCCTCAATAGCTTTTACCCAACCTTCTATTTTGGCATAACATGCACTTGCATATATTTTTAGCATTATGCCTCCTCTATGACTTAGGCAAGGGGAGGAGAAATATGTGGGGAGCAGGGGAGAGGGTGGGAGCAAAAAATGGGGATTCAGCAACACTAGTATTGAGTGGGTTGGTCCAGTAAATTCATGGAGGAGAGGAGCTAGTATTTACTTATTCATATAATTTTTTCCATTTCCTGGACATTTTACATGTTAACCAGGGTTCTTGGGGATGGAGGATGAGATCAGCATTTGAGCATCAGTGGGAACATGGCATTGCCTACTTCTGTTTGACACCCATTTAATGGAAATATTTAGGTTGCCACCTTTTTGTTTTGTTTTGTCCCCTCCCTCCAGCTTTCCTCTTTTCCTTATGTTTTTAATTTCATCCCTTTTCTATTGTTTACCATTAGCCCAACCTTCCCTGCTCTATCTTCCCCATACTCTTTGAATGCAACAATATTACCCTTCATTTATGCCATGGACCCCAAACTCATATGCCTTCAGGGGCCAGGATCACAAATGAGTGAAGTGGCCAAATGAGGACTGTGAAGACTATGTCAGACTGGAAAGCTCCTGTCCTTTCCAAAAAGTGGAAACTTGTATTTGGCCTGGTATTATCACATCTGAATTTTCTCAATTTTAAAACGTTTGCCATCGACTTAATTTATAAAAATGGGTAGGTCAATCACAGTGCATCTAGGGGGTGGATCTATCAGCAGTTGTTATTTTGGGTAGGAGGCCATTGAAGAAGTGAAGGAGGTGAGAGCACCTGCACCTCCATCCTGGCTTCTAATGGGGATATGGATGCTCCAGTCCATTTTGTGACTCAGCTTCTTTCTCCTAATTGTCTTTACACCACAAACAAAATTTATATGTATGTGTTTAATCGTTCCAGTGGAAGACATTTTTGAGCCAGTACATGAAGATAAGATGATGTTTAATTATAAGTTGGCTCTTTAATCAACTCCGCTCTCCCAGATAGATTTTAATCTTCTCCAAGGTAGAAGGTGATGGGTGTGTAAGACATCTTTTAACTGCCTGGTATCTGCACCCATTTAAAATATAAGTTTAAGTATTCTCTAGTTAAAGGGACGTTTTCAATATTTGAGTTTATCATCTTCATGTGTTTCTGTTTTGTGGGGCTTTTTTCAGAGATGTGTTTGCTTTCTTTTTAGGTAAACTATTTAAAATTATTCTGTTAGGAAAGACTATTTGCAGATGTTTAAGTGCAAACTAGTTCTTGATGTCTACAATTTTAATATGATTGGTTTAGGTGAACTTGCAAAAATTTTTACTTGTGTGAAATCTTTAATGGTTTTAATAATTTCAGTAAACATTTGGTATCTTTTTTTTTTTAAAGATTTATTTTGTTTATTTCTCTCCCCTTATCCCCATTGTCTGCTCTCTGTGTCGACTCACTGTGTGTTCTTCTGTGTTCCCTTGTACCCTTGATGGCACCGGGAAACTGTGTCATCTTGCTTCGTCAGCTCTCCATGTGTGCGGTGCCACTCCTGGGCAGGCTATGCTTTTTTCATGTGGGGCAGCTCTCCTTGCAGGGTACACTCCTTGCACGTGCACAGCATTCCTTGTACGTGGCAGCTCTGTGTGTGTGGGCCAGCTCACCACACGGGTCAGGAGGCCCTGGGAATGGAACCCTGTACCCTCCCATTTGTAGGTGAATGCTCTTATCAGCTGAGCCATGTCTGTGTCTCAAAATTTGGTATCTTGATATTTAACATAGATTTTCTTTCATCTGTAAGTCTAGGGAGTGGATGTGTGGTGGTATAGGAGCGCATGGGACTAAAGAATACCAGGGGAAGCAGATGTGGCTCAAGTGGTTGAGCACCTGCTTCCCACGTGGGAGGTCCTGGGTTCAGTTCCTGGTGCCTCCTACAGGCAAACAAACAAAAAAGAAATTCCATTCATGGAAGCTGACATGCCTCAGTGGTTGAGTACTGGCTTCCACATATGAGGTCCAGGGTTTAATTCCCGGCCCTGGTACCAAAAAAAAAAAAAAAGAATATTAAAGTTAGAAGAGACCATAAGACATAAGAATAAATTCACTATTCCACTCATTGCCGACTTTATCCCTTAGAGTAGGACGGATCCCTCTATCATGCCAAGCAGCCTTTTCCAATTGTAAGTAACTGTATATTTTTTTGGGTGGTTTTTCTATATTGTGAACTGACAACTGTTTCTGGTAATTTCCACCCTTTGGGCCTCTTTCTGAACCCTGGAGCTATGCAGAACAGGTCTAATTATTTTGGCTCCCCAAATACATGGCAAAATCTTTGAGGGCAGCGAGCATGTTTTAAGTGCCTCTCAGTGCCTGGGTGGGGGTGAAGGGGGTGGGTGGGTGTTTCATTTCAGAGCGCTTAGTAACACCTGGTTGAGAGCACAGGCTTTGGGGTCAAAATAATCCAGAGGGAAATTCTGGTTCCACTTTGGACTGGCACAATGACTGGACAAGTTACATAACTTCCCTAAGCCTCTGTTTTCTCGTTGGGTTGCAGTGAGTATTAGGTAAGATACCAAGTGAAAGGGGTTAATACAGTTCCTGACAACTGTCATAATGATTGATGTGTCTAGTTAGAACATACTGGTTAAATTTAAAGGAAATTTAAATTTATATCTTGCAGAATGTCTTAGTCCTAAGCCAGTACTGCCCAGAATCTGAAGCTCTGCTGCTTCTGGATATAAGTCTTTTATACTTACCTTAGTCGACTATGAGAGGGGCTATACAGCTAGAGGAAAATGATGTTGGAAATTTCATCCCCTTCTGTGTGTCATCACAAACTCAGTATCCCCAGAAATACAATACCAAGGAACATTTCAAGCAATGCACAATCTTTATACCCTAGAAGGAGTTTATGCCCTGAATTCCAGTGTTCCCATGAAAGGCTGATAAGCCGGCCTCTTCTCCTAGAAAGAAACCTTTGACTTTCTTACCTCTGCCTGGAACCTTCCTCAAGCCATAACCTAGCAGCTTCCCCTCCCTCTGACCTCCCCTTCCTCTCCAGCTCCACCCAGATTCCTCTGGTGCTAAGAGCTGATAGCTCCTCCAAATCTTTCCTATAAGGAGAAAGTCAATAATCGGAACGAGTGAGACCTCACCAAATCAGAGGCCCTACTATTTTAGGGTGGTTTCCAGTAGAGAGGGTAATTAAGTGCTATTTATTTTATGAGGAGTACTTGGATTGTTCAACCGGCTTTGAGTAAATTTTAAACTAAAGCAAAGCACATTCTCTACAATGTTAGTTTGTCTTCATGGGGTTAAGCATACTTTCTTACATTTTCCTTAATTGTTTTCTTCTACATCTGTGTCTACATCTATTTGGGGTCTCTAAAATCAGATAATGTGTCCTTGCTGTCTGACTTATTTCCAAATAACGAAGTAGTATATAGGAAGTGGATGTGGCTCAAGTGATAGGGTCTCTGCTTACCATATGGGAGGACCCAGCTTCAATCCCTGGGCTTGGTGAAAAAGAAGAAGAAAAGCATGCCTGTGCCGTGAGGCAGTGCCCATGTGGTGAGCTAAGTGCCCATGTGAGTGCCTGCATGGTGAGCCAAGTGCCTACATCAGCCAGTGCCCACATCGTGAGCCAGTGCCTGTGTGGTGAGCCGAGTGCCCATGCGAGTGCCTGTGCCTTCATGGTGAGCCAGTGCCCGCATGGCAAGCCGAGTGCCTGCATGGCAAGCCAAGTGCCCATGCAAGTGAGTCATGCAGCAAGATGATGATGCAACAAAAGAGAGATGAAGGGGAGATTCAAGGTGAAGTGCAGCAGAGACCAGGAACTGAGGTGGTGCAATTGACAGGGAACCTCTCTCCACATCAGAGGTCCCCAGGATCAAATCCTGTTGAATCCTAGAGGAGAAAGATGAGAAGACCAAAAGAGAAATAGGTACAGAAGATCACACAGCGAATGGACACAGACAGAAAAAAGAAAGAAAGAAAGAAAAATAAACAGCAGGGTGGGGAAGAAAAAAGTTTTTAAAAAAACTTTCTTAAAAAAAGTAGTATATAAGGATAGACTTGGGATATACAATGTACTTTTATACAATATACATGAAATTAGTATCAGTATTTTAAACAAAATGGGATCTTCAATTTTTCTCAGTTTTGTTGTCCATTTTTGGTTTGTATTAAGTATCAAAAACTATGTGATGATGAATCTGTTTTGTGTTCACTGTACTGTATTTTAAATGAGTAACACTGAGGAAATTTTAAAAATAATCCCTCTGTCTAATACCTCTGCTTAGGGCTGAGGTAAGCAGAGCATCTTTTTTTGGTGAGTGTCGATGTAGGTTACTGCTCTGATGCTTCCCTATTGCCAGAGAAATACTGTGAGAAATTATTTGGGTTGACATTATTACTGTGTCCTTGTAATCCCAAGGTTTTGTGAGAACAGGTCTTGACCAGCAACACTTGATAAAACTGAAAAACGCCTTGGTACAGGTTTTCCCTCAACTCTTCACTTTGCAAATACTCGAATTTCCAGCAAAGTTGAAAGAGTAGTATAATGAATACTCCTTAACCTATTTGCTAGTTCTCTCTTTTTCTTTGAAATAATTCAAAGTAAGTGCAGACATTGTGACATTTTTTCAGCTGGCATCTCCTCAGGATCAGGACACTTTCCTACATAACTACCATACCATTTTCACCCCTAAGAAAATCAGCAGTAACTTCCTAAAATCATCTAATAAGTGATCCACGATCCATGTTCAGATTTTCCCAATTGTCCTTACTGTGTATTTTTAGCTTAAAAAAATCAACCCTGAATCTAATCAAGGTCCATGAATGTGTAGTTATGCCTCTTTTGTCTCATTTATTTAGAACAGTCCCTGCCTTTTGTGTGATCTTTTTGAAGAGTCCAGGGCAGGCATTTTATAGAATGTCCCCAAATCTGGATTTGTCTAGTTGTTTCCTTATATTTATTTCCCTATAAAATTTTTGAACTATAACATACATGTAGAAATGTGCGTAAATCACAAGTATGTGAGGTTTGTGAAAGTTTATTTAACAGCCTCTGGGATTTTAAAAGTCTGGCTATTTTACAAACCCTTATCCTGTTCTTGTTTCTCCATTACTTTTAGAGAATGCCTAGAGCAGAGGCAATTTCCTGGCACTTTCCTATACATCAGGGTGCTGAGGCTGATTGGGTTCCAATTTAGGCAGTTCCATTGTACTTATCTCAGACCCCCAACTGGGGTTTCAATTAGAGAAGTTATTATTCACTTCCCCTTCTAAAAATGTTGCGTTATGTAATTATCCTGGCTTTAGGAGATTTTGGCTGTTTTTATACCATGGGAATGAATTGGCTATTAGCAAAGTCAGTTTAAAGGTTTTGGTGATCTAATTCAATTGTTAAAAGTGTTTTAAGAACTAGTTGTATAAAACACAATCTTGGATTTTTGGTTTGCTACAAACTACTTTTTTTTTCAGTTGTAGAGATCCATCATCAGTCCAGAGACCGACTGTTAAGAATATTATGAGCTAGGCCAACTTTGTCTTTACTACCTAATTACCCTTTCCTCTTTGGGCTGTTTACTCCACAGCGCTCTTCCTATTTGTTCTCAATATGCATGCCAAGAGGTCTTGACAGATGATGTGTAAATTGGGGTCTTAACCTGGGTTCCATGGGTTAGTGAATCCCATGGAAGTATATGCAAAATTTGTGTGTAGTTGCTAATGCGATTTTTTTTCCCTTGAGACAGATTTTGATAGATTTCATCAGCTTCACAGGGGTGTCCATGAGCCCCAAATGGCTAAAAGCACTTTCTTAAACAGTTACTTTTTCATAGGGTTTTTGGATATTGCCTCTGACTCTTAACATAGTGTCTTTTTCTTTTTTTTAGCCTTTTTTTGTTTTTGTTTTGGATTATATAATTATAATGAATAACACTAAATACGTCCATATGCTTATCATGCTTAGAAAACCACTACATACTGGTAACATTATATCTGTCTATCTGTCATCTGTCCATCTATCATCTAATCTATCCATCTGTCCAATCTACCTAATTACCTACCTATCTACACACATACTCATACATGTACTTTTGTTAATTTAATAAAAAAAAAATGTAGATCAACAACCTGTTTGATAATTGCTGCAGAATAGCCCAATCATATGGACACAGATATTTCTCTTTTAATACCAATCAAACCTTAGGCAGAAAGAGTAGAAGAACAGACAAGGGCCTGTGGGTTTTGCTGGTCACTGGAGCCCTCTTCCTTTGCCCTACCCTTCCGAGCCCCATGTTAAAGGTTAGCTCTGGACTTTGGGTCACAGAACATGTTTACAGTTTCCAAAAGAAAAGAGAGATTGTACTCCCACACTCTTCCCCTTAACCCCCAAGATAGTTGCCAATATGAGTTGGCAAGTAATTTCAAATCAATAAAGAGGACAATAGTTTTATAGGTTTGATCCACTTGAAAGCAGCTTCATTTAAATCCATTCTTAAAATTTTTAGGGTTCAAATGGGCTTAATTTTGTATGGTTTACTTTATCAATTTTAAAAGTGTTTATGAGAATTATTGTGTAATAAATCTAATATTTTAATTATTAAAACACTTAGGTCAGTATCATTGGAGAGACTTTACCCTATATATGCACATGTGATTTCCCTCATTTGTCTATGGGTGTCTGTATTTTTCTATGATATATTGCTGAAATTTGTTTACCAATGACATGACCAGATTAGAGGCTGCCCCAGTCAACACCCTTGGGTCCAGGGGTAGTAACTGTTCCCATCTGGCTCTGTGTGATTAATGATGTTTATGTCATGGCATAAATCACATTTTGTTGTTCAGTCAGCTGAGGCTCTGGCCATTAAAAAAATTTTTGCTAAAAAAAAAATGAGCAGTGGTTTTGGAAGGGAACAGTTCGTTTCCCAGTTATTCTCTATCTAGGTCTGTCTGTAAAGATAAACAAACAAATTACTATACTCACTAAAATACTGCAGGCAACAAGAAATATAATCTCAAAGATAAAGGATGACCTTAAGTAAGGACAGGTAGAAAGACATTTTAAGGAAGACAGAAGTCAACCAAAGAAACCCAACACCCTTTTAAACGTCTTTAAGAATGTTCCTTTTTCAAAGATCCAGGCAGCAGTGGAACCTTAGAGAACTCATGATGAGTTTTCACAAAAGCATGAAAAATTAGATTGATAATAGCATACTGTGAGTGACTTAACATCACTCACCACTCCCTGTGGACTCTAGCTACAATACAGAAAATCAGTTTTATTTATCTGCCTTAAGTTTGTCTAATGCACTATGGCACTAGGAAAACATACAAATCTAAGTAATAAATTAGCCAAAGAGATGAAATTTCCTGTAAAATAAATTGGAATACTGCCTTTTGTGGGAAAGAATAGAGATAAAAACAAATCTCACCCTCATTACTTTGAGATAAATATTATGTGTACTTTTAAAAATGTGTTGACCATGTATGTGAAGGAACATGCTGGAACAGACTGAGGTACGATCAATCTATGTGCTGATCAGTTACGGTTTTTTTCACATGTCTTGTGTGAGTGTTCTGGGATGTTGCTCACACAGCCTGTTTTTGCTGCAGTTGCCACTGCTTTTGTCACCAGCCCAGTGTTTTTGTTCAAACTGAAGCATGCCTCACTGATTCCTGCCGGCAACTTGCTTCTTAGGAATCCATGACTGCAAGTCTACATTTCAGGAATTCAGGTTGTACGAGTTTTGCATCTTCACTGTGAGCCTAAGCAAAGTGGAATTCCAAATGGGAAAGTGAAGACTGCCCTTTGATTATTTTATTTATAACCCTGGTTCATAGCACAAATGTAAGCCAGTGTCCCTCTTTCATTAGTAAGTTGTTGGCTTCGTAAATAATTAACCACAAACATGACCCAATAAAGAAGGAATGACATTTGTTTGTGTCTTTTCCCTGTATGGAAGGTATAAGCCTTTTTGCAAGATAGGACCCTGCAGATTTGCTCCTGCTAGAATTTTGAAGGGAAGACTAAACACTTGGGCAAAGTGCTTCTTCGGTTTCATTGTGTTTCTCATTTCATTGTGTAATGACCAGGAGCTGGGAAGGACTGTTTCCTGTCACTGCACTGCATCATTCTAATTTACATTATTGGCAGCTGTTACTTTGCTAGAAGTTTAAATTATCTCAAGAACTCTAAACTGAGTTCAGATATTTGTTTATTGGCGCTGTCTTAGGCTTTTGAAAACAGTCTTTTGTGCTCTCGCCCAGACTTAAGGGGGAAAAAAGGCTCTTCTCAGAATCAGCCTGTCCTCCCCCTTTGCTCTTTTCTGGGATCCTGCTTCAGTCTCATGAAGAAAATTAAATACGAGGACAAGGGGATCAAGACTCATCAGAACGGAGACTCCGGTGGTGAGGCGACTTGAAACGGAAAGGAATTGGGACTCAACATCCTGCCTTTGGGCTTTGTTTTTCAAAGTTCGAGTTACTTGCCTTAATGAATTAACCAGCAGTCTAGTAATGGATAATGTTTCCTCCATCCTGTTGGGGGAGCCAGACACTATAGATTTGTAACAGGAAGGCTGTTGAGTCTAGCTTCATTGTTGGGCCAGTCATTTGTGAGCTGGTGGCCGGACTGCAGGCCACACACTTCTTGCCTGCAAATCTTCATGTGTTAGAACTGCCTGGGTCTCGTTTGTGCCATCAGAGACTTGGCCAAGAAAAGATGGTGAGCCCTGGGTTTTCATTTTTTATTTTGTGTATTCCCTCAGCTCTGAGGATGCTGGATGCCAGACCCAGCTTGGGGGCAGGGAGGAGAGGGGTGTTTAAATCAGTGAGCATACATGCGGCTAATGCTTTTTTTCTGTGTCATTCTCTGTAGAGTTCCGGGAACGCATCCTATCGCTGCTCCATGTCTTCCTCTGCGGATTTTTCCGATGAGGATGATTTCAGCCAGAAATCAGGCTCGGCATCTCCAGCTCCGGGAGACACCTTACCCTGGAATTTACCTAAACATGAGCGATCCAAAAGGAAGATTCAAGGGGGATCTGTACTGGACCCCGCTGAGAGGGCAGTGCTTAGGATAGCAGGTAAGAATATTCTTGGGAGGGGATGGAATGGATCGAGAGTTACAGAAATTCATCCATCTGCTCCTCGGGGCAATAACTGGGAGCTGATGCACTGGTTGGAGATTTGTGCTCAGGGCGGGGAAGGGGATGACTGTGTTTACTTTATCACGGTTTTATTGATAGAGCTGTTTGCCGTGCCTGCTGGTGACTAAGCTGTTTGGCCCTGTCTTATGGTTGACTGAATCAATACCTTTGAAATGCAAGGAAATATTTATAGACATCTGCATTAAGCTTTCATATTTATGTGCAGTAGCCACCGTGACAATCTGAAAGTATTCTCTCTAGTGGTTCCTAGTGTATTTGCTAGAAGCTGTGAGAGAGAGCAGCCTTCATTTTCATTTTTACCCAGGGGCACTGAACTACGCAGATATAACTCTGGTAGGTTCATGTTTTTTTGGTACCCAGGATCATGGATCAGATTCTAGCAACTTGGATGTTCTTTTGTTTATTTATTTTTAATGTAGCAGCTCTGCCAGCATTATGTGTCCATAGCAGCTTTTTGTCCCTAGTGCTTTTGAGGTTTGGCCATCATGCATTCCTGAGTAATTAATACTCAGGAGGTGCCAGTGCTCAGATCTGTTCTGTGTTACCCGGTATTCTCTTGCACGGCCTGTAAAAGCTGAACCAGAAATGATGGCTTGTTTTACGAAGCTGAAAGCTGAGAACACTATGGAAATCAATCCTCCAACCTTGTAGTCAAGTGTGGTTTGTATGTGTGTGTTTTGTGTATGACAGTTGCTTCCAGGGTAGTTGTGTCCTCTGTTCTCTCAATAATTTTTTTTTCTCCGAAATGATAATGGGACAGGATGGAGTATTTCCCTGGGGACTCTCTTGCAAAGGCCAAAGGCCAGTGCTTTTCAAGTTGGGTTTCCATAGTCAGTGGTTGGGTCTCCTTTTTTTGCCCCTCTCCCATATTCAACTCTTGGCCCACTCCCATAGCCTCTTTTGCCTTCTACTGTAATGCAAAATTGATCCTTACACTTCCACCCAGAGGGCTGGAGGGGACCAACCCAGGTCCCAGCCACCTAGGCAGCAGAATGGAATGAGGCTGAGGGTTCCCCCTAACAGCCCCTGCAATAGGATTTTCATGATTACGGGAAAAACAAACAATGCCTGGCCAGCCATTCCGTAGTCAGGGTTTCTGGGGCAACTGCCTCGAGCTTCTTCTGGCTTCTGTTCTGAGATGTTGGCTGGTCTTACCCAGGCCTCTGAAAAGGAGGGGTTGAATAGGACCAGGGAGCAGGAGAGAAGATGGAGACTGTGTGGCAGCCAAATGAGAGTGAGCAGGGGTAGTGCGGGACAGTCAGGGCAGACCTGGCTCTCACTGCCCTCCAGGAGTACTAAAAAGTGTTTAGTCACTGAGGCCTGCCTCCTTGCCCAATTGCGAACTCCCCCACAGGCCTGAGGTACAAGGGAGAGGAGGACACACTGTCGTAGCAGTTATGTGGATCAGTAGAATGGGAAAGACAGAGTTAGCATGAGAAGGAAGGTATGTGTGAGAAGTTGTTGGGGCTTCATAGAAAGCCTGGGGCATCAAAATGGGATGTCAGGTATGTGCAATTTTATGGAAGGTAGAAGGTGCTTCTGGCTTGAGAGTTTTGATTGTGGTGGCAGAGATGGATATTTTGCTTTAGGTGGTAAAGAAGGGATTTATGAGAAGAGAACAGGGCAGGTGTTTTTCAGGGGGAATGAAATAATAAAATGAGACTGACTCTACTAGGTAGGAGGCCATGAGAAGCTGATAGGTGGAGAAGAATTGGTTCTAATGGGATGCAGTATACCACACAGATGTCGATTATGTTAGTAGACTACAAACTCCCTGAGGGCAGGGGCCAAACATTGTAAAATGTTTGCTAAATGATCTATGTAGTTGACGTTGTTTGATGCACTTAAGACTTCAGAATTATGCACTTAAGACTTCAGAATTATACACTTTGATGACCACTAATTCTTCAAAAACAGAACAAAATCAAATAAAAGAACACAGTATAAGCTGTTGGAAGTATACTTCGTTCTACATAAATATTAATAAGTTGAAATAAATTAGCAAGTTGTCTGTTTGCTGCACAAATCATAAAGGATAGTCACACATGGAGAATAGACTTAGGGATCAGTCCATAAATATCTGTTTTTTAAAGTATAAGATTCAGAAATATTATGCTTTAAATTGGCTACTGATCACTCAAGAGGAGGAGGGAACAGGTAGCTAAGGGAATTTGGTGCTGCGGACATTGTGAAAACATATCATTAAACTTTGGACTTTAGTTTTATTATGCATTTTCACATTATCCCTGAAAGTTACCCCATTTCTGAAATTCAACCCTGGTAAGAGATGGGATGAGGTTCAGAAATGGCATGAGGAGAAACCATTGTGTTCATTAGTTAGTAATAAAAATTGCTGGAAGTTTAATATTTTGTTTTTAAGGTCATAAAATAGAATTGAGTGCTAAATATCTAGAGTCCAAAAGACTCTATAGATAATGGGCGAGCTGTGTGATACCTTAATTCAAATTTTAACAAATATTTATTGAGCTCCTAGAATAAAATGAAGGATAGCACGCAGTTCTGCCTTTAAGGTAGTCACGTTTCAATGTGATAGATGGATGCATTCCTAGGTAATTACAACATGGTGTTAGAGATTAGTTATAATGACAGTAAATTCCTAATATTAAGGAAACCCACAGGAGAGTCTAATTAACTTGGTGGGCAAAGAGGAGGCATGGGGGTTCATGAAAGGTTCTGAGAGAATGTGCCACTTGAGCTGAGATTTAAGAGCTTCCTGGAATTCAGGTGAAAGTGAAGGCCACTTTGGGGGATGGTACTATAAGAACAAAGATAGGGAGATGTGTTTAAATGGGAACTGCAAGTAATGTGTATAGCTAAAGCATGGAATTTGGTAGGGAAAGGCAGAAACTATAAAGGTGCTTGCATGCAGTACCCTCTGAGGAAGATGGAGTATTTATGCTGTAAGTGGTGAGGAAAGATTTTTAATCAGTGCAGTGGTGCAATCAGATTACATTTCAGAAAATGATTCTGGTGTCAGATACTTTATATTTTTTAAAGTGCTTTTGTATTTCCTTTAGTTTCTTAAGTATATCTGGGGCCATAATATATTCCCTCCTTATCTTCCAAGGTCAATGTCAGAATAAAATGACACAAAGTAAGGAAAGGGGCTTTGTAACATTCATGTGTAAATGCCCTTTACATAAGAACAATGCAGACTAGGGATTGGATATTGTAAGCCGGGTTTTTCAGTCTTGAAGTGCCAATAAAATAGGTACATGTTTAGTCATTAGCAATGCTATTTCAAAAATATGGATTTTTGTCCCATGGGAATTCTTTTAAGTTGGAATTGAAGACTCTAAGCAGTCAGACTTTGGACTCAGGCAAACTTGGATTTTAATTCCTGTTTGATCTTTAATCAGTTGTATGTTCTTGAACAATTTACTGAACCTCTCTCAGCTCCATTTTCCTCGTCAAAGAATCATGGTTGTGGTGATTAAATAAAATAATGAATACAAAATCTTTTGCAAATTCCTTGTGACATAGAAAATGCTCAATAAATGATAGCTTACTGATGACTAGATGCTTTTCTAAGCACTTAACATGTTATATCATTTAGGTCTCTCATCAATCCTGTGAAGTTACTACTATTATTTTCTCCATTCTAAAGTCCTGCTCAGAGAGGGAGAGAAACTTCCTAACGTGATCCATTTAGTAAGTAGTAGAGCTAGGATCTGAATTCAGACATTCTTGATTCCAGAGGCCAAAGTCTTAACTGCTCTACTTTTGCTGCTTCCCTATGGAATGTACTATTATTACTGGCAGATTAATCCAGTGTTACCTTTCCAAGAATGCGTGGGACAAAGGCCTTCTCTACAGTCAGCCCCAAATGCTGCTGCTGTTCATTTTAACTGGCTCCTTAGTAGGACTGTTAAAATCATAGTGTGCATTGATTATATTTAAAACATTGGGTGCTACTGGGCATCATTCTCCTATGAAGACTTAAGCTGTGCCCTTTGAGGGAGACAAGACAGTTTCGAGAAATCTACATCCATCCATGTGTGATCTATAAATTAAATGACTCTTAGGGATCTAATTGCTAGCCCTTCCATTTCAAGAAGCCATCTCATATGACTTGTGCTTGTTACTACCTGAACTAAAGAGCATACCAAGTTGCAAGAAAACTATAGTGATCTTAAAAGCTTAGTGGAACATGGGATCAAACTCAGATTATAAAGCAGTGGCCAGGATAGAAAAGAGATGTTGCCTTGCTTTGTTTGGAGTAATAAAAACATGCCAAGTGCTGAGGAGTAGTTAAACACTCCAATTCTAAACCATTAGTTATTTTCCCCCAAAAGTTTGCACTTTTCCAAGAGGAACTATTATTCTTATCTAAGAATTAACAGAAAATGGGTCAGATTTCACAATACTGAAAAAGAAAAAAAAAATTATCAAGGGCAAAAGGTCAGTACAAATGGAAAGTGGAAAGGAGGAGAAGTGGGTAAGAGGAAAACTGTTCTGGGTCAGATGGTCAACAATGAGCTGGTTTATTTAATAAGAATAGTAACAATAGCTAACACTTACATAGGCTTACTATGTGCCTGGCAGTGTTCTAAACACCATTCAATATAACAACTTTATGAGGCATGTATTATCTTCGTCCCCATTTTATTGATGAGGGGAGGCTGAAAGAGGATACCTTGCCCACGTCCTGCAGCTAGCCGTGGAGCCCCAGAATTCCATTCAAGGCAACCTGATATTACAGCCAGTAGTCTTTATATATATATGTTTGGGTATATATATATATGTTCCTCCACTGGTCCTTTAAAGTCACCCACTTAGTATGTGATATGTGTGATTTAAGGAAATTGTACCCATTTTACTCAGTTTTAATGGATACCAGTGCTATGCAGAATGAGAAAGACATGGGTAGAGGGAAGGAGGTGAGCGACAAGGTAATCTGGGACTGATGTGCACTGACGGGCTGTGGTAGCGCGTCAGCAAACGTGCGGGCCGGCTCTGGGCGGCGGAAGGGAGGAATCGCGAGCTGGTCCTCCTGCCGCCGCGGGGCGGGCTGGTGCGCAGGCGCAGGCGCAGGGCGGCTCGGCTGTCAGGCCCTGATGTGCCGGGCCACCTGCAGAGGCCGCCCAGCCCCCGGGATGTGCTTTGGCCCTGCCCCGCGCTGCCACAGAGTAACCTGAGTCTAGGGGGCAGCTCTGTCACTAGGCCAGGTTGAAAAAATATTTCCCACCTCTCTCCCCGTTACCTCTTCCTGGGGGAGAGCCGCCGGCCCCTCTGCAGGGGACTGCGCACTTTGGTGGCCTCGATCTGCCGTGATCTCAGGCTTTGTTTCCCGAGCACCTGTTGTGGGTCCCAAATAGAAACCTTGTCCCGGGGTGGGCGTGCTTGGTCGCCTGATCAATCCGGGTGGGCGGGCCGGGGGAGGGGGCCCGGGCGCTGCGATATTGCCTAGAAGGGAGGGGCCGAGGGCCGGAGCCGCCGGCGGGCCGCTGACCGCAGGATCGCCCCCTCCCTTCCGCCCTCCGCCCTCCTCCCTCCCTCTCTCCCGGGGCGAGTGTCTGCGGCGCAGGGGTCAGGAAATGCAGCAGATGCGCCGCGCAGCATCCCGGGCGAAGGCAGAGCGCCGGTCCTCCCGCGCGGACGCCGCGACCTCGGCGGGGCCCGGAGCGGGCGCCCCGCGCCAGGCCGGGGAGGCGGCCGTGCTGGCCGCTGAGGGACCCGGCGTCCGACGTGCGCCGCCGGCCCCCGCCGCGCTCCTGGCACCCCCGCTTGGCGTCGCGCTGCCTGCCGCCGCCCCCAGGCTCGCTGAGATTTGCCGCTGCTGAAACCCGAGAGCGAGAGCGACTCTGGCTTCCCGAGAGCCGAGCGGCCCAGTCCCCGCGGCCCTTCAGGGGGCCTGGGCGTGTCCTCCGCCTCTGCCCGCTTCAGCGCCCGCCGCCCCCTCGCCGCCGCCCCCTGCGTCCCCAGTTCTGCGTCTCCGGCTTCAGCGCTCTCTCCCCGCCTGCGCTTCCTTCCCCTTTTCCAGTTCCCAAGGCTGCGTCTTGCTGATTACGGTACTGTCCCGGGTTACCAGGGGGCAGGGGAACTGGCCAGTCATCGATTAAACTTCGGCATGGCGGGGTACCTCTCGCCAGCTGCTTACCTCTACGTGGAGGAGCAGGAGTACCTCCAGGCCTACGAGGATGTCCTGGAGAGGTACAAAGGTATGTGGCCCCTGCGCTGGGGCTGCGGGGCTTTGCGTGTACCCGCGGTGCGACCGTTACCTTTCCTTAACCAGAGGCACTGTTGGGCACAAGTAAAGGGTATCTGGACTACCCTTGGGGATGGACCGGGCCCTCTTGGATGGGATTCACCACCCCCTAGGCAGGGAATGTGGTGGGGTGGGCAACCGGAGACGCCCTGGGATGGGCAGTGGAGGGGGGGAAGGGGCTTGGTTTCCAAGAAGCACATTGCATTTTCTCTCCTTGTAAAAGCTCTTAAGCAGCATGCATTAATGGATTCCGATTAATTATCCATAACATTACTAAGGCATTGCGGCTCTTGCATAGCCTAGGATATTGGTTAATGTGATAAAGGTTTTTGTGTTCTTAATACATGGACTCTCACCACTGAGAATATCACAAATAATATTCTCTAAAATGATCCTGCTATTTGGAAAAAAGTTTATGGTTTTTGACTATATACCTATTCTGAGGTAGCAGAAAAATGTGACGTTGGAAAGCGGGGTGGATGAACAATTTTAGTCAGCGAGTCTGTTGTAAATTTAAATATAAAGCAGTATATTTTGAGATGATTTTCTACCCAACTTTTAGGTTTGGGAAGATATTTATCAATCTGGTAAATAATGATTTTTTAGTATTTTGTTTACTTTAACTTCATAGTAAATGTAATGTTAGACAAGCTGGAACTTGTACCTTTCCATCTTAAGAGTCTTTCTGTGTCTGGGAATGTGTTTTTAAATATTATTGTAGCTCCTGAAATACTCCACTCCCAAGGGTAGCTTACAGAGCATTATATATTAATTATGAATGGCCTGTTTTGTAGATTTTGCATCCTTTTGAATATTTGCATAGGAGTTCCCCTTTCAATTTCTTTAAATTGAGTGGGATAATATGATTAAAAATGCATGTATTAATGGTTTTTCTGTTATTGGGAAGTGGTAATATCAAATCCTGATCTGAATAATAAAATTCCAAATTCCCCCAAAACCTCAAAATCCACCTATAGTTATTATGATTTATCTCATTCTAGAATATATTTTATTTCTGGCTTATTTTGCAATCCATGTATAATTTTGTAAACAGCACAGGCACTCAGATTCCTTTGTGCCAAGACTCTATTGTGTATATTATTGCTACTGAGCAAATGCCGTGATATTTTAGGCTAAAGCACATTTATATCATCTGTGCGTACGTGCGTGTGGGTAATATGCTCATGTTTATCTCAATCTTTACATTTTAAAATAAATTCTTAATTAGTTGTCTCCAGAACTTTAAAGAAAGTGACAAATGGTGCAGTATAGACTAGTAAGCCTCACTTGAAGTAATACACTTGTGTGCACTCTTTAACTCTTGAAAGAAAAGAGTCTGAAAGTTCTAAAGTTATACTTTTGAAAAAATTATAACTGTATGAATTTTGGTTCCATCAAATTTGACCTCATTTCATATGTGTGGTTTCAGGTGACTTTGAAAACAGAAATAACCAATGTGCTGATCTGCCTTTTCTTAAGGAAGTGGACATTGTTTACAAGCTTGTCTTTATTTGCCTTTGGAAATAAAAAGAAATAAAAAATCTGAAGACTATTATAGTTCTCACTATACTTGATAGCCTAATGATGAATATTGCACTTTACTTAGATTTTCCCAAATATATAGTCCACAATTTTACTTTAAAAGAGCCTGTTTCCCTCTTTTTCTTTGTGCTTTAAAATTGCTTAGGTCATCATCGGTTTGTACTTGACTTTATAGATGTTCTGTGCTTTTATTTAGTCTAGGAATGGAAGGTAAGAGTGTTGGCCAGTATATTCCATGAAAAGTTGAAAATCTGGAAAACTCATTGTTTCCCAGATGTGTTTTTAAGCCAGTTATGATTTCCCATCAGTATCCAATACTATGACCTCACTACAGAGCTTATTATCCTGATGACTTGCTATGGGGACTGATCTAATCAGAAAAGAATTGTTGGCTTTGAATAGGGAGTGTCAGTTCACTAAACTTTCAAAGTACAGTTGCTCATTTTCTGAAATCATGCATTGTTCAAAGTATTTTACATCCCACTTGAACTTAGAAAGTTTATTTTAAACTTTATTTCTGACACAGTTTCTTGGTTACAGAATGAGTTTACATTCATCTAAAGTATTACTAGGTTGTCACGTTATATACCCAGCTGTTGAAATACTGTAAGTGGTAGAGTCAGCAGGAACAAATTCAAAATCTGGCTGTTGTCAGAAACATAGAATTATAATAATCTATAATGTTAAGAATTAAGAGTATTGCATTTACAAGTTAAGAGTTTTGTTAGGCCTAGTCCTCAGATGGCCTTGGAAAAACTTCACACCAGGCAAGTGAGCAAGCCCTAATTATTTATGGTGTGGCCTGCTCTTGTGTCTTGCTTTGGCCCTTTACTTCTGAGTGAAAATGGGCAACTGTTTGCTGATTTAGAATAACACAGAAAGAGCTGTTTGCTACAGAGGAAGATGTCGTGCTCTGATTTATAGTCCAGTCTTGTTACTTAAAAAATATATTCACAGCCAGAATATTCAGGGCCATCTGATTGAAAGGAATCAGATTACTTCAGCTTATACCAAAATCAGGGGGAATAAAGGCAATTGTTTATATTTTCAATTACATTTTTTTGTTTTGTATATGCTAGAAATTGTCCATGTCAGTGGCTTCCTTTTTATATTTGTAGTAACAGTGTATTTCTGTATAATACAAAACATTTTAAAATATTCTGTATAAAAGATACAGAACAATCTATCTTGCCTTTCTTAGCAATAGAAATTAACCTATGTACCATTATTATGGATGATCAAATTAGTTAGAAGTCACTTTAATCTATGAAATTCTGTTGCTTGAGTCAGTCATTGGAAGGTTTTGTTTTCCCAGTGCATTGTTACTTTAAATTTTTTTACATAATATTAAGCGTGAAAATGATATAATATGAACCCAGTTTATTTTATTCTGTACCTTTTAGGCTTAATTAGAAAAATAAGTTAAATTATTTTGGGCCAACAAAATGGTTATTTTTACATTAATCTTATGTAATGAAAGTGATGCATTATTGTTTTTTTTTTTTTTTCCACTTACTAAGATGTCCAGTGTAGGGAGGCCAAGGCTGTCAGTTACCTCCTTTTGCCAATAGGGATCTAGACTCCTGTATTTCAGCTTAACCATTCTTAGTGTATCATAATACCACTCTGATCACAAAATGGCTGTTCCTACCCAGCCCTTGTGTCTCAGTTCCAGGTGAAAAGAAGGTGAAGGGCAAGCACAAAGGACAAAAGGTTCAAACTATTTGAGTCAGCCTCGTTTTAAATACCTTGTTTTTAGAAGCCCAGCTTGAAACTTCCATTTATATCTCATGGTTAGAACTGTCCCAGTGGCTACCTATACCTGCTAAGGAGACTGGGAAATAATAGACTTTTAATTTTAAATTGGTTCCATTTAGTGCCTTGAACAAAACTGAAAGAATGAATGTTGGGTTTGCTCTCAGCAGTGTCTGCCACTCTGAGGGTGAAGTGTCTGTGCTGAAATTGGAAACTTAAAGTTTGGACACAGTGTGTTAATGGTGGCTGTTAATAATCATAACACAATTTATTTGACTTCACTAAAACTTTGAGGGAATATCTGTGAGCTCTTTTTTGAAGTCTCTGGGGATTTTCAGCATGATACAATTGAATATTTTGTAATGTTACAGACTGGATTTGGAAAGTAATTTCCATCGAACAATTAGGATTTAAATTGGCAAAAGAACTGTCCATTGCCTCACATCATAAGGAACACATACCAGTTCAGGAATGTGAGCAGTTATTAGATATTGTTGGTAATTAACTTTGAACCCAAAATATTATACTGATGCTCCTTTAGTTTTGTTGGGTCTCATTTAGTTGTACACAGTAATCTCAATGTTTGGTTAGTGAGGGACTTTTTACAAAAAGCTTTAACTGATATTTAACTCCCAAGTTTTTTTATTTGAGAATTTTGGAGAAGCTTCTTTCCTGGCTCATGGGAGTTATTAGGTAATAAATGATATGTAAGGAGAGATGATGGGAACAATTTAGTGTCTTACTGTAATTCTCTAGCCTGGCAAAGAGGTGTTTGTGTTTCTGCCTTTGGGGTTTTTTGTTCCTCAGGAGTCTGGCTTTGTGAGAAGCTGAACTGTTTGACCAAACCATCTTTATGAAGCTGGAGAGATTGTAAAAACATCTGAAGTTAAAGACATGATAATAAAAAGATGGTGTATGTAGGCTGCTGTGTTTATTTCTGTTTTAGTTCCACAATTGAGTATAACAACATGTGAAATCCACCCAAATCATCTGACCCTGATGAACCAATTGAGTGAAGAGAAGATGATTTGTAGTTTAGAAGGCATATTATTTTATATAAACTAAAAAGAAACAGATGGTTCTGGTACATCAAACTCTTCTCTCTATACCTAATGACTTTTGAAGAAAAACAGAAAGACTTCTGAGTCCATATCTTAGCTCTTAGTAATTCAGGGATTATATTCTGCCTGTTTTTGAAGAGGAATTTCTGGCAGCTATTTATCTGCTAAGTTATCTATTGTTGTTTTATATGTGATCAAGTGAGCCATATTTTTTCCCTATCCCTTTGGTGTAATTTTATTTGCTATTGTTTTCCATCTACATTTATTCTCTTTCAAAAGTGGAAACAAATAATTCTGTTTAGAGTGGGTATTGAGAAATGTTCATTTTTAGGGTCAGCTGGGATTTTATCCCATGAGAAGATGAAGGTATCGAGGGAAACTCAGAGAGACTAGCATGAGTATTCCATTTCATTGGCATAACTACAAAATTCATTAAGAATGTTTAGCTGAAGTTCATAGTAAGGCTTAGGAGTGGGACAGATAAGAGATTATAGAAAGGTGGAAAGGAATGCATATGGAGAGTAATGTTGAACCAGTTTGAAAATGGCCTTGAATGCCACACCCAGGACACAATTTGGGTTTTATTCTGTACTCAGGGAGGGATACCCCTGATGATCTTTAGCAGGAAGTTGCTAATGAAATATGTTGAAGAGCTGGAATTCTGATAATAGTGTGTAGAATTGCATGGAAGGGAAGACTCAGGAGGCAGGGAGACAGGTTAGGAAGCTTCTGTAAAATTATGGTGGCTGGAATGGAAGGCCAGTTTAAGAGAAATATCAGAAATTGACAGGATGACTGGTTGATTCTGTATGTTAGGACAGGTTGGGATGCAACAACTTCTGTTTGAGGTTAAATTTGAAGAAGCTTTGGATATTTTTTAAATTTGTAGAAATGTGTGGTATGTATTTATTTAAAAAGATGTTTTTGAAACAATTTTAAAAATAAGAATCATTGTTAGGCCTTTCTTGGTAGTGAAATGAAGTGGACACTATTTTCCTTGATCTTGGAAATATCGTGTTGTAGCGTGACCTGGAAAAATGGAATATTCCATTTGATGTGGGGCTTCTTTTGGTAATACCTTATCAGTCTCCTTGTTGAGAATTCTTCGGGCTTATTTAGTAACCTCTTAAAGTAGTGAACCTATTTTCTATAAGCAAGTAAAATCATTGGTTTCATATACTTTTTAAAAGGATAAATTGTTTTAAAAACAAATCTTTTAAGATATTTCAATGATCTTTTCTCCTTTGGCTTTATTTCCAAAAAACTTCCTAATTTACTGTTTTTTTCTGCTCATAGAAACTTCTGTAAATTTGTTGAGTTAATTTGGTTTGATACATACAAAAGCCAATGGTAAAATGCTAATTTAAGTTCTAAGCCATCGTAAAAATGAATAATAGCTACCATTTATATGCTTAACTACTTATATGCCAGGTCTAATGCTGGGTATTGAAAATGAATTATATATAATTTTCTAATTCTTATAACTCTTTATGTTGAGTAGAACTGCTGCCATTTCACCAATAAGGAAATTAAGACATAGAGAAGTTAGGTTTCCTATGGCTGTAAGTAATAGAAATGGGATTTGGATACCAAGTGTATATTTGACATAAATTATATATTTTGAATTTCACTACAGTGACTGGGAAATTTTGCAGAAATGACTTTACTAGTATATATATATTTTTAACTTAAAAAAAATTTTTTTTTATCCACCCTCCCTTCCCCCCATGCCCCGTTGTTTGCAGTTGCTCTCTGCTTTCTGTGTCCATTTGTTGTATGCTCTCTGTGTCTGCTTGTCCACTCTTTAGGAGGCAAGGGAACAGAACCCGGGTCCTCCCATGTGGAAGAGAGGTACTCAGTCACCTGGGCCACCTCAGCTTCCTGGTTTGTTGTATCTTTCATTGTCTTTCCTCTTTGTGTCTCTTTTGTTTTGTCATCTTGTTATGTCAGCTCGCTGTGCCTGCCTGCTGTGCCAGCTCATCTTCTCCAGGAGGCACCGGAAAGTGAACCTGTGACCTGCCATGTGATAGGCAGAAGCCCAATTGCTTGAACCACATCTCTTTCCCTTTATTAGAATATTTTGCTAAGGATTCTGATTACAGCTTGAACTTTCTGAGACATGTTAAATGGACCCATGAAATAAAAATTAATAGTTTTAAAATTCATAGAGATTTATTTCAACTCAAATATTTAATAGACTTTGGGGCTTAAACTGTAGTATCTTTGATGGATTGTAAATTCAAATGATTAGATATCCGTAAAAGAAAAATAAAATTTATCATGAATATTAGTGTGTATTTAGATTGAGATTTTGAAAAGAATTAAGTTTTGTAAATGTCACCAGTGAATATGGCTGCTTTAATACATGCCTGAAATGTTTCCTGGAAAGAATCCTCAAAGGGAGTTGACAAAGTCTTGATTTTTCTCTTGTGGGTGAAAATATTTCCCAGTGAATCCTGGTATTAAAGACATTATACAAAGATGCTATTGTCCCACTGAATTAGAGATTTGACTGTATATTCAGTGATACGGTTTTCCATACTGGGAGTCAGTGTGACAATTTGAATCTTGATTTTTACGATGAACTAATGCTATTTGGTTATTTGTTTTATCCTATCTTCGATAATCCAGTGGGCGTATCTATCTTACTGGGTTAGTAAGGGTGGGATAAAATAGGGCCTATGAAGTATTCTGAGCAGTCAGTGAATGAGGTAGACCTAAGAATTCAAGTCCCTTGGCTTGTCCTAGGTCACAGCCTTTTTTCACCCTGTTACCTTCTTTTGACACTTTTGAACTATTGCATATTATAGGTACTATTTTATAATAGGGCCTGGTTATTTCCTTTCACTTGGCCATATTCTTAAAGTACTGTATCTTGGGTATGTGCATTGTGTATTGCATGTACTTCTTAGAGTGACATATGGTTGCTCAGAGTTCAGCAGTCTGACAGTTTGCTTTAGAAAACCTGCATATGCTGCTGCCTGCAATTTAGGTATCCAGACAGTTGGCAGCTATGATGCTTTATAACACTTAATTCTAAAATTAGTTGAACTGTTCTATTTTAAGAATACTCTGAAATTAGTAGTCCGTGTCCTGCAAAACATGTGAAAGTTAAACTCTTAGGAGATTGAATTACTTCTTTTTAAATGTAATCAGGAGTAGGGGGTTGGATAGAGTATAGTTTGTTTTAAATTTTTAGAAAAAATTTTTGTGGTGATTTGATTATAGCCTGGGTGTGATGCTGGTATGTATACAATATATATGAACCCAAATTTTTACCCTTTGCCCGTTAGAGTTAAGGCAGTGATTTTGCATACACTCTTATGTGTGATTTTTAAGCTCATATGAGTTAAGAGTAGAGTAAGCTTACTTGACTTTTTTTCAGCATGAAGTACCATGGCCCCTAAATATTTATGAATATTGAAACGCCATTATTTTGCTTTGCTAGGAAAATAATGACAAAAGAAACATTTGTTTGTTCATTTTTTTCTTTGTGATAACATTATATAACAGAAACTAGAGAATTTTGAAAATACTTAGCATATAAAAACTGATTGAAATTCAGAGTTTCAATTTGAATTGTGGGAATTTTGTAACTTTAAACGAAGGGTTAGGGTTATGAAGTCATTTTGCAGTGTTTGCATGTGTTCCTCAAGCAATATCAGAAGCAAAAACCATGTGGGTTAGGAGTAATGTAAGAAATTAATATTGTATTATTGCTTTGGCAATTTATATAGCTATTTTAGATAATTTGGAGTCTTCATATGGTTTTTTTTGTAAAATTTTGGAGAATCTAAAGAATTCTAAATTACAGAAAGCAAACTACAAGAGTACTTTAGTTTTGTTTAGAAAAACATACATACCTAATTTCTATCCCCTTTCTATATAGAAAACTATATAGAAATTTAAATGTGTACTTCAGGAGAATTAAAATGATAAAATAAACTGAATGAGATACTTCCATAATAAGTATTCCTTTGAAACATTTAAGCAGCATTGTTCCCAAACTTTTTCATATTTCTGGTCAGAAATTAATTGATTACATGGTTAAAGTGAACAAATTACCATGCAATATATCCTCCCTTTCCTCGCCATCACATTTTCTACTCGGTATTTCCCTAGAAAAACTGGGAGGTGATGAAGCATTGGGGCTAGGAGAAAGATCTTTTCCAAACTGGAATATGTGGTTTAATTGTAAATGCTTACTGATCCCATACTTAAAATGTACAAAGGAACCTAGGGCCTAAAGAAGGAGGAGGAACAGCGTTCATGGCCTTTCAAAGAGCTCTGTTTGGTGAGGAAGGTAACTTCATTCATTATATTACAAGTAAGTGCTATAAAGAGGAGTGGTCTGAGCATCCAAGGACTTCACAGTTGGCATTTGAAGGAAGGCAGAATTTTAATGGGAAGAGAAAGCTTTTGTCTTGTTCGTGTGGGAGCGTATGATGTGGGTAGCAGGGTTTTCTCAGCCTTGCTTACCATTTCTATCAATTATTTAATTAATAATTTAATATAAGCCAGACAGATTTCATTTGTAGATAATCAGTGTTGAATTGAACATTTTATCCTCCATATTTACTATTTAGAGGTAACTTTTAGAATTGGCTTAGTAAATGTAAAGGATGAGTGAGGTAGTCTTAACATGGTAGAGCAAATTTAATGTGGTATAGGAAACTGAATTTGGTTGATAATTATAATAATGATAGTACCTTACTTATTTATCATATTTTTCCATATATAATATAACTTGATTCTTATAACAACTCTCTGAGATAAGTAAAATATTAGCCAATGCCCTTATTTTATGGCCAAGGAAACCAGCCTCCCTGTGAGTGCTAATGACTTGCCCACAATTGCATGGACTGGGGGCAGACTGGGACTAGAATCCAGGTTTCCTGATGGCCAGTCCAGAGAATTCTCTACTGTAGGTAATTATGGCCCATCCTTATAAATGCACTCAAAATTACCATTAATAATGTGGATTGTAAGTAATACATGTGTTGAGAGGTGCATATTCTCAATGTAAGTAGCTATTAAATATGTTCTAGAATTATTCCATATTTAGGAAGAAGAGATGTATGATTTACTTGTTTGTTTCTTTTTTTCATTTTGGGAGGTGACAGGGATTGAATCCGGGACCTTGTATTATGGGAAGCAGGCACTCAATGACTGAGCTACACTTGTTCCCCTACTTTTTTAAAAACATGGTTTTGTGTTCTTCATTATCCATAAACTTCAGTGAAAAATTCTGTTGCTGGCTATTGAGAATTTACTTGTGAGAAAAACTCCATTATTTCTCATTTCCATTGTTAATTGAAGCAGCTCTTAAAATTATAGGGTTCTACATTTAGATTACTGTATAATCAGACAGAAAAACTATCCCATTGACTAAAGATATAATTTCTGTGGTACTCAGTGGAAAAGGAGGAACTGTGTAAGAACTTGGGGGAACATAGGGAGAAAACCTGTGACACAACAAAGAAATATACAAAATATGCGTGAGTCATCTGTAGTTCCATTATTCAAATACAGTAATGTTCTGACATAATTCCTTTTTTAAAAATTTCTTTTCTAATATATGAAATTTAAAAGTTGAAATATTTTGTATAAAGTTCTGTATCTTGCTTTTTTTTTTACTTAATATAACCTGGCATTTTCTTATGTCATTAAATACCATTCCAAAATATTTTTAATGGCTGAAGTGGTGGTGATAAACAATATCATAAAATTAAGCAATTTTGTGTCCTGATACTCTTTCGTTAGTATTATTACATTGGTATTTTTCCATCTAAT
This sequence comes from Dasypus novemcinctus, assembly GCF_030445035.2. Classification (NCBI taxonomy): domain Eukaryota; kingdom Metazoa; phylum Chordata; class Mammalia; order Cingulata; family Dasypodidae; genus Dasypus; species Dasypus novemcinctus. The sequence continues at coordinate 30,113,327 of NC_080683.1, read as the reverse complement.
TACAAACTTCAGAAATGTAAATTTTCAAGAAAAAGAAGTAAAATGGAATATACAAGTCACTTAGCATTTATTTGATCTCAAGATAGGACCTAATTCATGAATTGAGTTGAGTGGATTCTGGAGTTATATATTTAATTAAAAATTTTAATCACTCAAGTCTAGAAATTCAAAAATAAAGGAGCAATGATTAATAATCAGGAGATCAGGTTTCCATCCCTGGCTCTTATGCTTACTAACTAGTCTTGATTGGGCTTATAAAGTAAAATGAATGACTGCCAAAGTTCCTAATCATCTGATAATACCCACTTCAATTAATTAATTCACCTTTTATTAATTTAGAATACATTTATTCAGTGCTTCTTATGTGCCAGCAAGGTTAGATCTTTAGGGTGATAGAGATAAGAAAGTGTGTTATTTTTGTTTTGTTTTGTGTTTTGTTGACGTGTGATTATATCATTTTTTGCTGGTGTAATCTTTCTGGTTATCCTTGACATCATTTTGACATACTTTTCATTTATTATTTATGGCATTTTTTATTTTGAAAATAATCACAATATCTGTGTTTTTTTGTTTTGTTTTGGTTTCAGAAAGTGTTATTGAATCCTTTTGAACCCTTTTAAAAATGATTTTGGGACTTTCGATGTAGAGTGTAATCATTTATTGCATTTGTATTTCACTACTTGTAGTCTTTAAGATTATATTACTTATTAACGGTACTGAATTAAGAAGTACTTTGGGGATTAGATGTATCTATAACATTGAATGGGGGCAGAATTTAGGAATAAATTCACATTTTTAAAAGTTTTTCCACTCTTATTAAATACATAAATGTTATGTAAATTTGCCATCTTCCAGAGTGTCTGCATATAGCCTCTTTTGGGAGGTTTTTTCTTTTCTTTTTTAAAAATTTTTAACCACCTTTTATTTTTAAATTTTATTTATTTATTTTTTTATTGATTTTGTAAAAATATTACATTAAAAAAATATGAGGTCCCATTCGACCCCACCTCCCCCACCGCACCCCTCCCCCGCCCCAGCAACACTCACTCCCATCATCATGACACACTTGGGAGGTTTTTTCATTGTTACCTGGCTTATTTTTATTTGTTGTTCTTCCACGTCTAGGTTTGCATTTCTTCTGCGTTTTGGTTAAATGAGCACGATGTTAATTTTTTCTCCTCCGAGACTTCTTATTCCATCTCTGGTGAAATGAATGACTTCTTTCATAGTACTTTCCTTATTTTAGCAGTGAACTAGAACAAGCAATTCCTGATTAGTCATTCTTTCCCATGATTTCCAAACCAGTCCTTTCTTTCAACGTGGGAAGAAACGATAGCCTCCCATTTTGGGATTGTGGTCTTCAGCTTTGAGACAGCTTCACTGGGGGTGGAGGTGGCAGTGTATGTGGGGGGGATTGCTGAAATAGTTTAGTTTTTTTTTTCATCCCTTCTTTCCCTACCAGCCTGGAAGAACTATAGGGTACTTCTGTATCTAACCCTAATACCTGTCCATCCTTTGAGAATTCCCATTGTTTGTGGCTGATGGAGATAAAAGACCGTGTATATTGATTTTCATTCCTTTAAATTTTTACTTGAGTTAACTGAAGTCCACGGAATTGGGCCAGCAAAGAAATAAATGAGGACTAAACAGAGGTCTCCTGATTTCCCATTCTCCACATTGCTCAAGCTCTTCTTTTACTTACTGTTAGGTAGAAGGGGTGCTTTCATTGGCTATATCTAAGTCACTTAATGAAATGACAGAATCACTAGAGAACTAGTAAGAAAAAGAATGTAGAAGCAGAAATGAGTGGAAAAGTTGAAGCAATAGTAGAAAAAAAGTAGTCATGGAATGCCTTGAGAGGCATCACTGAGTTTTCAGTGTTATATTTGGTTGTGTATTTTAGGGATCAGCATTATGTCAGGGATGATAAATTGCAGGCAGTGGACTCGTCAATGTTCAGGAACTGTAAAAAGTAGATTAGACTTAATATAAAATTAGAATTATAACACAATTAAAATATTCACCCATCTTGCAAAATTGAATGATAATTTGACTACAGATCTTGGATCAGTGTGTGACCATCTCATCTGGCTGTCTCCTAATTAGCTACTAGATCCAGGCTCCAGGCTGGCAAATCTAGGCCACTGACTCCCCCCCAAACTTCTCCCCTCCTCATGACCTGCATTCAGAAGATCAGCTGGAATTTGGAGCCTTCCCTTCTGCTCTGGATCTGGACTGAATAGAGGAGAACATGATGCTATGTGGCCTCATTTCTAACACACTTAGAGAGTAGGAGTGGCTGGGGAAGGGATGGAAAGTTTGGATTTGCTCACACCTCATATGGGCATATGGTGTGGAGGGGGGAAGGAGAGGAAAGAAAGGAAGGGAAGGGAGGAGGAAAAAGGAAAGGGGGGATTATGTCTTGGTACTTTTGAGGAGTTGGGTGATAAAAGTTCTTAGGTTAATTGTAGCCTGGCTCCATTTCTCATCTACTGGGTCTCCACACAGATATTCTCTCTCCTCTCCCACCCCAGTTCTGTTTCTTCTGGCTGTCCTAGTCTCCTAAGCGCCCTCTGTAATAGCAGCAGGCAGGTGTATGATTAGAAAAGATGTAGTTTGCAAAGTGATTTTCCAATAAGAGTGTTCTGGTAGCATGTATTTAAACATTTTTATGAATCCACTGTTGTATTTCGATTATTATTTTAGATTTAACCACAAAATGTCTACATATTGTATACATTGTTTATATTTTTATTTAGTTTTGTTTTGATCATTTTTAAAATTCAAAATAATAGCTTTGAATTAGCCTGGATTATATAACCATTTGAAATAACATTTCTAGAAGAAAATGTGTTAGGAGATGGTTGTTTGGAATTTCCAGAAGTGAATTTCTAAAGCACAGCCAGTGAATTGGAGACAACTGGCAAACTTAACAGTAGGCAAGTCTGTGGAGAAATTTAATAAAGAGATTAGAACAAAGTAGAAATAATGTATTTTCAAGCTAGTAATCTCTTTTCTTCTTATCATCATCTTTCAGAAGCATTTATTGTAACATCTAGTACTGGCAAGAATGGGGAAAATGGTATTCATGCATTGTTTGAGACACGGTGACATATCTTTGGGGAAAGGATGTTGGTGCTGAAGGCACATGTCTTTTGATCTACCAATATTTCAGAATCTCTCTTACAGATAGAATTTAAGTGCAAGGTTATTTCTGATGAACTTTCAGGGTGCTCCCAAACTTGGGAGCACCCTGAAAGTTCATCAGTAGGGGATGGTCAACTAAATTTTGATACTTCCATTCTTTGGAATGTTAAGGAACTAATAGTAGGTTTTAGGTATTGACCCATAACATTTTCCCAGTACACACCATTAAGGAAAATTAAAAGGCAAAGTATTAATGTATATGACATTTTTATTTTTTTAAAAAGAAAATAAGTACATATGTCTATGTATTTGTGTATACCCAGAAAGAGGTGTGAAAAGATAGAGACTAAGCTGTTAAGAGTGGTTGACAACAGAAGATGAGATTTTTTTTCAGTCTCAGTATTTGACTTGTTAAAACAAACATATATTACTTCTATAACAAATATAAATGCCACTACAAATAAAGTAGAAAAGTTTAAAAGAAGAAAATCATTAAACACTCTCATGCATATGAAATATGCTGATTTTCTAAAAAAAACTTCTTCCAAGTGATTGTGAGTAGGGTATAATTTAAAAGCAATATTGTGTGGGTATTAAGTGACATTGACTTAATAGACCATCTGGCACTTTGATAAACAATTTACAGACTTATGGTTTGTTTGCTTCTTTATTACTGAGTAGCCCATTATGGCCCCAAGTTACCATTTTCAGGGTCTGATTTAATCATATAGTCCCAGGCTTTCTCCTAGGCAAAGTCCAGTGGAGTTAGAAGGCACTAACTTGAATAAGTCAGACAAATGTATTAAGGGTCTCTGAGCGCTATCTTTAGCCATCGTACACATTTTTTAATGTGACTTTTTCTCATTCATTTATTAAAATATAAACATTATTCGGTGCCCACTACATCCACAAAGATGAAAAGGATAATGCTGCTTTCCTTCAGAAATCAATCTGTTGGGGAGACCAGGAAGATGAATTATGGAAAAATGGAAAAATTAATGTGCTATATTGCAATATAAATAAAGTACCCTAACAGTAACTTTCTTACACCCTTTTCCTGGTGAGGTTAGTGAGTCCTGTACCCATTATCTTATCTCATAAAGATTTATTTCTCTGAGAAGTAGGAATAAAGAAGTTATAGTAGAGCCCTATTATTGTACAACTTCTTTTTCTGTAGATTGGAATATAAAGTAGCCCCAGGGTTGTAAGAAAGTAACTAATACTAAGAGAGATGATAAGGAAATACAGTAGGGAGATGAAGGAAAAGCAAATTGCATATTTGTTTATAATATCATTAGATGAGAAAAGATGGAATACTTCTGAAGTTCACAAAACCAAGTTGGAAAACTATAGAAAATATTTTATGTAAGTTTTTGTGTATGTGTGTGTACCCTGTATTAGTTGAGCATTTATATGTATTTATACATTTTTAAACATTTATATATGTGTACATAAATAGATATATATTTTTTCTACTGGCCTTTGTGCCATTGTCATAATTTTTGTACATTTGTTATAAATGCCACAATATATTGTTATTTTAATATAAATCTTTAACACTTTGAGTGCTTATCTTGGCATATTGTAGATGTACAATAATTTTTTAAAAATGATTGAATAAATGAATTTCTACTGGGGGTTTTAAGATTTTCTGAATTCAGTTCTGAAACAAGCTAACCCTAAGTAACAACTCCGGAGGTTCTGAACTATAATTCTAAAACTACTAAACGGGTGAAGTTTAAAGTAACTTTTGTAACTTTCAACAAGTATACAGGTTACCTTGCTTCATGGTATGTAATTTCCCTATGTAGGAACATAAGTATAATGAGCTGTTGACACAGTAAATGACAAAAGAAGTTATGGGGAGAAAGTATGATTTGATTTAGATAAAATAAACATAATGCTGGAACTTTGGGAGAAAAAGCATGGAGTTGAAACTCAGACAGGACAACAAAGGCCAAGTTCATGGACAGATTGGTTTACACTTTTGTGGGAACTCAGGGAATAGTCTTGTTTACTTCAAAAAAATTGAATCATTTTAAAGCAGGTGTGTATAATTTTAGACCGAGAAAATGTAAAAGGGTTAGAGGAGTGTATTTCTAGTGTCAGCACGTATATAGCAGCTTCAGGTAAGAGGAAGTTTTATTTGGGTCTTTTAAAAATGATTTCTTTGTCTCTCTTTAACATGCTTATACTTTCCTCTATCTTTATGAACATATGGAGTATTCTAGTAATAGTTGCTTTAATATCCTTGTCTACTACCTCTATTATCTGTGTCATTTCTGAGTCTGTTCCCATTCATTATTTTTTCTCCTCACTGTAGATCTTATTTTCCTGCTTTATTGCATCCCTGGTAATGTTTTATTAGATACCAGGCATTGCTAAATTTATTTGTTGGTGCTAGATTTTTTTTTAATGTGTACCTTTAAATGTTCTTGAGTTTTGTTGTGGGGTGCAGTTAAGTACTTAGAATAGATTGATCCTTTTGACATTTGCTTTTAAACTTTGTTAGACGAGGCCAGAGCAGCCTTTAGCCTAGGGCTAGTTTTCCCCACTACTGAGGTGATACCCTTCCCCTGTCTGGTGGCTCTTTACCGGGCTTTGGGTAGTTCTTTACATATATACATAATACTGAGATAAAGTCTTAAGGAGAACTCCTTACAGATTTGTGGAGTTTTCTTTTTGTGCAGTTCTTTCCTTTCTCTGCCCTGTTGAATTCTAGCCATGTAGCCTCCTGAGATTCTTAACTCTTATCTCCTCAACTGAAAAAGATGGCCAGGCTTGCCCCTGAGTTTCTCCTCCCTGATCTGTGTACTGGAAATGCTCTCTAAGCAATAAGCTGGGACAATAGTAGGGCTCAGCTGGCTTGTTTCCCTTTTCTTAGGAATGATTGTCACCTGCTCGGCCTATTGTCTAATGTCCAAAAACAATTGTTCATGAATTTTGCCTCCATTTTTGGCTAAGACTAGAAGAGTAAATCCAGTGTTTCTTGCTCCATCATGCCCAGATGTAAAAGCCCTCCTTTTTTCTTAAAATAAGGTTCATGATCACATAAAATTTGCATTTAGTTTTCTTTTATTATAGTTAGGTAGAGTATAGAAATGTTACAGAGAAACAAAATCTGTCAAGTCCTTTATATATAATTTATCCACATTTATTAAGTTATTTCTGTTTAAGGGAAGTTCTTTACTTGTAGAGGTACAAAAAGGAAAAAATATGATTCTTGCTCATACATTTGTCTTTATGTTAGGATAATCCTAAAAATGTAAAAGCTTTTGTGTAACTGGAAAATTAAGACATGATACATAAGATTTTTTTATTTTCACATTAATGTGAAATAAAATGAATTGACTGTTTCTATTTAAATTTGGGTCAGTTTAATAAAACTGTGTTATCATAGTGGGGCAAGCAGAGAGGAAAGATACCTCTTGTAGTGACAGCATATTTATTCTCAGTATTAGCCCTGTGTATTTTAATTAAGCTCAGAGATATCAAGCTTATAAAACTAATTGGTACCAACCCTGGAATTAAAGCCCAAGTATTCCCATTTCTAGTTTAAAACTTTTCCCACTTAATCATGCTGCTCTCAAAAAGTCCTTGTATTCTTTAAGAACCCAGACACATGTTCTGAACTTCTCTTCTTCCTCTCTCTGTTCTGACCAAGTAAGGTAAGTATTAAGAGCCCACCAACCTGCCCGCTTTCCAGCTTCATTTTGTGTTGTTCAAACACTTTCACACTTTTAGCAGAAATTGAAGCATTTACCTTGTTGGTCTGAAACATTATTTTAATGTACATATTGTATTTGTCACATGCAGCAAGCACTTGGATGGCTGTTGGAGTACTTGACCATTATTTTGAAAGTTATTATTTGTGTTTCAGCTAGAGTAACTGTGGGCCTGTTTGTTATTGACATGAGTTGCTAAGTAATGTCAGAAGGTCAGAACAATTTTAAGAAATGTGTGGACTGTATCTGATGACAGTTTGGCACTTAGCTTTTATCTCCTTAAAGTGGTCTCCATATTGAACCATGGTAGTTTGTTATTTTTAAAGAATACAGAATCTGTCTGGCTTTGCCAGTACAGAAAAAGCAAGGCCCCAGTCTGGTGCAGTTAGAGACAAAGGTATGTGGTCCTTGAAGGACACGGTTTTGAAAAGGAACCTGAGCTTGGCAGTTATGTTTGTATACATACTACCATGTAGGGATGAGACAAAGACTTACGATAGCTAATAGTTTGACTTACTAACCCTTCTTTGTTTTATGACCTTCAAAAATTCATTGCTTGAATGAAGGAAATTAAAATTGATTTTTTATAGTACCAGGCCTTGGATAGTATTGTACTGGTAAATACTTGACAGCTGACTTTCAGAAGAAAAAGCCTTGGGCTACAGTATTTCCTCCTTTCCATGGTGTAAATGGTTTGATTATGACTAATTTCAAGCTACCAACTTGGCATCACTGAGAGTGTAGTTGGGGAGAGATGTGCTGTAGCACACCATTATATAGTATTGCCTTTATACAAATGCAATAGAGTAAATAAACTTAAGACCATAGATAATGGTAAAATGTAGTAAAACAATTAGTAAGTGAGGAGTTATGAATATTTTTATTTGTGTTTTTAATGTAATTTGTTTAAATGTAGGCCTATGTAATTTTTTTTTTTTTTTTGAGATACTAGATTGAACCTGGGACCTGGTATGTGGGAAGCCAACGCTCAACCACTGAGCAACATTGGCTTCCCCGAGTTGGTTTTTTCTTTTGTTTTGCTTGTTGTTTGTTTTTCTTTTTTCAGGAGGTTCTGGGAACTAAACCTGGGACCTCCTGTGTGGGAGGCAGGTGCTTAACTACTTGAGCCACATCTGATCCCCATAATTTAAATTTTAGTGATGAATGTGCTTAGTAGCTGGCTCACAAAATTCTGAAAATTCAACAAGGAGCTCTTCCAAGCCAGTATGAACTAGTTCTAGCACACCACTGGAAATAGGTAACATTTATGGAGCATGTTCTAGTGCCAGGCATGTTCCAAGTGTTTTGCATGAATTATGTCATCCTCAAAGCAAACCTATGAAGTAGGTGCTTAGTTAATGCCTATTTTTCATTTCATAAAATGAATATGCATAGAGGTTAAAAAACTTGCCCAAGGTCACAGGAAATTTCAGAGCTGAGATGGCCATCTGTCTCTAGAGCCAGTGCTCTTAACCACATTGCCAAACTCTTGGAGTTAATGATGTTCTTAATTATGAGGCAGTAGTTGCTGTGATAAATTTCAAATAAATTACTTAAATTATTCATATTTCATAGTGATTTTGTGACTTCAATAATTAGAGGAAAATTAATTTCTAATTCAGATTTTAATTTTATTTGAATTTTTCTTTATGATAAAATGTTATCTTTTATATATGAAAAGCATACATAAGCAGGCAAAGAAAGTAGTGCTCTCTTTAGTGGAAAAACAGCTCAGAAACTTCAGTAGGCAGTTCATAATAGAAGAAATAGCAATGGCTTGTAAATATTTAGGGTAAGGATGGTGTCCACTTTGTTCATGAAAATATTAACCCACCCTTGACAGAGTGCCTGACTCATAGGAAGGTCCATAAATATTATTTTAGTACCCATTAATTTTTTATAAATCTTAATGAAGCATATATCAAGATTTCTTGGCCTTTTGCTTATACAAAGCTTATTTTTTTTTTTTTTTTAATTTATTTATTTATTTAATTTCCCCCCCTCCCCTGGTTGTCTGTTCTTGGTGTCTATTTGCTGCGTCTTGTTTCTTTGTCCGCTTCTGTTGTCGTCAGCTGCACGGGAAGTGTGGGCGGCGCCATTCCTGGGCAGGCTGCTCTTTCTTTTCACGCTGGGCGGCTCTCCTTACGGGGCGCACTCCTTGCGCTTGGGGCTCCCCTACGCGGGGGACACCCTTGCTTATTTTTAATGTTATCTTTAGTTGTTAAAGAAATGAATGTTTTAAAAAAGCTTCCTCCTTGTATCAATACATTTATTGTTAAGAAACTTAAGTTCAAAGTAGGATGAAGAGGCCTAATAAATTCCTTTTTATTTGAATTATAATTAAGAATCAATGTATGCTGTTTTCTTTAAGCTCAATAAGTAAAATTGATATTTGTAAATTTAAGAGACTGTCTTAATTTGCCACAGGACTGCTGTTGCATAGTACCAGAAATGTGTTGGCTTTTATAATGGGAATTTTTTTTTTTTTTAAGATTTATTTATTCATTTAATTTCCCCCCCTCCCCTGGTTGTCTGTTCTTGGTGTCTCTTTGTTGCGTCTTGTTTCTTTGTCTGCTTTTGTTTCTTTGTCCGCTTCTGTTGTCGTCAGCGGCACAGGAAGTGTGGGCGGCGCCATTCCTGGGCAGGCTGCTCTTTCTTTTCACGCTGGGCGGCTTTCCTCACGGGCGCACTCCTTGCGCGTGGGGCTCCCCCACGCGGGGGACACCCTTGCGTGGCACGGCACTCCTTGCGCGCATCAGCACTGCGCATGGCCAGCTCCACACGGGTCAAGGAGGCCCGGGGTTTGAACCGCGGACCTCCCATATGGTAGACGGACGCCCTAACCACTGGGCCAAAGTCCGTTTCCCTATAATGGGAATTTTATTAAGGTAAATTCTTACAGTACTGAGGCTGTGAAATGTCAAGGCACCATTGGAAATGCTTTCTCAACAAAGTCATCTACTGGTGATCCTGGCGTTCTGCCACATGGTGTGGCAAGATGGCAGGTATGCCGGTCTCTCTCTGCTTTTCTCCTCGAGCTCAGCTGTGGATTATCAGGTATCTCCCCCTAGGCTTCTCTCCTTGAGCCTTTTAGGGATTCTCTGTCTTTCTACAGCTGGAGATGGACCTGGAGTCCTCTTTCTCTACTTTCTCCTTCCTATCACATGGCAGGATCAAAATGGCAGCTCCCTTTCGGTGTCTTTCTGAGTATTCTCAGTATATATAAGACCCAGCAAGAGGACAGAGTCCAAATGTGTCATGCCTCACTCACGAAGTCCAACCAAAAGCATTCTAATCAAGTGATCTAATCAGTCTCTTAACATTGTATTGCAATCAGAGGGCCTTAAATCCACAGGAATGGATTAGTTAAAAACAATTTTTTTTTTGATTTACCAAATTCAAATTGCCAAAGAGACTTTAAGGAATTATGAAACATTTCTACAACTTAATTATATAATACCTAGAAACTTTAAGTTACAAGTAGTGATGCTTTACTGCTTTTAGATATTTATCCTCAACGTTTTTGAGGAATGTACGTGTACCCTTTTTTTTCTTTAAGATTTATTTTATTTGTTTCTCTCCCCTTCCCTCCCGTTGTCTGCTCTCTCTGTCCATTAGCTGTGTATCCTTCTGCGTCTGCTTGTATTATCAGGCAGCCCTGGGATATTGCATCTCTTTTTTTGTTGTGTCATCTTCCTGCGTCAGCTCTTCATGTGTGAGGTGCCACTCCCAGGCGGGCTGCACTTTTTTCACGCGGGGCGGCTCTCCTTGCAGGGCATTCTTCTTGCGTGTGGGGTTCCCCTACGTGGGGGACACCCCTGGGTGGCACAGCACTCCTTATGTGTGGCAGCACTGTGCGTGGGCCAGCTCACCACACGGGTCAGGAGGCTCTGGGTATAGAACCCTGGACCCTCCACATGGTAGGCAGACGCTCTGTCAGTTGAGCCACGCCGCTTCCCTGTACATGTACCCTTAAACATTGTAGACACTTTGTGGCTTTTCCTTGTTCTTCATCTCTTCCTTGTCTCTGGTAGATATCATTTTAGCCATCTCATATACTTCTGATCAACGTTGTGAAGTATTTTGAGAAGTAATGAAACATCATAACTATGTTTATAGTGCTCACATCTGTATTTTGGGAACTAGGAATTTTAGGTATTTGAATTGTTTCAAAATTGTTTTAGTTATGTTGATAGGCTCTTCATCTCTTTGTTTGGATAACCAAGAGCTGAAATTGGAAAAGGCAATAAGGGAAGCAAATATTTGTTAATAGTGTACAAAAATACATTTTGTATTACAATCTTGCAGTGCTTTTAATTTAAATATAATTGATAATATTGTTTGAGCCATTATTGGATAAAATATTTATATTAGAAAGAATGGGAAATCATATATTTACAGTATTCTGTAATATACTTTCAGGGGTAGCTGTTCCAGTTTAACCTCATTTGCACTCCCATGTGTCCTCTGAAATGGCCTTAAGCCCTAAACTTAGGAGAGGCAGAGGTGCTGGGGATTTGGGATTCAGTGGTATCTTCTCTTCTTCTTGGTGGGGATCATCTTTAAAGAGAGCATGAGCACAAACCTTTCACCCACTTTCTAAAAGTGGAGCACTTCCACTGTGCTTTAAAAATTGAATGAATTGGTCATAATCCTTTTTGGAATGATTTTGTGAACTCATGCCAGATAAATAGAGTGCTAAATTAATTTGGCCAGTGTGTACATGTTATACTAAAGCTGGCCTTTCTTGTAAAAACAGGATGGGTATAATTGCCTAAAGTTGGAAATTTGAATTTGTATACCTTAGTGTGATGGATAACTTTGGATATAATAAAAACAGGTCTTATTTATAGATATAGTACATTAGAAAGAGGTCTATGGTCGTTATTAGCTTTACTTAGGATCCATTTTCTGTTCCTACCCATTTGTTAAAATTACTACCTGCCAGACACTCTTCTAAGGGGTTTACACATGTTAATGAACAGAACACCCCCTTGAGGTGAGTGTTATCATCTCCATTTTACTAATGAGGAAATGGGTACCCAGTGAGGAAAAGAGCCCAAGGCCACACAGGGATTACAGTGATTGGCTGTGTTAGTTTCCTAGAGTTGCCATAACAAAGTGCCACAAACTGGGTGGCTTGAAACAACAGAAATTTATTGACTCACAGTTCTTGGAGGCAAGAAGTCCAAATCAAGGTGTCAGCAAGGCCATGCTTTCTCTGAAGTCAGTAGTGTTTTGGCGGTGGCTTGCCGGAATCCTGGCGTTCTTTGGCTTGTGGCGTAATTCATTCTCTGCCTCTGTCACGTCACCATCTTCTGTCTCTGTCTGACTGTATGTATCCAAGTCTTCCTTTCTTATAAGAACACTAGTCATAGTGAATTAGAGCCCATCTTAATCAGTTGGGCCTCAGCTAATAACATCTTCAGAGAGCCTATTTCCAAATTGGGTCACAAGCACGAGATTGGGAGTTAGGACTTAAACATCTTTTGGGGGGACATAATTCAGTCCCTAACAGTGGCAGAGCTGGAATTCCAACCTAAGCCTTTTGGTGCTATAGCCTATGTTCCCTATTTCCCACCTACGCCATACTGTCTGTGCTACTGTCCTACTTCTCATTTATATCATCTTGCTTTTGTAAATGACTTCAGATAATTTCTGGAACATGGTGGGAGGACCAATAAACAGATAATATTCTTCAGCATCTGAATACCCTTTTGCCTTTAACTCTTTTTATTCAAGCATATTTTGGACAAACAGTTAAACTTCTAAGATATTATATGTAAGATATCTTGACCAAAATATACCTCAAGAATCAGTTTTGGAGTTCTCTCATATTCTGCAAAATGTCTTAAGAGTAGAGAATTGGTTCTCCATTTTTCAGGGGTAGCTTTTGGTAGTTCTGTAGTGTGGTACAATTAGATTTCCCTTCTATGAAGCACAGCTATAGCTGTTGCTGTGACAAATGCTGTTGAAAGAAACTGCTGCTGCTTGGTGAGCAGGGGTGAAGAGATATGCCTCAATTAAGTGTTTTCTTTGCTATGTCATAGACTTAATGGAGGTCAAATCCAGCTCTGAAGGCCTATCCATGGCAGGTGTTATTTCTGTCATCAGGAAGGTCTTTTTAATTTTTAATGCAGAGGCATCTCCAAATAGAAGCATTTTGTTACTCTCGATCCTTCCATTTGTGGAAGAACTATGATCAAAGGGTTTTTTTCTTTTTGGCTACTCATTTATCAAGATATAGCATCATATTTCATAAAATATCTTTTGTAATAGGTAAAAATAAAAATTTTAAGTGAAATAGCTTAACTACATTCACATATACATGAATTTTTACTTTTAAAAATTAAGTCTTACAGAAGCATGCATTCTCTCTATAAACCTGTATTTGTTTAGTATATTTAATAGTAAATAATAATAAGATGAGTAATTTAGTCGGCATATTGGGACCGTCACAGTTATTGCATATTCTTAATTATCATCTTTTTGGGAATTAACTTACTTTTGAGTTCATACAAAAAGAATGTTTAGGCTAGTAGTAATTTTTTTAATGAATAATGAAAGACAATGATTTTATTTATTTGTAATGTAGTGAAAGATTGGCTATTGAAGGAAAAAGTGCTAAAATTTTTTAGTATTTATTTGTATTTCTTTTAGGCAAATATGTATTTCTTATGAAATAGTGTAAGAATTAAATACATTTAAAATTGAACTATTTGCTTTTTAGGTGAATAGCTCATATAAAATGGAAATATTCCATCTAGATTTGATTAAATAGATATTATCATTAGGTTGGAAGATATTGAAACACACTCTGACCATTTCAGTCTGAATTTTAGGCTGGAATGTGAGTTTTTTGTTACTGTTCCATGTTTAAAGCATTTGTTCACTTTGCTTATTATATATATCTGAGGCTGTTAAGTTATATTCTTGGCAAATGTCTATTCAAAGCTGCCATTTGGAAAAATTTGCCCCATATTATATAGGACTTGCTTTAGGACTTTTTCCTACTTCTGTGGAATATAATTTATGTTTTAGGTTTATGTTTTCTTCTATTTTTAGACTATTTTTCTAAAAAATTTTACCTTAGGCTTACTCATAGATTATCATCATAATTAAAGTTATGATTAAGATGTTTCTTCTACCTTTGTTTTTTTAAGCAGCTAATAAATTAGTTTATTTTTAACAGAGAAACTTAAGTTACACTGATATCAATTACTTACTATGTCATTAAGAATGCAGGATATTTGCAGTTTTCTTGCCAAGAACTTTATATTTCCTATCATCATATCTATTAGTAAAGCAGTAAGTACTTTCTTTTGCTTTCCAAGGCAACCTTGACATTGATATATCAGATTCTGGCTCCCTGAAAATAAAGACTTTTGACAGGTTACCCCATCTTCTGTAGGCCACTGGGAAAACACAGCAGATATGGTTTCATTATCGTATCAGCTGGTAGCTCACTTAACACCCTCACCGCACCCATGTTAAGTGGGCAGTCAGTATCTGATTTACAAATGGATTTGTTTCAATGTTTCTTTTTAAATTGTCCGCTTGGCTGGATCTCGTAGCCCATTTTCCCTTAGAAAATCATGGTACTTGTTTTGTGAGGAAGGCAAGTCATATTGGTGGTACTGTAGCAGCTCATGGTTTCTATGGCAAAGTATAATCCCTTAGTTCCATTCAAAATATCCAGACTCCTACATGTGTGACACCTTTTCCCACCTCAGACTCATTTTCACTGAATCCTTCTTGGTGTCAGCTGACTCTTCTTCCTGCTCCCTCCTTCCTCCCCTGCCAGGAGCTGGGCACTTCTGGATTCCCCTCTCAGGTTTCGACTGGGCAAAGGGCTCTCTGCCCTGCTTTCCCCCAATGGCAAGACTACTCTGTCAGGTGGAAGCAGAGCTTCCTGTTGGGTGGTAAACCCGAGGCCTTTCGCCTGAGGGGGGGACTGCCTGTTATTCTATTTAGTGAAGAGAATATGATGTAGAGGGAGGGACAAAACAAGTGAAGTTAGCATGATGCTGCTATTTCTTTACTATGAGACCTTGGGCCAGTCACTTAAATTTTTTTTTTTTTTTTGGTGGTGGTAGTGAAGGCAGTTTAGTATATCGGGTGTAGGTCACAATAGATTCTGTCTAAGGTCCTTTCCTGCTTTAATATTATATGTAAAGACCACATATTTCAGAACAGGATTTAAAAATGATAAGGCTCTTAAAATATCTGAAGATAGAATTTTCTACATAGAATACAGAAACTTTTACTCATGGTTGAACAAAACATTCCTCAGAATTAGGATTATATAGTTGGGTATATTATCAATAACTGGCCTTTTAATCTCAATGTTATTACTAATGAAATGCCACAGTGTCTGGTGGAGGTGGTATCATGTTGTACATAAATGTGACATTAGCATTTTGTCTGAACTGTGCTCTTTAGCAGTTTACTGAAAGTATAGATTGCCACTCTTTTGTTTTCTGTAGCCTAACAGAATAAGTGCTGTTGAGAGACAAACATACTAGGAAGTAGAGTACTATTAAGAAGTAAAAGAAAATTTTTAAAATTCTTCAAATTTGGCATATCAGAGTTTAAATGTTTCTTCTAATTTCTTACGTAAAGATTAATCAGAAAAAGAAATTTTTAAAAGTTATGCTCTTATATTTAAAAATCTGTCTAAAATATATTGGTATCGTCTCTTGTTTTAGTTCACAGTGGCAGAGGAGGTTCTGTGGTTTCGCAAGTATTTTGCCCAAGTGTGTCATCAGTGGGAACATTTACTATGGTTTTACCAGCTGTTCGTGTGGAAGATGGAAGGATGAGCTGATTGTGTGCTGACAGCAAGCAACGATCAATTTATGTTTTGAATTTGAAATTTTAATTTGAAGTAGAGCTGAGGGATAATATATTAAAGGCTCTAATTTTGGGGAGGGTTTCTAATGTTTTTCTGCATAATAAATGTAATAATTATGAGATGGGAACATTTAAAATTCATGCTATCACCCAAACAGCTAGGTTTTTAAATAAGATTTTGCTTTTCACTACAAGATAAGAGTTATGTGGTTTTTAAAAAGTGGTCTAATTTAATTGTTTAATATAGCATCTAAAGGTTTGTATACCCTTTTTCAGAATCTGTACAGTGCCCTGACACCTTGACAGAAAAGATGCTAGGAGGCATCCAGAAGTTGCTTCACCCAGGGGAGGGTAGTTAGTTGAGGTTTGGTTCCTGATACCAGCTCCATTCCTTGGATACTTGTGACCTATGAAACTAATTTGGAGTGGGAGAGATACAAGGAATTCAGGGTGGGGTGGTATTATGGAGACTTAAGGGAGTGCCCAAAGAAGCAAATCATGGCGGTAAAAGAGGGATTAGTGCCTTTCAAGAGAGGGTGGGAAGATTTGGGAGGAGTGAGCCAATAAGTGTGGGTAGACCTCATACACTCTCTGCCTCTCAGCTGTTCCCTTTGCCCTCAGATGCTGAGTGATTTAACATTGCAAGCAGCCATGGGGGGCAGTGGGCGACTGGAGGTGGTGCCAAGACCTGACAGCCCACCTTCCGCCATCATGCTAAGCCTCATGCAACAAATTTGCCAAGTCACCATGTTCAGAAATCACTGAAATCCTTATTGTTGACTAAAAAACACATGCTACTACCAGTTAGTAAAAAATGTCCACTTCCTATTATTAGATTGTTCTCCATTTGCTAGTTATAAAAATATGACTGGTATGTTAATTTTAACCTTTTAATTGAAACCTACTAACGAAAATCATTTTGTGGAATATTTCTAACTGGTTGTGGGAAATCTAGTTGAATTTGAATAGTGATTAGTACGGAGAATCACATTTTAGGCTGATTTTAAGTAGTCATGTCCATTAAAAAAATGCTGGTTAGATTCAGTTATGCATAATTTAATCATTTTAATTTAGGAAATGTTTAAAAGGCATTAGGTAAATGGTAAACCGTTTTTTTTACTTACTCTCTTGTCCATGATTTTCTTTATGATAATGGAAAACATGAATTTTATGTTTTTTTTCCCTTCCAACTGTATCACAGAAAATCACATGACCGTGGTTTACTTTGTTTTCCTTTAAAACCATTTATGCCTTTTTGTTCTCAGACTTTCTGTTGGAGCATTTATTTTTTATTTTTTATTTTTTTATTGATTTTGTGATAATATTACATTAAAAATATATATGTGAGGTCCCATTCAACCCCACCCCCCCACCCCACCTCTCCCCCCCCCCCCCAACAACACTCGTTCCCATCATCATGACACATCCATTGGATTTGGTAAGTACATCTTTGGGCACCTCTGCACCTCATAGTCAATGGTCCACATCATGGCCCATACTCTCCTCCATTCCATCCAGTGGGCCCTGTGAAGATTTACAATGTCCAGTGATTGCCTCTGAAGCACCATCCAGGGCAGCTCCATGTCCCAAAGACGCCTCCACCTCTCATCTCTTCCTGCCTTTCCCCATACCCATCAGCCACCATGTCCACTTTCCCAATCCAATGCCACCTCTTCTATGTGGACATTGGATTGGTTGTGTCCATTGCACCTCTATGTCAAGAGGAGGCTCAGATTCCACATGGATGTTGGATGCAATCCTCCCACTTTCAGTTGTAATCACTCTAGGCTCCATGGTGTGGTGGTTGTCCTTCTTCAACTCCATCTTAGCTGAGTGTGATAAGTCCAATAAATCATATTGTAGGTGCTGGAGTCTGTTGAGGCTCAGGACCTGGCTATCACATTGTCAGTCCAGAGATTCAAATCCCCTAAATATATCTTAAACCCCAACATTAACTGCACCTCCATCACCTTAGCATGAAAGTCTTAGGAAGGAAGATCCCATCTGAGTCCAGATTCATCACACATAAACATCAGTTCCAAAAAGGGGCCATCTGACCTGGTAGTTAACCCCATCGGCCATGACCATATCTCCCATGGGTCTCTTTAGCCCTCAAAGGAACCGATATCTGGGGGTTGTATCTGCTTTATCTGTCTTTCTGACTCTGCTCAGTTGTGCATGAGGGCAATCCTTCTGCCAGCCTCCAGACTCTTTTTTAGAAACTCGTAGCCATATAAACTCATTTCTCTTTTCCATTTCCCCCTTACTTTAGGTCAAACAGCATTTTAAAGTCATGTTATTTTATGTAGACAGGGATATTCTGCTGATCCACATTGAACCTTCCGTATAAGGTCATTTTCCAGTTGCATCATCAGTTGGTAGTTGATAGTGGTCCCTCGTTGCCAGGGAGGCTCATCCCCGGGTGTCATGTCCCACGCTGGGGGGAAGGCATTGCATTTACATGCTGAGTTTGGCTTCGAGACTGGCCACATTTGAGTAACATGAAGGCTGACAGGAGGAAATTCCCAGGCACAATGTTGCTCTAGGCCTTGTTCTTATTTTAGGCTTATCAGCTCACAAGCATAGTCATTAGCATCAGGGGCTCACTGTTGAACCCCCACTCCCTCCCGGTCCCCGCCGCTGTACCTGCGAGACTGTCGCTGCTCCGCTAGGGACCATGACAGAGCACCATTGGCCAGGAACCCAGTACCCCCCCTGCTGTGGTTTTTAATTGTTGCCACTATGAGTATATCCAAACATTACCATGCACCCTGGACATATGTTCTGTACAGCTCCCTGTCAGCCAAATATCACCTGTCATTGGTATCCCATACCAGTATCACTCCATTGCCATTGTTGAAACACTCTGTGATCCAGAACTCCCCGAAATTTGAAGCCCAATATAATGTCATGGTCCCTTACTAGGGAATGGCATATAGCGATGGATTTAAAGGTTAGATAAAGAACTTGGATAAAGTTAGATAAAGAACTTAGATAAAGAATGTTGACTTGCAAAAATTCTACATCCTATCTTTTTTTTTTCCCCCCCTAATTATTCAGCTTCTCTTCACAGGAGTCCTAGACCACAGCAATGCATATATATAATATACAGCACTCCCATACATCCACCACAAAACCTTTTTCCTTCCACAGCGATACTCTTCCACCCTATTCATATCATATTTACTTAACGTAATGTACAGAGTCTGAGACATTAGCTTTCTAACAAGGTGACATCTGTGCTTACATTATGGTGCATACTTTAGGATATACAGTTCTTTACATTCTTAGTTATCCTATGTTTTACATTATGGTTTACATTATCAGTCTGTCATCTCCTATATGTGTAATATTACATGTTTTATATCCATCCTTGTGTACTTTCAAGAAACTCTCTTACCCCCCATTTACCTTGGTTCCACACATTTAACGTCCATTTTCCCTTCCACCTTGGTGCCCACAGTGACAGCCAACCTCCGTTTCCTGAGGAGCCACTTCCAGAGATAGATGGAATAGTGTTCAGGGCCTAACTTGCTCAACTGCCCCAATGCCCTGGGAGCCACCCTTTCTCTCGAGGGATACAGTTCCCTCTATTTGGTGGCATCAGTCCTCCCCAGGATGTGGGTCCACCCCCACTCTCACTACTTGGGTTTCTACCCCATGGTGACACCCACTCTGGCAGAATGAGCATTTAGACATTCCCCAGGAGCCCGTCCTGCATCAGACCCTCCCCTCCGAGCATTCTAAACAGGTAACCCTCTTTATTATATTTTGATATGATTTTCTCAGCATTTTACTCTCCACCAACACCTGACCCTCTCCTGTGTTCGTATGCTACCCCCCACTTTTGGGCAATGTTACCCATCCGTCCCTCCCCAGCCACCCTCAAACCCCCAAAGCCCCAACCAAAGGCAACCCCTTGCCCCCCTTTTATCTCTTCTTTGTGTTCATACTTACCACCATCTCGTCTTAAATTCCACCCCTGCAGACATCGGCTCATATCCTTCCTCCACCCTCCGATTTCCTGTAAGCCTATCGTTCAGTCTCTTGCTATCTAAGGCAGCTTGTTTATTTCATATCATTGAGGTCATGTAGTATTTGTCCTTCAATGTCTGGGTTGCTTCACTCAACATAAGGTTCTCAAGATTCATCCATGTTATCACATGTGTTTGTAGTGTGTTTGTTCTTACAGCCGAGTAGTATTCCATTGTGTGTATATACCACATTTTATTGATCCACTCATCTGTTGATGGGCATTTGGGTTGATTCCAACTTTTGGCAATAGTGAACAATGCTGCTATGAACATTGGTGTACATATATCGGTTTGTGTCCTTGTTTTCACTTCTGCTGGGTATATACCCAGCAGTGGTATTGCTGGGTCATATGGCAAATCTATGGCTAGTTTTTTGAGAAACCGCCATACTGTCCTCCAGAATGGTTGGATCCTTCTGCATTCCCACCAGCAGTGGATGAGTGTTCCCCTTTCTTCACATCCTCTCCAGCACTTGTATTCTTCTGTTTTTTTCATAGCTGCCAATCTTATGGGTGTAAGGTGGTATCTCATTGTAGTTTTGATTTGCATTTCCCTGATAGCTAGAGATTTGGAACATTTTTTCATGTGCTTTTTTTGCCATTTGTATTTCTTCTTCGGAGAAGTGTCTGTTTAAGTCTTTTTCCCATTTTTTAAATGGGTTGTTTATCTTTTTATTTTCAAGATATAGAAGTTCTTTATATATGCACGTTATAAGTTTCTTATCAGATATATGATTGCCAAATATTTTCTCCCACTGTGTGGGCTCCCTTTTTACTTTCTTGACAAACTCCTTTGAGGTGCAGAAGGCTTTAATTTTGAGGTAGTCCCATTTATCTATTAGTTCTTTGCTGCTCGTGCTTTTGGTGAGATATTCATAAATCCATTTCCTATTACAAGGTCCTGTAGATGTTTCTTTCCCTACACTGCTTTTTAAGGTTTTTATGGTCTTGGCTCTTATATTTAGGTCTTTGATCCATCTTGAGTTGATCTTTGTATAAGGTGTGAGATGGTAATCCTCTTTCATTCTTCTACATATGGCTATCCAGTTCTCCAGACACCATTTGTTGAATAGGCCACTCTCTCCCAGTTGAGAGGGTTTGGTGGCTTTATCAAATATTATGTGGCTGTATATGTGAGGTTCTATATCAGAGCTTTCAATTCGATTCCATTGGTCTATGTGTCTCTCCTTATGCCAATACCATGCTGTTTTCACCACCGTAGCTTTGTAGTATGTTTTGAAGTCAGGTAGTGTGATTCCTCCAATTTCATTTTTCTTTTTCAGTATGTCTTTGGCTATTCGGGGTCTCTTTCCTTTCCAAATAAATTTCATAGTTAGTTTTTCTAGTTCCTTAAAGAAGGCTGCATTGATTTTTATTGGGATTGCATTGAATGTGTAGATCAGTTTTGGTAGGATAGACATCTTAATAATATTCAGTCTTCCTATCCATGAACAAGGAATAGTCTTCCATTTATTTAGGTCTTCTTTGATTTCCTTGAACAATCTTGTATAGTTCTCGGTGTATAAGTTCTTTACCTCTTTAGTTAAATTTATTCCTAAGTATTTGATTTTTTTGTTTACTATTGTGAATGGTATTTGTTTCTTGATTTCCTCCTGATCTTGCTCATTATTAGTGTACAGAAATGCTACTGATTTTTGCGCATTGATCTTATAACCTGCGACTTTACTAAACTCATTTATGAGTTCTAGAATCTTCGTTGTAGATCTCTCAGGGTTTTCTATGTATAGGATCATGTCATCTGCAAATAATGAAATTTTGACTTCTTCCTTTCCAATTTGAATGCCTTTTATTTCTGGTTCTTGCCTCAGTGCTCGAGCAAGTACTTCTAAGACAATGTTAAATAGGAGCGGAGACAGTGGGCATCCTTGTCTTGTTCCTGAGTTTAGAGGGAAGGAGTCTAGGATTTCTCCATTGTAAACAATATTGGCTTTAGGTTTTTCATATATACTCTTTATCATGTTCAAAAAATTTCCTTGTATTCCAATCTTTTGGAGTGTTTTTATCAAGAAAGGGTGCTGTATTTTGTCAAATGCTTTTTCTGCATCAATAGATATAATCATGTGATTTTTTTCCTTCAATCTGTTTATATGGTGTATTACATTGATTGATTTTCTTATGTTAAACCATCCTTGCATACCTGGGATGAATCCCACTTGGTCGTGGTGTATAATACGTTTAATGTGTTGTTGAATACGATTAGCAAGTATTTTGTTAAGTATTTTTGCATCTAGATTCATTAGAGAAATTGGTCTGTAATTTTCCTTTCTTGTGATGTCTTTGTTTGGCTTTGGTACTAGGGTAATGTTGGCATCATAGAAGGAGTTGGGTAATGTTCTTTCTGTTTCGATTTTTTGGAATAGTTTTAGCAGGATTGGTGTCAGTTCTTTCCGGAATGTTTTGTAGAATTCACCTGTGAAGCCATCTGGCCCTGGGCTCTTCTTAGTTTGGAGATTTTTAATAACTGATTCTATCTCTCTGCTTGTGATTGGTTTGTTAAGATCATCAATTTCTTCTTTTGTCAATATGGGCTGCTTATGTGTTTCTAGGAATTTGTCCATTTCCTCTAGATTGTCATTTTTGTTGGAATATAGTTTTTCAAAATATCCTCTTATGATAGTCTTTATTTCTGTGGGGTCAGTGGTGATATCGCCTTTCTCATTTCTTATTTTGTGTATTTGCATCTTCTCTCTTTTTTTCTTTGTTAGTGTTGCTAAAGGTTTGTCAATTTTGTTAATCTTCTCAAAAAACCAGCTCTTGGTCTTGTTTATCTGTTCAAGTGCTTTCTTATTTTCTATTTCATTTAGTTCTGCTCTTATCTTTGTTATTTCCTTCCTTCTTCTTCCTGTTGGGTCACTTTGTTGTTGTTTTTCTAATTCCTTCAAATGTGCAGTTAGTTCTTCAATTTTTGCTCTTTCTTCTTTTTTGATATATGAATTTATGGCTATAAACTTCCCTCTCAGTACTGCTTTTGCTGCATCCCATAAATTTTGGTATGTTGTGTTATCATTATCATTTGTTTCAAGGTAGTCATTGATTTCTTTTGAGATTTCCTCTTTGACCCACTGTTTTTCTAAGAGTGTGCTGTTTAATTTCCAAATCGTGGTGTGAAATCTGGGTTTCTGTCCCTTGCAAATCTCCAGCTTGACTCCACTGTGGTCAGAGATAATGCTTTGTATGATTTCAATCTTTCTGAATTCGTTCAGCATTTCTTTGTGGCCTAGCATATGATCTATCTTGGAGAATGATCCATGTGCGCTTGAGAAAAATGTATATCCTGCTGTGTTTGGGTGTAGTGATCTATATATATCTATTAGATCCTGCTCCTCTAATATACTATTCAGTTGTTTTGTTTCTTTGGTGATTCTCTTTTGAGATGTTCTGTCCAGAGTTGATAGTGGTGTATTAAAATCCCCCACTATAATTGTAGATGTATCTATTCTTTCACTTAGTTTTTCCAGCGTTTGCCTGACGTATTTAGAGGCACCCTTGTTACGGGCATAGATATTTATGATTGTTCGATCTTCTTGACAGATTTTTCCTTTCACTAAAATGTAGTATCCTTCTTTGTTTCTCACAATTGTCTCACATTTAAAGTCTATTTTGTCTGATATTAATATAGCTACTCCTGCCTTTTTTTGGTTATTGTTAGCTTGTATGATTGTTTTCCAGCCATTCACTTTCAATCTCCATGCGTCTCTGGGTCTAAGATGTGTCTCTTGTAGACAGCATATGGATGGGTCATATTTCCTTATCCAATGTCCCAGTCTGAATCTTTTGATAGGTGAGTTTAATCCATTGACATTCAGTGTTATTACTGTCAAGGAATTATTTGTGCTAGCCATATTTTGATTGGATTTGTGTTTGTCATATTTTGTTTGTATATTTTTTTTTGTCTTTTTTGTTATTGTTGTTGGTCTTATACTCTCCTCCAACTCTGCCTTTCCTGTTTTTTCCTTTCTTCCTGTAGAACTCCCTTTAGAATTTCTTGAAGGGGAGGTTTCTTGTTGGTATACTCTTTCAGTTTCTGTTTGTCTGCGAATATTTTGAACTCTCCATCATGTTTGAATGCTAATTTAGCTGGATAGAGTATTCTTGGTTGGAAATTTCTTTCCTTTAGTACTTTGACTATATCATACCACTGCCTTCTTGCCTCCATGGTTTCAGAAGAGAAATCAGCACTTAATCTAATTGAGCTTCCCTTGTATGTGATGGTTTTCTTTTCTCTTGCTGCTTTTAGGATTTTCTCTTTGTCTTGAGCATTGGATAATTTGACAAGTATATGTCTTGGGGTGGGCCTGTTGGGGTTTATGACTTGTGGAGTGCGCTGTGCTTCTTGGATATGTACATCTGTCTCTTTCAGTAGATTTGGGAAGTTTTCAGCCATTATTTCCTGCAGCATTCCTTCTGACCCCTTTCCCTTCTCTTCACCTTCTGGAATGCCTATAATACGTATGTTTGAGCGTTTTGCATTGTCATTCAGGTCCCTAAATCCTAATTGGATTTTTTCTATCTTCTTATTGACCCCTTCTACTATCTGCTTGATTTCTGAAGTACTGTCTTCCACATCACTAATTCTCTGCTCTGTCTCTTCTAGTCTGCTGATATTTGCTGCAAGCGTATTTTTGATTTCTTGAACTGTGGTGTTCATTCCCATCATATCTGTTATGTTTTTGCGTATGTCTGCAATTTCCCCTCCAAGTGATGTCTTCATGTTGTTAACCTCTTTCATTACTTCGTCAAATTTGTCGGTGATAAATGTTCTGAGATCTTTCATTTCTTGTGCCAAGTTTTGCTCCCCTTCGTGATTATTGGTTTGTTGATTGGATTCAGCCATGTTTTCCTGATTACTGGTTTGGTTTGTAGATTTTTGTTGCTTTCTGGTCATCTCTTTATCTTGACGGATTTAATCAGTTCCTTAGCTTCTTTGTCTGCTCTTGGAGGTTAATTAGCTGTTATTTTTGCATAGGTGTTATATCTTCTCTTTGTCACTTTTTTTTCTTATTCTAGTTTCTTGTTGTTGGTTAAGTTCACTTTCCACTCAATCGATGTCCAGGCACTTCTGCCCTGCAAAAATCCCGAAAAAGCCCGACCTTGGAGATTCTGCAGCCGCGCCCAGCCGTCTCCTCCCGGGACCTACCGCAAAGGCAAGTTCACTCAGCGACCATCTTGCCTCCCCCCCTCCCTGTTGGAGCATTTAGTAGTAAACGTTAACCATTCCAACACACTGAAGTAAATTTTTATAACTTTGAAATAAAAAAAAGTCAGTGTGGGAAGTCCCAGTTAAAATCTTAAACAGAGTACTGGCTTTTAAAAGTAATGTTTGTTGTGGCTAAAGAATGGGTAGAGGAATAGAGACTGTTAGGGATTGGGTAGGTGGCCCAGAAGTCATTGGGATATTATTCGGATGAAATCATTGTAGTCTGGAGTCTGGTTCTTAGCCTTGTAGGTGGAAAAGCTTTATTCTTGTTGCAGTACTCCACTCAGGGAAACAGACCCTCTCTAGGTAAGCAAAACTCTCAAGAGTAGGTATGTGTGTAAGCTAGATTGAGAGTTTATTAACAAACAGTGAAAAGAATGCTATAGCCAAGTGGATTAGACATCTGTGCTGAAAGAGTAATGGAATCTTTTGCCATCAGAAAAACTAAGAAGCCATATTGTACAGAGAAGTGGGAGTTGTCTAGATCATTTTAAAGAGCAAGAAATTTTAATTCTGATGAAGTATTATTTATCAGTTTTTTTTCTTTTGTAGTTCATGCTTTTGATATCATCTCTAGGAAATCTTTGCCTGACCCTAGACATGAAGATTTTCATCTATATTTTCTACTAGAATTGGATTAAGTTTTGCATATGAATATCCAGTTGTTCCAACACCACTTGTTGAAAAAACTCTCCTTTCTGCATTGAATTATCTTAGCGTCTTTGTTGAGAATCGGTTGACAATATATGCCTTGGCCTCTTCTGTTGACCTATGTTCATGTGCCTTTACCACACCATCTCAAGCATAGTAGTTTCATTGTAACTGTTGAAATCAAGCAGAGTGAGTGCTACAATTTTGTTACTTTTCAAAATTGTTTTGGCTATTCTAGTCCTTTGTATTTCCATGTAAGTTTTAAAAAAAATCAGCTTAATGATTTTTACAAAAAGACTTGCTGTTATTGTGATCGTGATGGTGTTGAATCTATCGATAAGTTATCTATAGGTCAGTTGGGGAGAATTGACATGTTAACATTATTAAGTTTTCCATTCCGTGAACACATTTATTTACATTTCCTTTAATTTCACTCAGCCATTTTTTTAGCATAGATTTTGGACTCAGATATGGGTTCAAATCATGGTTCTGCCACCTACTATCTAAGCATCGTTGGGCAAGTTACTTAGCTTTTGGGAGCCTCAGTTTCCTCATTTATAAAGTAGCGCTAATACCTCATGGAGTTTGTATGAAAGCTAAATGAAGTAATGTATGTAAAGAGCTTAATGCTGTACCTGGCAAAAAAACCAAAAAGTTGAGATGCCAGACATCTTCCAGACAGGGTCATATTCTTGGTAAAACTCTAGGGCCAATGTGATAGTGAGCCCAGATGCTCCAGTGTCACCCAATCTGTTTTACTTAGAGCCTCCCCCTTTTTTGGCGTCATTAGTCCTTACTTCATGCCAAATTTTCACTGGAGGCATCCTGTTTTTCCAAATGAGCTTATGACCATAAGTAATATATTCCAAAGAGAGCTCCCCCAAGATGTGCTGCATGATCGAAAATTTCCAATCCAGGATCATTCCTGCTGTTATCTATGGCAATAATGGCTATTAGGCATTCTCTGTTGAGAATATGAACATTGGAAGGAAGATAATGGTGCACCTCCCTTTTGGGGTCTTGGTGCAGACAGCTGCAAAATCTGTCATGATTGTGCCTGACTGCAGATAACTAAATTGCCATGAACTGTCTTGACCGAGAATATTCCCTGTGCTGGAGGAGAAGCCCTACAAAACATTCATGTTTGTGGCCATGAGAACCAAGGAGAAATGATTAAATGTAGACAGCAACATTGGAGAGCAAAAGACCTTTGAGGCTGGATGGATGTGAAATATTTGATCATTGTCCTGTAGAGAAGGCACCCTGTATAAACAGAATACAAACACATTTGCAGCTGTGATACTTGTCACAGTCTGCTGGTCATTACTTAGGTTATTCCCGCACTTATTAATCTCCTTTCTGAAGTCTCCTTTTTGTGGTCTTATGCTATCCAATCAATCAGCTTTTATACCACAACAATAGCTCTGGCCCTGGATTTTAGTGATTCATATTGCCAGGTAGTGGCTCATCCAGATGTACAACCTGTAAACCCAATAGTAAAAATTAAGACTTTACAAGGCTCCTTATAGGATAGGCAGAAGGATAACAGGCTGTTTCCTCTATAGAAGGAATCAAAGCACTTCTCTCTCTTTTTTTCCCCAAGAGGAAAAGAACATTTATTTCCATATATCAGGTAAACAGGGAAGAGAGAGCACAGTCCAATGAGTACAAACTGATTGTAGGAGAGAAGTGGGGCAGCAGTTGGAAACGGCACCAGGTAGTGCCCTGTGGGCCACAAATCTGGTGGTGTTGACAGGACTACCTTTTGGGGTGCGACTGGAATCTTCAGGCCACGTGTAGTCCTATCTGGATAAGTATAGGCAGGAAGGGAGATTGGAAGAAGAAAAATGACAGGCTCAGGGCACTGGGTGAGGGCTTGTGTATAATACACATCAGCACTGACTGAAACTCCCATCTTCAGTTTTCCTGATCACAAACCCTTAACCCAAAGCCTTTCCTCTCAAGCTTTTGGTCCAGGCAGCTTGGACAGAGGGGGAAGGAGGCAGTGCTTGGCTAAGCCCCAAACTGGCAGAGGTAGAATGAGTTTACCCTTAAGTAGGTCATTGCACTTAACACACTGATGAGGCCGAAGAGGAGTGGGGTGGGGGCAGCAAGTTCAATATGCACAATAAAAGCCATAAGTTAGGTGTTCTCATCATCATCATTACCACCACCTTCATCATCATCATCACCATCACCATCATCATCATCATCATCATCATCATCGTCATCATCTTCACCGTCAAGTAATGATAGCCTGGTATAGCCAAATAGTTATTCCTGCCCAACAGTGAGGTGGTTCACAGCAGCTGCTCACAGTTCCCTTTTTCATCAACATGGCTGATGAATACTGCCAGACTCTTGCTCTTTGGGTTTCTCTTTTCTCTACTCCACACTGTCCATTCTCCAGCTGTTCATACATTCTTCCTTCAGATTATGTTAATGCCATTGGTTAGGCAACAGCTTTGCTTGGCATTCAGATCTGTCTTTTTAGATAGTCCTCTCCTCACTTTCTGCTTTATCAGAAGACTTTGTCCTAAGGATTTTGTCACTATCTGAACACTCCCGTTATGTACCTGTTTCATGAGTTTACCTTGTCGAGTTTTGGGCTTATCAGTCCAGTTTCCATTTGAATATTTGTAGATTGTGTAATAACTGCAGCTTATTAGCATAGTGTATTTTAAGTATTTATACAGGCTAGATGTTTGTAAAATTTGCCTCCTTTATTAAAAAGTTGTGGGAAAAAAAGGGATCCTATTTTATTTTTATTGAAAAAATTTAAGAGCTTATAGTAGGAAATCACTTGATATGGTTGAAATTGACTTCTTGTTGTACTGTTTTGTACAGTCTTATGAATTCAGAATGTCCACTGTTTTGAAATCAGAACTTTATTCTTTACCCTCAAGGTTTGCTGGCCAGCATTCTCCCTGTCAGGGATATTCAGGGAAGTGAAGGGTAGTTTCTCAGGGAAAGATTTGGGGTGTCTATTCCATAGTTTTTTTTTTTTTTTTTTTTAAAGATTTTATTTATTTATTTAATCCCCCCCCCCCCCTCCGGTTGTCTGTTCTCTGTGTCTGTTTGCTGCATCTTGTTTCTTTGTCCGCTTCTGTTGTCGTCAGCGGCACGGGAAGTGTGGGCGGCGCCATTCCTTGGCAGGCTGCTCCCTCCTTTGCGCTGGGCGGCTCTCCTTATGGGTGCACTCCTTGCGTGTGGGGCTCCCCTACGCGGGGGACACCCCTGCGTGGCGCGGCACTCCTTGTGCACATCAGCACTGCACATGGGCCAGCTCCACACGGGTCAAGGAGGCCTGGGGCTTGAACCGCGAACCTCCCATGTGGTAGACGGACGCCCTAACCACTGGGCCAAGTCCGTTTCCCTCTATTCCATAGTTTGATATCTCCATTTTTGTACAGTGATGATTTAGCTTTAGAAAGAGTACTGTGTATTTGTCACAAAATATTCTACTCTTTACTGAACCATTAGATAATTCATACATCTTACTCAGTATTGGTTTTAGAAGAAAATATGCCACTTACTAACTTTGTGCCTCTGGGCAAAGAGCTTAATCTGCATCAGTTTCAAATGGGAGTAATATTCATACCCATCTCATAGGACTCTTGAGGATTAAATAAAGTTAAACTCTTAGAACAGTGCCCGTGCATGAAAGGCACTTAACAGATTTTAGCAACCTGTTTTGTTTTAGAAGAATGGCATCCTGTTTGCTCAATGAGCATCATTAAGCCGAATTGATGGTTTAACCAGTTGTTTCATTCCTTGACTGTTCTGCTTAAATAGGAAATATTGAGCTTTTTAAAAAATTTTGTATTTACTTAAGTGCTGGTATAACTGCTGTGGTAGCTCAGAGGAGAGTCTTGACTCTATGGTGTTTTCAAATTATTTTTATTTTTTTAAACCACTTGGAAATTTTATCTTCATATATTGAATATAATTTTCCAAAGATACTGTGTTTTACCTTGTTTCCATATAAACTAACTGAGTCAGAAGGAAGTTATTTAATTTGTTAACAACCATATAGGAAATCAAAACTCTTGGCTCCTAGTTTGTTTCTCCAGTCCCAGATGATTCTGTTTCCTTAGAAATACATGATGCACATGATTTATGATTTCTATTTCATGTTCAGTTAAGAACTCAATTACCAATTGTTTGGAACTTGTTTTAAGGACTTGAAATATAATCTGAGAAATTTTAATGAATAAATGCTCACTTATGAATAACTATGTATTTAAACATTGCAAATTAAGATAAAAAATTAAAAATATGAAAACTATATAATCAAAACCCATAAAATTTTGTATCCCAAAAGAAATTTGATGAAAAAGAATCCAGAATTCAAAGGAGTCAGTATAATTTCTCTGTTTTTATATACTGAATTTAAAATCAGTTAAACAACCTTAGCTTAAAATGGTAGATCTGGTGTATTTAAAATCTTACAGCAGTCCAAACAGTGACAATTAGCTGTGATGACAAAAGAGACATTCACTCAAGACCATGGCACTTGGAAAAAATCAATAACGCAAAATAATGCTGGAAAAAATGTTTCACAAAGAAAAAGTAAATTATGGGACAATAAGATAGAAATCAAAATTCAGTTTTCACATGTATAGTAGCAAAAGTTGCTGATTCACCTTTTTATTAGCCAGTCTTGAGGTAAGGTAAGTCTTGAGGTAATTCCTTGTAAGGAATTACTGATAATTATAATTATCATCACCAGACTCAAAAGTTTGCTTTAACAAGCTCTGTGGAGAAATAGAGTTTGGTTTAATATAGTTATGTTCATCCCCTCTGAAACTGTATTTAATTGAGGTACTTCAGTGTGATCGTTAGAATGCAATCTCTTCTATGATATAGTCTTCAAGAAATGTTCCATTGCAGTGGGATTTGAGGCAAACCTCATCAAATTTAATTATCAGAAGAGACTCAGATATATTTAAAAGCCCCAGAAAATTGAGTCTTTGGAGCAAGCAATGTTTGTAGGCAGCAATGTAATATTTGTAAAGCAAAGTATCAGATAAGATTGTACTGTAAATTTTAAAAGCATTTCCAGAGGGATAGGCTACTTCCAGGCACTCAGGTGACGTCATCACCCAAGTTCTAGAGTTTGGATATGCCATCGTGTTTTAAGAACACTGTGGTTTTATAATCCTGGCCCTGCCAGTTACCAACTCTGTGACCGTGGATATATCACTTAACCTTTAAGATGTGCTTTCCTCAGCTGCAAAATAGGGATGATATCAATTTACAGGAGTTTTGTGAGAATTAAATAGGATGATATTTATAAAACATTTAGCTCATTGCTTAGAACATCGTAAACACTCCTAAAATGGGAGTGGTTATTGTATCAATTTTCATGTCAGGCACAGTAGAGTATTTGGATCATTTGTCAGTATTGTAGTATCCTTTATGGTATGATATTCTTTCTATGTTCTGGGCCTTTTTAAGTGTAAAGATTTTCCTCTTCTCACATTAAATCTTGACCTTTTCAAAAGTCTGGAATTCACTGAAGACAAGGGATTATCAAACACTGCATGAATGCTGATGTTTATATTGGGTTGGCTGGAAGCCAGGTGGCAAACAACATTCAAAAGAAGACATAAAATCTTCCTTTTATAAGAGGCCACATGGTGCTCCTTTACTGCGTCAGGCTTCCATGGAAATCAATGGGTGTTATGTGTGTAGAGCAAGGGAAAGGTCTTGCTACTAAAAAGTAGGGCAGTGTGCTATATGACATAAATTGGTATGTTCCCATGAACTCATGTTTTGTCCTAAAAGATGTCTTTGTTTTGAGGTCCTGTTAGACTCTGGCTAGAAGTAAGAGTCAATATTTGGTATAATTCTCGGTGGTTTAATCCTACTAGGATGTTCTGTGCTTGTTGAAAAACTAGTGATATTAAAGCCCAAACAAAAATATTTACTATAATCTTACATGCTATACTTTATTAGATATTTACTAAGGAATTTACTATTGTTACCAGATTTAAAAGATTGGGTTAAATCTTTCCCCCCAAAATTTTAAGATAAGTGATACTTGAATGCATAAAGATAAAAGTATGGTTATTATCTATGGAAATTTAGAAAATGTAATTCTAATTATTTGTAGAATTATTTTCTAAAATTTAAAATATATTACTCATTATATCATTAATTCATTTTTACATGTGCTCTGCTTATAATATAATGCTGAGTTTCCAAACCTGTGTTCTGATTATTGGACAACCCAAATGTCCATCAGCAATTGAATGGATAAGCAAAATATTGTACAGAAACACAGTAATAGAGTATTATTTGGCTATAAGAAAAAGTGAACTTCTGAGATATGCTGTAACATGGAAAAACCTTGAAAAAATTATGCTCGGCAAAATAAGAAAGACACATATGACGAAAATTGTGTGATATCACTTATAAGAGATGACTAGAAATAGCATATTCGCAGATATATTACTAGAAAACAGATGAGAAGTTACCGAGGAGGAGGAGATAGGGATAGAGGGCAGGGGAAGTGGTAAAAAAGTCAGAAGATGATCTGGTAACACTGGGCCCACATACTCACTTAGCAGCACCGGAGCTGAGTTGAAAACTGCTCTTGAGAAGTCTCACACGTCGTAGTCCACTTGACCTAAGTCATTCACATTGCCCTAATATCTCTTGAACATGTTTGACTTTGGCATCGTTGACCCAGAGGTATAGTATATATGTTTTTGTTGTATTTGTAATAGTAAAATAGAAGAACCTAAATCTGTTTGGTTGTAGAGGGAATGAAAGAAGTATTCATATGGGAGGTAGTTATATGAGAGACAGAATGAAAGAAGAACCTGGTGACCAATTAATTTTAAGGGCCAAGAGACTCAAAAATTAAAAGAATTAAAGATGACTGTATCATTACCTATTGCTCTGTAACCAATTACCCCAAAGGAGCACCTTAAAACCTCAAGCATTTATTATCTCTCAGTGTATGACAGTCAAGAATCCAGAAATGGCTTAGCTGAATGGTTCTGGTTCCGGGTTTCTTGTGAGGTGTCAGTCAAGCTGTCACCTTTACCTGCAGTCTCTCAAGGCTCTATTGGGGCTGGGGAATCCTCTTTCAGGCTCACATACACGGTTGTTGCCAGGCCTCAGTTCTTAGCATGCCTTTGGCTGGAGGCTTCAGTTCCTTTCCAAATGAGCTTGTTCACCATATGACAGCTTGCTTTCACCAGAGCAAGAGATCCATTACCAAGGGAGAGAGTAGGTACCCAAGAGGAAGACGCGGTCTTTTATAACCTAATCTCAGAAGTGGCATACCATAGTTTCTTCTGTATGTTATGGACCACACGGATAACCATGGTACAGTGTGAGAGGAGACTACATTGGGTGAGAGTAGCAGAAGGTGGCATCATTGGGACCATCTTGCAGTCTGGCTACCATAATAATCTGAGAGACCAAAATAGCAAATCAGAAAGACAAGTAGTGTTTCTGAGGCATCTAGCTTATTGTGCATGTAGGAAAATGTTATTTAAAGGCACCCTGTCATAAAATTGCTTGTGATTGTAATTGTTTTGTTCCACTAAATGACCCTGATTCTCATTATTTACTTCTGTTTTATTTTAATTTATTATTATTATTTTTAAGGTACCAGGGATTGAACCCGGGACCTCATACATGGGAAGCAGGTGCTCGACTACTGAGCTACATCTGCTCCCCAATGAGAGCTGGTTTTTTCATTTGTCTGTTTGGTTTTTAGGAGTTAATGAGAATTGAACCTGGGACCTTGTTTATGGGAAGCAGGCGCTCAACCACTTGAGCTACATCCACTCCCCATTCTGTTTTTGTTTTAATTTTACTTTTAACATACTCAGGCATTAGAATAAAAATATTTAGGATTTTTCAAGATGATATAGTTCACTGCCTTAATTTGATAGTTTTTCCTAAATTGACAATCCTAAAAGGTAATGGCTTTAATTGAGGTCACATGGCTAATCAGTTGCAGCTTTAGAAACAGACTGAAGATATATCTGACTTCTTGGTAGAGTGCTGTTGCTGCTCTGTCATGCAGTCTCCTACCCCATGCCCTTTATTACAGAAGTATCATTACAGTAACATCGCCACTTTAAGAAACTTAGTTCCATGTTTCAGCTAATAGCCTATGCATTTTTTATTCTTATTTCGATATTACCAAATTCTATCACATGAAATAATTCAGCTGTTATATAAAAAATTTACTCTGTATTTATAAATATTCATACTTCAGCTCATTCGCCTTTGTTTTAGAGATGTTTCATTAAAATACTATATGATCAGATATATAGCTGTGCTTGATATTCAGTTTTACCAAGTGATAAAGTGTTTATCTTAAAAAGTCTAAAAATATACCAACTTTAAAAGCTGAGATTTTGATTTGTCAGCTTTCTTGGCATTGCTCAATCCTAATGTCTAAAATAGACTGGACCCCACATAGTAGGGTGTAATTCTTCCTTTCCTTCCATTGCAGTTTTTCTTGTGGAGTGCATTTTATTAGTAATCCTGGTATTCTTTTTTTTTTCTCAATGGGAGTATTAATATTTTATGTATGCTACTGCCCCCATGTCTTATTGGAAAGAGCACAAATCTGGTGACTCTAATGCAATTTTGTAATGAAATTTTTTAATAGCTTCCAGGTTAGAAGTTTTTAAAACTGAGATTAAAAGGTTTCAAGACCTACCTTAACTCACTGGTAAAATTTGTGGGTCTCTGTGTACATTTAGAAGAAAGCCCACAGGTGTCATCAGATTGTTGAAGGGATCTGTGAACCAAAAAATGTTAATGAGTTCTGCTATTTGATGCAGTTTTATCCTTGTAGATGTGGTTGACTTTGCTCTGATTTATGTGCAGTTTGTGTTTATGGCTGTGTACAGCTATTACTTATATTTTGGATAGGAAAATAGATTTTCACCATTTTACCCATAAATAATCAGTAACAAAACAGTATATTTTGACCTAGGGCTTTTGTACTATTTTGTGATTATTTATACATTTGAAACGTTGTTAGAAATTATAATTTTATAGTAAAAAGTTAACACTCTGCATTCAATACATGAAGTTATAGTCTCTTCTGAAATGTCACCACATTCCTTAACTATTACATTACAGACAGAACCAGAATGTCATTGAACAGCTGCTGTTTGCAGACAATTTTAATCACATACTAGTGTGAGGATTAGCATTAGCCTAAGTTGGAGTCCTGTGTAAAAGAATTTATGAACTTCTAAAGTCATAACCAATTTTCTAAGGTAATGTTTATGATTCCATTCCCTTTTGAAGAGACCCTGTTATCTCAAAGGAATGTAGTTAAGACACCTCCTAATAATTGTACCATCAGAGTTATTTTTAAAGATGTTATTCTGGGATGTGGTAGCTCTAAGGTAGCGTATATATTGTCCAGAAGACACTTTCAAAAATAGAGCTTTCCCTTTCTCCAGCGCCTACCTTAGCCCTCAGTAATTTTAAGATCCTGGCTGATTATTTCTTGTTCATATTTTTAATGGAAGCAAGATTTACTCAAAGATTAATGTTTTAAGAGTGTAGCAAAGCCTAGGCTAGGGAGAACCCTGATTCATCTTTTCAAACTCCTGTTACTTCGTAGAACTCTGATAAATTGTCTGAGCATGACAGTTATGTCCTATCCAGTGGTAGATCTGAGGCCCTATTGCTGGGTGGATGCATGGAATAACATATGGTATCCCTACACTCTCTGGGTTTTAATTTATTAACAGTTTTAAAAAATGTTTATCTTTTCTCTCAATATTACAAGTTACTCTGTTAACACAAGATAATAACTACAATGACAGTAAGTCTGCTTTGGTCAGTGGTTACTTTTCCCCCTTATTTTTGTTCATTCCTCCATCTTGAGGGATTTTGGATGATGTTTGCTCTGACTGCTTCAGGAGGAGAGGGGACTTAGATATTATTGGGCAGAGGAAAGAAATTGTTGTGCTTGCAGTTGAAGATCCTTGTTTTGGGTTGGGACTTGTCCATCATCTTTATTGTTTTGTTAGTTGTCCTGGGTAAGCCTGAAGAACTGAGAGTAGGTGTTGGCCACAACTCTGCTGGATTTCAGTGCTCAACTGTCATACGAACAAGATGAAGATTTAAGACTCTGAGAAATGTATTTAACAGGTACATTGAAATTATAGGTTCAAATAAAAGAGTAGAAGAATCATGATTAGGGGAATTATAAATGAGTATAACTAATGTTATATTGAAGAGATAGATTTTCATATGTTCCCAAATAGGACCCGCCAAGGGGGTGTTGATTTCATGAGGCCATGTGGATTATCTGTGGTGTCCAGACATCCTTAGAGCCCTTGGGAGCACTTTTGTTTGAGGCTTTGTTTGCTGTGGCAGTTTGTGAAATCTGCTCAAGACCTGCCTATGTGTAGCCTCTAGAATCACATCCTGACTTACTTTGGCATAATCTCTTAGTCATACAAACTGTTTTATTTAATATTTCCCCCTTTTGGCCAAGATCTTTTTCCAAATGCATCACTGATAATGCTTGGCAATAATCCCTTGGTACCAGGGAGGCTTATCCCAGGAGTCATGCCCCATATTCGGGGAGAAGTTAGTGAGTGATTTTATTTGCAAAGTTTGCCTTATAGAGAGACCACATTTGAGTAGCAAGAAGATTTTCAGGAGGTAACTCTTACGTATTAATTATAATTAGGCTTACTTCATTATTATAGGAAAAGGCTCTTAAGTGCAAGTGTTATATTGAGGGCTTGGCATATTGACTTTTTTTTTTTAATTAGGCAAGGCTTCTCTATTCCAGAGATTTTTGCCATCTTTTTGATAAAGTAGCAGGACTTTCCCAGGATGGAAGTTTTATGTTTTGTTAGCTACTGTGTGGGACTCTATTAACCCATAAAGCATACCTATGACCACAAGAATACATTCATATTCCATAGAGGTGTGCTATATGTGCATTGTTCCCCATATATATACCACCCCACTATCAACACCCTGCAGCAGTGTTGTACCTTTGTTATAGCTCCTGAAAGAACTATAAGCCACAATCCTTGGCCACCCCGGAGTTCACAATTATCCAGTCGCCCAGTTCATCCTCTAGCTTTCCTTCTAGCAACATGTGTGACCCAAAACTTCCCCTTTCAACCACATTCACACACACACACTTCAGCACTGTTAATTACACTCATATCACTGTGCCACCATCACCTCTGTCCATTTTCAAATCATTACAATCAACCTAATTATAAATTCTGTACAGATTAAGCATCAGCTCCTCATTCTCTTTTCCCATTCTATCTCCTAGTAAACCATCTTCCAGACACTATCTCAGTGAGTCTGCTCACTATCTTTAGTTCAAATCAGTGAGATCATGCAATATTTGTTGTTTTTTTGTCTTCGAGGTTCACCATAAGGTCTTCGAGGTTCATCCATGTCTTGCATATAACAGTATTTCGTTCCTTCTTACAGCTGAATGATATTCCATCATATGTATAAACCACATTTTGTCTATCCATTCATCTGTGGATGGTTACTTGGGTTGCTTCCATCTTTTGACAATTGTGAATAATGTCGCTATGGACATTGGTGTGCATATATATGTTGGTATTTGTGGGTACATACGTAGTAGCAAGATTACCAGATCCTATAGCAATTCTATACTTAGCTTCCTGAGGAACGTCCAAGCTGTACTCCATTGTGCTGCACCATTCTACTTTCCCACTGGCAGTAACTGAGTGTTCTTATTTCTCTTCCTCTCTAATACTTGTAGTTTTCTGTATTTTTAATAGCAGCCACCTGTCATTTCATAGGTGTGAAATGATATATCGTTTTGATTTGCATTTCCCTAATAGCTAGTGATATTGACCATCTTTTCATGGATTTTTTGGCATTTGTATTTCATCTTTTGGAAAAGTGTCTGTTCAGGTCTTTTGCCCATTTTTTATTCGTTTGTCTTTTTATTATTGAGTTGTAGGATTTCTTCATATGTGCTGGATATTAGATCCTTATCAAATATGTGGTTTCCAAATATTTTTCCCATTGAGGAGGCTGCTTTTTCATTTTCATGACAAACTTCTTTGAAGCACAAATGAAGAGGCCCCATTTATCTATTTTTTCTTTTGTTTCTCTTGCTTTAGGTGTAAATTTTATGAAACCATTATGTACCACACAACCTTGTAACTATTTCCCTACATTTTCTTCTAGGAGTTTTATGGTTGTAGCTTTTTATATTTAGGTCTTTGGTCCATTTTGACTTAATTTTTGTATAGGTCATGGGATAGGAATCTTCTTTCATTCTTGTGGATTTTGATATCCAGTTCTTCTAGCATCTTTTGATGTAGAAACTATTGTGTCCCAGTTGAGTGGACTTAATGGCCTTGGCAAATATCAGTTGACTGTAAATGTGTGGTTCTATTTCTGAACTGTCATTTCAGTTCCATTGGTCAATATATCTGTCATTCTACCAATACCATGCAGTTTTGACCATTGTAGCTTTGTAATATCTTTTAAAATTAGGTCATTTGAGTTCTCCAACTTTGTTCTTTTTTTGGGATTTTTTGGCTATTCAGCATCCCTTACTCTTCCAAATAAATTTGATAATTGGCTTTTTTACGTGCTACAAAAAGTGCTTTCGGAGTTTTTATAGAAATTGTTTTGAATCTGAACATCAGTTTGGGTGAACTGACATTGTAGCAGTATTTAATTTTCCAATCCATGAATGTGAGATATCCTTCCATTTATTTAGATCTTCTTTTTAAAATTTCTCTCCCCTCTCCCCCCCCCCCAAATTGTCTGCTCTCTGTGTCCATTCGCTATGTGTTCTGCTGTGTCCACTTGCATTCTTGTCAGTGGCACTGGGAATCTGTGTCTCTTTTTTTTGTTGTTGTGTCATTTTGCTGTTTCAGCTCTCCACGTGTGTGGTGCCACTCTTGGGCAGGCTGCACTTTTTTTGCATGGGGTGGCTCTCCTTATGGGTTACACTCCTTGCATGTGGGGCTCTCCTATGCGGGGGACACCCCTGCATGGCACATCACTCCTTGCATGCATCAGCACTGCACGTGGGCCAGCTCACCACATGGGTCTGGAGGCCCAGGGTTTGAACCTTGGACCTCCCATGTGGTAGGCAGACACTCTATTAGTTGAACCAAATTTGCGTCCCATATTTAGGTCTTTTTTGATTTCTTTTAGCAATGTTGTGTATTTTTTTGTATACATGTCCTTTACATTCTTAGCTAAATTTATTTCTAGATTCTTTTAGTTGTTATTTTAAATGGAGTTTTTTCCCTCATTTCCTCCTCAGATTGCTCGTTCCTAGTGTATAGAAATACTACTGATTTTTGTGTGTTGATCTTATATCCCACCACTTTAATGAATTAATTTACTAGCTTTGGTAGCTTTTTTATAGATTTCTCAGGATTTTCTATAGGATCATGTCATCTACAAATAGTGAAATTTTTACTTCTTCCTTTTCAATTTGGACATCTTTTATTCGTTTTTCTTGCTTAATTACTAACTAGCAATAACTTCTAACAAAGTGTTGATTAAGAGTGGTGACAGTGGGCAGCCTTATTTTTTTTTGGATCTTAGAGGGAAAGCTCTTAGCCTTTCACCATTGATGGCAACTGTTAGTTGTGGGCTTTTCATATATGCCCTTTATCATGTTGAGGAAGGTTCTTCTATTCCTATATTTCAAAGTGTTTTTATCAAGAAAGGATGTTGAATTTTGTCCAGTGCCTTTTCTGCATTCATAGAGATGATCATGTAGTTTTTCTCCTTTGATCTGTTAATGTGGTGTATTACATTAATTAATTTTCTTATATTGAACCATCCTTGTATACCTGGGGTAAAACTCACATGATCATGGTGTATAATTCATTTAATGTGTTGTTCAATTCAATTTACAAGTATTTTGTTGAGGATTTTTCCCTCTTGTTGAGAATTTTTGCATCTACATTCATTACAGAGATTGAGCTGTAATTTTCTTTTTTTGTAATATCTTTATGTAGGTTTGGTATTAGAGTGGTGTTGGCTTCATGAAATAAGTTAGGTAATGTTCCCTGCTCTTCAGTGTTTTGGAAGAGTTTGAGTAGGACCGGTATTCTTTTTGGAATGATTGGTAGATTCACCTGTGAAGCCATCTGGTCCTGGGCTTTTGTTTTTTGGGAGGTTTTTTGCTGACTGATTCAATCTTATTACTTGTGATTGGTCTGTTGAGGTCTTCTATTTCTTCTTTCATCAGTGTAGGTTGTTCATGTATTTCAAGAAATTTGTCCATTTCATCCACCTTGTCCAATTCGTTGGCATACAATATTTCATAGTATCCTCTTACAATCCTTTTTATTTCTGTGGGGTCAGTGGTAATGTCTTCTCTATTGTTTCTGATTTTATTTATTTTCTATTTCTTTTTATCTTTGTTAGTCTAGCTAAGGGTTTGTCAATTTTATTAATCTCAAAAAAAACCAGGTTTTGATTTTTAAAATTCTCTTATTTTTAAAATTCTCAGTTTCATTTAATTCTGCTGTAATTGTTCTTATTTCTTTCTTTCTGCTTGCTTTGGGATTGGTTTGCTTTTCTTCCTATAGTTCCTCCAGATGTGCAGTTATGTCTTTGATTTTAGCTCTCTCATCTTTTTTTTTTTTTTTTTTTTAGGTAGTACTGGGGATTGGATCTGGGACCTCATATGTGCAAGGCAGGCGCTCAGCAACTTAGCTACAACCGCACCCCTCTCTTCTTTTTTAATGAAGGCATTTAGGGCTATAAATTTTCCTCAGCACTGCCTTCACTGCATCCCATAAATTATACAAGATATTTGTTGTGTTCTCATTTTCATTTGTCTTGTTCTGATTTCTTTTACAGTGTCCTCCTTGACACACTGATTATTTAAGAGTGTGTTGTTTAACTGCCATTTTTGGTGAATTTTCCAATTTTCTACCCATTATTGGTTTCTAGATTCATTCCATTGTGCCCAGAGCAAGTGCTTTGTATAATTCCAGTCTTTCTAAATTCATTGAAACTTGTTCTATTACCTAATATATTCTATTAGGAGAATGATCCATGAGTGCTTAAGAAGAATGTATATCCTGTTTTGGGGTACACTGTTCTTGTATATTTCTATTAGGTCTGGTTCTTTTAATGTGTCATTCAAGATCACTGTTTCTTTATTTGTCCTTTGTTTAAAATATTCTGTCTATTGCTGAGAGTGGTATATAGAAGTTCCCCATTTTTATAGTAGAGGCTTCTATTTCTCCCCTCAGTTTTGCCAGAGTTTGCTCATATATTTTGGGGCATCCTGGTTAGGTGCATAATATCTATGATTGTTCTTTCTTCTTGGTATAGTGCCCCTTTTATTAATATATAGTTCCCCTCTTTGTTTCTGACAACAGTTTTGTATTAAAAGTTTATTTTGTCTGATAATAGTATAGCTACCTCAGTTCTTTTTCAGTTACTGTTTGCGAACATTTCACTTGCGATCTATTAGTATCTGTGAGTCTCTTGTAGACAGCATATAAATGGATTGTATTTTATTAATCTGTTCTGACAATCTGTGTCTCCTAATTGAGAGTTTAATCCATTTGCATTTGGTGTTATTGTAAAAGCAGTACTTACTTCAGCCGTTTCATCTTTAGGCTTATATATGTCATATCTTATTTTTTATCTCTTTTTGCCCTCTTAGTTACCATTACTAATAATCTTCCTTTCCTAAACTCTGCTCCAAACCTCTCTCTCCTGTCTTTTCCTTTTTTCTTGAAGGGCAGGACTGTTGTTGATGATTTCTTTCAATTTCTGTTTTTCTGTGCATATTTTAATCTCTCCTTCATTTTTCTAGGACAGTTTTGCTGGATACAGAATTCTTGGCTGGCAGTTTTTCTCTTTCAGGAACTTAACATTATCATACTACTGTTTTCTTGCCTCCATGGTTTCAGATGAGAAATCAACACATAATCTTACCAAACATTCCTTATATGTGATGGATCTCTTTTCTCTTGCTGCATTATGGATTCTCTCTTTATCTTTGGTCTTTGACAATCTGATTAGTGTATGTTTTGGAGTAGATCTGGTAGGATTTAGTCTGTTTGGAGTGTGCTGCACTTCCTGGACATGTATGTCCATGTCCCTCATAGGAGTTGGAAAATGATTGGTCATTATTTCCTCAAACACTCCTTCTGCCTTTTTTCCTTCTCTTCTCTTTCTGGAACACCCATAGTGTATATGTTTGTGTCTTTCACACTGTCATTCAGTTTTCTGATTCCCTGCTCAATTTTTTCCATTTTCATTTTCCATATATTTTCTTCTATCTGTGCAATTTGGGATGTCTTTTATTCTAATTTACTAATTCTTTCCTCTGTTCAGATCTGCTGTTGGGTGATTCAAATCTGCTGTAAGTTTTTAATTTCTTCTCTTGTGCCTTTCATTACCATAAGACCTGTTAATTTTTAATGTATCTTTACAATTTCTCCTGTATGCTTACTCATTGTTTTCTTAATAGCCTTTATATCTTCCTTTATCTCGTATAATTGATTTAGGAGATTTGTGTGGGCATCTTTGATTAGTTGTTTGAAATTTTGTATCTACTCTGGCTTTTTAGGTTTTTCCTTTGACTAGGCCATATCTTCCTGTTTCTTAGATTGGCTTGTAATTTTTTTCTAGTATCTAGGCATCTGATATCTGTTTTTCTTGATGGGTTTATTCCATTGGTCAATTTTTCTCTTGCCTAGCTTTTTATTTTTGTTTTGCTTTGTGTCAAAGCTCTTCTTTGACACTTGCTTCTGCTTATTCTAAATCTTTAGAATTGCTCTTGTTAAGAAAAATAAAACAAAGAAGAAAAGGAAGAATAAAAAGTGGAAGAGGAGGAAAAAAGAAAAAGAAAGAGAAAAAAAACTGTGCCTCCTTCCTAGGCCACCAGCATCTTGCTAGGTCCCTCCTTGCCAGCTGCCAATCACCCTATGACTCTGCTGCTCCCCAGGTTGCCAGAAGAAGAGAAAAAGAAAAAAGAAAAAAGAAAAAACAATGATAAAGAAACCCCCAAACTGGGCCTTCCTTTGGTATCTGGCTATTTCTCCCATTGCTGACCCTCTAAGCTGATGAATCCATGACCTGTTGCTCTCCTGGTGCCCAGTTG
The DNA here is from genome assembly GCF_030445035.2 of Dasypus novemcinctus. Taxonomy (NCBI): domain Eukaryota; kingdom Metazoa; phylum Chordata; class Mammalia; order Cingulata; family Dasypodidae; genus Dasypus; species Dasypus novemcinctus. The sequence goes on along the minus strand of NC_080683.1, from coordinate 30,070,584 downwards.
ACCATCTGTGCTTATTGCCTTGTGGTACCACTGCTTCCTGGGTTTTTGGAAGAGAAGAGAAAGAAAAAATTTTAAAAAAGCAAAGCAAAACAAAACAAAACAAAAAACCTATGCTTGCATTTCATGCCTCTGGCATCTAGCTGGGTACTCTCCTTACAGACTGCTTGCTCCAGTTGGCCTGCTGCTTCCCTGGTACCCAGATGGTCACCCCCTTGCCAGGTGCCCATTCAGATTGCCCTGCAGCCACATGACTTCCCCTGTGCCTGGCAATCCTGCCTGTCTTCTCACTGCTTCTGAAGGAGGAGTGCAGCCTGCTACTCCCTACTCTGCCATCTTGGATTTCCAAAATTACCTTTTATTAATAGGTTTTGTAGATAGGAAATGTTATCATCTTTTTAAGATTAAGCTTAGGGAAGTGAATGCAGTTCAAGCAGTTGAGTACCTGCTTCACATGTAGAAGGGTCTTGGGTTCAATCCCTGGTACTACAAACAAACAAACAAGCAAACTCTCATTGGGGAGTGGATGTAGCTCACTGGTTGAGTGCCTACTTCCCATATATGAGGTCCTGGGTTCAATTCCCAATATCTCCTAAAAAAAAATTACACTTAGGTAGTTTCCACCTTAACTGATGTTATGTTTATTAAATTACTACTACTTTTGACAAGTTGAAGATAACATACAGTAAAAAGCAAAAAGAAAAAGGTTATACTTTGCAGTGTAGTGTCAAGACTGTGGGGACTTTGTGTCAAACAAACCGTATGTTCAAATTTTGGCTGCCATTTTTTAAGCTGGAATGTTGCAAGACCTGTTTACTCTGTACTTCAGTTTTCTTTACTAAATAGATGGTTTTCTGGTTACTATATTAGATCATAAAACTCCTTTACCTGCTTTCAAGGAGTCTTTAATGGGAGCAAAGACATTTATCAAATCATCATATTGGTACTTTTTTGTGGCATATAGAATTCATGGTACTTTTTTTGCTTTCAGCAATTCACATCTGTCATCTCACTGCCTTCTTGCTTTCATGGTTTCTGGTGAGAAATTGACACGTAATCTCATTAAAGCTCCCTTGTATGTGGTACATTGCTTCTCTCTTACAGCTTTCAGAATTCTATCTTTTAACTTTGGCATTTGACATTTTGTTTAATGTATGCTGTGGTGTGGATTTGTTTGGGTTTACCCTGTTTTGGGGTTTGTTGAGTATCTTGGATGTGTATATTCATGTCTTTCATTAAATTTGGGAAGTTTCTAGCAATTCTTTTTTTTTTCCTTTATTTTCTTTTAAATATTATATTAAAAAAAATATGAGGTCCCCATATACACCCCACCTCCCCTACAATTATTTCTTTTAATATTCTCTCTGCCCCTTTCTCATTTTCTTCTCCTCTGGAGTTACCACAATGCAAATACTGCTAAGCTTGATGGTATCACATAAGTTCTCCAGGTTTTTTTTTTTTTTTTTTTGCTTCCCTTCATTCTTCTCTTCTTTCCACAGACTGATTGATTTCAATTGTCTTATTTTCAAGTTCATTGATTATTTCTTCTGCCAGCTCCAATCTGCTGTTGAATCCCTCTAAGGAATCATACATTTCTGTTATTGTAGTCTTCATCTCTGTTTGGTTCCTTTTTATAATTTCTTTCTCTCTGTTGATATTCTTTGTGTTCATCCATGGTCTTCCTGATTTCCTTTAGCTCTTGGAGCATATTTTTTCAAGTCTTTACCTGGTATGTCCCTTGTCTGGTCTTTCTCACTGATGGTTTCTAATCTTTCAATTTTCTCCTGTGTTGGGGACATTTCTTCCTGTTTCTTCGTATATTTTGTAATCTTCGGTTGAAACCTTGGCATTTGGTGTATTAATGTGATATATTTGGGATTTAGACTTTGAGCCATCTGTTCCTTAAGTTTGTATCCAGCTAGCTTTCTTTGAATGCCAGGAGCTCACCAAAACAAAAAACAAAAACAAGAAAACAAGGCAAAAACCAAAGGAAAAAAAGAAAATACCTTTCCCAGTCTTTGCAGATTGACCTGTTAAAAGAGTTCTGTGTCAGTGTTTATCCATATAATGAGTTTACAGAGTAGCTGCAGGCCAAAGAATAGACACTACCTTGATCCTTTCTGTGTATGTCTTTGCTTGTGCATGTTCATGGGACCCTAGGAATTCCTATTACACAGATAGGAGTGTCTCCTCTTCCATAGGAGACGGTTTCCTCCTGGTCTTCAGGCAGCACAACTTGACTACTCTTCCACAACATTCTGTAGGCAAGTTATATGAACCGCATTTTACCTGCAGGGCAAGTTCTGGGACCGCAAGTCCCTTCTGCCACCACTAGACAGAATGAACCAGAGATAACACTCCCAGCACGTGCACAAGGGTTACTCTCAGTTACTCTCCTCCTTCTGGAATTTGTACCAGGGATCTGCAGTGGACACTCTGGCTGGCTCCTTGCTGAGCCAGTGAGGGATGGGGGAGTGGCCATCCAGGACACCATGGAATCCTACCATTTTTAAGTAGCCTTTTTATTAATTCAGCACTTGCCCTGCTACTGTAGTCCTTGTTTTCTGGAGCTCTGAGAAAGATGTTTTTGCTTGTCCTACTGATTGTTCAAAGCTTCTACCATCTTTATTGGGCCAGGGCCCCTTCCTTTCTACTTTTAATATTTTTTATATGTCATCTTAACTCCATTTGGAAGTGAGCTGAGTATGGACAATAAAGTAATAGGTGTATGCTTTCTAAAGACAAGAGTTTTTCATGTCTTGAAAATAAGCGTTAATAAATATTCTATTACAAATCTTATTTCTTTCTTTAATACTGTGGCCATAGTGACCTTTTTAAATGTAAGTAAGATCCCTTACTCCTATGCCAAAACTTCCCCCATGGCTTTCCATTTCTGTGATAGTCAAACTTAAACCCCTGGAAATCACCTACAAGGTCCTCCGTGACCTGGCTCCTCTGCTGCCTCTCAACTTCATCTCTTAATACTTCCCTCCTCAGTTTCTCCATTCCAGATACAGGTGGGCTCCATACTTTGTTTGAACATATGAGATATACCCTTCCTTAGGGCCTTAGCACTGGCTGTTAGCTCTGCCTGGAATTTCTTTTTCCAAGATATCTGAGTAGGCTAACTCTTATCTCTTTTGGATCTTACTTAAATCATCTTCTCAATGAGATCTACCCTGATCACTTTATTTGAAATTCCAGCTTGTTTCCCCTCGCCTCTCATCCCCTACCACTAATAATCCCTCTTAACCTGCTCAGTTTTTTTCATAGCCATAGCCATCATCCCTTTCAACATCCTATATACTTATTTGTTGTTGCTTATTGTCTCTTTCTGCTAGAATTTATGTTCTACAATGTCAGCACTTTTTGTCTCTTTTGTTTACCAGTGTATCCACAACTCATGAAACATTTTGATTTTCAATAAATACTAATTTTCAAAAATGAGTGAATGAGTTAATGACTGACAGAGCATTAGTTGTGTGAAAGAATCCTGGACATTGATTCATTTATCTTATCTGACCCTGAAATTTAGGACCTAATGATAGTCAAAATTTAAACAAACCAAACCAGGACATTATTTTAGAAAGTGCATTGATTTCTGACAAGCTGAAGCTCCTTGTTGTAATTATAAGTTTTCCTTATTGTTTTATTTTATGAGTAAGGGCATCAGCCTAGTCAAAAGAGAAAAAACAAAAACCCGACTCATTAGATTTTTAAAAGCATATTTGAATTGGATAGGAAGTTGTCTACTTGTGTGAAGCAAATTTGGGTTCCCTTCTATAACAAGAACTGTTAAAAGTACTGCAGGAATAGTAGAGAAAAGCCTTATATGTTTGAGATAAGAGATTAAAGATTGCAAGCCTTAGAGAGCCAGCAGTGTTGTCTTCAATCTTCCTAAACAAAACTGTCTCCAGTGTTTCAAAGCCAGGTCTTCTTCACCCAGCTATGTATCCCGGCACCTCACCTGGTGCTTGGTACCGAGAAGGTTCTCAATAAATATTTGTTGAAAGAATGAATAGTATAAAAGAGAGTGCACTGTCAATGAATCAGTCACATTCATAGTGTGTGATAGTCATGAAACATGAAGTGGGGCTCAATTGTACTCATGCATCTTTGTTTTATGAGACAACATTTTGCATTTTTTATTATGAAAATTTATCAAATAAAATTTGTCTATGACTTGAAATCTCAAGAAAATAAAGTTTTCCACAAGGTGTGCAGCCATGTTTCAACTGACAAATCTTTGGGAAGGGAAACAGGATTCAACTGTTATAGATAGTGTGGATGAATTGGGTTTTTGGTCACATGAAGTTGGAGTGTAAGAATGCTAAGCTGTGCATGTGCCAAGCTGAGTAGGACAAAAGTAGCTTCACTCACAGATTCTCTTTGCCCACATGCAGTTCAAGTAAACACAGTGAATGAACCCCGAGCAAAATTTCAAAGTGAGTCCTGAGAGGCAATGTTATTTAGGTGGTTTTAGAATGGAGAGATGCACTTTTCCCTCTCAGGAAGGTTGAGTAGCTGACATACCCCCATTCCTGGAGAGTTTCCTCTTGTCAGTTGCCAGCGACCAAAAATTGAAGCCTCAGTTAAATCCCTAGAGGCTTCTTCCAGACACTGTAATTGCTTTACCTTGGGTCTGTTGGGCAGTGCCTCCCTATTGCTGTCATTTCTCGTAACTCATACTTCTTTCCTGCATCTGTCCCCAAATCCCCACCCTCTAAACACAGATATCGTTCTGCTGAAATCTCTGCTGCATATTTGACTTAGGTTTTGCCTCTTTATTCTTTAACCTTCCCCTTTTTGATGTCCTGGCATATATTCCTATGGTACCTATGGTATTTCTATCAAATAGTTGGTTGGAATTAATAGTCTTTCTTAGTTAATCCGTTTCCTTACTTCTTCCTGCAGTGAGTTTTTACTATATAATCGTAGCCTGTGAATTTGAAGATACATTCAAGTTCTAAGTTTGGCATTTCAATGTCTGTATCTGTATGAAATTCTAAAAATATTTTGAAACATAAAATTAAGGGAGTGAAATCTGCAGAGTATAGTAAAGGAGATGGTCTTTGCTTTTCAAAATCTCATTTGAAAACAGGTGTTTCTTGTAGCATCTTTCACCAGCCTGATGGGCATGTGTATAATACAATAGGATATTACACTTTTAGAGGTCAAGGGATCTTGGATTTCATCGATTGTAGCCCAGTAATCTTAAAGATGAAGACACTGAGGCCTGATGAGGTAAGTTATTCCTGCTCATATAGCTAGCTTGTGGCAGGCAATCATACATAGATGAGCTGGTTTTTAGTGTTCTTTTCTCCTTCTTTCTAACATACTAACTTCCTAATGCCCTTTCTAATTTCTTCCTTACCTAATTTTCTTCCATAAATATTTGAGTATCTTTCTACTGGACAGTGTACATGTTGCTGGGAATACAAAGATAAAAGTAAAAACATCATCCCTCTGAAGTATTACCATGAACTACATCATCCCTCTTAAGTATTATTGTGAACTACGAGGAGCTGGACTCCGAATCAGAGACCTTACCGTGCAGCCTGGGGAGCAAGTGCAGTAGGGATCATAGAAAGCTGAGCCACGTGCAGATGGGGCACCAGAAATCACGTGGGTAAAGTGACTAAAGGAGGTGGGAGAAAAGGTCATTGGATAAGCAGAAAAGGCAGTGCTATTTGTTTTCTATAATAGTTTGACCAGAAAAGTGTGCTTTGTTTTGCTTCTTGGTGACTTGCTGTTTTCAGTTTAGCCACCAGGGGGCGCAGGAAACCTGGGCAGTGACGTTTACAAAAGTTCCTGTCTAGGTAGAAGTGGCCAGATTCAGCTGGTGTGTCTTGCCTAGGGACGAGGAGGGCCTCTGGGACTCTGTGAGTGTATGTGCACACTGGGAAAAGGTTATGGCTAAGAGGAGCAAGTAGCACTTTTCTTAATTACTGGCTGTAACTATTGTTAATTAATTTGGAGTGTTGTATATTAATCTCTATACAGTGTTAACGTTTCAGTAAATGGGATATCTCTATACTGGATAAAAAAATATTTCCAAACCTTAGGCAGTTGTGTACTTAATCCAAATAATGTTTTGTCTCTTGGTATTTTAGAATAGTAAAAAAAAAAAGTAGCGATACTGTCCTCGAGTTCCTTGTGGGATTGGACCAATGTTTCTTGAGATAAATGGTAGGTTGCTAAGTGAGCTCTGAAGTGTTTTTTCTCTCTCTCTCTTTTAATTAATTGATCATAGAGAAAAGTCTAGACTTGATCGAAGCAGAGAAAAGAAACACTTTGATATATTAGGTAAGTGATCAGGAAGATGAGGCATGAATTGATGTTTATGTGAACATGCTTGCAATATGTAAGTGGAAAACTTGAACAAATGGTCATGGATGCCAAATCCCTAAGGATAAACATGTTGGAATTCCTTTTTTGTAAATGTGTTGTGCTCACAGATTTGTTTTTACCCGTGGTAAAGTGTGGTGCACAGTGGGGTTAATATTAAGTGCTTGTTGAATGACTATAATAAACTAAAAGCTATTTTGTTTTTACCCAAAAATATGTAAAGAGAAAGAAGTAAGGGGAAAGTAGTTGTGCAAGTGTTTTATAATAGTTTGTGAGCAAACATTTATTGGGTGACTCAAATGAAACTGTGATAGATATTGAAGGAAGGATTCCTTATCACCAAGAATTTACAATCAAGATGGGGAGATAGAGGTACCCAAATAATACTTATATGAAGTGGAGGTGACCATGTTCACGGTTTCCAAATGGCAACTCTGGTGTTAGAGTCTGGAGGAGAGACTTTTAAAGCCCTTCTCTGCTGAGTAAGTCTTTGCTCTGTCTGGGAGAATGAAAGCCTCTTCTAAGAGCTCTCAAGTCACATGTGTCTGTTTTAAATTTTCTAGACGATGACTTTATGTTGACATTTGTTCATTTGTAAAGTAATTTTGGGTTAATTTGCTCAACTTTGTTTTGTCCTCATATTAGTCTGCTAATTCAGGTACCTTTTTTTGACTAGGTAGAAGAATAGTTAATTTTAAAAAATGCTGTGCTCAGGCTCATCAGTCAATTTCCTGTAAGTAATTACTTGGTAAAAAGTGATCATGAGGTAAGACCCTATTTTTTTATTTGAAATATCTGAGTGAAATCCTGATTAATCTTTATCTGAGTTGTCAGAAGGAACATCAAACACATTTGTGAGATTTCCAGCTTATACTTCTCATAGGTTCTAAACCTGGAGATAAGATGACAGAGCCCCACCCCAGAACTATTTAATTTGAATCTTTAAGGGTAAAGCCCAGACATCTGTATTTTGTAAAAGTTGCAACAATGTTCTTAATAGTCTGAGAAGCACTCTGTTATGCCAGTCCAATTTGCATATTTTGGATTTTGAAACAATGGTGGTATTTGAAAAAATTAATTTATAGCTTGGTTAAATTCCTAACTATGTAGTTTGCATCTACCTGGAGTAGTGCCGCGGTTAAGCATGCAGCCTTGTACTAGATTGCCTGAGTTTGATCCTGGCTCGGCCACTTTTTAGTTGTGTTAGTTATTTCCTGTTGTATAACATTGGTCCTAAATTTATCAGCATAAACCAGTAAAGCTCTTTAACTCTTTTTGTGGGCCTGGAATTCAGAAATGGCTTCAGTGAATGAGTTTGAAGTCTTGGCCTGGGCTGTCGTCATCTGAAGACTTAACGGGGGCTGGAGGATCTGCTTCCCAGGTGGATGATGCATTGGCTTTTGTTAAGAGGCCTCAGTTCCTTGCCATGTGGGTCTCGCCCTGCCACTTGGGCCTCCCCTTATGGCTTTTGTGTCCTTACCACATGACAGCTGCCTGCTGCCTGAGAGAATGATTTGAGAGTGAGAGAGCAAGAAAGAAGCCACATTACTTTTTGTCATATAGTCTCAGAAGTTGTTTCATTTCAGTATGTTCTATTTATTAAAGTCCCCACAGGAGAACAGATGTAGCTCAGTGATTGAGTGCCTGCTTCATAGGTACAAGGTCGTGTTTTCAATCCCTGGTACCTCCTAAAAAAAAGTTCCTATAGTCATGGGGAGGGGAATTCATTTTACCTTTTTAAGGGAGGAGTTTCAATTTATGGTCATATTTTCAAGCCAGTGCACTAAAATGTCTATGCAATTTACTAAAACTTTTTATGCCTCAGTTTCCATATATATAAAAGAGATGAAATAATAATACTTCATGTTGTTATTGAGGGATTTGATGACTTAATACCTGGAAAGTGCAGTGCCTGCCATGTAGTAAGTGCTTAGTAAATGCAACCTTTTATTATTTCAAAGGTATGTTTAATAGTATTAATTGTAGTCATTTCTATATTGGCAGAGTAAGAGAAATTCAGGGATGAATTTTCAGTCTAATGCGGGTAAAAATACACAGCTTTGACTGTGTGATTAAAACAATTGTTTTCTGTATCAGAAATACAATGTATTTTATTTAAAATTAGTTTTTAGTTTTTCTTAATCCTGCATTATTTTGTGTGTGTGTCCCTCTCCCCCTTCTTCTCACTAAATCCAAAAAAGATCCATGGTGTAATAATGCTTTATAATCTTCCTTTTAAACTCTAACTTATAGGCCAGACAGTGCAGACAGTGCTAAGCTCAAATCTTTTGACTAGGATTTGGTTAGGTGAAGATTTAGGGAGCTGGTTAAAGGCATTTGGTGCCAAGGTGATTATGAAAACAAGTGCTGTCAATATTTCAGTTTGAGATTTTCACTTTGCCTACAGCTCTTACCTGTAAGGCAACAGAGATATTTAATTCTCTGGATTGGGATACCTACATCTGATCAGTATCTGACAGCTACATTAGCTTTAAATATGTAGTTGGATTTCCTATTTAGTAATCAGTGTGAGAGAAGCCATTAGAATAGTATTATTGCCGTTAAGGACCATGTCAACTCCTTGGTCCCCTCTCCTCCTCCTCACTTCTCCCTCACAAAGAAAGGTTGTGATTTATGGAAAGGGAGTATTTCTGTTTGTGCACGTGTGTGCGTGTGCTACTTCTGTTGTATTATTTTAGGCAAGAGCAGTGGGTTGTGATGGAGAAGGATCCTAATATTCAAACAATGTGGATGAAGGATATGTGTGAATTCTTTGTATTGTTTTTGCAATTTTTTTGTAAGTCTGAAATTAGAGTGAAAATTTAAAAATCAAAATGGCAAATGTATCTCTAAGATTTGTAACTGACATTGTGCATGAGTTGTGCATCTTCATGTTTTATGATGGATTTTACTTGAATTTAGGGAATGCTACTGTCCCTTGTGTTTTAAAAGGAGAGCCTATCACTTTTTCTATATAAGAAATTAAGACAGAGCTGGCTTTAGTGTATATACTTAACATGTATCATTTAGATATTGAGATATAGTTTCTTTTCTACTTTTTCTTTCAATTTATTGAAGTTTATCACGCATACATAAACATACATAAGCAGTAAGTGTATAGTAATAGTTGTGAACTTAGAAAACAAACATCTATAACATCATACAGGGCTTTCATACCTCATCCTTCTACTATTACCTTACATTGTAGTATGACATTTTTAACTAATGATTAAAGAATATCCTCAAAATATTGCTACTAACCAAAGTATTTTTTATTATTATCTTTATCTGATTTATACTTGAACATACATAAACAATAAATGTATAGTAAAAATTGTGAACTTATAAAGCAAACATGCATAACATCTTATAGGGATTCCATACATCAACCCACCAACACCTTGCATTGTGTGAGACATTTGTTGCAAATTATGAAAGAATATTGTCAAAATCTTACTACTAACTATAGTCCTTATCTTATACTTGGTGTATTTTTCCCCAAACTACCCTGTTATTTTTTTTCAAATATATTTTTACAACAGATGCTGTTAAACTTATGGAACAGTCATGCACATGTTCAGGATTCCCATAAAACACCCCTCTATCAACATACCACACCGTGGAAGAACATTTTTTATAGATTATGAGATAATACCAGACTATTACCAGGTCCATGGCATACATTTGGCACACTTAAACTCCACCATTATCAAGCGTCTTTGGCTTAGATGCACGAATATTACATCATTACTGTTAGCCACAGTCTATAGATCTCTCCAGTTATATTTTTCCCATATTTCTCCACACTCCCACCACCCTGCAATAGTGATGTACATCTGCTCTAGCTCACAAAGGACACTCTTGCATCTGTACCATCAACCACAACTCTCATCCTCTGGGTTTACCATGTTATTCAGTCCCTAGATTATTCTCTTGCTTTCTTTCAATTGACATTTACATCCACAGACTACCCTTTTCAGCCACATTCTGATTTATAAACCAATTGTTACTCCCTATAATGTGTTACCATCCATTCTATACATTCCCATACTTTTATAGTGAAGTTAATTAAAACTTCTACATACATTAGTCCATCTTAGTCCTCCACCCTATCTCCTTTAAGACTCCACCACCTACCACCAGGTCTCGAAGATATTTTCCTACATTTTCTTTTGAAAGTTTTATGGCTCTTGCTTTTGTATTTAGGTTTTTGATCCATTCTGAGTTAATTTTTGTATAAGGTATGAGGTAGGGGTCCTCTTTTCTTATTTTGCCTATGGGTATCCAAGTCTTTCAGCTCCATTTGTTGAATGGACTGTTCTGCCAGAGCTGGGTGGGTTTCGACAGGCTAGTTAAAAATCACTTGACTATAGATATGAGGGTCTGTTTCTAAACCATCAGTTTGGTTCACTGGTCTATGTGTGTCTCTTTTTGCCAGTACTTTGCTGTTTTTACAACTGTAGCTTGGTAATATGATTTAAAGTCTGGAAGTGAGAGTCCTCCAATTTTGCTTTTCCTTTTTAAGATGTTTCTGGCTATTCAGGACCCCTTCAGGACCTTACCCTTCCAAATAAGTTTGATCATCTTATTTTCCATTTATTTTAAAAATACTGGTAGAATTTTTATCAGGATTGCCTTAAATCTGTATATCAATTTGAGTAGAATTGACATCTTAATGATATTTAGTCTTCCAATCCGTAAGCATGGAATATTCTTCTAATTATTTGTCTTTATTTCTTTTAACAGTAAGTTGTAGTTTTCTGAGTAAAAGTGCTTTACATTGTTGGTTAAGTTTATTCCTAAATATATGGGTTTTATCCATCATATTTTATTTTCACCATTCTTCAGATACTTTCCGTTACTTTTATTGATATAATGGGTCATTTCTAGACTCTCTTCCAGGCATCTCTCTTCTGTCTTTTCTTTTCAGGTTGTAGTACGCCCTTTAGTATTTCCTGCAAAGCTGGTCTCTTGGTTACACACTCTCTCAGGTTCTGTTCATCTGGAATACTCTAACCTTACCCTCATTTTTTTAAAGACAATCTTGCCAGATATAAAATTCTTGGCTGGAAGTTTTTCTCTTGCAGTATCTTAAATATATCATATCACTGTCTTCTTGCATCCATGGTTTCTAATAAGAAATTGGCGCTTAATCTTATTGAGTGTCCCTTATATGTTATGCATTGTTTTTCTCTTGCTGCTCTCAGAATTCTCTCTCTGTCTTTGTCATTTTGGTTAGAATGTGTCTTGGAGTTGGTCTATTTAGATTTATACTGATGGGAGCACATATGCTTCTTGGCCATGGATATCTAAGTCCTTTAATAGGGTTGGGAAAATTTCTATCATTATTTCTTCAAATATTCCTTCTGCCCCTTTTCCATTCTTTTCTCCTTCTGGGACACCCATGATGTGTATGTTTGCACGTCTCTTGCTGTTGTTTAGTTCCCTGAGACCTTGTTCAATGTTTTCTTTCCTTTCTTCATCTGTTCTTTTGTATGTTTGCTTTCAGAGGCCATTTCTTCAAGCTCATCAATCCTTTCTTCTACCTCCTCAAATCTGTTATTATATGATTTCAGTGTATTTTTAATTTCATTTATTGCACCTATCGTTCCCATAAGATCTGCTGGTTTTCTATGTATGCTTTCAAATCTTTGTGCTTATCCAATGTCTTTTTTTTTTTAAGATTTATTTTTTATTTCTTTTCCCGTCCCCCTCCCCTCCCACTCCTCCCCTGTTGTCTACTTTCTGTGTCCATTCACTATGTGTGTTCTTCTGTGTCTGCTTGGATTCTTGTCAGTGGCACTGGGAATCTATGTCTGTTTTTGTTGTGTCATCTTGCTGTGTCAGCTCTCCATGTGTGTGGTGCCACACCTGGGCAGGCTGCACTTTTTTCGCATGGGATGGCTCTCCTTACAGGGTGTACTCCTTGCGCTTGGGGCTCCCCTATATGGGGCACACCCCTGCATGGCACGGCGCTCTTTGTGCTCATCAGCACTGCACATGGGCCAGCTCACGACATGGTCAGGAGGCTCTGGGTTTGAACCCTGGACCTCCCATGTGGTAGGCGGATACCCTATCAGTTGAACCAAGTCCATTTCCCTGCTTGTTTCTTGTAGGTGGCTTCCCTCCCTCTTTCTCCCTGGATATCTAGGGGGAGAGCTGTGGCTCTCAGCTGCCAGCCTTTATACTTCCTTTTAGCATCTCTGCCTTCTAGGTGACACCCTTTTTCCACCTGGGTGCCTAGCACCATACAGGCCACTGATTCCCAAGCAGCAACCCATGACCTTGGGGTCCATTCTTGTGGCTTAGGCCATGTCCTTCATTAATTTGACTTCACTTTGGCTCTCACTGGTGCTCATAAAGTCTGAGTCTGGTTGGGGTACTAGCCCAATCAGACTCAGCAACTTCTGCATCTAGTCTATACCAAGTGGAAACAAAGGGTGGCCTCTTCCCCAGGGTGCCAAATAAGGAATATAGCCAAGAGCCCCTTTCTGTCTTTCATGTCACTCCTCACTCACCAAATGCACCTCCTTTTTCAGGGTCAAACCTGGACAGAGGAAATTGGTCTAGCCTCTTGACTTCATTTCCTTTCTCCTATAATAGCTGAGGCTGGGGAAGAAGCTGGTTTTCTCCATATCACATGTACCTTTTACTAGCCCCATGGCTCTGTTATCATAGCTGGAAGGAATAGCTTTTCTACCTTGTAGGAGAACTCTGTGAGCTAGGTCAGATCCCTGAATAAAAGGAAATAAGGAAGGGGAACAGTAGTAAAGCAATTTAGAAAATTCTCTCTAGACAACAGCATGGCTAGCAAATCAGTAAGCCTTGTTGAATGATTTTGCAAGTCAGGAACAATGACTTCCTTCCATCTTTTTGTGGCATTTCTGCAATCTCTTTTTTTAGACTAATCAACACTTTATACCAAAAGGCAAAAGAGAAAATATGAATACTTTTCAAAATATTATCTTTATATTTGTTTTTAAGGTCTGTCCACAATTTTTCCTTCTTAAATTTCATATCATCTAAGTCCCTTTGTTGATAGTATGTGAACAAGAATATGGGATTTGGTAATCTGAAGACCTGTGCTCAAATTCTGACTACCAGCTAGGTGATGTTGGATAAATTTTTTTCATTTCTTAAGGCTTCAATTTCCTTATCTTGAAATGTGGCTAAGTATCTACCTTACAAGTAATATGTGAATATAAAGAGGCGTGATTACGTGAAAGTACTCTGTAAACTCTAGCATGATTCGTTAATATTAGTTTCCCCATCTCACATTATTATGCTTATTTTCAGTGTACTTTGGGTTCTGTTCCATTTACCAAGAGTGTGTAACATCTCCTATGTGCCCTCAAGATTGCACTGGTTGCTTTTGAGAGCCGTTCTATATATAGTTATCAGGTTTCCATTCCGTGTCTAATATCTTATTTTGCTTTATTTCCTCAATTAGATTTGAATTGCCTTGATGACAGGAGCTATGTTTTGTATTTTATACTTTCTGGGTATTTTATGTAGTCCTGGGGCACATGTTGAAGCTAAAAAAAAAAAAGGATGTTGCTTGATATATTGTCATAAACCAGTGAATTAAGATGATACCATTATATTATATTTTGTTTTAATCCTATTTCCTATCTGATCCTTTTCTGATTCTCCAAAGTAGCTAGCCTGTGAATAACTTGTAAATGGCTGAAATTATTCAGAACTTAAAAAATAAAAAACATGTTTTAATTTAATAACTCAAAGTTCATGAGTTTAAGTACTTTATCCATATCTAGTTTTGACTATTAGAAAGTATTTTTAGATCTTAGAAATTAATCTTGGAATTATGAAGTTGTTTCTTGTATCACACTGAAATATTCATGACTTAAAGACTTTTTTTTTTATGTATGTGACATTTTGATTTTGGCGCCCATGTTTATGTAGCCCTTGGACCCTCTTATGGTCTATACCTTCAGCAGCTCTAATTAAGCCTTCTCATATTTCATGTATATTTTACTAACAGATATTCATGAGGCTGCTAGGAAAACAAAACTAGTGATAAACGAAATTTAGGGATGGTCTGTATTCAGAATCAATTGAGTGCTTTTTGCCCTCAAGGCCCTGTGGTAGATGGCACACAAAGTAAATTAAATTTAATCTGGATCTTTCACTTAAGAACACAGGATCTAAAAAGAATGAGTCACGTAGACCCCATCGGCAGAAATAGAATTTCGTAGAAAAATTGTGCAGAGCAATAAAAATCTTTCACTATGAATGTCAGTTTATTTTGTTCACATTTTTTCAAAAGGTTAGCATCTACAAATAAGCTACACATTTCTTCTGTTGAATTAATTTTCTTTTAAAGGTTTCACTTGATGAATAATTTACTGTGTTTCTATCAGAGGTAACTTGGAGTGAAATATATCACTATATAATATTCTATAGTGTCTTTTCAATTTCTATTGCTAAAAGGAACAAAGTTTAGCTTTTTGTAATTGAAATTTTCATTGTAGTGTTAAATGAATTTCTGAAATGGTTCATTTCTTTTGTATTTTTCATTTATTATGAAAATAATACGATTCTCATAAAATTTGGAGAATACAGAAGAATGCAAGGAAAATAAAATCCACCAGAGTTTTATAGTCAGATAACCAATATTAGCATTTCATTTATTTCCTTCCCAATCTTTTTAAAAAATGAGTTTGGGATGGTGATTCCCATTTCCCAACTATCCCTCCCTCCAACCTCATTATACTTTGGATATCAGTGAGCTCAGGAACAAATCAATAATATCACTAACCTCACTATAACCAGCCCTTTACTGTTTTTTAAAAATTGTATATTAAAAAGTAGTACTATGTTTTTTGTTCCAACTGCCTTTTTGAGACTTTTGGTATTTAGCTCTGCTAATACTGTGGCTGGATAATTAGGCTTATTTTTTTCTTTTAAAATAGCGGTAACTATGAACAAGTGTCCTCTAGTCGAGGAATGTGTAATCACGATGCATGTCCTTCTGTTACAAGCCTCATTTTGTTGACTTGTGCTCACTCATTTCATATGGTCCTAAAGATACTCTCCAGAGACTGGTGCACTACTGAAGTATATATAGTGTAAGATTGGCAGAAGCCATCCAAGATGCTTCCAACATTGTTATTACTTAGATTCCAGGAAATACTTGAGAGCATTTTAATTTATCAAATACTAGTAAGAGGAACTGCTATTTTATGCTAAACATTTTCTTAGGTGAATTACATCCATTGCTTTGCAGCCTCTCAACAAGTCTTTGTGTGCCTATCCTGATTTTACAGATGAAGAAAATAAAGCTTAGGGAGTTTTTCACTTGCCCAAGTCTCCAGTGTTAGCAGCTGAGTGGACATTTAAGACCAGGTCTTGGGAAACGGACTTTGGCCCAGTGGTTAGGGCGTCCGTCTACCACATGGGAGGTCCGCGGTTCAAGCCCCGCGCCTCCTTGACCCGTGTGGAGCTGGCCCATGTGCAGTGCTGATGCGCGCAAGGAGTGCCCTGCTACACAGGGGTGTCCCCCGCATAGGGGAGGCCCACGCTCAAGGAGTGCACCCATAAGGAGAGCCGCCCAGCGCGAAGGAGGGAGCAGCCTGCCGAGGAATGGCGCCGCCCACACTTCCTGTGCCGCTGACGACAACAGAAGTGGACAAAGAAACAAGACGCAGCAAAAAGACACAGAAAACAGACAACGGGGGGAGGGGAGGGGAATTAAATAAATAAAAATAAATCTTTAAAAAAAAAAAAAAAAGACCAGGTCTTTCTGCCTACAAGTGGGTGCTCTCTAAACTGCCTCAATGCGGTTCTGAGCAATGTGCAGCCATTTGAATTTTCTGTTCACTATTCTCTGTTGCCTTCCTGATACACTCCCAACTCTTTGGCATGGAATATTTTTAAAGGCCTTTTATTGTAGCCTAACCATCCATGACTCTTCTGTATGTGTTGCATGCTCCATCCATGCCTAATTACCTTCCATTCTCTCACGATTGTCTTTTACCATTTCTATTTTCTTTGCACATACTCTTTATTCCTAAAACCTTCTCCATTGTCCCTGCCCCCTGTTTTACAAACACACAGAGACATAAATCAAAGAGAGGAAATAAAACAGATTAAACTCAGCCTTATTTAGTGTAGCACAGATGTCCTTCTGGGGAATAATAAACTACAATGGAACACTTCTCAAAAATCCCAATATAATAGTAATCTCAAAAAATATATGTATGCTTCCATTATGTGAAATGTTAGGACAAGCAAAGCTCATCTGTAGTGATAGAAATCAGGTTGCCCAGGGGAGGGAAGTGGGATTGACTGCAGAGAGGTTTTGAGTGCTAGTTGCAGGAGGTATACAATTGTCAAAACTTTTAACTGAACACTAAAAATTTACTCGTTTTATTTCATATTAATTACACTTGATTTTAAAACAACACAAGACTAAAACCAGGCTAAGCTCAGATAACACTCTTGTACAGAAGCTCTCCCTGACCCCTTCCACCTCTGGCTGTGTTGGACTCCCCCGGTTGTTCTCAGGGCTCCTTTTGCATAGTTCTGTCATAACACTTATCACAGATTTTCCAATTCTGGCTTCTTAGTTTACCTTCCACTGGACTGAGGCAGAATATGTGACTAATTCCTTTTTGAATTGCCATTGCTTAACACCTGCCGCATCTGGCGCTTAGTGATGCTTGTTGAATAAATGGAATGGCATGTTCTGAAAAAGGTTGGTCCATTAAAAAAAAAGTGGGTTTGGAAATAGTGGGAACCCATTAGGGTATTAATAACATTAAGAGCATGCGCGTCTAAGCTTCATAGGGATTGCAATTTAAGCTATTTTTAATTGAGTCGGTTTTAGAGACTTGTACACAAAAACATGTAGACTGGCTCTGTATATTTTTAGTGGTTGACTTTTGAGTTTTAGTCACTAGGTATCAGGTGATGCCTGAAGTTTAAAATTCCATTATTTCTTTCCCCACTGCCTCACCCCCTTTTTTTTGTTTTGGAATAGGCTTGGACTGGGTCTGATCCTGAGTCACACCTCCTGCTTTAGGAGCCTTGAAAGTACATCATTATTTAAACAAATTTTAGTTTACAAACTTTCTTTCAGTAGCCAGACAGAAGTTGCTGAATGTCAGGTGGTCCCTAGCTCATGGGCCACAAGGTGAGACGGTGAGACGCACTATTCTCTGAGGGAACCCTGGAGCAAGTCTCTTAAGGAAAGATTCCCTAGCATTTTAAATGACTGCCTGAGACTGGTGTTCAGTGTTAACCCCTCCTTTTCAAGATGACAGCAGTAGTAGTTAGGAATGTTTAAGACATTTTAAAAAAAGTGTTGTTCAAATTGAGAGGTGCTCAAAATAGTCTCAACAAGAATGCCTGCTGTGCCTGTCCCAACATAATGGCAAAATTATATGTACATATCTTGAAGACAGAAGATAAAAATAAAAATCACCAATAACCTCACTACCTAGATTTAATCACTGATATTATATTGACATTTTTTTGTAATCTTATAATTTTTTCTAAGCATTTGAAGTATTTTTTCCTGTTGATATTATAAGACATTTTCTATGTCACTAAAACTCTTCCTAAATATTTATTTAATGAATGATTAATCTTTGTGCATGTGCGTGCCTTTGCCATAGCTGAATTAACCATTTTTCTATCCTTTGATGTTTACGTTATTTTACATTTTTCTGTTAGTAGCTATTAATAATAGCTAATAAATACTGAGTATTGTAAGCATGGCGTCCTGTAACTAACTGGGGCCAATTGGGGCTTGCATGGTGATCGTATAACTAACTACATTTAAATAAGAAACTTTGAGTGGGAATCAGTCTCAGTATGAAACAAGCCCAGGCTGAGAATACTTTTCAGTGGTTGAGAATAGTCATCTTTGGTGTTTCCCACCCTTTTGTCCCTGCTGCTGACTCACTCTGTGACTGGCTTTATTGTATTGTAGGAGTCAAATGTGTTGTACATCTGGATCACATCCATTATTTCCACTAAGTTGAGAAAGTGTGGTCTCACAACTCTCAAAGCCTTGGCCAAAATGAAAGCATCCACAACTGTATGAAGTGAGTTGCTAATGCTATTAGGTTACTCTGTTTCATGAAAAATGGAGTTTGTTGGATAAGTATTACATCATGCATTAAGGTACATTTGGTTTTATTCCTTAGGCCACTGTGACAAATTCATGATACCAGTCAGTACTTATCAAGAAAGATTCTGATTATATTCAGGGTAAACAGAATCAGCATTCCATTGTGCAATAACCTAGAGCCTAGTACCAAAGAGGGACAAGAACGCCCAAGTTCTTATCTTAGTCATTGTGTTGATTTTACACTATCACCTTGAGCGGAATGATGAATTTCAAATAATATTTTCTTTAATAGCAGAGTAATTCATTTTGGGTTTTCTTTTTCTGGAATTGGTATGGTAAGAGAATAAAGTACCTATTTATGTCCCTTTCTAGGTTCCGTGATGGTGGAAACTGTTTGGGTCTGATTCACCTTTGTGTTTTATTCTGGTGTAGTTGAAAGGGAATTAGAAAAGCTGGGTCAAATCTCACCTCTGCTATTTCCCTGCAAAGAGAAACGTTGGACTAGATTATTTAAGTTCTTTGAACTTTAAATTATAATCTTTACACTTTAGTTTTTTGATCAGTAAAATAAGGATTGCTATGAAATCCTATAGTGCATAGTGTAGTGACTTTGACATTCTAGGTACATGATACATATATGCTGATTGAATTAAAGTGATTTGGGAAGCCAGTAGTATTTGCTGAGGGCTTACTATATCATCTTATTTATTTTTATTTTATATCATCTTATTTATACTGTAACATCTTATTTAATGCTTAAAATATCCTATGTGGTAGGTATGTGAAGGTGATTCCATTTTACAGGTGAGGAAATTAGAGTTTCATAGAAGGTAAGTCATTTTCCCAAATTCACACTGATAGCCCGTCTTGATGCCAGGATTTGGACTGGTTTGTGTAGACTCCAAAGTCATGTTCTTTATCCCTAGTACAGTCGTCTCCCACGGACTACCAAAGAGAGCAGCTAGACAGGGAGCCATCTTGAGTAGCAGTTCCCTTTATTTGGAAGTCTAAAGGCATCTAATAGTTAATGAGCTTCTGCAGGTATTTGTTGTCGATAAAAGGAATTAGTTAAGACAAGAAATAGCATAAAGGTAAAAGAAAATAGGATTTTTTCAGAAACCAATAATTCATAAAATTTCAAAGAAATCTGAGAAATGGTGTGCATTCATTATAATTTATACTTTATAAAATAGTCATGTCAATAAATTTTGAGGGTATCATTAATTTGAATTTTAAATTCAGCTTTTCTGTTTTCATTTCATATAGTAATTATACAAAATTTCTAAACTAAATACTTTAAAATCCCAAGTTATTTAAGCTACTTATTTAATTTATTGTCATCAATTAATGTATCTTTATGCTTTGATATATATTCTTAACCAGACCTCTGCATTCTGGAAGAAAAGGCTAACACTGAAAACTTAAAAAGAAGTCTACTTTCCTTATTTAAGTTAATATAATACAGATAAAGAATTGCAGAAACTTTCTGCCCAAAAATAACTCAGAGTGGCAGAAGCTACATCACATAATAGTTGACTAATCTAGCACTGCAAACTTAATTAGAAGGCTCTTTATGTTCGTATGTTTTTAGGATGCTCAGATATAGGAGAAAGAAGATGAAAAGCTGATTCTAGGAGTTTTATATTCAATTTGTGAGAACAAATAGCAGTAAGTTCCTCTTCAGAGCAGAACCCAACACCTCTTTGTTCCCAGCCACCAATACCGTTGATCCTCAGCCACACAGCAACTGCACTGAGGAGAAAGCACGGGATCTGATTATTGATGGGAGAAGGGAGAGGAAAGCAGGGGTATACAAAAAAGCATTTGTGGGAAGAGATTTATGGTGTCCATTGTTCTACACCATTTATGATTCAGTTTACTTAGCACATTCTACCATTGTCCTGCTTTGGATTCATGACAAATGTGGACAAAGCCATATTTCATTTTGTTCCGTGGCAATTAAACTTCAAACATAGACAACCTCCAAGAAGGGTAATTTCTGAATAGATTTTTCGTTATTGATTCTCCTTTCAGAGATTTTCTATAGCCTCATCATTTTGTATCCCAGCCTGGACAACCATCCTCTGAAAAAGATGTCACCAGATACTCCCCCTCCCTCCGCTCCCACTCCTCATCCACACTTCTTCCTTCCCTCCTGCAGCCACCAGCCCAGGAACAAGCCTAGCCACACTTGAAGTCCTTAGCTGTTAACTTCAGACCTGTATGGGAAGCTCTGGCTGGCTTGTGTTTGTTTGTTTTTTCCCTCTTAGGTAAGCTTATTTATTTATTTATTTTTTAAATTTATTGAAATATATCACTCATACATAAACATACATAAACAATAAATGTATAATAGTTGTGAAGTTACAAAACAAACATATATAACATCAAACAAACATATATAACATCTCACCCTACCATCAATAATTTGTATTGTTTTTAAGCCTTTTTAACTAATGATTAAAGGACTTTGTCAAAATAGTGTTACTAAACAAAGTGTTTTTCCCCTAACAAATTCTATTATTATCTTTATATCATTTATATATGAAAATACATAAAAAATTAAGTGTACAGTAAAAGTTGTGAACTTACAAAGCAAACGTGCATAACATTGTACAGGGGTCCCATACATCAACCCTCCACCAACACCTTGCATTGTCATGAAATATTTGTTACAAACTATGAAAGAACACTGTCAAAGTCTTACTACTAATGATAGTTCTTATCTTATATTTGGTGTGTTTTTCCCCCAACCCACCCTATTATTATTTTTAAAATATTTTTTTATGACAGAAGTTGTAAACTTAAAAAACAGTCATGCACATGTGCAGAATTCCCAAACAACATCTCCCCATCAACACACCACAATGTGGCGTGTCATTTGCTACAGATAGAATAATATCATCTGATTATTGCCATGTCCATAGTGTACATTTGGCTCACATTTTTTGTACTGCCTCAGTATCAACACAGTACATCTTTTGCATAGATGCAAGAATATTATATTATTACTACTAACCACAGTCCACAGGTCACTCCAGCTATATTTTCCCCCTGCTTCTCCACATTCCCAACACCCTGCAGTAGTGATATATATTTGTTCTAGCTAACAGAGGACACTCTTGCATCTGTACCATCAACCACAATTCTCACCCACCTCTTGGTTTACTGTGCTATTCAGTTCCTAGATTATTCTCAAGCATTCTGTCAGTTGGCATTTATATAACTAGAGTACCATTTTCAGTGCTTGTGTTGTTTTTTAAAAAATTTTCTGTAGAGTCTACCAGACTATTTAATCATAAATGAATAGAAATACCCAAAATGCTTTTTTCTTTAGTTTTTGAAAAAAAAGTAACATACTCATAGATCCTCATGTAAAAGTTTCGATCTAGAAATGTGCAGAATGAATATGAAAGATATCCTACCAACCCCCTTTCTTCCCAGCTTCCGCTCTCTTCTCCTGATGAAACTGGTCTTTATCAATTTGATGTACACCTTTTATATGTATTCATTGTTTTGCATTTTTTCCATTTAGCTATATATCTTGGAAATCTTTTTCATGTCACCATGTACAGATACACTCTCCTACTGACATGCATTTAGATTGCTTAAAATATTTTGCTACAATAAACATCTGTATCCTGATCATACATATGCAAGTACTTCTTTAGTATTTCCTAGAAGCAGAATTGCTGAGTTAGAAAGTATATGCATTTTAATTTATAATGGAACTGTCAAATTGCCCTAAAAAAATTGCCGTTTTATTTATTTCTCCCCTCCCCCTGTTGCCTGCTCTCTGTGTCCTTTCGTTGTGTGTTCTTCTGTGTCCACTTGTATTCTTGTCAGTGGCACCCGGAATCTATGTCTCTTTTTGTTGTGTCATCTTGCTACATCAGCTCTCCGTGTGTGCGGCACCACTCCTGGGCAGGCTGCGCTTTTTTTCATGCTGGGCGGCTCTCCTTACGGGGCACACTCCTTGCACGTGGGGCTCCCCTATGCGACACCCCTGCATGGCATGGCACTCCTTGCGCACATCAGCACTGTGCATAGGCCAGCTCCACACGGGTCAGGAGGTCCTGGGTTTGAGCCTTGGACCTCCCATGTGGTAGGCAGACACCCTATCTGTTGTGCCAAATCCGTTTCCCAAAATTGCCATTTTAAATATTCACAATGTATGGGACTGTTTCTCTGCATTAGGTATTATCATTCTCATAAATGATAAGTATGAAATCATTACTTTCTTAATTTACATTTCCTGCTTAGAAGGGAGGTTGAGCATTTCCCCATTTCTTTGACCACTTATATTCCTCCTTCTGTGAACTGTATGCGCATATCATATGTAATTTGGAGGGCAGTGTCTCTTTTTTCTTACTGTTTAATAGGAGCTGTTCATCTATTCGAGATATTTTTGTTGTGTGTTATGTATGTAGTAGTATTTTCTTTCAGGCAGTTCTTTTTAAAAAAAACTTTAGTTTATAGTGTCTGTTGTTGCACCAATCCTCTGAATTTTTATATATTCAAGTTTATTAGCCATTATATACCGAGTTTCTTTTGAGTTTTGTAACTAGTTTTGAAACTATTTTAAAACCAAGTATTTTTCAGTATGTTCTTCTAACGGTTTTATTTATTTAAAAAGTTTTCTTTACCTTTACTCTGATAATTAACCTTAATAGTTTTATTAAGTAGTTTTACTTCATAAAGTAGTTAACAAATTGTCACAACCCCATTATTTAACTTTCCTTTCTTTCTCCACTGATTTTGAAACCTTTACCACAGTTTTTGTTTCAGTCAATTCTCTTGGAATTTCTAGCTAAATGATTAGTCATTTCCAATAGTTACAGTTTTGTTTTTTTTATTGAGGTATTTATAAGCTTATTTATATTCTTGACTTAAAGTATTAAGTATGACTAGGACATAGGAATGACAACAGCAGGAATTCTTGCCTTATTCCTGACTTCACTGGAAATGTTTTTGATGTTTCATTGTTAATTATATTTATTGTAAATCTTTCTCTTTCTAACTCCTTTTTGAAAAATAACTTCAGTCAAAAGCTACCTTTATGGGGAGTGGATGTAGTTCAAGTGGTTGAGTACCTCCTTCCCATGTGTGAGGACCTGGGTTCGATCCCCAGTACCTCTTAAAAACAAACAAATGAAAAACCCAACTCTCACGGGGGAACATATGTAGCCCAGTGGTTGAGCTCCTGCTTCCTGTATCTGAGGTTGTGGCTTAATTCCCGGTACTGCCTAAAAAAAAAACAAAAAAACATACACAAAAAACTAGCTTTATTTTATTACATGCTATTTAATTTTGCTTTAGGACTTAAGATTTTATGTAGGATTTTTCTATCTGGTCTCTTGAGATTAACCTATATTTTTGTTTTTGTCTTAATGTTGCATTCACAGTTGTTTATGTACAAGGGTTATGCACTGGGACAGTTTCCTTATTCTCTATGCTATAGAATTGCTTTTTTTTTTTTAATAGAAAATTAAAAGTCCTTGAATAATTGGATAGAATTTTCCTATAAAACCACATGATCTTAATGCCTTTTAAAGAGGTAAATCTTTCTGTAACCTTTCAGATTATTTTGTGGTTTTGGCACATAAGCTTTCCTACTGCTCCTTAAGTTAATTTTATTTTAGTAGTAAATCATTAATTTACCTATAGAATTATTGGCATAAGAAAAATGTATTTTTATTAAATAAAAAAATATTTAAAATATTTTCTGTGTTTGTGGCAATTTATTCATCTTTATTTCTGTTATTGAATAATGATCTATTCACATACTGCCAGATAGTATACATCTGAAATTTTACTGTACTTCATTTGAAATGTTTAAGATGCATTGTTAGTTCCATGCTTATCTTGAAATAATTCCTTTTAAAGCTCTCTCCAGTTTTTTTTAGCATAGGGACTAAGGGTGTGTGAAGATATAAAGAAGTTCTTTATGAAGACTATAATTTTGATATACTGAAACTTCCTTTTAAATGTTTTATTTTAATCAATACTTAATAACTAGCACAGAAATTATAGATTGTTTATGTCCTGGTCAAATTGGTGCTTATACAGAAATTAGTGTCAATTTTATTTATATTCAAAACCTAACAAGTAATGGGTATAAATCTAAGTAAGCTAAGAAAATCATCAACACTGGAAAACTTAATAAAGCCAGTAAGAAGAAACGGAAAACTCTGGAAACTTTTATGTTATCAATTCTTGTAGAAGAGGCAAAATTCTGTTTTTAAGCCATTAAGAAATGAATCTCAAAGTGTGCAAGAAATGGAAGTGGATGTGGCTCAAGTGATTGGGTTCCCGTCTACCATATGGGAGGCCCTGGGTTTGATTCCTGGGGACTCCTGGTGAGGGCAGAAAAGCTGGTCTGTGCTGCGAAGAGCTGGCAGCCCACGCCATGGAGAGCTGTTGTTCCCCAATACAGCAAGATGACATAACGAAGGGAGACGCAGAAGAGAGACAGTGAGAGATGCAGCAGTTTGGGGAGCTGAGGTGGCTTAAGCAATTGAGTGGCTCTCTATTCCTTACCAGAGATCCCTGGATCAGTTCCCAGTGCCTCCTAAAGAGAAAGACAAGAAGAAAAGAAACACATGAAAAGAACACAAGGTGAATGGACACAGAGAGCAGACAGCGAGTGCAAACAACAAATAAGGGGACATGGGGGTGGGGGGGAAATATTTAAAAAAATGTAATTGCAACAGAAGTAGAACACAATACTCATGGTGAGATCAGCTATAGGTCTGACTTATAATGGGACTTTACAGAACTTTGTGGTAATGACTAAAGAAATTATTGAGATAATATTCCTACTCTGTCACCCATGGAGTACTAAAATATTTTGCCAACATTTTTAATGATAATGTGTAGCATTGTTAGAGGTTTCCAAATGAGTACTTTCCTTTCAACAAACGGAGGAAGGGCATAGCTAAAGCTTAGTGAGAACAGCTCCCTTTTTAGGTTTGTAGTACCAAAGAGGTGGGTACGTAGGGGAAAGTTGGCCTAAACGAAATGTGAACATCAGTTGTAGCTCCATACTCACAGAAATATACCTTAACGATGTTTCCATGGGACTATTGGATAAGATTTGTCAACTAAATGGGAGCAAAAACTCCCCTCCTCTTATGTATTCATCTACCTGACAACTGTGACCTCCAGTCACAAATGATGTTGGCCAAGGCCTAAGTGGCTAAGGGTGTGTCAGGTGTGGGGTGGAGGGGAGGTGTTCCTGGAATGAGGGTGGGGGCTGCTCCCTCGGACAGTCTGAGGTGGGTCAGAGGTGGAACAGTACCGGGTGGAGCGGTGGTAAGCGGCAGGCTTTTGGCATTCTCACTTACTTTCCTGGTCACTGACCATATATTGTCCAGCTAGTTTTCTTGCTTCTATAATGCTAAAAAGTTTAGTTTCCTTTACCATTCTTACTGTATTTTAGTACCTGGTTACTTGTAGATGTGGTGTAGAAACTGACTAGATTTTATTCTTCCTGCTCCTTTTCCCATCTTTTTTCCACACAATTCAAACAATCCTTCTTCCTTCCCTTCCTCCCTCCCTTTTCTTTTTGAAAGAGAACCTTTTGCTGTTTCTTGTGCTTTTAAAATTCACACCTGAGTAATGATTGAAGTGATGACTGCATAACCATGTGATTATACCAAATATCATTGATTTTACACTTTGAATGGATTTGTGCTTTAGTAATATGTATCAATAAAATTGATTTGTTAAAAAAAATCCACACCTGATTCTTAATAAACTCAGAAATCTCATCCCTGGCCTAAGTTGTAATGTAACCTCTTAGTAAAGCATCATGGTTCTTCTCCTTCCATGTTTTAGAATCACTAATCTGCAGAAGGTAAATTCCTTCTTCTGTGTATCCCCACCACCAAAGATTTGACCAAGGTTCACTTTTCACTTTTTGGTGTTAACTTATTTTTTAAAAATTAACATTTTGTTTCGTAAGTATGAAATAATGATATTCATCATGCTTTTGTAAGCTACATCCCCTCCCTAAACACACCTCTCATAGCTGTGTGATACTGGACAAGTTATTTACATAACTCCTCAGTTTAGTCATTTGTAAATGGGGATGATCTGACAGAGTTGTTGTGTCAATGATATGCAGTATATGTGTGTCATATATGTGTGTGTAGCTGAGAACAATGCCTGGTACATAGTAGGTGTTTGCTGATGGATCCTTAATATTATCATCATCCTCTTTTCAGTGAAATAGGTAGGCTTAGGTCAGTTTACAGCCCCTGTAGTCAAGGCAGGCGCTCTGGAACAAATAAAGGCAATTGGATAGGGGAGAGAGAATAGGAGGGGATACTTAAGCAGGTAAGAACTTATCAACAATAGCTGATGTAATGTGTTAATGTATAGTCTCTTTAGAATGTAGTCAGAAATCATAAAGATGTTTCAATTTCAAAGCATGTGAGCAGCTATTAATAATTTAGCAGTGTTGTGGGCTTGACTTATAATCAAATTTGCTGAAAATAGTGATTATTTTTGGTTAATTTGGAGTTAGTTTGTAGTCTCTATTCATGGAGTTCTATTTGTTTCATGTTTCAGACACACAAAAGAGCACTGGTTGATCTTTTGCTTGTTTAGTGCAAGGGTTCACATCTCTAGGCATTTATTCACTCATTTGTGTTCAGAAATGAAGTTCTCATAAACGGAGACTCCTTATTTTTCCTGTATTATTAGATTAGGGGATCAATTGTTTAATGACATAGAAAAGAAGTGGGTTTGAAATAAGACTTAGTTTTTTTTTTCATAGATATATATATTTTAAATTTGTTGAACTATCACTCATACATAATAAATATATAATACTTGTGAACTTACAAAACAAACATATATAACATCAAACAAATACATATAACATCTCACCCTACCACCAATACCTTGCATTGTTTTTCAGCCTTTTTAACTAATGATTAAAGAGACTTGTCAAAATATTAAATTCCAGTTCAGTCATTTAGGCTGTGGGATCTCAGGCTAGTATTTTAATCTCTCCAAACTTTGTTTTTATATCTTTAAGATGAAAACAGTACCACCCAACTCAAAGGATTTTTATAAGCCTCAACTGAAAATATGTCTGTGAAGTTACATAGAGAAATTTTTAGGCCACCTGACCCATCTCCCATCCCTAGCCTCCCTCAAACCTGCAAAGCCCCACCCAGTAGTATCCCTCTGCCTCTTCCCTGTATAACTACTTAACTCTACTTTATCATAGATTTCACCCATGTAGACATCAGCTCACAACCTTCCTGTCTCCCCCAATTTTCTGTAAGCCTATCATCCAGTCTCTAGTTCTCTGAGACAGCTTGGTTTGCTTATTTCATATCAGAGAGGTCATGTAGTATTTGTTCTTCAATGCCTGGTTTGCTGCACTCAACGTAAGGTCATCAAGATTCATCCATGTTATCCCATGTATTTGTATTGTATTCCTTCTTATAGCTGAGTACTATTCCATTGTATGTACATACCACATTTTGTTTATCCATTCATCTGTTGGTGGGTATTTGGGTTGATTCCAATTTTTGGCAATAGTGAATGATGCCGCTATGAACATTGGTGTGCATATATTGGATTGTGTTCTTGTTTTCAGTTCTTGTGGGTATATACCCAAGAGTGGAGTTGCTGGCTCATATGGCAAATCTATAGTTTTGAGAAATTGCCAAACTGTCCTCCAGAATGGCTGGATCCTTCTGCATTCCCACCAGCTGTGGATGAGTGTTCCCATTCCTCCACATCCTCTCCAACACTTGTAGTCTTCTGTTTTTTTTTTAAATAGCTGCCAGTCTAATGGGAGTAAGATGGTATCTCATTGTAATTTTAACTTTAATTTCCCTAATAGCTAGTGATTTTGAGCATCTTTTTAAGTGCTTTTTAGCCATTTTAGTTCTTTGGAAAAGCGTCTGTTCAAATCTCTTGCCCTTTTTTAAAATGGGTTGTTTGTCTTTTTATTTTTGAGATATAGGCAGTGGTGGTCCCTGAAATGATATGTGTCTTGTCTAATGAATTGAGATTTCCAAACCATGTTAGTAGCATACATGTCAGGGATGAGATAAACAAGTTAGTCTGGATGTGGTTTTTTATTCCAAGGGAATTCTGCCTGGGGTGTTAGAAGAGAGAATGTGATGAGCTAGTTCAGCAGTGAAACCTAATATCCCATTGATTTGTTTCATTGCAAAAAGAGTTAGGAACTCAAAGCTCTTTTTGTAAGGGACTTTATATGAACAGGTTTAATATAAAAAGAGAAATACATAATAGAATTTTTTAGTAATATTTGGTTTTGTCCCCTGCGAAAGAGTAGAGGAGGCTGGATTTGCTAATGTTTGCTTAAAAGGGGGAGTTACCTACCTTTCAGCTTGCTAGTAGGAGTGTCTAGTCAGTGTTTCCGTTTTTATATAGAAAGCACAACTCTGACACATCAAGAGCTTGTACGGAAGAACAAACTTCTTCCTGAAGAATGATGGGGCAGCTCATGAAAAATGATCAAGACTGGAATGCAAAGCTGTTGGGACTGATGTGCTGTATGGGTTAGTAGTATGACCAGTAATATCACTTTTGTGTTTTCAAAAATGGGAAAGTTGCATTACCTGCATTGGTTTGTGTGTCAGAAGTTCAGCAGACTGTGGGGCACCTTTCAGAAATCTGGACAGGCAAGCACTACGACTTCAGAGCCTCCCAGGAGGAAACTTTGTTTTCCCCATTTTCACGTGAAGGATAATACAGTCATACAATCTTGATGTTTATTTATGTGTAAGATAAACGTGTGTGTATCTTTGATTGGGTTTTCTGAGAACAAGTTAAGTGTGGGTTGTAATAATCAATGCTCTTTTTGCACAGCTGTTTGTTTACCCAGTTCTTTTGTTATTGTCTTTACATTCTGTGTTACACACCTTCAGCCACGTTGTACTTTATGAGGGGAACATAAATGAATGTTGTCATTTAAAACTTACTCTACTAATGAAATAATTTTCAAATGGAGGAAAGTATATAAAACTTCATTCAAAAAATAACCAGACTGTCTGTAAAACCAGTGGAATGGTGAAAATCACAGGAGTGATTTTCCCTATTGTTGTCATAGCAACATTGCTGTAAATATAAACCTCAGTGTTGGACACCCCTGACTGAAATGATGTAAAGAACCACTATGAGACTTGTAATTGGAAAATAAGATGGTGTAATCTGGAATACTCCCTTTTGAAATAGTGCATGTGCAAAGTGGGAAATCACAATCTCCCCAGACATAAATTACTTTCTGATTGTTAATTGTTCCCCTGTAGAAAGTGGGGTCCACAAAGTCCACATTAATTCATAGCTCACAGTTGTAGCATTGTGGGAACATTCTGGTGTTACAGAACTTCCCTTGGTGCTTGAATGGGACATATGCAGATTTGTCATGGCTTAAGAGAAAAGGTTCAGGTTGTTATTGTTAGAAAACCTTATCAAAATTTATGAATCGTGTTTTTTACTTAGTTTTAGACTTTGTACCCTATTCATGCACTTTATATGTGGACCATAATTCCCAGGTATTATAGCCAAATATTAGCATTATCTAATTTTCAGCAGTACTTTTGAGCCTCTAGTGATAAAAAAACTCAGTGATCAAAGTAACCTTTTTTTAATAGTTGTATTTATTTATTTATTTTTAGATTTATTTTTTATTTATTTCTCTTTCCTTCTCCCCCCATTGTCTGCTCTCTGTGTCCATCTGCCCATCTGCTGTGTGATCTTCTGTGTCCATTTGTATTTTTGTCAGCGGCACCCGGAATCTGTGTCTCATTTTGTTGCATCATCTTGCTGCATCAGCTCTCCATGTGTACAGCGCCCATCCTGGGCAGGCTGCAGTTTTCTCGCGCTGGGCGGCTCTCCTTATGGGGCGCACTCCATGCACATGGTGCTTCCCTCCGCATGGGATACCCCTGCGTGGGGGACACCCCTGCATGGAACGGCACTCCTTGTGCTCATCAGCACTGTGTGTGGGCCAGCTCATCACACGGGTCAGGAGGCCCTGGGTTTGAACCTTGGACCTCCCATGTGGTAGGCGGATGCCCTAACTGTTGGGCCAGATTGGCTTCCCTTATAGTTGTACTTAAATAAATCTCTCTTCTGTACTTGGAGGTAAATTATTTGATTGAATCTGCCTTGATATACCACTTGGGTAAGAAATTAACTAGTAAGTGGTTAGGTCTTTATAACCTGTATTCTATTTCATTTTCATTAAAATATAGAATCAGTTTATTAATTTAGAAAATAATAAATCCATTTTGTTACTGGAGTAAATTTGTTTGAGTTCAAATTATTATGTGATAATAACTAAATTAATTAAAATTTGGAGGATGCTTACAAGGGCATCTTAATCTTATATTAATATGGAAGCTGAGTATTCTTGATTTATAAAGATTTTAATTAATAATGCATTTTGATGTTTTTTTCCTTGAGGATTTAACATCAAGGTTCTAAGTTCTTAATTGGATGGGTGTAACCTAGATTGTTAATTAGATATAAATCCAGTACCTAGGAAGTAATCTTCCTTTTGTTCACTGTGTTTTCTTTTTGCTGGAGGGTTAGAGAGGCCTTGCTGAAAATGTGATGTGGGTGCTAAACTCTGTCAGAGATGTTCCATAGTTCACATTCACTTGTCCAAAGTTCACATCACACACACTGACCAGATTCCCCAGCACCCTGGCTGTAACTCACTTCTTCCTTTTGAAGGATGACAATATCTTGCAGGAGTAGAAGCAGCTCTGGGGAATTTACGATACTTGGGTTCTATCCATTGCTCTCTCCATGTTAAATTATTAAATCAAGGTCGTTAAATTATTAAATCAAGGTTTGTTTTTTTTGAGGGAAAAATCTGCACATGACTGGCTTGCTTCTGTTTTCCAACATACTTTCTCCCCTCCAGGCTCTGTCTGACCACTCTGGGAAGGGTTGGGCCTCCTCCTCCTTTGTGCTTGCTTTCTCAGTCTGTGCTGCATACTGTTCCAGCTGGCCGCTTACCATGTCTGGTGTTTCTCTCTTGATGAACTCCAGTGGGCCAGGGCCAATGCTCTTTCTATCCAGTCCAGTTGTCCCAGTACCAACGTGGCACTGCACTCATCAGAGGAACATAATAGATGCTGAAATGAATTTACAGAGTTTAGAATCTGCGTTGTATGAGTAAGGAGGACTTAGTAGATTGCTTGTTTTTCCTCATTCTTTCTGCCTTATATAGTTGAGGTTCTTTTGAACTCTTTAGGGACAGCAACTCTGAAAGATATTTAAGACACTATTATTGCCTTAAGACCAGATAGATAAACCTTGTTATCCTGAGTTTGATTGTCTTTCTTTGGGAATATAAGTAATTCACGTCTTTGGCATTTATTTATTGAATATTTAAAAGCATTATGGCATGTAGTATGAGGTAGGCAAAGATAAGTGAGGTATAGATGATTCGCCTATGGGACCAACAGACTAGACTGAGAGGAATTGATAAATGGTTTCTGGATGCTAATGTTCGTTAAAAATTATTAATATCATTGTTCTTGACAAGAAAGTAATAAAGTACCTAGGGAGTTCACATTTGGAATCAGGAAAATTGAACAATTTAATGTAAATCCTGAGCATTTATACTCAGTAAATCTGAGCCTCTACCTCCTGGGACTGCTTTCTGCAACCCTTCCTCCCATATTTTAGTATCCAGTGTTAATTTAAGAGGGAGATTTGACATTTGGGGCACTGGAAATGTATTTGTTATGGGCAGAACTAAATAGTAGGCTAAGTTTAGAAATCATTTTGTTTCTCCCACTAACAATGATAGGGAATAGAAGGAGTTTCAAGGAAGTACTTGGGGAAAGAAATGCTTAGAAAATACATGGCTTACCTCTCCCCTCATATTGGCATTAATGTGTAAGAGAGTACAAAGTAATATAGTAACCTTAAATAGCTTTGCAAATAATTGAGTCTTGTAAGGCCACTGGATTGCTTTACTAAAGTGAAATTACTGGAAAGGGTGATACATTTTTAAGGCTTCTGATAACTCTTGTCAAATTGTTCTAGAGCAGTATTATACAATAGACTTTTGCTCTAGAGCAGCACTGTGCAATAGAAATTTCTGTGATGAAGGAAATGTATAAATGTGCTGTCCAATATAGTAGATACTAGCCACATGTGATGAGCCCTTGAAATGTGACTAGTGTGACCAAGGAATGGATTTTTAATTAATTTTGGTTTACATTTAAATACCAGTGTGACTGCCATACTGTGCAGCACAACTGTAGAGAACTTAGATCATATTTCATTTCTATTCGCAATATACAGAGATGTTTGTTCCCTGTGACCTTGTCAACATATATTTAAAAAATAATAATCTTGGTAATTTGTTAGGTTAAAAAACTTTACCTGTATTATTTTATATTATTATTATTTGCTAGTAAGATTAAACACCAACTAAATATTTCTTGGGCATTAATTTTAAATTTTTATGTCTCCTTTTGCTCACTTATACATTATTGAGGGTATGTATGAGCATATTTTTCTTTTCAAGTGTTTTTTGGTTTTAATATTAATGAACCTTTATCTTATATTGCAGATATTTTTCCTAGTTGATTTGTTTTCTTATTTTTGTTTAAATTTAAAATATTGTAGAGTATATACATACTTTTAATAAATAGGACAAGTATTTTCAGAGAAACCTTAATTTCATTATAATGGTTTAGGGGGTTACCCGAAAAAGAATGAGGAGGAAAAGCAATGAAGAAAGAGAGCACATGTTTTGTCCGTGGGGAAAGATTGGAGAAAGTCTGATTTGTGTTGGGAGAGGAAAGAAGACCACCAGGAAGGAGTAAAAAGGTGTTTCCAGATGCAAAAGGAGAGAGGAAGGAAACAATAAAATAGGGAGGGAAGAAGATAATCATGGTTTTCTATGTTAGCTGTAGGTGTTGGAAGGTTATGATTCCTCTTTAAATAATAATCTTATGAATCAGAATATTGCAGTTATAGGAGCAGAGGTAGCTCAAGTGGTTGAACTTCTGCTTGCCAGTACAAGATCCCGGGTTTGATCCCCGCTACCTCCTTAAAACAGATGACAAAACCAGCTCTCACTGGGGAGTTGATGTAGCTCAGTCATTGAGCACCCCGCTTCCCACGTATGAGGTACTGGGTAATCCCCTGGACCTCCTTAAAAAACAAAATGGAAATCTCCTTCTCCTTGAACCTTCCCTCACCCTTCTTTACCCTGTGTGTAGTAACCTGGGCAATGTTATTCCCTATAGCAAGGATCTAGTTAGGATGTTTCTTTCTTACCAGACAATTCAAAAGAGAATTTAGGAGAGAAGTAAGGTGGTTAATAATGTTGAAAGAAAAACTTTTCATGCAATTTAGGATCTCACAGTTTTATGGAGCAATTCATGACTTGGGCAGCATCCCATTCAGAAAGTAGAAGGGAGCTGCTCTGAAGCAATAGAAAGGAGAGCTTACATGGTAGGGGGTCTTACAAAGTGGGGAGTGGATATACATTGGTTAGTATGATATGCTTGTCCATTCTGATAAGCTATCTCTACTGGACCGGAGCTGGTTTTTCATGAGGTGTTGCTTATCTGCAGTTCTGCTGAGTGTGTTTGTTCCATTTTCCATTTTCTTGGAAAGCCCCTGAAGGTCAGTTGTTTAAATCTTCTAGAAAATCCCTACTCCAAAAGGGGTCCCTTCTGGCAATGCCCAATGCAGGTGACCATTCTGTTTTGCTTAACAATATGTAAATCAGAACTCGACTTTAAACAAAAGACCTAAATTTAAGTACTGCCCTTTATCAGAACTTGAAACTATTTGTTGAATCATCATGGGCAATTCTTTGAGCCTAAATCTTAGTTTTTCTCTTTTATAAAAATGGGAATGGCACGACCTATTCTCACTCCTGTAGTTTTGAAGAGCAAATGATAAGTAATGTGTGTTAAAGTATTTTGGGAAGATCCAGTTCAAGTGCTTACCTGAAGGAAAGGTGAGGTTAGATAGCTTTGTGGTGGGGTGGGGTAGAGGACATTCTGTGACAGAATGGGCAGGGGACATTCATTTAATGGAGTAATGTTATCAAATACAACACTGGAAAGAGGCCAATCTGATAAAAAAAAGTCCTTTAGTACTTTCTTATGGAAGAGCCTAAAGCTGCAGCAATTTTAACATGAAATTCAAATGCGCTAAGCAGTATCTTTGAAGTACCTTATTTTGTTTATATGTATAATTACAATAAAAATCTATTGATAGATTTTATTTAAACTTATTTTATATGTTTTTTTCCCAGATGAACGGGACAAAGTTCAAAAGAAAACATTTACAAAATGGATAAATCAGCATCTCATGAAGGTCAGTTTACATTTTATCATATCTTGGATTTCAATTTATTGAGCAGTAGTTGATTGTAGGGCTCTGAAGCACAACTTTTGAATAGTATTTGAAAGTTTAAATTCTAGAGTATTTTACATGCATTTCAGGCATCTGTAATTATTTGGTGTGTGGCATGTGGATAATGATGGAGGTGTGAAGATAAGTACCCAGCAATTACAGTGTATTCTGTGACACTAATAAAACCTATTATTATTGGACCCTAAAAAATCTCAACAGTTTAATTAATTTGTAAATATTTATGTTAGGTCATGGAAAAGCTGCATTTCTCATTGTGATTTTTTTCCCCTGAAGATTCAAATCAAGTTGTAGCATCAGATTTATGTTGATGGCAGAGGTTAGATGAAAATGGAGATGGATTCAAAGAGTCGGAAGTCTAGACTCATTTTACTTTTTGTACTTGGGTAAGACCCAGGAGATGATATTTACATTTCTTTTTCCCTGAGTGAAACAGTTGCAGTTAATAGTTATGGTTCCTAAGTTAATATTTATTTGTGTGTCATGTGTCCTTTGCTCATTGAATATGAGGATACTGTCATTGCAGAAAAATATCACACCAGTATTTGAGCTCTTTAAGGACAGAGACTATATATTCATTCCTAGGGTCCTTTATAATGCCTGGCAAGAGTATTCTCACTGTGTGTATGCGTACACATTGCATACATAAAACCATTTAATCCTTCCAGCAACCCACAGAGTGATGTAATTTAGTGGCTAAACATTCTACTCTTTAGAGTCAGAAAGCAAGTGTTCAAAGGCTAATTTACCTGGTATATGTAACCTCTTTTTTTTTTTAATTAAATGACAAATCTCAAACATTTAAGGCTTAATTACGGTACAACTCAGTAAGAACTGGGAAAATAATGTTTTAGGGACAATGGTCAATAGATAAATGACAGTCCAACTCATAGACTCCTAATCAAGTTTGCTTTTTTTCCCCCTAAAGTCAGTTATAGGTCATGATTTAAAATTAGATCTTATTAAATGAGGATCTGTTTTAGGGATGGGGAAAACCTGACAATAAAGTCTTGGCTAATTCCCATTGTATTTAGCTGCTTCCAGTGATTTTCTGTTTTAGTATCAACTCAAAGAGCCTTTTCTTATAACTCTTAAGAATTGTGCACTGAAGTTTCTGACACAAAACTTAAAATATCAGAACATAGATTTTTTACGTCTAGAAACTTATAGCATTAATCTCCAATAAAGAAAAGTAATTAAATTTCCCAAACCATTCTGGGACATGGAATCTGTTAAGGTTTGAGTTGTTATTTAGTTAAGCTGAGGAAATTCAACCTTCATGTGATCTTTTCCATGTTTGTCTCAAGTGGTTTTAAAAGAAAGTTGCATTATGTAATCAATCTCATTTTGTCTCAGTTCAAGGAGTGTTGGACACACTTTTGTTCTAGGAGGCCATTTGGTCATTATTCAACTAGTGGGAAATATTATAAAGTTTATGAATTTTGGATAAAAATTTTAATATTAGAAATAAATATTCTGAATTGACTGTTTCCTACTTCACTTGAATGTTGAACATGTTCAGGGAAGAACAGGGCAAGGAAAGCAGTAGGTCCCATATCTTTCTGGCTTTACCATATCCCTTTTCAATTAATGAAAAATATTATTTGAAGAGTTTTTAGGAAAGTGAGATCATTTTATATAAATGTTGAGGGTAAGGAGGATTATAGGAAATGAGTTAGTAAAATGAAAGATAATTGAGAACAAGGAGAGAGTAAAAATGGGTATAAAGTAAGATAAAATCTAAATACAAAGTCTCTGTTTTTGTCAGTTTTAACTCTAGTCTCAAGTGGCTCTTAAACCATGGGAGGGGCTGGGGAGAAAGGGTAGAGGAGAAAAGAAAGAAGGTGTGGAGGAGGAGGTTGAAGTGGGGAGAAAAAGGGGAAAAGGGAATGTCAGGCTTATAGTCTAAGGGCAGGGCTTTCTCTCCCTGCAGCCCTAAAGTTGTGCAATGGAATGGCTGTAAGGAGCTAAGGGTCTGGAGACTCCCTATCCTTGGTTCATATACTGCAGTTAGCTACCTGGGAGTGCTGACTCAGGTTAGCAACATATTTGCCGTCTTTTAAAATACTTCTCAAGGCTTTTGCACTTCCTAAATTACTGGTTTACTTTAACATTTTTTTAATTATTTTGTCATGGCCGTTATGCCTTAGTTATGGCTGCAAAGGGAACTGTTCTTGCCAGTCCTGCACCTTTGAGCAATGATATGGTTGAAAAGTTAGAGCAGATCGTTGCCCACTGATTCCCTGTCCCTTCCCCCATTTTATAAACAGTATATTCTGCTAACTTAGAGAAAATTGTCTTTGAAAGAAAAATGTCTCCTATAAGTTTTTTTTTAACCCCTTCCCCCGTGGCTTTTTTGGTGTGCTGTCTGCTGTCTGTGACCATATGCTGTATGTTCTTCTATATTTATTTATTTCCCCTCCCCACTTGAGGCTTGCTTGCTGTCTGCTTTCTTTGTCCATTCATTGCAGGCTCCTCTGTGTTCTCGTTCTCCGCGGCATCTGTGGGCCGGGCAGCGCTCCGCAGTGTGCGGGCGAGCCTGCCTTCACAAGGAGGTCTCAGGACATGAACTGAGGGCCTCCCATATGGTAGATGGGAGCTCATCTGATTGACCCACAGCTGCTTCCCTCCTACAAGTTTTATGAGTTTGTGACATGTAAACCAAAGATGGGAGGCAGCAAGAATAGCAGATAAAAACAATGCCTTTGGGATCAGACAGAATAGAGATTTGCACCAGGCTTTGCAGTTTTTTATTAATAGTTTGAGAGGCCTTAACCTTCTTATGTCCTCATCTGTAAGTTGGTGGTAATGATAGGTTGATGTGAGGATTTAAATGAGATAAACATAAAGCACAGCACTTGGCATATTTGTAGAGTTTAAGGCATGGAAGTGTGGCTAGACTTGGAGGGTGTATTTAGTTTCCTGTCGCTGTGGTAAAAAAAAAAAGTACCACAAATTGGGTGGCTTTAAACAAAAGAAATGTGTTCTCTTACAGTTCTGGGGGCTAGATATTGGAAATCAAGTCTATAGGAACATGCTCCCCCTGCAGGCTCTTGGGAAGAATCCTTTCTTGCCTCTTGGTAGCTTCTGGTGGCTCCTGGCAGTGCTTGGTGTTCTTTGGCTTATAGCTGCAGCACTCCCGTCTCTGCTTGCTTCACATGGCCTTCTCTATGTCTTCTCCTCTTCTTATAAGAACACCAGTCATTGGCTGTAGGGCCCACCCTAAATCCAGGTGATTTCATTCAAAAGCCTTAATTATTTACATCTGCAAGGACCATGTTTCCAAATAACGCTATATTCTGAAGTTTCGGATGGACATGAATTTGGGGGGACACTGTTTAACCCACTACAGAGGCCTTCAAACAGAATTGTAAAGTAGGTGTAAATTGCTTATGGTGTCCTTCCACCTCCCTCACTCATATATCCCTTTTCTTACCTCAAGTGTTTTTATTTTCAGTTTATTCATTATAGAAAAAACTAGGGTTTGGGGTTCAGAATCTGTGGAAGAGTTAGATTGGCTCACTGAATCCTTGCTTAGAACCTGCTGGGACACTTAAGCATTACTTGAGGTAATCCTATTAGTTGTACTTGCCCCATCCTCTAACCCCTTTAATGTTTTAAGTTAACCTAGGGGCTAAAGCCCCTTTTTCTTCCGTTTCCTTTCTCCCACACAGTGCCCCCACAGAAAGGGAGTCAATGAAGACTCCATTCTCCCTTGCAAATACTGGTAGTGTTTGCTCCTCAGTCACGTTTTTACTTAGAATCACACTTGCAGGTTATCTTCCTAATCATCTGGTTTGATGACCTCATTTAAAAGAAGAGGAACCTTGCCACAGATTCTTGCTGATAGAGCTGTACTAGAAGTCATGATAGGAGAATATGAATTAGAATGAGGGAGGGGAATGTCCAATGTTTGATTTCTTTGAGCACTGTGAAACGTTCCAGACCCAGCATCAAGTTCACCTTGGCTTTGAGATTGTAGTTAATTTTCTCAAACTTATAGTTTAAACTATTTACTGATTAATCAATCCCATGACTTAGGAAGTCATGATTCATGCATCTGCAAAACAGGATATATCCAGTACCCAGGAAATGATTGTGGCATGATTGGTTTTTAAAAGTTTATATGCCTGGAAAAAGTAAACATTGTGGAGCATTTAAATCATTGCTTAAGTTACTCTTAAGCCCATGTATGTAAATATTTCTTTCCTGTATTTGATTATGATTTTTTCAGTAGCTTTTTATCCAGAAAAACTTCACTATAGCCTTATTTTATGAGATTTAAAATTGTGTCTGCTAAAGTAAAAAATTGATTAATTGAAACCCTATTTGTGGATGAACAGAAATTTCTGGCTTTCTTCAAGTGTATTTATATTTTAAAGTTCTCTATTTCAGTTGTATGACTAAGCTTGTCTTTAAACTGATTGTTCTGGCAAGAATATCTTTTGATTCATCTTTCTTCAGAACACTTTATTTTTTTTCCAGATTCTACTCAATTTATTCATTTTTTAAAAAAGATATTACATTAAAAAAATATGAGGTCCCCATTCGCCCCCACCGCCCCCTCCCCACCATTCCCCCCACAATAACACTGTCCCCCATCATCATGTCACATCCATTGCGTCTGGTGAGTACATCTCCGGGCATTGCTGCACCCCATGTCCGTGTTCCACACCATAGCCCACACTTTCCCACGTTCCATCCAGTGGGCCATGGGAAGACATACAACATCCAGCAATTTTCCCTGGGGCACCACCCAGGACAACTTCAAGTCCCGAGAATGCCTACACATCTCTTCTCTTCCTCCCCTTCCCCGTACCCATCTTCAGAACACTTTTAAGAATAAAGTTTAATTATCACATTTGCTGCTTGTACAGATCTCCTTACCACTGGGTAATAGGTAGACTTGATTGTTTACCTTGAAAGTTATGGTTTCTAGGTAAACTAGATATATTGTTGGTGTTAGAACATTTAGATATTCGTTAGCATAATTTTAAATATAAAATTAATTTGTGAACTAGCTGTTATTAAAAGTACCTGT
Organism: Dasypus novemcinctus; assembly: GCF_030445035.2. Taxonomy (NCBI): domain Eukaryota; kingdom Metazoa; phylum Chordata; class Mammalia; order Cingulata; family Dasypodidae; genus Dasypus; species Dasypus novemcinctus. The sequence goes on along the minus strand of NC_080683.1, from coordinate 30,030,688 downwards.
GCTTTAATTAGTAAATTTTACTCAGAGAATTGATCTTAAATATAAACTTGATGGCATTCTTTTATTATTTACAGCCATTGTTTATGCCCATTCTACTTATGACACTAGAGTGCTACCTCTTTAAAAACTAAAGGATCTTATGTAACTATTTAGTTGCTACTACTGGTCACATGAAACTCTGTCTTATCTAAAAATTGCTAGGACAGGGAAGCAGATGTGGCTCAGATGATTGGGCTCCTATCCACCACATGGGAGGTCCAGGGTTTGATTCCCGGGCCTCCTGGTGAAGGCAAGGTGTCCTGCGTCTTGAGCTGGCCTGCGTGGCAAGCTGGCCTGAGTGGAGAGCTGGCGCAGCAAGATAATGCAAGAAAAAGAGACACAGAAGAGAAACAATAAGAGATGGAGCAGACCAGGGAGCTGAGGTGGCACAAGAAATTGAGTACCTCTCTTCCACTCTGGAAGGTCCCAGGATCAGTTCTCGGTTCCACCTAAAGAGAATATAAGCAGACACAGAAGAATGCACAGCAAATGGACACAGAGAGCAGATGACGAGGGAGGGGAGTAAATAAATAAATAATCTTTAAAAAAATTGATAGGACAGTAGTATAAAAAATGACACCTAAGATTTAAGTACTATGATTTAGCGCTTGCCTTTTCTGGGGGAAACAAGAAAGATGTCCTTACCTTTCTGAAGCACTTTAATGATTATCAAAGATTGGAAATTCCTGTAAAAGTTTTTACTTATGTATTTAGAATTAGAACTGGAGCCATCACTGAGAAGCTGTATTCAAGAGGAGTAGTTTAAGGGGATGAATGATTTTTAGAGAAGATGGAGGTATAGGGAAGTCCATGTAATATGCTTTCCTTGTGCCGCATCCGTCTAACTGTGGAAATGTATTCTTCAGCACTGGTTAGTTATACTATAAATTTATTCCTTACCTTTGTAAGTAGGTAAGTAGGATATTTGGTCTAAATTTTAATTTTAATTTATTGATACATAAATGCATTTTGGAAAGGAAGAAGCCAGGGATTTCAGTGTTGGTCCACACCCTGTTTGTTAGTAACCTACTTGGTTACCACATGGGAGACACCCAGACTACCAAATATTTATCTTTGTTCCATCATGTCTTTGGAAAGCTTAATTTACTCATGGCAAGATATCCTTTGCCTACATTGAAAACGACTTCATGACTCCACTGAATCATTCACACTGTTCTTTATTTTCTGATTTGGTGGCTGCAAGGAAATATAAATCCCGAAGCCGAGAGCACAGTGATAACTTTAGGGAATAGAAAAAATACTTCATTTGGTCTGTGTTCTTGACCACACCGCATAGTTTTGAGTAATTTTATGCTATGGGCACAGATGAGATAGAAGCATTTTTGAAGCATCAGCTTTATAAAGGATAGTAAAAACTCCTACTTATGAGAGTAGTTTTCTTAAATCTTAAAATCTGAAAATAAATAAATATTTTTTCCTAGACCTTTGATTTATACCAGTGGTGCTAAAGTTGAGCTGCATCAGATTCCCTTGGAATCTACTGGGCTCTACCTGTCAGAGCTTCTGATTCAGTAGGTCTGGTGTGGAGCCTGTGAATTTGCTTTGCTAACAAGTCCTAAGAATTTGCCTTTCTAACAATATTCTAAAGCTGTTAGTCTGGGCCATACTTTGAGAACCCCAGCCATAGCTAAATGGATAAAATATTCTAAATAACCATCAGTCTATTTGGCATAATCAATAAATATGGTTTAGAAAATAATAGTTGCTATCTTTTATTGAACCCAGCTGCCTGCTATGTACTTTACAATATTAATATCAATCTTATTAATAATAATGGTGTTTAATATTGGTTGAGCCCTTATTGCAAGCCAGGATCTGTCACTTTCACACCTACTGTACTGAACAGAGAGGTTCAGTAATTTCTGAAGGTTATATAGCTGGTAAGTCTCAGGACATGGTTGGAAAATAGGCTGGGAGAGATTAGGTAACTTCCCGTAGGTTGGACAGCAGTCCAAGGAGGAAATGACGATCATACCCTAGTCTGTCTGACTCCAGAGCCTTTGCTCTCTCTCCACTATGCTAAATTCTTGAGGATGAATTTAGTGTTGAGTAATTAAAACTAAAGGGGGAAAGCTGAGCTTGACATTCTGACATTGGCCTGATTTCTGTATAAATAGGATTTGATGGTTACAGTTATTTTTATTGTGGTATAAGAGATAACAGTGTGTATAGTAGAGGAATGGCTAAAAGCGTTTGGAGGAAATGTCTGGTTGAGGCCCAAAATGTAGAGTTTAGAAGCAAATCTTGCAAATCAGGTTTTTATAAGTGGGAAAATACAGTTGCTTTGGCAGTCTTAGCATTTTCAGTACTGTGAGGGATGCATGGAATAGTATCAGAAAGTTCTGTGTAGATAAAATTGCAATTTGGAATTGAGAAATTAATTCTGAATATCTTTTCTTCAAGGAGATTAATACTTTATTGGTGATAAATTCTTCATCAGTAAAAGACAAGAATAATGCTGAACTTTCAGCAGGGTCGTATCGAACTTCTAGTTGTGTTCAGGGACTTATTTGAAATACACTTTAAGGAGGTCTCAGCTTGTCATGCTGTTTGGATATTAAATCTAATATTTGAAATCTAATAATTAAACAATCCTGCCAGGCAGCATATGATAAAATGCCAGAATGAGGGACAAACAAGGCTTTAAAGAAGTCAGAGCTAGGCAACTCAGGGAGACTCTGAGCAATTGGGGACTGTATCTGGGAAGGAGAGCTGACTTAAGCTGTGTGCAGAGGTGGGGGTTTTACAGTGAGCCTGATGTGCCTGATGCTAGGGCTTGACTGGAAGGAGATCAGTTGGATAGAAAAAGATGGGGCCAGGTAATAAACAGACATGATCAGGTAACCAAGGATGCTGTTGGAAATTTTTGAGAACAAGAGTGGCATAATATAACTGGCATTTTAGGAAGGACTCAGAATTTCATACACAGGCATTAAGTAGCTAGCTTTAATTTTATTATGAATTTCATGAAGTGACTGACTGTATCTTCATGTGATAGATAATCATTCAATGTTTGTGGAATGACTGAACCTAGAGAGAAGTGACTACTGGCTTACCCCAAGAGACTCACTCTTGGATTTACTCTTTGCTTTATAGCAGAAACTTCATTGAAGACAGAGAATGCAAGTGTATCAGATCTAGGGATGGGAGGAATACTCAGTGTAATAGAGCAATAAAATCCATTCTCAAAATAATTTTTGAGAAGCTGGAACTCTTCTCTCAAACCAAAAAGACAAAATTTTACAGTGAAAATGTAAAGTTCTGTTCAAAGATTGAAATAGCCACCTGTAGAATATGGAAGGACTGTATAGCAAACATTTATGTGATAAGACTTAGTGGTTTCATTGACCTCAAATTCCCAGCAGAGGTGCACCTGAATCCAATCTCAGGCCCATCCTTACAGAATTGAGGGTCAGTAGCTCTTCTTTTCTTGTTACCTGCTTAAGCCTCATCTGGAGTATTTTGTTAACACATTTTAAGGAAAGTTGAAGAAAAAGTATCTAGAAGAAGGCAGCCGATTATGGTCAGCATCTGGAACTATCTCTGATGAGGAAGAGTAGAAACGGGGAAAAGTGGCCTTCAGAAGAGAGGATGAAGGGCACACAGGATGGGTGTTTTCAACTATTGGCAACTTAATCTTGTAAGAGAGAGTGCAGTTTTGGGTTTATCTAATCCAAAGAGAAGATTATTGAGTAACTTTAGGGATAAAGATTTAGGCTTAATATAAAAATATAACTCCATACATCCTCAGAGCCTAGCACAGTTTCTGGTACATAACAGTTAACAGTGAATTTTGACCAAAGAGTATATTATTAGTTACCTTGGGGTGCTATAGCAAATTACCACCAACTGGTGGCTTAAAACAACAGAAATTTATTTTTTCACAGGCCTAGAAGTAGAAATCTGAAATCGTTATCACTGGGCCCTAGCAGACAATCTAGCTAATAGTGGCTGCTGGCATTCCTTAACTTGGGGCCATATCACTCCAACCCTTGATTTCCTGGTCACGTTGCTTCCTCTCTGCTGTGTGTTTTAAATTTCTCTCTGCCTCTCTCTTATAAGAATACTTGGATTTTTTTTTTCTTGTCACTTTTTTTTTCTTTTTTTTAAATGTTACCTCAAAAAATATGAGGTCCCCATGTAGCCCCCACCCCCCTCACCCCACTCCTCCCACATCAACAACCTCTTTCATCATCGTGGCACATTCATTGCATTTGGTGAATACATTTTGGAGCACTGCTGCACCACATGGTTAGTGGTTTACATTGTAGTTTACACTCTCCCCCAGTCCACCCAGTGGGCCATGGCAGGACCTACAATGTCCAGCAACTGTCCCTGCAGTACCACCTAGGAAAATATGATGTGGGGACATTTTCAGGATACTTGGATTTAATAATCTCCCATCTCAAGATCCTTAATTTGCACATAGGCAAAGGCCTTTTGTTTTCTTCCTAAATAAGGTAACATTTACAGGTTTCAGGAATTAGGAGCTGATTTGGGCTCACCATTCAGCCTAGTACCGATATGGCAAGTTAAAACTGCATGACCTGAACCCATGGCTTCATGGGATAGGATACTCCCCAGCAATTACCAAATGTATTCCTATGAAGCTTTTGTTATAGTCTATGGGAATAAAAATGATTAGGACGTTGGTAGGAGGGTAAGATACTTTCTGAGACCAAGACTATGTAATCAAATGCCTCTTTAGGATGTCCAGTTGTGTGAAATACTAACAGGGATAGACCATTTATTTTTATATTAATTTTTTTTTGTTTAGAAACAATGTTATTTTCATTGGTTCAGAATTTGAAAGAATGTTAGAGCTAGATTTTTTACACTTGAAAATTTTCTATTAATATTTATAAAATTGGTAGCTTCTTTATAGTCTCATTGCAGAGGTAGTCAAGTTTCTTTGAAGGTCTAAGATGTCCCCTTTCATAGAAACAATAGAATACCCTGTTTCAAGTGCTAATAAGGTTTGATATAATGCAAACCTCTGAGGGAGAGTTCAGTAACTTGTTTATTGTTTGTTTTTTTTTAAGATTTAAAAAATATATTTATTTCTCTCCCCTCACCCTCCACCCCCCTGCCCCAGTTGTCTGTCTCTGTGTGTATTTGCTGCGTGTTCTTCTTTGTCCGCTTCTGTTGTTGTCAGCGGCACGGGAATCTGTGTTTCTTTTTGTTGCGTCATCTTGTTGTGTCAGCTCACTGTATGGACGGTGCCATTCTTAGGCAGGCTGCACTTTCTTTAGCACTGGGCGGCTCTCCCTTATGGGGTGCACTCCTTGCGCATGGGGCTCCCCTACGTGGGGGACACCCCTGCGTGGCGGGGCACTCCTTGTGCACATCACACTGTGCATGGGCCAGCTCCACATGGGTCAAGGAGGCCCAGGGTTTGAACTGTGGATCTCCCGTGTGGTAGACGAATTCCCTAACTACTGGGTCAAGTCCGCTTCCCTGTATTTTATTTTTAAAGAAGCTTTAGATTACATAAATGTTTCATTGAAAATATAGGGGATTCCCATATACCTCACCCCGTCCCCTTTCCCACTTTCCCCATTAACAACATCTTTTGTTAGTGTGATACTCTTGTTATAATTGGTGAACACATATTGACATATTGCTACTAACCATGGTCTGTAGTTTACGTTATGTTTTACACTTTGTACTGCACAATTTTATAGGTTTTGATAAAATGTATAGTGGCCTGTATCTGTCATTGCAGTGTCAGGCAGAACAATTTCAATGTCCCAGTAATGTTCCATGTTATACCTATTCTTCCCTCTCCCTCCCCTCACAGCGTCTGGTGACCACTGCCTTTATATCAGTGTTACAAGTTTTTCCGTTACTAGAATAATAATAGGTTTACTGTAGTTCATAGTTGCATTTCCCCCTTATGTTTGTTCATTCCTCAGTCGAAGATTTTGGGATGGTGATGCCCACTCTGCTTCCTATTGAGAGGGAGTTTAGATCCCATGGGGCATATGGGTGGAATTGTCTTGCTTACAGTTGTAGTTATGCTCTGTTTTTTGGAATAGACATAGTACATCATCATCCTTTTGTTAGTTGTCCTGGGGTGAGTCCAATGAACTGGGGGGTAGGTGTTAGCTGTAACTGCTGAGATTCAGGGCTCAACTGCCAAATGAATAGCTGGAAGATCTAAGTCTCCAGGACACATATTTAATGGGTGTAGTGCTAATAATAGGTTAATATAAAAGGGGCATAAGAACCATGTGTGGGAAAATTTATCAAATGTGATGAAGTACTCCGATTCATAATTTTTTAAAACTCCAGTGGAAATATACTACTCTTTTTTCAAATAAAATTTGAGAAGACCATAAAACTTAGTCACATTTGAATTGAAACTTTTGTAAGTCAGGTTGCAGGGTTTCTTAACCATTTTTGTTCCATGGACCCCTTAATCCACATCATACTGTATGTTATTTAATAAATGTATCACATACCCCCAGCGTGGGACATGGCTCCCAGGGTGAGCCTCCCTGGTACCGAGGGATTACTACCAATCACTAACTGGTGATGCAACTAGAAAGAGACCTTGAATAAAAGGGTCAACTCAGACCAGCAGAATATCTCAGCCTACATGTAGGATCATGTGTTAAAAACTGCTTTTTGACCTTGAATAAAAGGGGAAAATGGCAAAGACAAATGAGCTAATATGGCTAAGAGTCTTCAAAAAAGAGTTGGGAGGTCATCAGAGGGGTCACGCTAATGCACGCTTCAGCAGGACTTAGAAACAGCCAAAGTAGGTACAACCCTACTGGTTCTCCTGAAGTCTATGGAGACCCACAGGGTATATGATCATGGCATATGGATTTGGAATTCTGTGCCATGTCAGAGGGCCCTACTTTGGAATTTGTGCTCCTGAGTTTGATGGAGCTGGACTCAGATGTGACCTTTCTACACATGCCTCTTCTGTCACTTTTACTGAAACTGTGGTTGGTGCTAGGGATGGTGTATACTCAAGGGACTTGAATCTCTGAACTGCCCATGTGCCATCTAGGCCCTGAGCCTCAGCAGAGTTGTAACTCGTACTCTCTAGTTCGTTGGACTTACCCAGGTCATCTAACAGGGAGGTGAAGATGGTCAGCCACCACTCCAGGGAACCAAGAGTGCCTACAACTGCAAGTAGAAGAATTGCATCCATCATCTATGTGAAATCTAAGCCCCCTCTTGATCTAGAGGTGGAGTGGACATCACCATCCCAAGGACCGCAGAATGGAGGAATAAAATATGGATTAGAGTGAGCCTACTGATATTCTACTATATAACTATTGCGACTAGTAATAGAAGCAATTGTAGCATTGATGTGGAGAAAGTGGCCTCAGTAGTTATTGAGGGCAGGGAGAGGGAAGAAGGGATGTGATGTGGAGACATTTTTGGGACTTTGAGTTGTCCTAAATGATATTGCAGGGTCAGATGCTGGACTTCATGTATCCTGCCATAACCCTCTGAATATACTGGGGGAGAGTGTGAACTACAGGGTAAACTATTATCCATGTGATGCAGCAGTGCTCCAAAATGTGTTCACCAAGTGCAGTGAGTGTGCTCAATGATAGGGGAGGTTGTTGGTGTGGGAGGAGTGGGGTGGGGAGGTGGGAGGTACACAGGAACCTATTATGTTTTTTAATGCAATGTTTTTTGAGATGTGTATATCTTAAAAAAAATACTATTTACAAAAGTGATGGGGGTGGGGGGCAGGGAGTGGATTATATGGGAACCTCATGTTTTTTAATGTAACATTCTTTGTGATCTATTAACTTTAATTAAAATGTAAACAAACAAACAAAAAAATAAATATATCTCACTCATTCCAACACGTCCCCACAAGATTAATGTCATTTTGAGTTTTCAGTTCAAGCTCACTGATGCCCTGAAATCTTTCCACAGACCCTTGTTTAGAAGCCTCAATGAATTTCTTATATGGGTGAAATATGTTATATGTTGGTCTTATTCTTAGCTAGTCCACTAGATCTTATTTAATGCATATCCTGTTTTACAGATGTGAACAGCTTTTATCTTGAGATCTAGGAACCATACCTTAGAGGAGAAAGAGTGTGTCCTCTTTCCCCATCCCCAATTAGGTTTAAGTTCGAAATCTTCTTGTTTCCATTTCTGTACTTATTCCTTAAATCCTCTTTTTCTGAGGCATCTATTGCATGTGCATGACCCCTTGAGGTACTGTCTTTCCCAGAATGTTCATGTTCTTAGACTCCTAGAGCAACTGGTCTCAGCTAAATGTCAGTAGAAAAACCATCTGACTGATGGGGACCTAATTCACCATAGTCCTAGAATGAGTCACTGGAAAGTGAATCTCTGGTAGAATGTCAGATAGGCTTAAGTTGAGGAGTCACCAGTGGTTAGGCAAGCCAGTGTGGAAATAAGCTAGTCATGCCTAGAGTTTGCAGCCCTGGTGATTAGTTTTTCTAAGCTATTCCTAATATCTTCCCTCACTCTACTTTGGAGCCCAGGGCAAGTGCACAGTGAGGTGGTTAAGAGCACAGGCTCTGGACTGAGCTGCTTGGACTCACATCTCCCCTCAGCTCTGTCCTTGCAGTGTGACTCTGAACTTCTCTGAGTGTTGGTTTTCTCGTTTATAAAACCGAGATAAGAATGATGCCCTCTTAATAGGGTTGTGATATAAACATTAAATGAAACAGTACATATAAAAAGCTTTGAACAAAGTGCTTATTAAAATGGTGCAATGGTGAACTCTAAATAAGGAATATGCTTTTCATGGCCTGGCTGAGACCCACACTGACACCTATTTTCCCCTTGCATGGGTATGGCAGTTTGAGGTGAGATGCTGTGAGCACATGGCAGCCAACTCTTTGGATTATTTATGAGCCATCCTATCGCTGGTTGAATTTAGCCTAGATAAGATAATTCACAGAGCTGTAGCCCAGCAGAGCCTCAACCACAACAGATTATTTCAAACCTCTTGCCTGAGCAAAGAACTCTGGCACGTACAGTTTCTATGATAGCAAGCATTAGCAGCAACCTTCCAATATTAAACTAACAAAAAAGAACAAAAACACAAAACTCCATGCTTGAAACCTCCAAACCTTCACTTACTACCTGTTGAAATCTTGGAGAATATTGTAAAAATACTTAAGAATACTAATACCAGATAGCCATAACATAGGTGTCCCTCCAAGTTCTAAAACTAGAAATGCTTCCTTTAAGCTGTTGTCTGAGTTAATGAGTTTTAATGTATTCCTTCTGTTTATCTCACAATTTGTTATTGTTCACAGATGTTTTAGATATCTAACTTTTATGTAAACGTAAAAACTTAAGAAACCATATTTATAGACATTTTGATTTTACTGAGTGTTCTATACAATAGAGCAATTTTAAAGTTTCTTCAGGGTTGTTGAAGAAAATGCCACACTTTTGTGTTATAAATTTATTTAATTTCTGATTAATTCTTTCTGGATGAATTATTTTATTCATTATCCAGAGTTGATAAGATCAACTAAAGCAGTATTTTATTTTATAGTTAGTTAATTATTTAATTAGCAGAGGAGCTGCATTTCTCAAATCAGATTTCCAGTAATACCTGGAAGTAAAAAAAATTTCTGTTGCCAAAAGTATGGAAAGTGGCCTTTCCTAGTGAAAAAGATTTACAGTACACATTAGCATATTAAACACAGAAATCCTGTTGTAAAGAACCCTGTGTTTCCCAAATTTATTTGGTTATGGAATCCTTTTATTAAATAATATCTATTAACTTCCTATTGGGAAATCCTTTAGAAGAGTTTTCAAGTAACTTCTTTTAAGCAAATTCAATTAATTTTACATTATTTAGAAGTTTAGACTTGGTGGGGAGACTAGTTAATTTAATGGTCATTGCAGGAATGTTTTCTCATAGCCTTTCCTTTGGGTCATTGATCTTCTAATTCATGGGCAGCTTATGCTTTTCACCCACATGGCTATTTCTTTCATTATGTAAGCTTTGCTTACTGTAAATTCCACTCAGTTACCTTGGGCTGGTCCCCTCGAATAATGTAAGACTCATAGACAGCTTTTAAATATCTGAAGAGAATCTCGCTTCAGTTTTCTTGCCAAAGCCAAATAGTTCCATTTCTTTCCTCTCATTTTCATGTGAGAAGATTTATATACATTTCTTTTTCTAACATGTTCTCTTTCAGTTTTTATATTTGAAATTAAGATTATTTAAGGCAGAAAATGAAGGAGAGTCTACCAGGTAATCAAAGCTAAACAATAAGAATATAAGCAGGGAAGCGGACTTGGCCCAGTGGTTAGGGCATCCGTCTACTACATGGGATGTCTGTGGTTCAAACCCCGGGCCTCCCTGACCCGTGTGGAGCTGGCCCATACACAGTGCTGATGCGCTCAAGGAGTGCCCTGCCATGCAGGGGTGCCCCCACATAGGGGAGCCCCATGCGCAAGGAGTGCGCCCTGTAAGGAGAGCCGCCCAGCGCAAAAGAAAGTGCAGCCTGCCCAAAAATGGCACCGCACACACAACAAGATGACGCAACAAAAAGAAACACAGATTCCCGTGCCGCTGACAACAACAGAAGCAGACAAAGAAGAACACGCAGCCAGTAGACACAGAGAACAGACAATTGGGGTGGGGGGGGGGTGGGAAGGGGAGAGAAATAAATAAATAAATCTTTAAAAAAAGGAACGTAAGCAAAACTTATGTATAGTAAGATCTTAGCTACATATGTATTATCTACCTACCTACCTTTCACCTCCTGACCTTCCTACATATGAGCAATTGATCTCACATTTACAGTATTTTTTTCCCCCTGCATTGTGGGCTAATTCCTTTTGACTTATCTGTTTTTCAGTTTTTGTTCAAAGAGCACATATTATTTTTATGATAGGAAAAAAACAAGATGTTACTTTATAAAAACATTGTCTTTTGTACTCTTAACTTACTATAGCAAGAGAAGGCAATTGAATAATTCATCTCCTTTAAAGGAGTTGAGGACTGGTGATGACTAAGTATGCTGTACCTTCTAGGGGTAGTTACATTTTTAACCAAAGAATCTTCTGGCAGGGGTCTTCATATTATCTATGGCTCATGAGGCAAATCTGACCAGAGCCTGTTTTTCTGGTACTGCCCATGAGCTAAGAATGGTGTAACATTTTTAAATAATTGAGAACAAACCAAAAGAAGAATATTTCATGACACATGAAAATGTTATGAAATTCACAATTCAGTGTCTATAATAAAGTTGTATTAGAACACTGTCACATCCTTCATTTACACATTGTCATACTTTATGTCCCAAAAAGCCACAAGTATTTACTCTCTGACCCTTTACAGAAAAAGTTTGCCAACTCCTGTGTTCAGGTAAGATTTTGTATATTTTTAGGGTAAAGTATGTATTCAAGAGAGTGTACCTCTTACATATAGGTGGCTTCCCTTACGTGTATTTGAGACCAGCCATAGTACTGTGGGTGTAGTTTTATTGCATAGGTGCTTTCTGAATGATTGTCCCTTTGATTTATTTAATAAACTGTTACCTGAAAAGACCAGTTCAATATGTTGTTTCACTGCATAAACTTTTACTTCTGCGATAACCTACTTTGAGTCAAGCTGTTGTCATAATGATAAACTCATGGTAAATGTCATTTGAAATGAGAGTTCAGTAAGTGCAAATGTTGAAGCCCATGCTATTGTAAAACTGAGGAAGTGTTCCTTCAAGCATTTTTTAAACTTTATTTTTTACATTTAGTAATTGACAATATGAACAATAATTTAAAAATAAAAATAAAACAGTTGAATAAAAACATGTTTCTCAAACATACTGGATAGATATACATTTTTTTTTGAGCCATACAATATGGTGTACAATATATTTGGTTCATAGTAATGCAGTCATATAGTATTTGTCCTTTTGTGTCTGGCTTGTTTTGCTCAACATAATGTCTTTCTAGGTTCATCCATGTTGTCATATGCTTTATGACTTCATTTCTTTTTACAACTGCATAATATTCCATCATGTGAGTAAATCATAGTTTATCCATTCATTGGTTGCTGGACATCTAGGTTGTTTCCAACTTTTGGCAATCATGAATAATGCTACTATGAATGTAGGTGTGCAGATGTCTATTTGTGACACTGCTCTCAGTTCTTCTGGGTATATACCCAGTAGAAGTATGGTAGGGTCACATGGTAAGTCTATATTCAACTTCTTTAGAAACTGCCAGTCTTCCACCATGGCTGCATTCCCACCAGCGGTGAATAAGCATTCCTATCTCTCCACATCCTCTTGAACACTTGTTCTCTGTCTTTTTAATAGTGGTTATTCTGATAGGTCTGAAATGGTATCTCATTGTAGTTTTAATTTGCATTTCCCTAAATCAGTAGTGATGTTGAGCATTTTTTTGGTGTGTGTGTGTGTGTTTTGGTTTTTTTTTGCCATTTGTACTTTTTCTTTGGACAAATGTCTATTAAAGTCTTTTGCCCACTTTTAAATTGGGTCATTTGTCTTTTTATTGTTGACTTGTAATATCTCTTTATATATTGGACCTATGTTTATATTTCTCTTGGACACATACCTTGGTGTGGAAATGCTGGGTCATATGGGATTGTCGGTTAAATTTTGTCCCCCACAAAGATATGTTAAGTCCTACCCCTGGTACTTTTGAATATGGTATTATTTGGAAATAGGGTATTTGTAGTTGTAATTAGTTAAGATGGACTGTACTGGTGGATCCTAATCCAGTATGGATTGGGGTCCTTATAAGAAGAAGGAAATTTGGACACAGACACAGATGGACACAAAGGGAAGATAGCCATGTGAAAATGGAGGCAGAGATTGTAGTTACTCTACTAGCCTAGAAGTGCCAAAGATTGCTGATAAATGCTAGAGGCTAGGAAGAGGCAAGGAAAGCTTCCTTGCCTAGAGCCTTCAGAGAAAGCGTGGCCCTGCTTTCACTTTGATTTCGGACTTGTAGCCTTCAGACTGTGAGAGAATTATTATCTGTTGTTTTAATCCACCCAGTTTATGGTACTTTGTTATTATAGCAGCCATTGGAAACTCATACATATGATAACTATGTTTAATTGTTGGAGGAACTTCCAGAATGTTTCCAATGTGGCTGCAACATTTTGCATTCCCACAAGCAGTGTATGAGGTTTCTAATTTCTCTGCATCCTCACTAACACGTCATTATGTGACTTTTTTTATTCTAGTCATCCAAGTGGGTGTAAAGTGGTATCTTATTGTGGTTTTGATTTGCAGTTCCCTGATGACTAATATGCTTATTGGCCATTTATATATCTTCCTTGAATCAATGTCCATTCAGATCCTTTGCTGATCTTTATTTTTATTTTTTAAATATACTTTTAAAAAAAAGGTACTTAGATTATATAAATGTTACATAAAAAACATAAGGGTTCCCATATTCCCTGCCCCCAACTCCTTCCACATTTTCCCACATTAACAACATCCTTCATTAGTTTGGAACATTCGTTATAATTGATGAACACATTTTGGAGCATTGCCATTAAATGTGGATTATAGTTTATATTGTAGTTTACCCTCTCTCCTGCACAATATTGTAAGCTTTGACAAGATATATAATGCCTTGTACCTGTCATTTCAATGTTATTCAGGACAATTTCCAAGTCCCAAAAATGTCTCCATATTACACCTGTTTTTCCCCCTCCGTCTCCTCAGAACCTCCAGTGGCCACTGCTTCTACATCAATGATAAAAGTTCTTCCATTGCTAGGATCACAATAAGTCTAGAATACCAGTAAGTCTACTCTAGTTCATCCTTTGGATTATGGTATGGTGATTCCCACTGTACTTCTAATTGAAAGGGGCTTCGATCCCACAGGGCAGATGGATGGGACTATCTTGCTTGCAGTTGCAGACTCTTTCTGTTCCTTGGGATGATTGTTGTCCATCATCATCTCCTTGTTAGTTGTCTTGGGTGAGTCCAATGAATTGGTGAGTAGGTATTCCTGTGCTGATTTTTAAATTGTTATTTGTCTTTTTATTATTGAACAGTAAGAGTTCTTTATATATTCTAGATAAAAGTCCCTTATAATAAACATGATTTTCAAATGTTTTCTCCTATTTGGTGGGTTGTCTTTTCACTTTGATGATGTCCTTTGAAGCATAGACATTTTTTATTGGCAGTTTATTTTTTATTTTGTTGCTTATGCTTGTTTTGTCATATCTAAGAATTTTCTCCCAAATAGATTCTAATGTCATATAAAGTTATTATTTCCCTATGTTTTCTTTTAAGAGTTTTATCATTTTAGCTCTTACATTAGGTCTGTGATTTGTTTTGAGGACAGGTCCAAATGTAGTCTTTTGCATATTTGTATTCAGTATCCCAACATCATTTGATGAAAAGACTGTTCTTTCTCCATTGAACTACTTTGATATTTGTAAAAAACCAGCAGACTATGTATGTGTGGATCTATTTCTGGACTTTGTATACTGTTCCAGTGATATACATGCCTATTGTTATTAAAAACATTTTAAGATTCATAATTTGGTTTTGAAATTTAATTTATCTGAATACCTTCCTGTTGTTCATTTATCAAATGACCAATTTAGATGGGTAAAAGGAAATACTTGGGAGGTTTTACATGCAGAAATGGACATTGCTCCCCTGTGTTAGTCATTCTGCAACATTTATTTAGCTCTAACTTGTGTTCCAGGCACTAATTCTGCTAGATGCCATGATGGACTCTGGGGGCTGAGACAAATCCCTTGCTAGGAAGTGACTGCATAGATTTCATGAATCTATATCCTGAGTTTCTCTCCCCCTCCTCCATGACTGGGCCAGCATTCAAATGCTCACAGCTGAGGGCCTGGCTAAGATGACAGGCAAAGTATAGATGACTAATCTGTTTTCATTAAAAAGTGTTTTTGGACATGTTCTATATGAAAGGTACTGTACAACACCTGCAGCATTTATAATGAGGACCCACCCCAAGGCCCCATCATTTTAAGGGGCCTAAAACTACAAAACTATTCAGTAAGGAAAATGATGATTTATATCTTAGTGTAAATCAAAGAATAGGGGAGTGCAAAAGAGAGAAGCCTTCACAGAGTGGTTGACACTAAAGAGCTTGACCTTAAGGAAAAGTGAGGTTTCAATAGCCAGAGGAAGAGGGAATCAAACAGCATTTTGGGCAGAGGGAATACCATAAGTGTAGGCAGAGAAATATGACAGTGGAAGTTCTGAGAATGTGACTTCAACTGTTCCACTGACATTCTTTTCAAATTCTCTTCTTTTGGGATTGGAAGTGAAACACTTTTGTTAAGGTGCTGGGACCAGAGTATTTTGTGTCAAACCTAGGGCTGTGTTTCTGTGTTGCACCTTTGGAAATAAGGCTTCTGATTTGCCAGGGAGTACCTGGCTCAAGCTTACTCTTGATGAAACTTGTCAGTTTAAAGAGATGGGTGCTCAGAATGGGAACTGGAGAGAAAATAACTTCCGCATAGATTTTAGTCCTTAATATGAGTCATAAATGCAGCATCTCCTCTGTGATTCTGGTACTGTGTAACTGGGAAGACTAGCTGCTGGATACTTTTAGTCCATAGGACTCTGTTGATTATACCGAAATCTGGAAATTTGGCAAAATTGTTATTTCTTTCAGGAAGTGATCAGTTTGAAGAAATCAATGGCATCTTGAAAGTTTCAGTCCTACAAAAAAATATATTTCTGTTGCAGAAATTAATTTTAATGAGTCTGGTCGTATCTGTCAAATTTTTTTCATTAAGAAATTCATGGAATATACCTGTATTTATAATTCTATTCCAAACATATCAGTTCTTCAGATATGCTTTACAGTGGCTTTATTTTGGAAAATGTAAAATGTTATTCTGAGGACCTGGTGTATCATATGGATTAAAGAAAAAAATTTTGACAGGGAAGAGGTATTAAGCATTAGAATGGATTGTAGCAGAGGCAGAGAAATCTCAGCATCAGGGGGTATATTTAAAAATAGTTTTTGTTCATCTCCCTGTTACAGTATCACCACCATAGTCCTGGTTATTTCAAAGGATGTGAAAAAGATGCAATCATTGTTCTTAGTTGTTTATTTGTAAGGACTCAAGGAAATGGGCTTAAATTTAAAGAGGAATGAGCTAGGTTGCATAGACAGTAGCAGATATTAAGACCTTAAAACTTTCAAGTAGTTTTAAGTCTCCTGAGGGAGCCTATAGATTTTCTAGTGCTTGAGACTTAAAAAAGAAATGGTGGAGAAACAGATGTGGCTCAAGCAGTTGGGCTCCCATCTACCATATAGGAGGTTCCAGGGTTTGATGCCCAGGGCCTCCTGGTGAAGGCAAGCTGGTCTGTGTGCCAAGCTGGCTTATGTGGAGTGCCAGCCCACACGGGAGTGCCGCCCCGCACAGGAATGCCTCCCAGGCGCATGAGTGCTGGCTGACTTGGAGAAGTTGGTGCAGCAAGATGTCGCAACAAGAGATACAGAGGAGAGACAATGAGAAGATGTAGCACAACAAGAGATACAGAGGAGAGACAATGAGAAGATGTAGCAGAACAGGGAGCTGAGGTGGCGCAAGAGAAAGATCACGCCTCTCTCCAGAAGGTCCCGGGATTGGTTCCCGGAGCCGCCTAATTGAGAATACAAGCAGACACAGAATAGAACACATCAAATGGACACAGAGAGCAGACAACGGGGGAGTGGGGGAAGGAGGAGAAATAAATAAAATATTTAAAAAAAAAAATCCATGAAGTCAGTCAGGCAACCTTGAGTGCTCAGTTGGTTCTTTGATTTGTGTGTGAATATGTGCTTAACTTGTACCTCTTTTTTCTATAAACTACAGAATTATTTTTTCTATAAACAACTATGTTAGAGAAGATTGGTATTTTAAATGGCTCCAGAGGAGAGAGAACAGTTCACATTCAGGGGAAATTATCCCTTTTATTGTTGAATGACTGTGTAACAGGTCAGGCATTGGTAACCTACATTTGACAAAAGGCCCAAAAGGGATGATTCAGTTCAGAAGCACTCGGGGCAGTTGCTACAACTAGTGCTTTAATCAGAATTGCAGTGTGGGTAGAAAGTTATTTTCATTAGTCACTTTCATGTATCTTTTCCTGCACCTTTCTCTTCCTACTCACCAGCTGCCCAGGGTCCTCACGCTGCCTTCTCCGTGTTGAAAATTTTACTCTGGAATCCCCCATGATTGCCTAACACACAGTGGCTCTGTCCCCCGCCCCTTGTACTCTAAAGTTATCCTCAACTAAGATGAAAATTTCTTTATTAAGATTGATAATAGGTTGGTGTTAAGAGGAAAAATCACCCTGGGAGGGAACTGGCATTAAGGGCAAATGACTGTTAGGATGTTGCATCTCAGGAATTATTTTTATCTTCAAAGAAGAAGTGAACGTGTTTACCTGAATATCTCCAGTTAGAGGAAGAAGTGGGAGATTTTTTTTGGCTTCGGGTATTTGTCTACTTGTTTTATTGCCCAGTTTATATAAAAGCATGAAAATAAATAATATTTTTATAGCATTTTGTAAAGCATTTTCTTATATGTTGTATCATTTCAGTGTCAGTAGTTCTATGAAGTGTGTAATATTATTGCACCCCATTTTATAAATGAAAAAAGCAAAGTCTAGATACATCAAGTGTCTTGCTCAATATCACTTAGTTACTAAGTGATAAAGCCAGAATTTGAGCTGAGGGCTTTTGAATCCAAGCACATGTTCTGGTAATTTGTTGTTACCAACATAAAATTCTTCTTACGTATCCATGTTATTTCTTTTGTTTTTGTCCTTAAAAGCCTTATTTCTGCAGTATTTGCTCCTTTGGGTATTCATTAATTTTTGTTACTCTTGCAGCTCTGGGGAGTGCAGAAGCTCAGTAAGGCCTTTCCATTTCATTTCTTTTCTAAGGATAGAAGATGATAATTATAATAGTTAAGTGATTAACATTTATTGAGTACTGTGTGTCTGGCATGGTTCTAAATATTTTATATATAAAACCAGTTATTCTTTACAGTGATCCTATGAAGTATTTACTTTTATTATCCTCATTTTGAAGTGGTATGATACTGAGATATAGCCAGTGAGTGGAGGAGTGGAGACTCTAACTCTGCAGCCCTATTTCCCACTTTTAACTCTCTACTTTAAATTTTCTTTTACCCCAGTGTTATGGGTTCTGCTTTCAGCCTAAAAATCTATTATGTCCTGCTTCCCTTATGGTCTCAGCTCTGTTTGCTAAATTAAGGCATGGTGAGGGCTTGTTGGACCCACAGCACTCCAGAGCACTTATAGAATAGGGTGAACTGTTTTCACTGCATTTTGCCTTTAGCAATAACACTTGTACTATTTTATGTTGATACTTATTTTTTTTTACTATTTGGTTGAAGTGGCTTGACAATAGGCATCTTGCTGTATTTGCATTTCCTTTATTCCTTAGGTCCTTAATATGGTACCTTAGAATAGGAGTTATCAGAGTGTGGCCTGGGAACCCTTGAGAGTTCCCAAGGATCTGGGATATCAGAACTGTTTTTGTAATAATACTCAGGTGTTGCTTACTTTTTTTACTTTGAATCTCTCACATATATACAGTGGAGCTTCCCAGAGGCTACATGGTGTGATATGGCACATTGAAGACAGAAGCAAAATGAGACTCCAGTTGTCTTCTAAGGCAGACATTAAAGAGATTTACAAAGATGTAAAACAGTGCCACACTCCTCACTAAATTTTTTTGGTTTGAAAAATGTAGCTGTTTTTCTTAATACTTTGTTAACATGTGATAGGTTTTTTTGGTTACTTTAAAACAAATATCTTAAAACTCTCTTAGTTTTATTCTCTAAGACCAGAAATATCAATGATATAATCCTCAGGAACAAATCTCTTTGGGAGTCTTAATAATACTTTGCAAAAGTATATACAGAGATTCTGAGATCAAAGAGTTTAAGAACTGCTGGCTTAGAAAATGGTGGTTGTTTGATAGGAGCTGGCAAGTTTCATAATCCACATCAGTGGATCCACATCAGTGGTTCTCAGCAGAGGTGGCCTTGTTCCCTGGAGGTATTTGGGGGAATGGTGGGGCTGTTCCCTTGTCAGAGCGATGGAGGTGGGGCTTGTAACTATCCTCTTTGGGTGGGGACCAGGGATGCTTAGATATATCCCCCTTCCCTTATGACTTTCAGATATTTCCCTGTCATCCATGAAGGCGTAAAACCTATTGATAATTTTCTGAGCCAAGACCTAACTTTCATTTTTTCATTTAAATGTGAAGTATTTTTTGCCTGATTTTAAAATACCCTGAATTTTTAGTGATGAAGCCACTATATAAATTGAGGGAATATTGCACTATGTTATGTTTAATAGTTGACTATTATTTTGGAAAATCAGACTGCTAATGGCAATGCCACTGGATTTTGTTCACTAATACAGCATACATGTAGGTGCCCGCATTTGCTGGTGTGGCAGTCAGGATGATCTAGTGTACATGCTATCTGACTATACAATTACGTCTTCTATGGAATATGTTTAAAATTGCACTTATGTTTTTCCCTTTATTTTGTGTTAAGTGTGTGTGGAATTTTTCTGATTTTCATTTCAGAATAATAAAGTGAAAGTTAAGTAATATTTGTTATAAATGGGAGTGGGTCTGATAAAATTGAGAACCCATTGGACTAGATAACTGAATTATGATGATCGCTTACATCTATATAATACATTTCAGTTCTAGAGTACTTTTACCTAAATTTTCTTATCTAAACTTCTGTCAATGCAAGGACGGTTTGCCTGAGAACAAGAAGGTTCTGCTGTCATACACAAGGCCATATAACTAATAATTGTTAGGATCCAGACTTGAATCTTTGTCTCCTGATTTCAGTTTCAGGAAAGCAGAGTAATACAGAATGAATTAACACCAACAATATTCTGAGTCTGGTTTACATTGCTTTTGTTAAGAGTTGAAGGCAATGCTTCAAACACTATAAAATTTTAATATAAGTTTTATTGTATCTTAAATATATTGTTTCTGGACATTTTGGGGAAGAGAATCCCTACCAGGGAGAAATATATCTGATGCATAAGGGATGTTTGGCTTATGAAATTGCTGTGTTATTAGATCTAGTGAGGGAAAATTGGGATGAAGGTTACTTCGTCATTACAGGGAATAGGGACTATGTTAAGAGCTAAATGAGGAGAAATGGTGGGAATTGATAGAGTGGTTATATGAAGCAAGAAGATTTAAGAGACTACATGGATTCTTTGAGGCTTTGCATTTATAATTCATTTAAACCTAATCATGAAGTTAGTGTGACTTTCCCTGAAGTAATTTGAATGGGGATTTATTGAAAAAAATATGTCTACATCAAGCTAGTTGTGAATTTTTGTCCTGACTATAATTTGAATAAAAAATAATTTAAAACTCTTTAAATAACTTAAAAATGCCTTTTTTTTTTTTTACAAAAAAATATATACAATACTCTTTCCAAACTATTTCAGTAAAAGCTGGAATTTGAAAATATAGTGGAAATCTGTTTTAAAATGCTGGTTGGTAAAGGATAGGACTATGATGCAGTAATTCTAGACTACCTTTGTTAAAAAGGCTTTGCTTTATGCCTAGTTTTATTTTTTAGGGCTTGGTACATCATAGTAACCCTTGTAATATTTAGCATTCATAATCATATTCTGCTGTAATTGTCATTATTGTCTTGTTATAGTCCTATAGTTGCATGTTTCCATTTATAGAAAAATTTAGTTTCACTAACTAGCTTATTGGTTATTCATCAGAAATGTTAAAGTAATTATGACCTCCACTTTGCAAGCTTTTTCTTTCTATTTCCCAAATTGTTGGGGAGGTGGAAGCAAAGAGGTCCACATGAAAATGCCAGTGCATGCTTCTTCCTCTTCTTGTCATTGATAACAATTCTTGATATAGAGGCATTTATATTTTATGAAGTGATTGAAAGTTTAAAAGAAAGGTTTAGATAAATAATGAGCTAGGAGAATGTTTGAAAAAACTTAAAATATTTGAGACTCTTATCCCCCTGCCTGAGCTTCACCCTCAATACGGAATATTCAACAGAATCATCCTTTAGTTTTACCTAAAATGCACCCTCCCCCCTTTTTAAGACTGTATAATAATATTCATTAGCTATTCTTTTCTTTTTCATAAATGGAATGGGTTGTGTTGATATCTGTATAAATCAAAGCTCATTTGTTTGACATTGTAAAATGGAAATTATCTGGAATACATCTTTAATAGAAATTAATTCCCAAAAACAATAGCAGAGGGAAGCGGAGTGGTGATAGTCTGTCTACCATATGGGAGGTCCAGGATTCAAACCCAGGGCCTCCTGACCCGTGTGGTAAGCTGGCCCACACACAGTGCTGCGTGTACAAGGAATGCTGTGCCATGCAGGGTGTGGAGGAGCCCCATGCGCAAGGTATACGCCCCGCATTGAGCCGCTCCTCATGGCAAAAGCTCAGCCCGCCCAGGAGTGGCGCCACACAGATGGAGAGCTGATGCATCAAGTTGATGCAACAAAAGGAGACACAGTTTCCTGGTGCCTCCAAGAATGCAAGAGGACACAGAAGAACACAGAGCAAATGGACACAGAGAGCAGACACGGGGAGCAGGGTGTGAGAAATAAATAAAATAAAATCTTTAAAAAAATGAAAAACAATAGCAGATACCAAAAAATTTATTTTTGATATGAGGTTCTGAATTTTACTTTCTTTTAGAAAAATTATTTATAATTGTTTAGTGCCAAGATCTGTGCAGCTGTGCAAGAGACAAACGATCTGCAGGCTGAAAGGAAAACACACAAAGAAATTAGATTTTTGTTCGTTTTCCTAGAAGGAGAAGTGAGGACCCAAATCCAACCCCAACCAGAACCAACCAACCCAAACCCAGACCACACACACATACATTCATGCATATCCACAGAATATTTGAAAATTATTATAGAAAAGAATAAACCCATACTTTTTAAAATTACAATAGCCTTTTATAAAGTTTCTATAATTATGATGAAACTATAGAGAAGAAAATATAAAAAATAGCAAGGTGCAACAGTGACTACAATGCCACCAAATCTAAGTGTTTATCAGTAATTAAGTGCATTTATTTGACACCCATAGTTCCATCTTGTGGCTAAAGACTAGAAAAGACCTTTTAGTTTAAGTTTGTTTTTTGTGTTTTTTTTTTTTTTATTGCAGATTGTCAACCTGAAAGCTTAAAAGAGAAAGTCTTCTTTTGTCAAAGAACTAATAAGGTCCAAAATAAAGTAGACAGATTATGTGTACTGTCCAGTGCTGACACTGATTTGTTTAAAATCTTTTCAGTTATTTCATTAACTCCTTAAGATGTGCGACAGAGGTCTTTATTTTGTAGCAAAAAAAAAAAAAAATCAAGATAAATTTTATGTGATCTTAATGCTGGCTTACCATATTGCTAGTAAAGAAAGCATGACAACCTATTTATTGCATCAGATAAATATATTTCCCATTAAACTTAAATTCTACACCAGTTTAGAATATTTGGTAATTTGAGTAGTCTGAGTTCTAGTTTTATTCTTGCACAACTCTTGAAGAAAGTACTGAAATAAATTTTCCATAAAACTGTACACGTAAGACAAGTTTTACCTAAGAGAATACATTATTTTTTAAACATTTCTGTATTTTAAAAGCATCAATTTACTTATCAGTAATTGAAATGATGAGATTTTGACACATTGTTTTAATTTACTTTTGAAGTAAGTCTTCTGAGGAACTCTCCCAGGAGAATTTGATGGCTCATTTTGCATGTTTGTATTTGTTTGAGCTAAAAACTTTGCATTGAAAAACATTTTAATTCATATTTTTCACCAAAGTATGCTATCCTCTTCATCCAATTAGTAAAAGGTAGTGAGGCTATCTCATTTGGGGCAAGCCTTCTTTTATTATTTCTGTTACTCTCTAAAGATAGCCAGCTGTTTTCAGAATACTATATCCCTCAGATGTTTAACTTCTTTAAGAGTGCATTCTGAGTCCTGTGTGGCTGGTATTTCACTCTGCTCGTGTGCTAGGATGTATGAATTTTACCCAAGATTCACTGAACCTCCTCTCTAGATAGCTTTTTCCTGAGGAACCGTACTTCTTTATAATGTACAGATTGGGCTCTCTGCTTTACCTGTGTTTTGGGTTTGTGCAAGATGATAGTTTACATGAGGCTTTTATATTGGTGAGAGATCTTATGACCTCCTCCTGCTTTTTAAAAAGCTTTCAGTGGTTGTCTTTGCTTAGGAAAGGTCTAAATTTCTTAATCTGTTGTCTTTGCTTAGGAAAGGTCTAAATTTCTTAATCTTCAGATCTGTCTTTCCTGCCTCATCTTTTACCTAATACTTAGAAATTTCATGGAATGCTTTCTTTCCTTGGAATTTGCCATACTGTTTCATGGGTCTTCATCTTTTTTGTTTATTCTTGCTCTTCCCTCCACCTGGAATACTCCCATCTGTTTGTTTTTTTCTTTTTTTGTAGGAGGAACTCTTAGATCCCAGACTTGATTAAATCTCCTGCAAGGTTTCCTGTGTGTGCTCTGAGTATATTTACTTTATACTGAAATTTCCTAAGTTTCTATCACCTCAGTTGGAATGAAGGCTTTAAGATGTGACGTATGTTTTGATCAGTTAAACTATTTAAATTTTAAAGACCTGGCATAATATACCCAGTTTTCTTTCAAAATAAATGTGAAATATTGTCTATGTCATCTTCAGACCTTGTTTAGGACTTTTGCCCTTATAAACTCATTTCTGTTCTACTTGTTTTCCTTCCTTAGGATATTCTTTTAAGCAATAGTTTAGTGCCCTCTAGGGGTAGACTACGGCTGCAAAATAGTACACATCTTAAAAACACTGTAAAATTCTGGGAGAATTGTGTGAAAATAAAGTGGTGCTTTGCCTTTATTATGTAATTCAAGTTATATAATTTAATCCCAGGTGCTTTTACTTGGCTCATCATTTCCTCTAGCACTGTTTATCCAGACATTTTTTTGTCCCACAGGGAGAAGATATCCAAAAAGAAAAGAAGGAATGTTTAATAAAACATTTTTTATTTGAAGGTGGAAGGTAAAGTCTGCTGGCAGTTAGAATAGTCATCCGTGAAGGGAAGTTACTAGGCCTATGGCTTATGACTCAGACTTAGGATAAAATAGAAAGCTTTTGTCTGCATCTCTATCAACTTAACTATTTAACTGCCCTTTTCCTGTTTACCTTTCCTTTCCCCTAATTTTTTTCATTTGATCAGATATTTCTCTAGAGCTACATTTTCCCTCTTAATTCATTTGCCACCACTATCCCATAATATTAATTTTTAGGGCATTTTCTTTTACCCTATTTGTTTGTGGTGAGGAAAATGAGCCAGTAATTATAAAACACTTAATACAGGGGCAATAACATAATAACTCAATGTATTTTTGTTTATTATTGTTAATAATAATAATGACATTTGATTTTCATAGAATGATGAAGATGATGGTATCTTACATTTGCAATGATGTTTTCTAATAAGTTGTTTTCACATACAGTATTTCCTTCAAAATAATCACCTGAGACAAGCAGAGCAGGCAGTATACTAACCAATATCTCAGGATTTTTTCAATCATTGCAGAAATGAAGTTGGTTATTTCTGAATATTCTTCTAAAACTTTTAAGATAATTAAGCCACAGGGCTTAAGAATAGCTTTCCATTTTATATATTTTCTTTCTAGTTGATAGGTAGTAGATCTTCAAAAACAATAATAGTTTATTTTCAGATTATAGAACTTTTGTTCTCTAGTTTGAACTAGAGGCCATCTGCTCATAAACCTTCATTTTGCAGATAGGAAACTGAGGCCTAGAAAGTTTAAGCAGCTGGTACAAGGTCATGAGGACAGTAACAGAAGCAGGACTAAAAATACAGGGTTCTTAATTCTTTCCCACTTAACATGTTTTCTCTTTTCCTCACTCGGTTTTGTGTAGAATATCATTATTTTTTCTTCTCTAAGCATGTCTGATTTAATTTGTTTATTGTTGCAAAGTAGAGTGGTGAAAATAATACCTGGTTTTGGGAAGTTTCCCCAATCTAGAGGATTTAGTCCATTCTGGAAGACAAGTTGTGAAATGACTGTTCTATGAAATGTGTTCAGAATCACAAGCCATCTTTAATCATTGTGGGGTGAGAAATGCATAGGAAGTGGATGATGGACCAGAGGAGCAGGGAATTCTCATCACTGCGTTAGCTGCTGCCGTGGGATGCCCCCTTCTCATCTGGTGCTTGTGTTCCACTGTCTCTACTGTGTGCCAATGATGTCAGATCTCTACAATAAAGTCTTTTAGTTTGAGAGGTTAAGCATCTAACTAAGGACTTGGAGCTGTGTACAATTGTTAATCTAAATGTGGTCTCTTAGTGTTCCTGTTCAGGCACTCAGGGTTAGACTGCTGACTGGGTTACACTAGAGATACACAGAGAAGTACATAGACTTAGATGCATTAATGTTGGGGAAATACACGAGGTTGGCTTTTCTCCCTTGTTTTAAAGTAGGCCTTATCCTTAAAAATTCAACCTCATGACTTGGAATGGGGCAGTGTGAATATTTATAGTGCTCTAATATTAATATGTAAGTAGAACTTTGTAGTATTAGTACTCCTATTCACTGTGTGCTTATCTGCACGCATTTGTGTCATACATGTATTAGTAGATGTATTCCTGAAAAGGTCCTTGAAAATTGGTTCAACTTTGAAATAGAATTGAGTAGTTGAGGAGTGTGTCATTTAATGCTATCCCAAGGTAAATATGCTAATGAAATGGACAATTCCCTTTTAACGTATTTGGATATTTTTAGATTTTCTAAATAAGGATTGCCTAAAATTTATTAGGACATGCTTTTTTTTTTTTTTTTAAGAGAAATGAAGTATTTTTAAATTTTATTTTACTGTGGCATAATTATCTTGGGGATTAGGAAATAAGTAAAATATCAGTTTGTGAAGATGGGCACATGATTAAAAGTGACTTGGGAAGCGGATTTGGCTCAACTGATAGAGCATCTGCTTACCATATGGGAGGTCCAGGGTTCAAACCCAGGACCTCCTGACCCGTGTAGTGAGCTGGCCCACACACAGTGCTGATGCACGCAAGGAGTGCTGTGGCACATGGGGGTGTCCCCCATGTAGGGTGTCCCCTGCATAGGGGAGCCCCATGCGCAAGGAGTGTGCCCCCTCAAGGAGAGCTGCCCTGTGTGATAAAAGCGCAGCCTGCCCAGGAGTCGTACTGCACACACAGAGAGCTCACAAAGCAAGATGATGCAACAAAAAGAGAAACAGATTCCCGGTGCCACTGAAAAGAAAGCAAGTGGACACAGAAGAAAACACAGCAAATGGACACAGAGAGCAGACAGTGGTGGGGGGGGCGGGGATAAAAAAATAAATCTTTAAAAAAAAAAAAAAGGACTTGACTTGTGTTCAGTTTTGCCATTTTATAAGTACTGTTGACATTAATAGTTACTTAGTGGTAGAGCCATTGATCCTATGTTTAATCATTTCTTTACTTGTGGTTGATGATGCAGATATGGATATTTGAGTATTTAAAGGTTCTTGTGATTCAGGCAAAAAGTAATAAAAACACTGGATGTAGCAGTTGGTGAATTTAATATGATACTCCTAAGGGAACTTTTTCATCGTCAATCAAAAATATTTTCTAATAGTAATAAAGGAGATTGCAAAACATGCATTTGGTCAACCATGATGATAAAGGTTAAGGGAATTTAAACTTCTTTTTTGGAATGAAAGAGATGCCATCAGAGGTTTTAGACCTTTTTTTGCCTGTCATATACTTTTAATCATATTTTAGATCTTTTTATTACTTTGTGTTATATTAACTTGCGGTTTGGAAGTGCTGAGGAGTTTGGCTCATATGGATAAAACCTTCATAGTTTACTGCAAAGGCTCGCAGGTATACTAGGTTTGTGCCACATGTGAAGTAGGTGGGATTCTGGTCCCTGCCCGTTTCTAGATGCCTTCTTTGGCTCCTTTTATGGGAGCCATGCCAACATCACCAAATCACCAAAAGGCGAGAAATGGAAATATGTCAATTCCTTGTGGAATAGCTATCTTATTAGCCTCTTTGCCATTTGTTTGTCTAGCACAAACCTTGCTCTGGGCCTGGTAGTTTACAGAATGAAGTTTAATTTTTTGGACATAACTGTTTGGCAGACTGAGCAAAGCTTTTGGGGAGGTTTTAGAGGGTTAAGTGCTAAAATCAGAGGCTTAAGTCAGGCTTCTAAAAAGGGGGAAACTATTAGAGGTCGCATGTTAATTTTATGCTAGTGTTATGTGGGTTTGAAAACTCCCCACCACAAGATTAAGTCATAAAGAGGAAGATTTTGACAGAAGCCTTCTAACACATGATATCTATAGATTTAAAAAATATATTTTTTTGAGGAAGGAGCTGGGGATTGAACCCGGGACCTTGTATGTGGGAAGCTGGCACTCAACCACTGAGCCACATTGCCTTCACTAGTTGGTTTTTTCTTTTGTTTGCTTGTTATTTATTTATTTTTTTTTTAGGAGGCACTGGAAACCAAACCTGGGACCTCCCATGTGAGAAGCAGGCACTCAACTGCTTGAGCCACATGCAGTCCTCTATAGATTTAAAAAAAATTTTATTTTGAAATAATTACAGACTCACAGGGAGTTGCAAGAATAGCACAGAGACTCATGTGCCCTTCACCCAGCTTGCATCTATGGATTTTTAAGATGTGGAGTGTGTGCCTTAAGCATCCTTGACCCTGGTGTGGGCTAGCAAGTAAAAACCTGACCTTCAGGTTAAGGTGGCTTTGGTTGTTGGGATCAAGAATCATCGATAAGATCAGGGCATTGCCTGTATTTAAAAAGTGTAATCCCATACAGTTGTCTAGTTTTACATTTACTCTAGTGTGTTAAAATGCAGTAATTCTACTTTTTAAAAAATTAATTATTCGCCTGAAATTTACTTTTAGGGTTTTCACTAATGAGACTAGTTAAGCGTGTTTAAGATGATCCAGGGTTCTAGGACCATAGGATTTAAATTGCTTTTCTCTGTGCAGGTTCGAAAGCACGTGAATGACCTCTATGAAGACTTAAGGGATGGACACAATTTGATTTCTCTTTTAGAGGTTCTTTCAGGAGATACCTTGGTAAGTTTTCAGTTTCTTATTTTGAAGACCATGTTGTCCTTTACTCATATGACCAGTATGTTTTCAGCACAGGTTGTTCAGATTTTTGCAGAATTCATCCTCTGATCTGTGATTATGCCTGGGAAAAAAAAAAAAAAAGAGTGCTGGTTAGATTCCTAAGCATTTTAAGACTTCAAATTATGTGAATTTGAGCAATTGAAGCACTTTGATTACCTCACTTATATAATCAGTTATGTAATTAAAATACTATTTTTGTTCTTGCTTCTTTTTTACTTTGGTTTTTGCTTAGCAGAAGTTGGATGCATAATATAACCCCATATTAAAAGACTGACAAATAGCAAGGAAATAAGCATCGCTTTCTGAAAAGTGGTCTAACCCATCCTTCAAGTGTCATTTCCTTTTTTGTGAACATTACCTTCCTTCTTGGTTACCTGTTCTCCATTATGTTCTGTTCATGCTCTTTTTTTCGTTTCTGGTCTGTCTTGTGTCTTTGCTGTCCTATCTTCTGTCTGTTATATTCATTAGCCAAGGGAGCGAGATTTTTTGAAGACCTTACGATTGGTGAGTGCAACAGAAGCATGCGAATATGAGCAGCATGAGGATGTGGAGGATGAGGATAAGGGGGTAGGTGTCGGCCCCCATAACTCGACTAACCTAGCCATTCCAGTGCGGTGAGCGCTAACGTGAGGGAAGTAACCCCCGGGTTCAGACTCCTTTTTAGAAGAGTACAGAAAGGGCCCAAACCCACAGTGAGGTGAATGTGTGTGTACTGAAAAATTGAACAAAGAAAATATTTTCTCTTTACGTTTATCTCAAGACCTGAAATAATAAAATTTTTTATACATTACTGTGTACGACATGGTAATTGAACATATTTGATAAAAATTGCCTTAATGGCAGCTTAGCTAAAAAATTTTATATAAATTTTATGTAAATATGGAAATCTTATTGCTAGATTGCCAGTTATTATGCATATTTATTCCACTCCTGGAATTGATATTTTGAACACAGCAACCGAATATTGCTTTTTTGGGAAGGGACTTAATGGAAATTCTTGTAAGCATATAATTTCTGCTTTGAATCATATCAGTTTGGCCATAGATAATTTGATGGACATTCTTTACAAATATGTCTAATGGTATTTAGAAGGAGGGAAAATTTTAAAATCCCGTGTCCACAGAGCTGTTTAATCTCCATAACGCATAGTTTACTTTAACCCACCTTTGCAAGACAGATGTTCTTTTACCATCTACAGCCCTCGTGCCCCTGACTTAATTGGAAATTGTGCTTTTCTTTGATTCAGTGGGTGAATTTATCGGCATCATAGTTCTACCTGTTACACAGAACTTATTTTTCCCTTCTGTGGTCTGCTGTCTATTTTATTATGGTGCCTTTGGCTTCAGCAACCAATTAATATTTGAGAAACTAAGCTGTCAGTTTTCTTTTTTTTCCCTTTGGAAGATTTTATGTGGTAAATTTCAGCTCCATTCTTTGTATTTTTGTTAAGCATTTCCTCAGCTCTGTTTCCTTATGTTATCCTTCTGCTAACTTGTAACGTTTCTTAAAAGAAACGGCATCAAGGAAAAGAATTATGGTTTGTCAGTTTTCCTGAGACTGGGAAAATAATCGTGTCCGTCCCTAAGTTGAGTAAAACTATTACAGAATCTTTTCTGATTATTATAGAGTTCAACTGCTTTTGTGGGGGGGGAAAAAAAAACGAAAATAAAGAGGAAATATATTATATGGTTTTAATTGCTTTTCTCTCTTCCTCTATCATGGCTAAGTAAATCTCCTCTTGTCTTTTCCTTCTTGGTGATTTTTAGACTAACTGCATGCTACTTTACTTCATTTTAAATAACATACCATACATATAATTATAAAACCTTCCTGCTATTAATTAATGTTTACTGAGAAAGTAAAATAGCTGATGGTATTTAATTCTTTTTGTGCATCCATAGCTAAATTACTAGTTTGTAATTGTACTATTAGTGAATATGAAAAGGGACAATATTTACAGTATTTTCTCTTTTCCATTTATTTAAATATAAAATTTGGAATAAAGTAAATGTGTAAATAAGGCATGTATGGAAAAATCCCTAGTAGTTTAAATTCAGTCCCAGAAAATATAAAGAAATTAAAAAGTTTCTTTTAAATATTTTATGGGTTTACCTAAACAGTGAATACTGTTTTCACATATTTAGATGAAAGAAAGTATATTTTTTAGCATAGTTAATGGTGTCAGAAACAATATTATTTTTTAACCCTTCATTTTTCTATTCTTAGCCCAGAGAAAAAGGTCGGATGCGTTTTCACAGACTGCAGAATGTACAAATTGCACTTGACTATTTGAAAAGACGCCAGGTATGATGTTTCTCAAAGACTGTAATAACACACTATTTGATTAAGTAAATCTACATAGAAATAAGTCTGGGAATGAAAAGATTAACTTTGACTTTGAATTATAATCATTAAGCTTATGCTTTTGTGAGACAAATATTTAAAAATATTTTAAAACATTTCTCCAAAGAAAAGGAAGATAATAGCAGGTGTTTGCCTAAAGAACTGTAAATGGCTACATTTTCATCTAAGTGCTGCTGATTTTCCCTTGGTTTAAATTGGAATGCATTTGCCTAGGATGTTAATGACATTTTAGTAGCAACGGAATGGTAAGAATGCCTATGAAAAGTTGTTAGTAGTGGGAAAGCAGTACTTTATTTTTTATACTCAGTATTTTAAAACAGTTTATTTTTTTTATTTTTATTTTTAGAGGGGTACAAGAGGGATTTTGATTAATGGTTTTGAGGCTAGAAAAAGTCCAAAATTAAGGCATGAGGAACATGATGCTTTCTTCCCCAAAATCTATAGCATTTTGGCTGCTGACAGTTCTTGGGGTTCCTTGGCTTGTATCTCTCACATGGTGATGTGCTCTCCTTCCTGGATTCTCTTTATAGACCTCCAGTAATTGGGATTAAAACCCAATTTTATTCAGTTGGGCCACACCTTAATACAAAGTAACATTTTTCAAGAGTTCCTATTTACAAGGGGTTTACACCAATAGATTAAAACCTGAATTCAGTTTGCCATACCATGTAAGGTACTGATGCTGAGCAAAAGCAGGTTCTTGCCTCATACGCTTCATAATGACCAATTCCTGAGCCAATGGGATTTCAGAGAGAGAAAGAGTTTTATTGTCAGCATGTAGAAAGGATGTCAGAGGCCTAATGGCCTAAAATCCGCTTCCCTGAGTTTTGAGGAGTTGTTTTTATGGATTCAAACAGGGGAAGGTGGAGTGGTCAACACCCTACTGATGTGGCCCAAACAAGCCCTAATATAATTTAATCACACCCAGGTACAGACCAGTTTACGAACATAACCTAATACCTATTTTTGTAATTCATAACTATATCAAACTGTTACACACAGTAACAATTTTGCTTTAAAAGTCTGTGTAACCATACAAAAAGTTTAGAAAGAAATATATATCATCTTTTGTTATTGGATTTGGGGAAGGTGTACTGGATATTTTTTTTCTTTATATGTGTGTGTGTGTGTGTATATATATATATATATTTTTTTTTTTTTATATTTATTTATTTCTACCCCCCTCCCCAGTTGTTGCCTCTCTGTGCCCATGCACTGTGTGTTCTTCTGTGACCGCTTCTATCCTTATCAGCGGCACCAGGAATCTGTGTTTCTTTTTGTTGTGTAATCTTGCTGTGTCAGCTCTCCGTGTGTGCGGCGCCATCCTTGGGCAGGCTGCACTTTGTTTTGCACTGGGTGGCTCTCGTTATGGGGCGCACTCCTTGCGTGTGGGGCTCCTCTACACAGGGGACACCCCTGTGTGGCAGGGCACTCCTTGCGTGCATCAGCACTGCGCATGGGCCAGCTCCACATGGGTCAAGGAGGCCCGGGGTTTGAACCGCGGACCTCCCATGTGGTAGATGGACACCCTGTCCATTGGGCCAAGTCCGCTTCCCTCTATTTTTCTTTATCTTCACATTTTTCTGCATTGAATGTAATCAAACAAAAAGTTGTTTTAAAATTTAAAAATGGACATTTAAAGCCAGCTCTTGAGAGCAGTTTCTGGTAATGAAACAAGATTAGAGACTACCAATAATACTATGTGAGTGACATCTTCATTTTATTAAAAGAGGATTGCTAATGACTATACCATCAGAGCTTGTGTTTGCAATAGCTTCCTCAGAAACACTGGATGTTAATACTGAGTTAGTCTAAAACTTAAACTACTTAATAGACTATACACACATTATAGTGTGTCAGGTATTTTTAAAATTAATATTTAGCTCTTTGTTTCTACTACTTTTATGAGTTGAATTAATTTACATGAATTTGTGATTTTTAAAAAAATATATAAATTAGAGGCTTGCTTTTCTTCTCTGTTTATTGCTAATTTTTTTGTTGTTCTTAGAAGTTTTCTATTAATATCACCAGGAGATCCTAATTTTTCCTTCAGATTTATTACTGTACTTTTCACTGTGGTTTATTACAGAGTACTTTAGTGTTGAATCTTTTGTCTGTTTAGAAACTCTATAAAGTCAATGTGCTTCTATGAACTTGTCTTCAAAGTAATAAGCTGCCAGTTGTCAACAATAAATAAACCAGTGACTCTCCTGTTTTTAATATTGCGTTATTTGGGTTACATGTGATTATGGAAAAAAATGATATCTTCAAGGTTTATTATATTGTTACCTGTATCAGAACTTTACTCCTGATTAATATTCATTTGTAAAAAAACATTTTATTTATCCACTCATCTGTTGATGAACACTTGGGTTACTTCTGTCTTTTGGCAATCATGACTAATGCCATTATGAACATTGATGGTGAAATACCTGTTTGGGTCCCTGCTTTCAATTCTTTGGGTATATGCTTGGAAGTAGAATTGCCAGGTCAAATGGAAATTCTATTCTTTACTTTCTGTGGAACTGATAAACTGTCTTCTACAGCAGCTATATTATTTTACATTCCCACCAAAAAGAAATGAGCGTTCCTATTTCTCCACATTCTTTCCAACACTTTTTATTTTCTGGTTTTTTTTTTTTTTAATAGTAGCCATTTTAATATATGTAAAATGGTATTTCATTGTAGTTTTGATTTGCATTTCCCTAATGCCTAATGATGTTGAACATCTTTTCATGTGCTTATTGGCTATTTCTATATCTTTGGAGAAATGTCTGTTTCCCTATATTTTAATTGGCTTGTTTGTCTATTTGTTGTTGAATGGTAGGATTTCTTTATATATTCTGGACTTTAAACCCTTATTGGATATGTGGTTTCCAAATATTTTCTCCTATTCTGTAGGTTGTTCTTTTACTTTCATGATAAAGTCCTTTGATACACAGAAGTTTTAAATTTTGTTGATATCTCATTTATCTAGTTTTTCTTTTGTTGCTCCTGCTTTTGGTATAAAGTCTAAGGAACCATTGCCTAACCCAAGATCTGAATATGATTACCTATGTTTTCTTCTAGGGGTTTTGGGTCTTTCATCCATTTTGAGTTAATTTTTGTGTATAGTTTGAGGCAGGGTCTACCGTCAGTCTTTTGCATATAGTTATCCAGTTTTCCCAGCACCATCTTTTGAAGCGACTATTGTCGCTATTGAGTGGACTTGGTACCCTTGTGAAAAATCATTTGGCCATTAATCTGAGGGCTTTTTTCCTGAGCTTTCGATTTGATTTCATTTTCCTATATGTCTGTCCTTGTACCGGCATCATGCTGTTTTGATTACTGTGGCTTTATAATGAGTTTTAAAATCAGGAAATGTGAGTCCTCCAACTTCGTTCCTCTTTTTCAAGATGGTTTTGTCTATTCAAGGCCCCTTACCCTTCAGTATAAATTGATGATTGGATTTTCCATTTTTACAAAAAGCGCTGTTGGAATTTTTATTGTGATTGTGTTGACTCTGTAAATCACTTTGGGTAGAACTGACATCTTAACCATATTTGGTCTTGCAATCCCTGATGATGGAATGTCCTTCCATTTATGTAGGTCTTTGATTTTTTTAGCAATGTTTTGCAGTTCTGTGTATAAGTTCTTCACATCCTAGGTTACATTTATTCCTAGATACTTGATTCTTTTAGTTGCTATTTTAAATGGATTTTTTCCCTTGATTTCCTCTTCAGATTGTTCATTACCAGTGTATAAGAACGCTACTGATTTTTGCATATTGATCTTATAAAAAGTTACTAGTTTGCTGAATTCATTAGCACTAGTAGCTTCATTGTGGATATTTCAGGATTTTCTGTAAATAGCATCCTGTCATCTGCAAATAGGGAAAGTTTTACTTCTTCCTTTTCAATTTTCGATGCTTTTATTTTTGTTTCTTTCCTACTTGCTCTGGCTAGAATTTGCAGTAAAATGTTAAATAATAGTGGTGACTGTGAATGTCTTTGTCTTGTTCTTGATCTTGATGGTGAAAGGCTGAAAACTTTCTCTTTGATTATGATATTAGCTGTGTGTTTTTTATACATGCCTTTTATCATGTTGAGGAAGTTTCCTTCAGTTCCTAGTTTTCTAAGTGTTTTTATCGAGAAGGTGTACTGGGTTTTGTCAGATTCCTTTGTGTCTTAATTGAGATGATTCTGTGTTTTTTTCACTTCATTCTATTAATGCAGTCTATTACATTAATTGATTTTCTTATGGTGAACCACCCCTGCCTACCTAGAATAAATCCCACTTGATTATGGTATAGAATTCTCTGCATGTGCTCTTCAATTCAGTTTGGTAATATTTTGTTGAGGATTTTTGCATCTATATTCATAAGGCGTATTGGTCTGTAATTTTCTTTTCTTGTGGTATATTTATCTAGCTTTGGTATTAGGGTGATATTAGCCTCATAAAATGGGTTAGGAAGTGTTTCTCGTCCATATTTTAGGAGGGTTTGAGCAGGGTTGGTGTGAATTTTTCTTGGAATGTTTGGTAAGATTCACCAGGGAAGCCATCTTATCTTGAACTTTTCTTTGTTGGGAAGCTTTTGATTACTGATTAAATCTTTTTACCTAGTATTGACGTCTTTTGAGATCATCTGTTCTTTGAGTCATTGTAGGTACTTTGTGTGTTTCTAGGAATTTGTAATTCATCTCATTTATTGGCATACAGTTGTTCATAGTATTCTTTTATAATTCTATTTATTTCTGTGGAATTTTAGTAATAGTCTCCCTTTTATTATTTTAGTTATTTGTGTCCTCTTTTTTCTTCGTTAGTCTAGCTAAAAGTTTGTTGATTTTATTGATGTTTTCAAAGAACCAACCATTGGTTTCATTGATTCTTTCCATTATTTTTTATTTCATTTATTTCTGCTCTCATCTTTGTTTTTTCCTCCCTTCTGCTCACTTCTCTAGATACTGCAGTTATATGGCAAGGTCTTTGATTTGAAATATTTCTTCTTTTTCAAAATGAGCATTTAGAGCTATAAATTCTCTCCTCAACACTGCCTTTTCTGTATCCTGTAATTTTGGTTTGTTGGGTTTTCATTTTCATTTGCCTCAAGATATTGGGATTTCTTTTTGACCCATTGGTTGTTTAAGAGTTTGTTGTTTAATTTCCACACTTTTGTGAATTTTCCAATTTCTCTCTGCTTTGATTTATAGATTCATTTCATTGTGTTTTGAGAAAATACGTTGTATGATTTCAGTGTTTTTAAAATTTATTGAGACATGTTTTTTGACCTAACATGTGGTTGTCCTAGAGAATGATCCATGTACGCTAGAGAAGAATGTGTATTCTGTTATTGTTGAATGAAGTGTTGTATATATGTCTGTTAGGTCTAGTTGATTGTAGTGTTGTTCAAGTCTATTTCCATATTGATCTTTTGTCTAGATGTTCTACCTGTCATTGAAAGTGGTGTATCAGTCTCCTATCATATGTGTGGAACTATCTATTTCTCCCTTCAAGTCTATCAATGTTTTCTTCATATATTTTGGGACTCTGATCTAAGATGCATATATATTTATAATGGTCATGTCTTCTTTTTGGATTGACCTCTTTTTCAATATATAATGATCTTCTTTATCGCTCAACAGTTTTTGACTTAAAGTCTATTTTATCTGATATTAGTATAGCTATGCAAGCTCTCTTTAGGCTCCTGTTTACATGGTAATTTTTTTTTATCCCCTCACTTTCATCCTACTTGTGTCTTTGAATTTAAGGTGAGTCTTTTGTAAACAGCCATAGAGTTGGGTCTTGCTTTTGTATCTATTCTGTCAATCTCTGCCTTTTGACTGGAGAGTTTAATCCATTTACTTTGAAAGTAACTACTGATAATGCAGGACTTTTTTTGGTCATTGTGCTATTTGGTCTTTGGAAGTCTTATACCTTTTGTCCCTCAATTCCTCCATTAATTCCTACTTGCATATTTATTTGTACCATTTTGAGTTCCTTCTCAAAATGGTAAATATTTTTCATATATTTCCTTTGTTGTTACCATGGACTTAAATGTAACATTCTAAATCTATAGCAATCATGTTTGTTTTGATACCAACTTCACTTCAATAGCACACACAAACACTGTTCTAATACCCCTCCATCTTCCCACCTATTTGTTGTATTTGTTAAAATTATAATTTCATACCTTGTATGTCCAAAACTCTAGATTTATCATGTCATTTTAAGCCCTTCTTGCATTTTAGAACTTGTGAGAAATAACAAGTGGAACTGTATGCCAAAAAATACATTACAATATAATATTCTTGGTATTTATAATTGCACAAATGTTTACCTTTACCGATGGACTTTATTTCTTTAGACTACTTTGATCTACTGTTCAGGTTCTTTTCTTCCAGTCTGAAGAAATCCCAGTTGCATTACTTGTAGGGCAGGCCTACTGATGATGAACTTCCTTAGCATTTATTTGGCAGTGTTTTAATCTTTCCCTCATTTTTAAAAGAAAGTCTTGCCAGATATAAAATTCTTGATTTATAATTGTTTTCTTTCAGTACTTCTTGACTCCATGTTTTCTGATGAGATAGCAGCACTTAATCTTATTGGGACTCCTTTGTACGTGAAACATTGCTTTTCTGTTTCAGCTTTCAGAATTCCCTCCTTGTCCTTGCCTTTCAATTGTTTAACAACTACGTATCTGGGCATGATCTTCTTTGAATTTGTCTTGTTTGGGATTTGTTGGGCTTCTTGAATGTGCGTGTTCATATTTTTGTTAAATTTGCAAAATTTTCTGCTGTTATTTCTTAGAATATTCTCTCTGCCCCTTTTTCTCTCTTTTCTCCTTCTGGGACTCCCATAATGTATATATTGGTACACTTGATGGTGACCCATTGGTTTCTTAGGCTCTGTTTTCTTTTATCTCCGCCTGAGTACTTTCAATGGTGGTGTGTTCAGGTTCACTGAATATTTATAATGCCAGCTCTATTCTGCTTTTGAAACACCCCAGGGAATTTTTCATTTCCGTGGTTGTCAGTATTTATGTTTGTTTCTTTTAAAAAATTTCTTTGTTTTGAAACTCTTTTATTGTTCATTCATAACTTTACTGATATCCTTTAGTTCTTTCTCTGTGTTTTCCTTTCCTTGAGCATTTGAGGATACTTTTTTTAAAAAGACCTGTGTCTATTAAAAAGTTTATGTCCAGGGTCTGGTATTCTTTGTTGATGGCTTCTGAATTTTTTTCTTGTTCTGTTGGATGGACCATTGTTTCCTGTTTCTTTGTTTGTCTTGTAATCTTTTGTTTCACACTGTACATTTTAATATTTTAATATATTAACTCTAGGATTTTGTTTCTGAGTTGTCTGTCTCTTCTAAGTTTGAATCCAGTTAATTATATGACTGATATTTCCCTAAGTGCATAGAGCTAACAAAAATAAACCAATGAAAAAATCACCTTTCAGAGTCCTTGTAAAGAGGTTCTGCATTGGCTGGTGCTCTCCTTTAGAGTTTAGCACCCCTATTAGGAAGATCAGTATAATGTGAAAGTGAAGTACAGGATCATCTTTGACTTTTCTGAGACTGAGTGTTGTCCCGGGCTGGTGCTTGCTCAGGACCTCAGGAATTCCCCCATTTCTAGGAATCTGAATGTCCCCTCTACGCTCTATGAAATAGACTTTCCTCCCTTCTGGGTACTCTTGTGTATGTCTTAAAACCCATAATCCTTTGCCCCAGGCCACTGTGACTTACTTTGTTTCTTACACTGCTTTAACTGTCTGCATGCTTCTCCTTCCAGAGAAAGTCTGGGAGGGTGAGCCAGAGAGGAGTTTCTTGGTTCATTCTTTCAGGCAGGCACCTGCTAGATTGACACTGATATATAGGCACCCAGTATATGCTTAGGGATTACTACATTCCTTCTTGAACAGGGCCAGGGACCCACAGTGGCAGTGCGGGCTGATTCCACCCCAAGCTGATTGGGGCTGGGCAGAGACCAAAAATCTAGGAGCTTTTCCTACTGGTTTTAAAGTTGCATTTTCTTGATTTGGTACTCATCCAGTTAATGCAATCCTTTAACTGGTTTCTTTTTTTTTCCTTAAAGATTTATGTATTTCGCCCCCCGCCCCCCCCCCCCTTGTCTGTTCTCTTCTGTGTCTATGTGTTGCTTCTTGTTTCTTTGTTCCCTTTTGTTATTGTCAGCTGCACAGGAATCTGTGTCTCTTTTTGTTGAGTCATCTTGACTCAGCTCTCCGTGTGGATGGCGCCATTCTTAGGCAGGCTGCACTTTCTTTGGTGCTGGGTGGCTCTCCTTATGGGGTGCACTCCTTGCGCGTGGGGCTCCCCTATGCGGGGGACACCCCTGCGTGGCAGGGCACTCCTTGTGCGCATCAGCACTGCACATGGGCCACCTCCACACGGGTCAAGGAGGCCCGGGGTTTGAACCATGGACTTCCCATGTGGTAGACGGACGCCCTAACTGCTGGGCCAAGTCCGCTTCCCCTTTAACTGGTTTCTTGACCTTTCAAGATGATGGCTCTGCCAGTTTATGCTAGTTGCATTGCTTGATGTTCAAAGATTCTTTGGCGCAACTGTACTCTGGAGTCTTGTGCTTATGGTAACCTTGGTTGGGCCTAGTGTAAGCATTTCTAAAAATTAGTAGTGGTGAAGCAGTATTTTATTTTTTAAAAGTAGCTACCAATAGGCAGCTCATGAGTGGTCACAAAAGAAACATTTCTGCCAACAGAATCCAGTTAGTTTGAAGTTTGGGGAAAAAATCATGGAAAAAGAATGTACACTATATTGGTTGGATATAATCTTGATTTGGTAGCAGTGTATGTAATAGTGGCATAAAAGCTAAAGTACTGTTTTTTTTTAATTAGTAGAAAAAAGAAGAAAAATAAATGCAGGAGTATTAAAAATTACCAGAAATTAGTGAGAAATCACAAATGGCATCAGTTTTGCTTTTTAATGTAACTGTAAAAAAGAGAAAGAGGGAAAGACAGAGAGAAAACAGTAACTTTTATTATTCCTTCATTTGGTTATAAACATTAAAGTGCTTTTTTGTTGTTACATACTATGAAATCTTCAGTGCTTAAATATTTTCAATGGTATTGGTGTTTGCCTTATTATCCTTCATTCTAGTGGAAGTTTCCATAAGGATTAATGGTTAATGTAGATCTTTGTGTCTGAAGTGTTTATTGCAGTGTTTTGTTCAGGAAGTAAAATCTTAGATATCATCATTACATTTATTTTCCTGAATTCACAATATAACAGTTGATAAGGTTTAAGTCTAAGTATTATTTTAATAACTGATCTGTCTGTCAAATGTCCAGGGACTCATTATTTATTTATCTATGGTAACTATGGTAAGTGTACAGGAAAATAATGCTAGTCTCATTTTTAATAGTTTTTTTTAAGTTGGCAGTAAACCAGTATTTTGATGATTGCTAGTATTTAAATCATTCATTTTTTTTCTGTGTATAATTTAGAATAGGTTTTATATAGGTCTAAAGATAGTTTGTGTGCTGATTTTAAAAACACTTTATCTCTTTTTCACATATAAAACAGGTGAAATTAGTGAATATTAGAAATGATGACATAACAGATGGGAATCCCAAATTGACTTTGGGATTAATATGGACAATAATTTTGCACTTTCAGGTAAGCCCACTTTTTCTTAATTGCCTTTTTTTAAGCCTCTCTCTGCTTGTTTTCAGGGGATTCATATGAAGAATGAATTATTTATTCATGTACAGTGTAAGAAAAATAATTTTCAGGCTTGCTTTCTTAAACACTGTTTTTAAATTTTTCCTTTCAAATAACCTGCTGCTTATGAATCTGGCAGCCCATTTCCTGTACTCTGTTAGCTTAAGTGTAGTTTCAAATAGTGCTTGTAATCTTAGAGTTGGAAGACAAAGATTTCTTTTTATTGAATGCAAACACATTTCTTTAGTTCTTTGGGCAGTATCTACATGTTTTAAATACATAAAGATTTTGTGATTCCATCCTTATTTAGAATTGTTTTTATTTATTTTATAGTTTCTCAACCATAGAGAGTATTTTCTTATTTAATAGACACTAGATGGCAGTAGAATAAGATTGGCTTATGATTATATGCTCTAAATCTAGATTTGAGGAGAGTCTATTCAAATTTATTAACTATGATTTTTATATAATACACTGTGCCACTTGAAGGCTGATTTTTATTTTTAAGATGAGTTCATGCTAACCGTGGACCTTGCTTTAGTTTGTTAACCATCTTTCTACTCATGTAGTGTCCTGTATGCAGCACAGAGCCTGTAGCACAGGAGGGTACTCACTGTGCTTTACTCTCTGGTTACTGTGCACCTGGCCTTACTTGAAGGAGGAGGAGAGGTAGTCTGCCAGCTCAGAACAGAACTCAGTTTTTAAACCAAATCTTGAGAAGAGTAAGGCTTTGTTTTCTCTCTCTTCTGGCTGGTTTATATGGCTTATAAGTTAATGGTGAAAAATAATATACTTGGGGCTCATTTTGGAACAGGATATATCTGACTGGAATGCAGGGCTACAGGAAATAGAGTCTAGATAAATTCCCAGGATCTAAATAAGTGGCTAAGCACAATTTAAAACTGTAGGAAATTGGAGGAGGACCCAGGTAAGCAAAGGAAAGATATCAGCCAGGCTGCTAAGCAGCTACTAATCGGTGTACATTCCGCTGCACTGTTGATGTTGGGAATATCAAGTAACAGGAAATGGGAACTGGATCCCAAAAGGACTAACTTAGGAGACCTAGGATACTAAACACTAAACCAAGGTGAGATTTGGTCACGGAGTGCACAGATAGACTTTGTTACCAGAATTGTGTAAAGTCTAATAGAATTGGTCAAAAGGCTGAATTGACATGGAGTTCCTCAGCAGCCTTCTTAGAAATCCTTTAGTTAGCCCTAAGTGGAGCACAGAATTTATAATAGCATAGAAACTGCAAGAACCCCAGATGGGAAGGTCAGAGGCCCATTGGAGCGGGGACCTCATCATATCATATTACTGACAGAACTATGAGGCAGACTGTGTCTGCATTTTGAATCCTAGACTAAGAATCACTTTGGGTCAATGGGAAGCCCTCAGCTTTTGGAGGGAGCCAGAGTTAAGTTTCATTCTTGACTCCTCTGTTAGCATTGGGTAAGTCACGTAACTACTCTGAGCTTGAAAAAGAATCTTTTAGGAAACTGAATCTATCAACTCTCTGTAAAGTAGATTGAAATGTGTAAATTCCATAGTTGGGGGAGACACTAAGAAGCTGAGGTGATGACCTCAGAGTGGAGTGATAAAAGACAGAACAAAGGCTGGGATGAAAAATGGAATCCAAGAGATGACATTTTGAAGAAAGAAAGGAAGGGGCTTGACAACAGAAGATAGAAAAATGAAGGCAAAGCATTAAAGATAAAAATTAAAGAACACTAAACTTTCTAGCCTGTGGGATCAAAGGAACAGTGGACTACAGAGAAAGGGGATGATGGTAAGGGGACAACTAATGACCTTCTGTATTTGGGTTTTGAAGGAATGGTGGAATGTCCTTGCATCTGACTGCTGAACAGTGGAGATATATTAGCACAGCAGAGCTGAGAAGATAAAGGCATAGATAATAAATTTGGGAGTTGTCAGAAGTTATCAGTATACTAGTGACCATTGAATCTGTTAGAGAGAAAGCCTCCTCAGACCTTCAAGAGAAGTGCAAATGTGGAGAAAAGCAGAGAGCCAAGGAAAGAATGCTGTAGAAGGCCCATGCATGATTAGAGATGCAGGAGGAAGAAGATCCAGCTGAGGGAAATAGAAAAGAACAGCTGGATAGGTTGAAGAAGTAACAGGAAAATGTAACATTAAGGAAACCAAGGCAAGAGAATTTCAAGTAGAAAGAAATGGGTGATCAGCAGTATGAAATGCCACTTGAGAACATGGGAAAATTAAGACCAAGTACAGGCTAATAGTTTTGTTAAAAGAAGGAAGGCATTGGAGATTCTGGAGAAAGTCTACTGGGAGCAGAAACTAATCACATCCCAAAATGTGATTAAACAGTTGAGAATTAGTAGCAGCATTTTTAGACCCTTAGTTTGAGGAAATTTAAAGCAATAAGTCAGTAGAGTAAGTGACAGGATTAAATTAGATATACCTTTGTTTTGTTCATATGTTTGTGTGTAGAAGGAAGTTTTGTAGAGGAGAGGCGAAGGATGTTGGATAGAGAGTAGGTGATTACAGATGCTTTTATGTGGTAGAACGGGGTAAAATATAATGTACCTGGGAAGGACAGCCATTAGAGAAAAAGAGAGGTGATGCCTCTCCTGAAACTTTTTCTGGGTTTTACTTTAAGAAACAGAAGTCATGAAGGTATAGCCTTATACCATTTTTCATTACAGTGAGGAATTAGATATTAAGAATGACCTTTGGGGTTCATGTGCCTTTGGAGTAGAGAGGATGACCAATCACAGAAGTATCAAAGAAGTTTTGATTCTGGTATGATCCTATGACATAACATTACAGAATCCAGTGTATTTTAGAACCTGAATTACAATGAGTTATGATTGTTAAATGATCACCAGTATTTAAAAATTGCATCAAGATTTATTTAAAATGAATACAGGGAGCAGATGTGGCTCACGTGGTTGAGCACCAAGCACCTGGCCCCACATGGAAGGTCCCGGGTTTGGTTCCCAGTACCTCCTGAAAAAAACAGAAAACCCAAGCAGAACAAATGAAAAAAACAACTCAGGGAAGGCAGTGTGACTCAGTGTAGGGTGCCAGCATCCCACATGTGAGTTCCAGGTTCAATCCCTGGCCCCTAGTACCTCTAAAAAAAAAAAAAAAAAAAGAAATTCAGTTATGGGTTGGTAAAATGGAAATGTTCCTTCTTAGTGCTACAATAACTTAATATTAGAACTATTTTTCTGATTTTGCCAAGATGTAAGGCTATTTATAACTGTGTTAATCATCCTCACCCAGGGTGATTGGGCTTTTTTTCTCTGTACTTTGCATAAATAAAGGAAAGTATTTCCCAAAGACCAATTTATTATCTATCTATCATCTATTTATTTAATACTTGTTTTTAAACATCACAAGCTAAATCTATTATCCAGCCAGGCTGTCTGAAGGCAAGCATTGTCATCACAGGAATCCTATATCATTAGCTCCC
Source organism: Dasypus novemcinctus (assembly GCF_030445035.2). NCBI lineage: Eukaryota > Metazoa > Chordata > Mammalia > Cingulata > Dasypodidae > Dasypus > Dasypus novemcinctus. Next base: position 29,986,926 of record NC_080683.1, on the reverse strand, counting down.
ACATGCTAGATCCAGAGATAGAGATATTAAGGTAAAGAAGTACGTTGTGTTATCTATTACGGGAAATGCTCATAAAACTAACTATAATCTAGGGTGATGGGTCTATTAACAATATAAAGAAAAATAGAAATGTAGAGGATAGAAAGTTGTGGTAGGATCAGCAGGGTATTACAGAATAAGGGAAAGTTTCACAGGTATTAGAGGTAGGTCTTGCAAAATGAATGCCACCTGCTGTGCAGAGACTAAACTTGGGTGATTTCTGGGAGAGGGAGCAGTGTGCCTGTACATAGAAATCTATAGTTGCTGAATTTGGCTGAAGTAGAGGCCCAGGCAGGTGTTTGCCTCTCTATCATGATAGTACAGATATCAGCCAGTATACTTTTAAATTAACTCAGGACATTGACAATCACTTTAAAAGCAAAAAAATAAAAAAACCCAAGAATTTACTTTTGCCAGCTTGTCCTCTAGGATACTCAGCTTCTTGTAATTGGAGAATGTTTAGTTTCCTTTTTAAACAATTAAGGGAAATCTCACAATGCAAAATATGTTACTGAGAAACATCAGCATCATCATTACTAATTTGATTATTTATTGAATATTCTTAATTAATAAAGTCAGTTCAGTCCATTCATCATGCTAAAGACTACCTAAGAGAAAAGCAATCATCAGTTTTTAATTGGTCATATGTTTTCTGCTTACGTGTAAGTTCCATTTCGTGCCATACTAATTTCCTTTTTACTCTATATCTATGACTCAGTGTAAGAAGTATGCACACCTTAGATAATAAAGTTCCATACTAATTTATTATTTTTACAGCAAGGCCCTAGTAAAATTGAATAATATTTAACCAGGGTACAATTATAAAAGTTAAATATAAAAGTTAACTGCCTTAATTCATGTATAAGAATGCTCAGGTGCTTCATTTGGCTGAGTGTTACTTGCTTTAAATAATAAAATTCATCTATTTGCACATATGAAAATCCTATAATTTTATAAATTATTATCTCAGCCATTTTTTAGATAGTAGAGAAGGTTTGGAATTTTATTAGAAAATATTATACACTATTTTAAAAGATCAATTTTAGAAACAATATTATTAGAGGATTTTAAGCATTTAGCATTCATTATTATCTCTTTAGCTATTGACGCATCCTTTTTTTTTTTGGCTGCTGTTTTGATTTTACAGAAATTTCTGAGCTTTTTGGTTTTGGAGATACTGAAATTAGTGTTTCTTAAGGAAAAAAGTATATAGGAGAGATTCTCTGCAATTAAATTTGAAAGTCACTTTGAAACTAAATTTGAAAGGCACTTTGCTGAATCTCTCCTGACTGGTATTTGCTTTCTGTTTGCTCTCAGATTTGTTGAACCACTGGTAGTTTCAAAGGTTAATGCAAACTTTGGTAGTGTTTAACTTTGAAAGTTAAAGTGAGGGTCAGAATCTTCTCATACTGTAAAGCTAAGGCTTGTCTTGAAAGCGCATCGGCATTGTGTTTTGACAGTGAGCAGTAATGTTTGTCTAAGAGGATTGGTGGCCAGAGCAAAGCCATGGTGTCTAATGAGACACAGGGGCCTGGCTGGGCAAGATGCCATGGCATTTCTTGCGTGTGCATTTCTCATAAGCAAAATGGCCTCATACTGAAGAGGGTGATCATGAAATCTGTGAGGAATTAGAATTCAGAGTGGAATTTTCTGAATTACTGGAGAAGATTTAAGTAAGCGGTGGATATTGAAATGAGTGAATCTGTGGAACTGTGATTTCCTGCTAATCAAATGGGGAATGTCTGTGGATGTGTACGAGCTGAGAAAGAAGAACAATATTTAGATCCTGCCAAAACTCCTTTGAGCCCTGAAAAACATTCTCCTGGAAGAAAATATTTCAGAAGAAAGCCGATCAAGCAAATTGTAGGTGACCCAGAGTCGGAGCCAAACAGTGAAAATGAAGGCAAGAAAAAGAGTGACATTCAGCTTTTGCAAGAACAGCCAGCTCTTTTGTCCAGGGGACTGGTGCAGAAGGAATCTGATACCCCACACCCCACACTGGAAGGTGGTATTCAGCAAGAGAAGACAGAAGTTGTAGTTGACAGTGTTAAACAGAAACTTGTGCTGAGTACTGCGGGAACAGTGTCTTACCAAGGGAACATTTCTCCTGCTAAAAACAGTGAAACAGAAGTAAAAGTTAGTGAACTGGATGAAAGGATTCCAGAGAAAGACAGCACTCCATATTGTGCTAAGAGGACAAAACATTTAGATGACGTCAACACAAAAGAAATAACATTCCAGAGAAAAACTGATGCTTTTCCTTTTCGAAAGGCAGCCAGCTTAAGTTCCATTCACTATGGATCATTTGAAAAAACTGGGTTTGCTGAAGACCTATCAGAAAATTATAGCAGTGTTCAAGAATGGCAAAATACTGAGAAATTTTGCTGTGGTGCAGTATATCATTATCAGTTTGAGAAAAAGAGGTGTCATTCCTTCTGTACTAATGTGTCCTCTACTTCCAGGCATACAAATGGAATCAAGGTAAGTGAAACGTGAGGTCTAAGATTTAAGGTGTAAACCAGTACTCCACATACTCATAGCTGACTTGAGTTTCTGTAATTTGTCTTTAAAAAAAAGTTTTTAAATATTAGTTTATTTGAAAGCTGTAGTGTTCTTGGTGCATTTTATTATTAGACTTAAATTGGATTTTTGTGATTTTATTTTTTGTGCAATCCACATTCTTTAGTCTCCCTTGAGTTTCAAAATCCTGCCATTTCTGTTATTATTGGAAGGTTTAGAAAAACATTGTTTTAAGAGGATGCTCTCGTTTGAATTTCTCTAGTTAAGATTTCTTAATTTTCCCGTGGAATAGCTGTGGAAATTTAGTTGTACTGTAGGTAAAAAATTAGAAAGCAGTCATTATATGACAGATAGCTGTATTACAGACTTAGGGAGGATACAGTACAATTATCAGTCAGTACTGACTTGGTGATCTATAAGTTTAAAAAGTTGGATTCCAGTTCTCTATCAGTTTTCAAGCACAGAAACATATTATTCCTCCATTTCTCTGTGTGTGTGGAGGGAAGGGTTGAGTGATACAGCTGAAATTGCCTGAATCATTCCATCTCTTTCTTATGTGAATTATTGTTTGGGCAGCATGTCATAGGGAATTTGGTTATGACATAGTCTGGAGGAAGTTGAAATCTTTATTCCTAACATGGATATTTGTTTTAGTCAAGTTATTTATCTGGGATTTTTACTTATGTTTAAGTGTAAGTGAATCTTACATATTTGCTTGCCTGAAAAGTACATTACCCGAACAACCTCTACATATTACTAGATGGGAGTTGATGGCTTTTTCTTTAATCTATTCATAACTTTGCCTTTTAACAAAAAATCTGGACATAAATAGCATTTGTGAGTTAATCATTCTTGGCTAGGCCATTGTATCATTGGGTAGAGATCATTTGCACAGTAATAGAATGAAATTTAACTAGGGTTAGTGTGGAAAATCATCATTGACGTTGGCAGCTGAGTTCTACAGAAGTTGTCTCTATAAAAACCAGCATACCTTGCCAATATTATGTCATCTGTTTTATTTACATTTTACAGTGGTTACATATAAAAGAGAAAACATCCATTCTATGTCCTTATCTATGTAAGTCTGGCATAAAGGTCAGTGCAAAAGGAAACTACTTGGCTGCTACGTATTTAGGAATGTGTTTGCTTATCCTTCACATTTGTTCTCCAACTGGCTTTTGTATACTTTGGCTTTAAGTAAGCTCAAGTTTTTTTCATTAGTGGAAACTCTTTTTTTTTTTAAATTTCTCTCCCCTTGTACCCTTCCCCCCCCCAGTTGTCTGCTCTCTGTCCATTCGCTGCGTGTTCTTCTATGACCACTTCTATCCTTATCAGGGGCACCAGGAATCTGTTTTCTTTTTGTTGTGTCATCTTGCTGTGTCAGCTCTCCTTGAGTGCTGTGCCATTCCTGGGCAGGCTGCACTTTTTTCACGCTGGACAGCTCTCCTTACGGGGCGCACTCTTGCGCATGGGACTCCCCTATGCGGGGGAACATGCCTGCGTGGCAGGGCACTCATTGTGCGCATCAGCACTACATGTCGGCCAGCTCATCACATGGGTCAGGAGGCCCTGGGTTTGAACCTTGGACCTCCCATGTGGTAGGGGGACGCCCTATTCATTGGGCCAAACCTGCTTCCTTTTTTTTTTTATTAGTGGAACCTCTTAATATCTGTTTCCTAAGTAATACATAAGCCTTTTTTGTGTGTGTTATCCTCATGTCAAGGATTTTACCATTCTTTCTAATGTGTGTATCTAATGATTTTTGAAACTTAGAAGGCAAATATATATGAAAATAAGTCATATACTTGTCAGTCAGAGTTATTAAACAGTTGTCATATAGAGGTACATAATGAAGTCTGTTGTCTTCTAGGGCAAAGCTGAATGGATTAGCCATTTTAGCTGAGGAGTTTGATATCTCATTTCTCCATAGTCTAGATAAAAACTATTCTATGACATATAAAGAGTCAGAACTAACAGCTTAGCCATTCTTCTCGGGACTTCTTCCTGTTAACTTAGGCGTTGTTTGATTCTGTTTGCTTAAATATCTTTGGTTAGAACTTCTGCAGGATTCTTTATCTTGCATTGGAGTCTTTGGAGAATTACATGCACATGGGAGCTGACAGCCCCTTCATTAGTATTACATCCCAAAATTGGCTTATTAGCCAAGATCTTTCAACATCAAGATGTTTTTTCAAGATCTTCTTCATATCTTTCCTATTTAATCTCTTTTAACTCTTAGGCAGTTGGATGTAGGGTTGGATTTGATGACTTTATGTTAACCTCAGAGCAGAACAGCATACTATTCATTGAGCCTCTCTAAACCTTAGACATTCAAGCCTCTGACTTAAACTTCCCTGTTCCTGTGAAATTTGTCATTGTTAGAACCAGTCTCCCTCCTTTTTAAATTCTTGCTTTCAGTGATGTACTGACCTCCAGGCACAGATGTTCTTTTGAAGCAGGCAGCTCTGCCAGCTCCTCCTAGCTTGCCTGCTACATATAAATCTCATGAGCATGTTACATCTATATTAGGATATGGATGTCTAAATTAAAAAAAATGTTATCTTGGATTTGTATACAGCTTTGGGATTGGAAAAATGCTTTCAGACATATTGTATCTTTTGCTCATCAAGTAGCTATATGAAATCGGCAAAATAGACAGTTTCTCTTTTGCAGAGTGAAGAAATGGAGATTCAGGTCTCCTGAAGGCAGCATAATAAATGGGAGTAGCTGAGTGAAACTATGGCACCATATCTTACTTGAACTAAAGGGGTTGCTGTGAGTTCAGAGCAGGAGCTGAGGTTCATAGGGTCATCTGTGAAGGAGGAGTGTTTAAAGGAGGTGGCAAAAGGCAGGCCATGTTTGGGGACAGAGAGAAACAAGCTCGGTGTCTGCACCTTCTTCAGGGAGTCTTGTTTGTCTAGGACTCAGTGCTTACTGTTCCTTGTGACAAGGTCTTTATCTTTACCCTGATCTCTTCCCGTAAAACTTTTTTCTTTCTTTAGTGTCACAAATCCCCTCTCTTCCCTGTCTTGTTATATTGAACTCAAAAAAGACTGGTAGGTCTTCTGCATTGGCTTTCTAAATGACTGCATATGAGAGTCACCCAGGGGCTTTTAAAAAACACAAATGCCTGGATGTCAGTGCCACTGATTTTAATGTCATTGTGCCAGGGTGGGGGGCTCTCTGATTCTAATGGTCAGAACTATGAGATGGGGAACTTGTTACTCTTCTTACTCTGCAGCAGTGCTTCTCTAAGTGTGACCCCAGGATCCCTGCACCAGAATCATCTGGATGCTCGTTGAAAATGCCTCACCTCAAACAAATTAAATCAGAATATTTTCTGTAGGGTATAAGAAAATGTTCTATGTTTTTTAGGCACCCTCACATGTGTTTCTTGAAAACACACTAAATTTTGAGGACCCAGCGTCACCCATAGCTTAGCATTTGCCATCTCATTCTCTTCTCAGAGTAGGGTTTCTGAAAATTGTGTAGTTTATGGGAAAGAAAGTAGACCTAGAAACTAAGGGGCCTGAGTTCTAGTTAGGCGTTGTTGCCAGAGATCTGTGTGACTTGGGAGTCTTCTTCATTTCTCTAGGTCTCAGTTTCATTTTCTATAAAAGGAGGATATTGGACTCCTTTTGATACGTGAATATAGTTTGTTCTTAACAAATGACAGGGACCATGGCTGAAAATGGAGCCATCTGAAAATAAGACTTCTGGGTTGAAGATCATGAGTAATTTTTTTTTTTTAGGAGGTACTGGGAATTGAACCCAGGACCTTGTACATGGGAAGGAGGTGCTCAACCACTGAGCTACATCCACTCCCCAATGAAAGTTGGTTTTTTCATTTGTTTGTTTTTGTTTTTAGAAGGTACCAGGGATTGAACCCAAGACCTCATACATGGGAGTAGGTGCTCAACCACTTGGGCTACATCTGCTCCCCTCATGAATAATTTTAACTTCCCACCAAATCCTGTGGCTGTATTAACTAATAAAAACTGAACTTCTTTTATGTTCCCTTTCATCCTTTGGTGAGTTGCTGATGAATAGTTACAGTAACCTAAGGGAAAGAAGTCAAGCAGAGAAGGATAAGAAATAAGGTGTGTGGATATTGTACAGATAATAAGATCAGTCTCTGAATAATGAAGAGTTCAATATTTTTATCACTTTGACTTTTATGTTAAAATACTTAAGTTTTTTGGGAGGCATCTCAAAATGTGAGCATCTCAAACTATTTCACCCTCCTTGAAATATAATGATTATTTATTATCATTTTCTTTAACCAAGCCTTTTATGAAGCATAGACTATATAATTCATACTTAGAATTCAAGGACTAAGATGATATCTAAATATGTTTTCCTTATATGATAGCTTTTGTTCACAGATCTTTTAAACAAAAATCATTCATCCTATACTTGACTGACTCATTCTTTCTGAACCATTTTATCTTTGTTTACATTTTAAAAAATGGGAATATATTTATTGACGTTTGACTATTTCTAGTCATTATTTGGATGTCATAACCAGCTTGTGAAAATTTTCTTATAAAATAGTTATGTAGAATTTCTCTCCCTATCAGCATTTTAACCCCTCTTTCTTTTCAGGAATGTGAAGGACATGCAAAAGTTTAAAATCCCTTACTCCTACAAAAAAAGTAGTTATATTTCATTGGTTTTTCTCTCTATTTGAATAACATATAGATGGGAATTTACTCCAGGTAGCCATTAATTTGGAACATTAACATTTGAACTTTATCAACTTTTTAATTGCTTTTTAGCTGTTTAGCTTTCCCTTTTAGGTAGGCAGTTTGTAGTCAGATAAAATTTTCAAAATGTTTACACCATCTTTATAGCTAAAAACAGTTGTGGTGCATTTTCACACATTTTTGAAATTTGGAAGCAGACACTAAAAATGTGTTGATTACGTTTGTTTCTGCCAAAATAGTTAAAACATTTTTGAGGAGATTGTCTTTGGAAGCAAACATCTTTGCTTGGAAATATTTGCCTGTGTTGATAGATCCAATATGGAATTTGCTTTTGCCTGACTACAGTGTGAAGAAAAGGGTTTGTGCAATAATAATTAGCCCCTTACACAGTTTTAACTTCTGCTCACTGTGGGGCAGGCACTGCTTTGAGCCCTGTCATTTTAGCCTCTCACCATCTCTTTGAGGAGTTACTATTAACCTCATTAAATACAAAAGGAAACGAAGGCCCAGAAAAGTCACAGAGCTAGTAAGTGGTGGGGTCATTAATGAATGCAGGCTGCCACCCTTCACAGCGCTGAAGCCCTGCACCTATTTCCCCCCAGTGTTAAACTTTTACTTGTCGAGGAGGAGAATCTTGAAGAGAGGAACCTTTTCCACCTTGCTGCTTCTTTTCATATTAATACCTCTACTCTTTTTTTCATTTTAATAAAACCATGTGAAGAAATTGAATTATCTTCCATATTACTTTGTCTACCCTCTGAACTATCATTTCTTCATCTATTTATGCATCCCATAGTCAAGTTTCTACTTTTGTAAAATAGGGTGGTTCATTGATAGATAAAGCTCCTTTTGAGCTTGATGTTTTAGGAGTCAATATAGATTTATAGTAGTACAAGTAGTACAAGTAGAACAAGATTTTGAGTCGGAAGGCCAAAATTTGAGATTTAACCCAGGTCTTAGTATCCTAATCTCTAATATTGGTGCTTTCTTGTGTAGTTTTGAGATCAAATGAGGTAAAATATGTGAAAAATGGTCTATACTAAAAACAGTCTTTTTAGCAAACTATAAAGAGCTTTATGAATATTATTATAACTTATGTCTTTTGCTCTTGTAGAAAGTAAGGACCATCTTATAACTATCCTCTGAACTGAAGATCTCTCTATTTATTTTTAAAACTTCTAACAGGACATTTCTATTTCTCCTTTGGCCATCAAGCATTCTGCCTAAGCAGAGTAGACTGCCACCTTCTACCCCTCCTGACCCCTGAAATCCATTCATCCTCTCATTCATTTCTTCACAAACATTTATTGAACAACTAGTATGTGTCAGTCAGTGTGCTGACTGTGTATCTCTAATTCCTTTCTTAGCTTACATTTTGTTAACCTGTTAGAACAGAAGTACTTCTGGACGAACCAGTTCTTGAAGCTAATATCAGTTATTTACACCTTAGTATAGTTATGTTTCAGAGGCATTGCTGGGAGTGGCTCTGATATGGGAGAGGAAGAGAACATAATGCCAGACTCAAATTTGCTCTTCCGTGGGGAAAGGCTGCCAGTTAAAGAGGTATGTTCAGTCTAGTGAGGAACATTGTCCTGAACCCTCACATCCAGTTCATGTGAGAAACCTGTGAGCATTATCTTCCTCTAAATATGTGTGGTGTTCTGTGTATTAACCAGTCTGCCTATGTGGAAGCTCAGAAGCTCCAGTGGAAAGGATCTTGACTTAAGGGGTTGAGGTCAAAAGAATGCCATTTCATGGCCTCTGTTTGTGTAGCCATTTTTCCAGCACTGGGTGTACTTAAAGGAAGCATGTTGCTAATATCCGCAGGGGCTCATGACACAGAGGAAAAATTAGTCTAAGTTGTATGGGTAAATAAAATTTCTTTTATAAATTTGAGGGAGATATTTCAATTTCTTCTTGTAGGTTCTGAACTGGAGTTTAGGGGACGAAGGTTCAATGCCCTGGGTTTCCTACTGACATTCTGTGAGATCTCGAGCAAGTCACATCACCCCTTTTTAGTCATACTTTTTTCACCACTGAAGGAGGGAGTCTACCAAATGGCCTCACTTTCTTTCAGCTTGAGTTTCTGTGCTCCCTTAACTCTTCACTATATTAAAGCTCCTTTTAAGCTAAATATCTTAATTCTTTTAACTTCAGAGATGCTGCCTTTTCTATTTTATCAATTTTATACATCAATTATTTAAATTGTAAATTTGATAGCACTTTTGATTTCTAACAATAAATTATGTAATTATTAATTTTTTAACAAAAATTGCATTATTTGCCTTGTTTAGAATAATGAGATATATCCATTTTTTAAAAAATGTGAATTAGCTTTTAGAGAGTATTCACCTCAACTGAGTTGGCGGGTTTTTGTTTACTCAGTGCATTCCAGAACCATGCCAACATCCATAAAAATAGAGTGTTTCTATTACCCAGTTGTCCCGTGGTGTTGACTTTGCTCAGAGGACTTTCACATTTACAGCCTCAGCTGACCAACATGGAGAGGGTGTTGCAATTCATTTAGTAATAAGCTATGAATGAAATCAGACTGCTGAGAGGGGAGATATTTTAGCTTATTTTCTTTTATGGAAAAGACGTTTAGGGGCTATATACTTGTGTGAAGTTTACAGAAATTTTTTTAAAAAATTATTCATCTTAGGTTCACTTGACATTGGGTTCCCTTTGAGTGGTCTCTGGGCTTGTGTTTACTTCTGGGCACTTTGTACAGTGGTCAGGGTGTAAAGGGAGATTAATTGGAAATCATTTTAATTTTCTAAAATGGTAAGACTTATTCATATCAAATGAAAACATGTGTTTCTGGTGTTTGACACTTTTTCTTCCTTGTTTCTTTTCTTTCTTCCTCATACTGCCAACCCCCTTTTCGACATTGTTTTTGAACACCTAACACATGCCATGGCAGGGTAGAGAGTGTTCCAAGGGGAAGAAGTAGTTTGAACAAAGGAACCTTGGAGAGAGAGTGCATTAAGTTCATGTGGTTTGAAGTTCACATGATTTCGAAGTCTATAATATAGTTTGAAGTTCATGTGATTTGAAGTCCATATAGTTTGAAGTTCATATGGTTTGATAATAGAATGCAAAAGGGAAAATGGCTTAGGTCTGGAGAGATCATCCAAGACTGGACCAGATTATTGTGGCTACAGAGTAAAGAACAAAATGAATTGGAAAGTAGGAGTAAGGGAAAACTTGGTGCAGTGTAAATAGTTAGGCTGCTACTAATCCAGACATTAGGCTTAGTTCCTGAAGAAGGTGGATGCTCCAATGAGCTCAGTGTCATTTTAGGCCTGTCTTTACTTCGTCTTAAAAGTTGTTGGGATTGATATTAGAGACTCTAGGTAATAGTCCAGACTAGATAATAGTTTCCTCAATTCAATTATTAGCAGTGGGAAAGAGGAAATGGGGATATAAGATCTACCTTTTTTAGGCACTTGTCTCTTCCCTAGGGATGTGGGCAACTAGCAGGTGATTGAGTGTTTGGCAGAATGAGTCAACACTCATGAGGAGAATTTCTGCTATGAGAAATTCTACCACTAGTTTCTTTGGCTCCCAGGCTGCAGAAGTAACATGTTTTACTTGTTCTCAGGTATTAATTGTGACCTTTAACTGATTGAAACCGTGGTTCACATTGCTTGACCTTGATCTATGAAATGGTCATAACTGCACAATGGAACAAGACTATGTTGTCTTATATCCCTGACTAGCCATGAGCAACCGTATATCTGATTTATTACAATTAGAACTACATGATTTGGAGTAATGCTTTATTCCTTAAGTTTGAGCTCTCCCTATCTACCCCCACCCCCACCACATACACACACATTCTCCCAGAGCTTCCTGCCCTTCTCTTCTATTTCTCTTCAAATAATAATGTGTTTATTAGGTTTTCACACAGTTTCCCCTTTTATTAACACCTTGCATCATGGTGGAACATTTGTTAAAACTGATGAAACGAAGTTATGTTAATTATGCTCTTAATTATAGTCTATAGCTTACATTGGGGTTCACTTGTCTTGTACAGGGCCTCTTCTTTTGGTCTCATTTTTTTTGGTTTTAGTCAGTGGTGTTGTCTCAGCTCTGCCAAAAGGGCAAAGGAAGAATATGGAGGTTAGTATTAGTGTTTGTGTAAGCGTAGGGGGAATATAGGAAAAAGAGGTGAATTTAGGAGAGAATATGAGTGTTACTTAGATGCTGGTAATTTTCTCTCTTTCTCTGCATAGGTTAGATTTTAGTACTTTTATTTCAGTTTTCGAGCTTGCCTAATGGAGTAAAAAGGTAAAACAACAGTGGTGATGACTTTAATCTCCAGGCACAGAAGAATGCTGAACTATGAAAACAACTTTATATATTGGCTATCTTAGTTCTTTTTTTATGCCCTAGATGGCTCAAAATCATTTTGCTAGAAATGTAGTCACAAGCCTAATTCTATTTCAAATGGTTTGAGGACCTCCTATCCAAAGGGTTAGATTTTCTGAGCAATTTTTTTTATTACCAGTGGAAACAATACCATTAGAAACCTACATTTAGAGAACCCGCTTTCTAACATAACCAGGAAGTTTTTGAGAATGTCTTATGGTGAGTATGCTTAATAGTATTTTTAAAGTCCAAAACTGTTCTCTGTAAACCAGCTTTTGTCAGAGTTCTGAAAAAATGCTTAGGCTTGATATAAAAATCTTGTAGTGAGAGATTTATCTTTCAAATTTAAGGTAGGAATATTTTGGAAAAAGGAATACATGTAAGTATAGTGGTGATAAAAGACATGTCACCCTTTTTTATTCCAACTATGCAATAGCATCACCATATTTGGGTTAGACTCCATGGGGAGGAAGTAACATTTTCTTTGTAATTCAAATGAAATGAAGAATTGGCCTATGGTGTATGTCTATACAGCAAAAAGTACCTGAACATGAGGCATTTTTCTGTTAATTTGCCTTAATCACTACAGAACTATTTTTATATATGGGGGTTAAATTGTATCTGTTAATAATAAAAATATGTTTAGAGACAACCAGCAAGATGGTGGCAGAGTAAGGAGCTCCTAGAGTCAGCTTGTGCTATAGTAATCACCCAGAGCTGTCTAAAGCACCTGTGTGGGGGCTCCAGGAGACATAAGAGCAACATCCTTGAAAGAATGGAAGGAGGAGATTGCCCATCTGCAGTGAAGATTCATAAATAGAGCACTTCTGGGGAAACGGACTTTGGCCCAGTGGTTAGGGCGTCCGTCTACCATATGGGAGGTCCGCGGTTCAAACCCCGGGCCTCCTTGACCCGTGTGGAGCTGGCCATGCGCAGTGCTGATGCGCCACGCAAGGGTGTCCCCCGCGTGGGGGAGCCCCACTCGCAAGGAGTGCGCCGGTGAGGAAAGCCGCCCAGGGTGAAAAGAAAGAGCAGCCTGCCGAGGAATGGCACCGCCCATACTTCCCGTGCCGCTGACGACAACAGAAGCGGACAAAGAAACAAGACGCAGCAAATAGACACCAAGAACAGACAACCAGGGGAGGGGGGGAAATTAAATAAATAAATAAATCTTTAAAAAAAAAAAATAGAGCACTTCACACCACCGAGGCCAGTAACCCTCCACTGGAGGCACAAGCTGCTCGGCACTTTGGGAGCTATTCCATGGCTGGAACTGGAAGCTCCACTTCCCAAAAACGGGGGAGGAAGAGTCAGTTGGGCACCAACTTCAGCAACTGATGAGTAAATTCGGCAGGTTAAGGTATAATCCTAAGAACAGCTAAAGTTTGAACCTGTCCAAGTAGGAAAGAGGCAGGTAACCACCATTTTGACTCTACCCAATGACAAATGGAGGCTGGTGTGATTGAAAATCACAGAGATGGTAGGGACTGGCTTCTTTCACCCAGATTGGCCTGCGGCCCTAGCCTAGGTTTCACCCCTCGCTCTAACAGGGAAGAAGCTGGTGAGCCCTGCACTAGCCTCTCCAGTTAATTGCAGATACATCCAGCTGACACTGACCGAGTGGTCGGAAGTCAGCCTGGGCAACTGCGATCATTTTGGACCCGCACGGCAAAAATTGCTGCCCACACCTGCAGCTCCATCCCTGCCCCAGGGAGGGGAGAAAAGAGTGTGACGCTTCATCAGTCTCTCTGGGCAACTAAAGTCTGGGCTTGCACAACTTGGATTAGTACACATGGCTGTGACTCTGTCTCTAATCCTGGCAGAGGAGAAAGTTGGGAGAAGCTTAATTCATCCCTGGGGCAATGAGGGCAGCTTGAGCCTCCACAGTTTGCAGCACCAACTACATCCTTGACTCCTACTGCACAACCAGCAAGGGGGAAAAGGGCAAGAAAGCCCTAAATTAAAGAGAGAAACTACACCCAGAATAAATACTCTAGTAAGCCAGATGCCAAGATACCAACAAAAAACTATAATCCACCCCACAAAACAAGAAGATATGGCCCAGTTAAAGGAACAAGATAAGCCACCAGATGACATTAAGGAGTTGAGACAACTAATCATAGGTGTTCAAATGAATCTCCTTAATAAATTCAATAAGGTGGCTAAAGAGATTAAGGATATTAAGAAGATATTGGATGAGCACAAAGAAAAATTTGAAAGCATACATAGAAAAATAGCAGATCTTATGGGACTGAAAGAGGCAATAATGAAATTAAAAATATAAATTGGAATCATATAGTAGCAGATTTGAGGAGGCAGAAGAAAGGATTGGGGAGCTTGAAGAAATGGCCTCTGAAAGGGAACATATGAAAGAACAGATGAAGAAAGAATGTTAAAAATTGAACAAGTTCTCAGGGAACTAAACTATAGCAAGAGACATGCAAACATACATGTCATTGGAGTCCCAGAAAGAGAAGAGAAGGGAAAAGGGGCAGAAGGAATATTTGAAGACATAGTGGTAGAAAATATCCCAACCCTATTGAAGGACATAGATATCCATGTCCAAGAATCACAACATGCTCCCATCTAAATAAATCTGAACAGACCAACTCCAAGACATGTACTTATCAGAATGTTAAATGGCAAAGGCAAAGGGAGAATTCTGAGAGCAGCAAGAGAAAAGCAATGCATAACATATAAGGGATACCCAATAAGATTAAGTGCCAATTTCTCATCAGAAACCATGGAGGCAAGAAGACAGTGGTATGATTTATTTAAGATACGACAAGAGAAAAACTTCCAGCCAATAATATTATACCCCGCAAGATTGTCTTTCAAAAATGAGAGCAAGTTTAGAATAGTCACAGATAAACAGAAACTGAGAGAGTCTGTAACCAAGAGACCAGCTTTGCAGGAAATACTAAAGGGTGTGCTATAGTCTCAAAAGAAAAGACAGAAGAGAAAGACTTGGAAGAGAGTCTAGAAATGAAAATTATAGCAGTAAAAGTAAGTAAACATGTCAAAAGTATGGAGAAAATAAAATATGACAGGTAAAACCCAAGTATTTTGGAAAAAACCAACAATGTAAAGTACTTGTATTCAGAAAACTACAATTCATTGTTAAAAGAAATAAAAAAAGACCTAAATAATTAGAAGAACATTCCATGCTCATGGACTGGAAGACTAAATATTCAAGATGTCAGTTTTACTCAATTTGATACACAGATTCAGTGAAATCCTGATTCCACCAGCATTTTAAAAATAAATGGAAAACCTGATTATCAAATTTATTTGGAAGGGTATGGGGTTCTGAATAGCCAGAAGCATCTGGCAAAGTTGGAGGACTTTCACTTTCAGACTTTAAATTGCGTTACCTAGCTACAGTAGTGAAACAGCATGGTACTGGCATAAAAACAAACAGATAGAACAATGGAACTGAATTGATGGTTCAGAAACAGACCCTTTCATCTATGGTCAAGTGATGTTTCACAAGCCTGTCAAACCCACCCAGCTTGAGCAGAACAGTCCATTCAACAAATGGTGCTGAGAAAACTGGATATCCATAGTCAAAAGAAGGAAAGAGTACCTCTAATCTCACATCTTATATAAAAATTAACACAAAATGGATTAAAAAATCTAAATATAAAAGCAAGAATCATAATGCTTCTACAATAAAATATAGGAAAATATCTTCAAGACCTGGAAGTAGGTGGTGGATTTTTAAAGAAGGTAAGAGGAAGACTGAATTATCTTTACTGTGAAAGTGTGGAAATGTATAGAGCTGATGGTAACACATTATAGTGAGTAACAGCTGGTTTATGAATGGGAATGTGGCTGAAAAGGGTAGTATGTGGATATAAATGCAAATTGCTAGAGAATAATCTAGGGACTGACTAACACAGTAAACCCAGAGATAGATGAGAATTGTGGTTGATGATAGTATGTGGTGATGCAAGAGTGTCTCTAGTGAGCTTCAGCAGATGTACATCACTATTGCAGGGAGGTGGGAATGTGGGGAAGCATCAGAAAATTACATTGGAGTGACCTATGGACTGTGGTTAACAGTAATAATGTAATATTCATGCTTCTGGGCCAGAGATGTGCTGTGCTGATAATTGGGGAGTGTATTAGTCAGCCACAGGGGTGCTGATGCAAAATCCCAGACATCTGTTGGCATTTATAAAGGGTATTTATTTGGTGTAGAAGTTTACAATCATAAAGCATTGTAAAGTGTAAGTTACTTCCCTCACCAAAGTCTGTTGCCATGTGTTGGAGTAAGATGACTGCTGACATTTACAAGGGTTCAGGCTTCTTGGGTTCCTCTCTTCCTGGAACTTGTCTGTCTCTGGGCTCAGCTGCTCTCCTCTCTCCACAGGGTCAGCTGTAAACTCTCATACGAATGCCTCATCTTTCTCTGGGGTCTCTGGAACTGTGTCTAATGGAACTCTCTTTCTTCATGTATATGCTTCTCCTGCATGTTTATTTCCTGGACTCCAGGATCAAAACTCCACAAAACTCTGTTAAGGTGTTGAAAACATTCTCATCCAGATCCTAGCTTCTTACAAGCAAGGAAGTAGGGAGGGAAATCTGTTGATGATATTTTGCATATCTCCATTGCCAACTCATGCCATGGACTGTTAGTGGCCTTTTCATTATTTGAAAGGGAATCACTAGTACCCTTGAGTCCAATTAGAGTAGAGAGCCAATTGCAGAACTCCCAGAACCACTTCAGACATCCCATTTTTAAGACTCTGTTCCTCAAGAACCACTCCCAGTACCAAGCTGTATTAGGTTTCTCTAGGGAAAACAGAATCAACAGGAGATACCTGTCAATAGTAAGAGGTTTTATAAGAGTCTCTCATGTGACTGTGGGGTTGCACCCAGGGTCTCTGATGAAAGTCCAGTGAAGGTCCTTGATGAATTTCTGGGACACATTCACTGTCCAAAGACGAGCTGGAAAATTCTCTCTGATTGCTGAAATTGCTTCCCCTTTTAAGGCATTCAACTGTTTGGATAAAGTGCCACTCATTGCTGATCATAGTTTCCCTGGTTGATGAAGATATAATCAGTCATTTGTGCAGTAAACTCACTGATGACTAAAGCCCATAAGTGTCCTTGTATTACAGTTAGCCCAGTGCTTGCTTGACCATACAACTGGGCACAATTACCTGGCTGAGTTGACACATTAGCCTAAGTATCTTGAGGAGTATAGAAAAAGTGTGTGGACCTGGTGTGGACCTGGTGATAGTCTGATGATATTAGCTCATAATCTGTAACAAATGTTCTACCATGGTGTGTTGATGGAGGGGTGTTGTAGGGGAATTCTGCACATGTGCATGATTGTTTTGTAAGTTTACAACTTTTGTCATAAAAATACATTTAAAAAATAATAATAGGGTGGGTTGGGGGGAAAATACACCAGATGTAAGATAAGGACTATAGTAGTAAGATTTTGACAATATTCTTTCATAATTTTAACTAATGTCTCAACAATGCAAGGTGTTGGTGGTGGGTTGATGTATGGGACCCCTGTATGATGTTCTGCATGTTTGCTCTGTAAGTTCACAACTTTTACTATACACTTACAGTTTATGTATGTTTATGCATAAATGATATAGTACTAGTAATAATAACAATAGGCTGGGTTGGGGAAAAATTGCCAAATGTAAGATACTTTGATTAGTAGTAATATTTTGAGGATGCTCTTTAATCATTAGTTAAAAATGTTTCACAACAATGCAAGGTATTGTGGTAGGGTGAGGTATGAGGGCCCTGTATGATGTTATGTATGTTTTGTTTTGTAACTTCACAGCTAGTACTATATACTTGTTTATGTATGTTTATGTATGAGTGAGAGACTTCAATAAATTGAAAAAAAATCAGTATAAAAATATGTCTAAACAAAATCCATTGTGAACTATATACTGGAATTTCATATTTAAAGCAGGTAAACCAGAAAAAGGTCAATGAAGTTGTTTAGTTAGTTGAAAAGTTAAAGAAAATAAACCAAGATTGTTACTTTGATTACAAGTAATTAGGAAGCTCTTGAGATGCAGAACAAGATATGACAGTTCTCACTTTCAAATTTCCATCAGTGTGAGGCTCGGTTTCAGAAGAAAGTGGGAGCTTTTTTGAGCCCAATATAATTTTAGAGCCATCAAGAAGCTATTGATTTGACATTGTAGTTCGTTTGGACTCAGAACATAAAGACATTTTAATTCAGGAGTGTGAACCTCTTCCAATCACATTCTCTTTGAACTAGGAGGACACATATTAAATTTTGGTTGTATTTATACAGTGCCAAAATAAATTTATTGAAAAGTATTGTCAGATGTGTTATATGTGTTATGTAAATAATAAACAGACAAAACTGATTTGCATGAGTGACTTTTTATGGGTGGATCAGTTTTGTTGGTTAGGGGTTATATTTCTCCTGTAGTAAATAATGCTACTCTCTGTGAGGCTTCTTGAAGTATATGCCAAAGCAGAAGTTATAAAGGGTAGCCTAGTCACCTGAATGAACTAGTGCAGATTCCAAACTTGCCTCATTCAATTATAAAGCCTTTTGTTCTTGTGCATTTATTATTATGTGCCAAGCACTGACAGAGGTAGGCACTTCATACTTAAATAAATAAGATATTATCCTTTCATGTACACTGCTCACAGGTTAGAGAGGAAGAAGATAGAGCTAGAGAGTAGCAATATGCAGCATGCACTGCTATCGTATGTGTGGTGCTATGCTGTGGAAGACAGAGGATGATGGGCACCTTATGCAGAGGGACATCATTTGGAGTTTCGTTAGGCAGAAGGATGAGTGAAGGAGTAGAAGTGGGGTGTGGTGTGGTGAGAGCATTTTATGAGTAGGGAATAATACATATAAATGAATAGAGTACTGTGAAAATGTGTTCTGATTAAGGGAACTAAAGGTAGGGCAATGTTGCTGGATCATGAGTTTTTTGGGGTGGGTATCAGATAGGAGAGAGGAGAGATGAGGTTGCCTTGGACTCTGTAACCAATTGAATGTGGGTACAGAGGAAGAAATAGGCAACAAAGGTGACTTTGGGACAGTGGGATGAATGATGGGGCCATTCTCTGAGCTAAGAGTACAGACAGAAGAGGAAGGGGAAAGAAATTCAATTTGGGATATGTTGAGTTTGAAGAGGTTGTGAGATAAAGTGCAGTGGTTAGGAGTAGCAGCTTTTGGAACCAGATAGATTTGAGTTCACAGGGAGACGAATATACAGATCTTGAGTTTAGAAGTGAGTTTTTGGGTAGCATATACGGATTTATGAATCATCACTGTGAAGGGGAAGTTGAAGCCCTTGTAGTAGATGAGATTATCCAGGCGGAGTGGGAAGAGAGGAGGACTGAAGACAGAATCCTAGGGAGCAGTAGAGGAGACGCCAAAAAAGACTGAGTGAGAATGGCCAGAGAGGCAGGGGGAAAAGCTAGGAAGAGTGACACCTTGGAAGCCAAGGAGGGAAAGAGTACCAGTGACACATATCTGAGAGAGATCAATGATTGGGAAATGGAAGGATTGGAAGAAACCATTGAGCTCTTCCCTATGTTGCTTTTCCATCATCGGATGGTAAGGCCCATAAGAATGGGCATTTGTGTTACTCATGGTTACATTACAGTGCCTAGTAATTGACAAGTGGATGTTTATGAGTATTTATTGATTAAGAAGCAAGACTGTGCCTGAGGAGGGGCGATAGATGCTCCCTCACAATATTTTTTTAACTCTAATCATTCCTCTAAAACTTCCTGCCCTCTCTATGTCTTCTATGTTTAGGATACAATGGAATATCCTTATTTATTGAATAAATAGAGGTATAAGCAAGAATTTCCTCAGTTTCTTGTCCTGTCATCCCTATTTAGTTTTATTGGAGTGAGGGGTAGAAGCTAATTACAACAGGTGATTGAATAGTGAATATAATGTATGAAAAAATCCATGATGCTTTTCAAGTAACTTTACTGAGAGGAGAGAGAGATAGAGTGAGTAAAGACGGAACTGAGTTTATCAGGTATTCATTTTTACTTATTTTAGGGTGAGTTTTTTTACAAGTATTCATTTTAAGATATTTAGGATGGAAGAAATTTGGGCATTTTAAATTCTGAGAGGAAAGATCCAGTAAGAGAGTGTAATTGATAGAGTGAGGCCCCTCAAGGGGCAGGAGGTACAGGAAGAAAAGAGGTAACATGAAAGCAAAGTCTGTGGGTGACTGGGCAGGGAACTGAGGGACTTCTTACTTATATCTCTGTTTTCTCTATAAAGAAAGAGGTGAAAGTGGTTGTTTCCTAAGCATTAGAGCAGAGGTGTGGGAGTCTTAGGGGAGTGGTTCAGAAATGAAAGAGGTACTGTGAAGAATGGAAAATTGGCCAACTAGGATACTAAGAATTGTCAGGCTTTTTTGAGGTCCTAAATGAGGTTGCAGACCTGGAATTTGTGGTGGCAGTAGTCCACATAGTAGTAATGGTGTTCTCTAGCGAGTTTATAGCCGAGGGAAAGACCAGAGAAGATAGATGAATTGATCAGGATTAAGGTTTGACTGGGTGGTTGCAGAGTATAGACAAGGATGTGAGGGAATTGGGGATATTGGCAAGAAAGTTGTTTAAGTGATGGATCAGGTAGTCCTGGCTTGTTTAGAGAAGGAGGAAATTAGGAGAAGGCTGATGGATTGGGATAAAAATGGGTGAATCAAGGTATGTTAGATGTTGAAGTTAGATAATTAGATAGAGCTAGGGAATGAGAGTGCTGGAAAAAAAACCCAGAAAATTGCTGTGAAAAGTTAAATATCTTAGTGGACCAATTCTGGGTAAAGATGACAAGGATGAAGCAATAGGAGGGTGAATGTCTGCACTGTGAGGGCAGGGTACTAGATGGAGACAGTGTGGGCTTTCAGGTACACACTTAACCAGGTGCCAGACCTTTGGGGGATGTTGGGATCATTATTTTTTGTTTAATTTTTATTCTCATAGTGTATATATAGTACAGAATTTCCCATTTTGACTATCTTTAATTGTGTAATTTAGTAATATTAATTACATTCACACTGTTGTACTGCCATCACCACCATCCATTACCAAAAACATTTCTGAACCCATTTATCAAAAAATCCGCATTTCCCTAACTCTCAGCCTCTGGGAGCCTGTAATTTACTTTCTGTCACTATGAATTTTCTTATTCTAGATATTTCATATGAGTAGAATCATACACTTTTTTTCTTTTATGTTTGGATTACTTCATTCAACATAATGATTTCAAGGTGCATTCATATTGTCTCATGTGTCAGAACTTCATTCCATTTTACAGCTGAATAATATTCCATTATATGCATGTACCACATTTTGTTTATCCATTCATTTGTTGATGGACCATTGGGTTGTTTCCACCTTTTGGCTATTCTGTGAGGTCATTTTTGAAGAAAAGGAAAAGGTGGAAGTAAAAGTGACCCACATGTAAAAAGTAAGGTTTTTGTACCCAAGGGTAATGATTTGAAAGCATCATTGTTGGGGTTAGAATATGGCTGCTCTGCCTTTGGGTCTCTGTGTCTGGGACTTGGCTGAATTTGAGATGGCACAGTGGGGGAGAACTGGAGTTCAGTAGGAAGGTAGAAAGAAGCACGTAAGGTATTGAAAATATAAGAGATATTGTTTATCATGTATTAGATATTTCAGGAAAGTTTAGAAATGGTGGCAAGCTGAGTCAGGAGAGATGAAGCACTGATGACATGGGCACGAGAGGCTCAGTAACAGGAAGAATTTGAATTTGGGTGGTAGTCAACAGCGAACTGGATGTGAGACATTAGGGCTTCAAGTTTCCATAAGGAACTCTGATAAAAAGTATTTTGTTTGTTTTTGAAGTTAGCTGACAATGTTTGTGAGAAGCTTTAAGCAGCAAATCACTAGTAGTACTATTATTGAGGGAGAAGCTGACATTTATGGAGTATGTTTTCTATGTGCTAGTCATCATGCTAGTTAGCACATGATGTGCTTAATGATACCCATCTTTAGAACAACCTAAGGAGGGAGACGTTATTATCATTTCACTTTTACAGATAAGGAAGGTGGATTTTAGAGAAATTATGTGTACAGCTCTGGATTATTCAGCCAGTGTAACTGTTAGGAGTTGGGATTTCAACACAGGTGTCTTAAATTGAATCCTCTCATCATCACTGCATTGCCTCCAGGTTTTGAAGGCAAAAGCCTTGATTACTTCCTAGAATTCTGACCCGAATGTGGAAACATAACTAACCTGTCATTGTTGGAGCAATTCAAGTTGTTTTGCTGCATACATTTCAGAACATGGATTATGAATGACAAATACAGATTTATAGTCTTTAGCATTTAATATATTTTTCTTTTTAGTTTTGACTGCACAATATTAAGAAAAGTCTGACTTGTTCAGATATATTGTGGCTAATGGTAACAGTATATTTTTAAAAAATACCCTAAATTGCCACCTGAGAATAATTTTCAGTTCATTGGAAATGGGAGGAAAAGCTGAAAATGAGTTAATAATCTCTTTGATATGTTAAAGTTTGCTTCATAACATTTATTGAAAATGCATTTTTAAATTATGGCTTTTAAAATAGCATGTGCATGTTTAACATAGTCTAAAATATTGTGTGTAAGTAATAATCTGAAGTAAATCTATTGGAAAATTATTTCATAAAAATGTGTTTTTTTCTCTTGGTTGATATTTAGAGCATTATCAGACCACTAAACTCCTCTTCTGCTAATATTCTTCCCTTCCCTTCCCTTAGGTAAAATGCTATATGACCTTCAAACCTATTAAATTTAAAGTGGTACCTTGTAGTTGAAATTGACTGACTTCCCTTGTTAATGGATAATTAAACTTTTGTGACTTACCTGGCTTGGAATGTTCCTGAACTAGCAGAAAATAGTCTCGCTTCCCACACTTACCTACATTTTCTTTATCTTACTGTAAATACCACCATGGAGCTCCAGCATTGTAAGGATTCCCCAGAGCACCAGTTGATTTTATAATTCATCAAGGCTAGGGGGGAACTGTTGTAAATTCCACCTAGAGACTCAACTTTTTTCACTTACAGGGTTTTTAAAAAAAGATTATTTATTTATTTATTTCTCTCCCCTTTCCCCCCTGCACCCCAGTTGTCTGCTCTCTGTCCATTAGCTGTGTGTTCTTCTGTGTCCACTTGTATTCTTGTCAGTAGCCCTTAGCAGTAGTCTCTGTCTTTTTGTTGTGTCATCTTGCTGCATCAGCTCTCCGTGTGTGCAGCACCACTTCTGGGCAGGCTGGACTTTCTTTCTCTGAACCCTTGTTTTCATAGATTTTTTTTTTCTCTAAGATTTATTTTATTCATTTCTCTCCCCTTCCTCCCCGTTGTCTGCTCTCTGTATCCATTTGCTGTGTGTTCTTCTGCGTCCACTTGAATTATAGGTGGCACTGGGAAACTGCATCTCTTTTTTGTTGCATCATCTTGCTGTGTCAGCTCTCCATGTGTGCAGTGCCACTCCTGGGCAGGCTGCGCTTTTTTCATGCGGGGTGTCTCTCCTTGCAGGATGCACACCTTGAGTGTGGGGCACCCTTACATGGGGGTGCCCCTGCTTCGCATGGCACTCCTTGCATGCAGCAGTACCACTCATTGTCCAGTTTACCACATGGGTCAGGAGGCCCTGGGAATCGAACCCTGGACCCTCCATATGGTAGACAGACGCTCTGTCAGTTGAGCCACGTCTGCTTCCCTTCATAGATTGTTTTATTAGTTTGAGGTGAGACAGCAAATTTTCATTTTCCTTATACTTTTCTTTATAGAAAAAGAATTGACTGACTAATAAAGCCAGGTGTTTGTTTCTTCATTTATCAAAAAGAATAGTAATTACCACAAAGTGAAGTAGCTAACCTACACTGAGCATGTGCTAATGTTTTTAAATTCTCACAGCACAAAGTAATAATTATTACCATTATTTTACAAGTGAGGAAATGGCTTTAGCATATTTTAGTAACTTGAGGATGTGGGGGATGGAGATGGAACTGAAATTCAGAATATTCCAGAAAGGCTCTCTAGCATAATTTTAGAGGAGAATATCAGTTGGAAGTTGGGTGAAAGAATATTGGTGATTTTTTTGTTTTTTTCTACCCACCTGAGAAGAATACAAGCAACCCTTCCCATGAATACAGTATAATGCATTCTTGCACACAGTTCTTTTTCATGCTACAGAGATTAGCACGGATTCCTAAGAAAGATCATTAGAACTGGAGACTTTGCCCCTGGCGTTTGTCAGGAGGAGTGTCCCAGACCATGGCTGAGAGTGGAGCTCCACAGAGCATGCTGTGTAGGGCTCTTGTCATGTTGTGTCAAGTGGGGTTCGGGACTGCCAGGCCTGGCACGGGCTTTAAATGCCGCAGCCTTCCTGTCCCGGGTACTGAGTGCCTGTGCTGCTGGCAGTTAGAGCAGTTGGAAGGAATAAAGGGCTTCCTGTTTCAGCTGGGTATTGCCTCATATAAAGGACTTTCTTTAGTCTGGGTGGTTTTTTAGTTAGGTTTTAACTGTTTGTTTTTTTTTCCTTTCCACTTTTGGTTGCTTTGACTCTGCCCATTTTGACTCTGACATCTGTATTTACAATTTCTTAGTAAGGCTTTAGGACTAAAAAGAGACTTAAGCTTTTTCTTGTTTCTATCTCTTCATTTTGTAGGTGAGGAAGTTGACTCACAGACATGAAATGAATTGTCCAAAGCGAGGGAGCTAGTGGCTGGTACTCAACGCCTGATCTCATGACTAGTGATTTTTTTTTCTGTTACCAAATGACCTCAACCTCCCTATGTCTCATATCCAGTCTCTTCCTTGCTCATCCTGATCCTCACTTGTTTTCTGTGTTCTTGATCCCTTGGCTTTGCATCCTGTACTGACTGAGGGAACAGCTGTTTGCTGGTGCTAATTCCAGTTTTGGAATTACTGAGTGACCCCTGGTAAAGTCACTTTGTGCCTTAATGTCATAATCAGCAGATTAAGTAGGATCCTTATCAAAGACATGCTCTAGGGGAAAAAATGAATCTTGTGAATTGGTGACCTGTCTTCTTATTGAATGGAAGAGACTTTTAGAAAACTCAGTGAAAACAAAGTGTAGGGGGAAATATCTGATAAAGGTTTTGTGCTGAGTAAGCTGAGAAAGGACTAATGAGAAATTTAGAGACTTCAGGCCAAATTATGTAATGTAAATAGTAGTAGAGGATACTATTTTCTTTCTTCTTCTTTACACAGAATACCTGTTGGATCCAATTCTGCTCTGCAGGTGTTAGTGTGGATTAATTTAGAGATTTTACTTTTGATCCATTTGAATTTGGAAAAACATTTGCTTAAGTTGTTTTATCAGATCGATTAACAAAGGGGAATGTAAAGTGTTTAATGCTATGTAGTATTGATATTATAAATGAAAATTAGATGCTTTTAAGTTGGACACAATGGGTTAAATCCTTTTTTCAACGTGTTAACCTCTTTGAAGCTCAGTTTACTTATATGTAAAATGAGGAAAATATATTTAGCTTACAGGTGAGTTACGAGGATTAAGAAAAATAAAACTTAAAAAGTTCTTAGCACATAGTAGGTTCTTAATTTGAGATAGTTTCCTTCCTTCCTAATGGTTTAACGCTTTCCATTGAATTTAGATATCTGATATCCATGTTACTGGAGAGTCAGAGGACATGTCTGCAAAAGAGAGATTGCTTCTGTGGACACAGCAGGCAACAGAGGGTTATGCTGGAATACGGTGTGAAAATTTCACTACCTGCTGGAGAGATGGAAAACTATTTAACGCCATCATTCATAAATACAGGTATAGAATTTGTGGGGTTTTTTCCTTAGACAAATATGAGACATGTCTCTTTCATTGCAATTTTTAAAAATAACCTTTTATTATTATGGAAGTATTGCATGTGCATGCCAGAAATCAGAAAATACAGACAAGTAAAAATAAAAACATAACATTCCTACTTCTCAGAGGCCATCCCTCTAACTTTAGTGCAGGTATACTTTTAATTTCATATATTTTAATTGTCATTCAAAGGAAAATTGAATGTAGTAGACAATATTCTGCTTTTTGGCATTTGGAGATCTGCTTTGTATTAATATCTCTGAATATGGGGGAAACTTCCTAAGAATGAAAACCCATTCTGTATCCTTTATATCCCCAATATTATATTGTCTTGACAGCATCATCAATATGGCAATACTCTGGACTCTATCTGCCAACATTTGTCGTAAGATATATTATTATATAATTCATTCTAGTAAGATATGGGCTTTTTGTTTCACTAAAATCTTTAATTGGCCCAGAGAAAATCACTTTTCCTTATTCTTTTCAGGCCCTAAGTATGATACTAAAAACTATCTCTGAACTAAAAAGACAAAAGGTGAAAAATGGCTATAGTAATTTGCTTTTTAGATTATATTAGTTGTGATACTGGGTTTAAAGAAACAGAATACTCAATTAAAAGTAGCTTTTAAACAAGGAAGACAATGTATTATCCCAAAAAGAAGTTGCTAAGTAGACTTAAGGTTAATTAGATTGTTGAGAACCCAATATCACAATTTTTCCATCTTTCTGCTCTGTCATACATAGCATGTTCACTAGGTCTTAATAGTTATAGGATAGCTATAGCAGCCCCAAAGATTAGGATCTCACCTAGTAATGTCTGAGGTCTGAGGTACAGCAAAATGGAATGTCTCTTTCTTGTGTCCCTTTTAAGAGTCAAGAAATTCTTCTATAGAAATTCTTACTGTGTTATGTTTACCTTTGCTTTTTTTTGGCCCAAATGTTATCATTTACTTAATAACAGAACCAATTACAGGCAAAGGGAATGAGACAGACCACGCTGATTGGCTCCAGTTGTTGGAAGACTTTCTTTAAGAGTCAGATAAATATTTTAGGCTTTATAGGATAAATGCTTTCCATTATAGCTACTTAACTCTGCAACTGTAGCAGGAAATCAGACATGGATAATATATAAATATATACAATGTGGCTATGTTCTGACCTCTGCTTTGCATCCTTTTTTTTTTTTTCTATAATTTATAAGCTACTTAAGGACAGGGAGTGCCCTATTTGGGTGCAGACATAGACATAATGGTTTGAAAACATGAGCTCTGCCATTTACTACTTATTAGGTTCTGAAAAAACTACTAACCTTGTGAGACATTAATGTAATGGCAATAACAATGTCTTTGCTTTAAATACAGAATTAGTTCATATCTAAAATATACCTAATACATGGTAATAACTATAATATGACTTTGGATATTGCCAATAATTAGTAAGCCCTTGATATGTAGAATCTACAGGTAGATAGATGATCAAGGCTGTATATATAGGGAACTGTTAAGTGGTAAGGTGAGGGTTTTTAGTTCATAATTCTAGCCCACAAGCCTCCAAATATTAGTCCCCTAGTTTAAAGAGTAATTGGTTTTAACAGTACCCAATTTTAGGATGGTAAACAGTTTCCCAGTGAGAATTCTTAACAACAGCCAAATCCACATCAACACTTACAGTGAGTTCTAAGCAGTTTACATATATTAATTATTTAATGTTCACCCTAAGGAGATATTGTCATCTGTAGTCAACAGACAGAAACTGAAACATAGGATAAATGCCTGCTTAAAATCACACAGTCAGCCAGTAGTATAGAGTTAGGATTCACACCCAGGTAGTCTGGCTCTTGAATTCATGCTCTTATTCCCTTATAAAAAGCTAAATCCCAAGGAAATATTTATTGGGAAAGAATATATTTCTTAGTCTCAGTTATTTTTCATAGTTTCACAGAGAACTATGCCATGTTGTTTGTAGAACTAAACACATTGCCTAAACCCAGTAAACGAACAAACTCATTTGAGTACAATAAATAATGATTATAGAGAATAGTTAATATTTTTGATAACTTTCATTATGTGAGGCACTCTGTGAAGTGCTTTACATGTGTTATCTCATTCAGTCTCCCAACAGTTCCAGTTTTACAGATGAGGAGTCTGAGATTTACCCAAGGTCAGTCACACTGCTAATAAATTACAAAGGTGGAATTCAAACCCAGGTCTGTCTGACTTGAAATTCACTTTTCCTCCCCTTTCCTTTCCCTTTCCTCCTTTTCTTTCTCTCTCCTTTTGTCTCCCCTTTTCTTCTCTCCTCCTATTTATTTAGTTTTATTTATTTTAGGAGTTATTGGGGATGGAACCTTGACCTTGTATCTGGAAGCAGGTGCTCAACCACTGAGCTACACCCACTCCCCTCCTCCTTTTTATGTGGGAAATTTCAACATAGCACTATAATGAATCCTCCATGTATCTATACCCACTAGCCCCTATTTTTAAACACTGTAATATTACCTTCCTTTATGGTACAACATTTAAATGGGACCTAGGTTGCAGAATTAAAAGAAAAATCAGGATCAACTTGCCTGTGTATTTGTCCAAAATAAAGTTCTAAATCTTCTTGAGTGAGAGAATGCCAAGTCAACTTAGTCGCTGCAAAACATTGCCATCATCACACCGCACTTCCCAGTGACCTTTATAAAGCACGAGGCCCTTAGAAGGTTATATTGCCCAACATTCTTTGTCTGGGATGTTAAAAGCTTCTTGGCCTTTGAATAAAATGTTTGTATCTTTATATATAAAGGATTTCTGTCACGATGGACCTTTTAGGGTGTGCAATACTTTCTTTGAAGTTTTTAACTAGAAGCAAAATATTTAGAAGCCACCTATTCTAGAATAATCTACTTTCAAAAACAATGGTCTCTGGGCATTGTCTCTTCAACACTCATAAAAGATAATGAGTACAAAATGGTGTATGCATGCTATGTATTTGGGTTCTGAATATATAAGTTGCTAAAATGTTAAAATCCTAAAGTTTCCTAGGGAAGTTTAATTTTTAGCTCTTAATTGTTTTAGGAGAGCATTTGGACCTTGTAAATACTCTTTTTTTTTAAACTTTTATTTTGGCAGAGTGATCTCTTTAGATAATTGTTTAGCTTGAGTTTGAACTTGCATTTTCCTAGTTTGCGCTGTTTCTTTTGTTAGATGTCATGGTAGAAATATTGTATATTAGGTTTAAATGTTTACAAGATTTCTTTGTTGCTTAACTTTTGTTAAATTATCCTTTGCTACATAAAACCATACTGTGGTTTCTTTCACCAGAAGAAACCTTTCATCTGCAGAACCTAATTTTAATTAAAGTCCTCAGGCCTTTCTTTTTACTTAGAAGCAATTAATAGAATATGTTTCTCCCAGCATGTGTAAGAATTAAATGTATAGGTTTGAACTGCATGCATTTGTCACTATTGAATGTTTTGATTTATTCTTAAGAGAAAGAGATAAAGTCATAAACAATTTAAAAAGCACCAAAAGTAGATTTTGGTATTAGGCAGTAATAGTCATATTTAGGCAATAGTGTCTTATTTAACAGTTATTTCTGTTTGATAATTGTTATCTTATGTGGTGTATTTGGTTTGCTGTGGAAGTACAATCATTTGTTTGGGCTCTATTTTTGTAATGATTTTGACAAAAATTGCCAATCGACTTTTATTAGGCTTTATTTGGTAGTACAATTTAACTGAGATGGCACATGGGTTTGGTTTCTACTCAAATACCAACTGTAACCACATGGAATTCTTACTTGAGAAAGATCTTAAGAGGGAGTGAGGGCTTAGCAGGAAAGAACCCTGTGGTTGCTGCAACGGATGAGAACACGGATTTGGTGACATTTAGGCACGTTTATGTACTCCAGATAGAATATGAAATACTCTTTAGATTACAAAGAAAATACATAACATTCATATTTTTAAAATGAACCAGTATTATTTGTAGTAAAAGATTTAGTAAGGTCTTTTTTTGTTTTGTTTTGTTTGTGTATCCTCTAAAGATTCAGAAATATTGATCTGAAATAGGAACAGGATAGTAGACTTTTTATTCATGTAAATTATACTGCCAAAAATTATTAACTAAGTGCATGAATTTGAATTGTCTACTACATTTTTATTAGTGTTCCCACATAGAATATGATTTTTTAAAATGAGGAGCTAGTTTATTGACCCAGTAAGTAGTATTTTACCAAAATGCAGTATCTGTAAGTTTTCTATTGAACACTTAATTTTTAAATTTTTATATTTCTTGAAAGAAATATTTTATGAATTGAACATGAGAAAATTATTTAATAAGCTTAATTGATACATATACAATAAAAATGATCCATGAAGGTAAAAAGAAAGTACCTGGTAAAAAGTAGATACACTAGAAATATATGCATAATGTTGACTCTATATTTTTTATGTATGATAGCTTTTATAATTACCACAAGACTATGAAATAGAAGTCACTGCCTCCATTTTTATCAAGAAAGAAACTGAGGCTCAAAGGAAGCCTAACATGCTTGACATCATATACCTTTTAAGTAGTAGAGGTGATGGTTCTGGAGTCTCAAATCCTCATATACTTCTGTGTAACTAGTTAAGTAATTTCCTGTAGGCAAACTATATATCAAAGAATGGAACCATTGACCAGATGGCTGTGGTAATGCAACCTTGAATAGTAATGATATTCAGAAGAGAGAGAAGAAAACTATTGATAAACTGAAGAGATGATTAATAGTATCAACAGCCAACTGGCACATAAGGTTTTTGCCTCTTGTAAGAAATTAAAGAAAGACAAGAACATTAATTGCTTAACTTAGAGTCAGTCATCTATGAAAATAGTGTCAGCAGAAACTCAGACTGTGGTGAGGAAGATCATAGATAAAGAAATTTAGCACAAAAAAGACCAAAAATGAACTGTGCTGTAGTTTTAGCTTCATGTTATCCTAGAGGATGAGTAGCCTAGATTATGCCATGGGTAATAGGAATGCTAAAGTATAATGTTTTAGTGGAAGAGATTGCAAGGGATAGTTCTCTAGGTTCTATTTAAGTAGTCCACTGATTAAATACCCTATGTTTTTCCTTTAAATCTGAGTTAGAAAATTCTATTCCTGATTCTTTCTAGGAACTATTTGTCATGTTCAATTTTCAGTGGAGAGGATTTAAATCATTAAAATATCATTAATCTGTCCAAGTTTCTGCTTGTTCTGTTTGTATAGTTTAAATTTCCTTTAAATAAAGCATTACTATTTTCACCGAAAAACGTAACTACTAAGAGATGTTAGCAAAATTAGCTTCTTTATTGCTCCTAACCTTACTTTTCAATTGAAAGAATATCAAGGAAGTCTAGATTTGATGGATTTAGACCAAAAGGTTGACAGAAAAGCATTTGATGGGTAAGTTGCTTAAATGCAAGAGGGGGTGCATTTAAATTTGCTACTGAGAGTCAGTAGCCAAGGGATTCTGGGCATATCCCTAAAACACTAGTGGATTAATAAATCACCAAGAATTAGGGTAGATATAGAGGAGTAAAATTCTTGGTAGTGTTGTACATTCTTCAGAGGTAAGTGTTAGAAGCAGTGTTCAACTGATAGGTCTCTGCCCTTATTTAAGGATGTGCTCAGTCATCACAGTAAAATTGATTTACTTCTCTTCTGAGAAAGATAAAACTCTGACTTCCAGCTTTAAGTTCAACCCCTGATTTG
Organism: Dasypus novemcinctus; assembly: GCF_030445035.2. Taxonomy (NCBI): domain Eukaryota; kingdom Metazoa; phylum Chordata; class Mammalia; order Cingulata; family Dasypodidae; genus Dasypus; species Dasypus novemcinctus. Next base: position 29,955,706 of record NC_080683.1, on the reverse strand, counting down.
TCTGACTTTATCAATCGCTCCAAATGGGTATCTGCCCTAGAACATTTGATGAAAGCCAAGTTCCAAAACAGCAGCGCCTGGCATTGCTCACTGTGAAAACGTGTCTTCCTATGCAGGCCTGAACTTGAATGTACACTCACAGGGCTGGAAAAACAGAGCAAAATGAGCGGCGGGCTGTGCGAGTCTAAGGTGGTGATATGAAGGACACTAAGTATGTCAAGACTAAAAGGCTAGGGGGTTCTGTGTTTTGAAGAGAGCTGATTTGTACTTATTAGATTCTGCTTGTTCTATTCCTGTTTTCAGTTTATCCCATTCATTTATTTAAGTCTCCTTTTAAGGCCCCAGGCTTTCTTCTGTTGGCATATTGTAAATGTATTACCCAAGTAATACTCAAAATCCAAGAGGTTACATTTAGGAGCATACCACTTAAATATTTTCTAATTAAGCAACCAGGAGTTTTTCGCTTGTCTGCGTGTGTAATTGGGTAGCAGTCATTTTGTCCATTGTTTGAGTTTTGAATTAGGATATATTGAGGCCATGATATTTCATTATATTAAATGTTTAAAGATGCTTTAATTAGGAAAGTTAGACTGGAAGGCTATGGTCAGAGTCATCTTGTTTAATAGTATGTCCTGGAGGCCTGTGATTCAGTCATACTTTATAAGCTAAACTGGATTGGACTGGTTTAATACTGGGCAGGAAGCCCTTTAGGGCTTGAAATGTTCCCATAGGAAATTGGATTAATATTGCCTAGGTGGTTCTTTTCCCTCAGACTCAGTTCCACCCTCAGGCTGAGTCTGTGAGGTTGTATAGTTATGTGTGCATACACACAAGTGTGGACTTTGGTTTGTGTGGCTGTGAGAAACTGAACCCTGACGGTTATTAATTTTTTTTAAGTTACAAGTAATTCAGTTTGTGCGGCAACAATCCATTGCTTATTTATCTTGCCAAATGAACTCAGATGAGTGGACTCTGAGAGCAGCAATGCCTGACGTCTAACCATCGTCATGTTTCCAAACCTGCAAGAGCTCACACATTATACTAGTAAATGCTTCTGTGTTCAGGTGAGGTGTGTGAGTTTGTGTTCACATTTGGCAACTGTTTTTAATTTTTGTATCTTTAAAATTTATTTATTTATTTTATTTTTTGTGTACTTTTAAAATTTATTTATTTATTTTCTCTCCCCTTCCCCCCCCTGCAGATGTCTGCTCTCTGTGTCCATTCACTGTATATTCTTCTGTGTCTGCTTGCTTTCTTGTCAGGGGCACTGGGAATCTGTCTCTGATGTGTCATCTTGCTGCATCAGCTCTCCATTGTGCAGTGCCCTTCCTGGGCAGGCTGCAATTTTTTCGCACTGGGTGGCTCTCCTTATGGAGCACACTCCTTGTGCGTGGGGCTCCCCTACACAGGAGACACCCCTGCGTGGCACGGCACTCCTTGGGCCCATTAGCACTGCGCATGGGCCAGCTCATCACATGGGTCAGGAGGCCCTGGGTTTGAACCTTGGACCTCCCATGTGGTAGGTGGACACCCTATCCATTGGGCCAAATCTGCTTCCCTGTCTGTGTATTTTTACATGCGGCTTTAGGGATATAATTTGTCATGTAAATGTTTAGGGGAAATACCTGTTTGTATTACTTTTTTCCAAGTTCCAGGTCCTCTTGCCTAGATTAATATGCAGAAATTCTCTGTAATACTAAGCTTTCCATTATGGTATGAAATTGTCCTTTGTAGATAAGAACTAAGATAGATTCCAAAGTCTCCTAGTTCCATTTTGTGAGGCAGAAAACTGAAAAAGTGACACAGCTCTAATAGGAAGATGGCTTATCTGGTTGTCTTACCCCGAAAGCCTTATAAACTTCGTAACAATTCCTACAGTAGGCACACCTTGCCACATCCTATTTTTTATTGTATCTGTGATTTTTAAAAAAAGGAAGAACCATTTGATAAGGCAATACATTAAAGCAATAGAGCATTCAATTAGAACAAAAGGGTATATATTGAATTATGGCCACCTTTTCCATGATTCTTAGTCCTTTTCTCCAGAGGCAACTACTGTTAAGTTTCTTTCCTGTTTTTCCAAAATTTTTCTATACATACATAAACAGCTTTTTTCTTTGGGATGGTCAGCTTTATTGCAGTATAATTTATATAAACCCCTAATCTTTAACATGTATATAATCCCAAAACACAAATGGGAGAATAGTATTTATACATTCTGTGTTGTTTTTCCTCTCAATTTATTTTGGAAGTCTTTCCATATCAGCACTGGTAGATCTTCTTTACTCTTTACTGACCATATAGAATTCTGTTGTATGGATGTAGCATAATTTATTTATATTAATTTATTGATAGACATTATGTGTTCTTTGCTGTTAAAAATATTGTATTGGGAGTGGATATGGTTCAAAGGGTTGAGTGCTTGCTTCCCACATGGGAGTTCCCAGGTTCAGTTCCCTGTGCTTCCTAAAAACAAAAACAAAGAACAATCAAACAAACAAATGAAAAAACAGCTCAGGGGAGACAGTGTGACTCAGTGGTTGAGCACTGGCTTCTACTTGCGAGGTCCCTGGGTTCAGTCCCCAGCCCCGGTACCTCAAAAATTTTTTAAAATTTGCATTAAAAAACTTTGTGTCTGTCATTGTGCAGAGATGTGAGAATTATCTGTAGAATAAGGTACTAGAAGTATGTAGATTTATATCCTCACCTTATTCTGTCATATGAATTAGTTTAATATTTTCTTTCATACCAGAGTAAAATAAATTGATTTCCCCACTCCTTATTTTGTGTGGTGATGGTAGTAGTATTTATCTCTTAGTCACTAAGGTTTACTTAAAACTTACTCTCAGTTCACTAAAACATACCTTAGATACTGAAGGAGTTATTTCTTCATCCAAATCAATACTATTTTTTGTATTTATTAAAACTGATGAAATTGCTATGGGGTTGTTTATTCTAATGAGGTAAGAATCACAGTTCAGTCGAATTAAAATTTCTTTTAATTTCTGAGGTTAGAGTTCATTCTTGAAACACAGACTAATCTTGTTATAAGTGATAATGCTTCTCAGTCTTTATTCTTTGCTTTTTTGTTTGTAGAGAATTACTTTGTAGAAAAAGAGAAAGAATATTTGAAATAAACTCAGGCATCTAGTTACAAGGGAAAATTACCTGCAGAGCTTGTTGCTACCTAGAAGTTTTTGGCTTTGTTTCTTTCAACAATATGTGCCTAAATATGAGCATAAGGGAATGCCTACACCCAGTTACACAACAGTGGGTGGATCTTCTGCATGTTTGTATTTATTTGCTGGAGGAAAGGGGAGGACAGGTCTATTTTTTTAGGGGTGGCACAGGAGATGATTTTTCACCAATAAGAACAGTAAGAATATGCTAAGCCTGAACATGTTTTAATCCATAAACAGTCTGAACAGTCATCTTTAGGAATTTGTTATTGTTACAGTAACTGCTCTGCTGTCCTAGGAGAAGTAAGGCATAGTTAATACATATTCTTGTTGTAAAGTGACTTATGTGACTTCATACATGTGTTATGCATTGTGTTCTCAGGTATAGATGTTCTAAGACTGATGTGTAGGTAAGTTGAGTGTGATTAATTTTTAGTTTCCTTTTTTTTTTAACTTCCCTGGAATGCCTTTTCAGTTCTTTGCAAGTTGCAGAGTACATACTAGTTTCCCAGCAAAGCCCAGCCGCCTGGTTTGTCTGTGCATGTACCCAAGCAGTGAAGCACACCAAACAGTGCCATACTTCTGAGAAGATTGTTTCACTACAACTTCATGATCACCAACTGAAATGGTCTCTTGGTTCTGACCAGCTGTCCTTTCCTATTTGTGTTACTCACCATTTCTCTCTTTCCTTGGATGCATTTCTCCACACCCTTTCCCTCCATCTTAACAGATGATCCTGACTCCTGCTCTCAGAGAAGATCAAAAGAACAGGAAGGAAGTCTTTCCACTTGCTTCCAAAGATACAAACCCACCTTCATGTGGATCCCTCTTCACCATTTCTGCTCCAGCCATCCAGGGCCTGTACCCCTTCTTTTGTACTCTGGAGCCCATCTAACCATTGCCTAAGAAAGCTTAGAGGTATATTCAACTTTTCCCTCTCAACCAGTTTTTCTTAATTGTTTTTAAGCATGAAAAAACTCTAATTAAAATAATACAACAAACATCAATAAACTCCTCCTTAACCCCAGCAGCTACCTTATGGCATTCCTCTCCATCAAAGCCATACTTCTCAAAAGAGTTGCCTACTTCCTTCATCTTCATTTTGACTCTTCCCGCTTATTCCCCCCAAACACTCTAATCTGACTTTAGACTCTACTAAAATACTTCTTCCAGGGTCATGAGTGACTTCCACATGGCTAAACCCAGTAGACATTTTTCAGACCTTATCTTATGTCTCAGTACATGATCATCTTGACCATTCTTTTCTTCTTGAAATGTTCTTTTTGCTCAGCTCCTATGGCAGTACATTCCCCTGTGTTTTCTCCTATTTCCTGGACCATTTCTGCTCACCTCCCTTTTCAGACTCTCAGCTTCCTTCACAAAACCAGTAAAAGTTGGAATTTTTCAAGGCTGCATACTCTAAATTCTCTTTTCTCTCTGATTTGTTGCTTGTCCATGCCTACGTATACCCTAATAGCTGTAACCAGTGTTATAAAACTAAGTACTGTGGGAGTACTTCTGCTCCTTTAAGTTTGTTCTCTGACCCCAGATCTGACAATTTAATCTCATCCCATCCTCCTTAATGCATTTTAATGGCTTTTCAGAGTTCTTAGAAAAATGTTCAAATCCGATAAGAAGTTCATGAGATTCTGCATTATCTTAGGCGCTGCCATCCATATCCGTCCAGCATCATCTCTTACCATGTTTGCCATGCTGGTTCCTTGCATGTGGACTGGTCTTTTAGGAGTCATGCTTCTGCCAACCACAGAGCACCCGCATATTTCTCCCTTTACCTGGGTGTTCTTCCACCACCTTGTCTCCTGGTTTTCCCCATTGGAGCTTTGACCTCTCCCTGCACTTCACTGAGAAAACATTGAGTGGCACTTTCATGTCCCATCTCCTCCAATGTGGTATTTAATGTGGTCACAGTCTTATTTACTTCCATAATTATTTGGCTGTCTTCCTCATTCAGTTGTAAGAGTTCCAGTAGTGCAAGGTCCATTATATTCTCAGTGCCGAGCTAACACACTGCTTGGCTGATGATAAATGCTAATGAAGACATTTGCTAATTTGTTAACTAGAAGAATTTTTATTTTCATACTAAAGCACCAAGTTATGCCTTGACTGATTATATTTTCATCATATTGTTTATACACCAATAGATACTTCATAATAACCTGTATACATTGCTCTTTTTATCTAGTTTCCAAAGTACTTTCATATAAATCCTCTAGGGACCTGGGACAAATCAGTTGGGTTTTTCAAACCTTGCCTGTAGCCCTTCGGAATGCTTGACACCCGCCCCCTGCCTCCCCCCCCCCCCCCCCCCTTGCCCTGTATACATTTCCAGGTGCTTTCTAGGGATAAATGGAATTCTGGTCAATTCTAGTTCTCAATTTCTGTAATTCTTGATTTTAATTTTTCATAGAAGGGAACTGAGACACAGGTTGCAGGATATAAGTTGAAAATCATACAGATAAATAGAATTTAGGACTGAATCGGGACACTTGAATCACAGCCATTTAAATTTTTTTTTTTTTTTTTACCTCAACATAATCTTCTTTCTGAAATATAAAAAACTTGTCCTTTTTTTAATTGAGAAAGGAAAATGTTGTTTTCTTTCAGGTGATTAGGTATCTCAGATCACAAAGTTTGCTTCATTGGTTTTTTGTTTTGGAAAAAAGATCTGTTACCAAGTGCTCTCCTTTCCAAACTTATTTGACAGTCTTATTTCAGAGTTAGTCCAATATTAAATATCATCTCTGGAAGACACTTAATTTGATTTAATGATAAAAAGGAAAGACTGGAGAATAGTTAAAAGGTTACTGTCTCCACTGAGGGCATAAGGAAGTAGGCATGTTTGTTTGTGTGTGCTTTGTGTTTGTCTTGTTGCATAACTATCTGATAGTATTGTGGAGTTTACCAATTAAAAATCTTTATAATTCTGGATAAAAGTGAAAGAATTCTAACAGACAAGCAAAATTTTGGACGGTTTACTTCTCAACCTTGCCTATGAATCACCTAGGACTACTTTGTTAAAATACAGATGACTAGGCCTTTCTCCTTACTCAAGTGTGTACTTCAGGCAAGTTTGGGGAACATTGGTATAGCATATACTGATGAGAACTCTCTTGGCAACAATCTGGAATGTTATCTTGTTTTTTATAATTTTTTTTTTTTGATTATGTAAACACACACTCTCTCCTGTGTTTCTTTATGGCTATTACCATCACTTTTATTTTCCCCGGTAGCAGAAGCATAATTTCTTCTGTATTTTCTTTATTTTGATTTCAGCTTGATGTTGGATATTACTGTTTAATTAGTTCTTACTCTATAATGCCATGATAGTTCAGTGAAGGGCTCAGGTAAATCCTGACTCTGTCACCAGATTTAGGATCTTGGTCAAATTATACAGCTTCCTTACACTTCAGTTTTTTCACCTGTAACTTGGAGATAATGACACAACCTAGGGCTAGGTGAATCTTTTAAAACCTTTAGTGCACTGCTTGCTACACAGTAGCCTGTTATTTCATTATTATTGTTTCACTGAGCTTTGAACTAGTGCCTTTACCAATAGCTGAGGTGAGGGAATATGAGAACATAAGAGGGAGGAAAACCGAGAGGCATCAATTTATACTCTTTGAACCTTATAATTTACCCTTGTTTATCATTTTCACTCCATGTTTATTTTCTGAATTGTCTTCAGCAGAGAAAAGCCTTTAGTAAACCTCAAAAGGGTGTGTGCTTATTTTAGGTTATGGGAAGCTATGATACTGTATTCTGCTTCAGTTGGAAGGATAAGGATTTGAAACCCTGGTTGGAAGCAATAGATGATGGCTTAGTGTGTAAAAAGGAACAAACATAAGATGGAAAATGTCTCCAAAAGTTTGAATCATTAGGACATTCCAGTCCCCACAGTTCATTCATTCCTTTATTGGTCATTCATTCTTAAATGTTCATGTGTCAGGCATTTTGCTAGAGATCAAGGATATAAACATGAATAAATCACAGCCCCTACCTCCAGGAAGATTACAGTCTAATTGAGAGTATCAACGCAAGCATAGTTATAACAAAAAGCAGTAAATACAGAAATAAATTTAGCACTGAGCTTTTGGGAACAGTGAAAAAAATTGTTTCCTAGAGGATATGATGGGTAGAACCAAGTCCTATAGATAGATCGTGAGTTGTCTAGAGAATGTATGGGGTTTGGGGAGGATTTGGATATTGTTTGAGCAAGGGAAAGAGAATAAAAACTTGATGTACATTTGTTTCTGTAGCGTGAAATGGGCTCTGGCCCCTCTTTGTCCCCAAGACTCACAACAGGGAAATTTCTCATGTATACAAATGGGTTCAGGTGCTGGACAGCCAAAACCTAACTGTTCACATCCACTCAATAATAATGATTGAGTGCCAACACAACCCTAACAAAGTCGATGAAATTTAAACCACTCTTTTCATGCTTTGAAAAATTCTCCTGATTTGGGCCTTGACTATATTTCTTACATCTGTCCTTTCCGTTGTTCAAGATTTGGTGATACTTTATCTGCACTAATGTATTGTTCTCTTAGCTAACTTTGGTCAGTGCCCACTTTGTTAGGTTCCAAGGTAATTTCTAGTTACTTTCTTCCCAAGTGTTTTGGCTTTGTTTCCTGTTCATTGAAGTTGAATGAATTGGTGTTTGGCATGATAGAATTGTGGCAACTTTAGTTAATCTCAGCTATTCGTAATACTGGGTAAGTCATATTTTCTTGCAGAATATTATCTAATGCTCACGTGAGTTAATATATTAGTGAAGGTTTGAGGATGGTAAGTTACTCATTTGGGTGTGTCTGTACCACAAAAATCTCTTCTGCGATTTTAATGTTCAGCTAGCCTTGGCTACTTTGGTGATATCTTTATAGTAGATACTATATACACACTAAAATATATGTTTATTTTGACTAAGGAGAATGATTTTTTAAGAAGAATGTTAGAGAAGGGACAAGAATAACCTTTATTCTAAACTATTTTGAGTTATGGCAATAGCATTTTATTTATACCTTTTTCCTTAATGTTTGGAGCAAATTAAGTACACTAGCATGCATACATATAGGTGGTTTTCCTGTTTTGACCTTGTTTTCCAACTCATTTTATGGTCTCATCTTTGCTTTACTTCTGTTTAAAATTTGTGTTATCTTCTTGTATTTTCATTTCTTTGTAAGCTGTTTTTAATAATTTCCAAAAAAAAAAAAAATTTGGGATAGAAACATATTTTAAAAATTGCCCTCCATGATGTTTGAGTCATTTAGAAAAGATTACAGTACCATAGAATAATAAAACAAGAGTTAGAATGACCCTTTTTAGAAAGACTTGTATACATTATTTTATTTGGTGAGGGTTATATTTTATGATACCAAATACCTAAAATACAATTCAGGAACATGTACTGCCTTCTGCATGTTTATAGTATAGTATAATGTTTTTTGGTTAGTTAAACCTAAAATGGAAATGAAGTTTATTGTTAATGCTCTGCACAAAGAAGATTTTACAGTGAATTGAAGCCTTTAAGATGAAAAGAAAAATCTTCTGTATATGGAAAATAGCTTGAGATTTTAAAGGTTATATTATCTCAGTGAGTCTATGAAGAAAGAAGGAAGGTGGTTGGGCACAGCTCCTGCCTTTTCAGAATGCTCACATTGGCAGGAAAATAGAGGAAAGGGAGACGGGAAGACTGAAAACGACCAACCTGTTAGAAGAGGATCTGGGGTGGGATGGAATCTCGAAGACTTTTATGCTGTTTTAGTTTTTCATAGTACTTTTAAAAATTTTCTTTCCTTTCTTTTTGCAATCTTTTAATGGAGTAAAATCATTTCAGTTTTGTTCCATTAAAGTGTTAAATATGAGAAAGAGATGACTTACCCAAATGCAGTGTATTAAGCAGCTGCTTTTGTGCTGAAATGACTATGTCATTCTGAAGAAAGTTTTATGTTTTATTCTCTTAGTGAAAAACTCAATTCTTCAATGACTATATTCATTTTCTCTGGGATTACTCATTGTGCTCTCTTCGCTAATGTCAGGGTTCGTATAACAACATGCTGTTTCTTGTTCTGAGATTTGGCAAACTCAGAAAGGCAGGCCTTTATTTCTCAAACGTGTGAACTTTATGGAAACAAAACATTTTTTAATGAAGGGAAATTTAGACATTTGTTTTTGTCTAGACTGTTAAACACACCTGTTTAGATTGTCCTTTATCTTGAAGCTGGCACATTTTTCAACATACTTTTATATGAATTTTTAAAATGTTATTTTTAGAGGCATACCATTTGCCTCTGTTGTTTTCAGTAGATTTGTTGTTTCTATAATAAATGAGTGATCATATTGGCTGGCATGTGAAAAACAAGAATTTCCTAATACAGTGTCCTAGGATTTGGGTGAGTGGGTAAAAGTGGCTATATTTCAAAGTTATAAGCATTTTCAAAGTGCTATAAAACTGTAAATATGCTGTTTCAGGGATCTGCTTTCTCATCAGATTAAGAATAAGAATACAAATTGCTATTTACCTTTCTAAGATTAATGATATATTTTTAGAGTTTCTCATGTAAATAGCCTTCCAAGTTGTATTTACAGTAATTTGCACTTCATCGCTTCTACACTGTCTTCCAGCCCTCCCACTCTCCATGGTTTCTCCAATGATTATTTTGAGAAATGCCTGTGGAGGTTGTAGAGGGCTTTCATTTATAAGTTTATAAACACATGGTGATTTTTGGGGTGGATGCCACCCTTATAGGCTCCACTGTTGATACATTTTTTTTCTGTATTCTTTTTTTTTAAACTCCCTCCCTACCCCCCATTTGGCTCCCTCATCTGTTTGCTTGTTGTTTATGCTTGCTATCTGCTCGTTTGTTTTTGCTTATTGTCTGCTCATTGTTTGTCTTCTTTAGGAGGCACCAGAAACCAAACCCAGGACTTCCCATGTAGGAGGTGGGTGCTCAACTTTTTGAGCAACATCCACTCTCCTATATTCTTTTAATGCTTTGGTTTTGAGATGAAAGTTTCCTGATTGGCTTCCGAGCTTGAGTGAAGTTTCCAATGACTATATTTTGTCACTTTTTATGCAAGGAGTATTTGGGAAATCTTGTCTCATGCAGAAAGAGCTAGCTTCAGCGTATCCCCATGGTTTGGTGTTATATTAGTCACACAAATTATAAAGAAATGAAATCTGGTGCACCACACATACTTGTGTGTGTACCTAAACAAGGGCTTATTTTAGTATTTCACTTATGATTCAAATTGCTATCTATCCAACCTACCTGTCAACTTCTCAGCAGATATTTATTGTCTACAAAGTACATGTCAGAAGTCTCTTAATACTTGGTTCTTGCTATCTTGGGAGAAACAATATGTATACATACATGAAAGAGTGAATAATAGGACAAAGAAATGTACGATTATCCTAAGTGCCAAATTAAGTGGCACAAGCCAGGACTATAAGGAGTCAGTAAACAGAGAGAGAAATGGGGCCAGGAAGGTCAGGGAGGGCCCCACAAAGGAGATGGGGCTTGATCTCTGCCCTGAAGGCTGAGCAGGATTAAAGAAGACAACAGCAGGAAAGTGGACATGGCTCAACTGATAGAGCATCCGCCTACCATGTGGAGGGTCCAGGGTTCGATACCCAGGGCCTCCTGACCTGTGTGGTGAGCAGGCCCATGCACAGTGTTGCCACACACAAGGAATGCCATGCCATGCAGAGGCACCCCCGCGTATGGGTGCCCCATGTGCAAAGAGTGCGCCCTGCAAGGAGAGCCACCCTATGTGGAAAAAAGTGCAGCCTGCCCAGGAGTGGCACTGCACACATGGAGAGCTGATGCAGCAAGATGATGCAACAAAAAAGAGACACAGTTTCTCAGTGCCGCCTGACAATGCAAGTGGATGCAGAAGAACACACAGTGAAGGGACACAGAGAGCAGATAACGGGGGGGAAGTGGAGAGAAATACATAAAATAAATCTTTTTTTTAAAAAAAGAAGACAACAGTTATAGGATAGGGCATCCAAGATTGGGGATGCCATGGGCATGGCATGAAACTGTACAAAACCATTTTCTATTTGGGGAGAAACATTGAGAGGTTGCTGGTTAGACAGGGAGGCTGCTGTTGGAATAGTGGAACTTAAATGGGTTGAATGAGATGGATATTCATGTATATTGTAAGGCAATGAGGAATTTAGAATCTTTGTTGAAAGTTGTAAGAATGCAGATTTTCGTATTTTCCTTGCTCCATTTGCTTTGTGCACTTGAAAGATTCTGAGAGAAATAAGCACTGTTAAATAATGAAAGCCTCTGTATTTTAACACTGGCTTAGTATTAATATTTGTAGAAGTTGTTATGTAAACAGATGCACATATAAATATGAATGTTGAAGGGGCACATTAGAAAACTTCATTGATACAGTGAATTTTTTTCCTAGGCCGGACCTGATAGACATGAGTACTGTTGCTGTTCAAAGCAACCTTGCAAATTTAGAGCACGCTTTTTATGTAGCAGAAAAAATTGGCGTTATAAGACTTCTGGATCCTGAAGGTGAGTTGCTGTCTTTACCATATGTGGACCAACATGACGTATGATGAAAAGTAATCTATCACTGTTATGAAATAATCAATTTATGCTGCTGCTTTTAGATGTTGATGTCTCCTCTCCTGATGAAAAATCAGTAATAACTTATGTGTCATCTCTCTATGATGCATTTCCCAAAGTCCCTGAAGGTGGGGAAGGAATCAGTGCAAATGTGAGTATTGATTTTTCTATGCTAGAAACTTGATTGAGTACTGACCAGATGATTGAATTCTTTACTAGTGCTTTTCACAGGTTTTAAAGTTCAAGTATGTTTAAAGAATTTGAGTTAATATACTATTTAATAAACTGATACTATATATGCATTTGTTCTGTTACAAATAAAGTAGGTTATTCAGAGTTACATGGCATTTTATAAATAAAAACAACTGAAATGTGGAGATTTTGATTTTTAGCTTGGTGCTGTTTTATAACAGCTTTATTTGCTATCCTTCTATTTGCACAGAATATCTCAATTTTGAAAACATTTTCTAGTTTGTTAGCTCTTATGATCCCATGAGATAAGATGGTTGGAATTACTTTTCCTGATTTAAAGTTGAGGCTCAGAGGAAGGTTATTTGATTTGACCAATTTAGCAGAGCTATTTAGTTAGCAGGGCGTATCTTTGGACTCATTTTTGGACTCTTTATGAGTCCACTGTTTCCCAGAGGTGTGTGTGATTCAGTTCAGTGATGTGCTTCATAGTAGTCACATTGACAAGTGCTTATGCATTTCTGGAAGAGAACAGAAAACCCTGTACATGGTATACATTTGGGGATACTCCCTCCCTCACCCTGGCTCCCAGCTTCTCCTTTTGTACTTTCGAAGATTTAGGTGCTCGTGTATCATCCTTCCCTTTCTCTTCTCTTAATTCATCTCCATGTGCTGTTGTTTCTAGACCTATTTCCGTTCTCTTGTTCTTTCTTTCAAAGGTCTTATTCTCTTATCTATAAGTAACTCGCCACCATGCCCATGTTCATCCTTTCCTCCAGTGCTGGCCTACAATTGAGTGCTTTCTTTTCCAGGGATTCATCCGTATTCAATTCTCCATCTTGGGCATGGGGCATCAGTAGGACAACTTTGAATCTGCTTCTTCTTTAGCTGATAAATTATTTCTCACAATCACTCACTTAAACTCCCCATTCTCAAATAGTTGGTCTATGCTGCTTGTTCCTATCACTCACGTCCCCCTGCTTTATGACTTTTGTCCCATCTTCCTGCTGAAAGGGAGGCCTCAAATTTTTTCATGAAGTTATTTTTTCTTATAGTTATAACATCTGTCACAGGATAGGCCAGAGGCTGAGAATGCATAGCCCATGGTCCATACCTGACCCACAGACAGGTTTTATTTGACCTCCACAGGCATAGGACTTTTATGTTTTTTGAATTATAAGCCAACAAATTATGTATGTTTTATTGTGACAGTTAAATGAGATTATAGCTAATGTGTCTTAATTTACACACCATAAACCATACCCCACACTTAGTAGGTGCTAAATTGGCCAATACTTAATACATTCAGGGCTCTTGTATTTTTAAAAAATTTTTTTAATTTTAATTTTTAAATTTATTTCTCTCCCCTTCCCCACCCTTGCCCCTCCCCCTCCCGTTGTCTGCTGTGTCCATTTGCTGTGTGTTCTTCTGTGTCCACTTGTATTCTTACCCAGAATCTGTGTCTCTTTTTGTTGCATCATCTTGCTGTGTCAGCTCTCCGTGCATGCGGCACCATTCCTGGGCAGGCTGCGCTTTTTTCGCGCTTAGTGGCTCTCCTTATGAGGCGCACTCCTTGTCCGTGGGACTCTCCTACACCTGGGACAACCCTGCGTGGTACAGTACTCCTTGTGCACTCAGCACTGCACGTGGGTCAGCACATCACACGGGTCAGGAGGCCCTGGGTTTGAACTTTGGACCTCCTGTGTGATAGGCGGATGCCCTATCTATCTGTTGGGCCAAATCCGCTTCCCTAGGGATCTTGTATTTTTATCTTCTTTTCCTTTTTTGCATTTTCAAGGCTCCACTATCCTGGATTTCCTTTTGCCCTTCTGAATACTACTCTGTTCCCTTCCTGATTTTGTTTCCTCTTCAGAATTTTTCTGTAGATGTATCACGAAACTCTGTCTCTGACCTTATTTTTAATGTTTGAATTATTCTATTGTTGTTATTTTATTGTTTCCAAGACCCCTAGTGCATTTATTGAATGAAAAAAATAAATAAAAGCAGTCCATTTCTTCTCTCTATCCCTGATGTCTTGTGTAAACTTTCACCCCATATGTCCAAACACCTACTAGCTTGTTTCATTTAGCTGTTCCTCAATCATCTGAAATTCCTCATATTTCCAACTAAACATTTCCTCTTATTTCCAGTGAACTGGCTTGTTTCTTCCCTCTCCTGCTTCTGTTAGTGTTTTCTCTTTGTTCATTTACTTGGGCTCAGAACATGTAGATTATCATTGCTTCTTCCTTTCCTTTAAAATCAATTAACCACCATTTCTTGTTAAGCATTCCTTCAGAATGCTGCCTGTGGCCATTCATTGCTTTTTTTTTACTACATCTACCGTATACCTGGCTCTTACTCCTTCACTCTACAACTATAATGATAGCTTTCTTGTGGTTTTTCCACCTCTAGTTTTTTCTTGTTCCAATCTACTCTACTCACTGTTGTCAAATTAATCTCCCTAAAGACTGATGTCTTCAGCTTGAAAATCTTTGAGGCTTCATATTGCATTCAAGGTTGACTCCCTAGACATTCTGACATTCAAAACTGCACATCTTCATCGTTACCTCTCTTTTCAGGTGCAGCACCCCAACATGAACTGTTTTCTTAGGCATTTACTTGAGTATTAGCTAGGCCATTTCCATTTCAGTGCCCTGGCTTACCTGGGACTCCCCTGTCTTTTTATTTTCTACCCCAGTTACTTGCCATTTCAGAACTGCTCAGAGACTACCTTTCCCTTGAAGCCTTTAGTGGCTGTTTTGGGACACATATATCCTTATCTGGTTCTTATCTATACTTGCAGCATGTACTGCCTTTTCCAGTTATTTTGACATTTAGTTAAATACTGCTTTTCATTTTGCTTAACTGTTTATATTATGTATGTCTCTTGCCTCCTGATCCAGACAGTAACTCCTTGTCAATAGGCTTTATGTCTTAAACTTTTTTTTTTTAATAACACTTAGTACAATGCTTTCTGCTTAACATGGAAGTTAACAAACTTCTAGTTTTTTTTTTCCATTTTTTTAAAAAGCTTGCTTAGTTGGTGCTTGAATCATCTCACCATTTCCATTTCCTATATTTTTCATTCTTATACAGTTCCCTGTGTAGCTATTTTGAATTTCATATATGCAGTGAATTAGATAAAAAATAATTGGCAGAGATGGCAACTAACCTCACATATACAAGCTATTGCTCCCACTTCTTTCTTTTTAACCTCCCCCCATAGCTCCATTGTCTGTTTGCTCATTGTCTGCGCCCATTGTCTGCTCTTTTTCTTCTTTTTCTTCTTTTTTTGCTCATTGTGTGTGTCTTTAGGAGACACCTGGAACTGAATTTGGGACCTCCCATGTATGAGGCGGGTGCTCAGTTGCTTGAGCCATATCTGCTACCTGCTCATTTTATTTTTGCTCATTCTCTGCCCTTTGTTTGCTTGTTTGTTTGGTTTCTTTTTGCCTGCTTGCTTGTTGTCTGCGTGTTTTGTCTTCTTTAGAAGGTACCAGGAACTGAACCCAGGACCCCCCATGTGGGAGGTGGGTGCTCAACAGCTTGATGTACATCTGCTCCCCAACCCCCTTCTTGAACTCCTGGCAAATCCCAAAGTTGAGCACGGCATTTGTTTCTGCTGTACTATGTTGCAGCCTCAGAAACCTTTCCACACAGTGCTCCAGGCAACCACTATCTTTGGATCAGAATTAGGTGTTAGTATACTAACCCCGTATGATAGTATGTTTTTAAAGCTGTTTTTATGGAAAGGATTGCAACTGCATGGAAAGTGAGAAAATATTTAGTTGGCTGTCTCTGTCAGGCTCAAAGACATGTAAATTCACAGAATGACTTTTGACTACATTGTGTTAAGATGTAAATGTTATTATCTATTAAATGACCTTTCCTGTTATTTTATTGTTTTAGGATGTTGAAGTCAAATGGATTGAATATCAGAATATGGTAAACTATCTCATCCAGTGGATTAGACACCATGTGACCACAATGTCTGACAGAACATTTCCCAATAATCCTATAGAACTAAAGGTCAGTGTCACTATAGAATGTTATATAGGATTCATTTGATCATTCAGATTTAAAAGAATGCTACAATATACAGTCCCATAATTTTATAAATTCATGAAAAAAATGCCTTTGGTAAGTCACTAATAAATGAACGAAATTTTTATTTACTCATCTCATTATTATACAGAAGTAGGTAAACATTAATTATACTTAAAACATAGTAGCAACAACAGCTTAAAGAAATTCATAGCCCCTTAGCTTTGGATTTATGAGAGTTAAAAGGTCTAATTTAAGAGTCTCTGGAATTTACATTGCCAAATGTTTTTTGATACATGGAAAACCCCTTGAATCCTATCAGATGGCTAGGGGAGGAGGAACTCTGGGAAACTTATGCAAGTGTGATAGTGGTTGAATCCTATTAAAAAACTGCCTCAGAGGCTTCTTTTATATAGCAGGAGGTACATACTATATTTCACCATGAATTTGAGAATAAGGAACTGACTTGCAGCATAAATGAATTCATGAGCATTTGCTAATACCTAAAATCTTAGGTCAGACTCTTTGGGGTAAAGACATAATAGAAATATAATTGAGGATGCACACTGAAGAATTAAATTTAAGTTGCATCATTTTGTACATTTGGATTATGTAATAGCAAAGTTTTAAAATGTTTCAAAACACTGAGTTTTAGCTACAGGTCTGATTTCTTGATCTGTAGGCATTGTTTTCATGATCAAACAAACTGGAATTGCAAAAACTGTATTAACCCAGGTAGGCCCTGTGAAAGTTATTCATTGTGCTCATGTGTCCTTAGGGAACATCTGTGGAACAACTTATTCACATTGCCACAGGGAGTTTGTCCTTGGCACAGAGTTACTTGGCATCTGTTGGTATGATGCTTTTTAAGTGTTCTAAAGTAGTTGTATGTAGGTTTAACCCTTTCCAGGGTAGCTTTTTTTTTTTTAACCTTCTATTACCACTTGGTGGCACAGATAATATTAATATTTAATAGTGGCTTTCAGTGTTTATTGTTTGACTGAAATCCTAAAACATTAAATTTTGAGTTAAAAAATTTTTCACATGGTATGTTCAAATACACTGACTTTTCAATGAATTCCTATCATCTATACACATGGGTAAATTTGTGCTGGCTTCTGTTTAATGCAGATTCTTAAAATTATGGAAGAAGTTTAAGCAACCACACAGATTACTTATGCCCCAAGAGATGACATAATACAAGAAAGAAAATATGTCATGGGGGAAAAATGCCCAGTAATTTGACTGGCCAGCACAACCTTCACAAATGTGACTGCTTGAAGGTTTACAGGGTCTTGTTTAAATCAACATGAATTAGGCTGAAATGATTAATATACATTAACTAAATGTGGAGATGTTTAACTCACATAATTTTTATGAAGGTCTTTTCAAATATATGCAGTAAATTATATTTAAGACGTTCCCAAATTAAAATCTACAAACAAGATAATAACTTAATTATAAGGTTAACACTTCTGTAATAATAATAGCACTGGCCAACCAGTAGCATCTGTCTTCATTTATCTAAAAATTTGTTTAACTCGACCAGTGGGACAATGAAACCAATTTTTAACCTTGTCTAACAGATAAGAATTCTATTTCAAGGGATTGAGCTATGAAATAGAAGAGAATGTTGTGTTTTTTCCCCTTTATAGAAAACTTCATCATTTTTTCTCAAAACTAAAAGCTAAAGTGTACACATTTTGTAAAGTATATCTTTTAAGGGATATGTTTCTTGTTTGGTTAATGAAAGAGTTTTAGTAGAGCCATGGTCATGGTTTATTATCATGAACTCTCTATGCAGCACATGTTGAATCATGGCTCACAAGAATAATTACATCCTCATCAAGTCTTAGATAGCTCTGCTCCCCATTTGTCTGGGGATCGGTATTACCTGTGAGTTTGTTTCATAAAGGAACTCTACAGAATACATATGGCACAAATAAATGTAATGTAACATCATGGGATATTGAAAACAGGTCTTTGAAATCTGACTCTTAATTTATTTTTCTTCTTATTTCAGGCACTTTATAATCAGTATTTGCAGTTTAAGGAAACAGAAATTCCACCAAAGGAGACAGAAAAATCAAAAATTAAACGCCTATATAAATTATTAGAAGTAAGGGGAGTTGCCTTTTGTATTATCAATGTTAATTTTGTTTTTGTTTTTTTTTGCATTTTGCCTTACATTAAATTTTCTGTTTTCCCAAGATTTGGATAGAATTTGGACGCATCAAACTCCTTCAAGGTTATCATCCAAATGACATAGAAAAAGAGTGGGGGAAACTGATTATTGCCATGCTTGAGAGGGAGAAGGCACTTCGCCCAGAAGTGGAGAGGTAGGAAGGGCAAATCGGGGATGGGGCGTGCTATAAAGGGAAGTCTCTCTTTTCCTACGAAAAGAAGTTGAGTTTTGGAGCCAGACAGAATTATGATAAAAATTTACCTTTTAAACTTACTTGCTGTATGACCTTAGATAAGTCACTTAGTGTTTCTGATCCTCCATTTTCTTATTTATATACTCTTTCAAGAGTAGTGTTCATAGAGTGCCTATTAAGCCTATGAAAAATTTTCAAACTGGCCTTAAATCACCATGGCCTGGAAATGGAACCTCATTAAGTCAAGAATTAACTTATTTTGCTGCATTTTACATCTTTGACTATGGTCCTTTTTCCACGGGGCAGTGGAGACCAAAATCCAACCTGTCTCCATTTAAGTTTTAAAAGGCAAGGGGGTGACATCTAGAAAACACTCAGTAAGTGTCAATTTGAGTACCCTTTCTGCTACTTATGTGATATCATCACTGGATCTTTATCATTTTGTCTCTCCCACTACACCCACTTACCCAGGAAGATGCCCCTTATCCTTGGGAAGCAGTTGTTGGATGAACTTGTCTATGTTATAGTACTTAACCTGTCAGCCTGACTCATGGTAAATGGTACCTGGAGTCTGTGTTCCTCATCGGCTGTGGCTCCTGGCTAGGCACCCCTCTCCAGCTTCATCTCCTGCCAGCCCATCCTTGCTCTCTGCAGGGCAGCCACATAGCAGCTTCTCACGAGCTCTGGCGTGTCAAGGTCCTGCCCTCCCCCATACGCAGGATCTTTGCACAGTCTGTTCCTTTGGCAAGGAGGTCTATTTCATTCTCCCTGCCTCTCTTTACTCCTTAATCATTCTTCAGATCTCAGCTCCAATGTTAACTTTTTCAAGAACCTTTTCGTAAGGCCATATGTCCTGGTTATTTATTCACATTTATGTATATATTTCTTTCATAGTGCTAATCTCAGTTGTAACGTTGCATTTATTTCTATGAATGTTTGATTACTGGCTGCCTCTTCCATAGACAGTGCTCTAAGAATGTGGTGACAAAATCTCGTGCTTGCTTTCTGCCCAGCCCAGGGCCTGGTGCACTCTGCTGGTACTCAGTCTAGTCATGTCCTTTGTGCCTCACATGTTGCCTTCAGTATTGTCGGAATATGAAATAATGCTTTGAAGATATAAGAAACAGGTCTAAATTGTCCTTTAACTATTAAATTCCTAATTATGCTCTTGATAGAGATATCCATATAGCTGGATCAGTAAAACCCAAAAAGTCTTTAAACCAGGATGGGGCTTTTAGGGAGGAAGTAATTCTGGGTGATTAAAAGTGAGATAGTAAGATAATCATCTGAGATAATGGCAAAGGATGCCAGAGAAAGGCTACTGAGTAGATTCTGTAGTCATGAGGGCAGTAGCTTGATTTTAAGATATGTTAATAAAAGATTGCAGTGGTTAAGAGTTCAGGAGTCAGTCAACCTGTATTTGATTATTAGCTCTTCCTCTTGCTAGCTTCTTGATCTTAGACAAGTTCTTTAATTTAACCTCTCTAAGGCTCAGTTTCCTCATTTGTGAACAGGATGTAGTAGTACCTACCACATGTGGTGGTTATGAACATAGGATGAGGTAACGTGTAAAGGGGTTAATTTTCTGGCACATACCAATTGCTTAATGTTATATGCTGCTATTATTATTTTAAGCCTTTCTATTTACCATCTGTATTTTACATGCCACTGTCCAATTTCCTCTTTCTTGCCTTTTGAGAAGAAAACATATCTACCCTTAGAGTGGAGAAGCATCAGACTGGCTTTGTCATATTTGGTGTAGGGAAATATTTAGGTGCTTGGTTGTGTAAATGCCTTCATTTTTCTTGATGCAACACGTTTTCTGGCATTAACTATGCATTACAAATGCTGGTTACGTGGCAGGGAGTATAAAAGACAAATGGGAAGAGCTGATGCATTTATGCTTTGTAGTAACTGATAGGAAGGAAAAGCAAGCACATACAAATTTGCAAGCTTTACCTTGATATTCTACTTAGCAATTTTGCCTTTTCAAAAGATAGAAGTAATGTTAGTGAGAGCACATCAAATAAAGAAAAGTAAATGGATAATTTTCTAGTTAATTTAATAAACCAATGACGTGATGGTTAATTGAAAGCATACCTTTTTTCCCTCATCAAAATCATCATTTTATAAGCACATGCCAACTTTTAGCTCTGTTATTCAGTAAAGACCTGGCCCTTTACAAGTCAGTTTGTGATCAATATTTGGGTTCTTTTAGCTGATGATTGGTACAGCCTTAATAATCTGGACTAGATTATTACCTGGGCTTCCTTGAGGCATCTGAGTTGTTTTTTAGGTGGTTGCAATGGAATGACTCTTAGTGAAACTATTTGGAATATCTTTTTCAGTGACGCCCAATCAGTCTGCTTTGTCCATACTTGTAGATTTTTAATGCAGGCTACAAAAGGCAAACCGCAGCTAGCAAACGGATGGCTCTAGGCGAGATTCTTTTGAATAGTTATCAGCCTATTATTTGCTGTGTATTGAATATGCATGTTGAAGCATATTTAAGGAGCCATTAAAGCTGTAACATTCAGTGGCCACCTTTCACCGTTAGAAGTTGTGCTTTTTGCACTTTCTAATTTTTGGTCTTCTGGTATTAGTCGGAGAAAGATCATCATTTCAGGGATAAAAATGCACAGTAGTAGTTATAGCTACCATAGTAGTGATTCTATGTTTAGTAACACTACTAGCACTCCAGCTAGTCTTGATTCAAATGAAAATTTTCTCTCTATTAATTGTGGCCCAACGCTGATCAACTCCTGCATTAGCTTTGGCAATGAATCTGTTGATGGACACAGGTATTAAACTTTTGGAATGGGGATTTTTCTTTTTGTGGGGAGCATTTGAGAGGGATGGTGAACTCTGTGAATTTAAAAGGAGAGGCTTTGTTTTATTTCGTCCCTTCTTTTAGGCTGGAAATGTTGCAGCAGATTGCCAACCGAGTTCATAGGGACAGTGTCATCTGTGAAGACAAACTGATACTTGCCCGGAATGCTCTACAGTCGGTAAGTTAATTTTAGGAGCTATTAGGGTTGTGGTAGGAGGGACAGTGTGCAGTTGGATGGACTAAAATTTTGCATAAGGTTTGGCTGATTCTTGGTATATGCGCTCTTCTGAAATTTAAATTTTGTTTTAAGCTTTAAAAATCTTTAAATCTCTTTCTCTTGAGGGATAGAGAGCAAATGGACCAAACTTGAAAACAAAGAAACCTTAAGTAAACGTCTGTTCTTATGTTTAGAGTTTTATATTTGAGACTAGTTTTGAAACTTGTTTCACTGAATTAATATTCCATTCTTTTTAAATACAGGATTCTAAAAGATTAGAATCAGGGGTACAGTTCCAGAATGAAGCAGAAATTGCTGGATATATACTTGAATGTGAGAACCTTTTACGCCAGCATGTAATTGATGTCCAGATTCTTATCGATGGAAAATACTACCAGGCAGAGCAGTTGGTACAGAGGTAGGAGTGCTGCTTGCTCAATACCTTGTGCTTTAGCATAACACTTTCACAGGCACAAATGGCAATGTAGAATGTGATGATTTTACGAACATCTTTTTATGTTCTCTTCCCTTGAAAATGTGTATCATCTTAGTTCTCATATATTTTGGTGTGTTAAGTAGATGTTTGTGCTTCATAAATCAGTACTGGGAAAAAAATGACATCATACACAAAACATTTAATACTATTAATATACTTGCATCTAAAATATTCATGTGTGACATTTGAAAAATGGAAAAATATAAATAAGTGCCTTTTTCATCATAGTTTATCTCTTTTAATTTTCTTTTCAGGGTGGCAAAACTCCGCGATGAAATTATGGCCTTAAGGACCAAGTGCTCCTCAGTATACAGCAAAGGACGCATGTTGACAGCTGAACAGACAAAGCTCGTGATATCAGGAATCACTAAAAGTTTAAACTCAGGATATGCACAGACCTTAAATCCCAGTTTGAACTCAGGACTGACCCAGAGTTTAACTCCCTCGCTGACACCTTCTAGTGTGACATCAGGCCTGTCTTCAGGTCTGACTTCCTGCCTGACTCCATCTGTCACTCCGGCTTATACTCCTGGTTTCCAGTCAGGATTAGTTCCTAATTTCAGTTCAGGAGTAGATACAAATTCATTGCAGACTCTGAAGTTGATGCAGATCCGAAAACCCCTCCTGAAGTCTTCTCTGCTGGATCAGAATTTAACAGAAGAGGAAATCAACATGAAATTTGTTCAAGATCTTTTGAATTGGGTTGATGAAATGCAGGTACAAGTCTTTACTTAACCTGAGAGTGTCCATCTTCATGGCCATTGCATTCTTTTGTAACCTAGTATTTTGCTGTTTAAAGGTGCAGCTGGAACGCACTGAATGGGGAACAGATTTGCCAAGTGTTGAAAGCCATTTGGAAAATCATAAAAATGTTCACCGAGCTATTGAAGAATTCGAATCTAGCCTTAAGGAAGCTAAAATCAGTGAGGTAGAGGAAACAAATTTATATATATCTCATTTTGACTTAC
Source organism: Dasypus novemcinctus (assembly GCF_030445035.2). Lineage (NCBI taxonomy): Eukaryota > Metazoa > Chordata > Mammalia > Cingulata > Dasypodidae > Dasypus > Dasypus novemcinctus. Next base: position 29,932,796 of record NC_080683.1, on the reverse strand, counting down.
TGTTGTTTTGCTTTTTATATGAAGACCCTGTAACTCAATAATAAATAATAGATAAACTATGAGTCAGAGTTCCTTAAGATTCCTGACCTTGATGCCTTTTCGCCCTGTATTTTTCGTAGATTCAAATGACAGCACCTCTTAAGCTAACTTACACAGAGAAATTGCACAGATTAGAAAGTCAGTATGCAAAACTCTTGGTAAGTATTTTTAAACTTATGTTTCCTTTATCTCTATTTGACAAACACTTGTTTCTCATAATGATTTTCCTTTTAAAGAATGCATCCAGGAATCAGGAACAGCATCTTGATACACTTCATAATTTTGTAACTCGTGCTACTAATGAACTTATTTGGTTGAATGAAAAAGAAGAGGAGGAAGTTGCTTATGACTGGAGTGAAAGAAATACCAACATATCTCGTAAAAAAGATTATCATACTGTAAGTCTAACCTTTGTAATTGAATACTAAAGCTGTATTTCAGGTTTAGATAGTTTTCTAATACATGTCTTTATTCTTCTTAAATTAGGAATTAATGAGAGAACTTGATCAAAAGGAAGAAAATATTAAATCAGTTCAGGACATAGCAGAGCAACTCCTTCTGGAAAATCATCCAGCCCGGTTAACTATTGAGGTAAGTCAGAAAGTTAAATGGTTGTTATTGAATATTGACATTTGATTATTATCCCTCAGATTCTTTTATTGCTAAGGAGAAAAATACAAACTATCAAAATTTTGTTATAACCTAACATTTGTTGATTTGGAAAGAATGTTTCTGACAATTCAAATTTTCTTGCCTTCAATTCTTTTGCTCTAAGTATGTCACTTATCAGTTTGAATAAAAGTATCTTTGTCAACCTCTGTGGCCAGGGAAATGTATTGTAAATACAAAGGATTTTGCTTTTACAAGCTTTGACATTTTACTTATTCCTGCTGTGGGCAAGGAATAATCTCATTGAGCCTCATTTTTCTACCCATAATGTAGGAAATTGCTTCTCAGAAAAAGGTTGTAGTGAGAATGAGAAGAGAAAATGTACACTTACTACTTAGTGCAGTGCTTGGTACATAGTATGTTCCCAAGAAGTATTAGCTATTACTATGTAACGGAATAATTTTATTTATGACTTAGTTTTTGGAGGTGTATATAGGACAGCATCCACAAGATGCAGAGGGCACATTTCAAATAAAGAAATGGAGAATTGGCTTGGGATTTGTCAGGTTGCCCATCTGGTAGCATTGTTTTTAGTTTCATATTTTGTATGATAAAAGAAAAATACACAATGGTATGTCTGTTATAACCAATTTACTCTAACCAGTTTGAGAGAGAAGGTAATATGATCATGATATATTGCTAGATTTACAATACTGTATTGTACATTCCATCCAGAAAACCTGCCTGAGCATAGCTCAGAAAGAATGAGTTTATCCAAAATGAGAAATTATAGGCCTTATTTTTGACAGTCATTAAAGCATCTGCTGCGCCCTCTGCTGGACATTAGTGAATTGCACATTAAATATAAAAAGGTGTTTTACCTGTTTCTTGAATGAAGTAGGTGTCATTTTTATGTTTTGTTTTGTTTTGTTTTGTTTTTGTTGTTTTCTTGAGGTATCAGGGCCAGAGTTTGAACCTGGGACCTCATACGTGAGAAGCTAGTGCTCAAACACTGAGCCACATCTGCTCCTCTTTGTTAGTTTTTTTGTATGTTTGCTTGTTGTTTGTTTTTGTTCTTTTAGGAGGTACCAGGGACTGAACCTGGGACCTCCCATGTGGGAAGCAGGTGTTCCACCACTTGAGCCACATCTCCCTTTACAATATTTTTGCACATGAAAGATACACTTAATATTAAATAAAACTTCAAGTAAACAAAGGTTATTATAAAATATCTGGTAGATATCCAGAATTACACCGATACAGGAAAGCACTCACTTCTCCAGCTTCCCCAAACCTTTCCCTGGCAAAAACAAACTAAAAGCCAAAGAAAGAAAGAAATGTCTTTTCTCCCTTGAATAGTTTATAGCCTAGTTTTAGAAATAAGAAACAAAAAAGAAAACTACAGAACCATACGGTTCTGTATTAAAAGGTATATTTATGACCCAGTAATGTGAAAATTCAGAGAAAGGAAACGTGAAGGAACTCATGAAGGAAAGCATAGTTGAGAATTCCATGAAGTAGGTATAAAGATTGGGTGGACAAGAGTAAAGAGTTAATTCTCTAAATTGGGAGGATAGCTTGCATCCATTTCAAATTTTAAGTACTTTGTTTCTGTAAAAATAGGTAGAGTTCTAAAATTGGAAAGAAATCAATTGAACTAATTTTTAAAAATCATACTTAAACTGGAGGACTGACTTTCTGCAAGTGAGAGCACAGTTTAGATTACACCGTGGTTTTCAAGTCTTACTCTGTTAAAACAACATCATTCCTCTGTCTGAATAGTAGAGTATTTTTGTTTTTTAAAGCATGAAGGGCATCATTTATATTACCTCATTACTCTCCAGCCAGTTGTGAAGGCTGTGTTTTATCTTTTCAGGCCTACAGAGCAGCAATGCAGACACAGTGGAGCTGGATTTTGCAGCTCTGCCAATGTGTGGAGCAGCACATAAAGGAGAACACGGCATATTTTGAGGTGAGTAAGTGGAACTGCACTTTTGAGAGATTATATATTGGTGTTGGCCACTTGCAGGAAACGTCTTCAGAATTTGTTTGGATACATAAACATGTACATAATGTGCATATGAAATAAATCAAAGCATTTTCTTTGTAGGATATTAGATTAGTTTCATGTCCTATAGGGTAAATAGAAGCATTCTATGAAGGGTGAAATCCTCTAAAAAACCCTTAAAATGCCAGAAAGTCTTTATTTTCCTAATGTGTCTCTTATTCAGGAAATATTTTCATTATAAATAAGTCAACCAAATGAGCTCCTTTTTATTCTTCAGAAATTTTTAAGTATTCTTGGCAGTTCACACCTACTTAATGATTGTTTGGACCTGAAGTAGAGTAGATCTTTGACCCAAATAACAGTGCATCAAAATGCAATATAGACATAAACTTTGGACACTTAGTATTCATTCACAATCATCCTAATTTTAAGAGTTGTTTTTCGGTTCCATGAAGGAAGGGATTATTAACTTACTGTTCTTTAATTCTGTCCTCATTTATGTGGGGCATACACAGGGCCATGGGCCTAGAACTCGACAACTCTGTGCTGTGGTATTTAACAAAGTTTAACTGCTAGTTTTTGTCTTTCCCTAGTTTTTCAGTGATGCCAAAGAAGCTGCTGATTACTTAAGAAATCTAAAAGATGCCATTCAGCGGAAGTACAGTTGTGACAGATCCAGCAGCATTCACAAGCTGGAGGACCTTGTTCAGGAATCAATGGTACTAGCACACTATTGCTTCTCAGCCTTTTGGCTAAGATCAGGTGTAATGGTATTAGCACAGAAACCTGTGTATTTCATCAGTGATGTAGCATGGTGATTAATTAGTGTTTTGCTATATTTTTACATATGTAGAACTTTATGTTTTACTGGTTCTTTTGATATTTCTCCCTCATGTAATCAAGCATTTGAATGTGCAGTTTTAGTGTTTTATCGTAACATACAACAAAAGTGTTTTTATATGCTTTAATATTTTAAACAGTGTTCTGTTTTTTGCATGTGTTCATTTATTCATTTCACAAATACTTGATAAGCCAGGCACTGTATAGGTGCTGGAGTTAAAGAAAAAAAAACAACAGACAAGAATTCCTGCACTCAAGGTGCTTATGTACTTGAAGGGGAGAAAGACAGTAAACATGACAAATAAGTAAAATATATGTAGTTAGCTAGTGGTAAATGCTAAGAAAGGGGGAAGGCAAGGGAAAGGAGATGTAAGAGAGGGTGTTGATGGGTTGAAAGTTTAGATTGGGAGGTCAGGGAAGGCTTTCTAACAAAGTTTCATTTGTATAAAGTGGTGAAGAAATGGAGGGTACAGAATTATACTTTGACAAAATCTTCTTTATTACTTAGGAAGAGAAAGAAGAACTTTTGCAGTATAAAAGCACAGTAGCAAACCTGATGGGAAGAGCAAAAACAATAATTCAGCTGAAGCCAAGGAATCCTGACTGCCCACTCAAAACTTCTATTCCAATAAAAGCTATCTGTGACTACAGACAAATTGAGGTACTCATAATTTCTAGAAACAGATCCAATTTCTGTCATTGTTCATATTTTTTAATGGAGTCATATTGCAGAATAATGGTAAAAAGTTTTCCACCTCGGAAAACAAATACACACAAAACCAAAAAACTCCAAGATTGGGTGTGAAAAGAGATTAGTTAAGGGAAGTAGATGTAGCACCGTGGTTAAGCACCTTCTTCCATGTTCAAGGTCTCGGGTTCAATCCCCAATACCTCCTGAAAAAATGAAAAAAAAAAAAATCAATTGGCCATTTTTGGGAGGGTTTATTTCTGGTAAGTGGCTATAGCTAAGTGGTTGAGTGCCTGTTTCCCATGTAAAAGGTCCCGGGTTCAATCCCCAACACCTCTTTAAAAAAAGAAAAAGAAAATTGGCATTAAAAAAGATTAATTTAGTGATCTCATCTGATTATCCTGTTCTTCATTTAAAACCAGATAACCATTTACAAAGATGATGAATGTGTATTGGCAAACAACTCTCATCGTGCTAAATGGAAGGTCATTAGTCCTACTGGGAATGAGGCTATGGTCCCATCTGTATGCTTCACAGTTCCTCCACCAAACAAAGAAGCAGTTGATTTTGCAAACAGGTTTGTATGTATTAGTTTACAGCCTAGAACTGGTTTTGGGTGTTTTCTTAAGGTTAGAGAAAGAATACACACTTTGCTAAGTTCGCTCAGGATCAGAATGCTCTAGAGTTAATAGACACGGGATAGTTCAAAAACGAAAAGAAAAGTCTAGCATATTTTCAGAGTGTGAAGACACTTAATCTGTGTTTTCTTTCCTGTTTTTCAGAATTGAGCAACAGTATCAAAATGTCCTAACTCTTTGGCATGAGTCTCATATAAACATGAAGAGTGTAGTATCATGGCATTATCTCATCAATGAAATTGATAGAATTCGAGCTAGCAATGTGGCTTCAGTAAGTATGACTCTATCCAACAATCAAATCTGCCTGAAAATGTGGGGCAGTTTGGCATGAGTGAGTTGGAATTTATGTCTGTTCTAGAAGATTCTTATGATCCTTGAAGGCTAATAGAGCTATGATAATATTCATTCATTCCACAGGTAATTGTTATATGCCTGCTGTATACAAAGTACTTTGTAATAATTGGGGGAAATCAGGAGATCACATTTCATTCAGTGCTTGTGTTTTGATAGGGAGACATAGTATTTGGACAATTAGAGATGGGTATAGTTTGATTTCATTTGTTGATATTAATAACTTGTTTTCCCTTGTCTTTTAAAACTGGAAATGTTTCATGGAAAATAAAATCAACTTCAAATGACTTCTATTTATAACTTATTATAAACTGACATATACCATGAGGCCAACTGGAGCACTGTACCATTTAAACTGCACTTTTATGACTGTAATCACTTAATTACATGGATCTTTGCTATTTTTCAGATAAAGACAATGTTACCTGGTGAACACCAGCTTGTTCTGAGTAATCTACAATCTCGTTTCGAAGATTTCCTGGAAGATAGCCAGGAATCCCAAGTATTTTCAGGCTCAGATATATCACAACTGGAAAAGGAAGTTAATGTATGTAAGCAGTATTATCAAGAACTTCTTAAATCTGCAGAAAGAGGTAAAGTGTGGGAATCCTTGTCTTCGTCCCTTAGGTGTTTTAGACCAGGCTGTTTTCTGCACTCGGTGGGAGTCTCAATCTTCGATGTATTATTCCTCTAAGCCTGTGATGTAGAGGTGCAATTGTTGGACCGTTCAAAACATGTTTGAGGTGGAAACATACAAGGGGGGGATTCTTTTATTTCTAAATGGTAGATTAATAAAAGGGTGTGCCAACAAATAATATGACAAATGATTTCTTACTGCATCTACATTTTCAGAATTTTCACTGTTTTACAAAGACATGCTCAGAATGATGATCCTTATATCTCAGAAATGGTTTGGTTATTTTCCTGTATACCAAACTTGTATTTTATACAGGGATATAAAGCAGAAAAGTTTTGGCTAGTTAACTTTATTTAACTATAAATGTAATTATGAATTGTTGATATTAGAGACAAAGAATTTATTAATGATAGTATATTTTTTAATATCTTAAGCATTAACACGTTTCCTACTTTTCATTTTAAAGGACTTATTTTTTATAATTAATCTACAACTAATATAACTCACATTTTTGTGAGATAAAATAGAGCAATATATAACTTTTCTTAGATGTCATCCTCTAAGGATTGATACTTCTGTTGGTATTAGAGAAATTTTAATGACTCTTCTTTAAATTGTTATGTCCTTATTTTAAGGTTTATGTCCTTAGGATGGGTTTGTTATAACAATAGACAGCATTAGTGTGGCTCTGTCCCAGTAGTAGTAAAAGTTTTCATATTAAAAGCATGAACAAGAGATATAAAAGGTAAGAAGAAAGTTACTTTCTAAACATTTTGTTTATGTATGTATGTATTTTTATTTTATTTTATTTTTTACTTTTAGGAGGTACTGGGGATTGAACCCAGGACCTCGTACATGAGAAGCAGGTGCTCAACCACTGAGCTACACCCACTCCCTAAACATTATATTTACTTTCACAGAAGAGCAAGAGGAGTCAGTTTATAATCTCTACATCTCTGAAGTTCGAAACATTAGACTCCGATTAGAGAACTGTGAAGATCTGTTGATTAGACAGATCCGAACTCCCCTGGAGAGAGATGATTTGCATGAAAGTGTATTCAGAATCACAGAACAGGAGGTGAGATTTATAAATGTGATGGGGGAAAAGGGTAACTTAAAGATAAACTACTCTTTTAATGACCTTGTGTCCACTCCTGTGACTTCTTCACTTTCAAGTTTGCACATTGGTCCCTTGGCAAAGTCTGATTATGTATTTATCACTGATTATAAACAGTGGTTCTGTAATTTAGTTGTTCTGCCTTGGAATCAGGTAAACACAAGAACACGCACCCTCCCACTCACTGTGATGGAGGCGCGGGGGCTTCTCAGAGTGAAAGTCATTACACATTTGTTGATCTCTGCAGAGCACTAAGTTAGCGGTTTGGGCCTAAATAAATGAAGAGAAGAACATTGAGAGAATTACTGATTGTAACCCTTGTGTGCCATGTTTCAATTTTCTTCGATGGAAAAGTAAAGAATATTTAGATTTTGAAGTCAACAGTCACAAAGTAAAACATGTTTTTAAAGTTTTAAGAAAGATGCCCCATCTTGGGTGATAGCCTAATACCTGTGTTTGTTCTTGGTTTTATAGAAACTAAAGAAAGAGTTGGAGCGACTTAAAGATGATTTGGGAACAATCACAAATAAATGTGAAGAATTTTTCAGTCAGGCAGCAACCTCTTCCTCAGTGCCTACCTTACGATCTGAGCTCAGTGCGGTTATTCAGAATATGAACCAAGTCTATTCTATGTCTTCCACTTACATTGATAAGTATGTAACTGTTGTCTTTAATTATTTACTTCATGTAACTGTCATCTTTTTATATGCTGTGATTTAAGACATTCATTTTTATGAATATTAAAGAATTATTTGTCTTAATAGGAAATGTATTATGATGCTTTTTAGCATAGAATGGAATGTCCTTCAGAGATTACTGTCTTTCCACATTTTGCCTGTAGTTTAGGTAGTTCAGCATTTTCCTCTCAAGCTTGGATTACACATGGTTTGATAGAAGATCGTCTTATGTTGAAATTCGTTGCTAAATACTGCTTCTGGGGTAGGACATGGGTTGGAGCACATAACTATCTATGAAGGAGAGTCAGCTGAATATTAACCTTGTAATGAATTTATTGGTGTTACAAGAAGAGGAACACGCTAATATTATTTGTCATAAAGGAGCTCCAGGACTAAATGCATTATAGGAAAATAAACATTTTACTGTACAAGGCTATGATTTACATCTCTTTTTTAGGTTGAAAACTGTTAATTTGGTGTTAAAAAATACTCAAGCTGCAGAAGCCCTTGTGAAACTCTATGAAACTAAACTGTGTGAAGAAGAAACAGTTATAGCTGACAAGAATAATATTGAGAATCTAATAAGTACTTTAAAGGTATGAATCTCACTTTTGGCTATTTTCAAGATCATACTCTAATAAAAGTATTTCTCCCAGCACCTAGCTCAGGTGTTCAGACAACAGACAGTAAATATCTTATTTTCAGTTTATTTATATTAATTCCATTTCATTTCTCTGTAATACCACAGCATAATGCAAATAAGTATGTTCAGTCAGTTCACTTTAAGGAGGGCTTATCCCATTTTGAAGTTTGAACTTTTTGACAGTAGCTTTTTATAGTCAATTCCGAATGTTGGTAGTAAAAAGAATGAAAACTAAAAATTAAGTTCTTTATGATAGAGTCACTTGATAAAAGAGGCAATGAGTGTTAATGGGTATGGAGTTTTACTTTTTGGAGTGATGAAATTGTTCCAAATTTTTTGTGGTGATAAATGCACAACATGGTGATTATACCAAAAGCCATTGATTTTGTCCACTTTGGATGGATTATATGGTATGTGAATATAACTCAATAAAGCTGCTTTAAAAAAAAAAAGAGGGTAGGGAAGAGAGAAAAAACGGAGACAGTGAGTAAGAAATCAAGGAGGGAAGTAGTAGAGTTAATCTACAGGAGAAAGGCTGGTAGTTTTGCCCATCTGTATTTATCTAAATAATAAAGCACTGAAGAAAACTAGGTATTGAAAACCTGTTGTGAAAAGTTATCTAAGTGATTTTTAATGCATGTGTTCATTCTTTAATAGTGGAATTTGTAGGTATTTAAAAAAATAATAAAAAAGATTTCGTTTTGTTCATTGAGGTAGCAAACTTGCCTATAGAATGCATTTTGTTTATTCTGTAGATATGCAAATGCAATTAGGCAAAATTTACAAAATTGGCCTTTTTTTGGATGTGGGTATAGTGAATTATTGGCAGTTTCAAAAGATTCAACCTAATATATTTATATATATGAAGGCTATTCTTTCAAATTAATTTTTATGCCAGTCCTTTGTCAATAAACTGTAAAATTGGGCAAAAAAAGTATTTACTCAGAATGGTAGATGTTATTTTTATAATTTTTATCAATTAATGTGTTTTAGCAATGGAGATCTGAAGTAGATGAAAAGAGGGAGGTATTCCATGCATTAGAGGATGAGTTGCAGAAAGCTAAAGCCATCAGTGATGAAATGTTTAAAACATACAAAGAACGAGACCTTGATTTTGACTGGCACAAAGAAAAAGCAGATCAATTAGTTGAAAGGTGGCAACACGTTCAAGTTCAGATCGACAACAGGTCAGTATCCTTTCTTTGTACAGTTTTAGTACAAATTTAATGTTTGTGTTTACTAGGTGAAATCTAAACTTGCTAGGCTATTTGTGTTACTTGCATAGTTAATTGTTAAGAGCTCTCCCTAATTATGTTTCTTTCTAAATGGTGGTCTTCAGGAAGACTTTGAACTTCAAAGTATTGTTTTCCAATTCTGTTTAAACTGTTAAAGTGTTTTGGCATTTGTATAACTCATCTCCTTGTTTCTTCTGAAGGAAAAAAACATTGCGACTCTCTAATTATTATCAAGTTAAAATGCGTATAACCATAAACTTAGTAAGAGCATGGATCATACATTTTATAGGGCTTTACTTAGCAATCCCTACTAGACATGAGAAATGAAAAGCAATTTATATGACCTGATGTTGATTTTCATTGTAGATACAAGAAAATAGGAATCATTGCCTGGCCTAGTACTTAAAATAAAAAGTAAAAGGAAATGGGATGGTTTAGGGCTGATCTGTAAAGAAGTAGAATAGTGTCCTTTTTTATTCATTGTCAAGTCTAGATGCCCATTCTTGAGAAGAAAAATTATGTTCAAATGTATTATTTCTTCTCTGTAAAGTACATGATAAATAGGTTTAATATGGCAGTTCTAAATTCACAGAAACATGTTTCTAATCCTCGTTCTTGGAAAGACCTTCTCATTCCATGTTCACCATTCACTGGTACTGCTAAGTCACACAACTACAAGAGCAAAACATTTATATTCAACCCAGTGCCAGTGTAGCATGTCCTCGAGGTTTGCCTCAGGGTGCTGCACCCTTGAATTCTTTACACTGTTGTGTTTATTACATTGTAGTACAGTTGTTCTGTCTGTCCCTTTCTTGCTATACCTTCTATCCTGCTAATTGAGACTGCTGGAAATTCCTCTTCTTCTCTTAGGTTACGGGACCTAGAAGGCATTGGCAAATCTCTGAAGTACTATAGAGATACCTATCACCTTCTAGATGACTGGATCCAGCAAGTTGAAACCACTCAGAGAAAGATTCAGGAAAACCAGCCTGAAAACAGTAAAACCCTGGCCATGCAGTTGAATCAACAGAAAGTATGTAAAATTAATTCCTTGTGTGTCTTAAGTTTGTGTTATATATTTGGTCACTCGGATTCTCACCTTCCTTCCCCATGTTGAAAGAAAAAGTCAGCAACTACTTGGAAGAAAGTAGGAGTAAATGACAAATATTAAAATCCTGTAACTCTCACCTACATTCATTACTTATTTTGATATTGGAAATCAGTTTTAGAAGCATAATAAATAAGAAGTAGCATGTTTGAACAATTTTCAGGCTCTTAATGGTCATTTAATCATACATATGGAAATCTCTTTGATGCTTTGTTGTCCATGTAGTTTTGTGAGATCCTAAAAACATAAAAATGGTTACTAGCAGAAAATTATATGGCGACATTTGGCAAGAGTTGATGAATGTCTTGAGATTTTATTTCCATTTTTAGGGTCCTGTGATTTCTAATTCTGTTTTGATCAGGATTAGGTGGGGGCTTCTAATCTGCTTTCAGATTTTTCCTTTGGTATTTAGTAATTACTGCTTTTAGAAGTTCTGTGAGGAGCTATTCTTAAAGAAAATTGTGGATATTTTTTAGTTCCTGAGCATCTCAAATGGTTAAATAGCTTAGATTTCCTGTCCTTTTCTTCTAAACTGTGTGTTATAGATGCTGGTGTCTGAAATAGAAATGAAGCAGAGCAAAATGGATGAGTGTCAAAAATATGCAGAACAGTACTCAACTACAGTGAAGGTAAGAAGACTCAAATACTTCTATCAAATTTAATATTCAAATAAGTGTAGCACAGTATTCTTTTAAAGCCTTTGAAAGTCTTTTCACTCTGTGAAATGGTAAAAAGAGGAATCCTCATTTGAACTGTCTCTGACTTTTATCTATAATTCTGTGTGAAATCTGAGTCACACAGCCCCCCCCATTCATCTCCTCTCCTCTCTCACTCTCACATATACCAGAATAAATACATAGCTCTTAGTCTTCTATCATTCCCCCGCCCTACTTCTTTAATACTGCTGGCATATTCCATGAAACAACTTCTAACTTAGGGGACATTTCTCCTGCTTTCTGAAGTCATCATTAACAACTTCTTAGCTTTAGCCGTCCAGATCCAGTGCCTAGCTAGAGGACACTGAATATGACTTTAGAAAACTGTAAGAAAATGTTTCCATGAGCTTCCAAAGAGATGTGGAAACTTTTTTGACTATCCTCAATGTTTCTGATTTTATCTCCGCCTTGGAAACATCTCTAGGACTGGATAGATTCCTAAAAATGTAGTTGTGCAATAATTATTTCAGTGAAACTACATTCCAGTTCAGTATGTTGAATCCCTGTAGAACCAAACTTTAATGCTTTGCTTTAATTAATTTAATCTTATTGACTCCTTTATACAGGACTATGAATTACAAACAATGACCTACAGGGCCATGGTAGATTCACAACAAAAATCTCCAGTGAAACGCCGAAGAATGCAGAGCTCAGCAGATCTCATTATTCAAGAGGTAATAAAAGTACAAGCAAAAGAGGGGTATGGGCATGTGAGAGAGAGGAAAAATACATTTTATTAAGGGCTTTTAAAAAAACATGAAAAATCATTCAAGATCAGTTATTGATTTCAGAAGAAAATTAAATGTACTTTTTGATTGAATTTAGAAAGTAATTGTCATTTTCTTTGTTTTGCACAATAGTAATAAACTCAATTCCTACTCAGTTACCACCTGTTATTGGGGAATTGTATGATTTGCTTTCTCAAAGCCTAGTTAATATTCTAATTATTACACAAAATTCATTCAGCTCATTAAAGGCAACTGAGGATTATGTGTTTATTAAGTTTTTCTTTACTTGCAGTTCATGGATCTGCGGACCCGATATACTTCTCTGGTTACCCTCATGACACAGTATATTAAATTTGCTGGTGATTCATTGAAGAGGCTGGAAGAGGAGGAGGTAACCATTAACTATGAGCAACTAACTAAAAAGGAGCTACAATATGATTTGGGAAAGCAAAAGAGGTTTCATGATAAATTTACATGATCAATACACATTAATTTTCTGTAATTATAAAATTACAATGAGAAAAGTGTGGAGTATAGACCTGGGTGTTTTTTTTTTTAAGATTCTCTCAAATACAAAAAATACATAGTTTTAATTTTAGGCTTCTAGTATGATAGGGTTAATGTCTTAATTAAATGGTTCTATTTAAATTATGAAATGTAGCAGTTTGACAGAACTTTTTTCAGTTTTCTCACAGTATTTTTTCTTTGAAGAACAAATTGTAGTTATTGCTGCTATGGTGTCTCTAGAAGTACTGCACAAAGAAATTTGTTCGTGCATTTTAAAGCAATTCACATCTTCAAAGAATTAAAGCATGAAAGTCATTTATTTGGAAGTAGCAAAAATGGATACACACAAAACAATGCTACTTTTTAAAATTGTGGGCTATTTTATTTTATTTACTTGTAGGTACCAGAGATTGAACCCAGGACCTTATATATGGAAGCAGGCACTCAACCACTGAGCTACACCCACTCCCCTGTGTTGTTTTTGGGGTTTTTTTGATTATTTGTTTGTTTTTGCCAAAATGTTGGGTGTAAGGTTAAAAGATTCTTTAGGTACCATTCTAATTTTGGAGGATTTCTGCAGTTTAAAAATATATGCCAGAGTTATTTATAAAAATATTTTGTCATTAAAAACTAATGTATCTAATCATGAAAGGATTATACTATGCTCTGTTCTCTTGATATGCTTTCTCTTTTTAGCTTCAGAATAGACAAAAATAGGCTGAATACTACATTAAGTAAATCATGGGACATTTGATATTTTACGTTGGACTATTAATGAAATGCTAGAAGTGATTATACTTGTTTTTCTATTCATATAAAGAAAAAAATCAAAAGAGTAACATCTATTTATTTTAGAAATAGATGTTACTTTCTTAGTGTCTAAAAACATGACATTTTGTAAACTATTTTAGTCTGTTCAAAATTAACATTTTTCTGCAACTAAGTTACTAATATAGCTAATTGCAAGACTTTATAATCAGCTTCCCTTGTCCTCAGAAAGGAGGAGAACCAGAATATTTATGACCACCCTGATAATTGGTATATATGGCTCATTTATGAAGGAACAGCTGTACTTTTTTTGTTATTTTTACATATTGGGTTTTTTTTCTTTTATTCTAAATAACATGCAGGTCTTTTAAATTGCATATTCAGTAGTTATATTTAAAATAAAATAATTAAGTCCCTTTCTTTTCTTATAGTGTTTGTCTAATTGTAAATATGATCCAGTTTTTTTTCTCAGTTTATCCAATAAGGCAGAATGCTAGAAGTTGGTAGAACCAAAATATATTTCAAAAGCCCTATGATATATACAAGCTATGCTTGTCTTGCTTCGAAATGCCAAAGATTTACAGTGAATTGAACATAAAAACAGTATAATTTATTGAATATGCAAAATACTACAGTTTCAAATAGATAAGAAAAATTTACTACTATAGTATCATATTAATGATTATAATGATATATAGCCCAGTTTTCAGACTCAAAAGAGTAGTGTTTCTGGAACTGAGTCTTTGAAGATGCCATATGAGAAAGCTTGGCTGAGAGCAGTTTTCCTTAGTAAACATCATCACAGAAGGGTGCAAGTTGGGTTCAGAAGATGATACCAAATTAATTTAGAGAAGTATTAGTAGAGTATCTTTAATTGATACTAGAATTGTTTAAAGAGATTCTCTAGTCTACATTGAGAGTAAAATATATTATTAATTACAGAGATGAAAGGTGAGTGTATCTCCCTGGGAAACATTCAGAGAAAACTTGAAAGTTATTCCTATATGAATTAGTTTGATATCTACAAGAAAGCACATCAGGCAGTAGTATTAATTTTTTTCTTGTAATTTTTCTTGTATATCCTAAAACATTCAAGATTATAGAGACTATGTGACACTATTAACAAATCATTAAAATGACTCTAAGATATTGAGAGTTCAGTAAGAGAAAGTGTTTTTCCTCCTGAGATCTTTTTTTCCTTTTTTTTTTTTAATCTCAGAATATGACCAAGAAAAAAGTAAAAGGCTCAAAACTCCTTAGCAATAGCTTAGTTTCAGAGGAGGTTTGATAATGAACTGGGATAAGAACCTCTTAGAAATCATCTGCTTGTAAAAAATTGAAAACTTGATATTTAAACAGATAAAATGTTACAGTGTCATCACAAATTGACCCTGATAACAAAATTTTAAAAGTAGAGTACTGAGTATAGTAGACTAATGAAATTTGTTAGTATATGAATTCTTGATAAAAACCATTTTTAGTTTAGCAAAGAGAACAGCTGAATTCTCATCAAAATTACTGGGGACCAGGACAATAAAAGAAGCTATGTAAGATGTGTAGAATAATAAATTATTGAAATTTACCAAAGCTTCTCAGTGAAAATAAATCTGCTATCTAGGAAAATTTCTGTACTCCTGTTTGAATTGTTTCTAAATTATGATGATCTTAAGTTGATGATCTGAAAGTAATGGCATTATGATATTAATAAATAGAAATTAAATTGTAATTATAAACTAGCCCTGATCATGCCCTTCTCTAGTCAATGTAATGTGTATTCCTCCCAGCTGAGATCGATTCTTTCCTCAACAGAGTAAAAAAAATTCTGAGCATTGGCACTGAATCCCTCAATATATTTTTAAAAGCCCTTGTACTTACCAAAATATCTTTATATTCATGGAGTATCTAAAGGTACTTGTCAGGGTGGATTTATATGAGGCATGTCATGAGTACACACAAGAAGCAAATCTTTTCTAAAACTACCAGGGATTGTAGCTGCCTTTGCAATAGCAATTATTATAATTTTCATAATATGGCAAGTATAAACAAGTAAGGAATTTTGTCTTTAGAAATTACACATTTTTATATAAGTTTCTTCCTTCTCCATCTTAAGGTTTTTCCCCTTAATTTGGCTTTCTGTTCTAGAGTTCTGCATGTGTTTTATCTTATTGTTTGTTTTTAACATGAACAATGGAACATAAATAATGTTTTTTAATTTCTTAGGGCCATCTATTGAAAACTAAATTCTTTGGTGTCTTTTGGTTCCTGTATGTTGCATGTTCTTCTTGGCTTATAGGACCAAGTAGTGCGCGAGAGCAGAACGAGCACTCTATGAGCATTTTAGTTATTATTTTGTCACTAACCCATTGTATGACTGTGCAAAATTATTTAACCTCCTCGTACTTCAGTTTTCTCATTTGTAAAAGGTTGGGTTCATGTTGTATGTTTGTAAAGTCCCTTCTTAACAGTTTTAATTAAAGTATTCTTGAGAGAAAGAAAAGATTCTTCGGCTCAAAAAACCTGTCATGTAAGGTTTTTTGTGTTCTGCTGCTGACTTTTGGAAGCTTCCTCCCTGAAGAAGGTGGTAGTGGTGATGATAGTACTTATTCTGCATTTGGGAATGCTTGCTTTTGTAAGTACTTTTATGAACATTGCATCAGCTTTTGTAAGATAAATTTGAATAGAACAGGTTTGACATTTTCAAAACATCTCTTGTAGATTAAAAGATGTAAGGAGACTTCCGAACATGGGGCGTATTCAGATCTACTTCAGCGTCAGAAGGCAACAATGATTGAGAATAGCAAACTTACAGGAAAGATAAATGAATTGGAAAAAATGGTAGCTGAACTTAGGAAACAAAAGTCCCGAGTAGAGGAAGAACTTCCAAAGGTCAAAGAGGCTGCAGAAAATGAATTGAGAAAACAACAGAGAAATGTAGAAGATATTGCGCTGCAGAAAATAAGGGCTGAAAGTGAAGCCAAGCAGTATCGCAGGGAACTTGAGGCCATTGTGAGAGAGAAGGAAGCTGCAGAACGGGAACTAGATCGGGTGAGGCAGCTTACATTAGAGGCTGAAGGCAGAAGAGCAGCTGTGGAAGAAAACCTCCAGAATTTCCGAAATCAGTTAGAGGAAAACACTTTTACAAGAAGAACACTGGAAGATCATCTTAAAAGAAAAGATTCAAGTCTCAATGATTTGGAGCAACAAAAGAAAAAGTTAATGGAAGAATTAAGAAGAAAGAAAGACAATGAGGAAGAACTCTTAAAGCTGATAAAGCAGATGGAAAAAGACCTTGCATTTCAAAAACAGGTAGCAGAGAAACAGTTAAAAGAAAAGCAAAAAATTGAATTGGAAGCGAGAAGAAAAATTACTGAAATCCAGTATGCATGTAGAGAAAATACATTGCCAACCTGTGCCATCACACAGGCTATGCCATGCACAGAAATAAGAGGTCTTCAGAAAGAGCATGACAAACAGAAAGCAGAGGAGCTCAAACAGCAGGTAGATGAACTAACAGTCGCAAACAGAAAGGCTGAAAAAGACATGAGAGACCTGAAGTATGAACTTCATGCCCTCCAACTTGAGAAAACCTCATCTGAGGAGAAGGCTCGTTTGCTAAAAGAAAAACTGGATGAAACAAATAATACACTCAGCTGCCTTAAACTGGAGTTAGAAAGGAAGGATCAGGTAGAGCAAGGCTATTCTAAACAGCTCAGGGAACTTGGTAAGCAGTTGAATCAAACCAAAGATAAAGCGGAAGAAGTCATGCAAGAAGCTAATGATCTAAAGAAAATAAAGCACAGTTATCAAGTAGAGTTAGAATCTCTTCATCAGGAGAAAGGGAAACTGCAAAGAGAAGTAGACAGAATCACTAGGACACATGCTATGGCTGAGAGGAATATTCAACATCTAAATTCTCAAGTTAACTCTTTTCAGGATGAGAAGGAATTCTCCAATGAAAGATTACGTTTATGCCAAAGAAAATCGGATCATCTAAAAGAACAATTTGAGAAGAGCCACGAGCAACTGCTTCAAAATATTAAAGCCGAAAAAGAAAATAATGGTAAAATTCAAAAGCTTAATGAAGAATTGGAGAAAAGTAATGAATGTGCAGAAATGCTAAAACAAAGAGTAGATGAGCTGACTAGGCAGAATAATGAAACCAAATTAATGATGCAGAGACTTCAGACTCAATCGGAGAATGTAGTTTTAGAGAAACAAGCTATCCAGCAAAGATGTGAAGCCCTGAAAATTCAGGCAGATGGTTTTAAAGAGCAGCTACGTAGCACAAATGAACACTTGCATAAACAGACAAAAACAGAACAGGATTTCCAGAGGAAAATTAAATGCCTAGAAGACGACCTGGCCAAAAGTCAAAGTTTAGTAAGTGAATTTAAGCAAAAGTGTGACCAGCAGAACATTATCATCTTGAATACTGAGAAGGAGGTTAGAAATCTGAATGCTGAGCTGACTGCCTCCAAAGAGGAGAAGCGACTGGGAGAGCAGAAAGTACAGCTGCAAGAAGCTCAGGTACAAGAGTTAAATAACAGGTTGAAGAAGGTACAAGATGAGTTGCACCTGAAGACCATAGAGGAGCAAATGACACACAGAAAGATGGTTCTGTTTCAGGAAGAATCTGATAAATTCAAGCGTTCAGCAGAGGAGTTTCGGAAAAAGATGGAAAAACTAATGGATGCCAAAGTCATCACTGAAAATGATATTTCAGGCATTAAGCTTGACTTTGTGTCTCTTCAGCAAGAAAACTGCAGAGCTCAGGAGAATGCTAAGCTCTGTGAAATGAACATTAGAGAACTTGAAAGACAGCTTCAGCAATATCGTGAGCAAATGCAAAGAGGGCAGAATGTGGAAGCAAATCATTACCAAAAATGTCGGAAACTTGAGGATGAGCTGATAGCTCAAAAACTTGAAGTTGAAAACCTGAAGCAAAAAATGGATCAACAGATAATGGAGCATGGACATCAATTAGTTTTGCTCCAGAGTGACCTCCAAAGAAAGAAAACAACCAAAGAATGTAACTTCAAACCAGATTTTGAGGTGACACTGCAGGAATGTCAACACTCTGGAGAGCTCTCCTCTAGGAATACCAGACAGCTTCACCCAAGGGCCAGATCTCCTCTGTTGAGATGGACTCAAGAACCACAGCAATTGGAAGAAAAATGGCAAAATCGGATTGTTGAACAGATACCAAAAGAAGTCCAGTTCCAGCTGCCAGGAGTTCCACCTGAGAAAGAGAAAAACCAGCAGTGTTATTCTGAGTATTTTTCTCAAACAAGCACTGAATTGCAGATAACTTTCGATGAGACAAACACTATTACAAAGCTGTCTTCAGAAATAGAGAAGATAAGAGATCAAGCCCTGCACAATTCCAGACCACCTCTTAAGTATCAAGATGATAAGTGTGAAATGGAATTGGTGAAACTTTTGACCCCCTTAGAGGTATACTGTGTATTCTGAAATCTTATCAGCTATCCAATAGCAAAATTCCTCCTTTCTCTGCTAGACTAATTTTAAAAACAATTGTGACTGTGATTGGCTCTTTGCAATTCTGACAGGAAAATAATGCTACGTTTTTCCCAGTGATTTACCCAAATCTTTATTGTAAGTTATCATTCTTTGACTTAAAAAAAATTAAGCATGCAGATATAATGAATATTTTGTTATATCTGTGGGAATTTATATTTTGAAAAACCTGACCATAAAAAATGCTACAAGAACCAAGCAGTCAACTTTAATTTCTAACATATTCTATGTCCAAAATTCTTCTCAATCTTTTGTAAATGTATTATTTTAATAGCTTTAATTGTCATCTGAAGTAAACTTCAGACTCTCAAAATGATACCATTTGTTTCTGAACCCTCCTTGGTCCAAAATTTTTCTTCTCGTTACTTATCTCTATTATTCTAGGAAATATGTTTGGATTGAGAATGGGTAAAGTGACATAATATTCTTTAGGTGACTTTTAATATCTTATAAATTCCTATTGCAGATAGTTAAGAACAAGCAGTATGATATGCATACGGAAGTCACAACATCCAAACAAGAAAAGAACCCAGTTTCCAGTGCTGAAGAATGGATGCTTGAAGGTTGCAGAGCATCCAGTGGACTTAAGAGAGCAGATTTTCTTAAGAAGGGCTTGGAATCAGAGACTTTCCAAATATTCGATGGAGATGCGAGTTTAGTTAGGGATGATGAATTTAAATTTCAGGGGCTCCGGCACATGGTGACTGCCAGGCAGTTGGTTGAAGCTAAGCTTCTGGACATGAGAATCATTGAGCAGCTGCGACTTGGCATTAAAAGTGTGGAAGAAGTTCAGCAAACTCTTAGCAAGTTTTTAACTAAAGCCACCTCAATTGCAGGGCTTTATCTAGAATCCACAAAAGAGAAGATTTCATTTGCCTCAGCAGCCCAGAACATCATAATAGACAAAATGATGGCACTAGCATTTTTAGAGGCTCAGGCTGCAACAGGTTTTATAATTGATCCCATTTCAGGTCAGACATATTCTGTCGAAGATGCAGTCCTTAAAGGAGTTGTTGACCCTGAATTCAAACTTAGGCTCCTTGAGGCGGAGAAGGCAGCCTTGGGATATTCATATTCTTCTAAGATATTGTCAGTGTTTCAAGCTATGGAAAGTAGATTGCTTGACAGACAAAAGGGTAAACATATCTTAGAGGCCCAGATTGCCAGCGGGGGCATCATTGACCCTGTGAGAGGCATCCGCATTCCTCCGGAAATTGCTGTGCAGCAGGGGTTGTTAAATAATGCCATTTTACAATTTTTACACGAGCCATCAAGCAACACAAGAGTTTTTCCTAATCCCAATAACAAGCAAGCTCTGTATTATTCGGAATTGCTGCAGATGTGTGTGTTTGATGTAGGCAGCCAGTGCTTTCTGTTTCCCTTTGGGGAGAGGAACATATCCAGTCTCAATGTAGAGAAAACTCATAAAATTTCTGTAGTAGACATAAAAACAGGAGCAGAACTGACTGCATATGAGGCTTTCCAGAGAAATCTAATCGATAAAAGTACATATCTTGAGCTTTCAGGGCAACAATATCAGTGGAAGGAAGCCACATTTTTTGAATCATATGGACATGCTTCTTATATGCTGACTGATACTAAAATGGGATTACAATTCAATATTAATGAGGCGATAGAGCAGGGAATAGTTGACAAAGCCTCGGTCAAAAAATATCAGGAAGGCCTCATCACTCTTACAGAACTTGCAGATTTTTTGCTGAGCCGATTAATTCCCAAGAAGGATTTGCATAGTCCTATTGCAGGGTATTGGCTGACTTCTAGTGGGGAAAGGATCTCTGTACTAAAGGCCTCCCGTAGAAATTTGATTGATCGGATTACTGCGCTCAGATGCCTTGAAGCCCAAGTCAGTACAGGGGGGATAATTGATCCTCTTACTGGCAAAAAGTACCGGGTAGCTGAGGCTTTACATAGAGGCCTCGTTGATGAGGGGTTTGCCCAGCAGCTGCGACAGTGTGACTTGGTAATCACAGGGATTGGTCATCCTGTCACTAACAAAGTGATGTCAGTGGTGGAAGCTGTGAATGCAAATATCATAAGTAAGGAAATGGGCATCCGATGTTTGGAATTTCAGTACTTGACAGGGGGCCTGATAGAGCCACAGGCTCACTCTCGGTTGTCAATAGAAGAGGCTCTCCAAGTAGGTATTATAGATGTCCTCATTGCTATGAAACTCAAAGATCAAAAATCGTATGTCAGAAATATAATATGTCCCCAAACAAAAAGAAAGTTGACATATAAAGAAGCCTTAGAAAAAGCTGATTTTGATTTCCACACAGGACTTAGACTCTTGGAAGTGTCTGAGCCTTTGATGACAGGAATTTCTAGACTTCACTATTCTTCCTAAGAGGACAGTTGTCCTACTGTTTAAATAACTTTGTGGGCAGCGCTTGATGCTGTCCAGTTCATGCACACTGTCCAGGACATGACTGTATCTGTTATATGTATGGTCTAGTGATTATGCTACATGTGCAAAGCACTGTTTGTTTCTTGAAGGCTGGAAATAGCTAGCTGCTGAGAAGACAGAATATTTTTAGTGGAAAATAACAAAAGAGTTACTGCTCTTAAAATGGTCCCATTTAGCTTTTAGATGAGTTTTTTTTAATATTCTTGCTCACACTAAAATGAAAGGGTTTTACCTAAAATGTGGGGTACGCTTGATGATCTCCAACAAGTTCATAGTGTCCTTTTCTTCAGAATCTCTCTATCACCTAGTACATCGAGCCTGACGTTAGGGTTCCCAATGATCAAGTTTTACATTGTATTCGCTGAAAGAGGATTTCATAAAGCACCACAGAAACAAAGAAAAAGATGTACATTTGTTCTTACATCCATAATGTGGCAGTGTTTCAGATTGCCTTGAAAATTGAAACAGTTTTGAGTCTTCCTGTTCATGGTGATTTCTTAACATTTTAAAATGTTTACTAGACTCTTGCATTTCTAATTCAGGCTTTGGAATTAAAAGCTAACATTGTGAATGCATTTTGTGTTGGAAGAGGGGGACGGATTTTTCTTCATTCTATGTATTTTCCGTGTGTGTAGACATTCTTTGTTCTTTCAGCTTTGTATTGTCTGATATTTCTCTGTCAAGACAATTGGGATTGTAATGCTAATGCAAAGGCAGCAAATCAAAGATCTAGTGCTTCATGAATAAAGTTCATGTTTTTTTATATGTCATATTCATGGAACAGCTGGGAGGGTAGACTGATCATTAAAGAATGTTTGTCACAGCTTTCTTTGACACCATAAACATTTGGAAGTACATCTGCTATGTGACACGATACACATGGTTAAGTAAATGAATAAAATATCTCAGTAGTCTGATGAAAAGAACATTTTCACATTCTTGTTTTCTGTATAGAGGTCAGTCTAATAGTTTTGTCATTTACTGGAATATATCTTTTCTGCCACTTACACTTATCAGAAGACCCTGGAAGAAGAAAAGAAAGAGCATATTGAAAAAGCCAAAGAACTGCAGAAATGGGTATCAAATATCAGCAAGACATTGAGAGATGGAGAGAAGGCTGGAAAATCTCCCCTCTCTAAGCAAAAGGTATTCACTGAGGCCCCTTATTAGTAATAATAGTAGTAGATAGAATTCACTCCTAGACCACCTAGCACAATATTTAGTTCTTTACATTCATTTTCCACATTTTTATAGGCAATTATGAGAATTAGAGAGGTTATATAACTTGCCCAAGGTATCACAAGTAGTATGTGGCAGAGTAAAGTGTCTCTGATTCCAAAACCTAAACTCTGGCATCAGTTAAAATCTTATGTTGTACTATTAGATCTGCCTCCTGATTTAATGAGACTTGCTGAAGACCTGAGTCATCGTGCTTTTTGCCCCAGATAAATCCAAGTCCTTTTTGTTTTTTAACGTTTCACTTTTAAAGACACTTTAGATGGCATAAATGTTACATCAAAAATATGTGGGATTCCCATATGCCCTGTCCCCTCCCCCTCCCATACTTTCCCACATTAACAACATCCTTCGATAGTGTGGTACATTTGTTGCAATTGATGAAAATACATTTTGAAGCATTGCTGCTAACCATGGACTATAGTTTACGTTATAGTTTATACTTTACCTAGCACAATTTTACAGGTTTTGACAAAAGGTATACTGGCCTGTATCTGTCATTGCAGTGTCATGCAGGACAATTCCAGTGTCCCAAAAATACTCCCATGTTTACCTTCTCTTCCCTCTCCCTCCCCTCAGAACCTCTGGTGGCCACTAATATCAATGAAACAACTTCTTCCATTGCCAGAATGATAATGTCTACTTTAGTCCATAGTTCCCATGCACTCTTGTATTATAAAGATAGTATCATTCTTACAGATATAAAAAAGTAATATTTTTGAATATTGACCTTAGTTATGATTTTCTAGATATTTTCTTTTTCATAAAGAGGGCTTTTGCAGTTAACCACTGGATATTCTAGACTCTTACCGTACCTCAGTGAACCCTTTAGTCCTGTACCCAGTGCCCTCGGCTTTATTTGTATAACTGCAGGCTGTGAGATGTCAGTGCTGCATGGTGTCTATTGGATTGTACCACTCGAAGTTCTTAGGACATCAGTAGTTCAGATGTAAATCTCAAGTGTTGTTGCTATGATAGCAATGGAGTTGCTGTTATGTTTTTAATAATAAATTTCTACTATTATAAGTAGGGTTTTTCAAAAAAAAATACTCTTTCTTCACTACCCTCACTGTCCTTGCCTGACATTTGGGAATTTTAGGGTCTGTCATCTCAGTAATTTCTCCTCCTCCTAGCCATGCTTCAGTTGCCATCAGTTGAACACAAATTTTCGGTACAGTTAAATAGAGAAAAACTTCAGTATCTTGTCTAATTTTGCCTATGATGTGAGACAAGTGTACCTTATTAGGGATTCCCACTGGAGAGGTTTATAGAACTGAAAGTGATTATTCAGTTGAAGAATCACTTTCAACTGAAAGTGACTATTCAGTTGAAATAAAGATGAATTAGCCCATAGTCTTGCACAATGTAATTTATATAATGTGAAAGAAATAGAGTTGTAAAGCAGTTATATTTGGTGCTTTTAGTTAAGTTAAAAATTACTTTTAAGTAATTTTCCACAAATATTTAGTTTAAAATATCTTATTCCATCCTCTGTCCCTCCCCCCACCCCCATTAAATAGGAAGATAACTAAGATAGGGACCTTAGCAAGTATTTCTTTGGAGAACAAGTTTCTTCTGAGAAACATGGATTATGAACCCTTGCTATTTTTTCTTTCAGTAGTTTAAAATTCTCTAAAACATTACTATGTCAGTTTTAGACCTAGAATACATGAAAGTAGAAAACTGCTTTTTTAATGCAGTTAATGGCCTAAATTATAAATATCTAAGAAATTTTGATGCTCTCTTTGTTAAAAGAAATTTAATTTGATAAGAATGATAAAGGTGTCCTTCAAAAATCAATATGGTTTCATGACTACCTATAACCATGAAAAATGGGCTCTAAATAAATTTAGGTAGACTACACAGGGGAACAATAAACCTTTTCATTGACCTATCATTTCCATTCGTTTTGCTCATTCAGTGGTTTGTTAAAGAATCGCAATTTGCGAAATGAGATGTTTAGACGAATCCCTTGAGGAATTAGAAGAAAGTGTTATAACCTCTTGCTTTTCACCAAAGTGATTAATTTCCCTGACCAGATCTGGCAGCCTTTAAAAGTGAGGGTCCTAGCAATAAAACTGTCTTGATCTGCAAACCTAAGAAAAATACTTTCACCACAATTTTTTCAAAAGAATTGTATTCAGGAGCTAGGCAGAAGGAGGACACTCTGAAGAAGTGTTCCACATTCCTACATCACTCTGAGTTCTACAATGTACCAGGACAACATTGATACAGTGCTGAACCACTGACCATCTACGGTATTAAACGTAATCTTTACTCACCCACTCAGTGGTTGGACTGGAGCAAATGCAGCAGATGTATACTGTTGAATTATATCTTTATGAAATTGATGGCATTGTGCAAAGAGGGTCTTGTCTTAATCATGCGCTTTTCTCCAGTCTTGTAACCTGATAGTATAGTGGCCATTGATTTGGGTTGCCCAGAAATTAAAACTTTTGCTTGATTAGTTTCTAAAAATTACTGTTTAGTCTTTATGAGGGCAGAGTTTGAATATGTTTTCTGTACCTTGCAGATCTCCAGTGAGGAACTATCAGCTAAGAAGGAACAATTATCTGAAGCACTTCAAACCATGCAGATATTTTTGGCTAAATACGGTGACAAGTATGTTGACTTTCATTAGCTCTTCTATTCAAGGCAAGGAAATGGTCTTAAAAATATTCAGCAAAGCAGAAGGTGGTAAATTTTATTTGAGATGTTTTTTGATTGAACTCAATTCAATGCAGTTACCATTTACTTAATAACTTGAGCATAGACTTACCATTTTAATTAATGATCCATTTTAGGCTTTACCACAGCCTTGAAAGGTATATATTATCTGTATTTTACTGATAAGCCAAGTCTTAATTTGAAGTAGTACTCCACAAGACTTAACTTGGTAAAATATACATAAATATATGCTTTGTTTTCTTAGTTGAGGCTTATGGCAACCTGATTTCTCATACGTTGGTCCTACTTTTTGAGACAAAGCCCTTCATATATTTCAGCTGATGCCTCAGGCAGGGAAGGAATCCACCCTTTTCTAAAACCCTTTTTGCTGTCATTTTTATGTAAGAGAATTCAGGTTAATTTCTTTGTGGATATTCTCTTCATCTTTCAGTTTAAACAAGTTTCATGTTGAGTAATGGTACCTTCCTATTGCCCCCTGCCCCCCGTTTTAATATATTTTTAAAATTATTTTTAAAAGATACTTAGATTACATAAAAATATATAGGTGATTCCCATATGCCCCATTCCCTACACCTCTCCTTTTCCCACATTAACAACTTCTTTCAGTTTGTGAGCCAATGCCCACATGGGTGAAATCTAAGATAAGGTGGAAGCGAGTAGTTGTACAGTGAAGGGATATGACAGGGGTGTAGGGATACTATTGGGTCAGGCAGTTCTATCCCTTTTTTTTTTTTACGTTGAGAATAACAGTGGGATCTTTGCCTCTGTAAGACAACAGAGCAATTGTTATTCTGGAAATTTGCATATGTTAGAGAGATACCAATCTGTCAGTTTGCACCCTTTCTTTCAGTGCCTTTCTCAGCTAAGAAAGGATTCCTGGATGTTTATGGCTCCTTCTTTACTTTTCATATACATTTATTCCAAGACCTGGGAAGACTGCGTATGAAGTTCTATTTTATTTTATGACTGTTAGCTTGTTTTTAAAAATATTCTACTATACAAAATCATTGAACCTAAATGATTCATAATATAATGGTATTATCTTTATCACTTGAAGTCTTATATTACTCTTCATGTTTTCTGGTTATTTTAGAATGACAGATGAAGAAAGAAATGAACTGGAAAAACAAATGAAAACTCTTCAGGAAGGCTATCATTTATTATTCAGTGAATCTCTGAAGCAACTACAAGAATCACAGACCTCAGGAGATATAAAGATAGAGGAGAAGGTAATCTTATTTATTTAAAATGTGAGGTCTTTTCACAATTCTTTTTTTTTTTTTTTTTTGCATGGTTTTGGAAATATATTTCAATGATAACAAAAGGACCTTGGGTTTTGTACAAATAAAAAATGTGGTTGGAGTTCATTTCAATGCTTGGATGTTTCAGTGTTGTTA
Organism: Dasypus novemcinctus; assembly: GCF_030445035.2. Taxonomy (NCBI): domain Eukaryota; kingdom Metazoa; phylum Chordata; class Mammalia; order Cingulata; family Dasypodidae; genus Dasypus; species Dasypus novemcinctus. Next base: position 29,906,203 of record NC_080683.1, on the reverse strand, counting down.
ATTAAATGCAGTCTTACACATGCTGATCATCAGTTTCTGTGACATCTTAATCTCTGCCTTGCATGGTAAAAGAAAAGAATTATTTGTTTTTCTAACTCTTCTCCTCAAGAGCCATTCTTCTACTGCTATATCAAGTATTTTTAAAATATAATGTTATAAAATGGCCTGTGGGAAAATCTAAAGGTGGGAGTGAAGTTTCATAGCGTTGGTTTGATTTTCATATATGCCAATGGAACTTAATTGAGCAAGCTAGACCGTATGTTCTAGCAAAGAGATCCTATTATTTTCTTAAAATATAGCAGAAATCACTTGATATTTGGTCTGAATTTAAACCTTTTAAACTTAATAGTAGATGTGAACATACCCCAAACAGTAGTCAATATTCTAAAAGTTTGGTTTACATTTAATTCCCTTATTCCTGGGAATACTTTCCACATAATTTTGTTGTGGTTTGGGGGTATTTAACAATTTTTTCTGGTTCCATAGTTTTTGACTGTGCTTATAGGAATCTGTATGCTGTAAACATCAATAGCATGGGTTTCGATAATCTCTTTCACGTCCGTAGACTCTAATCTCACCCAGGTGCTGAAAGCATGATTTGCCTTCTAGGTATATGCTCTGTTTTCTCACTATCATCATCTACTCTGTTGTGTCCTCACTAACCTTGTTAATGTACACAGCATTAAGTTTTCAATTTACAGATGCATGTTGTTTTCAAAGCTTCTGTCACATCCTGTTTGTTGAATAGATCACTGACATAGATCACTTGTGCATTTGAGCTGCCTAACATTCACACCATTGCTGCGCCTTGGTAAGTAGAGGATTTTTGAAGTGTATTATTTATTTAAAAAGAAAAAAAAAACAAATATACTTAAGTTTCAGGAAACTCTGCCCACCCTTGTATAACAGACTGACCTGAACTTTTTTATTTTCCTTTCAGCTGGATAAAGTGATTTCAGGTACCATTGATCAGACAACTGGAGAAGTCCTCTCAGTCTTTCAGGCAGTTTTAAGAGGCCTTATTGACTATGAAACGGGAATCAGGTTGCTTGAGACACAGCTAATGATTTCTGGTTTAATTTCACCAGAATTAAGAAAGTGCTTTGACCTTAAAGATGCTGAAAGTCATGGTCTTATTGATAAACAAATTCTGTGCCAACTCAGAGAACTAAGTAAAGCTAAGGAAATTATTGCTGCTGTGTCATCTACCACAATTCCAGTACTGGACGCTCTGGCTCAAGGTGTGATATCTGAATCCATGGCCATCAGAGTTCTTGAGATACTACTTTCCACAGGCTTTCTGGTTATTCCAGCCACAGGAGAACATTTGACTTTACAGAAGGCTTTCCAACAGAACTTGGTTTCCTCAATGTTATTTTCTAAAGTCCTGGAGAGGCAAAAAACATGCAAAGATCTTATTGACCCCTGCACCTCTGAGAAGATTTCATTAGTAGATATGGTACAAAGAAGTATTCTACAGGAAAACACTGGGATGCGGCTTCTACCTGTGAGACCACAAGAAGGAGGTAGAATAGCATTAAAATGTGGAAGAAACATAAGCATTTTAAGGGCAGCTCATGAAGGTCTTATCGACCGTGAAACCATGTTTAGGTTATTAGGTGCACAACTTCTCTCTGGAGGTCTGATTAATTGTGACTCTGGCCAAAGAATGACGGTTGAAGAAGCAGTAGCAGATAGGGTGATTGACAGAGACACTGCCAACAGTATTCTCACATATCAGGTTCAGACAGGTGGGATCATTCACTCCAACCCTGCCAAACGTTTGACTGTAGATGAAGCAGTCCAGTGTGACTTAATAACTTCCAGCAGTGCTCTTTTGATTCTAGAGGCTCAGCGAGGCTATGTGGGACTCATTTGGCCCAACTCTGGTGAAATATTTCCCACATCTTCTTCCTTGCAGCAAGAGTTGATTACAAATGAATTGGCTTACAAAATCCTGAATGGCAGGCAAAAAATAGCTGCTTTGTATATTCCAGAAACTTCTCAAGTCATTGGTTTGGATGCAGCGAAACAGCTAGGAATTATAGATAATAATGCAGCATCGATTTTAAAAAATATAAGACTACCTGATAAAATGCCAGATTTGGGAGATTTAGAAGTTTCTTGGAAAAATGCTAGAAGATGGCTTTCCTTTTGTAAATTCCAACCATCTACAGTCCATGATTGCAGCGAGGAAGAGGGTGTTTTTGATGGACAAGAGCCAGTGGCAGTTCAGAGTTCAGAACAAACTAAAAAATTATTCCTCTCTTATTTGATGATAAATAGCTATATGGATGCGAACACAGGACAGAGACTTTTGCTGTATGATGGAGATTTGGATGAGGCTATTGATATGTTACTGGAAGGCTGTAGTGCAGAATTTGATGAGGAGACACCCTCAGAAGAGTATCTTGATTTAATACTCCCTGGTGGATTCCTTAATAACACTCCAAGTAAAGAAAAGGATGAAAGTACTGCTCTACCAAGTAGTTTTGATAAATGTTGTTGTAGAGAATCTGAACATGAAGAAACTACTGAAAATAGAAAGCATGCCATAGATGAAGAGCTTCATGAAATGAGAAATAATGTTATCAGTAATGAATTTTATCATTCTGGAAACTTGTCAAATATAGTATCAACTGCTCATCAAGTTAACAACAACTCCTCTGATCTCTGTGTTCCCAATCCCATATCGTGCTTTACACAGACTGAACTTGCAGAAGATAGCATGCTTAAATGTGACTCTGAAAACATACTTAAAAACTGTGAAAATCAAAGTCAAATCAAAATAAATGAACATGCAGAGAAACTTGGTTATTCCAAAAACATTCAAAACTTTGCAAGTGATTTGATAACAAACCCTGTTGTGAAATCAAAAAATAGTATGTTCTGTGATCTGAAGGAGACAGAGAATGAAGATAATATAAATAAGACTTCAACTATCTTTGACTATTCCCCCAGCCTAAGTGCTTTGTTAAGTCATGATAAATTGAGAAATGATCAGAGAAGTTTTCATGATATACACATCCCAGAGAGCAATGGAAATAATTGTGAAGCCCCTACATTGCCATTAAATGACCAAACCATGTTATTAGGTCAAAGAATGGGAGAAAATTTTCAAGACCAATTTCTGGGAATTGCAGCTATTAACATAAGTTTACAGGGTGAACACTCAGGACAAAAATTTTTAAATACTGATTTTAGTGATCCTCAGATACAATATCACAATGATAAATACATTTCAGATACTCATGGTGAGGATGAAAAAGTGCATGCTGCTTCTCAGCAGAATCCTGAAGACAAGCAAAATGAGTCTGAAATGGAAGAGTACTCCTGTGCCATGACTCCTAAGAGTGTTACTGATAATGTCAACACAGCTCATGTTTATGCTTCACCATTGCTTGAAGAGACTGTCAGTGCTGGTGACTATGAAACCTCACTGTTGGATGACCGGGAGAGTGACACGGAAACAGACACCGACAGTGATGATGATTTTTATGATACTCCTTTGTTTGAAGATGATGACCATGATTCTCTTGTTCTTGAAGGTGATGATCGTGATTGTTTGCAACCTGAAGAATATGACACACTGCGAGAGGAAAACGATGGGACTACTCCTCCTGGGGATGTTTTTTATGATGTTTTAAAGGAGAATGAAAATTCCGAGGTCACCCAGCAGGAACTAATTGGTAACTTAAGTATGAAGGAAAAAGCAGTGTTTCCTCAAGATTTTCTCATAGGTATTGAGAAAGCTGAATTAGATCCCAGGGCAAGACTATATTTCAATTCAGCTGGCTCAGACCAGGTAATTGGACAGTTGCTGGAAAGTGTATTAGAAAGGGAAGGTACAAATAACCTTGAAGGTAATAAGACTGCCTCAATGATTGATTATGAGAATATAGGAAGAAAAGAGAACTTAAGTGCTTCATTAAGATGGGATGACACTGGCAGTTGGAGAGAGAGAAGAGACATTATAACTGGACAGGAAATTAAATCTGAGGTTGATTACTTTGATTATATGCAAAATGAAAGAAGTTATGGGGATTACATATGTGACAGTAATGATCAGGAAGACACTGATGATGATGACGATGATGATACTGAAGATGAAGGAAGAGGAAGAGATGAGAGTGAAATGTCCATGTGCCAAAATGAGACTGAATATATGGATATCCAGTTATGTGCCACCACAAATGAAAATGAAAACAGTAATGAAAATCAAACCATTAATAAAATGACCCTCCTAGATAAAATGCACAATTACAGTTCTTCAGAAAATCTTCAAAGTGTACATGTTTTACCACTAGAATCAACTAGTAAAAGTAGCTTAGTTACTGAAAGAAGCAGCCTTTCAGAATATACAACTGAGGTTCTTGGAAAAAGCAAAGAAAATCTGTTAAATCAGGAGTTGGCACTTGATACATTGTTACCCATAATTAAAGATACTGAATCAAAAAAACCCAGTTCACCTTCGGAGTTAGATAATGGTCTGGGGAACATAAAGGTTAAGTTGATTCAAGGGTCAGAATTGACTGGCTCTGTGAAAAGGGAAGATCAATATTTCAATGATGTGGCACCTAAAGTCGACTCATCATTTGATAAAATCATTTGTTCTGTGACTGATTTAATAGGAAAACCTGATGAGGAAAGCCATTTGTCATCTGTAGCATCTGTAACTGACAAAGATAATCAAAGAAATGGAAGAGAAATGATTAAAGGGAGAGATGACAAAAACAATATACTAACAGAAGATGAGACATCAATTCAGAAATTGTGTTCAGGTAAAGGAGAAGAGCTTATGGAAGGTGTAAAAGAAGAAGATAATAAACATCTCAAACTTTGGCCTAGTAACAGTACAAGGAAGAATCTTAATTTAGTTAGTAGTCAGTTTCCATTTACACAAGTCACAAATAATGAAGAATGTAATCAGAAAAGAAGCCTCAAAAATGTGACTGTAACTCTTAATGACAAACCAGAGACTGTACAAATGATTGTCAGTAAAAGTCCTGTTCAATTTGAAAATCTTGAAGAAATATTTGACACGTCTGTTTCCAAAGTGATGGGTGACATTACTGTTTTGTCTGAAGGGAATACAATTGAGAAAGATTCCTTCATTGATGAATCTGATAAAGAACATGATCTACTTACTTATTTAAAACATTGTGCTAAAAATATAAAAGCAAAAGATGTACTGAACTCAAATGAAGATATTTGTGATTATCCTGATAAAAAAACAGACGTAGAAAATGGGCTGAAGAGGGCTCAACAAACTGAAATGAATTCTGATATCCCTGCTTGTGTTTTAATAGCCCCTCCCACAAAAGGACACTTACAATTAGGAGTTAGTCTTGTAAAAGAGGGGGAAACTCTTACCCAAGAAGACTCACCTCTGAATGAAATGATCCCATTTTCTATTAAAGAAATTGTCTCAGAAGGAGGAACAGAAGTTCCTCAGTTTACATCAGAAAGCAAAGAAACCACGCATTCAGTCTTACCTCTTAGAAATGTGGAAGACATGGGGAAAAATACTGATTTTGTGCAGCTAGAACTCTGTACAAAAGGAATAAGAAATGATAACTCCAGGCACACCTCGTACACTGACTGTTTATTCTCAGAAATTAAAAATAAGAAAGAAATAATCGAGCAGCAGCCACCAGAAGAGCAAGCCTTGTCTCCAGGACTGCAAGAAAAGGAAGTTCAGCTTCCTAAATTCTCTCAGGTATTGATTGAGGACTTAAAGGATATCTTAAAAAGTCAATTAAAAGGAGGTCATGTGAATCCTCAAGAAGTTGAAGACCCTTCAGCCTCCATAGGCACTGAAGTTTTAATTGGGAACTTAATGAAAACGGTTACTAGCACATCACAGTTGACTAATGAAGCATCTAGTATGTCCAGTGACTCTAAAATCAGTGACTGTACTGCAATTTCCCCCTTCAACTCACCGATACTAAGAGCAGAGGGTAAAGATGATCCTCTATGTATTACAACTCTGAAGTCTGAACATCTCCTTGATAGAATGCAGCAAAATCAACATAGCCAAAAAATTACAGGAGCATTTGAATTGATGAAGGAATTAACTCAGATGGAATCTGACCCAGAGAAAAGTGGTATTCCATCCAAAGTACTTCTGCTGCAACTTAAAAATATTTTCCACAAGCTGCTTGCCGATGACTATTCATGGAAAGTAGAGCAGGTTGGAGACTTGAATCAAAACGTTTCTACTTCTGAGGCAGTGGATGAAGAGTCACCCATTCTTGGTGCCCAGTGTTCGAATAATTTAGAAAATATAAAAGAAATTGGACTAGAAGATGCTACTGCATGTGCATCAGCATTGCCAAGAGTTGAGAAGCTCAAAAAGCTATGCAATGATTCCCCAAACCATTTGGAATATATTGCAGGGTCAAAAGAAATGACTCCTGGAGATATCTCAGTGGAACAAGTAAGTTGACTGATAACATTTTATATGGAAGTAGCTGCATAAACATTTGGGAATAATCCCATACATTGTATTTTCTTTAAAAATCTTCAAAAAGGCTATTGAATTAAAGTCCAAATTTATTTCCAGTTTTCCAGTGAATTACAGCAATGTTTACAGCATACTGAAAAAATGCATGAGTATTTGGCTTTGCTTCAAGACATGAAACCTCCTTTAGACAACCAGGAGTCTCTGGATAACAACCTAGAAGCTCTGAAAAACCAACTAAAACAGTTAGAGGTAAGAATTGTGTTTAGGTATGGCAATTATTACAGATGGTAGATAGTTTAGGTTAGCCTTAGGTTAGCTTTTCAAAAATAAGAAGATTTCTTTATTTTTATGTTTTAAATATTAATTTAATTTGTGCTTGTCACTGAATAGTAAATAGATCTGGGATTATTTTTTTTTTCTTTTTCTGCAGACATTTGAATTGGGATTGGCTCCAATGGCTGTTATTTTAAGGAAAGACATGAAGTTGGCAGAAGAGTTCCTGAAATCTCTTCCTAATGACTTTCCCAGAGGACATCTTGAGGAATTGAGTATAAGCCACAGAAGTTTGCAGACTGCCTTTTCTTCCCTCAGTGATGTGTCTTCAGAAAGAATGAAACGAATTGTGCTTGCAATTGACTCTGAATTGGTAGGCATAAAAAAGTTTTACATCTAGTCAAAATTGATTTTTGAAGAGTATTTGAGAATTTAGTTGTATTTTATTTTCAGACTTGTAAGCTCTTAACAGAGAGTCATTATTTGTAATGTGACATTTTGGGGACAAACAAAAATGAATGTACAATTTTATTTTCTAGTCTAAACTAACAGTTTCCCATGAAGAATTTCTGCATAAGCTTAAGTCATTTTCAGACTGGATATCAGAAAAGAGCAAATCTTTGAAGGATATTGAAATTGTTAATGTTGGAGATACTGAACATGTAAAGAACAGTTTGGTGTTTCTCAAGGCAAGTATCACAATAAATATAACAAAGTATATTTAGGAACCTATGGATTTTATATAATAAGTATTTAGACATAATATGACTTCATTAAGTATATGACTATTATTTCCTTTCTTAGTCTCTGAGATACCTTTGTTCATAGTTGACAGAGCCATAAAATAATCACTACTTTATGGGCACCATTCTGATGCTACCCAATTTGCCTTATCAAACTCTTACTGTCACTGGTGTGTTGAGATTAGTATTTATAGTTACACTGGTGACCTTTGTGTGCTGTTTTCTCCAGTAGATGCTTTATTATAATAAGTTCTTAACTTGAACCACGGGCCTTATAAATGATGGCTAGATACCTGGCCCTAAAAGTCAAGAAACTGAAATTCTTGATGCCCCACGTTTCAAATTCCCTATAGTCTCATTTAGGTACTACTAGAATTACATGGATATTATAAATTCTTAGTGACATTAAAATATTAATGTTCCCTTCAATGTGCTAAATATACATATGTTGAGTTTTGCCTTTCATTTGAGTTACATTTTAAGTATGATGGCCCAAATATCCTTAGAGGGATTATTTATCTTTTTTATATAATATCGATTACTGTAGTATTTAAATAATTTCAACATAGATGTTAAATAGATATTTGATTATATGAATAGTGAAAAAAAGTCAATAAAACTTTGAGTCCCTGATATGAGGCATAATTTAGAAATATATATTACTGTTAATATAAACTTTATTATGGCTTAACTGGGTAACTTGTATTACTTCGTTCACAGAATGTGTTAAAAGACCTTGGAAATAACAAAATGCAGCTGGAGACTATTGCTTTTGATGTGCAGTTCTTCATTTCCGAATATGCACAAGATCTGTCTCCCAACCAAAGCAAACAACTGCTGAGGGTCTTAAATACAACTCAAAAGTGTTTTCTTGATGTACAGGAATCAGTAACTACCAAGGTGGAATGTTTAGAGACTCAGTTACAGCTAGAGCAAGATCTTGATGATCAGAAGGTTTGCCTTTTTTTTTGAAGTTGGAATTCTTTGCTTTTAGTTCTTCATTATGAAACCTTTATATAGACATCCAAAGATAATGATATATTAGGAAGGACTTTCTAGAAAGGCAGTTTATATATACTGTTCAAGTTAGGGATCCTTCAATGTATAACAATATTATTTTCTATAATTATGCTATAATATAGTTGTCATGATTCCCTAAAACTATGCTATTCAGGTGAGAGTTGATTTTTTTTCTAGAGTAGTATGGATACATTCAGAATTTTCAAGGGATAAACTGATGAACACACAGTTAATGAAGGTTAAGGGTGTTTCCCTTGGCATATGGCATAGCATGTCAGAGTATGGGCTCTGGAGCTAGACTGTGTAGGTTTAGATCCTAGCTCTACCACTCACTGGTTGTGTGACCTGGGGTAAGTCACTTAACCTTAGTTTTCTCATTGTAAATTAGAAATAATAGTGTTTATCTGGTAATGTTGTATTGAGCATTAGATAAAAGGATGCAAATAAAACACTTAGTACTTTGCCTAGCATGTGTTGATTTCTTACTAAACTTTATCAGTAGCTGTGAGATGAATAAACAGTGTATATGTAATAGGAAAATGAAAGGAGCAAGTAATTAGTATTGGCCAATTTAATTAAATAATATCTTAGAAAGATTTAATGAGTTGTATTAGAGTATTGTATCTAATGGCAATAATGAGCAAAAGGGTAGAAATTGATATCTGTGGAATTAGACGTAGTAGTTAAATGAAAATAATGCATGCAAGATCCTTTTATTATCTCTTGAAGCACCTGGGCATGGTTCTCTAGCATGATAACTTATAAACGCATATCAAGTATATTAACTGACAAATCGCAACTAACTTCTGTTTTGATATCCTTTTGCAGAATTAATTGTGTATGTTGCAGGTTTCAAGAGCTTACGAAAATGGGATATTTTCTTCCTGTCGGTCAGAAGTTCCATCTCTTACACATATGCATGGCCAGTATTTGTTAAACATTTGCATCTGAACATGATCTCTTTTGTTATAAATGGGATGTGCTTATACGTTGTCTACTTTACTCGATATGTATCCCACTGCTATCATGTTTACAGCATACTTGAAAAAATCTATTTAGAGGAACCTTGCAAAATGTGTTCTAATAAGGAGCTATCACAGAGTGATTTTATTACTTCACATTTAAGATATTTTGGTTTTGCTCCACTTCAGGTTGTGGCAGAGCGTCAGCAGGAGTACAAAGAGAAACTTCAAGGCATATGTGATCTCCTCACACAAACTGAAAACCGCCTGATTGGTCACCAGGAAGCCTTTGTGATTGAAGATGGCATGGTTGAGTTGAAGAAGTACCAGTCCAAGCAAGAGGTAGAATTTGGTTTTCTATTAACGGTCTTATGTTAATGTTAAGTTCTATTACTATTATTTGGAAAACAGGTGTATTGAAAAATCGATCATTTTAGCTTTTCAGATGCAATGCGTAGTTAGGTATCCTCAGGCCTGACAAGGTAGGGTCTTGTTAATGATAGTGTGTATTTTTTTTTTTTTTAAGCCTTCCTTCTAGCTTTCAATGATACTAATTTCCAACTTTTAGCAAGGCAGGTAATTTTCTCAACTGGTTTTTGGTGAGATTGAGTGGAGCAGGTATGAAGGAGGTTTGCCAGTGAAAATACCTGTTTGATGTTCTGAAATTTGGATCATTTAAGACCAGGCCATGTGCTTGCAAACTGAGGAAAATAATTATACGTTCACTTTCTTTTTCTTAACTCCTTTCTGTTGCTTCCCCCTTTCTCTGAAATTTGTTTCTTTCCAGTAAAGGAAAGGGAAAAAAAATAAAGATAATGTTTTAACTTTATTTTGGTAGCAGGAGGAAGAACTTTGTCACTGGAATAAATAGCTTTTGTTTCAAATCCCACACTCTGCATGTTGTTAGCTTTAGAACTTAATCTCTCTGAGCCTTAGTTTCTTCATTAGACATACTGCCATTGGTACATTATCATAACGAGTTAAGTAAATACTCTATGTTAAGTGACTAGTACACTTCATACCACATATTAGGGGCTCAATAAATAGTATTTCTTTCAGTTCAGTATTTGCCAGAAAAATTTAAGGAGGCTTAATATGAAAGCAAGAAGGAAAATAAGATTAAAAATCAAACAGTACAGAGCAAGGACAGAAAAAGACTAGTAAAGGAGAAAGGGAAAAGGAAAAAAGCTATAAAGAAATCTGTTCTGAGAAAGGTTGCAACTACTGATTAGAGATCTTTTATTTTTTTCAAACCATATATAAATTTTATTTCAAAATTGATCAAAGAACTAAATATAAGAGCTAAGACCATAAAACTCTTACAAGAAAGCATAGGTAAATATCTTCAAATCCTTGTTAAGCAATGTGTTTTTTTTTATGTTACACTCAAAAAATATAAGGTCCCCATATACCCCCCTCACCCCACTTCTCCACCCATAACAACATCCTCCATCATCATGAGACATTCATTGCACTTGGTGAATACATCTCTGAGCACCGCTGCACCTCATGGTCACTGGTCCACACCATAGCCCACACTCTCCCAAAGTCCACCCAGTGGGCCATGGGAGAACATACAATGTCCAGTAACTGTCCCTGCAGCACCACCCAGGACAACTCCAACCCCCGAAAATGCCCCCACATCACATCTCCTCCTCCCACTCCCTACCCCTAACAACCACCATGGCCACTTTCTCACACCAAGACCACATTTTCTTTGATTACTAATCACAATAGTTCATGAATAGAATATCAGTAAGTCCACTCTAATCCATACTCTATTCCTCCATTCTGTGGACCTTAGAATGGTTGTGTCCACTCCACATCTATATCAAGAGGGGGCTTAGATTCCACATGGATGCTGGATGCAATCCTCCTGCTTTCAGTTGTAGGCACTCTTGGCTCCCTGGTGTGGTGGTTGACCTTCTTCACCTCCATGTTAGCTGAGTGGGGTAAGTCCAATAAACCAGAGTGTAGGAGTTGCAAGTCTGTTGAAGCTCAGGGCCTGGCTATCACATGGTCAATCCAGAGATTCAGGTCCCCTGGGTTTACACTAAACCCCAGCACCAACTACAGATCCAGTAAAAGTAACAGGAGAGGCTTGTGGACGAAGATCACATCTGATTCCAGCTCCATCACACAGAAACACAAACTCCAAAGTAAGGCCAACTGACATGGCACTGAACTCCATCTGCCATGACCATAGAACCTGTGGGTCTCTGTAGCCCTCAGAAGAACCAATACCTGAGGTTGTATCTACCTTACCTGTCTCTGGAATTCTGCTGAGGTATGCATAAGGGCGACCCCTCTGATAACCTCCCGGCTCTTTTTGGAGACTCATATCCATATAAACTCATTTGTCCTTTCCATTTCCCCCTTTCATTCAGGTCAAAAGCATTTTTAACTCCTGGTATTATATGTAGACTGAGATATTCTGCTGGTCTGAGTTGACCCTTTTATTCAAGGTCATTTTCTAATTACATCATAAGCTGGAACTTGGTAGTAATCCCTCGGTGCCAGAGAGGCTCATCCCTGGGAGTCATGTCCCACGCTGGGGGGAAGGCAACACATTTACATGCTGAGTTTGGCTTTGAGACTGGCCACATTTGAGTGACACGGAGGCTCTCAGGAGGTAACTCTTAGGCACCTTGCAGCTGTAGGCCTTGTTCTTATTTCAGGTGCACAGGCTTACAAGCATAGTCATTAATATCAAGGGCTCATTGTTGGATCTTCCTTCTTTTTTGGTCTTTGCCGTTGCACTTGGGGGATTGTTGCTGTTCCTTTAGGGCATGTGATAGAGCTCCCCTGGCTAAGAACTTAACACTCCCTCAGTTGTTGCTTTTAATTGTAACCACTATGAAAATATCCAAACATATTAGAAATCTTAATCTTGAGTTTCTGAGGAGCCAGGAGAAAGAGATAAACATTGCAAATTATAGAGCTCTGGTTTCTCAAAGAAGAAAGTATCTTTATTTACTGGGACAACTATTTTTTTAATCCTGAGTAGTAGATAAATATTAGAGAATAAATGTCTAGAAACAAAATATTAAAGAATAAATATATTATGTAGTTAAAAATTTTTGCAGAGATACTCATATATTTTAAAATATCTGATACGTCCATGTTTATATAGATTATATACTGTGTTTTCAGTGTTTGAAAACCACATTTTTCTGTTAAATAGACAATCTCATGCCTTTCTTTAATGATGTTTGAGATTTCAAATTATATTAAGTGTTGTGGTTATAATAAACCAAATCAAATTGACGTATTAATTTTTTTTCCTTCAGATTTCATGTGTTAAACTCTCTCTGCCCTCCTATTTTAGAATTGCAACTCTGTGTGAGTAAAATAGGTAACATTTTAATTGAATATTTTATTTTTGTTATAAGGAATTACAGAAAGATATGCAAGGAAGTGCACAGGCATTGGCAGAAATAGTGAAAAACACAGAGAACTTCTTAAAGGAGAATGGGGATAAGCTGTCACAAGAAGATAAGGCCTTGATTGAACAGAAACTTAATGAAGCTAAGACAAAGTGTAAACAGCTTAACTTAAAGGCGGAACAGTCGAAAAAGGAGCTGGATAAAGTTGTGACATCAGTAATAAAGGAGGAAACTGAAAAGGTCCCTATCCCAATGAGTGGTACACTATTACATGGTTGAAAATGATTTAGTCTTACAGCTGCTTGATTTATCAAGTGATGTCCAGTAGTAGTAGTCAATGATCAGCATTAGGGAATAGAATTCTGGGTTTCCATGTGTGTAATTGACAAAATACTACAAAGTGTTTGAAGAGTTAGCTTTGTTTAACTTTTTCTTAAAATTTAAGTGGAGCTATGAGATTCTCTGCTTGTGGGATGTGTAATGACTCATTATCAATTGTAGTTATATACTTGGAACAGTGAAAACTTAAAAGTAACTGTATGTTGCTGTAAGGTAGAATTTCAGTGTGTCCTGTTGTCAGGTTTTAGCAAATCATTATTCCCTACTCTACTTTAGAATGATCTAAATATTTACTTTTAGAATTTTATAACATTAATGGCTTGGCACATGCTCAGTGGTGAACTTTCCCTGTTCAGGTTGCAGCTGTGAAGCAACTGGAAGAGAGCAAAACCAAAATAGAAAACCTTTTGGACTGGTTGTCAAATGTTGACAAAGACTCTGAAAGGGCAGGGACAAACCACCAACAGGTAATTGAACAGAATGGGACCCATTTTCCAGAAGGTGATGGCAAGTCGGCAATTGGAGAAGAGGATGAGGTTAATGGTAATCTGTTGGAAACTGAGGATGGACAAGTTGGAACCACTCAGGAGAATCTGAACCAGCAATACCAGAAAGTCAAGGTGTGTTATTTTCAACTTAATGAATACTGTTAAATTCTATTTCCAGGTCAGTAAAGATAGGAACACCTTAGCAAATGAGTTCTCTTTATAAAGCTTAATGACCAGAGAGTAAGTGCTTTTTTCTAGATGTATCAGTATGTCAAATATAAATTATTTTTAGAGGTATAATAAAGTCAAAAAGCAGTAAGAAGTAAATCATTAAATATGGCATTCTCCACATAAATGAAGCAGAATTATAAGGAATTTGTATAAAAAATAAGAGTTAACATATAAAGTAATTGCAGTGGGCTAGACACTCTTCTAAGTTCTTCCCATCTATAGACTCATTTAGTCCTCACAGTTACTCTGTGAGGGCAAGTTCTGTTAATATTCCCATTTTACAGATAAGGAAAGTGAGACCTATAGAGATGAAGTATCTTGCCCAAAGTGAGACGTCTAGTAAGAGATGGAGTTTGGATTTTAAGCTACGCTATGTCCTCCATCACTCTGCTAAATTCTAAATCCAGGTTTATTGATTAACTTGCTATGCAGTCTTGAGCTCCCTTAACTCTTCTCTGAGCTTCTAATTTTCTAAAGAGTAAAGACTACTGTTGAGTGGTAACATTAAAACCCCTCTAAAAATTCACCATGTGATGGAAATTAAACATAAATGCTAGTATGGGAGCAAAGACACTTTTGAAAAATCATTTTAAAAGTGTCACATAATCGATAATTGTATGTCAATGTTTGGCTTTTTAAATGGACTTTAGGAACTTTTTGAAGTTCTATTTGTTTTCCTCCAAGTAGAGACTTTGCAATAGGATGCTCTATGTCAGATTCTTATATTACAGGACATAAAAATTAAACTGGAAGAAGAATGTTTACTACGTCACAGTTTCAAGATGCTATTATAGAACCTTATTGTATTTGTCTCTTAAGATAAAATCTAATTAATTCCTGAAGAAACTTAATGATTCAGTTACAGAGAAGCCAGGAAAGCTTAGTAACTTGACCAAAATAGGGAAAAGTGTCATAGCTGGATTCAAACATAAGGATGCTTGGTATAAAGCCCTTGTTTTTAGCCACAGTTTGACATTCCCTTCTGATCTTTTCACCTCTAAGAATGTGGGAATCTGAAAGTGCTTTAGAAATTCCTAATCTCTTGATACAGTGGAGAGCTGGCCAAAGGCCCTGAGTAGGGCGTTCTGTTACTAGCTCTTTCTAGTTGTGCCACATGGCCTTGGCCAAGCTGTTCTCCTCCGGCAGCCTCAGTGTCCTCATTTGCAAAAGGAAAGGAAAGGATCAGAGAATCAGATGAAGGACCCTTTACATCCGTCCAGTCTCACTGAGTGCCTCCTTTGTGCAAAGACCCATTGGGGGTAAGATATTTAGCCAAAATATTTGTTATGTGGCAGGTGTCATCATAGACAATTGGTAACAGAAATTGAGTCTATTCTCTGCAGACTAATCAGGATCTGACTTGTAAGTAAGTTGCCTCACTGCGGTACTCCTCAGTCGTTTTCACTTCATGGCATACCTTTATTCTTATCTAGCCCTTCTGTGGAAATTGTCCTTATCTAGCACTATTCTAGGTATTTGGGATTGTCCAGTGAGCAAATAAAGGTCCCTTTCCTTCTGGTATTTACATTCTAGGAGGGTTAAGATGATACGGGAGAAAATAAATAACTGAATTATATGATATGTTAGAAGGTGATCAGTACTAGGGTTAAAAAGAACAGCAGTTGGGCAAAGGCAGCTGTATGCTGAGGAAGGATCATCAGGGTTGGCCACAATGCGATGAGGTTTGTGCAAAAACTGCAAGAAGATGAGGGGTTCACCACATGGATATCTGAGAATAACTGGAGAAAGGATACTAAGGTGCCAAATAAGATGGAGATGGGAATGGCAGAGGCTGGAGAGCTTGGGGTGGAGTGGGAAAGGAGGCAGGTAGCAGAGAGGAACTGTGAGGTCAGAGGTCAGGTCATGGCTCCATGTGAGGCAAAAGAAAGGTAGAAAATTGTCCAAAAGGATAATACGTTTGGTATTTGGGGTGAATGGAGGAAGCTGCTTATGACTGGAGAGAAAGGGGCCCCAGCTGCCCAAGGCCCACCTGCCTCCCTGCCCTGAGGGCTGATGTGGTCGTGGCTCTGCCCACCTGCATATGAGCTGCCACCTGCCTAAAGCGCTGGATACGTACTGCCCTCAGAACAGGCTCAGCAGGCACTGTGCTAAGTGTGCTAAGTATTCTACTGTGATCTCATGTACCCTTTACAGCAAACCTAGGATGTGTAGGGATTATTGTCTCCATTTTCCAGTGCAGGAAACCGAGGCTTAGTGAAGTTAAGTGACTATGGTAGTGTCTTTTATTTCTGCTCCTTTAACTTCCATTGGGCCCCCCTGAATATAATTGTTTTTGCTTAATTATTTTGGTAATATTTTTAATAGATTTAAATTTACAGATTCTTTTTATCCCATTTAATTGTTCTTTCAGGATCACTTTGTAGTAAAACATTTTCTACTTCTCTACTCAATAACTAGACCAAGGCATTATGTTCCTTTGGGGACAATTATGAGTAAGCAGGGATAAAAAGAGACCAGATTATAGATTCTTGTTTTAAAATGAGAATATAAATTAGTCCCTTTTTTTTTTCATAAACTTATCAAAAACACTGTACTAGTCCTATGTGATTTTCTAGGTACTTTCTAGAGAAAGTTGGAAATTTCCTTAAAAATAAGATGTGTGTGCTCAGAATGCAGCTTTTGCTCTGCTGAAACTCAACATTAAACCAGAAATACTCTAAAGTGTGGAAAAAGTCAGGAGAAGCAAGTTGGGTCATTTGAGCCTGTAAGATCCAAGTGGGAACTCCCAGCAGACTCAGGGTAACGGTGTTACTGCTTTAAAGTTAGAGTCAGTGTGTCTTCACGCAGGCCCACCACGAGAAGATCGTTGCTCAGCACCAGGCTGTCATCTTAGCCACTCAGTCTGCACAAGCGTTACTCGAGAAACAGGGCCACTACCTTGCTCCTGAGGAAAAGGAGAAACTGCAAAAGCACATGAAGGAACTGAAAGCTCATTATGAAAACACACTGGCCGAGTCAGAGAAGAAAATGAAGCTAACACACTCTCTTCAGGAAGAATTAGAAAAATTTGACGCTGATTATAACGAGTTTGAACACTGGTTACAGCAGTCGGAACAAGAACTTGAAAACCTGGAAGCAGGTGCAGATGACTTCAGTGCTTTGATGGCCAAGGTGAAGAGGCAGAAGAGTTTCTCAGAAGATGTTATCTCTCACAAGGGTGACTTGAGGTACATCACAATTTCTGGAAATAGAGTATTAGAAGCCGCCAAAACTTGCAGCAAGAAAGGAGATGGTAAGGTTGACAAAGATAATGTTGACACTTCTGCCACGCACAGAGAAGTACAGAGCAAATTGGATCATGCTACCGATCGGTTCAGATCTCTCTACTCTAAGGTAATTTTTATTTTTGAGGGAAAGATCAATCTATGGTTATAATATTCACTCTCTTGTTCTCTTAACTTTTGTTTTGGAATTAGAACCTACAATCTGAAGCAGGAAAAAAATTGGTAGTTTCAGCCTTCTTCCCTCAGTGTTATTCATCTGCTTTACTTCATAAAGAAGTTAGGAACCTAAATTTGTTTAGATTTCCATGCAACACTGACTCTAGAATCTCTGTTGAGGTACAGTGTCTGCATTGACCACCAGATGGCGTGTATGTATTAGCTCTAAGCAAAAAGAGTGGCTTGCTAATTTGCAGTCCCAAAATTTGCATTCACCTCAGACAATTCTTTTCACAAATACTGTAAGTGTTTGCTTTACAGACATGTTTGATCAGGTATTTTTAAAATACTTAATGACTGGTGGGCTCTTTGAGCTTCTCATACCTTTGGCCAAATAAAAGAGATTTTTTTTTTTAATCCGAAGAAAATATTTCCCTGTAGGTAATAATATATAACTGAACAACATCAAATTTTCAAAGCTGGGTAAATGATTTAAAGATCCTCTGTGGTGCTTGGCTTTTGCTTTATTCTAACCTAGACTATTTGACTTCTTGTGTTAATGTATCCTGTGAAATATACAGAAGTGATTTATGAAGTACTTTGAAAACCTTCAGAATAAATGCACATCTATATTCATAGGTTTGTACCCAGTAATATAATGCCATGGTAGATATTCCTCCTCTTGATGACTGATATCGCAATCCTTCATTCTGGGTTAAGATTCAGCTGTTGTAAACATTTTATAAAAATTGATATAAATCTAGAACTTTCTCATTTTCATAGCTGCTTTTTGCCTTCTTCAAGGCCTTCTTTGTATAAAGAAGAAAGTCTTATCTCTATAGAGTTTTACTAACTTGGGTTGAAGGCTCCTCTCTTCCAGGTTATGTAACTAATAGGGCCCAGGGTTATTTTGACCCATATGAAAGTAGTGAGTTGTAATCACCTCTTTTCTCTTTTGACTATTTAGTGCAGTGTCCTTGGGAATAATCTTAAAGACCTGGTGGAAAAATATCAACACTATGAAGATGCTTCGTGTGGACTTCTTTCTGGGCTCCAGGTCTGTGAGGCCACAGCAAGCAAACACTTATCTGAACCCATTGCCGTGGACCCAAAGAACCTACAAAGGCAATTAGAAGAGACCAAGGTAAAAAAAAAAAAAGAGAGAGAGAGAGCAAAAGAGATCCAAACCTTTCAGTAGTCTTACTGAAAGCCCCCCACTTTCCTATACTTTTTGTGATAGCTTGACCTAGGTAGTGGGGGAAAGGATGGGAAAAGTGTACTTCACGCTCCAGAGGGAGTCCTGGCTCTATTTCTCCCTAATCCATTCCTTTTTTTTTTTTTTCTTTCTAATGAGATTGTTTCGCACTGCTGTTATGGCTCCTTACTTGTAGCCATCCCCCAGACCCCAAACAAAAAACAATATTGTCCAAGCCCTTCCTTGAGAAGGATTCAGCAGTTGGAATAGATTATGACTCCTACAAACATACACATATTTGTCAAAGCAGTGGAGAGTTTTATAATTTAGTATTAAGGGAAAGTTGTTGAGAGTTGAGCTTCCTGCAGGGAGGAAAAACAATCTTGTGAAGCATTCATTGAAGCCTATGAGGGAAAGTATTTTTGTCTGTTTTGTTCTTTACTACATCTCCAGCACCTAGAACAATGCCCGGCCCAGAGTACATGCTCAATAAATATTTTAAAAGGATGGACTGTGGGAAGGAAGAAGGGTTATCACTGCCACATTTGAGGATTCCAAGGCTCGGGATTGGGGGCTTCTGTTCAATGATAACGTAGAGATATAATAACTTTAGTTACTACCTAGCACAATTCTTGAAAAATTTTCCTGCTCTTTCAGAAATGGAGGCCTGATGTGTGAATTGCACAATGGGGTCTTCTATATAGAGTCTCTGTTCAGTTTTCTTAAATTTAAAGCATGTTCTAGAACTTTAATGAAGGGAAGGTAATTTTTGAGATATTTTATTCTTATTCAACTTGACCAATAATTTTGAGTTTGAAAGCTGTAATTCATAAATCTGTGATTCCTTTCAGCAGGCAGGTAGTGGTAGTTTATTGCTGCCATAGCTAGACAACAAGCACAGTTTTTCCAATTACGTAACTGCCTTTCAGAATTTAAGAATTAATTCTAATTAAGCCAAAGCATAATTTTAAAAAGTTAATGTGCAATTAAAGTTGTTCCTGGCATATGTACATATTTTCCTGGCAGATGCTTTCTGCATGTATGAGGATTAAGTCGTCTCCATTTCTTTTGGGCGTTTTTTTTTCTGTCTTTATTAACTTTTGTTTCACTGTTGTTACATATCTACAGCATAAAATTTGTTGCCATTTTAGCCATTTTTAAGTGTATAATTCGGTAGCTTCACTTTTATAATGTTGTATTACCATCACTATTTTCTATTACTAAAACTTTTTCATCACCAGAACAGAAACTCTTTACCCATTAAGTAATAATTCTCCATCCCCTACCTCCAGCTACTGGTAGTATCTAATCTACTTTCTGTCTCTATGTTTATTCTAGACATTTCATGTAAATGGAATCATACATTATTTGTCCGTATATGTCTGACTTATTTTACTTAGTACAGTATCTTGACTTCAGATTCTTTATGTCAAGTTCCAACTTGTGTTCAGAGCCTTCTTCATTTTCAGCTTTTCTATTTCTCGCCATATGAAGGTCTAAAAAATATTTTGAAGTCATGAGTTTCAAAAGAAGCTCTTCTTTACTCCTAAACTTGTCCCTACTTTTGTTTATAAATTCTGTTAATAGGATCAAAAACTTTGGAGATGTCTCTCCTCCCCGCTTGTCTCCTCCTGTTCTTTCTTCTTGTGCTCTTGAGCAGTGATGTCCAATAGAATATTCTGCAATGACAGAACTCTTCTAATATCTGCCCTGTGCAATTTGGTAACCACAGGCCACATGTAGCTCTTTAACATTTGAAATGTGGCTAGTGCAACTGAGGAATTTAATTTTTAATTTAGTTTCATTTTAATTAACTTAAATTTGAAATGTGGGTTTTTTTGAGGTTGAGCAGCTTTAGATAATGTTACGAAGTCCTTTGGAGTCTTCCCAACTCTCCTCTTACCTGTACTAGATCTCACTTCTCCAGTCCAGATAGGCCCTTACTACTTTGTTACTGCTGAAGTTGCTCCCTCTTATGTCTGTTTCATTTCTCTTCATTTAATTCTTCCCACACTGTATACAAATTTAACCTTCTTACAGGACAGCTGTGAGCATGTCAACCTCTTACTCAAAAGCCTTGAATAACTCCCCATTGTGACAGAATAAAATGCAAACTCCTTAGCCTGACCTTTAAGGCTCTCATCTACCTTCCTGCCCTATTCCTATTTATTTCCTGCCTTATTCTAATAACCTGGGTTTGTAATGATGAAAGTTTTACTCTGTCCAGTTTAACTTTTTGGTTATTATGTCATTTTTGCCTTATTGGAAATCTGTCATTTAGTCCTGCTGAGTATAACTGAAAAGCATTTACTCTTCCAGGCTCTGCAAGGACAGATATCCAGTCAGCAGGTTGCTGTAGAGAAACTGAAAAAAACGGCTGAAGTGCTTTTAGATGCCAGGGGATCTTTACTTCCTGCCAAGAATGATGTCCAGAAAACTCTGGGTAAGATATTCATTTTCTTGTTTCTTGTCTCACAGGGAAACTAAGTGAAGGTATTCTAGCAAGTAAGAGAACATGTTCACTAGTAGATATTGTGTTTTGTCTTTTCTGTGTAGAATGGTGATTCTCAATTTAGTAGAATGCCTATCTTCTTTAGCAGGTATATTGGAATCTTAGGGGTGAGGGCAATGTAGTTTGAAAAGAGTATATGTAAGATGTTAATTTTATAGTCATTAAATATAACAAAAACTTCCTATTTATGGAATATATACAGAGAAAGTAAGACCTAACAAAATTATCTTGGTTGATGGGATTGGGCAGAAAATAAGCTTTCAGCTTAGGCAAAATAGAATCTTTGTGGGATCTGTGTTTCTCAAATGTGGGATCATGGGTGCAAGTAAGAGGTTGAGGGACCCTGCATAAAACAATGTTCCCACTTCTGCATTGTCTAGAAGAGGTCTCTGAGTGGCTTCATAGGGTTCCATTTACTCCAATTCTTCAGTAATACTGAAACATGTACAGTTATAGTGGTGATTTTGTGTCCTCTCACATGGATTGATGTGTTTTTTGAAGGAAGAGCTATTGTATATTATTCTGTTTATCTATCCACAGTGTTTAGTCAATACTAAACTCACCATAGCTTATCAATAAATACTGTTTATTGTCTTGTTGTATGTATTTTTTGCCTGACTTCTGCTTTTCATAATATTTACTATGTGGTTGGGTTTATCATTATATATTTCTATGTGTGAAATAAAAACTTGCACAGACCATGATTAGATATGTTTCACTCCAGAGTATGAATTAAAATGAATAGCAATTTTAGATAAAAAGAGGGATAAAACTTGCTCTTCTAAAACCACTCAAAAGAAGGGACACCCTTTTTTAATTCTTTCAGATAGTCAATTTTTTGATCATGCACCCCATCAGTAAATTATTTTCAATGTACACTCATATATACACATATATTTATAAATTACATACATATATTATGTGTATTATAATTGTAAAATGCAAGAATGTAAATTTTTAAAGTATAAGAAAAATGTGTATGGAAGTTATAACATTTTGTTCCTTTATTTCTACATTCTCTTGTGCATTACATGTTGGAGACCACAACTTTAGGACTTAGGTCATAGGAACTTGGGGGAGAAAGAAAGACTATTTTATATGCATATCTGTGTACAGAGACATTTTGACATATTCTCCATTGCTATCTAAACATATATAATTTTTATTTGCTTAAATCCATGTTACAGTATTTTCAGACCTTTCTTTGGCATAATTTTCTAGGAATATGTGAAAATAAGTTATTTGAAATATAGAGGAATTTCTTTAGGATCTATTTGACTTGCAAGAAAGTATCAACCACTTTTTAAAAAAACTTTCTTACGATGGATTTTGTTTCTATATCTTTTCTAAGATGATTTTTAGTTGTTGAAATCAAGAATTTACTTAAATGACAATATTTTATCACTAAGAATAATCCTCACAATGTGTTGTTTACATTGAAATAATCAACTTTGCTTGGTAATGAGCTCTCAGAGGCTAAAAAGATCACGGATGTCACTCATCCCATTGATGCCCAGAGTTGCTGATGGAGCATCAGCTGGCCTGCCAGTCAGAGCCCGCAATGCAAAGTATGTTTGAGACTTTCATATTAGAGCTTTTGAGTCTGCTGCCTGTTTTTTCTGCTTATGGCATCTTGGTGCATATTAAATATGATCCCCATCTCATGGGCCACATTATGTCTCAGTGATAGACACATGATTTTCTCTTCGGACCATCTAAACTTAATCCCTCAACTCACTGAAAATTTGTCAGACTGCTTCCTCATGATGTAGTACTAGAACAAGCAAAGAGAAATATTGTTTTATTTACATGGATTAGGGAAGCAGATATGGCTCAAGTGATAGGGCCTCTGCCTACCATATGGGAGGACCCAGATTCAATCCCTGGGGCCTCCTAGTGAAAAAGAAGAGGAGAAAGTGTACCTATGTGGCGGGCCAGTGCCTGAATGGTGAGCTGAATGCCCACACAGTGAGCAGTGTTTCCACGCGAGTCCCTGCTTGTTGAGCCAAGAGCCCACATGAGTGCCCGTGTGGCGAGCCGAGTGCTTGTGTGAGTGCCTGCATGGTGAGCTGAGTGCCCACACAGCAAATGGAGGGCCCACGCGGCAACCCAAGTGCCTACGTGGTGAGAAGAGTGCCCACGTTAGTGCCTGCATGGTAAGCCAGTGCCCATGTGGCAAATTAAGTGCCCATGCAAGTGCCCATGTGGTGAGCCGAGTGCCCACACAGCGAGCCAGTGCCTGTATGGCGAGCCAAGTGCCCACGCAGTGAGGCAGTGCCTGCACAAGTGAGTCATGTAGCAAGATGATGACACAACGAAAGAGAGATGAAGGGGAGAGTCAAGGTGAAGCACAGTAGAGACCAGGAACTGAGGTAGCACAGTTGACAGGGAACCTCTCTCCACATCAGAGGTTCCCAGGATCCAATCCCAGTGAATCCTAGAGGAGAAAGCCGAGAAGAGAAGACAGAAAAGAAATATAGATACAGATGATCACACAGTGAATGGACACAGACAGCCAAAACAAAACAAAACAAAAAAACCAGCAGGGTGGGGGAGGGGAAGAAAAAAATAAAAAAAAACATGGACTATGTGCCATGGACCAAACACAAGCCTGTAAGATATTTCTTTTTTATAGAGATGTTTCAGAGCAAAACTTTATTCTACTGAAGCATTCTATAATGCAGCAGTCTAAAGCATTCAGAAATAATTAAAATACTTTTGGAATTCTTGGACAATAAGTAATAAATTCATGATTAAAAACAGATTGTTTTCCAGAGAGAAAGATGAATACATTAAAAATCTTTTTTCTTTGAACTTGTCATTGGTCTAAAACATAGAATGTAAGGATGCTCAAATGTAGTTTTCTAGCCAACTGAAAATTAAGCAAGAAAAAATTTTTTTAGCATCTTAATCTTTAGAATTGAAAGTAAAATTTATCTTAAATGAGATGGGTTAAGCTGTTAACCTTTAAAAAATTTTCCGCTTTTATCTGGTATTAAGCTTTTCAATTAAATTCTATTTATGTGTATGTTAGAAATATAATCTCAACCTTCTCTATTTTAAATGGATTTTCATTGTACTCTATTGTCTATACATTTACATCTTCCAATTTCTGCATGTAATGAGTGACAAAAGTTTAGCTTGTGTGTGTCTTTGTGTCTGTGTGTGTGTATGTATGAGAGAATAAGATAGAGCAAGAGAATTTTTCTACGTTGAAAATCACTGTGCATGACTGTCAACTTATTTTGTCATGTAGTTATCAATAAGTATGTTTATTTTGAAATGACAAATTGAGAAGCAGTATTTATCCCGAAGGTTTGGTGTTTGGACTCTCACTTCTCTGAGATAGTTAAACTGTTTATGCATCTAGAATCTTTTTTCAAATGCATACATACATATTAACTTTTATTTTTAAGATTTCAATTTTTCATCTTCCACTGGGATCTCTTCTTCCTTTTTCTTCATTTTTAAAGCTTTAGGTCATGCTCTGATCATATATTATGAGATTTACTATTTAAAATTTGTTTTCCTTTTTCAGTGTTGGTGTAGAAATTTTGTGATTCAACTTAGTGTATTTTTTAAAAGGAATAGGGCAAAGAGAACTTTGTGGTTTACATTTCCTGTTCTGTTTGAACTAGATGACATTGTTGGACGATATGATGATCTGTCCAAGTCTGTTAATGAACGAAATGAAAAACTCCAGATAACCTTGACTCGCTCCCTGAGTGTGCAGGATGGCTTGGATGAAATGCTGGACTGGTTGGGAAGTGTAGAAAGTTCTCTGAAAGAACAAGGCCAAGTGCCCTTAAACTCTGCTGCTCTTCAGGATATTATCAGCAAAAATATTGTAAGTGACATTTTCAAAAGAAAAAAATCCCAATTATATAAATGAAAGAAGCAATTTAATAAGCTCCCAAGGATGGGTAGATTAAAGATAAATTTAAAGATATAGAAAATAAATGTTTCCTGAATATAACAGGGTGTGCAAAGTAGTACTTGCACAAAGACAAATGTGCAGAACAATTTTTCTTTGAAAGAGTCTAGAAAGAGCTTTGTATACTTTTTCATGAATATTATCATTCATTATAGAGGGTCTGTGCATACATTGAGTTCTATCTTGTTTATCATTGTTTCTGCCAGCTGCACATGACGTTAATCAGATCAACTTGTTGTCGACTAGCCTTTTAAAAATTAAGACCATGGATAATCCCTAGGCTCCATTAGATCTCAGGGGCTGCTCATAGCAGCAGCCTCCTGCCTCTTTCAAGCAAATAGCCAGCTGTTCTCTACTTTCTCTTGAAGAGATTTGGGGTGGGATTCCTTGAGGGACAGATCAGACATGTCATTCACCCCCAACTTGGCCACAGGCTGTTCAAGCTTGTACTGTTCTGAATGGTAATTTTTAAAACTTAGTAATATTATTTGTAAACATTGTAATAAACTAAATGTAATATTCGGGTCATTTCAGATGTTGGAACAGGATATTGCAGGTCGCCAGAGCAGTGTAAATGCCATGAATGAAAAAGTGAAGAAATTTATGGACACAACAGACCCATCTACTGCATCCTCACTGCAAGCCAAAATGAAGGACTTGTCTGTTCGGTTTACAGAAGCAAGTCATAAACACAAAGAGAAACTTGCCAAAATGGAGGAGCTAAAAACCAAAGTAGAACTGTTTGAGAGCCTCTCAGAAAAGCTCCAAATGTTTTTAGAAACAAAAACTCAGGTTCTCACTGAGACAGATGTGCCAGGAAAAGATGTTAGTGAATTGTCTCAGTATGTGCAGGTATGACTTCCGTAATACACACAGGCTGAGTTAATGGTTAAGACAAGCTCAGAGATTTATTGGTAGAATTACAGTTAGCAATCATAATTTTAATTGCTTATGGATTAATAAAGATATATGCTTTCTTCCTTTACTCTCAGATCCCATATCCTCCTTGAAGCCTTTGCTCAATGATTAGAAATGTGCACCGTTTATCACACATACACTCTTCAATTATCATAGATAGTATACATCTCATCTTACTTGCCAGAACCCACAAAGAGACAAAATGTAAAGAGTGCCTTTTTAAGTTAATTAATGTTTTCTGGGTTCTGTTGTAAACAGCCTACTTTTTATTTATTTAGTGAGTACTACCTTTAGTCGGGATCATTCTTCTGTGAAATTTTGAATGGAGACGTTATGGCCCCGTATATAGCTGAATGGAATGCCATTTGAATATATAGCAACATTTGTACTGACTAAATATTTAATGCTTTTGTAGGAATCAACTTCTCAATTCTTACAACACAAGAAAGATCTTGAAGTTTTGCATAGTCTTCTGAAGGAAATATCTAACCATGGCTTACCAGGAGATAAAGCTCTGGTTTTTGAAAAAACAAATAATTTGTCAAAGAAATTCAAAGAAATGGAAGACACCATCAAAGAAAAGTAAGCACCACTTTAAAAATTGGATATTATTTTTACTTGATACTAATTGGAATCATTTTTATTTATTATATAAATGTCAAAAACAGTTTGAAAACTTGACTACTTAGACCTAGGAACATTTTATAAGTGCTTTTATGTTTTGATAATCTTTTTGCTGTTAAAATTGAATGCATTTAAAAATATTTAGGAGGGAATTTCAATACTTCTTATGTAAAAGTGGGAAGCATTATGTAAGAAAAATGTTTTCATCAATTTGCTAAAAATTATTTCACCTCACTATAGTCTCTGAAGTCTTTGGCAAATACCACATTTTTATTTGTAAAGGCAGAAATAACCTTAAAAGACAGTTCATGGTTCATCACTCTCTGGACCAATTCAGAAGCTATGTGCAATTTTAGTATAGTTACTAATGGCCTTTTTGTATAATAGTTTACTTTTTAAAGAGTCGTAGATAATAAATGATTCCATGGGAAAAATAAATAAAAAACAAGAGAATGAACCTAAGTTGAGCTAAAGAGCTATGCAGGGACGGGCCTTACGAATGAATTTTTGTATTTCTGATTTCATGTTAGTTTAGAATATACATCTGGTTTTGCTAAAGTTTATGTAAAGAAGAGCACCAAAAGATAGAAAATAGCCCTTTTTCTTTCAACTATTCTTCTTAATTTCTTGAGAATTTTACTACTTAAAACTTTTGAGTACTGTCTATAGACCTATTCACCGAGCTCTCTTTCACCATGTCATATAATATTTAATTCACATTGTACAGAAAAATGTTCTTGGTTTTCTTAGGTCATCCTTGGGTTTTCTGCTTTCAAATGGGTCCAATGTTAAAACCATGTGGTCATCAGTAATTAGTCCAGCTGCAGCATTTGCCAATATTCTGTACACTCGTACATGTGCACATCACCCATGTGCCACATGTAGCAATCCTCACAGTTGTTCATGTGCTGCACGCGTGTGCTCCTTCCATGGTGTTCAGCATCCAGAGGTATCCATACAGTTCCCTGTGGAACTTCCTGAGTGTCTATGGGCAAGGCACCAGTTAAAGTTCTTAAGTTACTAGGTTGCACTGCATTTTTGAAGTCTTCAATCTGTACTCCCTCTAGCAACCCAGTTTATCCATCCATCAAGAGGACTGTAGTCTAGTGTGTAAACCACTGGGTGGCATTATGTTTTCCTCATTTTAGTGACTCATTAAAGTTTCCTTTCTGGTTCTATGACTGCTGGAATTAAGCACCATGTCAAGTAGATAGAACAAATCTCATCAAATCTGTTATAAATAATGTAAAAACAATCTTATGTAGTCTTAGAGTTTATGTAGTATTTTGGATGCTAATACAGATCGGTTACAGATTTCTTAACTGCTTCTATCTCTATCCATGGACCTTTCCTGAAGAATAGACAGTCACTTAGCTTGATTTTTTTACTCACCACCTATGAAACATTTCATCCTATGTCAAAAGGGCTAGTGTATGGGTGGGGTAGATCTTTCTCTTAATATTCACCCTGTTATGGGAGTAATATTTTCTTTATTAGTAATCAGCCTTTGGAGTATTTCCTTTCTTTGGCTTTATTCTGTATGATTTTTGTTATCTAGAAAAGAAGCTGTATCTTCTTGTCAAGAACAGATGGATGCTTTCAAAGTCCTTGCCAAATCTTTAAAGTCATGGATAAAAGAAACAACAGAACAAGTTCCCATTATACAGCCTTCTTTTGGTGTAGAGGATTTAAGAAGATCTTTGGAGGAAACCAAGGTGAATCATTGTGTATTATAGTAGTTTCTCATTTGCCTGTTATCAGTAATGATAGTTTAAAGACTAATGCTGGGTTTCTTTTATCCAAGTCACATCAGCTGGGTCCTCATATATGAACTGTTTATCTCAGTCATATTTTAAATCATGACATGGGGTTGACTGATTCTTTGGGGGAAAAACACAAACTTTTCAATCTTCAATTAGTCAGCTATTTTAAAAAAGATGAACTAGTAAGTTAACTGTTTCTGTTTCAGAATCCAAGTTTCCTTCCTCACCAAATCTCTACTGTTTTGATTATTTTTTAACATATCTCTCATAACATTAAGTAATAGATCCTCCTCTTCATTAAGTATTTTATTTTAATTTAGATAAATCACTTTAAGCAGTATTTGAAGATAGAAGTTAACTGAGTGTCCCAGCACAAATAGTGCACATGTCTTTTGCCATCTGACTTAAGTCATAAAGTCTTTGACCAGTAATGGCAAGTTTTCTGCTCCAAATTAGTGGAGGCGTGTCTTTTAAAAAATTTATTGGAGATTTGATGATTAAAGCTTACTGTTAAATGGAATTCTGAATTCCTGTTTAGTTTTTTTTATTGTCTGTATTACATTTCCTTATGTAACTTGGCTGTTACCAAGCATGCTTTTCCAGACTTACAGTTGACAGTTACTTTGGAACCTATGGCAGCTAGGAATAGCCTGCCTTTCACTGTGGCTAGAAGCAGAATGTAGGATGGGCCATGCCCCACTTCTCACCGCTAACAGTGTTAACAGTCACCTGGGCTGTGGGAACAAGTAGGCATGGTACCTTTTTCCATCCTACAGATCCCTACAAATCAGGGCCTTCACATATCGTTGCTTTAATATACATTTAAGAAATTGAGTTATAATGTGCAACCTTGAAAATATTACAAAGACTGAAAAATAATGAGTGTTTATATCTCAAGAAATTACAAGAAGAGTGGAGTTTAAAAACACCAGAGATTCAGAAAGTAAACATCAGTGGGATCTCACTATGTAACCTGATTAGTGCTGTGACTACCCCTGCAAAGGCAATCGCATCAGTTAAATCAGGTATGTGCTTTAGTTTTATGGCAAAAAACAGGAATTGGGTCTTATTTTTATCTGTGTTCTTTTTTAAATTAATGCATAAAATAAACCTTAGAAATACAGAGCGAACTTGATTAAGAAGATGGTACCTATAAACACACCAAAGCTGCCATGGAAAAGTATCTGTCCTAATCAAATTACAAATCCCTTTTATGTTTCATTTAACAAACCGTAATTAAAATGCAACTGATTTAATATATAAGGACTAAGATGCATTACTTTTGGAAGGGGCACCAGTCAGATTCCAATTTGTTGGTTTTTACCTTCATTAAATGGAGATATCTAAATTCCATTTGAAATATTTCTATTTTTGTATAATATTTGATGAAGAAATGAGTCTGGTCTCCTGGGAAAGGAAACGTGAGGGACAATAAACAGGCAATTTTTCTGTGGAGTGGACTTCTCATATTTTATTAGAGTCTACTTTTTTTGTGCAATATTCCCAAAGAAAACAGTTAAATAATGTGTTAGCCAGTTGATGGAAATCACAGTCTAAATCTTGGTTGAGCCACTCTTTTCAACAAAAGGAGAGAATCATGTATAAATATGGATTCTAAAAGTAATTTAAATATTTTGGATATAGTTTTTAGTACCTGTTTATATTATCAACAGTTTTTTTTTTTTAAAAGATCCAGGAATAGACAGATGGCAGGTCTCATATCTTTATTCTTTGAGGTTCTGAGTATCCTCTGTGGGTTATCTGGCCTGACCAGCCCCCCAGCTGCCTCTATTGTGATACTGATGTTCCAGCTGGGCCTCTCTCAGTCAACCCTTTATTCTGCTCTATTAATCCCATTTCAGGAATACTCATATATGATCTCTCCTTTCTCTCCTAATCAGATTTCCTGAAAATGTTGGTTTTTTTTTTTTTCTCAAGAAAAGAAATTCTATTGTATTTTATTTATTTTATGTCTCTATGTCCACTTTATATTTGCAATAAGTAAAAAGTCATTTTTTTCCTACTCTTGGTAGTTCCCAGTCATGGTGGCAATTAATTTTGAACATTGATGTGATGTTTTTGCTTCCAATTGAAATACCATTTCATGTGATTTTTTTAAAGGCACAAAATGTAGAATAAGATTCAGCTATTTCAGAATGATTATTCATTTTTATTTGTTTAGTCTTTGTTTTGTGTGGTTGATTTTGGGAAATATTTTTGTGTTTTCAATAGATAATCAGTGGATACTGGCATGAAAAAGCCTAATTGATTTTTCAATATTCAGATTATGAAAAAAGTGCCAATACTAGTTGGTTATGGAATAAAAAGAATTAATACGTCATTACTCTCTGAATATTTCCTATTTGCTGGGAAATGGGTTAACTGTGTTAATTCCCACATTGGTCTAATGTGTCAGTGGTATTATCACCATTGGTTTGTGTGGGTGGGTGGGGATGATTACTCTGTGCAGTCACAAAGCTTGTAAATTAGTGGGGCTGGGCTTTGAATTCAAGTGAGCCATACACCAAAGCCCCAGGACTCCTAAACCACTCTGCTCTCCTGTCTCTGTCGATATAGTGTAGTTTTAGTAATAGGGTTTTGTTTTGTTTTTACTTCTAACTTTTCTTTCATGTCTTTTTGCATCATTCTGTCTTTATTAAGCCCACAGTAACTTTAACTTCTTGTTGAACAGCACCAACAATTTTCAGTTGCTTAATTATGGCAGTTCTACACAACTGTGTTCAATGCGCTTATATATTGAGTATCTTCTGAGCTTCATAACTTTATCCCTAAAATAACTTGAGCAGTAAAGCCACTTAATCACAAAATTGCTTTATAAATTATTTAAAAATTAATTTATAATATAAACTTACGGACACTCGTGTTCATAGAATATTACTATAAAAATAGGTGTTTCAAAGAAGAAAGTACATATTTAGATCGTTAAGTTTTCAATCTTCACTTGACTTTGAAGTTGAATCAGTATTTTATATTTTGAAAGAGGATTAGCATTTTTAAATGATTACTATTTATGGGGTGTGATTTAAAACCACCCACTATAAGTACATAGAAATGCTATGGAAATCTGTGGTTATTTCAATGTTAATATTTTTGCAGGTGGAGTAATATTAAATGGTGAAGGAGCAGCCACAGACACTCAGGAATTTTGGGCAAATAAAGGTGAACAGTAATATTAAATGCCTGTTGATTAAAAGTAGTTTTATTGGTTGGGTTTTTTTTTTTTGAGAGAGAGAGAAAGTCTTTTTTAGAGGCCAATAGTAATTATATAGAAATTTCAAAATTGAATTTAATGGCATTATTCAATAAAATATTCCTGTTGTCCCTAAATATATTTTATGTAACATTCCATGCAGAGTTTGTTCATCTGAAATTATTGAAATCCAGTGGTTCAGTTTAGCA
The DNA here is from genome assembly GCF_030445035.2 of Dasypus novemcinctus. Lineage (NCBI taxonomy): Eukaryota > Metazoa > Chordata > Mammalia > Cingulata > Dasypodidae > Dasypus > Dasypus novemcinctus. The sequence continues at coordinate 29,874,528 of NC_080683.1, read as the reverse complement.
CTTGATTTTGTTTCTTTTTTGTTAATTTGAGATATTTTGTCACTTAGTATACTATTTTAGCTCACTTGTTGAGTTTGGCACCTAGGGAATTACTAAGCAGTATTTCATGGTTTTAGTTTTTATTTCATTTAAGATGCCTATTTAATTTCACTTGTATTAGGCAGTGTTTCTAAATTATTTCTTATTATAAGATTTTTCTAACCTTGTAGTTCTAAAATTTCTATGACTTTATGGTAGTAGGCTTAATACGGAGAACATAGAAGGAATGATCATGTAAAACTTTCTTTAATTGTAGAGCTCTATCTTTAAAAGCCCTGAATCATTTTTACTTTCTTACTCCTAGAATTAATATCCATTAAAAAGGATATGACTGATATAAGTCACAGTTATGAAGATCTTGGCCTCTTACTCAAGGACAAAATAGCTGAACTGAATACTAAACTCTCCAAATTGCAAAAGGCTCAGGAAGAATCAAGTGCAATGATGCAATGGTTACAAAAAATGAACAAAACGGCAACAAAATGGCATCAGACACCTACACCTACAGATAGTGAAGCTGTGAAGACTCAAGTTGCACAGAATAAGGTAGATTCTGTGGGTACATTTACTAAAGACGTGGAGGAGAACAGATTTAGCATTTAGAACTGAGTCCTAGTAGTCAGGGGGCCTGTTTCTGATCTCTAGTTCAATAATGTAAAGCAAATACTTTGCTAGTTTTGTGTTTATTGTGCTTTCCTGTAGAGAGTCATGGAAATAGTAACCTCTTTTTTTTTTTTTTTTCCCATAAAGGTATTATTAGTATGAGAGAACTGTTGGGTGTAAATGACTTTGCCGCTATAAATCAGTTTAAGTCTTGAATATTAACCAGTCAACCATTGGAAAAGATTAATTTAAGGGCTAAGTATATTAGGGATTTGTCCTATCTAGTAAAAAATAGGGTAGCTAATGCCTGCCTTTTCTTTAATGGATGGTATTCCTTTCTACATATGTCAAGGTTGGGAAATGATTTTACATGGTAGCAATGATGGCAAAAATTTCTACAAAGTACTAACCTTTATTTGAACTCTATAAAGTGTTGTCAAAAAGAAGTGCTAACCACTAATAGATTTTCAAATTCTAGTAGCCTGTGTTAACACTGCTTTTCTTATTAATTACAAGTTTACAGAATGTCACCGTCTTTTTTTCTAAAGGGGTTCATTTGAGAAAATATGAAGTTCTTCCTCGTAATGGGGTTTGGAGTCATAATTGCTACAGTTATAGTATTCCTCCTTTGTGGAATTCTTTCACCAGATGGTTGAAGATTAGCTAAAAAGAGGAAAGTAATTAACTCCTGAATCCAGATCATCACCCACTTGGGCATGTGACTTTTTTCCTCTGTTGGTCATGCTGGAGAAAAAAAATACTCTATCATAATTGTGTTTTTGTTTTTAATGTCAACATACTTTAATATAGTTACTTTATTTTTTCCCCTGCTAGTCATTTGAGGCAGAACTGAAGCAAAATGTAAATAAAGTGCAAGAGTTGAAAGACAAATTGACAGAGCTGTTGGAGGAGAACCCAGATACTCCTGAGGCTCCCAAATGGAAGCAGATGCTGGCAGAAATAGGTAGGTTGTATTATGACACCAAAGTCCATGAACAGAAGCTCAGTCATTTTCTGTTTTTCATAATCTTTATCAGAAAACATTTATCCAACAATCTAAAATATTTTGGGGTTTTAGTTTCAGAAAGCTATTTTTGTGTATTTAAGTGTCATTTCATTTTGGCCTTAGAGTTGGTATATCTTATTTTCTTGCTAAAAACAGTTACTAAATTTATTTTTTGAAGGAGGTAAATGCTAGTTAATAAAATGCTGTGCACTGAGTGATGTTTTTGTATTCGCTTTAGTGTTTTAGACTGGGTGAAAACAGTCTATCAGATCAACTATCAAACCATCCATAGATGTTTACTGAGTGATTGATGTGTTTAAGGCACTGGACCAAATGCTCTGGTTAGTAACTCCTGGTTTTAGGGAGGATGCTGACTTGAGGTTGGCGAGAACAGGAAAAGCTTCCTAGTGGAGAATAAGACCCAGTGGAATTGTGAAGGAGTGAAGAGATGGGATATATGCATAGGAGGGTAGAGCATAGCAGGCATGGGACTTGTGTGAGCAGAAGTGTGTTTGGATGATAATGGTAAGATCAGCAGGGCTGCACTGGAGGATTCATCTTTTTTTTTTAGAAATGCACTTTATTTACTCATTTATTTTTCTTCCCCTTCCCCTCCCCCACCATGCTGTTTTTTGCTGTCTGTGTCCATTTGCTGTGTGATCTTCTGTATCTGCTTCTCTTTTTTTTGTCTTCTTTTCTCATCTTTCTCCTGTAGGATTCACCGGGATTCAATCCTGGGGACCTCTGATGTGGAGAGAGGTTTCCTGTCCATTGCACCACCTCAATTGCCGGTCTCTGCTATGCTTCACCTTGTCTCTCCCCTTCGTCTCTCTTTTGTTGCATTATCATCTTCCTGTGTGATTCACTTGCACAGGCACTGGCTCACCACACGGGCACATGGCTTGCCACTCGGGCACTGGCTCACCATGTGATCTCTCAGCTTGGTGGACATTCATGTGGGCACTCAGCTCACCGCGCAGGCAGTGGCTCACCGTGCAAGCACTGTTTCACCACACGGGCACTCACATGGACACTCGGCTCACCACGTGGGCACTTGGCTTTCCACGCAGGCACCCACATGAACACTCGGCACACTGCATTGGCTGCTGTGCAGGCATGCTTTCTCTTCTTCTTTTTTACCAGGAGGCCCCAGGGATAGAATCCGGGTCCTCCCACATGGCAGGCAGAGCCCTTATCACTTGAGCTACATCCACTTCCCTGGAGGATTCATCTTGAAGAGCAAACCCTCTAAGGGAAGAAGAACAGGGCCAGGTTGAGAGAAGCCCTGATTATCAGGCAAAGGCCTTTAGATTTTATGGTTTACATAGTGAGGAGTTATAGTTATTGAAGGGTTCAAGCGGGGAAGTGACATGTTTAAAAGTTATTTTTTAGGAAATTTATTTTATAACCAAATAGACTATCGAAAAACTATGGGGAGATCAGTTAGGAAATTAGTAGTCAAGGTCTGTAGTTCTCAGAGTGTGCTCTGGGGACCAGCAGCAGCATCTGGGACCTTGTTAGAAACACAAAATGCAGACCTACTGAATTAGAAACTCTGGAGGCTGCACCCAGCAATCTTTTGTTTAACAATCCCTCCAGGTGATTCTAATGGGACTAAAGTTTGAGGACCACTGGTCTAGGTAAAAGATGAGGGCTAAAATGGCAGGTAGCACTGGGAATATAAGCAATGGGTTTAAGTTTTATGACCAAAGATATAGGAGAGTCATCAGAGATGTAAAAGAACATTCTGAATTATGGCTTCTCAGTGTTGTGGGGGAGATGATAACAAACACTGAAAGAAATTAAAACGTCAGAAAAATTCACCAGTTCTGAAAGAAATACAGTGAACTTTGTATCATAATGTTGCATTTAAAGTTTATGAGATTTCCTAATGTAATCTTCTAAGCAACTGGTTGTTGATGTGTGATTTGAATAGGAGAGAATTATTTGGGCTAGATACGCAAATTTGGGAGTCATTTACCTAGAACTGATAATAGAAAATTTTATATTGAAAAAGGATTAATATTCATTGTTCAAATAGGTAATTTACTGTGGAATAAACTGACTGTATAGGACTTTTAGAAGAAATGAGGACTGTCAGGATCCTGTTTGCCTTAAGGAATATCCCATGTTCTGCAATATTTTCTAAAATCAGATACAAAGTTATTTATCTCTTCTTATAATTCAGTTAACTCAAAACTACCAGGACCATAAAATCTATATCATTAAATGACACTAACTCTCTTAAGTTAGACCTTTAATCAACTATGTAAGAAGAATTGTAAAGGTGGAATGATAGCAATTATATATCATTTTTGAGTCATAGCTTAGTCTTCAAAGATATAGTCATAACTGCATAAAAGCAAAACACCAATTTCATCTTTTACCTTTTTCTTTTAGATTCTAAGTGGCAGGAACTCAATCAATTAACAGTTGATAGACGACAAAAACTGGAAGAATCCTCCAATAATCTAACCCAATTCCAGACCATAGAGGCCCAGTTAAAACAGTGGCTTGTGGAAAAAGAACTGATGGTCAGTGTTCTTGGACCTTTGTCAATTGACCCAAATATGCTAAACACACAAAAGCAGCAGGTGCAGGTGAGTATTACTTAATAATTTCTCTCATGTGCAGCTACTTTTCTTAACAAGACAGATGTTTTCATTAAAGAATACATTAGCTTTGGACAATATGTGCTTTATCTGCCTTGAGATGTATTTGCAATGTTTCAGATGCCCATAAGAGATTAGTGGGAAACCTCCTGAGAACTAAAGCTATGAAACACTTCTCAGAGTAGACTTCTTGATCCCATGAGCAGGTCAAGTCCCCAGATAATTTCAGTCATAACATGATTTTTGCAGACTCTGTTAAAAAAGCATCTTCTTTGAAGTTTTCATGTTATTTTATAATAATGACATTTTTGTGAGAAGCTAGTATATAGTTTTTATGTTTAGAAATTACTTCTTTGAGGTTTTATTCATTTTGATTCTAGTAGTAAATAATTAAACTTTAAAAACTCATGGAATACAGCCCTGAGGGGGAGAGACACAAAATAAGAGGTGGAAAAAGAACAAGGAAGCATAGAGGGAACCTTGAAACCTAGGGGGTTAGTTAGATCAGTCTCATTATAAAGCAGGTAAACCCACAAGGGGGAAAATCCATATCAGACTTATAGCAGAAGTTCCACTGTGGTTTCAATTAGATTTCTTTATATATGAGCAGTAACTTTAGAGCAGTAAGGTTGATTCTATGAGGTGAAAATACAAATCAGTCTTGGTAGTTTAGAGTCATATGGCATATGAATATATGTGTGCGTTCTTAAATTTCAAAGAAATGAAAACAAAGATAAAAAGAAATATTCTGGAGGAAGTAATGATTAACTGTAGTCTTAGTAGTCTCCCAGAGATAAATCTGATATGACTAAAAGTAGGAAATTTTTGGATCATTCATTCTGTAATGAGAAAGAGTCATGTTGAGCCTGTTCATTCTGAGCACATGATTTATTGGGTAAAATCCTTGTAATAAAGACTATAAACCTCAATAAATCTTACTGTGTTAACAAAAACCTCTTTGTAAATCAATGTGTTATAAGTTCATGTATTCTAACACTATTATCAATATGCACTTCCTTTGGTTTAAACTGCTGTTGGGGGAAGCGGATCTGGCTCAACTGATAGAGCATCTGCCTACCATGTAGGAGGTCCAGGGTTCGAACCCAGGGCCTCCTGGCCCATGTGGTAAGCTGGCCCACGCGCAACACTGCTGAGCGCAAGAAGTGCCATGCCACACAGGGGTGTCCGCTGCTTAGGGGAGCCCCATGTGCAAGGAGTGTACCCCATAAGGAGAGCTGCCTTGCGCAGAAAAAGCGCAGCCCGCCCTGGAGTGGCGCTGCACACGCGGAGAGCTGACGCAGAAAGATGATGCAACAAAAAAAAGAGAGATTTCCAGTGCCACCAAGAATGCAAGCAGACACAAAAGAAGAACACACAATGAATGGACACAAAAGAGCAGTCAACAGCAGGGGGTGGGGAGGGGAGAGAAATAAATATAAATCTTTAAAATAAATAAATAAATAAACTGCTATTGGATATTTCAGAAATCCTACAAAGAAAAAAATATGAGTAGGAAAAAACCAAATTAGGTGTTAGTATGATAGTGAACTTGTCCAATAGCAGTATTTCCTTTTGTTCTTTTTTTTTTTTTTAATTTTGTCAAATACAGAAGTATTTATTCTATTCCTTTTCCCCTTTAGGGGATGTTATTTTAGACAAAGTGTTAATCTCTGTGAGATACCATTGACTACTCTTTGGATTGTTTTAAGGTAATTACACTGCCCTTAAAATGAGAACTAGGAAATAGTAACTCAAAACCAAAGCTAAACCTAGATAAATAAGAGTACTGTTTCTGATTGCTTAGAAATTCAAAGCTATGTTTTCTGTAATTAACTAGTTAAACAATAATTTATTTGCATGTTTACTCTCATTACTTTAGATTCTGCTGCAAGAATTCGATACTCGGAAACCTCAGTATGAACAGCTAACAGCAGCTGGTCAGAGCATTCTAAGCAGACCTGGTGAACACCCTTCTTTACATGGGATTGTGAAGGAGCAACTGGCAGCTGTGGCCCAAAAATGGGATAGCCTAACAGGGCAATTGAGTGACAGATGTGACTGGATTGACCAAGCCATTGTTAAAAGCACACAGTATCAAAGCCTGCTGAGAAGCCTTTCTGATAAACTGAGTGACTTGGATAATAAACTCAGCAGCAGTCTGGCTGTGAGCACACACCCTGATGCTATGAAACAGCAGTTGGAAACAGCCCAAAAAACAAAGCAGGAAATAGAGCAGGAAACAAAGCAGATAAAAGTGGCCCAGGCACTCTGTGAGGATTTGTCAGCACTGGTTAAAGAGGAGTACTTGAAAGCAGAGCTTAGTAGACAACTAGAAGGCATCTTAAAGTCATTTAAGGATATCGAACAAAAAGCAGGTTTGTCTCTCTTCTGTTACTACATATGTTACCTGGTCAGAAATATGCTTTCTGTATTCCCTATTTACAAAATGTTGTCAGTAATCCAGGACCCATAAAGAGAATCTTTGCCTTTTGAGAGGAGATGGAAAGGAGGCTCATTCCACGAGCAGAGGAAACACTTCTGTGTGCATATGAGCACACAGTGTTAGGGTGATTCCACCCAGATAACTGGCTGTTTGTAAAATTCCAGGGCCCGTTAAAATTTCTGATAACCTGAATAGTGTTTTTAAAAGGTTGAAGACATTTTCAGTGTGACACAGTCCTATTTTACCAGAAAAACACATGAATTATAGTTATTAACAAGGCTCTGCTTCATCTTCTCTTATACTGTTACTTGGATTTCTGTCACAGAAAACTTTTATAAAGGAACATGTCAAAGAGAACCATTTGGCACTGTTTTGCTCTCTCATGTACTGTGGCCATAATTTTGTGACAGATGGGCAAATATTTATCAGAGGCAGCAGTAGTGAGTTATTGCACTTCAGCAGGACCTGTCAAGGAAGAGTACATTTTTACTGCCATGTTTGTTCTGTTTGAAAAATGACACAGTACCTTGCACATAGTAAATATTCATGGCATTGTTTTTTTTCAACTGATTGCATTTCTTTATTGACCATAGAAACCATTTCAAATTTACTCTTTATTTTTATATAATATTGACAATAAGTGTTAGCTATTAGTGTTACTATTATTATTACCACCAGTGTTCCTAACACTTTTATGAGCTAGGTGTGAAGCTAAGGACTTACATGTCCTACTATTTTTCAATCCCCATAATAGCTCTAAAAGTTACCTACTATTAAAAATTGCCATTTTACACTTGGGAAAATGAGGGTTAAAGGTTTAACCATTTGCCCAGAGTCTGACAGCTCATAAGAGGTTGAGCCAGCATCCAAACCCATGCAATTCATGGAAGCAGTATATTGTTTCCACGATATGCAAACATCTTAGAACTTGAAAAGTAACATTTGATAGAAGATGAATTATTTATTTAACACAACCTAGAACTTCAAACAGTCGTCACTTCCCCGTACTTGAAAGGAGGTGACGTTAGCACAGCAGGTGGTATCTGGTGTGACTACTCTTTACAACCTTGTACCTACATGCATTTTTTCCTTCCCATAATATTTTTTTCCCTCTCATTTGTCTCCTGCTTCTTCCCTTGATTCTTCTCTTGTTGACCCTGCCTTGTGCTCCTTTCCCTGCTTCTGTCAATAATTTAAGCTCACATATAGTTCTTACAGACAGTGCTAGAAACCTTGATTTTATAATTCTGTGCATTTATTTGGTGATTTTCTCTTGGCTTCTCATAGAGTAAATCAACATATGTAAAATAAACATACCTGTAATTTAATTTTTTTAGAGAATCACGTCCAGCACCTTCAGTCAGCCTGTGCAAGCTCTTATCAATTTCAGCAAATGTCTAAAGATTTTCAGAGTTGGCTGGATACAAAGAAAGAAGCACAAAACAAGTCTCATCCAATATCAGCCAAACTTGATGTCTTAGAGTTATTAATTAAAGACCAGAAAGACTTTAATAAAACTTTGACTGCCCAGTCTAATATTTACGAAAAAACTATTGCAGAAGGAGAAAATCTCTTATTAAAAACTCAAGGGTCTGAGAAGGCAGCCTTACAGTTACAGCTTAACACAATTAAAACTGATTGGGATGGATTTAATAGACAGGTGAAAGAAAGAGAAAACAAGTTAAAAGATTCATTGGAAAAAGCCCTCAAGTATAAAGAGTATGTTGAGACTCTCCAGCCATGGATAGGCAAATGTCAAAACAACCTGGAGAATATTAAGTTTTGCTTGGATCCTACCGAAACAGAGAATTCTATTGCCAAGTTAATGTCTCTGCAGAAAGAAATGGACCAACACTTTGGGATGGTAGAATTACTAACCAATGCAGCCAATAGCTTACTCAATGTCTGTGAGATAGATAAAGAGATTGTTACAGATGAGAATAAATCACTGATCCAGAAGGTAGACATGGTCACTGAACAACTTCACAGTAAGAAATTTTTTCTGGAGAACATGGCACAGAAGTTTAAAGAATTTCAAGAAGTTTCCAGAGAAGCTGAAAGACAACTTCAGTGTGCAAAGGAGCAGCTGGATGTCCATGATTCTCTAGGACCCCAGGCTTTCAGTAACAAATACCTGACCATATTGCAGACCCAGCAGAAATCACTTAAGACCTTGAAGCATCAGATAGATTTGACCGAAAGACTTGCACAGGACCTTGTGGTAGAAGCCTCAGACTCAAAGGGAACCTCTGATGTCTTATTACAAGTGGAATCATTAGCTCAAGAACATAGAGCACTAAGCCAGCAGGTTGATGAAAAGTGTTCATTCTTAGAAACCAAGCTCCAGGGCATTGGGCATTTCCAGAATACCATCCGAGAAATGTTTTCTCAGTTTGCAGAGTTTGATGATGAACTGGATAGCATGGCTCCCGTGGGGAGAGATGTAGAAACATTGCAAAAGCAAAGGGAAGCTATTAAAGCCTTTCTGAAGAAACTGGAAGCCCTCATAGCAAGCAATGACAATGCCAATAAGACCTGCAAGATGATGCTGGCCACGGAGGAAACCTCTCCTGACCTTGTTGGAATCAAAAGGGATTTGGAGGCTTTAAGCAAACAATGCAACAAGTTACTGGACCGAGCACAAACAAGAGAAGAGCAGGTTGAAGGAGCTATTGATCGTCTCAAAGAATTCTACAACAAATTGAAAGAATTTTCTACTCTGCTTCAGAAAGCTGAAGAACATGAGGAGTCACAAGGACCTGTTGGTATGGAAACGGAGACTATCAATCAGCAGCTTGATGTATTCAAGGTAGGGAATTCTTCACTTTTACTGGATATTTTATTATAATTGGTATAGAAAGGAGATTGCCCGCTTTCAATATTTGAAATATAGTTTTTGAGCCTGAATGTGCAGTTAAAGGGTAATGCCCAAACAAGTAGGGCATTTCCAAGCCTACTGGCAATTTGTGCCCTAATGGGCCAAGGGCCAAGATAACAATGAGGTCAAAAGAGTACTTGAAAAAGTTTCGCACAAGCCTAAAGCTGACATCCTGAAGTTAGTTTCTAATGTCATTCAGCACTGGAGTGACCTGAGCCATGCTTTGAACTCTGCGGCAGAAGCCAGTCCACAGCATAATCAGCTTGTTATCTTGATGTTTATCTCCTAGCGTTTTCTTTAAGGGTGAATTATAGCCTTTTTCTGCTTTTACCATTTTTATAGTCTTCTCATCCTTTTTAATTTAATTTCTTCTGTAAACTAAATTTTTTTTTTTTTTTTAATTTCGAAAGTTCATCTTTTTAAAGACAGAGCAGAGTTCCATGTTATAATCCTGGATTTATAAACAAAAATCTTGGGCTTGTGCCCCATAGGATTAGGAGTAAATTATTTCTATTTGAATTATTAACTCCTCATTGCAAAACAATGTCTGCCACTGGATAACACTCAATGCATACTTAATGAATATAACATTAAATAAAAAGGGTGGAGACGTTTCTGTATGGATTTGGTCTCATTTATGATAGTGAGAATGGAAGTTCCATGTAAACAGGGAGAAAGAATAGGTTCATCTGTGGATGGAGAGTGTTCTAAATAGCAAGCATTTCCCACATGGGACTCATATAAATCTTTGCAGTAGCCAGGGATCCTTTTTTTTTAGGAGGTACTAGAAATTGAACCCAGGACCTCATACGTGGGAAGCAGGTGCTCAACCACTGAGCTACATCTGCTCCCCAATGAGAATTGGTTTTTTCATTTGTTTGTTTGTTTTTAGGAGGAAACTGGGCATCGAACCAGGGACCTCAGATATGAGAAGCAGGAGCTCAACTTCTTGAACAACATCCACTCCCCACAAGGGACCCTCTTCTGTTCACAAAGGATAGCTTGTTTTCTGTTTAAGACTAGTGAAGGTGTGTCCCTCCATTGGTGCATAGCAGATAAAATAAGATCAAATAAAGTAGGACTCCTAAAACTACAATTTGTTTTCCATGATAAATGAATATAAATCAAATGAACTTCCAGATTCTATCCTGTTATATTTGACAGTGCTTCCTTTGCTTATCATGGGTAGCATTATGTAGGCCACAGAATTTGAAAAATAAGTTCTTTTCTTTCTCCTTTTCTTCTTCTTACCTTTCTTGTTATTTGTAGTTAATATGTGTTGTTGAAATCTGGTTCCTTCAGGACTTAAGAATTTGTGATTCATATCTTGAATCTTGAAGGTGAAGGGAACTACCATACTCTTGACTTTTTTCCTTCAGTACTCTGTAAATTTTCATGTATCTGGGGTTTAAAAAATAAAGATTTCATATAAGAGAATTTTCTTTTAGAAAAGGAAAAGTCTGTGGCAATTGCTGTTTAAAAGGCTGCAAGAGAGCTTGAAAAGTGACTCTTCCTCAGACAGAAAAGGTAGGAATTTTCAGTAGAGCCCTGACAAAACTTTAAAGCAGTCACCACCCTTGCTTAAATGACAGCAATCAAGTACTGTTTTTACTAATGAAATTTAATCATGCTCAGTACCTTTGTGAGAAACATCATCATTTCCTTAGGTTTTCTGTGAAAATTTATAGAGAAAACAGTAGGACTTCATTTCTCTTCACTGCTTTAAATACTTGTAAAAAAAAAAAAAGGGCAAAAGTAATAATATTGGAGCTGCTGTTTGTAGACACCGCTCCCATGTGTTCTTGGCATGTGTCCAGTGAAAAAAGTAGCCACCGATGCAGAGAATTCTTCTCAAAGTAGGAAAAGCCAGAGATAGGAGCTTTTTCATCATTGCTTTGAAAGTGTTTTGCAAACTGAAAAGCACGAATAAGCACTCATTATCATTAATATTTATACAGATTGTCTTATTTTATTGTGAAGAAAAATAAAGTAATAATTCCTCCTGAAATAGACTCCTTGGCATGCTGTGTTTGCCTGTTTTCTGATAGCTTTGGAAGCACTTGATTGATTTTTAATGAAATTCCGTATATTATGTATAAAGAATATCATGATGTGTTTTCATTGTTTGAAATCCAGTGACCAAAAAAAAAAAAAAAATGGTTTCACGTGGGCAAATCATCTGTCTGCATTTAATATATTTTAGTGCCATGGTTAAAAAAAACAATAATATGATTACATAAGTAAAGATGGTAGCTTACACAATCCCTAATTCCATTTATTTGTGTGTGTTCTAAAAAATAGTCATTCTAACATTTATCATGCGTTTACTAATTTAAACTCTGAACCTTTACTCCTGTTAGTAGTCCTAATTGGTATCCCCACTTAGGACAAAAGAGTTAAGTGAATTGCCCAAGGTCATCCAGGTAATAAGTGTCAGAGCTTATATGTTTTCATGAAAACAATGCCGTGTTTTGTGGCAACTTTATTCATCATGTTCCACGTCTGATATATTCTCTGAGAAATTTTCAAATTATCTTTGCTGTTTTGGTGGTCCAAATAATCAGTCATTGTTCATGTTAATCCAAAACTCCAGTAACACGCACTTCAGGAAAGTGTTCTATAAAACTGGCTATTGTGAGAAATAACTGAGATAAATGTGTGTGAAATTGTCTACGAAACTAATATTATGTAATGCTTGTAATGATAATGATGATTACCCTTAAAGCTACCACTTCTGAGGTGGAACCAGGCATTGTCTTATTGATTATATCTTTCTTGATTAAGGTAGTAGGTTAATTTGTTCACTGTTTAGATTTTTAGTTTTGTTTTTGAGGAGGCATTAGGCTTTCATTGAATATTAGTTTTAACATAAATTTTTTTTAGAAAGTTTTATTTTTTTAGTGGAATGATTCATACTGAAGGAAAAGCTAATTACTAAATCATTAGTAGCAAACTATTTGTGATTATAATTCCTCAAAATGAAGCACAGATTGACTGAAGGACTCTTGTCATTTATAGACTTTGAAACATAATCCAGTTTCAGCTATAATCTAGGTGGTAAATTCAGTTTAACCTAATGTCACAGATGAAAACCTAAAACATTTTTAAATATAAAATGGATTGATTGCCTTCAGAGAAGGACTGAAACTGAGTAATAGGCATTCAGGTTTCAACCTAAATACAATAAGAAAAAAAAAAACACTATTCTGTACCAAAAGTCTAATTGACTGTCAGTGAAAGTTATTCAGTGTTCAGAAATAACTCTTTATGTTAGTTTGATGTTTTGAGACTATTTTGATTGTGTAACTCAATAGAGATGCCTTAAATCCACAGGGAGTATAATGGGTTATTTAAATGAGGGAAGACAGACTTCCCTGCTAACATTTTTTTCCCCTATAACTTAACCTAAGAAATAGCCGTTACATTTATCTTGGGTTACCTGGAAAGGACAAAATTCATTCATGTTTAAGATACCAGCCTAAATATAATGATTTTTAAAACACACTGTTCTGAACCAAAAGTCCTAATTGACTGTCAGTGAAAGTTATTCAGTGTTCAAAAATAGTTCTTTGTTAGTTTGTTTAGTTTGTTGTTTTGAGACTATTTTGATTGTGTAACTAATGTTTTCCATACATGGAAAGTATTTATTACTTCTAAAATAGTAGCCATTGATCTAAGATGTCTGAAGAGCAAGTTATTTTCTCCTATTGTTGACAAACTACCATTTTTCTACTTATGCTTCTATACTATTACAAATAAATTCTGTATATACTGGCATACATTAGTAAAGAAGAGAGTAGATTCTGTGTATCTCTAGTGCATTGGTTCTTTCCAGGGAAGTTTCCCCTACCCCCTCCTGTTTGAGGACTCTCAAGCTCAAGGTTATCTTCAAATCTAAATTACATATTAATATTTCCATGTTTTTATTTACCAAAGACATATGTAACTGACTTATACATTTAAAAAGTCTCAGTAATTCCTATGATGTCTTCAAAAACCAATCAGGTCTTCTGATCATCAAGAAATAATCATTAGCACCATATTGAATTGATTTGATTTCAGTGATGATCAACGCTACCTAATGATTAGTGAACTTCATACCATCAAATCCTGGGTAAATTTACCACCCCCACCCATACGTAGGCCATGGTAAATTGTCTTACCTTTGAACCTGCTTACTGCTTATTTTTGGCTATTCTATTCCTTCCCCCATAGGAATTCATTTTGTCCCCACAAATGATTGCATCTCTGTGGTACAGGTCTCTCTGAACCAAGGATTTCTTTTTATTTTCAAAATAGAAATAGCATTCCATTGAGCAAGGATTTTTAAGCCAAGTTGAAACCAGAGACAAAGACCAGAACACATGCCCAATTACACTATAATAAATTTTCACTGGTCAAGGAGAAGGCATTGTTTAACCCAGGAATCATTATTTGAATAGTAGATAGACTAAATGACAAATATCATGGAACTAGAGAAGTCAGGCAGTTGGATTGAGCATAATTTATAAATATTATTGCTGAAATAAATAACTATCCAAATTTCTTATTAAAGTATTAAGTGATCCCCCAAAATAAAACCTCTGGGATATCACGATATTTTTAAAGATAAAATTAAACCATTCAGAAATGTTTTAATAGTGGCTTTTAAATGTGCCCCTTTGATATGCTAAGGTCCATGAAGAATTGTTCTCCATTTTTTGTGTAGGACAGGGGAAATTAGAAAAGGCTGTTGCAGAAGACATTTTTGTGGGGGAAAGATTTCTTAATAGTCTAGATTTTTGTTAATAGGACTATATTAGCAATGGGATTGTATGATACTTTACTCTGGTACTTTTAAAGACGAAAAATGTTTTACTATAAAAATTATAACTAGAAATGTGGACTTTATAGGAAGATCACATTTTTTACTGTAACTATATCCAAGTGGCATTTAACATTTGAGAAAAAAAGAGCCTCATATACATTGAGTAAAAGAGAAACACTGCTGAAGCAGAAACTGCTCCAAATACCAAGAATTGGAACTGACCTCCTATGTTGTATTGTGAATACCGCATGTCTCAGCCATTTCAGTTTTTTTTTTTTAAGATTTATTTATTTATTTATTTCTCTCCTCGTCCCTGTCGCCCACCCCCCGCCCCAGTTGTCTGTTCTCTGTGTCTACTTGCTGCTGTCATCATCTTTGTCCGCTTCTGTTGTTGTCAGCGGCACGGGAATCTGTGTTTCTTTTTGTTGCGTCATCTTGTTGTGTCAGCTCTCCGTGTGTGCGGCACCATTCTTGGGCAGGCTGCACTTTTTTTCGCGCTGGGTGGCTCTCCTTACGGGGCGCACTCCTTGCACGTGGGGCTCCCCTACGCGGGGGACACCCCTGCGTGGCAGGGCACTCCTTGCGTGCATCAGCACTGCACGTGGGCCAGCTACACACGAGTAAGGAGGCGCGGGGTTTGAACCCCGGACCTCCCATGTGGTAGACGGATGCCCTAAGATAGATGTCCCTTCTCCTAGATCACTCAAGTAATATACCATCCTGCTCTGAAAAGACTGTCAATGAGGGAATTTAGCTGTGTGCGTTCTCTGTCCAGTTTGGGGACTAATTCATTCTATGGCCCATTACATCCAACACCTTCTCTTGACTTTTATGGGTTCATTTAAGCCTGAAGAATTAAAGTAGGTTGTTCTGAGGGCAGTTCCGGCCAGAGATTTTTTAACATAGGGTTTTGTTTTGTTACTGTTGTCTTAAACTGGGTAAGCCTACATTGCCATTTTAAGCAATTAAAAAAAGAGCCAAATTAAAGGATCTACTGATAGAAGGAGGCCTGTGTAATTTATTTTACTAATATGGAAAGTTGCTTAGAGGTGTTTGTGGGTGTGTGGGAAGGGATTTGCTTTGTTATTATACCTTGGTTCCTTGATAAAGTAATTTGGTAGACATTTTTCTAGGCCTCTAATCATTTATTAAATTATAGCCAAGGATGGGTAAATGTTATGATTGTCAATTAAGTTAAAAGCTTTTGGAGTTGTTCAAGAGCCGGGATACTTTGAGAAAATGTCCTTACAAATCCTGTTGTCACATATTTTAACTTTATTATTTTCAAGATTATTTTTTGTCAGTATTTTCATATCAAAAGTGTTTTCAGGTTTATTTTGTTTTTTGGTTTTTTGTTTATCTGAGGGAAATTGAATGGGGTCATTAACAAGTGTTTTGGTTTTGCTTACTAGATGACTTTTTTAAAAAATTTTAACTTTTACAAGTTATATAGACATATTTTAATTAGTAAGATTTATATATAGGATCATCTGTTACATAGAATATTTAATATCACTGTCACCTGAAATCCTCATCAAAGAAGGGAAAAAGCATAGGTTTAATATTATAATAGCTGACAGGAAGAATTACAAGTGCTTTTTAAAATTATTACCTAAAATGTCTTACCAAAATAAATTTATTATTTTGAATTAACGATAGATTAATAAGCCTATTAAGTGTTTCTCAGTTTGATTATTTTTATGATTGGTCCTGCATTAATATTCTATTTTCTTTTAAATATACCTTTTTTCAGTGAAATAAATTCTTGCATATTCACCCTGATGATTATCCTTGAAAACCAAAGCTTTAGCTGTTTACGAGAAGAAGTTTATTATTTTGAAAACATAAACATAGGATGCTTTCGGTTTTCATTCACTAATGGGTTATCTGTTTTAGGGGGAAAAATAGCAATGGAAACTCTGCCCCTAAGGCTATTTTGTACTCACAGCACAAAATACCTATCTCTTGTTTGGCTTCAAATCCAGGTTTAGGAGCTTTTGGGACAGGAGGATACTTTTGTCACTATTCATGAATAATATTATATTTAGTTTTACAGACTTCTCCCACATGAATTGAATTTCTTAGTATCTCCAAGAAATCTTTCCGTTCTAAAAGCTCCTATAGTAGTTAATAAAATTAGTCTTCTAACTTTTCTTTGAAGTAGATTTTTCTACTCAGTAATATAAGATTTTGCAGGAACTTTCCTTTTGAAAGATTTAATTTAACTTTAGATATATGAATTGTGAAAGTGGTACTGTTTTACTTATTATCCAATTAGTGTTTGTGAACTTTTCGAAAATCATCTTCCTTTAGAAGATAATTTAGCTGTATCACATCTAGTAGGCCGTAAGTACTATTACATTTTTGAGAACATTTAACGTTGTGATTTCTGTATCTATGAAATAATTGTGTTGATATTTTTTAGAAAAGCTTTACTCATCTTATTCATTATACATTTCTCTCATTATGAACACAGTTTAATATATCTTGATTATCTTAGCATTAGAGATGATAACATTTAAGTAATTGTATAAACCAAATTTGGGAAGAAAAATAAATTAGTCCAGTACTGCTGTAAATATGAGTTCTTTTATGTTATACAGATAGGAGTTTGGAACATGATTTCAAATAGCAAAGTTATATATTAATTATTGTCATAAACTCCAAAGTAATATTAATAGTGCAAATTTTTACTTGACTCAGATCATAATAAATTATTTGAAATAGGTTTAGTAAAATAGGGATTCAGTTATGAACTAGATGGCATATAATTAAACATAACTAGAGTGCATTTTCCCATAGCACACCCTATGCCAAGCTTGTGCCCATTTTCTCACCCATATTCCCCACTGTAATTTAAAAAGGGCAGGAATGGCTGCGTGTCTTTTGTGCACCACCATTTCTACAGCGGTTGCCTCCTGTTTGGACAGATAGTGAGCACTGTTGAATGGTTGAGTTTATGAATTAATTATCCACCAGGTTTAAAATATGTACTGACCACCTCAAATATGAGGTTATATGTTGCTCTTCCTAGTTTTACTTAAGGCTGGGATGATGTGCTGATGATTCAGAGTTAAAGTATAAAGTAGACTAAATTAGTGCCATTTCTTGTGAGAAGTTGTGTAAGGATCTAGAGGGTTTAGAAAAAGTCAGTCATCCAGATTTCATGGAAACTATATCATTAATATTGCCATAAATAAGTTGCTTTCCAGGCTTTCATATCAAGATAATATCAGTTGGGAGTAAACCCCAGGTCTCTACTAGTTCCCGGACTAGGGCCCTGTCCCCTGTTCAAACGTGGTTAACTGTGCGCAGGTTTTTCTCTCTTTCTGTTATTATCAGCATCCCAGAACAGCCCATGTACTTAGACACCATAGGTGGTTTTTAAAATAGTTCAAATCCTGGCTGTGAAAAGTGGGTATTGAGATTGTGGTGTTGATGGGTATTTTTATGTCATTTTTTTCGCTTTATACCTGGCCTCATATAGTGTTACATCTAATAATTGTTGAATGTTTATGTTACCCATTAAGAGTTCTAGTAATGAATAGATTGTTTTTAAAAGATTTAACTCTTAGGCTTATAAAAATAACTTGGGGATAATATTTTCTCATTACAAGTGCAAAGTTCCCTCCCAGAATCTTTTCTGTAAAATTATCAGCGAAACTATACAGTGACTTTTTCTAGAACTACCTTTTCCCTTGGTATCAGTGCAGTTTTAGTCATTCCGAAGAGGTTTTTTTGTGAGATTATAAAGAAGACAGTCCATTCTAATTTGTAATTTTATCTGCAACTAGGGCAATGTCACTTATTTCATAAAGACTGAATGGACATTTTTATGTAAGTAAAACTATTAATTTCTCCCACAAAGGATAAGGTTGTATTGCTGAATTTAATTGTAAACAATATTTGTAAAGAGTGTTTGTTGCATAAATAAAAATCTGCGGATATTTACTACCCTTGATCTTTGCCTTAGCCTTACATTAACTGCGAAGGACTTGTATAATTGTTAGTAGCTCCTAATATTAATGTCAGCAGAGTTCAGGGCTTCTGTGCCCTTAGCACTAATATACTCTATGGAAGAGTTAGATTTGTTGAACATGGGCTTTAAAATGGAATGACAGAACACTTGACTTCAGAGTGATCTCCACATTGCACAGCAGATACAACTTAAATAACAGAAGATTCTCTAGTGCCTGAAAGTTAGGTGCCTGTGTAGTCCCCTTTTTTCTGCTTAATATTCAAATGAGTGTGGTCTCTAGACATTCACGAAATGATTTTTCTGCATAGCTCCTAGGATCAGGGTTTGCGTCTGTAAGCCTACAGATCCCTTCCCATTTTGACCTAATTGGTGGGGTTTCAGCACTCTCTGAACCCCGGCTGCTGCTGCTCTTCCAGTTCCTGGGCTGGGATTTGTGCTGATGTCACCACAGGCTATTGCACTGCAGCCTCTAGGCGGTTAGGTACCTCCCCCCAAAACAGCTCGCTGGCTCGGGAGAGGAGGCTAGGAGTAACAAAAAAGATGACTGCGAAGTTAAGTCACAGGAGGGCGTAGCACCGTAGTGAGAGAGCTTTGAGTCCTAGGAGATTCAGAATCTGGAGCTCAAAGGGAAGGAGCCAGTGTTGGGGAAAGAGAGGGCGTTGCTGAAAGTGCCCTGGCTTAGAAGGATGCCTGCCTGGAACCAAGCTGCCCTGGGGAGCTGGGACAGCACTGGAGGTCTCTGCTGGAGTCCCTTTTTTGCCTCCTCACTGCCATCTCGATCCTTCTCCAGCTGTAGCTAAAATGAAGGCAGAACTACAGCCACGGTTGTTCAGTTTCAAAGGATAAAGTAGTTTCTGGATTTTCAACTGAATGTGAATTACACTGCCTGTGCCTTAAAGGAAACCTCCGCTGAGCTTTTTGCTGCAATTGCCTCAGGTGGAATAAGCCTTCTTAAGGAAGATCAGATAAGCTTATCTTTGGAAATGGCCTGTTTTTAAAAAGGGGGAGCTTTCTAACTGTTTACTTTAAATGGTTGCTGGATT
The DNA here is from genome assembly GCF_030445035.2 of Dasypus novemcinctus. NCBI lineage: Eukaryota > Metazoa > Chordata > Mammalia > Cingulata > Dasypodidae > Dasypus > Dasypus novemcinctus. The sequence continues at coordinate 29,855,118 of NC_080683.1, read as the reverse complement.
GTACTGGCCTGGCTGTCCAAAAGTCGATTTTTTTTTCCTTTGGGTAGTCCAGATAGCCTCAAAGAAGCTTAATATGGGAAGAATATCTGCCCTTTGGATCAAGATTATTTATAGATACTCCCAAAAAAAGTAAAAGAAAATTTGAACTTTCTTAAGACTTTAGACCTAGTTTTCCCTGAAGGTTTGTCTGTGCCTTGATCAGAACAATAGTTGGTCTGTGTTTGTCTTTTAAGTTTCTAAAGTATGGTTTATTTATAAAGGAGATGAAGTTTTGCAAGGCATCTTTAAGTGGATTGCAGTTAACCAGAGCTCTACAAAAACTGACATTCAGCCTGCTAGAATGCTTGCTCATTTGCAGGGTTTAACCTGGAAATCTCAGATGCAAAATTAGCCTAAAATAGGACATAAACTGACAAAAGAATGTTCTAAGTGAGCCACTGTTAAGTGTGTGTGTTTGTTTTTTCTGTGGTTTTGGAGTGTGCGAAGGGGAACTTTGGGAGGCTGTGGGGAGGCAGAGGAAGATTTCTGTTCTCTGTTCTTATTGCACTTTATTTTTTAGAATCGTTCTAAAAAAATCAGGTAAAGCATAGTTGCATTTATGCTGATGCACTGATGATGACCTTAACCACCTCATATATCACGGCATATATTATTTGAATATGTGTCTTCATGGTGAAGGCACTTTGTAGCTCAGTTCATAAGTATACTTTTTTGAAAGATGCTTTGCCTTATTTCTAATTTTCTTTATCGAGGGCTGCAATATTTGTTTTAACTATCTACAAAATGGGGAAGCCACTTTTGCCTTATTTCTAATTTTCTTTATCAAGGGCTGCAATATTTGTTTTAACTATCTACAAAATGGGGAAGCCACTCAGCAGACCAGACTGTTTACGTCAGAATCCCCCATGTGTAGGGAAGGGCGAAGAAGAGGAGGATCTAAATATTGAAGACTGTTATGTTCCACAGAGGTCAATCTATGATACTGTTAGGCTGAATGAACAGATAGACTCTGGTTCAAAAGGTAGCCTGTCTTCCAGGCATTTTACAGATCGGACTTTACCCTACAGTCACAGAACACTGGATGTAAGTTCTTTATGCTCGAATGGTGCCCTTACCTCTTCCAGTGTATTTGAGTTGAGAGGTCGAGAAGCTAACAAACTAGATGAAAAGATGATCTTTGATGCACTCAAACTAAACAGCGATATCATTCGAACCACAGGATTACCCAAAGCTAAATCTCATGCAGAAAAGAAAGAGCACAGACGGTCTTGGCGAATGTTTGTTCCAGCCAATTTTATGGATTATGCAAACAAAAGTGAAAGCTCGTTTGTTGAACCTACTGATATGTCAGATGCTGTTACCAAGGCCAGCAAATGCAGATGGGGCACTAATTCTCTAACTTCTGAGGAGGATGACTCTGGTTTATGTAGTCCTCCAGCAGAGAGGGAAGAAAAACAGGGCATTTTAACTGGAGACCAGTCACGAATCAGAAGCTTGTCTTCTTCCGAAGATATTCATATAACAGAGCAATATAGACCATTTTTTTCTGTTAATTCCATTAGTGAACAGAAAATCCCATTGCTTTCATGTAGAAATGCCCATCCTGATGAAAATTTCAAAATGATTTTACATGGTGTTTCTCCATTAGAGGAAACAAAACGTGTAATAGGTCAAAGGGAAATCCATGGTGGAAATTGTTGCCTTCAGAAGGATCTGAAAGAAAGTACTGTTAAATGTGATTCATTAATTATTTCAAGAGATGGAGAAAAGGAGTATATTTCTGACTCTGGAGAAGATAAAAAGACATATGGGCCAGAAGAATCCCAAATCACAACACAAAATAGGGAACTTATGAAAGATTCACTTCAGGATTCAGAGCTCTCTCACACAGAGCTGGGGGAGAATGTTGTAGATTGTTGTAGCACAATTTTGATAGAAAATGTAACACTATTGACACTATATGATTCAGAAGAATCCAAGATAGCGTCTAAAGAGGAGGTGGAGGCTCCACCTTCTGCCCAGGAGCTGGAGGTGTTCCATATGAAATGCTCTCCGAAATTCATACCAATAAAAAAGAAAGCAGCTCCCAGAAAAATAAGGGCGCAGGCAGAAATATTGGACACAGTCTTCAATGGCTTTCAGTCAGTTCAGGTAATTAATGGAAATGGGAAACTTTGCAGCGCGAAAGGTTTGTCATGCTGGCATAAAAGTGGTCACAGGTGTTTCTAAGGCTAATCAAATCCAGTCTTCTATTGTGGAGCTTTAACTCATACCCTCAAGATGCCAGGTATTGATAAGTTGATCATTATAACAAATTAATTAGGGACCAATTTTGAGAAGAATGATTATTCCCAGATGTTTAGGGTCTTGCTATTGATTGTACAGATGGTGGCTGTTTCCCTTCATTTAGAATGCCTCTGCTGTGAATTTGTGTTAACATTAGGCTTTTACACAAATTGTGGTTTAAGGCATTGCCATTTCAGGGCAGTTATATTGAATTTATTAAACTTGAACAGGCTTAGTCATGGAGGTACAAGTACAGAAGTATATTGTTATGGTTTTCAGAGTACTCTACCCAAATTAAGGACTTTTTAAGTGTGCTGAATTTTTTTCTCTCAGTAGCCCTTCTTGTGGATCTAGAGAAGTTATTGTACTGTATTTTGCAGTTGATATAGATCCTAACTTTTTGTGAGTGGTGAATGAGGTAAAAAAATAAAGGGTGCAGCCTTATAATAAGTAGAGGTTGTTTGTCAGGCCTGTAATTTTTTTCTTCCCACTCAGATTTAAGTTCAGCTATTTTAGTACTTTACTAAACTCTTCTGATAAACTCAGAGGTTATTTTATTTTATTTTAAGCTTCTCTCTGTGTTTATCTGCTTATGGGTTAGATTAGGGGAGAAATTGTCTCTTCATAGATATTTTGTTACCACTGAGTGATAAGGAATATAGACAACATTAGGAAAGTTCCTCTTCTCAGTCTGCAGTAATTGTTACAGTCAACAGTTCTCTTTCTTTGACCATGCATGAGATGGCTCCTTTAAAAGCTTAACAGAGTACTATTTTTTTCTGTAAAGGATTTTGCAGTTTATTTATAAAAAATTAATTAAACTCTGGAGTATATAGATTCCTCAGTAATTATCTTTTTAAATCTTCAGTATATTTTTGGTAGCACTTTAGAAAGTTATCTCTGACTTACCTGTATTTGCTCTGATGCCCTGCTCTAAAATTAATTTCTTTAAAACCAAGATCAGAGGTTAAGACAATTTTTTTTATCCTGAAAATAACAATCTGAGATAGAGAATTAAACTTTCCTCTGAGTCCTTATATGCCATACAAGGTCCTAAAATTAAGAAATTAGCAGTTTTTCTATTTCCTCCCCCCCCTTTTTTTTTTCCCCTAAGTAAGGCATATCCACAACTAAGTGTAGAAAAGAAATGGATAGATTCATAATGCCAAATCTGTCTTTACCAACACACTTGAATTTTTCTCTTGACTTTTTGGGTAAATTATGTCTTTTTTAAAAAAATTAGACAAACTTCTTGTGATTTTTCTCAATGATTTAAGGAATTCTTATACTTCATATTTCTTTGGTTATGTGTAACTGATTTTTATATATTTGCTTTTATTGTGTAGAAGCAGTTAGCCAGTGTGGACATTGTCTATATGGATTTTCCATGGAATAAGAAGCTAAGAGAGGACTTTGAGGGGAAATGGGCATTTATTTGTTTGCTTGTTCCTTCATTTATTCATTCATAAAATAATACAGGAGTATCCTGTGTGTTAAGCCTTGAGCCAGAGTCTGGATAGTCTGTCTCTTGCAGCCTCTATGTTTTTCAAAAATTATTTCCCATACTATGCCCATAATTTTTCTTAAGTGCTATTTTAATATTTGCCTTCATTATATTTTCATATATTCTATTTAACTGTCCATTCATCTGAACTATTGGTTTGTTTATATCATGTCCTTCAATATAATGTCTCAATATCCCAAACCGTGTCTGTCTTTAATATCTATCTGAAACGTCCCTTTTTTAGTTAAAATAATTTATTTTCCTCATGGCATCTGTATTGTTTATTAAGGAGTTGATGTTTGATGTCATTTACCCTTAGACATAAATATGTTTCTATATTGATATTCATTCATTTGGCAAATAAGTAAACATAATGGTTATCGGATCCCAGTTACATGCTTGGTGCTGTTTTAGACCCACAGCAGAAATTTCTGCTTTTATAGACCTTGCATTTTAATCTAACACATTAGAACTTTTGCCATCCACAGCCAACTGTGAGTCCATATGTTGGTTAAGGTTGAGAGTGGGGAGAATGGTGGGAACCTGCTGGAAGTGGAGGCATAGACTGAGTGACCAAAGAGTAATCAGAGTTGCTGTGCTGGCAATATGTGTCATCACCTTCATGGGGTGAGTTCTCCTGGCATCTTACAAGCCCATTGGCATCTCGATAGGCTTTGAGGGGACTGGATGTGTAGGGATTCATATTACTGCAATGCATGCCTGTCGTGTTAACTTTTTCTGTACCTATATTTTGGTACTCTGGTAAGCCATATATTTGGTCTCCTGACTCACCTCAAAGAGTAATCAGAGTTGCTGTGCTGGCAATATGTGTCATCACCTTCATGGGGTGAGTTCTCCTGGCATCTTACAAGCCCATTGGCATCTCGATAGGCTTTGAGGGGACTGGATGTGTAGGGATTCATATTACTGCAATGCATGCCTGTCGTGTTAACTTTTTCTGTACCTATATTTTGGTATTCTGGTAAGCCATATATTTGGTCTCCTGACTCACCTCATCTCCTTGTCACCTCCTTGTCAGTGATTCTACATTTCTAGTTTGAAGTCTCAAATTTCAATTGCCAACTACCAGCAGCCATCTAGAAGAGCCTGTAAGAATTCTTGCCCAGTAAGGCTCATCTTGGACCCATCCTATCCTTTTGCTCTTTAGATTTTCCTTAAATCTTTTGTTAGATTTAAATTGGGGTGATAGGATATTTCTAGTGCTATGATAATGAAACAATAAAGAAAGGACACATATACTATCATCTTGGTTTTATTGGTAGCGATTAAATCACTTAGGATATTCTTTAATATTTGATAATACTATGAGTTTATATTTAATTTACATATTATTCATAAAGTACCTATGAATACACAATAAAAATTATCTTTACTTTTGTAGCAATTGATTGTTTCTAAAACCAGAGGACAAGACAAATGTTTGTTATATATTTGGTGATTTTTAGATAATATAAATAATACAATTATTGCCATTCCAACTGCAGGTTTTCCAGAAAGAAGAGATTGAACCCTTGCAGGTCAGACAGCAAGATGTGAACTGGTTAGGTCAAGGCCTTATTCAGAGTGCTGCTAAAAGCACCAGCACTCAGGGTTTGGAGCACGACTTAGATGATGTTAATGCACGCTGGAAGACTCTGAATAAGAAGGTAATTTTCCTGTTCCCTTCATTGTTGTTTATGCTGATTATTATTCATTAGAATTTATTTTGAACAGTAATCATTTTTATAGTAGCCGAATTTCCCTAAACATATCTACTTTTTATATTGCTGTAAACTGGACTTCTGAAATTTGGGTACCCATAAGAGCTGGATAGGGAGCATAAATGAAAGAAGCAAACTGGGCAAACAAGTCCTCTCTCTGTCATGTCTCAGCTTGGATGGAGGCATGGCTGCAAGTACAATCATGCAGGTGTGATGGCAGGTGGTGTCTGACCAGTGACCCTGTGTCAAGAGAGCACATGCACCTACATTGCTCTAGCAAATCATCACCGTGTAGGGACGTAGGCTTACTGTTGCCACATATTCTGTTTATTTTCAAAAGAACCTGCAAACCTCACTTTTTCTGTAAAACCCTCCAATTTTCAAATGTTGGCATTAAATTTCACTATGATAGGTCAACTCTGTGCAAGCCAAAGAAATTATGTGTGTCAGCCCAGGACAAAGGGTTTGCCACTCCCCCTATAGACCATCAACTGCAGGTATTATTTTACTTATAAGATGTAGCTGCCACCTTTCCCTGAATTTCTAGGAAAGTAAACACTGGAAATGATGATCTGATATCTTGAGATAACCCAAGACACAATGGCTGCTCTTAGCATGACATGTAAATTATCAGAAAATTTTTCTAGGATGGCAGTGCTTATCTGGTGGTGGTGATTGTTATTGCTTTTGTTTTCTCCATGAATTGACATCCTAAGCAGCTGCTAAGTCTTAAAACTACACTGGTCATCCTTTAAAGTCTGATTCATATTGTGTATACCTTAAACACAGTTAGAATTCAGCATCAGATGCAAATGTGTTCCATAGTGCCTAAAATAACTCACCAACTACCTTTTCAGTCCAAAAGGAAAAGATCTATGAGAAGGACAGTGGAATATCTCTGTGTGAGATACAGAACCTTCATTTTTTAGAAGACAAAGGCCCCTATTTGTTGAAAAGGTCTGTAGAGTTTGGATGTAGCAGAATTCTATTGGATATTTTATAGTTCTTTTGCCTAGCAAAAGATGACTCTGATTCCCTCTGCTGTAATGCTTTTTTTAAAAAAAGCGTAGTTCTTTTATCATTATCCCTGATTTTCTTGAGTAGGAAATATAAATGTATATCAGGGATAATGATAAAAATCATTAATGTGTTTTTTGTTGTTTTTTTTCAGTAGTCCAAAATATTTTACTTAGTCATTGCTAGTCATAAACATATCAGACATTTCCAGTATCTCAGAGATTAAATCTTCTACATTGACTGTTTGGGATGGTCACCTTATTTTCATGCCTTGCATGCTAAAGTTTGACGCCACCCTTACCCTGCTCAAGATCAGTGGTTTGGGTAAATTTAAATGAAAAGGATCTGTGACCAAGTGGGAAAATAAGCATAAAAAGTGGTAGGTGATGAGCTGATTTCACTGTTTTACGAAACAAGCAAAATTCATTTGGAGCAATGGAATTTGCAGGTGGCTCAGCGAGCAGCCCAACTGCAGGAGGCTCTGCTGCATTGTGGGAGGTTCCAGGATGCCTTGGAGTCCCTGCTCAGCTGGATGGTGGACACTGAGGAGCTTGTGGCCAATCAAAAGCCCCCTTCAGCTGAGTTCAAAGTGGTGAAGGCCCAGATACAAGAGCAAAAGGTAAGTTGGTGATGCTTGTATTGTGTACCATACCATTTTAAATCCCAATAATGAAAATAAGAATTTACTTTGTGCCTCTTTTTATTTCTATGACTAGGATATCCTAGTTAAGGGATCATAGGTGCTTCTAGACATTATGTTGCTAGTCATTCAACAAATATTATTTATTGAACATCTACCATGAGTCAGTGCTGTTCCAGGTGCTTACGTATACATTACTGAATAAAAATATGAAAGCTCTTCATGGAATTTAAAGTCTAGGGGGAAGAGGAGACAGGGAGAGAGAGAGACAATAAACAAATGAAAGAAATAAATTATGACAAGTTAGCAGATGATAAATAAAGTAGGGATGGGGGCAGGAATTTCTAGAATAGGGGGGAAGTATACAGTTTTAAATAGAGTAATCAAGAAAAGGTAGCATTTGATCAGAAATATCACTACTTTATATTAGGTTGATCCATATGAAATGACCATTTTTATAGGCTTAATATCAGCCATTTCTTATGGCTCAACCTATACTGAAGAGGCAAATGTTTGATTCATATGCACCAAGGAATATGCTATTGTTTTTTTTTTGGTATTACTAAATGAGGACAAGATGGGAAGATACTTTTTTAGAGGGATGATGACTACTTCCCTGTGGCCCCATGTGCAGGTTTTATGGTGTCCTGATGGTGACGGTTAATTATGAAGCATTTAATGATGTAATTAGAACTGGTTTGTCAGCCACAACTTGAAATGGCATACCGGGAAAGTCTGCTACACACACATTGGTAAGGGTCTTTCCCCACTGTGAGGACTTCAAAAAGAAGGGAGTGGAGGAAGAGTCTTAATTTAATTTCTACAATCTCTATTATCTCTCTCAAAGTTCTTTGTGGAAATCGTCAGCATTTTTGGAAACTAGAAATAGATTTACATGTTAAGGATTAAAAAAACATAACTGGAAATGCATTACATTCATATGATTTTTTTCAGTAATATAACTCTTTCCCATTCAAAATTTAATTTAAATCTTTGTTGTTCTTCCAGAGTTGATGAACTATGTTTAGCTAATAAAACCTTTTTTGTTAATTTTTCTTTCTAAATAACTAGAAGCTTCGCTATTGGCATTTATAAAAAATAATACACTCAATTATTTCTCTTTGCTGCCGAAACCACCCTTTGTTCTTTTGTTTATGTATGACCTAACTATTGTCAAGAGTCAAGAGTGGCTGTTTCTCTTACCTTCTTTTTTTTTTTTTTGGAGGTCCTGGGGATCAAACCCAGAACCTCATATGGGAAGCAGGCACTCAACCACTGAGCTGCATCTGCTCCTCTACCCTTCTTTTTAAGCATGTTCTTCTTACCCCTGTTTTGGAGGTCTCTATCTCAAAGTGAAAGTGAGAGATACTCTTGTAGCTTGTTACTTCTGTTTAACCAGTCTTTAATCCTTCAATACCAGTCCGGATCAGATTAAGAAATTATTTAGTGGTAGTAAGAAAGTATTTAGTGTTTTGTACCCATATGCTTCCTCAGTGCTATTAACTCAGTACCTGTGCAAAGCAGTTGCTGGTAAAATATTTGTTTTGATTAGATTAGAACAAGGTAATCCTGAGTTCTGGCTAGCTATATCAAGCATTCTATTCCAGGCTTCTTGAAATGCTTAATTAGAATTAAATTGAATTTTGTTTCTGCTGCTAAACCCTGCAAGATTAGTCTTATTTATAAGCCAGCTTCTGATGTTCTGTCCTTTAGTCCTTTGGGAAATGATACTCAAATGCTCATTTTTTAGTATTCATCCTCATCCCACCTAGTGAAAGGGAACCAAGAGATAGAAGGCTTGGTTTAGCCTCCCTAAATTTGTGAGCTTGGGCAAATTACATCACTTCTCTGAGTCAGCTTCCTTGTCTATGATGGATTGCTTAACATGGGAAAGTGTCCCCGTCTCCTTCCCGCCCAGTATTGGCAGCCGGCGCTGCCCCTCCTTCTCTCCTTCTCCGTCTTCCGCCTAGCCGTTATCTAGACAGCCCACACTTTCCCCTTCCCCTCCCTTGCTCCTAACCCCTTAGCCAGCTTACTGTCCAGTAACCGCCTACTGTCCAGTAACCGCCTACTGTCCAGTAACCGCCTACTGTCCAGTAACCGTCTACGCAAGCAACAGCACCCGCCGGCACCAATCAAGTCCTTTTACGTATCCCTAGACCCTATAAAACCATGTCCCCTTCTACAATAAAGCAGACTTGTGCCCAGACCTCATCTCCGTGGTGTTTTTGCTTGCACCGCGTGTCCCCCGTGCCTGAGCGGAGAGAGCGAGGGCCCAACGGCTTCGTGCCGACCCCCCTCCTCTCCTTTGACCGTGGGGCAGCCCCCGTCCGGAGAGCTCACCCGGCCATCCGCGTCGACCCTCCCAGAGGCCCGCAGCTGCCCACAGGAAAATGTTGTGTAGACTATAATAATTTATGATAACCATCTTTATCTGGGCAAAGCAGATAATTATTGAATGGTTAAGGCATTCCCTGTTCACTACACTAAAGGAGATTTTGTACTTTACTCATTATTTAGTGAAGTTATCCTATATATTACCTTCTACCCTTTTGTTTGAAATTAAAATATTAATAGCAAATAACTTAGTGGTCTTATCAATGTAAGTTTTGTTCACTATTAAAAGTCCTTACCCATAATGTCTGACAATAGTAATGAATCTGAATTCATTAAATAAAATGAGTTCTCTTTAAGTTCTCAGATCATTTCATATGGCATCCAGGCAAAATTATTTTGTCACACATCAAAAGTACTTAGAATACAGTTTCCTTTGTGTGGATATTATTATTCCTTTGTCTTTTTTTTCACAGATAAGTTTTATTGATACACATTAATAAAGCATACAATTCTTCAAAAGTGTACAATCAATGGTATCTGGTATAATCACATAGTTGTGTGTTCATCTTTTCAGTCACATTACAGCATTTTCATTATTTCAATAATAATAATAAGCAGAAAACAGACAAACAAAATTCCTCACTTCTCAATCTCTCTGTTTCCCCTTCTGTACAAAGTTGCCATTTCTGACTATTCTTGCACAATTTTTATTTGTGTATTAAGCAGTTTTATTGAGATATATTCATATAGCATGTGATTTATCCAGTGTATAATCAATGACTTTTAGTATAATCACAATGTTGTACATTCGTCATCTCAAAAATTTTAGAACAATTTTATTACTCCAAAAAGATGACTCCACAGCCCCTTAGCATTCCTTTCTCAGCCCTAAGTATCCACTAATCTAATTTCATCTATATAAATTGATTTATATTTACATTATATATAAATGGAATCATACAATATGTAGTACTCTGTGTCTGGTCTCTTTCACTTAGTTTTGTTGTTTTTTTTTTTTGTCTGATAGTAACATTTTGTAGTATTAACATACATTTTTTTAGCTTCAAAGAAAACCAATCTTAAATATGCAACTTTACCCATATTCATATTTCACATAATATATTCATATCTCACCTATATTTAATTCATAATAGGGCAGTCATACTGTATTTGTCCTTTTGTGTCTGGCTTGCTTCACTCAACATAATGTTCTCCAGGTTCATCCATGTTCGTAGGATTCAGACTTCATTTCTTCTTACTGCTGCAGAATACTCATCATGTGTATACTCCACAGTTTGTTTATCCATTCATCAGTTGATGGACACCTGGGTTGTTTCCAAATTTTGGCAGTCGTGAATAACACCACTATGAACGTCAGTGTGCAGATGTCTGTTCGTGTGTCTGTCAGTTCTTCTGGGTATATACATAGTTATGTATTGCCAGACCCATTCCTTTGCCTTTTTAAAATATTTAATATTTTTTCTCAAGCTTCTCCAAAGATTGTTGGATGACCGCAAATCTACCGTGGAGGTAATCAAACGAGAAGGAGAAAAAATTGCTGCAACAGCAGAACCTGCAGATAAAGTGAAGATTTTGAAACAGCTGAGTCTCTTGGATAGTAGATGGGAGGCATTGCTTAATAAAGCGGAAATTAGGTAACAAATACTTCCAGTTCTTTTGAAAGAGTAACATTGGCTTTAATACTATTTTATATTTTATTAATAGTTTCCTTCAAATAATTTTTCTATATTTACCCTATATGTGAACATAGGTAGCAGGGTCTGTACTGCTTCTCTCTTTATTCCTCTAATGGTGATACCCTGTCACCAGATATATACCATCTGTGTCTTAAGAAGAGCATTTCTCCTGGAGGTGGTGCATTTATTTGTTTGTTAGATAGTTATTGCCTGCCCACCATACATCAGACAGAGTTGGGCTTTGGGTTCTGGAGTGACTTGGACAGACCACCCCTGCCCTTAGATAGGGTACAGAGTAGTGGGGTTTATAACCATTGAAAAATAATATATGTGAGGAGTGTTTCAAAGCCAAAGTGCAGGGTGCTGTGGGAGCGTGTAATAGGAAGAACCTAGTCTAGAAGAAGGAAAGTGACAGCTAAGCTATATTCTAAAGGAGGAGTAGACGTTAACTAGGAAATGAGAGGCAGAAGGGTGGGCTAACGTTTCTGAAGGCCAAGAAGCCAAGAGCATAGCTCCACTGGACTTTCGTTCTCAGAATTTTTACAAAATCCAGACCAACATTGTCCTTAATCTCTTCATCGACACCACGTTCACCAGTGTTGAGGAGCTACATTGATGTGTAGCACTTAGATTGTTTGGGTTGAAAGTAGGTGAACCAAGGAATGGAGTGCCTTCTTTGGAACTGAAATAGTGAAGAGAGGGATATATATAATCTTGAATAATGGAGTTATACTTTAATATGGGTCAATAGATTAGCCCTTCTGTGTTATGCTTCAGGCTATTAGGCCCTGGCTTCATGGAAGACACTCATTAATCTTTAAAAAATAAATGAATGAATGTTTATACCTCTGCTTTATTCCCATAACTGATCTTCTTTTCCTAAAACTTCCCTCCAGTAATAGTATTAAATGGGTATTGGTCATATTACAATTCATATGCGAGTTTTTACTCACATTTAAAATCATAATAAATTTAATTATGAAATAGTTGTTTCCACTGATTATAGATAATTGGATGTTTGAATTTGGATAAAAGAGTCATAGGTAGTGTTAGGACAGATTTCAATTAGTAATTTTATTCCTGCTTCTTTAAGAATCAAATTTATTACAACTGAAAATTTTTAGAAATATGTGCGTATTTAGTATGTGATATAATGATATAGAAATTATATTCAATAGCATGTGCCAATTTTCCATAATTCCCATTGTCCTTATAGAAAGGTAATTTTCAAATCATGTAATTCCCTAAGAATTAAGCTTGGTGACAGATTAAGAGAAAGACGCTAGGTCCTAGCAGAAATGATTTGTAGGATTTGAAACTGAATCAGGTATTCTCTACACATACCAGCATAATCACTTGCCCTAGATAAAACAGAGGACAGTGGAAGCAAATTTTAACTTACATGGATAGCTCTGATGCTGAAGAAACAATGTGTTTTCTTTTTTTCTTTTTTAAGATTTTTATTTATTTTATTTCTTTCCCCTTCTCCCCACCCCACCCAAGTTTTTTGTTCTCTGTGTCTCTCTGCTGTGTGTTCTTTCTTTGTCTGCTTCTGTTGTTGTCAGTGGCACGGGAATCTGTGTTTCTTTTTGTTGCATCATCTTGCTGTGTCAGCTCTCCGTGTGTGCAGCACCGTTCCTGGGCAGGCTGCACTTTCTTTTGCGCTGGGCGGCTCTCCTTATAGGGCACGCTCCTTGCGCGTGGGGCTCCCCTACACAGGGGACACCCCTGTGTGGCAGGGCACTCCTTGCACACATCAGCACTGCGCATGGGCCAGCTGCACACGGGTCAAGGAGGCCCAGGGTTTGAACTGCAGACCTCCCATGTGGTAGACGGACGCCCTAACTACTGGGCCAAGTCTGCTTCCCCACAATGTGTTTTCTTAAAAGAACTTCAAACTATATTACAAGTAAAAGTCTGAGGAATATTTCTCCATAAAAGATTAACTATTGTATTTGGGAAATCTTCCTGCTACTGTATTTTTATAAAGTAGGAATCAGTATTAATAATTCCACTGGGGGAAAGAGCTAAGTATGGTCTTCAAAACTTGAATCAGTTTTGCCCATTTGAGCAAAGAGCAATTATCATTAATTGGTGCTATGATTGAATTTAGTTCATATTTAAAACAGGGTCTGACATAGAATAAGTGCTAAGTGCTCAATAAATATCACCTATTGTCATTTTTATTGTTGTTATAGTTATTAGAATATTATTATTGTAACTATTGTAAGTATTATTACTGAAAATTACTTAAGACTTTCATGAGATTCAGGCACTTGAGGTTGGTCTATTGTTCAACTTTATTTCATAGAATAACTATAGTAACAACCTTTAAATGTCACAGATTTTAATCTTAACCGCAGATGGTTTCTACAAAAACATTTAGACTAGAATGTAAGAGCATGACTGAAGGTTTCTGTTGAATATTTCACACATTCTTCATCCTCAAATGACCTTTATCTTGGCACACTTACAGGAATCGTCAGCTGGAAGGTATCTCAGTGGTGGCACAGCAATTTCATGAAACCTTAGAACCACTGAATGAGTGGCTTACAACCATAGAAAAGAAGCTTGCAAATTGTGAACCCATAGGAACCCAAGCATCTAAACTTGAGGAACAAATTGCACAGCACAAAGTAAGATACAAATCACACGTTGATACGATGCAGTGTTCCATGTATTCTGTGGTTTTATGACATGAATTTGAGGCATGTACATTGTTGTGTTATGCGTAATTACAAACTAAATCCATTTCGAAGTCATCCTTCAGTTCCATTTATGTTTTCATCTTTATTTGTCCATTCTTTTTGTTTTTCTTCTTTCTTTTTTTAACTTTATTTAGGCCTTAGAAGATGACATCATCCATCACAGTAAACATTTACACCAGGCTGTTAGCATTGGCCAGTCCTTAAAGGTTTTGAGTTCCAGGGAGGATAAAGATATGGTGCAGAGTAAATTAGACTCCTCTCAAGTGTGGTACATTGAGATTCAAGAGAAAAGTCACAGCAGGTCTGAACTCCTCCAGCAGGCCTTATGTAATGCTAAGATTTTTGGGGAAGATGAAGTTGAGCTGATGAACTGGCTGAATGAAGTACATGACAAACTGAGCAAGCTCTCAGTCCAGGATTACAGCATTGAGGGGCTATGCAAGGAGCAGTCTGAACTTCGGGTATTTTTATTTATTATTATTTATTTCATTTCATTTCAGTTGTCATTATTTTCTCAGTCTTCCTTATTTCTGCGTTATTTTATGTTCATTATGGTTTATATATATATATATATATATATATATGGTTTATATATATATATATCTGCATACCCAAGAAAGATGTTTGCCTGCAAATACAGGTTACTTTTAATAAAGTCTCTTTTAAAAAGAAATTGAATTTATTCAGTTAGCTGGATTTTTCACTTTTCATTTTGTTGTTTTATTCTGTTTACAAAAAGCCCATAATTAACCAGCACTCCAGTAACTGTACATAGCCCATTTTCATAGGGCCCTAAATACGATCTGAGAAGGAGAGTGCTATGAATTATGGTAGGTGAACATGGGACATGGGCCACAATGATGAAACGAGGAGGCGTAAATATAGGAACAAAAACGAATATTTGAAAATGTGAGGTGTTTACTCAAATATATCTCTAAGAACCCTTAAGTAAAGCCTGCTCAGATAAACTAATGCTAATGCTGATTTAAAATTTATTTCCTACATAAAAATGACGATACCTGTGTTTTTAGGTTCTACAAGAGGACATCCTACTCAGGAAACAAAATGTAGATCAGGCATTACTGAATGGTTTAGAACTACTTAAACAAACAACAGGTGAGCTACCTTTCATATCAAATAATCATGCAGTCAGCACTTGCAGTTTTCAAAATATTTCGGAGATGGGGGAAAAAAGTTATAATTTTACGGCCGCTTCAGAACTTCATTCTAGAGAATGCTTTGAAGACCAAGGTGTGGTTTGGAGTATGACCTCACTTTTTTCTCATGATCTCACTTGAATTCTTAAAGGGATGTTTTACTCATAACATGAAGCACTTTGGCACAGGAGACGATGGTCAGAGAAGCCCAAGATGGAGTTACATCAGTTTTCCAGTCATGGGAGATGTTATTCTAGATGAGCACATAGGTTGTAAATGTGTTTTTTGTTTTTACTTTTTGATTTTTTGAGATCAATTGTATTGCATATATATATATATATATATATACATGCTTTATCTCTGTATTTGGATTCACTGAGAAAATAGATAGTTGGTATGATATCCACATGAGGAAATCTTAGCATGACTGAGAAAAACTAACTTATTTAGGTGATTCTTTGGCCATAGGGAAGTTCCACTCTATCATTATCCAGTTCGGCATACGTATGTGTGATGAGGGCAAGCATTATTCATTAGGATCTAGAGAAATTCAGTATAGTTCCTAGTCTGAAAGTAGGAGTGTGAAACTCAAGACACATTTTCTCTGTGTCTGAAAATGAGGTAAATAGATGGTTCCACTGGAATAGTGCAGATGACTTTATTATTTTTAACATACATACATATGCACACGTGCATACATGTGTGCACATATATATTCATACTTTCACCAGGCACTGTTCTAAACACTTTACAAATATCAACTCTCTGAATCTTTATTACATCCTTACCAGATTGGTTCTAGTCTTGTCTCCATGTAATGATGAGTAACCAAGAGCTTACATATCTTGCCCAAGGTAACAGCTTTTTAGCCACAAAGTCAGTACTTGAACCCAAGCAGTTTTTAACCCCTGTGCTTTGAAAACTGAAAGCACATACAAGTGGATACAAGGTGCTGTTTTTCATGTAATTAAAGGGTGCTGTAACCCCTTACAGTTCTGTCGTTTGTATTCCTAGAGCTCTGTAGATTTGCCAGAAATCCTGGGAAAGATTTAAACCTAGAAAATGGTTTTGCTTGGGCCAAAAGATCAGCTTTAGAAAAATGTCTCCTTTTTTCCCCAGAAAATTTCATCAGTATACAATAATGCCTAAAGAGATTCCCTCCCCACCTTTTTTTTTTTTCCTTCCATGAGAAATAACATGCCTTTGAAATTTTAGGTGATGAAGTTTTAATAATTCAAGATAAATTGGAAGCCATTAAAGCAAGGTACAAAGACATTACTAAATTGAGCACGGATGTAGCTAAAACTCTGGAACAGGCACTGCAGCTTTCTAGGCGGCTGCACTCCACGCATGAAGAGCTCCGTGCATGGCTGGACAAAGTGGAGGTGGAATTACTTTCCTACGAAACTCAGGTTCTAAAGGCAGAAGCAATAAGCCAAGCACAAGAAAGACAAAAAGTATGTTCTTATTTATACCTTTTGGATCAGTTTGCTGTCTTCTAGGGAGTCTTATTCACATAGGAATGAAATGATATTTGTTTCATGTCATTACTAATATACTAAAGGATGCGTTGGTGGGCAGAGAACCAGCAGAAATTGGCAGCACATCAACTGTTTAAACTTTTAGGAGCCCAGAGATGAAAACAGCATATTATAATTTGTTTCCAGAGTCTTATGGTTAGAAATAGAGTTCATTAATTACACAAGAGACGAATGATAAAAAAAGAAAATAAGAAAATGATCATTGTTTCCTAGATAAACATAATTTGGTTAGAATAACAGTGTTTATAAGATAGATGTGTACCATAAAGTGGGTTTTCTAATTATATCGCAAAAATAGCTTAGTACCATACTAATCATTTTTTTCATAGATACCAGTCTTTGTTTCTCTCATCCCTGAAGAATGATCACATGTGGGTGAAAGGCAGTGTGGTCTGGTTTGCTGAACTTAAAATGATTCAACTGAATGATTTAAAGCCAATACATCTTCCCTCTTTATTTCAGTATTGTTACCAGATTATTTAGAGGTTACCAGAAAGCAAAGAATATTACCTTGCTTGGTTATATTTCCTAAATTTTAATGTTTATATTAAATTTCAAGATAAATGCTTGCCATGCTGACAAATGAATACATCTAAATGTTCTTAGGAGCTTCTCAGGAAACATTTTCCTTTTTGCAAAAAGCTTTAAATAACAAAAGTTCATATAATTTAACTGAAACTTAAGGGGTCCATTGCATTACATTATTGGCCCACAAAGACTTAAGGCTCAAGAACAATTAGAAGAAAAGCCCATTCGCACTCTAAATGTTATCCAAATACTTCTATATTTTCCTATTTCCACTTGCAGGAACTAAAAAAGGAAGCAAAGAACAACAAAGCTTTATTGGACTCCCTCAATGAAGTGAGCAGTGCTTTACTGGAACTGGTACCATGGAGGACAAGGGAAGGACTTGAAAAATTGGTGGCCCAGGACAATGACCGATACCGGTTAGTGAGTGACACCATCACTCAGAAGGTGGAGGAGATCGATGCCGCCATTCTGAGATCTCAGCAGGTAGAGAAAAGTGGTTTGTCGTCGAGACAATACATGTTCTCCAGTTGTTCCCAGAGTCTTTACCTGAACAAACTATATTTGTTAATAGTGTTTCCATTCATTTGTTGTGCTTCAAAAATTAAAGGGTGGATTTGAAAAGAAATGGACTGGGCTACTTTGACATCAGAGTGCCAGGGCAAAGCTAATTTGTACATTGTTAACAGACATCTGCCTCATTGTTTTGCAAATTTATCCTTACCAAATCACACACTGGGCAGGTCAGCCTTGCTTTCCAAACAAAATGCCTTTTGTCTACATATATTCATATTGCTAAAGTTAAAGGTTATGCCTTGACTTTATCTAAATCTAATCTGTTGGGGACTAAATATTTTGAGGGATCATTTAGGTCAGTAGTAACTGTTCATTTGCATACAGCAACTGGCAAAGAAAGGTTGGATTCTTTCTATAAAGGAAACAATTTTGTTGGTAATGTGGAGTTTTTGCCAAAGATGACTGAAGGGAAAAAATGATCGTTTCTGACCTGCCTGGACTCATGCAGAGTTTACAATTTTGGAAAGATTTATGGGCACCCAACCCTTAGCCATGGTTCCCTCAGAAAGTTATGAGCAGTGAGTTTTAGGGTCCTAGAAAGAGAAGCTTATAGTACATGTTTTGATTAATTTTTATTGAAATTTCTGTGAATATTTATATTATGTCATCAGACTCATAGTCCAGACTTTTTGTGTGAGGGTCAACGTAATATCACAGTGCCCTTTAGAGCAGAACTTGGGAAGGTATATGGCTAAGACTAGCCAAAAGCAACAAACACAAATTAAGCAGATTGTGTGAAAGCAACCAAAATTAATTTTCTAAAGTTGCTGTAAAAGTATAATTTGTACAGCTCCAAAGTACAATGCTCCACTCCTCATATTAGGGCTGTGCTCTCTGATCACAAAAGTTGGTAAAACACAGTGATGGCAAAAGCCCTGCCTATGAAATTTTTCTG
Source organism: Dasypus novemcinctus (assembly GCF_030445035.2). Lineage (NCBI taxonomy): Eukaryota > Metazoa > Chordata > Mammalia > Cingulata > Dasypodidae > Dasypus > Dasypus novemcinctus. The sequence goes on along the minus strand of NC_080683.1, from coordinate 29,836,511 downwards.
TGGGAAGGCATTCATGTCTGAGGAATGTATTTGCATTACTTTGTTTTTAAAGTTTGGAGGAATTTACATACCTCATTATTATGGGGGAAAGAAGTATGTTTATTTGCAAAGTTTATTAACTATTTAAAAATATTGAATGTTTCCCTAAAATTTATTTGAACATATCAGAATTGGCACTTAAGACTTCCCTAAATAGTAATACAAATAGTCTGTGCTCTTGGGATTAAATTTTTTTTTTTAATTTTCTTGAGAAATTGACTATGGCTGGTTAGTTGAGTAAAGATAATCAGTAATAACAGCAAGGTCACAGATTGAACTCATACTGCTAAGTACTAGCTTTGATTTGTGCCAAGGTCATTAATGGTAGACCAGTTTTAGTACAGGTTTTTCAAATGTTTTTTGAAGTTTTTTTTTTTTTTAAAAGGAGCCAAGTCAGTATAAGTTTTCTAGACCCTGAGACATGTATCCTTTAGAAAAATAACATTTATTGTTTTTTTTTCCTGGTAAAATCTTTCCTTACAGAAACTTAGAGATTTTCTGGGAAAAAAAAATACAGAAGAAACTCATGTAAGAAAAATATGTGAAAAATTTAGTATATGTCTTTCCAGCTTTCCTTCTAAGAGAGAAAGGAATGAGTTAATTTAGTAAAAGCATCTAACTCCCTATAGTTGGGACAGCTAATACTGGTAGCCCTAATATCTTGTAGTATTTATATTCCTTTGAAATACCTGCAAGGTTGTCCATTGAAATACCTCCAGTAAAGCTAAACAGACATATAGGTCTTTGGAGCTGGAAGACCATGTGTAGTATGTGATGAAATGACTTACCTGTGGTCCCCCAGCTAGTAAAGGGTAGAATTGCAGTTAAAATTTAATCCAGATCTCCTTCCCCCTCACTACTGTGCCTCCTTATAAATTGCGCAGACAGGAAAAATCCTGGGGTGGGGGTAGGGAGGGATGATCCATATTTTCAACCTCCTTGAATAATCTGAAAAAGTGGACATGACTTTGTGCTATTATTGCAGCAAAACAAGGAAGTTGGTAATGAAAATATTTCCAACAATAAGGACTAGGGATATGAAAATGCAACAGTAAAAGGATCGTGAAATATTTCTCTCAAGGCAGGTTTAAGGACAGAGAAGGTACCTGTCTTTCTGGGTTGGCAGAGATTCAGTTTTGCAAACTAAAAGAATAGCTTCTAAATTCATAATTCAAGTTTACAAAGAAGCTAATATACCATTAATTTAGTTTATAAGTACTACCAGAGTACAGTTTGATTCTAAAATGTTTGTTTTCTGTTTTAACCAGTGATAATATATCCATGAAATTTAAAAGAGGTGATGCAAAAAACATTTTAGATTTAGATGTTAATCACATTATCTTGTACTGTCTGTTTTAATGTTGTATAATTCGGTCTCTACCATGCTGTGTCTATTCTCCATCGGAAATATGGACATTATCTGACCTTAATGCATCTTTTAAGACACACCTTTCATCACAGTTTATCTGCAGCTGTGCCTCCACACCTCCCCAAACCCACACACATAAGTGACAGAGTTCAAGATGTGTGCCTTGAACATTACTTAGGAGTTTTTAAATTTAGCGATTTAATGCATTGGCCCTGAAAACTTGACTAAACTAACCTAAATTTTAAATAACTAAATCTGTTTTCCAAGCAAATTTCTCTTCTGATATTTCATATTTTGCCCTTTGGGGTTGTTTATATGCAGATCTACCACCTTTATAATGTTATAACCTCCCTGATAGCTATTTTTGAAGTTCAGCAAATGCTTAGGGGCTTTGATAACTGTCAAGCTAGTATCAGCAGCATGAAATAAGATGTCTAGAAAAACATGGAAAAATTAAAATTTGAAGAAGGAAGGAAAGAGAGCAAACAGGTATCTTCTAATTAGCATGACTTTGTAGCCACCCTCTAGAAAGCTTAAAATAAAATACTTTCTTGACATGGTTAGACTTTCCTGTTAATTATTTCCCAATAGCAGTTTTGAAAAGATACATCACTGCATTTAAAATCATATGGGCAATGGTCTTATGTAAATTTGAGTGATGTCAGTCATTATTTGGGAAATAATTGAACAGCCTCATTTATGGGTAAATGGTAGGATTTAGGCATGCTATCCACTAAGTAAATAGGACCCAAATCTGAATATACAGATTTATAGGCACTGGCATTCCAAAGAGAATAGTTTCTTTTAAAAGAATTGGGCCCATTCATTTCTTTTACAAAAAAACTGAGTAGAACAAGGCAGCTTCATAAATAGAGATGGTGAGCTTTTAAAACAAAACAAAACCTCCCTTCTCACAATACATGCCAATATCTGTGTTAGAAACTATATGTATTTTCGCATTTTAAACCTACATGAAGTAAGTTTGTGTATCTCTGTTATTTGTGTATCTTTGTACTTTTTTTCTTTAATTGCAAATTTGAACCAAATGCACCAGGTGGAAATGGGGAAAGGCACTTTTGCTTTAAAAGTCCAGACTTGTAGCTGGACTTCAGACCATGTGATTGTTTAAACCTCAGAGCAACTTATTGTCCTTTGCCTGTTGGAAATACACAGTTGTCAAAAGTTGCTGATATGTGTCTCACTGGGATTTCCAATCCCAGCCACTCTTCTGCAGGTCTAATTACTTCACTTAGTTAAGCAAGCCCCATAATAACCATAATATAAAGGTCCATGGATTGGTGGTTTTGGGTCCAATTAAAATAAGCATTTCATTGGATTATTAGGTATCAGCCTTAGAGAAAAATAACACCTGTTTACTTCTTTTAAAGAACCAGAAGGAAATGTTCCCTAAGGAAATGAGTTTTGTTTATACCGTGCAGGTGTTGGGGCTGGGAAAATATTGGCTGTGCTATGAATAATGAGAAGCAAAGTAGAAGGAAATGCTAATCAAAACAAGGTGATAAGATATCCAGGCCAAGGGAAGGGAGTAAAAAGGATGTCCTTGAGGTTAAGTTTTGCTTATCATACTATCATTCTTAAACCTGAATTTCCACTAAAGAGAAACTTTCTGAATAAGTGTGGAAGGAACTGTGAGAGATTGAAGTAATGTTTAATATTAAATTACAATCTACTACTTATTGGCTCTTATGTTATGTGAGCCATTTTTGGTGACATCACATGAATATTTTAAATTCATGAAACCCAAACCATATATAAATACAAGCAATGTAACGGCAAGTATGAGTGCAGTCTCTAAGGTCAGACTACCTCTCAGGTCCAAGTTGTATTTACTAGTTGGGTAGCCTAGTTAACTTCTCTCTGCCTCAGTTTCCTCAGTCATAAATGGAGTTAGATGTAATACATTACACAGTTGTAAAGATTAAAGAGCGTATTACATGTTAAGCATTTAGAACAAACATTCAGTAGAATGCTAGCCATTATTGTTTTAGAGAATGTTTTTCAGGACTATTTAGAGATAGCCGCTTAGAATGTCTTTTACTAACTTTTAGGAAATTTCTGAAATGCTAGTTCATCTATAATAGGTGCTACAGTAACTGAAGTCCACTGATACTATTTCCCAGAATGCAGTTATGGATTTTGAGATTATCTACAATTTATTTGAAGTTAAATTTTACTACTTGTATGAGCAGTAAACAAGTGTATTAAAATTGGGTCTAGTAATATTCCTAACCATGTTACATACTAATAAAATGAACCGTTTTTGATGGTCCATCGGAAATGTGCAATCATTTGAGTGAGTCATAGAACTAAAATGCCTTGCTTCACTATAAATTGCTTAATGTAGATCCTGGGATTATTCTATTTGTTGCTTAACAATAAATATTTGCTAATTTAATAAAAATTTCTCAAAGGGCAGAAGGAAAATTTCTGCTTGAAGTCTTGTTTTCCTTTAGCAAAACAAATATTTGCCTTGGTTAAAAAAACAGCAGTTGAGTTTCGGCTTTCTGTTTTGGCAGTTGTTTGTCAGTATTTTTTATTTTTTTGGCATGCTGGGTAATTTTTTTGTTGTTTTTAGATACTTTGTCATATAAATATTAAAATAGCTTGAACACAAACAAGAAGTATGGCATCATTTACTTTCTTCAGGAACCAGTAGCAGAAAAAAATTCATGACTCTTAAATTTTATTCAGATATCTTATAGCATTTACACACAGGTAGAAAGGCCTGGCTTTTTGTTTTTGTTTTTGGTTTTTTTTGTTTTGTTTTCAGCCTTATATTCTTTAAGTGAATCTATGTGATCAAGTTCTATCTATACAGCTTGAAGCTAATAACCCATGCATAGACAACTCTTCTACCTCTCTCAACAAAATCAATTTTGTCACACCTGATGTTCTAAATTAGTTGAAGAAATGTTTTTTTTCTATTTTATATTGATCAATAATTGCTAATGAGTAGTTTCATTTGAAAGTAAATAACATTGTGAAAATTACTAAACCAGTTTAAGGTAGACTTTTTCAAATTATTTACCAAGATTCCTTCTGGAGTCTGCCTTGGTCTAATTTGTCCCATTACCAGGAAAAGTAATGAATCAGTCAACAAAAATATTTATTAACACTCTGTGTGCAAACCATTAGGTGCTTTGATTTGTTTTTGATAATTGTTACCCTAGATTTTTTTCTATTTAAATGTTAACTAAAAAAAGAATTGACCTGCAAATAAGTAGGTTAGATGTGCCTTTATTATATATTTATGCATTCATCTGTTTGTTCATTATTTGGTAAAGATGAAAGCAAGTGGATTCATAATATTTAGAAAAAAATTTCAAATAAATACTATTATCAGGTGTTGTTTTTTTTTTTTACTACTCTAATTTGTTGATTTTGATTTGTGAGATCACAGCCATAACTGTCAGTAAGCTTAAGCAATGCTCTTAAGGTTTGTGTCAGGTTCCTGCTGACCGGTTGCTTCCTCATAGTTAAGATACAGAACATTTCCATCACAAGGATCTGGCTTGTCGCCCTTCTAAAGCCACACCCACTTCCTTCCCACCTCCACCTCCACCGTGTAGTGTGTTACCTTTTAGGATGGGATTTTTCACTCAGCATAATTCTCTGGAGAGCCATCCAAGTTGTTGCACGTATTAATGCTTTGTTCCTTTATATTGTTCTGTGGTATGAATGTACCACACTTTCTTAAACATTTCACCTGTTGGAAACATCTGGTTTATTTCCAATTTGAGTCTATTATGAATAAAATTGCTGTAAACATTCATTTTTTGTGTGAACCTAAGTTGTCATTCTCTGGGATAAATGCCCAGGAATGCAATTGCTAGGTCATATGGTGGTTGTATATTTAGTTTCTTAAGAAACTGCCAAACTGTTTTCCAGATTGGCTGTACCACTTTATATTCCCACCAGATGTATGAGTAATCCATTTCTTTCATGTCATCACCAGCAGTTGTTTGTCAGTATTTTTAATTTTAGCCATTCTGATAGGTGTGTAGTGATACCTCATTGTGGTTTTAATTTACATTTCCTTAATGATGTTTCTTTTCATGTGCTTATTTGCCATCTGTATGTGCTCTTCAGTGGAATGTCTCTTGATGTCTTTTGCCTGTTTTCAAATGGAATTATTTGCTATTTTACTATTGCATTTTGAGAGTTCTTCATGTACGATAGGTACTAGACCTTTGTCAGATAAATGGTTTGCGAATATTTTCTCTGAGTCTGTGGTATATCTACTTCATCCTCTTAACAATCTTTCACAGAGCAAAAGTTTTTAATTTTTAAAAAGTCCTATTTACCAGTTTGTCCTTTGGGACTCATGATTTTGATGTCAATATTAAATGAGATTTGGAGTATGATCTATATACATAGAGACATATATGTGCATGTATACACATAGATATATATATAAGTAAATGGGAATGTTTCATTATTTTTGTCTGGAATCATGTATTTTGATTGCAGAATGCTACATGGATATTATATGGATTGAGGTAACAGATGAAATGATTGAAAGACAGAACATGGTATCTAGCTGTTTGCTCTTACACCTGTTAGATATGTATGGTACTCCTAAGGAGAAAATCCTTAAGACTACCAGAAGTCCTAAAATCATTAATGTGTTTTCATCAATCCAACACATTTTAAGAGCTGTGTTTAATTACTCTGTGGAAAGTTCCTCTTTGTTAATGACTTCAGTCTTTATCAGGAATTATTTCAGGATGCCATTAAGAGATAAGCTCAGATTTTCTACTTGTGAAATAATATATAAAAGAAATGAAATAGGTATTTTTCTGGCAGCAGTTACAGAAACTCACTGACCTAATTATGTATTTCTTGTTTAGTTTGACCAAGCGGCTGATGGTGAGTTATCCTGGATTGCTGAAACAGGAGAGAAATTGATGTCTCTGGGTGACATTAGGCTTGAGCAAGACCAGACCTCTGCTCAGCTGCAGGTTCAGAAGGTGAGGAAATATATTTCTAGTTGCCATCTACATTATGCTGTTATCATCCAAGTCTAAAAAATGTACTTGCATGGTTTACTTTTCAAGACCCATCTAAGTATAATTTGGTATTTTTAACTGCTTTGCATAATTGTTTTCATTTTAGTCATACATTCTCTCTTCCCCCCACCCCTCTTAACTTGTTCTGGAAAATCAAAGACATTCACCATGGAGATTTTGAGACACAAGGATATTATTGATGAACTTGTTAAATCTGGGGATAAAATCATGACCACATGCAGTGAAGAGGAAAAGCAATCCATGAAGGTATAATTTTCTCTGTGTGGCTGGTAGTGAGACTCTTGAATAAACAGCATGTGTTGAGTGTTGAGCTTTCAGTCCTTGGAAAGCACTTTTCATTTATCCACAGCTGCTGCTTAAGCAGTTAAATCATTAGTTTTAAGTAAGACATTTTTCAAACCTGCAGAATAACAGTGAAAGAATATTCCTTGGGAATCACCATGAAGTCAATCTTTTTTAATAGGTATAAAAGCTATTAAAATTTCAGTTCTTGGGCAACAGGCACACATTAAACATTCAATTAATGTTATTAATTGAATGCTGTATTATTGTATTATTACTGTATTTTTACCATTATTATCAGTATAAAAGTGTTATTATATACCAAATATAGTTTATATACCACAGGAATATTTGTTTGTCTTGAACTGAAGCAAACCAAGATAAATGTAGTTCTCTCTAATGCTGAAATCCATTCAGTATAAAGTTATAGTAAACTTCATAAGAAAAAAAAAAAGCTGTGTTATTAAGGAAGCCTCCAGTTCATATAGTTTTAATGACTGTTTAAATTGATGGAAAACCATCCACTTGCAAAAATGTTTTGTTTCAATCCATATGCAGATAATTTGAGCAGCCTAAAGAAATTAATGTACATTAATGTTTCTGGCAGGAAAATATCCTGTGGCAAAAAATTACTTTTTATACCTAAGATCACATTTTAAAGAGTATATATTGCTTTTAAGGTATACCATAGGTCTAATAATAGAATTCATGCTATACACTGATTCTTTCTCTAATATTTATATTCTGTGAATGTTTATAATTTAATCTTTCCTTCATTATTTTTACAAAGATTCTGATGTAAAAAAAATGCACACCAAATTTCTAAGAGACTCAGGAGTCAAGATACACTGGGTTTGAACCTGGCCCTGCCATTTCTATTTGTATATCTTGAGCAGTTTACTCTTTATACCCCATGCTCTCCATTTATAAAGTGTGGATAAAATAATAATCTTTCTCATTATTGTCATCATTAGTATATGAGACATCTGTAGTCCCTCAGTATCACTTTGTCAGTTTTCCCTTTTTGTATGATTATTATTATAAATGTATTTCTAAATAGATAGCGTTCCATGTTACTGAACTTAGATTTAGAATTGATTTATACTATTTAATGGTTTGTCTTTGTCTTACTTGGACTTCATACCCATAATAAATTTTCTTAAACTGAAAATTTTCAATATTCACTCATCAGCAATTTTTTTTTAATGCAGAAATTGAGTGGGTGACTTCCAGAAAAAGCTTATATATTTAATACTTCAGGAAATGCTGTGTTCATTCCCTTTGGATCTTCATGAAATAAAGTCTGTGCAGTTTTGTAGTTTATTAGATTTCTATTGTGCTTTTATCTTCTGCTATTAGTTTATGATGTAAATTTATACCATAATCTAGAACACTGTACTGCCCCATAAAATCAGAGTTCATCATAATATTCTACTTTGATTCTAAAATGTATAAATAATTTTTTAACTAGCAGTTCCTCTTAAAATTTCATCTGTGAAAGGTATTCCTTATTTTCCCCCAGTAAGTAAAGTAAATGTCACTGGAATCATGAAACTTGTTTTCTAAAACCTAGCAAGTAAGTGATATTTTAAGAATGGCTGGAGAATTTTGCTCTTATGTTTAGAGAGCCAAAGGTTCTATTCCTAAAAACTCAATGCCTTTCTTTAATTTAAAATAAACTTTTATACCTGGACAATTAAAACCTAGATAGCATATATTGATTTATTAATTTCACGTACATTTGTTGTGTGCTTGCTCTGCCTGGCAGGCAGTGATGGTCAAGGGATGTGTGCTTTCTGGAAGAATGTATGCTCCGTGACCAGTTAAACACATTTCATCTTCTGATTTTCTAGAAAAAACTGGACATGGTATTGAAGAAGTATGATGCCATCTGCCAGATAAACTCAGAGAGGTACCTACAGCTGGAACGGGCACAGTCCTTGGTTAACCAGTTCTGGGAAACATATGAAGAACTTTGGCCATGGCTGACAGAAACACAAAGAATCATCTCTCAACTTCCTGCCCCAGCTCTTGAATATGAAACTCTAAGACATCAGCAGGAAGAACACCGGGTATGTTCAGTGTAGTAGAGAAAGTTGTATCCCCTAGTAAAATATACTCTTGCTTTTTATGGTGATTTTAATACTATTAGACACCTTCCATGATTGGGGTGTTTTAATAATATTGATTTCTCGTTTGCTTACCTCTTATTTGCCTTACCTGTTGTCCAGTGTAACAGTGAGAAGACAAATAAGGTAGAACATACCTTATGTCATTAATTATGCCACAGCTTTTTAAAAAATAGTATGTAATACATACCATCTGGGTAGAAAAAAAACACAATTTCCCATTTTTAAATATTAGCAAAATAAGCTTTTGAAGTAGTTTTAATTTACACATGATGCTTGAGATTTACACTTTTTATGTAGTGGTTATTGCCATCTAGAATATATGTCAAGAGTAGAAATATATAGAAGATACATCATACAGACAAGGGCATTGAGCATGGAGAAAATGTTCAATATAGTTAATATGTCAAAGTAGCAATACCGTGAAAGCTATCTATGAAAAGGAAAAATGCCGAAGTATAAAGTAGTAATATTGTTTCCCTTTTATGCCAGTATTTAGGTGGAGTAAAATAGGGAGTATATTTATATCTGCAAATACATTGCTTTGAGTGTATATAAAATGACATTATGAAGTCCTCATTTCAGTAGCCACCTAGATTCTACTGTGGCTTAAATTGTGCAAGGGTTTGGATGAGAGAGTTTCAGTATTGTCAGAAAAATATCTAGAGTTCCTTGTTATTTTTGAATTTGTAATCCTCGTTGTTCTCTTAGATCTGTACAAGGTGTACTGTGAAGCTAATCAATGAGTGTGTGTGTGTGTTTGCATGTGTGAAGTTTAACCCAGGGTATATTACATCACTGCTTGAAATATGTGACTTAATTATTAACCTTGCTTGTTTATTTTTAATGTACTATTCATTGGCATTGAAGAATATCTCACTGAAGTATTTGTTTAGAAGAGAGCTTTAAAGAATACTTTAATGCTAAATTGAAATTTTATGGAGTTTTATCTAAATTCAGCAGGGACTGACAAACTATGCAGAACCAAATTTAATTTTAGTATAAAGTTTTATTTGTGGCAGAAATCATGATACTTACCCACTGAATAATTTTTAATATAAAACATTTCATAAATTTCTTCAACTCCTAGTTGATGTTGAATAACTTTATTCTTTCTAGCATGACATCAAATAGTATGGAAAAGCTCATTATCGAACTAAAATTTCAAAATTTGTGCATAAGCTTTATACTCTTAAAACAAATTTATGACTGTATGTATAAAGAGAACTACAGAGTTTTATAGCCAAATCTTCAAATTCACAGTAAAAGCTGTCCTGTTTCAGAATATTTGGAATTTTCTAGAATAACATTTCTTCCCAAATTCCACAACATCCTTGCATACTTTTTTGGGGAAGATCTACCTTTTAGTTGTTAGGGCCAGGAAGGAAAACTGGCTTCAAGGGCCATCTTACCAAGTAATAGATATCTTAAAATTCAGTATCTCCAGCGTGAATGGACTCCTATGACAATTTGCCACCAAGAATCATTTTGTCGTGTATGAGGGAAGAAGCGTCTCCTCTTGGGCCCTTTTCCCATGCACACACATATCAAAGTAGAGTAAGTGTTCTCTTCTGTGTCATGGAATTGTCTTAAAAAGATTCATTACTCCCCAAGCTAAGGTGTCTCATTGTGCTGCACAGATAATATTTACCTATACTCTGGGCATCTCAAGAAATCTCAACAGAGATCTCTCATTTCACTTGAAAGTTCCTTGATAAAAGTGTACACTTGTTTCCTAGCCATATATTATAGAATATTGAAACTACAGAATATGTGTAACATCTACAGCTTTCCTCTTCTATGAGATTGTAGATTTGCTGATATTGCTATCTCTACCTCCGTTATTGAAAGCAGCATGAATATCTGAGTGAATGATATGAAATACAAAAAAGAATACCTCAGCTTGGAACACATAAGAGCATGGTTGTAGATAAGACCCTACCACATCCTCATGTAGGATTAGACACACATACCCTGCCCCATTTTTAGTGAATTTATGTAGCCCTTTTCCAAGTCTCTGAAGCAACCTTCAGAAAAAATGCAAAAATGATAATATTTCATTCAGAGAGTTAATGAAATCATGTACACAATGTTCTCAAAGACTTCTCAAAATAGTCCATATGACTGATTTTAGTGGGCACTTTCAATGAGAATGTAAGTATATGACCTTCCTGGTGATTCTTCTTGATAAAGAATAAAAAATACTTTTAAGAAAGATTGATATTTTTCCTGAATATAGTTTTTCATAGAGAAGCTTTTTTTTTTTAAGATTTATTTTATTTATCCTCCCCCACCCCGCCCCGGCCCATTTCCCCCATTATCTAGTCTCTGTGTCCATGTGTCCATTTGCTGTGTGTTCCTCTCTGTCTGCCTGCTTTCTGGTTAGGTGGCTCTGGGAATTGATCCTGGGACCTTCCAGAGTGGGACAGAGGCGATTACTCTCTTGTGACACCTCAACTCCCTATTCTGCTACGTCTTGTTATTTTTTCTCCTCTGTGTCTCTTGTGTCGTCTTGCTGTGCCAACTCTCCGCTTCAGCTGGCACTCCTGCACAGGGTGGCTTTCCCACTCTGGGTGGCATTCCCACACAGGGCAGCATTCCCGCGTGGGCCAGCACTCTGCATGTGCCAGCTCGCCGCACGCGTCGGCTTGCCCTTACCAGGAGGCCCTGGGCATTGAACCTTGGGCCTCCTATATGGTAGACGGGAGCCCAATTGGTTGAGCCACATCCGTTTCCCTTAGAGAAGCTTTTGTTAGGGGCTGAATAGCAAACAGTTTGGAGATATACATTCTGGTGAGGACAAGGAACTCCTGATTAAAGAACCTATTGATAATCTGATACAGATGGAAGGCTCCTCAGTGCTGCATAGAGACTAGCTTCAGAGAAATCTGAAGGCAAAGAAATATCTCTCTGTGGGAGTGGTTTTGGATTTGGCCTGTGAATTTGGATTTGGATTTGGATTTGGCTTCATAGAGGTCTTAGGATCTTCCAGCTTTATTCAGGCTCCCAACACATAATCAATCACATAGAGGGAAAGGGCTCCTCTTGGATTCCATACCCACCCATTAGTATAAATATCATTGGATTTCTCTATTTTTGTATTTCTAAAAATATTTGTATTTCCCACATTTTCCTTAAATACACCTTATAAACAGTGCTCAGTATGTAACTGTATATTATATAGATTGATTATTCTTGCAGCCTTTAACTTTTTAAATTAATAAATAGAAGTAGATTCATTCATATATATGTATTTATATTATACATCTCATGTATATATGTAGAGGTAATAAACCCATATATATGTATATATGATATATATATACATTTCATATGGATTCACGCATAAATACAATGCTTCGTGGACTTACCCTAATTTCCCTTTATAGTTTTTTTTTTCTCTCAGCATTGTGTCTACTTTCTGAGTTTCTGTACTTTTCCTTTTTATCTTTCTTTCCCTCCCTCTCTCTCTCATCCCTCCATCCTTCCATTCCTCCATCTCTCCATCCTTCCTTCTCTCCTCTCCTCCCTCCTCTCTCCTTCCCTTCCATTTTTTGAATGTATCATGATTACACAGAAAGGGACACCAAGAGTTTATGGCTTGATCATTTTAGATTGGGAGCATAGTGAATTCTTTTATGTCATATAACCCTTGGCTAATGTTCTTATCAAAACATACTGCCCTTGATATGAAATGTATAATGTATCGTGATTCATTATTTCACTCAACTAGCATTTTTGTGTGTGTTCTTAAAGGAGCTTTTACATGACCAGACTGTTGTTTAATCTTTGTGACAGAGACATTTCTTTTAGCAAAGAGTTGCATGAGCCATCATTTGTTAAGTGCCTTGTGATTGGGAGAGTATTTGTTTGGAGATTCTTGCCAGCTGGATGCTTTGGGGGTGTAGACAGCTGTAATATGGAGGTTTGAGCCTGAGATACTAAGAAGCTGTTTGGTGTGTTGTAGCAACTACGAGAGTTGATAGCTGAACACAAGCCTCATATAGATAAGATGAACAAAACTGGGCCACAGTTACTGGAATTGAGCCCAGGGGAAGGCTTTTCAATCCAAGAGAAGTATGTGGCAGCTGACACCCTTTACAGTCAAATTAAAGAAGATGTCAAAAAGCGAGCTGTGGCACTGGATGAAGCCATATCTCAGTCTACTCAGGTAATCATTTATCAGAAATATAATTGGATTCTTCCAAATAGTAGATCATGGAAAGGTATTTTCCTGGATCTCTCAATTAAATTTCAGCTAACGATTATACCATTACATTGACACTGAGTACCGATGTATTTGTTTCTTGGAGGTGGTGTTTGCTTGCATCCAATCTTTATATTTGTCTTGCTGTTTATAGATAAAAGAAAAATAATTTCAATGTATTAGAAAGCATAATTATCACTAAAAATAAGATATTCCCTAAAGGCAATGTGAAGAAAGCCTATGAACAATAGGCTGTATAAAAATATGTAAATTTGGAAGCCAATTTTCTCCTTCTTTGAAGATGTGTTTTTTCAAGAAGTTGAATTTTGAAATTATTTACAAATATTTACTGATTATTATCATTAGATACACTGACATTAGGCTTTCATTTTCTATAATCCCACATGATGTTTCCTTTAATTTTAAGGATAGTGTATTATCTGTGAATGAATAAGTTTTTATAACTTTGATTAATTGTCTGTGGTACCTTTTGCAAACAAAATTTTAAAATTCTGTCGTGTATCATGGATGCTGTTCTCATTGTGTGTGTGACCATGAATTAAATACAAACTTCTCATTTAGCATTGGGAAAATTTTTTTGTTGTTTAATTTTTTTTTAAACATTTTTCAGTTCAGAAAATGTATATCATAAGGAATCCCCTTGATCTAGTCAAAACTGTCTATGAATTTCACCTTTAATAATGTAACTTTTATGTTATGCCAAAATAATCTGTAAAAATTACAGAAGCAGTCACTTTTGATATGACAAACCCCAGTTTATTGAACTTAATTTCTTAAATTAGTTTGAATTATGATAAGATGAAGCAATAGGTAAGATACTGCTTTCAGGTTTGCCTAATTATGCATTATAAAATACCATTTCTTAATGAAAACACTCAATTATTTCTAAGAAACCAAGTCTGTACTTCTTAAACATTGTGAAGCAGAGAAGTACATCCAAATCATGATCTTGGGAATGTCTTGAAACTCAAGGTGGACATAACTCTTTGGGTGGATATATTGGTAAAGGGACCAAAATTTAGTTCTTAATTGTGACATTAATAGATGTCTTTGCATTTAAATTCCACATTTAGTGTTACAGATCATTCCCTATAAATGATCCCTGTGTTTTACTCCTAGTTCCATGACAAGATAGACCAGATCCTTGAGAGCCTGGAACGCATTGTGGAGCGTTTGAGGCAGCCTCCATCCATCTCTGCTGAGGTCGAGAAGATTAAGGAGCAGATCAGTGAAAATAAGAATGTGTCAGTAGACATGGAAAAGCTACAACCATTGTATGAAACTCTTAAACAGAGGGGAGAGGAAATGATTGCTCGATCGGGGGGCACTGATAAAGACATATCAGCCAAAGGTAATAATTTTGTAATAAACAATTGAAACTTACTTTTAAAACAATTCTAAATTCTCATGCTGTTTACTGTAAACAGCCCAATTAAATAACCAAATGCCAGATCTTAGGAAAGGTTTCACAGATATGATACAAATAATGTGGTTGAAGGACTATGTACATAAACCCCTTGTTAATGACTTCCTCTGTTTGTGAAATTGGTTAAATGCCAAGTGTTCATCCAACAAAAAAAATGATGTTCTCCAGCCCTTTTAAACCAATTGGCTGTAGCATAACGATAATAAGACCAAACCTAGGGAGTTTTTCCCCATTATATACTATGCTGCCTTACATAAAGCATACTTGATCTCATAACTATAGTAATGACACCGCAACAATAGTCAGGTATCTTAGAGATGTGTGCTGAGGGTCGAAAGGATGAGCACGTAAGCACTGATTTCTCATCAGAAACCATGGAGGCAAGAAGGCAGTGGGATGATATTTAAAGTGCTAAATGCAAAAAACTGCCAACCAAAAGTTCTGTATCTGGCAAAACTGTCTTTCAAAAATGAGGGCCAGAGTAAGACATTCCCAGAGAAGCAAAATCTAAGCGCGTTCATCACCACTAGCCCAGCCCTACAAGAGATGCTGAAGAGTTTTGCAGGTTGAAAGGAGAGGACCCCAGACAATAGATTGAAGCCACATGAAAAAATAAAGATCTCTGGTAAGGGAAGCAACAGGGGTAAATATAAATGCAATGACTATTGTTTTTTTGTTTTGTAACTCCACTATTTACTTCCTAAAGGATCTAAAAGGCAAATGCATAAAATGTAATGATAAATTAGTGGTTTTGGACTCATAATCTATAAATATGTAGCTTATAGCAAGAACTTCATAAAGACTGAGAGGATGGAGGGTATAGGAACATAGTTTGAGTATACTGTGGAAGTTAAGTTGGTATTAAAGCAAAATAAGATTGTTACAGATATAGGGTTGTAAAGTTAAACCCATTGTTACTATAAAGGAAATATCAGAGAATATGCAAGCTCATAGAGACACAAGTTAGAGTACAGGTTTCCAGATGAGGGGGACAGGAGAGACAGAGAATTATTGTAAACTTGGGTGTAGGGAGATGGGAAAGTTTTAGTGACAGAAGTTGGTCAGGGTACCACAACACAGTGAATGTTATTAATCCCTGAGTTGAATGCTTTGGAGTAGTTGAGATAGCAAAGTTTATGTTGTATAGATGTTCCCACAATTAAAAAAAAAAAATGCAGCTAAAGAGACAATGACAATTAAAGGCTGTGCATGATCCTGGATGGTATCTAACAAAGGCGAAGAGAAGGTTCAAAAGGACAATATTCAGACTTATAAAAAAATTGATGTATCAATGTTAGATCTCTTGAACTGGATAACTAAACTTAAGATGGATATATGAATGTCTTTGTTCTTAGAATACATACATGGCAATATTAACTATTCAAGGAGTGTCATGTATACAACTTTTATTCAAGTGTTCAAAAGATGGACTGATAAATAAGTAGATGGATAGATTGATGGATAGAATGATATGGCTCATTTGGCAAAATGTTAAAATGGGTGGGTCTTGGTATCTGGGATGATAGGGGTATGTTGAAGTTCTCTATATGGAGTTTGTATTATTTTGTAACTATCCTGTAAGTTTGGAAGTATTTTAAAACAAAGTTAAAAAAAGAGAAAGAGCATGTACATAGGTTAATGGAAACTTGTGACAAGAGTATTCTAGAAACATGCCAAAAGTATATATCCTATATTGTTATATCCCTGAGTCTGAAATGACAACTTCATTCTTAATTTGGAGAATAAAATTAAAGAATATACTGAGGTGATTATATCACCTTGGGATTAAAGCCAGCCTTAGTAACCTTGAAAACCTCATGGATCTCTTAGGAACTCACTTAGCTTTGAGCACCTGCTTTTGTCAGGAAGAGCCTTGGTTTTGGAGGAGTAAGAGGCCCTTAGATCTTGCTTTATGTGGGACTGGCTCTTTGGCCCAATGATGCCCACTAGAATAGGATAGTGAAAATTTGGTCCAGTTTTAGATTCTTAGCAAATTGAATCACTGCTTTCTGTGTGAACTAAGACATTCTGTTTTTATTTCTTAATTGTGGCTAACAGATAGCCTTATTAATATTGTTTTGTTCCATAGCTATTCAGGATAAGCTTGACCAAATGGTTTTCATTTGGGAGAACATACATACATTGGTAGAAGAAAGGGAAGCCAAACTACTTGATGTGATGGAACTAGCAGAAAAATTCTGGTGTGATCACATGTCATTGGTAGTTACCACTAAAGATACACAAGATTTTATCCGGGACCTAGAGGATCCTGGAATTGATCCGTCAGTAGTAAAACAGCAGCAAGAAGCAGCAGAGGTAAGCAGAAAACCTCATTTCTAGTTAAATAATCAATTTTGGGGGCTTGGATTCCATGGTTCATATTAGGAATCACTTTGTTAAAATGTATTTTGGGTTTCAAAAATGGTACGCACAGTGATATGTTATGAGACAGGGCATACCCAGGAATTTCACTTGTAGAGTATGTATTTTAAAATGTTTCCTCCATCCCCAGTGCTTCTGCCTTATTTCAGGACCTCGTTATCTTTTCTTTTGATTTCTAATGTCATTTAAAAGTGGTATTCCTGCCTGCAGACTCTCTTTCCTTGGCATGCCTGTAACCTTGATGCTAGTTGTCTCCCTGGATGTGCTCTTATTGAGTCACTGCTTGAAAGTTCTCAGAGGCATCCACTGCCTACTGGATAAAGTCCAAACTCCCTAGAACAGGGTATGCAGATTTTTACGTCTTAGCTTCACCCATGCAATATGTTTCCAAAGCCATTTTTTCCTACTCTTCCTTCACGCATGCTCCTTCTCTTCCATTAATTAGAAAGTGACTTTTCCCAAAATTCCTATGCATTTTCTAGCCTCCAAACCTTTGCATGTTTTATTTCCTCACTCTAGAAAATGTCCTTATGGCCACATTTCTGACTAGATCCCACGCAAACTTCAAGGTTCAGATGGATGATTACCTCCCTGTAAAATCTATTTTTACATACTTGGCAGAGTTAGTCCATCTGGGTTCCCATAACACTTTCCTCTTGGAAAGGACTCTACACATTTGATTTATCATTGCTTATACACTGTCTTTGCTAATGGACTGTGAGCTCCTTGAAAGGACTGACTGTATCTATTTTTCTTTGTATCCCCAATGCCTAGTTTAGAGCTTGGTTCATGTTTTATTGAAAGAATAAATATATTTAACCAACAAGATGAAAGCAAAAGTAGAATATTGCATTTCTGCTGTAGGGTTTTTTTGTGTATGTGGTTTTTGGAACTAGGGTAATGACATAAAATGTAAACCCAAGGCTATATTATCCTAGACTACTAACAGAGTTGTATATATTTTTAATGTACATAGCCAGACTGTTTAGTTTGAAAAACAAAATGTTTTTCTACATTTTTTAGTATTGCTGATATTTTTTAAAATTTGCTGTGCTGTTTGTTACAGCTAATTCTTTCTTAAGTGTTATCTTTATAGTAAATGTTATTTGTTACTCATTTCATGGATGGTGTTTTTTCTTTTCAAAATATTCCTTTTGTTATCTTGTTTATTGCAGAAACAGAAAACAGAGAAGAAAATAAAAATTGACCATAATCCCACCTGCTAGAAATAATTGTCATTATTATCTTCATGTACATCTTTTTAGTTTGTGTGGATTTGCTTAAAATTTCAAAACTTCCATTTTCTTATATTAGGCCATAAAGGAAGAAATAGATGGACTGCAGGAAGAACTGGATCTAGTCATTAACCTAGGTTCTGAACTCACTGCTGCATGTGGAGAGCCCGATAAACCCCTTGTCAAGAAGAGCATAGATGAGGTACAGCAGACATATTTTCTACTTTTATCAGAATGCTATTTTTAGTTGGTTTACTAAATTATATTTGATAGAAGTAGTTGGGAAATTTAACATATGACACAAGAACTAAAACTGTTCTAATATTTATATTGTAGTTAAATTCAGCATGGGATTCGCTAAATAAAACTTGGAAGGACCGGGTTGACAGACTTGATGAGGCGATGCAGACTGCTGTTCAGTACCAAGATGGACTGCAGGTAAGGGGATTACAGTGTGTCTGCTGCTCCTGGCTGGCAGGAGGGATCATGCTAATTAATGTCTATAAATTTGTGCATTGGCACCACCCTGAGACTGGAAGTGCACACATGTGGACAAATTATTCCTGCAGTTGTCTCACCTACTTTAACTCATGTTTTGTCTTATAGCACATATTTCTGACACTACAGAAATGTATAGATTTATATACATATATAAACACTATTTGTACATACATGCAGTGAAATTTATGTTGAAAGGAAATATTTTCTTTTTTTTTTTAAGTGAAAGTAAACTTTCCCATATAGTACTTTTCATAAATGGCTTAGTACCAGACAGTGAAATGGAACTAAATCTGAGTTCTGTTCTAAAGTTGAGTGGACTAAGATGAAAGGAAGTAAACACTATCTAAAAATATCACCAAGTTTAACTAAAGTCAGAAGTAAAGAAATCTGATTTGAAGCCAGTATTCTCCATGTACTGAAATAGATTTATTTTATTAGGTCATAATCTGGTGTGTAAAATGTTTTGTTTTGTTTTTTTTCTTTTCTCTTTATATAACTCCTTTTAATAGTTGTTTTTCACCTCTTTTAAGAGTTCTCATTCAGTTTATTAACCATTTCTGCAGTTTTTTTATGTTAAATTTCTCCTGTCAATGGAGGCCTTCTCAGTGATATTTCTTTCCCTACCTCCTTAACTTTGTTCCATTTCCTAACAGGCTGGCAAGAGTTTAATCTCTCATCTGTCCTACCATATGGAAAAAACCTTTCTAAGTATTTCCATAACACCAAGCAAATATTATTTTTAAAGCTCAGATGAGAACACTTTTTCCTTTTTGATTATGCCACTGCATTTCTCTGTTTGTAAAAATAAATATCACCAGCCAGGCTTTATGCCAGCTGAAAGATGTTTTGAACTATAGACATATATGAAAAAAATTAATAATTTATTGATTGGCTAGATATCATTATAATGGCCAATTACTAAAATGCACTCCAGCCTCTGTCTGTGAGACCAGGTCATGGTTTTCACCTAGCTTTAGTAGGTCATTTAGTTGTGCTCTCCTCTGTGGCTAAAAGTGGCCCCACCACTGTGTTCAGCCATCTGACATCAGGAGGTCACAAGCAAGACACCATGACTCTGCAGTCTCATTACCATTACTAGAACAATGCAAATCACAGTTCCTGTTGATTGTGTTTTAGTAGCCTCATCTGCATGAATGAAGGGCAGCTTGATTTATTGAATAGCTCTGGCTAGATGTTGAAAGCTCCAGAAGCAAGGGAGCCTTCGAGGTTTGATTGTAAAGTAAAATAAATTTTATTTTCCAGTTTGTGGATGAAGTTCTTTGGTAAGGTTTATTGATGACACCTTGAAAATGCTAAAAAAATTTTTGCTTACTGTATGGTCTTGCAACATCATTCAAGTGTGAAATAATTTTATGTATTCAGTACCTGGAAAAATATGAGCCGAGACATTTTAGAATGTTTATATTACCTAAAAAGAATAAGAAAAATAGGAGATTCTGATGTCTTCGTTGCAATTCAGAATTATGGTCTAAATATCAGTAATTTATATGTGATGGATTTCAGTGCTAATCCAAATAACAGCTAAGGGTTGCTCAAGTACTGAACAATATTTTGCTCAAGTACTGAACTATAAACTTCTTTTCTTTTCGATATATTTTCACTAGCTACCTTTTAGACAGGCATAAAAGAGTGTAGAGATTTTATTCCATAGAACTAAATTTATAAAAATTTATTCAAATGCACTTTTTTAAGAAATTGTATTTTAAGATCTATTCAGCAAAAATTTACTTTTGCAAATATGGACACAGAAAAAGAGGTTCCTTCTATTTCACAGGTGGGACAACCATTTCAGTATGTTGCTTTACTTAAATATTTAGGTGAACCCTTTTATTTCCTTTAACCTAGGCTCATTCTGCAATATCTTTATAGATTTATGATTGTATTCCTCTGTAACACTTGAGTAGCAGTTTCAAATGTCCTATCATAATAACACATTGACTAATATGTCTTTTAGGCAGTATTCGACTGGGTAGATATTGCAGGTGGAAAATTAGCTTCAATGTCACCAATTGGAACAGATCTTGAAACTGTCAAGCAGCAGATTGAAGAGCTAAAGGTATGGGTTAGGTTTAACTACTTTAGTAAACACTACCTTGCTTTTTTTTTTTTTTTTCAGTTTCATAAAACACTTATATATGCAATATTACCCATATTCATACTAACATAAGATTTCACTATAGCTGTACAGTCCCATGTTACCTTGTTTAGCTTGTTTTCTAGTTCCTTGCATTTTAAAGTTCTTGCTTCACAGATTCTTTGCACAAATTTATTTCTTTTAGGTAATTGAAGCTGATTTAATATTTTATTTTAAAACCACTGACAGTAGTACCTGACATATAGTAAGCAGTATATTAGTGCTTATTTAATAAAATACTAGTTGTTTTCTTATTGTTAAATCAATACATGTTCATGATAGAAAAATCAGAACGTGCAGATAGACAAAAAGGAGAAAAACAAAATTTTTTTTTAAACTACCCAGTAGGTTATGTACCCAGAGGCAGCCACTCTTTAAGATTTGGTTTATAGTCTTTCAAATCTCCTCATGTTAAGGCAGGATGGGTTGTGGGGTGTATTTATATATGTATTTACAGATAGATGGATCATATGGTAAAGAATTTTTTTAGCTTGCTTTTTTATTCAGTAGTATATTGTTACCAGTACACATACAGCAACATTTTAATTTTCTTCAGTGTGATCTGAGTAATTCATTTAGTCTAACAGGCTAAAGACACATGCATGGTATAATAATGTCTCCCAAAATGATTGTTTGGTAAATGTTTGTTGTTTTTCCATCTGCTTTGCCCTGTAATTTTTGCATTTGTGGCTTTTGATCTCCAGCTGTGAAAATGGCTAGACTCTTTCCTCTTTGAATTCTTCATTTATCAAAGTGAGATCAACTATTTCCTGCCTAATTTTAAGCTCCAGTCTACAAAGACATCACATCATCTTCAATGAACTCCACCAGATTTTCATATAAAATTATTATCTGGCTTTAAAATTGTAGCATTTTCTTCCATAAGTCTGACATAGATATTTCATTTGGAAACAGTTTTCTTTTCTTTTTAAGAATTGTACTGTTACCATCCTTAGATTGAGATTTTTTTATTTTATCTGATAAAGTGGTAAGTAGATGAAATATTTTATGTACAATTACAGATGTGAAGGAGAAATTATTTTAGTTACTTAGAGATATATCACTAGTTTTTATATCACAAACTGGGTAGCAGTGTTCACTCTGAAATCAGGTTGCCTGAGTTTAGATCCCAATCCATCAATTCCTAGCCAAATGACCTAGGGCAACATATCTCACTGATGTCACCTCTGCATCCTTAGCTTAAATTGAGGATAAAATTATTTTCCTTATAAGCTTGTTGTGAGTACCTTTTAGTACATAGCAAGTGCTCAGTATACTTTATTGCTTTTCATTATTATTTTCATAAGTTTGAAAAATTTTGAAGACTGCTCAGTCATTATTTATTGCAGATTAAAATTTATAAGGAGTAATTTCCTGCTAAAAGCAACCATTTACTGACTTGTTAATTGGCAAAGCCAAGATTTAAATATAATATATGTCATAATTTGGGAAGAGAATAATATTATTCTGTGTCAGGAATGGGTGAGGCATAGGAATGATAATATTAAGAGCACAGCTTGCAGAAGACATAAAATTATCAGTGGATGAAAGGTGTGTTTATGTTTTAGAGCAGAAAATATTAATTTGACTTTCTTAGAGATAGCTTTTTCAGGGTTTCCTGTAAGTCAATATATATCTTACTTTTTCCCTAAAATTTCAAAGCTCAGTTATGGGATATATATAATTAGGATTTGAAATAAGTTCAGTCTTGAAATTTGTTAATTTTTCATTGTAGAGAACAAAATAGAATTTTCAAAGATAGGAATTAGAGGCATCTTTCCATCAGGAAATATTAATAAAGAGAAAAGTTTTCCCTTATCTTTTTTGTCTATAATTATTTATTAGTAAATTCTGTATTAGATTTTTATTCTTCTTCACTTCCTCCTGATAAGAATAGATATAACCCATAGAATTGTTTTAAAGTTAATAATTTATAATAAATTCCCTTGCATATCTCTTTTTTGGAAAAAAAATAGCAATTTAAGTCAGAAGCCTATCAACAACAAATAGAAATGGAAAGATTAAACCATCAAGCAGAGCTTTTGCTAAAGAAAGTAACAGAAGAGAGTGACAAGCACACTGTTCAAGACCCATTAATGGAACTGAAACTGATATGGGATAGCCTTGATGAAAGAATTATCAATAGACAGGTAAATACCAAGATTTTTGTTAAGAAGTTACACATTTTCAATTTCGTACATATTCATTTAATAATAAAATAATTATTAAAAATTAAGATTTGACAATTCTGAGCATAAACTTTTGAAGACATTAAATTCCTTTGTTTCATTATAACTCTCAAGTGCAATTTTTTTTTTAGTCACAAAAAAGATGCAGTCTTAAAATGTAGAAAGATGTGATGATTAGATCTTTTTGGATATGCTTATGGACTTATGCACTATAAACAATTGGTTTTTTGCCTCTGTTCTATGAATGTACATCATTTATAATATCAAACTCATATATTATTTCCTTTCTTTTCACTTTTTCTGTAGCATAAGCTGGAGGGTGCTTTATTAGCTCTGGGACAGTTCCAACATGCTCTGGATGAACTATTGACTTGGCTGACAAACACCGAGGGCTTGCTAGGTGAACAGAAACCTGTTGGAGGAGACCCTAAAGCCATTGAGATTGAACTTGCCAAGCATCATGTATGTATTTGTTATTGCATGTTCCGTTTCTTCTCTATGCATAGAGTTTATCCTGATTTTCAAGTCTTTTTGACTTTAATATTCAAATTAATAGTGGTATCTTCAAAGTCCTAAATCCTAAAATTAAATAAATTTTACTTGACTATCAAATAGAAAATATTTCATTGTATATTTTTATTAGCATTTTTAAAATAAAAGTTGATTTTTAGTATGTTAATGTGCAGGGCACTCCTTGTGTGCAATAGCACTGCATGTGGGCCAGCTCACCACATGGGTCAGGAGACCCTGGGTTTTGAACCCTGGACCTCCTATATGGTAGGCAGATGCTCTGTCAGTTGAACCACAACCGCTTCACCTGTTAACATATGCTTTTATAGGTTTTCACTATCTTGCTTCAGTTCCCCTTCTTTATACCTTTCCCAGCAATAATTGACCCCTTATTCAAATTCTTATTCCTCTTTAACCTAGTTCTTTCTACATATGTAGTCCTGACAGAACCCTATCTTAAATTGGCAACTAGCATTTATTTTGTATCCTTAATGTTTAGATAGAATCTGCTTTGTTATATAATGTTTATTTTACAGCTTTGCTATGAGTACTGAAGACTGGCTAGACTGTTCATAAAAACAAAATATGTTTATTCTCATTGTGGGAGTTTTGAGGTACATTTTCATTTTCATAAACTTTGTAATTATCTTAAAAGTAACACACATCAGTGATGGGAATTCTGTTTAATATAGTAGAGGTGGGAGCATTGATGCCCTGTTCCAGTTATTTTGACAGGAAATAGGTAGAGAGCTTTTAATTCTGTGTCTCTTTCTTTGAGTGGTTAAAAATGACTCCTTTTCATTTTTTCCTTCCATTTCCCAATGATCAAAAGTTGGAGCACTTAGATGTCCCAGTACAGATGCTGGCTGAAGGGAGGGAATGTTTACATCCCTCTCCTGATTTCCCCTCCTGCTCCTGGACTTTGGCTTGTGTGGTGGGACTCAGACCATTGGGAAGAATGGACTTTATAGAATTTTCTTTTACTGACCATGAGACTATTGAACACGTGCATTTTGAAAGTAAAGTGATTTATGTGGTTAACTTATCAAAGCACATGCTTCTATAAAGATAACCCCTTAGTCTATTGATTTTTAGCCTTTCCAAAACACCCCCTCATTATATGCCTCAGAAAACAAGTGAATATAGTCAGAGAACCAGTGATCTCAGATGGTTGCTGCTCTTTACTGAAAATCCTGTCTGGTCTGGATTTCCCTCCAGATGTGTGCTGTCTTACATAGGTCTGAGAAATGTTCCTTTTCTTTGCTGTTGTCAACTCAGAGTCAGTGCGTGTAGGGTAGGATTACAATTGACTCTCACTAAGATTAGAGGGAGGTGTCTTCTGATTTCCAAAAGTGTAAACATAGTCTTCTTAAAAGGAAACTATTATCAAGGCTATATTTATTCTTTAAAATGTAATTCTTTTCAGTATAAGAAATTGATTTTTTAACTTTAGAGGTGCTTTCTGTGTACTTACCACTCTCACCCAAGTACAGTATATTTAAGTGATAGTAATCTATTCTTCTATTTCTATGGTATAAAAGGAAGGCCTTATATACCAGGATCTATAATAAGTATTTCATATGTGTATTTTCTAGATAAAAAGACCACTAAACCTTGAAATGCTGTCTTCTAGTATCCTGAAATATACAACAAAATCTCTTTTCCTTGAGATTTGGGGCCTTTCAGGATCCCTGTCAGCTTAACAGTTGATTCCAGCACCTCTCCAACTAGGGAAGATAAAAGGATATTTTATGGTTATTATTTTTCCCTTTCATAATGCCAGTTACAAAATATGACTTCTTAGAAATATAATCATTTCATAGTTGAATATGGATATATAGGAGTAAAAATAAAATACCTTTTCAGTTAATTCCTTAAGACATGAAAATTAAGTTATGATTACATGGTGTTATCTTCATGTTTTTAGGTTCTTCAAAATGACGTATTAGCCCATCAGTCCACAGTGGAAGCAGTTAATAAAGCAGGAAATGATCTAATTGAATCAAGTGCAGGAGAAGAAGCAAGCAACCTCCAGAACAAACTTGAGGTTTTAAATCAACGCTGGCAAAATGTTTTGGAAAAAACAGAACAAAGGAAGCAGCAGCTGGATGGTGCCTTGCACCAGGTGAATAAAATAATAAATTCTCAAACTTTCCATAGCATTCAAGATGAAAATAGCTGGTTTAACAGACTCTTGTTTAATTTTTATACCTCAAGGAGAGAAGTAAAGGTAAATGGGATAAAAAATAGAACTGAATGTAGCTTTCCAGTTCTTAGCCTAATACTCTTATCTGCTAGAGCTCTCCTGATGCAAATCTAGTGGCACCTGGTGGTTCTTAAGTATGCTCAAAGAGGTTTAGTAGCCTGAGACTGTTTGAGTATTGTATTGTGCTTTAAAGAGACAGTGTGTATGTCCCAAAATTAAAACTCTGTACCACTTCAGGCCAAAGGGTTCCATGGCGAAATTGAAGATTTGCAGCAGTGGCTGACCGAAACAGAGCGTCATCTGTTGGCATCCAAACCTCTGGGAGGTTTACCGGAAACAGCCAAGGAGCAGCTTACCGCCCATATGGTAAGTACATTATTTTTAACAGCTCTTGCCTGAGATTAAGACACTGACCCTTTTGTGTGTGCCTTGGTGATACATAAATCATGAGAACAGGAATTAAAGGATATACAGTTTTGTAGGAGAAACCTCTGTGTGCAAATGTTAAAAACATTACCATTTGTTGATTGAATTTTTTTAGTCAGAACCTATTCTTTTTTTTCATATAATAAACTTTATTTTTAAAGAAATTTTTGATTACAGAAAAGTTATATCAAAAGTATAGGGGATTCCCATATACTCCACCCCCTCCCACATTTTCCCCTATTAATAACATCTTACGTTAGTGTGGTACCTGTGTTACAATTGATGAACAAATATTGAAACATTTTACTAACCAAGGTCTGTAGTTTACATTATGGTTTGCACTTTGCCAGTTTTATACGTTTTCACAAAATGTTTAATGGCCTGTATCCATCATTGCAGTATCATGCAGAACAATTCCAATGCTCTAAAAATGCCCTCTCCCCTCAGAACGTCTGGTAACCACTATCTTTATATCAGTGTTACAAGGTCTTCCATTAATACAATAATAATAAGCCTACTTTGGTCCATGATTGTATCCCTCCCTTATGTTTGTTCATTCCTCAATCTTAAGGATTTGGGAATGGTGATGCCCACTCTGCTTCAAATTGAGAAGGGACTTAGATATCAAGGGACAGATGGAAGAAACTGTTTTGCTTGTAGCTGTAGATACTCTTTGTTTTTTGTGTTTTTTTTTTAATCTTATTTATTCCCCCCCCCCCCCCATCTAGTCTTTGTGTCTACTTGCTCTGTGTCCTGTGTCCGCTTGCACCCTCGGTGGCACTGGGAAACTGTCTCCTTTTTTTTGTTGCATATCTTGCTGCGTCAGCTCTCCATGTGTGCGGCGCCATGCCTGGGTGGCTCTCCTTGCAGGGCACACTCCTTGCACATGGGGCACCCCTACGTGGGGGTGCCTCTGAGTGGCACAGCACTCCTTGTGTGCGACAGCACTGCACATGGGCCAGCTCATCACACAGGTCAGGAGGCCCTGGGTATTGAACCCTGGACCTCCCATATGGTAGGCAGATGCTCTATCTTGAGCCACATCTGCCTCCCACTCTTTGTTTTTTGGAATGGGGCTTGTCCATCATCATCATTTTGTTTGTTATCCTGGGCATGTCCGATGAACTGAAGAGTAGGTGTTGGCCGCAACTATGCTGAGATTCAGGACTTAACCAGCATATGCACAGATAAAAGATTTAAGTCTCTGGGACATAAACTTAATGGTTATAGTGCTAATCATAAATTCAAATAAAAGGGGTAGAAGAATCATATGTAGGGAAGTTATAAATGAGTCTAACTCTATTACATTGGGGAAATAGGTTATCATATATTCCAAAGTAATGCCACCTATGGGGTGCTGATTTCATAGGGTTGTGTGCCTTCCCTCTAGTGTCCAGATGTCTCTCAAACCTTTGGGAGCACCCCTGTTTGAGGCTTTGTCAGCCGTGGCAGTTAGTGAGATCCGCCTGAGAAATGCATAAGTGCAACCTCTGGAATGACCTCCTGACTCACTTTAAAATCTCTTGACTCTAAAAACTATTTTGTATTTAATGTTTCTCCCTTTTGGTCAAGGTCTCTTTTCACATGCATCTCTGGTTGTTATTTGATATTAATACCTCGGTGCCAGAAAGACTCATTCCTGGGAGTCATGTCCCATGTGGGGGGACAGGGGAAGGTAGTGAGTTTATTTGCTTAGTTTGTCTTAAGAGCCACATTTGAGTAACAAGTAGGTTTTCAGGAAGTAACTCTTAGGCAATAGTTATTAATAGGTAAATTTCAATTTTACAAGAATAAGTTCATAAGTACAAACATTAATATCAAAGGCTTGTGTTGGCACATTGGTCTGTTTTCTCTTATTATGCACTGCCTATGTACTCTAGAGATTCTTGCAACTCTATTTGAGATTATAGCAGGACTCCCTAGGATGGGAATTTAATATTTTATTGGTTATTTTGTGTGTCTCCATCTACTGAGGTCACACCCTATGACAACATGAACACATTCCTATACCAGAGAGGCATGCCCCAGGTACATGCTTCCCCTTACATCCCCACATCACCAAAGACCCTACACCGGTGAACCTCCACTGCCAGAGATGCTGAAAAAACACTCCCATAGTTGTAGTTTCAACCACAGTCTTCAACCTGTCAAGAGTTCACCTGTTCTTCCTTCAGCCCTCTCCCCAGCTCCATGGATAATCCAACCCACCCCCTAACCCTGCTCACACTCACATTCCACCACCATCAACTCCACTCACATCGCTGTACCGCCATCACCCCCATCTACTACCAAACCATCACCATCCACTTTATCATAGATTCTGCCTAGTCTGAGCATCAGGTCACCACTCTTTACTCCCCTTCCTATCTCCTGTTAAAGTATCTTCCAGTCTCTACCTCCAAGCATTGCTTAGTATCTTTCATTCTTATCAGTGAGGTCATGCAATATTTGTCCTTTAGTGACTGGCTTACTTCACTCAACTTAAGATCTTCAAGATTCATCCATGTTGTCACATGTGTCAACACTTCATTCCTTCTTAACAGCTGAGCAATATTCCATCAATTGTAAATACCACATTTTGTTTATCTGTTGATCCTTTGCTGGACATTGGTTGCTTCCAACTTTCTACAATTATGAATAATACTGTGATGAATATTAGTGTGTATATATACTTGTTCATGTCCCTGCTTTCATTTTGGGGGAGCATATTCCTAGTAATGGGATTGCAGGGTCATATGGCAGTTCTATAGTTAGCTTCCTGAGGAACTGCCAAACTGTCATCCACAAAGGAGGACATTTTGCATTCCCACCAGCAATGGATGGGTGTTTCTATTCCTCCACATCCTCTCTAACACTTGTAGTTTTCTGATTTTTTAAATAGCAGCCAGTCGAAGAGGTGTAAGAGGATATCTCATGGTAGTTTTGATTTGCATTTCCCTAATAGCTAGTGATGTTGAGCATCTTTTCATGTGCCTTTTAGCCATTTTTATTTCCTTTTCAGAAAAGTGTCTATTCAAATCTCTTGCCCAATTTTCAAATGGGTTGTCTTTTTGTTTTCTAAATGCAAGTTTCTTTATATATACTGGATATTAGACTCTTATTGGATAAATGGTTAGTCAGAACCTAGTCTTTATTTCAAATGTTGGTATGTCAGGATATGAAAAGAGGTTTTTGAAATTAATTTTTAAGAAGCAAACCTCACCCCATAAAAATTGATAAGTTTATATAGGTAGTCATAAAACATTGTTTAAATTAAACACTGTTGTGCTTTGAAAGAGGAGAAAAATTCTCAAAGTAATCAGAATAGGCTTTAGAAGTATTGTTTTAAACTTTTGCTAATCCCATCTAGTTTCATGGAATGCCAGAATGTGTTCTTGTAAATGAAAGTTACTTGCTTATTTGTATGTTTGTTTATTTTAGTTGTGATAGTGATTTGTCTTCAACTTAATGCCTATACCAGATATGGACAAAGGGAAACTTCTTTTTAATTGTCCAGCTGAATCATAGTGCCTGTAGGCCATTCCCATCTAGATTCTGTTGCACTGTCAACTCTTCAGAATAAGGAGGAAAACTATTTGAAACTTGGAACCCTGGCTTGCTTCCATAGAAATAGGGACTTCCTTTGATTTTTTGATATTTCTCATTATAATTCAGCTCTAAACTTTTCCAAGAGAAAACAATCTATTTTCAAAATATATTACCGTACTGTCATTGTATTTTTATTTGATCATTACATCCACAAAAAGATTACCTCCTCTCTAACATCAAATTCAAAATTATCTCTAAGTTAAGTGCAGTGGTAGGATACTAAAATACTAGAGAGTGAAGATTCTTCTGCCAAATTCCTAAGTACTTCTACTTTAATTTCTTAAGATATTAATCATCAGTATTTGAATATTAAAAAGAACATTTCTGATGCAAATTCATGACTGTAATTATTAGAGGAATAGTTTTCAAAATTTTAAAAACACAATGACAGCAGGTAATATATTAGTCATTGCACAATTGTTATGGATGGTTAAAATAAATCACCAATTCAGTATAGAATTTTTGGGAATTCTTTATATGATAGGTTTAGATATATTCATTGTTTTAGAAAATTATCGTGTGTGTGTTTGTTTATTTTTGTTGCCACAAGAGGCCCGTTTGTTTCACTGGAAAAGTAACTGATTGAAAAATAACTTCAGCATGCTTGTTTTCCCTCTCCAAAAAGCCTGATTGACTTCTCCAAGTAGCTCCTTACTTTCCAGAAAGTACCTGCCTAGCATTTTACAAGTATCCATTAATTATAAATTTATTGATCTCTTGAACAAATAGATGCTTGAAATTATTCTCTAATAACATAAATATTTAAAATGTGACTTTAAAAGAATATAAGTAAGAACTTGGAAAGAATCAGCTTATCTTTTAGAATATTTTACTGTTAGGAAATTTGTGTATCAGCTTATTTGGTTTAGTTGTTATATTTAGAATGGATTTACTATAATCCAGTATAATTTACTAGTTTACAGAAATCAAGCTGCTGATATTTGTAATACTGTTTCAGTAATGTTCTTTTAGATTTGGTTGTATTGGAAACAAAGAAAACTAGAAAACCTGGAATATTATCATTTCATGAGTTTCTGTCTATGTTTAAAATTTTTGTTTTAGAATTAAAAGCTTACTAGGTAAATATTGGAAAAATGTTTAGAAAGTGATTATTTTTGAAAAGGCTTAAGACAAAGTTTTAGGGTGATAAAAATGTTCTGGAATTAGTAGTAATAATTGCATGCTTTTGTGAATATACTAAAAACCACTGAATTGTCTACTTTTAAATGGTGAATTTTATGGTAAGTGAATTATATCTTAATTGAAAAAAAGAATTATAAAGTTGAAAATGTTAGTGCAACATAGAATTTATAAATTTTCAGTGGGAGCTATGATTTGACTCGTATTATCATTGAAGCAATGGAATTTTTTAAAATGATGTTCAACTTTTATTTCATTGATCGTAAATTGTGAATTTGCTTAATCAATGTTTTCTTATATTCTTTAATAGAGGATATATACTGAAAGCTTTAAAAATGTTATAAATGAGAATAATATTCAGAGTACCAGAAGTTTGGTTTTTGTGATTTCAAAGTTTGAATATTGCTTTACAACCTTATCATAATTGAATGGATTGCTGGTGATAGCACCTTTTCTGAGAGTTCTTGGTAACAGGGTATGGCTGTTGGGTTAGGTGTTATCTCAACATGTGAAACATCATGTTAGAGTTCATATGTCAGATAGAGATGAAAATATGTTAAGGGATTTGGGGGTGATTACTGGGAAAAATAGGACTCTTAGATTTTATTCTCTTAAAATTATATAACTTTGGGGATATTTCAATTTAGGAAATCTGTGCTGCCTTTGAAGTTAAAGAAGAAACATATAGGAATCTTATGCAGAAAGGCCAGCAGATGCTTGCAAGATGCCCCAAATCTGCAGAGACAAATATTGACCAAGACATAAAAAACCTAAAAGAAAAATGGGAATCAGTGGAAACCAAACTCAATGAAAGAAAAGTATGTGTTTTGATTAATACAATATAATCAATGTTTTAGTGTTTCAGTTCATGGAATTTGCCTTATTTCTAAATAGAACTATCAGGAGTAGAACTTTTGTTGATCCATGTTTAATTTTCTTTGTATACCATTGGGGGTTTCATGGAGTCAGTCTTAACAGAGGAGAACAGTTAACATGCATCTCTTCAGATATAGATCAAGATATATCATAGATCAAGTATAACTCAGGTATATTTTTAAATATTGGAATTCTGGGTTGTTAAATAATTCTATCCTAACCACACTTATTAAAGCAAATAACTGCGTGGAGGGGGAGAGAGTAAAAATCGAGAGAGAGAGAGATTGATGGTATGTATATTTATAAACACATAACTGAGGAAGGAACTAAAATTTTTGCCAAATTATAAACACGTTTTTCTTTTTGTCATTTTTTAAGTAACAGAAACAATGTAAGAAATCTTAATATTGCTGTTTAGTGCTATAAGAAAAATGATAGGCTAGTGATACTAAATTACATGCCATCAAACTGACAGAACATGTTTTGATCCAAAAATGAATTGTATGAATGTCATTTTTTTTTCTTTTTACAAACTCTGTTTCATAATTGGGTTCTGTGGTTAAATGCCAAAAAACAGGATTTTTGTGTATATTGAAATTTTATAGCAGTGAGATGCTTTTCACTGTACTTAAATAGGGTTAGTTTATCAGTATTTCAGTGAGAGCCCATTACATTCATAAACTGTTTAGTTAATATAGATTATGAAAAAATAAAATAGGGATGAAAAGGAAATCTGCCAGAGAATGATTAAACTGAAGGAAAAAAAAACCAACTCTTAATATCATCAAATACTAAGTAATCTGTCTTTGCAGACTAAACTGGAAGAGGCCCTCAATTTGGCAATGGAATTTCACAATTCTCTCCAAGACTTCATCAACTGGCTTACCCAGGCAGAACAGACTCTAAATGTAGCTTCTCGGCCAAGTCTTATCTTAGATACAGTCTTATTTCAAATCGATGAACACAAGGTATGTAGTGACGCAAATGGATAGCATTCTCCTTTCAGATCATTAAACACTGGGCTATTTAATGTCAAAAGCATCATGTTGGTAGTTTGAAAGCTTTCTTTTGTCCTTTAAAACAATTTCAATTTATGATGCTATTTGTAAGATCAGTTTTTCACTCATATCTATTTATGTCCCTTTTTTGGGGTAAAGGTCTTTGCCAATGAAGTAAATTCTCACCGTGAGCAGATAATAGAACTGGACAAAACTGGAACCCACCTGAAATATTTCAGTCAGAAACAAGACGTTGTCCTAATTAAGAATTTACTTATCAGTATACAAAATCGATGGGAAAAAGTGGTTCAGCGATTAGTAGAAAGAGGAAGATCTTTGGATGATGCAAGGAAGAGGGCCAAGCAGGTAAACCTTTATAAAAGCTCTGAGCTAGATACAAATCAATTCTTGTTGTTGAAGTATATATTATGTTATTAAAGTGCTTTTATTGCAGGCTCACTTAGGTGTAACAAATCAGTAGCACAGAGCCAAGGTAGTTATTTTCTAAAAGGGCCGTGGCCTAAGTTTGGGTGCTGATATCTTCTCTTACGAACATGGCATTAACGTCAGGTTCTAGGGACTAATCTAGAAATTTTGTAATCTGCTGACAAAAGTATTACTTTTTTCCCCTTCAGGGGAAATTTGAATTAATATTTTTACTATTCCATTAATATAAATTTCTGTTTAAAAATATGCCTGATTTCAAGTATGATGAGCATGTTGGAAAGTTTTTTGGATAAAAATGTTGATTTCTTTCACAGTTCCATGAAGCATGGAGTAAACTTATGGAGTGGCTAGAAGAGTCAGAAAAGTCTTTAGATTCTGAATTGGAAATTGCCAATGATCCAGATAAAATAAAAACACAACTTTCCCAGCATAAGGTGAGTCTATAATTATGAAAAACATCAGGTAGATCTATAATTATGAAAAGCATGCTGCCTCATTATATATCTCCAGATCACTTTAAACTTCTTACTTGATTTTGTATTTATTTATCACTAGAGGAAAAAGGCTGTCCAATGTGGACCTATATTAATTTAAACCCAGCTGCCCTTCACATTGGCCAAATGGTGACTGTGTCTTTCTTCTCCAGAGATCTTTCAGTAATGATGTCAGGGTTAATTGTTTAAAAAAAAAAAAAGTTAAAACTGGAAGTTCTATACAATCTAAAACATATAAAGCATTTATAGTGTTTTGAACCTTGACATTTCAAATTTTTCATGACAACTATCTTGTCATTTTTTTCTCAGACAGTGTCTACCTTGAAAATAGTCCTGTTATAAAAAATAATAGTATCATTCCACAAAATATTTTTGTCATAGAGACTCTTTTAAACAGTAAAAATTGAAAAAATTGGCTGCCCTATCTAAATTTTTATTTTACTGTGTATATGTATGTATGTGTATGTATGAAATTCCATCCCTCCCCACAAAGCCATATTATCTGTGACTTCCTTCTATAGACAAGAAGCATATAGAAGCATTTTAAAATATTGTTTACCTTTTATTTCCTCTCCTTATGGCATCCAAAGGGCATTTCATCCTCCATACTTGTAAATTTGAGTCTTTCTATCATACTGTTTGTAAAGTGATTATTAGGGTGAAAATGTGTGTACAAGGAAAAGGGTTCCTACAAACATAACTTTATAATTTTAGGCCTCTACATAAATGATTACTT
Source organism: Dasypus novemcinctus (assembly GCF_030445035.2). NCBI lineage: Eukaryota > Metazoa > Chordata > Mammalia > Cingulata > Dasypodidae > Dasypus > Dasypus novemcinctus. Next base: position 29,802,104 of record NC_080683.1, on the reverse strand, counting down.
GAAGCATGGTGATTTTAAAAGCCTGGAGAAAATAGGAGCAATCTAAGATTTATCATCTTCAGAAAATTCCAGCCTTTACACAGGCTGCTGGCTTTCATCCATGGGCCTAACCTAAGAGTCACAGTCCGAGAGTAATGGAAGGAAACATGTCAAGCACCTGTTCTTTGGATAGACGAGGGCTCAGGAATGTCTTGTTCTGCTGGCACCTTCTGCCAGTGAGCTGCCACATCTGATATTGGTGGCACAGTGACTGACCAGCACCTTCTGTCCCCTCTGATAGAAAAATGAGAGGCTCTTTCTTGAAATAGGATATCTTATTTGAATTTGAGCATTGAGGTTGTCTCATTGAGATGTATGGACGTTATTGTATATTAAAGCTAGGAAATCCTAGAATTAAGAATATGGGGAGAACCCTATTAGATTCTGTTTTTTTTCTAGTGTGACCTATTGCCAAAGTCATCATTTCTCTGAGATAAAGATACAAGATGACCCATTAAACCAATTTTTTGAGAAGTCTCATCTCTTCATCATTTGGGTACATTTGTCTTTAAAAAGTTTTAATATTTCCTATATTCCAGTATAAATTTTATGTATATGCTATGTGAAAAAATCTTTGTCCATACCATGATTCTAACCAATAGCACTCTGTTTAAAATAACATGCAAATAATAATAATTGCAGATAAAATGCCAAAATAGTGTGATGAAATGGTGTTTAATATTAAAAAGTTCCCAGATGTAGACACCTCCTAATATAAGAAAAATAAATAGCTCAGTTATATTAGAATACTTAAAGTACTTAAAGTATGTAACTTTTAGAGGCAATGATAACTTGTTAGGATATTGTATCCTTAAGTTATTTGCAAAATAGCACATTTGCATAGCGTTTTACAGTTAGTGAAGCTTTCACATTACACATTTTCTCTTTTGATCCCAGAACTTAGTGAAATATGTAGGTTAGCTAAGACTCTACTGAAGAGTAAACTAAAGTGTAGTAGCAGAGGAGGCTTCTTTAGAACCCAAGATCAGTACTTTTTCCCCTAGGCACATTATGCTCACAGAATAATAAAGTATTAATATCTTGTTCTTATATAAAATTAATTATATCTCATACTCATATAAGAATCTTTATCTTTGTATTAGGTAGTCGCATAATTCATATTAGAAAAATCAGAGACTTCAGAAATTGTTAGTGCTTTGTAGATACATTACTAAAAATAGCAGTTTGCTATGTTTACCACAAATTATCTACCAAAAAAATGAGTATAACATGTAAAGGATTTCTGATGGCTTGATGGAGTTTCAATTTCATCATTATGTTAACTGTCTCGTGTTTCACTGTATGTGCCAGTTATATGTTAGCAACCCTGAAAGAAATAGACGGTGGAGCTTTTATCTGGAAAAGCCGAAAGAACAAAATCAGTTGCACATTCTGGTTAGAGATACATATTCTTTTCTCTCAGATATCAAAATTTGGCACAGTTTTTTACCTTTAAATTCAGGAGGCCTATTTGATATATTAGGATTAATAATGTTAAGCTTAACTACAAGAATCTGCTCTGAGAGTTTAGAATAACAGAAAATTTGTGGCTGCAAATTGGCTCCCCAGAATTTTTTTGATTCAGTTCAGAAAAGATCATCTTAATACTCAAGTGAGAGTGCACTGCTTACTCCCATACACAAGATATTGCATATTGTGCCATCAAAATCCAAGAATTTAGTCTGATTTAAAACAGGGCTTAAGTCAGATACCAACCAGAATTCTAGTCTTTTTCTAAGTACACAGGTGAATGTACAGATAGAAACTTTCTAATGTAATTGGTTAAAGGTGATTCTATAAATAGTTGTATTTTTACTCATTCTGTAGTCTGTATAAAAGTATGTTTATAAATATAATCCCTGTATTTAGTCATCCTTCTTTAGAGCTGGTAATTACAGAAAATAGACTTTTTTTTCCCTTTTATTTGAAAAGCCTCAAATTTAAAATATTCTTGGGACATAATGAGAAGATAACAATTCCTTTCAGATGTTGTGTCACAATCTCCTCTATTTCAGCAACTTTAATATCGATATATAATGATGAAGTTGATACTTTCCTGGCATTCTAGGAACTCCCACACTAGTAAGAGAATGGATCTCATACATAAATGACCACAACAAAAGACAGGCTGTGAAGGGCCCTTTATAAATTGCAATGAAAATGTATGGAAGGAAAGCTCAGTTCTGATTCCAGGCATCTGGAAGACTCCTCTAGAGAGAAGTAGATGAACACCTGAGCTTTCGACTTGGGCATGTGTGGGGAAATAATATTGCAAAACAGAATCTAAAATTTGCCATGAGTCCACCCTACCCTTCACCCTGCCCATGGATGATGATGATGATGATGATGATGATGATAGAAACATGATGAAATTCCTGGTTCTGTGCCTGGGTAATGTGTTGCACTAGTTCTATATCAAACCTTTCTTATATCTGACATGCTTTCTAAATCTTCTCCCTGCCCCCAAAAATGTTAGATAAGATAAATCTATTAAACTATTAAACTAGACAATTATTTTTAACTCTTACTGTACAATTGAGTTACTCAGGGAGCTGTTAAAAAATACTCAAAATATCTAGGCCCTTTTAATGTGTCTGGGATGGGACCTGAACATAGTATTTTTAAGCAATATAATTTATATACCATAAAATTCACTCATTTAAAGGGTACAAGTCAGTGACTTTAGTATGTTCAGCATTGTACAACCATCACCACAATCTAAGTTTAAAATAATTTTCCTCCCTCTACAAAAGAAACCTTCCATTCATTAGCAGTCACTCTCACTCCCCATCCTCCCTACCCTTACCCAGCCCTAGACAACCACTAATCTACTTATTATTTCTATAGATTTGCCTATTTTGGACATTTCTTAGAAACATGAAACATGCAATATGTGGTCTTTTGTGACTAGCTTCTTTAACTTACCCTAAAGCTTTCAAGATTCATCTGTGTTGGAGCATATATCAGTACTTCATCCCTTTTTATGGCTGTATAATATTCTATCATATGAATAAACCATATTCATTCACTGATTTATAACTTAATGGACTTTTGAGGTTTTCATTTTTTAGTTCTTATGAACAATACTGCTATGAACATTCATGTACAATTATTATATATATGAACATATGTTTTCATTTTACTTGGACATATACCCAAGACTAGAATCTCTGGATCATATTATAACTCAATGTTAAACATTTTGAATAGTTGCCAAACTTTTTCCAAAGGAGCTGCATCACTTTACATTCCCACCAGCAGTGTATGAGTGTTCCAATACCTCCTCATCCTTGTTATCTTTTTTATTATAGCCATTCTAGTGAATGTGAAATAGTACCCACAAAATGAATGTGGTTTTGATTTGCATTTCCCTAACAGCTATTGATGTTGGGAATTTTTTCATGCTTATATTGGTCATTGTATGTATATCATCTTTGAAGAATTGTCTAATCAAATGTCCATTTTTAAATGGAAGGCTTTTTTATTATTGGGTTACATGAATTGTTGATATATTCTGGATACCAGTCCCTTATCAGATATATTATTGCAAATATTTTCTCTCATTTTGTGGGTTATATTTTCACTATCTTGATATCATTTGCAATACAAAAGTTTTGAATTTTGATGTACTCTATTTTTTCCTTTTGCTGCTTGTGCTTTGGTGTCGTATCTAAGAAACCATTACCTAATCCAAAGCCATGAAGATTTACACCTGTTTTCAACTAAGAGTTTTGTAGTTGTGGCTCTTACCTTTAGGTATATGATTCATTTTGAGTTAATTTGTGTGTATGGTGTAAAGAAGGGGTTCAGTTCTTTTTTTTCCTTTGCATGTGGATATCACGTTATCCCAACACCCTTGTTGAAAAGAATGTTCTTCATTGAATGATCTTTGCATCCTTGTTGAAATCGATTGACTGAAAATATAAGTTTGTTTAGGCACTCTCAACTCTCTTTTATTAGTTTGTTTGTCTGGCCTTATGCCAGTATCACATGTTCCTGAGTACTGCAGCTGTGTAATAAGTTTTAATATTGGTAAGTGTAGGTCTGGATATGTGGGGGAGGGAGGGGATCATATATTGGAGTTCTCTGTGTAGGGTTTGTATTATTTTCACAACTATCCTGTAAGTCTGAAAGCCTCTTGAAATTAAAAGTTTAAGAGAAAACTCAGGAAGTGTGAGTCCTTCAATTTTGTTCTTCTTTTTTAGAATGTTGTAACTATTCTGAGTCCCTTGCATTTACACATAAGTTTATGATCAGCTTGTCACTTTCTACAAAAACACAGCTGAGCTGAGGTTTTATAAGAATCACTTTGAACCTATAGATGGGTTGAGGGACTATGCCCTCATAACCATATTAAGTCTTCTGATTCATGAACATGGAATGTTTTTCCTTATATGTAGACCTTAATGACGGTCAACATTTTGCAGTTTTCAGTGTACAAATTCTATACTTCTTTTCTTAAATGTATGCTTAAGTATCTTATTCTTTTTTATGCTATAGTAAATGGAATTGTGCAGTTTCATTTTCAGACTGTTCATTACTAGTATATAAAAATAAAATGGATTTTTCATATATTGTTCTAGTAAACTGCAACTTAAATTAAATTCCCGAACTTGTTTAATAAGTTCTAGTAGATTGTGTGTATTCCTTTGGATTTTCTATATAAAAATCATAGCATCTGCAAGTAGAGATAGTTTTCCTTTTTCCAAAGGGTATTTTTTTAAAGCTCCTGGGGCAATTTTAAGGGGATACCAGGACTGAGAACCACTATATTAGTGTTTCTTTGGTAATGTTTTGTGAGCTTGCAAGCTTCCCAGTAAGTTCATCTGTCTTATATCCATGAGCTGTGTACTCAATAGCAGTTATGTTACCCTTTCTAATCCTTCTGTTAAATACTCATAACTGCCTGGTAATAGAAGATGGTAATGAGAGACCTATAAAGACAATGTCCCTGCTCTATAAAAGTTTATAATTGATTTATGAAGGAAGTTTATAATTCACTGCCCCTACCCCACACAGACACTCAAAAGGTTAACTAACCAGGTAAAAGGTAGCCTTTGTTGTTTCTGTTTTATAAATGCCCATTCTATAAGAAATGTAGCCATTTGGTACTGGAAAAGTAAATGTTAGCTATTTTGAGACTTTGATGGGGATTTATGTATGCAGAGAGGAGGAAGGTAAGCTTTCCGGGTGGTGTGACCAGAACAAGCAAGAGTTTCAGGCATAGGAACCTAGGGACATGCTTCTTACTTGCCCCTCATCTTGGCTTAGAGATAAAATTACATGTAACATTATTGTGATTATCCAAAATGTATGACAATAAATCTGTTGATGCAAAATTGTAATAAGTTTCTGTATTTTTGAGTCACTCTGTATCCAGACTGAATCCACAATTACTAACAGAATATTAGCCAATTTTCCTCTCCAAACCCTTGGGTTTTTCATATAGTTTATTAGCAACGCAATTTTATCATAACTGTATACTGTTCGTAGTTTTGTTCACGTTTTGTTTTGCTTTGAAAGTACTGTAAAGATTATAGAAGGTATTCTCAGAGACATCCAACTTTTGAAAAGAATATATCCTCCAATTTGAAAGTTTAAAGATTCTTTTCTATCCTCATGTTGCTGTGTGGAGTACAGCACTGCATTATCTGGCTTGATTACTCACTGATTTCTTCTAGTCTTTGCACTCCATTTATTAAGTATGCCTCTTTTAATGCCTCATGCCTATCTGTTTATTAGCCCCAAGTAGAAATGCATATTGTTATCTTGTTACATACATAGGAGTTTCAGAAATCACTTGGAGCCAAGCATTCTGTCTATGACACCACTAACAGAACTGGACGATCTCTGAAGGAGAAAACCTCCCTGGCTGATGACAACCTGAAACTGGATGACATGCTGAGTGAACTCAGAGACAAATGGGATACTATCTGTGGAAAATCTGTGGAAAGGTAAATGTTCTTAAAGGCAGTGTGGAGACTTTGTAGACCTTTTTCAATTATTAAGCAGTGGGACTCCCAAAGGAAATTTTTGAACCTTAAATACCTCCTTTGCCTGGGGAACTTCAGCTCGTTGGTTCATTCCCCACTCTCAGGGCACCTCCGCTGAGTAGGCATTGCTGGTCATCATTATTTTTAGTCTTACTACTCATTTACACTCAAATGTTATCTTCCAAACGTCTGTCATCTCTCACCTAGACTACAGCATTTGCTTTCTGATGGGCCTCTTTGTCTCCCCTTAATCCAATTTCTACATCATTACTAGGGTGGCCTCTTTAAAATGTAAATGGAATCTTGTCATTCCCCTTCCGAGGGTTACTATTGGGCCTGAAATAAAATGCAGGCTCCTTAAGGACTCTTGATGTTGCTGCTCTCCAGTATCTCTTTTTCTCATTACACTTCAGCCATGAAGATCCAAGATTTATTTCAAAATTAAGTATTCAAGAAAGTACATAGAGTTCAAGGATAAAACCTTATAAATATTTTCAAAGCTTTCATTGATCCTTAGTCTAATTACTTTTGTCAGAATCAAGATGAAGTAGAATATTATGTTCAGTTCTAGGAACATCACAGTAAGTTTTTGCAGTGTTAGGTTTTTTTGTTCGTTTTTTTTATCTTGATTTCTCCAATCTAAAAAGGTTACATACTGTATGATTCCATTTCTTTGGTATTTTAGAAAAGACAAAATTTACAGTGATGAAAATCAGGTGGATGCCAGAGGTTAGAGATGGGGAGATAGTATTCACTATAAAGAGTTAGCGTGAGAGAGATTTTTGGGGTGAGGGAACTCTTACATATCTTGATTGAGGGGTGGCTAAATGAATATATACATATGTTAAAATTCATAGAACTACCAAAAAAGTCCATTTTATTGTATGATAATTTGAAAATAATTTTTTTTTTAATTTAAAGTCATACTTTTGGGAAGTCGACTTGGCCCAGTGGGCATCCGTCTACCACATGGGAGGTCCCGGGTTCAAACTCTGGGCCTCCTTGACCCGTGTGGAGCTGGCCCATGCTCAGTGCTGATGTGTGCAAGGAGTGCCCTGACACACAGGGGTGTCCCCTGTGTAGGGGAGCCCCACGCACAAGGAGTACACACCGTAAGGAGAGCCGCCCAGCGGGAAAGAAAAGTGCAGCCTGCCCAGGAATGGTGCCACACACATGGAGAACTGACACAAGATGACGCAACAAAAAGAAACACAGATCCTGGTGCCACTGATAAGGATCGAAGTGGTCACAGAAGAACACACAGCAAATGGACACAGAGAGCAGACATCTGGGGGCGGGGGAGGGAAGGGGAGAGAAATAGTAAAGAAATAAAAATAAAAAGTAAAAAGTCATACTTTTATGAAAGGCCACTGATTTGCAAAGGTGATAGTGAAGAAATTTTCCTGGAACAGATGCCATGTATTTAGAAAATAAAAAGAAAATTTGGAAATATGTTAAGAAAAGTTTTGTTATTTTCTAGGCAAAGCAAAGAAACAGCAGCAAACACCAATATACAGTTTTTCCCCTTAAACACTACTCAGCCTTCATAAATGAATTTTTAGATGTTAGATATATTCTAGAACATTATTATTCAGATTTGTTTTTCCTCTTTTTTCCCTAGACAAAACAAATTGGAGGAAGCCCTGTTATTTTCTGGACAATTCACAGATGCCTTGCAGGCCCTCATTGATTGGTTGTACAGAGTTGAACCCCAGCTGGCAGAAGACCAACCTGTCCATGGAGACATTGATTTGGTGATGAATCTGATCGATAATCACAAGGTATTTTGATCGAGGGCTGTTTTTTTTATCTAGTTGTTTGGATATTTTGAGTATAGAAGGAAAAAGAAGCACTTAGTCTTTTAAAATCAAGAGACTTACACTCTATAAGTCTGTAATATTGAAATATGCGTAATGAGGAGAATCAAGACGCCAACTCCAAAAATGGTGGGGAAATTTCACTTTGGTATCAGTGAATTACTTTAATTTTTAATTACAATATCTAAAGCCTTTTTTGAACTTGGAAAGTAATTTCATTCTCTGGTGCTTTAAAACATGTTTTAAGAATTTTTACTTTCATGTTATTCATTTAAATAAGTATATAATATAACTTAAAATCATTTCTTCAGTGACTTGAATTATTATGTAAATGTGGATTTGTGATATGACACATAGGGACCATAATCAACTGCTTTTCTTTTTTAAAGACTATTTAAATCTTGCCCCTGAACCATGGCAATTTATGATACAACATGTGTAAACATATAATTACTTTATAAATCCTGAGTTTAGAAAACGCATTTCATTTTTAAATGCTTTTTGTACTTCCATGGTTGTGCTATTTTAATCTTAACTATTCTTTTCTAAACTATTAGTGCTTTTGCATATTTGTTTTCCCTTTTCTGGATCTATTCTCATTATAGTCATAAAAAAAGAGTTTGTAACATTTGGATATTAACAGAAAATGAAAGAATAGATAAAGGACATAAATCAGACCTACAAAAATTTTAAAATTTTTAAATTACTTTGCTCTGCCTATATTGAAACAAACATATTTTATGCATGATTACTAGAAATGTTTCTACTCCCCGGCATGCATTCAATGAGTAATGAATAGTATAATGTTACTTTTTACATAAATGCCATTTTTATAAGCTCATTGTCTAAATATTTACTACTGAAGATACTTGCCAGATTTTTTATATAGACAAGATCATCAAGAATGAATTAATCATTCAGTATTAAGTAATACAATTGGAAGACTCAAGAAGAAGTTTTAAGTATACAAAGTTCATTGGAAAGTCTACTCAAAATTATCAGACTAGTTCTATCACAAACAGAATATTTAGATACTGTACCTTCTGTGCTTATGTGTATGTGTGTGTTTGTATCTATCTGCAGGCACATTAAATTTAACACTTTCACAGTGAAATCAGTCAATGAATTCATTCCACGAGTTTTGGGTTGTTTTTGATGGGCTGCCTTTTGTGAATGGTCTGGGTATCAAATAGAAACATGGAGAAAACCAAAATTTAAAAATGTGCTTGGCAATATTCATTTGTTATTTTTCAGAAAAATACATCAATTTTATTCCAGACAGAAGGTTTGTTGTTTGAAAGATCTAGTTTATTATACAGGCTCTTGAATCAAAAATGACAAAACCTGGGCTCATTTCTTGGATTAAATCTGTGACCAGCAGAAGCCAGTTTAACTCCTGGCTCATCAGGGTTCATCAAAATTCTACGGATGACATATAAGGATTTAAATCTCTAAAATTTCACATTGTAAATTCTACTGCCCACAATGCTATGAAAGACAAAGGAATGTTATAGGGGGAAAAGGCTACATTCTGCCTCTTAGAGACTAATAAGGGCTTCTTGGCCATTATCTCTAAGACCCTGTGGACACACACCAGAATTGCCTGGTTATCCGTTAGACTCTTAGATATGTTTACTAGCTAAAGATATTGCAGTAGCCGACATGCATTTGGCACTCACATTAATGATTTGAAAGGAATTGGGAGATCATATCAAAAGGTCATAGAAAAAAGGAATTTGATGAATTTTTGGTAGAATTGAAATACACTTATTTCACTCCAGTTTGCCATTTAAACAATAAGGTAATCATTCTCTTGTTCCCTCATGAGACTGTTATAAGACCGATTAAATTGATATAACAATTTGTCCTTGATGATGCTCGGTTAGTAACAATGCAATCATTTCAAATCTGAAGATTCTGCGAAAAATATTTTCATTAAACTGTAGGTCTTGGTGTTGTTATATATACATATATATATATATATATATATATATATATATATATATATATATATATATATATATAAATATTTGAAACTGTATCGATTGCTGTTTTATTTTTGAAACTGAAACTAATGTTTTAAAAATACGGTCCTCGTAGGTCTTCCAAAAAGAGTTGGGGAAGAGGACCAGCAGCGTGCAGGCCCTGAAGCGCTCCGCCCGAGAGCTTATAGAAGGCAGCCGAGATGACTCCTCCTGGGTCAAGGTCCAGATGCAGGAATTAAGCACACGCTGGGAGACTGTGTGTGCACTTTCTGTATCAAAGCAATCACGATTAGAAGCAGCCCTACGTCAGGTAAAAATCATGTATGCTGCAGTTGTATATAATGGGAGAAAAGTATTGAAGCCTCACCAAGAGCTGATGTAGGAAAGCACTCAGCCCAGGATAGTGATGGAGAAGAAGAAGCAAACAAAATGCTTACAGTAGCACTGCCTTGTTCTCTCCCAAGCCTTGTTCTCTCCTAACCCCGCCTGCCCTTAGAACTTAATTTACTCACAGAGGGAGGTTTTCTAATCTTCACATAGAAGTGTTGCCTGAGTAATTTTTCACCTTGAATAGATAGATAGTGGGCTTCTTTTCCATCTAAAACCCGGTTGTTAAAATGGTAAATGAGGTTTCATATAGGCCTTTTTGCTGTATGAGATGTATTCTTATGTTTGTAAAATGCAGCGCTATATAGCCTTATCTTTTTAATGGAAGGTTAATGCATACAGTTAATCAACTTAAAACTTTTTTTGTTCCATCAAGAGGAATCTACTGTGCCGTTGTGTAAGTTTTGCTAATGGGTATATTTGGTTATCTTGTTTGGGGTGTGTGTGTGTGAACTAATAGGCAGAGGAATTTCACTCGGTGGTACATGCCCTCTTGGAGTGGCTGGCTGAGGCGGAGCAAACCCTTCGTTTCCATGGTGTTCTCCCAGATGATGAGGATGCTCTTCGGACTCTCATTGATCAGCATAAAGTAAGTAATATACAAATGCTAATAAGTAAAACTAAATGAGAAAATCAAAGTAGTGAAAATAGACTGGTCATTGCTAATATCAGCTGTATGAATATTTTTCTTTCTGAGAGGAAAGAAAAGATCTGGAACAGTGGAATATTAGCTGTGTCCTCTCTGCTTATATGGTATACCTCCTTGTACCTATATACACACACCCAGAGCTGTCTTTATAGATATATATTACATAGTTTTCTTAATAGAGAAGGTAGTTATTCTAAACTTACTCTATTTCCTATCTTTAGGAAACACATTGATATTTTAGGAGGTTGTTTCATTCTTCTGACCAAAATTAGACAATTTTGTTGCGCTTCTAGGTGTATTTCAAAAATAAAACTTCCTTAACGAGCAGGTTGGTGTTCATAAAATTATACCAGGGGAATTGTAAATTAATAATTTGGACCTTTGCAAGCAAGGCAAACAATTTAAGAGCTGATCTTTAACTTTTATCTTTAACCATTTGCTGCTTGTTTTTAATCAAGAGCGCTCTTAAATCCTTTTTAGAAGGAACCCAGAGCATAAATTATAAATAAAAAAAGATTTACATCAGTAGATATACTATTGAATAATTAGCCAAGTAAAAATCTGACAATTGAAATTGTCTTTAAGTCAAAATCTTTCCTGTGGCCATGTATAGAATTTAGCAAAACCCTGAAGAGAATGGTTCAGCTTGCTCTTAACAGATGTTTTTTAACCTTTGACTCTAAAGTGAAGAATTTGCATTGCTAACCTTCAGTGTAGTGTTGATGTCAGCATTTCCTATTAACTTTGAAAGATCTGTTTAATACACTGAATAACCCTGTCTTTCAAGGTCAAGATGGAAACACATCATTAATTCCACTGTAGCATGGGTTTACATCATCTATAGATACTTCTTACTTTAATATGTTCCCTCAAGAATGGACTGGTAATCATAGAGCAATGAAATATTGCCCAGCCTTCCCTCTTCCTTGGTACTTTTTAAAATATACTTTTTCTCTCTCTTGGCACCGTTAATGCTATTTTAAATAGTAACCTCCATGTCTTATTTGTTAGAATATTTTTTTGCAACTGTAATTATTTCTTCTATCTCTAGTAATGCTGTGTCTCTCAGTCTTTAACTGCATTAGCAATGTAATTATAATATATCCACATTAAGAAGAGGGCATTTTTTTTTTGGTTTGTTTTTGAACCCAGGACCTTGTAAATTGGAAGCAGGCACTCAACCACTCACTGAGCTACACCTACTCCCCTAAAGGAGGCATTTTTATTTATTTATTTATTTTTAAAGACGCTTTTGATTACATAAATGTTACATTGAATATATAGGGATTCTCATATACCTTACTCCCTCCCCCTCCCATACTTTTCTCCTTTAATAACATCTTTCATTATTGTGGTACCTTTGTTACAATTGATGAACACATATTGAAATAGTGCTACTAACCATGGTCTATGGTTTACATTATGGTTTACACTTTGTACCATACAATTTTATAGGTTTTGACAAAATCTATAAGGGCCTGTGCCCATCATTACTGTGTCATGCAGAACAGTTCCAGTGTCCCAAAAATGCCTCATATTGTACTGATTTTTCCTTCTCACACCCCTCAGAACCTCTGGTGCCCAGTGCCTTTATATCAATGTTACAAATTCTTCCCTTACTGAATAATAATAAGTCTACTTTAGTCCATAGTTACAGTTCCCCCTTATGTTTATCCTTGAGTATTTTGGGATGGTGATGCTCAGTCTGCTTCTGATTGAAGAAGGGACTTATATCCCATGGTGCAGATGGATGGAACTGTCTTGCTTGCAGTTGTAGGTACTCTGTATTTTTGGGGATGGGCTTTGTCCGTCATCCTTTTGTTGGTTGTCCTAAGTGAATCCAATGAATTGGAGAGTAGGTATTAGCTGCAACTCTGCTGAAATTCATGGTTCAAATGGCATGTGAACAGCCAGAAGATTTAAGTCTCTGGGACACATATTTAACATGTATAGTGCTAATTTTAGGTTCAAGTAAAAGGGGCACAAGAACCATGTGTGGGAAAATTATAAATGAGTCCAACTCTAATACATTGGGGAGATCGGTTATCATTTATTCCAAGATAAGGCCCACTGACAGGGTGCCAAATTCCTGGGGTTGTCTGCCCTGCCTAGTGTCCTTATGTCCCTAGACCTCCCAGGAGCCCCCTGTTTGAGACACTGTTTGCTGTGGCACCAGTGAGATCCTCCTGAGATATGTATAAGCACAACCTCTGGAATGACCACCTGACTCACTTTGAAATCTCTTAACCATAAAAATTCAGTTATATTTAATATTTCTCCCTTTTGGTCAAGGTCTTTTTCCAAACACATCACTAGTTGGCACATGGTAATAATCCCTTGGTGGCAGGGAGGCTCATCCCTGGGAGTCATGTCCCATGTCCTGGGAAAGGTAGTGAGTTTATTTGCTGAGTTTGGCTTATAGAGGGGCCACATTAGAGCAACAAGAAGGCTTTCAGGAGGTAACTCTTAGGCAATATATAATATTAGGCTAAGTTTCAACATTACAAGAGTAAGGTTCATAAATACAAGCATCAATATCAGGGGTCTTGTATATTGGTCTGTCCTCCTTTGCTAGGCACTGCCCATGTACTCTAGGGATTCTTACCACTCTTTTGGAGGATAGGAATTCAATATTCTTTCAGTTACTGTGTGGGGCTCCACACACCGTGACAACACCCCATCACCACTTGAACACATTCATATTCCCATAAAGGCATGCCCCAGGTGTACCTCTCCCCACATGTCCTCCCTCCACTGACACCCCATACTAGTGATCCTGCCCTGCTACAGTTGCACATCTTTTGCAATCCAAAACCTCCCCCAAAACAAAGCCCCCGAAATAAAAATACAATAAAATATATATATATAATTTTTTTTTAAATTTTGATATGTCTTTCATTCCCATAAGATCTGTTATCTTTTATGTAAGTGAAAATTTCTTCTGTATGTTCCCATAGTGTCTTATTTTTTTCACTTTATTTTCAAAGAAGCTTTGGGTAACATAAAGTCACTTAGAAAATATAGGGGATTCCATTTACCCCATCCCTGCCCCTCTCACATTTTCCTTATTAATAACATTTTACATAAGTATGGTACATTTTTTTAATTGATAAACAAATACTGAAGCATTGCCACTAACCATAGTCAATGGTTTACTTTATGTTGCACATCCTGTACCATATACCTTTATAACTACTAACAAAATACATAGCGGCCTGTATCTGTCATTGCAAGATCATGCAGAACAGTTCCAATGCCCTAAAAATGCCCCATGCTCCATCCATTCTCCCCTGCCCCCTCCCACCTCAGAACCCATGGTAACCACTAGGTTGCAATTTTTGAAGAATAAGTTTCATAGTTACATGCATTAATATTGAGGGCTTGACATATTGGTCTTCTTTTAGTAGGCACTGCTGAGAACCCAGCAGGACTCCCCAGGATGGGAGTTTATTATTGTCTTATTTATTATGTGGGTCTCCACCCACTGAGATGACATTCTTTGAACACTTTCATAATCCATGGAAGCATGCCACAGGTGTACTCTTTCCCACATACCACCCCCCCATGCCTTTTGCCCTACACCAATAACCCTTCTCTGTCATATTTGCTAAAATATGACATATTCCCACCATTGTAATTTTAACCACAGACCTACAAATCCCCAGAGTCGACCTGTTCCTTCCTCCAGCTCTCCCCCTAGTTCCACGGGTAGTTCAGCCCAACCCCATGCCCCACCCTGCTTACCCTCACATTCCAGCACCATCAACCCTACTCACATCCCTGTACTGTTATTCCCCCATCCACTGCCAAACCACTACCTTCCACCTTATCATAGATTTTTCCCAGATTGAGCATTGGCTCACCACACTTCACTCCCTTTCTGTCTCCTGATAACTTATCTTCTGGACTATAGCTCTGTGAGCCTGCTCAATTAGCTTACATCATATCAGTGAGGTCATGTAATATTTGTCCTTTAGTGACTGGCTTGCTTCACTCAACATAAGGTCTTCAAGAGTCATCCATGTTATCCCATGTGTTAATACTTCACTCTTTACATCTGAGTAGTATTCCGTTGTGTGCATATACCACAATCTGCTTATCTCCATCTGTTGATGGACACTTGGGTTGCTTCCAACTTTTGACAATGTTTAATAATGCCACAGGCACATTAGTGTGCATGTATCTGTTCGTATCCCTGCTTTCAATTCTTCAGGGTATATACCCAGCAGTGGAATTGCTGTATTATATGGCAGTTCTGTAGTTAGCTTCCTGAAGAACAGCCAAACCATCCTCCACAATAGCTGCACCATTCTACATTCCCACCAGCAGTGGATGAGAGTTCCCTGTCCTTCACATCCTCTCCAACACTTACAGTTCTTGGGTTTTTTCAGTAGCCATCAGCCTAATAGGTGTAAAATGATATCTCATTTTAGTTTTGATTTGCATTTCCCTAATAGCTAGTGATGTTGAATATCTTTTCATGTGATTTTTAGCTTTGTATTTCCTCTTTGGAAAAATGTTTATTCAAATCTCTTGCCCATTTTTTAAGTGGGCTATTTGTCTTTTTATTTTCAAGATGTATAATTTCTTTATATATGCTTGATATTAAGCATTTGTCCGATAAATGGTTCCCAAATATTTTCTCCCAGTGAGTAGGTTGTCTTTTCACTTTCTTGACAAACGCCTTTGAAGCACAATTTTTTAAATTTTGAGGACATCCCATTTATTTATTTTTTCTTCCATTTCTCATGCTTTGGGTGTAAAGTTTATGAAACCGTTTCCTATTACAAGATCTTGTAGATGGTTCCCTACATTATCTTCTAGGAGCTTTATGGTCTTGGCTCTTATATTTAGATCTTTGATCTATCTATATTTTTCTTTTTTTTTTTTTTAAGATTTATTTTTTATTTATTTCTCTCCTCTTCTCCCCTCCCCCAGTTGTCTACTCTCTGTGTCCACTCGCTGTGCATTCTTCTGTGACCACTTCTATCCTTATTAGCAGCACCAGGAATCTGTATTTCTTTTTGTTGCGTCATCTTGTTGTGTCAGCTCTTTGTGTGTGCGGTACCATTCTTGGGCAGGCTGCACTTTCTTTCGCGCTGGGTGGCTTTCCTTACGGGGCGCACTCCTTGCGCGTATCAACACTGCACATAGGCCAGCTCCACACGGGTCAAGGAATCCTGGGGTTTGAACTGCAGACCTCCCATGTAGTAGGCAGGCGCCCTATCCATTGGGCCAAGTCCACTTCCCTGATCTATCTTGAGTTAATTTTTGTATAGGGCATGAGATTGTGATCCTCTCTTATTTTTTGGATATGGATATGCAGTTCTCCTAGTACCATTTGTTGATCCCAGTTAAGTGGGCTTGGTGTCCTTGTCAAATATCAGATGACTGTATATGCAAGAATCTATATCAGAACTCTTAATTCAGTTCCATTGGTCAATATGTATGTCCTTGTGTCAATACCATGCAGTTTTGACCGATGTAATTTTGTAGTATACTTTGAAGTCAGGTAGCATGATTCCTCCAATTTTGTTTTTTTTCTTCAATATGTTTTTGGCTATTTGGAGCCCCTTGCCCTTCCAAATAAATGTCATAATTAGCTTTTCCAATGCATTAAATGTATAAATCAGTTTGGGTAGGACAGACATCTTAATGATGTTCAGTTTTCCAATTCATGAACATGGCATATTCTACCATTTATTTAGGTCTTCTCTGATTTTCTTTAACAATGTTGTGTAGTTAAGTGTACGAGTCCTTTACATCTTTAGTTAAGTTTCTTCCTAGATATTTGATTGTTTTAGTTGCTATTATAAATGGAATTTTTTTCTTGATTTCCTTGAGGTCATTTTTTGTATACTGTATTTTGTAAGGCACAAGATATCATTCTCTACTTGTATTTAAAAATAAGTATATTATTTCCTATTTCTTCCCCTTCTTCTCCCTTGATTCCCCAAATAGTGGATTATTTCCAACTATGAAAAAACCAATTGAGGTTCCTGTTTATTTATTCAACTCTGACAGTCAAATGAACATCACCAGAATTTTATTTTCAGCCATTCCAGTAGGTAATTGAAGTCTTTGTTTCTGCTGTAGGAATTCATGAAGAAACTGGAAGAAAAAAGAACTGAACTAAATAGAGCCACATGTATGGGAGACACTGTTCTAGCCATCTGCCACCCTGACTCCATCAGCACCATCAAACACTGGATCACCATCATCCGGGCCAGGTTTGAAGAGGTCAGTTTTGTCTCAGCTACTCTGTAGAGCAGCAGGAGCTTTGCAGTTGTGAAATTAGAGTGAGAAATTTCAGCAATGAAGATGCAGTCATGGCCATGGGAAAATGAGACCTCTGAAGAGAAAAATTGTTTTTAAAATACCCTTCTTGTGAGCTTTACCAATCTCTGAAATTCAGTTTTCCTTAAAAATTAAAGAGGAATATTGTGCCTCTGTCCCTAAAACATTAAGAGGCAAAGATTTGGTTCACTGTAAAAATTTCTTCCCACTTCCACCTTGCATCCGTTGACTTGATCCAGCAGTTGAATAATATATCAGAGCAATACTGCTCATTAAGTGAATTGACATGTGAAAATTATTTGTGCCATATTTATGATCTTTGCTTTTGGTATTTCCACTCTGTGCTACATAGAGTTAGCACATTTGATCCTTCAGGGCATGCATTCTTGAACTTAAATTAGAAAGCAAAAGGAAGTCTAGGTGATGGATATTCTTTTCTAAACTTCTGAGGGCGATGCACAATGAAAACTCCCATATCCTCCACAAACCAGGTCTTGGTGCACCTAACAGAATCTAAAAGATGGGTTACCTTATGGGTCTGGTCCACACGGTCCTGATTTGACAATAAAAATGTGTGTATTTGGCAGCAATGAAATTATTCACTAAGTAGGAAGAAATTCAGAGAAATTTCTATTTCTCCAACAGGTGCTGGCCTGGGCAAAACAACATCAGCAGAGATTGTCAAGTGCCCTTGCTGGGCTCATTGCTAAACAGGAATTGTTGGAAGCTTTGTTGGCTTGGTTGCAGTGGGCTGAAACTACACTTAGTGATAAAGATAAAGAAGTCATCCCCCAGGAGATTGAAGAGGTGAAAGCTCTCATTGCAGAACACCAGGTAAAATAAATATAATCATAACCCTTGTTGGCCATCTTCTTAGATTTTTTTCTTCACTTTCACTGCCATACTTCTCAAAAGATTGTTTTAAGCTTGTTACCTTCATTTCCTCAAACATACTCCTCAACTCCTTACAACTGGATTTCTAATTCTGCAACTGTCCTAAAACTTCTCTCTTCATACTTACTTGTCTCTCTCTCTGTGCCCTTCACAAAACTCCTTCTTCCTTTGCCCTCTGTGAAGTTAGTACTCTTGTGGCCCTGACTCAGACTGGCTCCTGCCTTCTACATGCCTACTCTCCTTGGATTTTATTCTTGCTCTCTACTCCATTCACTTCACTCTTTCCTAGGTTGATCTCATCCACTCCCTTGGCTTTTTCTGATATCTTGTTTTGTTGTTCAACGTTTGCATTTTCATTTGTATGCTATTAAATATCTCCCATGATGATCCTCAAAACTTCTAATTTATCGTATCTGAAAGGGAACTCATCATCTTTCTCAAGAAAGTTGCTTCTAGCTAGCCTATCTGTTTTAGGCTCTGAAATGATGGGCATCACAGTAACTCTGATTTATTTGCTCATTTGGTATACATTTACAAGTGTTGGCTCAGTTGGTTAAGTAGTTGACATTGCCTGTATAATATTTTAATAAAAATGTAACAGTAGATGTCTATAATGACACTGAAGTATCTCAGGTCACCTTCTCTTTGACCAAGGCTATTCGAATGATCTGAGTTCTCTAATGTGACATACATTCCGAGAATGTGTTACTTCATCTTTCAGTTCTGTCCCTTACCAGTCAGCATTATTACCCTAGTCTCTTCCTTTCCTCTGCCTTTTCCATACATTCCACATATAAGTCAATGATAATGAGCCTAAGAAGGTGAGAAAAGAAATGGCAAGATGTTCAAAGCTTTCAAATGTGACTATAATAAATTTTAACATGAGCATCCCCCCTCCTTGGCATAGCTTATTGACAAGCATATTTAAAATACATCCACATTTTATGTGGATGCTTTGTATTACTATATATCAGAGCTATCTTAAATATTTCAACTATCTAGGGGAAATGCCCCACAGAAAAGTCCTAGGAACAACTTAGTTAATTAGTTATTTTTCAGCCAATTACTTAAGATTCTTCAAGAATCATGGTAGAATCTTGAGTTAGGTTGGTGCAGAGACATGTAGTGTTTTTCATACATCTGCTCCCATGCATGGTCTTGAAAACTAAAATGAATTTTTTAAAGTTTAAATTTACTATCTTAAACAGCTATGTAATATTATGTATTTTTTAGAAAATAGTCAATGCTGTATTATAATGCTTTAGGTAATTTTTCCCTGAATATAAAACATGATGATTTGTTCCCTTTTCAAAAATAATAGCATGGTTTCTTAATCATTCTCTCTTTAGTTCATTTCTTAAAGATGGTTTTCTCTGGTATCCCTATGTATATCTGACATCATGTCTTTCATTTCAGACCTTCATGGAGGAAATGACCAGAAAACAACCTGATGTAGATAAAGTTACCAAGACCTACAAGAAGAGAACAGCTGATCCTTCCTCACTACAGTCCCATATTCCAGTCCTGGATAAGGGACGAGCAGGAAGTAAGCAGTAACCCATTTCTTTAAAATGAAGATGATTAATCCATAAAGCCAGTTTTATTCTGAGTTGTCATTTGAAGTCTTGGAGCAATTGGTGATTTTATCTGAGTTCCCTGTCATGAAAGGTTTTCTTGAAGGATTATGTGGGCTTGTGTATGATAGCAACTTATTTGAAAAATAAAAAGAAATATCTAGGTCTCTGTATGTAACTTTATTTGCTTGAAGTGTATCTTTTAAATTAGAAGAAACTGGGAAAACTTGTGATGAACAGAAGCCATCACCCCCTTTGAATTGTCTCATTTTTCTTATATTTTACTAAAAAACCTTAGAGCTGAATATGACTAAATAAATGACCAAGACATGCATAAAGTTCATAACCTAACCATTCATCAGTTATGTAACCAGAAACCTAATAGATTTTGCCTTTTTTCATATGATTTCAGGTTCTATTTACTTCTTAGGCTACCTTGACTCAGCGATATGACATGAAAAAGAATTATAGTTAGCATGAAGAAGGTTTAACAGAAGCACAATTTATATCATATATGTTGTATGTTTCTGGATGGTACCTTGATAAAATGAAGTCAGTTCAGACTTACTGCTATTTTATACAAGGAGGCAGGGTAACAAATTGATTCAGAACTCTAGAGTCAAACTCCCTGCTTCTCCTTACCACTTACCAACTGAAAAATGTAACTGTGGGCAAATGGCTTAACTCTATCTGAACTTTAATTTCCTCATCTATAAAAGGGGGTAATTCGAACCTCATGAATTGGGGGATTAAATGAGCTAATGAGTATGAAGTACTTATCATACTTCTTAGCACATAGTAAATGCTCAGTAAATATTAGCTATTAATATTTTTATATAACCCTAATGTGGAAGTTAGGAATTCTGGGGAAAATTTCAGCTCTGACACTAACTTCTTATATGACCTTAGGCTAATAAATTTTTCTAGGCCATATTTAACCATGAGTTAAATGAAGAAAAATGTGTTGAGATAATTCTTGTGTACAGTGTTAAAAACTTGTGAAAAATAGGAAAAGAGAGAAAACCTTAGTAAGACAGTAAATTTAGGTATGAGACTATTCATAGGAAACACATCCATCACAGTGGAAAGATGTCTTAGGAGAAAGCTAGGATCCTACACACATTTCAATATTTGATTATTTAGAAAATTTGTAAAGTATCTTGCAGTGTCTAATGACTTCCCAGGGTCTCCTGCCCTCACCTTCTCTCTCATTCAATCATATTCTCTGAGAAGGGCAGCTGGGTTTGCTGTAACTGATTCTAAGTTCTTATTGCCCTGGGAGATTAATTTTTCTTGTCTAACAAGGAGAAAAATCATAATGTATTTCATTGGTCATTGAAATGGCATCAGTGTTAGGCTGGAAAATGTTTGAAGCCTAAGTTTTGAGAGAGCTGTTTAAGATATCATTCTCTAATTCATATGAACAGCATGTGACCTTTAAGAAGTAAAACACATTTGGACTTGACATTATGTATCATCTAAATTAGTTTATTTCTACTTGTGATATCGAATAATTAAGTTGATTCAGTCTTAGCTAAGAAGAAAAAGGTGAAGCCTTAATGTATTTCAGAACCCTGGAAATTCCACCATCCTGACTGAATTTATATCTTAATAGGAAAACGCTTCCCAGCATCAAGTTTATATCCCTCTGGATCACAGGTGCAAATTGAAACCAAGAATCCCAGGGTAAACTTATTAGTGAGCAAATGGCAGCAAGTCTGGCTTCTCGCACTGGAAAGAAGGAGAAAGCTTAATGATGCCTTGGACAGACTAGAGGAGGTTAGAAAACTCATATATTCATATTGTCATTCATGCTTAGTCTTATAACACATTGCCAAAATCTTGACTTTTAAAAGTTTTTGAAAATAGATAAGCAAACTCTTGCTTTCTGAGTGTATGTTTTACTTTTTAAATTAATACCGTAAGTATGTATGTTTTTGTGAAAACCTGATACATGGTATTTGGAGTTAGAGAATCAATAAAGTAAAAACCTGATAGGTTTTAACATAATCAGAAGCTGACTTCTTAAGATCAAACTTGGCATGTGTTTGCTGGTAGTATTGGCAAATATGATCATTTATAATTCAGATCTTTTAATTTATAGATATTCTGTAACCTGAGATTTATTGGAGTTTCAGAATATGAAATTAGGAAAGTTTGGAAGTTTAGATGAGTTTAAAACTGGCTGATAGCAGAAGTGGGGAGGGAGCAGGAGTTAGGTAAGTGCTATGAGCTGGGCCTGCTACTTCCAGTGGGCATAGAACAAGTAATGGTACTTTGAGGCAGACACCTTGAGGATTTGGGCATTATCAGAAATGTTATTTGATTTTTTTGAGGAGATTTGTCTCATATTTGTAAAGAAAAAAGTAGCAGTAATGAACTCAGCTTTACTGGGGGAAAAAAGCAAAAAAAAACCATTTCTGAGACCTTCTGCAGGATCATACCTTTCTTTGAAAGATGTGTATTATGAAGAGGATCGTTAAAATGGATTTATTGATACTATGTAAGATAAAATTTAAGCCTAGCGTTAATTCAGCCAAAATACCTCTTGTCTTTTTAAGCTGAGGGAATTTGCCAACTTTGATTTTGATATCTGGCGCAAAAAATACATGCGGTGGATGAATCACAAGAAATCTCGTGTGATGGATTTCTTCAGGAGAATTGATAAAGATCAAGATGGAAAAATAACAAGACAAGAATTTATTGATGGAATTCTTTCCTCAAGTAAGTCTCAAGAGAGATGACTGTAACCGATGTAATTTTTTAAAGAAAATAAGCTTAGTTTAAAATTGCCGAGTCAGTAAATTTGTATTACCAGTAAAGTACTGCCTTTGACTTTGGCTAGGCAGTCGCCATCCTTTAAAAAAATCATCCTGTGTAAAATTTGTGATTTGAGAGTCTGGCATACTTAGTAATTGTGTAACCACAAATACATTCCTTCACCTCGTGGAGTCTATATCCTCATAGCAATGTTAATATTTGATTCTTAAGTTTTACATATTGCCTGGTATATAATAGGAAATCAATAAATCCAAGTCCCTTACATTCTGGTCTAACATCGTTAATAGAAAATTAGAACTCTATAAAAATTCTTAAGCTATGGGTCATGTATATGTGATTTCCCTGGCAGATTTTGCTGAAAGTCATTCTTAAAGTAAATTTCATGCAAATTATTCCTTCAATAAAGTGTAGTTGAATCATGTGAAACTGCTAATATTAAGCAGTTTTGACCTACATAAATGGCTATTTTATCATGGTTTACCTAATAGTAAAGATAATTTGGGTCACATATGTAACTTCTGTTTTTGTTATAATGTAAATCCATTTTTTTAAAGATTTTAAAATATATTTGATAGCCATGATAATTCAACCTGCCACATGCAGAAGTACACCAATTAAAATGCTCAGTCAAGAATGTCTTGAGGTGAAATTCAGATACACTATCCACAGCTTACTGTTGTTTTGAAAATTTTAGAGTTCCCAACTAG
The DNA here is from genome assembly GCF_030445035.2 of Dasypus novemcinctus. NCBI lineage: Eukaryota > Metazoa > Chordata > Mammalia > Cingulata > Dasypodidae > Dasypus > Dasypus novemcinctus. The sequence continues at coordinate 29,778,981 of NC_080683.1, read as the reverse complement.
TCGCCTGGAAATGAGTGCAGTTGCAGACATCTTTGACAGAGATGGCGATGGATATATTGACTACTATGAATTTGTAGCAGCCCTTCACCCAAATAAAGATGCATATAAACCTGTCACCGATGCTGACAAAATTGAAGATGAGGTACTCATTTTCTTTCCACAGACTGCAACAATATTAATGTGTTCTGCCAGGATATCATGCACAATTCATGTGACTGTTTATTTCCATGTTCAATGTTGTGCCAAGACTTTAAGGCTTCCCCTTTGTAATATTAACACTAAAGCAAATATTTCATCATTGTTTTTGGCAGGTGACAAGGCAGGTAGCTAAGTGTAAATGTGCAAAACGATTTCAAGTTGAACAGATTGGAGATAACAAATACAGGGTAAGTTTGCAAAACAGCTTTGTAGTTCTAAAGGATTTGCATTCAAATTTTGCATACAATTTGATCTGCATTGTTTTCTAGGAATCCTCATTATTTATTTTTACCACATAAAATTTAGTGGTAAATCAAATTCCAAATTTTATAATTTTAAATTATATGACGATAACCTACTTTTTATACATTTGAACATACCTTTGAAACATAACATGGTCATTACTTTTAAAGAGAAAAGTATTCCCAGTATAACACTCAAATTTCATATTACTTTATAACATTTTAAAATTCTGACCAGAGGTAAGTGTTCAGATTTCAAAGAGCAAAGCTATTCCAAGCCAGCCACAAACTTAAAAATGTTGACTCATTTTTATTAACATGGAAAAGAGGCAATGTTTTCCAGTTACATAATAATTTTTGCTTTTTTATTCAAAATCTCAGTAACTCAGTTTACCTTCCAAAACAATTACTTGAACAACAATGTGACTCATCGCTCTTTCTTTTTTAAAACATCTCATATACATAGTAGCTAGGATCACAAATGTGCTAGATTTCCCTAATACAGTGTCATACTTACAATGAAACATTATTCATTTGTACTTTTATATTTCTACATTGAAAAACTTTCATACACCTATTAAAATTTTTACCTTAATTTTGAAACCCTAAGATTTTCACAATTAGTAGGGAAAATTTTCAGATTTATTTGGTTTGAAATTGGGACATCTAGATACCTGCACATCACTAAATCTACATACTGTATCTAGAAGCCCAAAATGTGAGAGAGTGTGTATGTATGTTCTAAAGTTATATAAAAAGTTTCCTGCTGAACTAATTGTCTTTTTTCCATTTTTCATTTTTTTTTATCAGTTCTTCCTGGGAAATCAGGTATAAACCAGTGGAATGTATTCTCAAGTTCCCAATAATTTTTTAACTTTAATTCATAGTCATTAAAGCTTGCCATGGCCAATCTTTCCCATGCTGTCTCTCTAGCTACTATATTGTTGGTTGGCGTGGTGTTTTTGTAAGCAATATAAGGGTCCTTGATTCAGGACTCCTTTTTGCCTTGTGTCTCAAATGAGGAGATTACTTTTAAGTGAACCGGATACTGAGTTGTAGCTTGACTGGCTACAGTGTTACAAATGCAATTTTCAGTTCCCATTTTGAGTATTACTATTAGCATATATTTTAATGCAAGGACTCATTGAACACAAATTTGATTCTCCATACATCTCTGTGTTACTTCATTGGTGTTTAACCATCAAAGACAGATGGTATATGGTCAATAGAAAAGGATCAGCATTAGGCAATGACGTGGGAAGAGTGGTAAAATGTCTTGATGGCACTCAGCTGCAAGTAGCATATTCTCTCCTAAGCAGTCATTGTCCATTTGCTTTAAGTCATTGATTTTTTTGTACTTTAGGGCTTTGTACCTTTGGAATAGGGGTTTTAAGTCTGTAGGTTTTAAATGATGTCATTCCTTCTGAGGAAATTTCTCTCTTGTAACTTATAAAATCACATTTTATGCTACCATGACCTCACATTTCAGTCAATATAAACAACCCAGTGGTATTGCATTGTGATAAGAATTTTACAACTGAAGAAGAGAAGAATTGTGTTTTGATTTAACACATCCAAAGAGGAGAAAAATTCTTTGCTATATGCCTCTGGAAAGAACCATGCTATATATAGTTCCTGACTACTGTCATATTGGAAATTCCTCTACCATGCAATTTTTAAACCATTTTGCAATTCAATTTTCAGATCATCTATCATCCCCATTTATTGCAAGCAAATAATTTAATTAGAATAAAACTTTTCAGTTACCTTGACTAGACCTTTTTAAACTTCCATTATTTATTGACCCAAAAAAAAGGTAGCTTTTCTATTCTTATTAGTTTCTGAGTCAGCAATTGGGATAGCATCTTTTTTTGGTGAATAGGAAGGGAGAAATATTAACCTGCAAATGTTTTATTCACTGAAAATACAAGATCAGCATTAACCTGGTTTTTCTGGTCTCATGATTTGGCTTTTGGGAAAATTAGGGAAATTCTGAAAACAATGTTGTTTGGAGAATACCTTCTCAAAATGAAATTTAAAATTATTCATCTTTATTAGTATTGAAATATCTCTATGAAATACTTCGCTAGTTATTTCTATAAATTTTTTTGTTTTGAATATAATTTTGGACCAATATTATCTGGTCCAATTATCTGGTTCCTTAAGGGTAATTTTCTTTAAGTCCCTTTCTTTCCCTTTGCTTATAGCAGCACCCAAATTTTTCTAACAAAATAAATACATATATTTTGATTTTTAATTTTTACTTTATATTTCAGGAAAATGTCCAATGGTAGGAAAGTTTAAGACTCAAGGTTTAAAAATGGATTTAGAAATAGTGATTTAAAAGAGTTTGACGTAAAATGCATGAACTCCTGCTAGTGCATTTTACACACTTTTCAGGCCCATCTGAGATTTAGGATCTTGAATGGGATTTGGTTGGCTTCATTTGAGGGTCCTCTTGCTGAAATTCAATGTTAATGTTTACTTGAAAAGTAACTGATCCTTTCTACTTAAAATAAAGTTTTCTGTTTATCCATGAACTCAGACAAATTGTATCTCACCTTCCTCAAAAAGCAGCAGTCATGTTTAATTGACTCTTCATTTTGCAGTAGTATCTGCTAGATTGACAACCATGAAATTTAGCGTGGAGGTTTTTAAAAGTAGGACATTAGTCTGTTAGAAATGATTTAAAAGTATAAAATCATTTCTCATGGACTTTCAAAACAGATAAACTTTATGATCAGGAACTACCTAGAAATTTGTTCAGGACTTGTAGAATTTGTAGCATATCCAAGTTATTGGAAATCCTTTGAAAGGGCAGGAAAAAGATGGTTGCTTGTTATTATCATCAGTTAAATTGCAAAAAACTTTGAGAGAAACCCTTTTGGATTTGAAAGCTGTATACTAATAATGTAACAGTGGCTGTTCTAATATTAATGTAATCTAGGATGACATATTAATCCAGTCTTTTACAAATTGGTTTATTAGATCATTAGGGATGCAGAAATTTTATTTGACTGTGAAATTTTTATTGGTCACATTCATTTATTACTTTATTCATCCAAAGTCAAACCTGCTCCTTAGAGAAAACAGAATGAGTTTATGAAGATTTCTCTCACAGATAATCAGAGTTGATGAAATTTTCTTTAGACTCATCTTATTTCTTATGTGCCCTGGGCAAGTGAGCGAGTGCTTGTTTTCATGGTCATGTTAATCTCTAGAAAGAGTTTTCAATTACTTTCTTACTAATGTTGTTTCTGTCATAAGAAAGAAAAGGGATTTTTAGACAAAGCTTTAATATTATACTTGATAACCTTTGTTACTTTTTTCCAAACTGTTTCCTTTGGGCTAAATTGGCATGCAGCAATCTAACGCAGATCATTTCAAACCCCCTTTTCTAAGATTTTACTAATCGCTGTGAACTAAGCAAGAAATAAAAGTTGGTTGCTTAAGCTACTGCATATTGTACATTACCGTTTACTTCAGAATTAATATTGACAAGAAGAGGTGCTTTCTTTCTTCATGTGCAGTTTGGAGACTCCCAGCAGTTGCGACTTGTTCGGATCCTGCGAAGTACCGTAATGGTGCGCGTTGGAGGTGGATGGATGGCGCTTGATGAGTTCTTAGTGAAAAATGATCCTTGCAGGGGTAAGGAAATACTTATGTCAAGATAACACCACCATCAAAATATACCAATTTTTTTTTTCAGCATCAGAAATATACTGGATATAATTTTGGTCTTTATTCTAATAGTGAGTGTTTCATATTGGTCTCTATCAGCCTAAAGTTCCCAGAGAACTTGTGGCAGTCATGTAAACCATTTTCTTCTCATTGTTTTTTTTTCTTTCTTTCTTTTTTTTTCCTACTTCTGGTTAAATAGGAGACAGGCATGCAGGAAATATTAGAATACAGTATTTTTATGAGCCCCTCCCTTCTGTGGTTTTCAAAACGAATAGTTATATCAAACCAAGGAAACGATTTTTTCTGCAATTAAATAACAAAGTTAGAGAAAAGAAAATTGAGGTGTTAAAGAAGGAAAATACTGTATAATAAAATTTAAAAGCAAAGGGTTTTATGAAATGAGGGAGAGATAAGGAAAGCAACAATTTTGAAAATTTTTAAACAACTGCTAACTTGACACCTACTTTAAAGTTGTACATTACAACATTTAAAAAATATAAACATATGATACTATAGCTCTGTCCATATCTACCAATCCAAGATCCCTAGGTTGGCCTTCACTCTCCCTTATTTTCCAGACCCTACAGTCAACTTTCAAATCCTTAACTGATTTACAAGTGATCGTTTAATTGCAATTTCTCGTTAGGTTCCCTTTACTCAGTAGGCCATCAAGCAGTAAAACGGTTATTATTTTTTTTTAACATGTGGCTCATTTTAATCCTTTTAAACAAACAAAAGCAAATGTTGGTGCCGGCTTTGAATCCTGGGCTCCTCAGGCAGAGCCTCTGGGTTTAGATGCTGGCATCAGAACCCAGGTGTATCTGTGGGAGCTGCCATGCAGTCAGCAGGCCTCTTGCTATCAGCCGTGAACAGTAGCTGTGCTCTCTGCAAGTCAGTGATGAGCCCGTGAAAGAAATAAAGTAAGAACAAAAGAAAGCAATGAAAGCAGCCATGAGAATGTGTAGTGTTCTTTTGGGTTGTTTAGGAAAGTTAGCGTGGCAGTGGCAAATCCTCCAGATACTTTTCCTGTTGAGTCAGCCTTCAGTGCTTCCTTTCCTGATGCAACTCTTCTTCTAAAATGTGTGCTAAAGGCCCAATCTGAGCACCCTTTGCATATTCAACTATGTACTTTGTTTCTTCTTCTGCTAACAGTATTCTTTAATGTGATTTTGGTATCCTGTGTCATTTTTTCTAGTTCATCATCATGGGAGTAAAATGTTACGTTCGGAATCAAACTCTTCAATTACTACTACTCAGCCTACTATAGGTTGGCAACCCTCTCTTTACCGCTCCCCTCTTCCCTTTCCTCTTTCCTACTTTTACTTTCTTGCTTTAATCATTTGTTTTAAAGTAACACGCTTCATCCATTGCGTATGGCTTACCTCGTATCCAACTGAGCTGGTGCTTCTAAATTTAAATTCTGAAAATCTGACATGCCACCGGTGTGTTGCAGATGCAGGTGTTACATAAGTAATCAAATACATGCTAACACGTTGCTCATCTGGTTCTGGTGGAGTGTTCTCCGTGTGCATATGTGTTTGTAGGAGTGCTGCATCACTGATTTCCTCACGGATATTTGGGTCTGGTGTTTGTTACTGCATGGTGGTAAAGCAGAGTGTTTCAAGGCATAAAATAAAAATACTAGCTGCTTCATTTAAGTGAAAAATCTTGAAGTCTATTATATGTTGTCATCATGATTAACAAACCATCTTTCATGTTATGTAATTCTTTTGTTTAATCGCGGTGTTAAAATACCAGCATTCTCCTTACCTCAGTACATGCAAAAGACACAGTCCCTGCCTTACTGACTTGTTTTCTCAGTGTGATGAAAAGGATAATGAAACCATGTGGGCATCAGTAGCTGGTGGATTAACAATATTTGAGCATGGGCTTTCCATTTTCATGCTGACTCTTTCTTTAATAGTGGTTATTCTTGCTGGTGTCTAGTGCTAGAATAAGCACACTTCTTTATTTTTATTTTTTTCCCCGAACTCACTTGTATCTGAAAGGAATGCATTGTAAAGGAATGCATTTAACTTTTTGTTATGCTGAGTTAAGAGTTAGCATGGCAAAAAGATGTTCTTGAGCTCCTCTAAGTGATCTCTGGTGCCAAGTGGTTGTTCATCACATAAATAATTGAGCACCTCGTTTCTTTCTTCTTTTTGTGCGCACTCGTGTGTGTGTGTGTGTAATCCAGCTAAAGGAAGGACAAACATGGAACTGCGTGAGAAGTTCATTTTAGCAGACGGGGCCAGTCAGGGTATGGCTGCTTTCCGACCCCGGGGCCGAAGATCCCGGCCTTCATCGCGAGGAGCTTCGCCCAACCGATCCACTTCCATGTCCAGTCAGGCTGGCCAGGCGGCCTCCCCACAGGTCCCAGCCACCAGCACACCCAAGGTAGGACTCGGATGCCGTCTTTTCCTCCTCTAGTGTGGTCAGCGTCCCAAGTATACTTTTGAATGTTTTAAGGAGTCTAGAATTTGTAGGACTAGCTTTCTCCATTTGTGTCCCTTCTCACAAAATGGAAAGTGAAGAATTGTTTCTTTAATATATGATTTTGCCTTGTGGCCCATTCAGAGATTATGCACATGACACTCTGATTCTTTTCAGATTTGAATTTTTGGTTTTGTTTTTTTCTAAAGCTTCATTATTTTACTTTATTATATTTTATTTTATTTCTTTTGGTGTGTATGATTTATGGTTTGCCATCAGATCTTTCCACTTATTTTTAGTTATTATATCCATTCTTAATGTGAAATGTCGCTGTTTGCTATGAATATCTCTTTCTGGGGCTTGGGTTTTTTTATCTGCTGTCCTTTACATTTGATTTGCCATTGTTTCATACAGATTCTCCATCCTTTAACACGCAATTATGGTAAACCATGGTTGACAAACAGCAAAATGTCAACTCCTTGTAAACCAGCAGAGTGCTCAGACTCTCCCGTGTCATCTGCAGAGGTATCGTAAGGCCCCAGATTCTGGTCTAATAGTTTTTACTGGAAACTATCACCCACTAACATTGCCTCACTCACCACTCCCTTAACATATGTACTTTGGGTAATGCTACTTCTTTTCTGTAAAATAAATATCAGCCCAGGAGATCCCAGAAAACATGAGAGTTAGGGGTTAACAGAAAAGACAGTTTTGAGCTCCTTTAGCAATGTTCCCTTAATATACTCACACCTGCAGGCTCTGTACCTCCTTGGTTTTGTGTTTAGTTTTGTTGTTCTCTCACTCATACTTAATTCTTTTCTCTCTCTGTGTGAATTACAGATATTATGTCAAGACCTAGGTAAAGTTTCAACCAGATGGTATGCTTTTGCCACTAGATATAATTTGGGCAAGGAATGCAGCCCACTTCTCTAGGCTGGAGCAAGAGGCAGTGTAATTTGAAAGAGATTAAATTGAAAGAGAGTTTATTGAGGGTTCACTGTGGGCACAGTCCTTCTGAATGTCTGTTACGCTCACTTTTGCCCAATACTGGGTGGGTATGACATGAATCCTCAGTTATCAGTACAGGTAGGAGTGGGCTTATGTAGGCAAAAAGTTATCTATCATTTTCCTAGCTTTATTAGATGTTAATGGTTACTAATACTATTCGAGCATGCCCTTGCCTTTTAATGTGGTATATATGGGGATAAGATAAAATTTGTGAAGATTAACTCATGTAACAGATAATTTATATTCAACTGAAAGTCAATCAAGATTTAAAAAATCTTCTCTGTGAAATAGCAAACATAGGCATTGAATGATCACGTATTTGACTAGAATTGCAATATTTAGGGGGAAAAGTCCCTAAAATATCTTTTCTTTTTTTTTTTTAATATTTATTTATTTATTTTATTTCTCTCCCCGTCCCCCTCCACCCCAGTTGTCTGTTCTCTGTGTCTATTTGCTGTGTGTTCTTCTTTGTCCACTTCTGGTGTTGTCAGCGGCATGGGAATCTGTTTCTTTTCGTAGCATCATCGTGTTGTGTCAGCTCTCCATGTGTGCGGTACCACTCCTGCGCAGACTGAACTTTCTTTCGCGCTGGGCGGCTCTCCTTACGGGGCACACTCCTTGCGTGTGGGGCTCCCCTACACGGGGGACACCCTTGCGTGGCAGGGCACTCCTTGCGCGCATCTGCATTGTGCATGGGCCAGCTCCACACGGGTCAAGGAGGCCCGGGGTTTGAACCGCGGACCTCCCATGTGGTAGACGGATGCCCTAACCACTGGGCCAAGTCCACTTCCCAAAAATACCTTTTCTTGAAATGAAGGAGGCATTTCATCTTTAAGATCTAGAATATAACTTATAGGCCATTATAAAAGTAATAAATTTCCTTTAAAAAACCCTTTATAATTTTCAAAACACTTTCATATCTATTATCTTACTTAATCCTCAAATTAGAATAAAACAGAGAAAACGTTGTTACCCTCATGACTCAATAGAAATCTCTAATAAATGGTAAAATTGGGACAAAACAGCCGGTTCTTCAGTTCTTCCTCCTTCCTTCCTTCTCATTCTCCTCTCCCTCGTTTTCACTCCTTCCCTCCAGCTGGGGAATGTTAGTGTCATATAGTGAATCTCTAGATAGCTGGCATTCACCATGATTCTGTTGTAGCTGAGAACACTGCAAGTAAGAAAGGCTTAAAGAACCTCAAATGATAAATTGTGTTTAGAATATTTAGGCCAAAATGCTATGTTCAAAAATCTTTAAAAGTATAGACTACCCAAACTAAAAGGCTTAAGTATATTATTTTGACTAATACAAAACTATGCGTCATTTCAAATCACCTGAAAAAACAAAAACCAACCAACCAACAAACAGAAGTCTTTAAAGGTACTAATTAGGGTTTGTGACAATAAAAACAATCATGGCATTCTGAGAAAAAGGATTTTGGTTTTTCATGGTAACTAGTTCTGCCCCCTTGAGTGATATTTTTCATAATTTGTCAGTCCTTACTCCCTCATGGGTTGTTATTAATAATATTCTTTCTAAGTTAGGAATTTAACTATAGTTAAACCTTGAGTGAATCACCTCCCTCCTTGGGCCTTCATTTTTCTCATTTGTAAAAAAAGGTTAAAATTAGGTGAGTGCAAGGCTTGTTTGGGCTATGTGTGTGAAAGTATTTTGAAAAATTGTTTTATTTGCATCCAAATCATATATAAAAATTTTACTTAAAAATAAGTTTAGTATACATGAATAAATGAATGTTATGAATATCCCATTAATATAAATTAAAACAACTCTGATGTGTCTTATATAAGCTTTCTTAAATATCATAAATTATATACTAAAAGAAATAGTAATTTTTATAAAAATACGTTTATAATTTCACAGATTCATTTCCTACAAATAGCTACCTGGCTGTGAGTTCATGGGGGGCAGTGACATCCTTTATATGTCTCAGATTTAATTTTTTTTTTTTTAAGATTTATTTTCTCTCCCCTTCCCCCCATTGTCTGCTCTCTGTGTCCATTCACTGTGTGTTCTTCTGCATCCGCTTGCATTATCCAGCAGCACCGCACATGGGCCAGTTCACCACATGGGTCAGGGGTCCCTGGGGATCGAACCCTGGACCCACCATATGGTAGGCGACACTCTATCAGTTGAGCCATGTCTGCTTCCCTGTTTATTTTTTTAACTGTGGGAGAACTTTCAAAATGTTATAGTGATCTAGAAAAAAATGTAATGACTTTAGACTTAAAATCTCGGAGTTGTGATTACATTAGACAGTCTCTGTAAACCCCTATATAAATTTTAGAAGAACTATGCACAAATGTTGCATTGGTATCTTGTATGTAGGGACTATAGAAGGTGATAGAGCCAAGAAGTAAAGCAATGATGTTATTACATGTCACTTTTTTTTTTTTGCTGTTATTGATTTCAATTATGGCTGTCTAGGCATTATTTATATACTTACCTTTCTATTTCAAATTGCTTGTTCCTGCGTCATACCATCACAACATTGGAGGCAGCAGAATATCCAGACACACTTTTTCATACTCCCTGTTCCTTCTTTATTCTATGTAGTCACCGTCCTTTTATTAGAGGTGGGGAAGTTATTCCATGTTAAACCACAGTTATCCCTATGAGCTTTTACTTTTGTAAGTATCAATACTAAGTGACATTTAATGCACCACTCTCTTAATTCTGTAATATTCATTAATGGTCTGAAAGATACTAATACACTCAGATTTTAACTTGTCCTTTTTTCCATGCCATCACTTTCATACTCATTTGGGTGTCTCCATTTTTGTGTTTTCTCTTCAACCATGAATTCATTTTCTTGAGGCAGTTTCTTTTGAATTCAGGGAGAGAATAAGAAATTAGAGAAGAAAAGCAAGAGAGAACCCCATGTCTCATTAATTAAAACATGTCTCATCCTCCTCCTCCCAAAGAGCCCTAGCAGAGGATTTCTACTGCTTTTTAAAGAAGTGGTGTCGATAGAATACCAGGAAAAGGAGCAATGTCTTAAAATGTTTTTTTTACTGGTTAAACACAGGGAACACCAATCCAAGGAAGCAAGCTTCGACTTCCAGGATATTTATCAGGGAAAAGCTTCCACTCTGGGGAAGACAGTGGCTTGATAACCACTGCAGCCTCCAGAGTCCGAACACAATTTGCTGGTAAGTGTGGTTGCATTTCTTTCTTTAGTGGCTTTTACAGTATGATAACCTGAAGATTAAAGCCCCTTTTTTTCCTAAGTGGTAAAGAAATTGATGATACTTTATTCTTTTGAAATGGTGTGTAGCTCCAGTCCTTCATCAGAAGTTAGGGATAAATGAGTCATGAGAGCAAAAGACTAGAAAATCCCTTTTGGAAAGTACCTAATAAAGATGAGAGAAGGAATGACTGTGTAACAGAGAAAAAGATTCCAGCAGCACTCTGCTTCTGCAAGCTGGAAGGCCTTGGCTTTTCTGCCTGCCTAGAGATTACACCAGGCCTTGTTGTGAGTGGTGAAAAAACCCAGCCTTATCCGAAAGCTTCTTGAATTTCTTAACAGGATAGGGTAGTGAATCTGCCTCCAGGGTTCCAAACTCAGCAAGCATGAAGCTCCTGTAAAGTCTTATCTTTTAAACTCCTATACGCTTTAAATTACTTCTAATCAGACAAAGTTTAACACTCGATGGAGTTTGCTCTGTGTGTGCACACATCCCTGGCTGCACATGCTAAACAGAAAAGCATAGTTTGAAATGATAGGAATATTCCTTTTGTCTGTTTGCAGCAAAATGGAATTCTGAGTGAGGTAAACCAAATTTACCTTTTGTTTGTAACTTTCACTTTTTTGTGTATCGTGTCTGCCTAAGCTGAAGGTTACCTACAGTTGTGGAATGGGGATAGGCCAGGTGTGGGAGGGTGCTCTGTATGGTCCCCAGTATAGGGTCCTAATCCCATTAATCCACAAAGACTTTGAGTACTTACTAGCTGTCAGGAAAAATGATGGAGATTAAAGGTGACATCAAGTTTGAAGAATCAGTTGCAGGTGGACCTGGTTAATAAGGGTGACCCGTCTCTGCCTTCTATCCTCAGATTCTAAGAAGACTCCCAGCCGACCAGGAAGCCGAGCCGGAAGCAAACCTGGCAGCAGGGCCAGCAGCCGTCGAGGCAGCGATGCATCAGACTTCGACATTTCAGAAATCCAATCTGTGTGCTCAGACATGGAGACTGTCCCCCAGACACACAGACCTATGCCCCGAGCAGGTTCTCGGCCATCCACAGCCAAGCCTTCCAAAATCCCCACGCCCCAGAGGAAATCACCTGCCCGCAAATTGGACAAGTCCTCAAAAAGATAGTGCAGTTGGTTCCACCAAGGCCCTACCTTAAGCATTTATTATTTAAGTTTGAAAGATGTAAAATAAGATGTAGAAATTATTGTGAAATATTGCCAGAGTTGAGTTTAAAATTCTGCAGATGGCCTTATTTGTGTATTTGTCTGTTTATTTTATCTGTTTAATTTTTGTCAGATACTCTGGGGTTAAAGTCACATCATATGTGAGGGGAAAGAAAAAGTTTAACATGAGCTAACACTAACTTTTTCACACTGTAACGTGTGGAACATACACTAAACTTTTACTGTACCTACAGGTAAGTCTGCATCCTCTCTGAAAACCACATCACTGCATTGGTAGCTAACATTAACGATACCTCATGGCACTGTCTTATGGAAACTCTGAAAAGCCAAAAGACACACACAGGAATATATTTTGAGATGATTTAAATCTAAACTAACAGGTGGAGGACAGAAAGACAAAATATCCACACTCAGCTCTTTAAACAGTATCTAAACAGTAACAGAGAACCCACAGGAAGTTACCTTAAGCACTTGCGAGAACTATGATATTCAAGAACCTTGCAGCATTTCTGTGCCATCACTTTAAATGAGGCCAGAGATGTCTTGGATATTAGACCTATTATATTGTAAGAATATAATTATAATAAAGTGCATTCATATAAATGTGAGGTTTTCTTTTGCTTGAATGGACAGTAGCACCTGTATCATTGAACTCATTTTGTATCAAAGCAATTTTGCTTGCAGGAAGCTATGAAATAAACATGTCCCTTAACTACATTGCTATGGAATTAATTTTTTTCCCTAGGGAAAATCAGTGTATTTTTTTATGGGTAATATCAATTTGGAGTGACCAAAAGAGACTTAAAAATGGGTTTATTTTGATTTCTCATCTGAAATAATCATGTTCTGGTATTATATCTATATTTAATAAATATATATGCATTTTAATTTATTATGTATACTCACATAATATAGAAAGATATTAGTATGCATTTAATAAAACATATTCACTTGAACATATGGAATACCTGCTTATTTAAAGTTAACTTCCTCTTTTTTTATCTGGTTTAAATAAAGATTACCTATATGATACATATCTGTTAGTAATATGCTAAGTTGAAGTTAGGGGGCATCAAAAACAGGGAGTTATAATAACTTTTTACTAGTACGTCAATGTTACTGGAGCTACAGGTTTCCTGCCCTCCTATATTCAAGGAATATACAGTTAATAACTAAAATACGGGAACTGTGAAACTAGGGCATGTGTGACAGGGCAAATGATTTTATCAAGGGAGTACAGTTGTCTTAGTTTGCTCAGGCTTCCCTAACAAAACCAGGTAGCTTTAAGCAACAGAAGTTTATTTTCTCTCACTTCTGGAGGCTAAAGGTCGAAAGCCAAGATTCCAAGAAGCCATTTTCCCCTGACGTCTGTAGGGAAGAAATCTGTCCCACGTCTGTCTCCTGGCCTCTGGTGGTGGCCTTGGTCCTTGGCGTTGCTTGACTTGAGGCAGCATCACTCTGCCTCTATCTCCACATGGCCTTCTTCCTTGTCTCCATCTTCACGGGGGGGCTCTCCTCTCTGTTCTTCAGATAGTCTTCTCCCCTCAAGTCTGTCTTCAGCATCCGAATTTCTAACGACACCAGTTATACTGGATTAAGGGCCTACTCCAATAGAAACCCATTTTAGCTTAATTTATTCCATCTGAAATTACTTAGTTTCCCAATAAGATCACATTCCGAGTTACTCAGGATAGGACTTCAACATATCTTTTTAGGGAACACAGTTCAACCCATTGTACCTATGTACACTGAAAAATTATAGAATGTTCCTGAATGTGAAAAAAAAGCACCAAATATACTTAGAAGGGGTGACAGATTGTTCCTTTGGGTGGCATAATAGGTCATGAGTTTGTGCATAACTTTAAATTTATTCTAGCAAAAGGCTAGTATTGGTATTCCAACTTCAAGGGAGCAGTACTGTGTTCTCCCTGCTTGACCTTTATAATGGAGGCCAACATTGAGGAGCCTGTAATTTCCACTGACATAAATCAGGTGCCATTTTTAAGTGACAATTCCTGCTTTCTCAAGACATGGGTCTCATGTGAGAGCCTTTTATGGAAAAAGGTCAGTCTAACCTATGAGATCATAGTTCATGCATTTGACTATAAAATTGTGAAGGTAATTGAAATGGTTTTATACTTTGCATATAATCGCATTTCCACTTCAAAGACAAAATGCAAGGGAATGATTCTTATCTTAGCCAATTTGAATACTACCCCTGTTAAAGAGCTAGGGATTTTTTTTTTAGGAGTAAAATAAGCTTTTTAGAAAAGATAAGTAGTTTAAAATATTATAGAATTCTTAAAGAACCAATCCTAAATATCATATGTCCTCTTAGGGAGCTGTGCAGACTTTGCATGATGCTTGGTCCTTCTTTCCTCTCATACTGACTTCCAAAGGGGCCTCCTGTAAGAGTCAGTGAATGCAACAGAACATGACTTTTCCCCATGCCACACATATTCCTTTTTTGGGGGGGTGGGGGAGTGGGGCTTTTTTCACATTGGGGGCCACAGAGTTCTCCTCCTTATCAGTGAAGGCACTTCCAGAGGTTTCAGCCACTCCAAGCCCAGCCCCTAAGGGTCCTGGGGGTGACTGTGTATCCTCACAAGTCGCCATCATCAGACGGGCACTGGGTACTTGCAGGGTGGGGCCTGGTTAATTTTGGTGGCATATTTGGTGTAAGGGCTGAGTAGGGACAGAATCATAGTGAGGCCCCTGATGGTGGAAGACACGACCAGCACCTGCTCTTTGGCCCAGCCGTTCTTAAGGAAGAGGGCAACTCTCGTGGCCTTCTTGGTCTCAGCAATAACTGGTTTCTTTTTATTTTCTTTAAAAACAACATTGGAATTACTCTCAATTCTAGAAATTTTAATATAATATCTCAAAAATCATTATCGAAGCTAAATCATGGAGTATACTTTTTTTTTTGCCTTAAAAATCAAACTATTTCTCATGCTACCTTCTTTTGAAATATGAGTATTCTCTTATATCAATGCAGAAGTAGATGGGCCTGGCCAAATCTCACACCTAGTTTCTTTTATGGCAATTATGACCGGAAGGGGTTAGGATGCACGTCTGTGCTGTCAGGGATGAACCCGTAAAAACAAGAAGGAAGAGGAGGCTGGGAAAGTATCTTGTTTACTATTTATTCATTCACAAAGTTGTGGATTTCCTTTTTTTTTTTTTTTTTTGGTCATTTTAAAACTTCCTTTGCAACAAAGAGAACCTGTATTAGTGTTCTCCAGAGAAGCAGAACCAATAGGATGCCTGTGTATATATATGACTATAGAGAGATGCATTCTAGGAACTGGCTCATGCCACCATGGGGATTGGTAAATCTGAATGCCTTAGGGCAGGCTGCAAGCTTTCACTGAATTGCCCTGGAGAAGCTGGCTAGCTGAAGTAGAGATGGAAACTCTCTTTTCTGGCTGCTGAAATCATCACTTCTCTTTTTAAGACCTTCAGCTGATTGGATGAGACTTCTCATTGCTGAAAGCAGTCTCCTTTGTTGGTTGTAGATGTAATCTGTCATAGATGCAATCAACTGACTGATAATTTAAAACTACATAATATCCACACAGTATCAATCAGGCCAATGTTTGCTTGACGAAACAACTGGACACCAAAACCTAGCCAAGTTGGCCAATGAAATTAACCATCACAAACAAATGCAATCATCTATTCCCTTTTTGACAAAGTGCTTTGAAATGCAATGCTTTTCTGTATGTCTGCTGACTTTACCTGGCTATAAACTTTCCCATGGGGTCCCACAAAGAAGGTAAGGGCACTTTAACTTTGTTTTCTAGTACTTTTTTTTTTTTTTTTTTTTTTAGGAACCATTATTTTTTTTTTTTTTTAATTTTTTTATTTTTTATTGACTTTGTAATAATATTACATTAAAAATATATATGTGAGGTCCCATTCAACCCCACCCACCCACCCCCCCCTCTCCGCCCCCCCAACAACACTCGTTCCCATCATCATGACACATCCATTGGATTTGGTTCTAGTACTTTATAATTGAATCCTCTTGGGTCATTTAGAGATTGACTTGGCAGTTAGCCAAAATCAACTTGAGAAGAAGAGGAAATAGAGTCCTAGCCAAGGTGTTTGTGTAGGAAATAATAGTACATAGGGCTGTTTTAAAATATCTGACAATGTGCAGCTTCAGTTGATTTTATTAACTCCCATGTCTATGGGGATGTTGAATGGCTAGCTAGGATGAAGGACAAAAAAACAGGAGTTATTCTGTCTTGTTCCTACTTCCAATGTGCTAAACTAAAAATAAAATACAAAGATAAATGTGTTGCAGAAGAATTACATTTTGGCTTGCCTAAACTTTTATTATTCTCTATTATAGGAAATTAAAAATTGTGTAGGAGCTGAGAATAAAATAGAGATTAAGAAGATTTAAAAAGTTAGCCCAAACAGAAACAAAACATTCTTGTAGAATGTTATTAATCTTAAAGTGTAGCTACTTTTGTCTAAAGCCATATTGTTCACTGCTTTAGAATACAACTTCTTTGCCAGTGGTCTCCAGTTGTTTTATATG
The DNA here is from genome assembly GCF_030445035.2 of Dasypus novemcinctus. NCBI lineage: Eukaryota > Metazoa > Chordata > Mammalia > Cingulata > Dasypodidae > Dasypus > Dasypus novemcinctus. The sequence continues at coordinate 29,762,470 of NC_080683.1, read as the reverse complement.
TACATATATATATAACTTTTCCTTTATTATAGAAGTTGTGGATTTACAGAACAATCATGCATAAAACACAGTATTACCATGTATCACCCTACCACCAACACCTTGCATTGGTGTGGAACATTTGTTAAAATTGATTTTTATATAATTTTTAAAAATTTTAAATTACACAATTTAAGTCCATGGTTTAACTTAAGGCTCACTGTGTAGTGTAATTTCATGGCTTTTTAAACACTTTATTCTGTTACCATATATACAGTTTGAAAGTCCCCCTTTTAATCATATTCAGATAAATATTTTAGGGCTGTTAATTATATTCAAAATATTGTGATGCCATCACCACTATCCATACCAAAACATTTCCATCATTCCAAGTAGGAACCTTGTACATTTTAGACCTTAACTTCCCATTCCCTATCCCTACCCTGTCCCCTGGTAACCTGTATTCTAGATTCTGACTCTATGACTTTGCTTATTCTAATGATTCAAATCAGTGAGATCATACAGTATTTGTCCCTTTTTATCTGGCTTTTTTCGTTCAACATGATGCCTTAAATATTCATCCATGTTGTCACATGTATGAGGACTTCATATCCTTTTATAATTGAATATAATAATCTATTGTGTGTATATACCACTTTTTTTTTTTTTTTTTTGAGGTACCAGGGGGCCAGGCATGATCCCAGGACCTTGTATATGGGAAGCTGGTGCTCAACCACTGAGCCACATCGGCTTCTCCCAGTTGTTTTTTTCATTTGTTTTACTTGTTTATTTTTGTTTTCCAGGAGGCACTGGTAACAGAACTGGGACCTCCCATGGGAAGGAGGGAGCTCACCACTTGAGCCACATCTGCTTCAATATACCATATTTTATTTATCCATTCTTCTGTTGATGGACATTTGGGTTGCTTCCATCTTTTGGCAATTGTGAATAATGCTGCTATGAACATCGGTGTGCAAATATCTGTTTGTCCCTGCTTTCATTTTCTTCAGGTATATACCTAGCAGTGAGATTGCCAGGTCATGTGGTAGTTCTATACTTAGCTTTCTGAAGACTCACCTAACTGCCTTCCACAGCGGCTGCACCATTTTACCTTCCCAGAAACAATAAATGAGTATTTCTATTTCTTTTCATCCTCTCCAACACTTATTTTCCATTTTTTAATAGAAGTCATTCTAATGGGTGGGAAATTGTATCTTATTGTGGTTTTTTAATTTATTTGTCTGCCAATCAATCACCCCACAGCTGGGCTTTCTGCAAGTGCCGTAATGAAGAGAGGAGGGAAGAAAAGGAAAATGAAATAGGAAAAAACCTCTGACTAAATTCCCTCAGCTTTCCCCATGGCTTTCTCTGCTCCCATCTACCCTAAGCAGGTTGGGCAGAGGCCTCCTCTGGGATTGTGCCTTAGCAGCAACCCTCTCCACCAGAGCTGGTTGTGTGGCTCCCCCTCCCTCAGGGCTGGCTGGTCTGCTCCCTTCTCAGGAGCTGGCTGGGCACCTCCCCTTTAACCCAATACCTAACTGGACAACCCCCCTTGAGCCACCCTTTCCTATTGCCCCCAACACTTCCCTTATGCCCAGCAAGCCTGCCTACCTTCTCACAGGTTCTAGAGGAAGAGTGCAACCTGTCATTCCCTACTACCTTTCAGTGCTAGTTCTTGTATTTATGTCTTTGATCCATTTTGAGTTGATTTTTGTATATCTTCTTTCTTTTTTTTTTTTTTTTTTTTTTAAGATTTATTTATTTATTTTAATTTCCCCCCCTCCCCTGGTTGTCTGTTCTTGGTGTCTATTTGCTGCATCTTGTTTCTTTGTCCGCTTTTGTTGTCGTCAGCGGCACGGGAAGTGTGGGCGGCGCCATTCCTGGGCAGGCTGCACTTTCTTTCACGCTGGGCGGCTTTCCTCACGGGCACACTCCTTGCGCGTGGGGCTCCCCCACGCGGGGACACCCTTGCGTGGCACGGCACTCCTTGAGACCGCATCAGCGCTGCGCATGGCCAGCTCCACACGGGTCAAGGAGGCCCGGGGTTTGAACTGCGGACCTCCCATATGGTAGACGGACGCCCTAACCACTGGGCCAAAGTCCGTTTCCCTGTATATCTTCTTTCTTTGCAAATGGAGATGCAATTTTCCCAACACCATTTGTAGAAGAGACTGTTCTTCCCAAGTGGAGTAGTCTTTGCCCCAGTCTTAAAGGTCAGTTGGCCATAAATGTGAGGGTTGATTTCTGAGCCCTCAATTCTATTCCATTGGTCTATATGTCTTTCATTGTGCCAGTACCAGGCTGTTTTGGTTACCGTGGCTTTTTAATAAGATTTAAGATTGATAAATGTAATCCCTCCAACTTCATTCTTTTCTTCCAAGATGGCTTTAGCTATTTAGGGCCCCTTACCCTTCCATATAAATTTAATCATTGGCTTTCCCATATTTGCAAAGAAGGTTGTTGGAATTTTTATTGGGATTGCACTGAATCTATAAATTGCTTTGGGTGGTATTGACATCTTAATGATTTTTAGTCTTCCAATCCATGAACATGGAATATCCTTCCATTTATTTAGGTCATCTTTAATTTCTTTTAGCAGTATTTTGTTGTTTTCTGTGTACATGTCTTTTACATCCTTGGTTAGATTTATTCCTAGATATTTGGATCTTTTATGTCATCATGAATGGAATTTTTTTCTTGATTGCTTCTTTCAATTGTTCATTGCTTTTTTATAGAAACACTACTGGTTTGTGTGTGTGTGTGTGTGTGTGTGTGTGTGTGTGTGTGTGTGTGTTGAGGGTCTGGGGCAGGGGATTGAACCTGGACCTCAAATGTGGAAAGCCAGTACTCAACCACTGAGCTACACCAGCTCCCTCAAGTTGGGTTTCTCATTTGTTTGTGTTTGCTTTTGTTTTTAGGAGGTACTGGGGATCAAACCCAGGACCTCATACATGGAAAGGAAGCAGGTGTTCAGCCACTTGAACTACATCTGCTCCCTGAAACACTACTGCTTTTCAGGTATTGATCTTGTATCCCATCACTTTGCTGAATTCATTAATTAGCTCTAGGAGCTCTGTTTTGGATTTTTCCAGATATTCTGTACATAGGATCGTATCATCTGCAAATAAGGAACATTTTACTTCTTCCTTTACAATTTGGATGCCTTTTATTTCTTTTTCTTGCCTAATTGTTCTGTCAAGAACTTCCAGTACAATGTTGAATAACAGTTATGACAGTGAGCATCCATGTCTTGTTCCTGAACTTAGAAGGACAGCATTCAGTCTTTCACCATTAGGAAGCATGTTAGGTGTGGGCTTTTCATATATACCCTTTATCATGTTGATGAAGCTTCCTAGTATTCCCTGGCCTTGAGCCAGGACCCAGGGATCTGAATTTGCTAATCAAAAGTTATGATCAGGCGGTAGATTTGGCCCAGTGGTTAGGGCGTCCATCTACCACATGGGAGGTCCACGGTTCAAACCCCGGGTCTCCTTGACCCGAGTGGAGCTGGCCCATGCGCAGTGCTGATGCGCGCAAGGAGTGCTGTGCCACACAGGGGTGTCCCCCGCGTAGGGGAGCCCCACGCGCAAGGAGTGCGCCCGTAAGGAGAGCCACCCGGTGCGAAAGAAAGTGCAGCCTGCCCAGGAGTGGCGCCGCGCACACGGAGAGCTGATGCAGCAAGATGATGCAATAAAGAGAGACAAAGATTCCTGTGCCGCTGACAAGAATAGAGGCGGACACAAAAGAACACACAGCAAATGGACACAAAGAGCAGACAACTGGGGGTGGGGGGGGGGAGGTAGAAATAAATAAATCTTTAAAAAAAAAAAGTTATGATCAGTGATGGCTGCACCCACCCCAGTTCCTGTGGAAGAAGTTTTTTATGTCCTTTTCTATCAACAACTGCTAGCCAGTATCTGGATCCCACAGCAACCTGCTGTGACAGTGAGGAACTCTTCTTTACCTTTATCAGCATCTTCCTCCCGCTCTTTCCTTGATCCGTATGGTGTTCTTATGGCCTCTGGAACTTTTAAAATAGTTGTTTTAGACAGTTCTTACTTGTTTTGGAGGAAGGATTGAGGTGTATATATATAATATAATCATTTATTTGCATGCATGTTCATCATTAGCTAATTTCTCAAGCCTTGATATGCTCTTAGGATGAGATTTATCCTTAATGATATTGGTGTTCATCCATATTTCAAATAGTCTTGTTAATTTTTTTGGTCAAAATCTTGTCTTTGCTGATGAGATTTAGCTGATAAAGGGCTTGACCTAGAATAAGTACAATTTTTGCAATTTTATTGTTGTTTCTTCCTTACATTATGTGTCTTAAATCCATGGTTTATCTGCAGGGATCACTTTAAGTCATTTTTTTAAACAGACTATTTAGTTAAAAATAGATAACAAAAAGATTTTATTTCACCAGACTCTGCATAGGTAAATTGGAGTTGTAGCACATGCTGAAGACAAACTATGGAGTTTGGGAGGTGGTGGGACATCCCATTCTGTCCTCCTTTCACCCCAAATGCAGACCATGATAGGACTTAAGTACCGTGAATGTCATGGGAGGGCACCAGTGTCATTCTATGGTAAATATCAGTGAAGGTTAATTTCCTCCTCCTTCTTTTAAATGAAATGTAAGTATAAATAGACATTCTTCCTTTTCACGTTCTATTAGATCACCTTGCATACATCTAATTTAGGAGAATACTGCTCTATCCTATTCTCTTCTTTCAACCTCTTCTCAAGCATTTCTGGACACAGGTTTGAGTTATGCTATAAAATCTCCTTTTTTTCTCTGGTACTAGTTATGTAAGGGCATGCAAACCTGTGCTAGTGTTTATATGTGATTAAAGCCTTGATCGACTATTCTAGTGGGCAAGATGGGGTGTGGAGAATGCTGGTTATCTCAGTTTGCCTGGTCTGCTATGACAAAATCTACACAATAGGGTGGCTTAAACAACGGGAATTTATTGGTTCATTTATTGGTTTTGAGGCTAGAAGTTCAGAATCAACACGAGCAAGGCCTGCTTTCTCCCTGAAAACTGTGGTGGCCTGGTCCTGGTGGCAGTCCTCTGGATTCCTTGACTTTTCCATCATATGGTGATGTCCTTTCCTTTTTTGTCTGGGTTCCCACTGACTTTCTGCTTCTGGCTCCTCCCTTTGGCTTTCTCTTTTAAGGCCTCCAGTAATCCAGATTAAGACCTACCTTCATTCAGTTGGGCCACACGCTAGCTAAAAATCTCCAAGAGGTCCAGTTTACAATGGCTTTATACCTAGGGGTATGTGGATTAAGATTAAGAACATGTCTAATTTGGGGTACATAATTCAATCTACCACATTAATCTCACTGGTTATTTAACCAAATACTATTTATTTGATCTCTGTAGAAATTTCAGGGGAAGGAGAGAGGAGGAACATATTAACATTCCCAGAGTCACAATTCTAGTTCTGGCCCTTCTCACCTCTTGCTTATACTCCGACAATAACCATCTATTTATCTCCGTGATTCCAGTGTCTCCTCCAGGCATCGACCTGGAGAGATTGCCCTCATGGGGAGGGACATGTCATGGCTGTAATGGTTAGAAGCTGTATGTGCCCCAGAAAAACAATGTTCTTAAAATGAATCCATTCCTGTGAGTATAAAGCCTTTGCAAGTTACTTCAATGTAAGTAACTTACAATGTAAGATGTGTCCAACCTCAATCAGATGGTTCTTAGTCCTTTTACTGGAATCTTGCAAATTTAGAGAGAGAAACAGCCACAGGAAAAAAAAGGATGGACGTTGCTGGAAACAGGAAAAGAAAGGACAGACCAAGAGATGCCACCATGTGCCTTGCCACATGACAGAGAAGTCAAGGATTGCCTGCAGCCAGCCCCAGAATGCCAAAGTCTTTGAGAAGGAAAGATCAGATCATCTTGATGTCTTGATTTAGACTTTCTCATAGCCTCAAAACCATAAGATAATAAATCACTTGTGTTTAAGCCAACTCATTTCCTGGTATTTGAACAGCCCAAGGAATTAAAACAATGGAGAAGGGACTAGAAGACAGGATGGTAGAATGGACATGAAAAGCTGACAGAGTTACCCTGGACTGACTGATTTCTCTCAGCAAGTTCGAAAGCACAGTTTCCTACCTTCAGTTAAGGATAGGGTATTTGAGTAGAACAGAGAAAGTTTGAAACAGCTGCTGTGGAGAACATAAAGAGAGTGGATAGAGAAACAAAGGGAAAAACCCTGGACACCATTGTGAGGGCCTCCCTGAGGCCTGAGAGCATGGATTTACAGTTTCCCTTTTCTACCCAGGGCAGCCTAGCCTAGGAACAAAGAGGACAGAAAGTTAACTGATCCAGAGCTGCAGTTTGTAAAGTCAGGGTCAACAAGAAAGGTAAGAAATTTAAACAATGGAAAGAGGCAGAGGATGCAATATGTGTTTTCACCCCAGAATCAGGTTTTAGTGTACCTAGAAGAAACTTTGGGGAGGGAGATACACTGTGAGTAGGAGTTTGGGGGAGGCTGTCAGAAGCATAGAGCACCATGGATGAGTGTACAGGAGGGGATGTCTGACCAAGAATGACTCATATTTTCACCCTTATTGTCTAAGGGTGATGAGAATATGACTCTTGTAGCCTCAGCTTTGTTTTAAAAATTAGTTTTGGCTGTTCTAAGTGTTCTTTGAGCAGGGGAGAGGGTGGAAAAACTTGCTTTCTCTAGAGGTTGGTTGTGATTCCAAGCCCCAAGTAGGCTGAGAAGTATATTTTGTTGATATCTATGTTATATATGGCTGTGGGCATCAACTAAAAATGGATTACCATAAAGACATTACATTTCTGAAAAGATTATCAACCAGTTAGAGGAACATACATGGCTGTTTTTGATTATCCAATGCAGAAAAATTTGATTCAAAAATAGCCAGCCAATGGACATATACTGCGCTAATCATAGGAAACCTGCCTGAAAACTGACCAATGAATTCAGGGGTAAAAAAATTGGTTCAAAACATTATCTTCAGATGTAAACCATGGATTTCACAGTGCCATATTTAGTCATGGATTAATTTTGAGTTGTTTCTCCAGGAAAACTTTTTCTTCTTTAGTTACTTTATTATGGCCTAATTGATTTTCAAAAGTCTTATATTTTAGTATCAATTTTGGTTTATAAAGCTCTTAATAAAAACATGCATCTTCTTGCATAGTGAAAAGGATTTTGGGGTTTTCTGTTTTGTTCTTGAGAACATTTTTTTTGTTGTTACTTCCTTTTGTTTTTGTTTATTTTGGCCTCTCCTCTTTTTGTCTTTTCATGTAGACCAGATATTTGAAAGGGCAGACAATGGCTAAAAGTGTAATGTGCAACTTGTTTATACATTATTTTTTGGAAATTTTTTCCTTGGATGGGAAATGGGATCATGGATTCTCTAGGTCAGTGGTGGCACCCTTTGCCCTTACCCTCCAGTTGAGTACCTATTGTTTCTCCTTTCTAATATGTGATTGTATTAGCTCTTTCCATATGAAAGAATTCTCCTTATTTAAATTTAAAAAGTTTAAAAAGAAAAACAAAAACCATGCGTCTTATATGAGGTTCCCAACAAGTCACTGAAACAGTAGGTAAGTAGTATTTGAATTTTATGAATAATTTATTTTTTTAAAAGATTTATTCATTTCTCTCCCCTCCCCCCTACCCCAGTTGTCTGTTCTCTGTGTCTATTTGCTGCGTCTTCTTTGTCCGCTTCTGTTGTTGTCAGTGGCACGGGAATCTGTGTTCTTTTTGTTGTGTCAGCTCTCCATGTGTGCGGCACCATTCCTGGACAGGCTGCACTTTCTTTCGCGCTGGGCGGCTCTCCTTACAGGGCGCACCCTTGCACATGGGGCTCCCCTACTTGGGGAACACCCCTGCGTGGCATGGCATGGCATTCCTTGCGCGCATCAGCACTGCGCATGGGCCAGCTCCACACGGGTCAAGGAGGCTCGGTGTTTGAACTGCGGACCTCCCGTGTGGTAGATGGGCGCCCTAACCACTGGGCCAAGTCTGTTTCCCTATGAATAATTTAAATGAAGCTGAAGAGGCTATCATTTTGGTCAGGATCATACAGCTAGAAAACTGCACAGCAGATGATCTTCTCATATGGAGACCAATATTTGTTCCATGACATCTCACCATCGTACCAGAGCCTAAACTTTCTTTTCTGGAGATGATAATAACTCCTCGTAAGGAGGAGATGATCAGGGCCTCTCTCTGAAAGCCATACACAGACATCTGAGTGGCAAACTTCATATTGTTTTAGACTTTTTGGAGTTTTGGAAAAGAGCTAACGTTGTATGACTAGACTACTTTTCTAGTGTTCCATATCTCATTAAATTATCTGATTCCAGAAAAGTAGTGCCCTTATAATACTGGTTTGCTGAGAGTAAGATAGTGGGTCTTATTTGAGGCAGCTAATATTTAATACCCTTTCTACCTCAATATCACAAGAAACAGAGTGAGTTTCCCTGTAATGTTACTTCACTACTTTGAGAGCTACCAATGAGTCCTGATTCCTCTTCTGTTGTCAGAAGTATCCTAAATGACTTAATTGAATTAGACTTCTGAATATTCTTCCTTTCACTTAATTTCATTGACAATAAATGCAGATAAATAATTGTAACTCTTCACCAATATCATAGTGTGTTATTTTCAAATCAAGAGGTTTTCAAAACTTTATTTCAGGTGTGGAAACATACAATGTGGCCTAATCAAGAAAGGTCTAGTAAAGTTGTACATGGAATACTTTCCATTCAGATTTTGGTCAGTAAACCATTGGACCAAATGGTTTATAAGATGGTCTTAGGTATTTGTCCTGGTTCTATCATTCAAGTATATTTCAAATTATGTTAGGCAGTACTTTCACTTAAGTCGTTTTTTTTTTTTTTTCTCATTCTTATTTGCTCACATACCTCTAAAAATGTAGCCTTAAAATATCGGTTTAACATATCATTTTTAAAAAAAACAACAAAAAACATATCATTGTCAGAATCACTCACTTTAGATAAAACATATTTGAAAGATAGTTAATTCAGTGAAGAATTTTATTTAGTACATCTCTTTTATTTACATTGACTGCATTTGGGGAGTGGGATAGTTTATGCATTCAGTGATAGATTTTTATTGTCAATTTCTAATTATAAAACTATGCTTGTCAATTATAGGAACTTTTTAAAAATATATAGATTACAAAAAAATCTAAAATTACTTATCACTTCACCACTCAGAATAAACCACTGATAAATTTGAAGGTGATTGTTATTTTGTTTTAAAATTTTGATATCATACTCTTCATTCATGTTTGTATCCACAATTTTTTTTGTAAACCAGAAAAAGGCCAATGTTAATGTCATGGTTTTTACAAAATTATTATTTATCTGGCATTCTTTTACTCTTTAAAACTGGAAATAGGATGATACTTGTATTACCCATTGCCACACAACAAATTGATGGTTTAAAACAATTTATCCCACAATCTCTGTGGGTCAGGAATCTGAGCATGACTTAGCTGGGCCCTGGATTTCAAGATCTCTTACAAGGCTGCAAAGAATTTGTTAGATGAAAGGTCTCTGTTCCTTGCTGGCTGTTGGCCAGAGACCACTCTCAGTTCCTTGCACATGGGACTCTTTCCAACATGGCAGCTTGCTTCATCAAAGTGTAAAAGTCATGAAGGCTACAAAGGGTCCAGCATAACTAAGTTTGTTGCAACCTAACCACAGAAGTGACATTGCATGACTTTTTGCCATATTTGATTAGTTAGGAAAAAGTCCCTGGGTCCAGCCCACACTCAAGGGTAGGGAATTACACAAGGGAGTGAATACCTGGAGGCAAGAACCACTGAAGGCCAACTTTGAAAACTGCCCACCACAATACTGTATTCTAATCCCTTAAATTCTTTATGTACTGAAGAGACTGGTTTTAAAAATCTCTGAAGTCCTTTCCAACTCCATCATTCTATAATTTAAAGTATGACATATCAAAATTCAATTATTAGTCCAAGGTAATGTAGATGGCAAGAAGAATGTATATTCCAAACTTGAGGTTACTAGAGAAGTTACTTTTTACATTTGGAAATGAGCAGCACAAATATCCAAGGAAAGATTTTCTAACCATGCCACAGGAGTGTTGTTTGACATTCAAAATAGCAAAAATAGGTTTCAAATGGGCATCAAAGATAGAGAGACATAGGGAAGTTATGAAACAAACATTCTTCAAATACAGTGAAAGGGTGAAGAATGAAGAGTCCTTAGGCTGGGAACTCATTAAACCTACTTCACCCTAACTTGCTCAAGTGTTGCCTTGTCTCATTCTCCTTCTCTTGACTCCCTTCCTTGGCAACACTGGAGGTCCCAGGTTGTTCATTATGTTGTTCAGACATTAGATCCTGTCCACTGGGGGACACCTATTTCCCATGGCTGGAACTATGTGGAGGTTGTCCTCGGCACCTAAATGCTCATCTGCTAGCCCAGGAGCTCCCAAGGTCAGCTAGCTAGTAAGGATTAAGGTCTTCTTTCAAATTTTCTAGCAAGGGATCCAACATTTGTGGCACATGTATTTTAAAAGATCTATACTCTTATGTGAAGCAGGAGGAAAAGTTTGGCAACAGATAAAACATGCCCTGGGGCCTCTCCCTCCGTGCATACATATTCCAGCATGGTATGACATTTGATTTGTTCCAGTGAGATCACTTTCTTATTCAGAGGAACTACTTCACAGTGTTCTCTAGAAACCAAACTGTACAAAACATTTCATGAAGTTGGTGCTGTTCTTTGGACTTTGCGCTCAAGATTTTCCAAGAGATTTTATGTATAATGAAGGTAAATAACTTACAGAGTGTTTTGAAGCAGCAGTGAACCAGCTTGCCTATGAATTATTGTACTACAATTTATAAATAATTAAGAAACACTTTTCATACCATAATCAGACATCATCAACTGCCAGACGACCAAAGTGTTTTCCAGTTTTTATCACTTCTAGAGAAAAACCAAAGAATATTGGAGATTTGGGGGAATTTGATTCCTTCCTTACCTCTCACCCTAACTTGACCATCCAAAACACACACGCACACACACACAAACTGTTGACAGGTAGTGATAGGAATCAGGGTTGTTGTAGCTTTCTCTTTATGGGAACCATGATTTCTTAATCCTCATTCAACATTTTGAAGTAGGAGTTACCTCAAATTTGATAAAATAGAGGCCCTGAGAGTTACTTACTCAAGATCATCCAGTTAGTAAGTAGAGGAGTTCATGTTTAATAACCTACTTCTGTCTCAACACAAAGCTCATCATATTTCTACTGTACTGTGCTACTTTGTGAACATTTATTTTCTGTGATGTGGCCTGGCCCACATCTAATTGATCAGTTCTTTCTTTCTTCCTAATTTTAAACTAAAGCAAGTTAAAAACCTAAAAAATATATTATTTACCATCCTGCTTCCTCCACCAGCAAAAACTTAAATAAAGCAGATATATTAAAAATACAATTCCCCTACTCTATGCAAGCATTACTAGAGAGCTAAATGTGGGGAAAGATGAGGAAGAGAACAACAGAAGAATTTAAAATGGCAATTGGGAAGCAACAAGAAATGGAGGTCTTCAACATTATGATATAAATTCAAAATTTACAATTTAGTTGTGCTCAACTTTGCACGGAAATCCTTGGCTTTAGAGGATAATGTATAAACACTGTTTAGAATTAGAGTGAATTATGGTTCCAAGTGGGCAGAAGAGTTCATCCTCTGTGCCAAGAATCAGTGAACTTGGCTTATGGTTGCTTCTTTTCTCTTTGATACGCAGTGCTTGGGTCTCTCTAGGATCAAGGAAGGCCTTTGGAGTGAAGTGCCATTTTCTTTCCTTCTGCCAGATAGAAAGCTGTTCCACACAGATTTATGATTATAGAAGTCAGAGCTATAACGTTATGTAATATGCACTTATCAACAAGTTTGTGGGAAAATATTAGGGAAGAAAATCACCTGATTCCAGTACACACTCTAGAACACATGTTTGAAAATACAAAATAAATGTCATCTATTTTTCAGCTGAGCTCAGCACATTGCAAAGATTTTCAATCAACTTTGTGAATTACCTTCCCTCCCTGTATGGTAGACAGGCTACAGTGATTGCACATCTGGTCATTGGCTGAGCGATTAAGACCATCTTGCCTGTTAATTGGCCTCAATGATGATTACCAAACCATTGCCTGTGCTCCTGGGATATAACACTACACAGTGGGGGGTTTCTTTCTGTTTTTAAACCTAAGATTCCTCAGCCATCCTGTCCAATAGCTTGTCTTCAAGTAAGAAACATTTTAAAAGCAATTAGGGAAGTGGATTTAGCTCAATGGATACAGCATCCGCCTACCACATGGAGGTCCAGGGTACAAACCCAGGGCCTCCTGACCCATGTGATGAGCTGGCCCACGCGCAGTGCTGATGTGCGCGAGGAGTGCCCTGCCACGCAGGGGTGTCCCCTGCATAGGGGAGCCCCACACGCAAGGAGTGCACCCCGCAAGGAGAGCTGCCTAGCATGAAAAAAGTGCAGCCTGCCCAGGAGAGGCACCACACACACAGAGAGCTGATGCAGCAAGATCACGCAACAAAAAGAGACACAGATTCCCGGTGCCACTGACAAGAATAAAAACAATTAGGTGATAGATGAAGACATAGAGGAGTCTAAAAACAACCTGGATGTGGTGGGTTGATAACCCACAGATAAAAAGCTAAAATTTAACAGGTTTTTATACATTTGGAGTGTGTAAGTCAAATGCAAGATGGAAGATAAATTTATCTATAACCTACATAAGAAAACAAAGTGGCTGTAGTTGACAGCTCGATGGAAGCTAGTTGGTGATGTGGCTGTCAAAGGTCTTGAGCTAAATAACAAAATAAATATAGTGCCTAGCACAAGGGAGGAGGAAAAAGTACTTCATTATAAGATGTAGGCAACTGGTGAGTTTCTATACTTCTATAGTCAGTTATTACTGACTTCTATTCTCAGTTAAGGTGTCATCTAGTTTGTGAATAATATCTTCTAAGGGTCTTAATCTGCATTAATGGAGGTCACATAAGGGAATTCCAAAAAAGCCACAGAAAAGAGCCAGAAGTCAGTGGAAAAGCAGAAAAGCAGACACAGGGAGAGAGAGGCAGTCATGTGACAGGAGCAGACGCGTAAGTCAGGGAACCCCAAGGTTTGTGGTAAGCCAGCAGCAGATGGCTACAGGCTTTGTGGAGAAAGCACGGCTCTGCTGATGTCTTGGTTGTGGACTTCTAGCCTTCTAAACAGAGAGCTAATAAATTCCTGTTGTTAAACCAACACATCGTGTGGTATTTGTCATAGCAGCTCCAGCAAAACAAGACACCAAGACATCAATTTTGTTAGGGAATCTGCATAGTCTATATACTGTTTATTGTAATTATAACAGATCAGGGAATTCAGTTAGGTTAATTATTGCAATGTAGGTGATAAAATGCATTTAAACTTTAAGTGTACTGACACGGTTTTTTTTGCAACTAACAGTTATTTTCTCTAACAATCGTAGTTCTAAGATTATAGCACGATACTTGTGAAATAACTGTACTTTTTAGACAGCAGACAGGAGTCCAGCTTCACAATGACCACATGCAGAAAATGCGTATTGTTAGACTTAAATTCCATGCTAACTGGGATGTAAATGTTCTCTAACCATTTTTCTTATATTCCTCTCCATCCCCCAATAAAGGGCTACTGGCCATAACAGTGTTTTACCCTTGTGACAACAGTCTTTTCTAGATTTCCACTAACATTATCAGAACATCTCATCTTCTGCCAACCTAATAGCATGGACACACTTCATCTGTTTTCTGGATATGACTATAATGCCGTGGAGAAGGTAATTTGCTCAAGTTTACAGAATTAATATTTTGTGGAGTCAGAGTTTTAACCTGAGTCTGCTGCAGGGTAGAATTTATCATGCTTGGAAGAAGTCAGAAAATGTAATTGTATATATGGAATTATTCAACAAGTATTTAAGCAGTACCGTGGGTCAGAAAGTGCACTAAAATCAGAGAACAGAGGGAACCTCTAACACATGTTCTGGCCTAATCCCATCAGTTTAGGTGTAAAAAAAACTGAGGCCCACAGAAACTGAGGGACTTAGGGCTTTTAATAAATTGGTATACTATCTTTTCTACTATTAATGTGAGAGAAAAGCTACAAAGAAAAGAGAAAATGATAAATATATGGATTTTTATTTTAAAATATTTCAAAATTCAAGTTTGCATATAAATATTCCTCTGAAGTTACTGCTCTTCTGTTGAGTTAGTCTGTCAAAATAAATCCATTAAAGGAAAGTTTAAATTGAAAAAAAAGTAAAGGACATTAATTTTTTTCCTCCCAAATCCTTTCAGGGTAAAGCTTATGGATTATATGCCTTTATGTCTTTGTGATCTCATAGCATGCTCCTGGTACCATTCTTCAAATTATCCTTCAAAGTGTTTATAACAACTTTCATAGACTAGCTGGAGACTGGTCTAATTAAGAATGGCAGGAAGTGGACTTGGCCCAATGGATAGGGCAACCACCTACCACATGGGAGGTCCAAGGTTCAAACCCTGGGCGTCCTTGACCCGTGTGGAGCTGGCCCATGTGCAGTGCTGACGCATGCAAGGAGTGCCGTACCATGCAGTAGGGGAGCCCCACGCACAAGGAGTGTGCCCCATAAGGAGAGAAGCCCAGCGCAAAAGAAAGTTTAGCCTGCCCAAGAATGGCGCCGCACACACAGAGAGCTGACACAGCAAGATGACGCATCAACAAAAGGAAACACAGATTCCTGGTGCTGGTGCTGGGTGGCTCTCCTTATGGGGTGCGCTCCTTGTGCGTGGGGCTCCCCTACGCGGGGGACACCCCTGCGTGGCAGGGCACTCCTTGTGTGCATCAGCCCTGCGCATGGGCCAGCTCCACACGGGTCAAGGACGCCCGGGGTTTGAACGGCAGACCTCCCATATGGTAGACGGACGCCCTAACCACTGGGCCAAGTCTGCTTCCCTCGATGGTTTATTGTATACTGTGCTCTCCAAACTTATTGGAAGATGAGGAACTTATTTTTCCCCAAAGAGTATCTCACCTGTATCTTTTTCTTGCTGTGTGTCCTTGTGCCATAGACTTAGTCACTAACTACACTGACATTTCTCATTTTAAAAGTAGAATAACATTTCATTTCATGGGGTTAATATGAGGATGAAGAAAAAGTTTATATACATATAGAATTGCCTTACAAATGATAAAT
Source organism: Dasypus novemcinctus (assembly GCF_030445035.2). Classification (NCBI taxonomy): domain Eukaryota; kingdom Metazoa; phylum Chordata; class Mammalia; order Cingulata; family Dasypodidae; genus Dasypus; species Dasypus novemcinctus. The sequence continues at coordinate 29,747,206 of NC_080683.1, read as the reverse complement.
TATTATATGAATGGCTCCATTTTTAGGTATGGCCATAATCCTGGTGGTAAAGATCGATATGCATGTCTCTTCACACCATTTGTGTGTATTTTCCCTTTATAGCTTAAAAGTATGAAAATTGTCTTTTTTGAGCAACCTCACTTCTGATTATATTACAACTCTATCCAGGGCCTCATTGTTGCATCTGCCCCTTCAGTTGCTAATGCATGCAACTGCGCAGCATTTTCCAGAGTATGAAATTTTGGGGAAACACAGGATTAAACAATGTTCAACAGATGTCCCACGCTTCATTTCAACAGGACATCTCAGAGCCTTTGTTGTGCTAATGTGTGTAGCATTATAAGTCTCCAAGAGAGAACTATAACTTGCAGAATATTTTCCCAATTCTTTTACAGTGGAACTCCTCCTTTCCTGGAGAATCTATGGGAAACAATGGTCTGTAGAACACACATCTGGAAATAGTGCTGTATAGGCTTGGTGGAAATAAATTTGCTGCACTGCCGGTGACAAGGAACATCTCAGAAACTGTATCCCCAATAATCTCTGTTTTTTTAGAGGAGGTACTGGGGATTGAACTCAGGACCTCATACATGCCAAGCAGGTGCTCAACCGCTTGAGTTACATCCGCTCCCCTCACAATCTCTTTTGATACTAATCCACCGTTTAAGTGTGACACTGTTATGGTTTGAATTGTGTCCTCCCCAAAGACATGTTCAAGTCTTGACCTCCAGTCCTGTGAATGTGACCTTACTTGGAAATAGGGTCTTTGAAGATGTTATTAATTAAGATGAGGCACAGCTGGATCAGGGTGGGTGCTAATCTTATATAAGGGAGATTTGGACTCAGGGAAGGAAACAGGAAGGAGACTGTCATGTGGTGACTGAGACAGAGATCGAAGCCCAAGGATTGCCAGGAACCCACCAGAAGGTAGGAAGTGACAAGGGAGGATTTGCCCCTCCAGATTTCAGACTTCTGGCCTCCAAAACTGAGAGACAATACATTTTCTCTTATTTTAAGCTGTCCAGTTTGTGCTACTTTGTATAGCAGGCCTAGGAAACAGACAGACACTGTTGAAATAACAGAAGCTAAATGTGCCATTGCACCCAGTTTAATTACATTATAAAAGCATTTTGGCAATGTCACAGCTAAACAAATACATAGACAGTAAAAATTGTATAACCTAAGTGAAGTACCTAGATATATTGAGGATCTATACTGAATAAAAGTATAGGCTGAAAACCTTTATAAAACCTATAGGTGTACTTTTTAGACTTTGTCAGTTCAATAAGTAAACATCACAGAAGCATATTTGGGATCATTATTCATGCATCAGGTTGATTTTATCCAGGGATTATTATATGGTCCTACTTCTGTACAGGGTTCCAGGGGTTTGGCTTGAATCAGAGTGGTCTCCAACATTTCCTGGAAGTTTTTGTATTTTTTAAATCAACCAAAGCTTATTTTCTGAACATTTGTGTCATATCTCAGGGATTCAGGCAGATCAATAATTAGCTTCACGCACGTATCTAACTATTAACGAACCTCTAACATTGACAGTCCTTGGAGAGGACAATCTTCTGCACCACATGACATTCCTGTTCTCCCAAACCCCAGCCACAGTTGCTTGGAAAGGCTAGATAGCAGACCTGAGCTTGGCCAATATGATTCTTTCTCCTCTGAACTTACAAGTGGAAACTGAAAGACTGAGTCAGTTGGACAGTGGTGGGTGCCTGTACATAAAATATTGATTTTAAATATTAATTAATTTTAATTTAATTAAAATATTAATATTAATCTCATTGCATGGGCAATGAGAGCAAATGATTAATCTGTTAGGATATTAAAGACAAAATAAAAGTGGCTTAAACAAAACAGGGTTTTTTTTCTCTCCGAGGTATCATTCTGAACATAAATAGTCCAGAATTGACATGCCATCCCCAGGTTGTTGGAGATGCAGGCTCCTTCCATTTTGTGGTTTAACTACCCTTAGGGTTGCATATTCTAAAATAGCTCACTACCGCATCCCAATTCTAGGCAGGAGAATGGAAAAGGAGAAGAGTGTATATATTCTCATGGTCCAAAGTTGCATGCAACACTTGCACATAAAGCCAGAATTTGGTCATGTGGCCAGGGAAGACAAGGAAAAGTAACTCTAGCTGGGAGGCCATGGGAACAGTTAAGATCAGGGTTCTGTGACTAAAAGAAGGGAAAAATGGATACTGGAAAACAGCCAGTGGTCTCTGCCACCACTGTGAGTTCAGAAAGGGGATCAGTAGATAGGAACAGACAAGCAACATGAAGGAGAGAAGACAGACTTTCAGCCTCAGAGAGAGACAAAGAGTCAGAGAGTTCAGGAGTGGTTGCCTGTGACTTTCCAGTTCCTGGACATCCAAATGTCCTTATGGTGATAGAAATCGGGCTCTGTTCCTTTTTTTTTTTTTTTTTTTTAATCCTTTCAATGAGCCCCAATGTTTCCTGGAGCTAGATTGAGTCAGGTTATGCTATTTGCAACTGAAATAATGCAGATTACATTTATTACATTTATTTAGCACTCACTCTGTCCAAGCATTGTGCCAAATGCTTCATGTGGACTGACTCATCTAAATCTCATAGCAATCCTATGAGGTACTTATTGTTATTTCCCACTTTTTATAAGTGAAGAAAATGAGACTTGGAAAGGACTCACAGTTAGTGGGTGCAGAGCATAGTCTGAACCGGAGCCAAAACCTTGATCCACGTAGATACTCTTAAGCACCATCAAAGCTAGGCATGAATACCTGTACTTACAGCAGGATGAGCCAGGTGGGGCAAAGCTCAAGCCTGGAAGAAGCCTGGCTCATGGAAATGAGGCAGGTACAGAGGAGTCACACACAGAGATTTGTCCTGGGGAAAAGCTCAGTTGGAGGCAGAAACTCAATGCCTGGAGCCCAAAGGTAAGCAGTTGAGTATGTCTAAACTGAAGTGTTTGGGTGTCCCTTAGGCATAGTGAGGGTGGACTCAGGAGCGGGCAGGGAGACTGTCAGATGGTCAGCCGTGAACAAGCTTATCAGCAGGTGTCCTGGACACTAAGTTTGGGGCACTGAAAGGGCCTGAGAAGGGCATGGCAGGGAGTGGGAACTGGGCAGGGTATGGCAATCCCTTTCTTCCAAGGAAAGGTAGTACAGGGGTTCCAGTGATAGCAGGTTAAGTGCATCTTGATTAATTGCAGTTTTCGCTGAAATATGTTGACCTCCAACTCCTGGAAGAGGTCTGGCCTGATTACTTGTTGCCTAGAGGCTTGTCTATCACAACAGCTTCTGTCCTTATGTGACTCAAACTACATGAACTTATCCTACTGTTGGCATTAAAGCAAGGGCAACTTCCACAAAGCATCTCAAATGACTACAGAAAGGAGGTCATTGGAGAAAAGGTCTTTCTTCTTGCAGATTGACATATATCTTAATTAAAATGCAGGAAAAACTGTTTCATGTACTTAACTCTTATAATTGAGTGATTTTCCACGTCATCTTGAGTTAAAGGAATGAGAATGCTAACAGCCAGATTCTAGAAGTGGCACACAACAAGACTTATCACATGAACTGACCTAAGAGCAAAGAATTCTGAAGTTTCAAAGAGAAAATTTAACTTAATTACTAAGCATTCAGTTTGCTAATCTGCCTCCAGCATTTCTTCTACTCATTTTGTTGGTAGAGCCACAAATTTTGTGGCTTTCCAGCTGTATATATGGTTTTAACAAAACACATGCCAGCAAGAATTTGATTAGAAATAGGTAACTTTTAGTAGAAATATAGAATCCTAGACATCAGGATCCAAAAACTTTCCAACAGCCTTTAAACTTTGTATCTGACAGTGTTATTCCAACTTGGGGTAGGGGTATGAATGGAGAATGTTCCTGATAGGCTACAGATATGAAAGGCACACTTCTTTGACAGTTGGAATTTGAAAAGGGGAGTCACTGTTAGATCAAAGAGGCAGCCTGGGATGCAAAAGATAATTGACAGAGGTGAAACCCTCAGAGACCTGTCTATGGTATCGATCCCAGAGAAAATCCAATCTAGGAAACTACTGAGAGAAACCCTACAAGTTAAGAGCTAATAATGAAATTTATTAGTAACATTATTTAATAAGGTTAATTAATTATTCCAAAAATTTAGGCCAGTAGTTCTCCATCCTGGCTGCATATTAGCATACCAGTGCCCAGACCACAATACAGAACAATTAAATAAAATCTCCGGGGGTGGGGGCAGTGGAACCCAGACAGCAATCTCTTCAAATCTCTCCAGCTGGTTCCAATGTGTTGTCAAAGTTGAGAGCCACTGATTTAGGCAGATTTGAGAAAGACAGATTGAGAGGATCAGCAGAGATTATTTTGAGCATTATTAGGCGAGAGAGTGCAAGAATTTGTAAGGACTGGAAGGGAATGTGCCCAAAAAGGCCTTCTTGAGGAAGGCACAGTGAGACCCACCAGCAGGATAACAAAAGATGTAGGCTGGAGGAGTGGAAGCTTCTTCAATCATCAGGGATTATTTCAACAGTAGATGTTTTCAGCAGACACAGAACTCAGTGACTTCATCTCCCTAGGTGCTTACATGTGATGGTTAAGTTCATGCATCAAATTGACCAGGTTATGGTATCCAGTTGTTTGGTTCAGCAAGCACGGGTTTGATTGTTACTGTGAGGAAATCATCAGTAAGTTGATTGCATCTGTGGTTGATTACATCCACAATCAACTAAGGAGATTGCCTTCAGCAGTGAGAGCCTTCTCATCCAATCAGTTAAAGATGTTAAAAGGATACGTGATGATTTCAGAAGCCAGAAGGAAGAATTTCCATCTCTACTTCAGCCAGCCAGCTTCTCCTGGGGGAATTCATTGAAAACCTTCACTGGAGTTCCCAGCTCATGACCTGCCCTATGGAATTTGAACTTCCCCGTCCCCATAGTCCTGAAAGACAATTCTTATGAAAATCTCATAATATTTACATTTATCTCCTGTTGGTTCTGTTTCCCTAGAGAACCCTGGCTATTGATAACACACCCCATAATGCAGAATCTGGAGGAGTGTGCCAGGCAGAAAGGAAAGAGAGAGATGGAGTAGCAGTTCAGTTATTGCTACACCTGGTAGAGCAGCATATAACCTTAGAAGCAGATGAATAAGAAAAGGGAACAAAAAGAAGGAAATGAAATATTAGGAGTATATCCCTCCCTAGCTGGCAACTTAGTGAAAGTCTGGAAAATTCAAACGCTGGGGACATGATGATATCATATTATGTGAAATAAGCCAGACACAAAAGTACAAATATTATATGATCTCACTGATATGAAATAATTAGAATAAGCAAATTCATAGTGTCAGGGGCTGGGGTGGGGTAGGGAATGGGGAGTTTATGTTTAAATTGTAAAAAGTTTCTATTTGGACTGAGGGAAAAATGTTGACCACAGGTAGTGATAATGGTAGTACAACACTGTGAACATAGCAAGAACACTGAATTATATGGTTGAATGCAGTTAAAGGGGGAAATTTTAGGTTGTATACATGTGTTTGAAGTAATAGAAATACACACACACTAAAGGGCCACCGTAATGTAAGCCATGGACAATAGTTAATAGCATAATTATAACAATATTCTCTATCAATTGTAACAAATCTGCTATACTAATCCAAGGTGATAATAATGGGGGTGGGGTTTACGGGAACTCTGTACTTTCTGTATGATTTTTCTGCAAACCTACAACTTCTCTAAAAATTAAAAAAATAATAAAGTTAAGAGCAGGCAAATTTGGAGGAGGAGCTGGTGTGGCAAATGGTCCTGCCTGGGCCTCTTGGGGTCCTGGGATTTAATGGACGCAACATTCCAAGTGTTGCGGCTCCCATTTGTCTCTGGCTAAGATAAATGTGACAGAAGGGAAAAGGTTCTTAGGAGACTGGGGTGTGAGGGCCTAAGAATTCCAGAGTGGGAGGCAGTGGAGCAGATCTCCTGGCACGTGACTATGAAGGATGGAAAAACACAGAGGACTGGGCCCTGGAGCTGTGCTTAGAGAAAAGAACATCTTTCCTATTAGGAAGAGAACATGGTCCCAATAGGGCATGAAGGGTGCCTCATTACAGGAGGAGCAGGGAACCCAGAGCACAAGGGGAAAGAGCAAAAAAGAGGTTTGAATATTGGGTTAAATCCAAAGAGGAAGGCTCCTGGGGTATTTCAAATGCTGTTCTTTACATGATGCAGCAGTGTGCATAGGGAATCCCCTACCCCATTAGGGAAATGGAGTGTCTCAACTAACATCCCTCTATGGAGGTTAAATTTACAAATTGTACACGCACTTTAGATTACAGCTCAGGTTGACTGGTGTGCTGGTGAGAGTGAAACCAAGAATATTTTCCCTACCCTCTGTGTTGTCCTCCTCTCCAACCACAGGTGTGGTGGCGTGGAGTTATATACCCCAGAAAAGCATGCTCTTGATCTTAATCCATTGTAAAATGAGATATTTGGATGAGGTTACTTCAGTTAAAGTATAACCCAACTGAATCAGGATGGATCCTAATCCTACTACTGGAAGCCTTATGGAGAAGACCACAGAGGGAGAAAGTCATGGAAGAAGAAGCTGGAAATCAGTGGAACCTGGAACAGAAAAGAGAAGATGCCGCCATGTGCATTGCCATGTGGCGGAAAAACAAAAGAACCCTGAGATTGCGGGCTAGCCAAAAGATTTTGACCCCAGAGGATGGCAAACCTTTCAGCCTCTGAAACCATGATTCAATAAACTTCTATTGTTATACCAACTTATTGTATCATATTTATTTTAGCATCTGGGAAACTAAAACACCAGGAATTGCAAAATCACCACTTGGATCTTTGGTTAGTAAAGCAATGTGGGCCTGCAAAATTGCTCTAGAGTAGAACATGTACTTGTTGGTCACATTTCCAAAAGTAAGGCAGGTCAAAGGGTACATGAACTTAAAGAGCTGATAGATATTGCCAAATTGTCTCCTAAAGAGGCCATTTCAACTTGCATTCCCAGCAATAGTGTTGGATGGTCTGGTTTCCCCACGTTCTCCCTGTCACTGTATATAATCAGACTTTTCTATATTGTTCCAATATAGAAAAAGCACTTAAAATTTGTATTAGGTTGAATACACTTCATGTAAATAAGCCATTATATTCTTGTACTGTGAATCCATCTTCCAAGTCCATAAGAAAATTGTGCTAACATAATGCAAATACTTTGCTTAGTTTGTCTTTTGACTTTGTGGTATTTTTTTTTTTTGACAGGCAGACATTTATCAATCTTTCCTTCATGGTTCCTGGATTTTGTGTCTTGTTTAGAACAGCTTACTCACTCCAGTATTATTTTTTTAAAAGTTCTCTCTTGTATTCTTATACATTTTCACCTTTAGATTGGGTAGGGAATATTAACAGAATTTTTTTTCACTGGGGAAAGACAGGTTGCCACCAGTTAAAATAATCAAGACATTTTCATAAAGTGGTATTTTCTAATATATTTGTACCCCAAAAACATCATATGGCTCTGATCCCTGCTTCTTAGTGAGAATTTTCAAGTATTTCTCATAATAGTAATCTAAAAATACATCCATGGAAATATGCTACTACAGAGCACATACTGCTAGTTTTTCATGCTTCAGCAGCCTGTACTCTGTTCCCACACCAGAGAAAGACAGTATTTACACTCTTAACAACCGTTTCTAGTAAACAGATCATAATGTGTGGGTAAAACAAATTTAAAGGGGACTCAGTTAAACTTCCATTATTTGTCTATTATCAGCATGGAGCCACTTCTTAAGGATTTCTTGTGACAGGTCATTTATACCATATGTTATAAGAATACCCATTAAGGAAGAATTATCCTAAATTGGTTATTCAGAAACATTAAGACATTTTTCAAAAGCAATGATTTCACCAACTCCAAAATAGGGTCAACTTTTAATTTATCTTCTTCTGTGATTTGGAGGCTCTGCTAGAGTTATTTATGCTAATCCTATCTCTAGGGAAAAAATTCCCAAGATCATGCTTTAGGGAGCAAAGAAAATAAATTGGACATGCTGCATCTTAATGGTAAAATCTCCAGAATTCCTGGTGGAAAGACAATCCTTCTCATAGATGTGTTTCCAAAGATTTCCACCACCAACACAGTTAAGAAATCTTAGTTGCAACTTCTACTGTTCCCTGCACCTACCAGAGGCTGGTGATCAGTGAGATGATCCTGCCGAAGGAACAAGAAATGATAAAGGAAATGGAAAGATGACCGTAAGAAGCTAATGTTCCTTAAAGCCATGAACTTAGAGTCATTCTTTTCCTCCCAACACCTAGCCCAGCTTTGGGCTCAAAGGAGGCGCCTATGAAGATGATGAAATCTGGGCCCCACTATCAACACAACCCAAACTCCACTCCTTCTGACTCTCAGGTCTTTACGTCTCCAAGTGGCCATTAGCGGTTTTAATAACCAGGACCTGGAAACACAGCACTTCATTAGAAATGAAGAAATTTTTAAAATTAACAACCTAAACTTTCATCTGTAAAAGTTTGATAAAAATAGCAAAATTACACCCAAAGAAAGTAAAAGTTAAAAGCAGAATCAATAAAATAGAGAATAGTTGTAACAAGGGAAAATCAAAATTAAAAGTTGGTTCTTTGAAAACATTAATAAAATTAATAAATTGTTAGCATTATTGATCAGAGGAAAAAAGAGAAAGAGAAAAAAGCACAATTTACCAAAACGCTATTAAAGTAGTGAATTTGTAGTTAAAAATTTCTCCACAAAGAAAACTCCAGATTTAGATGGCTGCACTGATGAATTCTTCCAAATATTTAAGGAATAAATAATTCTAGTTTTACCCCAAATCTTTTGGAAACAGAGGAAGAAGGAATACTTCCCAGCTCATTTTATGAGGATAGCGTAACAGTGACAGCAAAAGCTGAAAAAGGCAATATAAGAAAGGAAAATTGTAGACCAATATGGCTCAGAAACATAGAGAAAAAAATCCTAAACAAAGTAAGAGCAAATCAGATCCATAGTAAGACATAATGACCAGATGGTGTATTTTCTAGGCATGCAAGACTGTTTTACTATTCAAAAATATTAATCAATATAATTCATCATATCAACAGATAAGAAGAAGAAATTCATTTGACAAAGTTCAATACTTGTTCATGATTAAGATTCTTAGCTAGGCCAATATGGAACCTGAAACTTTAAAAGGACATCTACAAGAACTCTATAGCTAATATCATATAATGGTGAAATAGTGAAGGTTTTCCTCTGGAAGTAAAGGACAAGAAAAGCGTACCCCCTATTTCTGCTTCTGCTGAACATTGTTCTGGAGGTTTTATTAGATTCAATAAACTTAGCATGTTTGTTGCATACAAAGTCAATATAAAAAATGGATTGCATTTCTATATGTTAGCAACAATCAACTGTAAAGTGAAATTTTAAATAATGTACGCTTTAGGATAGCATCAAACAAGATTAAATTCTTGGGGCTAAATCTAATGAAATACATATAAACTCTCTACACCCAAAACTACCAAACATTGCCAAGAAAACACTAAGAAAGTTTAAATTGAGAGCTATACCATGTTCATGCATATGGACAAGATACCAATTCTCCCCCAAATGATCTATAGACTAATTATTATCATAATTAAAATCCTAGAGGAGATTTTTGGGTAGAAATGTATAAGCTGAAATTTATATGGAAATGCAAAAGATCTAGAATCCAAAGACAATTTGAAAAAGAACAAAATTGAAGGACTTATATACCATCAAATTTCAAGACTTACTCTATAGCTACAGTAATGAAGTCAGTAAGGTATTCAAATTGGATAATCAAATATACCAAAGGAACAGAATAGAGTGCAGAAACAGATGCTCTAGAGGATCACTTGGTTTATAGCAAAGACACCTCTGCAACTCAGTGGGAAAATGACAATCTTATCAATAAATGGTAATGAAGCAATTGGATACATGTATGGGAAAAATTAATCCTGACCCTTAGTTCCTATCATACACAAAAAAATATTTGAAACGAACCATAGATTCTATCAGATGTAAGGTAAAACAGTAAATCTTTCAGAAAAAAGTAGCATAGAAAAATACCATTATTTGTATGAAGTACTGGAACTCATAAAGCTAATTGACAGTGATAGTTGTTACCTCTGGGGGAGTGTGGAGTAGGAAGGGGCATGGGACCGTTCTGGGCCCTGGAGTGCTGGTTCCATAGCATGAGATGCTGGCTATTGGCATTCATACATAGGTACAACTCATTAAACTGTTCACTTAGATCAGGGCACTTTATTCAATAAGAAAGTAAAAATAAATATTAACACATGGCTCAAAAAAGAAATCTCAATGGATTGTAGAAAATATTGTGATATTTTTTTCCCTCTGACCTTTGCATTCTTATACCCCAACCTTAGGAGGAATTTGTCAGTTCCTTTTCTCCATCCTGACCAAAACAAAGCATTAAATGCCTTCAAAGTACTGAATTTAAGTTTCTGTGAGAATTTCTCTTTATTGTAAAAGAAAATATACTTGAAAAAAAAAAAACAATCAAGCTGACACATGTAAATGGTGGCTCAGTTAAGGGGATATAATCTTGAAAGTGGGCTGCATCTGGTCCTTGGCAACAGGCCTCTAGCTCACAATGACAGAACTCCTTGAATAAATCAAAGCAAAATCATTTGGGAGTTTAATCATTGTAACCTATTCTGAGACTCACACAGGCACTGTGCTAGGTCCAGGAAAATCCATAGGAATGAGATGTGGCCTCTTCCTTCAGCTGAACTCACAATCTAATGATAACAACTAGGTTTAACACAGCACTTCCGGTGTGCAGCACACTATTCTAAATGCTTTATCTGTTAAATTTGCTCAAGAACCCTGTGAGGTGAGTTTTTATCTCCCATTTTTACAGATGACAAAACTGAGGCACAGAGAGGCTTAAGTAACTTGTCCAAAGTCACACAACTGGTAAATGATACATCTGGGATTTGAACATAGGCATTCTGTGCTATTCCACATTTCTTACTTCCTTTTGTCCCCCATGAGTGTGAAGTCTTCCATTCCTAAAATGATATGGAGAGTGGGGAGATTCCCAAGCCCCCATGATCCTTTATAGACTCATCTTCAGAGTTTCTGAAAAGCCCAGAGAAGCCCATGCTGTAAGGCCCTGTGAAGCCGGGACAGGGGTAGCCCTGCCATCTCACACCGCCTCTCTGGTGGCCTGTTCTGCAGGTGTGTTTGCTGGACCCTTATTTGTACTCTAAATAGGAGTAGGTATTCCCAAGTCAGGGGCCCTGTCCACCTCAAGTTTAGAGTATGTTTTGTCTTTGTTTCTCATTCTCTAACATCAGCCTTGTAGCACACAAGGATAGCTAACCAGAAAATAGATTTTCCTAAGTGAATTTCTGGGGGTGGCTGCATATCAAATCTTCTTCCTTCCAGCACACCAGCATCACTGAGAGCATTTTCAAAACTCCCAGTAATTAGATTAATTTGCTAAATGCCACTGCAGATCCAAGGAGTATATTATGCTTGGTTTTATTTTGGTGTGTGTGCTTTGTTTATTTCTTTTACATTGCTGTGATTTCATTACATTTTTTCCAATTTTGTACAGGCCTTTTCTCTGAGAGGTCTGAGAGGTACCTCACCAATGGGCCTCTTTAGTCCTCTTTGACAAGAGACATCTTGCTTCTCTAGGCCAGGGTCTCTCAATCCTAGCACTATTGACATTTTGGGCATATATCTTTTTTCTAAGGGGGCTGTCCTGTGCGTTGTTGGATAATTGTCTGCATTGCTGGATTCTATCTACCTGATGCCAGTACCACCCATACCCCCAGTTGTGACACCAAAAATGCCTCTAGACAGTGCCAGATGTTCCCAAATAGGAAATGAGGGATCATGGTAGGTTGAGAACACTGATTTAGTCCACAGTTCACAACAGGAAGAAAGCCAAGTGTAGTCTAAAATCCCAGATGCCATGTTTCTCCATAACCAGCTCCAATGCAAATGGCGGAAGTCTGAAAACTCCCCTTAGGTATGGTTGTGAGCACTTGAGGGTATGAACTCATCTAGCTTCTCACCATGGGACAGAGTCTTTAGAAAATATTTATTGAATGAGTGAAAAAAGTGAGTGATGAATATATAAAAGTTCTTTCCAGTGCTGGGAAATTCGGGAAACTGCAGAGGCACTAAACCAAGAACTATAACTAGCCTGATTAATTTTACATGAAATTGGCTGGCGTGCATTCATTCCGCTGAGTTTTCATTCATTCTTTGACTTAGTGAATGCTTGTTGGGATCTTACTTTGTGTGAGGCAGCCTGGCCTAGTGGTTCAGCTATGAACACTGATGCCGAACTGCCTGGGTGCCAGCTTCATCTCTGCTATTTATTGAATTTGTGACCCTCGGCAAATTCACTGACCTCCTTCTGTATCAGTTTCCTCATCTGCAAAATGTAGGAATGAACATGCAGCGTCCATACCTCATGGACTTATTAAAAGGATTTGATTACTTAATATATGTTAAGTGCATAGAATATTTCCAGACCCCTACTAAATGCTATATGCATTTGCTATTATTCTGCCCATTTGGGAAAGTAAAGTTGGATAAAGTAAAAGATGTTTACCAGACTAATTCTAACCAGAAGCAGGACATGATATGTGTATAAGAGAGGTTCAAATGAAATGTAACAGGGAAGAAAGATTACATCCAATGGAGGGGCAAGGAAAGCAGAGACGGCCTTAAGACACGGGAGACATTTGGGCTGGGTCTACAGGTGGGTAGAACAGGATGTGACGTGAGGGGGAGCATCAGAAGACAGACAGTGTGAGTAGAAGTGGGGGAGGGGTGCTCATTACGAGAATACTGAGTGGGTCTATTTAGCTGGGGTTTTAGAGAGATCGCGGGAAATAAGCCTGATAACACAGTTAGGGCCTGACTGAAGGGTTTTGCATGAGATTCAGTTTCTTCTGCACAGCACAAGGGAACCTGGATTTAAGGTCCCAGTTTCATTACTTACTAGCTACATACTAGGATATCATGAAACTTCTCTAAGCCTCATATTTCTAACCTTAAAATGGGCAAAACAATATTCATCTCCCAGAATAATTATGAGGATGAATAGAAATAATTGGTTAACAGGATGTGGGTGCCTCAGCAATACTTTGTCACCGACAGAGCTGGATGGTAATGGTTAGAGCAAGAGACCAGAAGAAGCTTATTTCATGAAAAGTATGGCGAATGACTATCCCACGCTAGGCACTGTGCTGGATTCAGGGCATAAAATAAACGGGATCCAGTCTTCATCCTCAAGGAATTCTCATTTTAGTAGAGGAGACAGACCTGACAATAAAAATAATTATAGCAGTAAAATATTATAGGCCATTCTGTCTCTTCCCTTTTTTCCTTTAAATGTCATAGTGGATATGAACACCAGAAGGCGAGCAGGGACTAGGGTATGGACAAAAACTAGACATCCTTGAGTCAACTTGTAAATATAACTTGTATAATGCACAGTGGTCCCATGGCATAGTCACTGAGGAAGTGACTTTTAAAGAAAATGACCAGCGACAGCAAAAAATAATTAACAGAAAGAACAACAAAAATTCAAAGAAAATGAAAAGTCTTTCCCATCTCTTCCCAAAAGACCAAGTTATTTTGATTTTGTTTTAAGAAGTGCATCCAGAGAGAGAGGGTGAAAAGCTGTGTGAGACCTTCATAAAACACAGAACAACTTCATTAAAATCCTCTCTCCTCAACTTTTTTGCATCCAGTGTCTTCACTTAATGTGGCTGCTCCAAAGTCTCTCTCTCTCTTCTCTGACTGAACTCATCTCCAACAATTGTCTTCCTCTAAACCCAATTTACATAGACTCTTTTCTTTCTCCCATCTGTTCAACTCTTTATTATGTAGATTTCTGCCTCTCATGTATCTTTCAATTGTTTTTGGTTCTCTCATTCCCTAAATTTTGGGAATGAGATGAACCAGAGCTCACCAAGCCAAGTCAGACTATTTCCTCCCTGAAAATATCTGGCAGGGGACTGGTCAAGGGAGAGGAAGAATGGCCTAGAATTCTCTTTAGAAGCAGAGACAGGGAGAGAGGTTACATATATGCATTGACTAATGGGAACTTTGACCCTGTTTTACAGAGTGATTAGGAGTGAGTCTTAAAAGAGAAGCAGTTGACTGAATTTCCCACATCAACAGGCATCAACAAGGTTTCTGTGGTGATTTTTGTGTACAGCTCAAGAAAGCTGACTTGGTTTGACCATAAGATCATACTAATACTTTTGTTTATTATTATTGGCAATGGCCTCTATCCAAAGACCACCTGTAACTGAAGAAAGCTTGGGTTTATTGATTCATTGCAGGGAGGGCAAACTCACACATGGGGAACTGTGAGGTGTCTTGGTAAGAGGGTTTTAGACAGGACTTTTTGAAGGATTTCAGCTTGTGTTAGGTGATTTGGGGGAAGGTCCAAAGAAACAGGGCTTGTCTCTGGATTGAATGTTGTCAGGAAACAAGGGCAATTCTATGATTGGGTGTTTTAGTAATTCTTATTTAGAAGGCATAGAAACACAACCTCACAATGCATCATCCATAGATAGAGGATGTGAATGCTTTGAGAGGTGCTATTTCTGTGATCAAAGTAAGCACTTGTAAGGAACAAGTGGTTTGGGTCTCCCATCAGCATCCTCCTTCAAGGACCTAAGTGAAATGCACAAGAAAGGGCACAGAGAAGCCTTGTAAGTACTAGTAACTTGTGCAGTATATACTGCACAAACAGCATATACTGGCCTCCTATGCCATAAGGCCAGTATAGTATGATACCCCCGGGGGTCAGTTACCCAGCTGGCCCCTGCTACACAGTCATAATCTGATAACATCAGGGAAAAGAGTCTTTCAACTAATTTCTTTTTGGAGGTTCAGTAAGTTAATCAGATTTTCAGATGTTAATGACTCTCGTCCTAAAAATAGAAAGTTAATTTTATTTTTTTAGTCTTCTTAGACTCACCATACAATGAGGTATCTAGTTTTTTACAGAGCATCGTTCCTATTTTTAATTTTTAAAATTCACTCTAGAATGTGATGAATTGTCTTGTTGGGCTTGGTCACAGTTTGCCTCCAGACACAATTTCATGCCTTACTGGGTAAGTTTGTGGTTGACTGGAAAGTAAATGAATTGCTTAAGCAGCATTCATTTTTCAGGACTTGTCCATTTAAGCTCACTGTGTGACTTTTCTGTCATCTTGGGCACTTTGACCTAACTAAATGCTATGTATAGTTGCATCTTGTCTGTCATCTCAGCACATCTCCCTTCCAGTTAATTCTATATGAATTTTTCTTTTGTACTTAGATTGTTTATTATACAGATCCTTTAAGCACCATCTGCCAACTTAATTCTCCTATGCGTATGGTCGTCATTTAATGAAAACACACATTGTGCTTTCCACAAATAGATTGTAATTGGGTGGTGTGTGCTGTACAGCTCTTGACCTCCTCTTGAACTTGGAGTCCAGCATGACTCCCTTCTTTTTGCCAAGGCTGCCTCACACAGCTCTGTTACTCCCTGACCCCTAGCTATTGGAAGAAAATGGTGCTTGAGAAGGTTTCAGCTCATCAATTACCTCATACCCCACAAAGGATTATTAGCTAGACTCAGCCCTCTCAGGAGGTTAAGGGCCTTCTTGGGCTAATGGGTGGACTTAGAGACAGAGGCAGCAGAGTCTTTTTAAAATTTTAAATATATTTTTTAACATTTGAAGGAGGGTGTTAAACACTTTTGTATCTTCTAAATGAACAAAGAAGACTTCACAATTCTCTTATCATTAACCTTTTATACCAACAAATGGATCCCAGGTGACACCAGATGACTCTTTCTGGACTGTAAGTGGGATTCCTTTCTAAAACGGTAAGGACTGCAATTGCAACCAGGGCCTTGATGAATACTGCAGCCCAGAGCTGTTTGGCTTTCACAGTTGGCTTTCTAAGATCCCCTGAGCTTTGTAACTAACACAAGAGCTTCTCTTGTCTTCCAGTTTTCAGGGGAAAGGAAAAAGAGTCTATAGGCCAGAGAAGTAGAATAGGGCTGAGCCTTCGGTGCTCCAAGGAGGATGCTCTAATGGCCACTCCAGCGTGAGGAGGTTCTGGCAGCCTTAGAGGAGGCCACAGGGCTCTGCTCATCTATGATTATTTCAGTCTATAATCCCCAGAGCCTACTACAAACAAGGAAAAGCACTCTCCTCATAGGCCTCCTGGAGGAGGATTGTGGCATGGATGGCTTCTGCAAATGTAAACACTCTTTGCTCTTGGAAAGGCCTGTGAGAACCATCCTGCTCAGCAGTAAAAGAGATTGATGCTTTTAAACAAAAATGCATATCAAGAAAATCTTCCTCATATTATCTAGCAGGCACAGGTTAAAGAAGTAAAGACCTTAATGTTAAATAACCAGGATCCTATTACACTGGGTAAGTGTCCTAGTGAAAAAAAAAGCTAATCTAGGAAAATGGAAACTATAGAGTATCAGTAATTGTGGGGCAGCATATGACTGTTGAGAAGAACACGAAAATAATTAGATTTTAGATTATTAATTTGAATTGACTTAGATAGGCACAGGGTATTCTTCTGAAGATGGGATTCCTATTTCTATTCCTTTCTTCCTCTACTTAAACTGTGCCGAGTTACCAGAGACCCTTCCACATATAGATTTCAGGTAACTGTGCCCCAAAGGGGGCAGAACCATCAGGAGTTAAGTAGAAGCAAGGTTTTCTCCTGTCACTGTCCTTGTCTCTATCAAGATGCTCTGGTCATCTCTACTTGTGCCTCCCAGGAAGTATGTCTGATAGGCTGATGAAGAGTAAAAAACCCAGGCAAATGATAAAGCTGGCTTGTTTGTCTTTGGTGTTTCCCAGTCTCTGGTGCCCTTAGCCTTGTCCTGGCTGCCTGAGGGGCAGCCATACTCAGGCCTATCTGTCACTGTGATCTTGTCCCTTCCTCATTAAGGCCTATCTGTCACTGTGAGCTTGTCCCTTCCTCATCCTGTGTCTAATAATTTAGGAACCCTATTTTCTTATTTCCAAGTAGCAAGTGAATAGTCTGATCAACTAGAGAGTGCTAGAGCATACACTGTATTCTTGTTTCCCAAATCAAGTATGTTTTAATATGATATGGAGTCAGTACTCTAGTGGTGGTGGCCTAATTCTGTGTGTTCAGGGCATGATTCACTCCTGGAAGGGAGAGATCAGGGTCTGTGTCCCTCTTTGATTCACTCTGCAGAGGGAGGCACTCACCATCTTTGTAACCTTGGGCAAATTGCCTCTCTTTGCCTCAGTTTTCTCAGCTTTAAGTTTGGTGAAATAGTAATATGTAATATTTACTGAATGCTTACTATTTGCCAGGTACCATTTTAAACATGTCATATCTATTAACTCAATTAAACCTCACAAAAAATTTATGAGATAAGGAAACCGAGACATGGAAAGGATAAATACTTACCCAATGCTGCTGAGCTAGCAGGGAACAGAGGTGGACAACAAACCAACACAATCTAGTTCTAGAGCTCATGCACAGACCATTACATATACTGACCTTTAGTGCTGACCTTTTACCATGTAATAAATGATAATATATGTAGAGCACCTAGAATGGTCCCTGATATGCAGTGGGTGCTCAATAATATTATTGATCTGTATTCTTGTAAAGATCTGCCCCACTGAAAATTCTGCTTTGACCATTTTCTGTTGCTTGGGCAATTTCAATTCTCTGTTGATGTGAACAGAAGTATAGTAGAGCCCACTGTTCTGTTTAATAAGCAAATAAGCAACCACAGTTCCATATTTATTTAGCAAACTGGACTGCATGAATGAAATGTGCTGGATTTTGGTAGGTCCTGAGGCATATACTAGGATGAGTCCTTCCAGTGTAGAGAGGGTATAAAACAGGAACATCAATAACCCTAATACAAGATTGGGGCAATAAATGTTATAGGAAACATGCTTTGGAAGTTTAGAGGAAAAAGAATTCATCCTTCTGATTATTTCTTCAAAATGGGAAGTTTAAGTTTACCTGTGTCATGGTCCTCAGTGATAGCACTGAGGAAAATATGGGTCTGAATCCATGCAGGCTAAAATCCTATGACACTAGGCTCATTACTTTACTTCTCCAGTCTTGTATGTATGTGTGTGTGTGTGTGTTAATCTGGAAAATTTGAATAATTTTACTAACATCTCAGAGTTGATAGGAAGATTCAAGTAAAAACAAATTAATATGACCTGCACATAATTAATCTGCGTGTGATAAATGAGTACCAAAAGTATTGTGATGTTAGTTGTTCTTTGCTGGATTTATGGTTAATGGAAAATCTACTTTTTTTACTTGAGAAATATTTCCCCCCAAAAGCCTGATTTTTTTCTATGATGACTTAATAACCTTTCCTCAGATCATTAAGCAGTAACTGTGATAGTTAAGTTCATGTGTTAACTTGGCCAGGTTGTAGTGTCCAGTTGTTTGGCCCAACAAGCACTGGCCTGAATGTTACTGTGAGGATATTTCCTGGATGAAAATCATCAATAAATTGAGTGCATCTCTGACTGATTACATCTACAATCAACTGAGGAGATTGCCTTCAACAATGAGAGAGGTCGCATCCAAACAGCTGAAAGCCTTAAAGGAAGTGGTGATTCCAGCAGTTAGATGGGAGAATTTCCATTTCTACTTCAGTCAGCCAGCTTCTCCTGGGAAATTCATCAAAAGCCTTCGTTGGAGTTCCCAGCTTGAGGCCTGCCCTACGGGATTTGAACTTGCCCATCTTCACAGTTGTGTGAGCCAGTTTCTTTAAAAATCTCTTAATATTTACATTATATACAATTCACATACACACATCTTCTCTTGGTTTTGTTTCTCTAGAGAAACCTTACTAATATAATAACCTATCTCAATTTATTTTATGTCTTGCTCCTTCAAATAATTGTTTAAATCTCCCTCCATACTCAATGGACCACAGAAAAACTAAAGCTATTTGGTATTGATGGACCCATAGCTAATAGAACATGGACAGTTCTATTGTGTTCATGAGGCTCTTTCCCCACTGACACTTGTTTGGATGTAAGTGCCATGAGGACAGGGATTTTCCCATTTCTTTTTTTCCACCACTATATTCTCAGAGTTTTGAACAGTGTGAGGGACAGAGTAGGCAATATGTATTGTTGAATGGATGAATGAATCCACTATCCTTGTGTGCCCACCCTTTATCTTTGTAGAATTGCTTTAAGTAGAGATAAATAAGCTTGTTAAGTTTGTTGTTCTTTATCAAATGAATTGATGGATTCTTTGACAAATGAATGCTAAGAAAAGAATTCTGGAGATTGTAAAATACTGTAGAAATGGAGTGTTGCTTTTATTTCCTGATGGATACCTGGTTAACAAAAAGGCTCTGTAGGAAACAATAGCAGCCCTTTAAGGAAAATACATGTATGAAATAACTACAGCACTGTATTCTATTTGAAAATTGAAAAGGGTCCAAGAAGTAAAATGTGGAGAAAATCTGGCTTCTCTGATAATTTGCTGTGTGTGGCAGATGTGTTTGTATTTCAGTGTAATTGCTTTTCCACCAAAAGTCAATACTAATCTTTTAACAGCTTCTTACCATATTAGACTTCAGGGTTTACTTTCAATCAATTCCATCTGAAGAGTCAATTTTGTCTAAAGAAAGCAGAATGACCTCCATCCAGATGTTCCAGGGAAGTGCAGGGAGGTAGCGGGATCACTGTTGTTTATCCTAACTTGATGTATTAAGTGTTATTCCAACAACCACCTAAAGTCCATGACAACCCAACACTGCCTCTGTCAGGCCCCTAACCTATGATTACTTCACTTTTAAAACCTTTTTATCTATGTATAATACGTTGAAGAGAAATAGCTATCTATAAATACCCTGCACTGTCCAGTAGCCCACCTTCATGGTTAGAAACTGTATGTATCCCATAAAAACATGTTCTTGAACTGAGTCAATTCCTGTGGGTGTGAACCTATGGTAAGTAGGAGACGAGGTTACTTCAGTTAAGGTGTGCTCACCTCAATCAGATTGAGTCTTTTTTTATTTTTTTTAAAGATTTATTTATTTATTTATTTATTTCCCCTTCCCACCCTCCCCCCCCCCCACCCTGATTGTCTGTTCTCTGTGTCTATTTGCTGCATCTTCTTTGTCCGCTTCTGTTGTTGTCAGCCGCACAGGAATCTGTATTTCTTTTTGTTGTGTCATCTTGTTGTGTCAGCTCTCCGTGTGTGCGGCACCATTCCTGGGCAGGCTGCATTTTCTTTCGTGCTGGACGGCTCTCCTTACGGGGTGCACTCCTTGCGCATGGGGCTCCCCTATGTGGGGGACACCCCTGCGTGGCAGGGCACTCCTTGCGCGCATCAGCACTGTGCGTGGCCCAGCTCCACATGGGTCAAGGAGGCCCGGGGTTTGAACCACGGACCTCCCATGTGGTAGACGGACACCCTAACCACTGGGCCAAGTCCGCTGCCCAGATTGAGTCTTAATTCCATTAGTAGAGTCCTTTATAAGCAGAATGAAATTCAGATATATATATATATATATATATATATATATACACAAAGCCACAGAGGAAACAGCCAGAAGCTGAATATCAAGGGAATCTGGAAGGGAAGGAGAGACCAGGAGATGCCATCATGTGCCTTGCTATGGAATAAACTAAGGACCAAGGATGGCTGGCAGTCAGCCCCAGAACATCAGTCTTCAGGAAGAAAGCATTGCCAGGATGATGACTTAATGTCGACTTTCTCTTAGCCTCAAAACTGTAAGCAAATAAATTCCCATTGTCTACGCAGACCAATTGCATGGAATTTTCTTGAGCAGCCAGGAAACTAAAACACCCACTTAAAGGAGTAGCAATTGTATACTTCAATGCTGATGATATACAACTAATGATAAAGTGGTTTATTACCTTTATCCACTGGTGATTTGAGAATATGATTTATTTAGAAGTGAAATCACTCAAGCAAACTGTATTAAGGTCCTCTGGTTGGGAAGAACTAACATCTTTGTATTATATTTGTTATATTTTCTTTTTAAAAATTTCAATATATAGCTATCTATCCTATTTTCATGACTTCTGGATAATTCTTCTTTTATTTTAAAGAATTGTCACTCTTTTCTTTAAACCCCCAAATGGATGGAGATAATTGATCAAGTGGTTATGGCCCTTGTATTAGTCAAGGTTCTCTAGGGAAACCCTTATCAACCCAAATTGCCATTCCAATTTTCAGGATCCCATTCCTTTCCAACCAGTCCCCGCACTGTAAGAGCAGAGACCCTGCAAGGTTGGGAATTTAGTTTATGTTGTAATTCAGCTACTCACATAATGAGATTCTGGGTCTGATTTTCAGAAACTCAAGTCTATAGCTACATGAAATAAGAATTTCTTTCAGGGAACATATAGAAATTTTCACATACTTCATGCAGCACTTAGGTTGCAAATTCCTTTCTTTTTAAATTGTATCTAGCATATTTAGGAACAACCAACCAGCATCAATGTATCTTTTAATGCCTCAAAACTCTGTTAAGGAGTCAAAAGCACTCTTACCCAGAGCCTTGTCTCTTATAGTCATTTGAGTAACTGTATCAAGAGGTGGTATTTAACTCATGCCATGGACTATCAGCGCCATATGGATTATTAGAAACAGAGTCATTCATGCTTTTGAATCTCATCATATTAGAAAACCAATTCCCAAAACCCCAGAACCAATTTAGAAATCTCATCCTTAAGATTCTGTTTCTCAAGAACCACAAATAGTACCAAAGCTGTATTAGGCAAGGTTCTTTAGGTAAACAGAACCAACTAGAGATATCTATAAATACTATGAGTTTTTAAAAAATAAGAATTGACTCACAAGACAGTGAGTATGGGCAAATCCATATTCTATAGGGCAGACCTCAACCTGGGAACTCAATGAAGGCTTTCCATGAATTCCCCAGGAGAAGCTGGCTATCTGAAATAGAGATGAAAATTTTCTCTTCTAACTGCTGAAAGTATCACTTCTCCTTTTAAAGTCTTCAACAGATTGGGGGAAATGTCTCTCATTGTTGAAGGCAATATTCTCAGTTGATTGTTGTTGCAGTCAACTACATATTGATGATATAAATGCACAAAATGCCCTCACTGTAGCAATTAGGCCAGGGCTTGCTTGACCAAACAACTGGACACCCAAACCTGGCCAAGTTAACACATGAACCTAACCATCAGAGCCCCCAAGCTCACTCTGTAGGTATACTACTTAATTACATTAGTAATTATTATAACTCAGTTTCCAGGATTTTTCCAAAGAGATATATTGAGATTTTTCAGGAAATACAGGCCTTTTTGGAAGATGCTAAGGGAAATTCAGTGTTCTGTCTTGTGGGTCTTTTTCCCTTTGGTTATTCAACTGCATGTTAATATTCTGAGCCTGGAAATTGTGAGAATATTAGCAAAGAACAGAGCAGGTACTAAAGAGACACCTCCTTTGGATGAATGTCTTAAGATTTGCCCTCAGAATATGTTAGGTTGCTGACTTTTTAACAAATCAGAAAACCCAGACTCAAATGTCTTGAACAATAAGTGGATTCATCATTTCATGTTAACAGAAGTCCTGAGGTTGGGCTTGTTCTAGTCACAATTTGTCATGGTCTGTCTTTGCTTCTCTATGATTCCCAGGGCCCTGCCATCCCCTAGTAGCTTGGCTCCAACCTTGGGCTGGTAATAAGAGACTGCAGCAATCCCAGGTATCACCTCGAAATGTGACAATGTTCCCCGAGACAGCAAGGTTCTTCTTCTTCTTCTTTTTTTTCTTGTGGCATGTCTTTTAAAGGGCAGGATGGCTTTCCCATATATCCTCCCCTCCCCCAAAAGACCTCTTGGTGCAACTGACCAAAATTGCATCATAGGAGTATTCCTTAATCAACCAGTAGCTAGGCAAATGGGATTGCCATGATGAGTCAGTGAAGCTTGTGGCTTTTTAGAATTAGCTTCTAGATAAAATGGAGACAGCAAGAGCAATGGTTTTAGTGTAGGCAACCGTAAGCTTCAGATGTGCCCTTGAAGGGCAATCAAGGAAAGCCTTTTGCAAGGCAAGAAATGTAAATGGGCTTCTTGACTTATTCCCAGTGTCTGCTGTGTGAGTGCTCAGTGCCCAAATCAGGCTCTTGAATATTTGTATTAAAGGGAAATTGAGCAAAATGTTAAAGTATCAGGTATACAAAGACTGAAATAAATTTATATTCTTGGTCATGCCATCCAGGAAAGAGTTATTTCTTACAGTTAACAAACCAGCAATAAGAGAGTAGGGGAAAAGATGTGGTAGTGGGGGCACTACTGACATTAGTGTAAATACAACTTCTGAGTTACTGCAAGATTTCATCTCTTTGCCCTATCTCCATTCCCCAGTATTTAAAAACTACTTTTGACTGTTAAATAGCCACTTGGAAATTACCCTATTCTTGTTACCGTGGTAGATCAATTAAGAGGTGACTGACAGAATTAAAAATGCACTTTTAGTGCAGTTTGACCTCTGATTTAAGGTGACTTGGACTGCAGAGATGGAATGCCTGGATGATAACAAATTCTGAAGGTGATTATAGATTATGCAGATTAGTTAAAAACCTTTTTTTCTCTCTCTCTCTATTTTTAAAAAAATGTTACATTCAAAAAATATAGGTCCCCATATACTCCTCCTCACCCCACTCCTCCTACATCAACAACCTCTTTCATCATCATGGCACATTCATTGCATTTGGTGAATACATTCTGGGGCACTGCTGCACCACATGGATAGTGGTTTACATTGTAGTTTACACTCTCCCCCAGTCCACCCAGTGGGTCATGGCAGGACATACAATGTCCAGCATCTGTCCCTGCAGTACCCCCAGGACAACTCCAAGTCCTGAAAATGCCCCCACGTCATATCTCTTTTTTCCTCTCCCTACACTCAGCAGCTACTGTGGCCACTTTCTCCACATCAATGCTACAATTTCTTCCATTATTAATCACAATAGTTCCATAGTAGAATTATCAGTAAGCCACTCTAAACCATACTTGATTCCTCCATCTTAAAAGCTTTCTTTTTTGAACTGCTGTTAAATGATTCACCTCTCAGGTGCTGAACTATTGGTGGTGTTTTTTCTTGTGTTCCTATGATTATTCATTGCTTGCTATTAATATATTTTTTTTCATATTTAATTTGTAATTCCTATTAATTCTTTCAGGAGTCTTCGTTTTGTTTTATTTTAGTGTAGGAAAGCATGTAAAGGGAAGTCTCTTAACTGAAAGTAAAAAATAATTTCATTCAATATTCCTGTTAACAGGATTCTTTTTTGGAAAGAACAGAGGAAGTGAGAAGGCTGTGGTGAAACTCAATAGAACACAGGCCCAAATATGGAAAATGAATACTTTCTGAGGTAGTTTTTCAGATTTTTCCAAAAAAAAAGCAAAAAACAACTGAGAGGGTAGCTTGCAATTGACCAGTTCTAAAAAGGCTAATAAAATAAATGGAGTTTCTGTTTTATTTTTTTCTTGTATTTGGCAAAATCTTACTTAATTTCTTTCCTTCAGGTCAGGAGGCCTGCCACCATGAAAAAAGAGACACAATTTTCTTCTGCATTTTGTAACTAACATTATTTGGCATCCTTCTAATCTGGCAGCAGGTTGTGTGTAAATGACAGATTACTGAGGGGAATGATTGGTGTAGTCTTATTCAACAGATTGTCATTGTACAAATGTACAAACTAACTGGTTCAAAGCCACTCCACACTAGTGCTTTACCTAATGCATCTTGATATAGTTTTTTTTCTGTGCATGTCTTTTGTAATATGTCTTAAAATCCCAAAATGGACCCATACAAATGACACAAAATCTGGGAAATATGCTTTCCTGGCCAATTCTGGTTTGCTTCAGTAGTGTTTTGATGAATTTCTATGCTAACTGCAAACATTTACATACCAAATTCCACAAGGCCTTCATCATTTTTAATGTAAAAAGAATCTGCTTTTTGTTTCTTTACTCTTTTATGGTCAAATTGGGTCCAGGAGATGAAACTCTAGACCTATACTTTGTAACTAAACAAAACATCGCTAATGGAGAGAAAATATGAGGAGATCCTATGTAGTCAAATCTCCAATTTATACCTTCTTTTACTCTCGAAACAAAGAGATCTATTTAATACATGAGAGAAACACGGCCCTATGGTCTTAAAACAGCTGACAGCAGGAAATAATTTCAGAGGCTCAAAGTCTGACTTTATTTGAGATCTACTTGGAATAGTAGACTTGTATGAAAAGATGTACTGGCTTACCCCTTGCCAAGTGATCTCAGCCAATTTTGTAAAAAACTGCTCAAGTGGGAAAAGAAACCCTGTTCATGTGACCAGTTTCAAGGCTTTGACATTGTCTGCATATTTATTATTTTCTCTAAAATGAGGACTCTTAAATTGTGATTATGGATATCCAGAAGATCTTTGAATGGGCTGTGAAAACTTCTGACATTTTTAGTACATTTTTCTTACTAGAGACCTTCATTTGTATCTGATTCTTAAAGGAATCACTGACCACCCTCCAAGATTAATAAAGACTAATATATACAAAATTTCTTGAGCTTCCATTGTAAGGCTTCTCTCTCCTTGTGTAGAATTGAACACTGACAGTAGATAGGGTTAAGTGAATTCTGAGCATATATTTTTCTTTCATTTCTCTCTCAAAAAGTTTTTATATTTTAGTCAAAGTTGTACAAATGTCAATTCCACAATGATTGTTACGAATATATAGTATGCCCTTGCCTCATTTCTACATCACATAGGCAACCGCTTTCAACTTTCTTAACAATTTCTTTTGGAATTTGCCTCCATCAATATACCATGATTATATTTCTGGTCTTGGGTTTTTCAGTCTTAGTTGCTATCTACTGACTCTTGGTTTATGGAAGATGAGAAATTAGCTTCCTTAGTATCCTTCCAAAGTAAAACTAGGATATTGCAGTGTTTACACATGGATGCAAGTACACACTCACACCACTGCCCTCCCCCATTCCTCCAAAATGCTTATATAATAAGTTTTTGTTAGCTCAATCTTCATTGCTTACATTAGTATTCCCATGTAAATTTTATTTACAGCTAGGTCATGTAGTGTACTATGATTTTGTTTCATATTTCATATAATTTTTTCCCTTAGGATTAATATTTTGTTGTTCTAAAAACAAAAGTCCCCAATTTTTTGTTGTATCTTCCCCTAATTTACCCCAAAACTCTCCTCCAGTGGTGTAGATCTTCTCTCAGTTTGTCTTTATCCATCAAGCTATCTGTTGCTGTCATCATTTCCTTGAGAATAGCTTCTGGAGTCTTCTGTCCCATGCCCAGTTGGTCTTGTCCCTGGGCCTGTTGCCCTTGGATTTGCTTCTATCTCACTCTCAGGTTCCTCTCATCTCTCTTCTGGTTGGAAGACATGCTTGCTAGATTCATGCTTTTTTCTGTCTTGCTTTGCTTACTCATTCTATTAGAATGTATTCTCTGGTAACTTCCTAAGAAACATTGCATGGGTAATAAATATTTTGAGAGTTTGCATGTCTGAAAATGTTTTAATTCTATTTTCACAATTGATTGATGATTTGTCTTGTTATAGAATTCTAGGTCGGAAATTTTTCCTCAGAATTTTTAGAGGATTTATTATCTCTTGGTAAAGGAACCATTATCGTTACGAAAAGTGTAATTTTAGATCTGGGCAGCAAAATGAAGTGATATAAAATGTGTAGATTCTCCAATCCCCATAAAAATTATTGTGTTAACTTTTGCTGAGTAATAGTTTTATTCAAACATCAAGGACTTAGTTTGTAGTGGTAATTTATAAATAGATTATTTTTAAACTTTTAATCTTGAATTTCAAACTTACAGACAGTTGCAAAAATAATAGAAAGTTCATGAACCCTACCCAGATACCCAAGTCCACCAACTTTTAACATTTCGCCACAATTGCCATATTATTCTATCTATCCATCTTTTATCTTGGGTAAAGTGAACTTTTTCCTTGATATAGATCAATAGTCCTACTCAATGATTAGCTGGTTAGTCCAGTTAATATCAAAGAAACAGAATGTTAAAGATATATGCTGAGTGATGGTTCAGAACAAGTTCCAATATTTACAGTTAAATAAGAAGGAACATGAAAATAAGTGATTCACAATACATAAAAAACTATAATATAATACTAATATGCAATGTTAAAAGAACTTCTTAGAAAAACTTACATCTAAAGATTAAAACCAAAATTAAATTCCTAGACCATAGGTATGTAAAAGACGATGGGAATTTTTTCCCAATGACCTCAAGAAAATATGGAACCAGACTCCTCCTCAATACTGTTTTCTTTTTTCCTCTAGGAAAGCATTTTCTCACCCAAGGTGCTCGTGAGCACTGCCACCTCCACCTCCACCCTGCATTTCTGTTTGCATCTATGCCTTCACTCATGGAAACCTCTCATCAAGTAAACTACACATCAATGTAAGAAATATTAATATTTAAACAATCCCTGCAGTTGATTGCATATCACTGCTATAAGTCATGCTCTGACTCACTTTTATAATTCTTAACTCTTTAAGTCTCAAATTGGGCACTTTCTAATTTCTCTGTTCTAGATAAAATTTTTTTGGGGGTAGAAATCAGTAAAGAATAGGTTGTTGAACTTCTGGGGAAGAAGGTAGAGTAGGGAGTACCAGGATTCAGTCGTTGCACCAAAACACCTATTAAATAGGGAGGAATTGTCTGAAACAACTACTTTGAAACTCCAGAGACCAGGATAACACTATACATCATCCAGGGAAGAGCAGAAGAGGCTGATAAATAAGAGTAAAGAACTGTAAGTTGTTCTTTCCAAGTGGCGAC
This sequence comes from Dasypus novemcinctus, assembly GCF_030445035.2. NCBI lineage: Eukaryota > Metazoa > Chordata > Mammalia > Cingulata > Dasypodidae > Dasypus > Dasypus novemcinctus. The sequence goes on along the minus strand of NC_080683.1, from coordinate 29,719,273 downwards.
TGCTTGCCATTCCACACTCTTGCATCAAGCGGCTATGAGGACCAGTCCCCGCCCAGAAGTTGGTGACAGAAAAAGACATAAAAATTCTCTTCCCCAAGAATAGGATTAGGCATGGCCCATTACGGATCACAGCTTTTGATTAGTGAATTCAGATCCCTGGGTTCTGTCTCTGAGGGCAGCCCTTGCTTCAACCCACCCTGGACAAGGGCTGCTACAGACATCGTATCAAACCTTACCAGACAGGGGTGGAGGTCCTGGAGATTTTAGGACATAGAACTTCCTCAGGGCTGAAGTAAGCTGAAGGTCTGCATTTTCTGGGCAGGCTAGGAAATCTCAGCTTTGGGGAGCTATCAGAGAAGGTTTTGGTGCCCTTCCTGACCCTCACCACAAGGCACTATGGAGCCAGTCTGCATCCCCTTCATGAGTCCCTGGCCCTGTTTTGACTGGGAAAGAACAAATTGGAAAAGTCCTCCTGTGGCGACTCATCACTGAGAATTTGTCCTCCAGGCAAAGGCAGTATGAGATAAGGAAAGGCAGGTGAAAAAACTATAGAGGCAAACAGACTGGGGACAAAGACCTCCTTCAAAACCCAGGGGAAGGAAGGGAACTCTAAAACAACTATCAAACAAAAGCCCGGGACAAGACAGAGGCCCAGAAAGACAGAAAAAAACCTGTATACTGCATTTGCCTTAGGCAGACCTTCCTAATAGGAAAGTTGAAACTCAAGAAAATCTCTGCTATATCACCAGTTAGATATAAAATCAAGAAACAGACATCACAGGGAGTAAACCCCAGAGTTAACATTTTTAAATATTAAAATGTGCAGTGTGTAACAGAGTACAAGACAAAGAAAGAAACAGGAAATGCTGGCCTATCCATAGCAAGAGGATAAAAATCCCGAAACATCAAGGAAGAACTTGAGATTTTTGATATACTGAACAAAACCTCTAAAAAATATATTAAAAATGCTCAAGGACATGAAGGGAAGTACAAAAGATGACCATCAGATATCAGGGAAAAAAAAGCAATGCATGAACAATATGAAAGTCTAAGTAAAGAGACAGAAATATTAAAAAGAAACCAAACAGAACCACTGGAGTTGAAGACCACGTTAACTGAAATTAAAAAAATTGCTCAGGAGGGTTTCAAGAACAGATTGGAGCTGGCTGAAGAAAGAATCAGTGAACTTGAAGACAAGACACTTGAAGTGAGTCAGGCTAAGGAGCATTAAAAAAAAAAAAAAAGAAAAGAAAAGAAATAGTAAAAGCAAAAATAGCCTAAGACAGCTATGGGGCAATAGCAAGTGCACCAATATAAGTACTTCCCAGAAGGAGAAGAAAGAGACAAAGGGACAGAAGGAATAGTCAAAGAAATAATGATTTAAAAAAACCTCCCCAAACTTAGCAAAAGATTTGACTATGCACATCCAAGAAGCTCAGAGAACACCAAAGAGGATAAACATGAAGAAAAAGGCACCCCATCTTATAATCATTACACTGTCAGATGCACAGGTCAAGGAGAGAGTTCTGAAAGTTGCAAGAGGAAAACAATGTGTTACGTACAAAAGAGTCCCAATTAGATTTATTCTCAAAAACCCTGGAGGCAAGAAGATAGTAGGTTGAAATACTTAAAGTGCTGAAGGAAAACAACTGCCATCCAAGAACTATATAGCCAGTGAGACTCTTTCAAAAATGAGGGTGAGATTAAGACATTATCAGATAAACAAAAGCTGAGGGAGTTCATCAATACTAGACCTGCCCTACAAGCAGGGAGTTCTTCAGACTGATAAAAAGGGCACTAGACAGTGGTTCAAAGAAGCATAAAGAAATAAATGCCTGTGGTAAAGATAACCATTTGGGTAATTATAAATGCCAATATTATTGGATTGCTTTATATTGTTTGATTGTAACTCCATTTCTTACTTCCTACAGGTGCTAAAATGTAAACACATAAAAAGCAATGATAAATATACATTATTAGACATACAATGTACAAAGATATAAGTGGTAACAAGTACCAAAAGGGGTGGGTGGACAGAGGGGTATAGGAAAATTATATGTGCAAGTTATTGAAGATAAGTTGATATAAAAAAAAAATGTAATTGTTATAAATTTAGGATGTCAAATTTTAACCCCATCTTAAACACAAAGAAAACAGATGAAAAATATATCCAGATAGAAATGAGAAGGCACTCAATATGGCACAACACAACAAAGCAAATAAATATATAAGTAGGTTTAACCAAAGTGAGGGACAAAAAAGATATAAGATTTATAAAGGCTAAATAGCAAAATGGCTAAAGAATGTTCTACAGTATCAGTAGTGACTTTAAATGTAAATAAATTAAACTCTCCAGTCAAAAGGCAGAGATTGGCAGAAACTAAACCCAAAGCATGCAGAAGGAAGGAAATAACAAAGACTAGACTGGAGATAAATGAAATAGAGAAAAATAGAGAGAATCAAGCAAACCAAAAGTTGGTTTTTTGAAAAGATCAACAAAATTGACAAATCTTTAGCTAGACTGACAAAGAAAAAAAGAAAGAGGATAGAGAAAATCAGAAATGGAAAGGGGGACATTACTACTAGTCCTGCTGAAATAAAAAGGACTTTAAGTAAATACTACGAGCAACTGTGTGCCAATAAATTAAATAACCTAGATGTAATAGACAAATTCTTAGAAATGCATAGACCAATTTCTGGTAGAGACATTGAATCAGTAATCAAAACATCCTGACAAAGAGAAGCCCAGGAACAGCAGCCTTCACAGGGGAAGTCTTCCCAAATGTTCCAAGAAGGTGTAACTCCAATTCTGCTCCAATGCTTCCAAAAAATGAAGAGGAGGGAATCTTCCCTAACTCATTCTACAGACTAACATCACCCTCACACCAAATCCAGATAAAGACACCACAGGAAGGAGAGTGGGTGTATCTCAGTGGTTAAGTCCATTTTTATATGTATGAGGTCCCAGATTCAATCCTTGATACCTCCTAAAAAAAAAATAAAGTGTAATGATTAAAAAAAAAAAGAGGGAAGCAGATGTGGCTCAATTGATAGAGCATTTGCTTACCATATAGGAGGTCCGGGTTCAGACCCAGGGCCTCCTGGCCCATGTGGTGAGCTAACTCATGCGCAGGGCTGCTGCGCACAAGGAGTGCAGTGTCACGCAGGGGTGTCCCCTGCATAGGGGAGCCCACACACAAGGAATGCGCCCCTCAAGGAGAACCGCCCCACGCAAAAAGCACAGCCTGCCAAGGAGTCGCATTGCACACACGGAGAGCTGACACAGCAAGATGACGCAACAAAAAAGAGACAGATTCCCGGTGCCACCGAGAATACAAGCAGGCACAGAAGAACTCACAGCAAATGGACACAAGAGAGCAAACAATGGGGGGGGGGGGGGAGGGAAGGGGAGAGAAATAAATAAAAATAAATCTTTTTTTTAAAAAAAGATGCCACAGGAAAAGAAATCTGCAAACCAATATCTCTTATGAACATAGATTCAAAAATCCTCAACAAAATACCAGCAAACTGACTCCAACAGCATATTAAAAGGATTATACAACATGGTCAAGTGGGATTTATCCCTGGTATGCAAGGTTGATTCAATGTAAGAAAAGCAATTATGATAATACACCACATTAAAAGAATGAAGGAGAAAAAAACACATGATCTTCTCAATTGATGCATTTGTCAAAATACAGAGCCCTAACTTGATAAAAACACTTAGAACACTAGGAATGGAAGGAAATTTCCTCAAAATGATAAAGGGCATTATGAAAAGTCCCCAGTTAACATCACAGACAATGGTAGGAAAGAATAGTCTCTTTAACAAATGGTGCTGGGAAAACTGGATCTCCATGTACAAAAAAAGCAGGAAGACCCCGGCCTCATACCATATAAAAAAAACAACTCAAAATGGATCAAAGACATAAATATAAGTGCCAGAACTATCAATCTCCTAGAAGAAAACATAGGGAAGCATTTTTAGGACCTTGTGTTAGGCAATGGTTTCCTAGACTTTATTCCCAAAGCACAAGAAACAAAGGAAAAAATAGATAAATGGTACCTCATCAAAATGAAAAAAACTTTTGGTCTTCAAAGTACTTTATTATGAAAGTAAAAAAGACAACTTACACAACTGGAGAAAATATTTGGAAACCACATACATAGTAAAGGATTAATATCCAGAATGTATAAAGAAACCCTTCAATTTAATAACAAAAAGACAAACAAACCAATTAAAAAATGGGTAAAAGTCTTGAACAGACATCTCTCCAAAGAAGAAATACAAATGGCCAGAAAGGACATGAAAAGATGCATCAGGGAAATGCAAACCCAAACCACAATGAAATACCATCACACTCATTAGAATGGCAGCTGTTTAAAAAAATGGAAAGTAACAAGTACTGGAGAGAATGTGGAAAAACAGGAACATTCATTCATTGCTGGTGGGAATGTAAAATGGTGCAGCTGTTGTAGAAGACAGTTCGGTTGTTCCTCAGAAAGCTAAGTACAGAACTATTGTATGACCCAGCAATCCCTCTACAGGTATACACCACAAAGAATTGAAAGCAGGGGATCAAACAGATACTTGCACACTGATGTTCATAGCAGCATTATTCACAATTGCCGAGAGATAAAAACAACCAAGCATCCATTAATAGATGAGTGGATAAATAAAATGTGGTATATACAAAGAGTAGAATATTATGCAGCTGTATAAAGGACTGAAGCCCTGACACATATGACAACATGATGAACCTTGAATGCATCACGATGAGTGAAATAAGCCAGGCACAAAAGGACAAATATTGTATGATCTCCCTGATTTGAAACAAGTAGAACAAGCAAATTCATAGAGTCAGAATCTAGAATATAGATTACTAGGCAAGAGGGTGGAGCTAGAGAATGGGAAGATAAAGTCTTAAAAGTATAGGGTTCCTATGTGGAATGATGGAAATGTTTTGGTAATGGATTGTGGTGATGGTAGTAAAACATTGTGAGTACAATTAACAGCAATGAAATATATATCTGAATATGATTAAAAGGGAAAATATTAGATTGTTTATATGGTAAAAGAATAATTTTAAAAACATCCATGAAACTACTTTACACGGTGAACCCTAAATTAAACCATGGGCTTTAATTAATATTGTAGTCCATTGTAACAAATGTTCCATATCAAAGCAAGGTGTTGGTGGTGGGGTGGTATATGGGAACCCTGTATTGTACACATGATTGCTCTGTAAACTCTCTAATATAGGGGGAAAAGAGCAGGTTGTTCTGAACATAGATTTTTCAGCATTTGCATGAACTCAAAACGCATTTTCATTAATCTTCAAAACTTGATTGGGAAGATTTGCAAATCCAAAATAGGCAAGAGTTTCTGGATTTATAAACAAAGTGGGCTCTTGGGGCATCTTTCCTGAAGATTGGTCAATCAGTGAACAAGTCAAAAGTGGACAACTACTAACTGAGCTGCAAACCCAATCCAACATCTGTGGTCATTCCCTCAGAATTGTTTTTATTTATTTATTTATTTATTATTATTATTTTTTAAAGATTTATTTATTTATTTTAATTTCCACCCCTCCCCTGGTTGTCTGTTCTTGGTGTCTATTTGCTGCGTCTTGTTTCTTTGTCCGCTTTTGTTGTCGTCAGCGGCACGGGAAATGTGGGCGGCGCCATTCCTGGGCAGGCTGCTCTTTCTTTTCACGCTGGGCGGCTCTCCTCACGGGCGCACTCCTTGCGCGTGGGGCTCCCCCACGTGGGGGACACCCTTGCGTGGCACGGCACTCCTTGCGCGCATCAGCGCTGCGCATGGCCAGCTCCACACGGGTCAAGGAGGCCCGGGGTTTGAACCGCGGACCTCCCATATGGTAGACGGACGCCCTAACCACTGGGCCAAAGTCCGTTTCCCCAGAATTGTTTTTAATAGCTTTTTTTGAGATATAATTCACACACCATAAAAGCCACCCATTTAAAGTGTACAAATGAGTGTTTTTTAGTATTTTCACAGGGTTGTATAAACATCGGCACTATATATTCCAAAATATTTATATCACTCTTGTGTCAGTTTGAGTTTATTTTATTAATCCCAAAAAGAAAGCTTATGTTTGTAAACTAATCTCTTCCTCTGGGTGTGATACTCTTTGATTGTATTAAATTCAGTTGAAGGGCCTGATTAGATTACTTGGTAAGATTGTTGTAGGGATTTTTATTGGACTGGATCAGTGAGGTGTGACTCAGGTTCAGTTTCCACCCCCTTGCTAGGCCTGATATAGACGGACACTCAGACACAGGAAGAGAAAGTTCTGCCATCTTGGACCTTCCAGGTGATGAGGCTAAACAGCTGAGGCCCCCGGGGAGAGATGAGCCATTTGCTTGATAGCTTACAGCTGAAACTGGAAAGAGAGCCCAGCTGAGACTGATATAAGAGGCCTGGAAAGAAAAAGCCCAAAGCCAGGGAGAGTTCTACAGGATTGCTCAAGCACAAAGCCCCAAGAGCTGGACTCACTGAGCTCAGGAGGACAGGGTGAACCTGGAGGGCAAGGCTGAAACCTGGGCTGAGATGAGCCATCATGCATCACCACGTGGCAACATGCCAGGAGCAAAAGTAGCTGCGTTGGTGAGAAGCATCTTTGATGGCGCCTAGGTTTGGACTTTTCACGACCTTGGAACTGAAAGTTTTTTTTTTACCTCAAATAAACTCCCCTTATAAAACCCAACAGATTTCGGGTACTTTGTATTGGCAGCCTTTTGGCAAACCAAAACAACTCCCCAAAGAAATCTTCCTCATTCCCCCAGCCCTGGCGACCACAAGTCATTTGTCTGTTTTTATCTATTGCCTCTTGTGGGTATTTTATATGAATGGAATCATATAATACGTGGCCTTGGATTTGGTATCTTTTACTTAAGAATAATGTTTTCAAAATTTATCTATGTTATAGCTGGTAGGTCAGTCCTTTCTATGGCTGAATAATATTACATTGAATGTATAAATCACATTTATGCATTTATCAGTTAATAGACATTTAGGTTGTTTTAATTATTTGGCTATTATGAATAATGCTGCTATGAACATAAGATTACAAGTTTTTGTATGGGCATGTTTTCATTTCTCTAGGGTATATAAGGAGGATTGCTGGGCCATATGGTAATTCTATGTCTATCATTTTACGGAACTGCCAAACTGTTTCCAAAGCAGCTGCATTTTAGATTTCCACCAATAACATGTGGATGGGGGAGGGTTTCCCATTTCTCCACAGCTGTATCAACCTTGTTATTGTCTTTCTTTTTCACTGGAGCCATCCTAGTGGGTGTGAATGGGGTATCGCAATGTAATTTTTTAAAAAAAATTATTTATTTATTTTAAAAAATAACATTCAAAAAATATGAGATCCCATTCAACCCCACCGCCCCCACCCCCCGCTCCCCCCACAGCAACACTCTCTCCCATTATTGTGACACATCCATTGCACCTGGTAAGTACATCTCTGAGCATCACTGCACCCCATAGTCAATGGTCCGTAATTTTGATTTGCATTTCCTTAATGATTATTGCTGCTGGCTTTTTTTCCCCCATGTGTTTATTGGCTATTTGCATATCTCTATTCAAATTCTTTTCCCATATTTGTGCTATTTGTCTTTTTATTGTTGAGTTGAGAGAATAATTTTCATATTCTGGATGCAAGTTCCTTATCAGTTATATGATTTGCATATATTTTCTTCCTTTCAACGGGTTATTTCCTTAGAATTTTAAAGGCCCTTTTTCACTGTCTTCTGGGATCAGGTGTTTTATTAAAGAATCCACTTCCATTTGAGCTCCAGATCCTTTATATGTGACCTATTCTCTCTCTCTTTCTCTCCCCTCTCCCTCTCCACTTCTAAAACTTTCATTTTGTCTCCAGTGTATAGTAATTGCTGGATGATGTACTCTAAGGTGGGTCATAAAAAACCCTTGTATTTGGGTATACATTTTTTTATTACTGTAATTTTCAAATAAATGCAGAATAAAAAGAATAATATTATGAACACACATATACAACCTCCTAGGCTCAATGATGTCACTATGTTGCCAACCTTCTTTCATTCATCCCTCTCTTTTAAATTTTTTTCTGGAATATTTTAAAGCTAATCCCAGACATCTGTCATTTCATCCATAAATCCTTTGCTATGCATCTCTAAGAGATGAGTTTAAAAAAATCGCATTCATGTTACCCCTATGAAAATAAATAATAAGACCATAATATTATCCAATTGCCCCTTCATAGTTCTATTTTCTCTAATACAAAAAAATATGCTTACAATTGGATGTACCATAGTTTATTCAGTTGTCTATTGATAGATATCTGGATTATTTCCAGTCTTTTATTATAAATTATCCTGTAATAAATATCCTTGTGAATATGTCATTTGGCATATTTGCAAGGCTTTTGGATAGATTCCTAGAAGTAGAATTGCTGGATCTAATGGTAAATGGATATATATTTTGCTAGATATAGTCCAATATCCTTCCATGAGGGTTGTGTAATTTTGTAGTCCCTTGGTGCAAACATTTAATCTGGAAACACACGTCCTTCAGTTCTGGGAAATTTATTGAATAACTTCTTTGATCATTTATTCTCTCCTATCTTCTTTTATCGCTCTTTCTGGAATTACTACTACTTTAATATTTTCCCTTCTATCCTTATTCTTTAACTTTCTCATCTTTTCTCTCCTATTCCCCATCTCTTTGGTTTTCTCTTCCATTTTCTGGGAGAATTCTCTCCACTTTATCTTCAAACCTTTCTAGTTGATTGTAATTCCAGATGTCTTATTTTAATTTGCAAGAGTTTTTTTGTTTTTCCTAAATGATCCTTTTTATTGCCTTTTGTTCTTATTTTGGGGGGGATTCAACTTAATTGCAATCAATCATTCATTCAACAACTATTCTTTGAACACAGTCTTAGTTTCCTAGGGTTGCCATAACAAAGTACTACAAATTAGCTGGCTTTAAAAAACCAGAAATGTATTATGTAGCAGTTCTGGAAGCTAGAAGCCTGAAATCAAGTTGATAGCAGGGCCATGCTACCTCTGAAACCTGTAGAGGAGAATCCTACCTTACCTCTTCAAGCGTCCAGGGTTTGCAGGCAATCCTTTGTGTTCCTTGGCTTAGAGCTATACCATTACAACCCACGCCTCCTTCACCATGTTGCATTCTCCCCTCTTGTGTCTGTCTGCCCCTTTGTGCAGCCCCTGTGTCCAAATTTCCCTTTTCTTGTAAGGACACCAGTCACTGGATTAGAGTCTGCTTTAATTCAATTTGGCCTCATCTAAATGAACTGTATCTTCAAAGGTCCTATTTCCAAATAAGTTCACATTCATGGGACTGGGAGTTAGGAACTTGAAGGTATTTTTTTTTTGCGGGGTGTGGGTGTGGGGTGGGGTGCAATTCAACTCATAGCAAGCACCAACTATTGCACTCTAGGCATTATTATAGGCATGTAGAATCAGCAGAGAATGAAAAGCCAAATCTCTGCCCTCTAGGAGCTCACAATCAAATGGCAGGAAGACATAAAATAAATATTCAGTATGTCAGTGTTAAGTCTGTGAAGAAAAACAGTAAAGCAAGGTGAGAGTGACTGCCAGAAGGGGCTGCTATTTAACTTGGGCATGTCAGGAAAGGCCTCAATGGCAGGATATATTTGATAAGATAATTGAAGGAAGTGAGAGAATAAGACATGATATCTGGAGGTAAAGAACAGGCAGAGGAATCTAAGTCAAATGCTGAGAGGTAGGGAAATAGGAAGTTTAAGGAAAAATGAGGAAGCTAATGTGGCTGGAGCAGAGTGAGCAAATGGAGGCATGGTAGGAGATGAAGTTAGAGAGGTGACGGGGATGTGAGATGATGGATGGGTTGGAGCAGAAGGATGGCATGATTTGACTTAACACTTTAAAAGATCCCTCTGGCTGCCCTGTAGACAGTAGGTGGGCGATGGTGGGAAGAGGAGGAAAAGTTGGGAGGCTATTGCAATAGTGCAGGTAAAAGATGATGGTGGCTTGGACCAGGATAATAGATTAAGAAGTGGCCAGATTCTGAATATATTTTAAAGGAAGAGCTGACAGAGTTGCTAAGGAAATTGATGGGTCAGGAATGAAACCAAGGTTTTAGGGCCAAGGACTAGAAGAGTGTTACTTCCATTTCCTGTGATGGTGACAATAGGAATGGCTAGCTTGGAAGGGAAATAAAAAATTCAGTTTTAATCATTTTAAGTTGGAGATACTTATTAGGCATCCAAGTTAATATATCAAGAAGACAGTTGGATATATGAGTCTAGATTTCAAAGATGTGTGGATTAAAGACATAAATTAAGAGTGATCAGTATCCCATGGCATTTAAAGAAAAGTAAAGAAAAGAGGTCCAAGGACTAAGCTCCAGTATACTCCAACATTCAGAGTTTGGGAAGATGAAGAAAAACCAACAAAGGACACTGATTAGGAGTGGTCATTAAGAGAGGAGGAAAACAGAGAAAGAGTGTTATCCTAGAAAGCAAGAGAAGAAAATGTTTCAAGAGAAAAGGAAGTAATAACTGTGTGCTGTTGCTAAATTGAGTAAAATGAGGACTGAGATTAACCATTGCATTGACCACATGAAGGTCATTGATGATCTTTACAAATCTGTTCTGATGGAGCGATAAGGACCAAAGGCTGACCACAGCGGTTTCAAGAGGAAATGGAGGAGAGATATTGAATATGGCCAGTATAGATTTTCTTTGGAGGGTTTTGCTGAAAAGGTGGCAGAATAATGCAGTTATTGCTAGAGATGGATATGGGTTCAAAAGTGTTTCTTCCTTTTCCTCCTTCCCCTCCACTTCACCCTCCTCCTCCCCCTCCTCCACTGCTGCCACCACCTCTTCTTTCTTCTCCTCCTCTTCCTCTTCCACCTCCTCTTCCTCCTTCAATGGCAATATCAATGGGAATGAAACAGTTGAGAAGGAAATATTGATGATATAGTATAGTAGATTAAATTATGTACCCTAATTTAGACATATTACTAATCTTAATCTGCATTCCTGTGGATGTGAACATATTGTAAATAGGATCTCCTAGAGATGTTACTTTTAGTTAAAGTGTGCCCCAACTGAATGAGATTGAATCTCAACTTGGATTACTGAGGTCTTATAAAGAGAAAGAAACCAGAGGCCAGAGTAAGAGAAAACCATGAGGAGGAGCTAGAAGCAGGAAGTCAATAGAACCCTGAAGAGAAAGGGGAGGGCATTGCCATGTGACACAAGGCAGGAATACAAACCAAAGAACCCCACAAAATGCTGGTAGCCAGCACCAGAATATTACAGATATTGGGAGGAAAACATTACCTTGCTGATGCCTTTTTTAATAACCTCAAAACCATGAGCCAATAAATTACTGTTGTTTAAGCTAACACATTGTGCCTGTGTACTATAAAACATACAGCATAGAGAGGGCACAATTGCAGGGTTCTGTCTTTGAGTAGGTGGTGGTGGGCTATGGAATGCAGTAAACTGGAGAAATTGGCCTGTGGAGCTAGGCCCACTCATCCATTTTTTTTTGGGGGGGGGGTGGGTGGAAAGCTGGAGAAAACAGATACAGGAGTGATGGGATATTTGGTAGTAGCAGCCTGTGGAAATTCTCTCCTAATTTTGCCTATTTACTTGGTAAAATAAGAAAAAAGGACATCAGTCTTGAGTGAGGATGGGAGAAATGTTGGAGGTTTGAGGAGAAAGGAGAAAGTAAGAAATATTAATTTGGGAAAGTGAGTGTGAAAACAGGTTGAGGATTTCCACATGATTTGGGGCAGCACTAAAGACCCAGTTGAGATTATTGATCACTGATTTAAAGTTAGTCCAGTCAGCATGGTTATCTGATTTTTTTTTTAACCATGTTCAACTCCACAGGTTGGAGTGGGTAGGGTTGGGTTTGGCTAAGAGAATGTGGCAAAGAGAGAGTTAATTGTGTCTGAAAGGTAGTAATCAAGGATTCTGGGGTGTGCAGACTGAGGGAAGGGTCACTGGAAGAGAGGACTTTAAGGAACTGAGCAGCCAAGGTATTGGATAGGTCATCTACATACAGAAATTGCCAAGATTTAGTACTTAAGAAAGTGACTGCAAGCTCTATGTTAAAATCTTCATGGAAAAGTAAAGAGTAACCCAGAAATGTAGAAAAATCTGATAAAGAGAGGAGGATAATACAATATGAATCCCTGAGCTTCAGAGGAACTGAGAGATGTTAGGAGGAGGAACAGATGGAAACGGAGGTGGCAGTGAGGGGCAGAGGGGAGAGCTTCCCTTTCTCTAGTCCCTCTGGTGTGTGGGGTACAGGGGATGAAACAGCTACTACTTGAATAGGGCACACTGGAAGCGATTGCTTCAGGAGAAGCTGTGTCTCTTTGAGGAACAGGAGATGAAGGGAACTTTCAGAGTAGGTGATGAGGATGTATAATATTTGATATTCGATAATTGATCATTGAGTTTGCATCTGATTGTACATTCCAGATGTCATTCGGAAGGTTCAGGGCTGGAGTATGATTTAGAGTAGAGTGTGATTGGGTCAGTTTAAGAGGTGTACAGAGCCACGGCGCTGTGATTCTGGTCTTGTTCTTAGTCACTGAAGTACATAGGACTGCAGGCCTGTGATAGCAGCCTAACGGTAGTGGGGCAGCAAGTCCTACCATGAGTTCTGTGGGAAACTTCTTCAGTCACATCTATGGTGGTGGGCAGGCTGTGGAGGGATGGTATTCATGGGAGCCTGTGGGATCTTTTGCACAGAGGAAGTTCCTATAGGGAGAGCAGGAAACTCTGAGGGCCCTGGCCACTCAAGACAAAAGCCCTGTCTGGGTCAGAACTCTGCTAGAACTCTTGGCAGTATCTCCGCCTATCTCTGTGAGAATATAATTTATGGTGGTTTGTTGTTGTTTGTTTTTGTCTGTTCCTTACCCTGTCTGTGTTCTTAAAATTTCCTTTATTCTGTTTGTTTTGAATTCTGTTTGCAGAGTTCAGGGGTGCAAATGGAGACCCACATACCAGGTCTATAAACTTAAAATTTATAAGTCAAGATAGACTGTTAAATAAAATATGTTCCATCCTCCTACCTTGACCACTATACCTTCATAGTAACTTGGAAATCCAAGTTCAAATTTAGAATTCTTGGGCTCCTCAGAGGGCCGATGGGGCCTGGGAAACTCACCTTTCAGAGCAGATATCTCTAAGGAGACCCACAGGTTTACAGAAGAGTATCCCGACAAGCAGCCAGGCCCAGTGTGCCCTGCTCAGTCTCTCTAGGGAAACCTGCCCACAGACTAAATCTCCCGTTTCTCACTGAGTGCTGTAAGGCCAGTCCCCTGGCTAACATGGATTGGGGAGCAAATTGGAAGTCTATATGATCTTCCTCCTAATTTATTCAATTCTTTTGTTTTCACCCTCATCAAACTCCTTCTGGTTTGATTTAGCCTGCTTCTGCCTGCCCCTCCACACTCTCCCCCACCACCCCAAATCCTTGCTGGCTTGGTTTTCAGCTTTCACAGGTCTTGTCCATCTGCTTTTCATCTTTCTGCTGTCATCTCTTCTCTGGCTCTCTTTGTGCTCTGGGTTTATGCTTAAATTTCTTTTTTACTGTCATTTTAGTGGAGTTTTGGAGGATAGATGAGATAAACGTGTTACTTTAACTGAAATTATTAACACTTTTTCATTGGTGCTGAACTTATCTTTGGGATGATTGCAGTGAGCACTGGGTTGGTTGCCGGAGGTTCTGGGTGTATGATGCCTACGCAACTGTTTGAACAGAAAAATACATGGAAGTCTATATTTCAACAGAGTGCCAGTTTTCAAATGTTTTTCACTAACCTGTTTTGCTTATTATATTGACTAGTGTATCTAAGTACAGGGAGTAAGAAGGCCAGGAGCAGATGTGGGTTAGAGAGACACTTCATTCTCCAAACTATCAAGGGAATGTAGTGGACAATTATTGTGTTTGCCTGTGCAAGAAACTTCACCTTTCTTGGCAATAGGTTTCATTTTTCCATTAGGAACAACCCCTAAACACTCTCTGTTCAGATGTTTTGGGTGAAACTGAACCTTCCCCTGGATTTGAGGGACACACATGAGTCTGTTCCCTGAGCAGGTATCACCCTGTGGCCACAGTGGTTGGTTCAGGGATGAGCACTTGACCCAAATCAGTTGATTGTGGCACAGTCCATTACTTTCCGTGGAGCACTGTGGGAAGAAGTGATCTTTCTCGCTGTGGTCTTTGGGCTGTTGAAGGTGCTGGTGGTTATTCTGCCCCCTTTTGGCAAAGACGTAGGAGAAAGGAAAGAATGAGAAAGAGGGAAAGGTCCCGTAATGTTGCTAGAGCCCTGAAGTCCATCGTTACCTGAAAGTCTACCCTTGGACTTTTTGGTTACTTGAACCAATGCCTCCTGTCTTGCTTAAACTAATTTCAGAGGTGTTTCTGCTACATGCAACCACAGGCATAATAACCAATGTAGAGTATATGCAAATCTTTGGATGTGTGTGTGTATTTCAAAGAAATCATTGATCCTGCATATTTTCTTTAGAAATATTATCTTGTTGTTCTTGTAGAAATCAGTAAGGTTAAATTGTTAATGTGAATTTGTACCTTTCACATGTAAATAAACAAGAAAACATCATGCTAGAGGTATGACTATTTGATAAATTTCTTTTCAGAGGCTTTGAGGATTATTTCATCAAATGCTAAGAGCTCAGGGGAATATCAGAGGACAAGAAAAAGTGAACATTACATGATTCCACCAGATGTGGGATAAAGGAATAATTTTAGAATTAAATAACTAAAAAGCACCTCTGGTGTGCTTCTAACATTTCAGTATATGCAAATTAGATTTTATATAATGAACCTCATAGTATATTCAACAAAAGGATGAAATTGAACTTCAATTGAAAGCAGAGCTAGAAGGAAGTTGAGATTGGAAAGCACAATTTTCAATTCCAACAAAAAGCTATTTATACTGCATATCAAGAATAGGCTATAATTTTAAGCAAAATCAGAAATAGATCAATAGAATTCATTCCAAAGAATGGAAACAGATTTGGATACACAGAATAAAATCCTTTATATGTGGAACCATTCAAATGTAAGAGAAATTATGCACAATTTTTAAAATTGCAAATAGCAAAGCGGTAAATAGGGAAAGGAATTAAATAATTTAGATTGAGAAGCACAATTGATACAAAATTTTAGCAGAACAAACACCATCTTGACATAGCTCTGTGCTTCTGAGTTATATTTTTAAACTATATTTTATGCAGCTTTTTGCATTTGAGGTCAGTTTGGAATCACAATCCAAGCAAATATAAATAAATATAAAAACATTTGTTTATTTTTATTTTTTTAAAGATTTATTTACTCCTCTCTCCTTCCCCCCGTTGTCTGCTGTGTCCATTCACTGTGTGTTCTTCTGTGTCCGCTTGCATTATCCAGCGGCACTGGGAAATTGCGTCCCTTTTTTGCTGCATCATCTTTCTGTGTTAGCTCTCCATGTGTGCAGCACCACTGCTGGGCAGGCTGCACTTTTTTTCACGCGCGGCGGCTCTTCTTGCAGGGCACATTCCTTGTGCATGGGGGATTCCTATGCGGGGACACCCCTGTGTGGCAAGGGACTCCTTGCACATGGCAGTAGCACTGCACATGGGCCAGCTCACCACATGGGTCAGCAAGCCCTGGGGATTGAACTCTGGACCTCCTATATGGTAGGTGGATGCTTTATCAGTTGAGCCATTCTGCTTCCCTATAAAAACATTTATGACTTCCTAGATAAGGAATTGAAACCATGGAGACTGATTTAGAATTAACTCCTATTGGATATATGGAGGAATTGTCCCATTGTTGCTGAGTATATATTTTAATATATTTTATACATTTAATTACATATTTAATATTCCATATAATTCTATATATTTTGTATGTTAAATTCACAGGCATATAAAATATTAACTATATTAGAATATATTACTATTTTCTAATATATGCAAGATATCCTACATATCTTTTTTATTTGTATTAGGAACTTAGAGGTCATTCAATGTTTGGATTTGTGGTGTTTTAGCAGTTAAAAAATAGTACTAAGATCATAAACAATTTTGTGAGGCCTTTGGTAACCTTTTGATTCTTTGTGACAAATCATCAGAAAGCTCTGTACCTTAACTTCATATCTGCATAATTGCATAATCAATATTCACAATCTGCCTAATTAATTTTACTAAATTGAAACTTGGTACAATGCTATTAGTTTATCTCAGAGATCTGTTATAAGGAGACCCTGGGGTAACTTGTCAATGTGCTTATTACAGGACTTTTAATAATCATCATAGCTAATAATTAATGAGCACCAGTGACTGGCTAGAGTACACGGTGGAGCTAGTATCCGAATCCAGGCAGTCTGACCCTAGAACTGTTCTCTTAACCACTTCTCTGCTGACTCTTGAAACAATGGTTAACATATATAGTGCCAAGTACGGTTCTAACCACTTTACCAGTATCAAAGCATTTACTCTTCACCACAGCCGTCTGGAGCTGAGGCTATTAGCCCCAGTTTTACACAAGAGGCACATGTGGTTAAGTAAGAGCCGATAAGAACCCCCTCCTTTACTTTCACAGAACGAAAGTACTCTCTCAGAAGGTCTATGGGGAGAAATTTCTTTCTGGTCTTAGGAACAGGAATAGTCATCCTTCTCGTGAGCAACCAGATAGCTTTTACCTTAAGGACATGGCAATTTTGTTATTGCTTGTTTTTTTTCTCTTTTAGCTTACACCTGGAAAGCTATGAACCAAATTAGTGGCCTACCACCAGTGGAAGATAGGAATTCATGGTTTCCTGTTTTTGAATGAACTTCATTCCCATTTCCATTTTCTTTCTTTCCTTAATGAACAAGGTGGGCATCAAACTGAAAACTTAGATAATATTACTTTGTCATGTAATGTAATGTAACATGAATAACCATTTATATGTATTTGCTTTCAGACTTGTAGCCGCACTGCATTTATATCTTGGCTTACCAAGATATTACTGCACATACAGTAAGCAACAAGGACCCATAGAAATGTAGGGCATTTCAGCAATAATTAGCCAAAATCTTAAAATCATGCATCCCTTCCACTCAGAAATTTTATGCCCATGAATTTTTTGAAAGAAAATATAGATTTTCATTCTAGGATGTTAATTATAGAATTATCTATACAAAACATAAATAATCCAAATATCTAGTAATGGGGAACTGGAAATTGGTTATATAAATTATGATGTATTCATAATGCAACTCCTAAAATACACACTCTAAAATATATATATAGGCATAGGAAAATATTCCTGATTTGCTAAATTCATTCAGTCAACAAATATTTATTGCCACAGAAAGTGTATGGTTTCCTTAATAGGTATATTTCAATAATTAGATGGGTCATAATGTGTCACAGTAGAAAAAGGTGAGTAGTGTTAAAAGATTTTCATGACCTTTCTCAGAAATGATTCATCATTTCTTATTTATTTATTCAACTGTTCATTCAGTTGCCAAGTACACTGATGGTTTAAAAATGTACTTGCAAATTCTTCAATACTTCTCCCAGCAAAGTGGAGTCTAGTTCCCCTCCCCATAAATATGGACTGGCTCTAGTGACTCCTTTTTAACAAATAGAATATGATGGAAATAATGCTATGTGACTTCCAGGGATAAGTCATAAAAGGTGATAAGCTTCTTCTGGGCTGCAGCTCATTCTATTTCTCTCAAAGGCAGAATTGAATTGCTGGGTTTAGGAAGAGGAATTAGCAGGAAGTGATGCCAAGAGCATTTCATTTGGAAAGGTCAACCCACCCCAGTACAGGTGTCAGAGTTGCCAGCCAAAGCATGACTACACAGGCTCTGTAGGAAAGATGTTTTATTCACAGAGAGAAGAGACAGAGCAAGGTTAGTTTCACTAGTGAGTGTTGGTTCTCTGTAGCCAGAGGGTCTCAATCCATGGTGGATTCAGGGAGACATTCTATGTGCAACATCCTTCTCTTGTGTTTGTGTGCCATGATGGAGCAACCCACTCCCTCCCCACCAAAGACAGATTATTGTGTGAGCTGAATGTTGTAAAACATGCCCATCAGAGTCAGACTGCCTCTACTGAATATTTACATATGCTGGGACAATAGAGGACAAAATGTACCAGCAGTACCATTATAAACTATAAACTAGAACTATGTTCTATCCCATCAGACTGGGACACCCGGACCTGAGTACAGGATATATCTGTGGGTCCCAGGGAAAGGTGGCAGGCAGTGCTAGGACTTCCCCCTATGCAAATTTACCAGAGGAACTCTACAGTATATTTTTGCTAGCATGAGAAAGAATACACAGACTAGAATATAGATCAATAGGGACTGTAATATCTGAAGGACAGAAAAAAATTAAGGAAAATGGATAGAAACTCAGAGAAATATGATACATCATTCTGTAGCAAAATAAGCATAATGGGAGTACATAGAGGAGAGGAGAAGGAAGAGTTAGAAAAAAAAATATTCAAAGAAATAATAGCTGGAGGCTACCCCAATCTGATGAAAAGCATTGATCTACACATTCAAGAAACTCAACAAATTTCAAGAAGGATAAAAACGAAGAGATCTACACTCAGACATACCAGCTTGAAACCAAACAGTTTCAAGCCAAAGAAAAAGAAAACAGTTGACTTCCCATCAAAAACAATAGAGGACAGAAGTCAGTGAGACAACATAGTAAATGCATTGAAAGAAGCATTTTGTCAACCAAAATCCTTTATTCAGAATATATTTATGTTCAGCAAAACTATCTTGCAACAATGAAGGCAAAATAAAGAATTTGAAAGCTGTGAGAATTCATTGCCAGAAGACTTACCTTAAAAAGAAAAAAAAAAAAAAAAAAAAAACTATAGTAAATTCTTCAGGCTGAAAGGAAGGGACACCAGAGAGTAATTTGAAACCACAGAGGAAAACAAAGAGCACCAGTAAAGGCAATTATGTAGGTAATTACATATTTCTTCTTTTAACAGATTTAAAAATTGCGTAGAACAGTATCTACAAAGTTACATTGTTGGGCATATAATACATAGAGTTATAATGTGTTTGACAATAACAGCACAAAGGAGAGGGGAGGAATGGATAAAACTCTATGAGTAAGGAAATTACATCAGATGATAACTCAAATCCACAGGAAGAAAAGAAAACCAGAAAATGGAAAAAGAAAAAAAGGTATGGTTGTGTCTGTAGCATATATAGCTTTAACATACATGACAATAATAGCAGAAAAATGTGGGGATGGGAATGGAGCTATATTGGAGCAAATGTTCTATATCTTTAGTATAACTCAGAAATAGATTCTGAAAAGTAAAGTTGCATATCTTATACATCTAGTACAAACCCTAATAAAATCATCAATCAAAATACATAATTTTAAAAATTTTTAAAGGAATTAAAACCATACAGTAGAAAATGCCCACTGAATACAAAGAGAAGGCAGTTAAGGAGGAAAAGGAACAAAAAGACATGAAATGTATTGAAAATAAATAATAAAATGGGATGTAAATTCAACTAGATCAATAATGATATTAAAGGTGAAGGAATTAAACAATCAAATCAAAAGGCAGAAATTGTCAGACTGGATTAAGAAATAAGGTCTAATTATTTGCTGTCTCCAGAGACTTACTTTAGATTCAACACAAATAATGAAAGAAAAGGATGTAAGCAGCTAACATAAGACAGTTGGAGTGTCTATACTATCATCAGACAAAATGAGATATTAAAGAAAAAAATGTTGCTAGAGATAAAGAGACATTTTATACTTTCCTGATATCCTGGGAAAAGGAACAGGTAGAGTGGGAAGAAAGAGGGAATCAGAAGTTTTTGACGCGTATTTACCCCCATAGGGTGTTTACCCCAGTCTTCAAACTGGGACAGACCTCAACTTAAGAAGGACCCATAAGGGGAGAAAAGTTCCAGGTATATGAGCTGAGGAAGTGAAGATCAGGGAAGAAGGCATTTCCTCTAATTCTTTTCCCCACGGACCCCACAATTCAAACTTTAACCTTCATCCTAGCCTCTTTATGAACTCTCACTGGAAATGATTTAATGATCAGGTTGAGTTTGAGAAAACTGTACATTTTATATCATATTAGAAAGAAGATTGAGAGTACATAAATTACTTGAAAGGTGAATAATTCAATGTAATGGCTTAATGGAATGTGTGGCTTGAAGATGACTAAGCTAAGAAGAAATAATGAACTATTATAAATGAATGGGAGAAGGGCATTTGAAAAAATGAAAGATGTTTTAATATAGCTTATGAAGGGCAGAATCCTTCAATTCTTTTGCTATCTCAATGGGCTAATGATAATAAAACCAAAGATTCATCAATCTTTCACAAAAGATATTAGTTTTGTAGTGAGTGGGTATGTTTTAGCACATGATCTTGTTGTGGCAGCAGAGAGATGTCAGTGGTCATGGTATTGAAGGTCAGGATGTGAGAAATCTCTGAGAAGGAAAATTTATTTTGACCGGCTGTGCCCAGAGGACTTTTGTTCAAAGAACTGAGCCCTGAGTAAGATTTCCAGGTCCTTTTTATGCAGAGGATTTAAGAGTGGGGGTCAAGCTGTGCTTTTGGCACAAAAAGACCTTTCTTTGTTAGATCAGGTTTTGGTTTCTTAGGGTCTAGGGGTTTGTTTGGACACCAGGTAAACTTGAATTAATATATCACCTATGTTCCCTGGATGTAAGTTCAAATACACATATGGTCTATATCATTCCTGATACACAGAGCCTATGGAGTCTATATCATTTAATTGACTTTCCGGAAACTAGGCAAACTTGAATATATAATTAGATAAATTTGAATACATGCATATACATATACAGGCTATGTTAATCTCATGTGCCATCATAGCACTATAAAATTGTATTTATTTAGCACTAATACAATGGGGAAAATAGAACTTATTTTTATTTCATTTATTTATTTTTAAAGATTTATTTATTTCTCTCCCCTGCACCCCCGTCCCAGTTGTCTGTTCTCTTTGTCTATTTGCTGAGTGTTCTTTGTCCGCTTCTGTTGTCAGTGGCATGGGAATCTGTGTCTCTTTTGGTTGCGTCATCTTGTTGTGTCAGCTCTCCGTGTGGGTGGTGCTATTCCTGGGCAGGCTGAACTTTCTTTTGCGCTAGGCAGCTCTCCTTATGGGGCACACTCCTTGCGCATGGGGCTCCCCTATGCGGGGGACACCCTTGCGTAGCACGGCACTCCTTGCACATGGGCCAGCTCCACACGGGTCAAAGAGGCCCGGGGTTTGAACTGCAGACCGTGTGGTAGATGGACCCCCTAACCACTGGGCCAAGTCTGCTTCCCAGCACTTATTTTTAAAGAGAAGGCACAACTCTTTCTTGTTGGGTGAATGTTCTTTAATTTATTTCATGAATAAGATCATTCCTAAATTATAAAAGAATAATTATATAATAAACAATGTTCCATTTATTCATTTATAGTTCTAAACATGTATTCTTACTGAAATTCTTTTATCTCTAATCACGGTTATATCTAGGTAAGTTTTGAAGTGGACCAACTTTGTCTGGCATTTTTCTGAAAGAATGGAGGAGACCAGATCCCAATCAAGGAAATTTCACATTGTAAAACTCTGTTAATCCAAATGTAAACTTGGCCTTTCTTATCAGGAAATTGTTATTTTGCTTAAAATAACTTAGAAATTAAAACATTGACTTATTTCCATTACACAGACTTCTTTTAAAACTAGTTACCATTAGAATCTTAATTTCCATTTTTGATAGGGTTATCGGCTTACCCATGGTGACAAATTCCTAGTGCTGGGCTTGAGGATTGTTACGTAAAGCATGTTTGCTATTAGAGGATAACTTGTTCAACTCTGTGCTGTGATGTAGTTTAAATTTTGTCCTGTCTCAGCTGTCTCTGCAACGAACAGGACTTATCCTTAGAAGCAGTTAAAGTACATAGGAAATATCAATTTTAAAGAGCCCTGAGTACTTGGAGCTGCCCTGGAAGGTGCTTCAGGGGCAATCACCGGACATTGTAAATCCTCACAGGGCCCACTGGATGGAATGGGGGAGAGTGTGGGCCATGGTGTGGACCATTGACCATGGGGTGCGGGGGTGCCCAGAGATGTACTTGCCAAATGCAATGGATGTGTCATGATGTTGGGAACGAGTGTTGCAGGGGGGGGGGAGTGGTGGGGTGGGGGTGGTGGGGTTGAATGGGACCTCATATATTTTTTTTAATGTAATATTTTTACAAAATCAATAAAAAAAATAAATAAAGAGCTCTGAGTAAATTTCACCTGATAAAGCTCTCTGATATTTGCAAGGCAATGCTACTCTGATAAAGGAATGTTAGAAATGAGAAGTCTGGATAGGTCATCTGGCCCAGCCCTTTTATTATACAGATAAGGGGTGGTGTCAGAGGGGAAAGGCGATTTTGAT
Source organism: Dasypus novemcinctus (assembly GCF_030445035.2). Taxonomy (NCBI): domain Eukaryota; kingdom Metazoa; phylum Chordata; class Mammalia; order Cingulata; family Dasypodidae; genus Dasypus; species Dasypus novemcinctus. The sequence continues at coordinate 29,696,775 of NC_080683.1, read as the reverse complement.
TTCTCTCTTTCCCTCAACCCCCACACTCAATAGGTCCCTAAATTCTAACAATTTTACTTTCTAAATATTTCTCCAATTGGTCTCTTCTTTTTTCTACTGCCTTTGCTTATTCAGGTTTTCATCAACTTTTGGAAAACTGGTTTTTGTACCTTCTTTTCACATCCTTTTAAGTTTATTTCTCATGCAACCTCCATATTCAGTTATTTAAAAATCAAATCTTACTATATAACTACTTCCTCTCCAAAGCTGTTCAAAGATACTCTATTGCTTTTAAGAGACAATACACCATGGAATATAAGCACTGAGATTTGGTTCCTGCCTGCCCCTCCAGGAACCTTGTACAACACTCTTGTTACCAGTGCTGACCCTTCCATTCCTGCCCTTCCCATGCCCTTGGCCTGGTTATCATATAGTCCTACAAGACCTGGTCTGAACGTTCCACTTCCAGGCCCTTCCTTGGAGCTCCCAGAACATTATGGACACATCTCTATCCTTGCAATTGCATCCTTTAGTTTATGTGCTTGTTGTGTGCTCCATAAGATCAAGGCATATCTTTAAAGTCCCAGAATCTGAACTGCACTACTCCCAAATTCCTGCAGACAATACTGCTCTATAAACATTTGTTGAATTAATAAATGGACAAAACTAATCTACAGCTAGGTGAAATGACTTACAGTGAATTATTAGCATAACTGTGGGTGAGTATTCTTCCCAGGCTGGTGCTCTTACCAGCTACTTAATAACATTCAGCAAGGAAAGATTGCCCTGTAATTCCATTTAGGGCCTGTTGTTTGTGGACCAAGATAATTTAAGAAAATATTATTTTTTTCTCACTTTATTTTCCTTTTCCCAGTTCTTTAAGAGTAACCAAGCCCTTTGGTGCTCTTTTTAGCTTAGAGGAAGTCTTTGTATTGGACCAGTAGCAGAACTTCTTGGTAAAACATTTCTCTTTCTGGCTTTTGTTTTCCTAAAGTCTCAGCTTTGAAAAGTTCATACTAAGCTCGTCTAAGGACAGTCAGAGGAGAAGAAAATTTTTCTTAGACCAAAATAAAAGGTCAAGGATATATTAAACGTTTGGAGTGAAGGTGGAGGGAAGAGAAGGAAAACCCATTCCATGGTCAGGATCAAGAAAATTGGAAAGACCTGGCAGAGAGAAGTGAAGTGGGAGTAGCCGTTGTTCTTTAAGCATTGTGACCCACTCGTGGCACAGAGGCAAAGAGGTTAAGGAAACATTAAATGGACTTGATTTATGAGGATGTCAGGGTAGCTGGCAAGGATTGATGAGTAAGGGTTTCTACCCCCTTTTCCATGCACCATCTAGCCTCTTGGATTCTGGTATGACTATGACAAGACAGAGTGTTTGAGGAATAGATATCCCACAAAATAGCAGGAAAGGGGCTAGGAGTTGTATTTAGTTGACTCTAAGGAAAAATATTAAAAATGGGTATTTATTCCATCTTTTAATTGGTGGAGTAAGGTTTATATTCAATTGAATGTGGATAAATGGAATAAAAGCATCAAACTACAAATATATAATGTGAGTGTGGGCTGAAAGTTCCCCTTTGCCACAAATAGCTCTTCTACTAACCTTTCTCATGTTAAAAAAAGTTGGTAGAAGAGAAATGATCACATTTTAGCTTTTTAAAAATTATTTTAGTTAAGTCACTGAAGGAGGTAACAGTTTACAACAGAAGGGCCCTTAAGTAGGAAGCCAAAAGTCCCAACAGCATTGGACCAAACCATGAGGGAGGTTTGAGCAGAGCTTTTTTACCCCCCTTCCTCTGCCTATCTCTGTTATAAGCTTAGCATTGTCAGGCTTGTTCTAGCCTTACCAAAATGTGTGGGAAGAAACTGGGCATGTTTTGGGAGACATACTCTGCCCTAGGTACCTGGCTAGGAAAGGGGGGAGAAACAAATGTTCCACACATCAAATCTTTACCTGACACGACACTGTAGCATGACATAGTTTATCAGATCATTCAGTCACCCGAGAATAGTGTTTGAAGGAAATAGTAGTCAAAAGGGAGATGTTTTGGTTAACTGGGAAGAGGCGTTTTCCAGGAAAGGCTAGAACTGTGGGTAATGGTGAGGTGAGAATGGTGGGATAATGTGGAGAACCGCATGGCTGCATAGTAGGCTGCTCAGAACCAACATGGCAGAAGCACTGGACCTCTTGGGCTAAGAAGAGACAAAGGAAGGAGGAGGGTGAGAGGAGCAGGAAACCTATTTCTCAAAAACTTCATCTCCAGGGATCTCTTCTTCTTAAGGTTGTCCTCTTTAAGGACAACAAAAACAAATCCACTTGACCTATAGAATTATAGAAATGTGGAGATGATACAGCACTTTTGTTTCATATGGGCAAGTATTTTGGAATAGCTGATGATAAACTAGAAGGGAAGACTTAGCATTCCAAATACAGTTTTATGGTACAACACTCACAATTGTGGGATTAATCACAAACACACTGAAAACTCTACTACTGTGCAGATTCTACATAATAAAACTCAACAGCTCTGATAGGTATGACCTGCTTACTGCCCTAGAAGTGGTAAAACTGAATGCTTGTCAAATTGAATACTTTTGTTAGTTTTCTTTTTACAGCTCAGTATCCATGTCATCAGAAATAATTTGCATGTAGGTCACAGATTGATATCTGTTGTTGAAGTAAAATTAATGGTGAATAGGATTGTGCACAAGGGAACGCTTTTGCATGGTGCCATTGTGTAAGTGTGTTGCTATCAGAGTCTGAAATCAACCATCACCTGAGATTTGATAAGCTGAAGTGCTAAAAGTGTGACTTCCAATTTGGAGTCAGTTCATCACTTTCAGCATCATGAAAATACAACTGTGGACTATATTAGTTGATAACTGACAAAATACTCCTCACTTCCTTAGAATGTAGGTTCTTATTCTTTTGGGGATGATCCCAGTCAAAATGGATTAAAGAGAAAGCTTCATTATGATTGCCCAAAGAAACTTTTGTAGCTTATCTTGAGTGAAGTTTAAGGAGACACCAAGAATCAAGCAATATCCTTGATTCAAATTTTGTAGAAAGAGAAATTAAAGTTTTCCATGCATTTCTTTGTAACTGAGTTGAAGTCCATGGGCTCACCCCATCCCCAAATAAATATTCCAAGGATAATATGAAGTAATACTCTTGGGGTCTAATTGATTCCCTTTGAGATAACAGTCATAGACTCTTAGTTTTCTTCTCTACAGGGTTTTTTTTTTTTAATTTTAGCATATAAAGAAAGAGCTTGTTTCTGTTTGGCAGGACTAGATGACAGGAAATACCTGGCTTCAGGCATTTATTCCATATATTTATTTTTTTCCCTTTCTGATTAAATCAAAATAACCAGAGGCACATAGTAAATATAACTTCATCAACTTGACCACGTAAAAATAAAAATATGTATTATTGCCAAAAAGTAGGTAACATTCAAAGAAAAATGATAAACTAGACAAAATAATTCTGCTGATATCACAAAGGCCTAATTTTGCAAATATGTAACCAGTTATAAAAATATATAAGAAAAAGTTTTACTGCCTAATAAAAAATTGCAAAAGCAATGAATAGACAATTTTCAAAAAAAGGAAACACAAATGATGCTTAAACATATGAAAAGCTCTTCAATTTCATTCATACTAAGTTAAGACAAATGAAAATTACATCAAGAGGGCATTTTTTAACTTACCAGACTGGCAAAAATCAAAAAGTTTAACAAAATGTCATGTTGGGGAAGATGAAAGGATATAGGCACTCACATACTTTGCTGGTAAAGTGATAAAATATCAAATACAAACGCACATAACCATATACCTATCAATTCCACTTCAGAAATTTATTCTATGGATTTATTTGTACCATGAAAAATGACCTGTGCATTGTGGTATTCATTGCAACATTGTTTATAAAGGCAAAACTCTGATAACCTAAATATCCATCAATAGTTCTTTGGTTAAAGGAATTGATGATACACTAAGACCATGGAAGATTATATAGCTTTATAAAAGAATGAGAAATCACATCAAAATATACTTACTTTTAAAAAGTTAAATGAAGAGGATTGTGGGAAGATGCGATGGACTAACAGGCATTGCTAAATGCTCTCAAAAAAACAACAGAGAAAAAGGCAAAAGCTGTCTGAGGGACCTGCTTTGGGAGTCAGCAGAGCAAGACAATGCAATACAACACCCAGGAGGGTGAGGGACAGAAAGACAAGGAAACCGAAATGACAAACGTGAGTTACCAAGCTCCCATGGCACCAGGAAGGGTTACCCTCCCCTACCCCCAAGATAATTAAGCTGGAGTAAAACACCTGGCTCACTGCAGCTAACTGAAAGGGAAACAGACATCTTCCTCTCTGTCAGCAGTTCCAAGGGAAAAGGGAGGGGAGATTGGGTGTTTTTCTTCAGTAAATTTGGCTAGCGGAGCCAGCTTTGAATATCCATTCTGGAGATTCAACACAGGAACACAGGAAAGCCAAGACTAAAACACCTCCATGGAAAGGTGTATGGACAAACACCACCTGTTGGCCAGTCTGGAAATTACATGGACAAAAACTTGGTGCTCTCTGTACCCAATCCCTGGGAGAAAATCTGCGCCCCACTTGTGAGTCCCTCGCCTGATACTGAAGATTAAGCTGGGCAATTTTAAAGACTGGGAATAAGTTGAACCAAATATCAAAGAAGAAAAAAAAATAGGCAGGAGAGGAGAGAAATTAGCCATCAGAGTAAATTCGCCATCATATTCAGATGCTTAGACAGCAGCAAAAAATTAAAAACCATACTAGGAAACAGGAAGCCAAATGAACAAACCAAATATCCTGAAGAGATACCGGATTTAATACAATTTATCAGTGATAAATACAAAACTCTCCTAAATCACTTCAAAGAATTTAAAGAAAATATGACTAAAGAAATAAAGGATATTAAGAAGACACTGGGAGAGCATAAAGAACACTTTGAAAGCCTTCAAAGAAAAGTAGCAGACCTTATGGGAAAAGAGACACAATGGATGAGATTAAAAATACATTAGAGGTACATAAGAGCAGATTTGAATTTCTTGAAGATGAAATTAGTGATTTCAAAGACAGAATATCTGAACTGGAAAAGAAAGGAGAACAGAAAAAAAAGAGAATGGAAAAACTAGAACAGAGTCTCAGGGAACTGAATGACAACATGAAATGCACAAACCTTCACATTATTGGTGTCCCAGAAAAGAAGAGAATGGAAAAGGGGGCAGAAAGAATATTTGAGGAAATAATGACCCAAAATTTCCCAACCTTTATAAAGTTCTTAAATATCAATATCCAAGCAGGACAATGCACCAAAAACAGAATAAATCTAAATAGACCTACCCCAAACACCTACTATTCAGAATGACAAATATCAGAGATAAAAAGAGCTGCAAGAGAAAGCTGCAAGAGAAAAGCAAAGCATCACATACAAAGGAAACTCTATAATAGATTACTCATCAGAAACCATAGAGGAAAGAAGAAAGTGCTGTAAGGTATTTAATGTACTGAAGGAGAAAAACTGCCAGCCAAGAATTTTGTGTCCAGCAAAGCTGTCCTTCAAAAATGAGGGTGAGTTCAAAGTCTTCACAGACAAACAAAAACTGATAGAACATGTTACCAAAAGATCAGGTTGGCAAGAAATACTAAAGGGAGTACTGCATCCTGAAAAAGGGAGAGGGAATTGGAGAAGAGTTTAGAAATGAAGATTATTAGGAAAGGTAAACTAAAGGATAAGAAGACAGACAATAGAACAATCTGACAACAGAGAGCTGAAGGACAAAATGAATGAAGTAATGACTTTACAGTAATAACACTGAATGTTAATGGATTGATGTACCTAATCAAAAGACATAGATTGACAGACTAGATTAAAAAAATATGAGCCATCTACATGCTGTCTACAAGAGACCCACCTCAGATGTAAGGACACAACCAGGTTAAAAGTGAAAGGTTGGAAAAATGTATTCCATGCAAATAGTAACCAAAAAAGAGCTGGAGTAAACCAGATAAATGTAAAATAACAACACTATAATATATGAACAATAATTACTCAGTACAACTAGCAAATTGTTCCTGTGATCAGTATTCTGTAATTTTTTCCATATAAAATAAACACTTGCTTTTAATTGAGGATGACTGTAAAAGAGATATATTTTTGGATACTTTTTCTTGAGCCCTTTCTTATTCATACTCTTTAATTAAAATAATCTATCTGGATCAATAATGACTTAGCATGACTACTGTTGAGCAAGATTTTGAGTTTCTCTGCCTCATAAAATTATGAGCTGGTAAATTGTGTGCTATAATTCATCCAATAGGATGTGAAGAATTCCCAAATAAGAATTTAATTAACTAGAAAGAATTATGGCATAAATGGAAACTAAATAACAAAACAATAATTTATTTCATTCTTAGAGATTATTATGTCCAATAGTTAGAGGCATAGTACAAAAATTGGAATTACATTATAATTTCTATTATATTTGAATTACTATTTACATTTATAAAGATTTGTTGCTATGCTATATCTACATTTTTAAAATCATTGCTTATATTAAATCTAACCTGGCCTCGCACTCTTTCTTAAAATTTGTAATTTCTTTCTATATATTTTCTATTTATTTTACAATTTTACAATAAAGGACTTTTTAACAGCTGAAAAAACCCATTGATTATATACTTTGGATAGATCATGTGGTATGTGAATGTATCTCAATAAAGCTGCTTAATAAACAAATAAATAACTGGGCAAGAATAGCCAGAAATAGCAGCTCTGTAAAACAGGGAAAGAGAGATATTGAGAGGTGAGGAATTTTCTTGTTTTTTGTTTATTATTATTGTTGAGATAATGAAAACACTTTAATAATGATTGAAGTGTTGAATGCACAACTATGTGATTATGCCAAATACCATTGATTGTACACTTTGGATAAATTGTATGCTTTATTGATAGGTATTACTAAAATTGATTTGTTTTTAAAAAAGGTAAAATGCAGTATGTTACCACTATTTAAAATATGTATGTATGTATGCAAGTATGTGTGTGTTTCTATATTTTGTACAGTTTTAATGGCTTACAAAGTTTAGTATTCTTCTAATTTCCAAGTCGTGTACAGTAATAAATTAACACACCTGGATGCTTAAGGATACCTGAGTGCTGTTTCTCCCATACCCTCCTCCTCTAAGTTTAGAGTTTTTAACTTTTATTAATATAAATCTGGGCAGGAGAGTGGTGTGGAGAAGGCAGGAGAATGTTTTATGAGTATGTGCTATCTTGCTTTAGCCTACTTATCTAATCTATATATTATCTGAATTCACCTATATCTTATCTATATTTATATCTATATTCTTTGTGGCTCTTTAGTATATCCAAATGGCCCTACATTTTTCTTCTAATTATACAAAACCTCCTTAAGACTCCTATCCTACTTCAATGCCTCATATCAAATTCCCGTGTCTCTTAACTTATTGAAAAAAATTGAGACCAAAAGTTTAGAATGTCTCAAGTTGTTCTCCATCTCTAAAAGTTTTTTGTCTATAAATGTACTCATCCTTACTTCCCCATTATATATGAAGGATGAGGTCCCACCTTCTATTCACCTCTTATCCTTCTGTAGGTTGAAACTCTCCTCCATGGTTTATTCCCTCTGCATATGAAAATTCTCACATTTCTCTCATTTTAAAGAACTCTTCCCTTTATCCTTTCCCCCTCTACTTACTTGTGAATCTGGGACAGTTGTTTTTATTTGCAAGCTGTTGAAACCCACTCTGGATGATTTAAGTAGAAAAGAAATTACTAAAGGGCTACTGGACTCACAGCTAACATTATACTCAATGGTGCAAGACTGAAAGCTTTACCCTAAGATCAGAAATAAGACAAGGATGCCCACTTTCATCACGGTTACTTGACATTCTCCTGGAAGTTCTAGCCAGAATATCTGGGCAAGAAAAGGAAATAAAAGGCAGCCAAATTGTAAAGGAAGAAATAAAACTACTTATTTCCAGATGTGACATGATCCTTTATAGAGGAATACCCAAAGAATCCACATGAAAACTAATAGAGCTAATTAGCAAGTTCAACAAAGTTGTAGGCTACAAAATTAACATGCAAAAATCAGCGGTGTTCCTACACACTAGAAGTGAACTAACAGAAATGAAAATTAAGAAAAAAATTTCGTTTATAATAGCATCTAAAAGAATAAAATATCTAGGAATATATTTAATCAAAGAGGTGAAGGACTTGTACATGGAAAACTGCAAAACAATGCTGAAAGAAATTTTAAAAAGACCTAAATAAATGGCAAGACATTGGTGTTCATGGACAGAAAGACAATATTGTTAGATGTCAATCCTGTCCAAAGCAGTCTATAGACTCAGCTCAAGCTCTACCAAAATCTCAATGGTCTTTTTTTTTTTTTTTCAGAAATGGAAAAGCTGATCCTCAAGTTCATATAGAATTCTAACAGATCTCAAATAGCCAAATCAATATTGAAAAAGGAGAACAAATTTGGAATTCCCACACTTCCTGATTTTGAAAGTTGCCGCAAAGCCACAGTAATCAAAGCAGTGTGGTGCTGGCATAAAGATAGATGTATAGACCAATGAAATAGAATTCAGAGTTCACAAATGAATCCATGCATCTATGACCAGCTAATTTTCAACAAGGGTGCAAAGTACATTAAATAAGGGAAATAAAGGTCTCCAACAATAATGCTGGTCATATTGGACATCCACGCATAAAAGAATGAAGTTGGGCCCCTACCTCACACTATGTACAAAAATTAAAATGGATAAAGGACTTAAAACATAAGAGCTAGAACATAAAACTTGCAAGAAAACAAAGGGCAAACTTTTGTGCCCTGGGATTTGGAAATGATTTTTTTCAGTTATAACACCAAAGGCACTAGCAACAAAGAAAGGAGTAGATAAAAGAAAGTAAAAATACCCATAGAATGGGAGAAATAGGGATTGTAAAATGGTACATTCACTGTGGAAAAACAGTTGTCTGTACCTCAAAACGTTGAACATAGAATTACTGTATGACCTGGCAATCCTACTTCTAGGTATATACCCAAGAGAATTGAAAGCAGGGCCTTGGACATACATTTATATACATAATAATAGCAGCATTATTCACGATAGCCAAAAGGTGGAAACAATCCAAGTGTCCATCAACAGATAAATGGAGAAACAATATGGTACATACATATCAATGGAATATTCAGCCATAAAAAAGGAGTGAAATTTTGATATATGCTACAATATGTGTGAATCTTGGAAGATACTATATTGATTGAAATAAATCAGACACAAAGGGATAGATATGTATGATTTCACTTATACAAAATAACTATAATCAAATTCATAGAGACAGAGTAAATACAGGTTACCGGGGCCTGGGGTGATGGGAAGCAGGGAAGAAATGGGGAGCTGTTGCTTAATGGGTGCAGTCTTTCTGTTTGGAGTGAGGAATAGAGTTTTGGTAATGGATGGTGGTGATGGTAGGTCAACATTGTGAATGTAACTAAACCACTGAATTGTCTTTTGAAATTGCTTAACTTTGAGTTGTGTATTTGTTATCCCTGCAAAAAAAAAAAAGGTTACTGGGAAACTGAAGGAACCCCTGGGATGGCCAGAGAATCAGATACTTTGTTCAACATCTGGAAATAAGGTCCTGACTTTTGCCACAGAACAGGGTCAGTGAGGACGCCTTTGCCATCTTGGCTGCGCCCTGAGCCCTCCAGCCTTGCAGAGACACTGTGGGTCCACGATGCTGATGCTACCACCAGTCTGCTGCCCAGGGATGTGAGCTTGCCAGGGAGAAGCCTCAGGCTCCCTCTTTTTTTTTGCCTAGTCCCAAATTTAGGAAGGCTGTGTCTGGATAACATACCTGGACCCCAACTACAAAGGAGTTGGAGAAATCAAGCATTTGACATTTTCAGCTTTCTATAATGGGAGTGAAACTGACAATGCCCTAAACATAGAGAGGAGGATCAGCTGCTGGAGAGCAATTAAAAAAAAAAAGTGACCAACACTGTTCCAAACAGTCAACATCCCTGCTCATGGAAGAGCTGTTCTGCAGAAGGAAGACAATCTAGAATAGGAAGAAAAGACAGAAAATGCAGAGATAGCCAAAGCCTGGAGATATTATTCGAACCTCTGTACCTAGATGTGCCTGAGACTTTTTTTAAATTTGAAAACCCTGGCCTATTTATGTAAGCTGATAAATTCTTCTTTTGGCTTAAGTTATAAACTCCCTATTGAGTTGAGCTTCTGTGCCTAGTAAACAAGAGACTTCTGCCTTATATGGTGCTGTTTCGTGTTAGTATTGAAATCATATTCTTGTTTCTTTATTGGGGTATTTTCTACTGTGTTCTCTCTGCCAAGACTCTCTGAAGACTCTCAACATGTTGGCCCCTGGACAAACCTGGGTGAGGAGGGAGACCCACCCTGCCTGCCCGTCAGGCCCCCTGTTATAAGTTGGCCAGCCTCTGCTTCAACCTGTGTAAATGCTCCCTCAGCTAAAATCCTCCAATTTCCCCCCTGTCTCCTGTATTTTAAAGAATATTATTCTCTGTTGAAGAGTGTGTTGTAGTCTTGTTCTATGTCTGATTGCAGAGTCAAGGTGTCCAATCTCGACTGTATCTAAAATTTTAGCATTTCTACTGGGATCCATTTGTATGCACAGGATAAAGAGTTGAGTCCTTTCCCTCCTGGAATTGGCATTTCTGGAGTCCTATGGAATTAGTTTTCTGCTGTAGCACACAGCCTGAGGAGTTATTCTGTGGCAGAAGGAAACTCTTAGAGTCATTACCTCACTCCTTGGTGCAGAACACTTGTCAATTTGTCCCCTTCACCTTTGGCCCCCCTATTTCATGGGTTCACTCTGCTCTGGGGCTGGATGCTGGACACTCCTTCCTGCTTGTCTATTTATCTTCCCTCCTCTGATGACCCAGGGCGCTTAGGCCCTTGGCTGTGTAGCCCTGGAGAAATAAATAGGCATTCGAGGAATTCAAGAAACTGAGGAACGGGAAGCCTGATGTCCTCTTTGGCCTTCAAAGAGGGACTCGTTTCTCCTCAGTGGCTGAGACACTCCTGTGGAAGCTATGGTTTCTCATCAGATGTCACTTGTGAGGCTGAATTGCAGATTCTATTAATACTCTGGCACTTCTTGGGTATGTGAGAATGGGCTTCTCTACCCAAACTATCCTTTCTTAGGGAACCCTCATAAATTCTAGGCTTTCAAGAGGTAGTAAATGGGTAGAAGAGGAAAGGTCTGGGATGGCTGGGGTGGAAAATGGTAAATCTATGCTGGCAGCTGCTGACCTTTCTTCACCTTGGTAGTCCTGAGGTAGGGTGAGGCTGCTGGCCCTCTTGGCATGCCTTTATACTGGTAAAAAATATTGGTCATCATGATGCAGCAGATTTGGCTCTGATGCCCTGTCATTTAACTGAGCTGAAGATGAACAACTCATAGGACCTTCCTTATCTTACCCCATCTCAGCACAGAAATTTAGACTCTAAATCCTCCTTACGCATTAGGATTTGCAGTGAATCTACTGGGTAAATAGCAGATGTTGAAGAACTGAGTAATGACGCATTTTTAACTTTTCAAACAGCAACATGGATGGCATTTAACTTCTCTTGAAGCTTCCAGACTCTGCAATATATCATACTTGTTTGCTGAAGTTTCCTTTGAACCTGGAGTTTTTTTCAGCAGACATGAATAACTGGTGAGCAGAGGTTATGGCTATCATGTGTTGTAGATCCTAGAGGAAGTGAAAGCTGATTTTTAGAATGGCCATTCTATTTTTCAAGGCACTTCCTTCTCCCTTAAAAAGATTATATATTAACCTAATCAGGAATATGTAAATAAGCTGCCTCCTTCCTCTTATTTCCATCTGTTGCTCTGCAAAGTCCGTTCTATGGAAATGGAAGGAACTGATGTAATTGTTCTATGTTGAAGACAATGAAGAACAATGGGATCCTTGCCAAGTACATTTCCTGCCAGGGCCTGCTCCTCCAATCAGTTTAATTATGAGCGATTGTTTGGGCAGCGATGTGAAGAAATATTAGAGAATGGAAAAAAGAGAACAGAGCTCAGAATATTATGCTGCAACTGATTCATGTTTTGGCAAGAACTCTTAACTAGATTTTATGCTTTAGCTTTGTGACGGTATCGTAGGGAGCAACCTTGCCATATAAGCACATAAAGTCCAATTCTAAGTTTATTTTGAAAAGGCCCAAGTACAAGCATTTGAAATATGCAGAAATAATATCAGCCATTGGGTAGAGCTCTGTGTTAATCATGTGCAATGCCCTCATCTGAGGGACCTAAGTTATTTTAAGTGGGGTGTTAGCACCACCTATATTTAGCTGGTGTGTCAAATTTTACTGCTTAGTTTTCATATATTTGACAAATCTCACATTTTACAGAAAAGCTCTGATTAGTTCTCACTGTATGTGCTGAGAGAGGGACATAAGCCAGTGGAAGTTGAACCCTGTAAGAGAGGCTGGAAACAGACGGTTTTTCAGATCAGGATCTAAATCAGGCAACACAGAGGCAGAAGCAGTGTCCTCAAGTGGACACTGCTGGGAGAATGAATGTAGGCAAGAAAGAGTCTAGAATCAGAGATGCCACATGGGCCATTTATTATTTTTGTTTTTTGATTAATAAAATTAAACATAAATACAGAAAAGCTTAATGGAAAAAAAATTAAAATAGCCTGCTTTCTTACCACCTGGATGTAACTACTGCAATCCTTTAAGTCTTTTTTTCCCTATACTTAAATTGACACATAAGTATGTATTTTTGAATCATTATAAACATTTAACATAAATTGTTTTGTAATGTACTTTTTCAAATAAAATATGTATCGGGAACATTTCCTTGCTTTTAAAGGAAACAAGTTTTAACAGTGGCTGGATAGGATTACATTTTATAGCTATAAGAGCATACTGAATATTAGATTATTTCATTTAAATGTACTTCGTGGTTGTTTTAATTTGTGTTTACTTGGACATCGTTGAGGTTGAACAAGTTTTTTCATATTTGCGGCCATTTATGTAATTCTTCTTTGATGAATTGCCTATTCACATCCTTTGCCCTTTTCCTGTTGGGGGACATTTGTTTCATCCTAACTGACCCGAAAGATCTTTCTCTATTAAACGTATTACATCTTTTATCAGATGTCGCAAGTTTTCATGGCTGTTTACTTTCTTATTTTATTCAGGATTCTTCTCAGCTAGAAAGTTTTACATTCTTATGCAGCCACAGACATCTGTCTTTTCTTTTTAGTTTCTTCTGGTTTTATGCCCAACCTCTGTTCTGCAAGTTCAGGTACTTTTCACCCTTACTTCTTCCAGATATTTCATGGACACAATATTGTATTTAACTTCCTCATTCATCTGGAATTTCTTTTGCTATGTGATGTGCAGGATGGTTTTTGATTGTCCCTGAATTTATTGCATACTCTTTTCTGAGATTGACTTATGTCTACTTCACCATTTCAGCACTGCTTTAACTATTATAATTTTATCATATGCCATCATATCTATTAGGGTCAGGCCTCCCTCTTTTACCATTGTTTCAGAATTTGCTTGGATTTTCGTGCCTGCATAATTTTTCCAGTATACTTTAGAATTATTTTGTCCAATTTCATTTGGGAAATTTTCCAGTAGAGAAACATAATATTTCTCTCCATTTATTTAAATAGTGTTTTATTTCTTGATAATTTGTAGTTTTCTTCACACAAGTTTTAACACAGGTAATTTGTGAGAAAAGCTGAATTTAGTTTTTTTTAAAAAAATCAGTGTTTGGACAAAAATAAAATGCAATAGCTAATGATTTTTCCTTTCTAAAGAGGTCATTCACGCACCTTTGAGATATTCTGAGCACTTGCAGATTAGAGCAGAATTCTCTATATGAGCACTGTCATATCAGGATTTCTCTTTATAAAATATATAAAAAGTGATCAGATATTTAAAGCTCTCTATAAATTAGAATATATTTCCTGGGAAATTACACTATGCTTTCATGTTGTGGTTCTGGTGAATCCAATCAGAAGGTGAAAAAATAATTCCATTAACCAATTATCTTCTCTTCACAAAGCCACCAAGAATTAAAATAATTTTTACTTAGTTGAATATTTTCAATTAAATCAAAGTGTCTATTGGCTTTAGTTAATAACAATGATCAAAGCAAATGTTTCTTGATAGTCAGCTAATAGCAAATATTCTGGATTCTTACTTAGACTAAGTGCTTACTTGATTTCTAAATAATCTATACTCAGTCTGTTCTATTTCTAAAGAAGGTAGAAATTACTATATTACCCAATTCTATAGACACTCAGCAGAGAACATTCTAGATTTGTATGAGAGAAATTACATTGGCATCCCTCTACCAAAATAGTCACAATAAAAAGAAATGTATGGTATTCCTTTGTATAATTTGAAGTCTGCTGTGTTGGATTAAAAATTAGAGATCATCGAGAATTTCTCTTCCTCAGCACTAATGAGAACAGGAAAAGGAAATGCCCCAAGTGACACTTGCTGACAGGGAATTAATGGTAGGAAGTGACCTAGAAGCTTTGCTCCCAAGAAATATAAACAAACTTTCACTGGCAGCTGAAGGCAGATAATTCTGAAACAAAGGGAAATGTAAATGCATTTTAATGGGGGTGAAGAGAAGAAAGTGTGGTGGGATCACCTAGTTCAACTGTGACCAACTGGAATTTTAATCAATTAACAAAGCAGCCACTACCATGTATATTCACTTCTATGTCATAATCAAGATTTCTTCTCAGCTGAAGGTAAATGAACCATTTAGTATTTAGGTTTTCCCACTCCAGTGCATGAAGCTATTTTGTTATCTGAATAAAATTATTACAAAAAATGCCATTTCATCTCTTCTTAATTAATCTGCATACCTAAAGAACATGCTTTTAAAGAGGTTAGATGCAGAGATATAAAATTTTGTTATTGTATAGTCCATGAATCATAAATTACACATCAACAAATAAGGGAATTATTTAAAAATTTAAGGTTCTTCTAGAATCACTTATTGCTCTTAAAATTTTAGAATCATTTGTAAAATACTAATACACTGCAAATTCACCACCAACCATGATGAACCAAAGCTGAGAGTGTTGAGTAGTTCTTTATTACAGTGTTAAGATTAAAACAAATTAGAAATGCTTAATTAAAGCAATTGTCTTGACCATCTGAATTTTTTCTCCTTTCTGGTCTGCCATTTCCAGGGTATTGTGAGGGATTGGTTGTCTCCACTCATTTTTCAAACCTTCATTGCTCAAAAGCATCATATCCAAATACAAAATTATCCTGGGTAATTATCTTGTTTCCCTTTATTTCTCTTTTTTAATGAGAGGATTTTTCCACCCATAAGTCCCCAGAAGACTTCCCCTAATACCTCACTGGCCAGATTATAGGTCACATACTCTCTCCTAAACTAATCACTGGCAAGGAAATAAAATTGCCATGGTCAATTTAAACAGTTTACACTGAGTCACATGCAGTGAACACCACAAACAAAACCAGGATTCTGGAGGCAAGAAAGAAGGGGGAGACTGTTGATTAAACAACCAGCTTTAAAGAATAATTTCCTATGCATCATACATGTTGAGTAATCCATGAATAATAAAATTTTTAATTAGTTTTCAATATTTAAAGTTGATTTTGAATAAAAGATGAAAGCTGTTAAACTTACAGTTTTTTGTTGTGCCATTAAAATTTGTATTTTATTTGTAAGATCACAGAGACTTTACATATTCCTGAGATTTTAGACTTCTAATCCAAATTTAACTTTGAAGAAAATAGAATTTTTGTTAAGCTAGGTAGGGTTTATACAGTTGTGCTTTTTAATAATACAAATGACACTCCAGAATTTAGAAGTGCCATTATTTTTCCATGGTTGACCAGTTCTCCCTCAACGCATTAAAATGGCCCAGTAATTAAATCTTAAAAAAAAACAAACACACCCACAGTGAATGGACACAGAGAGCAGACAACAGGGTTGGGGAGGGAAAGAAATGAAAAATAAATCTTAAAAAAAAAAAATGGCCTGGTAAAAACGAAACCATTCTAAAAGCTTTTGCTTCATCACTTTCTAAAAAACACTGTGCTCTTTTGCTTGCTATGAAACAATTTTCCACCCATGAACTGTGAAAATGCTCGTCTGGAAAGAAGCTTGCATTAGTTCTTTTGAGCGGTATTGGCCTGGAGTCCAAACCAAACCCTATCAACATAATTGCTCCTGTCTCAGGAGTAAAGAATTCACCCTTTGTTTACAACTGACAAGAGAGGCCAAGCTCTGCAAAAATATATTGTTTGAAAAGAAGAGAGAAATATGACTTTATATGACATTTTCCTTCCATCTAGTTGTTTTTATGCCACAACTTGTACATTTAGATGTTGTCGCACTTCTAAAAAATACATTTCTTTTCAAGTGGGAGCAGTCCATGTACACTGCCATACTCAGCTTCTGAGAATTTACATGATCCCAACCAGACACTCGTCAGATTTTCCTGTTGTAGAACTTGGCTGTCAAAGCTAAAAGCCTGCTCCAGTACAGGTCCAGTGGTCTCCCAGGCTAGCAGAGAGGGGAATCAGGAGAAGAATGTGAGTACATAGGCTCAACCTTGGCAAAATTGTGTTGTAGTCGAGGTTTTGTCTGTTAAGCTAGACCCTCTCACTTTTTTTTTTTTTTCTGTTCTTTCTCACTAAGGCTTTCGAGTCTGCATCCTATTTGGCTACCAAAATGTGATCTCAGAAAAGGAATCCAAACTCAGTAACACACAAGGGTAAATGTCATAATGCTAGAGACATGTTTCCATTAATCCTTCCCTTGAATTTTCAAGAAGACAAATATCTAAGTCAAAAAATACATTTCTAGGGGAGTGGTAGTAGCTCAATGGTTGAGCACCTGCTTCGCATTTGTGAGGTCCCAGGTTCTATCCCTGGCACCTACTAAAAAAAAAGTGAGAGATTAAAAAGAAATATATTTCTAATTGTGACATTTTAGTCTTCCATAAAAGCCAAAAGAAAGGTTTTCTTTCTTTTTTTTTAAGTGGTTGGAATTCTTCCTGGAACCCTTTAAATCCTCACATATAGGGGTGACTGCCTACTCTATAAGAGAGGTGGCTACATGGTACAAGGAAAACAGGCTTGGAAAGGAAGTGATTGCTACAAATGACATAAAGATTCAGAGTCCAATCTATCAGATCAGTGGAACTGGCCAATGGTAAACCAGTTTCACACCCTCTCCAGATGAGTGAGACATGGGCAAAGGAGAGTGATGGGTGCATTGAACCACACTCCCACATGGTGACCCACAGTCTTATAGCATTGTGTGGTCTTTTGGCTTTAGCAAATTATAATATTGGAAAAAACATTTGTGATTAGGCATGTTTTAGAAAATCCCAGACACCATATTTATGACATTCCTACTGCCAAAGTGAAATGGAGGCTACATAATTTAAAACATCCCAAGCAATAAACTAGCAAAACCATTGAAACAGAAAAAAAAAGAAAAGAAAATCAAGAACCAAGAGGTTCAAGGATAAGAGTAGTTTCATACCAGAAAAATTATTTACATGTAACCATTCACTGAGTGTTCAAAGTTAGTGCTGATCTTAGAATCAAGAGAAAGTTGAGGGATATAGAGGTCTCATTGGTCTTCCTTGCCCATCCATTAGCAAAGAAAAGAATAATCCTAGCTCTCAACTTAGGAAGCAATCTATCACCTATGTTTTTATATGAGGGACATTGAACAATACAGAAGATAAGATGGTTTATTACTGGTGAGTCATTTCAGTCAAGTGAAGATAGCTATTTAAAATTTTTAGAGAGATTTGAGAAGGTGGGGGAGAGGTTTGTGGTGAGCGTTAATTGGCTTTCCCTAATAAATTAGACTCCTGACTGTTTAGGGTTCAGAGATTAAAGGACATATCTGAATTTATCCTTGGTACCTCAAAAACCAAACCAAACCATGTTTTCTGGAATCATTACGGGTGAAGCAAGGTTCTGGAGAGGCACCAAGTGTGGGTGTCAGCATGAGCATCCTTGTCTCCTCTCCAAAGGGGGAAGGATTTTACAAAATCCTGTAGGGCTTTCAGAGTATTCAATTCACCAGTGACTCAGAAACAAAAATGGAATCAAAATACTTTATTGAAACTCTTAGTCCCTATTGTATAACCCTGAAAAGGTGCCCAGCAATAGCTACCATAAAAGAGCTTGTGCCCTCGGTGTGAGAGAATAGGCTGCTTGAGTTTCTGAATCTTTCTTCTGAGCTCTTTAAAGAGACAGATAGCATCTAGCAAATTGGGTAGATAAGCTCAGAGCTGCTATTGCCGTGCAGTCTTTATACAGGGCAAAGCAAAATGTAGCCCTAAAAAAAGTCATCCAAGAGAAAATGGAGGGTACCCTGTCTGAGAACCAGACAGGGCTTCTGATGGGAAAAGCAGAGCTGCACAAAGCCCTTTTCACCAGCTGCTTGTGTGATTTAGATGGTTTGCCATAGATGGAGATAAGTTGAATTTATGGGAGGGGTCTCCCTAAAGGGTCTAGCAGCACACAATCCTCTCTCCTAGTCAAACAGGAAACCTCATTCATCTGTTAACAGCATCCAGGAGAAAATGGCCCTTGAAGATGATATCTATGAAAAGGCATTGTGTGCTTGTAAAAGAGACTATTTGTTTGCATGGAGGTGGAAGAATCATTGAGACTTCTAATTCTTGTCTGCCTCTTTTCTGAAAGGTCATGCCTAGGTTTTCTCGTTTACATCACCTGACACTGCTACTTCTGCCAGGATCCATTAGTACCTTCTTGATGCCTCCCTCTGCCAATTAGAAAGAATTTAACATTAATGAGAGGCTAGGATGCTTAAGAGCTCATCATTGCCAACTCAAGGGACAATTGGGAGAGACACATACTTGGTCAAAGATACAGATATTTGTTTTTTCCATCCTAATGAAATCACACAACACTCATTATTCTCATAATGCATTTATCTTGGCAAGCAACCTATTGAGTGCCTGCTGATCATATCAACCATCAAGTCTGATGTTCAAAGCAAACTTTGAGTTAGTCCAGGTCGGTCCAGGTCTGTCCAGGTCAAATGATCTGCTCTGTCGCAGTAATTACTTTTCTATTGATCTATTTTTTAAAAATCTGAGATATTACCTCTTAGCAATATGGGCATTCTAGCTTTTAAATCAGAGGTTCTCAGATTCCTGTAGTAGTTCTAAACTGAGGACAGTATAACCCCATCCCTTATCTACCCACCACCGCCCCCCTCCCCTGGGGTATTTGGAAATGTGTAGAGGAATTTTGAGTTGTCACAAATCAGAGTTTTGTAGGCATGTGTCAAGAGTGTTAAACAACCTGAAATATGTAGAACTGATCTGTACAATGAAGGATTGACCCACCCTAAAGTGTCCAAAGTGGGTCCAAATTGAGAAATTTTGCCTGATACCTAACTCTCAGACCCAAGATGTTTCCTCCTAGGAATTCTGCTTATCTCCATTGAAGCAAATCTCCTGAACTCACTATCAGCTGGTACTACCACAGGATTGATCTACCTCAAAACAGTTCTCCCTGTGATCATAATGAACTGTGTTATAATAGAGACCAATTAGTATTGATTGAGTCAGAAGACCTGGATTCAAGTGTCACACTACCATTTGGTAGTAGTATAACCTTTGTTAAGTGTCTTAATCTCTGTGAGCCTCCATTTCCATATTAGTAAAAGGAATATATAAAAACCAACCTCACCTGGCTGTGGTCATTAAAATACATGATGAGTGTACAATTACTTTGCAAATAGGAAAGCTCTACACGCGTAATTGCTGTCCACATGGCTTGATGCTTCTGATCTGTAAGTGACTTAACTTGGGAAAAAGAACCTTAGGCTGGACTCCAGAAGGTCAAGGAGCTGAGTCTTTGTCTCCAAAGGTATGCATTCATTTATAGCTTAGATACAGCAATTCATCTCTCCATTTCATGGTTTGTAGGGCATGTATTTTCAGAGCTGCACCTAATAGAGACCAGCCATTTGTTTTCAGGAAAGAATGCCCAAGGGAAGTTACTGAGTTACTTCTAGTCTCCTCAAGCCTTTGTGCCTGGCCACAAAAGGGATTCAGAGCAGAGAAGTTTCAAAGGAGGTGAGAGGGAGGAATACCTGCTGTATTAAGTCCTGGGAGTTAAGGGGCAATGTAGGCCAGGACGAGTGTCAAGGGTATTCTGCTGACAAGAAGAGTCATAAAGCCTCTGAATTCTCACTGATCTGGCATACAAACAACTAGGGACTTCCAGCAGCAAAGAAAGGTCATTGTGGTCCTTCCTGGGCCTAGGAAGCCGGGGAATGGGGTGCAAGGCCAATCCATGCGACTGTGTATCAAAGCCAGCAGAAATGGGAGGCGTGGCACCTACTTGGAAAGTAGACAAAGGCGTCTTGGTGGTGGGCAGCTGGGAGGAAGAGCATTTCCTGCAATGAGAGGCCTCAGATAGGGCACAGGTAGGGGAGTAAACCTAACCTGTCCACTCTTAAACACAGGGCCACTGTTCGCTTTGAATGAATTTAATAAAATGTTTTGAATAAACATAGTAAACATCTCAATATTTTAAACCACTCGATCCTTTAGGGATCTTTTGTCTACATCAATCTATTTATAAAAAAGGGATCTCAAATTATGAACTTGATTAGATGGAAAAATGTCTTTTTCATTTGATTAAAATCACAAAATAATCCATACTTATCATAGAAAATTTAGAAAACAGATAAGCAAAAGTAGAAACAGTTAAATGCACTCATAATCCCACCACATAGGGATAGCCATGATTAACATTTTGGTGAATTTCCTTCAGGTATTTTTACTATTAATTTTTTTAATTAAAAAAATGAGCTCATAGTTTTTATACTCTTTTTCCCCACTTACCAGACTGTGAGCATCTTTCCAGTAGGTCTGAATTTGCCACCTGTTGACAGTTTGTCACCTGGAAACTTCAGACCAGTACTCTGTGGTGGGGACAGAGGCAGTGGACAGGAGGACAGGTCAGGCGAGGGTTCCGGGGGCAAGTGCTCACTGTGTTCAACTAGCCTGGAGACCTTCGATTCACATCCTCTCATGGCCAGGAAGGTGGTGGTTCGTGATGGGAGGCCAAGCCCCTGGGCAGTAAAGGAAAAGGTTACATCTGGTTGAAAACAACGCTCAACATCCTTGTTGATGAACTATGAGCCCTCTAAGCTTTGCTTCCTTACGCTGGCTTCAGTAGGAATGGGACTTTGGGAGTCTTGAAAGAAGACTCTTGTGTTTTTGCTGTTTATGTTGCAGAAAAGTACACAAAAAGAGGACATACACATCACCGATAGTCCCATAAATCAGAAATAGCTGCTGCTAACTTTTTGTCTTTTGTGCTATAATCTTTTGTTTTTAATTTAGAATAATCCTGCCAACCAGAGATGAATACTGTTAACATTTTGGTGTCATTTTTTTTTTTTTAAACAAAAGTACAATCATTCTGGTTTGAGCTGCCCGGCACCCCCGATCATGAGCATTTTCACCAAGCCTTTGGATTACCTTTGACTTCATTTCAAATGGATCCCTGGTACTCCACTGACTCTATCACAATAATGAACAAGAATCCCCTATTGTTTGAACATCTAGATTATTTCCAGTTTTAGGCTGTCTTTAAATAATGCTTATGATATTCAAAATATATTAAGTTAGAACATAATTGTGTAGGTTGCACATAAAATCATGATAATGATGGCCTTGGCTATTCATTGGGGAGACAGAGCATCAGCTGAAGAACCTCTGGAGACAGACATCCCTCCGGTTCTGCTTTTGCAGGGTGCAGGTTGGTTTACCCTCTCATTTTATGCTGAAGGAAATTTAGACTCAGCAAAGTTAATACCTGTCTTAAGCACAAAACAAGCAAATAATAAAGACTAGTGGTGTCTCACTTCCTGTCCTGGGCCCTTTATATGATGAACATGTAAATAAAATATTAGATCTAAAAGCAAAAAAAACAGGGGTTGCTGCTAATAAAATCAGCACTCTATCTACTTCAGGCTTATGGAAACATGTTTTCATTACTCCAATAAATTTCCCAGGAGGTGTACTCTGAAGAGGTTCCACAGGTATTTGCTATTTTCAGCCTGAACCATTTTTTATTTTAAATATTTTCAATGCCTTTTAAATTCATGCTGTCAGCTTTTTGCCAAGACTTTTTTACCCGTTTCTATTGCATTTCCTCCTCTGCTGCTATTTTGGTTTCCATTTCTGTGAACTTTTGCTGCCCCATTATTTCTATTGGTCTCAGGTTCACAGCGTTTACCTTGGCATGGGCTCTTCTTTTGGTATTTGATAAAAGGGCCTTTTAGTATCTTTCATCAGGTTTGCAATCATCTAAACATGCACATTCCTGAGTCCACAACATCTGCTCTTCCTGACTTTGCAATTTTGAGTTCTACTATTGTAACCTTCAAAGGGATTCGCGTCACCATGCCAGTGTGAAGTCGCAACAGATGTGGGGGCACAATGCAACCGGTTTTATTCCCCTTTTGTGCTCACTCTATTATGCGGTGAGGGTAATGTACACCCTCCCACCCCTCTCCTGTCGTTTTCATTTGTCTGTGCCTTCTGCTTTTTCATCATCATTGTAACTATAAACATTTTCAATTTCAGGAGAATGATTTAAAATCCTATGAAAAAGAATCTGTGCTATAGTACCACTCTCTGCCATTCTTTTTAGAACAATCCATAGAAGCTTTTTTATTTATGTGATTATTTACCTGCAGTGCAAATAAAATTATTATTCCTCAGTGGTGTTCTCAGCACATCGTATCTTGCTGGTTTATTGTTGCTCAGTTTGCAACGGCATTAAACTTAAAGATGATCACAAATTAGATTAAGGAATACATTTCACTACCTTTGATGTAGGACTCCATAGGACTTCAGAGACGTTGCCAATTCTCCTTTGTCTTGCTTTTCAGACTCGCATAAGAAAACTTCAGTCTTGCAAGAGATCTCTCTGCCAAAGCCATTCAGTTTAATTTAATATGCTATTTAGGTAAGACTGGCAGTCTTTATCTTCCACCCTACATTAATATGTCAATCCTAAACACAACCAAAAAAAAAAAAGGGACCATAACTTATAAAGAGAAGTTTCTTCTGGTAATGGATGGTGGTGACGGTAGCACAATATTGTGGGCATAATTAACAGCACTGAATTATATATTTGAATGTGGCTTAAAAGAGGGAAAGTTTAGGCTATATATATATTACTCTAATAAAAAATTTAAAAAAACCATGAAACTGCTCGATGTAAACAGCGAACCCTAAGTTAAAACATGGGCTATAGTTAACAGAACAATTATAAAAATGCACGCTTATCAATTGTAATAAATGTACTACACCAATGAAAGGTGTTAATTATTGGGTAGGGTATGGGAAAACTGTATTTGAGGCATGATCTTTCTGCAAACCCACAACTTCTCTAGTAAAAAAAGAATAAATAAATATTCCCTTTAGAAAAATCAATGACAAATGTCCTAATACAACGTATTTCCAGCTTTAAAAATTTAATTTGATTAATTAATATAATAAAAGACCTACAAGGCATTAAAGTAAAACCTAATATAATCGGCCCTGGTGAACTAATAGCCAAAGAAAAGGCATTGTGAGGTGCTTTGCTGTCCTCTGGCGGTTAACCATCTTAATAACACTGACTACGGCTTAGTGCCTCATTTTGGAAAGTTCTCCCATTACCTAGCTTTACAGGAAATGAAACTGAAGCCATGGGGCCCTGTGATGGATCCAGAGTGCCAAGGAACTGTAATCCTGCAGCAGTCTAGTTCTAAGCATTCTTTTTAAGGTGTCCGGATATGTATATAATTATTCATATATTTGATCAGTTTTTGGAAATTACCTATTATCAGGAAAATTCTCCCACAGAGTAATTTTGATGATCTGATGTGCTATTCTACAGTAACTTTTAGACATTATATGTTTGAATGGCATTAATAATCAATTAAATTTATTAATGAAATTAATAAATGAAAGTTTTAAGAAATATTATTCAGTATATTCTAGGTAGAAAACTCTTAGTAATATTGAGGGAATGTAAAATTTGCTTTGCTTTAGCCAAACAGCTGTTAAAAGGAAGTCCCTTGCCCCTGGGAAGGGAAATAGCCACCTATCACTGTTTGTTTATAACAAATGTTCCACACACATTACTGTATCTCTATGTATCCATTTGTCCAAAACTGATTTTTCACGTGATTTTGATTTAAATTATTAATAAATTTAACTTTTTTTCTCGAATGTTTGGGGATTTTTGTATTTTCCTCTTCTTTTTTTTTTTTTTTTTTTGGTGTGTTGTGTGTATGAGAGTCAGGGCAGTGGGGGGAGAGAGAGAATCTTTCCTGCCTTGGGACCATGTTTGGTGAAATTTCATACTCGGATGCTATTCTTTTCTTCTGATATTATTTAAATTCCAGTGAGATTTAATCAAAAGTACTAGAAACTTAAGACCTACAGGATTGAGTTATAGGTTTGTATGTTGGTGGGTTAGAGTGGTTTTAATTTCTATATCTTATGCTGTTGGACTCTGAACTACATAGAAAAGTTATCTATGGAAAGGGATAAGAAGGATATGGTTCAAACTACACTTTGCAGTCATTGAGGCTTCAAATTCACAAATGTTATCAGTAGCTTATAGAGGACATTCATGTTTAAATTACAATATAACATTTTTTTGTATCAAATCTGATTTGGGGGATTTTTGTACAAGTTAAGTTTGCAGATTATCTTCAAATATTTCCTCTTGCTTCAACGAGATTTGACATAAAGTCACAACAACAATGATAAATCTACTTTATTTAGAAGCTACTTGGTGTGAGGCACTCTACTGGGTCTTCTCTAAGTTGTATTCCATTTATTCTAAAAACAACATTGAATGAAAGGCACACCATCATTTTATGTATCACTAAGAAAAAATATGTCCAATTAAAGTATTAATGCTCTATTATCACATAGAATATTTATTGTATACATATTGAATGATCTTTTAGATTTAGCTAGAGCTGGGTATTTATTATCATTTTATCACTCTTATACATATATAAAAAGTAAAATACAAACAAATTAAGTTATTCCTGAAAGGTATCCACATTCAGAGTCTATCTTAACTGAACACTTTTTGACCTAACATTGTTGATATCCTTGTTTTTTACCCAGTTTTGTCTTATGTGCCTTGAGAGCACAGGTTACATAGCATTTCTTAGAAAATGCCCCCTTACTACCTCTGGGGTTTCCTTCCATGCTGCCGATACACATTCATTGAGGTTCAGTGTGGTGCTTTCGGGACACAACCAAATCTACATTTCTTCCTCCAATGGTTCTCAAATGGTCTGTCGACTGAAGGCTAAAGAGTTGCCAGGAATGCCACCAGGAATAACAATGTTTGTGTGTGGGCAAACAATGACAACTAGATCATACTGCTGCCTTGGATGATGATTGCAAAATACATTTCTAGGGAATTGGATGTGGCTCAAGCAGTTGGGTGCCCACCTACCACATGGGAGGTCCCAGCTTTGGTTCCTGGTGCCTCCTAAAGAAGGTGAGCAAGAGGGCAAGCTGATGCGACAGGCTGGCGCAGTGAGCTAAGACACAATGAGGAAATATGAGAGAACAACAAGCAGGAAGTGTATGTGGCTCAAGTGATTAGGTTCTCCCTACCGCATGAGAGGTCCTGGGTTCGGTTCCTGGTGCCTCCTAAAAAAAGAAGATGCATACAGTGAGTGCAAACAATGAAGGGGAGGAAATAAATAAAATCTAAAAATATATATATATTCCTATTCTAGGGGTGCACAAAAGTGCAGGAAAATGTGCTTTTAAAAATCAGTGGATATAATACCTTATATTTTAATTTAATTTTCACTATAATCCTATGCAGTAGTTTATTTCTTACTCTCCTCCCACCCCACAGATGCCTCCTTTGTTCGCTCATTGTTTTTTGCTCATTGTTTGCGCTTGCTGTCTGCTTGTTGTTTTTGCTTAATCTCTGCTTGTGTTTGGTTTTTTTTTTACCTTAGGAGGCACTGGGAACTGAACCCGGGACTTCCGATGTGGAAGGTGGATGCTCAACAGTTTGAGTCACATCTGCTCCCCATTAACACTTATTTTATAGTTTATTCAGTGAAATTATAGCACTGAAAGAAGATTTAAGAATAAAGGTAACAGACTTTGCAAGAGGAATGGTTGCCTTGAGTTATTCCTTTTGTAAGTCATTAGAAATTAGGAGTGCTTGTAGCAGTTCACATTACGTGGTCTCAGGTGCTTGACTTAGAAAGAGACAAGTTGGTCTTGTATGTCATGTTCTGTATACCCAGAAAAAATTTGACAGGGTACATCAGAATTTATAAAAGGCCAATAAAATATATGTGGCTTCTGGTTGTGATGTCTGAAAAACAAATAAAGGATGCATCCCGTAATATTTTTGCACAATACCCTGTGCCAAAATCACTGAAGCTGCCATGATTGCTTCGGGATTATGAAGACTGGGATGTCTATGTTATTTTTGTAAATAGGCAGCAGGGCTCCTCCATGGAGAAATTTTGATCATCTTCACTAGACTTCAAAAACCTCTTCAGAAGGAAGTGATTCACAACAGGATTAGAGGGCTAAGGGATTCATCCTACAGAAATAAGAACGTGTCAATGAATTTTCCGAGGCATGCTCCAAGGAACTGCTGGAGGAATTTAAGCTGGTTTTAAGCTGTCAACATTTGGCCGCAAAGGATACCTTTTATGAGGAAATCACAGTTATTCCATAAGGCAGTCATTTTACATTGGTTGCATTTCACGCAGCACACCCTTTATTGTTAATATGGAAACATTGGGTAGAAGGAATGCCTATGATTTTGGGACTCGGGACATTTGGCAATGTTTGTGGACATTTTGATTTTCACAACTGGGGAAAGGGGAAGATGTTATTGGCATTTAGTGGAAGGGGTCAAGGATGCTTCTAAATACCCCACAATTCACCGGACAGCCCCCTCTGTAACAAAGAATTATCTTGCCAAAAATGCCAATAGAGCTGACTGAGGTTGATAAACCCTGGTCTAGCCTGTAATACAGTCTTTCAGCTCCTATAAATAATGGCTTTTCTGGAAAGCTTTGTGGAGTGCCTCTTTCAAGGGTTGCACAGTACCCTGCTCTTGCTGCCTTCATAGAGCATTTTATTCTGCTATTCCTGTACAGATTATACTCAGAGTAATCTAATAGTTGATGGGGCAGGGGGTTATCTTTATCTTTATAGATCATTCCAGTCAATCAATTAAAAAAGAATGAGAGAATTAGAACATCAGCACTTTATAGTATCTAGTGAATTAATGGATCTAGATATTGATCAATAGTTACTAAGATCACAAAAAGATAGACAAGCAGTTATCATGTTCCTCTAATCTTTTGGTTGTTTGAGTTTGATGCCAAAACCTCATAGACATTCTCAACACCCAATACCCAAGAAGAGTGGGCTATGAAATAGTCTTGCCAAGGGGAGTGAACTGAATCTGATCAAACCTGCAAGAGTGCTTACCAATTTCTAGAAACATAATGGAAAAAGAAACTCATTAAACACCACAGAGATGCAATTAGCAAAATTCAGACCATGGAAAACTCTACATGACAAATAACCAGTTTTTCAAT
This sequence comes from Dasypus novemcinctus, assembly GCF_030445035.2. Lineage (NCBI taxonomy): Eukaryota > Metazoa > Chordata > Mammalia > Cingulata > Dasypodidae > Dasypus > Dasypus novemcinctus. Next base: position 29,669,028 of record NC_080683.1, on the reverse strand, counting down.
GACAAAATTTTAAGAGATGGAGATGGGAGTCTATAGGTTAAAAGAGACTTAAGAGGGAGCAGATATAGCTCTAGTGGTTGAGTACCTGCTTCCTATGTATGAGGACCTGAGATCCATCCCTCCTTAAAAAAAAGAAGACACATATCAAATTGCAATATATGGGCCTTATTTGAATTCTGACTCCAAAAAGTTATAAATGATAAAGAAATAAAGCATGAAGCAATCAGGGAAATTTAACACTGCCTGGATATTTGATGGTATTATGGAACTAATGTTCATTTTTAGGTTTGGTATCAGTATTGTGATGTTTATAGAGTCCTTATCTTTCAGAGATACACACTGGAGTCTACACAGATAAAATTTGCTTTGCAATAATTGGGAGGGATGGGGGAAATAAAGACATGTATGAAGTAGGATAAACCAGAGTTAATGGTTGTCGAAGCAGGGTGATGGGTCCAAAGGGGTTATTATATTATTGCTATTTATAATTTTCTGTAATAATATTCAGTGTAAAGGACTTATCTCACGCAGTATAGTTATAAAGAGAAAAAAAACTGATTAAGCTTCCAAATATACAAGCCCTCAATAGAGGTTTTGGCATCAAACTCAAATAACCAAAAGATTAGAGGAAGAGAAAGCAAGGAGAAAAATGATGCAGAGGTCTCTACATCTCTGTGCCTTTGTGATTCCTAGAGTATCCAAGAGTTGAATCTTTCTAGGTGCCCTGTGTATCTTCTGTTTGCCCCTCTGGATTCACTCTCTGTTCTCTCCACCCTGCTCTGGGGGTCAGGAGTCTGCCTACATGGATTGCTCAATCAGGCGCCCTTATTTCTGGATTCCAGTGCCAGCATCAGTGCTGTGCTGAGCTCTGGTGGAGGGTGGAGTCTGAGCCAAAGGAAAAAAACAAAACAAAACAGTAACACTGATCCTCTATTTAAAATTTTGGTATTTTGCTCATCATGAAATTTTTGCATTAATTCTGATTTTTAAAAAATGTTGCATTAAAATGTAATTTATCTTGAGTCCTGGGTTTTCCATTTTCCCTCTTAAATTTTGCACTCAAGTGCCTCACTCACCTCACCCTTTCCAGCAGGGACGTTTTATTTTTTACACGTAGGTTGTGGATCTCCAGCTCCACGGGCCTGCTCCCGCGCCTGCTGCGGCCCCACCAAGCGTCAGCATGCCTCGCAGTCAGAAGGGCTGGCGCTGCCAGCGTGGGGAGACCTTCACCCCCAAAGGGAGACCCAGGACCCGGCGGGTGCGCAGCTTCTTTCGGCTGTGGAGATCCGCCTGTCTCCCCACCCGTGCCCACCGCTTCCCTCTGCCCGTGTCCTCCTCCTGCCATTGTCCCAGCCCAAGTGTCCCAGAGTTTTCTGGGCGGGGACAGAATCCTCCCCAGAGTCCTCCCCAGAGTCCTCCCCAGAGTCCTCCCCAGAGTCCTCCCCAGGGCCTCGGAGCGCCTGCTCCTCTCCCGCTGCCCTCACAGCCTCTCCGGGCGCCAAGCAGGTGAGGGCCCCCGGCGCTGAGAAGGGGACCCGGACCTCACAGGCCCCCCACAAGCTGCCTGCGATTAAGTCATCCGGAGACTGTAAGTCATCTGGAGACTGTTGGGTTTTTTTTTGGTTTGTTAGGTTCAGGCTGCAGGCCCCGTCTCGCCTTCTTGGGGTGGGGGTTACGTCGGTGCCGATCTAGACGCTTCCCTGTGCCAGGGGGGTCAGCCCCCACCACCCGGGGCTGCGGCAGGCCTTGGGTGATGGCTTATATTGTAGTTCAGTTCTGGACTCATTTAAAATCTGGCTACAGCAGACCACATTTCCAAACTATTTAAATTCATTGATGAGCTAATATTACATTAGGTAAGTGAATTTTCCAAGACAGAAACGGGAACCTCTGGCGGCTGGCGCGCTGCAGGAGTGGGCTGGGTTGTGAGGCCAGGGTGCGGTCAGCGCTAACGCCTTAACCTGTCCTGCTCTGTCCCTCACATGCTCCTCGCCCCGCATTTCTAAGAATAAACAGTAAACTGAGCGTTCTAAAATGTTAACCCTTTTATTTCTCAGTGATGATTTTAAAAACCTTTGATTGTGTAGAAATGTCTATTGCCACTTTGTTGATGACCCTTACCATCTGATTTTTTGGGCCCCAAACCACTTGCTGGCAAGAATGCAGCTTGAGATAATTATGTCTTTGCACACTGAGTTTGGTTTTTAAAGAGTATTTGGATTTATGGTGACTCACCTCCTCAGTCTATGTGGTTAACGTTATTTATTTATTGTTCTTGGCTTTGTGGATTAGCCAGGCTTTCTCTTTAAAAAGCATGAAATTAAAGTGAGTATAGTCTTGTTTCTTACTTCTTTTTACTCTCTTCAGGGTGTTCAATGCTAAGGTGTCTAACCATAAAGCATCTGTCTCACTAAACTTAGAATTATCAGTGCATTGATAAATTTCCTAGTGTCTCAGCCAAGGGTTAGAGAGAAAGTCTTTTGAATTTCTCTTCAGAAACTACCTTTTGCTCCTTTCTCTGCTTTAAGGACCACATTTTCCCCTTAAGGAACACTCTGTAAAGGGAAAGTCTGTTTCCACTTCCTCTCTAAGTGATAGAGACAAGTGTAGCATCTTTATCTCTTGGCTTGATCAATCCAATTTTTCAGGGTGAATTTTTATCCCCCACCTTACCCAGTCCTGAACACTTCTGCAAATTAAGTGAAAACACCTATCTCTTTTGTCTCTTTGAATTTTAGAAATACATGAGGGAAGCAGACTTGGCCCAGTGGTTAGGGCGTCCGTCTACCACATGCAAGGTCCACGGTTCAAACCCCGGGCCTCCTTGACCCGTGTGGAGCTGGCCCACGTGCAGTGCTGATGCGCACAAGGAGTGCCGTGCCACACAGAGTGTCCCCCGCGTAGGGGAGCCCCACGCGCAAGGAGTGTGTCCGGTAAGGAGAGCCGCCCAGCGTGAAAGAAAGTACAGCCTGCCCAAGAATGGAGCCGCACACACGGAGAGCTGACACAACAAGATGATCAACAAAACATGCTGCTTACAACAACAGAAGCGGACAAAAAAGAACACGCAGTAAATAGATACAGAGAACAGACAACTGGGGTGGGGGTAGGTGGAATAAAAATAAAATAAATCTTAAAAAAAAAAAAGAAATACATGATATGAAATTTGTATGGTAAATTCTGATTCATGCTTCATGTCCATTAAGTCCCTAGTTCAGTGTGGTCACCTCCCCCTCTGTACCCCAAGCTTCTTAAAAGAAGAGAGCAGACTTCCTTAGTGGGCCCTTCTTATGACTCTAAGTACACTCTAAGTAGGTAGTTGTTTAATGAATGAATAAAATACATGGTGCTGAGCAGTGGGGCTGCCCTTGTGACATTTCAGGAAGAGCTGAGGAATAGAGGACTAAGTTGGGCCAGAAGGCAGCCCTACAGAGCCCATTGACCTTGCGTTTGGTGCAGCAAAGGCAGCTGAGAGTTCCTGGGACTCAAGGAGGACAGGGAGTGGTGGCAGAACTGGTTGGCTGAGTAGGACTGAAGTGTGACATGCAGTGTGGCTGCTTGCGGGATCACCTGAAAAGAGGCTTTGATTTGGATCACTGAGTGCTGGAGCAAGTGGTGTCGTGATGCCAAGTGCCAGCAAAAACCTGGATGGTGGTACTTGCCTGAAACCACATCTGCCACCCTGAGGACAAGGACACCGTCCCTTCCATCCAGACATGACCCAGAGAGCAGTAAAATAACCCTCCTTGGGAGTTGGAACTTTGAGTTTAATATTCACCTCAAAATCAATTTAGACCAATAAACTGTTTTAAACCAGAAGAGAGAGTTACTTTTAATTGGAAAGTCTATGTTTTTCTTCTTCTATCAGTGAGAATAGGAAGAAGAGGGCAAACCAAGAACAGGTATAGATCACAAAGAAAGTGATGTTTCCTATACAGCTGAGCTGTACATTTTTGGTGTGAAACAATGTAAAGGATGGGCTCAAATATTGACCAACTAGACACTGTAATTTCTCCACACTATTTCACAAGAAGCAGCTTTAAATACAATGTAATACTACTTAGTAATCAATAAGAAACTACAGATACATTCAGCAACAAAAACAAACATTGAGTGAAAGAAGCTGGACCCAAAAGAGTACATGCAGTGTCAATACATTAATACGCATTTGAGGAATTGGCAACATTATCCATGGTGATAGAAGTCAGAATAGTGATTACTGCTGCAAGTGTGGGTGTGTCATTGACTGGAAGGGCGTGAGGGAACTTTCTGGGATGATGATCTTGAGCTGGCTGGTGGTCAGATAGATGTACAAATATGTAAAACGTCACTGAACTGCATATTCCAAGGCTGTGCATTTTGAAAGTGGGTCCTTGATTGTCCGCTGGTATCCTCCAGAAGTGCGGCCCAGAGCTGCTGGGCTCATTTGCCTTTTTGCATTTTTCTCTGGTGTCCAAGCCCTGAGACCTCCAATTTTATTTGGATACATCACTGCATTTTTATACTGAGCACATCTAGGTTGGCCTTTATTTTTTATTTCTCCTGTCATATGTTATAGATGAAGGGTGAGGAAAATCATGTAAATGTGCTGGAATATATTTATTAAGGGAACTTTCCCAGGAAAAAAATCATAATTATAAATTATAATTCAAACTGTACTGAAAAAAAAAAGGGTTGTTTAGTTTCCTTGGTTGCTCAAGGAAATACTTTGCAGTGGGTTGGCCTGAATAATGGAAACTTGTTAGCTTCTGGTTTTGAGGCTGAGGAAAAGTCTCAATCAAGGCATCAGCAAGGTGGTGCTTTCTTCTCAAGACTGGCATTCTAGGGTGGACTGCCAGTGATCCTTGGTCCTTGACTCCCCTGTCACATGACAATGTACATGGCAGCCACTCCTGTCCTCTTCCTTCTCTTCAGGGTTCATTACTCTCAGTGTCTGGCTGTTCCCTCTGCACCTTTCTCTATCTGTTTGAATTTCAGCCTGCTTCTAAAGGACGCCAGTAAGAAATTAAGACCCATCCTGATTAAAGAGGGTCATACCTTACCTGAAGCCACCTCATCAAAAAGTCCTACTTACAATGGGTTCACACCCTCAGGAATGGATTTAGTTTAAGAACATGTTTTTTTGGGGGGTAATATACAGCTCCAAACCACTACAAGGGTAAAGGAAATAAACAGTTCTATTCATTTTTCACCCCCAAAATTGGGAAAAACTGCTAGGATATATATCCAAGTGTTGAAAAGCAAATGGTGCCAGATAAAAATGCATGTGGTGCTTAAATTTGCCTGAGGTTGCTTCAGTCAGTTCCCTGAGTATAGTAGAGAGAGATGATAGAAGGTTTAGACGTGAGTAATGAGGAAAATGTGTTTTCACCAAAAGCCCCTGGGCCCCCTCTGACAACCTCTCTCTCTCCCTTGGAAATTTTCAGATGCTATTATGATACCACAGCATTTTTCCAAAACTCTCCTCCTGGAATTGATTTGTCTAAAGACACACTGGCTCCTTTAAAATCAAAACTTAGCTGTCAACACATCCTAATGGTATTTCTGGGGAAGAAAGATTGGTGACATAAGTGGCCTGGAAGATGTAGAGATTATGGCATGTGCATGTTCTGAGCCCCTGGGAAAGTTACTTTTCTTCACTGTGGTATAGTGGGAAGAGCCCTGGTTTTGACATCAAAAGGATCTGAGTTCACCACCCATTCTCTCCATTTCCTTTCTGGGCAACCTTGGACATACTACTTGATCTTTTAGGACTTTTGTTTCTGCATCTCTAAAAAAGCAGATAACAACTTCTTTACAGATTTTACTCTGAAGGTTAAATTAGGTCATATATGTATAGTGTACATATATGATAGACTCAGTAAATGAGGTAATTATTACTATAGATATTATTTGTCTGTATTTCTATAGTGGGTGGTCTCTTCAAAGTACTTATTGTTTAATACGTTTACTCTTACTTCGAAACCTATAAAGAACATCACATACACTATTACTTTTATAAATCTTTTCACTAGGAAAGGCTGAAACCATACCCTGGGTTTCAGTTTTGCAAAATTTCTATTTTAATAATGTTTATTTGATCTGAATAATCTGATGTCACTTTGAGATGTACATGTCAATGAATGACTAGCCAGATGCAGAGCTGTGTATTCAGTTATAAAAGGACAGCAAAAGGCCACCTACTTAAGTAGCACCTCCCATTAGCCATGGAAATCAGTTCATATAATCAAGTTCTCTTAGAATTATTTTATCAACCTTCTCCCTTCTAATTCCAATTTCAATGTTATTTCCTCCTTGGCTCCTTTCTCAGAGGTAATCTTGTACTCCACCCTCCCCCCCTTTTTAAAAAATATATACATGTACTTTAAAAAAACATATTTTTATTAAAGTTGTGTACTTACAACACAATCGTGCACATATATGGAATTCCCATACAACACCCCTCCACCAACACACTACATTGTTGTGGAATATTTATTACAAATTATGGGATAATATCATCAAGCTATTACCACCAACTGTGGTCTATAGCATGCATTTGGTGTATTTTTTCCCTAGCCCTGCTTATTAACACAGTACATCTTTGGCATTGATGCAAGAATACTATAGTATTGCTGTTAACCATAGTCCATAGGTTACATTTTGTATTTTTCCCATGCTTCTCCACATTTTTATCACCTCACAATAGTGATTTACATTTGTTCTAGTTAATAGAAAGACATTCTTGTATTTGTACTATTAACCACCATTCTCATTCACCTCTGGGTTCACTATGTTATTTAGTCTCTTTCTTTCAATTGACATTTACATTCCTAGACGACCCTTAAAAATATGGAATGCTTCTTGAATTTGTGTGTCATCCTTGCACAGGCACCAGGCTAATCTCTCTATCTTTCCGATTTTAGTATACGTGATGCCGAAGGGAGCACTCATGTTCCTTTTTGCTCTATTAAGACACGGGTTATAACCATCATCGTGATGACTCATGTTCTGTCTTTTGTTACTTTCATAAAGTGCTAAAAGGCAGAGTCCCTGTTCTGTTCCCTGTACCCAAAAAAGGCCCAGTATAGTTGTTTATATAGGTAGATGCTTAGGTTTGTTAACTTGAAGGACTCTAAAAATACAAATGTTTTAGCAGAGAAAAGATGGAATGTTAACATATATGCAATTATTTACACAGTCACCTCTATCAGTTTATCAAATCGACTGCTTACTAAATACCAGAGAACATACCCTGGAGTTAGGAAGAGGATATCCCTTCACATACTTTGTGGGAGAAATATGTTAGTTTCCAGGGACTGTCAAGATTTTCCCTGATACCAACCCTGTATATTAATTATCAATGGCAATAAATCTCCCCAAATCTTAGAGTCTTAAAGCAACAATTATCATTTATTCTCTCTCACAGTCAGGTATTTGGGAATGGCTTGGCTGGGTGGTTTTGGCTTGGGGTCTCTCATGAAATTACAGTTAGATGTCAACTCAAACACAGTCATATGAGAGTTTGCCTGGGGTGGAGGTTCGATTTCCAGGATGCTCAAGGATGTCAAGTTAGTGCTGGTGGTTGGTAGGAGACTTCAGTTCCCCTCCATGTGGGCCTCTCCATAAAGTAGCTTGAATTTTCTCACAATATGACAGCTGGCTTCCCACAGTGCACTATCCAAGAGACCAAGACAGAAGCTGCAATGCACTTATGACCTAACCTTGGCAGTCAGACAACGTCACTTGTGCCATATTCTGTTGTTCACACAGATCAAACCTGATTCAATGTAAAAGTACAAACGCCACAAGGTAAGGATCATGGGGCCATTTTGGACGAAGGCAGCATAATCTGGCAGGACTTCCTGTAGGATGGTAGGGTTTACTTATTTCACTCCAGGCAGCGCTTCTGTGTTGTAGAACTATGGAGGCTTTGTTGACATTATGTCATCTGGAGGCCCCTAGAAAGGCCAGTTTTGGAGAGACTTTTTGGCTAGTAAAAGTAAGGAAATTAGAAATTTAAGGAGCAGGGAAGCAGATGTGGCTCAAGTGATAAGGCCTCCACCTACCATATGGGAGGACCCAAGTTTGATCCCTGGGACCTCCTGGTGAAAAAGAAGAAGAGAAAGCATGCCTGTGTGGTGAGCCAGTGCCCGTGTGGTGAGCTGAGTGCCTGCATGAGTGTCCACGTGGTAAGCCGAGTGCCCACTTGAGTGCCTGTGTGGAGAGCCAGTGCCTGCACAGTGAACCAGTGCCGGTGGGAGTGAGTCATGCAGCAAGATGACGCAACAAAAGAGAGATGAAGAGAGTCAAAGTGAAGTGCAGCAGAGACCAGGAACTGAAGTGGCGTGATTGACAGGGACCCTCTCTCCACATCAGAGGTCCCCAGGATCGAATCCCTCTGAATCCTAGATGAGAAAGATGAGAAAACAAAAAAAGAGAAATAGATACAGGAGATCACACAGCGAATGGACACAGACAGCAAAGACAGCAGGGTGGGGGTGGGGAAGGGGAAAATAAATAAATCTTAAAAAAAAGAAATTTAAGGAGCAAAAGGACACCCTCCTAAGGAGTAAGTTTCCTGAGGGAGGACTTTTGTCTGTTTATAGCTCTACCTGTCAGAACAGTGCCTGTCATATGATTGATGTTCAAAAAATATATGTGGGATAAATGAATGAATGAGTTTGCAATGGTTTAACAATTAATGTACAGTCAAAGCTAATGTAAATAAATTACAGGAAACTTCTTTTATGTAAACATACATATTATACCACATTATTAATTGCTAATCAGCAAAGGTTGCTTTTAGTTAGATGAGTATTATTTAAATTTTTATTTAAATATCTGAAGAGTTAGATTTTTTGAGTGATTACATTTTATAAGGCATTGCCTTATGAAACACCTCTTTTCTCTTTCTTATTGGTAGTAGCATTATCAATGAAGAAAATTATTTGGAAACATTAATTCTGGAAACAGTTTTTATATTTGGATTATCATGCTAAATTTTAAGAGGTTAAGACACTTATATGATGCAGGCACCCTATGGAAAAAATGTCTTTGGGAAACACAAAAAAGACAATGAGTTCTTTTGTTCCATGTCAATGACTAGAGGAAAAATAATTTTTTCTTTGATCTTTAAGTTACCAAGTAATACATTTCATTTGAGTAACTTTAGCCACAAAAATAAATCTAGGAAAATTTTAAAGGAAAGCTGAACTCTGAAATTGGAGTTTCTCTTCACCATGAAAACTGACTGAAATTGGCAGTCAAATAGGATAATCTCCACTCTCTCAACTTCCCATTGATTCAGGCTTTATTGTGAAGGTGATAGGTGCTCTTTAAGCAAAAAGAAGCACCAGACACAGGCTGCGGTATTCCCCACCCCGCCCCAGTCAATGTGTAAAAATGCCTCAGACAAAAGCAGATAAACAACATCATCCCAGAAATGAAAAGCAACATGTAGGCAAAAATAGAGTTAAATTTCATCTTAATTTAAATTGTGAAGGAAGTTGACAGTTATTGTTTCCATATGCCAGAAAAATGCAATATTTTGAAAGCTTGGTATTAATTATTATTGGAGGTTCTGGCAATTATTTAACAGACTAGGAAGACAGGCAGACAAATTCTCAGGCAATGGGAACAGGGTGGGAAGCTTCAGCTTGCACTGGTGAGCTGCTACCCTTGTAGGCAGAAAGGCTACCATAACTCACAGGATTAGAAGCTATTTTGTGGATCTTTTCAAAGACCAGATAATGATTTTTAGTTGTTTGTTTAAAAGCCTGCCAAGGAGATTGCTTTAAAAGGAAATCTTTCTTTTCAACCTTAGGGATGTGTCATAGTTGGGCCTGTGGGAAAGCAGGCATCATTTTCCTGGGACTGCCTTGAGAAACAACCTAAGTATCTGAGCACCCATAGTCAAAGGAGTACCTCATTTAGCAATTTCTAAATTAAAATCCATTTGATTGATCAGCTATGAATTGTCAGCAGTGTGTCCTACAAAAGTGGTGAAGGGCCTCAGGTGAGTCCCTGCTGAAGTTCCCAGGAAAGTTCTAGGTGGAAACGTTCTGCAAGGGTCTGCCTCCCAAGTACTGAGAACTGAGAATAGAAACACCCTCTAGCCCTGAACTTTCAGGGTGACGTGTTAATAACATATTGGTAGAGAGGAAAGGAGATTCATATCTTGTTTCCACTAGTCTCACTAATTTGCAGAGTGACTTGGGCTTGTCTATATCTCTATTTCCTTTTCTATTAAAAAGAAATATCAGTTTTAATTTTGAGTTTCTCTTTTCTAGCTCCGCCAGCTAAGCCACTTTGAAAAAATCATATCTGAGTGTTTTCCCATCGTAATATGTAAGAAGTGAGAAGTATGCTATATGGTAAAATTGTATTATGCGTGAATATTTTTCAAATTGTCAAACAGGGTGCATGCATTGACTTGGTCTTGTCAGTGTATTATCAAGGTGGTCAGTCAGTGCACAGTCAAGAGCGGTTCCTTTCCTCAAGTATTTTTTTGCTTATTCCCACAGAGCAGGTAACTACAATGCAGATGACTGAGTTTCATACCCAGGGCAATGGGATTCATGTAAGAACAAATAATGTGGGGGTTATGATGAATTGTAGTAACTTAGCAAACTCTTAATGGTCTAAGTGGCACCTAATTATGCAGTAATAATAATCCAGGATGTTTAAAGCAGGTTCTCTAATACAAACTATGTATGTACAAGTCCAGAATCAAACTTGTATCCTTCCTTGTTTGTCTGCTCCTGACTTACACTTCAGAATTTTTCCACTGGACTTCAGATGCCAAAAGTTATTCCTTTTCTTAGGTTTTTACTTGTGAAAATTATACCTGCCAATTAGATGTACATACAAAACTTCCAAAGGCAAACATAATTTTGTTTAGCAGTAAATAAAAACAGTAGAGCTCAGTCATATGCTGTTTGAAAAAGGGGAGGGAAAATGATCCTTTGAAAAGACAGTGATTACAAATGTAATTTTTTTGCCATCCCTTAAAAACATATTGAATGTACTCACATTATGTGAAAATAAATTCTATCATTCCTTGTCAGAGTTTCCAATGTGAAAATTTTTTCTTGTATTTTCTATTTCCCACAAATTTATTATAATAATTTTTCTTTCGAATTTTTCTGATAGTTTGATATTCTTTCATTTAGCTTTAAATTCCTTTTTCCAAATTCTTTTTCTCTCTTCCATTCTATGAAAGAGTGATGTCGGGTTTCCTGTCTGTAAATAGAGATGTTTAGGTCCCTTGGAGATGAGCTTTGAAGTGGCATTCATCATGGGAGCTTCTAGTCCACAAACACTATGACTCTATCATGAGCTGGAAGCATGCTTCACTTCACACAGAAGTGCCAAGAGTCCTAGTACTGTACCTAATAAAACATGACTGCTAATTTTGTATGATGACATAGCAAAATAGTCTGACTCCATTCTGCTTGTCTGTACTTTGAACTGCTAGAAAATGTGGTTTATTTGTCCACTGGGCTAACAACTTCTCAAGGCAAAATATGCAGGAGTTTTCAGACTCTAATCCAATCCAATCGAATCTGAAATCATTTATGAACATTAACTAATTTATTGTATTTTTCAAATAACTCCAATTGAGAAAAATATCAGAAAACTCTCTGTTCATTGTTAGGAGGATTTCCAATATGGTTCTTTCAGATGTGAGCTGGATCCCTTTAATGAAGTGTTGTACTGTCTACAGGTTTTCCTTGATAAACAGATAGACAACCAGAGATTTGGTAATACATCAACAATATAAGTAGATAAAGTGATTTTCAAACTCTTTTGTTTTAAAGACAATTTCAGGGGCAGAAGACCACATGAATCATCGTCCTACACAAGAACAACTGCAAAAACAACCCTAAAGGCCACTAAAGAATAAGATGGCTAGTACTGATATTTACACGTTTTTGAGTTTTTACTTAGATGCAATAATATACTGGGGCTAGACTCCCTCATTAGTGCTCATTAAAAAGTACATAAGCAAGCCCTGCTGCCCCAACCGCTGTGGGCAACATCTCCTCCACTGCCCCCGCCCCCTGCCTTCCCAGCCCATATAAGCAGGAGACAAGAAGATCCAGGGACTCATTGAAAGGAATATGTCCTTAACCAGTGTTATGGGTCAAATTGTGTACTCCCAAAATATATGTTGAAGTCCTAATCTTCAGTACCTTATAATGTGAATTGATTTGGAAATAGGGTTGTTACAGATGGAATTAGGCAAGTTAAAATGAGGTCATAGTGTAGTAGGGTAGGCCCTTAATCCAATATCACTGGTGTTTTTATGAGAAGGAAGAATAGACACAGACAGACACAGAGAGATAAGACGGCCATGTGATGATGGAGGCAGAGATTGAACTACACAGCAAGCCAAAGAATGCCAAGATTGCCAGCTACTGCCAGGAGCCAGGAGAGAGGCAAGGGTGAGAATAATTCTTACATAGTCTTCAGAGGGAGCATGGCCCTTCTGACACTTAGTTTTGGACTTCTAGACTCCAGAACTTTGAAATGATAAATTTCTATTGTTTTAAGCCATTTAGTTTGTGATACTGTTATGGCAACCTTAAGACATAAAGATAACCAAAGACCTGGATTGGTGGTTGAAAACAAGAATTAAGAACCACAGGGAAGTGGATTTGGCTCAACGGATAGGGCATCTGCCTACGAGGTCCAAGGTTCAAACCCAGGACCTCCTGACTTGTGTGATGAACTGGCCCATGTGCAGTGCTGATGCGTGCAAGGAGCGCTGTGCCCTGCAGGGGTGTCCCCCACATAGGGGAGCCCCACATGCATGGAGTGAGTCCTGTAAGGAGAACCAGCCAGTGCAAAAAAAGTACAGCCTGCCCAGGACCGGTGCTGCACACATAGAGAGCTGATGCAGCAAGATGACGCAACAAAAGAGACACAGATTCTGGGTGCCGCTGACAAGAATACAAGTGGACACAGAACACACAGCAAATGGACAGATAGAGCAGACAACTGGGGAGGGGGGTGGGGAAGGGGAGAGAAATAAATAAAAAATAAATCTTTTAAAAAAAACCCACAAAGGTAAAGCAAGCCTAAGGGCTGTTTTACAGGCAAGAGCACTTGATGAAATAATTTATTCATCCTCCAGCCTTGCATAAGAGAAAGGAGGGTAGGAAGTTCTTGGAAAATTACAGGCCCTCAATAAATGGTAGCAGTTGATATTGCTATTATTATTTTAAAAATTATTATGTAGATATTAAATAGAGCCTTGGAGAAACCCATTCCAGAAAATGAAAGAAGTTCACTGCCCAGGAAATTTCCAAAACTGGAGATGTCTGACCTTGTTCTGTCCACTCACGGTTGTTGTCTCCTTGGATCAAGAAAGGTGCCCTGGAAAAGTAAGTTTATACAGCATGTTTGAAAGAGAAAAAGACATGAGATAAATCTCTTGGGAAGAGCAAGCTAAGGTCTGAGCTAAGAAGAGTTCCAGGAACCAATTAAGCATGGCAGGAGAGGATTCGTGAAGATTTAAGTGTGGAAAAAGGCATAGAAAGTGTGTACATAGTCAAAACAAAGCAACTGAGGCCATATTGGTTTGCCAAAATAACTGGATGAAAAATAATCCACCCATTGTTTTGGACTAGACAGTACCAAATAACTGGTTTGACAGATTTATTTTTCCTGCTGCATCAGCCAAAATTTTGGCATTGAAATAGACACAACCTAAATCACAGGGCAGAGAGAAGTACCAGAAAGATGACTTTACAGACACTTTTATTGGCCTTAGTTAAAAATAATGACGATAACTTGCACTTCTATAAGTCTTTAAAATTATTTTCACATAAGTAATCTCATTTGGTTGAGACAGATTTCAATTTTCTCTTTTTTTTTTTGTAATTCACTGTTACATAGCCTTGAGAAAAAAATGGTTACTTGGAAAAATATTTCATCTTGGCAATATTGAGGGAAAGTCTTGCAAACCCTACAACTGGCTAATACTACCCTCTCTTCAGGGTTCTGGCTAATAAACTTTGTTATCAGTTAAAATATTTTCTTTTCATCTGTTTATCCTTCTACCATTTTAGTTACTTAAGCTCTCACAACTGAGTAGTGTCCAATGGGCTAATCAGATAAAGAAAACTGGAAACTATTGACTGCCTGGGTTTGAGTCCAGCCTTTATCATTTACTATATGTATGATTTTGGACAAGTTAATTGCCCTTCACCTCAATTTTATTATCTCTAAAAGATTCCAGTGGTTCTCCATCTTTAGCTGCATCAGAATCATCTAGAGGGCTTGTAAAAACAGATTTCTGGACCCCATCCCCCAGAATAAGGGGTAGGGGACAGAATTTGCATTTCTAACAAGTCCCAGATGAGACTGATGCACTTTGAGAGCTCTGGGAGAGGATTCAGGGAATTAAGTTTTGTAATGAAAGTACTTATAAGAGGAGCTGGCACATGGCAGTCTTCAATATCATCATTGTCATTGCCTTAATTAGAGAGGTGATAATATAATGTCAATAACAAGGCAGACCCAAAAATTTCATTGTTAAAATAATAATATTAATAGAAATTGGAGGTATCTGTCCTCATTCTTGAGCAATTTTCATGAAAGAAACTAAAGAAAGTATCAAGGCAGGCCTTTATGGGCAGCTCAGATTGGCTTATCTCCACCCCCTACTGCAAACAGTGCAAAGGAGACAGTGCAAAGGAGAGGAGGTTCTGACTGCACTGATTAGCATTTCAACCTGTGTGATGCCTATAACTTTTACCATAACTCACATATTGGTTCACTTCTGCATTAGCTACTTGTGAGGTTAGCTAGTGTTAGTCTATATTATAAACTATATTATAGATTATTATAAATAATCCAATCTGGATGCACTAGAAATCAAGACTTTGAGCTTACCCAAACCAGGGAACAGATCCTATAATTTACCAAATTATAAACTATTGACAAGTAACAATTTTCTTATTGGCCATGCAGCCACCCTTCCATGAACCAGAACTCAGCCTCATTGCTGTCTGCACTTAACTTTCAGTTCTCTAGCTCTGTACAACTTCTTTAAGCCTACATAGCAAAATCTAAAGCTGTGATGCCAATTATAACTCAAAATTGTTGTGTTCTCCTTGTGATCCCAGCTAAAGCATGCTAAAGCACTTTATACCTGTCATCTGACTTAATCTCCACAGCAATTCTCTAAGGTGGGTAGTGTCATCATTGTATCAATGAGTTCCTGATTCAGTAGGTTGAGTTAGGACAGTCTGAGAACATCATTTCTAAACTTTCCAGGTCTGACAGTTTGAAGTTCTTTTGTGAACCCCAGAAAATCATGTTATTGGAACTAATCCATTCCTGTGGGTGTGGGGCCCTTTGATTGCATTAGAATAATTTAAGGGATCTTTTGATTAGATCACTTTTATTTAGATTGTTTCAGTGCTTTTGATTGGACCACATCAGTGAGGCATGGCCCAGAGTAGGTCTTTGTCCTCTTCCTGGAGTCTTATATAAACAGAAACTGAAAGCAGAAACACTCAGAAAGACAGCTGCTATTTCGACACTGTCATGTGAGAAAGGATTCCAGGATTGCCTACAGTTGCAAAAGACAAAGAAGCCCTGAGAGGGTGAGAGGCTGAGAGGCTGGATATGCTCCAAATCAGCAGGGCAACAGAGGCAAGGAAAGAGGCAGAGTAGCTCAAAGTTGAAGAGAGGAGCCCTGCCGTGTGCTTGATTCCCCAAGCTGAATTCAGGGAGAAAGCAGCTTGGAGGAGAAGGCAGAGAACCATATGGAAAGCCAACATTTTGCCTTGCCATATGGTGGGAGCCCAGGATATGACCAGCAGCTGACCACTGCTGAGAAAGAATCTCTGATGATACCTTTATTTGAACATTTTTGCAGCCTCAGAACTGTAGGCTTTTACTCTATAAAAATCCATTCCTGGTACTTTGCACTGGCAGCTTTTAGCAAAGTAATATACCAGGTGATGCTGATGCCATGCTCTAGGGGCACACTTTGAGACCAGAGTTATAGAAGAGCAGATGGAAAAGTATAATTAGAAATTAGGGTAAAATCTATAAACAGAGAGGACCGAAATTTGATTTGGGTAGTTAGAGAAGGCCTTTCTGAGCAAATAATTTTTTTAATCTAATCTTTTCTATAGCACTTTGAATTTTTTTTTTGTTACTGAAACTGTGCTCTCAAAATATAGTGATGATTCCCTCTTACTTTTAAAAGGATTTATGAAAGGCTAGGTGCTAACAAAGGCAATACGACACTGAAGAATTTAAAACTGGATTCTTAATCTGAATTTACAAGGACCCATAGACCCAAGTAGTTTCCCTTTTCTGATGTTGACTTTATATCCATCTTTTTAAATCTTTGCAGAATTTGGCAATCTTGACTCATCCTTTCTGAAAGTCTCCACCCTTGAATTTAATGATATTACACTTATTTGGTTCTCTTTTACTTCTTTTGCTTTTTTCTCTGTGTTCTATGTGTCCTATTTCCTAACAGTGAGTACTCACTAGGTTCTAAGTTCTCTCTTTTATGCTACATTAATTAACCACACTTTCCATTTGCATGTTTTTAAATTCACATCTACATTTCCAAGTTTTTCATTTTATACACCATCTCTCCCACATTTCCAACCATTAGGAGTTTCTTTACCACCTTAAACTTAGCACATGGAACCCAGGAGAAGGGAAACGGTCAGAGATCCAAGAGACAAAGGACATAGTTGAAGATGAAGAATCCTAAAGAAATGAGAGAGTTGGGATTCAAAATATGAGTTGCGAGAGATTATCATTAGACAAAAGAAAGGACTGTTCTTTTTTTTTTTTTTTTTCCTACCTAGATATGGCTGGAAGAAGAAAAGGCCAGGGAAGGAGATGTGGCTCAAGCAATTGAGCTCCCATCTATACATGGGAGTCCGTGCATCAGTTCCTGGTGCCGCCTAAAGAAGAGAGTAAGCTAGTGTAATGGGCAGCCATGGCAAGCTGACACAACAAGATGACACAACAAGAGACACAAGAAGAAAAACATAATGAGAGACACAACAAAGTAGGGAGCAGAGATTCCAGGTACCTCCTAAAGAAGATAAGCAAGACAGCGAATTGATATGATGGGCAGGTGCAGCAAGCTGATGCAACAAGATGATGCAACAAGAGATACAAGAAGAAAAAAACATGAGAGACACAACAAAGCAGAGAACGGGGGTGGCTCAAGTGATTAGGTGCCCCCTGTTCATATCAGAGGTCCTAGATTCAGTTCCTGGTGCCTTCTAAAGAAACAAGGAAGATGAACAGACACAGCAAGTGTGAAACAATAAGGGAGTGGGGAGAAATAAATAAATAAAAATAATAAATCTTAAAAAAAAAAAAGAATACATTTCCCTGAATAGAATTGATAATAATGCATAGGGAGAGGAAAAAAATAAGAAAAGACCAAGAATAATTGAGGATATGCTTGTAAGCACAGGGAGGGACTGAAGCTCAAAGAGTGCATACCTGAAGCTTCCTTTTTCAATGAATTATGAGTCAAAGTCTTCTGATGCTGAGTTAAAGGATGACAGGTACAAAGCTTGAAAACAGAGGGTGAATTAGAGAGGAACTGTTAGGCAACATGCAGAGGAGTTTCTGGGCAAAAGTAGTTACCTAATAATTACTGATTTATTCATAGTGTAAGTATGAATTTTTATGGTGACTTTTACAGTGAACACTCAGAGTTAACATTTAGCTTACTCACCATTCAAAGCTGCAATGGAGAATACTATTTGATTTAAAGTCACAACTTTTTTAAAAGATTACCTTTTGATTACAGGAGACATTTCATGGTATTTTGTTATGTCAGTCAATTTATCTTTCTAACATTATTTTCAACTACTCCACAAGGCAAATCTTTTTTTTTTTTTTTTTTTTTTGAGGTACTGGGAACTGAACCTAGGACCTTGTCCATGCAAAGCAGGTTCTCAACCACTGAGCTATACCTGCTCTGTGCAAATCTTTTTTTCTTTTCTTTTTTTGACTTTAAAATGAAAACATCACTTTTATTGACAAAGTAAAACCACAATGAACAGTTTTAGAGAAGAGAAATAAGACAGACACAAGAGAATAGAGTGTATAAAATTGTAGCAAACAGGTTAATACTCATCACCCTTATCCTCTCCTTCACCATTATCCGTTCCAACTTCCTTATAATCCTTCTCAAGGGCAGCCATGTCCTCGTGGGCCTCAGAAAACTCTCCTTCCCTCATCCCCTCACCCACAGACCCAGTTAAACAAAGGCACGCTTGGCATACATCAGGTCAAACTTGTGGGCAGGCAAGCCCAGATCTCAGCCACAGCTGTGGTGTTGCTCGGCATGCACACAGCTTAATGGACCTTGGCCACATCTACCAGGTACCACAATGGGCAGGTACCACAATGGGTAATTAATGCTGACCTTGAAGCCAGTGGGACACTGGGCTACAAAGTGGATGGTGTGCGTGGGCTTGATGGTGGAAATGGCAGCTTTGATGTCTTTGGGAACCACGTGCCTTGGCACAGTAGGCAGCAAACCATGTATTTACCTTCATGAAGGGTGCGTTTCACCCTCTGGTTGGCTGTCTCAAAGCAAGCACTGATAATCTCTGCTACAGAAGTTGTTTGTGGTAGGCTTTTTGAGCAGAGATGATGGGCATATGTGGCCAGGTGGTCTGGAATTCTGTCAGGTCAACATTCAGGGGACAATCAAATCTGAGGGAAGCAGTGATGGAGGACACAATCTGGCTAATAAGGCAGCTAAGGTTGGTGTAGATTTGGGTGGTGAATATTGAGGTTCCTACGACAGATGCCATAGATTACTTCATTGTCTACCATATAGGCACAATCTGAGGTCTGTGTGTGGTGAGGATGGAGTTGTAGGGCTCAGCTGCCTCTGTGGAAACCTGGGGGGTTGGGTAAATGGCAACGGTTTCATTCTTTTCCTCCCAAGTGCCTTTCTGTCTACACAAATTCTTTTGTATATATTTCCCCTGGGTGGAATTAATTTGTTTATCCATGTTTCATTCATTCAAAAACATTGAATCAATACCAGCTATATGCCAAACATTTCACAGGTGGGAAAACTAGAAGTAGATAGATGGTTCCTATCCCTAGAAAGTTTACATTATACCAGAGAAATAGAAATGAAACAACAACAACAAAAAGGAGCATAAAATGATAAATACATAGAAACACAGACAAGTGGGTGAGAAGGTAAGATTTTTGTTTGGGCTTTAAAGATTAAGAATTTTTCTAGCAGAGAGAAGGAGGATGGCAGGATGAGAGCTGTTGAATAAAAGGTGTGCTGGGCAAAGGCCAATAGCATGACAACACTAGGTGTATGGAGAGAACAGTGGGGATGTGGGGAATGAGGATAGGG
Organism: Dasypus novemcinctus; assembly: GCF_030445035.2. Classification (NCBI taxonomy): domain Eukaryota; kingdom Metazoa; phylum Chordata; class Mammalia; order Cingulata; family Dasypodidae; genus Dasypus; species Dasypus novemcinctus. The sequence continues at coordinate 29,649,653 of NC_080683.1, read as the reverse complement.
GAGCAAAGAAGGGATTAGCAGAAGAGAGGGGAAGAAATCCCATTGTGAAGGGCCTTGGGCACAAAGGAGAGCCAAAAAACATTTTGAGGAAGAGGATGACATGAAGTACAGATTATAGAATTCTGGCGTCATTGATTTAGAATTAGAAGAGCCTAAGGCCTGGCAGTTGAGGGACTATTGCAGTGGTTTAGGCCATTGGTTGACAAACATTTTCCATAAAGGGTCAGATGAAAAATATTCTAGACTTTGCAGGTGACATATGGTCTCTGCCACAACTACTCTACTCTGTTGTGGTAGTGTGAAAGCTGCCACAGACAATATATAAATGAATGAGGGTGGTTGTGTTCAATTACACATGGCAGCAGTGAGATGGTGGGCACGTATGAGATGGAGTATCTTAAGGTAATTCTATGATTTTTAACTTGGGAAACCAGGTGATTGTAACATAATTTATTGAAATAGAAAACACCAAAAGGTAAAGATTTTGTGGGAAACTTAGGAAAGCTGTTTGGTCATTTCTTAAAAAGCTGAGCATACATGATGCAACCATTCCACTCCCAGGTATTTACCTAAGAGAAAAGAAAGCACATCTCCATATAAAGATTTGTACATGAGTGTTCACAGCAGACTTTTGTGGAACAAAACTAGAACAACGTAAATACCTATCAACAAGTGAATGGATAAATTGTGGTATAGTTGTACAATGGAATATTAGTAACAAAAAAGAATGAATTAATGATACACATAACAATATGGATGACCCTCAAAATAATTATCCTGAATGAAAGAAGTCAGGTGAGAAAAAAGTACATACTGCATGATTTCAGTTGAATAAAGTTCTAGAAAAGGAAAACTGATCTATGGTGAAGGAAAGCAAATAAGTGGATGCATGGGACTAGGAGGAGGACAAAGAGAGCCAAAAGTGAGTGATTCGAAGGCGTGTGAGGAAACCTTGGGGGCAAGTGTGTGTTGAATATACCCATTATCTTGATCTAGTAATAGTTTCACAAGTATATATATGTTGAACATAAAAAGTTATATACATTAAACATGTGCAGTTTACTGTATGTCAATTTTACCTTGATAAAAGCTATTTTTAAAAGTTAAAAAAATGAAACCATAAGATAAATTGGAGGGAAGTGGATGTGACTCAAGTGACTGAGTTCCTGCCTACCACAGGGGAGGTCTTGGGTTCGGTTCCCAATGCCTCCTATAGAAGATAAGCAAGACATTGAGCTGACACAATGGCTGGCATGGCAAGCTGATTGCAACAAGATGGTGGAACAAGAAACACAAGGAGGAAAACATAATGAGAGACACAACAAAGCAGGGAGCCGAGGTGGCTCAAGTGTTTAGGTGCCTTCCACCCACATGGGAGGTTCTGGGTTTGGTTCCTGGTGTCTCCTAAAACAAAGATGAGCACATTATGAACAGATAAACAAGTACAAACAAGGAGAAATAAGCAAATAAATAAAATAAATGTATATATTTAATTAAAGATTTTTTTTTCCCCTCCTCCCCTCCTCCTGCCCTGCTACTATTTTTGCTGTCTGTGTTGTCTTCTCTTCTCATTTTCTCTCCTCTAGGATTCACTGGGATTCAACCCTAGAGACCTCTGTTGGGAAGAGAGGCTCCCTGACAATTGTGCCAACTCAGTTCCTGGTTTCTCCTGCACTTCACCTTGACTCTCCCCTTGTCTATCTTTTGATGCATCATCATCTTGCTGCATGACTCAGCTGTGCAGGGCACTGGCTCACCATGTGAGCATTCGTGCTGGCACTGGCTTGTCATGAGGGAATACTTTCTCTTCTTTTTCACCAGGAGGCCCCAGGGATCAAACCCAGGTCCTACCATATGGTGGGTGGAAGCTCCATCACTTGTGCCACATCTGCTTCCCAATAAAATAAATCTTAAAAAAAAGATAAATTGTAGAAAATATGGCAATTTCTGATCTCAGGGTGGAAAAACCTTCTTAAACATAAGTGCCAAAAAAAAAGTACTGAAAAAGACTAGTTAGGAAATCAATAGACGGATCTGGAACCTGTTAAGAAGTCCCCATGGACATCAGTACCCCCAGGACGGCTGCTGGAAGAACTTGCAAGATTCCCCCATTTGGAACGAGAGTTCCTCTGCAAGCCAGGAGAAGCCCAGATATTCTCCAGGGGCCTTAGCATTGGGACCTCCCAGCGGACTGTCAGGTTGGTTAATCAGTCAAAACAGTAAACACCTGGGACTCCTTTCCTGTAATGACAGTAAAAAGGCAGAATAATTAATGGTTCAAAAAGCAAGCACAAAGGCCAAACTGGCCCTCTCTTGCTTTTTGACCCCTGCTCTTGCCTTCCCCTGCCCTGCCTTGATGAACGCACAAGCAGAACTGGGGATTTATAATCTATACTGGAAAATTGTATTCTGTCAATTGGCTCTCTTTATCATTTTTTGGCTCCTTTCCTCTCTACCTGGGACTGACCCATGATCTCTTACTTTCTCACATTTCTCTTCTCACCATTCCTTAATAAATTACTAGCCTAACTAACCTGGCTTACTCTCAAAATTCATTTCCTGTAACTTGGCCAAGAACCTAGAGAAAATATGTTTATAATACCATGAAAGAAAAGGTTCAGAGTTTTATCTGCATGAAAACTTAAAACCTAGTAAAGAAAAATAACATAAAGAAAGTTAAAGGCAACAAATTGGTAAAACTGACCAGTCTTTCCAGACATATGTCTTTAAAATTTTTAATGTATAAAAAACTTGCAAGTACCTAGCTATTTGAGAACACATCTATAAAACAATAGGCAAAGAAGATGAATAGACAACTTGAAAAAGGAGAAATACAAAGAGTTAAAAATCTTCCAGAAATTTTCTATTCATGGCAAACTTGCAAATTAAAATTGAGCAGGGAGATGCCACTCTCTATAAGTAAACTGACTAATGTGATATAGTCTATTGTCAAAGATGGTGTTAGGTAAATAGTGTTTTTCTGGAGGGCAAATATGCAAGCCTTCTGGAGGGCTATTTAGTGGCATATATCAAAAGCCCTAATCCTTTGAGCCACAAATTTTACTTCTAAAAATCATCCAAGAAAATAATCCCAAAGTGTTTTACATAATTTTGTAACTAAAGTAAAAATTACGAATTGATTTTTGAATACTTTTCTGATTATTACAATGCATTAGTGATTCTTTGACATAGTCCTTGTCAGCTAAGAGCTTGAAATTCCAAAAATAAAGGAGTAATTGTTATTCCAAATACTACTCTTCTTGATTATTTACATAGTTAGATAAAGAATATATTTGCTGTCCCCACCCTGATCAAGATGGTAGAATGAGAAGCTTCAGGGCTCTGTGCCCCCATAGAAGCTCTGAACAACCAGAAAGAACTAGCAGAAACAGATTTCTCAAAGCTCCAGGAAAGTTAAAGCTATGCAGAAGGGGGCAAGAGCCAAATCAAGAGAAATGCTACTTAGAAGTGGTAAGACCTCTTGGAACACTAACTGTCCCCTCTCCCATCCCCTCACTGGTTCAGTATGCAGCTGGCCCATGCTCCTATTTCAGGTCCCTGGTCCTGGTTCTGGAGGAAGCAGAGTAATTCTTATGCACGTACAAGGAGATTGCATGTGTGGCACAGTCTGACAGGTGGCAGCCTGAGTGAATAAACCAGGATACTCTTCACAGGCTTGCCATCCCACAAATTGTCCTGTGTGTAGAAGTTCTCTCCTACAAAATGCTGTGGGAGAGGAGTCAGTTGTGGCTATCTGGGGCAAGGGATTGCTGACTGTAGGACATGGAGTGTAGTGCTTGAGACTTTGAGGAAATTGTTTCGTAGGGAAGAGGGGACATTCATATCCATGCAAATAGAGGAATTCCTAGAGTCACACCTGCATGCCCAAGGCAAGATGTATTTGCAGAAACAATCAGCAAGGCACCTAAGCTTTGGCCTGGACCTATTTTCTAAATTTATGGTTTATGGATAAGCCCTGAAGGAGAGTACTCACAGGGGTCCATATGAAAGACTGAGAAAGGTATTTGCTTCCTTCTTCTTAAAAAAAAAAAAAAATTTTTTATTGTTAGCTCCTGGCAGTCAAAGAAAGCTCTGTCATAATACTAACTGGATACAACCTTAAGGAACAGAGGCCTTACAATATAAAATCCAGTGAAAACACTTTAACATATCAAAATGTTCAGATTGAAACAAAAGATTACAAAATACATGAAGAAACAGGAAGCAGTGGTCCAAGCAAAGGAGAAGGTTAAAACATTTAGAACCAAAGATAAGGAGGTCCAGTCATGGGACATATTTGACAAGGACTTGTAAAAAATGGTCCTAAACATGCTCAAAGAGCTAAAGGAAACATGGACAAAGAATTAAGGGAAATCAGGAAAATCATAGATGAACACAAAGAGAATATAAATAGAGAGATGGAAATTATGAAAAGGAAGCAAACAGAGTTGAAGACCACAGTAACAGAAATTAAAAATCCTCCAAAGGGGTTCAAGAACAGATTGGAGCTGGCAGAAGAAAGAATTAATGAACTTGAAGATAAGATAATTGAAATCATCCTGTGTGAGGAGCAGAAAGAAGAAAGAATGAAGAAAAGTGAACAGAGTCTGAGGAACCTATGGGACACCACTGAGCATACCAATATATACCCTATGGGTGTCCCAGAAGGAGATGAAAGAGAGAAAGGGTCAGGGAGAATATTCGAATAAATATGACTGGAAATTTTCCAAATTTAATGAAAGACATGAATATACACATCCAAGATGCTCAAAGAACTCCAAACAGGATAAACCCAAACAAGCCAAGACTGTGATATATTATAATCAAATGCCAAAGAGAAAATTCTGAAAGCTGAAAGCTGAAAGAAAGAAGTATTGTGTCACACACAAGGGAGCTTCAATAAGATTAAGTGCCAATTTCTCATAGGTAACAATGGAGGCAATAAGGCAGTGGGATGATATATTTTAAGTGTTGAAAGCATAAAAAACCTGCCAACCAAGAATTCTCTATCTGGAAAAACTGCCTTTCAAATATGGGGGAGAGAGTAAACATTCCCAGATAAACAACAGCTGAGAGAGTTCATCACCACTAGACCAACCGCACAAAAGAAGCTAAAGCAGGTGCTGCAGGCTGAAAGGAAAGGACAACAGACAATGGATTGAAGCCACATATAGAAATAAAGATGTCTGGTGAGGGTAATAATGTGGGTAAATATAAATGCCAGAACTATTGTATTTTTGTTTCGTAACTCCACTTTTTACTTCCTATAGGATCTAAAAGTCAAATGCATGATAGTTAATGAGAAATCGGTGGTTTTGGGCTCAAAATGTACAAAACGCATGTAGTTTTTGAAAGAACTACATAAAAGTTGGGGCATTGAGGGGTATAAGAACAGAGTTTATATATACTGTTGTAGTTAAGTTGATATCAAAGCAAATGAGATTGTTATAGATTTAGGATGTTAAATTAAAGCCCCAAGGAAATGCAAAGAAAATCTTGGGGGATATGCAAGGTCATAGAGAAGGAAATGAGAGTATAGGTTGCCGGGGACGGGGAGCAGGAGGAGTGGGGTGTTAATGCATAATGGGTATAAGGTTTCTGTTTGGGAAGATGGGAAAGTTTTAGTAATGGAAAGTGGTGAGGATACTGCAACATCATGAATGTGATGAACCCTACTGAGTTGTATGCTTGGGAGTGGTGGAGATGGGAAAATTTGTTATACAATATATGTTTCCTTAATAAAAACAAAAAGAACAACTAAAGAGACAATGACAATTAAATACAATACGTGACCCTGGATGGGATCTAACAAGGGAGGAAAAAAGACTTATAAGGACATTATTGGGACATATGAAAAAAATGGAAAATAGACTGTAAACTTTATAACAATGTTAAATTTCTCAAACTAGATAACCACACTTAAGGTGGTTACATAAGTGGATATCCTCAGTCTTAGGAAATGTACATGAATTTACTGAAGATTTCCCTTAGTTTTGGATATCTAATTTGTTTTCAGTGTTAATCTAATATAAACAATGCTACCCTGACTACCTCTCATGAAAATAATATTTTTCCTTTTTCAGAATATTTTCTTAGATTTAGAAATTCCCAAGATTTAGGATTAAAAATTATAAGAGTCTATTAGTTAGGATTACTTTTGAGACCTCAACTAAATTAAGGTTAAAGAAACTAAACCTTCTGTGAAGGTTTAGTTTCTTTAAAGAAATAAAACAGTATGTAAATGCACATAGACTAAAATAACATTTTACAAACAATAAAATATCATCAACTAACAGTAAATAGATATTATAAAAGCTTTTTATTTTGAAATACAAACTTACCAATTACAAAAATAATACAAACTCCATACAGAGAATGTCAACATTCCCCTACCTTCCCCCTCAATCCATCTATCTTTCTGTCTATTATATTTTTTATCAACCTATTTCATGCACACTTTAGTATAGGTTGTATACTTGAACATTAAGATGAGGGTCTTTTACATAACATTAAAGATGTGAGGCAATCTGTGCTTAAATTGGCATTGCATTTCCTCATATTTAGGCTGTCATCATAACAAATATCTTCTATTCCTGAGAGAACAGCTACATCAAGATGGATTGTCAACTAAATCATTTTGGTGAAAATATCTGCTAACCAAACAGATTAATAAACTTAAAGCAGGAGCTCTCTCACCATCTTTGCTGTCCACTAAGACACCTTTTTGCAAGCTGCCAGATCAGTAAATGAGCCTCAGGGATTTTCAAGACAAGCCAACAAAGCATAAAACCGTCTTCCCAATTCTGGAGTAAAGTCTCTTTCTCCAAACCAATTACTAAGGTATTCCAAGATGCTAGTTACTATTGCCTGATTCTTTCTGCTAATAATCTAAGCAAGGGAAGAAAATCACTTATACACAATCAATTTCTGGATTTTCACTTGTAGCTGGTCCAGCAGTCCCTCCAGCACATAATCTTTCACCAAGACAAAAATTTTCCAGCCTTCTTCATGCTCCGATTTTGGCATGGTCATGTTACTATCCAACTGTTGAGGTTTCTGGGGCCTTCTATGTTTGTTCACACTCTGTCAAACAGTTGAAAACCGTGCCACTTGTTGCTGTTGCTTTTGCAGTATTAGGGAATATCCTTTGGGAGCAGGCTGGCATCCTTAAAGAGATACATTCACAGTTTGCCTTTATTTATTTATTTATTTTATCTTTGAGTCAATCTGAGTTTCCACAACCTCTGGACCTAAGGCTGATTCCATCCTTCCGTCATGTCTCAGGGCTCCACTGGCAAGAGCTGGGGCATCAGCTCTTCCACTGCAGATTCCATTTGTACCCACACTGTGGCATCCAGGCCAGTCAGTCCCCAGTACTTTTTATTTTTATGAAATTATTTTCCTGTGTGTTGCCTGATGATCAACTGATCTACAGAGAAGTTTCATTAGTAAGATTCTTAAAAGGTTATATCCTTTGAGAAATTTAAATGTGTGGTTAGGACTACAGAAAACATTCTCTATGTGTCTACCACATCTTATCCATGCTGAAATCACATTGGTATGAACTATCCTAAGAATCATATCCTGGTATGTAAAAGTTTTATTAAACTTTTAGTTTAGCAATCTCATACTACAAACCATACCTATGGCAAAGCATTTCTGTGGGAGGAGACTAACTTAACCTCTTGAGAGTTTTGTGTGTTCTGAGTTAGTGACAATATTGCCTAACCCTATGACTTTAAGTTTGTGGAACTAGATAGGCATGTTGCTAAAAAACAAATGTTGTTGGGTGCATGTTCTTAGCTCGATAAGGAGAACTTGTTTCCTGACAAACAAGCCTTCCATTTCCTCCCACCTCTGATCTAAACTATTGTAAAAAAACAAAAACAAAACAAAAAAAACAAACAAAAACCGAATTAGCTGCCCTGCATTGGTCAGGCAGCAAAATAAAAATCAAGATAGGAAATGGTCCAATGTGGCTATACAGATCTTGACTTCTGAATAGCCACTAATGTAAAATATATTTCCTGACTTCCTCCACCCCTGATTTCCTCCACCCTCTTCCTTCCTCCTTCACAGCCCTGAAACCGGGACAAAGCTCACAGAACTGTGATAAAACGGTGCTCATAATGATCAGATATGTGTGTGTATGATTATATGTACACATAAAATATTTATTAAGGAACGGAAAAGTAGGAATTGCTATATACTAATGAGTTTAAAGAAACTTTAAACTTGAAATGATAGTAGATGTAGACCATGTCATCTTAGTGACAATAGCTACATTTTAAAGCAATACCTCACTTATCTTATCTCATCTTATATTATGAAGTAAATATTATTTTGTTCACTTTCAATATGAAAAGCCTGAGACTAGAGAGTCTGCGTTACTTGCTCTGAGTCATACATCTAGTAGGTGGTGAAACTGAGTGAACCCAGGTTTGTTTTATTTCTGCTCATATATAAACACTAATTTCTGATATCTAGATCTCATCTAACACCAAATTGTTGGATTAAAAAAATTTAGAGTTTTTGAAGAAATAGTGTTAGAAGAGACTCACAAAAAAGGGCCAAAACAAGGTCAAAAGGTTTGATATTATCTACTGCAAATTAGAATATTAACTTAGTTAATATTGGTTTATAAAACAGAAAAAAAATCCAATCTGATGATCCATGCAAATCCATAAACCATTTTCAAAATAGGTAATGGAAATGTAAGGATTTTCCATTTTCTGTTAAGATTTCCCTCTTACTAAAGCCAGGAGTCCAGTGGAAGTAAATTTGGGGGATAGATTTAGGTGTGGAAGTTGTCTCAATTAAAATGAAGACATTCCAGTGTTCACACCATCATTCCTGATCTAGTAAAGACAAAAACGAATGGGTATTTTTATACACGCAGAAGATTTTCTTACTGAACTAATATTTAATTTAAATTTTATGGAATTTCTTCCCTAACCTAATCAAAATGGTGATTGCCTGGCTTGAAATAAATGTGTTTTGAAGAATTACAAAACATATTTTAACTTAATCACCATGTACAAGATTGTCAAACATGGAGAAAAACAAGGCTACAATTTTGGTTTGGTGTCATGTTGGTGATTTGACAACACATTTTAGTTAAATTAAATTAGTTGTGAGAGTCTTTTGTCTGCCAAGATTTGAGAGCCTAATAAATTTAGGGAGAAGGTCGTTTCATGTAAGGGAGAAACAATAGGTATGCTTAGGGCCATGGAGCAGCTACTTTCTGAAATGAGGAATCATAATTATTTTGTTGCTTCTAATTCTGTTTAATTTCCCAGATTGTTGGAATTAATATATGCAAATTATATATTATATTTTAATATAATAAAAATAACTAAAGAATCCAGTTATTCCAAATAACTGCCATTATTACTTTATCATCAAAAGATTATCAAAACTTTTTCATTTCATATTTATGCATTTAATAAAATATGTGAAGAACTTTGATAATAAAGACAACATATCTCAAACATATTAAAAGAGAACCATGTGCTTCCCTGTTTGGTCTTGCTTTGTATTAAATTTCTTGATCAGTTATTACAACTAATATTAATTGTCTGTTGGAAGAATGACACAGTCATATAGTGTCTAAATTATTATATTAATGTAAGGGAAGTGGGTGGGGTACAGTTGCATGGCTGCCCAGATGTGGTGGGAGATTAGGAGCTGGTTCTGTCTAGTTTACCTAGACCGGGTATATGTAGGGGTCTGCCTTCCATGCTACAGCCACCTGCCTGGGTGTCTAGGATTCCCCTCCATCCTTATGTTCCAGCAGTGCATGGAGAGATTGCCCTAAGGTGGTGGGTTGGAAGGGGAGGGGGATCCAAGTGAAATGCTGAGGCATGGCTGAGTGTCATTCCTGCTGTACAATCCAGGGCAACATGCGGGCTGCTCGAATACTAAAGGATAACTGGGCACTGACTTGGCACTGGTGTCTGCGGTGGCTAGAGACCTCTTGGCCCCATCCTGCTCCCTTCAAGCTGGCTTCTCCATATACTAGCCTATGATGTCTTTTATCTGGTCTAAGGGCAGGAAAAGACTGCTCTGCCAGTTTCTCTCTGAGTTATACCATGTGATGCTTAGAACTCATGAAGTTGCCATCTTTGTTTTCTCTGCCCACTTTGCTCAAAGCATTGGAAACTGAGCCCTAAATTTTTGGGTTAATGATGAAAACCATTAGAAATTAAATGAGAAGGGCCTCAGAGTAGGGAAGAGCATTGATGAATGTTTTGAATTTTTATTCCACCACATTAAATTAATATTGATCTCTGTGCCATACTTTTATATCCTGCTCTCTGTTTCTGTGAGGATTATCTCCAAAACAAGAGGAAAACTGTTCTTTTATGAAATACCAACCTTTATAATATCCCACAACAAACTACTTATTTAACAAAATATCAGTGCATACTATTTAATTTATTCAATATACTAGGTGCTGAGGATATAGTTGTGACTAAGACAAAAAGAGTCTCTACCCACATGGAACTGCTATTTTAGTTCTTTCCCATGTTATAGAGCATAGGCACAACATAGATACATTATTCATATGGGAGAAAAGTAGTTTCTAGTATTTTTACTTCGGACTGCATCATGATTATAATTTCTAGTCACTGATTATATAATAAATATTTATGTTATAAACTATAAGGGAAGAATATATTATTGACAGGTAAGCTGAGAGCTTTCCATTACTTTGGATTAAATATTTTGAAAAGTTCATCTGCCTCAGAGGGGTAACATTTGCCTTAAAATTATGACATCATTTGGAGCATGTCTTAGTTACTGATGGATGCTGTAACCAAGTACCACCAACCGGGTGACTTAAAACAACAGAAATTTATTGTCTCACCCTTCTGGAGCCTAGAAGTCTGGATCAAGGTGTTGGCAGGTTTCTGGTGGTGGCATGCTGGCAATCCACGGAGCTTTTTAATGGCTCCTGAGAAGAAAGACTTAGAGATCATCGCTCCTTATTTTCCTCTCATACATATTCCTGTAATTTCTAAATTTTAAATTTCAGAATGAGGGATTCTTATTGGCCCAGCAGGCATCGTTGGCCATGTTTGTGTAGAGCTGTTTGTCTAGCTACGTCGGAGGCGGTTGGCCAGCCTGCGGGTTTTTTTCCCTTGAGTGATCCAATCCAGGAGCAGGAGGGGGGCCTGAGGAAGGGCGAGGGCCCTCGCGGGTGGAGAGCCCAGACACTGCTCAGGGAAGAGCTCAGGACCCCTCCGTGAGGCAATTTCCCTTAAAGGAGACTTAATGTAGATGCCTTGTATTGTATAATTAATACAAGCTGGGTGAAAACAAAAGGTGAAGTAGATATTTATGTTTACACTCATTCATTTGCCTTGTTTGTGGACAAAGGGTCTAACGGTTAGCATAACCCTTATGTTAACATTAAATAGGTCCCGTTGAATTGATTTGGGTGCAATCTGTGTTTGCAGTCACCTCCCCCCTCCCCCCTTTCCTATACTGCCCGTGCTCAGAGATCCCAGGGATGGCATCATACCCACAGATGTTTCACTGTAGGTAAAATACCAAGGTACCAAAGAATCTATGTTATCCTGCTCCCCTCTAGTGGATTATTCCAGCATTTACAGTTGCTGTCCCACCTTATTTAGAAGGCAAGCTTCTGCACTAGTTAAAAATTATAACGGAAACTCTTTGCTTCAATTCCTTTTAGAGTGCATTGATTAATAGTCACCATTTCATAATATACTTTTATTTCTTACCATGGATAAAATCACAACCTATATGCACCAACTAGTAGAAGAGCCCGAGGTTAAGACTCTGGAAGCTGGGCACTTTGAACTTTAGCTTTTAGACAAGGAGCTTCAGGATGTTGTTAGAATTCTATATTAGGGTTAGAAGGAAACGTAAATACAGTTGAATGCAACCTATTCATTTTACAGTTGAGGAAATGATTCCAAGATTTAAAAATCTTGACCTAGGAGCTGCAGATCATTTACAGTACTACTGATTCACAGATTCACAGGCAGGGACTCTTTTCTTTTACACAATCCGCCTACTTTGGTAACATTTATTCAATGGGGAGTGGGCCCAAGATCCAGGCGGTGATCATGAAATAAGTGCAACATGTCAAAAAAGAAAATTAATCTATCATTTGTTTAAAGGAAGGAGAGGACAAATGCTCTTTCTCTTTAGGAAAATAATACAATTTAAAAGCACATATTTTACTTATTCCAGAAAATCATTTCTTGGCAAAGCTAGAGATATGAGTGGCTGAGCAGTGGTTCTCTTCTCTGTGCCAACCATATCCTTTTTTGATAACCTTTACAAATTGGGACTGCTCGGTGTAGGGTATATGAGTAATTGGGCTCCCTGCCTAGAATTTGCAAGTAGGAGATTACTTTTATTTTGCTTTGTCTTTATCACATTCTCGAAGCAGTAGTGAGGAGGCATGAAAGTTGATTCTTCAATTCTATCTTTACCAGGTGTTCTATACCTGACTCTTTACCAGGTATTCTATAGCTTCTATTGAATGCCTAATTTGTGCCAGAAACTGTACCACATACTGGCCATCATTATTTCACTTAAATTTTGCAGATTTTGGAAGTTAAGCCTCAAAGGGTAACTTACCATCTAGCAAGTAGCAGAACTACAAATCAAATCCAGGTTGTATGATTCTGAAACCATAGATCATTTCCACTAAATTGTGCATTGGCCATTGTAGTTCTTACTAGCAGCTTCTAGGCTGTTGAAAAATTTCTCTTCCTCTCCCTTCCTGAACTCCCCAGCCTGCCTTGTAAGATCCCAATAAGCCAACTGAGATTTACCAAGCATGGCTTGGTATAATCACAACAATTAAAGACATGAGCTGTCTGGCTGGTCTTCCTGACAAGGAAGTCTGTGGATCCAATCTCCTTACTGACACCTCTGATACATTTGCCACTGTGGATCACATCCACCTTGTAAAGTTTTTCAGTTGGTTGTGTAATACCAGTTTCTAATGGTTGTCTTTCTTCCTGTCTAACTCCTACTTCCTTGTCTTCACAAAGGTACCCTTTCTTCCATGTGCCGTTTATTTTTTTCCTTATAATTATTATTATTTTACTACCACTCATATTTTAGGTCTTCAGAGTTTCTGACCTGTACTTTCTTCTGAGCTTCAGATCCTTTTACCTAAATATCTGCTGGGCATTACTATCTGAATCTCTGGCAGATACTGCAAACTAAATAATTATACCTGTGAACTTACAATTCATTTTTACAATTACTCATTGAATCTTCCTACTCAGACCTCATCATTGCCTGATTTATTGATTTTTTAATGTGTACTTTAAAAGAAGTTTTAGGTGATATAAATGATATATTAAAAATGTAGGGATTCCCGTATACTCCACCTGCTCCCCCTCCTACAATTTCCCACATTGACAACATCTTTCATTAGTATGGTACATTTGTTACCACATTAATGAATTATGGTACAATTGATGAACATATATTGAAGCATTCCACTAACCATGGACTATAGTTTACATTATAGTTTATACTTCTCCCTGCACAATTTTAATAGGTTTTGATAAAAATTATAATGGCTTGTATATGTCATTGCAATGTCATACAGGACAATTCCAATGTCCCCAAAATGCCCCCATGTTATACCTATTCTCCTCTCTCACTCTCAGAACCTCTGGTATATCGCCCCATTAAGAAATGCCAATATCTTTCCAATCACCCAAGTCAGAGAGCAAGGAGTCAGTCTGGATTATTTCCCCTACCCCTTTTCCCATTGCCAATTACCAAATTCTATTTTATGACCTAAATAATCACAGACTCCTTTCCCTTCTCTGTCCTTTCTCTCCTTCCTTACCACTGTTGCTCTAAATCACAACCTCTTCCTGGCTTGCTGGCATTAACCTTCTAACCTATCTCTCTGCCTCCAGTCTTGATCCACTTAGGTCTGTCCTTTATACTATAGGAGTTTGAACACTTTAAAATGCAAATATGGCCAGTTGCAAAGTAGAAATTTTAATCTCTAAAACTAGTTACATGTGGTCCTCATAATCTATTTGTTGCCTTTCCTTTCAGTCTCATCACTAATCGTTTTACATCATATTTCATATTCCAGGTTTGTTATTTTTCTTAGAGTTCCCTGCTTAAATAATCCTGTTGTCAGTTACTAATGCTCTGTCCTGCATCCTTAACTTACTACTCTTTGGAATGCTCAGCCCTCCCTCTCACTCTGCAAGAATAGTACCTACTAGTATCATTTTTTTTTCAAGACTCGGTTGAGGTGCCTCCCCCTCCAAGAAGACTTTCTGATATCACATCAGGCTAAGTGTCTTTTCTCTGTGCTGACACAGAATTTGGAAAACTCCTCTATCAGTGGCTCCACCACGTTGTAGTTACATGACTGTCCTCATGTTCTCCTCAAAGGGACTGACCATGCCAGGGCTCAGTTCAATGCTTAATGGGTCTTAATAGTCTTAAATAGTCTGGGGCAAGGTTTTTTTTCAGGACTAAGCCTTTGGTTTCAATATCTTATGAGCCATTATTTATTTTTAAAGTTGTGTTAATAACCTTTTAAGACTTGTACCATCTTAAGTCTTCAAAAGTAGAGTAAAACTCAATTATAAAAATCAATACTGTACTACAAATTCATTTAATGGAAAATTACTTTGTCAAGGTCAAATTCCCTCATTAAAATATGGATTGTAATTTTTCTTTGACCCCCTTCCAATAATAAAGGAGTTCACCTCTGTTCTTCCCAATGTTTTCCTCCTTTTCATTGTTTATCTGATAAAGTACTAGAGAAGGCATTAAAATAAGCAGGGTGGCACTGCAGGAGCCCAAGTAGCTCACTGCCAGCCAACCAAGGGCTCCAATCTGGACTGCTTCCATCATTATATCAGGAACACATGTTTTCAAACAAATGTTCTGATATAACAACTCATATCCTGGACCTAGTTTCTAATCACTAATCCAAGAATTGTATTCTCTGGTTTATTCTTTTTACTCATGATCTGTGTGCATTCATGTTGGCCAGGAAAAGAGTCATTGTATTATGCAGAACTAGTGTCTCATGGGCTAGCATTTGGAATGTTGGAAGTTTTCTCTTTATGGAAATGGTGCTTTTAAAATACATTGGCAATACAACACATATCTTTTTAAAACCAAGAGCTGTTTATCATTCCTGGTTTTTGTGAGCTGAGTATATGTTAATTTGCTACATCTGTGACAAGGATTAAAATCCATGTTTTAAATATCTACTGCTAATGGGTCAAATGTTTCTGGTAGAAGTAAAAAAAATGTATTAACGTATATATTAATTTAAATATATGTTTGAGTAATATATTCATAGCATTATATAACAACATTATCAATGTTAATAATCTTAGATTTATAAGTATATTAATGAATGCACATTGCTTTATTTGTTCTGGACATATCCCTCGAGTTGGATGGTTAGGCTTAATTAGCCAGACCAGTTACTGGTGCTGTAACATATTTGTGAGTGGATTCTAAGAAACTCTTATCACTAAAAAGAAAGGCCTTTCCATATCAGAATGCCTACATTTAAATAAACTTATTGGTTAGTAATAATCCTATTAAGTAGTTATGGGAAATGATTTCAGTTTTGGTGATTTTATTTCTGCTTTGTGGTCTTCCCCACTTGTCAGGCATTTGTTTGCCTTTAAGACAGCAGCTCTCAATCTTGGATGGATATCATCATCATCTGGGGAGCATTAAAAATACCGATACTCAGATTCTTCTCTCAGAGATTCTTCTTCAATTGCTTTTTGGTGGGGCTCTCACTGACTTCATAAGACAAACATTAATTAGTGTTTCTAACAAGCTCCCCAGTGGATTCTAATGTGCAGCCAGGTTTGAGAACCACTACTGTAAATCTTTCTTGCATCCAACCTTCCAGAGTACTCCAAAGTGAGCCAGGATGTACCCACAGAATCAAGTCTTATCATTTCAATTTTCTTCTTAAATCTACCAATTTACATTGATTTTCTGGTTAGATGTGTTTGTTTTTTTCTCCCCTGGCTCTTGCTGTGTCTAGGTCATACTTAAAGTGACTGACCCAGGAATTTAATGCTTGACTCCACACCTTCATTAATTCACTAACTCTTATTGGTCATCATAGATTTTCAGAGCCTTAGGGGTATAAAGAGAAGTGAGATATAGTCTCTGCATTGGAAAAATTCCACAACTGGATCAGAGGACTATAGTCTCTCTATTAAGCAGTTTTTTTCCCTCTTATCTATCATTCATTTATTCATTTATCCTGCACCTATTGCTTCATTCAAGAAATAATTATTTAGTGTTTACAATGTGTTTGGCAATGTCCTAGGTGCTAGGGATATATAGGTGAACAAAGCAGGTCAAAATCCATGCCTTTCTGGGGCTTACACTCTAAAGAGGGTTATGATGGGACATGCTGCCCAGATTCCGTTCAGGAAAGGTTTCTTGACACTTCTGGGACAAGAGTCATAGGTATCCATCAGTGGTCAGCACTTTCAAGTATTGCCACACCTGTACAGAGGCAGAGGAATAAAGTTTCAACCACTGTAGCCCAATGCAGGACAGCTACAAAAGCCATTTAGCTCGAGCTTCTAGGGGTTTCTGAGGGCTGTTGGGCCTATGTTGCCCTTGCACACTCTCTAAAAAAGTGCTCTGCACACTCTCCGTCTTGTCAGAGTCTGCTTCTCAAGAAACCAACCTGCAACAGTTGGTTCCAGGAATGACCTGAGAAAGCGGGAGATAAAATGGGATTCAGGAGTAGGATTCTCAACCCTCCACTTGACACTGAGGACCTCGTTACTGGTAGTGGGAAACGGTGTCCTGAGGGCAGCACGAACTGGTGATATGATTGGGAAAATGCACCAGTGGTGAGTTAGGGTGGTATACCAGTGAAAGGGAATGCACCAGCTGGTATGATGTGTCATGATGTGTCAGGTATTTGAAAAATATGGGGGGAATTGTAACTATGAGGATAATGGGGTTGAAGTTCTTGCCAAGCTCAAACTGACACACTAGAAAAAGATGATCAGAGGCTAAGGGTGATGAAGAAGCAATTGAGATGGAAGCCTCTGAAACTGCCCTTATCCTTCTTCCCTGGCCAAAAACATCACATCCCAGGATAATGATGGAAATAAGTGCCTCTCTTAAGAATAATAATCAGGCTAACCAATAAAATTTTCTGTAATAGTAGAAATATTCTCTATCTGCCCTGTTCAGTACAGTAGTCTCTAGTCACATGTATATGTTCGACCCTTGGTAAATAGCTAGTATAGTAGAGACTGATTTTTTAAAAAAGATTTTATTTTTTATTTATTTCTAATCCCGCTCCCTGCTTCCCCCATTGTCTGCTCTCTGTGTCAATTCACTGTGTGTTCTTCTGTGTCTGCTTGTATTTCTCATTTGGCAGCTCCAGGAACCAATCCTAGAAACTTCCAGAGTGGGAGAGAGGCAGTTACTCTCTTGCACCACTTCAACTCCCTGTTCTGCTACATCTTCTTATTTTCTCCCCTTTGTGTCTCTTGTTGCATCATCTTGCTGCACCAGCTCTCAGCGTCGGCTGGCACTCCTGTGCTGGGCGGCATTCCCATGCAGGGGGCACTCCTGTGTGGCGGCATTCCAGCATGGGCTGGCTTGCCATGTGGGCCAGCTTGCCCTCACCAGGAGGCCCCTGGACCTCGTATATGGTGGACGAGAGCCCATTTGGTTGAGCCACATCTGTTTCCCAGAAACTGAATTTTAAATGTTAATTATTTTAATCAATTTAAATTTAAATTTAAATAGATACATGTAGTTAGTGGCTACAGTATTGGACAATGAAGATCTAAGGATCCAGAAGTGGTGATCTCTCTATTTCCACTTAATCTCTATCAGAAAACTCTTCTTCATGTCTCTCATCAGAAGTAATCTTATTACTACTTGTATTAGTTTTCTATTGCTGTTGTAACTGTTTGTGACAAATTATCACAAACTTAACACACCTTTATTATCTTATGGTTCTGGAGGTCACCTCTTCTAGATGGCTCTTGCTGGGCTAAACTCAATGTGCCATCAGTGCTGCACCCCTTTATGGGGTTACTAGGGGGAAATCTGTTCCCTTGGCTTTTTCAGCCTCTAGAGACCACCTGTGTTCTTGACTGTGGCCCACAGATCAAAGCCAGAAATGGCACTCTGACCCTCTTGCCTCCCTTTTTCTCTTATAGGTCCCCTTGTGGTTACATTGGGCCCACCCTACTAACCCAGGATATTCTCTGCCCTCGACATCCTTAACTTAGTCACTTCTGCAGAGTCCCTTTTGCCATGTAAAGTAACATATTCACAGATTAGAAAGTGACATCTTTGTGAGCCCAATACATTTGCTGACTGAATGATTAGGAACAGAGCAAAAGTGACCAAACATGCTTTCCATGTGAAGACACAGGTTTCAGGAGAGTGAAGGCACATGGCATCAGGACACCTGGCTGAATGGACATGGCTGCACAGGTCAGTGCGGGTGGTGGACCTGAGTCTGAGCGTTGCCTCTGTAGCTTCTACTCTCTCTCCCAGGCTGCCTTTCTTGGTCTGCCCCTTACATATTTGGCTTCCTTAACTCTACCTGCCATCCTCTGATCTTTTCATTCAGGTCACCCTCCATGGATAACTCAATCCTAAACCCTAGTGTCATCTCTTGAATCTCTGACTCCCATTACTGATGAACTATGTAAAAAAAAAATGTTTTTTAAATTTATTTTTAAAAGATACATAGATTACATAAAATGTTACATAAAAAAATATAGGGGATTCCCATATGCCCCATTCCCCATACCTCCCACTTTTCTCACATTAACAACTTCTTTAATTAGTGTGGTACATTCATTGCAATTGATGAACACATTTTGGAGCACCGCTACACAACATGGATTATAGTTTACATTGCAGTTTACACTCTCTCCCACTCCATTCTGTAGGTTACGGCAGGATATATAATGTCCTGTATCTGTCTTTGCAATGTCACTGATGAGCTACTTTTTCTCTCTATTTGAATGTGGCACTTCAAATTCAGAATGTTCAGAACAAACTGATTATCTTTCCTCTCACCTAGTTCCTCTTTGTATATTTCCTTTCTGGATAAATAGTACTGTTATCCATTCATTGGTCCAAATTCTTTAAAATAACCCAATCTAACAACACCTGATTATATTTAGAATAAAATCATACTCCTTAGCCTGGTCTGTAGTATACTGTCCAATAGAACTTTTTGCAATAATAGAATCTAATCTGTGCTACGTAGTAGCCACTACATATGTATCTATTGAACACTTGAATGTAGCTATAGCAAAATTGAAAACTAAATTTTTATTTTATTTTTTTTAATTTAAGTTTAAATAGCCACATGTGGCTGGAGGCTACCCTAATGGGCAGCACAGGTCTATAAGCATCTTCTTTTTTTTTTATTATTATTATTATTATTTTTTATTGACTTTGTAATAATATTACATTAAAAAAATATATATGAGGTCCCATTCAATCCCACACCCCCACCTCACCTCTCCCCCCCCCAGCAACACTCGTTCCCATCATCATGACACATCCATTGCATCTGGTAAGTACATCTTTGGGCACCTCTGCACCTCATGGTCAATGGTCCACATCATGGCCCATACTCTCCCCCATTCCATCCAGTGGGCCCTGTGAGGATTTACAATGTCCGGTGATTGCCCCTGAAGCACCATCCAGGGCAGCTCCATGTCCCAAAGATGCCTCCACCTCTCATCTCTTCCTGCCTTTCCCCATACCCATCAGCCACCATGTCCACTTTTCCCAATCCAATGCCACCTCTTCTATGTGGATATTGGATTGGTTGTGTCCATTGCACCTCTATGTCAAGAGGAGGCTCAGATTCCACATGGATGCTGGATGCAATCCTCCCACTTTCAGTTGTAATCACTCTAGGCTCCATGGTGTGGTGGTTGTCCTTCTTCAACTCCATCTTAGCTGAGTGTGGTGAGTCCAATAAATCAGATTGTAGGTGCTGGAGTCTGTTGAGGTTCAGGACCTGGCTATCACATTGTCAGTCCAGAGATTCAAATCCCCTAAATATATCTTAAACCCCAACACTAACTGCACCTCCAGCACATTAGCATGAAAGTCTTATGAAGAGAGATCCCATCTGAGTCCAGATTCATCACACATAAACACCATTTCCAAAGAGGGGCCATCTGACCTGGTAGTTAACCCCATGGGCCATGACCATACTCCCATGGGTCTCTTTAGCCCTCAAAGGAACCAATATCTGGGGGTTGTATCTGCTTTATCTGTCTCTCAGACTTTGCTCAGTTGTGCATAAGGGCAATCCTTCTGCCAGCCTCCAGACTCTTTTTTTAGAGACTCATAGCCATATAAACTCATTTCTCCTTTCCATTTCCCCCTTACATTAGGTCAAACTATAAGCATCTTCTTGATCTGATCTTTAGCTGCATTTCCAGACTCATGCTCCCTGAGGCACAGACATGTATGTCCAAATGCTTTACAAAGAGCACTCCTTGAATATTTTAGATACACCTCAAACTTCACACATCCAATGAAAGTCTTGAGTTCTGTCCTCAAACTTGCCCCACCCAGGCTTCTTTATTTCAATTACTTATTTCCATACCCACTTGGTTGCTCAAGTCATAGATCTTCTCTGGTGTCACATATCCAACCTATCCCTAAGTCTTGTTAATTCTCTTTAAAAAATATTGTTAATCCATCCACTTCTCTCCATCAGCACTGCCATCATTCTGACTCTAGTGCTCAGTATTTCTTGAGTACATAAATGAAAATTAATTTTAGAATGTGGGGAGGATTGTTCTCTTAGTCTCCTCACCTAATCAGCCACAGATGCTCCTGCATTCCTCCTCCTTAAGGTCTCTTATGCTTGTGTGTGTTCATGACTTCCTATTACCACTGCCACTGATCTACTTCAGGCCTCAGTCATTTAACGTCTGTATTACACCATGCACTTCTGTCTGCTCTTTCTTCCTTTAGCCTAGCTTACTTCCAACCCAGTTCCATGCTATAACCAAGAGTTGATTTTTTAAAGAGATGATATGATCATTTTACTCATCTCCTTAAAGATCATCAGGAGTTCCCCTTTGGTGTTGTCAGAAGAAAAGTCACATTCCTGATTTTAACCCACTAGTCCCTTCAGGACGCTTCCTCTGTGTGCTCAGTCTCTGCTCTAACTGCATCAAGTGCATTTAGGTTCTAGTATGGTGTCAAGCATTTTCACGTCCCACACTTTGACACCTGTTCCCTGTGAGTGGGATATTCTTACTTTTTTCTTCTGGTGAATGTCTACTTTTTGGAGTGCAGTAGAGTGCCAGAGTTTGGAATCATGATGTGGGGGGGATTAATCTCCATTGTTTAACCCAATCCATTTCATGGTATTTGCTTGAGCAGCCAAGAAAACTAAACAGGTAGTACAGAAAACTAAACAGGTAGTAACAGGTAGTACTTAACAATATTAAGTATTCCAGTTCATGAGCATGGAGTATCTTTCCATTTATTAAGGTCTTCTTTAATTTCTTTCAGTAATGATTTGTAGTTTTCTGCATACAAGTATTTCACATCCGTGGTTCAATTTATTCCTAGACATTTAAATCTTATAGCTGCTACTGTAAATGGAATTATTTTCTTGATTTCATTTTAGATTGTTCATTGCTGGTGTATAAAGACACCACTGATTGTGTGTATTAATCTTGTACTGTGATATTTTGTTGAATTCGCTTAAGTCTAGTAGCTTTCTTGTAGTTTCTTCTAAATTTTCTAAATATAGAAACATGTCACCTGCAAACATATTCTTGCAAATAGAAATAGTTTTACTTCTTCCTTTTCAATGTGTATGTCTCAATTCTTTTTCATGACTAATTTTCCTGGCTAATGCTTTCAGTAAAATGTTGAATAATAATGATAATAATGGTCATCTTTGCCTTGGTCCTAATCTTAGGGATTAACAGTTGAATATGATGTTAGCTGTGGGTTTTTTAAAAACGCCCCATATCATGTTGAGGAAATTTCCTTTTTTATGTTTGTTTTTTTTTTAAATCTACAAATCATGCTGAATTTTGCCAAATTCCTTTTCTGTGCCAATTTGGATAATCATGCCAGATTTTTTTCTTTCATTCTATTAATATTGTGTGTAATAATCAGCTAAAGGGCTGCTGATACAAAATACCAGAAATCTATTGGCTTTTATAAAAAGGATATTTATCTGGGGTAGAAGCTTACAGTTACCAGGCCAAAAAGCGTAAGTTGCATCCCTCACCAAAGTCTGTTTTCATGTGTTGGAACAAGATGGCTGCCAACGTCTGCAAGGGTCCAGCCTTCCTCTTTCTCTTAAGGCCCTGTGGTCCCAGCTTCTTCCAATATCAGCTGTAGGCTTGGATAAGTCTGGTTTCTCTCACGAGATTCATGTCTCTCCTGGCTCAGCTGCTCTGGTCTCTCCACAAGGTCAGTTATAGACTGTCAGGCTCTCTCTCTTCCTGGAGTGTCTGTGGAGTTGTCTCTGTTCTTCTGTGTTTTCTCTTGTGTGTTTATTTCCTGGGGCTCCAGCTAAAAAACTCCAACTCCTCCTCTGCCCTGACATTTTCTCTGTGAGTACCCGCCTACCAAGAGTGCAGTGATTCAATGTCCTACTGACGTGGCCCAATCAAAGTCCTAATCATAATTTAATCATGCCCAGAGGAAAAGAGCAGTTCACAAACATAATCCAATATCTATTTTTGGAATTCATAAACAATGCCAAACTTCTACATGGTGTATCACATTGACTGATTTTCATATCCAACCCTTGTGTTCCTGGGATAATTCCCACTTGATCATGGTGTATAATCTTTTTGATGTGATGTTGGATTTGGTTTGCTAGTATTTTTTTGAGAATTTTTGCATCTAATTTCATAAGGGATATTGGTTTGTAATTTTCTTATCCTGTGATATCTTTATCTGGCTTTGGTATTAGGGTGAAACTGGCTTCAGAATAAATTAAGAAATACTCTGCCTTTTTCAATCATTGGAAAGTTTGAGCATTATTGATGTTAGTTCTCCTTTGAATATTTATAAAATTCACTAGTAAATTGTCTGGTCCTGGATTTTCCTTTGCTGGAAGGTTTTGATTACCGATTCAATCTCTGTACTTGTTATTGGTTTGTTGAGATCTTTTACTTCTTCTTGGTTCAGTGTAAGTAGTTTGTATGTTCCTGTGAATTTGTCCATTTCATCCAGGTTATCTAATTTGTTGGCATAAAATTATTCATAATATCCTTTTATAATCCTTTATATTTCTGTAAGGTCAGTAGTAATGTCCCCCCTATCATTTCTGATTTTTGTAATTTACATTCTCTTTTTTTTCCTTTGTCAGTCTAGCTAAAGTTTTTAGATTTTGACTTTTGAAAGAACCAACTTATGATTTAATTAATTCTCTCTATTCTCCATTTAATCAATCTTCACTTTAATTTTTAGTGTTTCCTTCCTTCTGCTCATTTTGGACTTGATTTGCTCTTCTTTCCCTGGTTCTTCCATGTGTTAGATTAGATTTGAGATCTTTCCTCTTTTTTAATATAAGAGCATTTAAAGCTATAACTTTCTCTTTGTACTTCCTTTGCTCCATCCCATAAGTTTTGCCATGTTGTGTGCTCATTCTCATGTGTCTCAAGATATTTCCTAAGTTTCCTTGTGTGGCAGTTTGATATTTATGAATTCCAAAAGAAATATTGATTATGTTTGTAAACTGATCTGGTTCCTCTGGGCATGATATTCCTTTGATTATATTAGATTCAGTTGAGGCATCTGATTAAATTATGTTAAGATTAGGGCTTTGATTCAACCACACCATTAGAGTGTGACTCAGCATTGAGTCTCCGTCCTCTTGGTGGGCTGATAAAACAGACTTACACATAAGTAGACATTTAGAGAAGAAGAACACAGAGGAAGAGAGACAGCTCATTAGACAGGATCCTGCTGTCCTGGGAAGAGAGATGAGACAGAAAGTCTATAACTGACCTTGTGATGAGAACAGAGCAGCTGAGTCTTGGAGAAAATGAGTCCTGGGAAGAGAGAAAAGACCTATGCCAGGCTACAGCTGAGATCAGAAGAAGCTGGGACCACAGAACGCCACAGTGCACCAAGCAGGAGGTGAGCAAGGACCAGCGAGGACCTTGCAAGTGCCTACTTCTTTAAGTTAACTTTTTTTTTTTTGACTGTACTTGTCCAGTTGCTGCAACCCTTTAACAATTTTATGTAGATCTGAGAAAGATGGTTATGCCAGTTTTTGTTTGTTGTTTAAAATTTCTGTATGGGGACAAAACCCTGGAGTGCCTCCGTGGTAGTTTGAGGCTTTTATGGATCCCACAAAATTATGTTTTTAAAGTTAATCCATTCTTGTGGGTGTAAACCTATTACAGATGGGAACTTTTGATGAGGTTAAGGGTCTTTTGATTAGGTTACTTCAGGAGGGTACAACCCAGGGTGTGTCTTAGTCCTCTTATTAGTGTCCTTTATAAATGGGATGAGAAAGACAGAGACATAATGCCACAGGAATGGAGAGAAAGCCACATGAGCAGAGAATAAAGCCAGAGGAAGCCAGAAACTGAAGGCAACAAAACCTGGAGAAGGGAGGGAACAGCAGATGCCACCATATGCCTTGCCATATAACAGAGGAGTCCAGGACCACTGGCAGCTGGTCTTTGGGGAGAGAGGATTGCCTGATGATGCCTTGATTTAGACATTTTCATGCCTTAGAACTGTAAGCTTGCAAGCAAATAAATCCTCATTTTAAAGCCAACCCATTTCTGCTATATTGCATTTCAGCAGCCTAATAAACTAAAGCTGTATCACTCTGCCATCTTGGTGACATCAAATCACCTGGCCTATCCTGTTTCAATTTATATTTTTCTTCCCACTGCCTCTCCCCACCCTCACTCCAAGCCCTTATTATTTTAAAGCAAATCCCAGAATCATATCATTTTATATATACATTTAATCATTTATAGACACATTTGGCAGATTTGTTAAAGGATTTCCTCATATTCATGTTGGCTTCCTGTGCTTTTTGGCTGCTCCATAATCTTTCTGACATTTACTGTCTTTTCTGTACCTTATGTGGCATTTTGTACTGAAATTAAAAACAATACTACTAAATATAGAAAATGCTAAGCTGGCGAGCCTTGTTTAATTTTCCTATGACTTCAATTCATATTTTAAAAAACAACTTACAAAGTGGAAATATATGAGAATGCAAGTAGAAGTTAAAACAATATTTGCATTTTTATTTGAGAGGAAAGAGGGGAGCTCTTAGCCACAAGGGAAATATGAGAACAAAATCCAAGCTCTGTTCCCTTTTATTTTAGGAACATATTAAATACTGTTGAATTAAGGCGTGTATAGTCTAATTTGAGAAAGAGCACACAAAACATTCAGAATTAGGAAAACTTCTCATAGGAATAATTAGGTAAAACCAGGACTGAGAAATAAGATTGTTTTGAAGATAAAAGTCTGGTCATAAAATATGAAAGCAATTAGGTTCTTCCATTATTTTTGCTCCTTCTGGGCACTAAAATAATAGCTTTTCATACCATATGAAAATAATGAGTGTAATTAATTATATATATTTGTGATATGTATATCCCCAATATTTTCAATATATTAAAAAGATGCACATTATTAGGGATGACTGGGCTGGAGTAGGAGATTTTTATTACTTTAAGATCAGACATCATTTACAACTACTTCTGTCTTTCTGCTATTTTTAATTGTCCAGAATTAACTGTCCATTCAATGGACCTGAGCTGTAGTACTTATTAGTAAATATCCAAATTAAAATATTTACAAAAACAAGCAAAATCAATTTCTAAGTTTTCACATCCAAATTTAACCTTCTAAATTTCATCATGCTGACATTTCCCTGATATCCAACTGTTCTAGAGTAGAAAGTTTCTATGTGTTTGTTCTGTTCATAGACTCATAAGGAGTTTGAGCTGTATAGAATAAATGAAATAATTTCATTCAACCCCACATCTAGGACCTGAGGTGTCTGCATTAAATGAATTGCTAAATGCCACACAGGTGAACCTAGCAGTCTGCCTTTCAGGGTAATGCCCTGTATTGGTCAGTCAAAGGGGTGCTGATGCAGTGGACCAGAAATCTGTTGGCTTTTAAAAGGGTATTTGTTTGGGGTAAAACTTACTGTTATAAGGCCCTAAAGAGTCCAACTCAAGTTTGCTTTCTCACCAAAGTTAGTTGCCATGCATTGAAGTAAGATGGTTGCTGATCTCTGCCCGGTTTCTCAGGGCTTCCTGTATCAGTCTGTGGCATAGGACTTATTTCTTTCCGGGCCTTCTCAGCTGCTCAGCTACTCTGTTTTCAGCTGCAGACTATCAGGTGAATGGCTCATCTCTCCTTCTATGGCTCCAGGATCAAAATGGACACAGTTCTCTCCTCTTCTGTGTGTCATCTTGAGTGAATGTTCATTTATAGCAGCCCACTAAGGGGGCGGGAACTCAACTTGAGACATGCCCTACTGACTTTGTCGAATCAAAAGCCCTAAATTGATTTTATCAAGTAAATTTAAAATCTTTGAATTTAATACAATCAAAGGGTAACACACCCAGAGGAATAGATTAGTTTACAAACATAATCTTTCTTTTTTTTTTTTGATTCATAAATAATCTCAAACTGCCACATGCTCCCTGCCCTACATTACAAAAGATTTTTTGAAAATCTCAAGTGACAAATGAAGAAAATTGTCTGGTTCTGTTAACTATGACGGTATAGAAACCTATTCTCTAATGTCTTCAAATAAAACTTGTCTCAAGGAGTTGTGTGACTTTTAAAGTCTCTTGAAGCTCTGAAAGGATGGATTTATAAGAAGAAACCCTGGTTTGCTTTTTTATTTTATTGAATACCATTTTTTCTGTAAAACTAATGTAATAAACTAAGCCAAATATTTCCAAAAGATTAAATATTAATAGAGGAAAGAAGATAGGCTTAGAACTCTGCTTCTGGGAAACGGACTTTGGCCCAGTGGTTAGGGCATCCGTCTACCATATGGGAGGTCCGCGGTTCAAACCCCGGGCCTCCTTGACCCGTGTGGAGCTGGCCATGCGCAGTGCTGATGTGCACAAGGAGTGCCGCGCCATGCAGGGTTGTCCCCCACGTAGGGGAGCCCCATGCGCAAGGAGTGCGCCCCGTAAGGAGAGCCGCCCAGCGCGAAAGAAAGTGCAGCCTGCCCAGGAATGGCGTCGCCCACACTTCCCGTGCCGCTGACGACAACAGAAACAGACAAAGAAACAAGACGCAGCAAATAGACACCAAGAACAGACAACCAGGGTGGGGGGGAGGAATTAAATAAATAAATAAATCTTTAAAAAAAAAAAAAAAAAGAACTCTGCTTCTGGTATGTGTTGTTGATATTGGTGGTGGTGCTCTATTTATAGGTGAGCTGGACAAAACTTCTAACAGCAGCAATCTCCCCAAAACCTCAAGTTATTCTCTAAGTCTCCCTCCATCTCTTCACCTTAATTAATACTTGGCTCTGCCCTGAATATACCACCTTCTCACCAATCCTCTATAACTTGGGCTGAGGGTAGAGTGGTGTCCTTCTCACTCCCAATTACTATTTTTTTTTTTGGTCTATTTATTTTTTTAATGTTACATTCAAAAAATACAAGGTCCCCATATACCCCCTACCCCCTCACCCCACTCCTACCCCCATAACAACAACCTCCTCCATCATCATGAGACATTTATTGCACTTGGTGAATACATCTCTGAGCACCGCTGCACCTCATGGTCAATGGTCCACATCATAGCCCACACTCTACCACAGTCCACCCGGTGGGCCATGGGAGGACATACAATGTCCGGTAACTGTCCCCACAGCACCACCCAGGACAACTCCAAGTCCCAAAAACACCCCCACATCACATCTCTTCCTCCCACTTCCTACAGCAGCCACCATGGCCACTTTCTCCACACCAATGCCACATTTTCTTCGATTACTAATCACAATAGTTCATGAATAGAATATCAGCAAGTCCACTCTAATCCATACTCTATTCCTCCATTCTGTGGACCCTGGAATGGTTATGTCCACTCCACATCTATATCAAAAGGGGGCTTAGATTCCACATGGATGCTGGATGCAATTCTCCTGCTTTCAGTTGTAGGCACTCTTGGTTCCCTGGTGTGGTGCTTGACCTTCTTCACCTCCATGTTAGCTGAGTGGGGTAAGTCCAATAAACCAGAGTGTAGGAGTTGCAAGTCTGTTGAGGCTCAGGGCCTGGGTACCACATGGTTAGTCCAGAGATTCAGGTCCCCTGGGTATACACTAAACCCCAGCGCCAACTACAGATCCGGTAAAAGTGACAGGAGAGGCTTGTGGACAAAGATCACATCTGAGTCCAGCTCCATCACACAGAAACACAAACTCCAAAGTAGGGCCAACTGACATGGCACTGAACTCCATCTGCCATGACCATAGAACCTGAGGGTCTCTGTAGCCCTCAGAAGAACCAATACCTGAGGTTGTATCTACTTCATCTGTCTCTAGGACTCTGCTGAGGTGTGCATAAGGGCAACCCTTCTGATAACCTCCCGGCTCTTTTTGGAGACTTATAGCCGTATAAACTCATTTGTCCTTTCCATTTCCCCCCTTTATTCAGGTCAAAAAGCATTTTTAACTCCTGGTATTATATATAGACTGAGATATTCTGGTGGTCTGAGTTGACCCTTTTATTCAAGGTCATTTTCTAGTTACATCATCAGCTGGTACTTGGTAGTAATCCCTCGGCACCAGGGAGGCTCATCCCCAGGAGTCATGTCCCACACTGGGGGGAAGGAAATGCATTTACATGCTGAGTTTGGCTTCGAGACTGGCCACATTTGAGCAATACAGAGGCTTTCAGGAGGTAACACTTAGGCACCCTGTAGCTCTAGGCCTTGTTCTTATTTCAGGTGCATAAGCTCACAAGCATAGTCATTAGTATCAAGGGTTCATTCTTGGACCTTCCTTCTTTATTGGTCTTTGCTGTTGCACTTGGGGGATTGTTGCTGTTCCTTTAGGGAATGTGATAGAGCTCCCCTGGCTAGGAACTCAGCACTCCCTCAGTTGTTGTTTTTAATTGTAACCACTATGAAAATATCGAAACATTTTTATGTACACTGGATATATGCCCTGGAGAACTCCCTGCCAACCATGTGTCCCCTGTCAATAACATCCCACACCAGTATTCCTCCCCTGTCATTGTTGAACCTCTCTGTGATCCAAAACTTCTTCAAAAATGAAGCCCAATATATTGCCAGGTACCATTAATAGTAAAATGGAATATAGTGATGAGTTTAAAGGTTAGATATAGAATACATAGTAATTTAGAAAGATTAAGATAAAAATAAATTGATTCCCAATTACTATTTTCTACTCATTTCTCCTTCATCCTCAGACCATATATCCAGCACCAACTGCACATCTTTATTTAGGTGCTATACAGACACAGTAAACTCACCTGTCACCAGCTCCCACCCATCCACTCTTTTTTTTAAAAAAGATTTATTTATTTATTTAATTCCCCTCCCCTTTCCCCCTCCCCCTCACCCCCCTGGTTGTCTGTTCTCTGTGTCTATTTGCTGCATTTTGTTTCTTTGTCTGCTTCTGTTGTCGTCAGCGGCATGGGAAGTGTGGGAGGCACCATTCCTGGGCAGGTTGCACTTTCTTTTGCGCTGGGCGGCTCTCCTTATGGGTGCACTCCTTGCGTGTGGGGCTCCCCTATTTGGGGGACACCCCTGCGTGGGGCGGCACTCCTTGCGTGCATCAGCACTGCGCTTGGGCCAGCTCCACACGGGTTAAGGAGGCCCGGGGTTTGAACCGCGGACTTCCCATGTAGTAGACGGACGCCCTAACCACTGGGCCAAGTCCGTTTCCCACCCCCGCGTCCACTCTTATGTTGTCAGATATATTCCACTTGCTGTGCTCGCTACCTCAGTGAAAGGCACCCCAAATTTGTAGTTGCCTAAGACAGAAACTTGGGAATGATATTGGCCCCT
This sequence comes from Dasypus novemcinctus, assembly GCF_030445035.2. Taxonomy (NCBI): domain Eukaryota; kingdom Metazoa; phylum Chordata; class Mammalia; order Cingulata; family Dasypodidae; genus Dasypus; species Dasypus novemcinctus. Next base: position 29,619,590 of record NC_080683.1, on the reverse strand, counting down.
CTCTACCTTATGCCACTCAGTCAAATGTCAAGTTCTGCTGAGTTTATCAGTAGTTAACTGTTGCGATTTGACACTGTTTTCCACTGGACTGAGGGGTCCCCCAGGCTGGCAGGCTCGAACTAGTCGGCCCCGGGGGGGTGAGGACGAATAGGGAGACTATGCACACTCCAGAGACGGGGTTCTGGACCAAGTCTAACTTTATTACGTAGGAACAGCAATTTATAGTTCAGGGCAATAGGGAAGGGGGGTTAGGCGGTATAAGATTGGCGGGGGTGAATATATGTCCAAACAAGGAGAGGGGTAAGCTATGGGGGATGGTTAGGTTGATCACGTAGGCTGAACTTTTTCCCGTCATACTGCCTGATTGGTGGGGATTAAACAAAGGGAGAGGGGCTCGGAGAGGAGGAAGATGTGGTGTAGCTGGACAGGGCTAGGTTGCTATTCTGTTTGACCTCGTGGTCAGCGGCCATTCCGTTCAGCTGTGTGGTTGCCTTAGAGACAGCGTGTCAGCAATTGACAAGCTATGCCTTGTCGGCAGTGCACAGGGTGCTCTTGGGCACTTTTATTCTCCTACAGTTAACTGTATCTCTAATTGGTTTGCTGCTCTCAAAACCTGTTGACCTTACATTAGTTTTGGTTGCCATTTGTCTTTCAGGAACTGTGGCCACAGTCTCCCATACATTCTCATCACTGTTAGACTTGCCCCTTCCAGTCTACTCATTGGCTTGGTAACAAAAATGTGCAAGGTAGTTTTTTTTTGTTTTTTTTTTTTTAGGACCCATTTGACTCTAGGAAAAGAAACCCATCTCAGGGAAACAAAAAATTTGCTCAAGCTAATATAACTCTTGAGTGTCAGAGCCAGATTTTCCAACTGGCTCTGGGTTCCACTACCTTCCAGATGCCCCTTTTGCAGGTCTAGAGATATGTGCATGCCTGAGGAATAAGCAGTGCAGTACTAAAACCCTAACGAAAGGATAAAAAGATAGAAGGCTCTCAACTTTTAAACCCTAATTGTAACATAATGTTCTGCTGTTCAAAGGACAAATTCTGAGTCATAATAATGGCATTTAGATGCCATCAGTCTACAGTGTTGTGACCTTTTAAGGACTATAACTTCATTGTGTAGAACTTGTTTATACTTTCCAATATCTCATTTTATTATCACTATAAATCATGCTTGTTTTTAAGGACTTTAATTTTAAGATTGTCTTAAATTATAAACTAGGTTATTCTTTGACTAGAGTTATAACCATCTGTTGCCCACAAAGTCAAATAAAAAGGAATTATATTCAGTGAAATAAAATACTAAATATTCTTAGCCATTTTTGACTACCCTTTTCTTAGCTTGGAAGATTTTCACAATATGACAAAACAGCAAACAAAGTAAAAAATATATGTTGGCCCATATTCCTGCCCATCTTTGTAAGCCTTGATGGCTACTGATCACATTTAAAAGTCAGTGAAGATAATCTCAATAATCTCTACAAACTTAAGAGAATAAGCAAAATAATAAAGTAATTAGAAGGAAATTCTGTGATATGTAGGTTTTTCTGGAATTTCCTGAGAAGACTTTGAAGGGCAAAGAATGATAGAAACTATTTTCACTTTTCAGGCTTTTATTCATTCTGCATAACTTGAGTTCATGGTAACTTGATCTGTATTCAATCTTCTGTCAAAGCATTTTTTCATTTTGACTTTTTTAAAATTTTTAAATTTTTTTAAATTCATTTTTTAAAAATATTACATTCAAAAATTATGAGGTCCACATTCACCCCCTTCCCCCCCCACCACTCCCCCCACAGCAACACTCTCCCCCATCATCATGACACATCCATTGCATTCGGTGAATACATCTCTGGGCATCGCTGCACCTCATGGTCAATGGTCCACATCATAGCCCACACTCTCCCACGTTCCATCCAGTGGGCCATGGGAGGATCTACAATGTCCAGAAATTGTCCCTGCAGCACCACCCAGGACAACTCCAAGTCCCAGAAACGCCTCCACATCTCATCTCTTCCTCCCATTCCCTGCACCCAGCAGCCACGATGGCCACCTTTTCCACACCAATGCCACATTTTCTTCTATCACTAACCCCAATAGTTCATGAATAGAATATCAGTAAGTCCACTCTAATCCTTATTGTATTCCTCCATCCTGTGGCCCTTGGATTGGTTGTGTCCATTCCATATCTATGTCAAGAGGGGGCTTAGATTCCACATGGATGCTGGATGTAGTCCTCCTGCTTTCAGTTTTAGGCACTCTTGGCTCCATGGTATGGTGGTTGACATTCTTGAACTCCATGTTAGCTGAGTGGGGTAAGTCCAATAAACCAGAGTGTAGGAGTTGAAGTCTGTTGAGGCTCAGGGCCTGGCTATCATATGGTCAGTCCAGAGATTCAGATCCCCTAGATATATCTTAAACCCCAGCACCAACTACAATTCTGATAAAGTAACAGGAAAGGCTTGTAAAACGACATCACATCTTAGTCCAGCTCCATCACGCAGAAACACCAACTCCAAAGAAGGGCCAACTGACATGGCAGTGAACTCCATCTGCCCTGACCGTAAAACCTGTGGGTCTCTGTAGCCCTCAGAAGAACCAATACCTGGGGTTGTATCTACTTTATCTGTCTCTGAGACTCTGATGAGGTGTGCAAAGGGCAACCCCTCTGATAACCTCCAGACTCTTTTTCAGAGACTCATAGCCATATATACTCATTTGTCTTTTCCATTTCCCCCTTAATTTAGGTCAAAAAGTGTTTTTAACTCCTGTTATTATATGTAAACAGGGATATTCTGCTGGTCTGAGTTGAACCTTTTATTCAAGGTCATTTTCTAGTTACGTCATCAGCTGGTACTTAGAAGTGATCCCTTGGCACCAGGGAGGCTCATCCCCAGGAGTCATGTCCCATGCTGGGGGGAAGGCAGTGCATTTACATGCTGAGTTTGGCTTCGAAACTGGCCACATTTGAGTAACACAGAGGCTCTCAGGAGGGAACTGTTAGGCACACTGCTGCTCTAGGCCTTGTTCTTATTTCAGGTGTACAGGCTCATGAGCATAGTCATTAGTATCAGGGGCTCACTGTTGGACCCTCATTCCTTCCTGGTCCTTGCCATTGCACCCAGGGGACTGCCACTGCTCCCCTAGGGACCATGACAGAGCCCCCCCAGCCAGGAACCCAGACCTCCCAGCTGTTGTTTTTAATTGTTTCCACTATGAATATATCCAAATATTTCATGCACCCCAGACACATGCCCTGTATAACTCCCTGTCAACCATATGTCCCCTGTCAATAACATCCCATACCAGTATTCCTCCACTGCCATTGTTGAAACACTCTGTGATCCAAAACTTCCTGGAAAGTGAAGCCCAATATAATGCCAGGTTCCCTTAATAGTAAAATGGAATATAGCGATCAGTTTAAAAGTTAGATATAGAATCCATATTAAATTGGAGAAATTCTACATCCTGTCTTTTTCTTTTCTTTTTTCTAATTATTAAGCTTATCTTCCCAAAAGTTTTAGATCACAGTAATTCATATATACAATATACAGTACTCCCACATATCCAATACAAAACCTTTTCCCTTCCACAGCGATAATCTTTTAACATATTCATACCATATTTACTGATACTGATGTACAGATATTGAGACAATAGCTTTCAAACAAGGTAACATTTGTGTTTACATTGTGGTTTATACTTTAGGCTATACAATTTTCTAAATTTTTAGTTATCCTATGTTTTACATTATGATTTACATTAGTCCATCGGCCCCTATATGTTTTTGGTGTAATATTACATGTTTTATATCCATCCTTGTGTACTCTTGTGAAACACTTCTATTGACCTCACAGTTACGCTGATTCCATCTATTCAATATCTATTTCCCCCTCCCCTTAGGGCCCACTGTGACAGTCAGTCTTCATTTCTTGAAGAGCCATGTTCAGAGATACTTGCAACAGTGTTGAGGGCTTGACATGCTCAACTGCTCTAATGCCCTGGGAGCCACCATTTCTCTTGAGAGATACAGTTCCCTCTTTTGATGGCATCAGTCTTCCCCAGGATGTGGGTGTACCTTCTCTCTCATTATATGGGTCTCTACCCAATGATATAACCCACTCTGGCAAAATGAGCATTCACATATTCCCTAGGAGTCTGTCCTACATCAGATTATCCCCTTTAAGTATCTTAAACAGGTAACTTTCCTAATTATATTTTGAAAAGGTTTTCTCAGCATTATACTCTCAATGAACACTTGACAATCTCCTATGTTCATATGTTGCCCCACCCTCCCCCCAATTTCTTGGACACTATTACCCATCCGCCCATTCCTAGCCCCCCTCAAGCCTGCAAAGCCCCACCCAAAGGTAATCCTATGCCCCCATTTTATCCCTTCCTTGTACACGTACTTACCTCCAGCTTATCATAGATTTCACCCATGTAGATGTCAGCTTACATCCTTCTTCAACCCCCTGATTTCCTATAAGCCTATCATCCAGTCTCTAGCTCTCTGAGGCAGCTTATTTCATATCATTAAGGTCATGTAGTATTTGTCCTTCAATGCCTGGGTGGCTTCACTCAACATAAGGGTCTCAAGATTCATCCATGTTATCACGTGTGTTTGTAGTGTATTTGTTCTTACAGCCGAGTAATATTCCATTGTATGTATATACCACATTTTATTTATCCATTCATTTGTTGATGGACATTTGGGTTGATTCCAACTTTTGGTGATAGTGAACAATGCTGCTATGAACATTGGTGTGCATATATCAGTTTGTGTCCTTGTTTTCAGTTCTGCTGAGTATATACCCAGCAGTGGAATTGCTGGGTCATATGGCAACTCTATGGTTAGTTTTTTGAGAAACTGCCAAACTGTCCTCCAGAATGGTTGTATCCTTCTGCATTCCCACCAGCAGTGGATGAGTGTTCCCATTTCTCCACATCCTCTCCAGCATTTGTATTCTTCTGTTTTTTTCATAGCTGCCAAACTTATGGGAGTAAGATGGTATCTCATTGTAGTTTTGATTTGCATGTCCCTGATAGCTAAAGATTTGGGGCATTTTTTCATGTGCTTTTTAGCCACTTGTATTTCTTCTTTAGAGAAGTGTCTTTTTAAATCTTTTTCCCATTTTTTAAATGTGTTGTTTATCTTTTTATTTTCAAGATATAGGAGTTCTTTATATATGCAAGTTATAAGTCTCTTATCCGATATATGGTTACCAAATATTTTCTCCCATTGTGTAGGCTCTCTTTTTACTTTCTTTTTATTTTATTTTTATTTTTTATTTTTTATTGACTTTGTAATAATATTACATTAAAAATATATATGTGAGGTCCCATTCAACCCCACCCCCCACCCCCCTTCTCCCCCCCCCCCCCAACAACACTCGTTCCCATCATCATGACACATCCATTGGATTTGGTAAGTACATCTTTGGGCACCTCTGCACCTCATAGACAATGGTCCACATCATGGCCCATACTCTCCTCCATTCCATCCAGTGGGCCCTGTGAGGATTTACAATGTCCGGTGATTACCTCTGAAGCACCATCCAGGGCAGCTCCATGTCCCAAAGATGCCTCCACCTCTCATCTCTTCCTGCCTTTCCCCATACCCATCGTCCACCATGTCCACTTTTCCCAATCCAATGCCACCTCTTCTATGTGGACATTGGATTGGTTGTGTCCATTGCACCTCTATGTCAAGAGGAGGCTAAGATTCCACATGGATGCTGGATGCAATCCTCCCATTTTCAGTTGTAATCACTCTAGGCTCCATGGTGTGGTGGTTGTCCTTCTTCAACTCCATCTTAGCTGAGTGTGGTAAGTCCAATAAATCAGATTGTAGGTGCTGGAGTCTGTTGAGGCTCAGGACCTGGCTATCACATTGTCAGTCCAGAGATTCAAATCCCCTAAATATATCTTAAACCCCAACATTAACTGCACCTCCACCACATTAGCATGAAAGTCTTATGAAGGGAGATCCCATCTGAGTCCAGATTCATCACACATAAACACCATTTCCAAAGAGGGGCCATCTGCCCTGGTAGTTAACCCCATCGGCCATGACCATAACTCCCATGGGTCTCTTTAGCCTTCAAAGGAACCAATATCTGGGGGTTGTATCTGCTTTATCTGTCTCTCTGACTCTGCTTAGTTGTTCATGAGGGCAATCCTTCTGCCAGCCTCCAGACTCTTTTTTAGAAACTCGTAGCCATATAAACTCATTTCTCCTTTCCATTTCCCCCTTACTTTAGGTCAAACAGCATTTTAAAGTCATGTTATTTTATGTAGACATGGATATTCTGCTGATCCGCATTGAACCTTCCGTATAAGGTCCTTTTCCAGTTGCATCATCAGTTGGTAGTTGATAGTGGTCCCTCGTTGCCAGGGAGGCTCATCCCCGGGTGTCATGTCCCACGCTGGGGGGAAGGCATTGCATTTACATACTGAGTTTGGCTTCGAGACTGGCCACATTTGAGTAACATGAAGGCTGACAGGAGGAAATTCCCAGGCACAATGTTGCTCTAGGCCTTGTTCTTATTTTAGGTTTATCAGCTCACAAGCATAGTCATTAGCATCAGGGGCTCACTGTTGAACCCTCACTCCCTCCCAGTCCCCGCCGCTGTACCTGGGAGACTGTCGCTGCTCCCCTAGGGACCACGACAGAGCACCACTGGCCAGGAACCCAGTACCCCCCCTGCTGTGGTTTTTAATTGTTGCCACTATGAGTATATCCAAACATTACCATGCACCCTGGACATATGTTCTGTACAGCTCCCTGTCAGCCATATATCACCTGTCATTGGTATCCCATACCAGTATCCCTCCATTGCCATTGTTGAAACACTCTGTGATCCAGAACTCCCCGAAATTTGAAGCCCAATATAATGTCATGGTCCCTTACTAGGGAATGGCATATAGCAATGGGTTTAAAGGATAGATAAAGAACTTGGATAAAGTTAGATAAAGAACTTAGATAAAGAATGTTGACTTGAAAAAATTCCACATCCTATCTTTTTTTTCCCCCCCCCCTAATTATTCAGCTTTTCTTCACAGGAGTCCTAGACCACAGCAATGTATATATATAATATACAGCACTCCCACACATCCACCAGAAAACCTTTTCCCTTCCACAGTGATACTCTTACGCCCTATTCATATCATATTTACTTAAAGTGATGTACAGAGTCTGAGACATTAGCTTTCTAACAAGGTAACATCTGTGCTTACATTATGGTGCATACTTTAGGATACACAGTTCTTTACATTTTTAGTTATCCTATGTTTTACATTATGGTTTACATTATCAGTCTGTCATCTCCTATATGTTATGGTATAATATTACATGTTTTATATCCATCCTTGTGTACTCTCAAGAAACTCCTCTCTTACCCCCCATTTACTTTGGTTCCACACATTTAACGTCCATTTTCCCTTCCACCTTGGTGCCCACAGTGACAGCCAACCTCCGTTTCCTGAGGAGCCACTTCCAGAGATAGATGGAATAGTGTTCAGGGCCTAACTTGCTCAACTGCCCCAATGCCCTGGGAGCCACCCTTTCTCTTGAGGGATACAGTTCCCTCTATTTGATGGCATTAGTCCTCCCCAGGATGTGGGTCCACCCCCACTCTCACTACTTGGGATTCTACCCCATGGTGTCACCCACTCTGGAAGAATGAGCATTTAGACATTCCCCAGGAGCCTGTCCTGCATCAGACCCTCCCCTCCGAGTATTCTAAATAGGTCACCCTCTTTATTATATTTTGATATGATTTTCTCGGCATTTTACTCTCCACCAACTCCTGACCCTCTCCTGTGTTCGTATGCTACCCCTCCCTCCCCCCACTTTTGGGCAACGTTACCCATCCGTCCCTCCCCAGCCACCCTCAAACCCGCAAAGCCCCAACCAAAGGCAACCCCTTGCCCCCCTTTTATCTCTTCTTTGTGTTCATACTTACCACCATCTCGTCTTAAATTCCACCCCTGCAGACATCGGCTCATATCCTTCCTCCACCCTCCGATTTCCTGTAAGCCTATTGTTCAGTCTCTTGCTATCTAGGGCAGCTTGTTTATTTCATATCATTGAGGTCATGTAGTATTTGTCCTTTAATGTCTGGGTTGCTTCACTCAACATAAGGTTCTCAAGATTCATCCATGTTATCACATGTGTTTGTAGTGTGTTTGTTCTTACAGCTGAGTAGTATTCCATTGTGTGTATATACCACATTTTATTGATCCACTCATCTGTTGATGGGCATTTGGGTTGATTCCAACTTTTGTCAATAGTGAACAATGCTGCTATGAACATTGGTGTACATATATCGGTTTGTGTCCTTGTTTTCAGTTCTGCTGGGTATATACCCAGCAGTGGTATTGCTGGGTCATATGGCAAATCTATGGCTAGTTTTTTGAGAAACCGCCATACAGTCCTCCAGAATGGTTGTATCCTTCTGCATTCCCACCAGCAGTGGATGAGTGTTCCCCTTCCTTCACATCCTCTCCAGCACTTGTATTCTTCTGTTTTTTTCATAGCTGCCAATCTTATGGGTGTTAAGATGGTATCTCATTGTAGTTTTGATTTGCATTTCCCTGATAGCTAGAGATTTGGAACATTTTTTCATGTGCTTTCTTGCCATTTGTATTTCTTCTTCGGAGAAGTGTCTGTTTAAGTCTTTTTCCCATTTTTTAAATGGGTTGTTTATCTTTTTATTTTCAAGATATAGGAGTTCTTTATATATGCAAGTTATAAGTTTCTTATCAGATATATGATTGCCAAATATTTTCTCCCACTGTGTGGGCTCCCTTTTTACTTTCTTGACAAACTCCTTTGAGGTGCAGAAGGCTTTAATTTTGAGGAAGTCCCATTTATCTATTAGTTCTTTTGCTGCTCATGCTTTTGGTGAGATATTCATAAATCCATTTCCTATTACAAGGTCCTGTAGATGTTTCCCTACATTGCTTTCAAAGGTTTTTATGGTCTTGGCTCTTATATTTAGGTCTTTGATCCATCTTGAGTTGATCTTTGTATAAGGTGTGAGATGGTAATCCTCTTTCATTCTTCTACATATGGCTATCCAGTTCTCCAGACACCATTTGTTGAATAGGCCACTCTCTCCCAATTGAGAGGGTTTGGTGGCTTTATCGAATATTATGTGGCTGTATATGTGAGGTTCTATATCAGAGCTTTCAATTCGATTCCATTGGTCTATATGTCTCTCCTTATGCCAATACCATGCTGTTTTCACCACCGTAGCTTTACAGTATGTTTTGAAGTCAGGTAGTGTGATTCCTCCAATTTTGTTTTTCTTTTTCAGTATGTCTTTGGCTATTCGGGGTCTCTTTCCTTTCCAAATAAATTTCATAGTTAGTTTTTCTAGTTCCTTAAAGAAGGCTGCGTTGATTTTTATTGGGATTGCATTGAATGTGTAGATCAGTTTTGGTAGGATAGACATCTTAATAATGTTCAGTCTTCCTATCCATGAACAAGGAATAGTCTTCCATTTATTTAGGTCTTCTTTGATTTCCTTGAACAATCTTGTATAGTTCTCGGTGTATAAGTTCTTTACCTCTTTAGTTAAATTTATTCCTAAGTATTTGATTTTTTTATTTACTATTGTGAATGGTATTTGTTTCTTGATTTCCTCCTGATCTTGCTCATTATTGGTGTACAGAAATGCTACTGATTTTTGCGCATTGATCTTATAACCTGCGACTTTACTAAACTCATTTATGAGTTCTAGAATCTTCGTTGTAGATCTCTCAGGGTTTTCTATGTATAGGATCATGTCATCTGCAAACAATGAAATTTTGACTTCTTCCTTTCCAATTTGAATGCCTTTTATTTCTGGTTCTTGCCTCAGTGCTCGAGCAAGTACTTCTAAGACAATGTTAAATAGGAGCGGAGACAGTGGGCATCCTTGTCTTGTTCCTGAGTTTAGAGGGAAGGAGTCTAGGATTTCTCCATTGTAAACAATATTGGCTTTAGGTTTTTCATATATACTCTTTATCATGTTCAAAAAATTCCCTTGTATTCCAATCTTTTGGAGTGTTTTTATCAAGAAAGGGTGCTGTATTTTGTCAAATGCTTTTTCTGCATCAATAGATATAATCATGTGATTTTTTTCCTTCAATCTGTTTATATGGTGTATTACGTTGATTGATTTTCTTATGTTGAACCATCCTTGCATACCTGGGATGAATCCCACTTGGTCGTGGTGTATAATACGTTTAATGTGTTGTTGAATACGATTAGCAAGTATTTTGTTAAGTATTTTTGCGTCTAGGTTCATTAGAGAAATTGGTCTGTAATTTTCCTTTCCTGTGATGTCTTTGTTTGGCTTTGGTACTAGGGTAATGTTGGCATCATAGAAGGAGTTGGGTAATGTTCTTTCTGTTTCGATGTTTTGGAATAGTTTCAGCAGGATTGGTGTCAGTTCTTTCCGGAATGTTTTATAGAATTCACCTGTGAAGCCATCTGGCCCTGGGCTCTTCTTAGTTGGGAGATTTTTAATAACTGATTCTATCTCTCTGCTTGTGATTGGTTTGTTAAGATCATCAATTTCTTCTTTTGTCAATATGGGCTGCTTATGTGTTTCTAGGAATTTGTCCATTTCCTCTAGATTGTCATTTTTGTTGGAATATAGTTTTTCAAAATATCCTCTTATGATAGTCTTTATTTCTGTGGGGTCAGTGGTGATATCGCCTTTCTCATTTCTTATTTTGTGTATTTGCATCTTCTCTCTTTTTTTCTTTGTTAGTGTTGCTAAAGGTTTGTCAATTTTGTTAATCTCAAAAAACCAGCTCTTGGTCTTGTTTATCTGTTCAAGTGCTTTCTTATTTTCTATTTCATTTAGTTCTGCTCTAATCTTTGTTATTTCCTTCCTTCTTCTTCCTGTTGGGTTACTTTGTTGTTGTTTTTCTAATTCCTTCAAATGTGCAGTTAGTTCTTCAATTTTTGCTCTTTCTTCTTTTTTGATATATGAATTTATGGCTATAAACTTCCCTCTCAGTACTGCTTTTGCTGCATCCCATAAATTTTGGTATGTTGTGTTATCATTATCATTTGTTTCAAGATAGTCATGGATTTCTTTTGAGATTTCCTCTTTGACCCACTGTTTTTCTAAGAGTGTGCTGTTTAATTTCCAAATCGTGGTGTGAAATCTGGGCTTCTGTCCCTTGTAAATCTCCAGCTTGACTCCACTGTGGTCAGAGATAATGTTTTGTATGATTTCAATCTTTCTGAATTCGTTCAGCCTTTCTTTGTGGCCTAGCATATGATCTATCTTGGAGAATGATCCATGTGCGCTTGAGAAGAATGTATATCCTGCTGTGTTTGGGTGTAGCGATCTATATATGTCTATTAGATTGAGCTCCTCTAATATACTATTCAGATGTTTTGTTTCTTTGGTGATTCTCTTTTGAGATGTTCTGTCCAGAGTTGATAGTGGTGTATTAAAGTCCCCCACTATAATTGTAGATGTATCTATTCTTTCACTTAGTTTTTCCAGCATTTGCCTGACGTATTTAGAGGCACCCTTGTTAGGGGCATAGATATTTATGATTGTTCGATCTTCTTGACAGATTTTCCCTTTCACTAAAATGTAGTATCCTTCTTTGTCTCTCACAATTGTTTCACATTTAAAGTCTATTTTGTCTGATATTAATATAGCTACTCCTGCCTTTTTTTGGTTATTGTTAGCTTGTATGATTGTTTTCCAGCCATTCACTTTCAATCTCCATGCGTCTCTGGGTCTAAGATGTGTCTCTTGTAGACAGCATATGGATGGGTCATATTTCCTTATCCAATGTCCCAGTCTGAATCTTTTGATAGGTGAGTTTAATCCATTGACATTCAGTGTTATTACTATCAAGGAATTATTTGTGTTAGCCATATTTTGATTGGATTTGTGTTTGTCATATTTTGTTTGTATTTTTTTTTGTCTTTTTTGTTGTTGTTGTTGGTCTTATACTCTCCTCCAACTTTGCCTTTCCTGTTTTTTCCTTTCTTCCTGCAGAACTCCCTTTAGAATTTCTTGAAGGGGAGGTTTCTTTTTGGTATACTCTTTCAGTTTCTGTTTGTCTGCGAATATTTTGAACTCTCCATCATGTCTGAATGCTAGTTTAGCTGGATAGAGTATTCTTGGTTGGAAATTTTTTTCCTTTAGTACCTTGACTATATCATACCACTGTCTTCTTGCCTCCATGGTTTCAGAAGAGAAATCAGCACTTAATCTAATTGAGCTTCCCTTGTATGTGATGGTTTTCTTTTCTCTTGCTGCTTTTAGGATTTTCTCTTTGTCTTGAGCATTGGATAATTTGATAAGTATATGTCTTGGGGTGGGCCTGTTGGGGTTTATGACTTATGGAGTGTGCTGTGCTTCTTGGATATGTACATCTGTCTCTTTCAGTAGATTTGGGAAGTTTTCAGCCATTATTTCCTGCAACACTCCTTCTGACCCCTTTCCCTTCTCTTCACCTTCTGGAATGCCTATAATACGTATGTTTGAGCATTTTGCATTGTCATTCAGGTCCCTAAATCCTAATTGGATTTTTTCTATCTTCTTATTGACCCCTTCTACTATCTGTTTGATTTCTGATGTACTGTCTTCCACATCACTAATTCTCTGCTCTGTCTCTTCTAGTCTGCTGATATTTGCTGCAAGTGTATTTTTGATTTCTTGAACTGTGGTGTTCATTCCCATCATATCTGTTATGTTTTTGCGTATGTCTGCAATTTCCCCTCCAAGTGATGTCTTCATGTTGTTAACCTCTTTCATTACTGCATCAAATTTGTTGGTGATAAATGTTCTGAGATCTTTCATTGCTTGTGCCAAGTTTTGCTCCCCTTCGTGATTATTGGTTTGTTGATTGGATTCAGCCATGTTTTCCTGATTATTGGTTTGGTTTGTAGATTTTTGTTGCTTTCTGGTCATCTCTTTATTTTGACGAATTTAATCAGTTCCTTAGCTTCTTTGTCTGCTCTTGGAGGTTAATTAGTTGTTATTTTTGCATAGGTGTTATATCTTCTCTTTGTCACTTTTTTCTTCTTATTCTAGTTACTTGTTGTTGGTTAAGTTCACTTTAGAGGAAAGTATTAGTGTTGGGGAAAGGCAATTGTGTAAGCAAGGGAAAAGTGTAAAGTAGTATTGGTGATGTATGTTAACAAAGCAAGAATATGAGATCTGGGAGGATGGAGGTTAGATTCATGTAGATTGTATAGAGTTATAGCTGTAAGTAGAGTACCTTTTATGAAGTAGATGACTGAATATGGGAGGAATATGGTATGAACTACAAAGCTATTGTTTTCATGAGAGAGGGAAAAAGAAAAGAAAGGTAATAGTTTCAAGAGTGGATAACAGACAGAAAACAGAACAAAGGTATTAGAAATTAAGAGTTAGACACTTCGTGGATCAAAGAACGGGAGGTGGGGGGTGGAATATAGGAGAGACCGTAGATGATAGTGGATATCAAGATGCAGGGGAAGGGGGATCGTGTAGGTAGCCTAAATCAGTTCACACAGAAATGAGGCAGTGGAGGATGGGAAAACCCAGCAAATGTGAGGTGTTCCCTGTAGCACCTATTGTGTACTTGAATTAAAATAAAATAAGTGGAAAATGAGGGACAAGAGGGAAAGAGAAAACCGAAAAAAAAAACTAATTATAATAAAGAAAAAAAGAAAGACAAGAAGAAAGGAAGAAAGAAAAAGAGGATGGGCAAATGGTGGGGAACAGATAGGGGGAAGAGAGATACAGGTATACACGTGTCACAATTGCAACACTATCTAAAACAACAACCAAAAAACCCCTAAATAACTGTATAAAAAAAAAGGACTTTGGGGGACACGCTAGGAGAAAAGAGTAGGGGATAATGCAATATTAGCAATCAGGGCGTCAAAAAGAGTAAAAAATAAGATAAAGTGAAAATAAAAACAAAACAATATGAACCAATAAAGATAAAACGCAAACGTTAAGGTCCAGGGCACTCAAGGACCCCAGGTAGACCCCAGGGCGTGATGGATTCAGGGGTGGAAAGTCTGAGACACTGAAGACTCAAGAGGTGTGAGTCTGGGGTGTGGACCGCCAGAGTCCAGGGGACCCAGATCTGGCAACCTCAAATCTGGTCCACAGAAAGCTTAGGAGCCCCGCAGTGCAACATAGCCCTCAGGGATCCCCATAGCTGGGTGCCAGCCCCGTGGGGGAAGCCAGGTCCGCGAATTCTATATTGAATGTCTGATCCCTGCAATTCACCTACTCCTCAGGGTTTCAGCCTTTGGACAGCTCCCTCCCTGTGCTCCCACGCTCTTTTTACTTTCTTGACAAACTCCTTTGAGGCGCAGAAGGCTTTAATTTTGAGGAAGTCCCATTTATCTATTTTTTCTTTTGCTGCTCGTGCTTTTGGTGTGAAGTTCATTAAGTCATTTCCTATTACCGGGTCTTGTAAATGTTTCCCTACACTGCTTTCCAAAGTCTTCATGGTCTTGGCTCTTATATTTAGGTCTTTGATCCATCTTGAGTTGATCTTTGTATAAGGTATGAGATGGTATCCTCTTTCATTCTTTTACATATGGATATCCAGTTCTCCAGGCACCATTTGTTGAATAGGCCATTCTCTCTCAGTTGAGAGGTTTTGGTGGCTTTATTGAATATTATATGGCTATATATATGAGGTTCTATATCAGAAGTTTCAATTCAATTAAATTGGTCTGTGTGTCTCTCCTTATGCCAATACCATGCTGTTTTCACTACTGGAGCTTTGTAGTATGTTTTGAAGTCAGGTAGTGTGATTCCTCCAATTTCATTTTTCTTTTTCAATATGTCTTTGGCTATTTGGGGCCTCTTTCCTTTCCAAATAAATTTCATAGTTAGTTTTTCTAGTTCCTTAAAGAAAGCTGTGTTGATTTTTATTGGGATTGCATTGAATGTGTAGATCAGTTTTGGTAGGATAGACATCTTAATAATATTTAGTCTTCCTATCCACGAACAGGGAATATTCTTCCATTTATTTAGGTCTTCTTTGATTTCCTTGAACAGTTTGTGTAGTTCTCTGTGTATAAGTTCTTTACCTCTTCAGTTAAATTTATTCCTAAATATTTGATTTTTTAATTTACTATTGTAAATGGTATTTGTTTCTTGATTTCCTCCTGATCTTGCTCATTATTGGTGTACAGAAATGCTACTGATTTTTGCGCATTGATCTTATAACCTGTGACTTTACTAAACTCATTTATGAGTTCTAGAATCTTTGCTGTAGACCTCTCAGGGTTTTCTATGTATAGGATCATGTCATATCCAAATAATGAAATTTTGACTTCTTCCTTTCCAATTTGAATGCCTTTTATATCTGGTTCTTGCCTCAGTGCTTGAGCAAGTATTTCTAAGACCATGTTAAATAGAAGGGGAGAGAGTGTACATCCTTGTCTTGTTCCTGATCTTAGAGGGAAGGATTTTAGGATTTCACCATTGTAAACGATGTTGGCTGTGTGTTTTTCATATATACTCTTTATCATGTTCAAAAAATTTCCTTGTATTCCAATCTTTTGGAGTGTTTTTATCAAGAAAGTGTGCTGTATTTTGTCAAATGCTTTTTCTGCATCTATCGATACAATCATGTGATTTTTTTTTCTTTCAATCTGTTTATGTGGTGTATTACATTGATTGATTTTCTTATGTTGAACCATCCTTGCATACCTGGAATGAATCCCACTTGGTCATGGTGTATAATTCGTTTAATGTGTTGTTGAATACGATTAGCAAGTATTTTGTTAAGTATTTTTGCATCTAGGTTCATTAGAGAAATTGGTCTGTAATTTTCCTTTCTTGTGGTGTCTTTGTTTGGCTTTGGTACTAGGGTAATGTTGGCATCATAGAATGAGTTAGGCAATGTTTCTTCTGTTTCAATTTTTTGGAAGAGTTTCAGCAGGATTGGTGTTAGTTCTTTCTGGAATGTTTTGTAGAATTCACCTGTGAAGCCATCTGGCCCTGAGCTCTTCTTAGTTGGGAGGTTTTTAATGACTGATTCTATCTCTTTACTTGTGATTGGCTTGTTAAGATCATCAATTTCTTCTTTTGTCAATATAGGCTGCTTATGTATTTCTAGGAATTTGTCCATTTCCTCTGAATTGTCATTTTTGTTGGAATATAGTTTTTTAAAGTATCCTCTTATGATAGTTTTTATTTCTGTGGGATCAGTGGTGATATCTCCTTTCTCATTTCTTATTTTATGTATTTGCATCTTTTCTCTTTTTTTCTTTGTTAGTCTCACTAAGGGTTTGTCAATTTTATTGATCTCAAAAAACCAGCTCTTGGTCTTGTTTATCTTTTCAAGTGCTTTCTTATTTTCTATTTCATTTAGTTCTGCTCTTATTTTTGTTCTTTCTTTCTTTCTTCTTCCTGTGGCAATACTTTGTTGTTTTTTTACTTATTCCTCCAAATGTGCAGTTAGTTCTTCAATTTTTGCTCTCTCTTCTTTTTTGATGTATGAATTTATGGCTATAAATTTCCCTCTCAGTATTGCTTTTGCTGCATCCCATAAGTTTTGGTATGTTGTGTTATCATTATCATTAGTTTCAAGGTAGTTATTGATGTCTTTTGAGATTTCCTCTTTGACCCACTGTTTTTCTAAGAGTGTGCTGTTTAATTTCCATATCTTGGTGTGCAATCTGGGCCTCTGTCACTTGCAGATTTCCAGCTTCACTCCACTGTGGTCAGAGATATTATTTTGTATGATTTCAATCTTTCTGAATTCATTAAGCCTTTCTTTGTGGCCTAGCATTTGGTCTATTTTGGAGAATAATCCACGTGCACTTGAGAAAAATGTATATCCTGCTGTATTCGGCTGTAATGATCTGTATATGTCTATTAGATCCAGCTCCTCTAATATACTGTTCAAATATTTTGTTTCTTTAGTGATTCTCTTTTGAGATGTTCTGTCCAAAGTTGATAGTGGTGTATTAAAATCTCCCACTATAATTGTAGAGGCATCTATTCTTTCACTTAGTTTTTCCAGTGTTTGCCTGACGTATTTGGAGGCGCCCTTGTTAGGAGCATAAATATTTATGATTGTTCGTTCTTATTGAAAGATGGTCTCTTTCACTAATATGTAGTATCCTTCTTTATGTCTCACAATTGTTTCGCACTTAAAGCCTATTTTGCCTGATATTAATATAGCTACTCCTGCCTTTTTTTGGTTATTGTTTGCTTGTAAGATTGTTTTCCAACCATTCACTTTCAGCCTCCATGAATCTCTGGGTCTAAGATGTGTTTCTTGTAGACAGCATATAGATGGGTCATATTTCCTTGTCCAATGTCCCAGTCTGAATCTTTTGAAAGGTGAGTTAATCCATTGACATTCAGTGTTATTACTTTCACAGAATTGTTTATGTTAGCCATATTTTGATTGGACTTGTGTTTGTCATTTTTTTTTCCTTTCTTTTTTTGTCTTTTTTGTTGCTCTTACACTCTCCTCCAACTCTGCCTCTCCTGTTTTTTTCCTTTCTTCCTGCAGAACTCCCTTTAGTATTTCTTGAAGGGGAGGTTTCTTGTTGGCATACTTTTTCAATTTCTGTTTATCTGTGAATATTTTGAACTCTCCATCATTTTTGAATGCTAGTTTAGCTGGGTAGAGTATTCTTGGTTGGAAATTTTTTTCTTTTAGTACCTTGACTATATCATACCACTGCCTTCTTGCCTCCATGGTTTCAAATTAGAAATCAGCACTTAATCTTATGGAGCCTCCCTTGTATGTGATGGTTTTCTTTTCTCTTGCTGCTTTTAAAATTTTCTCTTTGTCTTGAGCATTGGATAATTTGACAAGTATATGTCTTGGAGTGAGCCTGTTGGGGTTTATGATGTTTGGGGTGCGTTGTGCTTCCTGGAAGCACAGTAGATTTGGGAAGTTTTCAGCCATTATTTCCTGCAACACTCCTTCTGACCCCTTTCCCTTCTCTTCTCCTTCTGGGATGCCTATAATATGTATGTTTGTGCATTTTGCATTGTCATTCAGGTCCCTAAGTCCTAGCTGGATTTTTTCTATCTTTTTATCGATCATCATTTTGACTTATCTGGAATGCCCCCTCCCTTTTAAAAATTAGGAAATATTTGGCCTCCATATTGGATTTCTATGGAAAATTGTCAATTGAATATAGCAGTAGGCAATATTACTGACGTACAGCATAAGTTCTGCTGAGTGTAAAAACTCAAGAAGTGGGTACATAGTTGAATGGACCTGGGACATAGAATAATATTGTTAGATGTTATATTTTCCTCCCTACTAGGCATGTCAGTGACCAAGAGCCTAAAGTTGGTAAATCATTTTTGAAACACATCCTCATTAGATAAAATGTGCCATAGTTACATTCCAGGGGAGGTGACTTGTTTCATATGTTTCTCAAATGTTCTTTGGGTATTAATAGATATTTTTCTTGGATAGACTGTTAAAGTAGTTTTTTGTCCCTGAAAATACTTCTTTTTTTTTTTTAAGATTTATTTATTTACTTATTTCTCTCCCCTTCCACCCTGCCCCGGTTGTCTGTTCTCTGTGTCTATTTGCTGTGTCTTCTTTGTCTGCTTCTGTTGTCAGCAGCACGGGAATCTGTGTTTCTTTTTGTTGTGTCACCTTGTGTCAGCTCTCTGTGTGAGCGGCACCATTCTTAGGCAGGTTGCACTATCTTTTGCACTGGGTGGCTCTCCTTATGGGGCGCACTCCTTGTGCGTGGGGCTCCCCTACACGGGGGACACCCCTGCATGGCATGGCACTCCTTGCATGCATCAGCAGTTGTGCATGGGCCAGCTCCACATGGGTCAAGGAGGCCCAGGGTTTGAACTGCGGACTTCCCATGTGGTAGATGGATGCCCTAACCACTGGGCCAAGTCTGCCTCCCTGAAAATACTTCTTGATAGTTAGTATCATAGGGAGTTTGCCATCTATGTATTGGTATATTTTTTTCCAAGTATTGGTTTACCATAATGTAGACACAGCCTAAATATTGTGTAAGAGAGAAGCTTGGCATAATGTGCAGTGTATTTGTCAGCATTCCAGAGTCGATAAAAGAAATTACAGAATTGCCATTGGGTGTTTATTACACATGGTACCTATGTGTGTATCAAGAGAAAATTGGAGGGAACTTAATAGTACTCTTAGCATATCATTATAATGTGTTGAGGTAGTCAGAAACATAGCTAAGTGTCATGGGTCAAAATTTCAAATCATCACTGTACACAAGAGTTTAAAGAAGTGATTTTGACCAGGAGGATTAGAGGGACATTTTGCATAAATATAGGTTTCATTGAAGACTGGAAAATGCCGTTGTTAATTAACTACATTCATTCGAAGTTATTTGGACTGACCGTTGTTGTGGAAGCAGAGAGATTCAATGATCGTGTATTGGAAAGTCAGGACTCAGTAATAACTTTGGGAAAGAAAATTTATTAATGACTGGCTGGGCTTGGGAACTTTTCTGTTCAAAAACCTGAGCCCCAAATAGGATTTTTGGATTCCTTTTATACAAAGGATGTAGGAGTCAGGAGTCAAATGGTGCTTTGTTTGAATACTAGATAAGCTTGAATTAACACATATTTCCCACATTCCCAATAAGCTTGAATTAACATATTTAGTTTGCTTCTTCCCTGAATAGCCAAAGTCTATAGAGCCTGCATCACTTAATTGGCTTTCCAGGACTGGAGTGGTTGGCATGGTTACGAAAGGTGGGGCTGCAGTACTTACTGTTTGACACACACAGCCCAGGTTTTTCATGAAGAGACACACAGCTCCCACACATAGCCCATAATACCATTTCCTATATTAATTTAAAATATGTATTTAGGATATACTGTTCCTTTGAAGTTTTGATTTCAACAAGACAAGATGACATATTGTCCACCATTTTTAAAAAGAGATTTTGTGTACTGTTGAAATATACTAATATTTATATTAAAAATAAATGAAGATTGATAGAATATGAAATTGCTTTTCCTTGAAAAATACATTATAGAATTTTGAGTACTGTGCATCATTTCTTGATCCTTTAAAAAATTCTTGCTCTGTGGAATTTATTTATTTAAATTTTGACTGAAAAGGTAAAGGTAAGTGCTCACACATTCCAGTAAACTCACATAGGTAGTGGAGGTTTGCTATTTGATTCTTACATTTTTGCATAACTCAAATTTATAATATAATTGTGAATGATAGTCTTATTTTATTTAGTATAGTGAAGATAGGAGTTTGAAATGGTTATGATTGATAGAGTAAAATAATTTGGATCTAGTTCTGGTTCACCTAAATTGCCATTTCAAATCAATTTTCTGGTTTTATTTTAATTGAGATTGACTCACCACATGCAGTTTTCACCATATGCACTTTGCAATGAACCAGGATAAATTCTGAAAGAAGCCAGCACATCTCAGCTGTTATAGTTCAAGTTCAGTTGAAACTTAATACAACAGAAACCTTTTATATTTTCATAAAATTTCTCATACCTGAATTCATTTTGTATAGTCAGTGGTCTAGAAATAGTCATCTAATTTTAAAAATTTATTTTAGTAAAATTTCAGATTCAAATTATCATCAGTTTTCATGTCTCTTTTTTATCTTCTTAAATAGTCTTAATGATTCTTAGATTTTTCACATGATTTTCTTTTATTAAATCCAGTACAGTATTATTATAAGTCAGATATTAATTAAATCAGGGCTGCCTAGTAAATGTAATTTCAGGAAAGTTTTTTATTTATAATCTCATTGTATTATTTTTGTAGTTCTTTGAAGAATGTCATAATAATATTTTTGTCAACATATTTATCCATAAGTTTATTTATCCACACTCAAATAAATGAATCCCTAAATGTCAAAAGTTTTAAACCTTGAAACTCTTGGAATCTATGACTCAAAAAAATTGTGAGGAAAATAATCTGATACAAGCACAACAACCTTATAAAATAAAATAATTGCAAACTAACACAAATGAACCTTTGAATCAAAATCACTTTTTTTACTACTTATTTTTATATTACTTATTTTTTTTACTTCATGTAAAAGTTGAAATAGAATTTATATGTTTGAAACTAAAAATTGAATTATGATCTTCTTAGTGTATCTTGAAACTAAGAAACATATCTCCCAGATTTGAAAAAAAATCACTTTTAAATTTACAATTTCATGAGTTGTGTTCTCATTGTAAAAGTATATTAGAAATTTCTAATCATATAAAATAAAATAGACATGTACATATATTTTATACCAACCACACATATGTGAATATAATCTACTTTAATTTTTAATACCTTCAAAGGAGCAGTGGTTTTCAATCATAATTATACTTAAGCTTTGAATAAATTCAAAATGCTGGGTATGTAGTCAGGCAAAGCTTGGGAATTAGGGATCATCCGCTAGGTGGCAGAAGTGAACCAGGAATGTTCATAAATAGACCCTGCCTTGGGAATGTGCAGCTCTTGGCAGGCCAAGATGATGCTACTGAAAAGAACATGTTGATGCTCCGAAGGAAGACATGCACTTACCAGTTATTTTCCTCAGCTGTGCCCATGTATTGGCTCTGAGCCACCCTCATTTCCCACCTGGTATTCCCTGTAGCTAACGAGACATATTTGCCAGATGCCTGGTAGTGCAAGACACTCCAACTTTGAGAGAAGCTGAACCATCTGCATGGTAAAGAAATACTGAGGGTTCTGCCTCACTAACCCTCTGGTGAGTGGAAAGATCCAGACTCTCCTTGAGGGGATCCCTGTTTTGTTGATGTTACCTGCACAATCAAAGCCTTTGAATTTCACACAGCTGTATAAAGAAGCACTAAGAAGCAAAAGGATGGTAATTTGCTTTTGTTTGTAACACTTTTAAACAAAAGGGGAAAATTAGACAAGGAACAAACTGAATTAATCTCATCCTCCCATTAAAAATATTCTTTACATGTAAGACGATAAACCACACTAAAGTTGTGGTTTGTGTCATTGGTAATAGGACCGAATTGTGATTATTGAAAATGGTGGTCGCTGCCAAGCTACTGACTGATTTGTTTAGAAGTCAGGGTAGATAAAAGGTGTGATATCCTCTAAAGCAGAACTTCTCGCACTATAATGGGCATGGAAATCCCCTGGGGATCTTGTTATTGCCTCTCAGCTCCGAACCTACCCTTCTATATTCTGCTCTGTGTCACTGGGGTTCAACTCTTCTCGCCATATTTCTGCTTTGTCAGTGGGCTGTATTTTAGGCTTTTCCAATAGGGGATGCTGGAGGAAGACTGCAAAGCTGGAGGAGGAAGGGGCCTGTCCTGCTTGCTGCTCTTGTACATATTGCCCCAGCAATGCTTCTTCAACCTGGCAACAGCAGTTCTGTCCTGTGGCAGTAGCATCCATCTGAAGCTTTACTAATATGGACTGTGCATAAATTCAAACCTATTCTATATTTAAGTATGCCTAGTTCCCTGGAAAACCAATTGAGAGTTATAAACTCTGTAGGCTTTGGATATTCAGGGAGGATGCAAACTCAATGTGTTAATTAAAGCTTACTTGGAATGTGGGGGATATGTGTTAATTCAAGTTTACCTAGAGAATATAACCCATCTGATACTCAGATAAAACACTTGAAGAAACAAACAAAATGGTCTTTTTGCATATAAGCATCATTTGACTCCCCACTCCTACATCCTCTGTATAAAAGGAACCCAAAAATCCTATTCAGGGCTTGGTTTTTATTAGGACAGGAGTCCACCGAGTCTGACTGATTGTAATAAATCTTCCATCTCAGCTTCTCATGTCCTGGCCTTCAATCCCGTGTACACCCAACTTCTCTCTGCTACAACATCTCTGGGTCTCATCTGGGATATGCTGAGAAGGCCAGAGGCAGCAACAGTTGATTGCCCCTCCCAGACATCTCTGAGGAGGCCAGGAGGGCCCGGGCGAACCCCAGCCCTGGGCACCCCTGGGCTCCCCTTAGTCCAGAAAGAGATATGGACTCCACCAGAGCCCTCCCAGAGAAACTGAGGCATCAGAGGGTTCAAGAGACCCTGAGAATGAAGCAAGGAGCTCCACATGCCAGACAGGTAAGACCCCATGGGGGCATAGTGCAGGAAAAGCCTAATTCTGAAAAATAAGGAGGGGAGCCTGATCAGCTCTTGAAGAAGGCCCCAGTACTTCTGAGTAGAAGGGAGGAAGCTGTCTTCTCCAGGTCTGAGAAAGGAAAAAGGGTGATTGTGTGCATGTGATTGTAGAGACTGAGTGAGATGAAGAAACACACTTCTGTGGGGTGAGTACGGAGTCCTGATTCACAGTCCCATGGTGACCTCATCTGGTCAAGGGAGGTCTGGAGGGCCTCCCTGCAAAGGGACCCTCTTCTGAGTCAGGGGTTTATACCGGCCTGCTAAGGCTAAGATGTGCATAAGCTCCCACGAGGGACGTGGCTGGAAACGGACAAAGTAAAAGGCTGAGTGAGTGTTGTACAGGGTCAACACAGGTTGGAAACATGGGAAATGCACAAAGTAGGACCCCGTTAGGTTGTATGCTGGAAAACTTTTCCCAAGAGTTCCATGGAGATGTATATGGCATAAAGTTCCAGCGAGGAAAGCTTAGAATGCTTTGTGAATTAGAATGGCTGACTTTCGGTGTAGGCTGGCCCCAGGAGGGCACTTTTGACCCCTGGATCATCTGTAAAGTCCACTATGTAGTAACTGGGAAACCAGGGCACCCTGACTAGTTCCCCTACATCAATGCCTGGCAGGACGCTGTGAATCAAAGTCTGCCCTGGTTAGGGAAATGTATGACTAAAGAAGATAGGATTTGCCTGATACAAAAGCCCAGAAGTGCTGTCCCAGGAACCAGGTCAAACAAGCACCATGCAAAGGGTCCAGAGGAAGTGAGTCTCCAAATCCAGTGCCGACCCACCCATTCTAGCAGATGAAAATGACCTCCCGCTGCCCTAAGCAATTGCTCCTTCTGCACCATGCTGAAGAATGGGGATGAGCCAGTTTCCCTAAGTGCATCCACACCATCCCAGTAGCTGTCTTTGTCACCATCCGGACTAGGAAGTATATTCACACTTTCCCAGCAGCTCTCTTTGCTGCCATCCACACTGGGAAATGCAACCCAGCCACCCACGCAGCTGTGTGTCCCTGGCAGCATAGTGCCAACCATCAGTCAAGGAGGAGTCCATGAAAAATGATGACTCTGATCATGGGGAGCCCCAGAGGCAGGTGGAGCAGGGAGAAGGGTTGCCCTACAGTTACCTCTCCATGAAGCCTGAGCTCCAGTTTATTATGATGCAGATGGCCAGATTCAAGGAGGAAGCCAAATGTTCATGTACCAGCCCTTCACTACAACCAACCTCTTTAACTGGAAAAGCCCCACTCCACTATACTCGGAGAAGCCTCAGGCCATAATGGACCTCTTCCAGTCCATCACACAGACCCACAAACCCACTTGGGCTGATTGTAAACAACTCATCATGACCTTACTCAACTTCAAAGAGAGAATGCGAGTCACACAAGGGGCTCTAACCTGGCTCAAAGAGCACCCACCTGAGGGAACCTTGGACAGCAACCAATATGCCTGCACACAGTTCCCAGACAAGAACCCCCAACGGGATCCCAATAAACGACCGGGCTCAACTGACTAGAAACTTTCCATAGGGCTTTAGTTTAAGGGTTCAGAGCTGGGAACAAAAAAAGTAAACACGGCAAAAACTACCCAAATCCTACAGACTCTCAATGAAAGCCCATCTCAATTCTATGAGAGACAGTGCGAGGTTTTTGTGTATACATGCCTTTTAACCCAGATGCTCCAGAAAGCCAAACAATGGTCGATGCAGCATTTTTTGCCCAACCACAGGCTTACATCTGAGGAAAGCTACAAAAATTAGATGGGTTTGCTGGTATGAATATTTCTCAGCTCATGGAAGTAGCCACCAAGGTTTATATCAACTGTGATGTAGAAACCAGGAGGGAGGACAACTGAAAAATGAAAAAAATAAAGCAGACCTTCTCACAACAGCAATAGTTGAAGAAAGCAGTCCTGTGTCAAGGAAACTAAACTGGGAAACCCCTGCCCCAAGGATGGGGAGGGGGCCACCCCAGGGTGAAATCAGTGTGCATACTGCAAGGAGGAGGGGCACTGGAAGCAGGAGTGCCCCAACAGGTCCCTCCACTCCATCGCCGCAAAAAAGCAGCCAAAGCATTAGCCAGGAGAGCTGGTAGAACATCTCAAACTAAACCCAAGGTTTGCAAAAATTCAGAAGGAAACCCTACAAATCAGCTCATCGGACTTGTGGGAATAGAAGACTCTGATGGAGATTATTAAGACAGACCGGGCTCCTATATGGTTGGAGTCCAAATTGGGGGCCACATCATACATATGATGGTCGATGCTGGGGCTTAATACTCTGTCATGACAAGCCAGTCAGGCCACTATCAAAAAGCAAGCCACTATCATAGGGGCATCTGGTAAAAGCACACAGTGGCCCTTCCTCCAAGCCAGGGCCTGTAATTTTGGGCGTAAGGAAGTCACTCATGAATTTCTGTATCTCCCATAATGCCCAGTCCCCCTCCTGGGTCAAGACCTGCTGTCTAAACTATAGGCTCAGATTACCTTTAATCCACACTGACACTGGGACCACAGGACCCTCTGAAAATAGCACTAATCCTCCCTCTGCAGGAGGAATGGAGACTGTTCTGCCTCAGCAAAGCTGGCCAACCTATGGCTGCATGGCTCCCCTTTGAAGATGTGCCTCAAGTATGGGCAGAGGGCAACCCAATGGGGATGGCACATGACATTCCTCCAATTATTATTGAAATAAAGCCCACAGCCAGCCCAGTGAGCATAAAGCAATATCCAGTTCCAAGTGAAGCACAAGAAAAAGTCCGGCTACATATTCAGAGATTGCTGAATGAAGGCATACTAGAGCTGTGCCAGTCTCCATGGAATACCTGACTCTTCCCAGTTAAAAAGGCTGATGGGGATTACTGCCCAGCCCAGAACTTGCAAGCAGTCAACTCAGCAGTAGTAACCCTCCACGCGGTGGTCCCCAATCCTTACACTCTCCTCAGCTTGATACTCTCATCAGCAATCTACTTTTCATGCCTGGATTTTAAAGACACCTTCTTCTGCATTCAGGTAGCACCCCAGAGCCAATTGATTTTCCTTTACATGGGACAATCTGAGCTCCAGTGAAAAGCCACAGCTACTCTGGACACGGCTCCCTCAGGGATTTAAAAATGTGCCCACTATTTTTGGACAAGCCCTGGCCAGTGATCTCAAATCCTTTAAACCAGAAAGCCATAACTGTTTTCTCCTCCAATATGTCGATGACCTCATCCTCAGAAGTCTCACCTACCAAGTCTGTGCTAGTGGAACCCATGCCCTTTTACAACCTCTGCAACAAAAGGGCTATTGGGTGTCCAAGAAAAAAGCCCAAATCCGCTTACCTCAGGTCAAACATCTAGGTTATAAAATAGCACAGGAGCTCCATGAATTAGTACTTGAAAGAAAGGAAGCAATCTGTAGTCTCCCTGAACCCAGCACCTGCTGAAAGTTGTGAGAATTCCTCAGGGTGACTGGATTCTGCCACATTTGGATCCCTAATTTTGGGGTCCTCATGCAGCCCTTTATATGAAGCCACAGAGGGGGGAGATCATGATCGCCTGTTCTGGGAAAGCCCACAAAAAGAAGCTTTCACCACTCTCAAGCAGGCTCTGATGGAAGCACTGAGCCTTGGGCTTCCGGAGCTCAGTAAACCATTTTACCTATACGTTCATAATCACTAAAGCATTGCAGTAGGAGTACTCACTCAATACCTGGGTTCCTGGCAAAGACCTATTCAAACAACTGGACACTGTAGCCCAGGGATGGCCATCATGCCTGCAAGTAGTAGCAGCAATGCTAACACTGGAGCCTATAAAATTAACTCTTGGGCAGCCTATAATTGTTTGGGTTCCACATGCAGTAATCACAATCTTAGAAGCCAAAGGAATACACTGGCTTACTAACAGCTGCCTGGTTAAATATCAAACCCTATTATGTGAAAATCCATCCATCCAACTGGAACTTGTAAAAACCCTAAACTATGCTACCCTGCTACACATCGAGCTGGGAATTCCAACTCATAACTGCCTGGAAACATTGCAAGAAGGATACTCCTGCTGTCCGGACCTCCAAGACCAGCCACTACCAAATCCCAACATGGAGCTCTTCATGGATGGGAGTAGCTTTATTCAGGGCAGTGATTGGCAAGGGGGATATGCTGTAGTAACATCTGAGACCACAGTGAAGGCCCAGAGCCTCCAAGATAACACATCAGCAGAAAAAGCCAAACTCATTGCCCTCACCTGAGCCCTACAACTTGCAGCTGGGGCTAAGGTTAACATCTACACAGACTCCAAATATGCCTTCCTTACCATGCACATGCATGGAGCTTTATACAAACAAAAAGGACTCATTAACTTGGGAGGGAAGAGCATTAAATATGGCATAAAGATTCTGGAACTACTAGAAGCAGTTTGAGAGCCCACCAAAGTAGCTGTGATGCACTGCAAGAGACGCCAGACAAGCCACAGCCCCATCGTTCAAGGAAATCAGAGGGCAGACACTGAAGAAAAAAACGTGGCGTGAGAAGGATCCCTATCTGAAAACCAGGCCACTACCCTCATCCCTCAACCTCTTAATTATCAGAAACTCCAGTGTACACTGCCTGTTCTTGTCCTGCAGCCTAGGAATCACTGGAAACTGCAAGATACTCAAACCGAGAGGGTGGATATTCTCTGAGAGTGGGACACAAGGAGCAAACGGGTGGTGGACATTGCCCGATCACAGAATAATCATGCTTCATAGTTCAAGACTAACATGAAAACACACACTTGAGAAAACCATCTTAAAGACATGTTAGAAAGATTCTTCTACATCCCAAGTCTAGCCACTATCACCCATGCCATATGCCAGTGGTGCATGACATGTGCAAAAAATAACCCTTGCCAGGGACCCATGGGAGCCCTGGGAGTCCAAAAAATCAGCAATATACCTCTCAAAGATCTAGTAGTTGATTTCACAGAAATATTATGATATGGAAGCTATAAGTATTTCCTAGTCCTCATTTGCACCTTTTCTGGTTGGGTGGAAGCCTTCCCCACTTGAACCAAAAAAACAGAAGTGGCCAAAGTTCTCCTTAGGGAAATCATTCCTCAATAAGGGCTACCAATCTAAATTGACTCCAACAATGGACCCATCTTCATCTCTGAAATCACTCAAAAGATTGCCAAAACACTGCACTTCCGATGGAAACTGCACACTGCTTACCATCCTCAAAGTCCAGGAAAAGTGTAGCGAATGAACCATAAAAACTTATATTGCCAAAATTTGCCAAGAAACTGGGCTCACATGCGTGCAAGTACTCCCGAGTGCTCTCCTCCAAGTTTGGGCCAGCTCAAGTTGAAAGCTAAGCCTAATCCCTTATGAAATCCTCTTTGGGAACTCCCCCCCTCCCCCCCCCCGCTTAATCCAAAATATAGAAGGGGATCTCAGAGAAAGAGGAAACTTATCAATAGCTCAGCAAATCATCAGCTTAGGAAAAACCCTACAAAACCTGCATCACAGGGTCCAAGAAAGGGTCCCCATTAGCTTAAGCAGCTCCATACACCCATACAAGCCAGGAGATGCAGTCTAGGTCAAAGACTGAAATCAGCTCCACTAACCCCTTGATGGTGAGGACCCTATCTTGTCATTTTACCCACCCCAGTGCAGTTAAAGTAGCTGAAATCACCCCATGGATACACTATAGACAAGTCAAGCAAGCTGCCCCATTGTCCTGGACCTGTGTTCCAGATACCCACAGCCCAACCAAACTTATCTTGCAAAAGAACAAAACACCAAGCCCTGCTCCATTCACACCCCAGAAGCTGACTGGTCCATGCATGGCCGAAGGTTGAGTATGGAACACCGAGCTCTCTCCAATCACACCCTGAGAGTTGATTGGTCTACACATAACTGAAAAATAGGAATCCAGTTTAATCCCAGTTACAATGCCCCTTTGGTTATTTTCCCTACTCCTAGCCCTGACCCTCCCTTGGTCCTAGGTCGGCAGAACAGAGTGTTAGTCATGTATCCAAGAAGTGTGAACGGAGGCCCATGTCAATACCACATTAATATATCATTGCCATTACACCTGCAAGGGCTATATAACCACCTGTCAGTTTCAGGGAATCTCCTATAGTGTCTGTAATGTATCCAGTCAAATAACCTGCTATGACCCCAAGCCCCCAATAGTCTCCCATAAATAGGAAATAAGAGTGTTTAATCAAAACAGGGAGCTACTTAACTCCACCCCAGTCACTAATTGGAACCAATGAGTGTCCCTCCTATTTGATGCATGTCAAGTTATAGACTCCGGGATACCATGGAACACCAAATGTGGAGGGCTTAGCTGTGAGCAGAAATATACTCATAACAATAAGTAGATGTGCACTCCAGAAATGAAAAGTGCAGCCTAAGGGAGGGGGGGGGGCTTCTGGTGCAAACACATAGGTGCATACTACTGCCCCTAGCGGCCCTGGGTCACCTGGGTCACCTGGAACACAGACACAACTAAACAAACAGCCATCCTCACCAAAGGTATGGCCCCAGCTAACTGTCCATACAGTGAATGTAACCCCTTAAGCCTCACCATCCTTAATCCTGAATCATGGCAGACTCAGGGAGTCCAAATGGGCCTCCACAATGATGGTAGAGGAATAGACCCAGGAGCCTACATCTGGTTGGGGTATTGGGAACACCCACTCACAAGTAAAACCCACTCTGTGTTCCACTCCTTCTATGAAGAAATGGAAAAACCCTTTTCCATTCTGCAAGCAGCAAAAAACCTCTTCATAAACCTAGCTGAAGTAGTAGGGGCAGCCATAAATGTCTCCTTGTGCTGTGTATGTGGAGGTACTAATGTGCAGACCAATGGCCCTGGGAAACTAGAGAATACAATTACAGTCAACTGTATAATGAAACTGGCCTCCTGGCCATCTCCCGAGATAGTATGTGGCCCTTGCAAAGTTCTGTCATAGGATAATATTGTGCTTCAAGGGCCTGTCTAAACTCCTCTATATCTGTTGGAAACCTAACATGTACAGGGGGAAAATTCCAAAATTCCACCTCCAATACAATGGAGCCTTGAGGAACATGGAATGAATCTGACCTCATTCTCATAAATTGTTCTTTCCCCAAATTAATCACAGAGTGGAACTCCACCACAAAGGGCCCCTTTACTGCCCCAAATGATCTGTACTGGATTTGTGGAAAAGTTGCATTCCAAGAACTTCTCCAAAACTGGTGTACTTGCACACTTGGTACAATAAAACCCTCCTTCTTCCTCATTCCCTTAGCAGAAGGGAAAGAGCTAAGCCAGCCAGTATATCAAAACATAAGAGAAAAAAGGGCTGTCAATACCTGGGGAGGTGAAGAATGGCCCCCTCAGCATATAATCCAATACTATGGGCCAGCAATTTGGGCAGAGGATGGCATGTGGGGTTATCGAACCCCTATCTATATGCTAAACTGAATCATCCACTTACAAGCCGTAGTAGAAATAATAACTAATGAAACCACCCATGCTCTAAACTTACTAGCCCAACAGCAAACTAAATTCAGAAACACTATCTATCAAAATTTTCTCACCCTATACTTTTTCCTGGCAGCTGAAGGGGGAGTTTGTGGAAAATTCAATCTCTCTAACTGCTGCCTTGAACTAGACAGCACTGGAAAAGTTATTGATGAAATTATAAGCAAAATGGTAAAAATTATTCATGTTCCAGTGCAGACCTGGAATGGCTGGAATTTAAGTAATCCCTTTGGAAGCTCGCAGTCAATAGCAGACAATTTCAAGCTTCTAGTGGGAATACTTGCCTTCCTCATAGGAGGATGCATCATACTTTCTTGCCTCCTCCCTTTCATCATAAACAGAATACGTGTCCTAATAAATGGTATAGTAAAAACGCAGACAGCTGCCAATCTCATAGCTCTATATACATACCAGTTAGTCCAGAGAGACTCTGACAATAGTGATGCCAAAGCTTAATAATCTTAAGCAGGCATCAAAGGGGGGAAATAATATGGCCTGTGCATAAATTCAAACTTATTCTGTATCCAAGTATACCTAGTTTCCTGGAAAGCCAATTGAGCAGTATAAACTCTATAGGCTTTGAATATTCAGGAAGGATGTAAACTAAATGTGTTAATTAAAGCTTACCTAGAATGTGGGGGATTTGTGTTAAAAGCTTACCTGGAATGTGGGGGGTACATGTTAAAAGCTTACCTAGAATGTGGGGGATATGTGTTAATTCAAGCTTACCTGAAGGATATAACCTATCTGATACTCAAATAAAACACTTGAAGAAACTAACACAAAGGTCCTTTTGCATATAAGCACCATTTGACTCCCCACTCCTACATCCTCTGTATAAAAGGAACCCAAAAATCTATTTGGGGCTTGGTTTTTATTAAGACAGGAGTCCGCCGAGTCTGGCCGGTTGTAATAAACCTTCATTCTCAGCTTCTCACATCCTGGCCTTCAATATTGCATATACCCAATTTCTCTCTGCCATGACATCTCCAATGCTCTCAGAATGAACTTCAATATGCCTCTTTAGGGAGCTCAGCACTGGCCAAGCTGCTCCCTCTTTTCTCAGGGATTCTAACCTTTCTTTTATTCCCTCATCTTTAGAGTTGGTAGCTGCTTCCTGCAGTTGCTACTCTCTAATATATTAGAGCTTTATTTTGTACTCCATTTGCTTAATTAACAAATCTACACCTAGGTAACAATTTTTTAAAAACAATTCTTTATAATAAATTCTCACTCTTCAAATAACAGGTGTGGTTCCTGTCCCTTGACTAAATCCTGACTGATGTAGGAGGTCTGGGGGAGGGATGGAGATTCTGCATTTCTGAGAAGTTCCCAGGTGATGAAATCCAGCTGCTGGCCCATGGATCATGCTTCAACTAGATAAGTGATTCTCAACATTTGGCTGCACATTTGGATCAGGCAATGAGCTTTGAAAAAAAAATAGTAATGACTAGATACTATTCCAATGAGTCTGATTTAGTTGTTTGAGGTATGGCTTAATATTTCTTTTTTTTTTTTTTTTAAGTCTTCCCAAGAGATCCTAATATGCAACTAGTGTTGAAATATTCAGTACCTCTTTTCTCTTTTCTAGACCAGTGGTTCTCCACTGAAGGTAATTCTTCCCTGGGGGTCATTTAGCAATGTCTGCCAACATTTTTGGTTGTCACAATTTTGGGGGTGCTACTGGCATCTAGTGGAGAGAGGCCAAAGATTCTTCTAAGCATCCTAGAATGCCCAGGATAACACCCCACAGCCACAGATTATGCCAGTGGTGCCAAGGTTGAGAAATGTTGGTCTAGAAAATGTGGGAAAGTCAATGCAATTCATCTCTTTATCTGTTTGCTCATGCAAATGTATTCATTGAGTGCTTTCCATGAGCTGTTCTACATGCCAGAGACTACAAAAAGATTTGAGAGCCAGGTGTTAGACACCTGGTATTAGAAATAATAGAGATCCATAATATGCTTCTTGGGTGAGATACATGCTTTGTTTCTCACTTTTTCCAGGTTCTAGAAGTTAACTGTGGGTCAAGGCTTGCCTTCATACATATGGGCTGCAAGACTACCCCCAGAACATTGTGGATGCTTTGGATTTTGTCCCATTGTGTGCTGGACTCCAGTATTGCTATCAAGAATGCCAATTCAAAAGTGACATGTTGGGAAGTGGATGTGGCTTAGGTGATAGGGCCTCTGCCTACCATATGGGAGGACCCAGGATTGATCCCTGGGGACTTCTGGTGAAAAAGAAGAGGAAGTGTACCTATGTTGCAAGCTGAGAGCCCACATGGTGAGCCAAGTCCCTGCATGAGTGCCTGTATGGTGAGCTGGGTGCCTGCACAGCAATCTGAGTGCTTGTGCAGTGAGCCAGTGCCCGCGCCAAGTGAGTCATGCAGCAAGATGATGGTGCAACAAAAGAGAGGTGAAGAGGAGAATCAAGGTGAAGTGTAGCAGAGACCAGGAGCTGAGGTGGCACAATTGACAGGAAATCTCTCTCCACTTCAGAGGTCCTCGGGATAGAATCCTGGTGAACCCTAGAGGAGAAGAGAAGATGAAAAGAGAAATAAGTACAGAAGATCACATAGAGAATGGACACAGCAAAAACAGCATGACAGTGGGAAAGTACGGGGTGGAAAAAAAGTGACATGTTTGTCTGAACCTCCCTTTAGCTGCTAAGGTGATACTCAATACATATCCAAAAGAATCGAGGAACTGAATGAGTAAACCAACTACCATTATTAATGAATAATAATTTCCACTGGCTGGGCCTACTTTACGTGCCAGATTCTTTGTTAGGCACTTCAGATATATCATTTTTAATCTTTTAATTTTTACCTCTGTTTTAAAGTTAATAGGACCAAGATTTGGAAAGAATAATTAATATGCTAATTTTACATAGTTTATAAGGGCGGAATTTTTATCACCTCAGAAAGTGATACCCCTGTATATATTCCATCACGAATATATCCCTACAGTGAATTCACATAATTTACAATGGGAAAGACACTGTGATATAAATGTCAGAGTTACAAAGGAA
Organism: Dasypus novemcinctus; assembly: GCF_030445035.2. Taxonomy (NCBI): domain Eukaryota; kingdom Metazoa; phylum Chordata; class Mammalia; order Cingulata; family Dasypodidae; genus Dasypus; species Dasypus novemcinctus. Next base: position 29,585,960 of record NC_080683.1, on the reverse strand, counting down.
TTGCTGATGAGTACCAATAATGCTCTTTTATCAACTTCTATCCTTACCTTCAGCATTGTTAGCACAGTGTTCTGTTTTTATACGTCTCCAGGTCACTGGAGCTATTGGTGGTTGCTACCCAGTTCTCAGAAAACCCAACCCCAGGCCTACTTGACTTTTGGCTTGTACATTACATTGAACACAGAGACTAGAGTCTGTTGAGTAGCTGTCTCTTCAGCTGTTCTCCAGGTTTTACTGCCTCTTGTTTTCTTGCTGGCCCTGAGCATGTGAATGTGGTGTACAATGTTACTCAAATGTGGCCAGTCTCGAAGCCAAACTCAGCATGTAAATGCAATGCCTTCCCCCCAGCGTGGGACATGACAGCCGGGGATGAGCCTCCCTGGCACCAAGGGATTACTATCAACTACCAACTGATGATGCAACTGGAGAATGACCTTGAATGGAAGGTTCAATGCGGATCAGCAGAATATCCCTGTCTACATAAAATAACATGACTTTAAAATGCTGTTTGACCTAATCTAAGGGGGAAATGGAAAGGAGAAATGAGTTTATATGGCTACGAGTCTCTAAAAAGAGTCTGGAGGCTGTCAGAAGGATTGCCCTTATGCACAACTGAGCAGAGTCTAAGAGACAGATAAAGTAGATACAACCCCCAGGTATTGGGTCCTTTGAGGGCTAAAGAGGCTCATGGGTGCTATGGTCATGGCAGATGGGGTTAACTGCCATGTCAGATGGCGCTTCTTTGGAGCTGGTGTTTATGCATGATGAATCTGGACTCAGATGGGACCTCTCTTCTTAAGACTTTCATGCTACTGTGCTGGAGTTGTAGTTGGTGTCGGGGTTTAAGATATATTTAGGGGATCTGAATCTCTGGACTGACAATGTGATAGCCAGGCCCTGAGCCTCAACAGACTCCAGCACCTACAATCTGATTTATTGGACTCACCTCACTCAGCTAAGATGGAGTTGAAGAAGGACAACCACCACAACATGGAGCCTAGAGTGCCTACAACTGAAAGTAAGAGGATTGCCTCCAGTATCCAAGAGGAATCTGAGCCTCCTCTTGACATAGAGGTGCAATGGACACAACCAATCCAATGTCCACAGAGAAAAGGTGGCATTGGAGTGGGAAAAGTGGACATGGTGGCTAATGGGTATGGGGAATGGCAGGAAGAGACGAGATGTGGAGGCATCTTAGGGACTTGGAGCTGCCCTGGTTGGTGCTTCAGGGGCAATCACCGGACATTATAAATCCTCACAGGGCCCACTGGATGGAATGGGGGAGAGTATGGGCCATGATGTGGACCATTGACCATGAGGTGCAGAGGTGCGCAGAGACGTACTTACCAAATGCAATAGATGTGTCATGATGATGGGAATGAGTGTTGCTGCGGGGGGAGTGGTGGGGTGGGGGTGGTGGGGTTGAAGGGGTCCTCATATATTTTTTTAATGTAATATTTTTACAAAATCAATTAAAAAAATAAAAAATAAAATAAAAAAAATAAAAGAACATATAATTGCAAAATATACCTAATCACAAAATCTATTGCTTAACATACATTAAATAAAAAATGAAAAAAAATTAAAAAAAAAAAGGGCAGTGTGTCTTCAAAGTCAGCAAACACTAAGTCGTTTTAAAATTCATCCATTTCTTGTGCGTGATTGTATCAACAGTTTTGGCAATTTTGCTAAAATTGTACCTAATTTTCTCCTTTATTAATATTTAAAGTCTACCAGAACAATTCTTATCTAGTTGGACTATGGCAGTGTTTTCCAAATCAGGATCCTGTGACAGCCCTTAGTGGGTCATGCAATCCAAGTGCCAGCATTTCCTGTTTATTTTAATTTAAAAAAAATTTTTTTAAAAGAAGATAAACAGGAATAGAATAGAAAATAACAGAGAGCACCCATGCAGTTAAGGGTCATTTCATGTAACTTTTGTTTCATAAATATAGTTGTGTATGGAGCTAGTATTAGTTTCCTATTGCTGCTGGAATAAGTTTAGGGACTCACGACACAATTTTATTACCTTATAGATCTATAGATTGTAAACAGGACTTCTTGAAGATATTTCAGTTAGGATGTGGCCCAGTAAAATAAGAGTAGTCCTTAGTCTGGAGTACTGTGTCCTTTAAAAAGCAGAAGAAATTCTGATGTAACCGGAGAAAGCCATGGGGAGGAGCCAGAAGACTGAATGAATTCAGGGTCCCTGTGACTTGATACTTCTTACTGGAATTTTTGAGTTATGGTACACTCTTCAGCAAAGTTTATTTAAAAATTTATTCCTTCTACAGATGGCCACTCATATCCTTTGTGTATGGTTTTTAGTCATTTGTCTCTTAGAGACTGGCCTTATTTCCTTATTCATGGTCCCCTCATGTATCATCAGTCATGCTCATTCTTCTACCACTGTTTACCAATGATTCAAGTGATTTGCCTTTGGTCTATGACTTCCTTTTTTTTTTTTAATTAATGTTTATAAAATGTAGCAGAGTTGAGAAACAAAATAAAAACTACCCATACCAGAACCTTTTCATGCTGTTAGAATTTTGGTGTATTTCAAGTAGGCCCTTTAAATCTATCTCTGTATTGTTAGTAAAAATAAGCTAAGGCGTCCACCAAATTTTTATTCTCTTAATTTTTATTTTTATTTCTCTTAATCTTGCTTTACGAGCATTTCTCCAAATGGGTAATTATTAATCAAAAAACCATTTTGATGACTGTATATTATTCCAAAAAATTAATTTATCATGATTTTTTGACCAAAGTCTTTTGTTGGACCTTGTGCTTTTCTAATTTTTTTGCCTTTATAAATAAAGCTATACTGGAAATCTTGTAGGTAAATCTTCATGCAAGTTTCAGTCTGAAGATAAGGGGGAATTACTGGGTTATAGCCTACTTATATTTAAATTCTTTATACAGATTGTTAAATTACATTTAAAAACTTTGAACATATTTCTTGAGTATAAGAGTGTATTGTGCATATTTCTATAACACTTCAAACTTGTAATTGAAGTTTCTTCCAACCTACACAATTTTTTAAATGCCAAGGCTGAATCATCCAAATATATATATATATGCTGAGAAAACCAGGGGAAAAATGTTAACATTAATAGGTTTTATGTAGCCTGGTAACTGAGTATAGCATATTCTCATTTTTTTTATAGTAATGAAGTAATGCAATTAAATTTTTTTTGAAATGTGCACTTCAGTGGTTTTTATGACATTCACAGAGTTGTGCAGCCATCGCTTTCTAGTTCTAGAACATTTTCGTCAACCCCGAAAGAAGTCCCACACCCAATAAGCAATAGCTCCCTCTTCCCCGGCTCAGCCCCTGGGCCACATGGGCTGTTTCACTGAGGATTTGCCTCTTCTGCACATTCCATGGAAATAGACTTAGTGTACGTCCTTCTTTATTCAACATAAAGATTTCTAGGCTCCTCCATGTTGTAGGGCCAGGACTATTCTTTCTAAGACTGAATAAAAGTCCACTGTATGTCCAAACCAAGGCTCTCAAACTTCAGCATGTTACGATGGAAAGATCAGAGCTGGTACCCAGGGGGCAGGCAGGTACGCAGGTGGGAGGCAGATGCCTGGGTGGGTACCCAGGTATAAAACTGGTACTCAGGTGGGAGGCTGGTACCTACGTGGGAGGAAGGTACCAGGTGAAAAACAGGTATGCAGGTGAGAGGCTGGTATCTAGTTGGGAGACTGGTACTCAGGTAGGAGGCTGGTATTGGGGTAGAAGCTGGTATCTGGTAAGAGATAGTTACCCGGGTGGAGATTGGTACCTGGGTGGGGCAGGTAATTGGGGAAAGGCAGGCACCTAGGTGGAGACTGGTACTTGGATGAGGCTGTACCCAGTTGGAGGCTGTAACTGCGTCCAGTAATGGGCGTAGTGCTTGGTCCCAACGCTGGCAGTGGGAGGGAGGGATGGAAAGTAGCACCAAGAGCTCAGCTCCATTACTGGGCCAGGTGGAGTCAGAATGAAGAAGACCCGTGGGGGCCGGTTTCTGGTGCTTTCAGTCTTTGGCGACCCTCACAAATAGTTTTTAAGAAACTGAGTTCATCATCTCAAGTGTTTCTGCAATAGGTTTGCAACATGATTTTGGGTGGCAGGGAATCTCTTTGCGTAAGGTATGACCCTATGATTAAAATTAACTTATACGTTTTTGGGGAAGCCTTTTCTTTATTGAAAATCATGTGATGCTGATGTATGACTGGAACTAGTTTATATAATACAGCAAACAGGCAAATGCATCTGGAAGACGTCTTCATGTTTTGCAATATTCTACATGCTGGTCTGACCACAGAGGAGCTTTCCCATCATAAGCTTGTGCTCGGCAAATTTTGAATCATTTATATGATGTATCTGGCATCCGGGCTCTTCTCTCTGTACATGTTTCATAATAATAGAACAATAGAAATGTGGCTCTAGTTTTTGTATCTTTGTAATTTTCTTTTTTTTTCTGGGAATATTTGCTCCAAAATCTTTTTATTTTATTATGGAAAAACCATGCTTATAAGAAAAGATGAAATCTTATTTAAAAATTAAATTCCAATGTCTCCCAAAAGGAACTAATACCTTAGTTACTCTTTCCAGCTTAAAATGTTCCATTTTTTTTCTTCTTTCCTTTAGGGTTCCATCAAAATCCCCAGTGGTATTAATAATTGTAATTAAAAAATTTTAAAATATGTTCTTACACTGCTTTTTTTTTTTAAAAAAAGTAATTCTCCTTACGCTGTACCCCCTCCTTCCCCCCAACGATGGTTCCCTTATCTGTCTGCTCTTTGTCTGCTCATCTTCTTTAGGAGGCACCAGAACCAAACCTGGGACCTCCCATGTGGGAGGGGAGTACCCAATTGCTTGAGCCAGTTCAGCTCCTGTAATAAAATTTTGGTGGCAACAAATACTGGGGCTTTCTAATGTACTTCTCTAGTCTGGGAAAAAAGAGTTTTTTATGACTCCAATCAACATTTGCTTATTTGATATGCCTGAAACTGTAATTTGAAGGCACCAGAGCTTTTAGAGTTCCTCCAAAATATTTAGAATAGAAACTTACCACAAAGAAAATAATTCTAAAACCCATTGTTGACATGTCACCTCCCAAAACAACAGTAACTTTATTCCTAAGAGTTTTTAGAGTTAATTTTCTCTCCTTTTTGAACTACCAGAATATTTATTTCATACCTAATATTATTAGATATATAATTATTTCTAAATACTTATAGGCTTTATATTCCATGTCCGGGCACCATCTGTTTCACATCTATGCTTGGCCTCCCACACAGTCCAGGCTCAGTTAATACAGGGATTGGTCTATTATTTCTTAATTTTTCTAATTGTGATCTGGAAACAATCACTCAACGCACAAGCCTTGGAAGTGCTGCCCCAGATTAACTGCATGAAGTTACTTGGGATAAGGAGATGGATAAATTAATACAGCAATGGTATGGTCATGTCCTAGACTAGTGAGCACCTCAAGGGCAGGGATGGTATCATGCTCATTTTCCATCTCCAGTGGGCTAATTCAGCACCTGGCAGAAAGTGGAGACTCTGGGATTGGCAGCCTTACTGAACTGAATTCAATTGTGCAACAAGATCAACAATAATATCAGGAATTTGGAGAAGAGTTGAGAAAATGGAAGGATGCAAAATAGAGCAATAAGAGGCTTGTTCTGTGTCACTTGGCCAAACTTATCTCTTAGAAATTTTGCCTTGTTCAATACTTGCTGAGTGAATGATATTAATAAGAACATTTGTAAATGAGACACATAGGAAATGTAAGAGACAAATTGAGGCAATTTAAAATTTTATCAGTTTATTTGGGCAATAAGCGATTTGGGAGTTGGGTGGCACCAAACTGAAAGTGATAAGGAGCTCCACTGAGGGAGCGGAAAAGGAAAGCTCTCATAGGGTAAAAGTGGAAGCAAGTGAGGAAATATTCTGATTGGAGATCTAAGCTGTATTGGTTTATTTGAGCTGTTTCCGGTGGAAACTCCCTTCTTAAGGTGTCTATTTATGATTTTTTTTTTTTTTTTTTTTAAGTACAGCAGTATTCTATAGGAAAGGCAACTTGTCTATCCCACTACTTGGATTTGCCAGTTAGGGATTGGTGAAGGCCAGTCACCGCAGTCTAATGCCCTCCTGAATTTTTATTTTAACAGGAAGTTTTATGGAACTGAGATTAGGTGACCTAGCTGAGCTCATGACATGTAAATGAATAAATATTCATTGAATGAATGAAAAAAATGATTAAATAAATAGAAGAATACAATTCATGGATGGTAGTAGTGGAAGGTGGTAACCATTTGGATTCTACCTACATTTGCATATATGTGTGTGTGTATGAGAGAGAGAGAGAGGGAGGGAGAGAGGGAGGGAGAGACAAAAAGAGAGAGAGTAAGAGGGCTCAGGTGAGTCACTGAGAGAGTTGAGTCATTTATCAGGCTTAGCTTCCTTTTATCACTGCTAAATGTTAATTTAGATTACTAAAGGAGATTGTCTTAGAGACAAAAAGAACTTTCACATCTGACTATTACAGTCGAGATAGAGTTTTCAGGTACTGGTAGACAGAGGAAAAGATGGCACCTCAGTGTTCTTGCTAATATACAGACAGTACTGTTAACCAGCATAAACTAAGATGCATGAAGAACCTCATTTAATTTTTTAAAGCAATTAAATGAACACAGCTTTTACTTGCACCTGAGGTTTTTCAGACACTCAAGTATTTCTAGTATTTTTCCTGTGTAATCCTGGAGTTATCAAATTTGGCAACCAATGGAATGGTTCTCATGAAGCCTGCATCAACAAGGAGTGGTCACTGTTTTGTTGCCAAGACAAAGATGCTCTGGGCTCCCGCTGTTGCTTTCTGCAATTCCAGTAACTGCTGGGGAGCTGGGTAAAGTGCCTGAGCAGCCAACATAACTACAAAGAAGCCACTGGATCCATCTTGGCCTTGTTCTACCCTCACTATTTCCTAGTTCAGGCTTAGGCAACTTCATTCTCATGCATGAGCATAACTTTTCTAAGGGCTAAGAAATTATAGAGTATCATATTATTCTTTCAAGAGGGATGGTGTTTAGGGAGGAGGGTGGAATGTAGAGGTTCTAGCAGAGGCTGAGACATTCCCCAGCGATTAATGTGATATTGGGATGTCACTGACATCCCCGAGCATCAGTTCCTCCATCTGGACAGTGACCATGTTCCTCCACAGTCACAGAGCTGCTGTAGACATCAGTGAGAAGAGATGTGAAGGGATGTTGTAACCATACAATGTTGTATGAATGCATGAATAAGTATATTTTATAAGTTCAATATCGCAAGAAGGGGAAAGGGGGACTGGGGAGACAGACGCCTCTTAGATCATCATAAAGAGTTTAGCTTATTAGGGGGAATGGTGGAAATATGCAGTGTTTATAGATTCCTCATATGCAACATGTAATAATAACGAGAAGGCGGGGAACAACAACGCGTTTGTTAAAATGAGCTGCTTTTTCTCTTGCTTTCCATACCCGATACTGTCAAACCTCTCATTCCCTTTCAGCTCCTTCCAGGGATGTGTCAGCTGGAATGCTTTTTGAGATCATTAAGTATAACCCCTAAGCAATTATTTCATGATTGTTTAAACATCCCATCATTTATTCTAGGCTATTAACATAAACTTAATAAGATAGGCCTAAAGCTCAAAGGAGAAGACAGTGGTGGTACACATTCTTACGGGAAAGGAAAGATGAAAATTTCTGGCACTTGTTTAATTCTGGGTTTGCCAAATAGGAAACGTGCATAAAAATTACAATCTAAGGGGCATAAAATATCCAATGTACTGAAATAAAGTCCAGATTTGAAAGAAATAATTCTCCACTTTGCACAGTATGATTTCATGGTCCAACAAATAAAAGATGGTCCAGAGGTCTTTAATTTTGACCATGATTTAATAAAAACTCATGAGAAATAAATAATTTAGGTAGGATTTTGGATGTCTTTGTATAATCTGTGCAAATATGACATTCTGTTGTCAGGAGTATAAATATAAGCCTATATCTTTCTAATCACCTTCAGGTCTTGCTTGAACTCGCAAACATTTATTGTTACTTTTTCTTATAGTTCATATGCTTTTCTGTAAAATTAGTGTTTCCTAGTTTTAACAAGGATTTTTAATATCAAATGACTTACTCAAGAGGTGATAAAAAATAATATGGAGATGTCTAAGATCAAGGGATTGAAGACATCAAAAAATCTTAAGGTTGTGTGTAAATGGAAATGAATGGAAATGGTGAGAGCACAACATGTTGTTTGTGCCTAGCAGAGCTATTATATGGGTATGACAGTGGTTGAAAGGGAAAGTCTAGTGACATATATATTAGTAGAAGGAAAGCCAAAAAATGTAAAATGGAATTGTATAACATAGTGAAACCTTCATGTGAAATACAAATATGGGTAATATTGCACATATAAGACTCTTTTTACAAAATATAAGTAGAAATAAACTAACAGGAAGGAAACAGAATAGCAGCTATGTACAACAGGAAGAGCGTAGAGAGATTTAGAGGTGATGAGTTTTGTTTGGCTGGTTTTTGTTTATTATTATTGTTATTATCATTGGAATAATGAAAGTGCTCTAAAAATGATTGAAGCGATGAATGCACAACTGGATGATTATATCAAAATGCCATTGATTGTATACTCTGGATGGATTTATGCCTTATTAATATGAATCAATAAAATTGATTAGTTAAAAAAATCTACTACATAGTTGTGAACTATCTACGTGACTGTGTCATATTTCTGTAAATTCTTGAGTTGATTTTAACAGAAATGATTGTTTAGTGCACATAATAGACATTATTCAAACATACTACTACTAATAAAAACATTCATCTTATGATTAAATGGTAATGCCTGTTAGAGTTATGCTAGCTGTTGTAACAAATAAGTCCCCAAATACATAATGGCCAAAATATTATTGAAGTTAATATATCTTATGAAGTCCAAGACAGAGAATCTTGATTGATAGGGGCTTTCCTTCAAACAATAATTGGGGACAAATATTTCTTCTATCATGGTGCTCTGTCATCTTCAAGTTGAAGAGAGACTCATATTCTGCTTCTTAGACTAATGTCAGTATAAGGTAATGGTTTATTTTTTTAATTTTTAATTTTTTAAATATACTTTTTAATTTTTTAAAAAGATGCTTAGATTATGTAGGTGTTACATAAAAAATAGAGGGGATTCCCATATGCCCTGCTCCCTAGCCTTCCTACATTAACAACTTCCTTCATTAGTGTGGTACATTTGTTCAATCGATGAACACATTTTGGAACATTGCCACTAAGCATGGATTATTGTTTACATTTTAGCTTACACTCTCTCTCACACATTTTTGTAAGGTTATTACAAGATATATAATGACCTGTAACTGTCATTGCAATGTCATTCAGGACAATTCCGAAGTCTCAAAAATGCCCCCAAATTACACCTATTTTTCCCTCTCTCTCCCCTCAGAACCTCCAGTGGCCACTGCATCCACATCAATGATAAAAGTTCTTTCCTTGCAGAATCACAATAAGTCTATAGTAGAATGACAATAAGTCTACTTTAGTTCATCATTGAACTAAAGTAGAATCCTGAGGATTCTGGGATGGAGATGCCCACTCTGCCTCTAATTGAGAGGGGCCTTAGATCCCATGAAGCAGATGGATTGGACCATCTTGCTTGCAGTTGCAGACTCTCTCTGTTCCTTGAGATGGTCCTTGTCCATAACCATCTCTTATTGTCCTGGGTGAATCCAAGTAACTGGAGAGTAGGTGTTGCAAATCTATTGAGATTCAGGGCCCACCTGGTACATGGAAAGGCCAAAGATTAAGTCTCTTGGACACACACTTATCAACTCTAGTACTAACTATAGATTCAAATAGAAGGGGCAGAAGAGCCATAGTTAATGGGTTTTAAAGCAAATTTATATATTCAGGTTTGAGCTGTGTGCTGTGGAAAATGTATAAATGTGACTGAGTCAATATGAGCTATTAATAGTTAACTACACAAAGGAAAAGAATGGTGAAATATTCCTTTTTCTTGAACATAGTTTGAACTACATAATCTTAGCCAAATACTCTTTAAAAATAAAAATCATTCTTAAAATGAGATAAGTAAAGCATACCCAATGTCTTTGATTCATTTTTCTTAGATGGCATGTCCTGTGCTGGTAGAAATTTCATATGCTGGTAGAAATTTCCCTCTCTCTCTCTCATCTATATATCTAATCATCCATCTGCCTATCATTTGTTGATCATCTATTATCTCAATGAATCCTACCAGAAAAGGTTTAGATATTCAGGTATTTTTCTTTCAAAAGAGAGCACTTATTCTAGAATAACTAGGGATTTTGCATTGTGTCTAGAACACAGGTTGGCAAGAATTTTCTGTAAAATGCCAGGTAGTAAATAGTAAATATTTTAGGCTTTGCAGGCCATGAAATCTCTCTCACAATCAACTGTGCTATTGTACTGCGAAAGCAACTGTAGACAGTAAGTAAAAAAATCATCATCCTGCGTTCTAGTAAAACTGTATTTACAAAAATAGGCAGCAGCCTAGATTTGGTCCCATAGGCCATAGTTTGCCAACTCTTGGTCTAGAATGTTTAATACTTTTTAAAAAAGATTGCATTTTATAATTCTATGTAAGATGATTATGACATTTATGAGGAGCTGATTTCTCTTTAGAGTGTGGAGGTTTTTTCCCCTTTGATTTTTTTTTTTTTTTTTTTTTTTTTTAGGTACCAGGACTGGAGATTAAACCTGGGACCTTGTATATGGGAAGCTGGTACTCAACCACTGAGCCACATCATGTCCCCAGCATTGTTGTTTTTTTTTTTGCTTGTTGTTTATTCTTTTTTGTTTTTATTTTAGGAGGCACCGGGCACTGAACACAGGATCTCCCATGTGGGAAGCAGGCAGTCAAATGCTTGAGCCATATCTGCTTCTTTTCCTTTGATTTTTGGTGGGAAGAATGACCATGATCTAAGATAACTTCAACTAATTCACTGCCTTTTGTAATCAGAATTAATAAATCTATAAATCATAATTGTGTTGGTATGTTTAGACAAATCATATGCCCAGAAAAGCTACTGATTACCTAGAGTAAAATTGCCTCATTAAAAACACTAGGAGAAATGTTTCAATGACTGTTCTAAAAGGGTTCAAAGACCCTTGTTAGTAAGTTTAGTCTCTAATGTAACTTTAGTTGTTAGTGTGTATTTGCTTAATTTTTCTTCTCATAAATAGATGGAATTTAATTTTCTTATGTTACCAGTTCTTACACAGAAGGGCTCCAGGTAGCATTAATCATTTTATTAATTATTTAATGTTTTCAAACCAATAAGAGTCTTTTCCTAAAATGTTGTCCTTAGCTACTAAGGTAAAAAAAATAAAGTAAAAAAACCTTATGTCTCTGACAGGAACATATAAAAAGATCTAATTAAATGATACAGGTGGAAGCAGGCCTAATATCTACCAAATTAAGATGATATAATCTTCCACATCTGGGAACCACAGGCTATAGAATTATTTCCATATTGTCTGTCCCTGGATCCAGTCCTTCTGGTTGGAAGTGTAGGTGGGGAGGAAGGAAGGAAAAAGGACAGTGTCTCTTCCTTGGTTGGCTCTATTGTATCCCCAAGCTGCATCCTGCTGGTGTTTCTGTTTTTTTTTTTTTTTGTTTGTTTGTTTTTTTTATAACTAATTAGTCTTTGGTCTCATGTGGGCTCCAAATTCTGACTCTTCTGGAAGGACTTGCATGCATTCTTCTACCTCTTTCAGTCCTCCACTTAGCACCTTTTTTGGGAGGTCCACTCCACAGCCTCTTGTGCCTGGGGAGAGTTGTGGGAAATCCACTGACTCTTGAAATACTCACGCATGCTTGCTTGTCCACGATGTGAGCATGCAAGCTATTCCATTGCCAGTCTTGTCTTAGCCCTGCCATTTCTTTCCAATTTTCTTCTCCTCTTGCTCAGGTAAGCACAGAGGGAATATATACAAGTTCTTTGTGTAAGCAGACATGCACTGTGAAACAAGGTGCCAGCCTCAGCCTCCCCTTCTTGTTGGCACTGCCGACGTCTGAGTGATTCTCTTTTAGTCTCTACCTTACTGGGTTGGGAAAAGTATCTCCACTTAGCCATGGGCACAGGAGGGAAAAGACTGCTCATCAAGAACTACTAATAAATCCTGGGAAACAAGATGTCGACATCCTGCTTCAGTAGCTTGGACTAAGTTGTTGGTGGTGGAGAAGGATAGAAATGGGTGGATTAGAAATATTTATAGGACTTGGTGATCAGATTATGTTTCATTAGATATGGGAATGGAGATCCCTTGAGGAATTCTGACATTTAATAGTTGTAAGGACAGGAATAAGCAACTGAAGGATACTGAGAAGGAGTCAATCTTCAGGTAGAAGAGAAAACCTGGAGATTGTTGTGATAGAAGCCAGAGGAATAGAATGCTTCAACAGAATCATTATTAAGTATTGCTAAGCGGTAAGGAAAAAGACTGAAAAATGTCATTAGGATATTGTGACATGGAATTTACTTGTGTGGCCTTTATGAGAATTATTTCAGCCCATTGACTTAAGTATTTATTTAGCACTTACTATGTTGAAAACCCTATCTGTTTCCATGGGAAACTGTAGTGAATCAAGATCCTTGTTCTCACAGAGTTTGTGTTCTAGTGTGTATGTAAGAAGGAGTATGGGGCAGAGAGTAAGCAAATAAATGAACAAGATAAATTTTAAGGAGTAAATAGGAAGAAAATAGATAGTTGGGTTTATCCAGCTTAGAATTTTTCCAGGTCGATGCAAATAAAACATAAAGGGAAAAGGGAGGCTAGAGTATTTGCAAGAATATGTATGAAATGATGCATTATGGAAGTGGAATGGAGAAGGGAGAGGGCTGATAGAGTGGCAGAAAGTGGGAAGAATAGTGAGCTAGAGGCCACAAAGAAGCTCATAAAAGATTATAGAGAAGTGGTTAAACAAGTCAGCTTGAAGGAAAAGTTGTGATCAGAAAGTGGGATGCTTGAATTGGTGATTTTTAAGAATGATCAGTTACAGTTGATGAGTAGGCTAAGGTATGACCATGGGAGTGAGTAGTTAAAGCTGAATTACGGAATGGAGAGACCAGAGTTTTGAGTCGGTCACCCACTCTGATATTGAAGTCAATCAGGCTGAAAGCAGGGCTTGGTATAAGGAGAATGTGAGGAAGCAACCTCAAAGATATTAATCAAATTTTTGAAAGTCACACAACTAGTAACGATTGAAGCTAGATTTTGAACCTAGGCTAGTTTTGTGCTAATTCTTTTCCTGTTCAGTAGCAGGTGATGGGATAAGTGGCTGAAGAGTGATTGTGATTATTCTATTTATGTTGCTCCTCTTGATGCAAGAGGACACCAACCAAATGGAAATGTGAATGGATATGGAAGCATTAAGAAACTCTTTTCTTGAGGATTTATTTGGAATTCTCATGTTGCTAAATAAAAATTTATTTTGGCAATTTACTTCCTATCATATGATTTAATCAGTTCCAGAGAGACTTCATTTATCATAAAGACAATGCTTCATGTATCACTTGGAAAACATAAACTGGTCATTGTCCTATAAAGGAACAAAACTTCAGTCTTTAAAGGTTTTTTTTCATCTTTGTGTGTGTGTATTGTGTTCGTGTAGGTGATTCTCTTTCTGTAGACAATGTTATCATTTACTCCTTCTTAGTTTTCTTATGGTATATCTTATACTCTGTGCCAGCTAATGAGAAAATATCAGGAAAATGTTTATGAAAGTTAGTATGGAGAAAACATTAAACAGCTGTTTTCCACTTCTGATGGGAAGCAAGAACACAGCTTCATCTCAAGTCATAGAGACTTGTGTAACAACAAAATATAACAGGATGAACAATGGCGATTTCCTGGGGTACAGAATAAACACAGTTTAAGTGAGCAATGACTTGGGGATACTCTGGGTCAGGCTTGCTACAGAAGGGACTTTCTTTCAGGATGCACACAGTTTTTAACTTCTCTCTGACTTGAGCATCTTGTCCTGCCCTGGAGATAGCAAAACTTGCACAGATTGATACCAATGCACTTTTTTTCAGCCTTATTTCCCACCATTACCTTAAGCCCCATTTCAGTAAAACTGGAATCTTTGAATATGGGCTTTGAATCACTGGGTTGGCTTTTTCTCTAAATATTTGAAAGATCCAGCTCACATGTCACCTCTGCCATGTAACATTCCAGAGTACCCAATAAAATATAATTTCTCCTTCCTATAGATTTCTTTAGGCTTTCTTGAAATACAACTTATTTAAAATGTTCCTTCCTTTCTTTATTCAGTCACTCAGTAAGTATTTATTGAGCATCTATAAATATATCTATCACAAATATAACCAGAGTCTATAGTGATAGTGTTGGGGATAAAGCAGTGAATAAGACAGGCAGGTCCAGTTTTACGGAGTTTGCACTCTCATGCCAGAGAAGTGGTGCAGACAGCATGCTTTGGAGCCGTATTTCCTGGTTGGAATCCTGGTTATACTACTTACTAGCTGTGCGAACTTATTCCCATTTTAATCTTTCTGTGCCTTACTTTCTTCATCTGAGAACTGGAAATTATACCTACCTGAACCAAGTATTTTCAGTTTTGGTTTATGTGTCACCCTGGTTTATGTGTCATGCCTTTGCCTTGCTTTCTAGCTAGAGCAGCCCCAGTAACAGCCTGCACTTTTTCCTTAGGCCTATGGCCAGGCTGCTGCTGTCACCACTGACAACACTACAGACATGGGCCTAGAAGGGGCTGTTCTGGGACCATCTGGAGATTGTTGGACTTTTCAGTGATATAGTACTTTTCTGCCTCTCTGAAGATCTCTTGGTTTCCTGTGAGCATCCAGCTTGTCACAAAATTGTCGTGAGCTCTGTACCCTAAGCCGTCATATGCGTTCCCCCGTCTTCCCTGCCACATCACCTTTTTTTCCTCTTGCTTCCCTAGGCATTGCCCACCCACTCCAGGGCTAGCATATATGCTTTTGGCTCAAGCTTTGTTTTATGGGAGCTAGGACTAAGGCACTACTACATTGGTTTGTTTTGAGGATGAAATATAAAGTGCTCAGAACAGTACCTGACACAGAATGGATACTCAATAAATGCAAGCTATTATGATTGTGGAAGATATGAATGGGAGCAGAGAAGTGGGTCAAGGGGAAGACGAAGGAGGGCCATTCGAGAATTCTTAGAAGAAATGTTGTCTAAACCAAGACCTTCAGGTGAGTAGAATTTGGCCAAATGCAGGATTTGGAGGTGGGGCATATTTGTGATGAATACACCAGGCAGAAAGAATATTATGTTAGAAAGACTGAGGATTAGAAAGAGCCTGGGTTTGAAGGATTGAATCCATTAATAACTTAAAATTTGTGTTTGTGTTTTATTTAGTTGTAGTTATTTGGGTATACAAGTATAGCAGAGATAGTAAAAGTTATCAAATATTTCTTCTCTTATTTCCCAGTCCCCTTGTGGTTTTGGTTAAAGGAATGTAGAAGGAAGTGAAGCATCCCTTCTGGACTGAGGTAGGATAAAGACGGTATTCTTCCTCAGCTGCAGTGATCCGAGAGACCACATGTTCCAGATGGGCGGGATAGTACGTGGTGGAGCCTCCATCGCGGAATTTACCGAGTAGCTATGTAGAACAGAATTTCTTGTTGATCTGTCAGTAGTGAAAGCAAGAAATAATCACCAGAATTTGGGGATTGATTTGATATTGCAGCACAACCTAGCTTATCCTGCCTAATACAATAATTAATTTTCCTTTGACTATGTTGTTAGCTTCTGGACCAGGGCCAAGACTAGGGAGAGACAAGTGAGTTGTCTAGAGTGCAAAATTTTAAGAGGTATTTGCTCCTAAGTTTGTGTGAGTGTCTTTATGACCAAAGCAGAGTGAATGGGAGGGAGAGTGACGGGATAGGGGTTTAGAGAGGCTACCTACTGGAAAGCCATTGAAATAATATTGGTTTTGTAGTAGAATTTTAGTTAACTACTCATTTCTATTAAAAAAAAAAAGTGGAGGAAAGGAAAGCTCAAGAAAACCCAAATCCAGAGGAAGACATTTAGACATTGAAAACTTACCCTTCAAACAAACGTTATTATTAGCCTTGAATTTAAGAAAAGAATTAAGACATTTGGGAGATGCCTTTAGAGGTCTTTTAAATAAATAGAAATGGCTATATTGATAAATATATTTTACTTGATTTCAAGCAAAATTGCACTCCAGAAAGGGGCTTCTTTGAGAAGAAAATTGTCTTCCACTTTCTATAAAATCCTCACTGGAGATTCCATGTTGTCTGTAGTGATATAACAATGCCTTACAACTTTCATTGAATTATTTCAATCTAAGGGTTTATTGTGAGCTAAGCCCATGTTTACAGAAGAAACATTCTTTCTGGTTGAGAGACTTTTCCTGAGAGGGACAAAAATATAATTCAGTTTAAGGCTAGATTCCCTAATAACAATGTGCTGTTAACTCAGACTCATTATTTGTTTCCAGCTCTCTACCTTTATCATTGTTGAAGAAGAAATACACAGTTTGTGTCTGATAGGGTGTACAATTTAGGCAAAGTGTGCAATCCATAGTATTTGGTATAGTCACAAAGCTGTGCATTTCTCACTTCAATCATTACTAAAGCATTTTCATTATTTCAATAGCAATAATCATAAAAGCCAGATACAAAAACACACAGAATGCCTCCCCTCTCAATCTCTCTGTTTCTTCTGCTGGTGGGTCATGCTTACACTCCAGTGATCTGGGTTACAATCTGAACCTTAACGTGAGAAGGTATGTCCTGTTTTTTCTTCTTGATAAAGAGACTTATCTGACTATGTCCAAAACGAATCCAGGGTATTATATCATGGTTTAGAAACTAACATCTGCTGAACTGGCCATGTGTTTCTTTAAACTGAAGTTATAAGGAGCACATATTTGAGGTTTGGGAATAATAGATTCTTGTGAAAGATGTCATTTGCAGACTAGCTGTTGAGAATTGCTTTAGGCAAAAGTACATGTTTTTCATTTTTCTAAGGAGCTATTAGCTGAATTAAACATTAATGCATAAATGTCCCTGGTGATTGGATATTTGAAACATACTGCCAAAAGAAAAACAATGAGATGCATTCAAAGAAGACCGTATATTAAACATGCTCAGTTCTTAGGAAAATAAACTCGGGAACATCTAATCGCATCACAGTTGGATACATATGGTTTTGCAGATGGAATGTAATTTTCTAAAGATGTCAGCTGTGTGTGTCTCATAAATAATGAAAACATATGCTCATTTTTGGCAGGAGCAGAGGAAAGTTATGGTGCATTTAGCTCAAATTTAAATACCTAATTGGTGAGCGAGCACTCAGCAATGGTGGTAGTGTACTAGAATGATAGTGTATGTGGCTTTGAGTCAGAGAGATTTATGGAAGGAAAAGCAGCAGGTGGAGAAGTAGGGAGTTGAAGGCACGAAGAATTCTAAATAGCATTGCAAATGGTGGCAGTGCTGAAGCAGTGGGGAAAAAGCAGTAGATCCTGAGGCCATGATGAGTCTAATTGAGGGTCTGAGAGTATCCAAATCTAATGCAGAATGATTTGAGGGATATCAGAGTATGAGAGTGATCACCCCTCCCTCCCTAGTTCTTCCCAAATCAGTTCTTCTGTTGACCAGTCATGATATTCCCTAGAGTATTCCTTGGAAACAGTGTTTCTAATGGATGTTTATATGTTTCTATTAAACAAAGGTAGGAGAAATGAGTTCGTGAGACAAATTCAAATGGCTATTTTTTGTGGATTTTGAAGAGCCTTTAATATGCCATTATGAAATGTTAGCCTCAAAACTAAATAATGTATGCAGCATCTCTTAAAATGTTCTTAACACACATCCCTCTCTTTGACTTTAAATATCTCACAGGACAAGTGTTTGTGAAACAAACTTGGGAAATGCCTGCCAGGATGCCTGAAAAGTGTCTGTCAGATGATTATTCAATTGAGTTAAGATATTAAAGATTCCAAAAACTCTTTTTAAAATAAGTATAAAATCTAATCATGGAAGGCCTGTAGAGTGAGCCATTATCAATTACAAACACTTAGCATTGACTCAGTTGCTTGTTTGTTAACTGGTAGTGAACTGAGCATATTAGAGATGATCGTTTGCACATGGGGTTTGAATGGAGTGCATCTAAGACTGGAGGGATGCGTCTGAGGCACTGGTTGGATATAGGTGTGGAAAGTAGTTGTAGGTGGTACAGTGAGAGCATTAACAGTGGGAAGCTAGGGGTAGATGCATGCAACTGACAGGTATCTGGGAAGAGGCTGAAGGGTGTATAAAAGAGAGTGAGGGAACAGGGCTGGGAAGCAAATGAAAAAGCATGGGAGACACTGACTTTAGGACTAAGACCTATCTATTTAATGAAAAAATGTATGTACCCCTGAAATTAAATGAATGGTTAGCTCCTGTTTTTTTTTTTTAATTGCATTATAAAAATTATACTTAAAAAGCTGTGTGAGTTTTGTCAAGAATTTCAGAAAGTCAGAAGTTTGTGAGTAATGTCTAAAGAATGAAAAAGAAATGAATATTTTTAGCTAAAAAAGTGCTCTTTAGAAATATCACTTTTATCATAAATAACATGTTTATTTTAGAAAACTCTAAAAATATAAAAAATAAAGAATAAAAGAAATATTCAGAAATAACCACTATAAATATTTTCTTACATTATCTTCTAGTGTTTATCTCTTATTTTATCTATCTCTATCTAATCAAATTGCATAAATTATGACTGATATTAAAAGTATATAGACTGCAAACTGACACCCATTGCAATTCAATTCAATTCAATTCTGACTGTACCTGGAGTTAGACCAGAATCCACAGGTTAAGGACAATCAATCCTCTACAAGTTTGCCCTTCAGACACCAGCCATAGTTCAGGGATCCAGGCCACCCGCAATTCTGACCAACTGTCTATACATTTGAGGGTTCCCACCACTCCCTCAGATTCTATAACTCGTTGGAAAGATTCACAGAACTCACTGAAAGCACTATACCTAGGATTATAGTTTTACATAGTGAAAAGAACACAACTAAGCAGAAGCCAAAAGAAGAGACGCATAGGGTAAGGTCTGGGAGGATATCAAATACAAGCTTCAGATTGGAGTCGTTCTCTTGGCACAGCAGTGGGTCTTCTCAATCATGGAAGCTCATCTGCTTCCAGCATCCAGAGTGTTTGTGGAATTTCATTATGCAGGCATAAGTGGCAAAATCAATGCCCAATGTGATTGAACTCACTTTCCAGAACCCCTTGTCTTCCAGAAAGCCCCAAACTCCTAATTATGTGGTTGGTCTTTCTGGTATGGCTACTCTCTTATTTATTATTAAAATCAACTATCAGGTGTGGTCCTGAGGTCCCACCATGAAAAACAAAGACACTCTGATCCCTGGAAATTCCAAAGGTTTAGCACTACTCCCCAGGAACCAGGAACAAACATCAGCCAAGTTCTTTATTAGACTAAAAGTGATGAGCATACAATTTTAATTGTGTACTGTAATTCATCCCAGAGTTTGGCAAACTTTGGCCTGGTGGCCAAACCCGGCTTGGCCCACCACCTGTTTTGAAAACCCATAAACTAAGACTGGCCTTTACATTTTTAAATGGTGGGGAGAAAAATCAAAAGAAGAACATGCCATGATATAAAAATTGTATGAATTCAAAGTTCAGTGTTCATTAATAAAGTTTTATGGAAACACAAGCATACTCATTCATAGTGGAGTAGTAGTTGTAAAAGAAATATCATGGTCCACAAAGCCTAAAATATTTACTGTCTGGCCCTTTACCGAAAATATTTGCTGACCTCTGATTTAACCAAACTTCAGTTTTAGGGCTGTTAGGGTTTCTTTTTTATTTTTTATGCACATTATAAATGGTGCTGTAATCGATATCTTTGCACATAAATCTTTGCCTAATTTTCTGATTCTTTTTTAGAGTATTTTCCTAAAAAGGGAATCACTAAGTTAAAGGGTATGAATATTTTAAGGCTCTTGTGCATTATGCCAAATATCTTTCCAGAAAACGCAAACTAAGTTTTACTCCTGTAAGATTCCTATGAGAGCTATAAAGATTTTCCTCTTGGCAATAAAATCTCCATTCTATCCTACCTTAAGCTCTTTTAAGTCTAATAATAAAACAGTGTTAATCAAGTCAAACCTTGCTATAATGAGGATTTCTTGGGGAAGAGAGTTTCATATGCTTTATAAATTTCATCTCTCCTCTAATTTGTTTCTGCTTTTAAGGTAATCTTTGAGAACTCCCAGAACTTGCTTACTCTCTTTGGCATTGTAAATTAATGTTTAATGGAAACATATCTCTCTATATTATGGTAATATAAGGCTTAATGGAGTGTATTCCTGATTCTCTGTAAATTTGAGATTAGAGTTCCTTTGCCTGTCTATTTGAAGCTACTTGTATTTTTAATGGTTGATCCTAGACAAAATATTCTAGACAAACCTGCCAATACTCACTTCTTCAATTGATAAATAGATTTGCCTGCTGAACAGTAAAGCGTGGTTAGTTTCACCACATATAAGGCTATAAAGGATGTGGCTGTGTCTTTGAAAAGGACCTAGGAATCCTTATTGTAACATTACTTAGTTGGAGGTGTGCAAGAATAGATATTGAGGCTTTAAAATAAGTTGTCTAGATTTTACCCATCCTTAATGTGAAACCAAATTATATAATAAGGATACAGTTTTGAATTCTTCATATTTTAAGCTTTACTTTTTGTAGACTAAGAAATAACAAACCAAGCTGTAAGACAACAAAGGCATTTATTCAGGCTCTTAGAATTGCAATTTAGGGAGCACAGTTTTGGGTGGCAAGCCAAATCATGCCCCGTCCTTTATATCCCAGTGCCCCATTTTGGGTCTTCCAGGCAAGAATTTTTGGTGTAGTTGTCTTCTATTTTTTTTTTTTAATATATATATATATATATTTTGTTAGAGAAGTTGTGGGTTTATAGAACAATCATGCATGAAGTATGGGATTCCCATACACCACCCCACAACCAACACCTTGCATTGATGTGGAGCATTTGTTACAATTGATGACAGCACATTTTTATAATTGTACATTAATTAAAGTCCATGTCATATATACAATCTGACATTTCTCCTTTTTATCATATTCAGACATATATATATTTCAGTGCTGTTAATTGCATTAAAAATGTTGCAGACAAGTGTTTTTAAAGAAAAAGATTATGAAGCCGGCTAGTAAGATAGCAAATCAATAGATGGATCTGGAACCTGGCGGAGAATCCACATGGACATCAATAACCCCCAAGATGACCACTGGAAGACACCTGCCCACAAGATTCAGCCATTCAAAGGATTTTCTCTGGAAGCCAGGAGAAGCCCAGACATTCCCCAAGGACTTTATCATTGTGCCCTCTTGAAGGATTGATGGGTGAACTAATCAAACAAAACAGCAAACAGCTGGGACCCCTCCCCTGCCATTAGCAAGGAGGTGAAATAATTAATGACTCAAAAAGCAGGCACAAGGCCTGAACACGCCCTGTCTTTGGACCCCTGTTCCTGCCCTCTGCACCCTGCTCTCACTGTTTTTCCCTGCCATGGTGGCCATGCAAGTAAAACCTGGGCATTTATAATTTATAATGGGGAATTGTAGTCTGTAAATCAGCCCTCTTTATCACTTTTCTGCCCCTTTCTCTCTACCTGGGACCCATGATCTGTTATTTTCTCCCATTTCTTGTCCCTCCCTACCTGAATAAATTACTGGCCTAACTCACCTGACATGCTCTTGAAATGTATTTCTGCAGCATAGCCAAGAACCTAGACAACATCCGGTTATAATTACATACATTGCTTGTGATTGGTGGATATTTGGGACGCTCCAAATATCCTTCACTTGCTTACTGAGCACTTTATATTGTGGTTTGTTTATGTTGTGTGGATGTGTTTAGGGTTTTGAGGAACATTATTGCTTGAGGCTTTTCCCCACATTTTGGCAATCTGTGACCTCTGGCTGAATAAGAGTAACCTCAGAATGACCTCTTGACTCCATTTTAAGTCTCTTAGCCATTGTAATTCTGTGTTGTTTCTTTTTATACTTTTGACCCTACAAAGCTCTCCCTTTCTCCTGACTTTAAATACTTGCTTGTCAATGTTACAAAAATCTAACTTGTCCCTAATTTTAAACTTTAATGTTTCCCCCCACTTATAGGGAAAATAAATAAGAAACTTTTACTGACAAAACAGATTTTTACCTACAGTGAAGAATACAGGAACTAAGATTCATTCTATTAGGACTTGAAAGGAACATAAAATGCTGCTCATGAGATGAGTAATTCCCATCTCTGTTCACATTCTCAAATCCACCAGGAAGCAAGAGGCTAGATCTGAAGTGCTGTAAGATCCTTCTCAGATTCTTAAACAGAGCAGAATGGGAGTAACTGGGACTGAGGAGTGAGTGTTATAAGTACTTTGAATTACCATTTTAACCTGGTCTTAGGCTAGTTGTAAGGCAGGTTAGAGAAGGGAATGAAGGAAGGTGGATGGGACCCAGCAGACAATATGACCATGAGGTCCCACCTGGAAACACCCTGAGGGGAAGGCTGCTACTAAAAACAAAGCCAGAAAGACTGAGCAAGACCCTGGTCATGAGGTCCCATTTGGAATTCTTTCCAAGGTCAAAGGGAAGCCCTGGATAACTTCCAAACAACAGGTCTCCCCATTGGACCCCTGAGAACTAACAGGTGGGCCAACCGTTCAGAACAGCAAATAGCTGGGGCCCCTCCCAAACATTAAGAAAGGGAAGGAGGAAAGTTCTTAAAAAGGTCTAGTCTGGGGGCCCTATGCAGGTGATGCAACCTGTAGCATACCTGCAATCTACATCTAGAATTGTGTACTCTTTTCCTGTTTCTTAATAAACTCTTTACTCCCTTGCCTACTCTCCTTAAATTCTTTTATGCAACATAAACCAATTACCTAGAAGCCCAGAACCCAGAATGTTCAACCTTAACATATTTGGTGAGCCATGGCAGGAGATAAAGTGGCAAATAATGTTACTGGATTTTGTCTAGGTTCTTGGCTATGCTGCAAAATGAATTTCAAGAGCATGTCAGGTGAGTTAGGCCAGTAATTTATTCAAGTAGCAAGGGACGAGAAATGGGAGAAAATAACAGATCATGGGTCCCAGGTAGAGAGAAAGGGTCTGAAAAGTGGTCAAACGGGCTGATTTACAACTACAGTTCCATGGTTAGGGGCAGTAGGCCCTACCTGACCAGGTGTAAAACCCTCCTGCTATTCTATCTCGATTGGAGGAAGATGGATCTGGCATCCTGTGTGAAGGTGGAAGAAGTTTCCATGTGGCTAACAAGATGTTGATTCTGGAAGAAATAAATTTAATTAGAATTTTGAGAATATGTGGTCCCGCTAAGGGGATACTGGAGTACAAAAGTAAAAAATATCAGGTGCCTGCAAAGGCTGCATTTTCCTGAAGTTGGTGGGAATCAGTATTTTTCCTTGAGTTATTTTATGCTGTTGGTTAATTCTAGAGAGAAATTGCAATAGACAGTGGGATTAGGTATAAATTGTCAATCCCAGTCCCTATGGCAGAAGAGAGGATTGGGAAGAGGTGTTGCCCTTTAGTTAAGTTGAAGGAGATGAAAACAGACAAGGTTTCTTAAAAGGATGTCTGGTTTGCCCTCCCCTTAGCAATAGCCATTTGGGCTAGAGTTAGAGGAAACAACTGACTTTCACATGAACACTACTTAGCTTTTTCTCTTGAAGAGGGATTTCAGGCCATCCAATGACTGGCATTCATACATCCCATCAGGTGCTTCTGGTGAACTGGCACTTTCTTGGGCAGCTGGCTTCACTCAGGATGAATGCACCTAGCTGGAAATATCTTTAACTTTGATAGCTGTGGGAGTGATCAGAACTACAGAGTAAAGTTTCTTACATTTTGGCTTTAATTGAGAGTGAGGCTTGTTTACTTGCCCAGTTTTGATCAGAACTTGGCTTGCAGGTCTTGGGTGAGAAAAGGTTGTGTATGGGCTAAGCTGAAGTGAGTCTTAGCCATCTCATTTGCTGTTTCCCTTCTGGTGGGAAAATGCTTAGCCCTGGTAGGATGGCATGCAGATCTGCCAGTCCCCCTAGGGTATGAATGGGGCAGATTCTGGAATAAGGGCTAGAGGGAGACATGGGCTAGGCACATTTGTTAACTACTTAGAAAATGAAGTGTACCAGGACTTTTAACATGTTCAGTGTTTCTCTGCATATGGTCTAGGATAGAAAAGATATCACCATAATCAGGCTTAAATCTAGAATAGGATGTAGGTACAGAACTTAATACTAATTAATGTACTTTTCAATGCATAAGCTTTTCTTTGAGCTGTAATTAATAGATTTAAGTTCCAAGTTTGCAATACCTTACATGTTGTCTTTCCACAGGAGCAGGCCATAAAACCACTTGTGTTTAAGTTCTACTCCCAGTACTCTGATGGTCATTGCTCCACTTGGTATATACTTCACACAGCCAGGATGCTGCAGCATCTTTGACCCCAGAGAGAAGCTAAGAAGGTAGGCTCCAGTATTCCACCAGCCTGGTGCATAACACCCTTTGGCTCTATGAAACAGTGCTAGTCTGGCAGTGATATCCATTGCATATTTGGCTATGTTGGGCCATCACTGGCTGCTGCAGGAATTTGAAACTGCAATGTAGTCTCCATTGACTTCAGGAGCACAACCAGAGATGTAGTAAATATGTTTATTGTTTTAGGGGTCAGTGACCAACCTAGCCAATGACTTAAATGGAGAGGCAACCTACAGTGTATTGAAGGCCTGGTTTGAATTCATAAGAGAGTTTGACAAAGCTGAAGTCTATTTCTTGATTTTTCCACCCTTTTTAAACACTTCCAAGGCATTGTGTTACATATCAAATAAACCTTTTAGTACTTTGCTTCTTCTACACTTTTACCATAAAGACATTACTTAACAGATATTTTACTTTAGCAGTAGAGGAAAAACTATTTTTTCCATCTTTAAAATGAAACCTGAAGATTCCCAATGGAATTAAGGTAACTTTCCATTACCACCACTTGAATATGCACATTGAGGTGACTTCTAAACAGGTTTCACTACTGTGAAGTTACTTTTTGCAATTAATATCAATTTAGGTTTCTAGTTACTAATGGCTTTTTAGAACTAGCCATTTAAATGCTTCAGTTTAGAAGATGCTTTTATAAGCTCTTTATAATTAGCCACAACCACATAGACTGGTTTATTTACCTTAGATTTCAATTAGTAATCAATGGAATTTACTTTATGCATTTAAAGAGGGCAGATCTACATTTCTTTAACTTAATTTCCTTAGATATGAACTTAGAATTTTATTTATTAATTTGATATTATCACCCCAATATATGAGGTTATATACTGAGCAAATAGGCAGACACAAATAGAGTTTAACTCAGAAACATAGGACTCACTGTTATAATTTTCATTTTCTTACAAAATAAGTTTAACTCTATGATAACATTTAAAAGATTTCTTTGAAGGCTCCTTTTAATTACTCTAATTTGCACTGTGACCATGCACTTTTGCACAAGAATTCATTCTTTAATTATTGGCTTATAACCAAAATTTCTCCAACGCTTTAAAACAATTTTCCTTGGCTTCAGAACTTTATTTTTTACTTTGATTTTAGCAGACCTTGGATGAGCAAGACTAATTCTATGCATATTCACTAAGACTACAAAGCTTCAGGGAAACTGGTTTCTCTCATAAATTGCCACTTTTAGGAACCCTGACAGTCAAGGCAGGAGGCCTCCTTCACTTCCCAGGCCTCAGAGATAACAGAACTCTGGAGCCTGCTGGATTAGAATAGTGGATGTTTAAACCCGAGGGCCGAGAATTCCACCAGGCAGCAATTTAGTCCATACTTGGAGCCACAAGAGAAACCAGAGTCACTAATACAAGTAGGACAAGAAAGAGGGATGTCTCAAGTTTGCTTTCCCCTGAGCCACAGGGGAAGAAGCCATTATGAAATAATCATAAGCAAAGACAAGAGGCGAGCCTAGGCTTGAATTGACCACAAACAAAGATAAATTCAGTTTTAAGGGTTATACTTAAAATAGTAGGTTTAGACTAAATCTACCCAATTATAATTTCAGTTATTATCTTTCTGTTTTATTATATAAAGGCATCTATAAATGACATTAACTCTTAGTTACAGTTTCTAAGAAGTTTTTACTTTAAGGTGAATTGGGTACTTTTATTAACTAAGCCACAAGAATTTTATCAGTAACAATTTTGTGAAGTTTCTCCACTTTCTAGCAATAAAATAAGTTCCACTTGTGATTTATGCATTAAATCCACTTGCAAGACAGAATTGACATTTATTATTATTATTTTTTTAAAGATTTATTATTTTTAATTTATTTCTCTCCTTTTCTTCCACCCCCTCCCCCATTGTCTGTTCTCTGTGTCCATTCACTGTGTGCTCTTCTTTGTCTGCTTGCATCCTTTGTCAGCGGCACTGGGAATCTGTGTCTATTTTTTGTTGCATCATCTTGCTGCATCAGCTCTCCGTGTGTGTGACACCACTCATGGGCAGGCTGCCCTTTTTTGCACAGGGTGGCTCTCCTTGAGGGGCACACTTCTTGCACATGGGGCTCCCCTATGCACGGGACACCTCTGAATGGCATGGTACTCCTTGCACACATCAGCACTGCACATGGGCCAGCTCACCACCTGGGTCAGGAGACCCTGGGCTTGGACCTTGGACTTCCCATATGGTGGGACACTCTATAAGTTGAGACAAATCTGCTTCCCAGTATTGACATTTATAGACTCATTTTTAGGTTACCTTTCACTGTGAACCAATTTGTTACAGGTGAACCTCAAATCTGATTTTCTAGGCAAAGGCGAACTGACAAAGTTAAATGCGGATTTTAAATTTGAACACAAAGTTAAGCACAGATTAAAACAGAAGAGAGAGTTTTATACCTTTAGCATTTCTAGGAACTCTTTAACCTTAACTGATGACATGTGAGGTTTCTTATTTTCCAGGACAGGTTTAGTAATTGGTCTGGATCTCGATCTCTATTCACACCTTTTATAGGCACAACCAGTTTAAACTGAGAAGGCAAAAAGGGAGTTATTCAAAGTTTGAGCTTTCTTTCCTCATTTCTTTAAGGAGACATGACATGAGGTTTCTGGGCCTCATATCTATCTGTTCTCTTTTCTTACACTAGTTTAACTGGAATTCAGTGTTTTACACAGAGGCTGCTTTCAGCTATTCTGTGGCCATGTGGACCAGCAGTAGGCAGAATTTCCTGATCCCTGAGAAGAGACTCCTATGGGAATTTGCTGGTATGCTAGAGGCTGCACCCATTATTTTAGGAAGTATCAAGAAGCACCTTTTAGTCAACTGATCTAGCATCCCAGAGTCCTAGTCTGACTAAAACGTTCACTACTCCACATAATTTGGAGCTGATTCTCTGTCCCAGCATCCTGAGAATTTCAACTTTCAGAACATGTCTGGCCCACAAGCATCCTTGTGGGGAACTTAGGTCTTGGGGGATATCTAATTTTGGATATCAGATCAAAGAGCCCAAATCAAATTGGTGGGAGTCTGAGCAGTTGCCCCAAATCAAAGTACCTGAGATGTTTGTCTCAGGGGTATTTGGCTACCCTCTGAATGGATGGGCCCAAGGAATAGGGGCCATTCAGAGTTTACTGCTCTGGTTCTCAGCACCCCTACATTCCAGGGACTGAGGCTGACTGCACTGTTACCCAAATAGAAGTTCCTGAGTTAAATCTCAGGAAACATTTAAGTGCCCTAAGTGCCCAAGCCTTCAAGTCTTGGAGGACATGCAGAGTTACTTCTCTGGTTCCTGCCACCCCAGGAGTCAGAGACCCTGCCACCAGGCATTTCTGGGGCCATCCTGGACTTGGAAGACAGATCAAATAGATCAAATGCCCTTTAAGCCAAATACTGCTCCCTCCTTGGAGAAGGGGCAGAAAGCTTTTACCTCCTATCCTTCCAGAAGTCTTAGACGCAGTCCTAGTTTAATGACTTTAATGTCTGATAATTTCCCCATTAGACTAATCATCTAAAGGCCATTAAATGATTATAGATTAACTGTTTTAGCTATCAGGCCTTGGATCCCTGAGGCAATAGCTTCCTTGCTAGCAAAGACATCTTCCCAGTTTCACAGTTTTTAAGATATACCAAAGCATTCTAACTCAAACTTGTAAAGACAGATTCAGTAGCAAGAAGTAGGAAGGGAAAAATGTGTGTAAAAGTTAATTATGCAAGGGTGTTCTGGCCTGTAACCCTCCTGGGGAAGGGAACTCCCATGGCATCCACCTTGGCTCTGCCTGCTGCCTTCCCACTTCATTACCCAGGTAGCTGGGTGTACTCAGATAGAAAGACCACTTGCAAAGTCATGGACCCATTAGGAGGGGCAAGCCCCCAGCTCTCTGCCATTGCCATGCTGCCTCTGAGGGGAGAGGGTAGGAAAAGGCAACGGCAGGCAGGCCTGTCTCAGCTGCTAAAAGGGCTTCAAAAAGAGGCTTCACAGCACCTGGCATTCTGCCAGGGAACCTCTGTCTTGGTAAGGCCATGATTTGAGCCACTGCCCTATGACCCAGCTGTCTTGGTTGGGGTCAGATCTCACAAGCCTGGGCATGTGGTGCAGATGCAGAGAAATCCTGTGCCCTGGCCCTTCCCCCCTGGGATTACATCCTGTGGGGGCTCGTACGCAAACCCATTTAAAATGGAAAACCAAAGGAAGGCATTAAGCAGGCTGTAGGCCATGGTTTCATTCACCAATAAACTCCTGCCTGGCTCACCAAATATGTTACCGGATTTTATCTAGGTTCTTGACTATGCTGCAGAAATGAATTTCAAGAGCACATCAAGGTGAGTTAGGCCAGTAATTTATTCAGGTAGGGAGGGACAAGAAATGGGAGAAAATAACAGATCATGGGTCCCAGGTAGAGAGGAAGGATCTGAAAAGTGGTCAAGTGGGCTGATTTACAGACTACAATTCCCCATTATAGATTATAAATGCTCAGGTTTTACTTGTGTGGTGATCATGGCAGGGGAAATACAGCAAAAGTGGTACCCAAAGGGCAGGAACAGGGGTCCAAAGGTGAGAGAGGGCGCTCAGGCCTTGTGCCTGCTTTTTGAACTGTCAATTATTCCACCCCTTTGCTAATGGTAGGGGAGGAGTTCCAGCTGTTTGCTGTTTTGATTGATTAACCTGCCCACCCATCAATCCCCCATGAGGGCCCAATGATAAAGTCCTTGGGGAATATTCAGGGCTGGGGAAGGTCTTCCAGCAGCTATCTTGGGGCTATTGATGTCCACGTGGACTCTGCCAGGTTCCAGATTCATCTGTTGATGCCCTATCTTACTAACCAGCTTCAGTAATGCTCTCTGACCCCTGTCAAGGACTGGTGAGTCTCAACTTTTAATTAAAAAATGTGCCATCTTTTGTTTTGTTTTATTAGCAAGGCCCTCAAGATGCTCTTTCATGGCCACTTTCTAGGACCTCTGAAAGAATAAGTCAAAAGGAGGGCCCTAACCAGTCCCTAGTCCCTTGCCTAGTAGGAGGCTTGGCTTGGAAGCTTCAATCTGGGAATCAGACCCCGACATCTCTGAAGATGTCTAAGGTTCTGGGGACACCCAGAGACAAAAGGTTCCAGATCCCCAGTATGTGGGGACAATGAGTAGGACTCCCATCCTCCAGGACACTGGCTTCATGAGCTACCTATTCAACCAGGTCTAGGAGTGGGATGCCACCAACACTGATGGATGTGTTTATCCTCCCCTAGGATAACAGGCAGCTCTCCAGCATTCCAGCAGACTCCCCATTGTGGTGTCTTCTCAGGAATGGGACAACATACTTACTGAAAAAAGGAAAAGGGCTAATCTTTTCCTGCCACACCACGTGGCCACAGTACAGGTGAGGTGGGCTCTGTATGGGACCCTAAATTCCAGTTACACCTGTGTAAGAAAGGGAAGGGAGACAGATTTCAGGGCCAGAGACCACATGTCATGTCTCCTTCAAGGGATGAGGAAATGTACTACCAAACCAGGTGTATTAGTCAGCCAAAGGGGTGCTGATGCAAAATACCAGAAATTGGTTGGTTTTTATAAAGGGAATTTATTTGGGGTAGGAGCATACAGATACCAGGCCATAAAGCATGAGTTTCTTCCCTCACCAAAGTCTATTTGGAGCAAGATGGCTGCTGACATCTGCGAAGGTTCAGGCTTCCTGGATTCCTATGTTCCTGGGGTTTGCTTTTCTTTCCTCTGTGAGCTTAGTTCCGGGGTCTTCAGCATCAAACTCCAACATCAAAACTCCAACATCAGAAACCCCCAACTCTGTTCTTTGCCATGCCTTTTATCTATGAGTCCCCACCCACCAAGGTGTGGGGACTCAACACCCTAATCATAACTCAGTCATGCCCAGGTACAGACCAGATTACAAACATAATCCAAAATCTCTTTTTGGAATTCATAGCCGTGTCAAACTGCTACACCAGGCAATTATAAGCTCAGGGAAATTTACTCAGAGGCAAATCTAGACACCCAGCCAGTGTACCTCAGATATCTGTAGGAAGCTACAAAGTCCTCTCAGGACTTTATCCTTTGTGGCAGGCAACTACTGGGAAACTGGGATGTAGCCCCCAGAGCAGCCCCAATTTGTGTCTTATTGGGGGCAGGACTTCTCTGGACCCCTTAGCTTCACATATAGCAGCTGCCCAGAGATTTTCCTGGAAGAATGAACCTGTAGGGTCCCGCATGAGGTTTCTGCCATGACAGATACTGGGAACTTTGCATTAAGGTGATTCTAAAAGCAGTTCTGATGGATGTAGGATGACCGATTACCTGAAAGTAACTTGTTTCTCCCCCTGTTGCTAGGATACGAAGAAAAGAACTTTTTTTAAAAGATTTATTTATTTCTCTACCCTTCCCTCTCCCCCCCCCCCCCCCAGCCCCAACCCCAGTTGTCTGTTCTCTGTGTCTATTTGCTGCATCTTCTTTGTTGGCTTCTGTTGTTGTCAGTGGCATGGGAATCTGTGTTTCTTTTTGTTGTCTCATCTTGCTGTGTCAGCTCTCCGTGTGTGCGGCGCCATTCCTGGGCAGGCTGCACTTTCTTTCGCGCTGGGCGGCTCTCCTGCTGGGGCGCACTCCTTACGCGTGGGGCTCCTCTATGCAGGGGATATCCCTGCATGGCACGGCACTTCTTGAACGCATCAGCACTGCGCGTGGGCCAGCTCCATATGGGTCAAGGAGGCCCGGGGTTTGAACCGTGGACCTCCCATGTGGTAGACGGATGCTCTAACTGCTGGGCCAAGTCTGTCTACCCAAAGAAAAGAATTGTATGTAAATCAGAAGGTAATGAAATGCAACCCTCTCTTTGGGCCGAATTCTGCTTTTGGTGGTCAAGAATATCCTGTTGAAGCAATGAAGTATGAAAACCAGCTTCAACCAGTTGGCTGGGCCTGCGCAGAAGCAACCACTTGCTGTCCTCACTTCAACTTGCTTAATTAACGTAGCAAAATTCCCACCCAGGGGTGGAGTTATCTGCCCCTTTCTTGATCATGCAATGTATGTGCAAGCGTGATTTCCTGAACATACTAATCATACAATTAATTATATAACCAGCTATGTGTGTTCATCCATCTGCATAAAAACTAATGCATAATCAAAGCAAATGCTAAGTAGTAACTTGGGTATTTAAACAAGAGTGAAATTGCAGCAGAGGGAGTCAGGTCTGAGTCACTGTGGACTGGCCTTGGCTCCTTACCTCTGCAGACATAATAAATGTGAGTTTGCCTAACTCTCGTGTTGAAGTTTTCTTCATGCCATCTCTGGTTATCCAAAAAGGCCTTGCTTTGAGGCCTAACAGTTCTTTCCCTAACCTAAGTGTGTAAAAGTCTCTCTCCTGTTCTAATCTGTGCTTGCTTTAACTTTGTCAATCTGCTCATGCCTAGAAACTCGTAAATCAGATTTAGGGTTTGCCTGTTACAAATTGGATAATGATGAAAGGTAACCTAAAAATGAGTCTTTAAAATGTCAGTACCATCTTGCAATTGGATTTGATTTATACATCACAAGTGGAATTAGTTCAAATACTGGAAAAGCAGGAAAACTTAGTAACATTGTTACTATTAATAATAAATTAATTTTTGTTGCTTAGTTAATAAACAAAAGTGCCCAAATTGTTTTCAAGTGGAAATTTACTAGAAAACTTTACCTAAGAGTTAAGATTATTACATTTATAATATAAGGCATATATATTATAATATATATGCCTTATATTATAAAACAACAAAAGCTGAAATTGCTATAACTGGGTGGATTTAGCCTAGACCTACTATAGTGATGGTAATCTTACACTAATTTACCTTTGTTTATGGTTACTTCAGGTCTGGGATCATCCCTGCTCATGCTTGCTATAGTAGTGGTAATTATAAACTGAACTTACCTTTGATTATGGTTGTTCTGAGACTAATTTCTCCCCTAGACCTACTATTGTGATGGTAATTCTAAATTAAATTTACCTTTGCTCTTGGTTACTTGGAGTCAAGGCTCACCCTTGCAAATGCTTGCTATTGTGATGGTAATTCTAAACTGAGTTTGCCTTGTTTATTTCAGAGCTGGCCTTACCTTAGTAATGGTAACAACTTTTTTCTCCCCTGTTTGTAGCCTGGCAAATTCTGCCCCCTATGGCTCAGGGGAAGGCTAATTTGAGACACTCCTGTCTTCTGTCCTTCCACTGGTGTTCATAACCCTGCTTTCTCTCATAATTATTCAGGTGTGGACTAATTTGCTGCCTGGTGGAATTCTCCACCATTGGGCTTTAACATCTACTCTTTCAGTCCAGCCACCACTGGAGTCCTATTTTCTCTGAGGACTGGGGAGTGGGATCCTCCCACCTTGAGTGTTGAGGTTCCTAAAAGCAGCAGGTCATGAGGAAAACCAGTTTTTCTTGAGACTTCAATGACCTCAGTGAAGATATACTGGGAATTAGTGTTGCTCATCCAAGGTTTGCCCAAGTCAAAATGGGAAATAAGCAAAGCTCTGAAGTAAAGGAAAATTTTATAAATTGTATTTTAAAGCATTGAGAACAATTAGATTATAAACCAATAATTATAAGGAATGAAATTCTTACGTAAAACTACATGGTCACAATGCATATTAATTTGAAATAGCCTTCAAAGAGATCTTTTGAATATAATGTTATTTTACATTTACACTTATTTTGTAAGAGAATGAAAATTATAAGTAAACTTAGTGAGTTGTATTGTCTCACTCTCTATTTGTGTCTATTTATTTACTGTGTATCCTTGAAGCACGCTAGTAAGAGAGGGAATCAATGGATGGATCTGAAACCTGGCAAGAAGTCCACGTGGACACCAATAAGCCCTAGATGGATGCTGGAAGACCCTACCCCAAGATTCTGCCACTTAGAAGAAGACTTCCTCCAGAAGCCAGGAGAAGCCGGATATTCCCCAAGAACTTTATCATTGGGCCCTCCTGGGAGATTGAGGGGGAAATAAGCAATCAAAACAGCAAACAGCTGGAACTCCTCCCCTGCCATTAGCAAAGGTGTGGGATAATTAGCAGTTTAAAAAGTGGTGCCAGGCCTGAGTTTGCTCTCTCATGCTCTCTTGCTGCTGGACCTGGGCTTCAACTGCTTCTCCTCTGCTTGAATCACCATGAAAGTAAAACCTGGGCATTTATAATCTGTAATGGGAACTTGTAGCCTGTAAATCAGCCCTCTTTATCACTTTTCAGCCCCTTCCTCTATACTTGGGACCCCTGATCTGTTATTTTCTCCCATTTCTCTTCCCTCTCTACCTAAATTACTGGCCTAACTCAACCAACATGCTCTTGAAATTCATTTCTCCAGTATAGTCAAAGAACCTAAACAAAATCCAGTAACATCTTCATACATCAGGATGGTAATATCAAATTAACAAGTAAGAAGTTTTAAAAGAGCTCTATTCAAATTGTCAAAAATTAAATATATGCTTATGTAAGTGAATGAATATTCCTGGAGTCCAAATTAGGCTAAGCAGGATGAAAAGGTCATATAGAAATCTGAATATAGAAACTATTGAGAAAGGGAAAAGCTTTTTCTAAACTCTTTTGTAACTGGATTTTGTTTAGGTTCTTGACTATGCTTCAGAAATGAATTTCAAGAGCATGTCAGGTTAGTTAGGCCAGTAATTTATTAAGGAAGGGAAGGAAGAGAAATGGGAGAAAATAATAGATCATGGGTCCCAGGTAGAGAGGAAGAGGCTGAAAATGATAAAGCAGGCTGATTACAGACTACAATTTCCCATTATAGATTATAAGTGTCTAGGTTTTACTTGCATGTTGATCCACACAGGGGGACACAGAGAGAGCAGCCGTGCAGAAGGCAAGAACAAGGGTCAAAAGGCAAGAAGAGTTCAACCTTTGTGCTTGCCTTTTAAACCATTAATTATTCCAACCCTTTGCTAATGGCAGGGAGGAGTCCCAGCTGTTTGCTGTTTGATTGATCGCTCCACCCATCAATCCCTAGGAGGGCCCAATAATAAGGCCCCTGGAGAATATCCAGGGCTTCTCCTGGGTTCTGGAGAAAATCTTGTTCTGAATTAGATTTCTCATGAGAGTATTCCAGCAGCCCTCTTGGGATTATTGATGTCACTTGGGCTTCTTACCAGCTTCCAGGTCCATCTACTGAGGTCCCGTCTTACTAGCCTGCTTCACTTTGACCTATCCAGGCCCTCAGGGCCTTCTTTTTATAAGAGCTATGAGGGACGGGCTACATGTGACAGCTTAAAACTTTTACCTACTGGGCCAGGGAATTAAGAATCATAATTTGTCCTGTAATTCCCAATTTAAACCTTTTTAACAGCCTTAAAATAAGGGTGGTTAATAATCCTATTGCCAAATTTCAGTGAGTAAAGGAAAAGTCCTTGAAAGCTATGGAAAGATCTTTTCTAAAATATGATTTAAAAAAAGTAAATAATTATAATATATTCTGGAACCAGCAGTCAGTATGCTTTTAAGACTATTCAAAGTGTTAGAATGTTTATTAAGGAAAATTTTATTAAAGGTTTTGGTCTCCTGTGAAGGAAGAAAAAAGAACATTTCTTGCGTAAACTAATCGTACCTATTTTATTTAGCTTGTGTGTAATTTCCTTAGTTTTATAGGATACTGATAAAATACATTAACATTATACATATTACATCTTTAAGATAATGAAAGTTGTAAGTTCATTTTTAATGAAATAGAGCTCTTAAAGTGAAATGACTAGTTTTCATAGAACAGAATGAGGAATGTAAGACAAGACTATTAAATGGATAAAGGTAAGTTTCATTGGTTGCTAATTATAATTTAATAAGCTAATTTAAAGGTAAAATAACTTATGGATAATTATAAGAAGTTTGTAAGACCATTGTCAAATCTGAAGTACTTAAATGGCTAATTCCAGGAAGCCATAATTAATTAGAAACCTAAACTGATTGATGATAACAAAAAATAGCTTCATAACAGAGAAATCGGCAGAGATACCTCAATCTGTATGTTAACGTGGTGGTAAGGGAAGATCACCTTGAGTCTATAGGAAAGCTTAGGTTTTCATAAAAATAATGAAGAATGTCATCTTTCCTGTACTGCTAATACCTGTTAATTAATCTCATCATGGTAAAGGTATGGAAGTAAAAAGTAAAATATTAAAAATAGTTAAGTTCATTTGATATGTTATATATTGCATTAGAAGTATTTTAAAAGTGTATAAAAATGAAGAGATAAACTTCAGTATTGTCAAACTCCCTTGTGCATTCAAACCAGGCTCCCCTAATACCCTGCATGATGCTTCTCCATTTGAATTATTGGCAAGGCTGGTCACTATGACCCCTAAAACAATAAATGTATCTACCACATTTGGACATTCTCCTGAAGTGGATGGAGAGTACATTGCTGTTTTGAACTCCTGCAGCAGCCAGCAACAGCTCAGTGTGGCTAGATGTATAGTGGACATTGCCTCCAGACAGGCTCTGTTTCATAGTGCCAAAGGGGTCTATGTACAAGGCCAGTGAAACACTAGAGTCTACCTTCCTAGTTTGCCTCAAGTATCAACTATGCTGCAGCATGCTGGTGGTGTGAAGGGCATACCAAGTGGAACAATGATCACCAGAGTAATGTAAGTAGAACTTAGACCAACACCATTGGCATTATTGCCTGCTTCCATGGAGAGACTACATGTATGGTATTGCATACCTGAAACATAGATCTATTAACTGCAGCTTAAAGATGAACTTGTGGCTTGATTAGAGTTAAGTTTTTTGCTTATATGCCTGATGAATATGATAATATCTCTTCTATATAATATTCCAAAGGGTATTGAACATGCTGAAAGTCTTGGTAAACTTCATTCATTTTTTAGGTGATTAATGGATTTACCTGTAAGATACAGAAATGGCTTTCTTAAGTACTGTCTTTATTTTGCTTGCCGTATACTTGCCTTGTTGTAGCTTGTATTGTCTTTGTGAGATTTGTCTAGGGCAGTGCCTCGCATACCTCTCTTAGCTGTCCTGAGCATACCTACCACTGTGGGAACTGGGGTTGGCAATTTATAACAAACCCAGCAGGTCTACCACAATCTCTACCTAGAGTAAACCAACAGCATAAAAGAACTCAAGGAAGAATGCTCTTTCCCACCAACTTTGGGAGGATGCAACCTCTGAAGGCACTTGACTTTTCTCACCCCCATTGTCCAGTATGTTATGGCTGGCCCCCTTTTGGGTCCATTCACTACCAGCTTCCTTAACCTTTTAGTAGGACCATGTATCTTAAATTCTAACTAAGTTTACTTCTTCCAGAATTAATATCTTCCAGAAAACGATATTAGTCATGTGGGGATTTTTATCCAGTTCCAATTATGGTGCTGGACCCATCTTCCCTCAACTTCAGTAGAATAGCCAGAGGGTTTTACACTCTGTGAGGCAGGGCCTATTCCCCCTAACCAGTGGAAGCAGTTACGGAAGAAAGCTCATTACCCTTTAGCTACCCTTTAAGAATAAGGGTGTAAGCTTTCTGAGGGGTGGGGGGAGTTGAGGCAGGTTACGATAGGGAAGGAAGGAAGGTGGCTGGGACCCAGTAAACAACATGGCCATGAGGCCCTGCCTGGAAACCCCCTGAGGGGAAGGCTGCTACTAAAAACAAAGTCAGAACAAACCCATAAGACCCTGGCCATGAGGTTCCATTTGGAACTCTTTCCAGGGTCAAAGGATAGCCCTGAATAACTCCTAAACAACAGGCCTCCCCATTGGCCCCTTAAGAGCTAACAGGTGGGGCAACCAATCAGAATAGCAAACAGCTGGGACAAGCATTAGGAAGGGGGAGGAGTAAATGTCTTAAAAAGGCCTAACCTGGGACCCCATGCATGTGACTCATTCTGTAGCATGCTCACCATCCATGTGTAGGATTGTGTACTCTTTTCCTGTTTCTTAATAAACTCTTTACTCCCTTGCCTACCTTATGATGTGTCCTTAATTTCTTTTATGTGACATAAGTCAAGAACATAGAAGCCCAGAACCCAGAGCATTCTGCTAACAGTTGTCACCAGCTATGATGGTTTGAAACTGTATGTACCCCAAAAAACATGTTCTTAAAATTAGTCTCTTCCTGTGGGTGTAAACCAATGTAAGTAGGATATTTTGATGAGGCAACTTCACTTAAGTTGTGTCCCACCTCATTCAGGATGGAGCTTAATCTTATTACTGGAGTCCTTTATAAATGGGGTGAATACAGAAAGAGGAAAAAAGAGAGCCAGGGAAGCAAGAAGCTGAAATCAGTGAAACCCAGAAGAGAAGGGAGCGACCAGTAGATGCCACCATGTGCCTTGTCCAGAAGGCAGAGAAGCTGAGGATCACCGGCAGCTGGTCTTCAGGAAAAAAGCATCGCCTTGATGATGCCTTGATTTGGACATTTTCTCTCAGCTTCAAAACTGTATGCTAATAAATTTCTGCTGTTAGAGCCAACACATTTCATGGTATCTGCTTTGAGCAGCCTTGTAAACTAAAACACAGCAAACCTCAATCATTTAGTCAGTAACTAATGAGTTATGTCTCTACTAAAATGTTCTAGAACATCTTAATTTTTCCTTAGAAAACATCAGAGAAGTTCATAAGTGACTTCAGAAATGTCCTTGTGTTATATCCTTGGATTTCAGCAATGAGAACCTTGGGCAAGTTTCGGCTGAGCCAGGCAGACTTCCTAGAATTGTAATATTTGAAGTCTGAGAAGAAGCCTTTAGGAATCATTCTGTGCAATCCTCACTTCTAAGAGACCAGTTGTGAAAGGTGAGGTTGGGGACTCTTTCTGAAGCCTTTTTGCCATTATGTACATTGCAGCTTTCTAGAATTCAGGCTTTAAGTATTCTCAGACTTGAGTTTTTGGAAGCACTGAGGGGCAAGCAGCATCTCTTTTGTACACAGATTTTAGCAGATGATTTTGTTACAGCAGAGGAACTGCTCTCTTTTAATAACTTGGCATCTTCTCACTAACAGTCAGGAGTGCAGCCAGCCAAGGCATTCAGCTCCACCCTTTGCTGCTCCATGAGGCTTCCCAAGTATGCTTTTACACAGGGAAAATCCATGGCAGAGTGGGAGGAACATATTTGCTTCCCTGTTCCTTAAAGTAAGACTTCATGCAGGTAGGTGGCCTAATTTATGAAAGCAAGTTCTAGAGATAGCATCTGATAAAAAAAGTCATAAGTGTTAAGAAAAAATAAACTTCATAAAGCTTTATGCAGTTATATTGGGATTAAACCCAAACATTAAATACACATACTCTCTCTTAACAACAATGAACAATGTGGGTTAGAAAAAATTTATGCACAACATTTAAAAAGAAAGCTATGAAGCAGAAAGACAGTTTATTTTATTATCTATGATTTACAGAACATGGGAAGTAAGAAGTAACTGTAGGTTGTAATGCATGACGGTGACTATGACTTGATTGACTCCATAGAAGTCCTAGAATTTAGAGCTGGAAAGAGGCCATAAACATCATTTCATCCATCATCCTAATTTTTCATATGCCACATGATGAAATAAATCTTTAATCTAGTCAACATGACCAGAAAAATAAGTATTTGGAATTAAACAATGAAAATTTAAGGAAAAAAGTACTGAGCCATTTATCTAGGAAGAAAAGCAAG
The DNA here is from genome assembly GCF_030445035.2 of Dasypus novemcinctus. Taxonomy (NCBI): domain Eukaryota; kingdom Metazoa; phylum Chordata; class Mammalia; order Cingulata; family Dasypodidae; genus Dasypus; species Dasypus novemcinctus. Next base: position 29,546,638 of record NC_080683.1, on the reverse strand, counting down.
TTGGATAATGAATATGGAGAAAAAAACCTAGGAATTATTATGAATTGTGAAACCAAGCTGTATAGTCTTTTAAGCAAGTAGCATGTTGTAGGATGTTTTCTTCAAGAAGATATCACTGTATGCTTTTTCCTCAAGAAGCTAATTCCCTGTATGAATTACTATTCTGGGACCTATGCAACATCTGAAATCTCAGAGGTGTGCTAAGACAATGATTGAAGGAATGAAAATATGACCTAATTTAAGAAGTTAAGGGGAAGTGGACTTGGCCCAGTGGTTAGGGTGTCTGTCTACCACATGGGAGGTCCATGGTTCAAATCCCGGGCCTCCTTGACCCGTGTGGAGCTGGCCCATGCACAGGGCTGATGAGCGCAAGGAGTGCCGTGCCACACAGGGGTGTCCCCGTGTAGGGGAGTCCCATGCACAAGGAGTGAGCACCATAAGGAGAGCCACCCAGTGCAAAAGAAAGTACAGCCTGCCTAATAATGGTGCTGCCCTCATGGAGAGCTGACACAAGATGACGCAACAAAAAGAAACAGATTCCCATGCCACTGACAACAACAGAAGTGGACAAAGAAGAACACGCAGCAAATAGACACAGAGAACAGACAACTGGGGCGAGGGCATGGCAGGGGGGAGGGGAGAGAAATAAATAAATAAATAAATCTTTAAAAAAAGAAGTTAAGGAATTGGTATTGTTATAGATTTTAGAAAAATGTATTACATAACTTCAATATCTTCAAATATTTCCCATTTTCCCATTACCTTCAAAAAGGTACTTGAGGCTTTTTCCTTTGGAATCTCCCTCTCTCCCTCCCTCCCTTCCTTCTTTCCTTTTCTCTCTCTCTCACACACACCCAAAATGGAACTTTTAAACAATTATTTTGAAATGTTCAGAGTTAAGGAATTTTGCCACATTATTTCCCGCTGGCTGTCACTAACCATTTCTATAAAGGATCCAGGGACTTATGGAATCTTTGTAGATAGGAAATTCTTCTTCCAATTTTTAACTGTAATTCAAGGGAAAACCAGTAATTAATATTATGTTTCCACTTTCAGCACATTTCAATCATAAATGAATTAGCCAAAAAAGAGTGTATCTTCCCTGTACTTATAAAGATAGCTGCATATAAATGACTTCAGCACAGAAGCCAATCACTCTTATCTTCCCTCAGCAGTGGGCTAACCATCATGAAGCATCCCTTGAAGGGTTTCTGTAATAAGAAATCATTTCTACTGCTGTTTAGAAATTGAGTTTAAACAAGAGGAGAGTTGAATTTGTCTTTCAGCTCAAAGATAAAATTATAAAAAACGTGACCCTAAACACCAGGTGACATAATTTCATTGTTTTCACTTGGTCAGAAGAAATTAGGAGTTCAACATTAAGGAAGAGAAAAGCCAGGACATGGAATAATTATTCCCAAATCCTTCCCCACTCCACTTCAGTGTATACTTGTGTGTGTGTGCTTTCATTGTTATCTTCCAATTTGGGATCTCACATTTGGATCTAAGGAAATGCCTTCAAAAATAAGACCAGCAGATTATCTAACCAAATTCAAATATGAACCAAATTTCCTTGGGCTTTTGGGCTGAGGACTTGCTAAAATACTCATTATGGATGCAAAGCTCTTAATAACATTCATATTTAATATTCAAAACTGTAAAGTAAAACAAGATTGAGGTACAAAAAGTTTTATATTGACATTCTCTTTTCTTTAGACTCTTTCAACTTGTGAATTACTTTTGGATTTTCCATTTAGGGTTCTTCTGGTTGAGAGTCACAGAAACCCAATTCAAACAAGCTTAAACAAAAAAGGAATTTATTGGTTCAGAAAACAGAGAAATCCAGAAGTAGGCCTAGTTTTAGTAATGGCTGGATGCAGGTACTCAAGTAGTGTCAGCAGCTTGCTCTCTCTTTCACAAATTCTGCTTTTCTCTGTGTCAGCTTCATTGTCATGCAGACTCTTTCCTGGGAACATCTAGGCCTACATGGTCCTTGAGTTTATAATCTAAGAAAAAAGATAAAAATCCTCTTTCCTTCCTTGCCAGAGTCCTGGAGAGACCTCTAATGGCCCAACTTGGGCCACGTGTTAATTCCTTTATCAATCTGCATAGAAGGTGCCTCTACTCATTGAGTGGCCCAACGATGTTAGAATGGGAGTGTAAACCAAGGACCACTAGAATCACAGCTTCAAAATCACTGGCCTTTGTTATTTAGAATACAATTATTATATACTAGGTCCTATGATTTATCCAAAAAATCTGAAGGTATATGCAATGAAAGGCTGTAGGTGTTGGAAGGAAATGTAGGTGGTATCTGTAGTTGGTTCTAAGGAAGCCCTAAGGAAATGGCATAGCTCTGTACCTCCCCGCTCCCCACTTTTTTTTTTCCCCATTCAGTATTTATTTTCCTTCTTATGATAACAGTATCCTGATTTCCTTTGATAATTTCTTCCTCCCCGTTGTGGACAGTCTTAGCAGTTAAATACCCTGTTTGCTCCTAATCTAAGGGATTGGTAGATGACTCAAGGTAGGCTAATGAAACGTTTTGTCCTTACATATTTAATAGATTAATATATGAATGGGAAAATGTAGCTCATTTCTACCACTGGTGATGTCCTTTAAAGAATTCTATTTTCTGCTACCTAGTCTCTGCAGCTTTACTTTGTTTCTTTTTTCTGAATTTAGTTTTCTAGCCCTTCTGTGAGTTACTTATATATTTCCAAGGGATTCATTTTCTGCATAAATTAGACAGAACCATTTTCTGTGCTTGCTATCCAAGAGCCCCAATTGGTGTAGAAATTAGGGCAAGAAGGGTGTTAAAAATGACATGAGCAATTATCTAGGCAAGGAAGGATGGAGCATAGAAAAGAATTCTCTATCTAGGACTGGGAAGTTAGCCATTATTATTATGCAATAAGGGAGAAGTTTATTAAACTGTAGCATGTACTAATGTGGGACTCAGACCAGTTTGGTGTCAGAGACATAGAAGAAAAATGTGAAGAGACTGGAGTTTTTGGTTATGTCTTACAGTTTTCAGTAGGATCCTAAATAAAATTGATACACTTAGCTGAAGCTCACTCACCTGAAAGTAGTAAAAGAAAAAAAAAAATAGACCCTTTCAAGACACTCTGTACCGATAAAATAAGATTGCTTAAAGTCTGATAATCCAGAGGCTTCACCCATTTTTAAGTTGTTTAATTTGCATTTTTTGATAAAAGATCTTTATCAGATATTAGTAAATATTTTGCCACTGTGATTTGCTTTTCTCTTTCCTTTTTAAAAGATTACAATAACATATAGACCCTTCAAAATTTCTCATCTTTAACCACCTTCAAGTGTACAATTCAGAGTAGATTATGTTCAAAATGCTGTGCTACCATCACCACCATTCATTACTGAAACTCTTTTAATCATCCCAAACAGAAAATCTATATCTATTAAGCAATAATTCCCTATTCTACCCTCTGCCCCTAGTTCCTGGTAGTCTGTAATCTACTTTGTCTCCATGAATTTTCCTATTCTAGGTATTTCATATAAGTGGAATCATACAATATTTGATATTTGTGTCTGACTTATTTACTCAATATGACTTCAACATTATCCAAGTTGTAGCGTGTATCAGAATTTAATTCATTTTTATAACTGAATAATATTCTGTTGTATGTATATACTGCATTTTGTTTATCTAGACATGTGTTGATGGACACATGGGTTGCTTCGCTTTTTGGCAATTGTGAATAATACTGCTACAAACACTGGTAACCAATATCTGTATAAGTCCCTGTTTTCAATTCCTTTGGGTATATACCTAAAAGTGGGATTGTGAGTTCACATGATAATTCTATAGTCAAATCTGAGAACTGTCAAACTGTTTTCCACAGTGGCTGCACCATTTCACTTTTCCACCAACAGTTGATGGATTATCTTTTTACTTTATTGATAGTGTTGTTTGAACCACAAACCTTTTAATTTTAGTGATGTCTAACTTATAAATTTTCTTTGATTGTACTTTTGCGATTCTGGTATCATGTTTAAGAAACAATTACCTTATCTAAGGCAGTTTACTCCTATGTTTTCTTCTAAGAATTTTATGGTTTTAGCTCTTACATTTAGATCTTTGATCCATTTTGAGTTAATTTTTACATTGTGGGTTAGGAGTCCAACTTCATGCTTTTTCATGATAATATCCAGTTTTCCCAGAACCATTTTTAAAAGACTATTCTTTCTCCATTGAATTATCATAGCAGTTTTGTTGAAAATCAATTGACAATAAATGTAAGAGTGTATTTCTGGACTCACAATTCTATTCCATTGATCTATAGTTCTATACTTCTGTCAGTACCACACTGTCTTGAATACTGTAGCTTTAGGATATATTTGAAATTGGGAAATGTGGGTCCTCCAACTTGTGTTCTACTTTTTCAAGCCATTGCTTTGGCTATTCTGGGTCCCTTGCATTTCCATATTAATTTTGGTATCAGCTTGTCAATTTCTGCAAAATAGGCAGCTTCATTTTGAAAGGAATTTTGTTGAATCTGTAGATCAATTTGGGGAATATTGCCATCATAAAAATAGGAAGTCTTTCAATATTTGACACGAGGTATCTTTCTCTTTAATTAGGTCATCTTTAATTTCTTCCAACAATGTTTTGAGGTTTTCAATGTACAAGTCTTATGCTTCTTTGGTTAAATACATTCATAAGTATTTTATTCTTTTTGACGATACTGTAAATGAAATTGCTTTCTTAAGTTTATTTTCAGATTGTTCATTGCTTGTTGTATTTGTTAGGGTTCTCTAAGGAAACAGAATTGATAGGATGTATATAAAATGAGAGTTATTATAGAGGGATCGGTAAGCCTATGTTCTATAGGGCAGGCCACATGTTGACTGAAGTAGAGATAGAAATTCTTCTTTTGAGTGCTAAAACAATAATTTCTTCCTTTGAGGACTTCAAACTGATTGGATGAGAATTCATTTGTTGCTGAAAGCAGTCTTCTTGTTGATTGTAGATGTAGTCATCCATAGATGTTATCAAAGGACTAATGATTTAAACCCATGAAATAGCCTCATAGTAAATATCAAGACAGCACTTGCTTGACCAAACAACTATCAGCCACTATAACCTACCCAAGTTGACACATGAACTTGACCATTATATGCATGTATAGAAGTACAATTTACTTTTGCTTATTGGCTTTGTAACCTTGCTGAACGGGTTTATTTGTTTTAATAGTCTCTCTTTCTCTTTCTTTCTCTATTCCTTAGAATTTTCTATGTATAAGATCATGCCATCTGTGAATAGAGACATTTTTATTTTTTCCTTTTCAATCTGGATACCATTTATTTCTTTTTCTTGCCTAATTCTCCTGACTAGAAGTGGTGAAAGGAGACATCTTTGTTTTGTTCTTAATCTTAAGGGGAAAACTTTCAGTCTTTGACCATTATGCATGATGTTATCTTTGAGTTTTTTGTAAATAGACTTTATCAGGTTGAGGAAGTTCCCTTTTCTTCCCAATAAAACACTTGTTGAGTGTTTTATTTTATTTTATTATTTTATTTTATTTTTAACATGGACGTGTGGTGAATCTTGTCAAATAGCAGTATATTAGTTAGGGTCCTCTAGGGAAACAGAATCAACAGGAGAGGTCTGTAAATAGAATGAGATTTTATAAAACTCTCTCCTATGACCATGGGGATGCATAAGTTCAGATTCTGCAGGCAGGCTGCAAACTAGGGGCCACGATGAAGGACCAATGAAGGTCCTTGATAAGTTTCTGGGAGACATTGGCTGTCCAAAGATGAACTTGGAAATTCTCTTTGAAGGCTGAACTCACTTCCCCTTTTAAGGCATTCAGCTGAATGGATAAACGGTCACTCATTACTGACAGCAATCTCCCTGGTTGATTGTAGACATAATCAGCCATCTGTACAGTAAACTCACTGAGGGCTAATGTCCATAAATGTCCTTGTATTACCATTAGCCCAGTGCTTGCTTGACCAAATAATTGGGCACAATTACCTGGCCAAGTTGACACAGTAGCCTAACCATCACAACTAGATTCATGTTTGATTGATTAACTGGGAGAAAGTGTGTGCACACCAGGGACCAGAAATGTTGGGGGACCATGTTAGAATTCTGTCTACCACAGGCACTATAGGAGATGGATCCCTTCAAGGTAGGCTAAAATTCTGGCATGGCAGAGAACAGGGCTTCAGGACTACTGGCCTGTCACTAAGAGGATGCTAAATTTCCTGGACAGAGAACCATACTGAGAGTCGAATTAGGGACATGGGAATGGGATCAGAGTGCCTCATATGGAAGGCAAAGAGTGAGTGCCAAGAGATGAGAGGGAGAGAAACTGACATCCTTGGCCACACTTATTTATCATCAATCAATTTCACAAATATTCATTGAGTACATATCAAGCACTGTGCTAGACTTCAGATATGGAAATGTGACAGAAATTGACATGGTCTTTTGTCTCATGGAGATTACTGTCTACAGGAGACAGATAACTTAAATAGTCCCCTTAAAAAAAGCACACTTTCAAACTGAGATAAGTACAAGGAAGGAAAGGAAAAGTACTATAAGAGTCAATAGAAGAATTGGCTCTGTCTGGGGTAGAACTTCTTATTTTGTGTGTGTGATGATATAGTTTTGGACAATGGCACTCTACATTTGGATAGTGTCTTACAATTTATAAAGTAATTTCACATATATTGTCTCAAGTAATCATTCTAACCACTCTGCAAGATAGTTTTTTATTTTTTGATAGTATGAAAAAGAGAAAAAGGAGGTTAAGTGACCTGTTTGAAGTTACCCAGCTAGTTATCGTTAAAACTGGGATTTGAACCAATATTTATCAAATTTTTGGAACCACACATTATGTATCTTACTTATAAGGTCATTGTAATTCTTCTACATCCTTATTATTTATTCATTCATTTAATGAATCTTGGTTGAGCTTCTACTAATGCCAGGGACTCTTCCATGTTAGGCACCATGAAAAAGATAGAAAGAGCTCCTACTACTCATTGGGGAAACAAACAAATGTTCAGATGACTATAATCTAGTGTGATTATAGGATAGGGGGAGTTGGAACTTGCCATTAACCCACATAGTAGAAGTGTCCATTCTTGATTTGGGAGGGAGTTTTAAAGGAGGGCTTCCTGTTAGATGAACATAGGGAGTTAGGAGGATGGATTGGGACAAAGAATATGTTCCTCCAGGTTGTACAATGGTTTGGAAAAGAAAGTGTGGTGGGTCTGAGGAAGCAGAAGTTCAGTATGACTAGTAGAGGATAAGGGGATGAGGAGTTAGGGAAGAAGTGGGAAGTACTGAGGGAGGAGAGATAAGCAAGGTAAAAGCCTTGGAGACAGGTTAAAGAGTTCAGAATGTTTTAATCAGGAGAGGGTCAGATTTACATATGAGTGAAGACTATGGCAAGTTCTGTCTTAGGTAACTGGATGCATGAATAGTGGTGCTTTTAGGAAAGATAGGGAACATGGAGATGAGGAGCAGATAATAAATACAGGTTTGAACATATTTCATTTAAAGTGCCATAGCTCATACAAGTTGAGGTGTCCAGTAGATAGTTCAGTAGACTGGTCTGAAGACTGGGTTGAAAGTGTAGATCTGGGACTAGACAGAGGGTTGTTTTGTGGAGTGGGAAAGGAGTGAGAGGGTCATAGTTTAAGAATCTAATAAAAGTTAGGGAACAATTCCTGAGAAAAATGAACATGTACTTATACACATAAAACACAAAATAGAAACTCAAGGGATTAGCAGATTCCCTGAGGTCCAAACAGAATCTCAGTTATTAATGAAGCCACATGAATGGCGAAAGTGGCTTAAGCAGAGGTTGTTGAGAGAAGAGAAGGTCTAGAGATGGGCACTTAGTGATGGGCAGAAGAGTCTATAGCAGAGAGTGAAGGTAGAAGAACAACCAATGAGGCCAGGGAAAGAGAACCTTCAAGAAGGATAGGGAAGGACCCATCTGGGTCAGAGACTGCTGAGGGATTAAGAAATGGATGGACTGATATGTAGCCTTTGGAACATTCCCTTAACAAGCAGTGTTTACTATACTAAGGTGGGAAGCTTCTGCAAAATATGCATACCTAGGTGCCATCCCCAGCATCCCCAGCTAGAATCTGGTAAAGTATCCCTGATCCATTGAATATAGGATGTTGTTAGTGAATTTAGCTGGAGCAGCTTCAGGAAGTGGTGAGAGAAACAGTATGTAATTAGTCGGGTTAGGAGAGTTTGGAACAAGTTCAAATAAACTATTGAAGAGGATGTGGTTAAAGATATCAGAAGAAAATGGCAGCATCAATATGTGTGGTGCCTAAGGAGATAGAGTAGGAACATAGTGCAAAGTGGAGGGACTTCTTTTCCATTTTAATTGATGGGAAGCAGAAAAAAGATGGGTGTATATTTGGTTTTTGGCAGGCTTCAATTTCTTCATCACAGTAGGGGAAGAGACTATTTGCTGGGATATTGGTATGTAATCTCTTTATTAATAAAAGTACTATTTAGGAAATTGCTATTCATGTCTTCATATTCAAAGGTCACTACTATATATTCACTGAAGTTACCAATGAAGAAACATATTATCATCATATACTAATATACTCTAGCATGAATGGCTGAATGAGTGAATGAATAAATGAGGACATGCTGGAAATGATCATCCCAAGGAGATGGTTGTATCTGACCTGAATTCAGTGGGATTCAGTCATTGAAGGAAAATGTCTCTTTGCAAAGGGTCTCGCCTGTGTGATTAATTCACACATTCATTCACTAAAAAATTAAGTGTGACTATGTTCCAGGTACTGTCTCCTGCCCTCATAGAGCTTCTCTTGAGATGGATACAAAATGGAAGAACAAATAATTTCTGATAGCAATGTGATCTATTGAAAAGAAAGCGGGGTAAGGGGATGGAGAATGGTTGGGGGGGGGGTGTTCCTTTTGGGTAAGGGTGCACAGGAAGGACACCCTGGAACTGACATGTAAGTCAAGAACTGAATACAAAGATGACACAACAAAAAGAAACACAGATTCCCATGCCGCTGACAACAACAGAAGTGGACAAGGAAGACACAGCAAATAGACACAGAGAACAGACAACCAGGGTGGGGGTGGGGGGGGGAAGGGGAGAAAAATAAATTATTTTTTTTAAAAAAAAGAACTGAATACAGAGATGCAGGCAGCTATTAAAGATCTGCGGCAGAGCAGTGGAGACAGAAGAAACAGCAAGCAAGACAAGAACACACTGGTGTGAGCAAGGAAGGGCAAGTGGGCTGGTATGGCAGGGAAAGAGAGGCAGAGACTGGGGCGAGTCAGTCTGGAGTCAGAGGAAGCTGGAATGTTAAAGTACTTTTTGGCTGCCCTGTGAAGAATGGACTTATAGGGGCAGAGCACTGAGCATACCTTTATTGTCCTAAGGTAGTAACCTTATTCCTGGACTTCCCTGTAATTCCTAAGACCTCAGAGGTAACTGTCTATTTGAAAATGAACAACCCTTAGGATTTTTGGCAAGCCTTACTTGGGGAGGACCAGGATGATTGACTGACTCTGGTGCCCCGAAAGCGCCTTTCTCTTAGGTCCGGGGAGAAAGGCGATGCTCCCTGGTCATAGCCTCCTTTAGTGCTTGCCCTTTCAACCTGAGTTGCCTTTATCTTTCCTGCTTCCGGCGTAGTCCCTCATTCTGCGGCTCTTCGCCGTTCCAGCATTTTCTGGTCCGAGCAGGATTTGTATCGAGAATACTTCTATTAGAGTTTCACCAGAAGTTCGCACTTCAAGATCCAGATCCAACACCCACCCTCTGGCCTCCGTCCCCGGAAAGGGGGCGGGTGGGGAGCGCGAACCTTATCTCCCGGGCTCCGCCTCCAGCGGGGCTGGGAGCGAGTTTCGCAGCCCGCGCTCGGCAGTGGTCGCTGCGGGAGACGCGACTCCGCGCGGCGCTCGGCGAGTCCGTGCTGCCGGGGCTGGGGCTCGTCACTGTCCCGGACACCCGCGTACCCCTCGCGGAGCCCGCAGCTGGCTGCCGCGGCAACCCAGACCGCAGCACGCCTCTCCAGGTGAGGTGACGCCGTCTTCTCCCCTTTCCCTCCCAGAATGACATCTGCGGGCTTCGGGGCTGGCTCTTGGAGGGCTGCAGTTTGGCGTTTTGCGCGTCCCGGGGTGTCCCGCGCCGAGGTTTTCGGTGAACCGTCTGTCAGTCCTCGCGCGCGGGCTGGGGCAGGGATGCCAGTGTTTGTTCTGCAAAGTTATTTTGTGTAAATGAATCTTGAGAGGTTTGCTGAGTGCGGATTTCTGCCTCTGAGAATGGCTGATGGGCAGTGATTACTCCCCAAGTACATCCTCCTCTCCTTTCATCTTCTTGGAAGGGTTTCCAGCGTCCACAGGTGGCGTGCCCGGGAGCGTGACGCTGAGAGGTCAGGGCGGTGGGTCTGCGAGTGGGTAAGGTAGACCAGTAAAGTCACCCGCGGAGCTTTAAAAAATTGGGGGCTTTAACAGCACCTCAAACAAATTAAATCAGAATCTCTGGGAGTGGGACTTGGGCATCAACATTAAAAAACAAAACAAAACAAAACAAAAAAACCAAACACTTCTCACAGGTGATTCCAGTATGCAGCCCAGTTTGGAAACCAGTGGGTGACAGCAGAGGTTCTCAAAGTGTGGTCTTTGACCAGCGCATTGGCCTCACCTGGGAACTTGTTAGAAAGGCAAAATTTAGCCCCCAGCCCCACCTTAGACCTACTGAATCAGCCTTCCAGGTGACACTAGTACTTGCTTAAATTTGAGAACTTTGGGGTTATAACTCAAGGTAAGGGCAGACACTTGCAAATTCTCTACCTCAGCAGGAGAAGAAAACATGGCTTTTCAGAAATATTAGACATTGATCAATAGGATTTGCCCATACATTTTTTAAAAATTTAAGAACTGTGGACCATTAGAAGATCCTATAAGGGGTAGTGACTTATCCATGTCTTCAATAATTTTTACATAGTAGAATTTGCATACTTGCTTTAGTAGAGAATAGGGATTTTTTCCTTTTTTTAAAAAAAGTTGAAACCAAGGAAGAAAGGTATATATGAGTTTTCTAGTTTTAATAACACAAATCTTTGGCACCAGATGAGATGACCCTGGATTTTCACTATTATCCCTGTAGATTATAGGATTTGTATGCAGTATTTTTTTGGTTGTTGTTTAAGCAATTAGAGGCTTAAGGGATTCATGCCAATTCTCCAGAGTGAAAGGGAATTCATTGTTGCAGGTCTCTGAATTATCTGAAGTGGACCTCTTTTTTCTCTTAATAGAGATCTGAGATTTCAAAATTTTGGCTAAAAACAATCCAGCCATTCCTAAGCCATTACTACAGAAATAGACTGACTTTGCAAATGGGCTTAAATGGATGAGAAAATCTGACACTGGAGAAAAAAATCTTGAATAAGCATCACTCCAGTCCCATTTGTGCTGCAGTGAACACAGTGCAAACTCTACCAAGACTTTCTGTAAAGAGAACATTTACTTTCCAAACTATTTCCTGTGCCAATTTGTGACTGAGTTATATAGTCTCATTATGAGACAGGTACAGAGCTTGTATTCAGAGAACTGCGGGGAGAATAGGTAATGGTTAGGAAAAAGTGCCTTGGCCTGAGGCAGACCTGGTTCAAGACTCTACTCTTCTGTTTGCTCTATGCTTTTGGACAGTTACATAACTTCTCTGAGCCTCACTTTCCTCATCTGTAAAATGGGGACTCTAGTTATACAACTCTTACCTCGTAATTCTCAGTGTTGTGAAAATTAAGCAAAGCAATGCTTTTGAAGTATCCAGCACTTAGTAAATTAAATTTGTTTGCTCCAAACATCTGTATGCACACATGTGTTCATGCACACACTAAAAAAAATTTTAAAAACCTAATCTCTAAACATCTTAAAATTTTAAAAGTTTTGATATATGAACACATTTTTATGTATATGCCAACCAAACCCTTAAAATGTACAGTTTTTCCTTTTTACTAGAAGGTGAATGTATCAAATTATTCATAATAATATTGCGTGTCTTTAGTTTTATATGGGACTTCCTAGAAAACTTTTAGTTGATTTGGCTCAAATTAACAGCCTAGCCTTTATTTAGTCACTATTTGTGGTAATGGATTTTACCCTCTTGTGGAGTTTATATTCTATTAATGTTCACACTTAGCCTTAAAATCTGGCTCTCCAGAATACCATTCCTTACAAAAGCAAGTTCAAATGATAATTGAGCATCTAAAACTGGCATGATGTGGCCTCCAAAGAACCAGTTTGGATAAACTATCTGGTATTTATTAGATTTTGAGAGGGAATAAAATGAAACCTTTTCCAATTACATCAAGGCTTGTTCAAGACAATATAAGATAAAGCAAAATGAGGACACAGAGCAAGGACAAGCCTCAACTGGCAATAGGAGTAGGTGAAGTCATTTAAGAAGTCTTTTTCCTCAACTGCAATGATTTCAAAATGCTTCCAATCACATGCAAAAAGCAATTCCTTTCACATTATTTGATTGGAACTAATCTGGACGATCTTCTTAGCGCTAAATTGTCCTAGTGAAAAACTGTTTATGATATTAATTCCAGAAAGGATACCAAATACTTCTGTACTTTAAAAATTATTCTTGATATGCCTTAACTTCAGTGTTAAGTTGAATATTAGATTTCTAATGTAGAATGCCTTTTTATGACGCATCTTGCATCTTTAAATGCAAGGAGATATACCTTACCTATTACTATCATCTTATGTGCCCTCTAGAAGACTAAACAAGTTCCAGCATATATGCTATAAGCATTGTAGCAACTTCTTCATTCAGAAAACTAGGTTCCCTATTAAACTAAATGTAATTGCAATTAAATGTAGGTAGAGTTTCCTACTGGCTCGCTATGGAATGAAGAGTAGCTGAGGGAATGAAAAAGTAAGGGGCACATCTCTTGCTGAGTAAAATGAAAGCATGTGGACCTAAAATGCAAACTCTCAGTCATCAAATTATGGGTTCTGGATAATTTAACAGAACCAAAAGAGTCTCGGGTGTTGCAATTCAGAGTGACAGGATGTGGCAGCACTGCTTGCAGTGAGTGACCAATTAAGAATTGAGTCATTGACATTGTAGTGCCCCCCAGGGACTTTATGTTTTTTTATGGATAAGCATAAGGTCCAGACTGGAGATAATCATAAAGAAGTAAGCTTAATTGCACTTGGTTTATATAACCTGGCTGACTTAGAGAGGATTTGTTGAGAATTACCTGACATTCATTTAGGATCACTTTCAGGACCCTATCTGTTCCAAATTGCTTGATTTTCCTATTAAGGCCAATCTTGCAACTCTTATGAGGAAAATGCATCACAGGAAATGGAGATATGTTCATTTTATTTTGTTTTTGTTATCTTTGGATTCTATTTCTCAGCACATAATAGTAATTCTTTAGCTTGATTTATTATCTTTCTTGTGTGAAACACAGTTGAAATGTTTATTTCTGGCAGGTGGTCCAATCTCACAGGAAGAGAATGGGCCATGGAGATTGAGTTCCCCAGCTTTCTGCAGAAACTGCAGGTTGAGAACACATGCTCTGTAACCAGTGTGTGTAACATTGAATCCTGGCTCCACAACTTAATAGTTTGAGCTTGGAAAAGTTATATAACCTCTTTTTGATTCTGTTTCCTCATCTGTAAAATAGGGGCAATAGTACCCATCTCAGTGGGAGTGTTGTGTTGTGAGGATTAAATGAATTAAAGATGTAAAATTCTTAGAATAGTGTCTAACTCCTAGTAAATGCTTACTAAGCATTTACTATTATTTACACTGTGCATTAATGAATAATCTATGTGGAAGCCCATTTCTGTTTTTACCTCAAAACTTTTCAATTACCTTGTCTTCTGAAAATTAGTTAATTTAACAAAGAGGTATGCAATCCAAGTTAAAGTAGAATGTTACTGAGATACGATTGATCTGCCAGTCCCACTCAACCTAGTTTGATTTCAGGGCTATTTATTTAAAAGATTACCTTAGCAAATCATGACAAATAATATGCATAATACATATTGAAATTTAAAATCAAAAAAGAAAAGATAAACACCCCAATAGGAAAAAATGAACAAAAATTTGATGACAACTTGGCTAAATATATCAGATTTTTTCTTTCCAGAAATTCTACTTCCAAACAACAACAACAGAAGATTTCCTTAATGAAAAACCACTGAAAACAACATGTTCTCAATGCCAGGAAAATAAATCTATAGCTATAATTTGTGAAAAGGATACATATTTTTTTCCTACATATGGTTTGTCTTTTCAAAGGATTTAATTTAATTTTTCTCTTTGTTGTTCTTTGACATCTTGGTTTTTACTAATGAAAAACTCAGATATATCTTTGAAAATTTCTGGAAACATTGACAATTTCCTCAAGTCCAAGTTTGGTGACCTTCTGGGAATCTTGCCAGTTGCTTGTGTTTGATTCAGTGTTTGGTTTTTGTTTTGCCTTGTCTTGTTTCAATCTAGGTCAATTTAGCCATGATTGCAGTGTTATGTTATCCGTTAACTGTTTGTTGTTACAGTTAATGGTGTCAAGAAGAAAAGAATATGGACCAAGAAAATTTCATTTTTATTCAAAGTAAAAAGAAGTTTCAGTGAAGTTTGAGCCTTATAGAAACTTTGTTATAAAAATATTATTTGGGGAAGCTTGTATAGCTCAGTGGTTGAGCACCAGCTTTGTACATAAAAGGTCCCAGGTTTAATACCTACCAGGTACCTAAAAAAAAAAAAAAAAGGAAATTTAGTATTTTATTTGTTTTTATTGAATAACATGGGTAAATAAAAGCAAACACTGAAAACATTTATCTCATTTTTATGGTAACTTTGAAATCCATAGGTGACTCAATGATCTAAATCTTTTGTGTATATGTATCTTGCTACTTTGTTAGGAAGAAAATAGTTGTCTCCACCTAATGGGGTGTGTGTCAGTATACGTTTTCAGCAGTACCCAGAATAATGTAGAATATTAGAGATAAGAGAGGAAGGAACATTCCTTTTATATGTTCTGCCATTCATCGAGTAATTGTGTGTCTACCAAGAGTTTGACTATCCTAGTACTGGTTGAGCACCTGAGAAGAATTTAATAAATTCAGTTTATTTAGTCTATTAATTACCAATTTTTAAATGGAACACTCCCTTTAATTTATACATGAAAATAACATTTGCAAATATCTTGAATTGAAAATTTGTGTAGGGCAAAATAGTTTGGATTTAGATTTAGAAAAACCAGCAAAACCATAGAATAATGTATCAATTTTATCTCAAAATATTTTTGATTTTCATTTGACCTAATAATGTGTATCAATCTTTAGAAAGGGCCAGGTATGATTTTTTGATAATATTTTGGCAAGAAGTGGAGAGATTATCCCAGGGAGAGTCATTGGGAGAAGATAAATAAACACCCAAGATATCAAGATTGTAGGCAGCTCCCTGTAGAAAATGCACTTTTTCTTTTGCAGTATGTTTTTTGATCGTTTTACAGTTCCTTCACTTTTTCCTACTTCTTCAAATCACTTGTTAGCTAGCATCTGTGGGATTAGGTTTGAAATGAGAGAAGGTGATACGTAAACTGCAGGGAGCAGGGGTGGCATGGCTGTCCGTCTCAAGTGGAGTATAGGTGGAACTCCTACTTGGGTCCCTGTGGGATGAGAAGGGAGCAGGGAAGAAGAGGGAAGGTGGGCTGCAGAACTCCTGATGGGGAAGTGAGTGGAGACTTGTGGAATCTTGTTCAAACTCTTGTATGTTTAGTGACAGCAAGCTTGTGTCTAGTGTGACCAAGTAGGTACCTATAATCTAGTTATGTGTCATTTCCATGCTACCATTTGAAGTACCAGTTCATAACTAATGTACCCTGCCATTATTTCCAGGAAGGTCCCTGGACCAGGAAATGGAAAACCGGGTTCCTCTTCCCAGTCTTGATACCAAGTTGCTGTGAACTGGTAGCTTAGAAAATCCTGCATAGCTAGCTGGGCAGGTGTGGCCGTAATTCTTCCATTTTGTTTGTTGTTTTTTCTTTATTTTGGTTGAAAACTCTATTAGAGGCCATTGAAACCTGCAAAAAATTACATCTTAGATAATCTGCATATAGAGTTTAAGTGAATGTGATATACCGTATCCTTGAGGAAATAAGTCTGAAAAAATGAGAATTTTTTAATTTATAAAATTTTTCTTAACTTACTTCCTGATAATTCACTGTAGATAAATCTTGGTGTGAATGATAAATAATAGATTTTTTTTATTTCAAGAAAAATTTAAACTCTTTTGTCATGGTGCCTAAACAAATTTTTCTTTGGCCTCCATTTTGGAATTATATAAATTTTTTTCACTGGTCTTTTTAATGCTTGAAAATGTTTTTTAAATTCTGAATTATGGATTTTGGGAGGGAAATCATGTTTTTATGAGTAATTAACTTATATTTTTGAGTTCTAAATTACATTTTTTACCAAAATGTTAATAGTGTGATTGGATGGTAGGATGATAGATATTTTTTTCTTGCTTTTCTTTGTTCTATTTAAAAACATATACATATATTATTTTTTATAATGTACAAGTAAATACATAAGTACATGCTTGTAGATGGAGACATTTGAAATTATAATTTTGGGTTCCCATACAAATGAGAGATAATGACTGTCATAGTATAATTAATTCATATTCCTGTAATTTATAAAATACATATTGTGTCAGATGTATTTTTAAATACCAGATACACTAATTACTGATCATAAACTTGGACTAAAGTGATTCCAGAAATTAAAAAAAGAGAATAATCAGTTTATTACTCCCACATCAGAAGAATAGTATATGTCTAATACATGGAGGCCATATAAAATAATAGCTAAGGCCATGGGTGTTTGATAGTTTTGGTCCTGCCACTTACCACCTATGTGGCCTTATGCATGGTACTTAACCTTTTTAAGCTTAATTTGCCCATCTGTGAAATGGAGATCATAGGATCTGCTTCATAGTGTGGTCATGAGAAATGATATAACGCACATATAACATTTACCATTATGCTTTACAGAGACAAGTACTCAAATTAGCCTAAATTAGTTATCATAAGTATTTTAGTTTCCTAGGCTTCTCAAAGCAAAATTCTATGAAGTGGCTCAGCTTACACAATGGGAAATTAATGGCTTACTGTTAGAGTGTGAGAAAATGTTCAAACTGAGGCATCATCAAGGTGATGCTTTCTTCCTTAAGATTGGCTGCTGGAGATCCTCGGCTCCTCTGACACATGGTCACATGGTGGGTCTATTGGTTTCTCCCTCCCCTTCTCTTCTGGGTTTCCTTGCTTTCAGTTTTTTTGCATCTGTGGCTTTTTTTCTCTCCCTCTATTCATTCCATTTATAAAGGATTCTGGTGATAGGATAAAGACCCATCCTGAATGAGGTGGGTCATTCCTTAACTGAAGCTGTCTCATCAAACAGTGAACAGGAGTGGATTAGCTTTGAGAACATGTATTTCCAGGGTTCATACAGCTACAAACCACCATAATAAGTATTGATACTCTCCATATTTATACATTTATCACACTTTTAATTTGGATAGCTATATTTCTGAAGGTTACTTTTTTGGAAGCAAATATCCTCCATATAACCAAGGGCAAAGAGAAGATGCAAATTCAGATTTTAGCCATTATGCATGTTGTGCTTGGGAGAGAAAAATGAGGGTGCAAGGCAGAGGTATCTCTCAAAGTTAGCTATGTACTTGCAACTCTAATGGGTTTTTTAGAGTAATGCCTTGTGACGACAAGTGTTGATTCTGGAGTCTGGCTTTCAGTACTTGCTAGATGGTACAAATGTCTCTGTGATTGTTAGGTAGGCCTTTGCTTGCAATTGCAGGTAGCTTGTCATGAACTCCTGGATTTAGCAATTACAGATTTTTTTTTTTTTTTTTTTTTGGTCAGAACTGTAGATAGCCCATATGGTGTCTGTGAAAAATTAGAAGATGGCCTTTTTTTCTGGGCAGATGCATCCCTCTCTCTACCAGGGTATACAACTTAGCACTAGCAAGTAAAACATGGCCTGCCTCCATTTGCACTTCATGGCTTGAAAGTTCTGTTTTTGGCACATCTGCATGGGATATGTATTAATTCATCCATTAAGCAAATATTTAGCCCTTTCCATAGAATTTCTTCTGTTCTGGGGTGGCAGCAATAACCAATATGATCCTTATCCTCAAGGACTCCCTGTCAAGAGGGCAAATTTCCCCATAGATGCTCTGGGTGTCAGGGTTGGTTTTCATACCCCAAAGCTCCTAATCCCAGTCCACTGAAGCTTATGGTTGAGTACTTTGAGGAATGGGGTGGGGCTGTGTTCATGTGTTGATTGTCTGTGTAGACCTTCTACTCTGAAAATTTGTAATTGGGGTCTGTGTTTGGAACTATGCTCTCCTCAAAACTTTAATGAAGTGATATATATAATGAGTGTTAGTAATTTCTACACAATATATAGACTCAGCATACAGTCTACACAGTAGAAAAAATCTAATATGGTGACTTGAACTGACTGAAGCTTAACAGAGGGAAGTTGTAGAGATACTGGGAAAATCAGAATCATTTATTTTTGGACTACACATCTGAGAATACTAGTAAAAAAGTGTGAATATTTCTGATACCTGATTCATTCTAAATTGGTTAAGTGTCCAGCAGTTACCTATATGGGGTAGTAGGGCCATTTGTGAATCTGTGTTTCCAAACTGTGTCTCCAAATACTTTTAATTTTTAACTGGATAGTATAATTTCACATTGGATACTTTCTGGCCAGGCCTATTACATTACTAAATGCTAAAACTTGAGTAATTCAATGGATTTTTAGCTTTTAAATATTTCTACATTATTTTGGTTATGGTTGCCAAGTTGAATTCCAAATCTCCCTTTTAGTGACCTGCCATGTTTTTGAGCTTTGGGCATAAAGCAGCCTAAGTAAGATTAGAGAAACAATTATAATTTCACATTTTCATAACTTTATTTCAATGCTAATGACATAAAAACAATGTGTATATGCTTCTCACTTTAGCCACTGTTGGTATTACTCCCAAAGATGAACATCTATCATAAAGTTAACTGATGTGGAGGAGGCGTTTCCTTTCTCTGTTTTAGTATTGCCAATCTTTAGGTGAGGCCAACCTATTTTACTCAAGGAAGTGTCCTTAAGGAATCCACTTATGTAAAGCTCTAAGCTTTCCAAATGCAGTGAAGAGGAGATGTTCTACTTAACTAGAGTGCAAGACTCTCCTGCTGCCTAGTACTCTAGACTCTAGAGAATTTAGAATTTTAGCTTTTTTCTTTCAAAGCCCTCCTTTTCCTGGGATTCTTCATTTTTTCAGGACCATCTATTGCTATGTTCTAAGGTGAAAGGGGGAAAGGAGAAAGGCATATTTTTATTACATTCGAAAGCTGCTATAAAAATGGGTTTTAGTTTTTGTCATTATTATTTTAGTTACCAACTTTAGAAGTTCTAAATGGAAAAATACAGGAATTTTGAGACAGCAAGGAGGAGACACAGAAAGCCAATACTGTTTTATTTCCTCACTTTTACAGCAAGGAGATGTTGGTAACTGTGCAAATATTGAATATGTACTATATGAAAACCAGTAGGAGCAATGAGTCAGCAAATTTACTTTCAGTGGCTACTGGATGCCTGGCATGGTTTAAGGTGCTGTGAGAAGACCAAGTGTGAGCTTGAGGCAGGCTATGGCCAGGTTGCTTTTGATATAATTGGGGGATGGGCTATTTCCATTACAATTTTTAGTAATCAACATAAGACTCTGTGTTAATAAGCTCCAAAGGGTCTAATAGTGGAAATAAGCATTGTGGAAGTTATCTGTGTTTTGTCATGACTTGCTTCATGGAATAGCTGGGGCTTGAATTGGCACCTTGAAGTGCTGTTCAGTTTGGACGCACAGGGAAAATGACAGACTCTCTAGTCAATATAAATTGTATGGTTAGAAAGTATCTTGCAAAATGGTCTCTTTCACTCCAGTAATACTTGAAGCCTTAACCCTTCCTTACAGCACCCCTAGTGAGGAAATCATCCAATGCCAGACATCTCTCATGATGGGGATACTTTAAGCTTTAGGGCCATCCCCATTGTTCAAAACTTTTTCCTTAGACTGCAAACTTCTTCCCTGGAATTTCCATGCTTTGGTCTAAGTTTGTTCATCTGGGAGTCCCATGTGGACTTCCCCACATGGCAGTCTTGCCAGTATTTGAAGAAGGCTAATATGGTACCCCAAGTGAATCTTCATGCTCAAAAACGGCATCTTTTTTGAGATGCTTTGTAGTTAAGTCTTATCTCTTGTCAGCCTTCCCTTGACATGTTCAGTTTGATGATCTCTGACCACTGGTTGCTGAACAGAAGGGGTGTAGCCCTGTTCTTTTTCCAATGTAGCCCATTGGAAGCCAGTTGGCCAACTGGCTGTTGGCAGCCAGTTCACAATAATGACCTCAGTACCATCACCTAGAACCTTTTAGTCTGCTCAGATCTGCTGCCGTTAAGTCATCTTATTCCTATTGAGCACTGTACGATCCAGATTTTGGGCCTCAGAACTTTCATGTATTTCTTTTCTTTTTTGTTTTTCTTGTTGCAGTCAGCTCATTATTTATCATCTTGAGATTCTTTTTTAATTCGAAATCTTTCACTCAATTAGTTAGAATGGCAATTTGATTTGCATCTCATCAGTGCCCTCCCTCAAGGTGCAAATAACAATCAAACAGTGCAAATGGCAGAACTCCAAGCCATATTACTAGAAACCTTGTAGCAGGCTGACCTCAGGCATCATTTAATTAGCTTTGTATCTAGTTTACATTTATCTATTTGCATTTTTGAAATATCATGAACACAATATTCTCCTGATGTCAGCCTAATACTCTTATCAAAGAGGGCATGAGGTTAGTTTGACATGATTTATTCTTGGTATATATAGAACACTGCATAGTGTTAAGTGAACCATTCCTTTTTGTACATTTTATAAGGAGTTTTGTATGTTTTGTAGGGAGTTAAAATATTTAAAACTCAGTAAAGACAGGATTTCAACCTATCACAGTGGAAACAGGCCCCCTTAGAACAGCTGTGTGTACATAAGCTGAACACCAACACAATCTTGTACTAGTTGTGTAGAGACTTTGTTTACAGTTGATTTCCTTTTTTGAGGTACTGGGGGCCAGGAATTGAACCTGGGAAGCTGGTGCTCATCCACTGAGCCATATCGGCCTCCCAGAGTTGGTGTTTTCATTTTTTTGTTTTTTTGTTTTTATGTTTGCTTTTTAGGAGCCAGTGGAAACCGAACCCAGGACCTCCCATGTGTGAAGTGGGGGCTCAACTGCTTGAGCCACATCTACTCCTCCACAGTTGATTGTAGGCATATGCACTCTTGAAATTCAGAGCTATTTCTTTCCGCCTCTGCCTTCAGTTTCTTTCTTGCACATAGAGATTAAAAAAAAAAAAAAGCCATGTTTCTGTAAGTTTGATATTTATTACCCAAAGAAAGGCATCTCATGAGAAAAGTCTGAGAACTGGGAGTGAACATATACCTATTTAAGGAACTTGACATAACTTGCCTGATAGTAATGGAGGGTTTTTTGTGTGGAAAAGTAGGAAATAAGATATTTAAATATATGGGCCTTGAGTTGGAAAACAGAATTAGGTTTATAGTCCTCATACAGAAGCAGTCCTGAAGCAGTGAGGATGTTGTGCTTTCTTGGTAAGGGGCAGTGGTCAGATGGCTGAGGACACGTCTGTCAACACTGCCTGCTATTAAAGAAAAGTGGAGAGGAAAGACAAAGGTTTGTGATGCATTATTCAGATTTTCAATTTAGCAAGAGAAATGCTACACTTAAAGGGGAAAAGCACGGTGTCCAGCACAAAGCAACTCTTAACATTTGACTGGTGCCTGTGTTGGAGTTGAGCTCTTTAGAGGTGTGTGGAGAGCCTGACAAGGTGGGTCAGTTTCCTGGTTACCAGCAGGGATTTCCCTTTTTGTCTGGTCATCTGAGGGTCTGAAGTTCAGTCAACTCATCAGTTTATTGGTTTGATGATTGGTCTCTCTCTCTCCTTTTTATTTTTAGGGTGAATATCCCTGGAAGTGTTTATCATCATGCTCTATGTATAAGTAAGATATTGAAAACATCCTAAATTGTGCAATATTAGGGAATAAGGTGATGTTTTGCATTGATTATGCAACTGTGTTTAAAATGTTTATAAAATTATATTATTATATTGTTAGATATAATAGATGAAAAACACAAAATGTAAACACATTTATGTACAGAAAATGTTCAAAGAAAAACGGATAAAATTCCATAATTCATTTCTTAGGAGTTTTATCATTGATAAATATGAGATATTCCTTTCTTGGTCCTGTTAAAGTAGTTTTTGCCTTGACTTCAATTTTGTATGTTACATATGCTTTCTTTTATTAGCGTTTGCCTAGTAAATTGTTTTTTGCCCTGTTATTTTCAACATTTGCTGTCACTGAGGTTTAGGTGGGCCTCTTGTAAATAGCATATAGGCAGATTGAAAAAGAACACAATTTGAAATTTTTATGAATTTTAAATAGGCAAATCTAACCCATTTAATTTTTTCATGAATACTAATATGATTAGATTCTTTACTGGAATTTTACTTTGTGTTTTCTTTTGAACATGCTCCCTTATACTTTTTATAATTATTACTATTATTTTATTGGCCTTTGCAATTGTTTGCTTCATTTTATTCCCCCATCATTTATCTCTGGAAGTTATAATTACATTTATGTAATAATGGTAACCATTACTTTTCTTATATCAATTAATACATTTCTGAATATCCTACTAATAGGATATTAGTGTCTCTAGTCCCTCACGAGATAATTTACTTTGCCAGTTTAAATGATTTGTATCACTTTCACTATGCCCTTCTCCCACCCCACTTACCTTCCAGTTTGAAAGCTTGTATTTTTATTTCTAGAATGTTATTAACTTTATTTTCAGTAATTATAGATTCGTTTTATTTGGGAGGGTGATTTAGGGGAGGCTGGGGAATACTGTTGGCTTTTTACTTCTATCCCACAACTAGCTCTTATTTTGCTCCCCTTCTAATCATTTTGGGGGGAAAGAGTAAATAGTAAAATTTTGAGTTCTTTAGTGTTCAAAAATGAATGTTTGGCTAGGAGTTAGGTGCAAAAATATTTTCCTGCAGAACTTTGAAGTTATTGAGCCATTGTCTTTTAGCCTTACTTTGTGATAAGAGGTTTTTAGACAATCTGGTTTTTATTTTGGGTTTCCTACCCCCAGCTGCTCTACAGAAACTCTTAGGATGTCTGCTTGATTCTCTGAGTTACACTTTTTCACCAATATGTATCTAAAAGATATGTATTGCCCCATTCAAACAGCTTGGTGCTTGTGTACTTTCTCCATACTTTCTAAAACCTGCGTCCTTTTGCATTGTAATATGGTAAAATTCTTTAACTTGACTTTCTATTTAGCTACTGTCTCTTTGATATGTCTGTTATCAAGATTTAAATTTCCAAATCCTTAATTTGCTTCTTCCCTTTCTATTCACAACAGTCTCACAAATTTCACTGACTATATTAATTACTTTTAAGCTAGTCTTCTTTTTATTGGTTTAGCTCTGTTTTTATGGTTGCGGCTGAGTTTGAGTTCCTTTATGCTGCTGGTTTTTATTGAGTTTTTGTTTACTATTATTTGTGTGCCCATTTAGGGGTTCACAATTTCATGTTTACTACTATATGTTGTCATTTTTCCTTTTTCTGTATATTATAGCTTGCCCCAATGATCTGAACATGGCTACTTGCTGTTTTGCTAAGCAATTTTCTCCCTGGGACATTCTCTGCCAATGCCCAAACTCATGGATTCCCCTGGATACAAAAAGAAAAGAGTTGCATGGATGCGTTTTTCTCCCTCATTCTCTGATCTGAGACCCTTTACTTCTCAGTCTGGGAGGCATCTGCCTCTGTCAAGGTACTCTTCTTCCTCCTGCTCTAAGGTTTCATTCATTCATCCATTCATTCATTCATTGCAACTCTGAGTCTTGTTTTTCTGACCTTCTTACCTTCCCAGCAATGTAGGTCAAGAAGTTCTGAATGTATGAAGTTTTGTGTTAATCTGACAATATTCTACAGAACCTGTAATTATAGAAAGAAACAAAAGTCATTTTGGTCTGCTTTATTATTTCTGCTATGAAATAAATGTTTGGGAATAAGCAATATGTGGACAGCAGTAATTGCTCCTCTGGGCCATTGGGTAATATTATTCTGGGGATCTTGTTTGCAATTTCTTCTGAACAGCATTTGGATGATGTAGTAAAATAAATTCATCTCCTTTTGGATATTGTAATTCTGAGACTGCACTTGGCACCTGTTTGAGAAATGTCAGTTTTCCAGGATGAACCATGTCCAGTGCAGCTGTTTCTGCTTCATACCACTGAATTTAAGTCTATATAAGGGAATGTAACCAACCAATTTTGGAGTAAGCAATGAGGCAGGAGAGTTCCCCACCTGATGAGTTTCTTGCTTTGTAGATGGCGAGTTTGATAATAATACTATTTTGAGTTATGTAGCATGGTACCTTTTAGGATTCCTTTCTGCAAGAAATATTACAAATATTTAATGACAGTGTCACCTTCTAATAATTTAGTCTCTTTATTAAACTAGTAGGGATTTAAAAATATCTTTGTAAAGATTGCATATTGCTCTTGTTTTCCAGGGTGTGAACCAGAATATTTACAAACTACCATGGTTTCTAGTTCTCTTGAGTTGGATTTTCCTAGGAGTATTTCTTTATTTACTCAGTTTGAAGTATACTGTTGTAAATTTCCAGAATACCAGGCATGGTTTCATTCAAATATAAGATAAGACTAAAACACATTGTAATACCCAGTTGCACATTTTCTCTTCATTCTCCACCATTTTAAGAATATTTGTACTAGTGTGCTTTCTCCAATCCTGTTGGCAGATTATAAAAATTTACTGATATTTATTTGCAAACTTGGTTTTGTATTGAGAAAACAGTGTAGAATAGTTTAATAAATCCCACATTTTAGGACTGAAAGTATTCTACTGGATTTATGTTGTGCTTGTCATTTAAATTATATAAAAATATAATTTTCATTATTTTTTTTTGTCTTGATAGTTTTCAATTTTAAAAAAGTTATGGAAATAACAGAAATGTATTGATTTTGATTATAAAATTTTAATTACTAGAAAATTCATGTATTAAATCCATTAGATCCAGTTTGGAATAATGGAAAGAAATGACCTTTTATTTGATTTAAAAATGAATTATTAACCATGTGTTTAATGGAATAAATAATTAGTAAAATATTTTAACGAATAAAACTGTAGAAATTTGGAAATGAAAGAGATCCTCATGCTCACTTAATCTCCTCACCTCCTGATCTAACAGAAGAGATACTGGGTTTTCTTTCCCAGATATCTATAGTGCCTTAATGGCCTCACTGGGTCTGGGACACAGATAGTCCAGCTCCCAGTAGAATCCACTTTTCCCTACACCCACATGAAAATGTCAGGAAGGAACTGAATATTGTGACTCATCATTTTTAAAAGAGATCCCAGAGCCAGAAACTCTGGAAGTGAATATAGTGCTTCCTTAATTAACAAAAATGCAGGATGTTCATCACTTTTCCGTAGCAGAGCTTCCTTTTATACGGTAAAAAATGCACACTAGATTATCTTTGAGGATAGTCTTTTCATTTTCCATTCTTTTAAACACAGTTAGTCATGTTTTATTTGGTTCTTCTATAATTCAGGATGGTAAATTGTATTAGTTTGCATTGACTCCTTTTTTCCTCAGGAAGCTTCTTCTGGCAGCCAGAGTAATTGGCAGTGGAGTCATCTGGGAGGTAAAAGACTGTCCCCTGTGAGGCTTTTGGTTATTGTTGGCTATTTAGCAGGTTTTTTTTCTGGAGGGGCAAAAACAACTAGCTTTAAACTGGCAATGCTGTGAAGGGTAGGTAAGAAAAGATGTAGCCTTGCTTTTGGAAAGGGTAGAAAACATCCATATTGAGTGCAACTTTTGCTACTAAGTAAGCAATTATAAACCTTTCACATGGCTGGCTGAAAGTAAGCATTCATTTTGAAAATGGGCAAATTGAAAGTAAATTAAAAAATATTGTACTTTCCCACAAATAAACATATAGAACTAGCATATTTGAAATTTGTATATCCTTGGTTGAAGAAGTACTGAAAATTGTGGATGTGAAGCTGGTGACATAAAGTTAGACTACAATATTTATTTTGCAATTGAATATGGTTTTGAAAGGTAAGGTGCACTCCTAAAGAGCAAAGCACAAATACGCCTGACAAAAACAGTCCATGACAATATTTTGTGAAATAGTAGCATACAAAATAAAAATATATTACTATCCATTCTGGTCAAGTACCATTTAAATTAACAAAAAAATTGCATCTGTTGTTAACAAACCAATAAAATGGAATTCTACAGAATTAGGTAAAACTTTTTTTGAAACTTGGAAAGTGTAATGGACCTCCTAATACTTGGGGAATGCTGAAACTCTAAGTGGCTACATGATATTTCTCAGTCGATTTATGATTTAGAGAACATGTTATTAACGAAAGAGTAAAATATAACTCTGTCCATTCTTTGAGATTAATACCCTGGAGGGAGACCATGTTTTTCCCTCTTTCATGGTAGTCATAGAACAGGGGATCCCAATGTGGAAATATGTTTCTATATATCTGGCTAAGCTGGAACTCCTGTAGAACAATGACTTTCAAAAAAGTTTGACTTGAGCCACGGGAAGAAACATATTTTACATTGTGACAGAAATCTGTGTTTATTGGATAAATGTTTATCAACTATTTTTCCCTGATAAAATATCTACCTTTTCTATGTGTATGCTTTGACACTTCCCTTTCCATTCCAATAGTGATCATGACCCACTAAATTGACTTCACAATCTGCTAATGGGTCACAATTTTGACCCACAGTTTGATAAACACTACCATAAAAATCCCTCCAGAGTTTTCTTGGATGGGGGATGAATTTTTCCTTCGTTCGTACCCCATGAGTTCTGCCTAAATCTGCCTATTACCTGTCAGCTCACAGAATGAACTAGCAGTTTCTTGTTTCTATTACACAGTGTGATCATATGAACTTCACATCTGGTAAACGGTTGCATATAGAATGTGGATCTGACAAGAATTGTGGTTTCCTGGTACATCCCAGTAACTCTGAGACAAGGTCACAAAACCTTGATAAATTAGGAAAATGAATTTTTCTGAATTCAATGTGACTCAAAGCAGACCTGCTAGTTAGCAATTACCTCCAACTGGCAAGTCTGACATTTGTTTATATTCTCAACATCCCCAACAAATTCTTTCCTGAAAATCCAGGTAATCTTAATAAAATTGAGAAACTGGTTTATTTTATATTTATTTATTTCAGAAAGAAGTTAATACATTTCATGGTAGTTACCTTATTCCTCAGGGATTAAGAAGGAGAGTAACAGAGATCTATCTTTTGGAAAATGGAATTAGTGCATGGGTCAATATGCATTAAATGATGAGGAATATTTTAAAAATGGTACTTAGCTCTAGTTTCTAGAAAGATATAATATAACATTCCTATCTTTCCAGGCCAAAATATCAAAGTGACTTACTTTGGTTTAGACCTGATTGTAAATCTACCCTGTTAGTATTTGGACATGATGGGGAGTTATTTCCCTGGTATATGATGTATGAATTAACCATTGGTAACATTTCTGCTGTTAATTTTAAAAAGTAAGATTCAAGACAGTTGGATCCTTATAAACAATTCTGTTTATTTTTTGTACTCTGTTGATTCTTGGGAAGAATATTTGAAATAAAGTGAAAAGAAAAGGAGATCACAAAATAGGGGCTATCACACAGATTTCAACTTATATAAATAGGTACGTCTTTATAAAGTTTTTTCTTAAGTGATTAATATATTTAAAATTTTAAAGTCATTAATGCATTTAAAATTTTCAGAATGCTGACTGATTCATATTAGTGACACATTCTTGCCATTTTAAATTATTTTCTTTAGAATGATATTTTTGTGCCAAAGTCCTCTCCAGATTCTTTTCTGATCTAGATTATTTTCTTTGTTGAGTACCTGAAAAGAGCACGTGCTCTGGGAACAAGTTGAAGATTTCACCCAAGTGACACCTTTAGGTAGCCTGGTGCCAGGTATCTGCAGTGAAAGTAGGTTCTATTGCTATCATTCCACCAATTACTAGAGATTCCCTCTGTACTTAAGCAGAGAAACTTAGTTACTTAAACCTGCCAAGTTTCCTTACTGACAAATCAATAGAAGCTGCTAGAAGTTAAGCTCTATAAAGTGTTTCAGAAATTTTGAGTCATTGCCTTACACAGCAGCAGGTGTTCTGAATCAGTGAGGATCAGTTGACCAAGCTGTTAGTTTCTTGGTAGGTCAGGGTCTCAAAATAATTTAAAGAAATGGGAATTTAGTATAGGGAAATTATTTGCCTAAATAGAAACCTTATTGTGACTTGCATAATGTTAAGGAAAAATGGAATATTTTAAGGGATTTGTGTGTGCGGGGGGAATTTAAAACTTGTGACTTTGGAGGAGTCAGTGGTGTTTTAAACTAATTTAGTGGTTTTAAATGACCATTTTTAGAACTTTGAGAAAAGGGAAATATTTTTCTAATTTTTTTTTCCTGGAGGGTCAGGATTTCATCTTATTTTCCTTGTTTATTGACATATGTTTTGTTTTATGTTGCAGTGTACATTTCATGGGATCTTTCTTAAGATTGTTGTTGATCTCCATTAGCCTCAATTTAGGGATGTGTAGGAAAAGTGGTTGGTGTGATTTGGTTCACTAGCTGTTAATATTCAACCAGTACCTTTTAAAAAATACATACATACATACATATATATAAAATGGAGTTTTGTCTAATTAAATATTTCAGCATAGTTGTCCAAATGAAATAAATATGTCATTATTTTAATCAAATGACTCTTACTGATGTTTTTTTTTCTAGTAAGGTAATTGGTACAATAGAGATACATAAGGAAAACAATAGCCCATAGTATCACCATTTTAATTTTTCGATTTGTTCAAATATGCTGATTCTTAAAAACACAATCTTTATTTTTTTATGAAATATGATTTTATTTATATCCACCATGTTCCAAAAAGAGATTGAGGCATGCTAAGTAGTAGTCACTTATTGAAATAAATCACATATGGAATGGAAATATCAGTATTTTTAAAAATTGTGTCTGACACAGAGTAGAGACTATAATCTATACTTTTGCTAAAGAAGGTTATAAGCCAGTATCATAAATAATGGGATTCAGTTGTATATGGTGATTCATCTTCTTCATTCAACAAATAATTATGGTGCATCTACTGTGTTTATGTCAATAACTGTGGAGGGTCTGACATTTTACCCGGCTTGGCAGCTAACAAGTTAGACTGCCACAATTTTATAGATGCTGTCAGAAGACTGGAGACTCTGAGGTCAGAGACAAAAGAGCTTATTACTAATGGCATAGCAGGCAGCCCGAGCTTCACATTTGTGTGGTTCCCATTGCCCCATGGGGGCAATGATGAGGGGCCCAGGTGAATGCTTCATATACAGTGGATTTGTGCCATAGTTGAGAAACCCTGATATTAGGAAATCCCCAATCTTATAAAAAGAACTATTAGCAAACCTGCTCAACCTTAATATTGGAGTAAGACGTTATTTTTATTATACTGGTCAAGAAACAACTGTTCCCTCAGCTCAGGAGAGACACTCTTGTCTTCCCAGCCATGGAAAGACAGTCTGGAAAAATGCTGATAGAAGATGTGCAGAACACCGTGGAGAAATGTCTTCCAACAGTTTACGGTTGAAAAATCAAGTAAAGTGTGAATTTTGATATATTATATATTATATACCAATTAATTAGTTCTCATAAGGTAAAATGTTTCCGGATATCCTTAAGATGAATCATGATGTGTAATGACAACCCTTTCCTGGGCATCTTTGATTTAAAAGTAGTTTGCCATGAATGCATTATCCAAATACAGTTCTACAGTTATTAAAATTTTTATGTGATTTGTGAAATTTGAATACTTCATTTACCAGTGAAAAAATCATATAATAATTTTATTTACATAAAACTCTTATCTAAATTCTTAGAGGAATTTAATAGATTTTTAATTTTTTAAAATTTAATGAGTCAGTTATTTGGAAAAGAAAATAAATTTTTCTGTGAGCCACGTTATAGATGGAAGAAAATTGCTTATGGTACCTAAATAAAGCATGAAAAAAAATGAAATAAGAATGTAAAGGCTTTTCCCTTTATATTGCCTTTGTGGAGAAACATGTTTGTTCTTCAGTGGGAAGGGGAAGGTAAGATCAAGACAATAAGTAAAGAGATAATTAATATAGAAAATACAGTACTGTTCTCCCTTTTGCTGATATTACTGTCAGTCACAATTAGCCTGTCTTAAAATGGAGCACAACTAATAAACAGACTGATTATCACAGCAAATAATATTGGTAGGAGTATTGTTTATCCCAGAGGTAAGTGGCCCAATAACAGTTTAATCAGGGTTTCCAAAGTTTTTATTCTGAACACCCAAGGATATCTCATTTCTCAAGATTTGTTTTGTTTCAATTTCATTAAAAAAAATACATGAATGGGTCACAGGATATCTTTTTGGTATGGCAGAAAAATGTAAAGGATAATAATCAAAGACCTAAATACAAGTGCTGGAACTGTAAAACACTTAGAAGATAGCATAGGGGCATATTTTCATGACCTGTGAGTTGGTAATAGATTCTTAGTTATGGCACCAAAAGCATGAGCAACCAAAGAAGAAATAGATAAATTCAAGTTCATTAAAATGTAAACTTTTGTGCATCAAAGGTCATTATCAAGAAAGTGAAAAGACAACCTACAGAATGGAAAAAGAGTTAAAACCTTGTATCAGATAAGGGCTTAATATCCAGAATATATAAAGAATGTTTACAATGCTACAGCTGAAAAACAATCAATCCAATTGAAAAAAAAGGGGCAGAGGACTTGAAAATACATTTCTCCAAAGAGAATATACAAATGGCCCATAAGTATATGTAAAGATTCTCAACATCGTTAGCTATTAGAGAAGAGAAAATAAGAACTAGGAGCTATCATTACACACCTACAAGGATGGCTATTATTAAAAAAAACAAAACAGAAAATAACAAGTGTTGAAGAGGATGCAGAGAAATTGGAATACCAGTGCATTGTTGATGGGAATGTAACATGATGCAACCACTGTGAAAAGCAATGTTGTGGTTCCTCCATATGTTAAATATAGAATTGTCATATGACTTAGCAATTTCATATCTAGGTATATACCCAATGAAAGTGAAAACAGGGTTTTGAAGAGATACTTATATACCAATGTTCACAGCAGCATTATCCATTATAACCAAAAGGTGGAAACAACAAATGAATGTATAAACAAAATGTGATATATGCACACAATGGACTATTATTCAGCCATAAGAAAGAATGAAATTCCAAGACATTCTGCAACCTAGAAGACACTTGAAAACATTATGCTCAGTGAAATAGGCAAGACACATAAGGGCAAATATGGTATGATGTCATTTATAAAGAGATGTCTAGAAATAGCAAATTAGCAAAGTCAGAAAGTAGATGAGAGGTTAACAGAGGATGGAGAGGAAGGGAGAAAGGAAAGTGTATAGGGGGTGGATATGGAGTGATTGTAAAGGATAGGAAAAGGCAAGGACATAGAATTAGTCCACTCACCTATCTCTAAAGGCAAAAGTTTGCTAAAGTCATCAAGGCTTAGTGTTTTGGAATCTGGGAGTTCGATCTATTTGTTCTTTGAGATCCTCTCAGTAATTCCGTGGGAGTTCCTCTTTTTGAAGAGTAGAAGTTTAAAACCAAGTGAAAATATATCCAGTTGACACTTACATGAAAATCCTCTAGGCTCAAGCCAAAGAATATTTTTGCACATGATTTTTTTTTGAACCTTAAATGTAACCAAATGAATTTTCTTTTAGTACTATCTTAGTCAAATGGTTTAGATGAATTATTTGTCTTCTAATGGGAAATCTGCATTTCATCATAGAGAAGGATTACATATTTTATACTTAATTACTCCCTAGACAAGCAATGCCTCTGCTATATTATTTTTTTTCAATGTTCTAAAGATACAAATTATATAACAGTTTAATTATAGGTATGAGATCTTAGAGCTTTGCAGATGTATGAATTGAGGAACATGAAAAATGTAATCATTACCATGTGAATGAGTGAAGTATAATAATCACCATAGGCAACATTTTAAAAATAATAAATTGTCTATGAAGCCCAAATAAAATAGAAGGAAAACATTTTCGTTTTAAAAGGACTCCATTTTCATGGCCAAAGAGTCAAAAGCAACTAAAAGCCATGAAACTGTATGTGTAGTAGGTTCCTTGCTTTGCTTTTAAATTATATTTTTGGAATATCTTATCTACTTCAAGAAGCTTTCAATATTGAAATAAAAGCAAACCTCCCCAAGCAGTAATGTTAACAGAATAGAGCTTACGTTGACTCTGCATCAGAGAACTAATCAACACATTCAAGTCGTCATTTAATATTTTAAACAACCAGATGCTTTTTACCTTATTGGCTTATTTTTAGGTAATGGAATCTAAGTAGGTTGCCTGAATCCTGACTCCTAGTGTGAATCTAAGACTTCTAAACTTCAATTGCAGGTTCCTTTATTAAGGTATTTTAACTACCAATCCTTAAGGGAAGTCCCTATTGATGAAATCATTGATTTTCAATGGGTTTGGTTTCGGTCATCTCCCTTACCACATCCCTGACATTTGGCAATATCTGGAGACACTTTTGGCTGTCACAGCTGGAGGTTGTGCTACTGACTTCTAGTTGGTGAAGGCCAAGGATGTTACTGAACACCCTAACTATACAGGATAGCCCCCACAATAAAGACTTCTTTGGTTCCAAATGTCAATAGTGCTGATGTTGAGAATCATTGGACTAAATCTATCAGTTAACAATAGGCAAACTTTTGCCTTGAGCCTAGCATTGAATTGTGTCATATGGCCTCATATGTCATAAGCAGGGGCCATAAAGCCTCAGAGGGACTTTGCTTTGTGTGACCAACATCCTTTAACTCTAAGCCTCACTGTCATCTTATTAAGGAGCTAAGAGTATAGCTAGTTCCTACTTAATGGGCTTGTAGGATTATGTGGCATAGTGCATGCATTTGTTTAACCCATCAGTGATGTTAAGCTTATTTTGAATTTTGATACCATGATGTGGGCTCTAACTTATTTGCCAGTGTTTTCCCTTGGCTCCTTCTGCTAACCAGTGTTAGCTCTTAGTCTGAGTCCTCCCAGGCTATTTTCTCTGCTTCTGCAGGATCAAAATTCCTAGTATACCCATGGTGTGCCCACTGCCTAATACAGGTTATGGGTGCCTAACTATTTATATCTCCATCTAGCATGGAATTTATTGAGCATCCACTGTATACCAGATACTGTGCAATGTGCTTTACATGTATTATATTGTTTGGCAGACAGGCAATAAATGTTCATTGAATGAATGAATGTACAAAATATATGAACAATTAAAGCAATGATGATGTGCTTCTATGTATTAAATAGTAATACAATTATTATTAAAATACAAAAATGATGCAATACATATGTGCAACCCACCCCTTAAATGCTCTCAGTTTTGTTGGAGACACAGGATGTGCATGTAATAAACTTCCTCTGCAGTTAAGCAACGTGATCAAAAGGACCATGATTTTTGCAACTTCATGAGCCCTCGAAGTTTAGTAGGCATTAGGTATTCCATAAATATTGCTGGAAAAATTAATAAAGCACCTTTCAGTGGGTAGTTAGTCAAAATATTCATTGTAACAAATGTCTACTGCTTGACAAAATTCTATTTTAACTGTGTAATGAAATGGAATTTATCCTGATGATTTCACAAAGGGTGGATATGTTTTGATTTCTGCAATAGATGCATTATTGCTATTTTTGCTAATTGTGTTTCTGCAAACCAAATCAGTTTTATTTTTAAAAATTTTTAAAAGTAAAACTTTTAAAATTAAAGTTAATAGAACATTACATTAAAAAACATGAGGTTCCCATTATAACCCACACCCCACTCCCCTACCCCCATCAGTTTTGTAAATTGTATTTTTTTAAAGATACATACATCACAAAAAAGTTACATTATAAAAAAACATAAGAGGTTCCCATATATCTCCCATTCCCCCACCCTACTCCTCCAACACCAACAACCTCCCCCAACATTATGGCACACTCATCACACTTTGTGAATACATTTTGGAGCACTGCTGCACCACCTGGGTAATAGTTTACTCTGTAGTTCACACTCTCCCCCGGTACATTCAGTGGATTATGGCAGGATATATAATTTTTGTCCACCATCTGACCCTGCAATATCATTTAGGACAACTCCAAAGTCCCAAAAATGCCCCCTCATCACATCTCTTCTTTCCTCTCCTGCCCTCAGCAACTACTGTGGCCACTTTCTCCCCGTCAATGATACATTTTCTTCTATTAGCAGTCACAAAAGTTTTGTAGTAGAATATCAGTAAGTCCACTCTAATCCATATTTTATTCCTCCATTCTGTGGACCCTGGAATGGTGATGTCCACTCTACCTCTATATTGAAAGGGGGCTTAGATTCCACATGGATGAAGGATGCAATTTTTCTGCTTGCAGTTGTCAGTACTCTCAGTTCCCTGTTGTGCTGATTGACCATCTTTACTTCCCTGTTAGCTGACGTGCGTAAGTCCAACAAGCCGGAGAGTAGGGGTTGCAACTCTGCTGAGGCTTAGGGTCCAGCTGGCACATGACCAGTCCAGAGATTCAAGTCTCCTGAGTATACACCAACACTAGCACCAACCAAAGGTTCAGTAAAAGTGACAGAAGAGGCATGTGTAGAAAGGTCACATCTGAGTCCAACTCCATCACACTCAGGGACACAAATTCCAAAGTAGGGCCCACTGACATGGTATAAATCATGTTTCTTTATTTTAAATAATTTTAATTTGTAGCAGCTTCCAGCACTTTGACTTGCACTACTTTGACCATATAAATTGTTTTTTCCTATGCAAAATTATAATGGAAAGATCCTACTTCCCCTTGTATAAATTTTCCCCAAGGGTAAAATGTCATTTTTATGATCCTGGCACTAATTTAGTCAGTCACTGATTTAGTTAGTCACTTGGAATAAACATGTGCTTAAACCAATTTAATGTTTTTGTTTTGCTTTGTTTTTCTTTATGTGGGTAGATAGAAACACTAAAATTGTGTCTGAGAAAGAGGCATCACAGGAAAATCTCTTAGTTTTACTTATGAAAATATTGCAATTAGAGGATTTAAAAATAAGTAGGAAACAGTGAATACCACTTCAAAAATCCCAAACAAGTATGTTAAATATTATAAATATATATTCAGCATAAGGAGAGGAGTCATTGTAATTAATCCAAGAATGAAAGAGCATTTTAAGAAGTTATGTAGTAACCTGTATTTCACAACAGGATATGAGATATTGTTTTAAAATAGTGCTTGCTCATGTGATATGAACTACAAGAGTACTATATATTTTGTGTTCTCTCTGTGACTGAAATGAGTGAGGGATACATCTTATTCCTAAGAGGGAACTGTGCCTTGTAGACCCCTAACAATGATAACCGTGGGTGAATTTATTTACAGTTAAAGAAAAGCTTTTGTCTTTAAGTAGTGTTGGCACATAATCTAAGAACAAAACAATGATATATTAACTATTTTCATGAACTTCGATTTTTTCTTATTGTTTCTACTTTACAAAGCTAATTATTTTTATGCCTGGAAATGGTATTAGAGAACAGTTACAACTATAAGAGTATTGAATATTCGTGTGTTCCTCTACACATGGGAGGCAAAGTACTGCAGGAAAGTTTGGGTACCCTCCTAATATTATATACCAAGTTAGTGTTCTGCAAATATTCTTAATTTTTTTCTATTTTAAAAAAAGCAAGAGGTACTAAATTGTATTCAGATAGTTTTACAGTGAATACACATATCAAGGAATGGCTATCTTGTCTTCATTGGGGACACAGAATTTTTAATATGTTGTGTAGCATATTAGAGTATGTGAATCTCTTGGGCATTCATTATCACATTTAGTTCCCTTGACACTGTAATGGATAAGAAGCAACCTCCCATTTCTGTTTACAAGTGCAGTGTCCGACTCTTAAGGCACAGAGTGACCAGGAGGATCACACACCAGATGCTTTGCAGAGCCAGGAGTGGAGTCGGGATAGTCCTTGGAAAGGTGTTTTCTTGAGGTTCCTGGGATAGGGCATGTGGATGGAAGCCTTCTTCCTGTTTTAGCCTAGTGTTGACTCCTACAGATTGCTTCTAGAGCAGTAATATTAATCCTTTACCCAGTTTTAGGGAGGCAGTATGGTAGAATGGAGAGAACAGTTTGGGCAGCCTTGGACCTGGGTTCTGATATTGGCTTATCACTATAATTACTATTGGCTGGAATATTTAACTTCATTGAGCTTCAGCTTCTCTCTGTTAATCAATGATATTGGATCAGAAGGGCCTTCTGGAATCTTTCAGTCAATTGATTACTTTTTCTAAAGAACCATTGCCTTTATTTTTCTTTTCATAGGGAATTTCTTGCTTGTTGAATCTATTAAATGCATACTCTTCTGAGTCTCAGAGAAAAGTCAATTCCTGGTTGACCCTGCTATGGGGGGAGAGTTCTGTCTGTTGGGTTAGATCTCTCTTCTACCCCGGCTGCTGAGTTTACACAAGGGAAAGCCTTGGATTAATTGGTAGTTTGATTTTATATAACACAGCAATGGTTCCCCTCCTCTCCCAGCTGGAGTCCTCCTCGTTCACTGGTCTAATTGACAGAGAGGACACCATTCAGCGAAACTCACATAGTCTTCATTCATATAAATCTTATTTTAATTGAAAGACTAATGACATGAAATTTTGGTAATGGATGGTGGTGATAGTAGCACAACATTGTGAATGTAAAATAACAGCACTGAATTATATAGTTGAATGTGGTAAAAAGAAGATATTTTAGGTTGTATATATGTTATTAGAATAAAAAAAACCAAAAGCCATAAGACTGTACAACACAGTGAACCCTAATACAAACCATGTGCTATTGTTAGTAGTAAATTATAAAAATGTTCTTTCATCCATTGTAGCAATTGTAACACACTAATGCAATATGTTAATAATGGGGGGTATTATATGGGAAATCCATCTTTTATTAATGATTTTCCTGTAAACTTACAACTTCTCTAGAAAAAATAAGAAAATGGTAAGGGTCACTGGAAAGGAAAAAATATTAAACAAAATACTTCGTTATTTTTGAGATATTACCTTCCAATTTTATTTCTTCTTATTTTGAAACTTAAAATATTTTATAATTTGCTCTAAACTCTGTCTTAAAAGATTTCTTGGAAATATCCTGATTTGCTATTTTTTTAATAAGAACTTACACATTTGAAAAATATGTGCACCTTTGAATAAATGTTTGCTTAATACAGGAAATACTTGTAAGTTGCTTTGGAATATATAATTAGGACTCACTTTCTAAATATACAAATTTATTTTCTTATGTACTTAAATTTCAGAAAGAAATGACTCTGCAAGTATCTTGTTATTTTAAAAACTTAAAGATGTCGAGGCAAAAGATCATGTAAAATTTTTCATTGTTTAAAACTGCAAGCAGGTGTGGAAGAGTCCACTTTAGCCCTCATATATTAGGAAATTTTGGCCTCGGTGAAAAGATCCATATCAAGAAAATGTAGCTCAAATATTCTACAGGGAGTTAGAGAAGAGAATTAAACTGAAATCTTCCTGGAGTCAGACTGTGAATAACATTGACCTGGCTTTGGCTGCATGCAACTAGTGAGTCTCACATCTGTATGATGTTGACCCTAATCAACAGGCTCTGTTGATTCCCATGGGAGTTATTTGGCTAACAGTGAACACGGTGGAAGGAGAGAGAATGGGATTCTCAGTACTGCCTTGAGTCATGCTAGTGTGAATTGAACTTACAAAGGATTCCTTGACACCTCCACCCCGTAAAAAAAACAAACAAAAAACCAAACAAAACTATTTATATGTGAGTGGGGGGAAGGATCTCAGTTTGCTATTATATATTTGATTGTATCACCTATTGGCGCTACTTGCGTAACAATTTGAAAACAAAAAAATGAATTTCTTAAAAAATAAACTCTTTAAAAAATAATAATGCTGGTCTTCCGTGTGGGGTTTGATGGTATGTGGATTGGCTTGTTTGGTTGGCTGGAACATGGCCACAAATGTAGCAATAGGTCCCATGTCCCAGTTGACTTTACAGCATTCCATAACCACATTCTGTACGCTTTGTCCTAGCCAATCATTCCACTGATATGTGGCCTCAAGTGAAGTCATCTTAGAACGTGTGGATGGATCAGTTGACTTTACAGCATTCCATAACCACATTCTGTACGCTTTGTCCTAGCCAATCATTCCACTGATATGTGGCCTCAAGAGAAGTCATCTTAGAGTGTGTGGATGGATTAGCATCAATTACCACTATGAACTTTAAAATAAAATTGGAAAAGGAAAAAAAAAAATTACCACTATGAGAAAAATAAAACGAAATGTCTTACCAATGGGTGAGCCATCACAATAGTCAACTGATTGCCTATGATGTAGATATTATGTGGCTTAGAGAATTCATTGGTTTTATTTTAAAGACTTATTTTTTATTTATTTCTCTCCCCTCCCTCTCATTGTCTGCTTTCTGTGTCCATTCACCATGTGTTCTTCTGTGTCTGCTTGCATTCTTGTCAGTAGCACTGAAATCTCAGTCTCTTTTTGTGGCATTATCTTACTGCACCAGCTCTCCATGTGTGCGGTGCCACTCCTGGGCAGGCTGCACTTTTTTTTTTTACACGGGGCGCAAAAAATGTGTGGGGCATCCCTACGTAGGGGACACCCCTGCTTGGCATGGCACTCCTTGTGTGCATCAGCAGTGTACGTGGGCCAGTTCACCACACGGGTCAGGAGGCCCTCTGTTAGAACCCTGGACCTCCTATATTTTAGATGGATGCTCTATCCGTTTAGCCAAATCTGTTTCCCTCATTGGTTTTAAATGCTTCCCTCAAGGAACTCATAATAGCAGCCTGGAAGCTAAGACATCTTCCCTCCCCCCATGCTTATCACAGCACCATTTCTTGAATAATCTCCCCCTTCTCAACTCTTTTATAATAGCATTTCTCCTTTATAAAAAGTTCCCATTTATAGGGGGCTTCTTTCTAGGATTATTATCCAGATCTACTCTTCTAGTCTGTCTGCCAATATTGAATATTATTACTATAGGTTATAATGTCTTGATATTTAGTAGTATAGATCTATTCCTCCTCATTTTTTCTTCCTTAAAATTGTCTTGACTATTTTTGGCCTGGTATTATATACCATTTGAATTTTGTGATTAGTTTATCAATCCTTTCCCCTCACTACCACCACCACCACACAGTCAAACATAAATATTTGAGTTTTGTTGAGAATTGCACTGAATATATAGATTAATTTGGGGGAGAATCTAATCGTTCATATTTATGATATTGTCTTCTCATATGAACACATTTTTCTTTTCATATATTTAAACTTGTTGTCCTTCAATGAAATTTTATCATTGTGTTTTATTCATTCCTAGTTGTTGCCATTGTGAATAATGTCTTTAAAAATATATTTTTGAATTTCTTGTTGCTAGAATAAGAAAGTTCTATTTGATTCTTTAAAAGGTTAATCTTATATCCAACAACTTTGTGGAAATCTATTATTAACTTTTTTCCTGTAGATTTTAATTTAGATAATTTTCGCTAATAATATTGTTAATTTTATTTCTTCCTTTTCAAATCTTACACCTCTTACCTATTTCCCTTGTCTTAGCTAGAGTCTCTATTTTAGTGCTAAATGGGATTGGTGATTACAGGCATTCTTGTATTGGTTCTGGCTTTATTTAAAAAGAATTCCAGTAACATTTCACCTAATTATTATGTTTACTAAAGGTTTTTGGCTTTATCATATTAAAGAAGATTGCTTTTACTGTAGTTTTGGGAAGAATTTTTAAAAATAATTGGTGTTAAATTTATCAAATATTTCTTCATCTATTTTAGTAATGTGGATGCAAATGAATTGATAAAACCCCAGTCTGTGACAGTGGCAGTGAGGATGGAGAGGATAGATAGAATATGTAGGATTTTGTTATTCGTTGTGAGAGAGGGTAGACAGTACACAGACCTTGGAAGACTTTCGTGGCTCTGGTTTAGTGTAGCTGAGTAAATGGTAGAGTCAGTACCTGACTAGGGACTAGAATGCTAACGGCGATGTTTGGGAGTAGATTTTGTGCTCACTTCTGGGTTTGCTGAAGCTGAGATATCTGTTGGCTGTTTAAAGTATGATGTATAGCAGACTTTGGGATATGATTATTTAAAATTCGTTTCTTGAATGAAAGAGGGTAGTATGACCTGGAGATAAAAATCTGTGACTCAATGTCATAAAAGAAGTTGTTAAAATTGTAGTTGAGGATGACATTCCTTGTTCAGGGAGAGTTTGCAGAATAAGAAAGGCAAAAGCTCTGGTTGAACCCTAGAAACCTAAACACATTAGGCACAGTAGGAGGAGCTCTAAGAGGACTCTGAAAATAAGTGTCATTCCCAGGGAGAGTCGTTTCAATGAAGCTATAGGAGGTTTCAATAAAATGAAGCCATCCATGCTAACCAAAAACAGGAGGCTTAAGAAAGATGGCCAGACACAGCTGACTTAATTTGGCAATTAGAGCTTACTGGTGCCCTTAGCAGAAACAGTTGCAATAGTGTGGTAGAGTCAGAAATTTGGATGAAGTGTTAGTGAAACATGAGGAAATGGAGGGGCAACCTCGGCCTCTCTCATGAAGCTTGACCCCAAAGGGAAGGAGAGAAAGGAATGTTCAAGTAAAGACACAGGGAAGAGCATCCTTTAAGAATGAATTGTTCCTGTATTATATTTGCAATTTTCCTCTAAGTTCAAAATTATTTCAAAATATAATTTGTTAAAAAAATAATGAATGGTAGCTTTCACTGTTTTGAAATATGTATAAAGCATAGGTGGGTAAACATTTGTGAATGTGATTGTGAGATAGTTATTGGATAAGTGTGATGAAGAGCCAATCAAGGTTGTATGCCTAGACAGTTTTAATTCTGAGTTGTCTTTTCTGAGGTTTATCTTTTGCCCATTTTTTGGCTCTTCTTCTTTACTGTGTCTAAAAGCGTGGGGTCATGAAAAAAAATCATATGGCGTGAGATCAAAGACTGGCGCCAATCCTTGTATGACAACGAAGTACTTAAACAAGGGTAAAAACCTTTAGTAAGAGTAAAATATAAGACAAGTATTTTTAAAATCATTAATATCAGTTGCAACCCTTTTGGTGTCTTGCTTTTGTTTTGCCTAGCAAACACATGCATGATCAAATAGGTCTCAGATTTGGAAAAAAAATATTCTAAATGAAAAGAAAAAAATAGCCCTGTTTGGAATAGGATTTTGATCTATTTTAGGTATCATGATTCAGTAAAAGCTGTTAATCGCACAGACTCTGCTGGTCTGTAATAGAGGAAGTCCTAGTCCCTGCTCTTGCTCCAACATTGGAGTTAGAGGACAACCATATTCTAGATTCTGTTTATTCTGGCTCAGTTTAATTCATTGGCTTTGTTTCCAATTTAAATTACATCTTTGCCAGGTGAAGTTGGCAATGATTAAAGAAATTAAAATGATTTCTTTAGTCCAGTGAGATGTTTTCCATGTGTTCAGATATCATTGAAAATTACATTCACGATAGGATGGGTAAATTTTCTAAATTGCCAAATTATTTTTATAGTTCAAATTAGCCCAAATTGCCAACTTAAGATTTGTCCTTCAACAAACCATTTCATGGTTTCCATGGAAACATGATTTCATCTCATCTATGAAAAACCCATTTTGTTTTTTCTCCTTTATCATGGAGCTTGAAACTGCAATGTTTTTCCTGTGATTAGTGCTCCAAGAAAAAGAAAACAGATTTCCAATTAGACAAATACTACATTTAGCTTATTAAAAATTAACTCCAAGGGATACTATTCAGGAAGATAAACAATAGCCATAGTTTAAAATCTTTCATATTTAGAAACATTGCTATGTGTTTTTGTTATTTTTGCTTTGTGTGTTAAAATATTTTGATTTCTCTCCAGTCACAATTTTTCCAGGCTCTGCTAAAATTACTTCATTTTTCTAATTTCCTTATTATGTGGTATCGAGCTGATTTATAAATCTTCAGGAACTGGGATGGCCTTCATTTTTATTTTCTCCCCATGCCTATACTAAAGCCTGGCACAAGTAGGTTCTCAGTAAATGTTTATTGCATAAATGACACAACACATATTTGAGTTCCTTCTGTCACTACAGCACTAATAAGAACTCTGGGATACAAAGGGCATATATAAGATACTTCCTGTCTGTAAAGTTGGAATGTAGGGAGGTAAAGTATAAAATGTGAGTGCTTACTACTTACTATTTAAACTCACATAAGTCAGAACATTATTATCAATTAATCTTTACAACAGTTCTTGAAGAGCTGGGGTGTGTTGAGTTTTCAGATTAAGAAACTATGACTAAGCAAGCTTAAATACCTTGCTCATGCTACTGATTGGTGGAATCACAGGTTGAATACCAGGGTTTCCTTGACAAACACACTTACTGGTTGGAAAGACAAGTCTTATGGTACAAAACACTTAGTGAACTAATAGGTGCTATTGGCTGTGAAGAGTCCAGACAAAAGATTATGTGGACCAGAGTAATCATAGATAATATAAAGGAGAACACTACTATATGATGAATTCTATGTAATTTATGTAATTAACACTATGTATTTATATTTTATCCACTTCAATAAAATATCTCTTAAACAGTATCTGTGATATTTCATTAAAACAAGAAAGCTATGAAATGACAGAAAAGATGTTTTTGTAAAAAAAAAATAAATGTAAATTGATTTTTACTGTTTCTCATAGACTCACAGGATGTCAGACTAGTCAACTCTTCACTTTTTATTGAAAAGACCAAGCCCCAGAGAGCAGTTCCAGCTAATTTTTTGTCTTGCTTAAATTCACACAGTAGCAGAATTAGTTTAACCCGAGCCTTCCACATCCAGTCTAATATTCTTTAAGCCACATAATGTTTTAACTCATTGATTTGCAGCATATGGGTACATACCATCAATGAAGAAAAATAACTTTAATAACTTTTGAGTATATATCATTTATTTTCTCATCTTCCAATAAGCTGTTATGGAGTAACTTGATGTGGAAATCATGCATTTCATGTTTCCACTGGCAACTTGTTAACACATTACTAAATTAGATCATAATAATACTACATATCCATCCATTGCCTATTTCTTCCATTCCTTTTCCTTAGTGATTATTTCTTCGTCACTGATTCCAAATTTTAATTTTTTGCTTGATCTTTTCTTGGGTTCCATGTAAGTGTCATGCATTTTTCTTTTCTTTTCTTTTTTTAAAAAGATTATTTATTTATTCCCCCCCTCCCCCCCCGTTTGTCTGTTCTCTGTGTCTATTTGCTGTGTCTTCTTCTTTGTCCGCTTCTGTTGTTGTCAGTGGCACAGAAATCTATGTTTCTTTTTTGGTTGCATCATCTTGTTGTATCAGCTCTCTGTGTGGGTGGCACCATTCCTGCGCAGGCTGTACTTTCTTTTGCACTGGGCAGCTCTCCTTATAGGGAGCACTCCTTGCACGTGGGGCTCCCCTACGTGGGGGACATTCCTGCGTGGCACAGCATTCCTTGTGCGCATCAGCACTGCTCATGGGCCAGCTCCACACGGGTCAAGGAGGCCCAGGGTTTGAACCACGGACCTTCCATGTGGTAGATTGACGCCCTAACTACTGGGCCAAGTCTGCTTCCCAATTTCTATTTTCATAATTAGTTGTTTTCCTTGAAAGGAGAAAGTTTAAAGGTCAGACAGTTAATTTTAATCATTATTCAACTTGAATGCTAACTTTTCCCCAAAATACCAGTAATTTAACAAATTAAGAATTTCTTCTATAAACTAAGAATTTGATAGGGTAGGAAAATTTGTTCTATTTAGAGCAAAGCTGTGCCAAACAATCACTGACTAAATGGTTCATATTCACTATAAGAATATTATTATTTGGGGAGGGGCTTTGTTACTGACTACTGGTTAATATTAAATAATAAATATCAGTGGTATCTCTCAACAGTAATCATAGAGCTATGATCATTAAAAGAGAAAAATAATGTTCTAACTCCTTTAAAAAGGAACCTAAGTACACAGTAAACATCATTATATAAGGCTCCAAAGTACCATAAAGCATTACTAGAAAATTCTCCAGTTTATCATAACTATGATTTGAATATAAAAATGCTAATGAAGAGTTTAGCACTAATAGTTTGCCCTCTTAGAATTAAGAATGACTTTGGAGTGAATGATTCAAGTTAGACCAAGTCTCGTAACTATATTGGAAATTTGAATTGATGCCATCTTTCCTCTAGTACCTTCTTGACAATTTCATAGTCTTTGGAATGCATCAAACTTTGCTGCAAAAATAAGAAAAAAAATTACTCATACAACATCATGCTTAGCATTGCTGAGCTAGGCATAAACCATTTACTGGGTTTTGATGAACTGGTTTGATGAACTGCCTAA
This sequence comes from Dasypus novemcinctus, assembly GCF_030445035.2. Lineage (NCBI taxonomy): Eukaryota > Metazoa > Chordata > Mammalia > Cingulata > Dasypodidae > Dasypus > Dasypus novemcinctus. The sequence goes on along the minus strand of NC_080683.1, from coordinate 29,501,781 downwards.
TTAACTAGGCAGGATTTAATTAGTTGAGTTTGAAACTAGGAACTGGTGGAAGGAGGACAACTTAAACAAAGAAAAATAAGGACTTTGAATGTGTAGAGACTGCCTCAGTACAATCGCATTTGCTAAAATTTACCCTGACACCAAGCCTCTAATTTAAGTACTGTAGCAAGCATATTTAAAGCTACATTTTTTTCCTAATCTGATTAATTACTCTAGAAACACAAATCAGATGATTTTTACAATGGAGATAAATAATTCAGTGAGTATGTTCTTCCCTGCCATGGCAGAATGTTTACACTACTGTTATGTGTGCTTTGTGAGAATATTACTATTAGACACACCTACAAATTGGTATGTATTTTAGTAATCTCAAAAGTTTTAAAGTGAGGAAAATAAGCAAGCTAGATTTAGAAAAAACTTAGATATGAATATAAGTTTATATTATGGATGGAAATCCTTTGTTGATTACGTATGTTACAAATATTTTCTCCCAGAGGGAGGCTTGTCTTATTATTTTCATAGTATCTTATTTTTTCTTTGAATACCTAAGAACTTAAAAGTAGAACATCTCTATTGGTGACTGCTAAAGGGTGTGGAGTTTTGCTTTTTGGAGTAATGAAATGGTTCAAAAATTTTTTGTGATTATGAATGTACAATACTGTGGTTATGGTAAAAGCCATTGATTGTGCACTTTGGATAGATCGTATGGTATGTGACTAAATCTCAATAAAATTGCTTAAAAAAAAAACAAAAAATGCAGGAAAAAAAGCAAAACATTGTATCACACATGACAATTTTAAAAAATGGTGAATATCACCTAATACCCAGTGTATATTCAATTTTCTCTGATCATCTAAAAAATACCTATGTATAGTTTACAGCTTCACTTAAGATACCAACAAGGTTCACAAATGAAAATGATTAAGTGCTTCCCCTCCTTTTTCCAGGTCATTTATGTGTAGAACTTTCCACTTTCTGGATTTAGCTGATTTCATACTCATGGTATATTTAATATATCCTGCATTTATTATGATTGGGTTACATGTAGGGACTTGAACAGATTCAGGTATTACTTTTTTATTGGCAAGAATAATTTATAAGTGGTGATATGTTCCCCCTATTCTGTCACCTCAGGAGGAACATAATATATTATTCTACTTTTAGTGTTGTTAAGATAGAGGAGTGGATTCCGGTGTATCCAGTCTAAGTTTCCTCTCTACTCTTTCGCTAAATAGTTTTAGCAGCCACTACTGATCCTTGCCTAGATCCATCACTTCATTAGGGGTTGCAAAATATGAATTTGTAATTTTATCATTCTTCTTGTTTATTAACTATTCCATCATTAACTATTTTATTATTTCAAAATACCATCCTTACAGGACAGGTGGAATAAATGCTTGATTCTCTTTATTTGTACTCTAGCACCATCCAAAGGTGACCAATAAGATGTTAATTTAAAAAAATCATTGTGAAACCATGTATTTAATAAATTGTTACATTTTAATCTGTTGGAGTTGTTGATTTTTTTAAATGCTCAGATTGTTCCCTCTTTAGGCAAAGACAATCCCTTCAAATTGGCTCTTGGGTCCTTTTGCTCTAATCCCAGTAAACTTTGAGAGCTTCTTTGTTTTCAGAATGACACAGTTCCACTATCTCATGTTGTCTATTTCTTTCTCCAGACCTATAATTTGCTATTTTCCCTGAAAGCCTTAGTTATTTTTACTTGGAAATGGTATTTAGAAACCCCAACTCTTGGTGCTAAAATTGTTTATTGGTGATTTTATTCATCCACATGAACAAATATTGCTCATTTCCGTTTCCTTTCACCCTAGCTCCTTTTTGTCCAAAATATATAGATTTACTATTCTGTATTGTTATTTAACTTTGCATATGCTTACATTTAATTTTTTTAAATAGGTGAACTAGGTACATCCAAGACTAGAACTCACATATCTCTTGATTGCTATCGAGCATTCTTTTCTGTGTATCAGGGATGAATTGTTAATACTGGATGGTTGGAAAACAGTTTTGACATGAATTGGATGTTTAAAATTTTATTAAATTTTCCTTTGGGGATTGATATTTTTATTTTACTGATAATTTATCATCAAAACTAGAGTTGAATTACACCTATTCATCCTTTTCCCATCCTTCAGAAGCTCTGGTGGTCACTGCCTTTACATCAATAATAACAGATCTTTCATTGCTAGAATAATAATAAGTCTATAGTAGAATAATAATAAGTCTACTTTAGTCCATTGTTCATTCCCCAATCTTGAGGATTTTGGGATGTTGATGCCCACTCTGCTTCTAATTGAGAGGTGGCTTAGATCCCATGAAGCAGATGAATGGAGCTGTCTTGCATGAAGTTGCAGGCACTCTCTCTGTTCCTTGGGATGGTTGTTGTCCATCACCATCTCCTTGTTAGTTGTCCTGGGTGTGTCCATGAATTGGAGAGTAGAATTTCAACTCTGCTGAAATTCAGGGCTCAATTGGCAGACCAAAGATTTAAGACTCTGGGACAAATATTTATGAAGTATAGTGCTAATTATGGGTTCAAATAAAAGGGGCAGAAGAGCCATGTGTAGAGAACCTATAAATGAGTAAGTCTTACACTGAGGAGCATAATTCTGAAGTGAGGCCCACTGACAGGGTGTTGAATTCCTGAGTTGCCTGCCCTACATATGGTTTATGGATATCTCTAGAGCCTTCAGAAGTCCTGCTATTTCAGGCAATATTTACTGTGGCAGTCAATGAGATCCTGCTGAGACTTGCATAAGTATAACCTCTGAAATGACCTCCTGACTCATTTTGAAATCTCTTAGTCATAAAAACTTATTTGTATTTACTATTTCCCCCTTTTGGTCAAGGTCTCTTTCCAGATGCCTTGCTAGTTCTTGCTTGGAGATAATCCGTCGGTGCTAGGGAGGCTCATTCTTGAGAGTTACGTCCCACGCCAGGGGAAGGTGGTATGTTTATATGCTGAGTTTTGTCTTAGAGAGATGCCACATTTGAGCAACAAGGAGGCTTTCAGGAGGTAACTCTTAGGCAGTGTATAATACTAGGTTAAGTTTCAATTTCACAGGATAAGATTCATAAGTACAGCCATCATTGTTAAGGGCCTGGTGTAGTAGTCTGTCTTCCTTCAATAGACATGGCCCTTGCACCTGGGAGATTCTTGCTGTCCTATTAGAGAATGTAGCAGAACTCCCCAGGATGGGAATTCAATATTCTTTTGGTTATCGTGTGGATCTTGACCCACTGAGACAACGTCCTATGAACACTTGAACATATTCATACGTCTGAGAGGCATGCCCCTCAGTGAAATCCTTCCCATGCATCCCTGATCACTGACAGCCCATTCCAATGATTCTGCTGTGCCACAGTTGTGACCATTCTTTGACCCAAAACCTCTCCAAAAATGAAGGCAACAAAATAATGGAATAAAATTAATAAAAAATGAAATCGTTATTTAAAAATCAACCAGTAAAATACAAAAAAATTTAAAACAATTTGAAATAATAAAAATAAAAAAATTTAAACATTGTGTCTTTTACTACTGTAAGGTCTATTTTCTTGTATGTACAGTGACATTTTCTTCCATATATTCCTCAGTGTCTTTTTTCCCCTGTTTTATCTTCAAAGGAGCTTTAGGAAACAGAAAAATCACATAGAAAATACAGGTGGTTCCCATATACCTAATGCTCTCCCCCCCTTTCCTCTCTCCCTTATTAATAACATTTTACATACAGATAGTACATTTGTTATAATTGATGAAGCATTGCTACTAATCATGATCAATGGTTTACATTATGCTTTACATTTTGGATCATACACTTTTATAGGTTTTGATAAAATTTGAAGTGGCTTGTATCCATTATTGCAAGATCATACTGAACAATTCTAATGTCCTAAAAATGCCCTACTTTCCATCTATTCTTTTCTTTCCTTCTCCTCCCTTTGGAACCTATAATAATTACTAAGTTTCAATTTTTGAAGAATAAGATTCATAATTACTTGCAATAATATTGAGGGCTTGAGATATTGGTCTATTTTCTTTATTAGGCACTGCCTATACTCTCCAGGGATTCTTGTCCTTGTAATTGAGAATATAGCAGGACTCTCCAGGATGGGAGTTTAATATTTTCTTGTTTATTGTTTGGGTCTCCACCTATTGATATAACACACTATGACAAGGTGAACACTTAGATATTCCATAGAGGCATGCCCCAGGTGCACCCTATCCAGCATAAGCCCCATACCCAACACCTTATACTGGTAACCCTCCCCTGCCAAATTGCCAGAAGTACACTATAGGTTTAATCACAGATCTGCAAAACCCAAGAGTTCACCTCCTCCTTTTGTTGACCTTCCACGTAGTACCATGGATAGTACTACCCAACCCCTGTCCTACTCCCCCTCACAGACCAGCACTGCTGAATGCAATCATGTCACAGCATCACTGTCATACCAATCCACTGAAGAACTACACCCTTCTCCTTTATCGTAGATTTTGGCCTTATGGGTTCCATTTACCAAGCTCTACTCCCTTTCTGTCTCCAGTAAACCTGTTTTCCAGACTCGAGCTCTGTGAGTCTACTCAATTTGCACAATTCATATCAGTGAGGTCATGTAATATTTGTCCTTCAGTTCCTGGCTTACTTCACTCAACATAAAGTCTTCAAGGCTCATCAATGTCATCCTATATGTAAATACTGCATTCCTTCTTACAGCTTAGTGTTATTTCATTGTATGTATGCATCAGAGTTTGCTTATCCATTCTTCTGTTGATGGACGTTTGGGTTCATTCCAACTTTTGGCAAAAGTGAATAATGGTGCTGTGAACATTGGTGTGCATCTTTCTGTTCATGTCCTGGCTTTCAATTCTTTGGGGTATATACCCAGCAGTGGGACTGCTGGATCATATGGCAGTTCTATAATTAGCTTACTGAGGAACTGCCAAACTGTCCTCCACAATGGCTGCACCATTCTACATTCCCACCAGCAGTGGATAAGCATTACCTTTCCTCCATATACTCTCCAACACTAGTAGTCTTTTTTTTTAAATAGCCACTAGTCTAATGGTGTAAGGTGATATCTCATTGTAGCTTTGATTTGCATTTCCCTAATAGCTAGTGATGTTGAGCATCTTTTCATGTTCTTTTTAGCCATTTGTATTTCTTCTTTGGAGAAGTGTCTATTCAAATCTCTTGCCCATTTTTTCTAAATAGGCTGTTTGTCTTTTTATTTTTGAGATGTAGGATTTCTTTATGCTGGCTACTATGTCCCTATTGGATAGTTGGTTACTGAATATATTCTCCCATTGAGTAGGCTGCCTTTTCACTTTCTTGACAAACTCTTTTGAGGTGCAAAGGTTTTTAATTTTAAGGAGATCCCATTTATCTATTTTTTCTTTCATTGCTCATGCTTTGGGTAAAAAGTTTATGAAACCATTTCCTACTACAAAATCTCATAGATACTTCCCTATGTTATCTTCTGGGAGCCTATGGCTTTTTTAAAGATCTTTGATCCATCTTGAGTTAATTTTTGTACAGGGTGTGAGATGGTGATCCTCTCTCATTCTTTTGAATATGGATATCCAGTACTTCCAGGACCATTTGTTGAAGAGGCCATTCTGTTCCAGATGAGTGTGCTTGGTGGCCTTGTTGAATATCAGTTGACTGTATATGCAAGGATCTATATCTCAGTTTGTTTCCATTGGTTAGTATGTCTATCCTTGTGCCAATACCATACAGTTTTGACCACGGTAGCTTTGTAGTATGTTTTAAAGTCAGTCAGTGTGATTCCTCCAATTTTGTTTTTCTTTTTCAACATGTCTTTGGCTATTTGGGGCCCCTTGCCTTTCCAAATAAATTTCATAGTTAGATTTTCCAATTCAGTAAAAAACACTGTTGTAATTTTTGGGAGATTGCATTGAAACTTTAAATCAGTTTGGGAAGGACAGACATCTTAATGGTGTTTAGTCTTCCAATCCATGAAAAAAGAATATTCTTCCATTTATTTAGGTGTTCTTTGATTTCCTTTAACAATGTTGTGTAGTTTTCTGTGTACAAGTCCTTTACATCTTAAGTTTATTCCTAGGTATTTGATTCTTTTGGTTGCTATTGTAAATGGAACTTTTTTCTTCATCTCCTGCTCAGATTCCTCATTATTGGTGTTCAGAAATGCTACTGATTTTTGTGCATTAATCTTATATATTGCCACTTTACTGAACTCATTTATCAGCTCTAGAAGCTTTGTTGTTTATTTCTCAGGGCTTTCTATGTATAGGATCATGTCATCCACAAATAGTGAAAACTTTACTTCTTCCTTTCCAATCTGGATGCATTTTATGTATTTTTCTTGTCTAAGTGCTCAATACAATGTTAAATAAAAGTGGTGACAGTGGGCTTCCTCATCTTGTTCCAGATCTTAGAGGGGAAACTTTAGCATTTCATCAATGAATATGATGTTAGCTGTTGGTTTTTCATATATAACCTTAATGATGTTGAGGAAGTTTCCTTCTATTCCTATCTTTTGAAATGTTTTTTATAAGGAAAGGGTGCTGTATTTTGTCAAATGCTTTTTCTGGATCATGTGATTTTTTTTTTCTTTCTATCTCTTAATGTGATATTTTACATTGATTGATTTTCTTATGTTGAACCATCCTTGCATACCAGGGACGAAACCCACTTTGATCATGGTGTATAGTTTGTTTGATGTGTTGTTGAATACAATTAGCAAGTATTTTGTTGCATACAGTTTCATCAGAAGAGATTGGTCTCTAGTTTTCCTTACTTGTGGCATCTTTATTTGGCTTTGGTATTAGGGTGATGTTGGCATCATAGAATGAGTTAGGCAGTGTTCCCTACACTTTATTTTCTGGAAGAGTTTACTCAGGGTTGGTGTTAATTCTTTCTGGAATGATTGCTGGAATTCACCTTTGAAGCCATCTGCTCCTTGGCTCTTCTTACTTGGGATATTTTTGGTGACTAGTTCAATCTTGTTAATCTTGTTACTTGTGATTGGTCTGTTGAGTTCATTAATTTCTTCTTTTGTCAATGTAGGCTGTTTGTGTGTTTCTAGAAATTTGTTCATTTCATCTAAGTTACCCATCTTGTTGGCATACAATTTTTGAAAGTTTCCTTTTATGATACTCTTTAATTCTGTGGGATCAGTGGTGATATCCCCTTCCTCATTTCTTATTTTATGTAATTGCATCTTCTTTCTTTTTTTCTTTATTAGTGTAGCTAATGGTTTGTCTATGTTATTAATCTTCTCATGAGCCAACTGTATTAGTCAGGGTTCTCTATGGAAACAGAATCAACAAGAGATATCTACCAATAGTATGCAATTCTATAAGAGTCTCTCATGCAGCTGTGGGAATGCACAAGTCCAGGTTCTGCAGGCAGGCCTCAACCAGGAGCTGCAATGAAAGTCCAATGAACATTCTTGACAAATTCTGGGAGATGGTGGCTATCCAAAGATGAGCTGGGAAATTCTCTGTCAATGCTAGAATCACTTAAGGCATTCAACTGATTGGTTTAGTGTCACTTATTGCTGATGGCAATCTCCCTGATTAATGTAATTATAACCAGCTATCTATGATTTACCACTGCAGTAAAATCAATGGTGATTTTTTTTTCTTTTTTTTTTTTTAAATTTTTTTTATTGACTTTGTAATAATATTACATTAAAAATATATATGTGAGGTCCCATTCAAACCTACCCCCCCACACCCTCTCCCCCCCCCCCCCCAACAACACTCGTTCCCATCATCATGACACATCCATTGGATTTGGTAAGTACATCTTTGGGCACCTCTGCACCTCATAGACAATGGTTCACATCATGGCCCATACTCTCCTCCATTCCATCCAGTGGGCCCTGTGAGGATTTACAATGTCCGGTGATTACCTCTGAAGCACCATCCAGGGCAGCTCCATGTCCCAAAGATGCCTCCACTTCTCATCTCTTCCTGCCTTTCCCCATACCCATCATCCACCATGTCCACTTTTCCCAATCCAATGCCACCTCTTCTATGTGGACATTGGATTGGTTGTGTCCATTGCACCTCTATGTCAAGAGGAGGCTCAGATTCCACATGGATGCTGGATGCAATCCTCCCACTTTCAGTTGTAATCACTCTAGGCTCCATGGTGTGGTGGTTGTCCTTCTTCAACTCCATCTTAGCTGAGTGTGGTAAGTCCAATAGATCAGATTGTAGGTGCTGGAGTCTGTTGAGGCTCAGGACCTGGCTATCACATTGTCAGTCCAGAGATTCAAATCCCCTAAATATATCTTAAACCCCAACATTAACTGCACCTCCAGCACATTAGCATGAAAGTCTTATGAAGGGAGATCCCATTTGAGTCCAGATTCATCACACACAAACACCATTTCCAAAGAGGGGCCGTCTGCCCTGGTAGTTAACCCCATCGGCCATGACCATAACTCCCATGGATCTCTTTAGCCCTCAAAGGAACCAATATCTGGGGGTTGTATCTGCTTTATCTGTCTCTCTGACTCTGCTCAGTTGTGCATGAGGGCAATCCTTCTGCCAGCCTCCAGACTCTTTTTAGAAACTCGTAGCCATATAAACTCATTTCTCCTTTCCATTTCCCCCTTACTTTAGGTCAAACAGCATTTTAAAGTCATGGTATTTTATGTAGACATGGATATTCTGCTGATCCGCATTGAACCTTCCATATAAGGTCATTTTCCAGTTGCATCATCAGTTGGTAGTTGATAGTGGTCCCTCGTTGCCAGGGAGGCTCATCCCCGGGTGTCATGTCCCACGCTGGGGGGAAGGCATTGCATTTACATGCTGAGTTTGGCTTCGAGACTGGCCACATTTGAGTAACATGAAGGCTGACAGGAGGAAATTCCCAGGCACAATGTTGCTCTAGGCCTTGTTCTTATTTTAGGTTTATCAGCTCACAAGCATAGTCATTAGCATCAGGGGCTCACTGTTGATCCCTCACTCCCTCCCGGTCCCTGCCACTGTACCTGGGAGACTGTCGCTGCTTCCCTAGGGACCACGACAGAGCACCACTGGCCAGGAACCCAGTACCCCCCCTGCTGTGGTTTTTAATTGTTGCCACTATGAGTATATCCAAACATTACCATGCACCCTGGACATATGTTCTGTACAGCTCCCTGTCAGCCATATATCACCTGTCATTGGTATCCCATACCAGTATCCCTCCATTGCCATTGTTGAAACATTCTGTGATCCAGAACTCCCCGAAATTTGAAGCCCAATATAATGTCATGGTCCCTTACTAGAGAATGTCATATAGCGATGGGTTTAAAGGATAGATAAAGAACTTGGATAAAGTTAGATAAAGAGCTTAGATAAAGAATGTTGACTTGAAAAAATTCCACATCCTATCTTTTTCTTTTTTTTTTTTTTTTTTCCCCCCCCCTAATTATTCAGCTTTTCTTCACAGGAGTCCTAGACCACAGCAATGTATATATATAATATACAGCACTCCCACACATCCACCAGAAAACCTTTTCCCTTCCACAGTGATACTCTTACGCCCTATTCATATCATATTTACTTAAAGTGATGTACAGAGTCTGAGACATTAGCTTTCTAACAAGGTGACATCTATGCTTACATTATGGTGCATACTTTAGGATACACAGTTCTTTACATTTTTAGTTATCCTATGTTTTACATTATGGTTTACATTATCAGTCTGTCATCTCCTATATGTTATGGTGTAATATTGCATGTTTTATATCCATCCTTGTGTACTCTCAAGAAACTCCTCTCTTACCCCCCATTTACTTTGGTTCCACACATTTAACGTCCATTTTCCCTTCCACCTTGGTGACCACAGTGACAGCCAACCTCCGTTTCCTGAGGAGCCACTTCCAGAGATAGATGGAATAGTGTTCAGGGCCTAACTTGCTCAACTGCCCCAATGCCCTGGGAGCCACCCTTTCTCTCGAGGGATACAGTTCCCTCTATTTGATGGCATTAGTCCTCCCCAGGATGTGGGTCCACCCCCACTCTCACTACTTGGGTTTCTACCCCATGGTGTCACCCACTCTGGCAGAACGAGCATTTAGACATTCCCCAGGAGCCCGTCCTGCATCAGACCCTCCCCTCCGAGCATTCTAAACAGGTAACCCTCTTTATTATATTTTGATATGATTTTCTCGGCATTTTACTCTCCACCAACACCTGACCCTCTCCTGTGTTCGTATGCTACCCCTCCCTCCCCCCACTTTTGGGCAACGTTACCCATCGGTCCCTCCCCAGCCACCCTCAAACCCGCAAAGCCCCAACCAAAGGCACCCCCTTGCCCCCCTTTTATCTCTTCTTTGTGTTCATACTTACCACCATCTCGTCTTAAATTCCACCCCTGCAGACATCGGCTCATATCCTTCCTCCACCCTCCGATTTCCTGTAAGCCTATCGTTCAGTCTCTTGCTATCTAGGGCAGCTTGTTTATTTCATATCATTGAGGTCATGTAGTATTTGTCCTTCAATGTCTGGGTTGCTTCACTCAACATAAGGTTCTCAAGATTCATCCATGTTATCACATGTGTTTGTAGTGTGTTTGTTCTTACAGCCGAGTAGTATTCCATTGTGTGTATATACCACATTTTATTGATCCACTCATCTGTTGATGGGCATTTGGGTTGATTCCAACTTTTGGCAATAGTGAACAATGCTGCTATGAACATTGGTGTACATATATCGGTTTGTGTCCTTGTTTTCAGTTCTACTGGGTATATACCCAGCAGTGGTATTGCTGGGTCATATGGCAAATCTATGGCTAGTTTTTTGAGAAACCGCCATACTGTCCTCCAGAATGGTTGGATCCTTCTGCATTCCCACCAGCAGTGGATGAGTGTTCCCCTTCCTTCACATCCTCTCCAGCACTTGTATTCTTCTGTTTTTTTCATAGCTGCCAATCTTATGGGTGTAAGATGGTATCTCATTGTAGTTTTGATTTGCATTTCCCTGATAGCTAGAGATTTGGAACATTTTTTCATGTGCTTTCTTGCCATTTGTATTTCTTCTTCGGAGAAGTGTCTGTTTAAGTCTTTTTCCCATTTTTTAAATGGGTTGTTTATCTTTTTATTTTCAAGATATAGGAGTTCTTTATATATGCAAGTTATAAGTTTCTTATCAGATATATGATTGCCAAATATTTTCTCCCACTGTGTGGGCTCCCTTTTTACTTTCTTGACAAACTCCTTTGAGGTGCAGAAGGCTTTAATTTTGAGGAAGTCCCATTTATCTATTAGTTCTTTTGCTGCTCGTGCTTTTGGTGAGATATTCATAAATCCATTTCCTATTACAAGGTCCTGTAGATGTTTCCCTACACTGCTTTAAAGGTTTTTATGGTCTTGGCTCTTATATTTAGGTCTTTGATCCATCTTGAATTGATCTTTGTATAAGGTGTGAGATGGTAATCCTCTTTCATTCTTCTACATATGGCTATCCAGTTCTCCAGACACCATTTGTTGAATAGGCCACTCTCTCCCAGTTGAGAGGGTTTGGTGGCTTTATCGAATATTATGTGGTTGTATATGTGAGGTTCTATATCACAGCTTTCAATTCGATTCCATTGGTCTATGTGTCTCTCCTTATGCCAATACCATGCTGTTTTCACCACCGTAGCTTTATAGTATGTTTTGAAGTCAGGTAGTGTGATTCCTCCAATTTCGTTTTTCTTTTTCAGTATGTCTTTGGCTATTCGGGGTCTCTTTCCTTTCCAAATAAATTTCATAGTTAGTTTTTCTAGTTCCTTAAAGAAGGCTGCGTTGATTTTTATTGGGATTGCATTGAATGTGTAGATCAGTTTTGGTAGGATAGACATCTTAATAATGTTCAGTCTTCCTATCCATGAACAAGGAATAGTCTTCCATTTATTTAGGTCTTCTTTGATTTCCTTGAACAATCTTGTATAGTTCTCGGTGTATAAGTTCTTTACCTCTTTAGTTAAATTTATTCCTAAGTATTTGATTTTTTTATTTACTATTGTGAATGGTATTTGTTTCTTGATTTCCTCCTGATCTTGCTCATTATTGGTGTACAGAAATGCTACTGATTTTTGCGCATTGATCTTATAACCTGCGACTTTACTAAACTCATTTATGAGTTCTAGAATCTTCGTTGTAGATCTCTCAGGGTTTTCTATGTATAGGATCATGTCATCTGCAAATAATGAAATTTTGACTTCTTCCTTTCCAATTTGAATGCCTTTTATTTCTGGTTCTTGCCTCAGTGCTCGAGCAAGTACTTCTAAGACAATGTTAAATAGGAGTGGAGACAGTGGGCATCCTTGTCTTGTTCCTGAGTTTAGAGGGAAGGAGTCTAGGATTTCTCCATTGTAAACAATATTGGCTTTAGGTTTTTCATATATACTCTTTATCATGTTCAAAAAATTCCCTTGTATTCCAATCATTTGGAGTGTTTTTATCAAGAAAGGGTGCTGTATTTTGTCAAATGCTTTTTCTGCATCAATAGATATAATCATGTGATTTTTTTCCTTCAATCTGTTTATATGGTGTATTACGTTGATTGATTTTCTTATGTTGAACCATCCTTGCATACCTGGGATGAATCCCACTTGGTCGTGGTGTATAATACGTTTAATGTGTTGTTGAATACGATTAGCAAGTATTTTGTTAAGTATTTTTGCGTCTAGGTTCATTAGAGAAATTGGTCTGTAATTTTCCTTTCTTGTGATGTCTTTGTTTGGCTTTGGTACTAGGGTAATGTTGGCATCATAGAAGGAGTTGGGTAATGTTCTTTCTGTTTCGATGTTTTGGAATAGTTTCAGCAGGATTGGTGTCAGTTCTTTCCGGAATGTTTTGTAGAATTCACCTGTGAAGCCATCTGGCCCTGGGCTCTTCTTAGTTGGGAGATTTTTAATAACTGATTCTATCTCTCTGCTTGTGATTGGTTTGTTAAGATCATCAATTTCTTCTTTTGTCAATATGGGCTGCTTATGTGTTTCTAGGAATTTGTCCATTTCCTCTAGATTGTCATTTTTGTTGGAATATAGTTTTTCAAAATATCCTCTTATGATAGTCTTTATTTCTGTGGGGTCAGTGGTGATATCGCCTTTCTCATTTCTTATTTTGTGTATTTGCATCTTCTCTCTTTTTTTCTTTGTTAGTGTTGCTAAAGGTTTGTCAATTTTGTTGATCTTCTCAAAAAACCAGCTCTTGGTCTTGTTTATCTGTTCAAGTGCTTTCTTATTTTCTATTTGATTTAGTTCTGCTCTTATCTTTGTTATTTCCTTCCTTCTTCTTCCTGTTGGGTTACTTTGTTGTTGTTTTTCTAATTCCTTCAAATGTGCAGTTAGTTCTTCAATTTTTGCTCGCTCTTCTTTTTTGATATATGAATTTATGGCTATAAACTTCCCTCTCAGTACTGCTTTTGCTGCATCCCATAAATTTTGGTATGTTGTGTTATCATTATCATTTGTTTCAAGATAGTCATGGATTTCTTTTGAGATTTCCTCTTTGACCCACTGTTTTTCTAAGAGTGTGCTGTTTAATTTCCAAATCGTGGTGTGAAATCTGGGCTTCTGTCCCTTGCAAATCTCCAGCTTGACTCTACTGTGGTCAGAGATAATGTTTTGTATGATTTCAATCTTTCTGAATTCTCAGCCTTTCTTTGCGGCCTAGCATATGATCTGTCTTGGAGAATGATCCATGTGCGCTTGAGAAAAATGTATATCCTGCTGTGTTTGGGTGTAGCGATCTATATATGTCTATTAGATCCAGCTCCTCTAATTTACTATTCAGATGTTTTGTTTCTTTGGTGATTCTCTTTTGAGATGTTCTGTCCAGAGTTGATAGTGGTGTATTAAAATCCCCCACTATAATTGTAGATGTATCTATTCTTTCACTTAGTTTTTCCAGCGTTTGCCTGACGTATTTAAAGGCACCCTTGTTAGGGGCATAGATATTTATGATTGTTCGATCTTCTTGACAGATTTTCCCTTTGACTAAAATGTAGTATCCTTCTTTGTCTCTCACAGTTGTTTCACATTTAAAGTCTATTTTGTCTGATATTAATATAGCTACTCCTGCCTTTTTTTGGTTATTGTTAGCTTGTATGATTGTTTTCCAGCCATTCACTTTCAAAATCCATGCGTCTCTGGGTCTAAGATGTGTCTCTTGTAGACAGCATATGGATGGGTCATATTTCCTTATCCAATGTCCCAGTCTGAATCTTTTGATAGGTGAGTTTAATCCATTGACATTCAGTGTTATTACTATCAAGGAATTATTTGTGTTAGCCATATTTTGATTGGATTTGTGTTTGTCATATTTTGTTTGTATATTTTTTTTTTGTCTTTTTTTTTTTTGTTGTTGGTCTTATACTCTCCTCCAACTTTGCCTTTCCTGTTTTTTCCTTTCTTCCTGCAGAACTCCCTTTAGAATTTCTTGAAGGGGAGGTTTCTTGTTGGTATACTCTTTCAGTTTCTGTTTGTCTGCGAATATTTTGAACTCTCCATCATGTTTGAATGCTAGTTTAGCTGGATAGAGTATTCTTGGTTGGAAATTTTTTTCCTTTAGTACCTTGACTATATCATACCACTGTCTTCTTGCCTCCATGGTTTCAGAAGAGAAATCAGCACTTAATCTAATTGAGCTTCCCTTGTATGTGATGGTTTTCTTTTCTCTTGCTGCTTTTAGGATTTTCTCTTTGTCTTGAGCATTGGATAATTTGACAAGTATATGTCTTGGGGTGGGCCTGTTGGGGTTTATGACTTGTGGAGTGCGCTGTGCTTCTTGGATATGTACATCTGTCTCTTTCAGTAGATTTGGGAAGTTTTCAGTCATTATTTCCTGCAACACTCCTTCTGACCCCTTTCCCTTCTCTTCACCTTCTGGAATGCCTATAATACGTATGTTTGAGCATTTTGCATTGTCATTCAGGTCCCTAAATCCTAATTGGATTTTTTCTATCTTCTTATTAACCCCTTCTACTATCTGTTTGATTTCTGATGTACTGTCTTCCACATCACTAATTCTCTGCTCTGTCTCTTCTAGTCTGCTGATATTTGCTGCAAGTGTATTTTTGATTTCTTGAACTGTGGTGTTCATTCCCATCATATCTGTTATGTTTTTGCGTATGTCTGCAATTTCCCCTCCAAGTGATGTCTTCATGTTGTTAACCTCTTTCATTTCTGCATCAAATTTGTCGGTGATAAATGTTCTGAGATCTTTCATTGCTTGTGCCAAGTTTTGCTCCCCTTCGTGATTATTGGTTTGTTGATTGGATTCAGCCATGTTTTCCTGATTATTGGTTTGGTTTGTAGATTTTTGTTGCTTTCTGGTCATCTCTTTATTTTGACGAATTTAATCAGTTCCTTAGCTTCTTTGTCTGCTCTTGGAGGTTAATTAGTTGTTATTTTTGCATAGGTGTTATATCTTCTCTTTGTCACTTTTTTCTTCTTATTCTAGTTACTTGTTGTTGGTTAAGTTCACTTTAGAGGAAAGTATTAGTGTTGGGGAAAGGCAATTGTGTAAGCAAGGGAAAAGTGTAAAGTAGTATTGGTGATGTATGTTAACAAAGCAAGAATATGAGATCTGGGAGGATGGAGGTTAGATTCGTGTAGATTGTATAGAGTTATAGCTGTAGGTAGAGTACCTTTTATGAAGTAGATGACTGAATATGGGAGGAATATGGTATGAACTACAAAGCTATTGTTTTCATGAGAGAGGGAAAAAGAAAAGAAAGGTAATAGTTTCAAGAGTGGATAACAGACAGAAAACAGAACAAAGGTATTAGAAATTAAGAGTTAGACACTTTGTGGATCAAAGAACGGGAGGTGGGGGGTGGAATGTAGGAGAGACAGTAGATGATAGTGGATATCAAGATGCAGGGGAAGGGGGATAGTGTAGGTAGCCTAAATCAGTTCACACAGAAATGAGACAGTGGAGGATGGGAAAACCCCAGCAAATGTGAGGTGTTCCCTGTAGCACCTATTGTATACTTGAATTAAAATAAAATAAGTGGAAGATGAGGGACAAGAGGGAAAGAGAAAACCGAAAAACAAAAAAACTAATTATAATAAAGAAAAAAAGAAAGACAAGAAGAAAGGAAGAAAGAAAAAGAGGATGGGCAAATGGTGGGGAACGGTTAGGGGGAAGAGAGATACAGGTATACACGTGTCACAATTGCAACACTATCTAAAACAACAACTTCCCCCCGCTTTGCCCTAAAACCCCCCGTCTGTCTGCCCAAATGGGTCTGCAAGCACCTCCCTTCCCACAAACCCCCAATAGGCCGCCCAGGGCCCACGAACTCCCCAGTACTGCAGATGCTCCAAAAAAAAAAAAAAACAAAAAAAACACACAAAAAAACAGAAACCCCTCCGCAGGCCCGGCTCCGCCCGCCGCTGCCCGCCGCGGAGGCCTGGACCGGCTCTGCCCGGCTCCTTACGCCGCCGCGGCCTGGCCTGGCTCCGCCCGGCTCCGCTAGCTACAGCGGCCCAGCCGGCTCCCGCGTCCACCTCTCGCCGCCGCAGCCTGGACTGGCCCCACCCCGCTCCGTACGCCGCCGCGGCCCGGCCCGGCTATGCCCGGCTCCGCTCGCTACAGCGGCCCGGCCCGGCTCCGGCGTCCGCCTCTCGCCGCCGCGTCCTGGACCGGCCCCGCCTGTCTCCGTACACCGCCGCGGCCCGGCCCGGCTACGCCAGGCTCCTCTCGCTACAGCGGCCCGGCCCGGCTCCAGCGTCTGCCTCTCGCCGCTGCGTCCTGGACCGGCCCCGCCCGGCTCCGCACGCCGCCGCGGCCCGGCTCGGCCCGGCTCGGCCCCGCCCGGCCCCGCTCGCCGCCGGCGCAGCCCGGCCCGGCTCCGGCGTCCGCCGCTGCGGCCCGGCCTGGCTCAGCCCCACCGAGCGGGGCTAGATGCCTCATCTCCGCCTACCCAAGGAGGGAATCCTCTACAGGTAGCTGGGATCTCCGTGTATATTTCACAGACAGATCCTCTCTGTTACCTTCCCTCCAAATCGATGTCCAGACACCTCCGGACCAGCAAAAATCCCGAAACAATCCGGTCCCAAAGAGTCTCCATCGCCGCCCAGCCGATTCCCTGCAGAAGACCAATCAATGGTGATTAAAGTCTATAAATTCCCTTGTATTATGGTTAGCCCAGTGCTTGCTTGACCAAACAACTGGCTGGCAAATTACCTGGCTGAGTTGACACAAAGCCTAACCATCACACCAACTTTTGGTTTTGTTATTTTTTTCTAGTGCTTTCTTGTTTTCAATTACATTTAGCTCTGCTCTAATCTCTGTTATTTCCTTCTTTCTGTTTGCTTTTGGGTTAGTTTGTTGTTCTTTTTCTATTCCAGGTGTGCAGTTAGGTCTTTGATTTTAGTGCTTTCTTCTTTTTGAATGTAGACATTTATGGGTATGAATTTCCCTCTCAGCACTGCTTTTGCTGCATCCCATAGGTTCTGATATATTTTGTTATAATTTTCATTTGATTCAAGGTAGGTATTGATGTCTTTTGCAACTTCCTCCTTGACCCACTGATTGTCTAAGAGTATGCTGTTTAACTTCCATATATTTGTGCCTAATCTGGTTCTCTGTCTCTTACTGATTTCCACCTTCCTTCCATTGTGGTCATAGAAATTACTTCATATAGTTTCAATCATTCTTAATTTGTTGAGAGTTGTTCTGTGGCCTTGCCTGTGGGCTATCATGGAGAATGATCCATGTGTGTGTGAGAAGAATGTATATCTCACTGTATTTGGGTGTAATGTTCTGTATATGTCTATTAGGTCTAGATCCTCTAATGTATTATTCAAGATTGGTTTCCTTATTGATACTTTGCTGAGATGTTTTGTCTAATGATGATAATGGTGCATTACAGTTCCCCAGTATAATTGTAGAGGCATCTATTTCTCCATGTAGTTTTTCCAGTGTTTACCTCATATATTTTGAGGTGCCCTGGTTAGGTGCATAAATATTTATGACTTTTTTCTTCTTGATTATCTCTTTCTTTAATATATAGTGTCTTTGTCTCTTACAATAACTTTGCATTTAAAGTCTCTTTTGTCTCATATTAGTATAGTTGCTCCTGTCCTTTTTTGGTTACTTTTTGTATTTAAGATAGTTTTTCAACCATTCACTTTTTTTTTTTTTTTTACCATTTACTTTCAACCTCCTCATGTCCTTGTATCTAAGGTGAGTGTCTTATAGACAACATATAGATGGGTCATATTTCCTTATCCATTTTGCCAACTTGTGTTTCTTAGTTGGAGAGTTTTAATCCATTAACATTCAATGTTATTATGGCCAAGGCATTACTTACATTAGCCATATTTTCTTTATGTTTATATATATTGTATTAGTTAGCCAAAAGGGGTGCTGATACAAAGTACTCTTTTGGCTTATATAAATGGTATTTATTTGGAGTGGAAGCTTATGGTTACAAGGCCCTAAAGAGTCCGTCTCAAAGTTGCTTCCTCACCAAACTCTGTTGCCAAGTTTTGGAGCAAGATGGCTGCCAGTCTCTGCAAAGGTTCAGCCTTTCTCTTTCTCCTAAGGTTTCATGGTCACATCTCCTTCTCATCCTGGCTGTAGGCTGGCATATGGCTTGCCTCTCTCCCTGGGCCTCAGCTGCTCTGGTCTTTCCACAAGGTCAGCTGTAGACTGTCATGCTCATCTCTCTTCCTGGGGCCTCTGCTATGTCTTTGAGCTGGCAGATGTCTCAGCTGAATCTAATACAATCAAAGAGTTATCATGCCAGAGGAACTGACCAGTTTAACAAACATACTCTGTATTTCTTTTTGAAATTTATAAATAATATCAAACTGCTACATATATCATATGTTGTTTTTATTTATTTTTTCTTTTTAGTTATTCTTACCAATAATCTTCCTTCCTATACTCTCCTGTAACCTTTTCTCTCCTTTGTTTTCCTTTCAACCTGCAAAACTCCCTTAAGTCTTTCTTAAAGGGTAGGTTTCTTGTTGACATACTCTCTTAATTTCTGTTTATCAGGGAATATTTTGAACTCTGTTTCATTTTTGAATGCCAGCTTTGCTGAATAGAAAATTCTTGGCTGACAGTTTTTTCCATTTAGCACCTTAGCTATGTAATACCACTGCCTTCTTGCCTCCGTGGTATCAGATGAGAAATCAGCACAAGCTCTTATTGAGCTTCCCTTGTATGTGCTCTCTTTTGCTGCTTTCAGTATTCTCTCTTTGTCCTGAGTATTGGACAATTTGATAATTATATATCATGGGGTAGACCTTGTTAGAATTTATGCTATTTGAGTGTGTTGCATTTCCTGGACATGTATGCCCATGTCCCTCAAAAGAGTTTGGAAATTTTCAACTATTTTTTCCTTCAACACTTCTTCTGTCCCCTTTCCCTTTCCCTTTTCTTCTTCTGGGTTGTTTATAATACATGTTTGTGTGTTTCATGTTATCTTTTAAACCGCTAAGTCCCTGCTGATTTTTTTCTATCTTTTTATCTGTTTTACTATCTGTCTGATTTCAGAGGTACTATCTTTAACATCACCGATTTCTTTCCTCTGCCTGTTCAAATCTGCCGTTTTGTGCTTGCAGTGTATTTTTTATTTCTTGCATTGTGCCATTCATCACCATCCAGATCTGTCATCTTTTTTAGGTATGTTATAGTTTCTTCAGTATTTTATCCTTTATCTCCTCCTTCACTTCATTAAGTTGATTCATGAAATTTATTTGGACATCCTTGATTAGTTGTTCAGTGTTCTGCATTGCCTCCTGTTATTTTAGTTTGTTCATTAGACTGGGACATGTTGTCCTGCTTCTTGCAAGTCTAGTAATTTGTTGGTGTCTAGACATCTGTTTATCTTGATGTGTCTCTGTGGGATTTCAGCCCTCCTCTTCCTCCTAAGGCTCTGTGGTCCCAGCTCCTTCTGATATCAGTGGTAGGCTGGCATAAGGTTTTGCCTCTCTCCCCAGGGCACGATTCTTTCTGGGCTTAGCTGCTCTGGTCTCTCCACAAGGTCAGCTGTGGATTATCAGCCTCATCTCTTGGTTAGCTTCTCTTTCTATGCAAAGGTTTTATTTTGTTGTTTCTTTGAGCTCGGTAAGGTTCCTTTTTAAACTTGGTTCCTCTTATTCTATATCCTTGCAGTTGTCTGTGATTCCTTGAAAAAAAAATTAGGGTCAGAGAAGAGGAAAGAGATAAGAGAAAAAGAATAATAGTAATAATTTTTAAAAGGTAGAAGAGGAATGGTACAAGAACCAGGAAACTAAATAATATGAGTAAAAAATCATAAAAATACAAAGGAATAAGAATAAAAATGGTGGAAAAGAAAAAATGAAACAAGAAAATAGAAAAAAACAGTTGAATGAATTAAAAGGCCAGCAGATGAGAATAAAAGAAAAAAAAAGGGAGAGAAAAAGAAATGACACCAAACAAGAAAAGGTAGAATGAAAGAAAAGCAACAGAAGTCAGACAATAGAAAAATGAAGGAAAGAAAAGAAATAAAGTAGGTTGAAAAAATAAGCAAAAGAAAAAAAGGAAACAAAGAAAGGGAAAATACAACAAACAAGAAATAAAACAGCAACAAAGAAACAACCCAGGACCTCTAGGAACTGTCTCCGCCTGCTGGCTACTCATCAGTTAATCACCCTACAGCTTGCCCTCCAAATGTGATGTACCCAATTTTAGCAAATAAAATAACGGAAAAAGAAAAGAAAAAGAAAAAAAAAAGAATTATTAAAAAAAAAAATCTAGAAAAGCCTAAATGAAACAGTCTATACGTTCCCTATTATAAATTGTTAACTGTGCGCCTAATAATTCAGTGGACTACTCCTTGGGTCCCTTTTCTTAGGGGGTAGTGGGATTTGAACCAGGAACCTTCTACTTGCAAGGGAGGCATTCCTCCATGGAGATTCACCAGCACTAAAGGTCAAGTGGGCTTCTGAAAGCTCTGGCTCTTCCTGCCCCTGTTTCCCTCAGGTGAGTTGGACTTCTAACAGTTTTCAGGGGTTGGCTTAGTTAGTTGCTAGTCTCTGCCCCCTCCCTGACCTAGCTCCTCTCTCCCAGGGTGGCTGGGTGTGACAGCTGGCTGAGTAGTTCCCCTCTCTCCTCTCCCTGAGGCAACCTCAGCGCTGGCTGGTGTCCTCCCGGAGACTCAAAGAGGGCTCAGGTAGCCAAATCCACTCTCCACCCTCTGCCACACTCCTCTTCCTCCCAGGGAGCGCTCCTTCCACTCAGTTGTCTGGTGAGAGCCAGGGGTTCCAGGGAGGGTATTTGCCTTGAGGGTGGGGCTTATGCACCCACCTTTTCCAGCTACAGGGGTGAGTGTCTCGTGGTTTTCTCTTGGCCTGTCACTTTTCCTGCTTCCTCCTGCATGATGCTCTGTAGTCCCCTGTTCTGTAGATTCCCAAAACCTAACCCTCTGGTAGGTTTTTGTCCTTTCTCTGCCATTTGCTTTTTTTTTTTTTTTTTTTTCAGGATTGCTGAGCAATGTCTACCTGCAGCAACACCATTTTCCTGGAACCTGATATATATATTTTAAAATATAATTTTCTTTTGAAAGAATAGAAAGATAATTCAGTCCTTCCTCTATTATCTTGACAAAGATAATTCATTCTTTCCTTTATATTGGCCTTGCCCATGGTTGATCAAATTTGTCTTTTATGGATTCTCTTTTTACCCTTAACTTTTCAGTGGGAAATGTATTATTATTTTACTTCTGGTGTTTTAAGTAGGTATACTATGCAAATAATGTTAAAGTATTCAGCAACTGAGGGAATAGTAAACATTTGTGATGTTTAAAGTCATGTGTCAATTTGGCCAAGTTTTGTGTCCAGTTGTTTAGTCAAGAAAGCATTGGCTTGATTGTCACTGTAAGGCTATTTCATGGATTTAAATCATCCATGAGTTGGTTGCCTATATGGCTGATTACATCTACAATCAACTGAGAAGTTTGCTTTCCTCAATGAGAGAAGTCTCATCCACTCAGTTGAAGACCTTAAAAGAGTAAGCTATAATTTCACAAATTAGAAGGAAGAATTTCCAACTCTGTTTCAGCCAGCCAACTTCTTCTGGTGAATTCATCAAAAACCTTTTATCAGATTTCCCCGCTTGTGACCTGCCTAATGGATTTGAGACTTGTCTATTCCCACAGTCACATGAGACAATTCCTATTAAAAAATCTTGTAATATCATATTTGCACACATATACACATGTATGTATTTCCTGTTATGTTTCCCTAAAGAACTCTGATTAATAGAGGGAGGAATAGGTAATATGGGGGCATTTTTGGGACATTGGATTTGTCCTACAAGACATTGCAGTGATAGATACAGGCCATTGTATATTTTGTCATAACTTACAAAATTGTGCAGGATAGAGTATAAACTATAATGTAAACTTTAGTCCATGGTTAGTAGTAATGTTTCAATATGTGTTCATCAATTGTAACAAATGTACCACACTAATAAAAGATGCTGTTAATGTGGGTAAGTGGGGGGTGGGGAGTGGGGCATATGGGTATCCCTTATATTTTTTATGTAATATCTAATCTAAAACTTCTTTGAAAGTAAAAAAAATATATATATAAATGAATGATGGAAATGATTTAGTAATGGATGGTGGTGATGGCAGCATAACATTGTGAATATAATTGATGGCTCTGAAATATATATATCTGAATGTGATTAAAAGGGGAAATGTTATATTGTATATATGGTAACAGAATAAATATTTTTAAAAATCCATGGAACTATATAATCAGTAAACCCTAAGTTAAACTGTGGACTCTAGTTAATAGGACTATTATAAAAGTGTGCTGTCATCAACTATAACAAACGTTCACACTAATGCAGAGTGTTAATAATAGGGTGGTAAATCAGAATCCTGTATTATACATATGATTGTTCTATAAAACTACAACTTCTCTAATAATGAAAAAAATGTGAAGGATTTATTTTCTTATTAATTTTATTTTAATAAATTAAAAAATGTAACAGTTGTGTTAAGTAATGGGTTGGCTATAAATTTGTTTGCTTATTCTGCCAGAATTCATTGTCATAGAAAATATTTTGTCTATAATCGTAATATTAGCGTGTATTTATTGAGAGCAGTCAGGCAGTTTACATCCTTTATGTACTTTGTATGCATTATTTCTCACAAGCTGATGAAGCAAATATTGATACCCCCATTTATAATTACTTGCAAATATAATATACGCAAAGTCTGAAATGCTTTTAATTAAAATATCTCCTACCCCATTCCTATCAATTCCATATCCATATCCTTTTAATTTCTTTTTAACAGTTATTTTTTCTGATAATTACCTTATAGGCTGCAATAAACATGTTTATATTCCAATTCACTGATTTATCAGTTTTAGATAATATCTATTAAATTTCACTATAATTAGTGAAATTTCTCTTATACTACCTCTATTTCTTTTACCCTACCCACCCAATGTATACTTTTTAATTAATTCAATAACCAATTATAGGATTACATAAATATTTTTCACTATTTGGCTGAATAATATACCATAAACATATTCTTTTCTTGAGTAGCATTTTGTTTTTCTTGGAATTTATAATTGTTTTTTTTCTTGTGTCCTTTCTGCCAAGCACAGATTTTTTTTCAAATGCTCTATCTTGTCGTATATTTTATTGTGCCCCCCTCTTGTTTTGTTTTGTTTTTTTCCTTCCTGGAGATAACACTTTGGTACTTTTTCATCCTGTTTCTTTTGGACATGTTGGCATAGCTATTATCTTTTATACTCTGAGCATCATTTTGCTGTTCTTCTGCCTTATACTGAGGTTTCTATTTAAGTTCTGCTTTATAGATTATAAATTTTCTGAGCCATTATGTGACTGGAATTGGTTTTAATTTATACTTGACCTCTTTTGGAGAATATGTGGTGGTCAACTGTCTTTAGTTATGCATTCACTGAATTCTTTTAATTATGTTCCTCATCAGACTTTGAGCTTCTAATCCAGGGTGATGGTGGTGGGGGAGAATCTTTGTGTCATCAGGCATTTAGGACAATGTATAAAATAATAGCTTCTTTGAATCTGTTAGGCTGTCTATAAAACATGGGTTAGAATTAACCTTTTGCCTATCACAAATGCCAATATCACAAATGTCAATTGTTTAGTTAACCATAACTTGTTATGCTTATGGAAAGAGGCATTGATTGATTGCAGATTTCTGGGGACATGATCTGACCTATGTAATTTCAAAAATTACAACCAGAACTCTGTTATTGTAATGATAACTCAAATAAACTGAATTCTGCATGCATACATACATGCATACATACATGCATACATACATGTAGGCATGAATTAACTTTTCCAGTTTGCCAACATTTTCTCCTCTAAATTATTTTCTCTTCCTGTTAATGCTTCCTTCTACTACCTTAAAAACAGACTATAAAACATTAGAGGTGCTGGCATGTGCATGTGCGTGCATTTGTGTGTATGAAAAAGCAGGGACCAGATTTTCATTTTCCCCACCTTTTCCTGTTTTAGTTCAAAGACAGAGCCTTTAAATAGCATGAGTGTTAATGTCTCACAAGGGTACTATTATTATTTACTTTTATGAACCACATTTTAAGGTGGCATTTTTCTCAAGTCATTAGTTTTGAAAGCTTTTTTTAATATTGCTGGTGACTAATTTTTTTTTTTTTTTGCTGGTGACTTCTCACGCTGATTTCCCTCCCTTCCTGTTGATCTATGACAGATACTTTAATTGCAGGGAGACAAGGATTTTCTTTCATTTGTATCCACTATTCTGAGAAATTTACCTACAAGTATTTGTTTTGATTTTAATAAATATTAGAGACAATGGTAGTAGAATAAAATAGAACAAATGAGATAAATGAGTAGAAAGGGTATGAAAAACAAAAGGATAAATGAATTGATCTCTCTTTCCTTTCTTTCTCTGAAAATCAAATAATCTGTTAATTCATAGAGCATTTTGATTTAAAAACTGGGATGATCTACATAATATGAAAATCAGATGATAATGCACCTGTGCTTAAAACCCTCCAATGCAGAGATTCTTAACAAGGGGTTGGTGAGCTTGAATTGAAATAAAAAAAAAAACATTATTTTTGTGAGGATGCGTTGCTGTGGGTGTGATATATTTCTTAAATAATACACAGTACCGTGTGGACTTAGTAAGGGGTCCGTGGAACTAAAAAGGTTAAGAACTCCTTCTCCAATAGATTCTCTTTGTAAATTTAGGAGGAGAGATTCTAAACTTAACATTCTACATGGGCTGAGCCATTCTTCCTCTTGCTCCCATACTCAAGCTTCACTGACCTTCTTTCTGTTGCTAAAACTAGCCAAACTTACTCTACCCTTGGAAGGAAAAGTTTGTCCCCAGTCCAGGTAAGGTGATTCCTTCCCATTTCGTAAGTCTCAGCTCAAATGTCACCTCTTCAGAGTGGCCTTCCTTGACCTGCAAATCTAAATAGGAGCCCTCCTTACTTCCTGCCCCAGGCCACACACTACTGTTTCAATCTCTTTATAGCACTTACCACTCTCTGAAATTGTCTCACACATTTATCTATTTAGTGTCTAAACTGCAGGAAAACAATTTCCTTGTCCAGCTTGGTCGAATTCTCAGCACCTAAACAAGTGCATATTACCTAGTAGGCACCTAATAAATATTTGCTACTGAGTAAACATAGTGGGAAGACTTTTGGCGTCTGTGAAACTGAGTTTGATTCTGTCACTAGTAGAGAGCATGAAATAGGTGAGTCTTGTTACCAAAGTAAGCCTTATTCTCTTCAACACTTCCCACGATAAAATGAAATGGTGTTTTCTCAAAACACTCTGTAAATTATAAACTATCATAGTCATCTTGTGAAGTCAGAAATATGGAGAATTATTTCCATAGTTGAGAGAAAGATTAGAGATCACCTGATTCACCTCCCTGTTTTTAAACATTAGAAAATGACAAGAAAGATTTTCTTTATTATAGTTAATGGCAGGATTAAATCTACAACTGGATTGCCTGACCCATATTGAGCCAAGTGTGTATTTCACAGTAACAGATGAGCTCAATTTAATTCCTACATTCTGGGAAGTAGGCTTGGCCCAACGGAGAGGGCGTCAATCTACTACAAGGGAGGTTCGCGATTCAAACCCGGGGCCTCCTTGACCTGTGTGGAGCTGGCCCATGTGCAGTGCTGATGCGCGCAAGGAGTGCCCTGCCACGCAAGGGTGTCCCCATGTGCAAGGAGTGCGCCCCATAAGGAGAACCGCCCAGCGCAAAAGAAAGTGCAGCCTGCCCAGGAATGGGGCCGCACATGTGGAGAGCTGACTCAGCAAGATGATGCAACGAAAAGAAGCACAGATTCCCGGTGTCGCAAATGGACACAGAAAGCAGACAACGGGGAAAGGGGGGACGGGGGGGGGGGGGGGGGGGGCGGGGAGAAATAAATAAAAAATAAATCTTTAAAAAAAATTCCTACATTCTTAGATTCTGGCAAGAGTAATTTCTCTTTTTCTGTTATCCATTAAAAAGGTTGTATGATACAAAGGTGACATTTTTCCATAATGGAATCTCATGTTTAACAAGGTGGCACATATTCCTATATTCATGTAATAATTACCACCACAAATAAGGGCTCCTCAAACAATTGCCCCTATAACCAAATCTGTGTGGCAGGCTAGACCCAATTCTGTATGTGAATTGTGTCCCTGTGTAATTGTGTCTCCTTCATAACACTGTTCATAAAACTTTGGGGGAAGAGTTAGTAAGGGCCAAATTCAGGGTCCATGACCTGGATCTCTGACCCCAAATATCATCTCAGCCTTTCTACATGTGTCGAGTAGTAGTAGATTGAAAAAAAAAAAAAAAGTGTGCCCATGTTTTAATCAGTAGCTTCATTCTTAAGGAAATCTATTACTTTTCAACTTAGCTTATCACTCCTGCCACCATGTTATTCCAAATTTCTACCCAGATAGTATTTAAATATACACATTCTAAAGTTTTTTTTGAAAAATAGGATTTAGGAAGATAGGATAATGACTCATTTATATTTTCTTACTGAGATTGTAGATGAATTATGATATAGTATGCTTGAAAGGTATGTGAAATTGCCCTGATAGCCTGGCCTCCTTGCTCTCTCCCTCTCTCTTTTTGCTCCCCTTTAACATGTCATTGGCCTCTCCTAGCACTGTAGGCATCACTGGCCTGTGTCCTTACTGGGCTAAATTAGTCATTAAAATACTCTTGGTCCTTGCTCCTGGGGTCAGAGCCTTCTCTCTGACCTCCCCGTTACATTTTCTTCAGAAAGGTAGCTCAGACTGCAAGTCAAACCTACTGAATCAGAAACTGCAGTTTAACAAGATTCCCAGGTGGTTTGTATTCACTTTGCCTGGACCACTTTTTCAGTAGCATGGACTTAAGTTTTTTTTGCTGTTGAAAATTCTCTGAATTTGCTGCTCACTGAGTTATATTTTTCTGTTCTGGGTTACAAGCATACTTCTCTTTTTTCTTATTTATCATTGTTGCATTGCCTTATATAAAAATTCCCAAATCATTGGTATACATTAGTATATGGGGAGCTTGCTTTTAAATAAAAAAATGCTTGATCCCATCTCCTAGAATCTGAAACTATTGGACGGTGCTAGGTCATGATCTAGCTAGATCAACAAGCTCCCCAGGTGATTCAAGTAAATGCCCAAACTTGACAAAAGTAGCTTAATATGAATCGTACATAAACATGTATAATGAGATATCTATGAAATGTACTTATGAAATATACCAGTTATGTTTCAATAATTAACATGGCAGCATTTTATATCTTTTTCATAACTTCTAGTTTAATGGTTGCCAACCTAATGTGTAATAAAATTAAATAACTAACTTTAGCCCAAGGGTTCTGAAAGAATTAGATAATACGTAGAAATACTGAGCATGTTTTTGGTAGAGAAGCATAATAACTTAATTTTTAGACTTTTTGGGAGGAAGTTAGTCAATTTATTGGTACATGTTGTTGCCACTAAACAGCACAGCCTGTTGATGACTCACCAAAAATGACGCTTGCTGACATTTTTGGACCTTTATAGCTCTTTGCTGAAAGGGGCCAGCCTAATTTGATAAATAACAGTGATGATATTAGACTGATTATTTTTCATTGACGTAAAATTTATGTACAACAAATTATCTGGATGTGACAAATTGTTTAATTATATTTGACAAATTTATGTACCTAAATACTGATCCCACAAACGTAGGATACTTCTATCACCTAAAAAGTTTAGTTTTGCCACTTTCCGGTCAACTTCTATCAAAGGCAAACGCTTCCTGATTTCTAACATTATAGATAAGTTTTGCCTGTTTTTAAACTTTATATAACTAGAGTCATACAATATGTATTCTTTGGTTTGGGCTTCTTTAATTAAATGTATTTGAGATTTATTCAGAATGTTGGACTTAATAATTCATTATTTTCTGTTGCTGCGTAGGATTCTTTTAGACGGATATATCACACAAATTGTTTTTCCATTCTCCTGTTGATAGCATTGGGCTGTTTTCAGTTTGGAACTATTATGAATATAGCTACCATGAATATTGCAAAAATCTTTTTGTGGGTACATGTTTTCATTTATCTTGGTTTTGTACCTAATGAAGGATTGCTAGGTGACATTTAAGCTTTATGAGAAATTATCCCTAATCTAAAGAGAATATATAATTTTTCACTACCACCAACAATGTATAAGAATTCTGATTTCTCCACATAATCATTTGATGTTGTCATCTTTTAATTTACCATTTTGGTGGTTGTAAAATGAAATGTTATGGTGGTTTCAATATACATTTCTCTGATAACTAATGATGATGATGACTAACATTTCATGTGTTTATTGGCCATTTCTGTATCTTCTTTCGTAATGTGTCTGTTCAAAAATTTTGTTCCTAATTTTACAATTGTTTTATTTTCCATTGTTTATTTGTTATATATATGTATGGTCTGGATACAGGCCCTTTGTCAGATGCATTTATTCTGAATACTGGCTTGCCAATATGTTCTCTTAAAGGTGTCTTTTGATGAACAGAGATGTTTAATTTTGATGAAATCCAACTTATCCTTTTTTCTTTTGTTGCTAGTGACTTTTGTGTCCTAAGAAATATTTGTCTAACTCAAGGTCGTGAAGATATTCCCTTACGTTTTCTTCTAGAAGCCTTGTAGTTTTAGATTTCATATTCAGATCAAGGCTCCATATAATTTTGTGTGTGGAGTGAGATATGGGTCAATGTTCATTTTATTCTATTTGTTTACCCAGTTGACACAGCACCATTTACTACAAAGACTTTTCTTTCCAAATCAAGTACTTGACATCTTTATTGAAAATCATTTCAGTCTATTTTTGGGCTCTGTTGTATTTTATTCTATGTATCTACCCTTATACCAATACCACACTTTTTTGATTAACATCGCTTTATAGTAAGTCTTAAAGTCAGATAGTGTAAGTTCTCCACCTTAATTCTTATCCAAGATTGTTCTTCATATAAGAATGTTCTTCTGAATCAGTCATTTGCCTTTTTATATAAATTTTAGGATTTTCAGTGTAGAGGTCTCACATTTCCCATTAATTTTATTCCTAGCTTTACGATATTTTTTATTTTATTGTAAATGGTATTTAAACCCTCCCTTAATTTTGTTAGGATGTAGAAATACTTTTGTGAAAAAAATTAACCTTGTATCCTATAACCTTGCTAAATTCACATATTCCAGTAGTGTTTTGGTAGAATCCAAAGGGCTTTCTATGTATATAATCATGTTGTCCATAATTAATTACATTTTCTTTCTTTGTAGGTAAACTTTATTCTTTTATTTCTTCTTCCTTACTTATTGTACTGGCTAGGACTCCCTGTATACTTTTTGAATAGAAGTTTTATGAGATTACATCCTTAACTTTGTACTGATTTTGAGAGGAACGCATTTACTCTTCCACCATTCAATATTATGTTAGCTATTGGTATTTCATATGGTTTTCTTTGTGTTTATCTTGCTTAGGGTTCAATGAACTTTTTGATCTGAGAATTGCTGGCTTTGTCAGTTTGGAAAATGCTTGGCCATTGTCTCTTCAAATATTTCTTGTGCCATATTCTCTTCTTTCCTTCTGAAAATAAAATTATTCATAGGCTACATCAAGATCATTTGTTTCTTAATTCACTCTTTTTCCCAACCTTGGGGTTGCATTTTGGGTAATTTCTATTCACTTATCTTCAAGTTTACTGATCTTTTCCTCTGATGTATGCAAGTAAGCCAATCACATGAATTCTCTGATCTATTTTTCATTGAGTATTTCAGTTTTATAGTTTTCATTTCTCTTCTGAAATTTTCAGTATTTTTGTACATGTCCATTTAGATTTTTTAACGTATTTATCATAGCCGTCTTACAAGTCCTATTTAGTACTTCTGACATCTGGGTCGTCCATGGATCTGTATCTATTGAATGTTTCTTTCCTGATCATAAAGCAAGTTTTCTTGTTTCTGCTTCTGTAATATTTGGGAGAGCTCTTTCAGCTTGTCAGTCTGGTTTCCAGGTTTTTGGATTTCTAGGGAATCCAATTTTCTCTCCAATCTTTACCATGACTTTGGTTTATTTTTTTAATTTTTATTTTTTTCTTTATTAGATAAGATGTGAATTTACAAAACAATAATGAATACCACCCCACCACCAATACCTTACGTTAGTGTGGAACATTTGTTACAATTGATGATAGCATATTTTTATAATTGTTCTATTAACTAAAGTCCATGATTTAAATTAGTGTTCACTGTTTGCATAGTATAGTTGCATGGATTTATTTTAAAAATTTTATTGTTACCATATATATAATCTGACATTTCCCACTTTAATCACATTCAGATGTATTTTTCAGTGCTGTTAATTGTGTTCACTGTTATGATATCATCATCACCATCCATTACCAAAACATTTCCCTCATTTCAAATAGGAACTCTGTACATTTTGTCTTAACTTTCTATCCCTATTCCCACCCTATACCCTGGTAACCTATATTCTAGATTCTAAGTATGAATTTGCTTATTCTAATTATTTTGAATCAATGAACTCATAAAATATTTGCCCTTTTGTTTCTGGCTTATTTCATTCAACATGATGTCTTCCAGGTTCATCCATATTGTTGCTTTTATCAGGACTTCATTCCTTTTATGGACTGAATAATATTCATTGAATGTATATACCACATTTTATTTATCCATTCATTGGTTGATGGACACTTGGGTTGCTTCCATCTTTTGGCAATTGTGAATAAATGCTCCTATTAACATGAGTGTGCAAATATCTGTTTGAGACCCGGCTTTCAATTTTTTTTGGGTACATACCTAGTAGTGGGATTGCCAGGTCATATGGTAGTTCTATACTTAGCTTTCTGAGGAATTGCCAAACTGCACCATTTTACATTGTAACCAGCAATGACTGAGTGTTCCTATCTCTCTGTATCCTCTCCAACACTTGTTATTTTCCACTTTTTAATTAGCTGCCATTCTGCTGAGTATGATATGTTATCACATTGTGGTTTTTTTCAAAGATTTATTAATTTTTATTTCTGTCTGCCCCCTCTCACCCCAAATTGCTTTCTGTGTCCATTTGCGTGTTCTTCTGTGTCTGCTTGTATTCTTGTCAGCGGCACTGGGAATCTGTGTCTCTTTTTGTTGTGTCATCTTGCTGCATCAGCTCTCCGTGTGTGTGGCCCCACTCCTGGTCAGGCTGCACTTTTTTCTTGGGGGACAGCTCTCCTTACAGGAGCATTCCTTGCATGTGAGGCTCCCCTATGTGGGGGACACCCCTGTATGGCAGGGCACTCTTTGCATACATCAGCACTGAATGTGGGCCAACTTCACCACACAGGTCAGGAGGCCCTGGATTTGAACCTTGGACCTCCCATGTAAGCGGATGCTCTATCCATTGAGTCAAATCTGCTTCCCGCATTGTGGTTTTGATTTACATTTCCCTAATGGCTAATGATGAGGGCATCTTTTCAGGTGCTTTCTGGCCATTTGTATATCTTCTTTGGGGAGATGTCTGTTCAAGTCTTTTGCCCATTTATTTATTAGGTTGTTTGTCTTTTTGTTGTGAAGTTGAAGAATTTCAAAAATATATTCTGGATATTAATCCTTTATCAGATATGTAGTTTCCAGATTTTCCCCCATTGTGCAGGTTGTCATTTTACTTTCATAAAAAAGACCTTTGAGGTATAATTTTTTATGTTTTGATGAGATCCCATTTATC
Organism: Dasypus novemcinctus; assembly: GCF_030445035.2. Taxonomy (NCBI): domain Eukaryota; kingdom Metazoa; phylum Chordata; class Mammalia; order Cingulata; family Dasypodidae; genus Dasypus; species Dasypus novemcinctus. Next base: position 29,469,525 of record NC_080683.1, on the reverse strand, counting down.
TATTTTTTATTTTGTTGCTTATGCTTTGGATATATCTAAGCACCCATTACCTAACACTGGGTGCTGAAGATACTTCCCTTTGTTTTCTCCTAGGAGTTTGATAGTTCTTGATCTTCTATTAAGGTCTTTGATCCATTTTGAGTTGGATTTTTAAAATATGGTTTTAGGTAGGGATCCTCCTTTTTTGGAAAATGGAGATCCAATTTTCGCAGTCTCTTGTTTAAGAGACTATGTTTTCCTGATTGAGTGATCTTTACCACCTTGTCAAAAAGCAGTTGGCTATAAATGTGAGGATTGATTTTTGAGCCCTCAGTTCTATTCCATTTGTCTATATGTCTTTGTGCAAGTACTGTGCTGTTTTGATTATTGTGACTTTGTAATAAGATTGGGAAGTATGAGTTGTCCAACTTCATTCTTCTTTTACAAGATGGTTTAGTTATTTGGAGCCTCTTAGCCTTCCATAACATTTGATGATTGACTTTACCATTTCTGCAAATATGGAGGTTGTTGGAATTTTGTTTTACATTGCATTGAATCAATAAATTTCTTTGGGTAGAATTGACATCTTAAGGATATTTAATTCTTTCAATCCATGGATATGGAATGTCCTTCAATTTATTTAGTTCTTCTTTAATTTCTTTTAGCAATGTTTTGTAGTTTTCTTTGTTCAAGTCATTTATATCTGTGGTTAGATTTATTCCTAGAAATTTGATTCTTTTAGTTGCTATTGTTAATGGAATTTTTTTCTTGATTTTGTCTTCCAATTATTCATTACTTATGTATAGAAACACTACTGACTTTTTAGGTGTTGCTTTTGTACCCTGCCACTTTGTTAAATTCATTTATTTGCCCTAGGAGCTTTGTTGTGGATTTTCAGGATCTTCTTTATGTATTTAGGATCATATCATCCACAAATAGGGAAAGTTTTGTTTCTTTCTTTCCAACTTGGATGCCTTTTATTTCCCTTTTTTGTCCAATTGCTTTGGCAAGAACCTCCAATACGATATTGGCAGTAATGATAATGGGCATCCTTTTCTTGTTCCTCATCTTAGAGGGAAAGGTTCCAGTCTTTCACCAGTAAAGAGAACGTTAACTGTGGGCTTTTCAGATATGCGTTTATAATGTTGAGGAAATTTCCTTCTATTCCTACTGTTCTAACTGTCTTTACCAAGAAAGGGTGTTGCATTTTTTCAAGTGCCTTTTCTGCCTCAATTGAGATGATCCCATGTGTTTTTTTCCTTTATTCTGTTAATGTGGTTTATATTAATTGATTTTCTTTTATTGATACAATCTTGCATACCAGGGATAAACCTCACTTGAAAATGGTCTTTAGTTCTTAGAACATGCTGTTGGATTAGGTTTTCTAGCATTATGCTTAGGATTTTTGCATCTATATCCATAAGAGATATTGGTCTGTAATTTTCTTTTTTTGTAGTATCATTATCTGGCTATGGTATGCGAGTGATGTTGGCCTTATACAATGAGGTAGGAAGTGTTCCCTCCTCTTCAAATTTTTGGAAGAATTTGAGCAGAATTGGAGTTATCATCTTTGAATGTTTGGTAGAATTCCCCTGTGAAACCATCTCATCCTTGGTTTTTCTTTGTTGGGAGGTTTTTGATTACTGATTCAATTGCTTTACTAGCAATTGGTTTGTTGAGATTGTGTCTTCTTGACTCAATGTATGTAGTTTTGTGTGTTTCTAAGAATTTTTCCGTTTTGTCTAGATTTTCTAATTTATTGGCATACAGTTATTCATAGTATCCTCTTAAAGTTCTTCTTATTTTCAGCAGGGTCAGTAGTGGTGTCCCACTTTTCATTTCTGATTTTCATTATTTGTATTCTCTCTTTTTTCCTTTGTCAGTCTAGATAAAGCGTTGTCCATTTTATCTTTCCAACTTTTGGTTTTGTTTATTCTCTCTACTGTTTTTTTTTTTTCTATTTCATTTATCTCTAGTCTTTATTATTTCTTTCCTTCTTCTTGCTTTGGATTCCAGTTTAAGGTTAGTTTTCTCATTTGAAATCTTCTTTTTCAATGTAAACATTTACAGTTATAAATTTCCCTCTCACCACTGCCTTCACACAATCCCATAAGTTTTGGTATGTTGTATTATCATTTTTATTTGCCTCAAGATATTTCTTAATTTTGCTTCTTCTTTCCTCTCCAACCCCTTGTTTGTTTAAGAGAAGGTTGTTTAATTTCCATATATGTAGTTTGGTCATTCTTTTTAAAAAATCCTTTCTGCCAATCTCTGCCTTTTGACTGGAGAGGTTTAATCCATTTACATTGACATTCACAGATGATAATATAGGACTTCTACTATTTTGCTTTTTAGCTTTTTAAGTCTTATACCTTCTTTGTTCATCCGTTCTATTAAAACCTACTTTATACCACATTGAGTGCATTCTCATTTCTATCTGGATGTATTTTTCTTCTGTTTTCCTTGTGGTACCGTGGGGTTAAAATTTAACATCTTTTCTATGGGAATTGATATGTTATGCATGATTATTCTGTAAGCTCACGACTTCTCTAATAAAAAAGATTAACATCCTAAATACATAGCAGTCATATTTAGTTGGATACCACTTTAACTTCGACAGCATGCACATATACTTATCCTATACCTCTTTCTGCCCCCACCATTTTTTGTACTTTTTACCACTGATATATTTGTATATTTTATGTCAGAAAACATAGGTTTCTCATTACTTTTTATGCATTTGCTTTTTTGTACCTGTAGGAAGTAAGAATTGGCATTGCATATCAAGCAATACACTATAATAATACTTGCATTTAAATTACCCAATTGGTTACATTTACTACAGGCCTTTATTTCTTTATGCTGCTTTTAACTACTGTCTGGTATCCTTTCCTTTCAGTCTGAAGAATTCTATTTACCATTGTTTATAGGTCTAGTCAAACTCCCTCAGGTTTTTTCTATCTGAGAATGTCTTAATCCCTCCCTCACTTTTTAAAGAGAGTCTTGCCAGATATAAAATTCTTGGCTGGCAGTTGTTTTCCTAAGTATTTCAAACCACTGCCTTTTTGCCTCTATGGTTTCTCATGAGAACCTGGCACTCAATCTAATTGGGATTCACTTGTATATAACAAGCTTTTCTCTTCCAACTTTCAGATTCTCTCCTTGACTTTTGAATTTGACAGTTTGACCAGTATATGAGGTACTGTATTTTTCTTCCTTCCCATTTATCCTGTTTGATGTTCTGGATGTTCATTTTAGCATTCAATTTAATATACACTCCCTTGTACATAACACATTGCTTTTCTTTCATGGCTTTTAGAACTCTCTCCTTGTCCTATGCATTCAATATTGTGATAAATATATGGCAGTGTGTATTTTTCTTCATGTTTATCCTGTTTGGTGTTCTCTGAGCTTCTTGAATGTGCATATTCACATTTTTTTTTTTTTTTTTTGCTATGTTGGGAGGCTCACTGTCATTATTTCTTTCACTTTTTCTTCTGGCTCTTTCTCTCTCCCTTTTATTTCTGGGACTCCCATAATGTATATTTTGTTACAGTTGATGGTGTCCCACAGCTGTTTTAGGCTGTTTTTTATTTTTATATTTCTTTTTTTCCTTATGCTCTTCAGCCTGACCCTTTCAATTATCTTATCTTCAAGTTCATTGATTCTTTCTTCTGCCAGCTCTAGTTTGCTCTTGAGATGCTCATGGGCATTTTTCATTTCCATTGTTGTAGTCTTCAACTCCAGTAATTTTGTTTGGTTCCTTTTTAAAATTTCTATCTTTTTACCTAGGCTCTTATCTTGCTCATTCATTATTTTCCTGATGTCCTTTAGTTCTTTCTCGGTACTTTCCTTCATCTCTTTGGACATTTTTAAGAACTTCTTTTAAAGGCTTTGTTCAGTATGTACACAGTCTCATCTTTTTCATTGGTGTTTTTATCCTCTTCCTTTGGATGGGCCATCATTTCCTGTCTGTCTTGTACTCTTTTATTGCACACTGTACATGTTAGTATTTTAAAATGTTAACTCTGGGATTTATTCCTTGAGATATCTGTTTCTTTGTTTTGTGACCATCCAGTGATAAGACAGATTTTCTTGAGCTTTGACCCTCCTTCAGGAAGGTCTGCCCAAGGTGAATATAGTGTACTGGGTTTTTCCTGTCTTTCTGGGCCTCTGTCTTGTCCTGAACTTTTGCTTATTAGTTGGTTTGGAGTTCTCCTGTTTACATGAGTTTGGTTTTCCCTTTTGTTTCCCAGGAGATAGACCTTCTTCTCCCAGGTGTTTGTAGCCAGCAGGCCTTTGTCCCAGACAGAGACTTTTCATCATCTCAATCTGATTTTGCCTGCAGGGCAAATTCTGGGATAAGGGTCACCCTGAAGAGAATTTTCCCAAGTCAGTCTTTCCCAGCCAAAATGGGGTCAGGGATCCACAAAGAGGTTGAAGACTGTCTCCATAGGGCACTGGGTTGAGAATCAGAAAGGACATCAAAAGCTTCTCTGATGACTCCTCAAAGCTGAGCTTTCCTGGCCTGCTCAGCAAATGTAGCCCTTCAAGTAACTGTCACCCACAGACCTGAGGATTGAAACAATGGCTTTCTGGAGAGGAATGAAAAAATGGCTGCTATTCTCTTTGTTTGGGGTGGGATAGGGTTAGGGTTAGGATAAAACTTTGTTAGGATGGGACCTCAACTTTATGAATTCACTCATTAAAAATATGATAATTGTCTGTGACCTCCCCTATTCTTGGGGAGGAGAATTTCTATGCCCCTTTCTGTCACCAAGCTAGCCAGGGACTGGACTCCACAGTGTCCTATTATTAATGTGGGGATGGGCACCAGTAGCTGGTAAATGGACAGAACAATTTATTGTCCTTTACCATTGGTTATCAGCCTCTTCCTCCTGTTTTTACCTGGATTTTGTACAGTGTTTTCTTCTGGCACCTGGAGTTTCCAAATAATTGTTTCAGGAAGTTCCTGCCTGCTTAATAGTAGTTTTGGTGGAAGGACTGAGTCCTGGAGCTCCCTACTCTGCCATCTTCCCTGGAAGTGGGCAGCAAGCTTTTTTGGCTTTGTGGTTTTTGAGACATCTCTCTCCATAATACCAAAGGACTGGAGTGCCTTGGAGGAATTTCTCTCATCTCTGTTGTTACCTTCCAAGATTTCAGTAAGCCATGCTTTGTATTTAAGGAAGTTCCTAGGTACCTGGATGGACTGAAGAAGAGAGGGAATCGCCCCAGGTTGTTTAGCCCTGTTTTCAGCATTCTGTTTGCTACTTGTCTATTCCATGCATGCTGTGAAGACTTGTAAGGAGAGTTGTGGGTGGGAGCATACTTGATTTATGGATGGGGCTTCTCAGGATTTTAATCTGTCATATTAGCTTTGACTGATTTCCCTCAGGCTATGGCAAATTCTTCTTCTGTTCCTGAGCAGGATTTCCCTTCCACCAGGGATGAAAGCAGCTGTGGCTCTCTTATCTCCATGAAATAGTCACAAATTCTGGGGTTTTGTTTATTTGTGTTTCTTTAAATCCTCTGCTCTCTGCTGGGTTTCAAAAGACTATGGTTCTGTCCTGTATCTGGCATGTTCTCATTGTTAGGAGTGATTGTTTCTTGTAACTTTCCACATTCTTACCAGAAGGGAAGTTCTTGGACTGTTTTTAGAAGACATATTAAAGTCACATAACTGAGTGTTTTTGAATCAAATAAAATAGATCCTAATGCTTTATGATCACACCTCATTCTTTAAATTAAATCCCATCTCTCAGCTCTGTCATTGAAATATTTTTCACAGGATATCCTTTGAGTGTTCTTAAATGCAAGTCCATATTCAAAAGAAGAATGTTTGCTACCACTAAAATATTTAAAAGAATGTGATAAGAGTCCACAGGCTATGCCAAAGGAGGAATTCTAGTAAATGTTTTGAGCAAAGTCCAAAGTTTTACAGAAAGTGCATACTTCTCCAAGATAATTATGAATTAAAAGACTTAGGGTCTTCTACAGCCCCTATTCATTTTCCTCTTGCATTACTATATACAAAATTTGACTATTTTAGGCATATCTAAGTTACTTCTAAGAATAATCATAAAATTAACTCTTCTCCAACTGGATATTATAATTTTAAAACTTAATATTATGATTGAAAGGGATTTGTCTCTCTTTGTCTAATATTTAACTTATTTTTTCTTTTTAGGATACATAAAACTAAAATTAAAACAGAAACATGGCTCACCATATTATATCTCTTTGGACAGTTTTGGCCCTGCTTTGTCAGAATTCTGTGTTAGCTGACGATGGAGAAATAAGATCAAGTAAGAACTTTCAGCATTGTACATCTTTGATATGCTGTATCAAATGTTTATAACAAATTGGGGAAATTCAGGCAGTGGTTTTACGGATCTCATTCTTATTATCTTTGATGCTATAACTCCCTTAAATAAATGAATTACAATATTATGCATTGACTGAGAGGGAAAGATTAGTTTATTCTATAAACCCATCAGCCTTTGTAATAAACAGTTTGGTACCAAGTACTTATTCAGCCATTTACAAGCTGCATGACTTTGGTCCTATAATATAGGGATAAAAGTACCTCCTTCATAGGCTGGTTATCGGGGCTGAATGAGATAATGTGTATAAATGGCTTAGCATAGTGACATCTCAGTAATGGTGACTATAATTTTGATTGCCTTCAGAAAAACTGCAGCAGAGATGAGAGGCTATATAAATTGTAGTTCTGCTATGCTGCATCATTTAAAGATACACCTTTTTAAAAATAAGATTGCTTATATTCATATTTTAAAACTCATAAGCATAAGCACCCTACTGCAAATTAACTATGGCTTCTGTAATATAGTTAAATCAGAAGATTGACAACTTGATTCAACTTGACTTAGGAGTTATTAAAATATATTTAATGTTTGTATAACATTTTTATAGTTTTTCTACCCAAGCATACTATTAAGTAGGTATTTTCTCTGATTTTTTTTTTTTTTTGAGTGAGAAAAGAGTCACAAAATTTAAGGAATTTTCCTAGTGTCATATAGCTGGTTAGAGCTGTAATTAGTATTTAAAGTATGCTTTTTGATCCTAAATCCCTTTCCTTTTCTATGACTCTTTACATCTCCCCAAGAAGGAGGCCTCTTGGAAGGGTATTTTGTCTAGGGTATATAAATGGCAATACTTGCTTTTGTACCCATGCTCTTGGCTAACCTTGCAGTTATGAAATATATGCTTTGTGGGTCTGAGACAGGGAGAAGGGTAGAAATGGCCAAGAACAACCTTGTGAGAGTTTATAATTGAATCAGGTGGCAAACACCAGCAGGCCCAGACAACAGTGAATCTCATAGTATTTGAGAAGGGCCAACATTGAAGAACTCTATAAACAATGCTTTCCTGTCCTGTTCGTGTCTTCCACAAGACTCCAAGGAAAGCATAATTTGTAATCCCACTTTCAACTTCCAAAAATAACAGAAGAATTTCATTCCCTTGGGTTAGCGAATTTCACCCTGGGCAGGATTCCACTTCGGCCGTCCCTGCCCTGAACTCTGGCAGTGGTCTCCATGGTGGAGGCTCTTATAATTGTGTTCCCCAGAGGCTCCTGCTATCACCTTAGGAGTGATGTCAGGATCATAGTTAAATTGTTGAGACAAAGCTATGTTTGGGCAATTCTTTATTTTTAAACTTCTTGACTGTTTATATATCTGTTCTCCTCAAAAGAGTTTATTTTTTGCTGGTGGCTGTGATGACTGAGTTGTAATAATTGCTAAATAGGGGCCTCTTTATGTGAACTTTGTCATCTCAGATATGTAAGTAGATATATACAGGGAAAGCAGACTTACAAGGAAAGGAGAAAAGAGATGAGAGAGATCGATTTACTCCAAAGAAGACACAAAAGTACTAATTGTCAATAAACAAATTTTTGTCTGGTACCATCCCTGGCAATTATACGTAATGTACAAATATATAGAGGAAATAAATTTATATATAGAAAATAAATCACTAGCTATTAGGCATCTGATCAGTGCTTAAGGGAGACTATTGATATGTGTAAAAGCATACAACTTAGAATTTTGCTGTCATAGTACCAAATTCCTCATCTCATCCCTTTCCATCATTATCTGCAGGAAGATGTGATTTTCACTATTAAGCTATATGTAAAACAAAGTGTTAATATAAAATTACCTCTTTAACATAGAGGTCACAAACAATGGCTATTTTTGCTGCTTTGAGTATAAAAATTAGAAAAGGGGAGTGCAAGTATAGGTATTCCTTCTCATGCATTCTCTTTAACACTCTGAACTATATTGGAATTACCCAAACACAAACTAATTCTACTTTTAGTCTGTCTGTCACAGTCTGTTTTTATTGCATACCTCTCATCTCTTGGTCTTTGCACTTTTTCTTTCTAATTGTAATATCCTCCTCTTCATCTAGCTAAATTCATCTTTCAAATCTCAAATCACTTGTCAATTTTCCCACAAAATCTTCCCTGACCTTCCACACGTAGACTACAAATTCCTTCTTAGGTTTTCTCACAAAACTGTATTTTTCTAACCAGCCAATTGTCTGTGTTTCTAGGCTGAGTTTTTTGGGTTATCTTATGAATCTTCAAACCTAGTACTTAGCATGATGTCAGACACAAAGTAGGTACTTAGTATATATATATAAATTGAAAGAATGAGATAAGGTCAGAGGCATGCTAAAGTGTGTAATAGATGTATGTGATAAGAAAAAAGGGTTAAGAAGACATCCTTTTTCTTTCCAAACTGCTTTTAACTTGTCCAGGTATAACTTGAATCAAAGATAGTCTGTCTCTCGATAGAACTCTAAGATGTGCCAACCTTGTGTGTTTCCTGGTATCTTCAAACAAAAATCTTTTCTTTCTATCGAGAAAGAAATAGCTTTATACCCTTAACACAAATCCATCTGGTGCAAGCTGATGTCTTGATGACATTATTGATTCTGAAGATGAGTCTTCACACTTCAGAACCTTATCTAATGCAATAATGAAAGTTTTGGTGATCTTGTTTTATTTAGCCTTTATCAGCTCTATCGAAGTATGGAATTTTAATGGCTAGTTGGATCCTGAATTTGGCAGAAAATTTGTTTTATCTTCTATCTCCTTAATCATTGGTTTATTATTTTCTACATATTTCAGGTTAGCATTAAACTAAACACATTTCATAGATAACTTAATGCATTTAAAACCCCTCAATTTTTGCTTTTTATATAATAAACATGCTCTGCTGGTTTTCTTTTTTCACTTAGGTTGCCGTACTGCTCCGACAGATTTAGTTTTCATATTAGATGGTTCTTATAGTGTTGGCCCAGAAAATTTTGAAATAGTGAAGAAGTGGTTGGTCAATATATCAAAAAACTTTGACATAGGACCAAAGTTTATGCAGGTTGGAGTGGTTCAGTATAGTGACTACCCCGTGCTTGAGATTCCCCTTGGAAGCTATGATTCAGGAGAGAATTTGATGGCGGCAATGGAATCCATACACTACTTAGGAGGAAACACAAGGACTGGGAAGGCTATTCAGTTTGCACTCGATTACCTTTTTGCCAAGTCCTCACGATTTCTGACTAAGATAGCAGTGGTGCTGACAGACGGTAAATCCCAAGATGAAGTCAAGGATGCAGCAGAAGCAGCAAGAGACAGTAAAATAACCTTATTTGCCATTGGGGTTGGTTCAGAAACGGAAGATGCAGAACTTAGAGCTATTGCCAACAAGCCTTCGTCTACCTATGTGTTTTATGTGGAAGACTATATTGCAATATCCAAAATAAGAGAAGTGATGAAGCAGAAACTCTGTGAAGGTAAGTCTCAATATTATTTTGAAAAGATTAACAATTGCACTCTTTTGCAGTTTGATATCTGTTCATTTACACTAGTGTGGATGATTATGGTAATTTCTAATATTTTAAATAATAGAATATAGATGTGCAGAAGGCTATTGTGTTATATTTATTTGAGATATATTTGCTTTTAGAAACAATTGCTTATAAAATCTAAAGTGAGAAATAAAATGTTTTATTTCATTATATTGTCTTTTGTGGAGATGGCAAGGGGAAAAAAAGAGATGTGTAGACAATAAAATATACATACAAAACACATAATCATATCATCCATGTTAATAGATCACTTTTTAATTCAGGTCTTTTTCTTCAGTGTGTCTTTCAGTGTATCTTTTATACAGTACATCTATCTGCCTAAATCAGGGTAATATTGTGCATATAACTTCATACTTTATTTTTGTATGTTTATCCACTATTGTAAATATAATTATCATTCTATTCAGTCTTTGGAACACATCATGTCTCATTTAATAGTTGTCCTATTTTTGCACATTTAGCTCATTTCTATATTTTGTGATTATAAATAACCACAGTGCATATCCTTGTACATCCTCTGAATGAAATTAATACATATGATTATAGAGACATTATATTTGTACCAAATCATGATAGCCCATAGGCTTCTATGTCCTCAAATATTTTTAAATGATATTAAAAATATCATTTTTAATACTTGTATACTAGCCTCTCATTGAAACATACCACAATTTATTTAATTCTCTTTTTATATATTTTATTTCTAAGTTTTGCTAATGAAAGTAACAATAGTGAATACCCTTGTGTATAATTATGAATAGGAATCTCCCATTATTTCTTCAGAAAAATACTTTGAAGGGTCAAATTACCAACATTTCAAAGCTATGGAAAAATGCTAAATATTACACTTGGAAAGGCTTGAACTCCCACCAGAACTGAAAGAACGTTGGAAAATATAGCACTTAGCAGCCTATTAATTATGTTTATCTCATTCCATGAAATTTAACTTCATGTTCTTGATAACTGTGATAAGGGAAAGTTCCATTTTTTTTTCTTGTAAATAGTGATCATGTTGGAGTGCAGACGTGCTCATGTTCAGATTATTTTGGGAGAGAGCAGTTCATATCCTTTATTGTTAATATTACAGGCATTTAATGTACCATATATTTTAAAAAGAAATATTCTATAATGAAAAAGTTTTTTTTCCCCAGTTTGACCTATAATTCCAAAAGTAGGTTGGTTCACATTCAGTAGGAAAGTTCTTTTATGTTTGTGGGTTAAAAATAAATTATTTAATTAATTCCTCTCTTTTCTTCATGTTTATTTTGGGGAAAATGCTAGAGAAAAATATTTTTAAAGTTAAAAAAATTTCATTTAACAAAGTGTGAAAAATTAAGAACTTTTTAAAAAAACAAACCTTTTAAAAGGTACTATAACAAGTACAAATGTTCATTACAGTTATCCTTTTAATGGCTCCACTAGTCCAAAGCCTCTGTTAACTTTTGTCATCCTGACCTGGCCAGAAGGATATATATTTTTCATATGGTGTTATATTACTTAGAATTCTTAGATTTCGAGGCCACATACACTTGATTAAAATAGAATTCTCATGGTGAAATTTCATTTACCATTGATTTTTATCTTAAAATATAAATTTCAAGGATTAAGTATGTTTGTTCAGCATTGACTTCAGAGATCTTCTCTGTGGTTATTTTGATACATGTATTCTCTCTATTTAAGAAACTTTACACATGAAAGAATAGCTATGTTTAAGGGGATAAAAATACATTCAACTTGGGAAGTGGACTTAGCCCAATGGATAGGGCATCCACCTACCGCATGGGATGTCCGTGGTTCAAACTCCGGGCCTCCCTGACCTGTGTGGAGCTGGCCCATGCACAGTGCTGATGCACGCAAGGAGTGCCTTGCCACACAGAGGTGTCCTCCACGTAGGGGAGCCCCATGCACAAAGAGTGCATCCCGTAAGGAGAGCCACCCAGCGCGAAAGGAAGTGCAGCCTGCCCAAGAATGGTGCCGCACACACGGAGAGCTGACACAATAAGATGACGCAACGAAAAGAAACACAGATTCCTGGTGCCACTGATAAGGATAGAAGCGGTCACAGAAGAACAACACAGCGAATGGACAGAGAGCAGACAACTGGGGGCGGGGGGGGGGGGCGGACAGGAGAGAAACAAATAAAAAAACAAATCTTAAAAAAAAATACATTAAACTAAATTATATAATCTGTAAAATAAAAATCAAACTTGAATTCTTATCAAATTCTTCACCCTCACTCAACAAAAAGATGTCAGTAATGCTTGCATCTATTCAGTTCACATATATTGCACAATACCTGTCTTTTCAAATGTAGTTTTGAAAATTGAGCTTATGAAATAAACAGGTTTTTTTGCATTAGAACTTTTGTACTGTTTTAGATTATGATTAATTCACTAAAGTACAGCAAACAGCCTCCAATCAATAGGATTACCATTTCCTAATATCTGTCTGAGAATCTTTTTTTAAAAAAATGCTTGAGGGTTCTTACTGTTCCATTTTCTACCATCCTGACTTTTGCGGATGCAGGAAATATATGTATTTCTTAAAAGAATATATGGTGTGGTCTTGCTGAAGTGGGGGCAGAGATTTGAGGGCCAAGTCTGGCCCTGTCTCCAATTAGCTGTTTGATCTTGGACTTAGTAGCAGTGTCTTTGAGCCTCATATTCCCATTCTGTGAAGCAAGAAGGTTGAAGCAAGAAGATGTCATAGTAGCTCTTCTTAAAGTTTTCTAAAATGGAATACTGAGTAATTTTCTATCATATGTGCTAAAAGCATACCCAAATTATTCTTTTTATGACTCAAGCATACCTGATAACTTTTGCCTCTTAAGAGCTCCAGAACAGATGGAAGTGACTTAGAGGTTTAGTATGTTGCTGAATTGGTAAAATTCTTCAGTTTCGAACTCAAATATGTTTTGCAGAAAATTTCTGCTTTTGCAACGATGAAACTCCTTCCTACCCTCTCACGGCAAATAAAGAATGAGATGGGGAGGGAGAGAGAGACAGAAAGCACGTGCCTGCTTGCCTGCTTGCTGGGCCTTTGGTGTCCTTCATATCTGCTTTGAGGCTTTTCTTCATTTCCCGGCTCTTCATGGTGCACTTTGACTTCAAATGATGCTCAGAACTTCTCCTGAACTTTTACTCCCATCAAAAGTTATATATTCTTATACTCTTTGCTTAGAGATTGCTGCATAATTTGATAACCAAAGTCAAACCTATAATGCCCAAGAATAATGGCTTAGTGTATTTTAGTGCCCATGATTTCATAACACGAAGACGATTAATTTCTGTGCCCTCATGTAAGTCTAGTCCTACCCCCCCTCTGCGTCTCCACTACTGCGTCACATATGCAGAAACTTCCAGAGGGAAGTAGAGGTGGGGGAGAGGTGAAGCTTGGCAGGAAGCGTAGGATTGGGTAAAATATTTCATAAAACCTCATAAAATCCTCAGGGAATCACTCTCCAGATTAAAATAATTTGAACCTAATCTGAATTTAAGGCAAATCACATTGTCAGGGACTTGTAACATGTCCAAAAGTAAGAATTTTCCATTGATTTAATTAGGCCAGAACTATAGTTTCAAATAAGGAAACACCGTATGTTTGTATTTTGTATAAAAAGCAGTGTTTTGGTATTCATTTGGAAACAGTAGAACGACTATGGCATGATTTAGAAAATATATACATTTATGCATACAAACCTTGCTGTCAGTGTTTATAATCGGATCTAGGGGCAGCTGTGTAAGTTAATTATTTCTAGGAAAGGAATAAACAAGAAAACATTGAGAATAATTTTTATGAGACATGTTTATGAGTTTCAAACTTGTGTGAATAGAACACTCTTTTCTCTTCTCTCTCTCTCCCTTTCCCCCTTTCTGAAATATCATATATAATAGTGATCACCTCATTAAATATTTTATTTCTATAACCCCTCCATCCTTTTTAAGGGTCTGTAGATGTGCTAATAGGAGTGAAAATCAGCACACTTTGGAAAACAATTTTTTTCGCTAGAGCAAAGCATACAGTTTTGCAATGAAGGAGCAATTCTCTTAGATATTTAAGTACGAGACGTAAGTGCATATGTCCACCAAAAGACATGTTCAATGTTCATATGTTTTTACTCATAATATCCCCAAACTAGAAACAGTTCAAATGACTGTCCACAAGTAACGGACAAATACCTTGTTGTATAAAGAAATGTGCTTTAGTCAAGTTCCCGAAAGCAATATACCAGAAATGAGTTGGCTTTACAATGGGGATTTATTAGCTTAAAAGCTCACAATTTTGAGGCTATGAAAATGTCCAAATCCGGGCATCAGGTGACACTCTCCCTGAAGTCTGGCTGCTGGTGACGCTGAACTCCTCTGTCAGATGGGAAGGCACATGGCAGTGTCTCCTTTCTCTGGGTCTCACTGCTTTCAGCTTCCTGGTTTCCTAGCTCCTCTCTATTCCTGTGGCTTTCTCTCTATAACCCAGGAAGAAGATTAAGACCCACCTGCAGTTCTGCCCTACTGAGGTAATCTAATCAAGAGGTTCCACCTATAATATGTTCACACGCACATGAAAGGATGAGCTCTAAGGGCATAATCTTTCCTGGAGTCCGTAATAGCCTCACTCTACCACAGTAAGGCTCTTTTTCCTGATTGGCTTTTCTCTAAACCTGAAGCCATGTAGTTATATCTTGGCCCAATCCAGGCTTTGGAGTCAGGCAGCATCACTGACCTTGTGACCCTCACTTTCTTGCAATGGGATCTTGTACTAAGTGACTGGCTCCAAACCTTGTAATAGAGCACACATTTTAGGGACATTAATATCAGTTGCTATGGAAGTATAGGGTCATCCAAAGCAAGCTAACTGGATGTTTAGTTAAAAAATAATAAACCTACAGTTGTAAACTGAAACCCAAACAATAGAATGAGAGTTAAAATGGCATACGACCATGATATCTGACAAGATTTATGCCTATTCAAATAAAAATGAAAAAGGAAAGAGTAAAGAATGAGTTAGAGGGATTTGACACACATTGTTATCTGAATATGTGTAAAGAAAAGGCACAAAAGTATTCAAGAGAGCAAAGAAGGACTTTAAAAAAATTTCACCATATAGTAATGCTTTTAAAAATCTGGTGTCATTGAAAATGGCAGGACCCAGACAAGTTAGTTTTATTGTTTTGTAATATTTTATTCCTTAAATGTTTTTAAGTTAAAAATAGATTTCCGTTACTTATATTTTTTCTTATTGTCAAAAATGAAACATTCTATGATCAATAAGCCTACTTACTAGTGCAAATGATTTTGGCTTTTCTTGTTTGTGCACAAGTTGCACTAAAGACAAGTTGGAGCCTGTTGCTTTATTTTCTAAGGAGACAAAGTTCCCCATTGATTTAACACTGAAAGGAATGTTATAAAAACCTAAGCTTACTATGCTCCATTGTCTGCCAGTCATGCATCTGGCAAAAATCTTTAGATGAAAGACCCTTGACTCCAAGTCAACCTAGGCTTCAGGACAATAAAATTATACTTCCTCCTAAAGGAGGATGAAATTATTTCATTTGTAATGAGAAAAAAATGTGAAGTTGGAGTTTCCTTCCTTCTTATTGACCTAATAATTGGTAAGAGTATCTTTACTTGGTCAATTTATTTTGGTTTTGCAACTGTTATTTTATTTCTGATATGGCATGATAGTGTCTAGTTATTGTAATTTTAGACCAATACTTTCCATAAAATTGAAACAATGATGACTGTGATTCCTTCCTGAGGAATTTGTACATGAAACATCACTATAGTACATGATGACTTGGTGGACCTTCAGGATGGAAGATGTATTAAAGTGTGGCTGAGTTGTGGCATCATTGAGGGGTGTGTATACATGGCATATATATTGATATTTGCCTCACCATTAAAACCAACTTCATGCCAGGAAATTTGAGAAAGTTCATCTGCTGATCTGAACCACACCAGAGACACAATAGACAACTGTGTCTTATTGGACTATCATGTCTGGATCAGTAACATTACTTTTGATCTCCGACCATGAATTTCTTGGATAGAGCCCTTAATACTCAACCAAAAAAATGTGGCTTCCAGAGAGAAGAGACATTTAATCTAGCAATGTGGAATTGAATTGCAATTGCATAGGCACTTGTAAACTAGACTAGGTAAGTTCTGGTATTCAAGAGTTAATCAGTGCCCCTGTGATATCAACTTGTAACTAGAAAGGTATACCTGGACACATTTGATTCCCATCCTGGATTCCAACTTTATCCAGTTCTTGCCAATTGTGTGACCCACTAATGGATGGCAATTTTATATCCTTGACCATGTCATATTTTTGAATAAACCCTTTTTATGATCCTAAGACAAAATTACTTATACCACTAAACCCTAAGAGTTAGCAGAAAAGCAAATATTCTAGGCTCCAATGTTTAAAATAAACAGAGTTCTCATTCTGGAACTCCATGAACATGTTGGGGTAAAATGAAATTATAAATATGAAGTCTGTTTAGCAAACTGTCTTTGAACAGGGGTCTTCTGTGCATTTGCACTTGCACCTGACTGCACTCTTTTAAACTAACTTGGTTTATCTAAATTGTTCTACTTACCTATTACTGATGCTATAGCAAGATCCGAAATGTGTCTGTCTTAGCATTTGATTTTACTGATTGTATTAGGGTTCTCTAGGGTTCTGTTGAACTGACAGGAGATATCTGTATATATTATGAGAATTTATAAAATCATCTCACATGCCTGTGGGGGTACACAAGGCCAAATTCCCTAGGCAGGCTGCAAATTGGGATCTCCGATGAAGGTTCTTGATGAATTCCCCTGAGGAACTGACTGGCAGAAGTAGAGATGAGAATTCTCTCTTCTGACTGCTGGAATCATCCCTTATTTTAAGGCCTGCAACTGATTGTATGAGATGTTTCTCATTGCTGAAGTCACTCTCACTTGATTGTAGATGCAGTCGAATTCCTAGTGATTCAAGTCCAAGAAATGTCTTCACAATAACAATTAGGTCAGGGCTTGCTTAACCAAACAACTGGGTATCATTACCTGGTCAAGTTGACACAGGAGCCTAACTATCACACTGGTTCTTAAAATTATAATTTACAAGGAAGAAGAGTATGATTTTCTTTTGTATTCATATTCCTTTCACTTTCTCTTTGAGAAAATGAGAAGCATTTCAGAAGGAAGAGCCTAGGAAAGTGTGCTACCTGCCATTTGACCTGTGGTTCCAATTTGTACCCTCTTCTGTGTGTCTGCTTGTATAATTGTACATATTTATATATATTTATATACTTGTATATAGTTACTTTTTTCATATACAATGGAAGAAGTTAGTTATAACCTTCTCTTTCTTCCAAAGCTTTGCACAAAATTGTTGATTAATAATCAGACTGGCACTTTATAAATAGAAACTTTCATTTACCTGCTTATTACAAACATAAAACATATGTTCTGTGCAAACATAAAAACTATATTTGAGTATTTAACTACATTTTTATTTTCAGATCCCATGTGTAATATATCTTTTTGGTCTTCTTGTAGATGAATGAATTCAGGGGAAAAGTAATTATTCCTTCAAGGAACTATAATTATTTAAAGTCTTTTCTCTAATGGCATGTGTTAGGGAGGGATAAAAACCTGTCTATCTTGTGACTATTAATTTGTGTTCCTGACTTCAGAGATTTTGAAACACTGTTGCCTGTAACAGTTTAGGAATTAGAATACAGTCTAAAGGACTTTATTATATTAGAAGGATGAACACAATAATTGCTTTATGCCCTGCACTTGCATACCATTTTGTAGTTACAAAGCACTTTCAAGTACATCATCCCATTTGATTCTCATGGAATCCCTGTAAAGGAGATCATTATTCACATTTCACAGTTGAGAATCTAGAGGTTTATGAGCAGTTAAGACAAAGACTCAGATCTAATTCTAAGTCTGAGCTCTTTATCCAACATTTTATAACTCCTCTTTGATAAAGCAAATCAAAGGAGCAATTCAAATCTGAACATTCTTATGATGTAAGGTTTAACATATTTTCTTTTAAGCTGAACTCCCTTTCTCATTTGTAATTCAAATGTACTGGAAGTGGGACTTCCTAGAATATTCTATTTACATTTTATACCCCACAACGGCAACGTTGTAAGTAACAATAAGGATTTAACTTTATTGATTGATTTATAGAGTTAAATGATATTATGTAGTGGTGTTGTTGAATACTTATTTTCTGCTCCTCATGTTTGCATGTGGTAGCACTTCAGCTGGACTAATTCTTCTGGTCTCGCTCCCCACCCTTCATTCACTCCCTACCACTGAGAGAAAGTGGGTTTTCTGATTAGTGAGTGTGATAGAAGTAGTTGGACATGGTTGGCCAAGCACCTTGCACTTTCTTCTCTTTGTGTTTGTGGTTCTGTGGAGCACCTGAGCTCCAATTTCCTCTCTTGCCTGCGCTTGAGCTTAGCGGGCAGTCCTGCTCCTGACAGGGAGCACAGAATGGCTCGGCGCAGAATGGCTCGGAGGGTGTGTTAATTAGGGCGCAGTGAAGCCCACTGGCCCGCACATCTAACCCCTGTCGTCCATTTGCCTGATTCCCATGTCTTCCCCTCAGTTAGCTCCAAGGTCACAAGGGAAAGAGGTGTAATTTATTGGGTCCCTTCAAAGGTCAACATCTTAAGACCTATAGAGAAAAATACCCCTTCTTTACCAGTGTAACCAGATTTTGTCTAGGTTCTCAGCTATGCTGCAGAAATGAATTTCAAGAGCATGTCAGGTTAGTTAGGCCAGTAAATTATTAAGGAATGGTGAGAAGAGAAATGGAAGAAAATAACAGATCATAGGTCTCAGGTATGGAGGAAGGGGCTGAAGAGAGATAAAGAGGGCTGCTTTATAGAATACAATTTCCCATTATAGATTATAATCCCCAGGATTACTTATATAGTGATCCAAGTGGGGGTGAAGGCACCCAGTATAGGGGCCCAAAGGCAAGATAACTTTGTGCTTGCTTTTTGAACCATTAATATTTCCTCCCCTTTGCTAATGACGTGGTAGGAGTCCTAGCTGTTTGCTGTTTTGATTGATTACCCCACCAAACAGTCCCCCAGAAGGGCCCAATAATAAGGCCCCTGGAGAATTCCGGGGCTTCTTCTGGCTTACGGAGGAAATCTCATTCCGAATGCAGAATTTCATGAGACTTTTCCAGCAGCCATCTTGGGGGTACCAAATGATATATGGACTTCTTGCCAGTTTCCAGATGCGTCTGATTCCCTATCTAGCCTGTTTCACCAATAGTACACCTGATTTTACTTATATAAAAGCTTTATTTTGTTTCCAACGTGCTATTGTACAGGTTAGGACTGTATGTGTTCGGTAAGAAAATCCATCTCATCACTTTATATTGTAATTATAAATAAAATACCTTTCACTTTCCTTAATGTTTTATGTAAGAGGGTAATTATATTAAAGTATGTTTCATGGAGTATTTATTTATTTTCTATCTGATTGTATCACCATCTTTCCATTGCGTTGCTTTACCATGTGGGGGCCAGCCTGCACTTCACTGCCCAAATCTGGGATGGCTTTTTTTTTTTTTTTTTTTTTACCAGAAGGTCCTAGATTGAACCCGGGTCCTCCATATTGTAAATGAGGGCTCAGTTGCTTAAGCCACAGCTGCTTCCTGAGTATTTGTTCTTTATTCTCTTCACTGGTCTATAAAATGTAAGCAGTCATGCTCAATGTGTGTGCTATGTGAGGGCCTTGGAAGAATCTGAAAATATTGTAACATTTCTACAATATAAAATCTTATGGCATTTCATCCATATAAAGTTCTCCATATAACTTGAGATACTACTTTATCAGGGAAGTATGAAGTATATCATATTTTTGTAATTTATATAGATAACCATATAATGCAAATCTTAATTACTCTTTATAGGAAAAATCTTGCTTTATTTACAAAGATAATTTATAGAACATATGTTATATAATCAAGTCATAATGAGTTATTAGACCCATTTCCAGAACTTATATGTACATATTATACCCAAAGTTAAGTTTTTCCAGAGTGATAAAACTGATTATATTTAAATATATAGAATCTATATTCTATATATTTTATTTGAATATATAGATTATATTTGAATTTATAGAATTTTAAATGCTAGAACTAGAAAGAGTATCAAAAAAGCAAGCAGTTTTACCTCTCAAATGCTGGAATATAAGAAAGGACTCAGAGTTCATTTCCTAGATCTAAGAAATTTAAGAAAGTTACCCAAGGTCACATGGCTTGCTAATGGCAAAGCCTGTACTTCTTATGAATGCTCTCTTGTTCCAACGTCCTCCCCTTCATTCAGGTATTAGATTGCTTCATATTCAAGATACCAGTATTATAATATTCAGAATAAAACCCATTAACAAATCTTCCTCTTTTTTTTTTTTTTTAACTTCTATCCCCTTTTAGAGGAAGGAAAATACAACAACGGACAATTGAGACCTTGCTCTCAAATACCTAAAATACTTCTACATGGTTTCTCAGAAAATGTGTTCACGTATATTTGAATACAGTTATAGGTTTTATAATTGTTATATTCTCTAATATTTCTCCCTTGATTTTTCTTTTCTTGATGTAATCCATGAATAACCAACTTTCACTCCTTTTGCTTTTGACTTATAGAATCTGTCTGTCCAACACAAATTCCAGTGGCAGCTCGTGATGAAAAGGGATTTGATATTCTTTTAGGCTTGAGTGTAAAGAAAAAGGTTAAGAAAAGAATCCAGCTTTCACCAACAAAGATAAAAGGATATGAAATAACATCAAAAGTTGACTTATCAGAGTTCACAAGGTAAAATGTAATATGTTGGTACAATAGTTTTGTTATGTCTGTAGATGTGTCAAGAATTTTAAAATCTTGAACATGTTCTTCTTTTTCTAGTAATGTTTTCCCTGAAGGACTTCCTCCATCATATGTATTTGTCTCCACTCTGAGATTTAAGGTCAAGAAAATGTGGGATTTGTGGAGAATTTTAACCATTGATGGAAGGCCACAGATAGCAGTTACCTTAAATGGTGCAGATAAAACTTTATTATTTACAACAACCAGCGTCCTTAGTGGTTCACAAGTGGTCACCTTTGCTGACCCCCGAGTTAAGGTAAAGCTGCCTGGGGATGATTATATTGGTCATGGGGAAATGTCATTGGGTTTGTGTGTTGGAAGAAGAGAGCTACAAGTTAAATTACTGAAAGGATATTGATTTCATATTTTAAGGTTGTTTTACAAAATGCAACAAGGAAGGAAATTTGTTTCTTAATCCATGTAGGGAAAAAAGAGTGGAGGATCTAATGTCTTTTGAGTGCTTACTATTATGTGCCAGGCATATTTAATGATAATAACCACCTCATGAAGGAGCTATTACTCCCATTTTGTAGACAAAGAAACCAAGGTTCGTGGATGTTAAGTTCCTCTCAAAGTAAAACACCTACTAAGTGGGAACATTAGGACTTGAATTCAGATTTGTTTGATTGCAAAGTAATTGTTGATCTCTTTTACTGTGCTATGTATTGCAGAATATTGAGATAAAGACATATTTTAGAAGATTAAATATGGATGTAGGATTCATGTTAATTGGGAGAACATTTTCCCAATAATGAATACAAATTTAATAAAAATAAGCTAAAAATCAAAGTGAATTTTCAAGTCGTGTGTCAGAAGACAAATTCAATTATAAAAGCAATTAAGTACTGTTTGTTATTAAAATTTTATTTGAAAGGTATATAATTTAGGAAAGGTACATGGTTGCATATGAAAATTATGCATTTATGTCATCTCTTCATTTGGAAAGTACATTATATTAAAGAAATATTTTTTTCTGAACTCTTCATTAAAGGTTATGTGCTAGATCCAGTAAGAAATGACAAA
Organism: Dasypus novemcinctus; assembly: GCF_030445035.2. NCBI lineage: Eukaryota > Metazoa > Chordata > Mammalia > Cingulata > Dasypodidae > Dasypus > Dasypus novemcinctus. The sequence goes on along the minus strand of NC_080683.1, from coordinate 29,447,738 downwards.
TGAATAGGGCTTGTCTCATGTCATGTCTTGTCATGTCTTTAAGGAGCTTATTTATAATGGGGAGATTCAAGGCAATTGGTAGATAATAGAAGTACAAAAAATAGATTCTAATACAAATATATGGGGAGATCTTCATAAATGAGATTGTTTTTGTACTGGATCTTGAAAAATGTATATGATTTTAATGGAGATGATAAGGGCTACTTCAGCCGATGGCTCAGTACTAAGTAGTCATGGGTGTGGTAAAAATGTAGTTTTTTATTTAAAGAGTGACACATGTGCACCCTGTGTTTGGAGTATAAGGTTGATGGAAAAAAGGAGCTGGTATGGTGTCAGCCTAGTCTGTGGAAGGACTGGGAAGCCATACAAAGGGGTTTGTACTTAATTCAGTGGAGGACAGGTACAGGTTTGTATCAAAGGTCTTGATCAGAGGTGTATTATGGTCGAAGTATTTCTCTCCTTTCTTTCTTTCCTATTTCTCCCATGAACAATACTTTCAAGTCTATCCTAGAATTGTACTAGGTCCTGGGAATACAGAAGTTAATTAGTTGATGCATCTTCTCTGACAAAACCTTGTGAAAGAGATTAATTCTAATGGTGGTATGAAGGATGACTTGTAGAGGGGAAAGCTAGTGATAGAGAAATTTTGAAGATTATTGAAATAAAGAAGCTATTCATGAGCCTAAACTATGGTAGCAGTGAGAATAGAAACAGATGTAAATTTTAGTCATGTTTAAGGGACATATTTGATAGAAACTTGCAATATTGTTAATTATTAGAACTGAGGAAAAGGAAGAAGGTAAAGAAACTTGTTTAGGAAACTAAGGATTATATTATCCAAGGGAAATAAGAAGAACATTTGGGGGATATTTTAAGTTCATTTTGTTACATACTATGTCAGGCTGGTTAGGAGGCATTTGACAAAGATAGTCCAGCCAGGACTAGAATTATAGGCCCTGTGTGCAGAAGAAAGGTCCAGGCTATTGATGTAGATATTGGAGTTATTATATAGAAGTAATAATTGACCAATGGGAATGGATGAGATTGTCAAAGGAGAAGGGTAAGAAGGTGGTCAAGAACAGATGTGAGGAATACCCTCAGAGAAGGGCAGGTTGAGCAAGAAAATCCATTAAAGAGAGAGAAGGAACAACTGGTCTTAAACATGAAAGTTGAATGAGAATATCAAGGAGGATGGACTGGCTCTAGGGTCCAAAGTTACAATCAAATAAATAGGATGAGAAATTAGAGAGGTCATTTGTATTTGGAGATTAGGAGCCCAAATATGACCTTGAGGGACTTGTTTCAGTAATTTGTTTGACAAAAAACTGCTTTGGGATATTTAAGATGGACTCACCTATGGATTGATAAAAGAATTGCTAAGTAGCATTCTAGCCCCAGCCTGGATCCAGGAGAAATTGTATATAATGTAGCCAATCTATGTGGTATGGATTTTCCCAGCAATGGTTTGCAGCAAGGGAATGGGAGCAAGAAAATGAAAAAAATGGTAAGAATTTTATTTATGATTGTTTCAAACTTTCTTCCTGTAGACATTATTTGATGAAGGCTGGCATCAAATCCGTCTCTTAGTAACCGAGCAAGATGTAACTCTGTATATTGATGATCAACAAATTGAAAACAAGCCCTTACATCCAGTTTTAGGAATCTTCATCAGCGGGCAAACCCAAATTGGAAAATACTCTGGGAAAGAGGAAACTGTTCAGGTGGATAAATAATGATTTTTTTGTATTGTATAAAATGAGCCTTTTGCTATCCTTTATTGTAGTGTTGACCATATTTAGCTATATTCAACTTAATTATGAGTTCATCTAAGATACTTAAAGTATGGTCAGTCTGTTAGGGAAATTGTGTATGGAAATGTAAAATTATTTTTAATCTATTTTATAAAAATACTTAGAATAATGTTTCCATGGATTCAGGATAGAATTCTACATTCCTATGAAACATCAATTTCTTATTTTCCAGGAGAAACAGATTAAATAATGAATTTGGAAAAGAGAATATGGTTAGAGCTGTTAATGTGGGCTATTAAAATTTTTCTGTGGTTGTGAGGGTAAAATTAGGAATGTATTTTAGGGATCTTCATGATAAAAAAACAACACAAAAGCCTGTTACTTAACGTTAAAGCAATTGTGGTCATTTAGCTCCAACCTAAAAATAAAAATTGTTTTGACTTGTTTTGATAACTCTTTAAACTGCAATAATGTTCAGTGAGAACCTATGTGTGGGTTGATAAGTGTGTATGTAAAAGACAGCCATTTCTAGATTAATTCTCTATTTCAAAAGTTGTCTCCCTTTCACTCTGTTTCCATTAAAGGAAAAGTCTGTCACATGCAAATGTGTGATTACATATGTAGTCACTGTATCTTAATGCCACGGTGTCAAACATTGCTGAACATTTAAACAGTAGCAGGTGCTTGCCTCCTAATCATACAACACTTCATGCTGGCAGCTAAATCCCTGTAACCAAAATGACTTCTTGAGTCCACTCTTTACAATTCAGAATGTTGTAGAGATTTAGGATAAACACAGAAAGCCTGGGAAAACTTTTAAGTGTCCTAGGAAGTACTCGCTGGGCTACCTCTTAATAACACACAAACTAAGAAATTCACTGGCTTCCTGAAGGAAATCAGAGACTTGTTCTTTAGTACAAGAGTATTTTTTCCTCCAGAGTTATGTCACATCACAACTTTATAATAAATAATTTTTCAAATTTTATAGTTTTATTGTTTTAGCTAAACATTGTGATTAAAACCTTACAGTAACTAACTACAGTGGCTGTTTCTACATATCTGAGTTGTTCTTAAAAAACAATTAGCCTGCTTTCATCTTTACCTCTACTGGATTTATGTTCCTAGTTTGATGTCCAAAAGTTGCGAATCTACTGTGACCCAGAGCAGAACAACCGAGAGACAGCATGTGAGATTCCTGGATTTGTAAGTAGAATGGATTAATTTTTTCCTAAGTGTTGCTTTAGTACTTCCTAAGCAATAAGTAAAAAGCAGTTAATAACTGAATCTTATTTTCATATGTAGTGTTAATTTTTTTAAATTGTCAGTAAAAACAAAATTACACATTTTGAAGTTCATAATTAAAATAAAATTATAAGTTGTCACTTATAACTCACAATGCAAATGAAAGATCGTAAGGAAAAGTTTTTTCCCCCCACATAAAATTCGATCGCTTTTCTCTAAGCAAAAAGTGGTAAATCCTGCTAATGCAACTAAGAATGTTGTGAAACTTTTGTACAATTGTAGATTCCCCACTGGAGAAGCTCTACAGGTTTCTTTTAAATTGTAGTCATGCTGTTATTTCATTTCTTTGCTTTTTAACCAAATAAAAAAATATGTATCCACTTATTTTGAAAACTTGAGGATTTTTTTTTTTAATATTCTACAATAAAATCAAAGCTGGAACAGTCTAAAAATGATTCGTTCTGGAATTTTTAGATAAAGGATCATTTAAATACTATAACTTTTATTTTAGATATTTATAATATAACTTGTCATTTAAATTCCTCCTAAAAGTCTTAATAAAGCATTACATTTTAAGAGCCTTTGTACATACTTTATTTATTGATGTCTCACCATTATCAATATTATTCCATATAATAAAAACATGGCTTTAAATTGCAGATTTTGAATTGTTACATTCACTTTTTATATTTTTATGTCTCTTTCCTGACTTTCAGCTGTCTTTCTTGTGATCTAGCTCCCTTTTGCAGCCTTCATGCCTATCTTCTCATTTTCTGATCTAATGTATTATTGGTTGGAAAGATTATTAACCCACTTAAAATTGCACATTAATTAGGAAATAAACCATTTAGTGAGAAACTCTCCTATTACTAAAGCACATGAAGTTTTAATGCAAGCTGTTTGTCAGAGGTGGGTTGGCTTTTTTCCCTGGTTCTTAAAAGACTTCTAGAAAGCTGAAGATAACATATAAATCCCACCTTAACCTTTATTAACTCCCTTCCTTTATCCTACTAGAAATGTATTTAGTAACATGTATAAATAAGTAATAGTTAAAGATTAAATATAAGCAAATATTTAAGCTCTTGCTTGTTGGGACATTTCATGTATCTTTAAATGGGACAATGAAATATCTCTAAATTAGGAAGATAATTAGAAATTATAAATGTATTTGAAAGCACATTTGTTGTATTTTTTCTTTCAGAATGGAGAGGTAGGCTTGGATACTAATATTCTCCTTAAGGTAATATTTGTACTGTGGGATTGTTAAGCTTCTTTACATCAACTGTAAGTATATTAGACAAATCAATTGCATTTTCATGTAATTCATGTAATTCAAACATTACATGTTTGAATGTATTCATCATGTTTGCAGGGTTTTTGTGATTTGAAATTTATTAGATTGAATTGAATGAATTTGGAAAGTGACAGTAAAGTTTCTTTACCATTTGACACAAACATAACAGACACTCATATATATATATATATATATATATATACACACTTATATGTCTTTCCATGTTTGTTGTTTATTTCCACTTTTGCCTTTGTAGTGCCTAAATGGTCCCAGTGATGTAGGTTCAACTCCAGCTCCATGTATATGTCCACCAGGGAAACCAGGACTACAAGGCCCCAAAGTAAGTAATACCTAACATGCTGTTTTTCTTAAAACACACGAAAATTCCTAATCACAAGTGACATTTCTACCTATGCCTTATAAAAGTTTAAAACTTGAGTTTTGGTGATTTTTTGAAAAAAAAAAAAAAACTTTAATCTCTGCCTTTTAAAACTGAAAACTGATGCACCTAGCCCACAGTAAACTGGGGAGCATTATTAGTTTGATTTTTCACAAATATTGCTGCCAGAGCCCAAGAACACTACCTCTTTGCAACCTGGGAAAAAAGGGCATTTGTTAAAATATGTTCAAGTAATCTTAATTTTCAAGTTCTCAAAACTAGGATTTCAGGTGGAAAAGTGAATCAAAATTTTAAAAATTGACTTTAATGTGAATTTCTCTAATTCTAAAATAAAGACAAATACATATATTCATTTAATCATGTAATCACTAATTTGGAAGAGTGTATTTTTAATTAGAGATTAGTGAATTTACAAAACAATCATGCATGCCATATAGGACTCCATATATGGCCCGACTACCAAAATCTTGCATTGTTGTGGAACATTTGTTTTACATATGATGAAAGAAAATCATCAAAATACTACAGCTAACTATAGTCCATATCTTACATTTGGTGTATTTTTCCTGCAAACCACCCTTTATTAACACTGTGTATTAGTATTGTATATATGTTATAGTTCTTGGAGAGAATATTCTCATATTTATACTGTTAACCACAGTCCATCTTTTACCACATGGTTCACTGTGTTACACAGTTCCATTCCTTGTATAATCTATCCAAAGTACACACTCAGTGGTCCTCATTTTCATTGCAGAGGTGTACTGTCATCACCTCAGTCAAGTTTAGAATGTTTTTATTACTCCAAAAGGAAAAATCCAATATCCCTTTTACCTCCTATTGTTGAACCTTAAAACTGATATGGAATCTTCTTTGCCATTGCTGCAAAAATGTTACAGTATTACTGTTAACTATCATCCATAAGTTACATTAGTTGTATTTTTCATGCCTCCCATATTCTTAACACCTTGTAATAGAACATTCTGTATTTGTACTATTAACCACAATCCACATCCACCACCAAAATCACTATATTTTATACAGTCCCTAGATTAGCACCTAGCTTCCTTTCAATTGACATTTACATCCACAGAATACCCCTTTCAGCCACAATCACATAGATCATCAGTGTTAGTTATACTCATTATAATGTGTTACCATCAATACTATCCATTTCCACGCATTTACCCTCAATCTTATTAAAAATTCACATACATTAAGTGTCATTCCCACTTCTCAACCTACATTCTATCACATGGAAACCTCTACTCTAGTTTTCCACCATGAGTTTACTCATTGTATTTAGTTCGTATTGGTGAGGCCATACAATATTTGTCCTTTTGTGTCTGGCTTATTTCACTCAACATAATGTCCTCAAGGTTCATCCATGTTTTCGTATGCATCCCAACTGCATTTCTTCTTACAACTGAATAGTACTCTATAATATGTATATATCATATCTTGTCTATCCATTTATTGGTTGGTGGACACTTAAGGTTGTTTCCATATTTTAGCAGTTGGGAATAATGCTGCTTTGAACATTGGTGTGCAAATTTCAGTTCATGCCCTTGATTTTAGTTCTTCTAATATATTCTTAGTAATGGGATTGCCAGATCATATGGCAGTTCTATATTCAGGTTCTTGAGGTACTGCCAAACTGTCTTCTACAGAGGCTGCACCATTCTTCATTCCCACCAACAAGGAAGGGGCATTCCTATTTCTCCAAATCCTTTCAAGCATTTGCAGTTTTCTGGGATTTTTGATAATGGCTATTCTGTAAGGTGAAATTATATCTCATTGGGGTTTTGATCTGCATTTCCTAATAGCTAGTGATGTTGAGCATTTTTTCATGTGCTTTTCAACCATTTGTATTTCCTCTTTAGAAAAATGTCTATTCAAGTCTTTTACCCATTTTTTATTGGGTTTCCTGTCTTTTGATCATTGAATTGTATGATATCTTTATATAACACAGGTTTCAAACCTTTATCAGATATGTGGTTTCCAAATATTTTCTTTCATTAACTAGGCTGACTTATTATTATCTTGGCAAATTATTTTGAAGAACAAAAGTGTTCAGTTTTCAGCAGGTCTGATTTATCTAGTTTTTCCTTCATTGTTTATGCTTTGCGTTTTCCTACATTATCTTCCAGGAATTTTATGGTTGCAGCTTTTATATTTAGGTCCTTGATCCATTTTTAGTTAATTTTTGTATAAGGTGTAAGATAGGGGTCTTCTTTCTTTTTTTTGCATGTGGCTGTCCAGTTCTCCCAGCACAATTTGTTGAATAGACTGTTCTGGCCCTGTTGACCAATGGGTTTGGTGGCCTCCTTGAATATTAATTGACTGTATATGTGAGGGTCAACATCAGAACTCTCAATTCAGTTCCATTGTTCAGTATGTCTATCCGTGTGCCATTCCTATGCAGTTATGACCACTGTAGCTTTATAGTAAGACTTAAAGTCAGGTAGCATGATTCCTCCAACTTCAATTTTCTTTTTTGAGATATTTTTGGTTTCTTGGTGCCCCTTACCCTTTCAAACAAAATTGATAATTGGCTTTTCCAGTTCAGTGAAAATTACTCTTGTAACTTTTATTGGCATTGCATTGAATCTGTCAGTATATTTGGGCAGGATAGATGTTTTAATTATGTTTAGTCTTCCAGTCCATGAACATGGAATATTCTTCCACTTATTTAGGTTTTCTTTGATTTCCTTTAACAATATTGGGTAGCCTTCTGTGTGCAAGTCTTTACATCCTTAGTTAGGTTTATTCCTAGATTTTTGACTTTTTTAGTTGCTATTGTAAATGGAATTTTTTTCTTGATTTCCTCTTCAGATCGCATACTACTAGTGTACAGAAATGGTGCTGATTTTTGTGTGTTGATCTTATATACCACCACTTTACTGAACTTATTTATCAGGTCCAGAAGCTTTGTTGTAGGTTTTTAATCACTTTCTACCTAGAGGAACATGTCATCAACCAATACTGAAAATTTTACTTTTTTTTTTCCAATTTGGATTCTTTTTATTTCTTTTTCTTGCCTAAGTGCTTGAGCAAGTACATCTAATACAATGTTAACTAGGAGTGGTGACAATGGGCATCCTTGTCTTATTTCAGATCTTAGAGGGAAAGCTTTTAGCCTTTCACCATTGAGTATGATATTAGCTGTGGATTTTTCATGTATATACTTTATCATGTTGAAAAAGTTTCCTTTTATTCCTGTCTTTTAAAGTGTTTTTTTAAAATCAAAAAGCAATGCTGTATCTTGTCAAATGCATTTTCTGCATCACTAGAGATGATCATATGATTTTTTCCTTTGATCTATTAATGTGTTGTAGTACATTAATTGATTTTTAATGTTGAACCGTCTTTGCATACCTAGGATAAAACCCACTTGATAATGGTGTATAGTTTCTTTGATGTGTTATTGGATAAAATTAGCCAGTATTTTGTTGAGGATTTTTGCATCTACTTTCATTTGAGCGATTGTTCTATAGTTTTCTTTTCTTGTGGTGTCTTTATGTGGCTTTGTTAATAGGGTGATGTTGGCCTCATAGTCTAAGTTAAGTAATGCTTTATCCCCTTCTGTTTTTTTGGAAGAGTTTAAGCAGGTTAGTGTTAGTTTTTTTCTGGGATGATTGGTAGAATTCACCCATGAAGGCATCTGGTCCTGGGTCTTTTTTAGTTGGGAGATTTTTGATGACTAATTTGATCTTGTTACTTATGATTAGTCTCTTGAATTCTTCTATTTCTTCTTTTATCAGTGTAGGTTGTTCATGTGCTCCTTGACTTTGTCCATTTCATCTAAATTATCCCTTTTCTTAGCATACAATTTTTCAAAGTATCCTCCTGTGAAACTCTTTATTTCTGTGGGATCAGTGATGATATCATCCTCTCTTATTTTTTATTTTATATATTTGTATCATCTCTCTTTTTTCTTTGTTAGTCTGGATAAGGGTTTGTCAATTTTTTTTAATATCCTGAAAAAACTAGCTTTTGGTTTTGTTAAATTTTTTCTAATGTTTTTTTTTAAATTATTCTCAATTTCATTTAGTTCTACTCTAATCTTTATTTCCTTCCTTCTGATTGCTTTGGGATTAGTTTGCTATTCTTTTTTCTTGTTTCTCTGGGTATTCAGTTAGATCTTTATTTTAGCTCTTTTTTCTTTTTAAATATAGGCACTTAGGGCTATAATTTTCCCACTTAGTGCTCCTTAGCTGAATCCTGTACATTTTGATATATTGTGTTCTAATTTTCATTCCCTTTGGGGTCCTTACTGAATTCTCTTGTCATTTCCTCCTTGACCCACTGATTGTCTAAGAATGTGTTGTTTAACTTGCATATATTTGTGCCTGTCTTGATTCTCTGTCCCTTATTGATTTCCAGCTTAATTCCATTGTGGTCAGAGAAATTGCTTTGTATAACTTCAATATTTCTAAATTCATTGAGACTTGTTCTGTCCTGGAGAGTGATCCTTGTGCACTTGAGAAAATGTATATCATGCTGTATTTGGGTGTAATATTCTATATATGTCTATTAGGTCTAGTTCTTTTAATGTGTTAGTCAGTATCTCTGTTTCTTTATTAACCCTCTGTCGAGATCTGTTTAATAGCGATAAGTGTATATTAAAGTCTCCCACAATGATTGTAGAGGCATCTATTTCTCCTCTTAGTTTTTTTTTTTTTTAAGACTTATTTCTCCCCCGCCCCCCCCCCCCGGTTGTTTGTTCTCTGTGTCTATTTGCTGTGTCTTGTTTCTTTGTCCGCTTCTGTTGTTGTCAGCGGCACGGGAATCTGTGTCTCTTTTTATTGCGTCAGCTCTCTGTGTGTGCGGCGCCATTCCTGGGCAGGCTGCACTTTGTTTCGCACTGGGCGGCTCTCCTTACGGGGTGCACTCCTTGCGCGTGGGGTTCCCCTATGGTGGGGACACCCGGCGTGGCACGGCACTCCTTGCGCTCATCAGCACTGCACATGGGCCAGCTCCACACGGGTCAAAGAGGCCCGGGGTTTGAACCGCGGACCTCCCATGTGGTAGACGGACGCCCTAACCACTGGGCCAAGTCCGTTTCCCTCCTCTTAGTTTTGTCAGTGTTTACCTCATGTATTATGGGACACCCTGGTTAGGTGCATAAATGTTTCTGATTGTTCATTCTTCTTGATAGATTACACCTTTTATAAAATTAGTGTCCTTTGTCTCTTTCAATAGTTTTGCATTTAAAGTTTATTTTTGTCAGGTATTAGTATAGCTACTTCTGCCCTTTTTGGTTATTGTTTGCATGTAAAATCATTTTCCAACCTTTCACTTGGACTGTACTTGTGTCCCTGGATCTATGGTGAGTTTCTTATAGACAGCATACAGATAGGTCATATTTCCTCATTCATTCTGACAATCTGTGTCTCTTGATTGGAGAGTTTAAACCATTAAAATTCAATGTTATTACCATTAAGGCAGTACTTTAGATAATTTTTCTTTAGGTTTATATATGTCATATTTTACTTCTCTCTTTATCATTTTAGCTATTCTTACTAATAATCTTCCTTTCTACACTCTCCTCCAACCCTCTCTCTCATGTTTTTTTCTTTCAACCTGCAGAACTCCCTTTACTATTTCTTGAAGGGCAGGACTCTTGTTGGCAAAGTCTTTCAATTTCTGTTTGTGAATAATTTGAACTCTCCCTCATTTTTGAATGCCACTATGCTGGATATGGAACTCTTGACTGATAGTTTTTTAATTAATTAATTAATTATTTAATCACTTTAACTATGTCATATCACTGCTTTTTTGCTTCTATGGTTTCATATGAGAAACTAGTACTTAATCTTATCAAACTTCCCTTAAATGTGAGGGATCTCTTTTTTTCTTGCTGCTTTCAGAATTCTGTTTGTCTTGAATGTTTGACAATTTGATATGTCTGTGTGTTAGGATAGACCTTCTCGGATTTATTCTGTTTGGAGTTTGCTGCACTTCCTGGACATGTACATTCATGTCCTCATAAGAGTTGGAAAATTTTCAGCCATTATTTCCTCAACACTCCTTCTGCCCTGTTTCCCTTCTCTTCTCCTGGAATGCATATAATGCATATCTAAGTGCATTTTGGGTTGTCACTCAATTCCCTAAGTACCTGCTGAATTTTTTTCTATTTTTAAAAATCTATCTGTTCTATCTATTTGATTTCAGATGTTCTATCTTCAGTGTCACTAATTCTTTCCTCTGCCTGTTCAAATCTGCTGGTATATGCTTTCAGCATATTTAAAATTTCTTGCATTGTGCCTTTCATCACCATCAGATCTGTTATCTTTTTATGTTTGTTTACGATTTCTTCTGTATGTTCCCTTTGTGTTGTCTTAATATCTTTTATCTCTTCCTTCATTTCATTAAGTTAATTCAGGATATTTGTTAGGACATCATTGATTGGTTTTCCCATGTTTTGTGTCTCCTCCTGCTCTTTAGTTTGTTCATTAAACTAGTCCATGTCTTCCTGTTTCTTAGTATGGCTTGTAATTTTTTGCTGGTGTCTTGGCATCTGTTTATCTTGATTTGCTTATTCATTTGGTTAGCTTCTCTTTCTCAGTCTAAAGTTTTCTTTTCATTTGATTTTGTGTTAAGTTTCCTCTTTGAAATTGGTTCCACTTATTCTACATGTTCTTGCAGTTTCTGGAGGAGGAATGTAGCCTGCTTTTCCCTATTCTGCCATCTTGGATCTCTGAGTTTCTTTTCCTTAAAAATTTTTATTACCCCCAATGGGTAATAAATTTTTTAAAATAAAAAAATTTTTATTGAAGTTTATCATTCCCACATAAACATACATGAACAATAAGTGTATATTAAAAGTAGTGAACTTATGAAACACACAAACATAGCATACAGGCCTCCCAAATATCACTTACCACCAACCCTTGAATTTTTGTTTGTTACAAACTATGTTACATAGTTTTTTTACATTTGTTACAAACTATGAAAGAGCATTGTGAAAATATTACTACTGGGAAGCGAACTTGGCCCGCTGGATAGGGCATCCTCCTACCACATGGGAGGTCCATGGTTCAAACCCCGGGCCTCCTTGACCCATGTGGAGCTGGCCCATGCACAGTGCTGATGTGTACAAGGAATGCCGTGCCACGCAGGGGTGTCCCCTGTGTAGGGGAGCCCCATGCGCAAGGAGTGCGCCCCATAAGGAGAGCTGCCCAGTGTGAAAGAAAGTGCAGCCTGCCCAAGAATGGCGCTGTACACACAGAGAGCTGACACAACAAGATGACACAACAAAAAGAAATGCAGATTCCCAGTGCCGCTGATAAGGATAGAAATAGTCACAGAAGAACACACAGTGAATGGAAACAGACAGCAGACAACTCGGGGCGGGGGGGCGGGGAGGGAAGAGGAGAGACATAAGAAATAAATAAATCTTTAAAAAAAATTACTACTAACCAAAGCCCATATCTTACATTTGGCTTATTTCCCCCCAACTCACTTGATTATTAATACCCTGTATCAGTATCATTTATTTGTTATAGTTCATGAGAGAATGTTTTCAGTTTTTATTCTGTTAATCACAGTAAATTTTCCACCACAGGGTTCACTGTGTTTTACAGCCCCATGCTTTATTCAATTCATTCAAAGTGCACTCAATGACTCTATTTTCATAACAGACTTGTACTGTTATCACCTCAATCCTGTCAATTTTAGAATGTTTTTATTACTCCAAAAGGAAAACCCCCATATCCTTTTATACCACCCTATTGTTGTCTGTTAGGATTGATATATCTTTTTGCCATTGCTACAAAAATATTACATTATTACTGTTAACTATTGTCCAAAATTTTACATTAGTTGAAAATTTCCCATGTATCACTACATTCTTAACACTTTGTAAAAGAACATTCTTATATTTATACTTTTAACCACAATCTTCATCCACCACCAAAATCACTGTTCTACAGTCCCTAGATTGTTCTTCACTTTCCTTTCAATTGAAATTTATATCCACAAAATACCCCTTTCAGCAACAATCACATTTATAAATCAGCATTGTTAGTTATTCTCACTATAATGTGTTACCATCAACTCTATTCATTTCCACATTTTTACAATAAACCTTATTGAATATCAACATATACATTAAACATCAGCTTCATTTTCAACCCATATTCTATCTCCTAGTAATCTGTACTCTAGAGTTTACCTCCATGAGTTTACTCATTGTGTTTAGTTTATATTAGTGAGAACATGCAATATTTATCCTTTTGTGTCTGGCTTATTTCACTCAATATAATGTCCTCAAGGTTCATCGATGTTATCATATGCATCCGATTTCATTTCTTCTTACAGCTGAATAGTTTTTGATTATATGGATATACCACATTTTGCTTATCCATTCATTAGTTGATGGACCCTTGGGCTGTTGCCATATTTTAGCAATTATGAATAATGCTCCTATGAACAGTGGTGTGCAAATGTCTTTTCCTGTCCTTGCTATTGGTTCTTCTGCATATATTCCTTGTAACAGGATTGCTGGATGATAAGGCAGTTCTATATTCAGCTTCTTGAGGTACTGCCAAACTGTCTTCCACAGAGGCTGCATCATTCTGCATTACCACCAACAGTGAAGGGATGTTCCTATTTCTCCACATCCTCTCACACATTTTTAGTTTTATGCATTTTTTGTTTTTTTTTTAAATCATGGCCACTCTATAGGGTGTTAAATGGTATCTCATTGAAGTTTAGATCTACATTTTCCTAATAGCTAGTGATTTTGAGCATTTTTTCATGTGATTTTTGGCCATTTGTATTTCCTCTTTGGAAAAATGTCTGTTCAAGTCTTTTGCCCATTTTTCAACTGGGTAGCTTATCTTTTGGTCATTGAGTTGTATGATCTTTTAATATAAGATAAATATCAAACCCTAATTGGATATATGGTTTCCAAATATTTTCTCCCATTTAGTAGGCTGCAGTTTTACTTTCTTGACAAATTCTTTTGAAGTGTTTAATTTTGAGGAGATCCCATTTATCTAGTTTTTCTTTCATTGCTCATGCTTTGGGTATAAGGTTGAAGCAGCTACCACCCACCACCAGATCTTGAAAATGTTTCTCTACATTATTTTCTGGGAGTTTTATGGTTGTTGCTTTTATATTTAGGTCTCTGATCTGTTTTGAGGTAATTTTTGTATAAGGTGTGATATAGGATCCTCTGTCTTTCTTTTGGATATGGCTATACAGTTGTCTCAGCACCATTTGTTGAATAGACTGTTTTGGCCCAGCTTGGTGGGCGTGGTAGCCTTGTCAAAATCACTTAGCTGTAAATATGAGGGTCTATTTCTTAGTTCTTGATTAAGTTCTTTTGGTCAATATGTCCCTCTCTTTATGCCACTACCATGCTGTATTTACCACTATAGCTAAATAATATGATTTAAAGTCAGGAAGTGAAAGTCATCCAACTTCATTCTTCTGTTTTAAAACACTTTTTGTATTTGTGTCCTTTACCCTTCCAATAAATTTGATAATTGGCTTTTCCAATTAGCCTTGGGATTTTTATTGGGATTGCATTGAATCTGTAAATAAGTTAAGGTACAATTGGTATCTTAACAGTATATAGTGGAAGGGGATTTGGCCCAATGGATAGGGTGTCTGCCTACCACATGGAAGATCCAAGGTTCAAATCCAGGGCCTCCTGACCCATGTGATGAGCTGCCTACATGCAGTGCTGATGTGTGCAAGGAGTACTGTGTCACACAGGGGTGTACCCCATGTAGGGGAGCCCCACATTCAAGGAGTGCTCTGTGTAAGGAGAGACACCGAGTGCGGAAAAAGTGCAGCCTGCCTAGCAATGGTGCCGCACACCTGGAGAGCTGACACAGCAAGATGATGCAACAAAAATGAGACACAGATTCTGGGTGCTGCTAACAAAGCAGAGACGGAACACATAGTGATTGGATACAGAGAGCAGACAACTCGGGAGGGTAGGGAAGAGGAGAGAAATAAAAAAACAAAAACAAACAAACCATAAAGCAGTATATAGTCTTCCAATCCATGAACATAGAATGTTCTTCCATTTATTTAGCTTCTTTGGTTTCTTTTAGCAATGTTTTATAGTTTTCTGAATATGGGTCCTCTATGTCCTTCAATCAGTTTATTCCTAAATATTTTATTCTTTTTGTTGCTATTATAAATGGAATTTATCTCTGCCTTTCCTCCTTAGAATGCTCATTAGTAGTTTATAGAAATGCTACTGATTTTTGCATTTTAATCTTGTATCCCACCACTTTGCTGAACTCATTAAAGCTTCTAATACCTTCGTTGTGGATTTTGGGATTTTGAAGTTATAGGTTATATCATCAGCTAAAAGTGAAAGCTTTACTTCTTCCTTTCTTAGTTAGATGACTTTTATTTCTTTTTCCTGCCTAATTGCTCTAGCTAGAACTTCAAGCACAATATTGAATAACAGTAGGTGCAGTGTGAATCCCTGTCTTGTTCCCAGTCTCAGCAGGGATTCTATAAATCTTACACTATTGAGTACAATGTTAGCTGTGGGTTTTTTATATATACAGTTTATCATATTGGGAAAGTTTCCTTCTATTCCTACCTTTCAGAGTGTTTTTATCAAGAAAGGGTGCTGTATCTTGTCACATGCCTTTTTTGCTTCAATTGAGATGACTTTTCTTCAGTTGATTTGATTTTTTTCTTTTTCTATTTATTAATACGGTGTATTACACTAACTGATTTTCTTGTGTTGAACCAACCTTGAATACCTGGGATAAAACCCACTTGATTGTGGTACATAATTTTTAAAAAAATGATATTATGGATTTTTTAAAAGATTTATTTATATGTATTTATTTCTCTCCCCCCTGCCTAGTTGTGTGTACTTGCTGTCTGCCCATCATCTTTTATTTTTAGGAGGTACCATCAGGAACCAAACCTGGGGCCCTCATTTGAGAGGGAGGTGTCTAATTGCTTGAGCCATCTCTCCTCCTTGTTTATGGTGTCTTTCTTTGTGTTTCCTTTCTGTGTCTCTTGGTTGTGTTATCACACTGTGTCAGCTTGCTGTGCCAGCCCATTGCATCAGCTCCCTGTCTCACTAGTCTTGCTTAGGAGGCACCTGGAATGAAACCTGGGACCTCTCATGTGGTAGGCAGAAACCCAGCTGCTTGAGCCACATCCACTTCCCACATAATTCTTTTAATGTGCTTTTGGATTCAGTTAGAAAGTATTTTGTTGAAGATTTTTGCATTTATATTCATTAGAGAAATTTGTCTATAATTTTCCTCTCTTAACATCTTTGTCTGGCTTTGGTACTAGGGTGATGTTGACTTCATAGAATGATTTTGATAGTGTTCCCTCCTGTTCAAATTTTTGGAAGAGTTTGAGCAAGATCATCTTTGAATAAATTCACCTGTAAAAGCATCTGGTCCTGGACTTTTTTGGGACACTTTTGATGACCATTTAAACTTGTTTACTTGTGATGAATTTTTTGAGTTTTTCAGTTTCTTCTAGGGTCAGTTTAGGTTGTTTGTGTATTTCTAGGACTTTGCCTATTTTGTCTGTGTTGTCTGGTTTGTTTGCATGCAGTTGTTCCTAATATCCTCTTATGATCTTCTGTTGGGTCAGTGGTATTGTTCCCCCTCTCATATCTGATTTTATGCATTTGCATCTTCTTTTTTTTTCTTTGTCAGTCTGGCTACAGGTTGTCAAATTTGCTGTTCTTTTCAGTGAACCAACCTTTGGTTTTGTTGGTTCTCTCTTTTGTTTTTTTGTTCTCAATTTCATTTATTTCTACTCTAATCCTTGTTTTTTCTTTCCTTCTTTTTGCTTTGGAATTAGTTTGCTGTTCCTTTTCTAGTACCTCCAGGTATGCTGATGGTTCCTTGATTTTAGCTCTTTCTTCTTTTTGAATGTAAGAATTGAGGGCTTAAATTTCCCTTGCAGCACTGCCTTTGATGTATCCCATGGTTTTGGTTTTTTTTTTAAGATTTATTTTATTTATTTATCTCCCGCCTTGTTGCTTTTGCTTGCTGTCTGCTCTCTGTGTCCGTTCACTGTGCACACCTCTGTCTCTGCTTGTCTCCCTTTGTTGTGTCATCTTGCTGCACCAGCTCTCCGTGGGCATGGGCCATCAGCTCTCCACAGGCATCGGCCAGCTTACCCTCACAAGGAGGCCCTGGGAAACAAACCCAGGGCCTCCCACATGGCAGATGGTAGCCCAAACAGTTGAGTCACATTGCTTCCCTAGCCCATGGATTTTGATATGTCATGTTCTTGCTTCCATTTGTCGCAAGATATTTACTGATTTCTCTTGCACTTTCTTTTTTGGCCCACTGATTATTTAATACTGTGTTGTTTAATCTCTATGTATTTGTGAATTTTCCCTTTGCCCACCTGTTATTAATTTCCAGCTTCATTCTAGTATAATCACAGAAAGTGCTTTGTATAATTTCAATCTTTTAAAATTTATTGAGACCCGACTTGTGGCCCAACATGTGGTCCATCCTGGAGACATATCCTTGAGGACTTGAGAAGAATATATACCTGCTTGAGTGTATAATGCTCTATAAATGTAAGCTAGGTCTTGTTCATTAATCGTAGTATTCACATTCTCTGTTTCCTTTTTTATCCTCTGTTATATGTTCTATCCAGTATTAAGGGTGGTGTACTGAGTCTTCAACTGTTATTGTAGAGATGTCTATTTCTCTCTTCAGTTTTGCTAGTGCGTTTCATGTGTTTTGGGGTACCCAAGTTAGTAGCATAAATATTTGTGATATTTTTTTCTTGGTCAGTTGCCCCTTTTGTTAACATATAATGACCTTCTTCATCTCTTATAACAGTTTTGCATTTAAAATCTATTTTGTCCAATATTAGTATTGCCACTCCAGACATTTTTGGTTACTATTTCCATGGACTATCTTTTTCCAACCTTCACTTTCAGTCTGATTATGTCCTAGTATCTAAGGTGAGTCTCTTGTAGACAGCATATAGATGACTTTTTTTTTTTTCACCCCTTATGCCAGTTTGTGTTTTTTGATTGGGGTGTTTAATCCATTAACACTTAGTATTATTACTATAAAGGCATTACTTACATTGTCCATTGTATCTGTTGGCTTCTTGTTGTCATATTTTACTGTTTTTGTGTGTTTTTACCACTTTACTTACACTTCCTAATAATCTTCATTTTTACACTCTTCTCTAAGTCTTTTCCCTTGTCTTTTCCTTTCAGGCCGCAGTACTCCCTTTAGTATCCCTTGTAAATCTGGTCTCTTGGTGATATTCTCTCTAAGTTTTTGTTTATCTGTGGAGACTTTGCATTCACCCTCATTTTAGAAGCATAGTTTTGCCTGGTAAAGAATTCTTGGCTGACAGTTTTTCTCTTTCAGTAACTTTAATATATCATACCACTGCCTTCTCACCTCCATCATTTCTGATAAGAAATTGGCACTTTGTCTCATTGAGCGTCCCTTTTATGTGATGAATTGCTTTTCTCTTGCTGCTTTCAGAATTCTTGCTTTCTACATTTGACATTCTCAATAGTAGGTGTCTCAGAGTAGTTCTTTTCAGATTTATTCTGTTATCCTTCTTGGATATTGATATTTATTCCTTTCATAAGGATTGGAAAAGTTTTAACCATTGTTTCCTCAAATATTCTTTCTCCCCTTTTCTGTTCTTTTCTCCTTCTGGGATACCAATAGTGCATATGTTTGTGTGTTTTGTACTGTAATCCAATTCCTTGAGACCCTGTTTGCTTTTTTCCCTATTCTTTCCTCTTTTTGTTATACTGTCTTTTCAAGTTCAGATGCTCTGCTTTCCAATTCACTTATTTGTTCTTTGACTGTTTCAACTCTGCTGTTATATAGCCTCTAATGTTTTTTTAAAATCTCATCCATTGTGTCTTTCATTCCCATAAGCTCTGTTACTTTCCTTTCAAGCTTTCAAATTCTTCTTTATGCTTACTCCATGTCTTCTTAATATCCCTTATCTCTTTACCCATAGTTTCTTACAACTGCTTTATTTGATTTAGCTTTGTGTGAACATCAGTGACTAGTTGTTTTAAATTCTATGTCCTGTCACAACTTTTAATTTTTTCCTTCTACTGCACCATATATTGCTGTTTCAGTTGGCTGCCATTAGCCATAGGTTTTACTGTGGCTGTTGACCTTGAAGGTGGAGGATGTGTGCTGCTACTGGCTGTGGGGGTGAATAACTTGTGTTTTTCCTTTTGGCCTCTTTGTGTCTCTGTCACCACCCCCTTCTGGACAATGCATGCCACCCTCTCTTGGTCTGCAGATCCCCACAGAAACTGCTTCAGACAGTTTCTATCCCTCCTCTGCTATTTTTGCAAGATTGATGGGCCCTGCCTATCTACTCTGACACCATCTGCCTGGAACTCCCTGAGGGCTGTATTTTTTTAAGTTGTGTTTATGTGTGTGTTTGGATCCATTATGTGCATATGATTTTGTAGGCAGTTAATTTTATGTAACGGTTCTGAATATTACTATCTTATACGAATGACTATATTTTTTAAGCTATTGATAATGATCATTGCATCACTTAGACACAGCTTAAGATACTGAGAAGTGGGAAGTGGACTTGGCCCAATGGATAGGGCGTTCACCTACCACATGAGAGGTCTGCAGTTCAAACCTTGGGCCTCTTCAACCCATGGGGAGCTGGCCCATGCACAGGGCTGGTGCACGAAAGGAGTGCCATGCCGCGCAGGGGTGTCCCACACGTAGGGGAGCCCCACACGCAGGGAGTACTCCCCGTAAGGAGAGCTGCCCAGCGTGAAAGAAAGTGAAGCCTGCCCAAGAATGGCGGGGCACACACAGAGAGCTGACACAATAAGATGGTGCAACAAAAAGAAAAAAAAACACAGATTCCCAGTGCCGCTGGTAAGGATAGAAGTGGTTACAGAATACACAGCAAATGGACACAGAGAGCAGACAACTGGGGCAGGGAGGGAAGGGGAGAGAAATAAATAAAAAATAAATCTTAAAAGATACTGAGAAGTGTCTTGACCACTATAGATAAATCTTGTTCATTTAAAAACGTTTTAAAATATTCCCTATTTTTAAAAAAATTTACAAATATCATTTAAATAAAGACTGTCTAATTTGAAGGCAAACATGATTCCCTAGGCAAAAAGATATTTTTGTGTATTGATCACTTATTGAAATGACCATAATAATTTCTGTTAAATATAATTTATGTTGTTCATTTAGACTGATTTTTTCTACGTAATCTTTTAATCATCATAACTGAAAACGTTCTAACTTTTCAGTTGCTATTTTAAGATAATTTAACTCTTCCTATTTTTTGTGCATGTTTATCTCTTCCTTTTTCACATGATAGTTCATGGCCTACTTCAAGCCTACAGGTTAAAATCAAGAAAGAAAAGCAATTTTAAAAGTAAAATTGTACATTCAATACCTGGTTCAAAGTAAATCTCTTTTTGCTTGGGAGTTTCACTGCAGTACGTCCCAATCAATTTATTATTATACACTATTTTTAGATTGGATTTAGAAAAGTTAATCCAAGTGTACTTTATTTTACTTTCCCTATAATAAATTACCTCATGTTATTTAGGATGCCATGTCATAAAGAAGAATTAACCAGAGTATTCTCAGAGGAACATTTACCATCTAAGACAGCTTGGTATGCTGTATCAACCCACTTCTTTTTAAAACATATTAATGCAGTTTATTAAACTTGAAATATTATATAGCAAAATGATTTGATCTGCAAGAGATATAATGTGGAAATCAGAGTCCTAGTATGTCTGAATTTCAGAGACCCAGAGTAGCCTCTCTGATTCTCAGTCCTCAGGATCAGGTCATTTAGAGGGTCTTAAAGGGATTCCCACATTTTGAGAGATACCCGAGGACTCTGATGTTTTACTGATTTTTCATTAGTGGGTCAATGGGTACCTTGCAGTGGTACCTATTTTTATTCATGTTTCTTTAGCAATTCCTGAACTCACCCTTTGTCTTGACTGGTGAAGCCTCTAATTTCCAATACTTTCAAGTTTTATGTGTTCTTAGTTTTAATTCTCTTTTCTTAGTCATAATCTAGCCCCATTGCCACCTACTGCTTTAAGTGAAATTGCAGTTTTCCACCAGTCTTCAAGTTGGCGTGTCTTCACAATCTGCTTTCCATTTTCTTAATAATATCTGGCTGAAGGACAGGAACACACACACACACTCTTCCATATTTTTAGGGCTCTTTCCCCTGGAGGTGGTTCCTTACCCAGATTAGGGACCTGTATGTGAAAAACAGAACCCCTAGCAACACTCTGAGTTGTACTTCCTTTAGAGAATTTCTGACTTACACAATTGATAGGGTTTTAATTAGTCCAACAGAACCTGAAATGAAACAGATGAAGCAATTTTGCTTTAGACGCAACTGAGAATAATTCACCATTTTTGTTAGATGTTTTCTGGAAAGTTTCAAAGTTGTTCATTAGAATCACTTGTGAGGAACATATCTAGTCTTTTTGTTAGGCAGAAATAGAAGTCTGAGAACTGCGTTTTGAATCATGAGACTGGATATGCGAGTAGGTTCTTAGTATAAGATAAGGGAAATGATCTGTTTTAAGTACTCTAAATTCTGAAAAATCTGACAATGCTTTTACAAACCAGGTGAAAGTGACTATGATATCTTACACTTAACCTTATCATGGAATTACAAATCTTCATCAAATGTCAAAAACATGTATCTGTCACAATATTGGGAAGCTCTTGAGGAACAGGTAATTTATTTTGTGTCCCTAATGCCAAACATAGGGAATGATAAATCATAAAGTCTAGTGGATTTTATATGAGAGTACTTCTCTTGTTCACAATGAGAGTTAAATAGGAACTAAATTATTCTGTGGAATTCCATTGTCTAGCATAGTGCTTAATAGTAATTATTTTTTCTTGCATGAATTATGAAACCAATGAAAAAATAAGATATCCTCCTCCTTAATTAACCTACTTGAAATGTTTCAGTTCTATATGAAAGATCTAGGCAATCTCCAATTTACAAACAATTCTCTTTCAAATGGCCCTTTTGGGCAACTGGCAGTATCTACCCCCACTTTAGTAGCCAAAGGATCACTTTTGGGAACAACTCCCCAGTAAGAGTATCTTAAAGGTTAGATCAATTAGTTAAGAAATGGAAAAAAAATATTTTTTCTTTAAATAGGAATACTCTCTTAATAACTTCTTTGCTCTGAAATACTTCTGTCTCTTGAGCCTTATCCCTGTTTTCTGACTTTTATAGCTCCCAGTTAGAGATTAATTTTGGGCTATCAATGTATACTCTTTCTAAAATACAAAAGGCTTTGGGAAATATCAGGGACTACTGGCACTCACAGTTTTTTGCTAGTTTGCCCAAGATTGAGTGGATTCTTTCTAATCTGAGGGAATGGGTAGTTGGATTCAGGGGAGGGAGGGGGTTAATTTTGGAGAATGGATTAGGTCTTAGGTCAGATACTCCTGTGGAAGGCAGAAGGTTATACATGAAGACATATGGATTTTAAGAAAAAGTCTTACAAACACAGAGTTCTAAAGATATTTGCCTTAGATTGGCAACTTAAAATATTAGCTTACTTTCAGAAGCCCAAGTGCTGAGATTTCATGATTTTCAACAGAATGTCCCATGTGGACCTCATGGACTCAGGGATGGATGAATATGGTAGTATTTTTGAAGTAAAATATATCTTAAAATTAAAAACATCCTTATCTCACTCAAAAAATTGCTTTCATACTTTTTATCATGGGTGCTAACCACTTGAATGGTCAATACTGGCCATCTTGTATTATACTAGAGTTCCATAGTATGTGCCTGGGTTCTTTGAAGATTTTGGATTTATGAGGGCAAGGGTCATTTCTTCCATTCTTAAGTATTACATTAAGAAATGTGGGTATTGGACTGTGGGTATTGGGAGAGAGTATTTTTGGCCTGGGGCCCACTTTCATGAAAATAGTAAAATTTCAGAACATTAACATTATTTGCAAATGAGATTACCAGAATAGGCACAGAGACTCATTGACAGGATTGAAGGAAAATGTCTCTCTTGCAGCTTTAGACTTGAGGTCCATTGTGAAGGCACATGGCTTATGGACTATTTTTTAAATAAATATGTGCTATGTGTTAAATTATATGACATTTGATATGTATGGTATAACATTTAGACTAAAATTAAGTCTATAGATTTTATTTTATAAGGGAAATACCAATGTCATTGAACCATTATTTTCTATGGTACTTCAGTTTGTTGAAAACTCTAAAAATGTATCTTGCCATAAATGTTGATATCTTGCATCTATGAAAAGTACCTCACTTGTTATATGTGTGCTCATAGAAATAAGTTATTGTAAGTTTTAAAATAATATAAACCCTTAATTTTTAAAGTGTAGACATTTAAAATATCCCATTATTTTTAACCCTGCTTTGGGTCTTTATTTTGTTTTTTTTTGTATTTAATGTACCCAAAGCCTCAAATAATGGAGTTAGCTTTGATCACTGATGAACCCTTACTGCATCAATGTGGTTGGTTGGTTCTGAGCAGATTTTTTTTCCTCTCTAGGGTGACCCTGGACTGCCTGGGAAACCTGGCTCCCCTGGACAACCTGGTCAAGATGGTAAGCCTGTGAGTACTGAAAGCTTAGTCATCTCCAGTAATGGGATTATAGAATCAGTGTTTTAGTGCATTTTTAAGTACCTCACATCAAGATTGTACATCTTTGCTACATTTTAACAATTGCTCAGTGTGTTCTATAATATCTTGAAGGTCTGTGCTCAGAAATCCTTTTATCTTTCCCCATCATATCTATGGAAGTCTTCAAGCTAAAAGACTTTTGAAAGGTGCTGTTATTTTCCTATAAATATTTGCCCTGGACTATACCCAATATCTGACTTTAAAACATCTTAAGCAGATATTTGCAGGTAAGTCACCCTGTTGGGATGACAGTACCTTCTGAGAACTCTATTTGTCCAGAAACATTTAACTCTTACCAATCATTACCTGACGAAGGGGATGGGGGTTTGTGTTGTGAGTCATAACCTTCAAGGAATTGAAGAACCACAGGCCTAAAGTTAAATCATCATTACCTCAAACCTCAGGGTAGAAGAGGAACTTGTTAAGAATCTGAGAGAGGTTTGCTGACAAACTTAACACTCAAAAAATCCTGGATAACTTTTGAAGAAATAGTGATGTGCCTGGCCTTTTACAATAGTACTGTGTGGGAAGGGATTAGACATACAGGTGAGCCTCTCTAGAGAGAGATTATCAAAGGGATCTTGAAAAGGTTACAAAATGACAGCCAACTGGAGCTGCAAAGAGCTGAGGAGCTGCTGGTGATTGGGGCAGTGCTACTCAGCTCGGCCGACCCCCTGGTATTCATTCTAAGTGTGCTGGCAATTCATTTGGGGATTTTGAGCAAGGAAGTGCTTGATCTGGTATACAATTTAGAAGGGTAACTATGAGTGCTTTATAGAGAGTGGAGTATATGAGGGAGGGCAAAAATGGAATGAAGGAGATCACATAGATTATTTCCAGATTCCAAAGGAAAGGTAAGAGTGGCTTGGATTAGTGGTGTGGTGGAAAAGGGTTGAAGTGGTCAGATTCTGAATTATTTTTAATGTAAAGATGACCATATTTGCTAACCAATTACAGGTGGGGTGTGAATGAAAAAGAGGAGTTAAGGGTGACTCCAAGGTTTATGGCTTGAGGAAATGGGAGAATTATGGTACCACTTATTGAACTGAGCAACACTGGGGGAGATGTAGGAGGAAATTGGGATGTTTTCTGGACATCTAGAATTTGGAGATAGGAAATTTAAGTTTGGGGGAACGTTTGAGAATGAAAATATACAGTTGGGACTCAGTAGCATATAGGTGTATCTAAAGCCGTGAGAGTGGATGAGAGCATTTAGGGAGTAAGTCCAGATAAATAGAGAAGAGAAGGGGAAACTGAACCGAGCCTGAGGATCTCTCATGGAACACTAAAGAGAGAAAAGGATCCAGACAAGGAAACTGGGAAAGAGTGATGAGTGAGGTAGGAAGAAAACCAGATGTCCCAGAAGGCAAGTGAAGAAAACATTTCAAGAAGGGGGTGATCAATTGCATCATTGTTGCTAAGAGATTGAGAAAAATGTGTGCGGTAACTAGACCTTTGGATTTGCTAAGTGGAGGTCACTGAAGAACTTGATAAGTAGGATTTCAGGGGAAGGTGGCTACAAAAGCTGGATTGAAGTGGGTTCCAGAGAGAGTGGGAGATAAGAAAATGGTAACTGAATATCAATACCTGAGGGATATAAAGGGGAGCAGAGAAATACAGCAGTAGCATGAGAGGGATATGGGATAAAAGGAGGTATTTTTTTAAAATGATGGGATATATTGCAGCATGTTTTTATGCTAATAAAAATGAGGCAGAGGGGTAAGAAAAATTTATGGTTTAGAAGATGGGGGATATTTGCAAGAAGAAAACCTTAGGGTAGATTGGGAAATATCGATTCCAATGAATAAGAGGATTGGATTGGATAGGAGTGTGGGCATTTGAACCTCTGAATGTGGGCCCCTAATACAGAAGCAACTATGGTGTATTTGGAGGGAAGAGGATGAGAACATTTATCATCAGACTGCTTCTATTTGAATAGAATTGAACAAATAGACCTCAAATCTAACATCTTCCCTTTTGCCTTTATCTTCAAATCCAATTTCATGCAAACATTTGCTTTGTAGTTTCTCTTATAACCTATTCATCTCTCACCTTAACCTTAAGTTGTCCTGTGAATTTTTTTGCATTCTCTCACTGCAACTCCTTAATCCCCTTGAAGATACTGCCTTGAGGTCCTGTGTGAGTTCTGCTTTAATCACAGTGGGTGAGATGATTTTTTATAAATGTGAGTCCTCCTCTGTCTGGATTCTTCCCTGGGGGCAGTCCTTCTGTTGCAGGCAGCTGCAGGGCTGCATCACCTCCAAAGCAGATACACTTCAGGGACTGAAATGCCCTCTCCTGCGATCTCATGAAGGCACAGAGTTCTCCTGACAGCTCTGCTAATTTATTCAGACCTTTGTTTTTTGAGTGATGGAAACTCCTGAGCAATGTTTGGAATCAAGTGCTGAGCAGGCCTTCCATTGACTATCAGCCCTTAGTTTGTTTTTTTAATTGTTTAGGGTCTTGCATTGAATGAAGTATTTAGGATTAGTAATCCTGAATAAGAATTACGAATATTACTTAATGACTCTCATTTAATAGTAATTATAGTAGACTTAGTGTCTCATCTCATTCAGTACCTATTAATAAATGTGTTTTTATGTATGTGTATTTGATTTTACATATAGAGATATAGATATGTAGATCTGTCAAAGAAAGAACAAACCAACTTTGGTAGGCTGAATAATTGCCCCCAAACCTATGAATGTTATTTTACATGGCAAAGGGGACGTTGCAGATTGATTAAGTTAAAGATTTTGAGATGGGGAGATTATCCTCGATTATCTGGGTCAGTTTAGCACAAGGGTTTTTATAAGGGAGAGGTAGGAAGGTCAGAATCAGAGGAGGAGATGTCAAAATGGAAGCAGAGGTCAGAGTACCAGGCCATGGGCCAAGGAATGCTGGCAGGGGAGTGGATATGGCGCAAGTGGTTGAGTACCTGCTTTCCACATGGAAGATCCTGGGTTCAGTTGCTGGCATCCTCTAAAAAACAAAACAAAACCAACAACAAGCAAAATAAATGACAAAAGCAACTCAGGGGAGCCAATGTGGCTCAGTCGTTGAGTGCCAGCTTCCTACATACAAGATTCTGGGTTTATTCCCTGGCCCCCTGTACCTTAAAAAAAAAAAAAAAAAAAAGAATGCAGGCAATCTCTAGAATCTGGAAAAGGCAAAGAATGTATTCTTTCTTCTAGAGAGAGCTTCTGGAAGGAACACAGCCACGATACCACTTTGATTTTAATCTCCCAAGACCCATTTCAGACTTCTGACCTTCAGAACTGAGAATAAGAAGTAAATTTGCATTGTTTTAAGCCACTAAATTTGTGGTAATCTTTTACAACAGCAATAGGAAAGTAATACACCAGCCCAAATCCTATTACTCAAAGGTGTGACTTTTCTTAAATGGTCCCCATTTCCCCCCATTTCTTTCCCTCTGCGGTTGATGTGAGGTTGGGTGGCCAGGCAGGAAGAGAAAGTGAGCCTGGGAGCCAGCACAGCTGAGGGTCATTAGTGTGTGTCCAGGGCCAGCACACTGCGGGGTGGGAAGGTGTGGGCGGAGCCTCTGGCTGGCTATTGAAGCCATCTGGACCAAGGAAACTTGGATGGAACAATTCGAAGGGAATTCTGCTTTGTTTGGATTTGGTTCTGTGCAGTCCCCTCAATAAGCAGTTTGATTCTCTTTCACATTATAACTAGGCCAACTTAAATAGGATATTATTCCACTCTGGAGAAATACTAATTTTCATAAGGAAAATGCCTTCAACCAAAATTAAAGAACTGTTTCAAATCCTTCAATTTCTTTCTCATTTCTCTATCACTTAAATAATTTGTCAGCACAGTGTCTGTGCATATTACTATTTTTTTGTTTTTCTAGTATGCTACAAAAATTTAGAAAATGCAACAAATCTGAAAGTTTTTCAGTGAACACTTTTATACCCACTTGTTAGATTCTATCAATGTATTATTGTATTTTCATTTTCACCTAATCCAATCATTCCTCCATCTACTCATCAATAATTTTTGATGCATTTCAGAATAATTTTCCTTCCCCCTAAATCAGGGGTTCTTAACCAGGGCTCCATGCTTGAATTGAAATTCAAAAAAACATTCTTGGGGAGACATGTTGGTGCAGGTGCGATGTATTTATTAAATAATACACAGGATAGTGTGAAGTTAGTAAGGGATCCATGATTTTCACTTGCCTGGCAAATGGGTCTGTGGAACAAAAAAGTTTAAGAACCCCTGCCCTAAATATTTCAGCATACATACAGAATTCTTTATTTTTTATATTGTTTTTGCTTTTAATGTTAAATACATGTACATGTAATATACAACTCTTAGGGGAAAAGTAACTGAGTTTTGAGAAGTGAATTTATCTGTGTAACCTAAATGTAGACAAGATACAGCACATTACCATCAGCCAAGAAAGTTCCCACATTCCTCTTCCCAGACAATCACTGCCACTATATCCCCATTCCTTCTGCAAGAGGCAAGCACTTCTGATTTTTTTTCTGTCATAAATTAGTTTGGCCTACTCTAGAATGTCGTATAAATTGAATCAGAAATTATATATTCTTTCATGTCTGGCTTCCATCGCTTCTACCATTGTTTTTTGAGATTGTTATCAAATCCTTCCACTTCTTTCTCATTTCTCTATCAATTTATTTCTACCAGCACAGTGTCTGAGCATATTACTATTATACTATTTTAATATTATTAAAAGTAGAAATATATATTTATATTCCTTATAGAAATATAAATATCATGTTAAATAATTCAGAGTAGTACTGCTATTTAAGGTATTATACTGATATGGCCTTGATTTTTTAATTTTAAGTCCATGTGCAGAAATACACAGTAGGATTTATGATTTTGTAAATAGTTGTTATTTTTACAGTACTCATTCCTGTCTGTCTTCTTGATTGAATCATCATTAATTACTCTTCATGAATCAAATTACTAAAACAAAAGCCTCAGCTGGTTGTTGGGAAAATCTGGGGCTGTTTTGCCTCTGCATGGCCAAGTTGTTTTGCTTTTATGGGCCTCAGTTTCTTCATCTGAAAATGAGAAGATGATGCCCGATAAGGCCCAAGTTCTCTCATATTGCTGATTTTCTAAGATTCCATGAAGACCGCCTTATCTGTGAAACAATAAAAGTAGTACTAGACCAAGCTGTAGAATTCTGGGGATGATTTTCCATATTTATGGCCTTAAAAAGTAAGTCAGAATAACTGACAGCACACAGTTACCAATAGACAAGAGACTGGATTGATGGAGTCACACTCAGCCACCCAGTATCTCCTCCACCCTCACTGCTTCCATGTGCCACCCAGTGTCCAGAGACACCAGAAAAAGGTCAGCTTCTGAGAGTTCAAACTTCTAAAGAAGTGGTATTCAGGAGAGATGGGGAACTTCAGTTATTACATTACTTTATCAAAGCACAAAATATCAAGCATGGTGGGGAAGATTAGTAGATGATGAAATTGGATAGGTCGGGGAGGGAAGGGAGGGAAGATGGAGAAGAGAGCTTCATCTCCTTGTGATGACTTTGGCTTTCAGTTGGCGTTAGCTTGGGTTTCACTGGAGGGTTTTGAGTAGAGGTGTGACAGAATATAATTTTCTTTTAAAAGAAATTAGTCTGGTTTCTGGGTTGAGAATAGATGTTAGGGTGATAAGAGCAATAGCAGGCGCAGCAGTCAGGAGGCTCTTGCAACAATCCAGGAGAGATTTGACTGTGGCTGAGATCAAATTGGTAGTAGTGGGGAGCGGATATGGCTCAAATGGTTGAGTGCTTGCTTGCCACAAGGGAGGCCCCAGGTTCAATTCCTGGCCCCTGGTGCTTCAAAAAAAGAGATAGTAGTTGTGAAGTGAAAAGAACTAATCACATCTAGGGGATATTTTGTGTTTAGAGGTTAGAGATGATAGAATTTGCTGATGTATTGAATCTATGTTTGAGAGAAAGAGAGAAGTCAAGGGGGGCTCTAATGAGATGTGGAAGAATGGGAAAAAGAAGATTGGGGGGAAGGAAATCAGGAGTTCGATTTATTAAATTGATATGTTAGTCATTCAAGTAGAAATTATGCATGGCCGGTTAGATATAGAGGTCTGAAACTCAAGGTGAGTTCTCATTTTGCTAAGTTTCCTTTCTTGTCATTTGCTCTTTTTTTCTATAGAGATTATGGTACATTTCATATTGATCAATAAGAGCATTAATTCTTTGATATATATTATTAATATTTCTCCTGATTATTTATTAGTTATAATTTAGTTTTAAATTTTAGAAATGTATGATTTCCCAGTCAAATATTATCTTGCTACTTCTTCCAATTTTTTAAATTAAAAAAACATTTTTAGCATTAGATACTCTTCTATGTGCTCATTTACTTTATTATGATTTTTAAAGAACTTTAAAATTTTTTTGTCTTGTTTTAAAGATATATAGATCACAAAAAATATTACATTAAAAAATATGTGAGGTTCCCATATACCCCATACCCAACCCCACTAAAGAACTTTTAACTCTCGATTTCAATTCAAATTTCTGGTGTTTGGAGGGACATGAAGTTCCAAAAAGATTTGGAGAGATTAGAGAATGGACTATTCTAGCATAATGAAATAAACTAGGGAAAATTGAGGGCTCTTACTTGTCTGCAAGGTATTTATTCTTGGGGAAAAAGGGGTCAATATATGTAACAAGGCTGCCTATAAAACTGATACAATGTTTGGAATTATTAGTAAATATGTAATGTCTATATTGAGAATGACAGTCCTGCTTCTGCAGTATTGATTCAGTTTAGAATACTACATTTTAGAGACATGTAGGAACTGTAATTCATTCCAAAGAGAGTAATCAGTAGAGTGTGAGAACTCAGAATGCAGCCTATGAGGGAGGATTTATTGAAATTTGGGAGTGTAATCCAAACAAGAGATGTTATGGTTGTGCATGTAAGAATAATGGACTAGAAGAGGGGGAAAGAAAAGAAAAGTAGAACTTAGGTTAGCAGATTAAGCTTGACAGATGGTGACTAATTAGTAGTAAGACAAATAAAACCCATGAGGCAAGTATTCTATGCTTTCCTCCTTTCAGACCATAAATTGAATATGGTGCCAGTTGTAGACTCAACAGTTTAATAGCTATGGGGAATTTGCGGTCAATTGCCATGAAGATTAAAGAACTGAAAAATGAGATATATTAGGATAAAGGCCAAAGAAATGGCTATTATTTAGCTTGGAGAAGAGAATTCCAAAGGCAGCTTAATTACTGAGTATATGAAACTTCCTTCTAGAGAAAGCAGTTTCTGTTTGAAGTCTTACTACAGATGTTGTGGATCTTGTGTAGGACTTTGATCTTTATTCAAACCATTGAAGTGTTTGAAGCGGAGGGTCACAAAATCAGATTTGAGCTTTGAAAGGACCACTTGCTACACTGTGGAGGATAGATTAGAGGGGCAAGGGAAAGCACAGAGACCAGGTGGAAGGCCTGGACTCTTTAGCAAAAACTTTATTCTCTCCATTTCTCTCACTGCCTTCATACAAACACACACACACACACACACACACACACACACACACACACACACCACACACACACACCACATAGATTCTCACTGATAAACTAAAATATGGGCCATTTGCCTCAAATGAACTGTCCTAGCCCTGGGCAGCTTATCTTCTTTTTCTGTAAAAAAAAGTTTGTTAAAAGTTCTCTCTTCCACAGAGCTTTCCTAGACAAAGCTTAGTTGACTAGATAATTCGTACCCACCCCCACTCCTCTTATATGGATCTATTATGTTGATCTTCCATGTTTATCTCATGTGTCTCTTAAATAGATCACTAAAAAGTATTTTATATATTTGTACAATAATGTATGCACACAGAATATCAGATGGTGGTAAGTGCTATGGGAAAAAAATAGAGCAGGAAAGCAAGAGAGGGGATGAGGTTAGCTATTTATCGATCATCTCCCTTTTAATACCAAAAGCAGAATTACTAGGGATATAGGTTGGGACATAAGAATTACTAAAAATGGTCTCAATTACCTTAGAAAGTATACATTCTCCTTCTTTCAAAGTAAGCTTAGTAGGTCCCCTTACTTGATCAATGGAGGCTACCTATCTAAATTTAATTAACTTCTGTGAATCTAAGAACTTAGCTGTATCTACAGAGATTTTTTGGGAAAGGTATGCAATGTGTGTCATCCATGCGGTTGATTGGTGGCAAATTATTTTAGGAAACTGGATGATGCTTTATGTTTATCACTTATCCACCTTTCCTTAAGGGAGGGTGGGGAATCAGATTTAGATTAATTTCATTTATAATAAATGTAGTTCACTGTAAATTGAAATAAAAATTCCATTTTTCACAGCAGCGCATATCTTCTCATTTTCAAATATAAATGGTTTATATTAGCCTGTAAAAGTATTTCTTTTATTTTTTGCTACTTTATATCTTACAACCAGTTATTCTGTACTTTCCTCCAGATTTCCTTCTCCCAGCTGCATAAATTATAAACCTGGGCATCGTCCCACAGATCCAATTTCTTCTCCCATTATAACCCATGGTCAGTTTAGACTGACTATGCCTTACATGGACTTGCATTCCATTTACCATTCCCTCTTCCTGGCAGGAACCTCCCACCTGTCTCCACGTTTTCCCTTGCCCCTCTAATCTATTTTCCACAGATCTATTCAAAGCTCAAATATGATCTGTGACTCTCTGGTTTAAACACTTCAATGGCTTGCTAAAGACAAAGTCCTTCGCAAGATCTAGAATCCCTGCATACCTCTCTGGGCTACTCCTCAGTCTTGTTTTGCCTCATGCTTTGCCTTGCTCACTCTCTTCTTTTGTCCCCATGGATTGGCTCACCCTGTCCTGCTACATGGCGTGTTGAAGGGCTTCCTCTGCCTGCCTTGTGCCTTCCTCAGTATTCCGGTGAGCTTGTCTCCTGGGGAAGCTTTCCCTGACTTCCTAGTCTTCACCGCCCATGGCATTATAGTTTTGCTTAGATCTTAGTGCAGGTGTAATTTTCATTTAATGTGATCTATTGATCAAGTAATCTACATAGTCAGTTAAAGCAAGTAAGGTTCTTGACTTACTTGCAGGTTTCTGTATTTATGTATGATGCAGAGATTTATGAATTTACTTGGAATTTAGTTGTAGAGAGCTTTAAAGTCTACCAACTCCAGACAGCTCCACAGTGAACACTGAAAGTGTTGTACATACATGATTTTGGTTACCTAGTTACTCTGACTGTGTACATAAGAGTATCTGTTGGAATTAAACTTTGAGGAAAATTATGTAATAGAATAAATTTTAAATAACTACCATTCTTATATTTTTAAAAGAAAGGTGAAATCCACAATGATTTCTCTGAATTTTATTCTCATTTTTAAGGTTATAGTATATAAAGGAAACCAATTTCCCTATCCTTCATATATCTTTGAAAAAATAGATATATTTACATTGGCATAATATTTTTATGGCATTATTAGACTTGGGTGCAGAAGAGATTGTGACCTTTTCACATCTGAGGTTTTTATTTCCTTAATTTCTATTTCCAGTGCTATATATCTTTCCTGGAGCATTGATACTATGATTCATGGAGGAAAATTAAATTGATTCTGTATTCTTTTCTTCAACCCTACAATTTGGCAGCAAGAATTTCTTTTTCCTTAAAATGACTCATTTATAAAGAGACTTTCTCTGAACATGGAAAAGACTTAAATACCATCAGAAATCTTGCGAAGGGGAGTGGAGTGGATATTTGGACTTGCCAGTAATTGCAAAATGAAAACTCATGTTGAACAGTATTGATGAGTCAAAGGTCATGAAAAAGTTGCAGTCCTACAATGTGATGCAGAAACTTGTGTACTCAGAAAAATATAAACTCAGTAAAGCTATGTGAAAAGAGTATCACTTTTCCTGTCTTAGGGCATTTTTCTTGTTTAGTGTGCCCTGATATGAGTCAACCGATGTTTTATTTCTTGCTTCTCTTGGAAATTGTTCTGTATTGTAATATTCCTCTGTTAACTTTTATTTTCCTGATTTTTAGTCCAATTTTTTTTTCTGAATTTCATCCAATCTCTGCTGGTGATTTGCCCCAGGATCCCCCTGCTTGGATGTGGTTTTGGCTTTTCTTTATTTTGTTACTAAGCATATTTCCTCTAAATTCTAAAATAATCTTTGAATTTTTTTCTGCAGCTAAGTTTTCAAGAATGCATCTCATTGTAAGTTTAAAAGTATATATCTGGTTCTCATATGTGGGAAGCAATTATTATTCCTGTATGGTATTTCCTTCCAACACAAAACAAAGAGGGCCATTATAAAATACCACTGAGGCCATGTTCACATATTTAGCATTAGATCTGCATGAATTTTGAAAAAGAATTAAATAATGATGATGAATGGACCTGCCATTCCCAATGTACTAATGGTGGCCTTACAGTCTTCATAGTAACATTTTGCAGAAGTGTTCTAGTAAGTAGTTTTATGCAATCAGTTATCACTGAGTTTGAAGACAAGAAAGAAGCTTTTGTTTATTGATTGCAACATCTGCCAAGCATGACCTGTGACTCCATTGGCTCCTTCTCAGAAGTGAAATGTTGTTATCCAGGTTTTATGATAAGAAATTGAGGCTTTGCTAGGCAAAGTGACTTAGCCAAAATCCCATAGAAAGTGAAGGGAGGAGCAAACATGCAGGCCAAGTCTTTTCCAAGTACAAAATTCATTGTCTTTCCACTTTCCTGTGTTACCTCCCAGGATTTGGGGATTTGATGACTCTGTCTGAGGTCAAGTTATGAGTCAGAGGCGAGCTTGAGGACATCTTTATAATTCTTTAAAATGCAGTGTGCCCATTATAACAAATGTACCACTTTCGTTTACTTTTTCAAAAAGCAGAGATGGCATAGTAGCTTTTGATCTACAAAAGATTGATTTTTCTAAAAAAAATAGCAATCAAGCAGATATAATATTTGACTTTTGAAAAAAACGTGAAAGCAAAATCATTCGTTAAGTATGAACTTAGATGACTTACCATTTTGATCAATAGCCAATTTTCATGATAACTTTTGAAGAATTTT
The DNA here is from genome assembly GCF_030445035.2 of Dasypus novemcinctus. Classification (NCBI taxonomy): domain Eukaryota; kingdom Metazoa; phylum Chordata; class Mammalia; order Cingulata; family Dasypodidae; genus Dasypus; species Dasypus novemcinctus. The sequence goes on along the minus strand of NC_080683.1, from coordinate 29,413,288 downwards.
ATGAACATTCTTTTCCTCAGGGCACTCAGAATAATAAACAATTTAAAAATAGTCTCGCAAAATGGGTTTCTTTGAATCTGATTAACCATCCTAGAATAATCAGATCTGATCCATTTTACTTTCTGTGAGAGGGTAATTAATTCCACTGGCTCTGCAACCTTGCTAGTTATGTAAGTTTGGTCAAGTTACTTATCTGTGATTCAGTCTCTTCATCCAAAAATGGGGACAACGGTAAAATCTACTTTAGTTGTGAAGATTAAGTAAATTGATATATACGAACTGCTTAGTCTGGAATGTGATCAGTACCATAAAAAATGATCACTGTGTTTGTTTTCAAATTACAGCAACCTGCTGTAAATCATGTCAGACTATTGAAAAAATATGTACAGGATTTTGAATGGTCTGAAGGATATGCTAGCTGGTGGAATTTATAAGTAATCTAATTCTGTTTGGGCTTGTGCAAGCAGTGACAGAGCTGAGATTCAGTTCCAGGTCTCTGTGCTTTCAAAGTTGTTGAGGGAAAGAGATTCAATGATGCCCAGAGTGGTAGAGATTGGACTGGGCAAGCTCTGTGTAGATTTTCTTTTTTCTTTTGCCTAATCTTGAGAACATGAACATGGTTCCTTTGGGGAAAGAGATTTTGTACAGTGCAGTTGGATGGCTTGATGGTGAATTCTTCTAATGTCCAGTCAACAAAAAAATGTGCCAAACATTGTGCTCAGTGCTGGAAACCAGAAATGATTTAAACTTGGTCCCTAATCTCAAGAGGGCATATAATCTAGTGATGCAGAGACAGGGCCAGGCTGGAGAGCATATGGTGGGTTTGAAAATTGCAGGTGGTTTTGCATGGAGAATGGGAGGGTTGGTTATGAGACTTACTTCTTGCCACTAGTGAAGAAAAATGTTTAACAGTTGGGAAAAGGCTTCAGAGAAGACAGCAATTTAGGTTTGAGAATTCATGGGAAAGACATAATGATGTACTCGGTGAAGAACTGAATGGATGATGGTTAATTATAGAAATTGTTCCACCTGAAATCTGGGAAACCTTGAGCATTTTAGAAAATAAGAAACACAGGTACATATATTTCTTCAGACTCATCTTTCTGAGGTAATCATCATGGAATAACTGGGAAAGAATTTTAGAAGGAATATTTGAAAATTTGAGTGAAACATAGGAAATCATGATGTCCCTAGAATTACGATTAGAAAATGGACTGACCAGTGGGTGGGTGAATATGGACACCCAAGAGCAGCCACATGCACAAGAAGCTTTTGAGCAGAGTGCTTAGTGTGTTTGTAAGGCCACAGGATCCTAGTTAACCTGCCATTGATCAGGGCCTGCAAGGTGGTTTGGGGCATTTTGTTGCTGTGTGCTGCGTGAGGAGTGAATTCTGTCTGAAAGAGTTGTGCTCTTTTACAGAGCGTACAGTTTCTGAAGCATGTGTAAGAAGCAGTGAGGGAGGAAGGTGCCACAGCCTGATGATTTTCACACTCTTGGGTTTAACAGCACCATCTTTCTAAAATGAGCAATCTAAAGTTTGTTATAGATTTAAGGTGAAGGCTAATATTCGTGAAGGTTGAATTTATTCCAGAGATGAACTCTGCTGGCCCTTAATCAGGTAATTTGAAAATGCATTACACCTGTTTAATCCTCTAATCTTCTGAGTTTTTCTCTTGAATGTGTTCCTGATGTACAGAACATTTCTTTAAGAGCTGTGAGCTGTGTATTTCCATTCCAGAATGATCTTTTGCCCTTCAGCATTTCTGAAGATATTCAAGATCTTTTTCCTGAATTCCTTATGAAGCATTTGACGCTTTGTTGGTTTGGTTTCTTAAACAGTCACTAAGGGAAGTCTTTGGTGTAAGGACCTTGAGAAAGGAAAGAATTCTGAAGTAATGGGCTGCTCTTTGTGCCTATGATTTACTATTATTTCTTACTTATTTTTCCTCAGGGATATCAAGGAATCACAGGATCACCTGGTATTCCAGGATCTCCAGGAATACAAGTATGTGATCTTTTCATACACATTTTAAAGATATTGTTTCTAGTGAGCCAAAGAAAAACATTAACAGAATTTTACTTTTTGGTTAATTCAGGGAACTCGAGGACTACCGGGTTACAAAGGAGAACCAGGGAGAGATGGTGACAAGGTAAAATACAAAATGTGACCAGTATTTTTGGTCACTCAGAGGAGACCAAAGATGCTACCTACAGTGGTCCCCACTTAATAATGCTCACCTTGATGAATTCCAGGATCGCTGGGGTTGGGAACTTGCCAATGGCCACTGACCAATAAAGCTCACAGGAAGTTTTTATTGCTAGATGAATGATCGTCAGATTGCACAGACATTGCCACTGCCCTGAGGCCATGTCCTCTCCCTGTGGTTAAACTCCCTGGGGTGTTTTACTGTGATTGTCCCCATAGCCAGATACTCATGTGTCCATCTCTACAATACATATCTATGTGACAGGTGGCCTTAGGGCTTAGAATGGGTGCAGACGGCATTTGCTTTACTGGCTCTCCTTTGTAGGAGTCTGAGATTTGTCAAGTTTCCTCTTGAAGTGCATGTTTTTTTTATTATATTATGTGTCATAGCTCCCACCCCCAGGGATCCAAACAAGATCAGCCAACCCTGGTAACTAGTCCACATCCAAGATACCTATTGATATATGCTAAGATCCCCATGTTGATTTATTAGGTTATTTGATAGAGCATAATTTTACTTCCAAATTCTTTGAAGGCATTTTGCTGTTTGCCTCTGGTAAAAAACCTATAGTACTTTTCTAACTGTAATCCTTGAAAAATTAATGTTTAAAATTAATACACATGGCAGTCACATCTAAGAAATATTGATCTAGACTACTTATATTTGCTTTATGTTTTTATGGGTATACATATTGGTTTCAGAAAATTGTAGTGATTAAAAGGAGCATCTCTGGAGTCTAATGGCTCTGACACTCTAGAGCTGTTTGACCTTGGGCGAGTTACTTAATGTCTCTGAATCTTATTTTCTTCATTGACAAAATGGAAATTTTGTTATAGGTTTACTATGAAGATTAAATGAGATAATTTGTGAAAATACTTAGCACAACTGCTGACAGGCTTTTTCTTAAGTGAAAGTTTTCTTGGTGGTTCTGTTTTGTTCATCAAGTAGCATGGTTGCAGTTGGGATGTAGCCTGGGGTGGTCTAGCACATGTGATGGGCAGACATGGGTTAGAGCGGTCACTAGGACAGATGGCAGGGCTAGTTATTGGAAAATGCTGACAGGAAGAGGAGTTGCCTTATCCGTCCCTGCTCTGGGAAAGTCATAGGACGTAGTCTGACCTCCCACAACCTCAGGCTCTCATTAAGAGGAGGAGGGCACCTGTTTGAGTGGACCCTGTTCTAGGCACCTCACCTGCATTCTAGCCTATAAGAGCTTTGTTGTCTCCTCAGCATTTGCACAAATATCCTGGTTGGGGGGTGGAAGGTATGAATATATGTATGTATGGTTGTGTGAATGTATTTTATATTTCTCTTTAGCTGGGTTTTAGAGACTGTATATAAAAATGGTACTTTTATTTGTCCATTTAAAAGGAATTGGTGTAAATTTTCTTAGGGATAGACATAACCTTATTTAAAAGTATAGGAATAACAATTCTATCAGTTGCCTTTTAAACTATCTGCACAATTGTTTTGGGTTGTTTTACCATCTTTTAAATAGAAGTGTATGAATACATTCTATCAGAAAAGATAGATCCAAGTTTATGCAAATGCATATTTTCAGTTTAATAATAATTTTATTCAAAATTGATTGTTTTCTGAAATTCATCCTTTAGACATAACCTGATTTGACACTTTGTCATTGTGAGCCTAAAATCACCATGTGCTGCCAAGTTCCCTCCTCACAGTCCAGATGGCTTCAGAGGGTTCTTTATCTAGAGAAAAGTGATGTAGCAAGTTAGTTAAAGGCTCTTCCTTTGTTCTGCTATGATACGTTTCCTAGATCCCCAGAAATGGGAAAGTTAGAAAATATACTGATGAGGTGACTTGGGCTTGTGGCAGTGAAACATATTTTTCCAGGCATGACCAGCTGCCTTTGGGAGATTGTTCCACATGTTAATACTCTTCTCCATTAGGATATTTTCCCAGAACTGTTTCCATTTTCTGGGTTTCCTCTGAAGACTCCCATAATAGGAGTTTCCACTTAAAATAATTAAAATTAGATGCACTTTCTTGCTGACTTTAATGTTTGGTCTTTACATATGAGATAATAGAATGTGTATAGATAGTGTATTTTTCCTGAATTTACAAAATCAAAAGGAACACTAACTCAGCAAATGGTCTTCAATTGGCAACTCATTTTATTAAGTGCTTTCTTTAGAATTCTTTCTAACTATTCTTTCTATCTAACTATTCTTAGAATCTAAGAAATTCCTGAAACCCTTCAAAAATCATCCTTCAAAACTAAGGGAACCCAATATATCTCAACTGTGCAGAGAAATATATTTTTTTCAAACATATTAAGTAGTGTTGGTTAATTGATATGTGTTTGTGAGTTCTAGAATTGGGCCCGAAATTTTTAATGGAAAATTCAATTTTGGAGATACAAGAAGTATTAAAAATTTATTTTTGAAGCTATCCATTGTTTGTACAAACTTATCACTTGTTTTTCCAGTGCTTAAAAAATAAACTATGTTAATTACATCTAAGGTATTTTATTGAATAAATCATACATTTTGTTTGCTATCTTTGAGCAGTTAATGTTCAAATGGTCAAGACCTTACTTTCCCATTGTCCTCAGAATTTATACCAGAGTGTCATTTGATGAGTGAGACTTCACTTCCCTACTTAAATAAGTTTCTTACTCTTGTTACCTGTGCTTTTAATGTCAAAAGACCAAATAGTGTTACAGTGATTTATTTTATATAGTGATTCATAGTCACAGAACTTGAATATATACATTTTGAAATAACAGTGATAAGGGAAAAAACTAAAAGGGTTTCTAGGTGATAATACATTTACACTTAGTACGTTAGTGTTATAAGTAACATTCTTTTACTTCTTGCAGTGTTCCTGGATGCAAAAAACAAATTTAAAACATTAAAAAGCCACTTAGAAAAGTTGCCTCCTTTTTCTGCTTTATCAGAGAGCGTTATCTACCTGTGTAGCTTTCTGTTAGTACCACTTTCCAAACAGTGTGGTGTGGGGGTGGGGTGGGTGAGGGGAGGGAGGTGGGGACTATGGGTGCAGCTTAGAGCAGTTACAGGTTCAGGTTTTGAATTTTTAGACTGCTTAACCCCATGCCACTTAATCGCTTTAAACCTGGTTTTCATCATTTGAATAGTGGGAGGTCGTGTGTGTGCTTGGCCCAAGTTAAACATTCAGAAGTGGTGGTGGTGGTGGTGATGATGATGATTTGTCCAAGAAGGAGGATGATTCCCTCCTTCTTGGAACACTTTCTTTCCTTGGCTTCTGGGATACCACATGCCTTCACTACTTTCTTTTCTACAATTTAATTGTTGGCTCCTCCTCACCTCTCCACTCTCTAAATATTGGAGTGTTCTAGGGTTTAGTTCTGTGCCCTGTCCACGTTTCTGTTTGGCTTCTCCCTCTCAGTATGATCTCATCCAATTACCTGACTCTAAATCCTATCCATATATAATCACTCTGAGATTTCTCTCTATAGTCTCAATGCTATATTGAGCTCAAGATTCACATATGTAACTCCTTCATGTATGTGTGGAATGGAGCCATCTTATCTTTTGGATTATCTTTGACTCTAATCTCTTATAAATTCAGATAAGATCAAGGGTGTGATTTCCCCCAAATAGTTGTTTTATTGGAATTTTCTTGGAGGACTTGAGAGAATTTATCATGTTTTGAGAAATGGTATTTTGTACTGTCAGTAAATCATCATTAAATTCAAGGAAGAAGTCAGCTGGGATAGTCAGCTGCACTAACAAACAAACCCCAAATTCCCATGGTTTAAAACAACAAAGATTTATTGCTCATCATACCGCACATTTATCGTCAGCAGTAAGGGGTTGCCCATTTTTCTCACATGGAGACCCAGGCTAACTGAAGTTTCACCATCTAAATTATAACTAATTATGGTAGCAGATGCATGGAGAATTAAGCACTAGCTCTTAAACCACTTCTACTCATCTTTAATTAGACAGAGAAAATTGTATAGGCCACACCACCTTCTAGAGGTCAGAAAAGTGTGAATCTCCCATATGCCTGGGAGAGGAGAGAATCTGGAGATTGGTAAAGGTGGTCATATCTACCAAAAAGAAATAGAATAAATCATGAATGGATTCTGACCTCAAAGAGGATAGGGTCTAATAAGGGAAATAACATGTGCAATATAACTGTATTTCTTTTTTTCCCTTTATTTTTAAAGACACTTTAGATTAAATGTTATATAAAAAATATTGAGGATTCCCATATACCCCATCCCTATCCCCTCCCACACTTTTTCCATTAACAACAATTTCATTAGTGTGGAACGTTTGTTCAATTGATAAACACATATTGAAGCATTGCTACTAACCATGGTCTAAATTTATGTTATGGTTTATACTTTGCACAGCGCAATTTTATAGCTTTTGACAAAAATGTGTTCTGGCCTGTATCTGTATCTTTGTGATATCATGCAGTATAATTCCAATGTCCCCAAAATGCACCATGTTATACTTACATGTTACCTCTCCTTACCATCAGAACCTCTGGTGATCACTGTCTTTATACCAATGTTACATGTTCTTCCATTATTAGAATAATAATAAGTCTAGTTTGGCCTATAGTTGCATTTCCCCTTAGGTTTCTTCCTTCCTCAATCTCGAGGATTTGGGGATAGTAATGTCCACTCTGCTTCCAGTTGAGAGGTGGCTTAGATCCCATGGGGCAGATGGATGGAGGTGTCTTGCTTGCAGTTGTAGATACTCTCTTTTTTGGGATGGGCATTGTCCATCATCATCCTTTTGTTAGTTTTCCTGGGTGAGTCTGATGAATTGTAAAGTAGGTTTTGGCTGCAACTCTGCTGAGATTCAGGGCTCAACTGGCATAGGAACAGCCAGAAAATTTAAGTCTCTGGGACATATATTTAATGGGTATAGTGCTAATTATTGGGGAAATAGGCTATCCTACATTCCAAGGTAAGTCCCACTGATGGGGTGCCAATTTCCCGGGGTTGTCTGCCCTGCCTATCATGTCTAGGTGTCTCTAGAGCATTCAGGAGTACCTTTGCTTGAAGCCATGCTTACTGAAGCAGTCACTGAGATCCTCTTGAGAAGTGCATAGGCCTAAGCTCTGTAATGACCTCCTGCCTCATATGGAAATCTCTTAGTCATAAAATCTCATTTGTATTTAATATTTCCCCCTTTTAATCTAGGTATTTTTCCAAATGCATTGCTAGTTGGTGCTTGGTAATAATCCATCAGTGCCAGGGAAGCTTATCCCCAGGAGTCATGTCCCATACTGGGGTGGGGAAGGTAGTGAGTTTATATGCAGAGTTTGGCTTAGAGAAAAGCCACATTTGAGCAACAAGGAGGTAACTCTTAGGCAATGTATATTACTAGGTAAATTTCAATTTCACAAGAACAAGTTTTGTAAGTATAACCATCAATATCAAGGGTTATATATGGTCTGTCCTCCTTTACTAGGCACTGCCCATGTACTCTAGAGATTTTTGCCACTCCATTAGAGAATGTAGCAGAACTCTGCAGGATAGGATCTCAATTTTCCATTGGTTATTGTATAGGTCTCCACCCATTGAGATGATACTCTGTGACCACAAGATCACATTCATATTCCTTAGAGGCATGTCCCAGGTGCATCCCTCTCCTCACATCCCGCCCCTCACATCCCCCCATCACTGACACCCTATACAGCAATCCTTCCCTGCCACAATTGCAACCCTTCTGCAATCCAAAACCTTCCTCAAAACAAAGCCAAAATAAAAATCCAATAAAATAAAAAAGAAATTTTTTTTACATTGTGCCTTTCATCACTGTAAGATCCATTGTATTTTATTTTTTATTTTATTGACAATTCTGTATTTCCTCTAGTGCCTTACTTTTCTTTTTTTTTTTTTCACTTCATGTTCCAAGAAGTTTTAGGTTACACAAAAGTCACAGAGAAAATATAGGGGACTCCCATTCCTTCCTCCTTCCCACATCCTCCATTACCAATAACATCCTACATGTGTATGGTACATTTATTACACTTAATAAACAAATATTGAAGCATAACTACTAACCGTGGTCAGTCATTTATATAATGGGGTTTACATTTTGCACTGTACATTTTTTTAGACTCAAACAACCAATGCCCTGTACCAGTGAACTTCCCCTGCCATATTTGTCAAAAGAACATCTCCACCATTATAGTTTCAACCACAGACATACAAGTTTCCAGAGTTCACCTGTTCCTTCCTCCATCCCTCCAAGTTCAGTAGATAGTCTAACCCAAACCCCCAACTCTGCTTACCCTCATATTCTAGGACCATAGATCCCACTTTCATCCCTGCACCACCATCATGCCTATCTACTGCCAGACCACCCCCTTCCACCTTATCAAGGGTTTGTCCTATTGAGCATCAGCTCATCAGACTCTACTCCCTTTCTATCTCCTAATAACCTAGCTTTCAGACTCTAGCTCTGTGAGCATGGCTCAGTATGCTCAGGTCATATCAGTGAGGTCATGCAATATTTGTCCTTTAGTGACTGACTGACGTCACTCAACATAAGGTCTTCGAAGTTCATCCATGTTGTCAGATGTGTCAAAACTTCATTCCTTCTTACAGCTGAGTAATATTCTATTGTATGTATATACCACATTTTACTTATCCATTCATCTGTTGATGGGCACTTGGGTTGCTTCTAACTTTTGGCAATAGTGAATAATACTGCTTTGAACGTTGATGTCCATATATCTGTTCGTGACCCTGCTTTTAATTCTTCTGAGTATATCCCCAGCAGTGTGATTGCTGGGTCATATGGCAGTTCTATAGTTAGCTTCCTGAGGAACCACCATATCTCCTCAATAGCTGCACCATTCTACATTTCCACCAGTGTGGATGAGGGCTCCCTTTCCTCCACATCCTCTCTAACACTTGTAGTTCGCTCTTTTTTTAAATAGTCACCAGTCTAAAAGGTGTAAAATTATATCTCCTTGTAGTTTTTTTTCATTTTTTTAAAGATACATCAACTGCACAAAATGTTACATTAAAAAAATATGAGGTTCCCATATGTTTCAGTCCCCACATCCCCCACTTCTCCCACATCGACAACTTCTTTCATTACTGTGGTACATTCATTGCATTTGATGAGTACATTTTGGAGCATTGCTATACAGCATAGATTATAGTTTATGTTGTAGTTTACATTCTCTCCTAGTCCATTCAGTGGGTTATGGCAGGATATATAATGTCCTGCATCTGTCCCTGCAGTATCATTGAGGACAACTCCAAGTCCTGAAACCAAAAATGCCCCAATATCACACACCTCTTTTTCCCTCTCCCTGCCTTCAGCAACTCCCGTGGCCACTGTCTCCACATCAATGATATAATTTCTTCCATTGGTAGAGTCACAATAATTCTATAGAATACCCAGTAAATCCTCTCTAATCCATAGTTTTTCCTTGCAGTTTTGATTTGCATTTCCCTAATAGCTAGTGATATTGAGTACCTTTTCATTGCTTTTTAGCCATTTGTATATCCTCTTTGGGAATATGTCTATTCAAGTTTCTTGCCCATTTTTTAAATGGGTTGTGTCTTTTTATTTTCAAGACGTAGGATTTCTTTATATAACTGGATATTATGCCCTTATCAGATAAGTGATTCCCAAATATTTTCTCCCAATGAGTAGACTGACTTTTCACTTTTTTGAGAAATTCCTCTGAAGCACAAAAATTTTTAATTTTGAAGCGGAATCTATTTCTTTCATTTTTGCACATTGGGTGTAAAGTATATGAAGCTATTTCCTACTACAGGGTATTGTAGATGCTTGCCTACATTATCTTCTAGGAATTTTATGGTTTTGGCTATTATATATAGGTCTTTTATTCACCTTGAGTTAATTTTTGTATAGGGGGTCAGATGTTGATCCACTCTCATTAATTTGAATGTGTATATCCAGTTCTCCCAACACCATTAGTTGAAGAGGGTATTTTGTCCTAGTTGAGTTGGCTTGGTGGCCTTGTAGAATATCAGTTGACTGCATATGCAAGGGTCTATATCAGAACTCTCAATTTGATTCCATTGGCCAATATCTTATCCTTCTGCCAATATCAGGCAATTTTGACCACTGTAGCTCTGAGTATGCTTTAAAGCCAGGTAGTGTGATGCCTTCAATTTTGTTTTTCTTTTGCAATATGCTTTGGCTATTCAGGGCCCCTTGCCTTTACAAATAAATTTTGTAATTGTTTTCCCAATTCAGTAAAAAATAATATGCAGTTGTAAATTTTATTGGGACTGTGTTAAACATGTAAATCAATTTGGGTAGGTCAGACACCTTAATGATGTTTAGTTTTGCAATCCATGAACATGGAATATTCTTCCATTTATTCAGGTCTTCTTTAATTTCCTTTAACAATGTTGTGAGGTTTTCTGAGTACAAATCCTTTACATTTTTAGTTACATTTATTCCTATTTTATTCTTTTAATTGTTATTGTAAATGGAATTTTTTTCTTGATTTCCACCTCAGATTGCTCATTATTAGTGTACAGAAATGCTACTGATTTTTGTGTGCTGATTTTATAGCCTGTCACTTAGCTGAAATTGTTTATCAACTCTAGAAGCTTAGCTGTAGTTTTTTCAGGGCTTTCTCCGAAGACTCATGCCACCTGCAATTAGTGAACTTTTTACTTCTTTTCCAGTTTGGATGTTTTTATTTCTTTTTCTTGTGTAAGTGCTTACACAAGTACTTCTAACACAGTGTTAAATAAGAGTGGTGAAAGTGGGCGTCCTTGTCTTATTCCAGATCTTAGTGGGAAAGCCTGTAGCATTTCACCAATCAGTTTGATATTAGCTGTGGATTTTCCATATATGCCCTTCCTTTATCATGTTGAGGAAGTTTCCTTCTATTCCTATCTTTTCAGTGTTTTTATCAAGAAAGAATGCTGTGTTTTGTCAAGTGCTTTTTCTGCTTCACCAGAGATGATCGTGTGATTTTTTTTCTTTTGATCTGTGGATGTGGTGTATTACATTGATTGATTTTCTTATACTGAAACATCCTTGCATACCAGGGATGAAACTCACTTGAATATGGTGTATAATTTGTTTGATGTATTGTGGAATACAATTAGCAAGTGTCTTTTTGAGGATTTTAGCATCCAGGTTCATTAGAGATTGTTCTGTAGTTTTCTTATGGCATCTTTTTTTTGTGGCTTGGTATTAGGGTGATGATGGCATCATAGAATGAATTAGGCAATGTTCCCTTCACTTCTATTTTTTGCAAGAGTTTAAGCAGGATTGGTGTTCTTTCTGGAATGATTGGTAGAAATCGTGTGTGAAGCCATCTGGTTCTGGGGTTTTCTTAGTTGGAAGATTCAATCTTGTTACTTTCGTTTGGTCTGTTGAGTTCATCGATTTCTTCTTTCATCACTGTAGGTTGCTTGTGTGTTTCTAGAAATTTGCCCATTTTATCTAAGTTATCCATCTCGTTTGCATATAATTTTTCAAAGTATCCTCTTATGATATTCTTTCTTTCTGAGGTTATATCCCATCTTTCATTTTTTGTTTTATTTATTTGCATCTTCTCTTTTTTTTCTTTGTTAGTCTAGCTATGAGAGTTTATTAATCTTCTCAAAGGACCAGCTTTTGGTTTTGTTAATTTTTTGTTTTTGTTTTTTTTTTCATTCTCAATTTCATTTAGTTCTCTCTAATCTCTATTTCCTTCTTTCTGCTTGCTTTGGGATTAGTTTCTTGTTCTTTTTCTATTTTTTTTTTTTTAAGATTTATTTTTTTATTTATTTCTCTCCTGTCTCCCCTCCCCAGTTGTCTGCTCCCTGCGTCCACCCACTCTGCACTCCTCTGTGACCACTTCCATCCCTATCAGCGGCACTGGAAATCTGTGTCTCCCCTTGTTGTGTCATCCTGTTGCATCAGCTCTCTGCGTGCATGGTGCCACTCCTGGGCAGGCTGCACCTTCTTTCACACTGGGCAGCTCCCCCCATGGGGCGTACCCCCTGTGTGTGGGGCTCCCCTATGTGGGGGACACCCCTGTGTGGCACGGCACCCCCCATATGCATCAGTACCATGCATGGGCCAGCTCCACACGGGTCAAGGAGACACGGGGTTTGAACCGAGACCTCCCACGTGGTAGGCGGATGCCCCATCCATTGGGCCAAGTCTGCCTCCTTATTTCTTTTTAATGTAACCTTTTAGGGCTATACATTTCCCTCACAGCATGACTTTTGCTGCATCCCATAGGTTTTGGTATATTGTGTTCTCATTTTCATTCATTTCAAGGTAATTTCTGATTTCTCTTACAATTTCCTCTTTGGTCTACTGATTTTTCTAAGAGTGTGTTGTTTAACTTCCATATCTTTGTGTCTGCTCTGGTTCTCTGTCCCTTATTAATTTCTAGCTTCATTCCATTGTGGTCAAAGAAATTACTGTGTATAATTTTGATCTTTCTAAATTTTGAGACTTGTTATGTGACCTAGCATGTGATCTCTCCTGGAGAATGATTCATGCACTCTCAGGAAGAATGTTTATCCTGCTGTATTTGGGTATAATGTTCTATATATGTCTATTAGGTCTAGATCCTCTAATGTATTACTTAAGGTCTGTGTTTCTTTATTGACCCTCTGTTGAGGTGTTCTGTCTAATGGTGATAATGGTATGTTAAAGTCCCCCACAATGATTTTAGAGACATGTATATCTCTCCTTTCCATGCTTTCTGGAGGAAGACTGTAGCCTGCTGCTCCCTACTGCTCCATCTTGAATCTCCTTAATGTCTGTTAACAGTATTTGAATATAGTTGCTGTTAAATGTCTAACAGAGTAACATAAACTTCTCTAGGATTTTAGAGGAAAGTTCAACATTGTGGAAGGATTCATGGAAACCTTGAATAGCATGGGCCTCAAATATAGGAGGTAAACTGTAATATAAGAGTAATCATAACTGCATAATACAAGGGCTTGACTTATCCAACTTAAGAAATCTCTAGCTTTGGGATGCCCAGGTTTATATCATCATTTCCACCCGCACCCCCCCATCCCCCAGCACTACCTATAAATGGACATATTTGTATATAGTTCTTAGTAAATGTTTCTGAGTATATTCTCAGTAAAAATTTCCAATAGTGTATTAAGTGGTTACATTCTATTTAAACCGATAGAAATTGCCAGTTTACCTTCAGAAAGTTTGTACTCACCCAAATGTCGGAAAATGTCTTTCCTCACACTCTTATCAGCACTGGGTTTCGTTAAACTTTCTGTTTTTCACCAGTACGAGTAAAAAATATTACTTGTTTTATTTCTATTTCTTTATTTCGTAGTGAACTTAAGTACTTGTCACATGATTTATGGGGCTTTTGTTCCTTTTGTAATTTTTAAATTGTTCTTGTCCTTTTCTACTGAACTGTTCATCTTTTCAAAAATTGATGTTTGTACACATTTTGTAAATTATGTAGAATAGTTTACTAGTTTTTGTTACATGTTTTGACTTATTTTTTGGAATATGTAGATATCTTCATTTTTTTCCCATTTGTGACCTATATGGAAAGTTTCCACATTCTAACATTTAAGACAATTATTCATGATTTTATTTTTTAGAAATTTTTATTTTTAACCTTTTAAATTTAAATTTTTAGTGTACAGTCACTAAAATTGTTAGCCAATTGGCATAATGGTATTTATAGAATATCATTTTTTTCTCCATTTACTTGACAAACCATCTTTCTGTTTTGTTTTGTTTTGGCTTCCTTTTTTATTAGTAATTTTTTTTTGCTTTTAGACAGGTTATATATTTATACAGAAATATCATGTATAAATACATAAAATACAGAGTTCCTGTATACCGCCTTATCGTTAAGACATTATATCAGTGAGTTACATTTGTTATAATTCATGAAAGAACATATGCTATTAACCATAGTCCATCATTTACAATAGGGTTCATTGTGTTATCTGAAAAACCATCTTTTTTCATTACGTTTTCACTTTTATTTGGGTCTGGTGTTTTTGGGTTTCCCTTCTATTCCATTGGTTGATCTAATCTCTTCTCTGCTGCCATATTTTTAATTATTTTTGCTTCATAATATAATTTAATATTAGCAGCATGAGCTCTTATCATAATCATATTATAATCATATTGGCAAATATTTGGTAGTACAACTCTCAAAAGCATTCATATATATACATATATTTGTAATTTTGTATTTTTGGTTTTTGATTCCACCAATAGCAGCATAGATTATCCTGTTTTAGTCTTACCTCCCTGTCTACAATTAATAATAGGTTATTTGAATTGACAAGGCATCTACTACATCTTTTATTTCTTTTTCCTGAGCTATTTTATTCAGTTTGAAGGGATTTATTGGACCCACCTTAATTGATTCAGAGATCTTAAAGATAGTATTTATGGCCACATCCTTGATTTGGTCCTTGCTGAGTTTTAGATGGCCTTTTTTATTTATGTTTAAAAAATTTTTAAATACAGGTCTTTTCCAGTTTCATTATTTAACTGTTAGTGATGACAAAAACATTACATCTACCAATCCTAAAGGCCCCAATAGTTTTAGACTGTTTTTGTCTATTCCTTTTAATTACTATTAATATTTGCAAACTGGAGCCTGTATCTTCAATCATTATAGTACTTTGTCAAATACAGTTAGTTGCAGGCAATTCATACCACCAACATTCTGTTTCCTTCTTTACCTCTAGCTATAAGTTCATTTGATGCATTATTTGCCTTTATAAGTTGTGATGGTTTGAGGATATGTATCCTGGGAAAAACATGTTCTTAAACTTAATCCATTCCTGTAGGTGTGAATCCATTATTAATAGGACCTTTTGATAGGGTTACTAAGGTTTGGCCCACCTGAATCAGGATGAGTCTTAATCCTGTTACTGAAGGCCCTAGAGGAAAGGACATACAAAGAGAAAAGCCAGAAAGAGGGGAGTGGATGTCGCTCAGGGGTTGAGTGCCTGCTTCCCATGTATGAGGTTCTGGGTCCCATCCTTGGTATCTCCTAAAATTAAAAAAAAAAAAAATGCCAAAGGGAAAAGTCAAAAGCTGAAAGTCAACAGAAATTTGAGGAGAAGCAAGAAGCCAGGAGAGGCCATCATGTTCATTGCCATGTGAAGAAAAGTCAAGGACCAAGCATCACTGACAGATGACCCCAGAATGCCAAGTCTTGGCGGTGAAAGCATCGCCTTGATGACACCTTGACTTTGGACTTTTCCTAGCCTCAAAACCACTCAATAATTTCCTGTTGTTTAAGCTAACCCTGTACATGGTATTTACTTTAGGAAACTGAACCAGTTTTTGGTACTGAAAAGTGGAGTGCTGCAATTGCCAATACCTAAAATTTGGAATTGGGTAATGGGTAGAGGCTGGAAGAATTGTGAGGGCTCAAAAAATGAATGAGAGAATACATAATTCATCACAAACAAAATGTTGGTATGAATATGGACATTAAAAATTCCAGCAAAGGCTTAGAAAGTAATGGTGAAAGTTATTGGAAACTGGAGGAAAGGTGATCCTTATTTTAAAGTAGCATAGAACTTGATAAAATTGAATTGTTATATCAGGTGGAAGGCAGAACTTGAAAGTGATGAACTTGGATAGATAGCTGAGATTTCCAAGGTAAGCATATTAGTCAGTCAGAAGGATGCTGATGAAAAGTACCAGAAACATGTTGGCTTTTATAAAGGGTATTTTTTTTTGGGGGGGGGGGGGGGTAAAAGGTTACAGTTATAAGGCCCCAAAGAATCCAACTCTAGATACCATAAGAGATACTTTCTCACCAAAGTCAGGTGCCACATGCTGAAGCAAGATGGTGGGTGATCTCTGCTTACTCTTTCCTTCCTTCTTCCTCTTAAGGCTCCATGTGCCCAGCTTCTTCCAATCTCAGGTGTAGTCTGGCACAGGACTTGTTTCTTTCTGGGCCTTCTGAGCTGCTCAGCTATAAACTATCAGGCAAATGGCTTAGCTCTCTTCCTTGGGCTTTTTCTGTTTGAGCCTTCTCCTTTCTGTCACATGGCAGAACCAAAATGACCAAGTTCTCTCCTCTTCTGTGTTGGTGGAGCTCTCTATCTTCCCATGTGTCTTCTTGAGTGAGTGTCTATTTATATCAGCCTACCAAGGGGGTAGGGACTCAATGAAAGTCATGCCCTACTGATGTGGTCGAATCAAAAGTCCTAATTGATTTAATCAAGTAAACTTAAAATCTTTGAATTTAATACAACCAAAGGGTGTCATACCCAGAGGAACAGACCAGTTTACAAACATAATCTTTTTTTGTGGGGGGGATTCATAAATCATCTCAACCTGCTACTCTAAGTATGGTACATACAGCCTAATTTTTCCTTGCAGCTTACGGTAAAGTGACAGAGGAAAGGGATAAGCTGACTCTTATATGCATAAGAAATCAGAAATTGTTTAGAAAATTCTGAGCCTATCTAAATAGTATCCTCTGAGACTGGGGCCAGAAGTGTCTCCCACCCCTCCCTGAACTTCTGGAAAGGAAGTCCCCAGAAAATAGGGCTCCATGTGAGGGTTCAGCTGAACATGGATCCAGTTATCCATTTCAGTGCAAGTCAGGATTAGAAATACAGTTACACAGGAAGGATCTGTGGAAGCTTCTGGTGTCTGAAGGATTGGAATCCTGTGAACTGCATGCAAAACCAACAGAGTTTTTGTGAAATGTGCATGAGCAGAACTACTGCCAGCTTGGACTGAAAGAGACAGAGAAGAGATAATGTGAATGAAGAATGTCTTCAAGGGCAGAGCCGAAGTCTTGACCAAAGAGATCTCCTTGGGCCAAGGGATAGGGCCTACCCAGGTGTGTGGAACAGTTAAGATTCCTCCTACGTTTGGAAGGGAAGGACCATCTGGTCTCATTCTGGAGGGGTGGACTGTGCACCCTGTTGTTCGGGGAGAGTGCTGCCATCCTAATGCATGAAGATGGTGGGGCTTGTGCCTCAGTATTCACAGAGAACACATCTGCTACCCTGGTTCTGAGAGACAGTGGTGCTTTCCTGTTTAAGCACTTGGAATGGGTGCAGATGCTGCTCCATCCGTCCTGGAGGACAAAACAGCCATCCACAGATGACTCTCAGACCTTGAAATCTAATTAAATTTGTCATTGTCATTCCAGGTTTTGAAATTGTTTGGGACCTGTGACCCATTTTCCTTTCGTTTTCTCCATTCTAGATGGGAATGCCCCTCCAGTGTATGCTGGAAAAATATAACTTATTTTCTAGGTTTCACAGCTCCATAGATAGAGGGGAATTATGTGCCAGGGCAGACCATATCCTTAACTGATTTTGATGAGACTTTGTATATAGCATTGTTATTGAAATAACCAAAGTCTTTGGGAAGTTGTGATAGAATTAATACATTTTGCATGTGGAAAGAACATGTCCTTTGGGGGTCCAAAATGTGGACTGTGGTGGCTTGGAGCTACGTTCCCCAGACACGTTCTTAAACTTAATCCATTCCTGTGGGTGTGAACCCATTGTAAATAGGACCTTTTGATGAGGCTACATCAATTAAGGTATGGCCCAACTGACTCAGGATGGGTCTTAATC
This sequence comes from Dasypus novemcinctus, assembly GCF_030445035.2. Classification (NCBI taxonomy): domain Eukaryota; kingdom Metazoa; phylum Chordata; class Mammalia; order Cingulata; family Dasypodidae; genus Dasypus; species Dasypus novemcinctus. The sequence goes on along the minus strand of NC_080683.1, from coordinate 29,395,539 downwards.
CTATTGTTATACTACAGGCCTTAGAAGGAAGGCCACAGAGAGGATACATAAGCCAGAGGGTACAGCAAGAAACTTTAGTCAGCTGGATCCAGAAGAGAAGAGAGAAGCCAGGAAAGGCTGTCAGGTGCAGTGTCACATGACAAAAACGCCAAGGACCAAGGATTGCTGACAGCCAGCCCCAGAATGCCAGTGTTCAGAGAGAAAGCATCACCTTGATGAATCTTGATTTGGGGCTTTTTCTAGCCTCAAAACCATGAGCCGATAAATTCCTGTTGTTTAGCCAATCCATTGCATGGTATTAATATTTACTTTAGCAGGCAGGAAACTGAAACAAGTTGTTACAAGCAAAATTTTTATTATTTCCCCATTTCGTCACATGAATCACCATCTTTCCATCCTCCAACATTTTTTTCTTCACTGCTCACTACTAACCCCAAAGTCAAAGCCGTATCTATGTTTCAATATTGTTTCAGCTGCCTCCTATTTCTAGCATACCAATTTTCTGCATCAATTAGCCTACACTAAACTTTATTGTAGTAACAGATGACCCAATGGCTCAGTGGGCAATAATTTGTCTTTCCTGTTACCTGCCCATTGTGGGCAGGTTTTGGCTCAAGTCCACCTCTTTTTTGGTATCCATTGCTTTTAAACCTGGGAAATAACTTGACTGAGTGCAGTGTGCTTGGGTCATTCTTTCTTGTGTTCTGATTTTGTAACTATTGTATCTGTGTTTCCCAACAATTTTGCTAAGTTTCTTTTCTTTTGCACACCACCTCCCCTCCTCCCCGCCAAGTTGCTGTATGTTAACATGGATGCCATGCTTTTAGAAATATACTTTAAAATCTTGCTTATTTTTGTAGTGGTAGCTTTGTCCAGATCTTGTGTTTTATTCTAAGGTGGGTGAATGCTGCTGGTGTCCTTCCTACTTTATCTAAGATTGGTCATCATTTCCAATTAATTGAAGTTGTGTCTTCTATATCCCATAGCCAGAGAAAAGAACGCTTAGCTGGGACTTGATTCTGCTTTAATAGGGACTCCTGGTTTGCCCCTGTTTTCTGTAGTTTTAACTACTCATTGCCCAGCTAAACTACCTCTTATAAGAGTATATTCTAGTATAGCTGGATGAGTACATTACCGTATTTTCCTGTAGTCAGCCAGAATGGGTGAGAATGTAAATGGCTCAAAATAATACAGAGCAAGTCATGAGTGTTGGGGTCCCACACAACAGGTCACACGAACCATGCCCAGGGGTTAAAGGCCTCGCACTGGAAAGTAGCCATGGGGACAATGGACAGAGTTTATATTCATTTTGCATCTTCCTTTTCTTGTATCTTTCCTGCTCTCTCATCAGTGAAATATTTTGACCACCTTCCTCATAGCTGTTTGCACTGGATATTACTTCTGAAGTATCAATATGCTTCCAGATGAAGATGAAAGGTTGGACACACACATTTACTTTCTTTCTCTTCTGGATCCCCATTAAAACAATAAATAAGGGAAAATGACAACAATAGCAATACAATCGACTGTGAAAAGAGAATGAAAGAGGACATGACAGCTTCAAATTTTTGTAAACTGAAATGCAGACAAAGAAGTTGAAATCTAAAATGAGAAGTGATGTGTTTCATGTGAAAGAACCCTCCTTCAAACATACACACATACACATGACAAAAGCTTAGAAAATGGTAATATCAAGTATTTCTAAAAGTAGAGGTAATGGCAGGGCTAAAAGTGGAAGCATGGTTCAACATCCATTTAAGAAAGATTAGATCCTGGTATCCCATTCGCCAGTCTGTAAAGCCAGGTCTACCTTTTTTTATCCTGGCAGAAACATGAAAGTTTATTCTCTAGAAAAGATAAAACTGAAGGTCTGTAGTTTGGGAGGAAAAGTTAGATTTGTACTAAGACAATAGGATTTAGAGAATGCTAATCCATGTTGATACTTTCTATCACTCTCTCTCCACCCCCAAAATGCTGTAGTCATTTCTATTCTCTGTAGGAAGGAGATTAGACAATCCTTTTGTGGGGAATCCACTAATATACAGACTTATGCAATGAAATGGCCCTAACAGACCATCTTACCATAGATCTCAGAGTCAGTCAGCTCTATCACTGAGAGCTTCTCATCAGTTTAAATATGAGTTGACTATCAATCACAGCTCAGGAAAGTTAAAAGAGCAGCGAATGAAAAATCTTAGAAGAAACTGAGACAAGGTATAGGAGAAAGACTTGAAATAAACTTGTTCTTAACATCCTCAAAGAGACAGTAACCCTTCTAGTTCCTGCTCTAGCTGTGCTTCTCCATGTGGAGTAAGGGGTCTGAAAGGCTAATTGCAAGGGCACCAGCAGCCCATGCCCTCCTGGTAGACCACATTCCATATCCTGGGTCCTGGTGATTCCTGCATAAATTGTCCCAATGCCATTTCCAGTGTCTGCAGGCCTCTTTCTGGCTTTTGTCCTCTTGAAGACCTTCTAATGAAATGGTGTGTCTATCCCTATGCCTAGACATGGTTGGGGAAAGGCTGTTTATGTAGATGTGGATGGAGTTGGGGTGTGATAGCCACATGAATGGGCTAGAGATCTCTTTAGATGAAAGAGTCAGCTAATGTCTAGCATAATGGGTGGTCATAGACCACAGTGCATATCATTCTTGAAATTTCATGACACTGCAGACAAAAGTAAGATCCTGCAAGCTTTCTGAGAGGTAATCATCCTCTTCCAAAAAATTTAGGCAACATACAAATCATCAGAAATTCAGATACCTTACTAGTGACACTGTGACCCCATAAGAGAGTGGAGCAGAGCCTTCAAACGTTTGAAGGAAAGAAAATATCTAACTACAACTCTATACAGGAACTATCAATTACATGAGTGAAAAGAATAAGGATATTTTCAGAGACTTAAGGTGTCAGGAAATTATCTCCCATGAATTCTTTCCCAGGTAGCTTTTGGGTGATGTACTCTCCCTAAACAGGGGAATAAAAAAAAGAACTAGGGAATGGAAAAGAAGGAAACAGAGAACCCTATATGTACAAGACATAGGAAATGACAAATGCAAACTGAAACAAATAAGAAGGCTCCAGGAGAGATTTATTTAAGAAAGTACATTTTCAGTGCATCTGAATACATCTAGAAGTGCTTTGGACAATCAGAGAGTTTGGAGTTGAATATAGCAATAAGATCATAGGAAACTAAGGAGTCAAAACAACAAACAAGGCAAATTTAAACTCTAGAAATAACAAAAATTGGGGCAGGAAAAGGCAAGCAATTGGAGTGCATTCAAGGCTCAGTTGTGAAACTTAATATCAAAGATTTCATAAATATATAAACTATCAAGTGTATTGATCTGTTTTAGGGATTTGTGCTGGTTAGAAGTAGAGGACGGGAGGAGGTATTGGGTGTTGTGAGAGGTTAACCCTCTTCTTTCACTGTGGGAGTCAGTAGATAATGCTGAAAAGTGAAAACATGGTAGGAAAGTACCCACATTATTTGGTTGTTTATATGAACCCATAGAGATATGGAAGCTTAGAGTAAAAAGAATTGCCTTTGGAGTGTTCCATAAGTTTTGTGTAACACTCTTCTAAACATTTGAATGAGTAACCTTTATAAAATAAAGATTTAAAAAAATTATATGTCACATGTAACTAGTTACTTCCTCCTCTCTCCCTAGCATAAGTTGAGTATAATTAATTGATTGTATGCCATTACCTTTTAATTTGCCTGAATAAAAGTGTGACCTGAATCTTGCCATGACAGTCATTGGTTTCTTTACAGTGTTTTCACTACTAAGACCTTGTGACTAAGGCAACAGTATCCAACTTTCCTGCAGAACTAAGTACTAAACCTTTGTCCAGTAAATAGCAAACTGTTATTTTTCTACATCTCTCTACCTACTATGAATATTTAATTAGATGGACAATTTAAAATAATTCCGTGGAGTCCTAAGGTGTGTTGAATTCAGGATTTGTCCTTATTGAGCTGGACTGGACCTGAGAAGATGACTCTGTCTCCAGAGTGTTATCAAGTAAATAATTTCAATTAATGCATGTGTCTCGCCCTTTGTTAATAGCATAACTCATTTTCAGAACAGGTGGTGGCTCACAAAAGGTGAAGTCAGCTCCAAAATAACTTCCCTTCTCTGGTCATAAATGAACAGTTTGGGATCTCAAACCTTACAGTTTGAGATAGGGTTTAAATAAAAATATACATTGAACTGTTTTAGATTCACTACCAATTGATTTTGAAGAATATAAGATGATATTGGAGAATATAAGGTGAGGTTGAAGAATAAAAGATGATACTATTGAGGCTGAAATGTCTTGTCTTTAATACATTTCAGGTTTATTTTTCAGGGTGATCGTGGACTTCCTGGTTTTTCTGGTCTTCATGGGATGCCAGGATCAAAGGTTGAAGGAATTTGTTTCTTTTAAATTTGACAATGGCTTATCTTATTTCAAATTGAAAGCACTTTTTATTTTTTAGGTATATTATAGTTAAATGCATATATGTGAATTAAGGATAAGTTTTTCAAGTAAATGATTGGGTTAAAATTAATATCTTGATCACATTAAACTTTCAAAAGTTCCCTTTAAAATTTCCAGTATAAATGTGTAATCTTATAGCATTTAAATATTGATGAGCAAGCTTTACTATATACGGATTGCCTGAACTGTAAGCTTTCAACCACAGGTACTATTATACGCATAGTATCAACTGTCCTTATTTTTTTTTATGAAGTCTGGCATATAGGACTTTTGTAAACTACCTTTTAATTATTTTATTTCTAACTTATTTTTATGCTTCCTTATTACGCTTTGATGTTTACAATCTGTGCTATTTTTTAATCTATAAGGCAATATATATCTAAAATTCAATATTTATATTTTGTTTTCTTTTAGGGTGAAAAGGGCCCCAAAGGAGATAAAGGATCACCTGGATTTTATGGCAAAAAGGAAAGTATGAATTACCAAAACAAAGTATCCATTTTGGACTTCCCTTTTAATGCAATAGAAGTAAAATACTTGAATTTCAGCCCCAGCCCAACAGTATAGCAATCAGTTTTGTTCACCCTTCTGAGGGTGTATATTAAAAATAATGAGAAAAAGGTGGAAAATCTGGTTACTGTTAGACGTGGTATTTCTGAAATATATTTACGGTGCAAGATTCTTTGGCAAAGTAGCTGCTTAAAAGCATGTTAGTTGAGAAACTTATGTTACAGGCCTTCCAATTTCCTCACACTGAAGGAAGAAAATATTCATGTATATTTTAAATGCTCATTGCTTTTTAAATTTTGCCAAGATGTGGTTTCTGTGTTTAGATGCTTGTGATAATTCTGGATCTATCAACATTTTGAACGTCTTTCATGTCCACTTCGCTTGTAAAAGAATGCTTTGCCAAATTTGCAGAGTCAATGCAAGCAGTATGTCCATGATTCCTGTCACTGCATAATGAGGTTAACTTATTAGCTTTCTTTGCTAACATTATTGCAAGGATTGCTTGTTTAACTGTTCATTTTTAATACAGGGTGCAAAAGGTGAAAAGGGGAATGCTGGCTTTCCGGGCCTTCCTGGACCTGCTGTGAGTTTGATAGTGAAACATTTTGAGTATTTTGCTCAGTTTTCTTTAAAAAGGTCAGTTAGTGTAAAAAATCACTAAAACAGATGTATTTATATTTTTAGGGAGAACCAGGAACACACGGAAAGGATGGATTAATGGGTTCACCTGGTTTCAAGGTATTTTAAAAAAGGGTTTTGTAACTTGTGAATGAACATTAGAACAATGTACCAATACTAGACCTTCTTACATATGACCCTGGGATAAAATTAACAAGCTGAAAGGGCCTTTTACTAAGTGTAGCTTTTTTTTTTTTATTAGAGAAGTTGTGGGTTTACAGAACAATCATGCATAAAATGCAATATTCCCATGTACAACCCCACCACCGCCTTACATTGGTGTGTTACACTTATTTCAACTAAAGATAGCACATTTTTATAATTGTGCTATTAATAAAGTCCATGGTTTAACTTAGGGTTCACTGTGTAGTTCCATGGATTTAAAAAAAATTTTTCTGTTATCTCATATACAATCTAACATTTATCCTTTTAATCATATTCAGACATACATTTTAGTGATGCTAATTGCATTTACAATGTTATAGTACCATGACCATCATCCACTAGTGTAACTTTTTTTAATGATACAAAATTTCTTTTCAGTTAACTGTGAACTTTTGTGTGTTAGGAATAAAATCACAGTAAATTAGATGGTTGAGCTTATATGATAAGTCTCCAGATAGGTTTGTTTGGTGGGTTAGAGGTAGATGCTTTTAGATCTGTCTCCCAGTGGTTAAGGTTTTAGGGGGAAAATGTGCTCTTAACCCTGATGACTTCTTTATCAGTTGTGTGACATGAACATGAAAGAATTAGAGCAAGAAGGAATTGCAAAGTACCGATAATTCACCATACCTGACAGAACCCAAAGAAACATGCCCTTATGGAGCCTTAGCAACATCATATTGTAATATAAAGGTTTTTATTTGCCTGTTATCCAAGAGAAATGGACTTTCTTTGGAGTGGCTTTTTAAATAAAATATAAGGCATGCATGTGTATTCAAGTCAGTATATCTGGAATGTGCAAAGAGCCCATTAACTAATCTAACTACATACATACATATGTAATCTAACTACAAGATGCTTTGGATATCTAAGAAAAGGATTTGTAATTCATCAGCCAATGTGACTGTTGATCTAACATTAGATTTAGGGATGTCATCATGTTTCCTAATAGTCAGCACTTTAACGTCAGACTTGTTCAGAAATCCAATCCAGATTTTCTTTGTCTTTAGTTATTTTCTTTTCCTTTGGGAAAATTGCCCATTTGTTTGCAAGTGTTAGGAAAGTTCAAATATCCATGATTCTTCAAAGATTGTAGACAGTTTTCTAAGGAACAACCTAAATGTAAAACAGTGTGATCCAATTTAAAGAGTTTAGTCCCCTCTTATCAGTTGTATTTTATGGGATTTGTATTTTATTCCATTTAGTAATAAAACATTTATGGGTATTTATTAGGTGCTCGGCGTACAGAGGAAAAGAAAATTGTCATGGCCTCTACTCCTACAGAATTTATAAATATCTCTGTAATTGAAAATGCAGATAATCTCTTTAATTGCCATCTAGGCATTTAATTTGCCTTTGTCTTCTGTTAGCATAAGTGCATATACCTAAAGAAATGGGATTATTCTTTTTGGGAGTTGTAGAGTTTAGAGAATAAAACTGAGTTGGATTTCCAGCTCTTAAAGACTTCCTGTAGCTAGCCAGATGTCCTTTGTCAAATTCTTTAACCCTAAATTTTCTCTATTTCGAAAATGGAATAAATGTTACCTGCTTAGAATGATATTGAAAGATTAAGATAAAGCTCCCAGCACGATAATTGGTAGATAAGTGTTCAATAAGGAGTTAGATTCTTTTTTCATTTCTTGTTTCTAACATAGCTTTAAGTTTCCTTTTCAATCGTACTCTGTGGGCAGCACATGTAAATGCCTATACCCACAAGTATAAAACTGTTTATTTTTTTTACATCTTTATTGAGATATAATTCACATATCATACAATTCACCCATTTAAAGTGTACAATTCAGTGTGTTTTAGCATGTTCACAGCATTATGGAACCATCACCACAGTCTAAATTTAGAACATTTTTATCTACCCCAAAAGAAATCTGGGTACCCATTTCCAGCTACTTCCAATTTCCCCCCATCCCCACCTCTAGCCCTAGGCAACTTCTATTCTACTTTCTTTCTTTATGGATTTGCCTATTTGGGACATTGCATATAAATGGAATCATATGGAATGTATTGCCTTCTGTGGCTGGCTTCTTTCACTTAGCTTTATGTTGTCGAGATTTATCTACATTGTAGCATTAGTACTTCATTCCTATTTGATGCCAATAGTATTTCATTATATGACTATATCACATTTTATTTATCCATTCTTCAGTTGATGGATATTCGGGTATATAAAGAGCATTGCTATAAACATTTGTGTATAAGTGTTTGTGTGGACATGCTTTCATTTCTCTTGGCTATATTCCTAGTAGAATTGCTCCATCAAAGAGTAACTGTGTTCGACATTTTGAGTTCAGTTCACTCTTGATATTTGCTTCTCTGATAGGTTCATGCCACTGTTCATCTTTACATTTGGTTGTCTCCTTTTTTCTAACTAGTGTGGCTTTCCTAAAAATGATGTTTCTTTCTGTCTTCTCTGTTTATAATTTTTCAGTGGAATCATTTGGGGTTGTTTTTTCAAGTCTTTCTTCTTTTTAGAATCTTTGAATAATGAATTATACCTATTTTTTGTGTGACTTTTTCAAACACATTTTGTTTCTCTCCTACCTTTTTGTTTAGAAAATTTTCAATCCTACAGACAATTGAACCATATAAACATATGCATATTTATTGCTATAATGTATTTTTGGTGAACTTTGGGAAAGTAAATTGTAGACACCATGTATTTCTCTCCTAAACAATTTAGCCTGTATGTCCTGAATGTTCTTTAAATATCATTATGGCACCCAAGAGATTTAACATAATACAATAAAATTATCTAATATTGAGCATGTATTCAAATTTCTCCAAATGTCCAAAAAATATGTCTAAATAGCTCTTTATTTCTACCTAAATACAATCAAGATCTCTACATTGTGTATGTTTTGTTTTTTAAAGATTTGTTTTACCTGTTTCTCTCTCCTCCCCCCACCCCGCCCCCCTGTCTGTTCTCCTGTGTCTATTTGCTGTGTGTTCTTCTATGTCCGCTTGCATTCTTGGTAGCATTGGGAATCTGTGTCTCTCTTTGTTGCATCATCTTGCTGCATCAGCTCTCCGTGTGTGGCGCCTCTCCTGGGCAGGCTGAACTTTTTTCATGCAGGGTGACTCTCCTTGTGGGGTGCGCCCCTTGCGCATTGGGCTCCCCTACACGGGGAATAGCCCTGCATGGCATGGCACTCCTTGTGCGCGGCAGCACTGCATGTGGGCCGGCTCACCACATGGGCCAAGAGGTCCTGGATTCGAACTCTGGACCTCCTATATGGTAGGCGGATGCTCTATCAGTTGAACTACGTTCGCTCCCCTCTACCTTGTTTTTGGTGGGCATGTCTCTTTACTCTTAATCTAAAGCATCTCCCCCTTTAGTTCAAGGCATTGACATGAAATTTTCCTGTAGATTGTCACATAATCTGAATTTTTAGTTACTATTATTATAACAATGCTAATGTTCTGGCTTTGCCTGATTCTTTATGATTATATTCAGAATAAACATATAAGTAAAATGCTTAAAGGGGATATTTTGTACTTGCTATTGCATTACTTTAGAAGCTGTGTAGTGCCTGTCCTATCATTGGTGATGCTAACTTTGGTTGATGGGTTAAGGTACTGGCAACAGCTATGTGTATTGAGGCATATGGATGTGTGTGTGTTTACTTTTTTTCATGATGTATTTTTCATTTATTTAGATCCTCATTAAATACCCCTCAATGAACTGTAAAATTGCCTTCATAATGATAGAGCATAATATGTTCTTTAAATGTTTAATATTGTTAATGCTGTTGTAAAGGGGGTTCAAAATATTGCCTTAACTTTATCATTGAAATGGCTATAGGACTTGTAGCGATGCTCTTTTGTTTCTAATACTGAATTTTTTCCAATAATGATTTCATATTGATGCCTACAATTGAAATCAAGTACATTCTCTTCCCCTCTTTCATTTGGGTCTAGTGTTCTTTTATTGAGTAGTTCTTTGATAACTTTCTCTTATTTCTCAAATGGAAATTGATCTGCTTAACCATTCTCTCTTTCATAGGGTCAATCAAAGGAAATTTATTCTCCTAGGAAATTAGTCATTCCTTTTAGATTTTTCAAGTTATTTATATAGAATTTAAAAAATTCCTCTTTTATTAAATTTTTGTTTTGATTTCTTTGTATATTTATACTTTAACTTTCTACCTTCCCCCCCTTTGTTAAATAAGCATACCGTTTCTCTATTATGTAGGTTTATTTTCAAACATCCAACAATATCATTTAATTGTTGAATTCATTAATATTTTTCAGTTTTCAACTTCATTAATTTGTTTTGTCTGTGTTTTTTCCTTTCTTCTTTCTTTGCCCTGCGTTTTTCTCTGGTATTTCCAGTTGAAAATTGAATTCATTAGTTTTCATTCTTTTATTATTTCTTTTGCTGTAACTATTTAAATTTATGATTTTTTTTCCTAATCACTACTTCAGTTGTATCCCCTTGATTCTTATGTAAAATATTTTCATTAACATTACTCTTTTAAAGAAATTCTGGAATTTTGGTTTTTATTTCTCTTTTTTCTAAGAATTCTTTAAATAGATTTTTTTTAAAAATTTAGTTTGAAAACCTTTTTATTTTGATTCTGTTGTTAATTTTTAGTTTATGTACTATATCAGGGAATAATTTCTTCTTTATGGAATTAAAAATTTTTTCTCTGGCTTATTGTGTGATCACTTTTCAAGAATATTATCTGTGTTCTTGGAAAGCAATAATCACTTTTCAGAGTGTAAAGTTCAGTATACACCCATAAATATCTACCTTATTGAATATCTTGTTTAGGTCTTCTATATAATTATTTTTTATTTGTTTCTTTGACTTGTCTTGGACAAAAAATAGTGAATTTGCATCCTATTATGAGTGCTTCATGGCATTATTCCTATTATCTTCCAGAGTTTCTTTTTCATGAAGATGGCTGTTATTTGTTGCATAGATATTCATAACGATTACATCCTTATTTTGAATTGTGGCTTTTAGCATCATCAATGTCCTTTTTTGTCTCCTTTAAGGATTTTTAGCTTGAAAACCACCTTGTCCAATATGAGTGTTACAACCCTCCTTTATGACTTTTTAGTTGCTTGTTATATCTTTACCCTTCATTCCATTGTTTAGTTTTAGCTTTTTTTCAATTATCTCTTTTATTAAGAAAATAGAATTGGTCTTTGCTTTTTAAGGAAATTTTTCTTTTGGTAGATAAATTAAGCCTATTTTTATTCACTGACCAATAGGTTTGGTCTTAACCTTGTCATGATATTTATAATTTTGTTATATTTACTATGTGCATTATCCAATGTTTACTATGATTCTGTCTTAATGTGGTGTATTGCTTTTTAAAAATTTCTTTGGTACTCAGGAGGATTTATATTTTTATTCTAGTGGTTTTATCCTAATACCTTTAGTAGTCTTTATACAAATACATTTCAGAATTCTCTTAGTAACCCCAATTGGTTTTACATAGGCATGTACTTATTGTTTTATTTACTTTAAATGATACCCTGTTATCTATGTAGCAATTAATGAATTTGTTCTGTTTTTCCTTTTTCTTCCTCCTTTTCCTATTTGTTTAGTCAATGCTTTGTCAGATCATCTAATATATGCATACCATTTTCCATCTTTTCCCCATCTTTGTTTCAGATCTTCAATTAAATATATTCAGTATTCATCACAGCCTCTTTTACCAATATTCCCCTGTCATTGTTTGGTTTGGTGAAGCTTCTTCTCCAGCATATTCCTTAGAAAGGATGTTTGAATACATTATTCCCAGAATTCTTGCATTTGCAAATGTTTTTCTATACTATTGTTACTCAAATGACAGTTTAGCCAACTATAAAATACTTGTCTCATGTTTTTTCAGTGCTTTTCCTTAGATTTCTTAGAAATCTTGTTCCACTGCTATCATGCATTTTATTGATGCCTACCTAAAAGTGACTTTGCCTTTTTGTATGGAATCCCAAAAGGGTTAAAAAGAAACAAACAAGCAAAAAACCTAAGGCCCTTTCAATAGGAAAATTTGGGCCTTCTTTCATTTCTGGAAAGTTATCTTGGACTTAGTTTTAAATATAAGTGCTGTTATGCTGTTTTATTTATATTTTTAAAGACTCTATATGTATTTTGGGACTTATTTGACTATCTTCTACCTCTATCATTTTCTCTTCTTTCCTTTTAATCTCTTTAAAATTTTTAATTCTTATTGTCTATATTTATTTTTCTTGTCACGGTCCTTTTAAATTTTAGGTAAAATTTATTCTTCTAGTAATTTAATCATCATAACTGGGATTATTTTTATTGTTTTTTAAACAAATTTTTCTGAGCTAATTCATTTCTTATGTCATATCCTCCTTTTTATTCCATTTCCATTCAGAGTTTTAAATTTTTTGAAATGAGACTTTTTAACATTTGAATATGCTTTTATTTTCTTAAGACACAGTATTTTGCCACATCTTTATTCTGCTTCATGTTTAGTTTTGCATGAGGGAAATATACTGAAATATTTTGACTCTGATTTTCTTCTTTTATTAGCTTTAGATATTCGATACCTATTATTTTAAGTGTGAAATGTATTATATATTGAACAGAGTTGGAAGAAATTAGGCAAGGCCAAAAGAGGGGTACCTATTTCACTATAATAAAAAGGGAGGGGACCAGAAGACATCATAGTGACCCTTGAGGAAGGCAAGACCAGCAGCAGCTGAACAGGCAATTTAGTAGAGGTAAAGGGGACTGCCAGAGATTTTATAGTGCTGATAGGGAAATACAGAAGCTGCACTGAAGTCCATTTGATTATGGAAGCTATAGTCTGTGTAGTTATAGTACTATGATTTTTCTATGGGAATACTCAGAAACCCAATCACAGGTCTGAGGCGTCTTTCAATTTGGTTGACTCAGCATTGGGATTCTCATAAAGGAGTAAAAGGATGAATAGTGAGTTAAGGGTTGAGAATTTTAGTCAGAGAATAGTTGAAATATTGAAATATGGTGCTTTAAGCCACTTATGAAAAGCAATGAAGGGAAGCAGATATGGCTCAAGCGATTGGGCTCTTGTCTACCATATGGGAGGTCCTGTGTTTGATTTGTGGGGCCTCCTGGTGAAGGTGAGCTGGGCCATGTGGAGAGCCGACACAAGATGATGCAACAAAAAAGAGACAGAGGAAAGACAGTGAGAGATACAACGAACCAGGGAACTGAGGTAGCTCAAGCGATTGAGTGCCTCTCTCCCACGTCAGAAGGTTCCAGGATCAGTTCCTGGAGCCTCCTAAAGAGAAAGATGAGAAGAGAAGACAAGCAGACACCAAAGAACGTGAAGTGAATGTGCACAGAGAGCAGACAGCGAGCACAAGTGGCAAGGGGGTGGAGAATAAATAAATCTTAAAAAAAAAAAAAAAAAGAAAAGCAATGAAGATAGGAAAGACAAATAATAAATCCATTATTTATTGGATTCTTATTACTTATTCTTTTCTTGATACTTTACATATATTTTCTCATTAATCTTGTAAATCATGAGTTATAAGTTATAAAAAGTTTCCGTTTTACAGATGAGGCAACTAAGGAATAGAGAAGCTAACTTGTTTAAGATCATGTAGCTATAATTTCATGACCCATGAAAATTCATCTTACCAAGTTGTTGAAAAATCATGTAATACCAAAATAATCTCTCCTAAACATAGAAAATGATGCTAAATGGTTGACCCTACTGTTTTTTTTTTTAAAAATGGTTTAACTAGATAAATATAAAGATTGGCCTTATTTAAAAAAAATACTCATTTGCCTAGAGTCAATTATATGCAAATCATGGCAGCACAAATATAAAAATAATGTATTTTATCGTTTGAAAATAATACTCCTAAAACAAGTCAGTAGATTAAAGGATTGCTAAAACTCCAACTTTTGGAGCAGCTGACTTTTATGAATCATCTGTGTTAGAGCTGTGCAAGGCACATTCACAAAGTATTTATTTCTCCTAAAAACTCTATAAAATGGAGGATATTAATGTGATTTACACCTAAGATTGGATTCAGAGAGATTAAAGAATTTATCCAAACTTGCACAGTCACCTACATGACAAAACTAGATCTCGTTTGTGTGATCCCTTAAGCATGTGCCCCCCAAACATCATGTCTATATGTTCTTACATTTTCAGTATATCTCATGACACATTAGAGATTTGTTTACAAATTTAAAAATAAACTATGCAGTAAGGTCAAAGTCAAAATAAAGTGTTTTTAAAAAATAAAGTAAGAAGTACCCTTGAAATTAAATTATTTTTTCATGGTCAGTAAATAAATATTCCATCTGATTTTGAGGGTTTTTCTGATCACAAACTAAAGTACTCTCCATCCTTTTACTTTTCTGTGGTAAGTACCAAACACCACAGCATGAAAGCAAATACACGTATAATGCAAATTTCAGATGTCTGTTTTTGGTTAAATTTCCTTTTTTAAAATTACTGATTTGTGGTGAAATAGATTATCTTTGATATTAACTGTAGAAATGGGATTGAGGAGTTTCGTTGAGTATGGGATTTTCTCAATAATTTTACATCAAGAAGGAATTTAATATTAGAATAGTAAAATATTTATTAAAGGTATAGCCATGTGCCTTTTTTCCACTCCCAAAACCAGTTGGCCTGTACCAGATTCTTCAGGTCATCAAAGCAGACAAGTGATCAGGTTAACTGAATTTAACAGGTAGTTGTCTGTTGCAGGTGATTATTTTATGGGAGATGACTAAAGAGAAATTATTTTTTTATGTCCTGATGAAACATTCTTAAAAGAATGAAGAGAACATTCATAGGTACAGATTACTGAACATCATCAACCTGCATAAAATTCCAACAGCAAAACTTATAGCCCTATCCATGAATGTTTTTGTTTTCCTATTTCCTCTGTCCCCTTGAAACTGAGTGTTTGAGAATAATTAGTCCATTCCTCCTTCATTCATCTGCTCCAGTTCATTGCTAACAAGTATTCCACTGTGTTCAGCAGTATTCTATATATTCTAGGTGGTTAATAAAAAAACCTGAAAGGACATGTTTCCTGTCCTTGAAGTGGGTGCAAGTCATAAAAACAAGACATCAATAAGACACTTGCTGAACAACCAGCCAGTGCCAAGTGTAGAGCTACACAATGCCATTGTAGTTCACAGAAGAGTGGAATTAATACAAGAGGAAAGGATCTATGAAGCTTCTATGTTGAAATCTGGGCTAGAGCAGTAGTTCTCAAAGTGTAGTCCCGAAATAAGCGGCATCAGCATCTCCTGGAAACTTGTTAGAAATCCATATTCTTGGGATCCTCCCCAGACTGATTCAGAAACTCTGGGGTGGGGACTGAAACCTGTGTTTTAACAAGGCCTCCAAATAACTCTGAGGCACCTGAAATGTGAGACTCCCACTTCACTAGAGTATGAGGAATAGGTGATGCTTTCTTCAGTAAATTCTCTATTGTTCTAACAAGAAGTCAGAAGAATAAGAACAAATGAAATCTTCAAAAAATTATGGAACTTAATAATATTTTCATTATTAATAAGCCTTGCTGATGTCTACTTACTTTTTAAAAACCACTTTCTAATTAGCATAAATAATAAGATTGGGTCAATGGAGAAGAAAAATGGGATTTTTACCAAACAAAGTAATCATGAAATAATCCTAAATTAGCCATTTCAGCTATTTGACAAATACTCCCTTCCCTTGATTTTATATACAAAAATATGAACTGCAGATTTGTAAAAAATTAGTCACATATGATTACCTGGAGGTAGTGGAAATTAAATGTCCACAAAACTTACAGCTGTGCCATGTTTCTCAAATAACTGTATAAGAATTATTTGGAGATCTGTTAAAACAGATTGCTCAGGCTACCTCCAGAGATTCTGGTTCAGTAGGTCTGCAGTAGGCCTGAAATTTCACATATCTAAGAAGCTTTAGTGTGATGCCAATCTGGGAACCACACTTTGAGGACCCTGATGCTGGTTATTCATCCTGAATTATTGATTTGAGTGTTGTATTCCAGCATAGTTATTACATTATTTCCTTGAATATTAAGGTCCGATATATCCTTTGTCTCTAACTTTTGGAGCTTTTTATCCATAGCTTTTAAAATAATCCCACATATATCTTTGTTTTCTCTGATATTTTCACATGCTTTTCTGTAGAACCATTGGATTATCAGAATCCGCCCTTCCTCCAGTTTGGTTAGTTTACAAGAGCAATATTCTTTACTTCCACTATCTTCAAAAAAGCATCTTGTATTTGTAAATAAAATGCAAAGAGTTTCAATATTTGATTTTCTTTGGTATTTCATTATGCTAATCAAGTACAAGAATTCATAAAAGTGAGAATATCATTGTTTATATAATGAGGTATGATAGAATTTTTAACTGCTGATTGTATTAGTCAACAGTTAGTGTATTTTTCCACTTTAATTCACTTTCCACAATTGGGTAGATTTATTAGAATACTAAACTATGGAAAGCAGTGCTGGAATATGCTTCTTCAGTGCACATATTGAGATTTTTCTCCCTTAAGTCTGTTTCACCTCAGGTACTTGAGACATCTATGAGAAAAAATGCTTTTGTTTTACTTTCTCTTTTGCTCTCAGCTAGAATAAAATGTTCTCTCTGGAAATTTCAGAGAACTTTGCTTGTTATGATGCTGCATTGTCCTGGATAGAAACTGACTCGTACTAAATGTTAGGTTTCAAAAAGTCTTAAATGTTTGTGTGTTTGTGTACCTGTGTGTGTTTTAAGAAGCAGTCCTCCATGACTCTATTTTTGTGTGGGCAGTTTTATACTGTATTAATCTGTGGATATTGTACATTTTAGAAGTAAATTCAGCTAATATTTTCTGTGCTATTAGATATAGCATTAGATACTTTTGTATGTACTAGCAGGTGTTTCACTTGGGAAATGTTTATAGCATGCCAAAAGGTGTACATAAAATAGGATGCTGAAGTAATTTGAAAATAGAAATTTAAAGGGATATCAGCTGAAGATTATTTTATATTGGACAATTTTACTTTATACATGTATATATTATAATACACATTTTACATTTTTAAAAAATAGGCAGATGCTAAATTTAAAGTACCAGGTAATTTCAAGTGATAACCTATCAATAACTCCATATTTAATGACATTTTCATTTTGATTATAAAATATACCTTTTGAGAGCCAAGGGCAACTTAATTCCAAATAGACAGTCAGTTTTAAAGTGGAAAAGAAAGCCAAAATAAACATGAAAAGGGCTAATATTGTACTTTGGTCACATTTACAATTAGATAAAAAATATTCTCCTTATACATGAGCATACAGTACCACAATCACTTTATTATGCAATTATATGTCATCATGTATTGATTTTTGATCTTCATGCAGTCACTTATGAATTTCAGAAAAAACTTACTTGACAGAAAAAAATAATACCAATAATCCAGAAGTCATTTTTTATTTTCCTATGTTTGTATCTAATATGCTTTAATATGCAGTGTTATAATATTTACTTTTATCTTGGTAAGCATATCTGAAAATATAATTCTCTATTTCTTTTATCAAATCATTGAAAAGGGAGAAGCAGGATCCCCAGGTGCTCCAGGACAAGATGGACCACGGGGAGAGCCTGTGAGTAACCTGCTCGCTTCAATTCTAAAGGAGGAACTTCACTTCTCATGAAATCCTTTGATGACTTAAATTCTCTTAGACCTCCTACTTTTGTCCAATGACTTCCAGATTTGGATATTATGGAAACTCTTTTTGGACCACCATAAAATATTGAAATAGTAAAATATTTAATCTTCTATAAGAAACCAGGAAAAATTTTACTAGCAGGAAATTTGCACTTATGATTATGAATCACAACTATACCATTCATGTCCATATGATCAAGTGGTTAATGCAGATATCATGGTCTGTTGCTGGGCTTTTAGTCAATGTCACTTTGCCACTTATTCCTTACTTTTTAGTATGCTTTTAGGGACCATATATTCAATAAAAATCAGAGGCAGAGAAATATATGATTGAAAAGGATTGAATCTGAATCCTAGATATCTGTATTGTTAGCAATTGTCTTAAGTGATCCTCAACATCAGGTAAGTTTTGGAAATATCGTTTGGTCCACATTTTATTCCCACCATTCAAAGCCAACGTTTAAATGCTAGCAGAACTCATTTTACTCAACAATGGTACCTATCCTCAGTGACTTTGCAAATTTTGGCCAGATCCTAGGTCTAGAAATGAAATAATAGCTAAGGATATATTGCAGTGTATCACAAAATGATCATTGGAATAGTTCAGAATCTAAATATTAGACATGAGAGGAGGAGGGGTATGACCAAGTCTTCCTAAATGCGGTACAGGGACTTGAACTAGACATAGAACCACACAATCAATAAATATTCATTGAATTCTCAACTTCTGTATTATGATGTACTAGGGTAAATACTATACAACGCTACTGTCTTCAGGGAGCTTGTAAACGAATTTGAAAGATTGCAAAAAATATGCAAAATATTTACAACAAAAGGCAAATTATAGTGCCAAATATGGTTTTGACATATAGTCAGAAAGCCAGGGTTTGAAGATAAATCTCTGTACATTCTACCTGTGTGAACTTAGATAATTCACCTCCCATCTCTGAATATCTCTCTCTGTATCTGAAAAGTGTTGACACTTATATGCTACCACATAGGATGGTTGTGGGGCTTATTCAAGGGAACATACGAAAATACTTGTAAAAGTATTGCACAAATGCATGGGGTTATCGTAAGTGATGAAATTCTATATGGAGGGAATCCTGTATCTTGGGATGGTTGAGAAGTTTTTACCATGGATTTGGAGCCAGATTTCATCTTGAAAGAATGAGTAGGAATGAAAGGGAGATAAGAGCATTCTTAAAACTATTATGAGTTAAAACACAGGTGAAATGGTCAAAGGAGTGTCCAAGAAATAATAAAATGATCTTATTGAGGCTGTTGTGTAGTAGGGAGTAAAGTTGGAAAAGTGATTAGGACCATCATTTGGAGATCCTTAACTGTGAATCTGGAAAGTTAACTTTATTCACTTACCAATGATGTTTTGTGGGGTTAAAAAGAATACCACGGTGAAAAGAAATGCCTCTAAAGAGGCAGTGCATGACCTATTGGTGTGTGCATTGGATCGGTGGATTGGAAGAAGTGACTGGGGCCAGGACACTACTTAGCAGGCTATTTTGATAGAGCAGTTAGAATGTAATAGGAATTGAGAGTGTTCAGTAGCGGTAACATGAGCTCAGAACATCAGAGCCATAGTGATAACTATTGAGGAAGAATTACAGGACTTGAAAAATGAAATATGAGAGTATGTGTGCTTGTTTACATTCTTGTTTCAGAGAGAATAGAAAGTGTGTTTTGTGTAGGGAGAGGAGAAGAAGAGACAGGAAGAGAGAGATAAGGAAAGAAGGAGAGAGAGGGAAGAGAAGTAAGAAGAGGAAGATGGAAATAAGAGAAATGGACATGAGAGCTGAGTTATAATTGACTGAACTACGTGATTGTGCTTGTGAGTGAGTTATCTGGGATTTGTAGTTTATTTCCCCGTAGAAACAGTGTTAAAATGGTCAGACTGATCAGCAAGTCTATACAAACCATAATGCCACGAGAGCAGCATTTATTTACTTTGAACATAATACTATTGTGAGTCTGTAAATGAAACCAAACAGAGGAAGGAATATTAAATGGAAATGAGGTATTTTGGAAAGCTAGTACTTGAGAGGATGTTTTTCCTTCCCAAGGCTGCTGGTTCCTCACTGTCAGCCAGAAGCAGTTGTTTGTTCCTGTCCTGCCTGCTCCCACTTTATTCAAGACTTGTCCCTGTCCGGAGCTTTTGCCCTAAAGCAAAGTTCTGTTTCAGACAGCATGGCCCTTTAGCTGTCACCCTTTCCTTTTGTTCTTTCTTCCCTCTCTCCCTTCCAGTCATTCATTGAATTCCTATGTTGGATAAGGCCCTGGTTCAGTGATGAAACAGGTACTGTTCCATGAAAGCTTACATCCTAGTGGTAGAGACAGGCAATCAAAAAGAGGTAAATAAAAAATTAAATTACTAAGTTCTGAAAGAAAAGCAAGCAAGGGAGTGAAATAGAGAATAGTGAGAGTGGGGTTGTGGGGGCTATTTAGGTGCGATCTAAATTCTCCCCTCCTTAACGAGCCAGATGGAAAACTGAGCTACTAAGTGAGACTCTGATTCCCTCTCCTACCGCAGGCCACCAGATCAAGGAAGGCAAGAGGGGATTTTTTTTTTTTTTTTTTTAGGAGAAATCAGGAATTGAACCCAGGACCTCATACATGGAAAGCAGGCACTCAACCCGAGTTACACCCACTCCCCGATCTTTTAACCCTTTTTCCTACTCTCCTCTCTTTTCTGCTGAATGGTGAATGCCAGGAATCACACCCTGTTAGAAAAACAATTAATAGATTAAGATCTAAAATCTGCCAGTGTTGTCTTGGTATAAATCTTCCAGTTTGTATTCTTTTCTAAATGAGAACACATATATCAGTACAGACTATTCTCTTATTTTGACAATCAATGACAACTTGGTTAGAAATATTTTCCTATGAAGGCTGAACTTTAACATTTGTGGAAAAACCTTCAAAACTGATGGAAAAATTTAAATTTTACGTATTTGGTGATATGAAGAAATGACTCTTTCATTGAGTGTGATATTTGTTTTAGGCATTTACGATGAATAAATCGGCCTCAATAAAAAGGATATACTCAGAGTATTTACTTTATAATGTAGTAGCCAAAAAAATTAATGGAGCTTAAGTTGAGAGGACAGAAGTGCTTAGAAAAATGATTTACAGCTAATCAAAAACAGCTTATGGCAGCCTGATGATGATTCATCCCTATAAGCAGATTGATAAATATGGACACAAATTCCTGTATTGCTTCAAAATCCAACCACGTTTACATGCCAATACTTTAAAGTTTAAAAGTATTGTTCTGTTTTATTCAAGCAAAAAAAGTAATTCACTTTCTAAGTGGCAAATTAAACCCACTTGACTTCCATCCAGGTGCACTGTAAACTCAGTTTTATTATTATTGGCTTCAACAATTTATCACTGTGTTTAAGGATTATACTCTTTCAATCATTCATTCAGCAAGCATTTGCTGAGTGTCCACCTTGTACCAGACTAATTATACTAGTAGAAGAGCATATGTAAGTTAATTTGTCTTGGCCCTGGCCTTGAGGAGTCAGATGAGTTAATAGATGACATCATAATACAAATGCTATGGAGGTAATATTAGAAGATGTGTATAAACCCTGGGTAAGTTTAGGGATATCACTGATAGGTATGTGGTAGAGGAGGTGGTGGACGTCATCATCAGTGTCATTTTCTTCCTTAATTACAGGTTTAAGATGTAATGCACATACATGTGGTAGAGGAGGTGGTGGACGTCATCATCAGTGTCATTTTCTTCCTTAATTACAGGTTTAAGATGTAATGCACATACATCTGTGAATGTTCACCTGTTTAAAGTATACAAGGATGCATTCTTAAGCAAGGTACCCTCTTCTTCAAATTTGGAAAGATAAGTAGGAGTTGTCCTGTTGGTTTGCCTGGCAAAAAAATAAAGTATGGTACTCTGGGAAGAGCTGACAGTAGTTCACCCTGCCTGGATATGTGGAGGGGGAGGGTTAGAAATATGGGATGAGGTTCTTGGAGTAGGTAGGGGCCAAACCAAGAAAGGCCTTAAGGTCTGTGCTAAAGAATTTTTACTTAAATCTTGAAGTTGAAGTTGAAGGCATTCAAGGGTCTTAAGTAGGGAAATGGGTTGATGTGCTGGTTTGTCTTTTGTGGACCCCAACAAATCCTGTTCTTAAAGCAAACCTACTTCTGTGTCTATAAATCGTTTGTAGATGAGGACTTTTGATTGGATTGCAGCACCCAGAGTGGGTCTTATTCCTTTTAATGAAGTCCTATATAAACGAAAAAGAGGGAAGAGAAAGGAAGTTGCCATTTTACCAGCCATGTGAGAGAGGACTCCAGGATCATCTGCAGCTGCAGAAAGACAGAGAAACCCTGAGAGGCTGAGAGAGAGCCCAGATGCTGGAATAAGTGGAACATACCGAAGCTGAAGCCATAAGGTGTGGAGGAGAGGGGAGAGATGAGCCATATGCCTGAATGCCCACTGCTGAGCTCAGGGAAAAATTGAGCCTGGAAGGCAAGGCAGAGACTTTGGCTTCAGAGACTGGCCACCATTGTACCTCGTCACATGGCGGGAGTCCGGGATTGCCAACAGCTGACCTTTGAAGAGACAGCATCTCTAATGATGCCTTGATTTGGACATTTTCAGAACCTTACAAGTGTAGTCTTATCGCATGGAAGGGGACTCAGAAGCACCAATAGCACTCAGTTTTAGCTAGGGAAGGTGACCCTAAGATATTTTCAAATGGAACATATCTAGATACAAACAAAGGTGTTTAAATATTAAGGCTGTATCTTCAGGTAATTAGGAAAGAGTAGGCTTGGGAAAAAGGGGACTAATAAAATTCCAGTCACAGTAGTGACCTCAGATTTAAGGACATTTTAGAGGTGTGAATATTGGTGAATATTGGTGTGACCTATTGCAAATTGGTCCTCCTGTGGTATCAGGTCCTAATCCTTGGAAAGAATAAATGTTACCTTATTTGGAAAAAGAGTCTTTACAGATGTGGTTAAGTTAAGGATTTTAAGATTGGAGGATTATCCTGGATTATCTGGATGGGCTTGATCCAACATGTGAGTGTTCTCTGATAAAGTCAGTCTGTAAACTGCTTTATCAGCTCCTGTGCAAGAGTTTTTAGCCTGCCCTTGCTGACAGCCTGCCCTGTGGATTTTGGATTTGCCTAGCCAGGATCCACAATCATGTAGGCTAATTCCTTGCAATAAAACTACAGAAAATATCCTCCTGGTTTTGTTTATATGGTAGAAACTCACTGATAAAGATTTTTGTACTAGCAAGTAGGATACTGCTGTAACATACTTAAAATGAAGAACTAGCTCCTCAACTGGGCCTTGGGTTGGGGCTAGAAGAATTCTGAAGCACATAATAGAAAAAGCCTAGACTGCCTTGAATAAGACTGTTGGCAGATATATGGATATTAAAGACTCTGTCATCAAGAGGATGTGGATTATGGTACAGAAAACCCATATCTTCTTAGAGAATACATATATTCTCAAAAACAGACTGTTGGTAAATGTCTGGATATTAAAGGCCTGCTGTGAGGACTCACAAGAAAATGAGGAATATGATGTTGGAAATTGGAAGAAAGGTAATCCTTATTATATAACACCAGAAGACTTCATTGAATTGTGTCCTACACTTGTGCGTAAAACAGAACTTGAAAATGATGAACTTGGATATTTAATTGAGATTTCCAAGCAAAGTGTTAAAAGTGTGACCTGGTTTCTTTTTGCTACTTGTAGTAAAATGTAAGGGGTTAGAGATAAATTGAGGAAAGTCCTGTTAAGCAAAAGGGAATCAGCATTTATTGGGTTGGGAAATTTTCAGACTATCCATATTGCATAAGATGCTAAGATTAGGAGAGTTACTGTTAGAAAAAGTTATTCTGGAAAGAAGGCTAAATGTGTGACTGGACAACTTTTGGTAATGTTGAAAAGATTAAGCATGTGTCTCCTGAAACCACTCAACTATCTCAGCAGAAGCCTGAAATAGAAGAGATCAGCACCTACAATCTGATTTATTGGACTTACCACACTCAGCTAAGATGGAGGTGAAGAAGGACAACCACCACACCATGGAGCCTAGAGTGATTACAACTGAAAATGGGAGGATTGCATCCAGCATCCAGGTGGAATCTGAGCCTCCTCTTGACATAAAGGTGCAATGGACACAACCAATCCAGTGTCCACATAGAAGAGGTGGCATTGGATTGGGAAAAGTGGACATAATGGACAAAGGGTATGGGGAAAGGCAGGAAGAGATGAGAGGTGGAGGCGTCTTCGGGACATGGAGCTGCCCTGGATGGTGCTTCAGAGGTAATCACCGGACATTGTAAATCCTCACAGGGCCTACATGATGGAATAGAGGAGAGTATGGGCCATGATGTGAACCAATGTATATGAGGTGCAGAGGTGCCCAAAGATGTACTTACCAAATCCAATGGATGTGTCATGATGATGGGAACGAGTGTTGTTGGGGGGGCAGAGAGGGGGGGTGGGGGGGTGGGGTTGAATGGGACCTCACATATATATTTTTAATGTAATATTATTACAAAGTCAATAAAAAATAAATTAAAAAAAAAAAAAGAAGAGATTATCTAAAAGAAGAAAGATTTGTGGAAGAGCTTCTTATCTATCATGGGAATCTCTGAGATATACATAAGAGGGCTACAAGGTTTTTGAGAGTTTTATATCAGCAGAAACACTGCCCGTTTGGATTGAAAGGAATGGAGAGAGGACAGAATAAAGGAAGACTGTCAGACTTTATATATTCAACAGGCAAGAAACAGGATGATAAAAAATACCTGCAGATATGTACAACTTCAAATTAAAAAAAATGACTCTGGGACTAGAGTCATGGGTACAGAGGCCAGAGTGGCAGACCCACAGGGTAGAGCCTGTAAGCTGCAGAGGATTGTTCCCAGGCCTTTGGAACCTAATGGAATTTGTCCTGTTGGATTTTGAATCTGCTTAGGAATCATGACTTCTTTCTTCCATCCAGTTTTCTCTTTTGGAATTATAATGTCTCTAACTGTTTCCTATACATGTCTCACCATTGTATTTTGAAAGTAGATAACTTGCCTCCCAGTTTCAAAGGTTCACAGATGGATGTGAACCAGGATGGATCAAACCCAGAGTCCTATCTATACCTGATTTAGATGATGAGATTTGGGCTCATCTTGATACTGTAATGAGTTATGACTTTTGGAGATTTGGGGAAATGGGGTGAATCTTTGGTTGTTAGAGGGTAGACTGTGGTAGGTTAAAAAATAGACTCCCCAAGATTTTCAGTTCCTAATCCCTGGAACCTGTAAATGTTACCTTATTTGAAAAAAAGGACTTTTGCAGATATGATTAAGTTAAGGATGTTGTGATGGTGAGACTATCCTGGATTATACAGATGGGCCCTAAATGTCATGGTAAGTTTCCTATAAGAGAGAGAGGGAAACATCACACAAAGCAAAGGCGGAGGCAATCTGAGCATAGATGCTGTGATCAAAGTGATGGAGTCATGCATGCATCAAGGAATGATGGAAGCCACCAGAGCTGAAAAAGCAAGGAATGAGTTCTCCTCTAGAATCTCTTGAGCAGAATGCTGACACCTTGGTTTTGGAATTCTGGCTTCCAGAACTGTGAGACAATAAAATTCCCTTGTTTTAAGCTACCAAGTTTATGGTAACTTGTTATATCAGCCATAGGAAAATTATACACTTGATTTTTCATTTAGTCTAATTCTTAGCATTCATTTATTAATGAAAGCATGTAAAAAGGCATGTCAACACACACTGGTGCACATGGAAAATGCTTTGTAACACATGCTGATCAGAACCATTTGGGTTACAGCAAGTTGATTTAAAAAGCTTAGTTTAAATGACAGTTTTGTTGAAAACAAGACCCCTTAATCACCAGTATTTTTTATATCATCAGCTTTGTTAAACTCTTTTGTGTATTTAAATCTTTTTTGTCCGTTTCTTACAATTTGTTCTTTTCCTAAATTTTTGCTTTATTCTATTTACTAACTTTTAGCCCATATTTCTTCTTCGTACTGTCATCATATTGCAGTGCTGGAACAATTTAAATATCTAATGCATAATCTATTATTTATACAACTCATAATTAAGAAATACAATAGTATATGAATATGTGTGTATAAAAAAATATCTGCACATATAAACATGTGGTTTAATCACGATTCAATTACTTTATTTTTTTCCCCAGGTTGGTTTTTGATATCCATTATGTTCGATTTTTGCTTGCCTGTATTTTACTTTCTTGTATAAGCATGCTATTGTTTTTGTAAAAAAATAATAAAAATATGAGATAGGGATTTTTAAGTGTTTTGTAGTTTTTCTTTCCTTTTCAAAGATGTTGAGCTTTCCAGATTACCTGTTCATTTTTTGTGCCAAGGAATGGAGAACAATCAGTTTGCTTCGAAGAATACTCAATTTTTAGAAATGTCTTTTCCTATACTCTCAGTTGGGTGGGTGGCAGGACAGACCAGTACAGGGGTGGTTGTGCTGTACATCAAAATGAGCAGTTGTTGAAAATGAATAACTGGAAATATTCATCTTCAATCAAATCAGCTTTTAGACCAAATTATCATGTAGGCCTGCTAATTTGCTTTGGCCAGTTGTTACCAATTAAATTACCTGCAGGATCAACATTGCCAACACTTCTTTGTCATGTCTGTACTTGTCCTGGTGCTCAATCCTAAAGACATTGTTTAGTGTACCATTTTTCCTCAGGCAGGCAAAGCCATTTGCCTGCTTGTTCTCTGCTCACCAGCCAGCCTCATTTTGCACAGGTGGCATTGTGGTTCATGATGAAGATTTGTAGGCGGGCCTTGGATTCTACTCTCTGAGCCATGACCCTGTAGCTCCGTGAGAATGAGGTAAAGGATGCCCTGTTTTCTGATCTATGGAGGTGAGCCCATATTTCTTAGTTAAGGATGTCTTCAGTCTTTTTATTCTGCAGGTGTTTGCTGTATCGTTTTTCCAACAACAAGGTATAGGGGTAACTGTAGCATATTTGAGTACATTGGTTCATAGAGGCTTTTGTTGTTTCCTTCCTCATATCTTTAGAATTCTTGCTAAGCCACGTATTATGCTTGTCTTTATGGTGTAGTGTTAACTTCTAAACTAGTTCCAAGTCATCATTTACTTAAGGATCAAGTAGATCTTTTGTTTATTCATCTTTTGTGTGGTGGTGATTTGACTTACATTTTTATGGCAAAGGTAATGTTGAACTGCTCTGGGGGTTTCGCACATGGAATAATTTACTTTATTACGCTAGTAATGCGGAGGTGTCTTTATTTGACCACCTGATTGTACCTTTTATTTAGATTAAGAAGAAAGGTAAGAGGAAAAAAACACTAGTTCTATTGTTCTTATTTGATTGGAAATTGTATGGTAAGTTTTTAAAGTCCTGTGTGCACATTTGTAGCCCTTTTTTCCCCACCCTTCTTTCAGACTTCAGGAGTGGCATACCCTTTGTGTGTGCTCAGTGAACCAATCTTAATCTGAAAACAATATCTGTTGTTAAGGATTTTACATAGAATTTCTCAGTGTAATGGCAACCTACATTTAGCAATTTATAAATGAAACTTTGAAAGTTAAACTGTATTTATTATTATAATACTCCCTTGCTAGTTCCAAAGCTTTTATTATAAAACCTGATTGAGAACAATTCTTTACAATGAGTTTTGAAGGTTTTTCCCTAAATTTAATACTGTAAATGTCTGATTTATCTACATGTGTATCTAATTTGTAAGCAATACCTACAGTTTTTGGTCTTGCAAAATATATTTGGCATTGTATTGACACAATGAAAACATTATATCTTTTTCTTTAACATGTGAAAGCAAATGTTGGTCCATTATCTGTGCAAGTTAGTTAAATAAAATCACACCAGGTTTCATCAATCAGTTTCATTCTTTCCTATTATAAGGGATATTGACATAGTAAAACCAGACAACTAAACTAAAGCAACAATGTGTATTTTAAATATAGAAGCTCTCTACCTTTGGCACTGTTTTTTTTTTTTTTTGTCATTTGAAAAATATTGTCATTGTAAGAACCTTTGATAAACATTAAAATCTGCTATTTGAGTTTTCCTCTTTTCTATTCATTTCTTCATCATTTGAAAGACCAGACGGGTCCTGAAATGAACACAGGAATAAATGCTATTTAAAATATGAAATGATGCATGGTTGATTTTCGGTTTGGGTACTATATCTCTTAATAAGTAGAATCACATTGTTGCCTATGCAGGTTTAGTAGTCTCACTGACTTAGGGGTTGATTACATTGAGAAAATGTGAAAGGAAACTTTCATCACCATTTATACAGGATATTCAGTCATGATTTCAAGACTTGATATCATGTAAATGGACTTCTACTGTAACCCCATGTGGCAATTTGATACTATTTATGAATTCCAAAAAGATATTATGTTTGTAAACTAATCTGTTTCTCTGAGTGTGATCTAATCTAATACCCTTTGTATTAGATTCAGCTGAGATACCTTTGATGAAATTATGTTAAGATTAGGACATGCAGGGCTGATTCCCCGCCCCCTTCGTGGGCTATATAAAGGGATAATCAATCAAGAAGGAAAAAGAATATAGATATACAGAGAAGATACACAGAGGATCCTGTGGCCCCAAGAAGAGAGATGAGCCTGATAGTTTACAGCTGACCTTCTGAAGAGACCAGAGCAGCTGAGTCCAGAAAGAAAGGAGCCCCAGAGGAAGAGAGCCCTATGTCAGCCTGCAGCTGAGATCAGAAGAAGCTGGGACCATGGAACCTTAAGAGGGAAAAGGAAAGCTGAACCTTCACAGACATCACCTGCCATCTTGCTTCAACATGTGGCAACAGACTTTGGGTGAGAAAGTACCTCTTATGGTACCTTCAATTGAACTCTAGGATGTAGTAAACTTTTACCCTAAATAAATACTCTTTCTAAAAACCAACAGATTTCTGGTACTTTTCATCAGCACCCATTTGACTGACTAATATACACCATAAAGTATGTTCTTCAGTTATATGGGATGGGGTGGGGAATGAGTGCATACTTCATTCAATACCCTTTATATTTATTTGGCACTTACATCAAATATATTCTCCTTTTTCAAAGCATGAAAAGTATAGCATTAGCAAAGCAGTGTGTTTTACTCATGACATTTTAATACTGGGTTCATGATTCATGTAAACTGCTTTTTTAGCAGAAGAAATTAGAATTTTTCATGTTCAGTCAACTTTCAGTGAGTATGGAAACAACCTATTTTGTGCAATTCAGAGTGCACACTTTGATGATTAGATTATTTCATTTTAAATATCACTTTTTATGTCTTAAAAATATTTTCAAAATGCTTGAATGTGGTAATAGTGAACACTAGGCAGATGTTAGATGCTTCTGAGTGTTAACACCAGAGAATTGCTCATTTTCTGAGTATTTTTAAGGGAAACTGAAACACAGATGGGTTATATTGAAAATATTTAGGTGGTTGTTTATATAATTATGCATCTTTATTTTTGATGATTGGGTAAGTATGTAATAAGTAATTAATTGAATGTCAATATTTCTAGGTACCTACCTGGTTTTTAAAAATGATTTTTGTATTTTTGATCATTAAACTGAAGTGTTTCATTATTTGAAATAGTTATGCCTAGTTAAATCATAATTAGCTGTTTGTATTTGGTTTTAATTTTGGTTCTTCACAAGATCATGACTTTTAAATGCTTTTAGCATACTTACACACACTGTTGTAGAAGAAAATAACAACAAAATACATTTAAATTTATCATGAGTAGACAGTAAATTTATAAAGACATCCCAGAAGTCACAATCTCCTCTAATGGGTCACAATAAATTTAGTCCAATGGAAAAATATCAACAGTGGATATTAAAATTCAGAGTTTTATTAGAACAGAAGTATTAGGTTTTTTCAATGACCATCTCTTGGTGATGAAGTATAAAGAATAATTTGATAAATTAACAAGTGGTTGGTTAAGACTCTTAAAAGCCTTTAAAGACAGTGGCATAAATTATTCTTTTATGCCAAAGAATTTTGGACAGGGATTAAAGATTGGTAGGAAAATAATCATTTGCAGTATTTTTAGGCAAAGAGGGATAAAATGGATTATATGAAAATTCAATTCATAAAAATCAAATCACAAACTCCTTGTTTACTATCCAGCTTAACACTTCTGAATATAGATAATTTTCAAGAGTCTTATTTATTTTTTATATAAAGTAGTGTTTCTCAAACTGTGATCCACAGACTACCTTAATCAGACTCACCAGAGATGCCTATTAATCCTGGGCCAATCCCAGTCCTTATGAATCAGAATAGGAATGAAGCTCAGATATCTGGATTTTTAACAGGTATTGTATGTGAGTCTTAAAGTTTGAGAACTACCTAGATACAGGCTATTAGGCAGGTTGATAAAAGAGAGTAATATGAAAGTAGTGGAGAGGCAAAAGATACTAGCTCTAGGAGTACAATTCATTTTAGTGACATTGTTAAAGGAAAATGTAATTATGATATCTTATTGTCTTTTTTGCCATATATCCTTTAATATATTTCTCTTGCTACATAAGCTTTAATATTGCCATGAATGTTAATATGAAACTATATTCCATTCCCTTGGTGCATTTTACAATATTTTATTTATTAAGTTTTAAAATAATCTCAGAAATGATTCTATCTTGTAAAATGTGTTGCATCTATGTGGAATTGAACAAAACTGAATTTGTTGTTTACATGATAGGCAAATCTTCACAAAGATAAGAATTACATCACTTACATTTATTCATTTGTTTTATTATACCTTCAATTTTTAATTTTCTTTTTTCTCTTTTATATATACAATTTCTCATAAAATTTTTGAGTTACTACTAGAAAACTACTTTGAAAAACTAAATTTCTTAGAAAACTACTTTGAAAAACTAAATTTAGAATTTAAAAATAAAACAACCTCTAATTCGAGATGTGCTGTATCCCAATTTCATTTTAGAAAATCAAATTCCTTTACTGTGTAAAAACGGAGAAAATGCTATCTAGTATAGCACATTTTGTCAACTGTCAAATTCCTAGCCCTTCTATCAAAGAAAGTGCTCCTTAAACAATGCATTGTCCTTCCCTAAGAAATATGAAACCATTGTCCAAGAGAACATATTCTTGGCACCGTGTGAAAAATTATCAGCAAGGATAATCTCTCAAGGCATAAAAACTACTTTTATGCTTTGAAATGCAAATGAATCACAGTGCTTTCTCAGATGACTTAAATGTAAGAAAAAAAATTTTTTTTCCAAGAATTTTTTTTGAAATATAGAAATTAAGTGGGACAACTTGCTTTCAAATAATTCATGTGCTTCATATACTTGAAAGCTTATTTTTAAGTGGTAACACATTGTTTAAAAATAAACTAATATTCTTAATCATGACATTTTTTGGAAATATTTTCAGTTGTGTTAACTTTAAAAATATAGTTGACTTTTTTTTGGTATTTTCCTTTCCACTATTCAACAATTTCACTTGAGTTGTTTTTATACTTTATTCTCTATCAAGATTTGATCAAATAGTCTAAGATAGACTTTGAAAAATAAATGTTATATTCTGTTTTTTTTTTTCTGTATAACAAACTAATTAATAGACAAGTCAAGAGAATTGCTTTGGAATATGTTTTTGGCTTTCAATCATTTTAAGTTTTAAAGTATATTTTTATTTAATTTGGTTTAATTCTTTATAGAAGTATACGTTTCAAAATGTGTCTTTGCTATAGCATTCTCATACCCAAAGGAAACAACTGTTATTCACTCAATGAGTCTTTCTGAACTCTTTCCTGGCATGTACAAATATATTAAAATAAATTCTTTTAAAAATAAAAAATTAGAGTGGGAAGATGACATTGGACTAGGCAGACAGGGCTCAACTTTCTCATAAAAACAATGGAGAAGGAGCCAAAAGCTGTCTTAAGGACCAATTTTGGAGGTTAGAATACCAGAACAGTGCTATACAACCTCCAGGAAGGTGAAGAACAGAGAGACAAAGAACCCAAAACATCAAATATGAGTTACCAAACCCCCACAGCAGCTGGGAAGAGCTCCCCTGCCCCAACTCCAAGATATTAAGCAGGGATAAAAGCCCTGGCTCACTACAGCTAACTGAGAGGAAAACAGACAACTTCCAATTTGCCAGTTGTTACAAGGGAAGAGGGAGGGTGAGTCAGAGGGCTTTTCTTCTGTGAATTTGGCCAGCAGAGCCCACTTTGTATCTTGGTCCTGGCCAGAATAAAAGACAGGAAAACAGAGACTGAAACATCTCCATGGAAAAGTGTGCCGATGAGTGCTATCTGGTAAACCATCTGGAAATTGCATGGACAAAAACTGTGCTTGATTATCTCTGTACCGTAACTCTTGGGAGAAAATCTGCACCCAATTACTAAGCCTCTGACCCGGTTTTGATTACTTAAGCTGGGCAATTTTAAAGACTTAGAATAAGTTAAATCAAATATCAAAGAAGAGCTGTGAAAAAAAAGTCAGCAAGAGAGAGAAATTAGCCATCAGAATAAATTCACCAACATAGTCAGATGCCTAGATTTCAGGAAAAATTACAAGCCATACTAGGAAACAGGAAGAGATGGCCCAGTCAAAGGAATAAACCAAATATCCTTAAGAGATACAGTATTTAAGACAGTGATAATCACACAACTCTCCTAAATCAATTCAAAGAATTTAAAGAAAATATGACTAAAGAGATAAAGGATATTAAGAAGATACTGGGTGAACCTAAAGAACAATTTTAAAACCTGCAAAGAAAAGTAACAGCTTATGGGAATGAAAGGCACAATGGATGAGATTAAAAATATATAAGAGGCACTTAAGAACAGATTTGAATTGCTTGTGGACAGAATTAGTGATTTTGAAGACAGAACATCTGAACTAGAAAAATCAGGAGAACAGAAAGAGCAGAGAATGGAAAAAATGGAAGAAGGTATCAGGGAATTGAATGACAATGCAAAAAGCACAAATATATGTGTTATCAGTGTCCTAGAAGGAGAAGAAAATGGAAAAGGGGCAGAAAGAATATTTGAGGAAATAATGACCATAAACTTCCCAACCCTTATGAAAGATATAAATATTAATATTCAAGGACAATGCACCCCAAACAGAATAAATTCGAGTAGACATACCCGTGACACCTACTATTCATAATGACAAATACCAGAGATAAAGAGAGGATTCTGAAAGCAGCAAGAGAAAGGCAATGCATCACATACAAGGGAATCTTGATAAGACTAAGTGCTGACCTCTCACCAGAAACAATGGAGGAGAGAAGAAAGTGGTATGATGTATTTAAGGTACTGAAAGAGAAAAACTGCTTGTCAAGAATTCCATATCCGGTAAAGCTGTCCTTCAAAAATGAGGGTGAGTTCAAAGTCTTCATGGACAAACAAAAACTGATAGAATATGTTACCAGAAGACCAGAATTACAAGAGATACTAAAGAAAGTGCTGTAGCTTGAAAGGAAAAAAAAAGGGTGAGAGATTTAGAGTATAGAAATGAAGATTATTAGGAAGGGTAAATTAAAGGGTAAAAAGACAGTAGGAAAGTGGATTTGGCTCAACTGATAGAGCATTTGCCTACCATATGGGAGGCCCAGGGTTCAAACCCAGGGCTTCCTGACCCAAGTGGTAAGCTGGCCCACGTGCAGTGCTGATGCACACAAGGAATGCCTTGCCACACAGAGGTGTCTCACATGTAGGGGAGCCCCATGCTCAAGAGTGCACCCCCACAAGGAGAGCCGCCCCATGTGAAAAAAGTGCAGCTTACCCAGTGGTGTCACATACATGGAGAGCTGATGCAGCAAGATGACACAGCAAAAAGAGACACAGATTTCCAGTGCCGCTGACAAGAATGCAAGTGGATACAGAAGAACACACAGTTAATGGACACAGAGAGCAGACAATGGGGGAGGGGAGAGAAATAAATAAAAAATAAAAGAAAGTAGTATGATATGACAACAGATAACTAAAGGACAAAATGGATGAAGTAAGTAATACTTTAACAGTAATTACATTGAATGTTAATAGCTTGAACTCCCCAATCAAAAGATATAGACTGATAGAATGGATAAAAAATTATAGCCATCTATATGTTGTCTACAAGAGATAACTATGAAGATACAATGAAAAAAGAATGAATATAGGTGCAAAAATCCTCAACAAATACTTGCAAATAGAATCCAAAAGCACATTAATAGAAAGTTTAAGTGGGTTTTATCCCAGGAATGCAAGAGTGGTTCAACACAAGAAAATCAATTAGTGTAATAAACCATAATGATACATGGAAGAAGAAAAATCACATGATCCTCTTGATGCAGAAAAGGAATTTGACAAAATATAGCACCATTTTTTGATAAAAACTCTCCAAAAGGTAGGAACAGGAGGAAGCTTTCTCAATATGGTAAAGTGTATATATGAAAAACCTATAGCTGGCATTGTATTCAATGGTGAAAGATGGAAAGCTTTCCTGCTGAGATCAGGAACAAGACAAGTATGCCCACTGTTACCATTATTATTCAATATTGTGCTTCTCTAGTTAGAGAAATAAAATTCAGATAGGAAAGGAAGTAGTAAAACTTTCTCTGTTTGCTGATGACATGATCCTATATTTTGAAAATCCTGAAAAAACAAATCTACTAGAATTAATAGGCGAGCTCAGCAAAGTGGCAGGATACAAGAGTAATATGCAAAAATTCATAGTGTTGATGTGCAATCTGAGGAGAAAATCAGAAAAACAAATTCCATATATAATAGTGTCTAAAAAAATTAAATATTTAGAGATGAACTTAACTAAAGACATAATGGACCTCTATTCAGAAAACTACAAAACATTGCTAAAAGAAACCAAAGAAGACTTAAATAAATGAAAGGATGTTCTGTGTTCATGGATTGGAAGACTAAATATATTTTTTTAAAGATTTTTTATTTTATTTCTCTCCCCGTCCCTCCCCCCCAATCCAGTTATCTGTTCTCTGTGTCTACTTGCTGAGGGTTCTTATTTGTCCACTCTGTTGTTGTCAACAGTACAGGAATCTGTGTTTCTTTTTGTTGTGTCACCTTGTTGTGTCAGCTTTCCGTGTGTGCGCCGCCATTCCTGGGCAGGCTGCACTTTCTTTTGCCCTGGGTGGCTCTCCTTGTGGGGCGCACTCCTTGCGCAGGACTCCCCTATGCGGGGGACACTCCTGCGTGGCAGGGCACTCCTTGCATGCATCAGTACTATACATCAGCCAGCTCCACAGGGGTCAAGGAGGCCTGGGACCTCCTTGAACCGCGGACCTCCCATGTGGTAGACCTATGCCCTTCCTGGAAGACAAGTCCACTTCCTGGAAGACTAAATATTGTTAAGATGTCAATCTTACTTAAACCGATTTACAGATTCAATGCAATCCCAATAAAAATTCCAACAGCCTTTTTTGCAGAAATCGAAAAGCCAATAATCAGATTTATTGGAAAATGTAAGGTGTCCTGAATAGCCAAAAATGTCTTAAAACGGAGGAACAAAGTTGGAGGACTCTCAATCCCTGACTTTAAAGCATATTACTTAGTTACAGTGGTAAAAACACCATGGTACCGTCATAAAGACAGGCAGATTGACCAATGGAATTGAATCGAGAACTTAGAAACAGACCCTCATATCTACAGCCAAGTGATTTTTGACAAGGCTGTTAAGCCCACCCAGCTGGACCAGAACATTTTATTAAACAAATGTTGCTGGGAGAACTGGACAGGCATATCCAAGAGAAAGAAGACCCCTATCTCATACCTTATACCAAAATTAACTCAAAATGGATCAAGGACCTAAATATAAAAATGACAACCATAAAACTCCTTGAAGAAAATATAGGAAAACATTTTCAAGATCTTATGGTAGGTGCAGTTTTTTAATCCTTACACTCAAACAGTAGCAGTGAAAGTAAAAATAGGTGAATGGAACTTCCTCAAATTTAAACACTTTTGCACCTCATAGGACTTTGTCAAAAGGGTAAAAAGGTAGTCGATTCATTGGAAGAAAATATTTGGCAATCACATATCTGATAAGGGCTTAATATCCATGATATATAAAGTTTACTACAACCCAATAATAAAAAGACAAACTAACTGATTAAAAAATGGGCAAAAGATATGAAAAGGCAATTGTCCAAAGAAGTAATACAAATGGTGAAGAAACACATGAAAAAATGTTCCACATTGCTAGTGATATAGGGAAATACAAATCAAAACTACAATGAGATATCATTTCACACCTACTAGAATGGCTGCTCTTAAAAGTTTGGAAAACCGTAAATATTGAAGAGAATGTAGAGATAGGAATGCTTATTCACTGTTGGTGGGAATGTAGAATGGTACAGCCACTGTGGAGGACTGTTTGGAAGTTCCTTAGGAAGTTGATTATGGACTTGCTGTTTGACCCAGCAATACCATTACTAGGTATATACCCAGAAAAACTGAGAGCGGTGACAGGAATACACATCTGCACACTGATGTTCATAGTAGCTTATTCATGATTGCTAAAAGTTGGAAACAACCCATGTGTCCATTAACTGAGGAATGGATGAACACATGATGGAATAGCACATAGCTGTAAGAAGAAATGAACCTGGAGGACATTATATTGAGGGAAGGAAGCCAGAAACAAAAGGACGAATACTGTATAATTGTACTATTATGAACTAAATATATTGGGTAACTCATGAAATTAGCAATTAGAATATAGATCACCAGAAATTAGATGAGGGTAGAGATTGGAAAGCTGATGGTTAATCTGTACAGATTGGTTAAAAGTTTGTTTGTAAATCCTTGGAAATGAATGGAAATGGCAAGAACACATCATGGTGTTTGTGACTAGCAGAGCTATTATATTGGTATGACAGTGGTTGAAAGGGAAATTCTAAAGACATGTATATTGCTAGAAGGAATACTAAAAAATGTAACATGGGACTGTATAACATAGTGAAACCTCATATAAAATATGGGTAATATTGCATATATATAAGACCATTTAATAAATACAAATAAACTAGAGACATGGAAACAGAATAGCAGCTATGTATGGCAGGGGAATCATAGATTGGGAGATGATGAGTTTCTTTGGTTTTTGTTTATTATTATTTTTTAAAGATTTATTTATTTCTCTCCCTCCCCCCCCCACCCCAATTGGCTGTTCTCTGTGTCTGTTTGCTGCATGTTCTTCTTTGTCCGCTTCTGTTGTTGTCTGTGACACGGGAATCTGTGTCTCTTTTTGTTGCATCATCTTGCTGCGTCAACTCTCCATGTGTGCGGCGCCATTCCTGGATAGGCTGCACTTTCTTTTGCGCTGGTCGGCTCTCCTTACGGGTGCACTCCTTGCGCGTGGGGTTCCCCTATGTGGGGGACAACCCTGCGTGGCACAGCACTCCTTGCGTGCATCAGCACTGCCCATGGATCAGCTGCACACGGGTCAAGGAGGCTGGGGGTTTGAACCGCGGACCTCCCATGTGGTAGATGGACGCTCTAACCACTGGGCCAAAGCCGCTTCCCTATTATTCTTATTACTGGAATAATAAAAATGCTCTAAAAATGACTGAAGTGATGAATGCATAACTAGGTGATTATACCAAATACCATTGATGGCACACTTTTGATGATTTTATGTTTTATTAATATGTATTAATAAAATTGATTTTTGGCAAAAATGCATAAATAGAAAAAAAATGAAATAGGTTTGCTGAAAGCTTTACTTCACAGTATTATGGATATTTTGCCATATCACGCTACATGATGGTATGAGATATATCTTGTTTTTTTAATAGTTTCATTTTATTTATGACATAAATGTATGTCATGTAACCCTTTTCCTATTGTTGTTCCATATATTCCCACATACTTGTGTCATAGTTTTCCTGATAGATATATACCTATAAGTGGAATTTCTACTTCTGAACATAGCCTCTACAATATTCTTGATTTTAAGCAAGAAGATCCAGTATTTTACAAATATTATTTTCACAATTGATTTCTAATTGATTCAGATTCAGGTTTACGAAGTTCTCTTCTATTTCTTGATTATGAAGAGTTTTGATTAAATAATGCATGATAAATTTTACAAAATACTTTTTAGTATCTTTTGAGATGATTATTTCTATTTTCTCCTCTAAACTATTAATGTAGCAACTTACATGAATATAAGCATTATATGGATTTATTTCTTAATGTTGAACAATCCTTGCATTCCTGAAACAAATCCTACTTGTTCTGATGCACTGCTGTATCTGATTTGCTAATGTTATGGTAAATTCGTTTGCATTTAGATCAGATTTTTTTTTAGGTATTATACATGACTGGTTTTCGTTATCAGGGTTGTGGTAGGCTTACAATTTGAAGTGAGACAATATCCATTTTTTTAATGCCTTAGAGAATTTTAAATAAATTAGAAACTATCTAGATATCCCCCCTATCCCCAAAGGCATTTACATCCAATTTCTGGAACCTGTGAATACTTCACAAGGTAAAAGAGATTTACAGATGAGATCAAGGTTAAAGGCCTTGAGGGGGGGGAGACTATCCTGAATTATCTGGGTTGGCCCAATTTCAATTTAATCAGAGTCCTAAAAAGTGGAAAAGGTTGGAAGAAAGAGGGGGAAAAGAATTGCAGCTTGAGAACGATTACACCCACTTTTGCTGGCTTTGAAGAAAAAGGACAGGAACCATGAGTCAAGGCAGTCCTCAGTTTATGGTCAGCTAGAAAATGTGGACCAGGTCCTGCAAGTGCAAGGAACTAAATTTTACTAACAACCAGAATGAGCAGGAAACAGATTCTTCCCTAGAGCCCCAGAAAGGAGAGCAGTACTGCCGACATCTTGAATGTAGCCCTGTGAGACTCATGCTGAATTTCTGACCTACAGAACTATAAGATAATAAATTCGTGTTGTGATAAGCCACTAAGTTTGTAGTAATTTTTTATGGCATTAATAGTGTTGGAGAAAATACTGCACTTACTGGGACAAGGAGACTGAAATGACTGTAGACAAAGAAAGATTTATTGAGAAGCTCTCCCAGTGGAGGGGTCTGAAGAACAGACTTCAGCCCACTCCTGGAAAGGGGCGGCGGGGGGGGGGGTACTTGAATTTATACAGAACTTTCCTAGGCTGGGGGATGATAGTTGGTGGGAGGGGATTGAGGGTCTGAGTGAAGTGCAGGGGCTGATAAGAAGCCCTAGAAATGAAAATTTCCCCTGACAGTGACTAGAAGATAGTGGGTTAGGGAGTTATGGTTTCTTGGAATGCTGTAGGAGCAGATGTTTCTTCTACAGGAATTTTATCTCCTTCTGACATGTAGATAGAGAAGGTTTCCATTTCTTTTTACTCCCATCTCTGTGGTTTCTTTATTTAACCTGTGGGAAAGTGCCATGCCCCTGGACATTTAGGCTTATGGGGGATGGGGTTAGCCTTTCCCCAGTGAATATCAGGGGAAACTGAGCTACAGCTTGTTAATTATTGCAAACCTTTAACAAATAGAAAATGAATATAGTTTCCTTTAAAATTTTTACTTTATTTGTTTAAGTACATTCTACGTACTTGGGTTAATTTTGGCAGTTTAGATTTTACAGGTTATTATCCTCTTCTAGATATTCAGGTTAATCAGATTAAACAAATATTTTATGATATCTAAATTAGAGTGGACTTTTAAAACTGATTTAATTACTTTTTAAATTAAAAAAGCAAAGCACATTCAATGTGGAAAGCAGAGAATGTATAGCAAAGTAAAGCAAAACACTGTAATCTGACAACCTAGCATAATTATTACTAATGTTTGATGTATATTCCTCCAGGAAAACTATATTTATATATTTGTATATCTATGTATTTATTCACATCTCTCCATATATATAAATTTGTAATATATGTGTACGTGTGTATATATGTATGTATTTGACAATATTTTCTCCAGCCTACTCTTTCAATTAGCGATGGATTATGAGCGTTCTTTTTCTACAAATAGACTTTTCATGTTGTAATAGAAGTATGCACCACAATTTAAGTATACTTAACAATTCTGGGCATTTGGTTCCTTCTACTTTTCAATGTCTTTTATACAGTTTATGGACAGCCACGCCTTTTTCTGAATTAAAAATTGATGATGCTTATAGGATTTAGTCCTCATCTCTTTTCATAGCAATTAATAAGTTAAATGTAATGTTGATTATGAATACTAGGCAAGTGATGGACCATAGCTTAATAAGTCTACGTCTTTATTTCTGGAAGAAATAAAAACAAGTTTTGCTCAGATTCTGAATCATCTTTACCTCAGTAAACCTGAGTGGTAACACTTTTTTCTGCTGCTGGTCTTATGCTGGCCAGGAACCACACGGAGCTTTGTAATAAAGCATCTTTAGTGGTCTTTGGCCATTTATCTTTCAACCCTTACCTGGTTTGGTTTGGTGAAGGAGAGAGCTTTGAGTTTGTAGCCATTTGACCTGGTTTTGAGTCCTTATTTTGTTACTTTTTTATACTATAATTTTGTAGAAGTCATTTAACCCTTTGAGACTTGATTTTCTCTCCTGTATACAGAGCAGATAATAGATACCTTCATAACCTAAGATTTTTTTGAGAGGCCAAATGAGAGAAAGTATAGGAAAGTGATTACTAGCCTGTATTATCCAATATCGTAACAATTAAAATTAAATAAAATTAAACATTCAGTTCCTTAGTTTCCTGAAGCACACTTCAAAAGTGCAATAGTCACGTGTGGGTGGTGACTACCATATTGGATAGGGCAGATATAGAACACATCCATTATCACAAAAAATTTAATTGGACAGTAGATAGCACATTGATCTATAAAGCCCATTGAAGAATTTAAAAATTGTGTCTCTAGTCTTAATATCCTTTTATATTAAATTTAACAAAAAATTGCAAGTGTAAATTTGAGATTCCACCTTATTTTCTAGAACCAATGAGCTTTATTCTCCCATTCAGTCAACAGCAACCTTCATCTCATTATTTTTTGGTTGGAAAAATGGGAATATATATTATATAAACATACAATTCACAATGGGTTATTACATAATAAGTAGTTGAGTGATTTTGGGGGAAGTATTTACACAATATTTCAAAAGTAGGTTATAAATAAGACACTTGGAGATATTAGATATAATTTCAAATCTTTGGTCATTTTAACTATTAATTTAGAAGTTAAAATTCATTTGTTTTCTTCATCAAACTAGTTTCTCCTTTGATTTTGTGCTTTAAAAATAAAAAAAATATATTTTGTTTGGTGAAACATGAAATTTCAGAGCATTTGGTGAAGTGTTCATATTTATCTGGAAAATAGTATGCAACTTCTACTCAGCAACTGAGTCAGCTATGAAGGTCTTAGAAAAATCCATTTTTATTCCTTCCCTTAGTAAGAAATTAGAAATTTGTTTTGAGTTATACCCTGACATTCCACCTACCCAATAAATATGGTCTGTATTTTTTAGGTTTTTAGAGTATTAGAACCCATTTTAGAACAACTCTAGTATTATTTTGGAACTTTTTCTTTCAAAATGGAATCAGTTATCAGTTTTACATGTGCATATACGTATATGTGCTTTTTTAGCTCATCAATGTAATTCACAGGCATGATTTCACTTTATACACTGATGTATATGGACAGGTTATTTTCCCTATCTTTTGGACTTGGGGAGAGTCCATGACTTTTTCATGATGTGGCTGAACAGAGACTTTCACCGGGTCTCTTAATCCTGTCCTTTCCTCTCCAAATAGTCCTCCTTCTCTCTGGGTTTTCAGGTATGTTATTTTAATCCACTAAACATTTGTCTTTTTCTCTTTTTCTAACAAATGACACTTTTGCAACTGTAAAATTGCTTAGGATATCTTCTCGTTTTTTTTTTAAATATAGAAATAACCTTAGATATGGAAAAGAAATTCCAGTAACAAGGAGTTTTACAAATGGCCCAAATAACTACTACTTCCTAAGATAGCCCTGGTCTCTTTCTGTAACTTGCAGTGACAAGGTGATGACATTTTCTATTGTACATGAATGTGGGAAACTCAAAAATATTTACTCAATAATTTTCTATTTAAATTATTAGTTTTTGGGTAATTTGGGACCAGCCCCTGTGGATTCTGATGTGCAGGCCGTGAAATAAGTTCATCCAAAGTTACTTACATTTCTTTTTCCCTTAAAGATCAATTAAGATATAGCATGAGACTAGTAAACTGGCAAGTTCCTTGGATATTGGTTTCATTAGGTGTGGCAGCTATGATTGGAAGCTAACTTTGTTTACAGTTATCTTAACATGAGGTAATCTTTTGTACATCTTTCATAATTATCTGTCAGTTTGGATTATTAAAAATGCCTTAAAATATTTGGGGTTCAATTACAAATATATATGAAAATCTTGGTCGTAATTTTTCTGAACAAATACTGATGAAATATATTTACCATATTAAAAAAGCATAGTGTTTTTCTTTAAGGAAAGTCAGCCAAATATGAAAAGATGAAATATAATGAATGAAGGGCTATTGCAAGCTGCTGGCCTTAGCCACCAGTTGGTAGGAAGCCTTAGCTTGCTATAGTCAACTTTGATAAATTGGAAACTTTGCAAATGAGGGAAGGGAAAGGAGGAAAAGGCAAAAAAAAAAAAAAAAAAAAGCCATCCTCAAAATGGAGAAAAAGGGCAAAATTTTGAGACATGGGAGAAACTATCTCAGGTCAGGGAGTAGCTGCGGTGAAAAGACAAGTGATAATTTTCATTCAGTATAGTGCCTGACACTGAACAAGCACTTCACTTGCAAAAATTAGTTGATATACACTGTGAAGTAGATTCTATTATATTCCTTATATATAGAATAGCGATGCTGAGATCTCAGAGTTGAAATAACTCGCTATCAGTCAGCCACTAAATGTGCTGGTTGATTCCAGCATCTAAGCCCTTTCCTTAACTCTATTTATAATCACATTATAATCATTGCGGCTAATATAGTTTATGCTTTCGATATATGTGTTTTCCCCCCATTATTTCTCTAGGAGTGAACAAATCTCTTTTTAACATAACAGAAAAAGTATAATTTTCTAATAGTTTTATAACTGTATTGCATTAAATATCTCTACTACAGTATAGAAAGATTGAAACTTTTAATATAAAAATATCATTAGTGGATTAGATCTGGGTTTTTTTAAAATGTTGAAAATATTGTATTACCTAAAAGCAGTTTTGACCCAAGATGATCCAGTTTTAGGCACAAAATAAATACAATGCATGTGGAAAATGTATATGATATTTTGTCTGAGTATTGTGTATCATGGATGTATTTCCTTCATTATAAACTGTTCTCTGAGAAATAGGGGCCAAATCCTTTATTTCAAAGTATGTATTTCTACTCTTTTTTTTTTTTTTTTTTTAAGATTTATTTATTTCTCTCCCCTTCCCGCCCCCACCCCAGTTGTCTGTTCTCTATGTCTATTTGCTGCGTCGTCTTCTTTGTCCATGGCATGGGAATTTGTATTTCTTTTTGTTGCGTCATCTTGCTGTGTCAGCTCTCCATGTGTGCGAAACCATTCTTGTACAGGCTGCACTTTCTTTTGTGCTAGGCGGGTCTCCTTATGGGGCACACTCCTTGCATGTAGGGCTCCCCTATGCGGGGGACACCCCTGTGTGGCAGGGCACTCCTTGTGTACATCAGCACTGCGCATGGGCCAGCTCCACACGGGTCAAGGAGGCCCGGGGTTTGAACCGCGGACCTCCCATGTGGTGGACGGACACCCTAACCACTGGGCCAAATCCACCACCATGTATTTCTACTATTAATGACTTTTAAGTTACACAACAATGGTATCAATTGTTATAGAGAAGCTCTGGAACTTTTTTCTTTCATGTCAACATTCTTGTACCACATTATGCAGGATTTTTCAATTGACTATTTACTTTTCCTTAAACCCATAATGAAGTCACAGAAGTGGAGGAAATATGTCCATTTAATCTTACCAAATAAAATACTTGTTACTTTCTTTACTTATACTTTTTCACAGTTGCCTGAATCTAAAACCAAACAGGCTGAAAATAAAATATGTAAGAGATGCTTGGAAAAACGTTTGCTCTATGAAGTAATTGTCAGTAAATACTTTTGGACTAGCGAACTGGTAGCTTAAAAATTGTTTTCAGTTTTCCTACAAATACAAAATTGGCAAAGTTTAGTCAATTTAAGAAACATATTGGGAACCCAG
Organism: Dasypus novemcinctus; assembly: GCF_030445035.2. NCBI lineage: Eukaryota > Metazoa > Chordata > Mammalia > Cingulata > Dasypodidae > Dasypus > Dasypus novemcinctus. The sequence goes on along the minus strand of NC_080683.1, from coordinate 29,351,739 downwards.
GAAAGCATTATCTAGAAGAGTTTAATTAGTGTAGCTCTGAATAATTTCAAATCAATTTACCCTCTTCCCCCAACAATCGTTTATTCCACGAATCTTCATAGTACTATATCAGTACTAAATCTACTGTCTAGATTTGATATACTGATATTTTGTGAATTTGTGGCTGTTTCTCAATACTGAACAAACTTAGTATTCGAATAACTTAGATAAAAGATATCAAATCAGATTCAGGGATCTGCGGGACCCAGGTCATTCCTCTGCAGTAAATATGCTCTCAAGGACTCCTGGGAGGGGGAAGTCAGGGATGCAGGAGTATAATTTTGTTTTTCCTCAGGGTGAGAATGTGACCTTGCTGATATTGGAATTGGCTTGAGAAACTGGATATTGCCTGGATATCTATAAATGATTCTGCTAAGATCATAGAATGTGTAAGGCATAGGGACTTGAGTAGTGAAGAATCACCAAGTAATAACAAATATTGAAATGAAATGTCCTTCTGATTTTATCATTTATGTTGGTCTGAAAGAAGAACCAAGATTAATTTCTTCATAGCTTCTCTTTTTAAAGTCTTTATTTAAAATTTTAAATATAAGTAATTGTCCATAGAACCCTGAATCATTTATACATTTTTCTCTTTTCTAAAACTAGGTTACAGGTAGTACAATTACATTTTAGTTTTGATGGCATAAGTTTGAAATTCATTATTTACAAGCAAAATATTCCAATTATAGTTATTTTTCCTTTATGAATACAGTCTACAAAGTGTTTTATTTAAAAATATACTTATGTTTTTCTTTAGGGAATCCCAGGATTTCCTGGAAATCAGGGATTAATAGGACAAAAGGTGAGTATTAAGGAGAGTTGAAAGTTTTGGGACTGGACCTGGTTATTAAAAGGGTGAAAAATTGATGATACATTATGTTATTTTCACAAAGAATAAATTTTTTTTATTACAGTAAAACAGAATACGTTTGAACTAGTACTTGTTCAAATATGATATAATTTTATATACTGGTATTTTGACCTTAGAAATTTGTTGTCATTTTCTTGTTATTTTATACAGATGATACTATTTGGAATTTAGCATTTTACTTCATTACTTTCTGTCTTCTGCTCTTAGACCATTCATTTAGGATCATTTTACTTCTTCCTGCACTGTATCTTTTAGAAATTCAGTTTTATTTAACTAGAAATGTCTTTCTTTCACTTTTGTACTGTAATTCTAATTACCATTCCCTTGTACATGATCAGCCCATTGGGTTTGCATCTTTTGAAGGTATTTTCTGTGTTTCTAATGTTCTGAAAATTCACTATGATATGTTTAGATAGGGACTTCACTTTATTCATATAGGTTGCAGTTCAGTTTGTGTCCTACCTCTGTAGAACCATTTCCATTAATTCTGGAAAAAATTTCAGCCATTATCTACCATAGTACCTCGGGTGCATTCTCTCTGTTCGTTCTTTCTGTGATTCTGATCAGACATATTTTATTCCTTATCATTTTGTACTCTTCAACTCTTTATAATGTCTTCATATAGATTTCATCTCTTTGATTGTTATATTTGCATAATTTTTGCGTGTATTTTCTAGTTTATTTGTTCTCCCTTATTGTTTCTGATCTGTTGTTAAACCGTCAATTGATTTTTTCATTTGAACCATCATATTTTTCATTTCTAGAGTTTTAATTTTTTAAAACTCATCTTTTTATTTTTAATAGTCTTTTGCCATATTTTCAGTCCTAATAGTCTTTTGAGATTCTATACTTTAAAAAAACCAAACAGTTCCTATGTAATTGTTTTAAATTGTCTTTCTAATAATTCCAGTATTTGCACTGCGTTAGTTGTTATTCCCATAGACTGTATTGAGGATTTATGCATCAGGTTTCTTTACTGTTAATTGTGAATTCTTTGCTTGATTTTAATTAACTGGTATGAGTCCTGTCAGCCTAACTGAGGAATGGGGAGCCTTCTTCTACTGGTAGTGAGGGGTACCATTTCAGTTCCCTTTGAGAGTCTTTGGCCATCACTGATACTGCAGATTTCTGTCCCATCCCCATGCCTGGCCCTACATTTTGTTTCCCTAGAGGTGAGCATGTACCTTCAAGCACCCCACCCCTCTCGACTCCCTGCTTCTCTATATCTGCCACAGTTTCTGCATAGTTACAAGTCCTCATGGTTATGGCTCCAATCCAGAGTATATTTTATCAAAATGAGGGCCTCTAATGACTTCCTCTACATCTTATAAGACTAGCGTTATCTCACAAAGTGTGTCCTGTAATATTTATATATTATTCAGAAAGTACCTTAGAGCACCTAGTCAGCAATGTTTCAAAAATTCAGTCTCCATGAGTTATTTTATACTCTAATTTTTCTTTATTAATTTGTATTCACTATCTGTATTAGACAGCCAAAGGGTGCTAATGTAAAATACTAGAAATCTGTTGGCTTTTATAAAGGGTATTTATTTGGGGTAGTAGCTTACAGTTACCAGGCTACAAAGCATAAGTTACTTCCCTCACCAAAGTCTGTTTGCCTCATGTTGAGCAAGATGGCTGCCAATGTTCAGGCTTCCTCTTCCTCCTAAAGCTCCATGGTCAGGCTCTCTAGGCTTTGTTTCTCTCCCCAGAGCTTGATTCTCTCCAGGCTCAGCAGCTTTCTTTTCTCCACAAGGCCAGCTGTGATCTGTCGGGAGAACAGCTTTCCTGGGTCCTTCTCTTCTTCCTCATGGCCAAGCTCCTCTGTGTTCTTACTTCCCAGGGCTCCAGTTCACAAACTCCAAACTCCCTTCCCTGATATATAGTTTCTCTGTGAGACTCAATGTCCTACTAATGTGGCCCAATCAAAACCTTAATCATTATTTAATCAAGTAAAAGTAAAACCTCTGAATCTAATACACTCAAATATGCCCTGAGGAAAAGACCAGTTTACAGACATAATCCAATATCTATTTTTTGAATTCACAACCAATATCAAACTGCTACACTATCATAGCTCAGTAAGTTCTATGATAAATAAGATAATTTTCCCTTTATTTTTTACCCTATTTTCTTACCTCACAAACTCTGTAAACTTCCGTCTTCCTTTGAATGAATGACAAGTGTCACTCCAGATTAATTAGTGAAAAGAATTGAGTGAGTAATTCCACAGACAGAGCCTCTGCTTGGGCCTTTACGGGTTTTTTTTTTTTTTTCTCTTTTTTTCTTTTCTGCCTTGTCTTGCTCATTTATTACTGTAGCAGAAGGAAAGAGAGATGAGTGGGACTAATTGGTATTGAGCTTTCAATTCATCATGCTTTGGTAGAAAATTCCTGGAAATAAATAACTAATTAAAATTTTAAAATGTGATCTGTGCTTGATTTGTAGGGTGAAATTGGGCCTCCAGGACCACAAGGGAAAAAAGGAACTCCAGGAATGCCTGTATGTTGATGTCATTATTATCAGGTTGTTTGAAATGTTGTTTATATAAAACAGGAGTTCTTATTTGGGAGTTCACAGGACTGTAGAGCATATACCAATGAGAATATTGGGGTCCATATATTCCATACATTTGCCTGAAAAAAGTCTATGTATTTGTCCATTTACAGAGGAGAGAGTCAAGTGTGGTTTTCTTTTTAATTCTCATATATTTGGCAATGCAAAAAAAGGCCAAGAACCCTTATGGCAGATAAATCAGAAAGCAAATATTCTAGCTGTTAATTAAAACCATGTCAAGTACCATGAAAAAGTCTAAAACCAAGTGCATGTTCTTTTTTCACTTTTTAAAAAATTACAAGTTTAAATAAAGGTAATTTGGGTGACCTTTAAGAATAGTTATTGGCATAAAGAAAACAATAATGACAAAAACAAAAGCCTCCCTCTCACTCTTATTTACTAGTAATGTTAAAGAAAGGAAAAATTACTCCAGTGATGCTTATTACTCTTCTATAGGATTTAATCTTTCAAAATAATGGCCAAAACTTGGACCATTCAGGAGATGGAAATACCAAAAATGATAAGATCTATAAGCAATCAGAAACCTAAGTAAACAGGTCACTGATTTTTTGAAGGAAGTATAGCCTTTGCTTTAACTGTTCAGGCCCTTCTGACATATATGTGATAATTCTACAAGCATCTGTCCTTGAAAAAATAAAAAACCCATTGTGGGAGAAAGTACTTGAGCAACTTCTTTTATTACGTTAATGAAGGAGAATAGATACAGAAAAGGTAGCAAAGGAAGGCCCTAAAGCAGTGAAAAAATTATTTTTGGGAGTAGAAGAGACATCCGCAGTTTAATATTAGAAATTATCAAAATCCTATTTTGCATGTGCAAAAATTCATTTAAAAATTTTATGCTTATTGCTATAAGTAATTAATGATTTTAATCTGTGAATCAAACTGTCTCTAATGGCTTTCTCTTTAAGAAAACAGATCTCTTTTATGTTTGACAATTATGACTTTTCATTTAATTATGTAAGTTTAAAGAGAACAGATATCTTACTTAGCACTGGGTGAAATATTTGTTGAATTTTGCATTTAAGAATAAAAAAAATGTTATCTATCAAATATGAATCTAACTTTTAGAGATATTCAAAGGAAGAATCTTCCCATTAAAGTGGAATACTATTCCCCTACCATCACTGCCTATTTGTTCAATAAAATAGTAAATAAAACTTGATTATTTTAAATAGTATCTAAATATCTTGAAAATGATGAATAATATCTATCAGATATAAAAAATATCTATATTTAAACATTGATACTAACCATCATCAATGATTTACATTATGGTTTACATTTTGGGTCATACACTTTTATAAATTTTGATGAAATTGAACAGGGCCTGTATGCATCATTGCAAGATCATGTAGAACAATTCCATCACTCCCAAAATGCCCCATGTTCCATCTATTCTATTCCTCCCTCCTCCTCCCCTCAGGGCTCACAGAGACCACGAAGCTTCACTCCTTGGAGAACAAGATTCATAGTTACTTGCAACAACATTGAGGGCTTGACATACTGCTCTGTCTCCCCCTGTTAAGCACTGCCTATGCTCTCGAGAGACTCCCGTCTGTTTGAGAACATAGTGGCCCTTCCCAGGATGGGAGTCCAACACATTCCTGCTCATATGTGAGTTACCATCCACTGATAAAACACATCATGACAAGATAAACACTCACACACTCCCTAGAAGCCTGCCCGAATGCCCCTCACATCCAGTAACCCTCCCCTGCCATATTGCCAAAAGTTAGTCACAACCACCACACCATGGACCCTAGAGTGATTACAACAGAAAGTGGGAGGATTGCATCCAGCATCCATGTGGAATCTGAGCCTCCTCTTGACATAGAGGTGCAATGGACACAACCAATCCAATGTCCACATAGAAAAGGTGGCATTGGATTGAGAAAAGTGGACATGATGGCTGATGGGTATGGGGAAAGGCAGGAAGAGATGAGAGGTGGAGGCGTCTTTGGGACATGGAGCTGCCCTGGATGGTGCTTCAGGGGCAATCACCGGACATTGTAAATCCTCACAGGGCCCACTGGATGGAATGGGGGAGAGTGTGGGCCATGGTGTGGACCGTTGACCATGGGGTGCGGGGGTGCCCCGAGATGTACTTGCCAAATGCAATGGATGTGTCATGATGATGGGAAGGAGTATTGCTGGGAGGGGGGAGAGGTGGGGTGGGGGTGGTAGGGTTCAATGGGACCTCATATATATATATTTTTAATGTAATATTATTACAAAGTCAATAAAAAATAAAAAAATAAAAAAATAAAAAGTTAGTTCCCAACCTGTTAGTTTCAGCCACATACCCACCAATCCCCAGTGTTCACGTGCTCCCTCCCCCAACCCTCCCCCCATTTGTATCTCAACTGTGACAAATGTACCATCCACATATAAAATGTTATTAATAGGGAAAAGGGGAAAAGGGGGAGGATGTTGGATATATGGGAATCCCATATTTTCTGAATGTGACTTTTCTGTACCCTAAAACTTCTTTGAAGGCAAAATGAAAAAAGTAAGATACTGGGGGAAGAAACAGAATAAAATGTTACTGTACATTTAAGATAGATCTTACAGTGATGAAAGATATAATGTCAAAATTTTTTTTAAATGTTTTTCATTACTTTTTATTCCAAATTTTTTTATTTTTTGTATCTATTTCTTATTTTTTAAAACTATCTTTATTATTTTTCTTATTAATTGTATTTGGTTATTTTGTTTGCTTCATTTTTGAAGAAGTTTTGGATCACAGAGGGGTTACAACTATGATGGGAGGATCATTGGTGTGGGGTGTCAAAAAAAAAGAATATATTTAACATTTCTAAGTTTTTAGCCACTGTGCTATGCATATTTTACAGTTTATAGTTGCAATAACATGCTAAATTGACATCAAAGCATAGTGGTGACATGTTATTTTCATTATGATCATATTGCAATTATTGTAATTTTTTTTCATCATCACATTTCCTTTGCCATATTTAAAAATGCAGGGTTTGATGGGAAACAACGGCTCACCAGGTCAGCCTGGAACACCGGGACCTAAGGTAAATATAATCATATTGACAAGAATGAGAACCTTGTGCAAAGTGACATTTTATATATGTCCATGCAAAATTTAAGAACATTGATTTTATTTTGAATTATGGTTTTCATTCTGTGAGCAATCACTTGTAAGGATGAAATCTTAGACAACACTCAGTATATAAAGAATGCTAAAGTAAAGCAGGTCTGGTTTAAGCTGGAAAGGGCCCAGCAACCCTTTCTACTCAGCCTCCTCCACTCTTATTGCTATCTCATGAGGCTTTCAGGAATACTTAGGGCTCTATGGAGCTCAGTCTCAAGACCACTGGTCAAGAGTATTTGTGGTGGTTGTTATGGGGGGAGGAGTGGGATGAGGGGAGTGGGGGTATATGGGGACCTCATATTTTTTGACTATAACATTAAAAAAATAAAGACAAAAAAAAAAGTTTTTGTGGTTACAATTGAGGATAGATCTTACCAAGTTACCAATTCTCTTTTTGGCATTTTTATTTAGTGGCATATATATGGAATTTTATATGTAAAAGTCATTGTTGTAAATTGTATTAGATTTTCCCTCCATTGGGTCTGTGGGTAGAGCAGAATAGTATCTTTACTTTCAGAATAAAATAGTATATAGCAAGCTTGACAAATACATTTAGGATGTCAGTTAGGTTATTTTCAAAGTAGAGCTAAAACTCTTTGAATACGGAGGTTTAGCCACTGCCTTTCTACTATGTGCATAAAATCCTGTGCTAAGATAACTATTTGTTGGTTGGTAAGAGGATCAAATCAAGTACATTCTAGTTAGACTCAGAAAACTATTCTCAACTAGTGAGCAAGTAGATGCTAGAACAACCTTCCAAAAGGGTGTGATGGAATTGCTGTTTTGGAAACATTCAACTTTTGACTAGACACTGTACTAGGGGAAGAGACCCTGGCATGCAAAATGAGTAGATGACTTAATCCATTCCATTTTTAATATCTAAGTATTTAGAGAAAGAGACAGGGTAAAGTTTCATGGGAGCTCAATAAGTGGGTATATTAATCTGTCAAAGGGGTCCTGATGCAAAGTTCCTGAAATCTTTTGACTTTTATAAAGGGTATTTATTTTGGGTAAAAGCTTACAGTTAAAGAGACCCTAAAGAGTCCAACTCAAGGTTGCTTTTTCACCAAAGTCAGTTAGGACTTTGCTGGTCTTTGCTAGGGTTCAACCTTCCCCTTTGGGCTTCCTCTCTCTCCTGATACAGGGCTCGTTTGTTTCTGGGTCTTCTAGATTAGCGCGTTTCCCAAGGTCAGCAGCAAACTATCAGGCAAATGGCTCATCTCTTCCTGGGACCCCAGGATCAAACATGACAGAGCTTGTACTCTTCCCATGTGTGCAAACCTCCTCACTTCTATGAGTTTCAGCTGAATCACTTGGAAAATTAGAAAATTTAAAGAACCATTGTTCTTACATCCAGTAAAACTCTTATGTGTCAAATGCTTTAATTAAATCCAAATATTACATTTACACATCTCCCAGCTTGAGAAACTTAGAAAACTATTCAAAATATTTCTTGCTTGCTTCTCTTATTAGTGAACCTGAGTTGATTGTGAGTGATTGTTGTCCTTTTAAGTGTTGTCCTTTTAACATTTTTTACACTTTTAACACTGACTTTGGCCAGATGTTGAGTTGTGATTTCAGGTATCAAAGTATTTGGAAACCAGAACTACCTTTGTCAATCCCTCCTTATTAACTTTCAGGATTATTCTCTGTTTATATCTACTCCTCTTTTCCTATATTATATTCTTTGCTCAGTCAACTTAGTCTTGTTCTTCATGTTTCTTCTGTTAAAAATGACTACACTGAAATCTGAAAAAGAATGGAAACTAAATGTTTTCCAATTCCTATACTTCTTCCCAAAAAAGCCACTGTACATTTGAAGGCAATTTTCTTTCCTTCAATTGCTATATCGAAGGTGAGTCATACTGAGCACGTGAAAAAGGATGATGCTCAGGATTCTCCTCCTAGAGGTTGCTGTTTAAGGACAAGCCTCTGGTCTGTGTAGAATGGAGACTTCACTAATTAGTTTTGGTCCCTGAGGATTTGAATCTCTTCCCTTATACATGGAGCTGCAATTTGACATGTGGGCTTTTAGAAAGTTTTATAAATGTGAAAACACACCTCCTTGCTTAAAAGAGTGTTTTTTAGTGAGCAGGGCTAACATAGAGGGTCTACGTTTCAAGCAATTGGGAAATTGAAAATATATTCATAAATATTATTTTAAATATAGTCCCTTAAGTGTTTTTTTTCCTTTTTAGTTTGCTAATGGCTGCCAAGGCAATATACCAAAATGAGTTGGCTTTTACAATGGGTACTTATTGGTTTAAAAACTGACAGTTTTGAGGCCGAGAAAAATTTCCAAATCATGCCTTCATCAGGCAGTGCTTTTCTCCCCGAGGATGCCTGCTGGTGGTCCTGGAACCCTCTCTCATCTGGCAAGGCACATGGTGAGGCTCAGGGTGGCGTCTGCTGGTCTCTGCCTTCTCCTCCCAGCTCTGCTGCTTTCTGCTCTGTCTGTGGCTTCCTCTCAGCCTGTGGGCATTTTTCTCTGTACTGAAGCTTTTCTCTGTATTTCTGCAGCCCTGTATTCCTCCATTTATAAAGGACTCCAGCAAGAGGATTAAGACCCTCTGGGGTCACACCTTATTGAAATAATATTAAATGGCCCTTAACTAAATCTAATCCAATCAAAAGTTCACCAAGGTTCACACACAGGAATGGACCAATTTAAGAACATAATTTTCTGGGGTCCACAAAAGACTTAGATTATCAGTATCAGATACATTGTGACTTTATTAAAAATTCAAATGGTTTTGATGCATTGGCAGGGGAGTAAAGGTGAACCTGGACTTCAAGGGATGCCTGGAGCGTCTGGGTTCAAGGTAATTGTGCTTTCAATGCAATTGGAAATATTTTCAAAGAAGCTGAAATGCAAGTTTTCCTCATTGTTTGATAAAATTAACGTATCCTTTTAGTAACAATACATGATATTTAGGAGCTACATTACAAAATTAAGGTACATGAAAAGAAATGGTTAATAGTGGGGTTTTGTTTCTGGTTTTTGATAATTTGGAATGTTTGGATGAAAAAGGCAATGAAATATACTTTGGCATGATGTTTCTAGAAAGAGTGAAATTCATATGCTAATATGAGCATGCTCTCTTTTCCAAACAGCATGACCCTCTTATATAATTGAAAACAAGAGTGTGTGGCACTCACAGTGGTATTCTTTGTTTGCTGACTGATGGGACTTCCATTCTCCATGTGGGGACTCACAGCTGCTTTTACCAGTTTCCTCCAAACTGAATGATTATTTTGATAGAATTTATAATTCTCTTCTAGCTTTTAAAAATCTAGAGTAACATTTAACAGCTCTGGAGTGGGCACAGTGAGAAAAGAAAACAGAACCTTGTTTCCATGAAGGAGGGTGTTCTTTAGTTAGTTGATTAGAGTTTTGGGTTAAATGTTGAAGCAAAACAAAACAACAGAAGCATGCTCAGCACATTCCATCTCCTACAAATACATCCTAACTATTGACAATGCATCATCAACACACGGTTGCAGAGAATTGCCTTATTGAAAACCTATGTTTCAGAAAGGAGATAATCCCTACAGGATGATGGAGATGTGTATAAAGTGAGTGGAGAAATTGAGTTAAGACTCCTCATGGACTGAAAACAGCTCAAAAATATATTTCTATGAGAATAATATCCCATATGTATAAAGAAAGAACATATAAATGTACCCAAATTTAACTTCAAAGATGTTTATCCCAACATTGTTTATAAAATTAGAAATTCTGAAACCCTGTTTAACAGTAGGAATTTTTGAAATGAGATATCGTAAATCAATATAGTAAAATACCTTTTTAGTAATTAAGATTCATAGCATCAAAATCTATAATGGCATATAAAGAATTTTACATATTAATATATTTTATAGTTAAAACAAAGTTATGCAAAGATAGTGTGCATATTTTAGTATCTAAAATTGTACGTGTATGTGTTTGTGAGTTTGAGTAAGAGAAAAATATATAACAAAATAAACTGTATATTGAGTTTTTCAATAATTTGTATTACTCTATTTGCTTATCAGTTTTGTAAACAAGAAAATAAATTCTGTAATCTAGCACATGGGAAAAAGCAATGTCAAGAAGAAAGACAGAATTTTAGTTAAATAAGTAAGCCAAAAAGAAATACCTGTGTTTATTACTAAATATTACTTTTTTATCATTTACTTTATTGAGTTATAAAACTAAACCAAATGTTTATAATATTTTAAAATATGAAATACTATCAGAATTTTTCAACTAGTAAAATAGGGAAAACTTTCCCAGGGACTCCAGCAGACTTCATTTTAACTCTTTTTGTAGTAATAACTCTAAATGTCAAAACATTTTTGAACCATCCATTCTAAATTTGAAATGTGGTATAGAGATTTAAAAAAAGGTGGCATTTTTCATAAGCGATAGGTCTGTGATTTTTACAGAACTTCTTTATTACCTAGGGAGAACAAGGTGTAATGGGTCCCCCAGGAGAACCAGGATTCCTGGGTCTACCTGGGATACAAGGTAAAAAGGTATGCATTGTTTAAGAGATATGATTCACTTTTTTTTTGTTTTTGTTTTTCATTTTTGTAATTCACTTTTAATCAGCCTTTTACATGTAAGTTTTCCATTTGTGAAAATAGCATAATAGGATAGTTATATATTTAATGATAAGCCAACATATATATTGGGAGTATGATTGTTCAGCCTTACGCTAATAGCTCCAGTGTCTTTCACGTCTCTGCAAAGCTATTATCTCCTAGATGAGGACCTTGGAATGGCCATGCAACTCAGCAAATATACATGTACAATTAAGTAATATCCGGTACATTCAGATGGTTTGCATTCAATTCAAGTGAGTCAAGAATTCTTTAGGAAATGTACTCAATGCCAGACATTCTTACCAAAACCAGGGCAAAAGTCCGAAAGAATAAAAATTACTCCCAGATTCTTTGATCATGAAGTTTCTTCCTATGAAACAATATGTTCCTTGGAAATGTATTAAAAATTAAAAGGTTTAAAATCATATATACTTACATAAAATGAGTGAAGTCAGACAACATTTTAACTATTCCCTCTCACTCTCCCTTATTTTAGTCAGGTAAGGAATGCTAAGTTGTATCTGAATAAATACTCTTATTTATTTGGAGATTTGAGCAAAAGACTGCCCATTTTCCTAAGATGTTCATGTCACTGCAAATATATACTTCTCTGGTTAACAGTAAATATTTTGGTTTTTAGTCTGGAAAGGATACATACTCTCATGACTACAGCTTAAACTGCTTCAATTATTCTTCTACTTAATTTTTTATATCACTCTTTTATTATCTACTTGGCAGTGATTATACTGTGATTATAGTTTTTAGTTCTGATGAGTGAAAGGCAACACTTGCTGAGATAATTTAAGGGCTTCTCATAGCAATAATTAAAGGTTAGACACTTAATGAATATTAAATAAGCCTATGGATATATGTTTAGACTTAGAGTTTTCTTATTCAAAAACTTAAGAGAAAATTTGTATTTTCTTTACTGAAAATACAAAACTCCATTCTCTGTGTTTAGATAACAAGGTGAGGTTAAAAGGAAATTTGAAAACTGTCTTGTAGCTCAGTTTTGGGTAAGAGCTTACCTCTCCTGATTTGTGGTTTCATTGTTTATAAGAATTAGGGCTGGGCTAGGTTATGGGGTCATTGTTGGCACCACGACCACCACATCTTGGTGAACTTACTTCAGATCGTACAGGGCCACTGGTTTCATATTCTTATCTTTGTGGGCTTTGTCTTCGGATGTCATTTAGACAGAAAGAATGATGAAAAGTTAACTGCCATCTGGACCAAGAGCATGTTATTTAAAAAGGAAGTAGGGCCCAATGAAGAAGTTATCTGGAAGTAGAGTCTGTGGCTGAATTATAGAATGCTTTTATTTTTTAAATTATGGGAAAAATAAAATACTTTCATTGTTTGGGGAAAAAAAAGGAATTAGGGTGTTATAATTGTTGATCTCTAATGCTCCTTCTAAGCAGATAAATTATTATTATAATATGCATTTTTATTACATTATTATATAATATGAATTTTTTCCCAAGAACTCATTTTTGAGGCATATATTTTCTAACATTTTAAAATATTGTGTTTTATTTTGCCGTTTCTTTCATTAAGCTTGTGGCTACTATTAACTCAATGGATGATTTTTCAGTTTGGCTGTTTGATTTCATAAAATCACATTCCATCAAAAATAGTCCTATCTTGTTTGTTTATTTAATCCAACACTGTGATCAATATATTTTTTTAAATCTTCTTCCTGGTAAAATAAAAATTTTGGAGAATCTGCTTTCATGTGAGAACAAGAAAGTGTCTGATGAAAACACTTTTGATAATATGGTTTTACTCTTTTTGCAAATACTGAGTTAGGACTCAGCTTCTGCAGGTACTCGTGGGATTTGCATGATTTGTTTGAGACCTTATATTTTTCTCTGCTGAAGAAAAGCATGTTTATTTGAAAGTATAAGGATTGCACTAGACGATGATAAACATTTAACTGCTTTTTAATGTTTTGCAGGGAGACAAAGGAAATCAAGGTGAAAAAGGTATTCAGGTATGTTGCTTATTTTTTGTTTGGTTGGTTCTTTTGCTTAATGATGTAATCAGGCCTTTTAATTCTTATATTGCCCTCCCAATTCCTCCTTGTATCACAATCACTAATTGTTAAATACCATCTTTGCTACTGACCTCATACAACATCAAATCTAACCTTACATTTGTTCACCACTTTACTATAGAAGAAAACTTGAGAAGGGGCTGATCAAATAAAGGTAGAGGTTTTAATACATATTTCTAATATCTATTTATTTGTCTCTATAGTATGTATGTTTCAAAAAGTGATTTGAAATGGCTTATGGCAAAAGCAAATTCTATAAGAAGCCATAATTATAGGATATAAAACATCTTCAAACTAATATATGGAAGACTTATATCAGAAAATAATACCAGGGTGAGGAAGCCTAGAGGGATTTAGGAGGCCATTTAGTTTTGGGTGCCTTAATAACCAAGATAAGGAAGAGAGCAAAGCTACTACTTTGGGAAATAAGGACAGTTTCATCTCAACTAATTTAAGTGGCTGTGGAATGGGTTTCCTGATTAACTGAAGACTGACCCATTAATAGAATGCTACTGGCTTGGTCAATGATATACCAGTTTGGAATAAATTGTACACAGATATTCTTTCAATTTTTTACATTTTAGAAATATAAAAGATTTCAAGCCACAAATGACAATTCTAATGTCCAGGTAGTATTTTAAAGATATATATATTTTTAAATTACAAGGTTCTTTTATAGTTGCTGAGCTTTGCTATGGAAAATACACTTAAAATAAAAAGAAAAACACTTTACAAAATTTCAGGAAGGTAGAATTTTGAAAGCTCTAGAATTTGAGGCATAAGGGAAAGTTATAAATTGACGTAATACTCATCAGAATCTGCTAAGGTCACAGTTCCAACATCACGTACTCATGAATTTAGTCTTTGGCGCATATATGAAATCATTTGCAGTAGCATGACAGAATGCCATTGTTTTTCAGACAACTTTTTACTGAAGATCTTCAAGTATTTTTGTAATATGGTCCCTTTAATTTTGAAATTAGGAGTGAAGTAAAATTTAAGTAAGTTTCATAAACTCTAGACGTATATATTCCAATTACCTTCTTGATGTTGTATTTGGATGTCTCATGGGCACCTCAAATTAAACTAGTTCCCCATAAACCAGCTTCTATTTATGTATTCTTTGTCATGGCAATTGGTACTACTACACAACTACCCAGGGAAAAAATCTTGACAGTCATCTTAAAACCCTGTCTTTTCCTCCCTTTTCACATTGAGTTGTTCAATCAGCCCTAAATGTCTCTTTAAGTTTGTCCCATTCCCCTTTTCCTCACTGTCCTGATCATCCCTTGTTTGGGTTCCTGCATTACTGTAATGCATGGTCTACTTGAATCCAGTCTACTACCTCTGTGGACATTTTTAGCATCATGCAATGACTGAGCTAGTGTATTAGTCAGCCAAAGGGATGCTGATGCAAAATATCAGAAATCTGTTGCCTTTTATAAAGGGTATTTATTTAGGGTAGAAACTTACAGTTACTAGGCCTTAAAGTATAAGCTACTTCCCTCACCAAAGTCTATTGCCCACGTGTTAGGGCAAGATGGCTGCAGATGTCTGCCAGGATTCAGACCGCCTGAGTTCCTTTCTTCCTGGGGCTTGCTTCTCTCCGACACAACTACTCTGCTATCTCCACAAGGCCACCTGTAGACTATCTAACGAACAGCTTGTTTCTCTTCCCAGGACCTTTTCTCTTTCCTTACCACAAAGCACCTCTGTGTGCTTACTTCCTGGGCTTCAGCTCAAAACTCCAACCTCCCTTCTCTGCAGTGCAGTTTCTCTGTGAGTCCCTACCCACCAAGGGGGCAGGGATGTGCCATCCTACTGACCAGCCCAATCAAAGCTTTAATCATTATTTAATCAAGTAGAAGTAAAACCTTTGGCTCCAATATACTCTAATATGCCCAGAGGAAAAGACCAGTTTACAAACATAATCCAATACCTCTTTTTGGAATTCATCAATAATATCAAACTGCCCCAGCTAGATATCTGCTTAGGAGTCATTTAATGGTGCATTGTGCATTTCAAAATAGTCTTTCTCATACAGTGTCTCCTAATTTGAATGAATCTTTTCCTTTAGCATTATCTCTCGCCACTCTACCCTCTATTGTTTATTCCTGCCCCACTGCTTTAGCCAAAAGGAGCTACTTGACCTTTGTCTCCTCTCTATCCTTTTTCTGATTGGCTTCCTTTTACTCATGCCTCAAGGCTGCACTCAAGGCTCATATTCCCTAACCCTCTCGGTCAGTTGCCCCTTGGAATGTTCTCATAGTATCTAGCCCAGTTGTTTACTTATACATTATACACTTAGACAGGATTATCATCATTCTTGAGTTAATTGCTAATCTTCCCCATAAACACAGTATGCAACCTGGAAACAGCAATGACATCTTTGGTGTCCTAGTGCCAGCAAAAAGATGCCATTCAATAAATAGTGGAAATTCATTTATGTGCGTAAATGAATAAATCAATATACAAAAATGGTTTAAAATTTTAGTTGCTGAAACTGTAATGGCTTATATTATTTAAGGATACATTTTCATAGAAACTACTAATTATCTTGTCCTATATAGGAATGAAGTATTACTTCAGGGTCTAGCTTAATGTCTTATACATGGTGGATGTCCAAAATGGTTACATGTGTTGACATCTTTAGTAATTTTTCTTCTTATTTGTCCTGATTTATATTAGTCCTAAAATATAGTAGTATATTTTCATTTTTTAAAGAAACTGCCTTTTCCTTACGTGCTCAAAGCTAATGCTAAGCAGAAGTGTGTCATAGACACTCATACAATGTCCATATCTATTTGATTTTTAAGCTATTTTAAGCCATTAGTGTGTAATAAGCAGAACATCTTCAACTCTCTAAACTAAACCCCAAAAGTCTGGTTTTCTAGTTTGTTTCTTATTTCTACCCATTTTAAAGGTAAGGTTCAAGTGATATTTTTATTTTAACTCTATCCCTTCCACATCTTTTTTTTCCTCTGAGATATTAACTTCCCCATCTCTCACATCATTTTCCATATTTGAGTCACTTCTTTTGTGACGTTTCTTTTAGATTTAAGAGTAATACATAGTTTTTATGTATTATTGTACATGTGATTGAATTATATTAATTAATATAATCATGTCTATTAAATTTTGAAGGGTCTAAAGGGAGAAAGTGGAAGACAAGGAATTCCAGGGCAACAGGTATTTTTCTCTTTGATGAAAAATAAAATAATGGAATTGTGTAATTGGAAATTGTCAAAAGAAGATTACTTGCAAATAAAAAGTTGTGTGAGAGAGGGTAGGCATAACACATTCTAATTATACAAGCATGAAAATGTTGGGTGGTGATGGTTTTCTTTCTTTGTTTTATATTTGATTTTCTCCTACTGGTAAAATCTATGGCTGTGGAATTATGCTTTCCAATGCTTTTTTCTGACCAAGAATGACTGAAGTTAGGAAATAACCACCCATTTCTTGGAGTAGTTATTGGCTAGCAGCAGCTGCACAATGACTGTGTCTCCATACTTGCTGTTTAGTCTTTCTTCTTGAAATATGAATATTTGGAACCACATGTAGTGGAGAAATGTATATGTTGCCCTCTAGTTTATCTAGAGATATAATTTACTGCTGTAGAGACTTATTAAAATACTATTCTCAGGGGGACTGTGTCATGAAATGAACCTACAGTAAGATTATTTTGCTTCTTCACTGAGTAACCTCCGCTAGTTAAGTAGTGTGTCAGGGACACTACTGTGTGATATATAAGTTTGATCAGAGCCAAACTGGGGAGGTGAGTGGGGGTGGGGGGACAGGAGAGTAAAGTGATTAGTGCTTATGTAGCATGCCTATTGCTTTAGCGTGTTGAGCACGGGTCCAACTTGGCGCTGAATGAAAGGGCAAGCTGTACGTAATAGGCTTCCCATGCAGCAGACCTCTTTCTCCAAGTGTGGGTGGGGAGAAAAACGCAGTAATGAGACCAAATCTGGAGGTAGGGGATAAAATTGTGTAACAGGGTCCCCAGGGAAAGGGGTCTCTGTATCACTTATTGTAAGAATCTGAGACTGTGGGGGCAAGCGTGTTTGAGAGCATATAACTGCAATGTTATTGCAGGATGGAAGGTGAGTGTTAGATATTAAGAAAGGTTGAGAATTTAGAAGCTAACAGTAAGAGCAGAAGTGAAAATGAGTTGACCTGCGTACAGTTATGTTCCAGTATACTAAACTCTGTTTTAATTTTGTGCTCCTCTACTTGACTTAAATGTATTCAGTGACACAATTGATTGTGTCCCTATTGCCCTTCCTGGCAAAACAGACTGACCTTCTCCTGTGATATCTATGAACCACTGTTCTCACAGAGCACCTTCTCCGCTTCATCTGCTCAACCTCCACCACCCAGGCCTTTCACAAACCCTACCACAAACCCTACCAACAATAATTTGGAACAGAGGAGGTTTCTTTGGAATTTGACAAAATTTAGCTAGCCCACTGGCTTAGGGATGCCACCTCCTCCACGGTCCCATTAACTTCTTTTCCTCTGTTTAAGGAAAATAGAGTGTCTTCTCTCCTAAGGCTGGACTTCAGTTCCCTAGAAAGCCCTTGCCCAAGATTTATTGGATGCTGCATTTCCCACAACCAGGAACAGCCTATACAGAGCGCCCAGGGGCCAGAGCAGCTGTTGCTTTTCAGCAACTGAAGAGTCATCCCAGCTCTTTCTGTAAACAGTCTTATATAAAACTGTCATCCTACCAAGGGCTTGCACGTGTGGAATTTTTTGGCCCTTGTTTTGTAAATGGCGTCCAAATGAGCTTTTCTCTCATGAAATCATCTTAATGCATTTTCAGATGGCAGCTGTTTTCAGTTTTCAGCTCTAGTGGAAGCTCTTACTACTTGATCTTTTGTCTTACATTGGCTCCAGTTGTAGTGTTATGTCCTGTAGGGACAGACCCTGCATTTCTTCAGACAAACCTCAATATGTAAGGACTGGCCTTACCAAAAGTGTTTGACTCATTAATACATTTTTTTTTTAATACAGAAACTTGGTATTTGGTGTTTTTATGTCCCCAACAAGCACTGATTTCACCTAATTTTTTCTTCCTTCTTTTCTAATTTGAATATCCACACTTAAAGGACCCGAAAATAAATAAAAATAAACACCTACACTCAAACTTCATTGTGAGGAATGTTATACCTCAAATTTCAGATTAAACTGCAAACATGAAGTTTTAATTTTAAAGTTGTATAATGAAATCCTGCATATGCAGATATTATACCATTTTTCCTGAATTGATATTGGGTGATTTTGGATCTCTACTGTGAAATAAATTTCAAATATGTAAAATTTTATTGCTTTTCATGAGAGTTCTTATCATCATCTATAAGTTACTGAAATGAATATGTGAGAGTGATGAGTGGGAATCAATTTAATAGCTCATGTGATGGGATGAATAAATCAAGCCAAGCAGATGTATCCAGGGATTGTAATGAAGAGTGAGCTCAAAATATGGGCTCCCCAGGGTTTATATCTGAGGGAAAAAAATACTGTGTTATATGTTATACTGATTCTCTAATCTCCTAATTACCAGCAGGGCATGGTTTAGATGCAGGAAAAAGTAGATGTTTTCTATCTTATGAATCACTGTTAATGATATTTAACTCATGTTTTATCAATAGCATGCAATCAAAATTTAATTTGATTAAAAATCTGGGAAAATAGACAATATCTTAATCACAGAATAAATATGCCTTATTCTTAATCTGATTTATTTACATTTTTAAAAAAAGTAATATATGTTAAATCCCATAAATTTCATTCTAATTTACATGATCTGACCTGCAGCATGTACAAATATTCTATTCTAGGAATGAAACCAGTAAATAAACATTTTTACATTACCCAGTGAACATATTACTTAGTCATTAGCCCCCTTTAAAAAGGCAAAGAAGTTCTCTTATATGTGTAATTCTCTCATTAATTTGGAAAATCAGTATTTTCTGAAGTGAATCTTGAAGTTTGTTGAAATGCATGGTAAAAGGTGTATTGTATGCCACATTACTAATACTGTAGTTTTCATGTTTAATATAGTTTTTTCTCCTATTGATTTTCAAAGGGTATTCAAGGCGGCCATGGAGCAAAAGGAGAGGTATGTTTCCTTCTGTATTGTGTTCCCTTTCTCCAGTCCTTGACTGGGTTCTCAGACTGGATAAGCCTAGCTTCTGACTTCTCTAAACAGAAAATCCCTTCCATGTTCCTCAGTAGTAGGACCTCATAAGTGATTTTTGGAATATGTGTATTTACTCTCACTAATTGAATTCCGTATGAGATGTTATCTATTTGCTAATATTATTATTCGTTTAGACTGGAAGCTGCACTTTTTCTATATATTTTTCAGTGAAGAATATTGCATGTTTCCTTCTTTATCCCACTAGAATGTAAGCTCCTTGGTAACAGGACTGTGTTGTATCTCTGGCCCTGTATATATTGTCTACTCATTATACTCAGTACTTAGCAGATGTCTTCAGGGTTGCATGGATGCGTGGATGAGTGGATAAATGAGAATTTAGGGTGATAGGACATTTCCGTCTTGATCAATAACAATAGTTTCCAAATGATTCCTGTATAACATATAGGAGAGTGTGTGTATTCACATCCTTAAATTCTTTTCTGATGCAATCATGGCTTTGGAAATATTTAGGGGAAACTTTAAAGATTTCTTTCGGTTCTAGAGAGGTGAAAAGGGAGAGCCTGGTGTCAGAGGTGCCTTTGGACCAAAAGGAGAACCTGGGCTGGATGGCCTGATGGGGCCTGCAGGTCCCAAGGGGAACCCTGGGGAAAGAGGTCCTCAAGGACCTCCAGGATTGGATGGGAAGCCGGTACGTACACTGCTGCCTTCATGGTTTTCATATTTTCATTGCCTTTTACTTGGTGTCTTCATGTTGTAATTCTAATTATTTGATGCAGGGGAGAGAATTTTCAGAGCAGTTTATTCGACAAGTTTGCACTGATGTACTAAGAGGTAAGTCTCAAACATAGATTTTTTTTTAATAACTTTTTTCAAATTACAGATGTAATAAAATTTTTAATGGAAATTGTAGAGATTTCAATAGGATGAAGAATAAAGTAAGCAACAATTACAAGCCACTGTCTTTTTTCCCCTAAATAGATATTTTTATAAAGATGAACTACTATATTCTTTTATACTCTTTTTAAAAGTAATTTATCATTATTTCACCGTTAATTAAATTTTCTTTGTAATAATTTTGGATAAATTCATAGGTATGAATGTCTATAATTTACCATTTTCCTTTTGGGGGGGCTTTCACTTTTTTTCCCTATTTTTAGAAATTGCTATTTTAAAATTATTACACAGAGCACTGACTATTGCCATAGTTTACGTTCCTCAAAGTAAAATTATTGGCTAAAAGACATGCACATATTCAATGATCTAATACAGCTTTTTCCCTGTAAATTAAAAAAAAAAATAGAGATGTTATTTCCCTCTCCATTTAAACATAAAGTTTCTTTGTTTTCAAGCCCAGCTACCAGTCTTACTTCAGAGTGGAAGAATTCAAAACTGTGATCATTGCCAGTCCCAACGTGGTTCTCCTGGCATTCCTGGGCCACCTGGTCCCATTGGGCCAGAAGGTCCCCGAGGATTTTCTGGTTTGCCAGGAAGAGATGGTGTTCCTGGATTAACAGGTGCTCCTGGACGCCCAGGTGACAGAGGACTAAAAGGTACTTAATTTGTTTGAATAAGCAGACAACAACATGGTAATTTTTATGTTTACATCCTAAATGCATTTAATAGGTGAGAGATCATCTTTGTTTTTATGGAAGATTATATGAATTGCTGTAGCTAAATTGTAAATCTCTAAGTCTTAAAACAATTTGTCAATTGAGTCAAAGAGCAATTGTTCTATTTTCTTGAAGCAGTGTTCTTGAGAGATTCAAAATAATGAAGCAAGCAAAAAAATGAAGTTACGAATTAGAAAATACTGACAATGTATTTTAAAGCTTTTAAAAAGTCTAATAAGGTTTTAAATAGAAAATCACTGATGCCAAATTTTATTCTGATTCTGGTCAACTTTCTGAACAGTTAATTACCTGTTTTTACATTTAAAAAAATTTTTATTTTCTAACACAACTTATTTTTCTTTGCCTTTTTTGGTTTTGTTTTTATATTTTTAATTTTTTAATTGAAGTATATCATTTGTACATGAATATACAAAAACAATAAGTATCTAGTAAAAGTTGTGAACTTACAAAATAAACATGCATAACCTCATACAGGGGTCCCATATATCACCCCTCCACCAACAAATACCTTACATTGTCATGAAACATTTGTCACAAACTATATAAGAGCATCATCAAAATATTACTACTGTCTGTAGTACATATCTTACATTTGATGTATTTTCCCCCAACTCACCCTATTTTTTTCTAAATATATTTTTATTATAGAGGTTGTGAACTTACAAAAGAATCATACACATGTATAGAATTCTCTTACAACACCCCTTCACCAACACATCACACTGTGGTAGAACATTTGTTACAGATTATGAGGTAATATCATCAGACTATTACCAGCAATTATGGTCCATAGCATACATCTGCCTTTTAATATTTATGTAAATGATGGTTATTCTTCCCTTTTTTGTCTGATTTTTATATGAACAATTTAGAAATTTTGTGAAAGTAATAAAAGAACAACTACACTTTCACTTTTTAAAATTTAAAATTCTAGTTATTTATTTCTCCCCCCCTTGCTGTTTATTCTCACTGTCTGCTCTCTCTATCTGTTTGTTGTGTGCTCTCTGTGTAGGCTCATCTGTTTTTTTTTTAAGGAGGTACCGGGAACCGAACCCAGGACCTCCCATGTGGGAGGGAGGTGCCCAATCACTTGAGTCATATCTGCTCCCTGCTTCTTGTGTCTCTCATTGTGTTTCCTTGTTGTGTTTCCTTGTTGTGTCTCCTCATTGTATCAACTTATTGCATCATCTTGTTGCATCCTCTTGCTGAGCCAGCCCATTGAGTCAGCTTCTGTCTTGCTGGTCTTCTTTAGGAGGCACTGGGAACTGAACCCGGGACCTCCCATGTGGTAGGCTGATGCCCAACTGCTTGAGCCACATTCGCTTCCCAGAACAACTATTTTTAACAAAAGAGTTAAGAATCCCACACCATTTCCTTTTCTTAGTATCTAACTCCCATCAAGTCTCGTCTAGGTCACTGGAAATTGTAGACATTTTCACATTGAAAGTTGTATTTCCCATGAGTACTAAAAAATAGGTGGCAAGCTATTTTTAAAAGACTTTTTTTTTCCAGTGTGTATATTAAAGGCTTTGAGAGATAAAAATGTAAAAGGCAGTGATTTTATTTGAAAAGTAGACTTACTCACATATTTGATACTTTGCAGGCCTCCCAGGAAGAAACGGGGCGAAGGGAAACCAAGGGGTTGGGTACCCTGGAGAACAAGGTCCTCCTGGTCCCCCAGGTGAGAATTGGTGTAGCCTTGTAAGTGTTGCTGCATGTTTTACTCTATGAAAATCATCCCAAGTCTCTGTCAACTAATTTAAAACCAAGACATTTGTTTCCTTTTTTTTAGTGATTCATGTTCAGTATATAATTATTGAGCTCCAAGTACTGGAGTTCTTATATACCTATATCTATATCTATATCTTTATGTCTATGTCTATATATCTATATCTATATCTAAATATATCTTATATTCATGAGTCAGTCAGGATTATCTCTTGCTTATCTTTTAGACAGCCTCTAATCTACTCCTGAGAATCTTTCTAGAATGGTTTTAGTAACCCACATTTATCTACTGTGTATTATCATTTAATCTTTATGACTCTCAGGGAAGCAGAATAATGTTGAGGTGAGCTCTTAAGTCAGTCTTCTTAAGGTTAAATCCAGGCTTTACTAGCTCTGCTGTTTAACTTTGCCATGCCTCAGTTTCCTCATTTATGAAATGGTCATGATAATGTTATCTGCATCATGTCACTGTTTGAAGATTTATTCTTAATATATGTAGCGTGTTCAGAACAGTGATTGACAATCATAGTTATGTTTTTATCAATGTTTGTGATTGGTTTAAAGGATATTTTTAAATTTCATGAAGGTTTGAGTGGATCAAATAAATATTGTTTATATAAAGCACTTTGAAAAACACCTACAATCGCGATTAGTGCTAAACAAATGTTAATAGTAATTGTTATAGAAAGTATTAGTAGAAGGAAGTGCCCCAAACCACTACTTTCCATGTCCCAATCTGAATATTTTGTGTTTGTTATTTTGTATCATCAACTTTGAAGGGCTGCTATCCTAAGTTAACCCTCCATTCTTTGGGCACGCTAATTGAATTTACTAGGCTATCATTGACAAATTAGTGCTATAACATCTATGTGCATTGATGACTACTATATTATAATGACAATATATTTAACTGAAGAAACTAAAAAAATATATATCAGAATTCGTCATTTCTACTGCAAGTACGGTACAAAACTGAATTGATTTTTAGTGTACCTGTATAGCATCTGCTCATTTACAACGGTATTGGCAGAAGAGAGCTGAATGGAAGAAATAAGAAATTTGGACAATACACAAATTGGAATATTAGAAAGTTAGCTCAGTGTCTTAATCAGTAACATGATTGTTATATTAACATAGCTTGTCCCAATATTATGAAAATTACTGAGTACTTTTGGAAGGTTCATTTCAAAGTGGCAGTGTAGGACTGGCAAAAGCGTGCCTCTGTTTTTCATATTACTGCAAATGTAAAATTTTTAACAGAACTTTTTATGACACTTTACATTTCTTGCTGACACAACTATTTCTCCATCTAAAATGAACCCTTCTGTTCATGTAACACTAATGTCCATTTTAGGTCCCGAGGGCCCTCCTGGAGTGAGCAAAGAAGGCCCTCCAGGAGACCCAGGTGTCCCTGGCAAGGAGGGAGAACATGGAAAACCTGGAATCCAAGGGCCACCGGGACCCCCTGGCATCTGTGACCCATCGCTCTGTTTTAGTGTAATTGTCAGAAGAGATCCATTTCAGAAAGGACCCAACTATTAGTGTCCGATGCCTCATTCAGCAACCTAGGCATGGTGCTCTTTATTTGTGATCTTTTGCATCTCAGGAAGATAACAAGCAGTAATCCTTTGAAAAGGAACTAAAGTACCTCGGTGTTTTTCTTATTTTTTTCTTAAAGGAAAATATATAAAAGGTCACATATGATGGTTTGAAAGTCTCTTCAGTACTTTGTAGCCTTTAAATTAGTAGCATTAACTACATCTCAAGGGTTTCTTATGCATCCTTAATTTCAATCAAAGTTGAACGAAGTAAAAAACCACCATTGCCTGTTGGTCAATTTTAGTCACTGTGAAATGTTTCACATTCAGCCTTCATTCAGTAGAGTATTTGAGTTCATTATCATCTCTGTGTGAACTTTATGTTTCATATCTCGTAGCTCATGCTTCTACACTAGCCAAAATATGTATTTGGCCATTGGACATAAGATCAAGGTAAATATTCAGCTGGGATGGATGGTATTTCCATACTGGTTATTTATACTAATGTCTGCCCTTATTGGTTAGGGTCAGTGGGCTGCTTGTTAAGTGTTTTGAAGATCACTTCTGAATAAGATTAATGAGCTTATTTTATTTACAGATTGTAAAATCAGATTTATGGTTATGCTGTTAAAGTATTGATTACATTTATGGTTATGGTTAAAGTATTGATTACATTGGGAATGGTCAAAATTATGTAACATTAAATTGAAAACATTTTGGAAAAAAATGTTTCCCTGTACTTGATTAATATGTTTGAAGAAAATGCAAGTTCAGAAGTGCTGAAATGACTATGCTTCATACTTGCTGTTTAATTGAAATGTTTGTTGTTTGCCTTCGTTTTCCATTTCACTTATTATATGTGTATGTTCATATATGTTAATTTTCATTGTAGCAAAACTAATGGGAATAAACAGTATAGTTGAAAGGAAAGGCAACTCCACAAATCCTGCTATGTCTTGATATTTTTAAGCAGACTTCTAAGATATTATGAACTGTTTTTGTGTACTGTAGTTAATGCTTTTGTTAGAAACCAACTTTGAGGTATTTTGTCTTTTTGTCATGCTCTAAATTTTGTTACATGCTTGTTATTCAAATTGCAATAAAGTTTTGTACAGACATGATTGCAGTGTCTGTTTTATACCTAATTTTAACTGATTGTTACTGACATTACCCATATCACATGGCCATTTATCCAAAGGATATAATTTATTATATTAACTTACTCTCTTCTTAAATAACTCGTTCATTGAAAAGTATAATTTAGTAATTCAGTTGGTGTACTCTTCACCTAAACAGGGGCAGTACTGCTTCCTAGCCCAGATATGGTTATTGACTAACGTTGAGCTTTATTCATGTCATTTTTCTACTTTGATTAGGACTTTAAAGGAGACTGAAGTCCAGGGCATTTAGTCGCTGAATTAGCATAAAGCTTGTTTTGATGGTGTGCCTCCAGAACGTCCCTTAGGTAACACTCCCATCTGCTAGTCATGGCATTTACTGCTGAGTCCTGTTAAAAGCAGAGCATGGTAGTGCTAGCATTTCTTCATTTATTCAGTGAGCATCTATCAGATGTCTGTTAAATGCCAGGGATAATTCGGTAGCAATTTGATGACAACATGCTGCTGGCATGAACTAATGGATCCAACACGACACAGACAAATAAACAAGTGGTGCTAATACAATCATTCTTAAAAAGGAGTAAGTGCTAGAGAAACTCATAGGACTCTCAGGATAGGAAAAGCTTCCCCAAAAAGAACAAATCCTATTTAATAGAAACCATATCTACTTTCAGTATCCCTGCTTAAAATTGATATCTTGAGATGGAATATTTCTGACTATGAGTTACCATGGGACATGTTATCACTGGGTATGTGTGAAACTAACCCACAATATATTGATTTTTTTGAAGACTGATGACATGAACAATTTTGCCCTGAGAGTGTACATTCTGCACGTTACACATGAGACCATGTAGTGTAGTCATGAGGAGTGTGGCTTCTATAGTGAGATTGCCTGGTTCAAATCCATGTCTTCTCTTTCCAGCTATGTCTTCTCTTTCCAGCTTTATGCCTCAAATTTCTTCATATGTTAAATCAATTATATTAATAGTACTTATCTCATGGTGTTGTTATGAAGATTAAATAAGATGATCTAAAAAATTAATTGGTTGAATAAAGTCATGCAGTTTATCAGAGCCATACAGAAAATGTGGAATTAACAAATTTGAGAGGGAAACATTTTACAAACCTATTCAAAACATTGAAAATGTGTGTAACACTGGATAAAGTTAATCTGATTCATTGTCATTCAGAATGATACTCTGAGTCTTCAGGATAAAAATAATTCTTAATAGGGCCTGTCCTTGCCAGACATTGACAAGCTTGGTTTATCTTGGAAAGTAGGAACAATTTTGGCATATATAGATTTGAGGTACCGTACTTTGTCCCTGGTACTTAGCACTTTACCAGGTAATTGATTTAATTTCCATCATCAAGTTTTCTATTAGAATGGAGCTGAAAAGCATTTGTCCACTTCCCAGCAGGGGGCAGCAAAATACATACATAAGTGTGTATTTACATACACTCATGTTCTGATAACTGTTATCTCATTATATTAATCATATTATTTATCACTATAGATATTTAGCCTGGACATTTTTTAGTTGTGTAAGTATGGTTCATTTCATTTCATTAAAACTTAAATAGATTCATTTCATTAAAACTTAACTATTTCAAAGAAAAAAATATTGTTTTCGTAAGTTGAACACCTAAACCGTAGCTAATGAGGCAGTTTATTATTATTTTTTGATGTCTTGCTGTTCATGGAAAAGAATTCACTTTCAGGCTTCTGCTGGAGCAAAACATTCCAGTCTGTTTTTGCAGGTTCCAGTTCTCTACTGGTGAGCCAAAGTCTCCATTAAGATCCATCCGTTTTACCCCACACTCAAATCTTAGTCACACTTGCACGCTACTGATTACAACAGTGAAATGTATGTTTCTCTTTCTCTCCAATGTTCAAGGATTCAAGAAAAAATTTTATTCATGCTGTGATCTAGTAGGAACATCTGATGGTAAGAGTTTAGTTGCATTTGAAAACTGCACAGGTGTAAGACAGTGATGGGTAGGTTTTGTTTTATGATGTGGACACTGAGGTACAGCTGTCTGTCTGATGAGGAATTGAAAACCTATGAAATGGGCGTCTTCATGTCTAGAAATTCTCAGCAAATCAAACTAACTGATCAAGATAAAAGGATACATTCTAATCTCCCCCAGATACTCTACAGTGGGACTAAATTCTAGAAGGAAACACATTCTGGGGGGAAAAAAGCCCTTAAGCCAGAAATGGTAAATTGAAGTTTTTAGAGCCAAATCCCAGCAATTGTTAGTGGTTGCATGGAGGACTGCAAAATCTAATTTAGAAATGATTTCCTTTGCCTTAGGCTGAAGTGGTGAGATTAAGGGGCTTTGTGAATAGAGGAGAAAGTGAAGCTATATGTGTCTGAGTTGGATTTAGCAGAAAATCTATTTGACACATTATTTTTCCATCCTTGACTGCCCCTAGGGAGTTTGGAGCAACAAACATAAAACCATAACTTCAATAGTAATTTATTAGTCTCAAAATTAACTGCATGACCTATGTAAATTTTGTGCATTTTATATAAAAATAAGTGAAGGTGCTGATTTTTCTTGTTTATACAGGAATTAAGGGACAAGGGTTCAAATCTAAGTCCTGTCTCCAAACGACTCGGCCATCGGCCATCAGTTTGTCTTCACTATGAGACCTAAAAACTAAATAGGTTTTTAAGTCTTTTTACCCCATACTTCTTTTAAACGATTTCCCTGTTTCTCCTCATGGTCGTTAGTGATAAAAATCCTTAAAATAGAATTAAGTTCTGTGCTTGCCTTAAGAACTATTAAAAGTGAAGAAGCATAGGCAATGGTGTTCAATTTACATGTCAGTCATTTGTAGGTGTCCCAAAAGTTTCCCAGTGGAAACTTTTTTTCTCTGACATTATAGCAACACAGAAATATTTCCAGATCCAAAGATTAAGAAAGATATTTAATAACTTCTTTGAAATGGCAAGTCAAGAATGATAGGAACTCTCTGCAGCCAATTAAGCCAACCGGCCTCCTTTCCCTGTGGGGGCCCGGTGTGCAGTGGCTGCTGACAGCAGCCTTCTTGGTATTGCAGGTGGCTTGTTGCCTGTACAGGTTGCCCTCAGGGACCTTGGAGACAGCCCTTCCTTGCCTGTTGCTGGTCCTGTCTGTGATCTCGTGCCATCCCCAATCTAGGCTATGCGAGGGGCCTTTGGAAAGAACTGAGGTGCCCGGGTCCACATCGTTCAAGTCCTCGTGTCCATCCACACTAAGCTGCAGAACAAAGAGCATGTGATTGAGGCGCTGCACAGGGCCAAGTTCAAGTTCCTTGGCCGCCAGAAAATTCACATCTCCAAGAAGTGAGGCTTCACCAAGTTCAATGCTGACGAATTCCAAGACATGGTGGCTGAGATGCACCTCATCCCAGATGGCTGTGGGGTGAAATACGTCCCCAGCCATGGCCCCTTGGACAAACAGCCAGCCCTGCACTCATGAGGGCTTTGCAGCACTGCCCTCACCCAACCTGTGCCCTCCAATAAATGACAATAAATGCTAATTAAAAAAAGTGATAAAAACTAGGAATATCTGGAGTATTAGGTATAATTTCAGAAAGACAGAAATGTCTTTCCTTTTCCCAAGAATCATTACATTTTTGTAGTATAGAGAACTCACTGGACAATTGAGCCTTGGAGGATTGCTCAGTGCTTTGGGAAAAAAATGATTTTCCTTTCACAAGTATGGGTCAAAGGGAAAGGAGAAAGCTTGTTTGATAGGAAATAGGTCACTGGAAAGAGCACATTCTCAAGAGTAACTTGGGAGAGGCTGAACTGAGGTCAGTAAATAACTTCAAATAATATTCAAAAAGGGACAAGTGAGAAGACAGAATGGTAGTGACTGGGGTTGGAATAGACTTGCTGTGGAGAGTAGGTTTTCATGGTAGCACTGGGCTCACACGTATTCAAAGGTGAATCCTAATGCCTAAATAAAATGAAAAGACTGAAAAATAGTTAATTATTCCCTCTGCTTTGTGTTTTTGTTTCCTAGCTGCTAAAACAGATACCATATAAAATGTTTGTTTAAATAATGAGCATTTATTTGCCCATTGTTTTGAGGCCAGAATTCCAAAATTGAGGAGTTAGCAAGACCAGGCTTTTGTCCTGAAGACTGAGGTGATTTCTGGTCCTTGGCTTTTCTGCCACGTGGCAATGTACATGGTCGCCTCTCCTGGCTTCTCTGTCTGATTTTCATTCTGCCTATGAAGAACTCCTATAAACCACCTTAAGGCCAAACCTGATTCAGTGGGGCCACACCTTACCTGAAGTAACATCTTGAAGAGATCTTAATTACAATGAGTCCACACCCACTGAAATGCCGACCAAGAGACCAAGACCATGCCTAAACTGGGGTACTCAATACAGTCCACCACATTTTGCTTCTGTGTGGGTAGACCCAAGGAAACAAAGGGTCTAATTAATTTGTCTAATGGCAGAGAAAACAGCAGCTATATTACCTTCTTCATCAAGCATGAAATTATATACCTCCAGTGACACCAAAAGACATGATTATCCCAATAACAGCTTCAAAACCACTGGTATTCAGAGGCAAAGACTGAACAGAACCCACTGGGGCTCTTGGATTAATTAAGGCTCTTCCCTGAATTAACTAGAAGGGAGAAATACATGAAGTTCAGATAATAATGCTGGTCAGCTGATCACAGAATTATTGCTAGTGCTATAGTCAGGATTTCTCGAATTTATGGAAATCCTACTTAGAAAACCCAGCTTTTACATTATTAGATCTGAAGTGAAGATTGATAAGATTCTTGAACTTTCTGAGCTTCCAAACTGTATGTAAAGCCTGTCTGTGCCAGCCCATGTTCTTCTTTACAGTTCATATTATGAATAATTTGTATTGTCTGATTAGGATTGAAGGCACAATACTTTCCACTATTCTATTAGACTTTTTACTGAAAATGAGTAATGATATAATAGTTTCCTGGGGCTGTTACATTTTGTAGGTCAAATATGGTGATGAGGTCTGAGTCAATGGATTGAAACTGGCAAGAACAACAAAGTTAAAGTTACAAAAAAGACAGGTAGCCACATACAGTATTTGCTTAGTTTCTTTTTGTGTGTGTGGTTTTTAAATTTTTAAAAATTACTTTATTGTACTTTTATTCTTTTGAAAGATACTTAGATTACATAAATGTTACATTAAAAATATAGGGGATTCCCATATGTCCTGCTCCGTGCCCCTCCCACGTTTCCCATATTAACAACATCCTTCATTAGAATGGTCTGCCAGTTGGGCCCTGAATCTCAGTGGAGTTGCAACACCTACCCTCTAGTTCAAAGAACTCACCCAGGACCACTATTCCATAACAAGGAGATGATGAAGGACAATGACCAACCCAAGGAACTGAGAGAGTCTACAATTTGTGTGTGTTTTAACGAAATCTTAATGAAACTTTTCTTTCAACTACCCTTAGTTGGAAAAAGGAATTTCTATACAAAACTATTTTCTGTTTTCCTACAATAATGCAAATTGTTGTGTGAAAAGTACAATTATACTTTAAAGATATCCAGAGGTATACTCTTGCTCTGTAAAGATTATCATCTGTAAATGTCTTATTTATACAAATTAATATCTTTTGATAGGAAAAATTATAAGGTGATCTTAAAAATACTCAATTATAGTTTTATATCCAGTAAGACCATTAAAGGTGTTTGTTTAAAATGGATAAATTTTTAGAACTTTGGTGTTTTGTTGGGAAGAAACTTCATGTTCACAAATTTGCTTCATGTAAGGACATCTTAAATGTAGCAGTCTCTGGCATTTTCTTTTATCCAGAAGTCCACTGCTTTTTTTTAAAGATTTATTTTGTTTGTTTATTTGTTCCTATCCCCTCTTTGTTTTTGTACTTGCTGTGTCTGTCATCTTCCTTGTTTCTTTAGGAGGCATCAGGAACCAAACCCAGGACCTCCGATACGGGAGGGAGGCACCTAATCACTTAGAGCCACCTCCACTCCCTACTTTGTTGTCTCTCTCATTGTGTTTTTCTTCTTGTGTCCCTTGTTGCATCAGTTTGCCTGCCTGCCCCTCATGTCAGCTTGCTGTCTTCCTTAGGAGGCACCAAGAACTGAACCAGGGCCTATCATGTGGTAGGTGGGAGCTCAATCACTTGAACCACATTGGCTTCCCCCAGTCCACTGCTTTTTTTTTTTTAATTTATTCCCCCCCTCCCCCCACAACTTGCATGTCTTCTCTCTGTGTCTGTTTGCTGCACGCTCTTCTGTATTTTTGCTTGTCTCCCTTTTTGTTGCGTCACCTTGCTGAGTTGGCTCTCCGCGGCACTCACGGGCCGGCAGCTCTCTGCAGCATGCGGGCCAGCCTGCCTTCAGAAGGAGGCTCTGGCGCGTGAACCCAGGGCCTCCCATATGGTAGATGGGAGCCCAACTGATTGAGCTACAGCTGCTTCCCCAATCCACTGCTTTTTAACTTTCTTAATCTTCAGCTAAAAAATAGAATGGGATAAGAAATTGAGTTCTATTCCATTCTCTATATCCTGAGTAGGAAAATGAAGAAGAGAAAGGAGAAATGGTTAATGGGTATCTATGAGCAGAAAAATGAAATAATGTGATGCAGAAATGAAGGTGTATCATAATGATCATTTTCTTATGGCTCACTTTAATCAGAAATAGAATAAAAATCATTATCTAACACTTTGATTTGCATTTAGAAATCCAGGTTCTTTCTAATACTTGCCCAATTCAATATTTTATGCCAAATTTATTTGTTCAAGTGAAGTTTTGTGATAGAAGAAAAGATAGTTCTAATGTTTACTTGCTTTATTTCAAATGGAAAATAATAAATGCTGATTTTTAAAAATCAGAAAATAATTGGGAAATGGAGAGGATTCAGGATTGTTTTGACCACAGGTTTGTGAATTACCATTTTTAGATGCAAAATATTAATTCTAATTAGCACTTTTTTCCACAAATGAGTAATGTGGAAGGCAAAGGAAGTTGTGGTTAAAGATCATGTTTGTTGTGGATAAAAGGAAAGAATGTTAACAACCAAGCAGGCATTTTCTGTATTTAATTTATTTAAATCTTTAGAAACATCTAAAATTCTTCACTTCAAAATTGCCTAGAGAGCCCTTTGATAAAAATATATTTTACTTGTTTAAGAAACCTTACTTTTTCTTTTCGGCTACTCTAAATTTAGGTGTATTGGGTATTCCAGCTTTCATTTAACCAACAAACTGTTAGTGTCCCCTCAAAAAAGGAGTTTCAAGCCCTAGGCCCTGTTCTGTGAATGTGACCTTGTTTGGAAACAGGGTCACTGCAGATGGAATAGGTTAAATTTAAAGGTCATACTGGAGTAGGGAGGGCCCTTAATCCTTGTAAAAAGGACAGAAGAGGCACAGCCAGGAAGTGCCCTGTGAAGTTATAGACCAGAAGGAAGTTCATGTAGAGGCAGAAGAAGAGATTGGAATGGTGCATCTCAGGAACAATAAGGGTGGCCAGCAAACACCAGAAGCTAAAAGATGCAAAGAAGGATTCTCCCAACGGGTTTTAGACAAAGCACAGCCTTACCAACACCTTGAGTTTGGATTTCTAGACTCCAGTAATGGGAAACAATCAATTTCTGTTGGTTTAAGCCACCTCATTTCTGGTACTTAGTTGCCACAGCATTCAGAAACTAAGACACAAATATGCCTTCACACCTTATCAAGAAATGGGAAAGATCTTTTTAAGCCTCCACAGGAATAAGCAGGACTCACATATGAAAAATGGGGAAAATCCCATCTGGTTCTGATTAGTTTTAGACCAGTGCATATCTTGATGCTATTGTTCATTATAAAGCAAACCAGTTAGAATTTTAGAGGCATTTGATCGGGTAAGAAATGACTGGTGTCTCCAATAACATCCAGAGAGTAAAACAGATGAATGCTGTTGCCTGTCCCTGGAAACTGCTAATGGCCCCAGGCAGGTTTGGAGGCCCTGGGATCCAAGAGGAGAAAGCACAGGGACTGGCTTAAATTCTGTCAAGGGGGCAGTTCCATTAGGAAACCAGAATAGAGATATTAATAACACCTACTATTGATGCTGTAACTTCAGGAACGTTCCTCTTTTAGTATTCAGTTTCCTTAGGAATAGGTCATACTGTTTCCATTTTATAAATGAAAACACTGAGCCTCATGCACCTAGACAATGATGGATTCAGATTCAACACCGATTTGCCAGTCTCCATAGCTTGTGTTCTCAGTCTTAATATAATGAAATGTGCTCTCCAAATTGTCCATGCTGCAGTATAATGTTTAGTTGGTGACTAGAAGCCAATTAATCATTCTATGGCTGTGTTGTCTGGCAGAGATGTTCACAGCCTGCCATTTATTTCCACCTATCTATTCAGTCGAGGGGGAGGGGGAGGGGGAGAGGAGAAAGATTGCACTGAATTGCTTCTGTCCTTTGGAATGACATTTGCAGATTGCATTTAGAGTGACTGTTCCAGGTCAGTTTTTGGAACCTTTCCCAAGTGTTCCCCTAACATCCATATATAGAATTTATTTTCATAGAGAATAAAACAAATACCATACAATGGGTTGCCTTACCAGGAATTTATTGGCTCACAGTTTCGGAGGCCAAAAGGCTTGTTTCCTTTGGGGTCTGTGTCTTCTGGCTGACAAATCTTGGGGATCCTTGGTTTTCCGTCACGTGGCAATGCACATGGCAGCATCTTCTCCTTTATCCTCAGGGTTCTGTTGACTCCAGCTTCTGGCTGTTCCCCATGGCTTCTCATTCTGTGTCTAATTTCCTTTGCTTACAAGAGCTTGAGCTATATTGGATTAAGGCCACTCTCATTCAGTTTGGGCACACCTTAGTTAATAACATCTTCAAAGGTCCTGTTTACAAATGGCTTAGCCAACAGGACCAGGCGTTGAGACCTGAACATGCCTTTTGTGGGGGGGCATGATTCAATCCCTAACAGGATAATAACATTAAAAAAAAACAAAAAAACCCTCTAGCAGCTGTTTCTCTGCCACCCTCATCTGAGACTGAGCTTCTTAAAGAGCAAAGTTCATCCAATGTTTGGAAATATGTTTTGAAGTAAACCTCTTGACAAGACTTGATTTGAAATTCTTTTTGACCCACACTATCCATGTTAGAAAGCTCATCTTACCTGCCAGTGGTACTTATTAATATGAAGCTCAAATAAAAGGAGATAATTATTGTGCCTATAGTCATAGGATATGGTACAAACAACTTCCAAGTAAAATCCTTGGAAGAGTATTCGGGACAAAGAAAGTACCCAATAAATATTAGCTATTATTTCATTATTACAAATTTCTGATGGTTGACTTATTTTCTTAAGCCTCCCAGTGATATGAATAACATCATGTGGGAGCCAGAAAGTTCTTTAATAGCATACTTGCTGCCATTTCCTGGCTGTGAGCCTTTGAGTTAGTCATGCTAAGCCTCCAGTTTTCTCATCTTTGAAAAAGGAGTGATAATAATATTTCTATTATTAGAAAGATTGCTATTTAATGTGATAGTTAATTTAAAATATGTAACAAGGGCCCAAACACATAGTAGGAACCTGTATTAGTTTTCCTGGAGCTGCGATAACACATTACCATGAACAGGGTAACTTAAAACAACAGAAAGTGTGTGTCCCCAAATCTGTCTCTTCTCATTAGGACACCATCATTGGATTTAGGCTCATCCTAAATTCAATATGACCTCGTCTTAATTTGATTACATCTTTGAAGAACTTTTTCTGAATCAGGACACATTCACAGGTACCAGGAGTTAAGAGTTCAACATATTTTGTGTGATGCAATTCAGCCCACAATAGCACTCAATAAATATGAACTATTATTACTGTTGTTATCATTATTATTACAAGTAGAGCTAGCAGTCTCAGGTTATCCACTGTATCTGTATTATCATTTGTGGCCAACATCTAAGTGTTGGGTCAAGTTTGATCATAAAGACAATGATCAGATTTCATCTCTAAATTGGATCCCAAACTTTCTTCAGTTTTCCATATAACAGAATTAATAAAGCCTCCGCCCTGGAATTCCACTGTGGTAGAATGAATTTTGTACCCAAATGAAAACACGTGTTCTTTTTTTTTTTGTAAAGATTTATTTATTTATTACTCTCCCCTTCCCCTACACCCCCCTGCCCCAGTTGTCTGTTTTCTGCATCATCTTTGTCCGCTTCTGTTGTTGTCAGGGGCACAGGAATGTGTGCTTCTTTTTGTTGTGTCATCTTGTGTCAGCTCTCCGTGTGGGCGGTGCCATTCTTAGGCAGGCTGCACTTCCTTTAGCGCTGGGCGGCTCTCATGGGGCACACTCCTTGCGCGTGGGGCTCCCCTATGCAGGGGACACCCCTGCATGGCAGGGCACTCCTTGTGTGCATCAGCACTGTGCATGGGCCAGCTCCACATGGGTCAAGGAGGCCCAGGGTTTGAACCGTGGACCTCCCATGTGGTAGACGGACGCCCTAACCACTGGGCCAAGTCTGCTTCCCTGAAAACACATGGTCTTAATCTCAATCTGCATTCCTGTGGGTGTGAACCCATTTATAAATAGAACCTTTTGAAGATGTTATTTTTAGTTCAGGTGTGACTTGACTGAATCAGGGTAGGTCTTAATCTATATTTTTTCATTTTAATAACAATTTATTGAAGTATATCATTCATACATGAACATACTTAATAAAAGTATGGTCAAAGCTGTGAGTTTACAAATCAAATGTACATAACATCATACAGGGCTCCCATGTATCACCTGCCACAAATAGCTTTCATTATTGTGAAACATTTGTGACAAATTATGAAAGAACACCATTAATGTATGGCTATGAACTATAGTCCATATCCTACATTTGATGCATTTTCCCCCAACCCACCCTGTTATTTTTTGTTCATAAACCATGTAATTTATTTAAGTTGTAAAATCAATGGATGTGGTATAATCACCACTATAAAGTTGCAAATTCATCACTTTAATCAATTTTAGAGCATTTTCATTACTCAAAAAAAAAAAAAAAACCACTGTCATACCCATATGTCAGTACTACTAATTACAAATCCTATGATGTGCTTTTACCATTTCTATTCATTTCCAAACAACTTTTTACCAATTCTGCACAGATTAAACCTCAGCTTTCCATTCTCCAACCAAATTTTATTCTCTGGTGATTTATATTCAAGCTATTAACTCTATGAATTTGCTCACTTATATTTAGTTCATAACAGCAAAATCATACAGTATTTGTCCTTTCGTGAATGACTTGCTTCATGCAACAGAATGTTCTCCAGGATCATGCCTGTTGTCAAATTCTTCACAACTTCATTTCTTACAACTGAATAATATTCAATCATGCCTATACACCACAGTTTGTTTACCCATTTGTCAGTTGATGGACATCTGGATTGTTTCCATCTTTTGATAATTGTGAATAATGTCTTTATGAACATTGGTATGCAGCTGTCTGTTCATGTCACTGCTCTGAGAACTTCTGGGTATATACCTAGTAGTGGTATTGTCAGATCACATGGTAGGTTTATGTTTAACTTCCTTAGGAACCGCCAAACAGACTTCCACAGTGGCTATACCGTTTTACATTCCCACCAACAGCGAGCAAGCCTTCCTATCTCTCCACATCCACTCGAACACTTGTAGTTTTCTGTTTTGTTAATAGTGGCCATTCTAGTAGCTGTGAAATGATATCTCATTGCAGCTTTGATTTGCATTTCCCTAATAGCTGGTGATGATGTACATTTATTCATGTGTTTTTCGGCCATTTGTAATTCTTTTTTAGAAAATGATTGTGTCTTTTGCCCATTTTTTAATTGGCTCATATGTCTTTTTATTGTTGAGTTGTAGGATTTCTTTATATATCATGGATATCAGACCCTTGTTGAATGTGTGATTTTCAAATATATTCTCCAATTGAGTAGGCTGCATTTTTACCCTTTTCACAAAGTCCTTTGAGGTACAGAAGTGTTTAATTTTGATAAGGTTCAATTTATCTATTTTTTTCTTTTGTTGCTTGTACTTTGGGTATAAGCGTTAAGGGGACCCCACCACCATCACCTACTACAAGCTCTTGTAGATGTTTCCTTACATTATCTTCTAGGAGCTTTATGGTCTTGGTTTTTATATTTAGGGATTTTTATCCATTTTGAATTGATTTTTGTATAGAGGGAGAGATAGGGTCCTCTTTTATTCTTCTGGTTTTGGATATCCAGTTCTCCCAGCATCATTTGTTGAAGAGTCTGTTCTGCCACAGAAAAATGAACTTGGTAGGCTTATCAAAACTTAGTTGACCATAGAGGTAAGAGTCTATTTCTGAGCTCTCAATTCGATCCATTGATCAATATGTCTGTCTTTATGCTAATACCATGCTTTTCTGATGACTGTAGCTTTATAATGCACTTCAAGGCCAGGAAGCATAAGTCCTCCAACTTTGCTCTTCTTTTATATGATGTTTTTGGCTATTTGGTACCACTCGAACTTCAAAATAAATTCGGTAATTGACTTTTCTATCTGTAAAGTAGGCTGCTGGAATTTTGATTAGTATTGCATTGAGTCTATAAAGCAATTTAGGTAGAATTGATGTTTAGTGAAGATGGCATGTCTTTCCATTTGTTTAGGTCTTTTTTGATTTCTTTCAGCAGTGTCTTGTAGTTTTCTGAATATTGATCCTTCATACTCCTGGTTAAATTAATTCCTAGATATTTGAGTTTTTGTTGCTATTGTAAATAGGATTTTTTCTTGATTTTCTCATCAGCTTCCTCCTTACAAGTGTATAGAAATGGTACTGATTTTTTGCATGTTTATCTTGTATTCTGCCACTTTGCAGAA
Organism: Dasypus novemcinctus; assembly: GCF_030445035.2. Classification (NCBI taxonomy): domain Eukaryota; kingdom Metazoa; phylum Chordata; class Mammalia; order Cingulata; family Dasypodidae; genus Dasypus; species Dasypus novemcinctus. The sequence continues at coordinate 29,313,442 of NC_080683.1, read as the reverse complement.
TTCATTTATTAGCTCTCATAGCTTTGTTGTATATATTTTGGGATTTTCTGAATATGGGATCATGTCATCTGTGAACAGTGAAAGTTTTACTTCCTCTTTTCCAGTTTGGATTTCTTTTACTTCTTCTCGTTGCCTAATTGCTTTAACTAGAACTTCTAGCATAATGCTAAATAACAGTGGTAAAAGTGGCCATCCTTGTCTTACTCCTGAACTTAGAAGGAAAGTTTTCAATCTCTCCCCATTGAGTATGAGGTTGACTGTGGGATTTTCATATATGCCCCTTATTATGTTGAGGAATTTTCCTTCCATACATATCTTTTGTGGTGTTTTTATCAAGGAAGGATGCTGGATTTTGTCAAATACCTTTTTGGCATCAATGGGGTGATGATGTGTTTTTTTCCCTTCAATTTGTTAATGTGGTATATTACATGAATTGATTTTTTTATGTTGAATCACCCATGCATACCAGGAATAAAACCTACTTTAGGGAAATGGATGTGGTGTGGCTTAAGCAATTGAGCTCCTGTCTATCATATGGGAGGCCCAGGATTTGATTCCTGAGGCCCCCCCGGTGAAGGCAAGCTGGCCTGCTTGGCAAGCTGGCCAAGCAGAGAGCTGGTCCATGCAGAGTGTTGGCCTGCATGGCAAGCTGGTCTGAGTGGAGAGCTGACACAGCAAGATGATGCAACAAAAAGAGACACAGAGGAGAGACAATAAGAGACACAGCAGACCACCGAGCTGAGGTGGTGCAAGAGATTGAGCAACTCTCTCTCACTCTGGAAAGTCCCAGGATTGGTTCCCAGTGACACCTAAAGAGAAGACAAGCAGACACAGAAGAATGTACAGCTAATGGGCACAGAGAGTAGACAATGAGGGGGTGGGAGGGAATAAATAAATAAATTTTTTTTAAAAAGACTTATGCAATGTTAAACTTCATTAAAAAACACTTGATCATGGTGTATAATTCTTTTCATACGCTCAATTTGCAAGTATTTTCTTGAGAATTTTTACAAGTATGCTCATTAGAGTGATTGGCCTATAATCGTCTTTCTTTATAATATCTTTATCTGGCTTTGGTATTGGGGTGATGTTGGCTTCATAAAATAATTTTCCTTCCTTTTCAATTTTTTTGGAAAGAGTTTAAATAGGGTTGGTATTAATTCTTCTTGAAATGTTTGATAGAATTCTCTTGTGAAGCCATCTGGTCCTGGACTTTTTCCTTGCTGAAAGTCTTTTGGTGATTACTTCTATCTCTTTACTTGTGATTGGTTTGTTGAATTCCTGTATTCTTTTAGAGTCTTTTAGGTTGTTTGTGCATGTCTGGGAATTTGTCTATTTCATCTAGGTTGTCTAATATGTTGGCATACAGTTTCTCATAATATCCTTTTATGATCCTTCTTATTTCTTTGGGGTCAGTTGTAATGATTCCCTTTCATTCTGATTTTATTTACTTGCATCTCTTCTTTTTCCTTTTAATCTTGCTAAGGGTTTGTTGGTTTTTTTATTTTCTCAAAGAACTAGCTTTTGGTTTTGTTGATTTTCTCTATTGTCTTTTGTTGTTCTCAATTCATTTATTTCTGTTCTAATTTTTATTATTTCTTTCTGCTACCTTTGGGATTGGTTTGCTGTTCTTTTTCCAGTTTCTCCAGTTGTTAAGTTAGATCTTTGATTTTAGTTCTTTCTTATTTTTTTAGTATAGGTATTTAGGGTTATAAATTTCCCTCTTGTCACAGCCTTCACTATATTCCATAAGTTTTGATAAATTGAGTACTCATTTTCTTTTGTCTCAAGATATCTACTAATTTTCTTTGCAGTTTCTTTGACCCACTAATTTTTAGGAGTTTGTTGTTTAGCCTTCATATATTTGCAAATTTTCTCTTTTCCTATCTATTTATGATTTCCAGCTTCATTCCATTATGATCAGAGAAGGTGATTTGTATAATTTCAATCTTCTTTAATTTATTGTGAGCTGTGTTGTGGCCCAGCATATAGTTTATCCTCAAGAAAGATCCCTGAGCACTTGAGAAGAATGTATAACCTTCTGATTTGGGGCATAATGTTCAGTATATGTTTGTCTGGTCCAGCTGGTTCAAGTTATCTGTTTCCTTGTTGATCTGTCTAGTTTTTCTATCTATTGATGTAAGAGGTATGTTGAAGTCTCTGATTATTATTGTAGAGACATCTGATTCTCCTTTTAGTTTTGCCAGAGTTTCCCTCATGTTATTTTTGGGCATAGATATTTAGGACTGTTCCTCCTGCCTGGTGGATTGTCACTTTTATTTAAATATAATGGCCTTCTGCATCTCTTATCATTTTTTGCATTTAAAGTCTGTTTTGTCTAATACCAGTATAGCTACCCCTGCTCTCTTTTGGTTACTATAATATGCATGAAATATCTCTTTCCAACCTTTCACTTGCATTCTATTTGCATACTTGGATCTAAGGTGAGTCTCCTGCAAACGGCATATGGATGGCTCCTGTTTTCTTATCCATTCTGTCAGACTATATCTTTTGATTGGGTAGTTTAATTCATTAACATACAGCCATTTTATCCTTTTGCCTTCATATGTCATATCTTATTTTTGTCAATTTTTTTAGGTTTATGGTTATGCTTTATGACAATATTCACTTCTACACTCTTCTCCACGTCTTTCTCTCTTCTCTTTTTTTTCCTGGCTACAGAACTTCTTTAAGTTTCCTGTAGAACCGGGTTCTTGCCTATGAACTCTCTTAGTTTTTGTTTATCTGAGAATATTTTAAAGTCACCATCATATTTGAAGGACAATTTTTTCAGATAAAGAATTCTTGGCTGGCAGTTTTTCTTTTTCAGTTCCTTAATTATATCATACCACTGCCTTCTTGCTTTCATGGTTCCTGAAGAGAAATCCACACTAAGTTTTATTGGGCATCCCTTGTATGTGATATTTTGCTTTTTCCTTACTGCTTTCAGAAATTTCTCTTTATGACAATTCATTTGTCATGCTGCATTTTATGTCTTGGGGTAGGTCTATTTGGATTTATTCTAATTTGAGTTTGCTCTGCTTCCTGGATATGCATATTCATGTCTTTAATGAGAGTTGGGAAATTTTTAGCCATTATTTCCTCAAATAGTCTTTCTGCCTCTTTTCCCTGCTCTTCTCCTTCTTGAACTCTCATAACACCTGTGTTGGTGTGCTTCATGCTGTCATTCAACTCCCTAAGCCCTGTGCTATTTTTTCCATTCTTTTCTCTTTCTGTTCTCTCTATTCTATTTCAGTTTTTCTTTCCTCTATGTCATTTATTCTTTCTTCCATGATTTCAAATCTGCTGTTGTGTGCCTCTATTCTATTTTTAATCTCATTTATTGTGTCTTTCATTTCCATAAGCTGTTATTTTTCTTTCAAAGGTTTCAAAATTTTCTTTGTGCTCACTCAGTGCCTTCTTTTATTTATTTATTTTTATAAAATTTATTTTATTTATTTCTTCTTCCCCCTCCCCAGTTGTCTGTTCTCTGTGTCCATTTGCTGCATGTTCTTCTTTGTCTGCTTCTGTTGTTGTCAGTGGCACAGGAATCTGTGTTCCTTTTTGTTGTGTCATCTTGCTGTGTCAGCTCTCCGTGTGTGCGGTGCCATTCCTGAGCAGGCTGAACTTTCTTTTGTACTGGGTGGCTCTCTTTATGGGGAACACTCCTTGCGTGTGCTGCATGGCAGAGCACTCCTTGTGCACATCAGCACTGCACGTGGGCCAGCTGCACATGGGTCAAGGAGGCCCGGGGTTTGAACTGCAGGCCTCCCATGTGGTAGGTGGACACTCTATCCATTGGGCCAAGTCTGATTCCCACTCAGTGCCTTCTTAATGTCTTTTATTTCTTTAGCCATGTTGTCCTTCATCTCTATGATTTGATTTAGGAGATTTGTATGAACCTCATTGATTAGCTCATCCTAGTCTCATCTAGATCTTTGATTTGTTCCTTTGTCTGAATCATGTCTTTTTCTTAGTATGGCCTGTAGGATTTTGCTGATGACTAGGCATCTGATTCTGATGCTGCATTTACTCTAATGTTCAGTTTCTCTCTCTTGCTTAGGGATTTACTATTAAGTAGCTGTGTGCTAGCACTGTGTTCTAACTGTAGGTTCAACTTGTTCTAGATATTTAGGATTGCTCCTGTTTAACTTCTCAAACCAGCTAAGGATGTCCTAATGGGATGTAGGCCAGTTTCCAAGGTCCTTGGGGGGGAGGGGGGATGCAGTAAAATCATCTGCTTGCCTCTTTTTATCTACTTATTATTTTCCCCTTTTGTGCACTTTTCTGGTCTGCCCAACAGATGGCAATCTTTAGCAGACCTCTTAGCTCAGACTCCAGGTGCTAGGGGTGAATGCATTCAGAGTAACTCCATGGTGGGTGGTGCAGAAGCATTGTCCTCAGGGCTGGCCATGTCTCACTAACAACTTTCTCAGAAGCTGTTCTCCTCCCTTGGCTGGTTGCACCCTTCTTCCCTCTGCCTCCTCAGCAACTAGCCTAGCACAGTAGAGAGAGTGTTTGAAAAAAATTCTCTTTAGCTCCCTGCTGGCTCTCAGTGCAAACAATGTTGTGGTCTCAGAAGTGTGTGACTCCTGCATTGCAGCAGACTGAGTTCCCTGGCCAAAATCTGAATTTGCTGTAGGCTGTAGTCCTCCCTTTCTCCCTTCTTGGGGAAGAGGACCCCTGCAATTCCCTCAGTCCACAGCCACTGTAGCTCACAGCAGACTACTCTTGCTCCGACCATGGGGGAATGGGCACCCACTGCTGCTTCTGCAGCTTTACTCAGGATTTTTTTCAGCCAGTTGATATGACTTTCCTTCACCCCTCTCTCTTCTGGGTGGTACCTAATATGTGTTCTTGGAAGCCTTATAAAGAGCAAGCCATAGGGAGGACTGAGGAGCAACAAGCCAAAAGTTGGAGAAAATCAAAAGAGCAGACACAAGGAGGGAGGGGGAGGATCCCCAAGGATTGTGGTAAGAGAGCACTGGAATGCCACTGACTCTGGAGAGAAAGCACAGTTGTGCTGATGCCTTGGTTTTGGACTTCTAGACTCTGAAACCATGAGACAAAATACTGTTTGTTGTTTAAGTCAATGCATTGTGTGATATTTGTCATAGCAGTTTGACAAACTAAGAAATCCTACACTAATATAACTGTGAATATGTAAGTGCAGTATATTTGCCCCTGATACTTTCATGTCATCACCACAATTAGTGGCACCACAGTTATCCCAAATCCATGAGGGAACTGCTTGCCTTTTCTCCCCAACTAAACGAGTTATCTGCAATCTAGATTGTGGCTTCTATGAGCATGATTGGCAGTGCTATAATTTGTTGCTCAGTTCTTCTGCTTCCTGAAATATTTGTTCCTGAATGAAGTTGTCTAACTTGCCTAAGGATGTGTAGAATCAAGTCTCATTATTGCTGAGAATCGCAACTAATTATGAATTTTTAGAGTTTTGTTTGTTTGGGTTAATTCTGTAAATGATTATTCATATTAATAATATTATTCATAATAATAATAATTAATGACTATTCAGTCATTAATTCCACTCATTATATAGTTCCAAGGAGGAAATGAAAGTATCTCCTTTCTTCAGTGATTCTGAAAAACTTATTTTTATTATTTAAATGAAACTTACTGTGTCTATATAAAAAATGATGTGCTCAACAAGGTTTTTCATTTTAAAATTTGTGAAAAACAAAAAAGCATCGTGATGCCTTTGCTAACAAAGTATTCCTATGTATTTTTTTAAAAGATTATTTCTCCCCCTTCCTTCCATTGTCTGCTCTCTGTGTCCATTCACTGTGTGTTCTTCTGTGTCTGCTTGTATTCTCATTAGGTGGCTCCAGGAACTGATCCTGGGACCTTCTGGAATGGGAGAGAGGTGATCATTCTCTTACGCCTCCTCAGCATCCTGGTCTGTTGAGTCTCTTATTTTCTCTCCTCTGGGTCTCTTCTTGTTGCGTCATCTTGCTGTGTCACCTCTCTGCATGGGCCAGCGCTCCTGCTAAGGGCAGCACTCCGTGTGGGCAGCTCACCACACAGGCCAGCTTGCCTTCACCAGGAGGCCCTGGTGAACCCTGGACCTCCTATATGGTAGACAGGAACCCAATTGCTTGAGCCACATCTACTTCCCTGTGTATTTTATAGTACATAGGAAAAGAAAACTTTGACAAATTTAAGCATTCATGTTAATTTAATGCTGTGAAAAAATTGAAAACTAGATAGAAATTTAGTTGGGAAAAAGTTGGGAAGTAGGTTATATGAAGAAAGTACACAGATTGCTAAGGAAAATCATAATCCGCAGTTTCATTTTTTCTGGTGTTTCACTAATTTAATATTGGTGCTTTCTAAAGACATGACCATATTATCTAATTGTCAGTGGAATGATGTGATTTTCTGATGCCAAATTTTATATTCCACAGTACTAACTGCTGATGAAATTAGAAGAGGATTTTTGAATATTAGAGATTTTTATTTGGCATAGAAGCTAAAGGAAAATATCCAACCACATAATTTTTTATGCCTAGTATTATTTAATTTCTACATTGGAAATTGGCAAGGAAACATTTTTCCCAAATGTGAATTTATGTGAAAATCTGTCTGAATGCCTATGAAATGAAATTTGTACATAATATTACTCCTGGGAAAGAAAATTCTAAGGGCACAAATAATTGCAGTGACTCTGTACTTCTGATTACACAAAAGATACATCAAATTAAAATTCATGGAAATGTCCCTTGATATACTAAAGGTGGTAGAGAAAAAAGCCAGAAGGGCCTAGGTCTATCAAAACTTCATTGTACTCCTAACTACCCCCTAGAACTTCCTACCTCCGAACTTCTTGTTAACTCCATGGTAAATGCCCTTTCAGTTTAAGCAGCTGTCAGTTTATGTTACTTAATATCCAAACATGCCCTAATTCATAGTGATATAATTTGTAGCAAGGGATTCAAAGCCTTATCACCAGGCATCTTCCCTTGAAACTTAAACTGTTATAATCTTTTTTCTAAAGTCAATGGATATGTTATGTACACATGTAGTTGCACCACTGTATAATATAGAGTCCACCTGCAACTAAGAACAAGGTGTCTCAAGGTTTTTCTTGCTTCTAAGTATAATAACACTAACGTAGTATTTCCCAAAGTGTATCCTCTAATATTCCAATTTTAAAAAGGCTTATTCAATTATACTAGAGAAAAGGAAGGGCAACTGAAATTGAACAGGTTTTTGAACTGCAAATCTTCTTGGAGTTGTGAATACTTCAATGAGTATCTAGAATCCCGAAAATGGAGAGAGAATATATATTGCCCCAACTTCCTTGGGTAGAAAATATTTTTAAACAAAGCATCTTCTTGGAGTAGTGTTCTTAAGAATTCACTTTGTGAAACTCTTATTTAATTAAATATTTCTCTCTTGTGAAGCCAAAGACAAGCCTATGTTGCATACCTTCTTTACTCATAAAGAATGAAATTGTTCTTTATTTACATCTGTCTTTTTTTAAAAAAAACAATATTCTTCATTTGTTATGTGAGAAAAAAGACTTAAATTCATTTTAAAGTTATTTGATTTTAAAAACATTAGAAAGTAGACAGAAAAAAAAGTAAAACAGCAAGCTTACAGACTAATTAACAATATATTATTGGATAAGTAGCAAACACAGTTGATCTCAGATAAAAACACATACATAGCAAAGCAACAATGGAAAATTAATGAAAAACATTTAAATGATTAACAGATTGTATTAATAAGAAAGACAGAGAAGCCCACAAAGCAGAAGCCCATAAATTTCTTAATTTATCAAGGAAGAATTCAGGAAGAATCCAAGAAATTCTACAAGGTTCATGGAGTCCTTCCTCATATATGTCAAAATGTAAGATATGATACCAAACCCAATAAGATTTATTTATGATCATGTTCCTAAAAGGATAGTCAGGAATGAAAAGGAAATAGCAGAAACAAATCGACTCTTTCCGCCTGACTTTTTGAAAGAAGATGTGAGGGAGAGCTGATTCTCAAATTTTCTTCAGAAATAAACCCTGGGTTTATGGTATAAGTGGGTGCCAGCTCCACACCAAACTAAAAGCCTTGGCATTTCAACTTTCAAGTCCCCTCCCTCCCTGGAACCTGCGCTCTGTTCCAGCCCAGCTTCTAGTGCAGCTTCCCCTAGCACAGCATGGCTGTGTTCTGATATTCTCTCTGCCTGCTTCTGACAAAGCTTACCTCCTCGAGTTAAGAAGAAGTGATTTTAAGTGGAATGTAGGCAAATACAGTACTACACTGCACAATGGTCTACACATCTCCAAAATTCATTATCGCACATGATGGTACATCATAAAAACACAAATGTAAAGGGGCACTAGAATATTTAGATATAGCCGTGGTGTCCTACAGTGTCCTTCGGGGCCATGTATGAGAGAACTGTAGAAAAGCCAACAGTTTTTTTCCTATCTATTTTGAAAAAAATAGAGGAAAGAGGGAGAAAAAGAAGGAAAAGGGAGGGAAGGATGGAGGGAGGAGAAAGAAAACTGATTATGGAAGAAAAAAGGGGAAGATTGTTAGATTTATATGGGAGTAGTTTCAAAAGTCAAGTGAAGTCCCATACAATGCGTGGACTTCAATGACGAGCACAGGAGTTGGCTGAACTTTGAATTGAGGACAATGGGTGTCTCTAATATTGCTGCAAATGCCACAACACTGTATTTCAATCAAGTGTGTGGAGAGTGGTGAAATCCACTTGGATGTGACTGCAGCTGGAAAGAATGACCTTAGTCCACTGTAGAAGGCTTCTGCTCCCTCAATGTTTGTAGTCAACCAAAGCATCATGTATTGAAAACTCAACCTCAGGAGCTTCAGAGTACAAGTGGTTTGTTTTAAATTCAAAGTTAAATGTATGTGTCTGTAGTTGGCAAAGATAGAAAGAGGGAAAGGGAAGGGAAGAGAAAATAAGGGAAGGAAAGAGAAGAAAAGGGAAGATGAAAGTCATAAAACATTCGTATTTGTTGAAGACGGACTGCCAAAAAGACTGTGTTTGGGAGGAAAATGTAAGTGATATGTTTAGAGAGGTCTCCCTTTATAAAGAAAGCTCCCTACCCCATGAAGCAAAAATGTTACAAGAATGTATCTTAATCTTATTTTACATAAGAATGCTGAGGCATAGAATCATGGACTTCCCTGATAGCAAGTTCCTAGGAGAGAATATGCCAGATTTTAAAATCTCAATTCTTAGTTGAATATCTTCTCAACTCTGCAACCTCATATCATGCCCATGTCAAAACATCCTTAAAATTCCTGCTTATATCTATGTGATCTATCTGGGCATTGGGGATCTAAAGTAATATCAATAAACATTTTAGTTTTAATACAAGTTGAACAGGCACAGCACTTATTGTAGTCCTTGGAATTGAACAATAAGAATTTTTATACATTTCTTCTAATGGATTGGTATGCAAGGTGACTTGTTAAAGTAATCATGTCCCAGCTGTGAACTGCATTATATTGTTCCTCGTAATCTGAGGATTAGAGCATATTTGATTATATTTTATTAATAAACATTTGACAATGACGCATGTTTGTATGAACTTTGATGCTGTCCACTCTGGGGTTTGCAAGTATATTTTTACATGCATTTTGAAGATATGAGAATGTTGGCACTTCTGCAGCTTTGTATGCCAATAAACAGTCTGAATAATTGTGATATTAAAGGAAGATTTTATTTGAAACTAATTTTAACATGCATTCACAATTGCTCTGAAATGCATATAATTCTTTTCCTCTTTGAAAGAAAATTAAAAGATTTAATGAATAGAACTTGAAGGTTAGAACAAAAGATAAAAAGGTAATTATCTGTTATATCTTAAATGTAAATGTAAAACCACAATACAGAGAGATCTTTAGTAGACATTTGGGTATCTAAATATTTCCAGCATGATCTGCTCATGACAAAGTCATCCACTTTTTTTTCCTCTTAAAAACACATTTGGACCTGGTTTATAAGACCATAAAATCTCTCCAGTCTATTTCTGCCTCTCACATACAAGAAGACAATAAAGTTATTGGAGCCAGGGGTGTGAAATGTTCCATATTCCAATTCATCCTCGCAGGCCCTTCTGCTCATTTCAAGCCCTTTCTGGCTCTGGATGAATTTTTAACCTCATTCTCCACTTTCGATTTACTTAAGGTAAAGTGTTGCAAAAGAGGGAATTGTTCCTGTGACATGGAATGGTGAGCAGTACAGCAAGAGAAACTTTGTCTTTGCTTCTGGTCATGATCTCTTACACCTTGAGAGTTAGAGTCACCGAAGTGCAGCAAGGTCCATGCCAATGATTCCCTCATTGGGAAGAATGTGTCCCAGCCAGCAGAGAAGTTTGCCATTCTTTTCTTTCTTCTTTTTAGAGGTGGAGAATGGAATCAGTCAGATATATGGAATCCTTTCTATATCCAAAGGCATATATAATAATAAAGCTCTGTTGCCAGGATGGTTTTATAAGATTTTCTTTGGAACTTGTTCATAACTTCAGCCTTTCTATTCAGAGACATGAGTTTTCCATTTCTCATCTGCTAAGCTTTCCTGGGTGAGTGTTTGGCCCGTGATGTTTGGCTAACTTTTCTGTTCTCATAAAAGATACAATGCTTTGCAAACTGTTGTTGCTCAGGTTGTTTTATAAGATATTTAAAATCCATTATCATTTAAAAAACTCATCTCTGTCCATTTCAGCTCCTTACCTGTGCCATTAGTGGTACTTTTTACACACTAGTTCTTTTTGTATCATAATGTGCTTCCTAATAAAATAAGTTTCTTTTGTTAATTATCTTACTCTCCTACAACCAAAACAGAGCTCCCTAAGTAGAAAATTATTTTGTACTGAGAAGGGAAATCGTTTTGGGTAAATATTCTCAGCAAGGGGCTTATTAAATTGTGGGTTATGCTACAGAGGCTTGTGCTGGACAGAAAGCACCAATCAGGGACTGAAGAGGCACAATTGCATTTGGCATGATCAAGTCAACATCTGGTCATTTAGAGATACTTATTTTCATGTGTGGAATTTTAGTTGCAAAAATTTTAGGGCCGAGCATCATTTTAAGATCAGGGCCTTCCATTTTCATTATTCTTCTCAATGGAAGAGTCTAAAGAAATCGAAAATGGTGTCCTGTCTAGAGCATTTGTTGGAAAATACATAATCTTTGTCTTAATCTTACTCTTAGTCCTAGACATAATGAAGTACCAGGCATCCCTGCTACTTAAGACTGCATCATATCACAAGTGTATGTCCCTCTGCCCTGGGATCAGGTCATCGTGCTATCACTGAAGGCAAGATAAAGTGAAACGAGAACTAGGCATCAGGAAACTTGAGATGTAGTCCAAGTTTTCCAACCTTATGACTTCTCACAAGTGAAGTATAATTTGAGCACAGCGTTAGTTATGAAGATTAAATGAAAAAGAAAAAAGTAATAAGTCAAAAAACCTCTACATGAAAGGCTTAGTACAGTGATTCAGTAGGTGCTTCATAAATATGAGCCGGCTTACGGTTGTTGTTTTGCCCAGTGGGTTTTAATTTAGTCATCTGAGATAAGAAGATGGGAAAAGTTTCTGCCTATTATCCTCTATGTATCTCTTTTTCACCTGTTTCTCAAGAGCAAATATTCTATATATTAATGACAGACCATTCTTTTTCTAAGTAAATTTCCATCTCATAAACATTATCCTTTTGATATAGCTTTCTTTGTTCATTGTTTTATTTCCCCATCAGGTTTCTAATATTCTAATTCCTTCCTTTGTTTTATTCTTTCCTTCCTTATTTTACAAGCAACTTTACTCTGCTTCGAGAGAGATTTTCCTCAAAACCCCACCCAGATTGCTTTGCCATGATTTGGGGTTTATGTGTTCCCAGAACTCCCACTTCCCTCTCCTTCCTTTCTTTCTCTTATTTGGCCAAAACACAATGTGTTTTATTATACATAGAAACTATTAGCAAGGCCTTTATTCTACTAATACCAAGGCAGGTTGGGAGAGGTGATGCTTCATTGTTTAAATCAAGGGAGGAAAGAAGGGCGCTTAGACCGGGTCCTGGCTGAGTTCCTGCTAGGTCAGTGAGGCTTACCCTCTTCTATGTTCACTGTCATCTCCCTCTCTCTTCTCAACCGTCAGGTCACTACTAACACCTTCACACTTGCAAACTTCTGCCCTGGGTGGTGCTTGTTAGAGGTAAATGTTGACCCTTGCAAGGTGGCCCCAATAAATAGCACATCATCTCACTGCCTGAGTCTTAATTAAGAAATAAGACAAGAGAGTCATTGGACAGAGAAGTCAAGTGTCCTTAATGATTGATAACATTGATACAGGCATAAGAGGGAAAAAGTAGAAAATAGGCTTAATCCCCTATTATTCAATCACTGGAACACCCACCTGAGGGACAATTTAAATCAAGAAAGTATACACACCTACCAGGGTTGCTGCCTAACCAGTCAGATTTAGAGAAGGAATGAGAAAATGTCCACATTCCTTTTCTCCTTACCTCAGGCATTTGCTATATTAACTCCCCCTGCTTTTTGGGGCCCTTTGGTTTAGTGTAAATAATATAGCACTTCTGTGCTGAAAGTTTCTGTCGTGCCTGAGCCTGTGTTCCCAAGATGCACCATGTAGCAATTCATTCCACAACCTCCACTAGGGTGTAAGCATAAATTTCCCGCTAAAATCTCTCTCACATATTGCTGGAAGTTAATGGCCCAACCTATCTCTTAAACCAGAGTTCCCTAAATTTGCCTCATAAAAAATACCTGGGAGGCTCATTAAGCCTGCAGTTTCTCAGGAGTTTCCCTGGAGATTTATTTTCAAGAGGCCTGGGATGGGATGTTTTATTAAGGGCCCTGGGTGTGTCTTATAATCAGGCAGGTTAATGAAATGCTGCCTTAAATCTTTTCATTTGGACAGAGAAGGGACTTTTATTTTTTCAGGCCACTTCTTCCAAGAAAGTAGAAGAGAAAGAGGGATGTAGGCCCTGCCAATCAGAAGGCCCCAGGTTCTGTATTACAGATACAGCTGAACAGCTGGACCTGCTCAGTTCTCTGGCCAATGATACACATAGCTTAGGAATCGGGTACCCTTCTCCCATCTGACAGCTCCAGGTATTGAAACCTGGAGAGGAAGGATGCCAGCGTGCTGCCATGGGCCAAGTGTCTGAGCTAGTAATTCCCAAAGTATGACCTCAGGGCCTGGCAAGTGAGAATCCCCCGGAAGGATCAATCAAAAAGTGATCCTCAAGTGCAAGTCATTTCTTAGGTACCTACAGATGAGAGAGTCCCTCTTCTGCTTAAGACTAAAGGCTAATTACTAGGAATCTAATGAATGAATGATCAAGGTTCATAAAATTTGGTATTTCATAAACTAAAATCAGCACATTGCTAAAGTTTACCAAGAAGCTTCATTCAATATTTCTGGGTTTCATGCCAAGAGGTAGGGTTCTTATTGTACAAATACACAGAAAAGATAAGATTCTCAGCTTTTACTGAGGTGTGGATATGTATGCGTGTGTGTGTGTCTGCATATGGCATTTATGGTTTTAACTCCTGAGAAAGACTTTTTACAGAAATGGGGCCATCTCTTTGGTTTCCTTTCTGTACTCTGTGTCCGGGATCTCTATCCATCCATTGTTCATTCAGTTCTACCAATTCTTCTCATTCTCTCTCAAGGCAATAGATTCCCCAGTTTTACCCATGCCCTTACTATTCAGAAAAATGACTATATTCCAAAGACTTTCTTGTAATTCTTTGTGGCCACATTAAAGTTCTGGCCCATGGGATATGGGTGGAAGTGTGGACTATTTATGGGATGTGCCCATAGGGACTCTGTGTGTCCCCTTCCTCTTTGTGGCTTCTTACAGTGTGGACATAGTAGCAGGACATCTTAGACCATGTAGATAAGGACAGTATCCTAGAGATGGAAGAACAGTAAGATGACCTATGGAGTAGATTCGTCTTACCAGCCCTAACTATTCACCTCAAGACTATTATAAGACAGAGAAATACATTTCTAGCTTAGTTAAGCCACTATAACTTTCGCTCTCTGTTACCATGTCCTAGCTAATACTCATCAGATTGACTACTGACATATTTGATTTATCAAAATAAAAAATACTGATTATTCTTTTATATAAACTACAGTTTTACACATGAAGTGTAATAATACATGTGTATATTTTAAATAGAGGTTTTTTTGTTTAGTTTGCGTATGGCACTGAACACATGTTATGTGTCTACTGTCATACTATATAGCTTGTTATTCATAAATATACACACATATATGCACCATATAGTATCATATATATGCATCGAAATGTAAAATAGTGTGTATGGAGTCTTACATATTTTTAAAATGCCATACTGCCCACTCTTTTTTCTTTATTGGAGAAGTAGAGGGTTTACAGACAAATCATGCACAAAATACAGGATTCCCATGCATAACCCCACCAGCAACAACTTGCATTGGTGTGGAACATTTGATTTGCTACATTTGATGATAGCACATTTTTATAATTGTAATATTAAAGTCCATGGTTGAACTTAAGCTTAACTGTTCATATAGTATAGTTCCATGGATTAAAAAAAATTTTTTTCTGTTACCATATATACAATCTAACATTTCCCCTTTTAATCATATTCAGGTATATATTTTAATGCTGTTAATTACGTTCACAGTACTGTGCTACCTATCATCACCATCTATTACCAAAACATTTCCATCATTCCAAATATGAACCCTGTACATTTTAAGCCTTAACTTCCCATTCCCTATTCCCACCCCATCCCCTGGTAAACTATATTCCTGATTCTGACTCTATGAGTTTGCTTATTCTAATCATTTAAAATCAGTGAGTTCTTATGATATTTGTCATTTTGTGGCTGGCTTATTTCAAAAAACATGATGTCTTCTAAGTTCACCCATGTTGTCGCATAAATTGGGATTTCATTCCTTTTTATGGCTGAAAAATATTCCATTGTACGCATATATTGCATTTTATTTATCCATTCATTAGTTGATGGATACTTGGGTTGCTTCCATCTTTTGGCAACTTTTGAATAATGTCACTGTGAACATTGATAGGCAAGTATCAGTTCAAGTCCCTGTTTTCAATTCTTTTGGGTATATACCTAGTAGGAGGATTGTAGTGTCATATGGTAGTTCTAGTGTTCTTTCTGAGAAACTGCCAAATTGTCTTCCATAGACTGTACCATTTCACATTGCCACTAGCAACAAATTCTATTTCTCCACATTCTCTCCAACACTTGTGATTTAAGAAAAAAAAAGGCAGCCATTCTAATGAGTTTTTAGGGATTTTCATGTCCCTTTCCATCACCAGAAAGCTAGCCAGGGGCTGGACCCCAAGGTGGCCTGCCGTGAGAGTAGGGGATGGGCACTGGTAGCTACTGCATGCAGACAGCAATTTATTGTCCTTTATCTCTTCCTCCTGCTCTTCTCTGGATGCTGTGCAGTGTTCTTCTGGCCTCTAGAGTTTCAAAATAGTTGTTGCAGACAGTTCCTGCCTGTTTAATAGCTGTTTTATTGGAAGGACTGAGAGCTCATGTTTTCTCATACTGCTCCAGTTTAAGACAATCAAATATGCACGTTAACCTAAATTACTACAAATGAAAACATTCTTTGAGATACTGCTTTATTACAGGAAATTGATGTTTGAAAATTTATTAAGATTAGAGATATTTGTTTTAGCCAAATTCGTGTTATGCCACTTTCTGGTACTCCATTTTTAATCTTCATAGAATTGCAGACTTGAATTTTCAATAATATCCCAATCTAGAATTATTCACAGACCAAGAGCTGCTTGCATGAAGAAATACAAGGTATCTGTTCACAAATATATTTTAGCTTTCCCCCAAAGAGTTCTCCAGTCATTTTGCATGGTACTTCAGTACTGGAGACAGAGAAATCCCATAATTTTTAGGGATTCTTGGACACTGGTTCTGAGCTAATGGAAATACTGGATAGGTTGGTATAGCAGTTTGATATTATTGATGAATTCCAAAAAGAAATATCGGATTATGTTTGTAAACTGATCTTTTTCTCTGGGCATGTTAGATTATATCAGATTCATAGATTTACTTGATTAAGTAATTATATAAACCTCTTGTGACAGTAGGGCATTGAGTCCCCACTCTTTGGTGGGTGGGACTCATAGATAAAAGGCATGGCAAAGGACAGAGTTGGAGGGCTTTTTTTATTTTTTATTTTTTAAATTTTATTTCTTTTTATTTTTCTCCCCTTCCCACTCCCCCCCGCCCCGTTGTCTGTTCTCTGTGTCCATTTGCTGCGTGTTCTTCTTTTTGTCCGCTTCTGTTGTTGTCAGCGGCACGAGAATCTGTGTTTCTTTTTTTTGTTGCATCATCTTGCTGTGTCAGCTCTCCATATGTGCAGTGCCATTCTTAGGCAGGCTGCACTTTGCACTTTCTTTCATGCTGGGCAGCTCTCCTTGTGGGGCGCACTCCTTGCGCATGGGGCTCCCCTACACGGGGGACACCCCTGCATGGCATGGCACTCCTTGCGCGCATCAGCACTGTGCATGGGCCAACTACACACGGGTCAAGGAGGCCCGGGGTTTGGACCATGGACCTCCCATGTGGTAGACAGACTCCCTATCCACTGGGCCAAGTCTGCTTCCCTGGAGGGCTTTTAATGTTGGAGTTTTGATGTTGGAGTTTGATGCTGAAGCTGGAGGCCCAGGGAGAGAGACAGAGCCATTCACCTGGTTGTCTACAGCTGACAGTGGAGAAAACAGAGGAGCTGAGCCCAGAGGAACCCAGGAAGCCTGAACCCTCGTAGACGCAGCAACCATCTTACTCCAAAACATGAAAATAGACTTTGGTGAGGGAAGTAACTTATGCTTTATGGCCTGTATCTGTAAGTTCCTACCCCAAAGAAATACCCTTTATAAAAACCAATCAATTTCTTGGTATTTTGCATCAGCACCCCTTTGGCTGACTAATACAGTTGGTAAGCAGAATTCTAATGATATCTCCCCCAAGGTTCCCCAAATCCCCCAAGAAGTATTTTGCAAATGGAATAAAGGTTGCTAATCAGCTGATTTTAGGATTGGGTGATTATCCAGGATTATCCTGGTGGGTCCCATGTAATCATAAGCAACCTTAAAGTAGAAGAAGAAGGAAGAGGAGTCAGACAGGGGCAGTGGGAGAGGAAGACAGAAGAGTGATGCTGCAGAAGGGGAAATGAGGGAAATTGAAGCACAGAAAGAACTTGACCTGTTGTTGCTGACTTTGTAGATGAACCCCAGAGTGAGGTGGCCTCCAGAAGCTGAGGATGACACCTGCTGAAAGCCAGCAAAGGAAAGGGCCACCCATCCAACAAGTGCCTGGTACTGAATTCTGCTAACAACCTGATTGAGCCTGAAAGTGGATTCTACGCCAGAGACTGGTAAGGATTGCTGTCCTGTCAGACCTCTAACCTATAGCACTATGGAATGAGAAATCAGCAGTAAGCTGTTAAATTTGCAGAAATTTGTTACATCAGTAAAAGAAGACTAGTGTGAGTACCTAAAACATATCTGTGGTTCACCAGTCATGGGGTAGCTCAAGGGGAAGGGATTCAGGTGGTAAACGGAATTTTAGCTTAAGACATCACAGTGGGCCTATTAGATATGAAAAGATAGGTTTCCATTATTTCCCCTATTCTCTAAGTTTATTATTGAGTTAGACATATCCAGCAAGTCTTCAAATTGGCATGATCATTCTTATGGAAGAAGAGATCAAGATACTAACCAAAAATATGCCAAATAGGTACTGCATCCCCAGGGAATCACAGAGATTAGTTCCACTATTAAAAACATGAAAGATACAGTTGTGGTTTTCCTTATTATAGGAAAATTTAACTTGACTGTTTTACTTGGGCCTTGGAGAATAAGGGTATATGAATGCAAGCTTAATAAAGTAGTTATTCCACTGCACATGTGGTTTCTTTAAAGAGTGAATTAATGCAGCCCCTTGCTCTCGCTATGGAACAATTCATCTGGCAAATGTTTTCACCACCCACCTGGCTCCAATATTTGGATCAGAAGGAGTTGGTTTTTACCTTGAAGAGGTAGCAATACACCTTCAGGATCAGCAGGAATAGAATCTGTTTGCATGACTCCCAGAAACGAATATAGTTTCAGTTTTTAGTTCTGACTTCTATAAAGTATATAAACCAGGGAGATAAAGGGTGATAACTGAACCACTATTTTCATTTCTGAATACACTACAATCTATTCCATTTTCATATTGCATATGTTACAACATCTGGACTGATGAAGCCTACCTGGCCTCGATTAGGTACATATCCTGCTTATTCTGTGAAGAACTTCCCCAGCTTTAAATATGTAAGATTGGACCTGAAGTGGAGCATTTGAGTCTGCAGAAAGTTTGCTACTCCTTTCAATCAGTTTTCCACTACAATTGTTTCCCTTTTAGGGAGCTCACACCTTCATTTGTCATTAGATAGCATTATAGTGATTTCTTTTAGTTCTATTCTGTTTGAACTGATTTCTTTCTACATTAAGAAAAGCAAATCTTTATAAGTAAACCTTATTTACTCACCTATATAATGCCTGTGTCTTGTTTCACCATCTGTCTGAATGAACTATTAATATTTGTTCACAGGGTATTTTCACAGCTCAGCATGGATATTCCTTCACAAAAGCTGACTAGGCTACTGCCACTGCTAAATGCCCAAGTTTCTAGCATAGCACCCAATTCTATTACCCTCCTCTGCAGTATAGTTGCTTACTCTGGAACATTGGTAGTCAGCTGATGGCAGGTTGAGTATACTGGACACCAATCATGGGAGAGGGCACTTGTGTCTTAATGGAATATAGCTTTGATTTAAATTTGCCTTTCCTGGTCACAACACTTCTGAAAGTTTCCTCCTATCGGATATAACCATTCACTGCTTAGATTCAGAGATAAGCAATGTAATGATGTGGTCATATTTGGAGGCACTGATGCCTTCACTGATGGTGAAGTGATGCCATAGTACCCTGTCCAGTTCTCTCCTTCAAGATCGATGCAAACCTCTCCCAGCTGCCAGGAGTGCTGGCCACTGCTGGCTCTCAACTGAGTGGGTCTCTGGGCATTGCCCTTAGCTAAAGGGAGCTGCCTCTGGTCCCACCCTGTGGAGGCAGCTCATGTCTAATGGTTGGTCAGTTTAAGGCAGGGGTTGTTAACAAAGGGTCTGTGAAATTGAAATTAAAAAAACAAACAAACAACATTATTCTTGTGTGAATGTGTTGGTACAGGTGTGATACATTTATTAAAAAATATACAGTATAGTGTGGACTTAGGAAGGAGTCTGTGGTTTTCACCTGACTGGCAAAGGGGTCTGTGGAACAAAAAAGGTTAAGAACCCCTGGTTTAATAGGTCTGACCTCTGCTCTAAATTTGGGATGACTGTGGTGCATTATAGATACTGCATTCCCTAAGGAATTTGCTGAGGTCTTTGTTACAATAACTGCTGATAAAATTGCACAGAGAAAGCCCTAGGCCCCCTCAGAGCCAAAAACAAACACTTGTCCTCTGTAGTTCCCTCTTTATCTTTAGAAATTTGAAATCCCCACCAAGACAGCTGATTCAGATAGCCAATCAAGCCCTAGTATCTCTGACCCAAAACAAAATAAAGCCCACCTGCCCTAAACCCTCCCCTATAAGATGGACACAACCTGGTCCAGTCAATGGACATCAAGTTTATTTCCTTTCCATGTCTGTAAAAGTCCTTTGTCATCCCTAGAATCCTGAAGCTACTTCCTTTCCGGCTTCCTTTGCTGCAGCAAAACCTTGGTGTCCTGAAGGAGATGCAGTGGTCTGTGGACTTGACTCTGATTTGTCTTTCACATTATGGTTCCATTTCTCCCTCTTCCCAATGTTACTTCCCTCACTTTCTTATAGGTGCTATTTCTGAGAATACTTTCTAATAAACTTTCTGCACACAAATCTAACTCAGTGCCTAAGCAGATGATCTAAGTCATCTGGTTAGTGTGGCGGTGGACCCGGATTTTGTGGATAGCAGTGTTGAAATATCTGACATTTAGTTCCAGACGTCTGTTAGGTGTTTAACATTCATCTGTATTCATTTTATTCTGAATGAACATAGCATTTTATTCTGAATGTCACACATAGTTTGGATTAGAGAAATTTCTTATTAATTAAAGTAAATAAGTGATAAGGACTTTCTTCAGCCCTTATCTCTGGGGTGGTATAATGAAAGTGAGATGGAAAACTCTCCTAGATAAGTAGCCGAACACTCCCTTGGTGAGCGGCAGAGAAAAATGGATTTTCTCTGCTTATATAGAGGACAAAGAGACAGCTGCCTCCCTCTTACTCTCCTGAAAGAAGGGAGAAAAGTCTTTGCTCTGTGGAGATTGGATAGAAGAGATACAGGGTCCCATTTTAGCCTTTTGGAATGTATATACAAAGCCTCCCTTATCTCTCAGGCCTCTGTGTCCTCTTGGGCCTCATTCCCCTTGACATGTAAGCACACACCTCCACGGGTACATTCTCTGGAGTTCTCTCTCCAGCTAAATTAACTTTCCACAGCTGGCTCTTAGTCCAGGATCCCCAGTTTTCAGGAGAAATTTATTCAGTAATTTCAAACTGCAGAAACACAAATCTTTTCTCTATACCCCCAGGATCACGACTGTTGAGTAGGAATAGCACTGGTATTTTCCTTAGAGGAGATTTTATGAGTGGACAGTGTAATTTCAGAGCTGAGCATCCTGAAATTATGAACTACTTAATATCCTCTAACAAATTCCTTTTCTGCTTACACAAGCTAAAGTGGATTCTCTTGCGTTTGCAACTAAGAATCCCAGCTGATAAAGATACCATTTATATATTATTATGAAGCACACAAGCACCATTAAATATTGTGTAAGCCAATTTGACATTTATTAAAAAATAAAACATTATCTAGGAATGATAAACAGCAAATTCAGGATTACCTGATGGTTACTTCAGGGATTGGGGGAAGGGAAAGTTTTCAGTAGTAAAGAATACCTATTAGTCATGTTTAATGAATTAATTAATTGTGCATGAAGGGTACAAGGATATTCACTACTTTATCATCAACACAACCCTGACATATGATGAATTAAATACCTGCAGAAAATCTGTTAGTGTAAAACATAAACCACTACAGCAGAGGCTCCAAAAAATGCACTTAAAATTTAATTTATTCCACTCTTACACAACAATCCTTAAAAGAATGATCCAGTAGGTGGAATATCTGTGTCACACTATTTTGCATATAACTTAATCTACCCAAGGCATTGCCTTCATCTGTGTGGGTAAAAGCAAGGCTGCACAGGTATTTGTGTTCCAGCCCACAGGAAGGGAGAAAAGATCTTCGTGTCCAATGTTAATGTCCAGACCAGAAAGTGGCTCGCATAACCTCTGCTTACACCAAAGGAGGAGGAACTAAGGCAAATGGCCATGACCCCTGTCTGGAAGTATCTTTCCAACTAAGTATGCCTACTTACAATGTTCTTGACTATGGCAGAAAGGGGAAATGGTTATTGGTGAAAAACAGTCTCTTCCAAAGGGACTCTATGAAAACTGCCTACAAACAGTTTTTTTTTCTCACTTTTCCTCCACCTCCCCTACCCTGCTGGTAGTTTTTGCTGTCCGTGTCCATTCGCTGTATGATCTTCCGTATCTATTTCTCTTTTTTTGTCTTCTCTTCTCGTCTTTCTCCTCTAGGATTCACCAGGATTTGATCCTGGGGACCTCTGATGTGGAAAGTGGGTCCCTGTCAATTGTGCCACCTCAGTTTCTGGTTTCTGCTGCGCTTCACCTTGACTCTCCCTTTTGTTGTGCCATCATCTTGCTGCGTGACTCACTTGTACAGCCCGGGTTCACCACGCGGCACTGGCTCGCCATGCAGGCACTCATGTGGGCACTTGGCTCGCCATGCAGGCACTAGCATGGGCACTCAGTTCACCACATGGGCACTCGGCTTGTCCTGTGGCTAACCACATGGGTACTCAGCTTGCCGTGAGGTCACTTGGCTCACTGTGCAGACATTCAGCTCACCAAGCGGGCGCTCACCACACGGGCACCGGCTCATCATGCAGGCACACTTTCTCTTCTTCTTTTCACTAGGAGGTCCCAGGGATTGAACCCAGGTCCTCCCATATGGTAGGTGAAGACCTTATCACTTGAGCCACATCTACTTCCCCGAACAATTATTTAATAAGATATAAGTACTGAAGTACAACAATTTTCTTCCCTGCTCCCAAATCTACTCACCACTTCATCTTACTTCTGAGGTAACACTCCACATCTTTTCTTAGCATCAGAATAACTTCAGAGAATATGTATTGCCTGACTTTTACAGGGAGCTTTAAAAGCTTTACTAACTCTCCCAAGTGAATCTCTTGCCACTATTCATTAACATCTTACAAGAGGAAACGTAGTTGTTTGCTGAACAAGTCTTTGCCTGCTTCATTTGGTTTGACTTTAAATTCACCTTTCAGTTGTTTGTTCTCACTTGTCTTTTCATAGCAAAGAATGGAAAATGATCTCTTGAGTATGTCACAACTTGTGGTCATTTTCTTGAAATGAAGAAAAGGTTATCTTGGCAGCAGTGTTTCTAAATTAGCCTCTCTAATCCTGAAGCCTGTTCATGCGTAAGTAAAAGCACTCATTTCCTGAAGCAGAAATCCAGCTGTTTTACACAGAGTTTTGTGTACTTGATACAGATTTTCTCTTTTAATATTTAGTGTTTTCTGTCTGAATATTTTATTCAGATTTGAATAAAATCTTTTTTAGGTAGACAAAAATGTGGTTATTTCTACATACTTTATTCTTTTCAACTATGAAAGGATCAGATAAAATGAGATCTAAGTAATAGGAGTGTTTCCTCCCATTCTTTCTGTAAAGTTTCCAAGGGTTTGGGAGACTTAAGTTGTATTTGCAACTTCAGTTTTAGATGAGTGCAGATTAACAGATACTATGGATTCAGATTTAGTTTAAAACACTCCATAATAAGACACTGTGTCATAATCATTACAGCTTTTTCCATTTTTTGTCATTAATATGATCTTTAATAAATGGACTAATGCACCATTTTAGAGTAAGCCTTTTTTTAAACCTAAAGAACTGCCTTAAAATCTCCTTCTCCAATGTCTTTGTATCAATACAATCTTTTTATTTAGGTATATATATATATATATATATATATATATATATATAAAAGCATTTACCTTTTTTTCCCTTTTATATGGTGATATTTTCCTCTAATGTACTACTCCTTTTTCTAATTTTTTAAAGGTTCGTCATAAACAAAGTATGGACAGATTTGGATCTAAAAATATTGTCTTTTAACAGAAACCTCCAAAATGTTTTCAGTGGTATATAATCCCTGATAGTTAAAGGGATAGGTAGACTCTTAGGAAGATATCTAAGTTGTACTCAAAGTTTCGTGTTGCTAATGTCATAAGACTACTACTCCGTGGAATAATTCTAGCTACTGGTATGAAAACAATAAGCAATGATTTATTTTATTTTTAAAGAGTTGGGCATTTTGTTTAAGTAAATCCATATGTAGAATCTTTTAATGTTATCCTGTAAACACAACTCGTAACAGACTTTTGAATCAGATGGAATGACAATCTTAAATTCTTTCCTCTTATATTATCCACAAAAAGTCTCAAGTTAAGGCATGTATTTACAATGTTTTCAATGTTATCAATAATCATATTTTTTTCATAAAATGCAGAAGTATAATTTACATAGATTAAAATTTATAGAACTCAAGATAATCTTAGGTGTGGTATAGACCAATCTTGTTGTTTTACTAAATAATCAGGTGAAATTAAGACAGGTTAGAAAACATGAGAAAATCACACAGCTGATTAGTTGTAGGAATATTACTTTGGACAGGACACCAAGCATTCACCATGCCCCATATCTACCCCAAATCATACTTCTTTTCATGTCCATTTACTTTTCTATGGCAAAACTTGCTATCAGTCTCAGTATTTTTCCTGCTGAGCCCAGATGTGACCCATAATACATTCTCAACAAAGTGTTTCAGGTAAGCCCTGTTATTTGGAATTGATACTTAAGTTGAAGCTGTTTGCCAGAACTAGTCTAGCTCTTTATCTCTTGAATTCTAGTCCAGTGTCTTTATATACAACTTCTGACTTCTGCCTCACTATTTTACTTGCATGTTGTTACTCTTGAATTATTTTTTTTCTTGAATTACTTTTCTTAAATTATTTTAACAATCCATCTTTTAAATAAGTCGTTATTCTAAAACCTAAAACCTGAGGGTAAAATAACTTTCATAAATGTGAGCTATTGATGATTAAAATCCATATGCACCATCACTATAAGAATGTTCCCAAATTGGATCAGTTCTTATTATTTCTTTTTAAAATGCTTTGCATCAATTTAGTTGTTTTGGAATATGCTAACAAACACATAAATAACAATTAAGGTAATGACTATAAACCAGAAAAGTGGTAAATAAACAAAACTGGATTAATCTGAGATAGGATATTGGGTCAAATTCTAGCATAAATCCACTCATGAGACTCTCTGTAAAGCATCCTCTCTGCAAGTAAGGGTAAAATTTAGATCTTGGTGGTTTTGTCTGTGTACAGCCTGTGGAGTGACAAACAGGGTTAAAATAATTCAGAGTTCCTCTGTTCTTAGCACTGCATTTGGTAGATTTTGTAAATAGGTTAAGTTAGACTCCAAGAAGAAGACCACAAGAAAGACAATCTTTCATCTTATTCCAAATTTACAAGTCAGTTTCTCCATTTCTTGTGATAATGTATACACATTTAAGACAAGGAATGTGGCTATTGAAATTTCCAAGCTCTCACCACCCAGCAAGGAAGTGCTGGTTGGATTTCATTCCCTCAATGCAGGCTAACTGCTGCCTCCTGGTGTCCTGAATAAACACTGAGTTTTTAGGCATGTTTTCTGCTTAACTATGAACCAAGAATATTGCTTCTTTTAACCAGGAAGGAACTCAAAGTTACTTTATGGGCCAATTAGTTTGTTGGTATCTTTGTGTATTAGAACTGTTGATAGAGGATGGAGGATTAATTTTAAAAATCAGGTTCATATCTTTGCATTATGCCCAAAAAATGGACTTTAAATATTTTATCTGAAGGTTTTCTTGGATCCATGAGTCCTAACTCAATGTAACAGAGTTTTCAAAAACTTAAAAAGTCCACTGTGTTCAGTATTCCATCTTTATTCCTTAGTGCTTCCTTCTTTTAGAGGAAGATAGAGTAGAACAATGCAGATAATGGAATTTCCTTGCTCTTGTTTTTACTGTATTGTCTTGTGCTTTGTTTTGTTTCTTCCTTATAGTGAGTTCTTTGTATGGTCATAAAAATTCACAACTTCAGGGGGATTTAGGAATACATTCTGTCCAATGTCTTTATTTTGCAAATAGAGAAACTGATTATTATCACATCTTATTCTTCCTTCCCCTTCTATCTCTTGAGAGAAAGAAGCTACCACTGTATTTTCCAGATTATTCTCTAGAATCTATTCATCAGGGAAGCGGACTTGGCCCAATGGATAGGGTGTCTGCCTACCTCATGGAAGGTCCGTGGTTCAAACCCCAGCCTCCTTGGAGCTGGCC
Organism: Dasypus novemcinctus; assembly: GCF_030445035.2. Taxonomy (NCBI): domain Eukaryota; kingdom Metazoa; phylum Chordata; class Mammalia; order Cingulata; family Dasypodidae; genus Dasypus; species Dasypus novemcinctus. The sequence goes on along the minus strand of NC_080683.1, from coordinate 29,287,782 downwards.
CATGTGCAGTGCTTATGTGTGCAAGGAGTGCTGTGCGATGCAGGGGTGTCCCCCGTGTAGGTGAGCCCCACGTGCAAGGAGTGCACCCCATAAGGAGAGCCGACCAGTGCGAAAGAAAGTACAGCCTGCCCAGGAATGGTGCCGTGCACACAGAGAGCTGACACAACAAGATGACACAACAAAAAGAAACACAGATTCCTGGTGTCACCGATAAGGATAGAAGCAGTCACAGAAGAACACATAACGAATGGACACAGAGAGCAGACAACTGGGGTGGGGTGGGGGAAGGGGAGAGAAATAAATAAATCTTAAAAAAAAAACAAAACAACTATTCATCAGTTCTCCCCCATCATCTTCTACTTCCAGCTCAAACTATTCATCAGTTCTCCCCCATCATCTTCTACTTCCAGCTCAAACTCCTTGCACTGATTACCCTCTCTAGCCACAACCTCATGATGAGGAATGCACACCCTATATCCTCAAATTCAATTTAATATTTAAAAAATCATTGTCGACAAATTTAACTCAATACCTCCTTTAATATGTAGTAAAATCATCAACTTTACTGTCATCTTTCTAAAGCATTTCTTAATTTAGAGTTATTTGGTTAGAAGGCTATAAATCTCTGTAATTATTATCTCACTTGAGTTAGGATATAAAAGATAATATAGATAAGTTCTAGTTTTTCATCTAAAGCTATAGGAGAACTTTTGAAAGTCAGCTTTACCACTGGCTTTGGCAGAAATAGATTTATTGAACTTTTTCTCTAGAGTGGCATCAGTAATATGGCTTACCTCCACTCTCTTTTCTAAGTATCCACTTCTTGTAAGACAGATTTTCAGGTCAGGAGACCACCTATGGATTAATTAATAGCTGTGGCCAGGGTCCTGGTCTACTAGCCCACATATGGCTCCTGGCAACGCGCATCTGTTCATCAAAGTCAGTTCCAGAGGGAAATGAGTGAGTTAGTGCGAATCCATCCAGTAGCCCCTCCCCCCCATGGTAGTTATATATTTCTACACAGCAAATAATTAAAAACTTTGTAGTTTAAAACAACATTCATTACTTAACAGTTTCTGTGTCCTCTGCTTGGGGTCTCCTACAAGACTGCAGTCAAGATGTCGGCTACGAATGGGGTCTCAACTGAAGGCTTTATGGGGGAAGGATCTGATTCTAAGCGGTAGAAACTGGCCAGACTCAGTTTCTCAAGGGCTATTAGACTGAGGGTCACAGTTCCCAGCAGGCTGTTGTTACTTATACTTTCTGAGCGTCTCTGCAACAGGGCAGCTTGCTCCGTCAGAGTGTGAGCTGGGACGGCAACAGAGTCAGCTAGTAAAGAGGAGGTATAATATCTAACCCAATCTCAGAAGTGGCATCTTATCACATTTGTCATCTTTTTATGGGTTAGGAACAACTCAGTTCCTGTCTACATTCAGAGAGAGATTATGCCTGGGTGTGAATACCAAGAGGCAGAGAGGACTGGGAGGTAGTCTTGGAGTCTGCTCACTAAGCATTGTTAAACAACTGTAAAAGCAGGTATGCTAATTTAGCAAGTGCCATGTATCAGGTACTCTTTTAGGTGCTTGGGAATCCAAAAATCAAATAAGACAACGGTCATGCCTTTGTCCTTATGAAATTTTTACTCTATCAGATGAGATTTAAACAGAATCTTATAATATAGAATTAACAGATCAGAAGATGTATTCCTCTGCTAAAAGTCTTGCAATTACTTTATGTTGTGTTAAGATTAAAAGAAAATTTCTTAAGATGTCTTAGCAGGCAGACCCTGAGTTATCTAGTCCTTTCTGACTTGGACATTCTCATTTTATGCTTCCCCCTATTTTTCTACTATGCTCTACCCATTTTAGCTTCTGATGCATCCTAGAATATGTGTGTTTGAAAACATTCTGGGAAAAAAAGTTAAAAGTTAAAAAAAATGTTGTCGTTGAATGAGTACCACTAAAACCTCAACCCAAAGAATGTGTAGCTTTAAACAATATAATTTCATGCTGTGACCTCTAAGATAAACAAGTTATCAAAATGTCCCCATTGGTAATGAACTGCATTGAGTTGTTTTCAGGATTGTTATACTCCAGTTGATTGTTGAAACCAGTTACCAAAGATAAATTTTTTAATTATAAAGAGGTAATGCAAATAGATTTCAGAGACCTTAGAACACTCTGGAAGAGATGGAAATACCAATCCCATATATTTAATTCTTATTTTTCTTTACTGCATCACATCTTATGGTGAAATCACTGAAATTTTCCCACTTCCAGGAGACCCTTCTCTTAAACTCTTTAGTTTATCTTATGGACATTTAATGTGTAACTGATTAGAATCTTTGTTTTTCTTTGTCAAAACACATGGAATTGCAGCCACAACTCAAACCTCCGTATTATGATTCCAAAGTCCATGGCCTTTCTTTCATATGGATTTTACATCTTTCCCCCCAAATCCCTTTGTCTTTACCTAAGATTTCTCCCAAATTGATAGTTCTACATTGTAAAAGCTCTGTTTCCTTTCTAGCTTAAAATCCATCACACTATGAGTATGTTCTCAAAGATTTGGGATTACAATATTTCTTACACATTTCACCCATTTTTTTTTCTTGCACCGTTGTGCATAAGCTAATCAAGAATTGTGAAGGGATGAAAATAGAGAGAATCCCTCCTTCCTCCTTTTCTTCTTTCTGGTTCCACTATCTATTATACATTTGACATTTTTGTCATACCTATGTTCAGGATGGAATGCATGATCTTTGAACCAAAATATACCTTGGGTTCTATCATAAAGTTAATAAAGGAATTGGCAAATTATGCATATATTTGTGGCTTTCCTTCCCTTTCCATGTAAGTGGCTATGTCACCTGAGAATTTTTTATAGCTGTTTCCTGGTATAGAAGAAGAAAAGAGAAGAAAAAGGAAAGGACAGAGAAGAGTGACTTCATAATTAGCTTAAAGATATAGGTTTTCTTACTGCTGATTACACAGAGAGCAGCATTTTCTGTCAAGGGAAAACTAATTTGGAAATAGATTTAGCTACACATTTTAGTTCCCTAAGGGACTTCTATTTTTACCTACGCTATTTAGCGATGTTTTCTCTCTGGATGACCCAAGCTGAGGTGAAAAGAACAAAGCCCCTCTGGCTCTCCAGAGAATATTGAGATTTGTTTCTCTGGAGTGGCCTAAGTGAGTATTAACTCAGTCCAGTAAATCATCCTGTTTTCATTTAGATTCATTTCATTTCATTCGTTAATATGTTACAATATAACCCCCAAAGAAACTGGAGAAATTAGTCATATTTCGAGAACCTTCAAACCATAAAATAAATTAAAACATAGGGCCTACTGCATATTGAGATAAGGAATAATTTTGATACTTATATTAACGGTGTTATGGAATTAAAGTAACCTTATTTCACATGGATTTATAGGAAACCACCAAAGGGGTACATTTTGGATTAACAATTTGTGTTAAGTGGATTTGGTACTGTTAGGACTTATTCACACCAATCCCTTCCCATCTAAAAGTTATTTGTTCACTTAATTAATTCAATAAATATTAATATGTCAAATATATACTAGATGCTTAGGCTAGAAAGACATATAAAAGATGGGGCCCCTGACTGACTTTATTAAAATGGAGACTATCCTGAGACTGGTTCTTCTCCTACCCATTCCCTAGAGGTAGGGGTAGATGAAAATAATGATGGAACGAGTTCGGGCGCTATGTTGCCAAAAGGTATACCTGGAATATAATCCACTTGTGACCTTATTACTTAACTTTCTCTAAACAATCCAACTCTGAATTCATATATTTGGGCCAGATACCTCCCATTTGCCTCTCCAGATCCACTCTCCACAAGAAGTGGCTTCTTTGTTTTCTGAGATTTTCGAGCTGGGTTTACCAAGGAGAGGCCATAGCAAGAGATCAGAGGGAGAGGAGAGTGAGTTCACGGTATGACCCCTTTCTCCATAGGGGGTCAGGGCCACTTGGGGATGATGTCTTTCCGCCAAAGGTCATTGCTCTTCTCCAGGTAGATTTCTCTACATAAATCTGTGATTTGGGATTCCATTGCCTGCTCTCAACCCTGTCCTTTAATCCAAGGGATATCCCAGTACTGTGCTATTCCTTGTGATTCTCCTACACGCTTCCCATCTTTTTGAAAAGTGTCCCTTTGTAAATAAACCCTCTAATAATTTTTCCAATTTGAATGTCATGACCCTGACTGTCTTATTTATTCATTTGCTTCCTGCCTTCTTCTGAAAATCCTGAAAAAATTAATGTGGATGGTATATTGTTTTATTTTTTAATCCAAAATTATAATTTTTAACTATTTGAATCCAGTATAACACCCCATGAAAATATTTTCTTAAAACAGTATGTATTTTATCGTCTATTTTCACATACTTTAAACTTTTTATCAGTAGAAAAACAAACACAAACCTCAGATATAAGATGAGGGTGGATAAAATTGTGCCCTAAACAAAAATGTTTTCTACTTCAACCCTTGCAGGATTTCTTATTCTTGATTTATTTCCAGTCTTTAAAACAGAAATGAAATAATATGACGTTTATTTTGATTTCAATATTATGGTCTTTTTTTACTTTTAATGGTGCATGTATAGTCTCATAGTCTGACAAATTTGGCAAGAATTCTTAAAAGAAACAGAAGTAACACTTCTTGACCAACAGGTGTTTTATTATTCTCACAGGCTCTATTCTCACAGGTTCAATTAAATTATTGAGTTAAAAGTTCAAATGAAGTTTAGCAAAATTACCTTAGCCTAAAGAACATTTGTAAGATGGCTCACCTAACATTATGTAAAATTATATTTTCTGAAAATAAAGGATAAAGTTTGGAGGGCTTTTTAAGTCGTATATTATAAATGTTTTCACAAATGCATTATATTTACTGTATGGGATATTTTGATATGTTTACAATTAGATTAGGGGTTGTGTTCATTGGAATTAGAGTATATTCTGTTTTTTCAAAATGCAGTCTTTCAATTCTATAAAAATTTACCGTAACTAAGATTCTTCCTGGCCCCAAAGCTATAGAACACCAGTGCCATAAAATTAGGGGATCTTAACCTAAAGTTTTAGCTTCTTACTCCTTGAGTAGATTTCAGGGGTTCACAAACCCCAGGGTATTGTATGAAAAATTATTTTCATTACCTATTAGTATTTTTTCTGGAAAGGAGGTTCAAACATTTATAAGAATTCAAAAGAGCTTAACAACCAGTAGTCTAATTTTGATAGAGTATGATAGTATTCATTACTGTTTAAAATATTCTGGGACCTTAAAAAAGGCCCCCTTTATAGGGCCTTCCCTAGGCAAAAAATAGACATGTGGCTAGTTTGGGTCAATGAATTATGGATGAGAGTGATGTGTGCCACATATGTGCAGGTTCTGTACTTTATGGCTTCCTTCAGACTTAGATACAATCCCAGATGGAGGCGGCTACATCAGCCTGGGTCCTATGATGGAGCAATAAAAAAACTTGAAGGATTTATTTGTTTTTGCAGTAAAGTTTACCCTAAGCTGACTGATAAGTAAGATAGTCAATATCCATATCTTTTCTATAGTAGACTAAACTTCATTTCCCTTTACCTAGGTTAAACAATAAATCAGCTCAATTTTCACTCATTGTCATACTGTTCCACAATGCACAATGCCTGGGATGACGTCTACAATGACGTCAACACAAGGCTTTTGCTCTCCCAACCATTTTTCATGAATCTTTTCCCATTAATTTCAGTTCAAATACTTTCCCTTCCAACTTACAAGGAATATGAGGGACAGGACTTAACCTCCTCCATAAAGCAACAACAATGAAGTACACGAAACAAAGATTTTTCAAGACACTGGACAATGGACGACAAAGGAGAGTGGTTTCTGGGAGAGAGAAAAGTGAAAGGAGAGAGAAAACAAGGTGAGTCCTATAATTGCTACAGCTTATTGCCCGCCTTATGTAAGTTTTCTAGCCATGGTGCAGGGAGGGGAAATCCAGACAAAGCCTAGTTAATGTTTATACTAACATTTTACCATTGATAGTTAAATTACCTGATTAAAGTACTTCAACTGATTTATTTAACTTACTAATATTTGAAGTTGCAAATGGTTTAGCCCATGAAGGTAGGCTATTTACTTTACTTTTCTTTACTATTGAAATAAAGAATACTTTATCAACAAAAAATAAAGTGATTTTAACATATGTCGATTTAATACCAAAATAGCTAGTATCATCTGCAGCCAAATAATTTGCAATTTGTTGAACTGGAGAAAAATTAAATTCAGATGACAATTAAACAGCTTCTGAGCATGAGTGATCAACTGGAGAAAAATTACATTCAGATGACAATTAAATAGCTTCTGAGCATGAGTAATCTTTGAGAATATTAATGTAAAACTTTCTGATCTAAAAGAACTTCCACATGGAGTTGGCTTGTGAAATCCAACTTGTTTCTTATTGCTATGAGCCTTGCATTTGGAAACTCACATTTCATCCTAATATTAAATTATGACACTTTTGCTATATAAAGACTAAGAACTGGAAACTTCTTCACTGAAATATCATGGAAGATTTTATGAACCTGAACTTATACAATTATATATAAAATGTTTGAGGGAACTACTAGTTGAAAAACAATTTTTTTTTAGAGAATCACCAAAGTATAAATACACAATACATTTTAAATGAGTAAAATTGCTCTCAAATATGAAGATTTTGTATACATAGGTATCAAAGTAGAATGAAAAATGATTTTGAAACTCAGATTTCAGAATAGGATGATCTTTCTAATGAGATATGAAGCTGGACAATAGATTCCACTTCCAGCTCTTCCACCAGCTCTCTCTAAGGATTTGAGCAAGGTGATGGGATCTAACTATATCTTTGTTTCCTCATTCTTAAAATGATAATATTGGAAGTCCCTTCTAAATAGAAAATTCTTTTTAACTTTATTTTTAAAAAAGTTTTAGATTACAGAAAAGTTACATTGAAAATATAAAAATACAGGCTGCTTCATGCATTTGTATGTCATCCTTGCACAGAGGCCATGTTAAACTTTTCTGTGTCGTTACAATTTTAACATGTGCCCCTGAAGAAGCAAGCACTAGAAAATTCTTTCACTTTATAAAGTCTAGGTTAGTTTTTTAAAGGAATAAAATGTATCTCTCAGTGTTAAATTGTTATACAACTCTCAGACAATTACCATGTCATAATGAAAAGTGAGGAAAATGAGAAGTTTGTAGTATTCATTTTGAATTTAATCTCTTAGTTTTCCATAAATAGAATATTTTCCAAAGCTAATCCATTCTAGATACTATAATGCCATGAAAATGCTATGAAAGATGAATTCAGTTTTAAGAATTTTGTTTTTGTTAAAGATATACAGATGTATATATTTGGAAACATTAGTTAAATACATAGCTTATCTGTGTGCATTTGATAGCATTTATAACTATTCTCTAAAGGGCACACAGGGATACCACAGTTCTTGTCCATTCTGAAATACAGTTTCTGGAATTGGGTAGGGATTTATTTCTCTTTCTTTGGTATTGACCCAAGGCTTTTAGAATTTACTTCAGATCTCAAGATGTTTCATTTTTATCAATGGACAATTTTGGGGGTGTCACTGGATAAATTAATGTATAGTTATTAGAAATATTTTAATCCATACTTGAAGTAAAAGAAATGGAGGTTTTTTTAAAGTTAAATTCACTTGAAATTGATGACTTATTTGTAATAAACATTCAATCAGATAAATAAACTATCTGCATTTTAAACAATGTGCATTTTTAAAAGTTTAATCATGAATCCATTTTGACTCCAATATTTGGTAACTTTTAAAAATTTAGCATACATTTGAGTATTTCAACTTAACACTGTAAGTCTCAAATAACTATAATGGCAATAGTAGCCTGGATAATTAATGCCACCAACCCCCAAAATCCAGTTATTTAACAGAATAAAAGTTAATTCCTTGACCATGTCTCAGTTGGATAAGGTTCTGACTGCTCCTCTATTGGTATTCCTTCAGTCGTTAACTCAGCAGACCAGGCTCCTTCCATTGGGTAGTTACTGCATCTCAGAAACAGGAAAGGGTATGTGTGAAATATGTTATTGGAGGTCTTACAACCAGGCCTTAAAGTGGAGTACTCCTTTTTCTTCCACATCCCAGTGATTGGAATCTACTCAGAGGGTGTTGGGGATTGAATCAAGCCCCTCACAAGCCATGTTCAAATCTTTTTTATTAGAGTTGTAGGTTTACGAAACAATCATGCATAAAATACAGGATTCCCATATCGCCCCCCCCCATTATTAGAATTTTGCATTGGTGAGGAAAATTTTTTAAAGTTGATGAAAGTACATTTTCACAATTGCACTACTAGTTATAGTCCATGGTTTTACTTAGGGGTCATTGTTTGTACAGTACAGTATCATGGAATTAAAAAAAAATTATTGTTACCATTTTTATAACCTAATACTTCTCCTCTTATCTATATTCATATATATATATTTCAGTGCTGTTAATTTTGTTCACAATGTTGTCCTACCATCACCACCATCCATTACCAAAACATTTCCTTCATTCCAAATAGGAACTTTGTACATTTTAAGCCTTAACTCCCTATTCTCTATCCGTACCTCATCCCCTGATAATCTATATTCTAGGTTCTGACTCAGTTTGCTTATTCTAATTATTTGATATCATTGAGATCATACAATATTTGACCTTTGGAGTCTGGCTTATTTCATACAACATTATGTCTTCACAGTTCATCTATGTTACAAATTGTATCAGAACTTCATTCCTTTTTTACAGCTAAATAATATTCCATTGTATGTATTGTACCACACTTTATTTATCCATTCATTGGCTGATGGACTATTGGGTTGCTTCCATATTTTGGAAATTGTGAATAATGCCACTATGAACATTGGTATACAAGTATCTATTTGAGTTCCTCCTTTATTCTTTTGGATATATACCTACTAGTGGGTTGCTGAGCCATATGGTAATTCCATACTTCACTTTTTTTTTTTAAAGATTTATTTATTTATTTCTCTCCCCTTCCCCTCCCCACCCGGGTTGTCTGTTCTCTGTGTCTATTTGCTGCATCTTCTTTGTCCGGTTCTGTTGCTATCAGTGATATGGGAATCTGTGTTTCTTTTTGTTGTGTCATCTTGTTGTGTCAGCTCTCCACGTGTGTGGTGCCATTCCTGGGCAGGCTGCACTTTCTTTCATGCTGGGCGGCTCTCTTTACGGGGTGCACTCCTTGTGCGTGAGTTTCCCCTACGTGGGGGACACCCCTGCGTGGCCGGGCATTCCTTACGCGCATCAGCATTGTGCGTGTGCCAGCTCCACGTGGGTCAAGGAGGCCTGAGGTTTGAACCACGGACCTTCAATGTGGTAGACAGACACCCTAACCACTGGGCCAAGTCCGCTTCCTCCTCCATACTTCACTTTTGAAGGAATTGCCAAACTGCCTTCCAAAGAGACTACACCATTTTATGTTGCCACCAACAATGAATGAGTATTCTATTTCTCCACATCCTCTCCAAAACATATAATTTTGCTTTTTTGTTTGTTTGTTTTAGCAGCCATTCTAATGGATGTGAAATGGTATCTTGTGGTTTTGGTTTGCATTTCCCTGATGGCTAATAATGTTGAGCATCTTATGTGCTTTCTGGCCATTTGTGTATCTTCTTTGAAGGTATGTCTATTTTAGCCCATTTTTAAATTGGGTTGGTTGTCTTTTTCTTAAATTGAGCAATTTATTCATAGATTCTGGATTAAAGGAAATAATGAGAGGGAACTTTCCAAACTTAGCTAAAGACATGAATATGTACATCCAAAAGACCCAGACCACCAAGCAGGATAAATGGGCAGAAAAACACGGTCCCTCACTTGTTGGTCAAACTGTCAAATTCAAAGGTCATGGAAAGAGTTCTGAAATCTGCAAGAGACAAATTTATGTACAAGTAAATCCTAATTAGATTACATGCCAATTTCTCATGAGAAACCAGGAGGCAAGAAGGCAGTGATTAAATACTTAAAGTGTTGCAAGAAAATAACTAACAACCAAGAATTTTATATAAAGTGAGACTTTTGAAACTAAGGGAGAGATTAAGACATTCCCAGATAAACAAAAACTGAGGGAGTTCATCACTACTAGATCTTGCCTACAAGCAATGCTAAAGGGAGTTCTTCAGACTGAAATACAAGGACACTATACAGTGGTACAAAACAGCATAAAGAAATAAATACCTGTGGTAAAAGTAACCATTTGTGTAATTATAATTGCCATTATTATTGTATTGCTTGGTATCTAACTCCCCTTCTTATTTCCTATAGGTGATAAAATTCAAATGCAGAAAAAGTAATAATAAATCTGCTTTTAGACATACAATGCATAGAGATAAGTGGTAACAAGTAGAAAAATGTTGGGGGGCCTGAGGAATGTAGGAAATGTATATGTGCATGCTACTGAAGTTAAGTTGGTATCAAACCAAATATGATTGTTATATATTCAGAATGTTAAATATTAACCTCATAGTAACCACAAGGAAAATAGATGAAAAATATATCCAGATAGTAATAGGGAGGCACTCAATATGGTGCAGCATAATAAAAGCAAATAAATATAAGTATAGGCATAAACAGAATAACTGAGAGTCAAAAAGGTATAAAGCTTACAAAGACTAAGTATCAAAATGACAGAAGAATGTCCTGTATTATCAGTAATGACTTTAATGTAAATGGATTAAACTCTCCAGTCAAAAGGCAGGGATTGGCAGAGTGAATAAAAAAAGCATGGCTCAAGACTATGCTCTATGCTGTCTGTAAAACACTCACTGTAACTTAAAAGACAGGTTCAAAGTGAAGGGATGAAAAAAATATATACCATGTAGGTAGTAACCAAAAGAGATCTAAGATAGCTATACTAATATCAGATAAATAGACTTTAAGTAAAAAAGAGTTATGATGGACAAAGATGGTCATTATATACTGACAAAGGGGCCAATTAAACAAGAAGACATAACAATTATAAATCTATATGCACCTAAAAGCAGAGCCTCAAAATATAAGACGCAAATACTGACAGATTTGAATGGAGAAACTGATAGTTCTACATTAATAGGAGAATCTGTTATACCACTTTTAATAATGTACAGAATATGTTGATAAAAATCAATAAGGAAATACAAGATTTGAATGATACTCTAACTAGGCCTAACAGACAAATATAGGCCACTTCACCAAACAATGACAGAATATACATTCTTCTCAAGTACATGGATCATTCTCCAGGAAATACCATATCTGAGGCCACAAAACAAGTCTCAAATTCATAAATATTGAAACCATACATTGTATCTTCTCTGACCACAATAGAATAAAGCTAGGAATCAATAACAGAGAGGTAAATAGAAAACTCACAAAGATGTGGAAATTAAACAACTTACTCTTAAACAACTGTTTTAGTTTGCTAAAGGCTGTTGGGAGCAATATACCAGAAATGGGGAGGGGGTGGGGATTGTTGGTAACATGGCCTTTAGGTCAGGCAGGTAAGGCTCAGCTCTCACTAAAACAATGGAGAAAGAGCCAAAGTCTGCCTTGGGGAATTGCTTTGGGGTACAGCAGACCAGGACACTGCTTCACAACACCCAGGAGAGTGAGGGACAGAGAAATGAAGAAGCCAAAACAACTAATTGTGAGTTATTAAACCTTCCAGCCACTGGAAAGGTCTCACCTCCCCTACCCCTGAGATATTAAGCAAGGGTAAAACTCCTGGCAAATGACATCTGACAGGAGAGTGGATGTCTTCCTCCCTGCCAGTTGCTTTGGATATATAGAGAATGGGAAGGTGTTCTGAATCATCTAAGAGGGTACTGGAAAGATAAAGAAGCCAAAGGAAAATTGTAACTTGATCACCCCTGTGGCTGGAAGGAGCACATACATTCCACCCTCAGGGCAAATAGCACAGGAGGAGCTGCTGGCTTCCAGCTCCTATTGGACTGTGCCGGTGGATTCCTGGGGAGGAAGTGGCATCTGGGAGGGTAGAGAGTGGTTTTTTTGCAGTGAATCAGGCCAGCTGAGTTACCCTTAAATATCAGAAGGGGCCCCAACTTGACAGGGAGAAGAGAGGGGGATCTCCTTAGGCAGGATGTCATGCCCAGCTGCCCAGGTAAAGAAAGGAAGTATATCAGAGAGGCGGCAGGGACAGACAAGCACCTAATCAGCAGGACTCTACCAAACTGTAAGGAATCTAACCTGCTCAAGGGAAAGGGGTGGATAGCCTTCTGAAAGGCTAGCTAAACTAAGTAGACAGGTTAGCACTGTGGAAGAATTCCTGCCTTGTATATATGATGTCTCTGGTTTGATTCCCAGCTCTTAGAGAAGTGATCCACTGGGTTATCAGGTTTCTAGCTGAAACTTTATGACAGAGAACATATAGATGTCCTCTTTGTATTAGTTTTTATAGGATCTCTCTTGTTTTTTTAAAATATTCCTTTCAAAATTTTCCTTATTTTACTCACTAAAACCCAGTTCAAAAATTGCAGAGGGCAATCTGCAGGGAGATTGACTGATGAACGCCAGTAGCCTGGGAAGATCCTTAGGGGTCTAAGAGGGAAATCTATTTTTCCATGCTTATTTTTGTTTTTTGTTCTTTTTTCTCTCTTTCTCCTTTTTATCCTTCCTTTTTTTCCCTGTGGTTTTTTGTTGTTGTTGTTGTTGTTTGTTTTGCTTACCAGTTTTCTCTACCTACACTATTTTTTCTTGCCTTCAATTCTCTATCTTCTGTTTTCTGTTGTTCTTTCATTCCACTTCTTTTTGTTTGGTCCTTAATTTTTCTTGTTTTTATTTCTCTCTCTCTCTCTTTTTCTCTGTTTACTTTCTTTTCTACTTTTTTCTTTCTCTCTTTTCTTTTATCTTTTCCTCTCTTCTCATCATTCCAGCCTTTTAATTCATTCTATACATTTTTCTCTATTCTGTATTGTGTTTTATTGTTTCTATTCCACTTTTAAAATCTTATACATCTTTACTCCTTACTCACATTAATTATTCATTTTTCTAGGTCTTGTATGGTTCCTCTCCTACCTTATACTGTTATTATTACTATTATTTTTCTCTTCCTATCTCTTTCTTTTCTCTGCTCCTAATTTTTATTTCAAGGGAAGATAGACAACAGCAAAGAAATGGAATAAGAGAAACAAAGTATCAAAGTGAAACACACACAACAGCATATAACCCAGAGTAGAGAGAGAAACTAATCAGTGGAATAAACCCATCAAGATAAACAGATGCCTATACACCAACAAAAAATTACAAGCCATACTAAGAAACAGGAAGACATGGCCCTGTCCAACAAAAAAACTAAAAACCAAAAGGAGATGAAGAAGATGGGCAACTAATCAGAGTTGTCCAAACAAATATGAATCAACTTAATGAAGTGAAAGAAGAAATTAAGGATATTAAGAAGACACTGGGAGAACATAGTGAAGAAATTGTAAACACATATAAAAAGATAATGGATATGATGGTGATGAATGGCACAATCCAAGAAGTCACTGGAAGCACATAACAGCAGGTGTGAACAGTCAGAGGAAAGCATCAGTGATGTGGAAGATAGCACATCTAAAATCAGACAAGATAGTAGAACAGATAGATAAAAAGATAGAAAAAATCCATCATGGACTCGGGGATTTGAATGACAACACAAAACATACAAACATATGCATTATAGGAATCCCAGAGGGAAAAGAGAAGGAAAAGGGTATAGAAAGTGTGCTGGAGGAAATAATGGCTGAAAACTTCCCAAACCTGCCAAAAGAGATGGACATACGTGTCCAGGAAGTGCAATGAACCCCAAACAGTATAAATCCTAACAGTCCAAGGTCCACTCCAAGACATATACTTCTCAAATTGTACAATGCTCAAACCAGGAGTATTGAAAGCAACAAGAGAAAAGAAATCCATCACATACAAGAGAAGCTTAATAAGATTAAGTACTGGTTACTCATCTGAAACCATGGAGGCAAGAAGGCAGTGGTATGACATAGTTAAGGTGCTAAAATTAAAAACTTCCAGCCAAGAATTCTCTATCCAGCAAATCTGGCATTCAAAAATGGTGAAGAGTTCAAAATATTCACAGATAAACAGAAATTAAGAGAGTATATCAATAAGAAACCTAAAGGGAAATACTAAAAGTAGTTCTGCAGGTCTAAAGGAAAAAATGGGAGAGAGAGTTTGAGGACAGTATAAGAATAACTGGAATAAAAACAACATATGGCACACATAAACCTAAAGAAAATATGGCTAATGTAAGTATTCCTTGACAGTAATAACATTTAATGTTAGTGGATTAAACTCATCAGTCAAGAAGCACAGATTAAAGAATGGATAAGGAAATATCACTCATCTATATGCCGTCTACAAGAAACCCACCTTAGACCCAGGGATGCAAGGAAGCTTAAAGTGAATGGTTGGAAAACAAATTTACTAGCAAACACTAACCATAAAAGGGCAGGAGTAGCTATAGTAATACTGAACAAAATAGACTTTAAATGCAAAACTATTGTAAGAGACAAACAAGGACATTATATATTAATAAAATGATTAATCTATCAAGAAGAAAGAACAATCATAAACATTTATGCACCTAATCAGAGTGCCTCAAACTACATGAGGCAAACACTGGAAAAACTAAGTGGAGAAATAGATACTTCTACAATTATAGTGGGGGACTTTAATACACCATTATCAACAATAGACAGAACATCTTGACAGAGAATCAGTGAAGAAACAAAGACTTTGAATAATACATTAGAGGATCTGGACCTCTAATATATAATAGGCATATACAAAATATTACACACAAATACAGTAGGATATACATTTTTCTCCAGTGTACATGGATCATTCTCCAGCATAGACCCTATGCTAGATCACAGAATAATTCTCAATGAATTCAGAAAGATTTAAATTATACAAGGTAATTTCTCTGACCACAATGAGATGAGCTGGAAATCAGTAGGAGACAGAGAACCAGAATAGGTACAAAGATGTAGAAGTTAAACAACATTCTCTTAGACAAACAGTGGGTCAAAGAGGAAATCACAAAAGAAATCAGTAACTACCTTGAAATGAATGAAAATGACAACTCAACACATCAAAACCTATGGGATGTAGCAAAAGCTGTACTGAGGGGGAAATTCATAGCCATAATGCCTATATTAGAAAAGGAGAAAGAGCTAAAATCAAAAACCAATTGCACACCTGGAGAAATAAGAAAAAGAACAGCAAACTAATCCCAAAGGAAGTATAAAAAAAGAAATAACAGAGATTAGAACAGGCCTAAATGAAATTGAAAATAAGAAAGCACTAAAAATAAATAAATAAATAAAAAACCCAAAAGCAGATTCTTCAAAAAGATTAATAAAATTGACCAGCCCTTAACTAGGCTAACAAACAAAAAGAGAGAGAGATGATGCAAATGTTTAAAATAAGAAATGAGGAAAGGAATATCACCACTGACCCCACAGAAATAAAGATTCTCATACAAGGATATTTTGAAAAATTGTATGCCAACAAGATGCATAACTTAGACAAAATGGACAAATTTCTAGAAACACACAGGCTACATTGTCAAAAGAAGAACTTGATGAATTCAACAGTCCAATTACAAGTAAAGAGATAGAATTAGTCATCAAAAACTTCCCAACTAAGAAGAGTCCAGGTTCAGACAGCATCACAAATTAATTCTACCAAACCTTCCAGAAAGAACTAACACCAATCCTGCTTAAACTCTTCAAAAACATAAAAGTGGAGGGAACATTGCTTAGCTCCTTCTATGATGCCAACATCACCCTAATACAAAAGTCACAAAAAGATGCCACAAGAAAAGAAAACTACAGACCAGTCTCTCTAATGAACATGGATGTTAAAATCCTCAACAAAATATTTGCTAATTCTCTTCAACAACACAATGCAAGGATGGTTCAACATAAGAAAATCAAACAATGTAATTCACTACGTTATCATATAGAAAGAAAAAAATCACATGATCATCTCTACTGATGCAGAAAAAGCAGTTGACAAATTACAGTATCCTTTCTTGCTAAAAACACTCAAAAGATAGGAATAGAGGAAACTTCCTCAATATGATAAAGGGCATATATGAAAAACCCACAGCTAGCATCATATTTAATGGTGAAATCCTAAAACCTTTCCCTGTAAGATCAAGACAAGGATGCCCACTGTTACCACTCTTATTTAACATTGTGTTAGAGGTACTTGCTCAAGCACTTAGGTTAGAAAAAGAGATAAAAGGCATCCAAATTGGAAAAGAAAAGGTAAAAATTTCCTTATTTGCAGATAATATGATCCAATACCTCAAAAGCCCTGAGAAATCTACATCAAAGCTTCTAGAGCTTATAAATGAGCTCAGTAGAGTGGCAGATTATAAGATTAATGTGCAAAAATCAGTAGTATTTCTAACAACAACAACAAAAAGATTTGAAAAAACAAATAAAAAATAAAAATTGAAAAAGCAAAAAATATCAGTACCATTTCTGTACACCAGTAATGAGCAATCTGAGGAGGAAATCAAGAAAAAAAAATCCCATTTACAATAGCAACTAAAAGAATCAAATATCTAGGAATAAAATTAACTAAAGATGTAAATGACTTGTATGCAGAAAACTACACAACACTGTTAAAGGAAATCAGAGAAGACCTAAATAAATTCCTTGTTCATAGATAGGAAGACTAAACATCATTAAGATATCTATACTACCCAAATTGATCTACATAATTAACACAATCCCAATAAAATTCACCACAGAATTTTTTTTACTGAACTGGAAAAGCTAACTTTGCATTTTATTTGGAAGGGCAAGGGGCCCCAAATAGCCAAAGACATATTGAAAAAGAAAAATGAAATCAGAGGAATCACACTACCTTACTTTAAAATATACTACAATGCTACAGTAGTCCAAACTGCATGACATTGGCACAATGATAGAGGCACTGAACATTGGAACTGATTTGAAAGTTCTGATACAGAACCTCACATATATGGTCAACTGATGTTCGACAAGGCCACCAAGCCCATTCACCTGGGAGAGAATGGCCTCTTCAACAAATGGTACATGGAGAACTAGATACCCAAATCCAAAAGAATGAGAGAGGAACACAATCTCACACCTTATACAAAAATCAATTCAAGATAGACCAAAGATCTAAATATAAGAGCCAAGACCATAAAGATCTTGGAAGATAATGTAGGGAAACATTTCCAAGATCTTGTATTAGGAAATGGTTTCATGAACTTTACATCCAAAGCATGAGTAATGAAAGGAAAAAAAAAAAAAAGATAAATAAGGCCTACTCAAAATTAAAAATTTTGCACCTCAAAGGAGTTTTTCAAGAAAGTACAAAGGCAGCCTACTCAATGGGAGAAAATATTTGGTGACGATATATCTGATAGGGGCCTAATATCTGGCATATATGACAAAATACTACACTTCAAAAATAAAATGACAAACAATCCATTTTAAAAAATGGGCAAGTGATTTGAATAGACACTTCTCCAAAGAAGAAATAACAAAAGGCTAAAAAGCACATGAAAAGATGCTCAACATCACTATTAGGGAAATGCAAATCAAAATTACAATAAGATACTATCTTACACCCATTAGACTGGTGGCTATTAAAAAAAACAGAGGACTACAAGGGTTGGAGAGAATGTGGAGGAATGGGACTCTTCATCCACTGCTGGTGGGAACGTACAATGTTCAGTCATTGTGGAGTACAGTTTAGTGTTTCCTCAGAAAGCTAACTAGAGAATGGCCATATGATCCAGCAATTCCCCTGCTGGGTATATAACCAGAAGAATTGAGAGCAAGGACATGAACAGATATATGCACACCAATGTTCATAGTGGCATTATTCACTATTGCCAAAATTTGGAATCAACCCATATGTCCATGAACAGATGAATGGATAAGCAAATTGTGGTATATACATACAATGGAATACTTCTCAGCAATAAGAAGGAATGCAGTATTAATACATTGGATAACCTGGATAAATCTTGAAGACCTTATGTTGAATGAAGCAAGTCAGGCACTGACCAACAAATATTACATGATCTCACTGATATCAATTGAGTAAATTGAGTAGACTCACAGAGCTAGGATCTGGAAGATAGATTTAGAAGAGTTATAAAGAGAGAAGAAGGTTGTGAGTCAAGGCCCATATGGGCAAAATCTATGATAAGGTGGAAGTGTGTAATTGTGCAGTGGAGGGACATGACAGTTGTGCAGTGATACTTTTGGGTTGGGCAGTGCTGGTTTCTCAGATGTGTAGGGTGGGGAGTGTGGGTTGGACTGTTCCTGGAACTGGGGGAAGAGTTGGAAGAGGGAGCAGTTGAACACTAGAGTTTGGTGGGTATGTGATTAAAACTACAACATTGGGATTTGGCAACATGGCAGGGGAGGGTCACTAGTTTAGGGTGTTGGATGTGGAGGGCATTTGGGATAGAACACACCTGGGGCAGGCTTCTAGGGAGTGTGTGAGTGTTCATCTTGTCATAATGTTTTGCATCAGTGGGTGGAGACCCACATAATGAGTGGGAAGGTGTTGGACTCCCATCCTGAGGAGTACTGCTATGTTCTCAAATAGAGGGGCAGGAGTCTCTCTAGAGCATAGGTAGTGCCTAATTGGGGAGGACAGTACAGTATGTCAAGCCCTCAATGTTGTTGCAAGTAACTATGAATCCTATTCTTCAAGGAGTGAAACCTGGTGGTTGCCATAGGTCCTGAGTGGAAGGGGAGGGAGGAATAGAAAGATGGAACGTAGGGCATTTTGGGCGTAATGGAAGTGTTCTATATGACCTTGCAATGATGGATTCAGGCAGTGTTAAATTTCCTCAAAATTTATAATAATGTATGGTCCAAAATGTAAACCATAATTTAAACCATTGACCATGGTTAGTAGCTATGTTCCAATATTTGTACATCAATTGTAACAAATGTACCATCCACATAAAATGTCATTAATAGAGGAAAGGGGAAAGGGGAGAAGATGTTGGGTATATGGAAAATCCTATATTCTGTACATGACCTTTCTGTAACCTAAAACTTCTTTGAAGACAAGACATAAAGAGTAAGACACTGGGGAAATAAATGGAAGAAAATGTCACTATACATGCAAGACAGCATATCTTACAGTTATGAAAGATACACTGTCAAAATTTTTTTAATATTTTTTCTTTATTTTTTATTTTTCCAAGTCTTTATTTAAATTTTTTTTGTATTTTATTTCTTATTTTTAAAACTACCATTATTATTTCATTTTCTTATTAATTGTATTTGACTATGGCACCAACAGACAGCCACCCCAGTATGTGCAAAAGGGTTACTCTGCTTCCTCCATAACAGGGCCAGGGACCCACAATGAGAGAGTAAGCTGGCTCCACACCGTGCCAGGGAGAGCGTTAGAGAGCAGCCAGCAAGGACACTATGAGCGTCTATCATTTTTAAAGCCATGTTTGCTTGATTTGTAACTTACCCAGTTACTGCAACCCTTTAACTATATTTTTAGAGTCCTGAGGAAAAGGGCACTGCCAGTTGTTAACTGTTCAAAGATTCTGTGGGGAAATGGTATCCTGGAGTGTTTTATGCTGCCATCTTGGTTGATTGGAAACATCTATATATTTTTTACTATTATACTATTTTTTTTTTTAAAGGTTCCTAAGTGATTCCAATATGGAGCAAAGTTTGGAAACCAACGTATTAAATGATGAATTCTGTTATAAAGCAAATGATTGTCTCCTGGTTTACCTGTGTAACAGGTCCAGATTTACTAACACTAGGTTTGTTTGTCTAAAGTGTGCACATATATAAAGTATTTAATATTTATACAGGCATACCTCAGAGATATTGCAGGCTTGGTTCCAGACCACCACAATAAAACAAATATTTCAATAAAGCTTGTCACATGAATTTTGAGGTCTTTAAAGTACATATAGAGTTACGTTTACACTATAGTGTAGTCTATCAAGTGTACAATAGCATTATGTCTAAAAAACAATGTACATATCTTAATTTTAAAATACCTTATTGCTAAAAATTGTAACCATCATCCAAGCCTTCAGTTTTGCTGGTGGAAAGTCTTATTTCAATGTTGTTGGCTTCATTTTTGAAGAAGTTTTGGATCAGAGAAAGGTTACAACTATGACAGGGAAGGGTCAATGGTGTGAGGTGTCAGTGATGGGGGATACATGGGAGTAGGGTTACCTGGGCATACATATAAGGCATATAAATATGTTCAATTGTTCATGGAGTATTTTCATGGTGGGTGGAGATTCACACAATAACCAAATGAATGCTGAATTCCCATCCTGGGAGCTCTGCCACATTCTCTAATGAAACAGCAAGAATCCCCTGAGTACAGGGGCAATGAATAGTGAAGGAGGATGGTCCATTTATGGGCCCATAATATCAATAACTGTACTCATGAATCTTTACTCTTGAAATTGAAAGTTAGCCTAGTATTAAAAGGTGCCTAAGAGTTACCTCCTGAGACCATCCTTGTTGATCAAATGTGGCCTCTTTCTAAGCCGAACGCAGCATATAAATGCATTATCTTCCCCCCAGAGTGGGGCATGACTCCTGGGGATGAGCCTCCCTGGCACCTAGGTATTACTACCAAGCACCAACTAGCAATGCAACCAGA
Source organism: Dasypus novemcinctus (assembly GCF_030445035.2). Lineage (NCBI taxonomy): Eukaryota > Metazoa > Chordata > Mammalia > Cingulata > Dasypodidae > Dasypus > Dasypus novemcinctus. The sequence continues at coordinate 29,267,026 of NC_080683.1, read as the reverse complement.
AAAAGACCTTGACCAAATGGGGGAAAAGGTAAAGACAAATGAGTTTACATGTCTAAGAGACTTCAAAGTGAGTTGGGAGGTCATTCCAGAGGTTATTCTTATGCATGCTTCAGCAGGATCTCATTGACTGCTAAAGTAAATATTAACTCAAATAGTGGGACCTGTGAAACCTCTGGAAACATCCAGACACTAGTCAGGACGGATAGCTCAGGACTTTGATGCCTTGCCAATGGGCCGTCCTTTGGAATTTATGCTCCCCTGTGTGACAAAATTGGACTCAGTTATGACTTCCCTTAACACGGCTCTTCTGACCCTTGTATATGAACCTAGAATTATTGATAGTACTAGGATTGATAGGGGTACATCCAAGAGACTAAAATTTTTGGACAGTCCCTGTACCAGCAGGGCCCTGAATCTCTACAGAGTTGCAGCATCTACTCTCCAGTTCATTGGACTCACCCAGGACAACTAACAAGAAGGTGATGATGGACAATGACCATACCAAGGAACTGAGAGGGTCTACAACTGCAAGAAAGAGAGTGCCATCCATTGGCTGTATGGGATCAAAGCCCCCTTGCAATTAGAGGTGGAGTGGACACCATTGTCCCAGAATCCTCAAGATTGGGGAATAAACTATGGACTAAAGTAGACTTACTGATATTCTGCTATAGACTTATTGTGATTCTAATAATGGAAGAAATTATAACATTGATGTAGAGGCCATGACCACTGGAGGTTCTAAGGGCAGGGAGAGGGAAATACAGGTGAAATATGCAGGCATTTCTGGGACTTGGGTGTTGTCCTGAATGACATTACAATAACAGATATAGGCCATTACATATATTAACTACAAAGTAAACTTTAATCCATACTTAGTGGCAATGTTTTCATCAATTGTAACAAACGTATCACACTAATGAGAGATATTGTTAATGTGGGAAAATGTGGGAGGTATAGAGAGCAGGACATTTGGGAATCCCCTATATTTTTATATAACATTTATGTCACCTAAATAACTTTTTTAAAAATAAAAAATATATTTAAAAACAAATAAAGGATATTAAATGCAATATATACCAGAAATGGGTTGGCCTTTACAATGGGAATTTATTAACTTATAAGCATATAGGTCTAAGTATGTGAAAATGTCCAAACACAGGCTTTATCAGACAATGCTTTTCTCCCTGAAGACTGGCTGCTGGTTATCCTGGAATCCTCTCATGTGACAGGGCAATGGCAGCATATGCCAGTCTCTGTCTCTGCCTTCTCCTCTGGGCCATGTTGCTTTCAGTTTCTGGCTTCTGGGGTCTTTTCTCTCAGCTCTCGGGTTCTTCTCTGTCCCTGCAGCTTTATTCTTATATTTGTGGCTTTTTATTCCTCCATTTATAAAGCACTCCAGTGAGGATTAAAATCCACCTTGGGTCACACAATCTAATCAAAATCTGTTAACTGACATAATTTAATCAAAAGCTCTCATCTACAATAGGTTTACATGCACAGAAATGGATTAGCTTTAAGAAAAAGATTTCCTGGAATCGACAAAAGTCTCAAAGTGCCACAACAGCAAATAGAGTAAAGAGGAAATCAGAAGGGAATTTAGTAAATATCTTGAGGCAAGTGAAAATACAACATTCCAAAACTTATGGGAAGTAGCAAAGGTAGTGCTGAGAGGAAAATATATAGTTCTCAGTCCTTACATTAATAAAGAAGAAAAATTTCAAATCAGAGATCTAACCTCAAAACTGGAAGAACTAGAAAAGAAGAGCAAACTAAGCCAAAAGCAAGAAGGAAGGAAATAAATATTAGAGCTTAATCTGTGTTCCTGTGGGTGTGAGCCCATTTGTAAATAAGACCTTTGAAGATGTTATTACTAGTTAAGGTGTGGACTCATTTGCAAATGGGATCTCTGGAAATCCTATTTAGATGAGGCCAAACTGTATCTGGGTGTGACAAGAGACTTTATAAGGAAAGGAAATTTAGATGCAGTCAGTCAGTGGAAGCCAGAATCTATAGTAGGCAGTAGTCAGAGAATGAGGCAGATCACCATGTGATGGAGACAGGCAATCCAAGGAGCCCAAGACTGCTGGCAAGATACCACGAGAATGCTACAGATTCCAGGAGAAAGCATGGCCTCTTGAAACCTTGGTGTTAGATTTCTAGCCTCCAAAACAGTGAGACAATAAATTTCTGTTGCTTAAGCCAATCTATTGTGTGGTAGTTTTCATAGCAGTCTGGGCAAACCAAGACAGTTGTCTTCAACCTAACAGAAAGGGTGGCTCAGAAATGTCATTTTCTCCATTTCTAGAAAGAATAGAAAACACCAGAGCATTTAGTCAATCTCTGCTACAGGGAGTACTATTTTAACTTTTGAATCAATATTTTTTCTTTATTCCACATAAAATTCATGTTCCCCATCACCCAGTCTGCCATTTATAATCTTAAGGGAGAAAGGCAAATAACATTGCCAGAGATAAGGTGGATGAGACATGAGGAATGCCCTGAACAAACAAGAATAAGAAATAACCTATACATCCAAGGACTCAGGGATGGTAGGAAGAAGGGACATAGAAGCAGGTGTTTCTCAGAATTTTCCTAACAGAAGACTTTAAAATCTTCCTGGTAGGACATACAGAAATGCTAGGGACATAAAACATTCTTTCAGATGGATAGATGAGCTCAAAAGATAGATAATTTGGAGCCAGAAACAATAGAGCAGAAAACTGGAGCTTTGATCTAAATGTAATCTTTTGTATGCTCTGGGCATGGGAAGTGTTGGTCCTAATAGTCCAGGTACTTGGGTTATTATATCTGTGTGGGTATAGGAGATTGCATATTGGGTTCATGTAAAATATGGAGTCAAAACTAAAGTCTTAGAGTCAAGTCCTTTGGAATACCAAAAGAAATGTTCCCATGATGGAGATGTCTGATTGGGCTCCAGGTGATAAAAATTATGTTTCAAATAATATCTTTCTTTTCAATGTCAGAATACTTTCTACTGATTTCATCTTACCTTTATCACTTTTATTTATTATTCCTGAAAGTGAGAAGTGCTATGGGAAGAAAGGACAAGAAAGGGGAAAGTGAATGCTAGTGAGGAAGAGTTGGATTAGAATCCAGTCCCATCCTGTACTAGCTATGTGATCTTAAGCAAGTTAAGTTTCCTCTTCTGTAAAATGGGTAATAACACTTCCTCTTAAGTTTGTTTTGAGGGTTAATTAATATATGTAAATTACTTAGAACAATGTCTGTTAGGTTACAAATGTTAACTACAAATATTAACATAATGTCCTTTATAAACATATAATGTAAGAGACTAAGATAATATATTTATAAAATATTTTTAAAATTTACTAATATTTTAAAGTTGCTCTTGAAAGTAATTTTTTACCTTCCTATTCTGCATATTTACCTTTTGTTTTGTTTAACATGAACAATGTGTTTTTATAAGCATTTGTTAATATCTTATGGACTAACATATTTTTAGGACAAGACCTGTAAATCTGCATTTCAGATAATTAAATATTCTTCTTGTACTTTCAAAATAATTTCAGGTACTTCTTGGCATATACGATTAGATTACCATTTTATCACTTAATGTTACTGGCTGCAAGCTCATACTAGGAACAGATCAGTCAACTTTCATATTTCTTGTTCTCTTGCGTTTGCATTATTATCTATTTTGAAAGTTTTTTGTAGGAATAATTCAAAACCATGCCTATTTTATTAGATTAAGTTATATACAAATTGATCTGAAATCCACTTATCTAATTACATATAAACTGAATAGTTTTATTTCTCCTTCATTACTCACATATTTATAATGCCAGAGCTCAAGGGACATTTTCAAATAATACTATGATCTTCATCTCTTCTACCTCTGTGCCTTGGTGCTGGGTAAGCTGCAACAGCAGGAGTGTTACTGGATGGTAGTCATACACTAGATGGATGACAATCATCTTACTATATTTGAGAATGCCTGCAAAATACTTGAAAACATCTCACCAGGTTCTCAAAATATCCATGGTCCCTTCAACACTAGCCAGTGTGAGAAAGCAGCTACCTGATTCTAGTTAATATATCAAAAGCATATCACCACGTAAATACCCTGCTAGAATACCTTCGAGGGTCTTGGAAGACGCCAACACACATGAACGTTCCTGAAGTTCAAGCTTTGTTAGCTCTATAGTAAATAAACTTTTGGGTAGAAAACTTCATAAATAGCTGAAAGGGAAGATTTTGGATTTAAAATACGAATTTACCTAAACTGCCCCAGAATGCAAGCTTCTGCAGAACGAGGTCAGACAGATTAATATGACTTTTAGAGCATCAGTGATGATACACATCCTGATGGATATTTAGCCATTAATTACCTGATTATTAGTTTATTCTACTTCTTGATCCTAAAGGGCTGGTTTTCATGAAACAAAACTGTTGTACATCGTTTTGTTCAGTAGGATATTCTGTTACAGCAGTAAAAGGAGATTTTGTGACTTTCGACTGGCTGGCTAGGTTGTGCTTCATATTAGGAATTAGAAGACCTTGATCTTGTGCCGAATGATTTCTTAGTACTGAACCATAAATGTCAGCTGTGTATATCTATGGTAAATTATCAGGTTAAATAGTTGAGCATTGTTGTCAGGAAGTTTTGCAGAAAATATACAAAATCATTTTTAAGGCTTTTTTACTGCTAATTTGTTATGGACATTGATTTGGAAAATATTGAAGAATCTTTTAAAAATGAAAGCACTTTATTTACTTCCCAAATATTATTTGAGATTGTGGCTTATTAAAAGTTTTACATCTTTTAGAAAGCCAGAAAGATATTAATATTAATAATAAAACTTATAAACTATTAATCTAGTTTTAATTTTCATCTGTTTTATACCTGAAATTCTTTCTAATTATCTTCTTCTCTTATAGAAAATATCTGTTGCCAGAACTACCATCATGGCCTCTGTCACTTAATAGACCCTTGCTCTAAAAAAAAGTTGAATCTTTCATGGAAGAGTAGACTTTTTGATTCTTTTAAATGAATGCGCCAACTCTCTGAAGTGATTGTTTCATTTATGTGTTTTGGGCAGCCACCCATATTAAATGATTATGTATCAATTATTTTATGAGATGAAAATTGTTATTGTCCATCACATGTAAAGACATTCTGAATCTAGAGACTTATATAACCTAATTGAGGGTCCTGTTCATGGAAAAAAAACTACATACTTGATATTTATCTATGATGAATCAAGATTCCAAGATTCTGTAAAATGATGTTCAAAACCAGTGTCAATAATCTGGTACTTAGCTTGTTCTGATTTCTTTTTGGCATAAATCTTAAGTTAGTTTTGCAATAGAATCTTGTGGGAATGAAAAGGGGGTCATTAAATTCTTAAAACTAGGATGTCAGCAGTTTTGAACACACCTCATATGCATGAAACCTCTCTAAACATCCCCAAACTATACAGATAACTCAGAGATTCATGTTTCTGTTCAGTGTATGAGGGAATAGTAACCTAATTATGACCTGCCTGGGAATCTATTTTAATTCACTCATCACTCATCTAACAAATTCCGGGAAACATTTATATTCTTGCTTGATTAATTGTTCAACCCTAAGAGGTTGAAGTGCATCAAGTTCAGTTTAATATGTTATGTAAATTGTGTATAGGAATTAATTCCGTAAGACAATTTTATTCATAACACTTACCTTTAGTATATACATGACAAAGTGGTTGTAACCATTAATGGTATGGTACGGGGGTTTAAAATAGAAATGTTGGCCTTTGGGTGAACACTTATTTTTTTTTTTTATCACTAAATGTCAAATGCAATGTTTTCTCATGGGAAATTGCTTTAAAAACACTATGACTTTGGGAATGGTTTTGGAAATTACACCAAGGTTAAAACAGAATGTTTTGGATAGTATTTGAATTATTTTTAATACATGGCATGCTATGGGAATTGTGAAATGTGAAATTCTAATTCTTTCTCTAATCATCTTAGATAAAAATTGGTATGGTTGATTCCTTGCATGCTATCTTGGGTTTTCACAAGTCTAAAAATATCAATTCTTGGAAAATATAAATTCCTTTTTAACATTTACTCAAATGAATGAGATTTGATGCAAGATGTATTTGGTTTGAGCATATTAGATGGAAGTAGCTCTCAGTGTAGAAAAATAAGTTCAACATCTTGCCTTTCATTCTTTCCTCACCACGGAATCTTAAGCTATGTGAGAATGAAAAGAAATTAGACATTTAACAAGTGTTCTGAAAATTCCAGAATGTCAGCAGAAACCATTATCTACCCTTAAAATTTGTAAATCTGTTACTTATTTTCTGGTTTAAACATAAATATGTTTATGATATACAATTTGGAAAACAGTTAAACATAAAGAAACAAACAAAAAAATCCCATTAAACCACCAGCCAGAGAAAACTGCTGTTATATTGATGTAGATCTTTTTATATGCATGTATCTGAAAATGTTAGTGTTTATAAAAAATGAGTCAGAGTTTATTGGTAACTTTTTTTTTTTTTTCATTTTAAAAACCAGAAGAGCAGGCATCTTGGTCTTCCTTGCTCACTGGTGAACCCCAGAATCGAATACATAGCTAGATCATGTATAACAATTTGTTGAACTTACCAGTTCACTATGACTTTTATTTACATAACAGCAAATATTCTTTGAAAATGTCATCTTTGTTTCAATGAACAATTTGTCATAACTCATGTAACCATCATGCTGCAGCTGGGCATTTAGATTATTTCAAGTATTTTGTACATAAAAGTACTACAGTATCTTTGTACATAGGCCATTTTTATACAATTTTGAGTACTTGAAATAAATTAAAATGTTAGAATTGTTAGAAACCCCTTAACTTATAAAGACTTCCATAAAAGTTAAATCAATTTATACCCATCCTTCATGGAAAAAAGTATTCTCCATTTCCTTTGGGGGACCTTCCCTACAATATTTTCATCTAGCAGTGTTGGTAAGATTGGGAAGCCATCCTGCTGGCCAGAGTGATAGACCCATAACTTAATTCAGTCCCTTGAGATGACAAAGGACTTCTTTTTGCAATTGTTGGGAAAATCATTCTCTTGTTCCTTTGATGTAAAGAAGGAAAACACATATATGAGAACTGGCAATCTCCTGATATATAAGGAGTTTGTCTTAGGGTAAAACAGATACCTTGGGAAACAGAGAGGAGACACGGAAGGAACCTCGATTTTTTATATACTGGATCAGACTTCATTTAAAGCTTGTCCTAATTTTGAACTTTTCAGACACTTGTTCAAAAAAATCTCCATTTTTAAAACAAGTATGGGGTATATTTTCTTTTAGTTATGAGATCTTGATATGATCATTTTCCTTCAAATCTACTCAATATTGGTATCATTTAAAAATGGGCTGATTTTAAAGGAAGCATTTTATATCACAATTTAATTTTTCTTCAATTGCTAGTGAAGTTGAAAAGTTTACACTATTTGTTTCTTTTGCAGTTCTAGTTCCTTGTGAGGCATTTCAGCCATTTGGGTTCCAATGAGATACATCAATATCCTATTTTTTGGTTTGCTTGTTTGTCCTAAAATAGTCTGTTTTGGAATAACTTTAGAATCACACCAAAGTTGCAAAGATATTATAGAGAGTCCCTATATACCCTTTATCTTCCTTCCCCTAATTTTAACATCCCATATTGTTGTAGAGAAGTCAGGTGCACGCGGTATTAAAGGCCAGGACACGAGAACTCTGAGAAGGAAGTTGATTTATTTCGACTGGCCGGACTCGGTGGACTCCTGTCCTAACAAAAACCGAGCCCCGAATAGCATTTTTTGGTCCCTTTTATACAGAGGAAATAGGATTAGGGAGACAAACGGTGATTGTATGCAAGCAGACTTTTCATTAGTTTCTTCAGTGTTTTATCTGAGTATCAGATAGGTTATTTTCTCCAGGTAAGTCTGATTTAACACATATACCCCACATTCCAAGCCAGCTTGAATTTAGCATATCCTCCACATTCTGTCTGGATACAACCTTCAATACACATTCAGTCTTACATCCTTTCTGAACATTCAAGGACTGTAGGGCCTATATTACTTAGTTGGATTTCTAGAGACTAGGTACACTTGGAAACAATTTTGAATTTATGCACAGGCTAAATTATATTCCCCCCTTTTAGGCCAAGCTTAAGTTATTAAGCTTCAGCATCACTATTGTCTGAGTCCCTCTGGACTGACTGGTATGTATATAGAGCCATGAGATGGGCAGCTGTTTGCCTTCTTACTATACCATTTATTAGGGTGTGCATTCCGTTTATGATGAAAGGCAGGAGACAAGGAAGGATGGTGCATGCTCCTATAAGGCAGGCAATTATTCCCAGTAGAAGCTTGAAATTGTTTACTATTGACTGCCAGCTTCCAAAGGGATTATTTAAATTCCAACTATTCCAGGTTTGCACTGGGACATGAGCAATTTTTACTATTTTGCTTGTAATTTCATCAATAACCTTTCCAGTGCTATCTAATTCAAGGCAACAGTTAGAGAGATTGAATTTTCCACAAACTCCCCCTTCAGCTGCCAAGAGATAGTCTAGGGCAAGACGGTTTTGATAGATAGCATTTCTGAATTTAGTTTGCTCTTAGGCTTAGTAAGTTTAGTGCATGGGCAGTTTCATTATTTATTTCTACCACAGCTTGTAGGCGGGTGATTCGGTTTAGCATATAGATAGGGGTTCGATAACCCCACATGCCATCCTCTGCCCAAGTTGCTGGCCCATAGTACTGGATTATATGCTCAGGGAGCCATTCTTCGCCTCCCCAGGTAGTGACAGCCCTTTTTTCTCTTATGTTTTGATATACTGGCTGGCTTAGCTCTTTCCCTTCTGTTAAGGGAATGAGGAAGAAGGAGGGTTTTATTGTATCAAGCATACAAGTTCTACACCAGTTTCGTGGAAGTTCTCGGAATGCAACCTTCCCACAAATCCAGTACAGACCATTTGGGGCAGGAAAGGGGCCCTTTGCGGTAGAGTTCCACACTGTGATTAATTTGGGGAAAGTATGATTTATGAGAACGAGGTCAGCTTCATTCCATGTTCCCCAAGGCTCTGTTGTATTTGTGGTATAATTTTGGAATTTTCCCCCTGTACGTGCTAGGTTTCCAACAGCTATAGAGGAGCTTAGGCAGGCCCTTGAAACACAATATTTTCCTACGACAGAAGTTTGCAAGGGCCACATACTATCTCGGGGGACAGCCGGGAGGTCAGTTGCATTATATGGTTGGCTGTAATTGTATTCCCTGGTTTCCCAGGGCCATTGGTCTCTCATATTAGTACCTCCACAAACGTAGCATGAGGAAACATTTAAGGCTGCCCCTACCACTTCAGCCAGGCTTATAAAGAGGTTTCTTGCTGCTTGTGTGGTGGAAAAGGGCTTTTCCATTTCTTCATAGAAGGAGTGAAACACAGAATGGGCTTTACCTGTGAATGGGTATTCCTGATACCCAACCCAGACATAGGCTCCTGGGTCTATTCCTTTACCATCAATGCAGAGGCCCATTCGGACTCCCTGAGTCTGCCAGGATTCAGGTTTAAGGATCGTGAGGTTTAAGGGGTTACATTGACCATGTGGACCATTAGCCGGGGCCATACCCTTGGTGAGGATGGCTGTTTTGCTTAGCTGTGTTTGTGTTCCAGGTGGCCCAGGTGACACAGGACCAATAGGGGCAGTAGTATGCACCCATGTATTTGCACCAAAAGCACCCCCCCCCTTGGGCTGCAATTTCCATTTTTGGAGCGCACATGTACTTATTGCTATGCGTATACATCTGCTCCCAGCTGAGCCCTTCACAATCTGTGTTCCATGGTATCCCGGAGTCTGTAACTTGACATGTGTCAAATAGGAGGGACACTCGTTGGTTCTGACTAGTAACTGGGGTAGAGGAAAGTAGCTCCCCATTTTGATCAAGCACTCTTATTTCCCATTTATGGGAGACTGTTGGGGGCCTAGGGTCAAAGCAGGTTATCTGGCCAGATGCGTTACAGATACTATAGGAGATTCCTTGAAACTGACAGGTGGTTACCTGGCCCTTGCAATTGTAATGACTATGATATATTAATGTAGTATTGACATGGGTCCCTGTACGCACCTTTTGAATACATGGCTCACATTCTGTCGTGTCGACCTGGGACCAGGGGAGGGTCAGGGCTAGAAGTAGGAAAAATAGCTGAAGCGGCATTGTAATGGATTAAACCTGATTTTTATTTTTCGGCTGTGCATAGACCAGTCAGCTTCTGGGGTGTGACTGGAGCAGGGCTTGGTGTTTCCTTTTTTCGCAAGATGAGTTTGGTTGAGCTGTGGGTATCTGGCATACAGGTCCAGGACTCTGGGGCAGCTCGCTTGACTCGGTTACGGTGTATCCTCGGGGTGATTTCTGCTACTTTAACTGCAGTGGGGGTGGATAAAATGACAAGATAGGGTCCTCGCCATCGAGGGGTTAGTGGAGCTGACTTTCAGTCCTTGACTCAAACTGCATCTCCTGGCTTGTACGGGTGTACAGAGCTGCTTAAGCTAATCGGGGCCCTTTCTTGGACCCAGTGATGCAGTTTATGTAGGGTTTTTCCTAAGCTGATCATCTGCTGAGCTATTGATAAGTTTCCTCTTTCTCTGAGATCCCCTTCTATATTTCTGATTAAGGGAGGGGGCATCCCAAAGAGGATTTCATAAGGGGTTAGGCTTAGTTTTCGGCTTGGGCTGGCCCGAACTTGTAGGAGAACACTTGGAAGTATTTGCACCCATGTTAGCCTAGTTTCTTGGCAAATCTTGGCAATATAAGTCTTTATTGCATGGTTCATTTGCTCTACCTTTCCTGAGCTCTGAGGATGGTAAACGGTGTGCAGTTTCCGTTGGATGCACAGTGCCTTTGCAATCTTTTGAGTGATTTCGGAGATGAAGGCAGGTTCGTTGTCAGAGCCAATCGAGAGTGGTAGCCCATAGCAAGGAATGATTTCCCTGAGGAGAACCTTAGCTACTTCTTCAGCTTTTTCTGTTCGAGTGGGAAAGGTTTCCACCCACCCAGAACACGTGCAAACAAGGATTAGGAGATATTTATAGCCTCCGGATCGTGGCACTTCAGTGAAATCAACTACTAGATCTTCAAGGGGCATACTACCAATTCTCTAGACTCGTGGGGCTCCTGTGGACCCCTGGCAAGGGTTATTTTTTGCACATGTCACACACCGCTGGCATACAGCATGGGTGATAGCGACTAGTCTTGGGATGTAAAAGAATCTTTCTAACGCTTCCTTAAGATGGGTTTTTCCCAAGTGTGTGTTCTCATGGTAGTCTTGAACTACAGTTGCTGCTAATATTTGTGGCACAACTATTCTGTGATCAGGCAATGTCCACCATCCATTTTCTCCTTGTGTCCCACCCTCAGAGAGTTTGAGTATATTGCTTGAGTGTATTGCAGCTCTCGGTGACTCAGAGGCTGTGGGACTGTTAGAAAGAAATCTGGAAGAAAATAAGGCTCACCCGATTGTGGAGAAGAAAAGAATTTATTCTCAATCTTGCAAGAAGGGGTGCACAACCAGAAAACATGGCTGGCACCCCAAACAAAGAAAAATGACACAATTTATACCCCTAAGCCTAGCACGCAAGCCCTTCCTCTGTTTCTCCACAGACTGGATACTTCAGAAGTTACAGCCTATTTGAGAAGATCTAACTTTCCTGTGCAAAAGTCTGTGATTAACCGCTTCCCCCATCACATTCCAACCACTTTAATTTTTACCTGCTCCCCTTTGTCAAATAAGGAATGGAATTTAGTGCTGAATTGGTACTGACTTAGCTCTTTCTTGGGCATCTTTTTTATTGCCTATAGGACTGGCTTAAGCTGGTTTCCTTTGTTGCTGTTTAATCCGGGAGTGGGAGACTGAGGCAGTAGGCTGCCAAGTTACATTAATCAATATTTTCTTCCTTTATGTAAAAACTAAACTAATCTTTGTTTTTTACAGGACAAGAGCAGGCAGTGTATACTGGAGGTTCTGATAATTAAGAGGTTGAGAAATGAGAGCGGTGGCCAGGTTTTCAGATAGGGATCCTTCCCATGCCACTCTTTTTGTTTCAGTGTCTGCCCTCCGATTTCCCTGGGCAATGGGGCTGTGGCTTGTCTGGTGTCCCTTACAGTACATTACAGCCACTTTGACAGGCTCCTAAACTGCTTCTAGTAGCTCCAGAATCTGTGTGCCATATTTAATGCTTTTCCCTCCCGAGGTAATGAGTATTTTTGTTTGTATAAGTCTCCATGCGCATGCAGGGTAAGAAAGGCGTATTTGGAGTCTGTGTAGATGTTAACTTTGGCTCTAGCTGCAAGTTGCAGGGCTCGTGTAAGGGTAATGAGTTCAGCTTTCTGTGCTGATGTATTATCTTGGAGGCGTTGTGCCTTTACTGTGGTCTCAGATGTTACTACAGCATATCCTGCTCGCCGATTACTGCCCTGCATAAAGCTACTCCCATCTGTGAAGAACTCCATGTCAGGATTTGCCAGTGGCTGGTCTTGGAGGTCTGGCCGGCTGGACTATACTTCTTGCAATGTTTCCAGGCAGTTATGGGCTGGAACCCCTGGCACTACGGGTAGCAGGGTGGCTGGATTTAGGGTTTTTACAAGTTCCAGCTGGATGGATGGATTTTCACATAATAGGGTTTGATATTTAACCAGACGGCTGTTAGTAAGCCAATGTGTTCTTTTTGCTTCTAAGAGCATGATTACTACATGAGGAACCCGGACGATTATAGGCTGCCCAAGAGTTAATTTTATAGCTTCTACCGTAAGCATGGCTGCAGCTGCTATGGCTTGCAAACATGAGGGCCATCCCTGGGCTACAGTGTCCAGTTGTTTGTATAGATACACTACAGGGCTTTGCCAGGAACCAAGGTATTGAGTGAGTATGCCTACTGCAATGCTTTGGCGGTTGTGAAAGTAGAGGCAGAACGGCTTAGTGAGGTCTGGAAGTCTGAGGCTCAGTGCTTCCATTAGAGCTTGAGAGCAGTAAAAGCATTTTTCTGTGGGCTTTTCCAGAGCAGGGGATCATGATCTCCTCCCTTTGTGGCTTCATATAAAGGGCGTGTGAGGACCCCAAAATTGGGGATCCAATTGCGGCAGAATCCAGCTGCTCCAAGGGACTCTCGCAGCTTTTGGCGGGTATTGGGCTCAGGGAGACTACAGATAACTTGCTTTCTTTCAAGTCCCAATTCACGGCCCCCCTGCATTATTTTATAACCTAGATATTTGAACTGAGGTAGGAAGATTTGGGCTTTTTTTTTAAGATACGGAATAGCCTGTTTGCTGTAGATGCTTTAATAGAGCATGGGTTCCGCCAACACAGTCTTGGTAGGCGGGACTTCTGAGAATGAGGTCATCTACATATTGGAAAAGCAAACAGTTATGGCTTCCTGCTTGAAAGGATTTGAGATCACTGGCCAGGACTTGTCCAAAAATAGTGGGTGCATTTTTAAATCCCTGAGGTAATCGCGTCCATGTTAGCTGCTGCTTTTCACCTGAGTTTGGGTTTTCCCATGTAAAGGCAAAAATTGGCTGGCTCCAGGGTGCTTACCCCAATGCAGAAGAAGGCATCCTTAAGATCTAGGCATGAAAAGTAGATTGCCAATGAGGGTATTAAGCTGAGAAGAGTATATGGATTAGAAACTGCAGAATGAAAGGTTATTACTGCCGAATTAACTGCTCTCAAGTCCTGGACTGGGCGGTAATCTCCATCAGGCTTTTTAACTGGGAAGGGTGGGGTGTTCTATGGAGACTGGGATGGCCTCAATATGCCTTCATTCAGTAATCTCTGAATATGTAGCTGGACCTTTAATTGCGCTTCATGTGGAACTGGATATTGCCTTATGCTTACTGGACTGGCCGTAGGCTTTATTTCAACAATAATTGGAAGAATGTCATGTGCCATCCCCATTGGGTTACCCTCCGCCCATACTTCAGGCACATCTTCAAAGGGGATGGATTGGCTATGGATTGGCCAGCTTCGCTGAGGCAGAACAGTCTCCCTTTCGCCTGCAGAGAAAGGGTTAGCGCTACTTTTGGAGGGTCTTGTGGCCCCAGTGTCCCCGTGGCCCCGTGGCATCAAAGGTAATTTGAACCTGCAGTTTAGACAGCAGGTCTCGACCCAGGAGGGGGACTGGGCACTCTGGAAGATAAAGGAATTTGTGAGTGACCTCTTTCCCCCCAGTGTTGCAGGTCCTGACTTGAAGGAAAGGCGTTGGGCACTTTTGCCAGTTGCTCCTATGATAGTGGCTTGTCTTTTTGATAGAGGCCAACTGGCTTGGTCATTACAGAATGTTAAGCCCCAGTGTTAACCATCATATGTATGGTGTGGCCCCCAATTTGGACTCTGACCATAGGCTCTGTGGGGCTGAGAGAATAGGAACCCGGTCTATCCTAATAATCTCTATCAGAGTCCTCCATTCCTGCCAGCCCAATGATCTGATCTGCAGGGTTTTTTCCTAAAACTTTATGGACCCAGCATTTGGGTTGTGATGCCCCACTAGCTTTTCTGGCTAATGTTTTGGCTGCAGAGGCCCGGTCAAGTGGTCAGCTGGGACACTCTTGCTTCCAATGCCCATCCTCTTTGCAATATGCACACTGATTTCGCCCTAGACATGGGCCTTTCCCTCTCCTTGGGGCTGGGGCATGCCAGGTTACTCTCCTTGACACAGGAGTGGATTTTTTTACAATTGCTGCTGCTAGAAGATCTGCCTTTTTTTCTCATTTTTCGATTTTCTTCCCTTCTTGTTTCTACATCACGGTTGACATAGACCTTAGTAGCTACTTCCATGAGCTGAGAGATATTCATTCCAGCAAAACCATCCAACTTCTGCAGCTTTCTTCAGATGTCAGTTTGTGATTGGGCAACGAATGCTGCACTGATAATTGTTTGGCTCTCAGGAGCGTCTGGGTTAAAGGGCGTGTATACACGAACGCTTCGCACAGTTTCTCATAGAATTGAGCCGGACTCTCATCCAGAGCCTGTAGAATTTGACTGGTCTTTGCCATATTCACTGCCTTGCAGCTCCCTGCCCTAAATCCTTCAACTAAGGCCCTATGGAACGTTTCTAGTTGGTTGAGCCCTGCGGCGCTCTTCAGATCCCACAGGGGGTCCTCCTCTGGGAACTGCAAATGGGTATATTGATCACTGTCCAAAGTTCCCTCAGGTGGGTGCTCTCTAAGCCAGGTTAGAGCTCCCTGCGTGACACGCATTCTTTCTTCAAAGTTTAATAAAGTCATTATAAGTTGTTTACAATCAGCCCAGGTGGGTCTGTGGGTCTGTATGATGGACTGGAAAAGGTCTGTCATGGCCTGAGGCTTCTCTGAGAATGGTGGGGTGTGGCTTTTCCAGTTAAAGAGACCCGTTGTCGTTGTCATAAAGAGCTGATAGATGAATGTCCCCTCCTGAACCTGACCATCTGCATCATAAAAGATTGGGGTTTGGGCTTTACAGAAGAGGTAGCTGAGAGGCAGCCTTTCCCTCTGCTCCCTCTGCCCCTGGGGTTCCCTGTGGTTTGAGTTGCCGCCTCTCAGCGTCTCCTTCTTGACTGACTGGCAGCGCTGCTGCGGCATTGCCAGGGGCAACCAGCTGTAAAAGCAGCTGGTCTGCATTTTCCCTTGCAGAAGGTGCCAAAGAACGCTGCAGAGATGGTAAAAGCTGCTGTGGGGATGGCGTAGGGCTCTCAGGTGCAGATGGCGATAAAGGCAACTGTGGGGATGGTATAGGTGCCCTCTCTGATGGCGATAAAAACAGCAGTGGGGATGGTGTGTGGGTGTCGCACTTCCCCACGTGGATGACGACAATGGGGCACTGCTTAGGGAGACTAGCTCATTTTCATTCCTTAGTACTGCCGGGCGGGAGTCATTGCATAAGGTGGTGGAAATTCATGTGCATATGGCCCTTCTAAAATGGGTGGATCGGCACTGGATTTGGGGTGCACTTTCTCTAGGCCTTTTGCATGGTGTTTGTTTGGTCTGGTCCCTGGGACAGCACTCCTCAGTTTCTGTATTAAGCAAATTCTAGCTTCCTTAGTCACGCACTTCCTTAACCAAGTGGGTTTTGGCTCACAGTGTTTTCCCAAGCATCGATGTAGGGGAATTGGTCTGGATGTCCTGGATTTCCAGTTACTGCATCATGGACTTTATGGATGATCCAGGGATCCAAAGTGCCCTCCTGGGGCCAGCCCATGCTGAAAGTTGGCCATTCTAATTCACAAAGCATCCTAAGCTTTCCTGGCTGAAACCTTATGCCATACACATCTTCACGGAATGCACGGGGGAAGTTTTTCAGCTTACAACCTAATGGAGTTTTACTGTGTGTGTTTCCCATTTCCACCCTGTGCCGACGGTGCAAAACAGTCACTCAAGCCTTATGCTTCATCCATCTCCAGCTGTGTCCCTCGCGGGAGCTTTCGGCGCCTCTTAACCCTAGTGGATCGGTATAAGCCCCCGATTTGGAAGAGGGTCCCTTTGCAGGGACCCCCAGACCGCCCTTGATCATATGAGGTTGCCACGGAACCGTGGATCAGGACTTCACACTCGCCCCGCAGAAGTGATTTTCTGCGTCTCACTCAGTCGCCACAAACACACCACACAACCATCCTCCTTTCCTTTCCTCGGACCTGGAGAGGAGATGGCTTCCTCCTGTATTCTCAGGAGTACTAGGGCTTCCCCTTTGAGAGTTGATCAGGCTCCCTCCTAATTTTAGAATTAGGCTTTTCCTGCACTATGTCCCCAGGGGTCTTACCAGTCTGACCTGTGGAGCTCCTTGCTTCATTCTCAGGGTCTCTCAAACCTTCCAGTGTCTCTGGTTCATCCGGGAGGGCTCCAGCAAAGACCGCTATCTCTTTCTGGACTCAAATGGGGTGTCCAGGGGCACCCAGGGCTGGGTTTCACCCAGGCCCTCCCGGCCTCCTCAGAGACGTCTGGCAGGGACAAACAACTATTGCCTCCTCTGACCTTCTCAGCGCAATCCCGGACGAGCCCCCAGAAATGTTGTAGAGAATTCAGTTTATTTCAACCGGCTGGATTCAGCAGACTCCTGTCCTAATGAAAACCGAGTCCCAAATAACATTTTTTGGTCCCTTTTATACAGAGGAAATAGGATTAGGGAGACAAACAGTGATTGTATGCAAAATGACTTTTTGTTAGTTTCTTCAGTGTTTTATCTGAGTATCAGATAGGTTATTTCCTCCAGGTAAGTTTGATTTAACACATATCCCCCATATTCCAAGCCAACTTGAATTTAGCATATCCTCCACATTCTGTCTGGATGTAACCTTCAATACACATTCAGTCTTACATCCTTTCTGAACATTCAAGGACTGTAGGGTCCATATTACTTAGTTGGATTTCTAGAGAATAGGTACACTTGGAAACAATTTTGAATTTATGCACAGGCTATATTAATATAACTGTGATACATTTGTTAAAACTAATAAACAATAGTTTAGGAACATTAATGGAACTGCAGACTTTCTTTGGGTTTCAATAGTTTTTCCATTAAAATACTTTTTTTGTTCCAGGATCCAATCCTAGTTATATGTAAACCAGGTATCCTTTTAAATTAATTCCTATCTAAAGTCATTAAATTATTGTAATTGAATTTCACTTGCCTAAGTTAATAATAAATATAGAAAGTGCTAAATGATTCTAATGTTGCAGATATTTGAGAAAGAGCTCTGTTTGGCAACACTTAAGTTATTTTTGGTATTGTTGTCTATAATACCTCTGAGCAAATATAGAGGATGACTCTGTATTTGGTCAATAAATGGACTAATTCTACGTTGTGGATACAAGGTAAAAAAGATAATTCCTGAGGTCTCCCCCAAACTTTCATTGGCTTTGGAATGAGAAGGACTGAACTTCAAGTACTTTACCATTTTTCAACAGTGTCCTAACAATTGTCTCCAGTTTCCTTGTCTACGTGTAAAGTCTCACCTTACTAGGGCTTCTAAAGTTAACATGTTTAACTAGGAGCTCATGATTACTTCTCCCTCTCTCCTCACTGTGTGTTAAACTATTTCCTCTCCTTTCTCAGTAAACAGGATGATTTTCCATCCTACTGGTAGCTCAGTCAAAAACAGAGGTATCATCCCTCATTCCTCTCTTCTTTACCTTCTACATTTGACCCATCAACAAGTTCTCTCCATTGAATCTCCACATTATACCTAAATTTTTCCAAATTCTCTTTGTTTCAACTATTACAACCCTATTTCAGGCTATCATCACCTCTTACTCTGATTATTCCAATAGCTTTCCTTTTTTTTTTTTAAGATTTATTTATTTATTTCTCTCCCCTTCTCCTCCCCCCCTCCCCCCCCAAATTGTCTGTTCTCTGTGTCTATTTGCTGAGTGTTCTTCTTTGTCCGCTTCTGTTGTTGTCAGCAGCATGGGAATCTGTGTCTCTTTTAGTTCCATCATCTTGTTGTGTCAGCTCTCCGTGTATGTGGCGCCATTCCTGGGCAGGCTGCACTTTGTTTCGCACTAGGCAACTCTCCTTAGAGGGCGCACTCCTTGCGGTTGGTGCTCCCCTACACGGGGAACACCCCCGCGTGGCAGGCACTCCTTGTGCACATCAGCACTGCGCGTGGGCCAGCTTCACAGGGGTCAAGGAGGTCTGTGGTTCAGTCAAGGAGGCCCAGGGTTTGAACCACAGACCTCCCATGTAGTAGACGGTTGCCCTAACCACTGGGCAAAGTCCGCTTCGCGGAATAGTATATATTTTTTTGCTTGCGTTCTTTTTTTAAAGATTTATTTATTTATTTATTTCTCTCCCCTTCCCACCCCCCCACCCCAGTTGTCTGTTCTCTGTGTCTACGGGCTGCGTGTTCTTCTTTGTCCACTTGTGTTGCTGTCAGCGGCACGGGAATCTGTGGTTCTTTTTGTTGCGTCATCTTGCTGGGTCAGTTCTCCATGTGTGTAGCGCCATTCCTGGGCAGGCTGCACTTTCTTTCATGCTGGGCAGCTCTCCTTGTGGGGCGCACTCCTTGCGTGTGGGGCTCCCCTACACAGGGGCACCCCAGTGTGGCAGAGCACTCCTTGAGTGCATCAGCACTGCGCATGGGCCAGCTCTACACAGGTCAAGGAGGTCCAGGGTTTGAACCATGGCCCTCCCATGTGGTAGATAACTCAGTGGTAGGTAACCACTGGGCCAAGTCTGCTTCCCTCCAATAGCTTTCTAATCACCCTTTCTAATTCTACTTTTACCCTTATAATCCATTCACTGCATTGTACCTGGAATAGCCTTTAAAAAAAAATCATAATTTGGTTCCAGTTTCTAGCTTAAAAGTCCCCAGTAATTAAAAAAAAAATGTAAAGAAGCTTTAAATGTTTCATTAAAAATATAGGGGGGAAACGGACTTTGGCCCAGTGGTTAGGGCGTCCGTCTACCATATGGGAGGTCCGCGGTTCAAACCCCGGGCCTCCTTGACCCGTGTGGAGCTGGCCATGCGCAGTGCTGATGCGCGCAAGGAGTGCCATGCCACGCAGGGGTGTCCCCCGCGTGGGGGAGCCCCACGCGCAAGGAGTGCGCCCGTGAGGAGAGCCGCCCAGCGTGAAAAAGAAAGTACAGCCTGCCCAGGAATGGCGCCGCCCACACTTCCTGTGCCGCTGACGACAACAGAAGTGGACAAAGAAACAAAAGCAGACAAAGAAACAAGACGCAGCAAATAGACACCAAGAACAGACAACCAGGGGAGGGGGGGAAATTAAATAAATAAAAATAAATCTTTAAAAAAAAAAAATATAGGGGATTCCCATATTCCCATATACCTCACCCCTCCCCATGTCACACTTCCCTACATTAACATCTTTCTTTAGTGTGGTGCATTTGTTAAAATTGAGGAACACATATTGAAACATTGCTACTAACCATGGGCTATAGTTTACATATATTATAGTTTACACTCTGCCCTGCACAATTTTATAGATTATGAAAAAATGTATAATAACCTGTATCTGTCATTGCAGTATCATGCAGGACAATTCCAATGCCCAATAACATGAAAATGCCTCCATGTTATACCTCTTCTTCCCTCCCCCTCCTCTCAGAACCTTTGGTGGCCACTGCCTTTATATCAGTGATAAAAGTTCTTCCATTACTAGAATAATAATAAGTCTATAATAGAATAATGATAAGTCTACTTTAGTCCATTGTTCATCTCCCAGTTTTACGATTTGAGGATGCTGATGTCCACTCTGCTTCTAACTGAGAGGGGCTTAGATCCCATGGGGCAGATGGATGGAACTATCTTGCTTGCAGTTGCAGATACTCTCTGTTCCTTGGGATGGTCGTTGTCCATCATCATCTCCAGGGTGAGTCCAATGTACTGGAGAGTAGGTGTTTATACCTCATTCAAAATAAGATCTAATTTCCTTGTTGCTGCCTGTAAAACACCGAGTATCCAGTGCTGCCTCCGTCCTGCCTTTATCTCATGTCATTCTTCCAGTCAGGATGCTCAAGCCACACTGGCTCTGTGTGTGTCTTAAACGTGTTCAGCTCATTGCAGCCTCAGGGCTTTGTGTTCTTCCTTTTCCCTCAGCCTTATAACTTGGGTTAGTCTTGTTATTTAAGGCTCAGTTTAAGTATAAAAAGATACTCTCCAATTTAAAACTCTACTGGGGTATATTTGTGTATTTATTTTCTCTTTGTTTGTCTTCTGCCTTTATTTTTTATTTTTTATTTTTTTTCCTAAATGAAGCCTACATTTATGTTTTAATCAATTTGGAGAATCTTACTTTTTTTTTTTTTTTAAGATTTATTTTTATTTATTTAATTCCCCTCCCCTGCCCCGGTTGTCTGTTCTCTGTGTCTTTTTGCTGCGTCTTGTTTCTTTGTCCGCTTCTGTTGTCGTCAGCGGCAAGGGAAGTGTGGGCGGCGCCATTCCTCGGCAGGCTGCTCCCTCCTTCGCGCTGGGTGGCGGCTCTCCTTATGGGTGCACTCCTTGCGCGTGGGGCTGCCCTACGCGGGGGACACCCCTGTGTAGCACGGCACTCCTTGCGCGCATCAGCACTGGGCTTGGGCCAGCTCCACACGGGTCAAGGAGGCCCGAGGCTTGAACCGCGGATCTCCCATGTGGTAGACGGTAGACGGACACCCTAACCACTGGGCCAAAGTCCATTTCCCTGTCTTCTGCCTTTAGAATATAAACTCTATGACAACAGAAAGTGACTGTCTTTATTTGTATATTTGGTGCTAGTAGAGTTATCTTGACATAATAGGCATTTGATAAATGGTTTTGGACTGAGGAAGAAAACGTAAAATGATGTAAGTGTCTGCTTACTGGGTTCTTTTTGACAAATCTGAAATTACCTGAATTGCTACCTTCAGGCTAATTATGGGTTTCTCTTCTGTGGGGAGACTCAGATTTTCCAAGACTCTATCAGTTGTGGACAAGCAAGCAATTATTAAGTGATGCAGTTCTCAAAACCACTCTTTGTTAATCTGGGATTAAGGAGGTGTGCATGTATATAAGGGAAAACTGCATGCAGTTTTTGGACAGCTCATACAGCAGTCATTAGGTCCTATATTCTAAAAATATAAATAGAATAATGGTGTCCTATTAGCATTCATTCTAGGTAGCAGTTGTTCTGGAGTATAAGGTTGTAATGTTCTGTCTAAAATATGTTTTGGATGCCATTCATTCCTTTTCTGGGTACAGTTGTTTATGTTCTTTTACTTGTTAAACATTTTAATATATCAAATAGAACTCCATTCTGCACTCTTTAATTATTTACATACCTTTTGAAATTCAAAAAAGAATTTAATGCTGACTCCCCTGCTGTTATAGTCTTCTTCAAGGGTACACATGTGTGTGTGTTGGTACATATTTGTGTAGGTTTCTGTTTGTTTCCCAGAGGAAAGTCCTTTTGGAAATTACTGGTTATAAGCAGATTTGGCAGTTGTTCTAAAGGCTTCTGATATTCACCACAATAGATATCTTTACAGTATTTTTATTTCCATGAATTCTGTGCGGCAACTAATAGTTTTGAGAGAGCTTAAGGTATAGAGAGAACTTTGGTGGGAAGACTTCTGTCTCATAAAGTGGGACATCAGGTGTTAATGCAAGAAAAGTTTTATTTTTACAGAAGATACTATAGCCCCATATTATAGTTCATAGGGGAATTATGTGGCACCTGTCTGCTTTACTTTTGAGTGCAGGAAGCTATGTTTGCCAAGAACTGTTGTTACACTGCTAGAGTTTTGAAGATCCCAGAAAGCAAATTGCTCAAGCCAAAAGACTGATGTTTGTATTTGCCATGGTCCTCCCTTGAACAGATACGAAGTGCATGTCTATTCCCTGTTAGGCGCAGGGCAAGGCATTGATGATATTTTGGTGAGAAAAAAATAGGAATATTTTCTGCCCTGAAGTAGATTGCAGATAACAGGAGAAAACAGGCATTGATCATGGAATTTTATGAGCACCTGATCACAACCTGAGATAATGCTATGAAAGGAGAGTTCAAGATGGCTCTAAGAAGATTTCACTCTGTGAGAGGCAGGGTGGCCAGAGTGGCAGGGTTTGACCTTCCTGAGGAAGCTGATATTTGTCGGAGACTGGAAATACGAGGGGGAGAAACTAGATGAATGGCGTGTGGAATGGGGTGTGGTAGAGGTTGGTCAGGGTGTATGGGAAGGGTTTAAGAGGAATACACAGTCAGGGAATGTATGCATAGTACCTCTGGGCAGGGAGCGAGGCATGATCTGGCACCTGAAAGTGAGGTCGTGAGCCCAGACAGGGAGAAGGAGAGGGAAGTAGAGGCAGCCTTTTTGGGTAAGCACCTGAGAATTGTGGAGAAATAGATGAGAGATGATACTGGGCATTGGGGATGGGGACAAGGAGATGAAAAGGTATATAGGTATAATGGATATCTAAAGGGGACACTACCCACTTTCTCATTTTGCCAAAGAGCAGCCTTGCCCATCCACATGTGAGCTTTTTTTATTGAAAAATTTATATATCCTTCGCCAAATCCATAACCTCAATTTATGAGAAAAACATCAGGCAAACCCAAATTGAGGGTGAGTCTACAAAATACATGACCAATAATCCCCCAAACTGTAAGGGTCAACAAAAACAAGGAAAATCTGAGAAACCATCACAGTCCAGTAGAGCCTAAGGAGATGTAACTAGTAAAAGTGATTTTTTAAAAAGTGATTAACTTCTCAAGGTTACCCCCTTGGACTCTTAAAAGTGTCGTGTTTAGTTCATAGCCAATAAGCAATGGCCTGTGGTTGGAGTTGGATGTGAGAAAGAAGAAGGAAGATAAGGAGCAGGGCAAGGAAGAGTTTGCAGTCTGAATTAAACAAATAATGGATCCATTAGAGACCAAGTGGCCAGAAGTCAATGCTAATCCTTCATTATTTGTAAATTTAAGAGGAAGAAGTGAAATTAAAGCCAAGATGAGAGCATCAAAGGAAACTTGCTCTACTTCCTTACCTGCCACGCAGGGTTCAACCTCCAGCAATCTGACTCCCACTCTAGCTCGCCACTGACAGTATGGTCTCAAGGTCACAGATGACTGCCTGATGACCAAATCTAAATAATGCTTATAAGAATGTATTTTATAGGCTTTTCTGTTCCATTTGACAATCAAGACTTCTCTGCACTTATAGAAACTTCCTTGGTTTCTCCTTTCCTCATTCTTTTCCTGCCTGTCCGATCCCACCCTCTCAGTCTTCTTCCCTTTTTTTCCTAAAATCCTGTTTCCTAAGGTTCTCACCTTGAACTTATTCTCTTGGCTCTTAATATACCTTCCCCAGGTGGCCTTATCTACTCTCTGTTATGCACGGATGACTCCTAAATGTATGATCTAGTCAAAACCTCTCTCCTAGTATCTCCACCAGAATTTCTGACTGCTTCCCAAATATCCACACATGAATATTACCTAAGTCCTCAACACATTCTGTCCTTCATAGAACTCATCATTCTTATCCCATACCCTTAAATCCATTCCTCCTCTTGAGTTACTCATTTCATTATACTGCTGTACAACCAGTACCCCCAAGCCAGAAAAGTAGGCATTGAGCACTTATTCCCTTTAACCTCTACATCCAATCTGTTAATATTTGATTATTTCAAAAAAGTATGCAATCCAGGAATACAATAAGTTCTCCTTTAGTTCCTCCCATATATAGATCCCAGTCTGCACAACCAAACTGTGTCAACACTCCAAAGAAATAGCCACCCCTTAGCCATCTTTTGAGTTAGGGTTGTGCATACTTATGGCATGATCTTGAGTAGGATGGGCCCATCCCACAACTACACAGGCCCTGGATGTGGGCTCCAGTGAATTCTGCATCCCAGATACCCAGAGCATGGTGTGAAAGGGTAATCATAGGCTTTAGGTGTCCATGTCCCATTGACCCTGGGGGTAGGGACCCTGTGGAGAGGGGTTGTGGCTAAAGGAGGGCAAAATGGGTTGTTCTTGAAGCACGAGGCTCAGGGCAGGGGGACTGTTTGCCTAAGAGTGGTACAAGTTCCTAGTGTAGCTCAAGGTTCAGTTTGAAAGCAGAAACTGAGTAGGGTGAGACTATAAATCAAACACTGGGTTGTAACTGAAAACTGTGTCCTGTGCATGAACTGAGTAAGTAGTGGTTCCTGTCCTCAAGGAGTTCTCCTTCACATTGAGCAAAGAGGCTGGGTAGGCAGTGACTGACATATTAACATAAATAATTCAGTGGTGACTAGATGTCTATATATATTCCATAAATACTATAAATAAATGTTATACTGCTAATATCAAAATTGTTTTGTTATTATTATGCAATTTAAAGTAAACCTATAGTATATTGTTATTCTTACTGATCATCAGAGGGCCATTATTTAGAGTACACTGCCCCCTGGTGCACAAAATGCAGTATATATATATATTTTTTTTTTCTGTTTTCCCCCAGGTTTCCTAGATAAGATTAAATATCCAGGGGTCTTTTCTTTGCTGATAACATTTTGACATCTTGAATTTGTCATTCTGATTTATTTTCCCATTTATTACTTTTTCTTTCATAAAGATCTCTTACTTATTGAAATTATGTTAAAATGGACTCTACAAAATTACTATCTTATGGAGATTCTTTAACAACACCAAGTATCCCAGTACCAATTCCAGTGAAATGTGGAAGAAAAACCTGATTAAAAGATTTTAAGATCTGTTAGAAAAAATAAATATGAAAGAATGACCCAGAAAATTTGGAAAACTTCATCTATAAAAAGGGGAGCCCCTCAACAAAAGAATATAAAAGGTATCTAATATGAAAGGTAACATAAAGATAGAGTAATTTAAAAAGTACAGATTACTGTCAAAATGGACAAAAAGATCACTGACACTGAGCAAAAAAACCCTAGAGACACAATATTTGGGGGGAGCTAGAAATCATAAATGTAGCATTTCAGGACTATTTGTCTATTTATCAAATGATATTAGGATAATTGGCTTATTGGAGAAACAAATTTAAACTTATACCTCACAGAATATATTGAAATATTTTCCTTTGTACCAAAATTTAAATGAAAAGATGGAACTAGGGAAAATATAAATCAATAATGACATAATCCTGGGTGTTTAGTGGCCTTTGGTATGACACCAAAGTTAGAAGTCAAAAAGGAGAATTTGTATAGGTTTGTTTAGTTAAAAATAAAATATATTGATCACAAATAGTTTAGCAGATGACATTAAAATATGCGAAAAACAGGAAAAAGTGTGATATATGATGGGAAAAGTTACTATTTAAAAGTACTATATAAAAACTTGTACATTCATAAGAAAAGTTTGGAGATGTAAATAGAACTGATTCATAAAAAATGTATTAACGTGTGTGAAAAGAAGATGCTCTTTCTATTTTGGAATGAAAGGAATGCAAATGAAAAAAGCAATGTGAGATCATTTGTTACCTATTAGATTGACAAGTGTGGGAAATGGGAATCCTGGATTTAGTGAATGAAGTATAAAGGAGCACAAACTTCTAGGGAGTGGTGAGTCACAATGTGAACATACTTTAAACACAGCATTTCTAACTACAGTAATTTCCTAAAAGGAAAAAAATCACAAAACAAAGCAAAAATATATTCTTTTAGAGTATTTATAAAACTGACCAAATTGTACGTTCTTTATTTTTTTTTTTTATGTTTTTAGGTATTAATCTGAATTTATTATTTCAACTAATCTTTATTGCTGAGAGTATACTAAATATCAAGTACTGTGATGAATGCTGGGGATACAATGAAAAAAATAAACACAGCCCATACTTTTGGAATGTTTTTGCTTTATTACTTTTTTTTATTTCCTCTCTCCCCTCCCCCCCCCAGTTGTCTGCTCTCTGTGTCCATTCACTGTGTGTTCTTCTGTGACTGCTCCTATCCTTATCAGTGGCACGGGAATCTGTGTTTCTTTTTGTTGCATCATCTTGTGTCACTCTTAGGCAGCGTCACTCTTAGGCAGGCTGCACTTTCTTTCGCGCTGGGCAGCTCTCCTTACGGGGCACACTCCTTGCGCATCGGGCTCCCCTACGTGGGGAACACCCCTGCGTGGCACACCACTCCTTGTGTGCATTAGCACTGCGCATGAGTCAGCTCCACACTGGTCAAGGAGGCCCTGGGTTTGAACCGCAGACCTCCCATGTGGTAGGCAGATGCCCTATCCATTGGGCCAAGTCCGCTTCCCGTATTACTTTTTTAAAAATTGGAATAAAGCAATACAATTACTTAAATTTTGGTAAATAGTCTTTAAAGGGTTAATTACATTTTTTTGTACTTGGTAAAATAGGGACCTTATTAAACTTGTATTACATGAAAAGTCTTTGCAAGCCATGATGGATAGATTTCTATAGCATCTTGCACTATAATTATTTATATGCATGCCGATCTCTCTAAGCTTCTTTAAGGTATTAGCTGTATTCTCTTTTTTGTCGAGAGCTCCTGCACAATGATGTCCATATAAGAATCACTTAGCAGATATTATTTTTGTAGATGAGATGAAAGCTGAAAAGACATTTTGAAGAACAAAGGAATGTTGACAAATAATAATTCAGATTTTAGTCTATTAATTTAGCCCCAAACATATACATATTGACCAGTAATCTAGTATTCTGGTATCTGCTATCGATTCTTTTTCAGTAAAAACCTAATGATGGCAATGAACTCTGTGACTCAAGTTACAATTTCTGGTCTTGTCTGCATTTCTCATTCTCCAGGTTTTGTTGCTTATCTTACATGGGGTTAAAATTGTCTGCAGAAAGATCTTCATCTTTGCTAATTTGCTTAATCAAAATATAGTCTTTGTTAACTTATTTCTATTGAAGATTCTGTTTCCATCCATTTTCTTTGCTAAACACTGGCTGCCAGTTTTACAACTTAAAGGGAATAATACTGTGATGCTACAAATGACCACGGGTCTTTAACCTCTCATACGTTTTCATCAGCCCCTGCCTTCTGAAGAGGGAAAGTGGTACTTAAAAACCCTCTTTAAAAGTTGGGTGTAACATAAAGATTTCCTGGTGGGGGGCACCATCATATTTTCTTTGAAAAATGATGATACAAAGCTTCTCTGATGGCAGTAAAAGGGGGTTTCTGTTCAACCTATCCATGTCAAAATTAACAAAGGAGACAAATATGTCTGCTAAATATTTAGAGAGAGAGAAAATGTGTGTGTGTTATGTGTATACAAACTTGGGTAATTATTTGGAGAAGTACTTACTGAGTATACAGTTATACCAGTCTGCATGTGCTTCTGTCGCTCCAAACATTTGCTTTTTATTCTGAGACATTGTGAACCATATTCTCTTGTGAATCAGTCAGCAAAAATGTCAGAAAGCTACATAGCATGTATGATTGATTGATTGAACTACCTAAGTCCTCTTTTTTTATTTTTTATTTTTTATTTTTTAAATATTTATTTATTATTATTATTTTTTAATTACATTAAAAAAAATATATGAGGTCCCATTCAACCCCACCGCCCCCGCCCCCCACTCCCCCCACAGCAACACTCTCTCCCATCATCGTGATACATCCATTGCACCTGGTAAGTTCATCTCTGAGCATCACTGCACCCCATAGTCAATGGTCCACATCATAGCCCAGACTCTCTCACGTTCCATCCAGTGGGCCCTGGGGGGATCTACAGTGTCCCGTAATTGTCCGTGAAGCACTATCCAGGACAACTCCACGTCCCGAAAACGCCTCCACATCTCATCTCTTCCTCCCGTTCCCCACACCCAGCAGCCCCCATGGCTACCGTTCCCACACCCATTCCACATTTTCTCTGTGGACATTGGATTGGTTGTGTCCATTGCACACCTATGTCAAGTGAGGGCTTAGATTCCACATGGGTACTGGATGCACTCTTCCCGCTTCTAGTTGTAGACACTCTAGGCTCCATGTTGTGGTGGTTGACCTTCTTCAACTCCATGTTAGCTGAGTGGAGTAAGTCCAATAAGTCAAAGCGTAGGAGCTGAAGTCTGTTGAGGCTCTGGGCCTGGGTGTCATATTATCAGTCCAGAGATTCAAATCCCCTACATATATCTTAAACTCAGCACCAACTACAATTCCAATAAAGTAGCATGCAAGTCTTGTGAAGAGAGATCCCCTCTGAGTCCATTTCCATCACGCAGAAACACCAGCTCCAAAGAAGGGCCATCTGTCATGGCAGTGAACCCCTTCTGCCATGACCATAGAACCTGTGGGTCTCTTTATCCCTCAAAAGAACCAATACCTGGGGTTGTATCTACCTTATCTGTCTCTTAGACTCTGTTCAGTTGTACATAGGGGTATTCCTTCTGACAACCTCCAGACTCTTTTTTAGAGACTCACAGCCTTATAATCTCATTTCTCCTTTCCATTTCCCCCTTACATTAGGTCAAACAGCTTCCCGAAGTCATGTTATTATATGTAGACAGGTATATTCTGCTGTTCCGCATTGAATCTTTAATTCAAGGTCATTTTCTAGTTGCTTCTTCAGCTGGTATGTGGTAGTGATCCCTCGGTGCCAGGGAGGCTCATCCCCAGGTGTCGTGTCCCACGCTGGGGGGAATGCATCACATCTACACGCTGAGTTTGGCTGTGAGAGTGGCCACATTTGAGTAACATGAACGCTGTCAGGAGGAAACCCCCAGGCACAATGCTACTCTAGGCCTTGTTCTTATTGCAGGTGCATAGGCTCAAAAGTGTAGCCATTAGTATCAAGAGCCCACTGTTGGGCCCTCCTTCCTTCCTGGTTCTTGCCGTTGCACCTGGAGGATTGCCGCTGCTCTCCCAGGGCCCACAACAGTGACCCCCCGGCCAGGAGCCCAGTACCCCCCCAGCTGTTGTTTTTAATTGTTTCCACTATGAGTATATATAGACATTACCATATACCCTGGGCATATGCCCTGTATAACTCCCTGTCAACCATATATATCCTGTCAATAACATCCCATATCAGTATTCCTCCGCTGCCATTGTTGAACCACTCTGTGATCCAAAACTTCCCGTAAAGTGAATCCCAACATAATGTCAGCTTCAGAAGAGTCTTAGATCACCGAAATTCATATATACAATATACAGTATTTCCCCAGATCCACCATAAAACCTTTTCCCTTGCACAGCAATAATCTTTTAACTTATTCATATCATATTTCCTGAAACTGATGTACAGATTCCGAAACTATAGTTTTCAAACAAGGTAACATTTGTGCTTACTATGTGGTCCATACTTTAGGTTGTACAGTTTTCTAAATTTTTTAGTTATCCTATGTTTTGTCTTATGGTTTTCATTATTAGTCTGTCGTCCCCTATATGTTTTTGGTGTAATATTAGCTGTTTTATATTCATCCTCGTGTACTCTCACATAACTCCTCTTTTGCCCCCTTATTTACCTTTGTTCTATCCATTGCACGTCCATTTTCCCCTCCCCTTAGGGCCCACAACGCCTGCCAATCTAATGCCCTGGGAGCCGTCCTTTCTCATGAGAGATACAGTTCTCTCTATTCGACGGCATTAGTCTTCCCCAGGATATGGGTCCACCCCACCCAATGGTAGAACCCACCTTGGCAAAATGAGCCTTCAGCTATTCCCTCCGGAGTCCGTCCCGCATCAGACCATACCCCCTGAGCGTCCTAACCAGGTGACCCTCCTATTTATACTTTGATACGTTTTACTCAACATTTAGTTCTCAACAAACTTCTGGCACTCTCCCATGTTTGTATGTTGCCCCTCCCTCCCACCTATTTCTTGGACCATATTACCCCTCTTCCCATCCCCAGCCCCCCTCAAACCCAGAAAACCCCACCCGAAGGTAACCCCTTGCCCCCATTTTGTCCCTTCTTTGTGCTCATACTTACCCCCAGCTCATCACAGATTCCACCCCTACAGACATTAACTCACATCCTTCCTCCACCCCCCGATTTCCAGTAAGCCACTTTTCCAGACTCTAGCTCTCTGAGGCAGTTAACTTATTTCATATCATTGAGGTCATATAGTATTTGTCCTTCAATGCCTGGGTTGCTTCACTTAACATAAGATTCTCAAGGTTCATCCATGTTATCACGTGCGATTGTAGTGTATTGGTTCTTACAGCTGAGTAGTATTCCATTGTGTGTATATACCACATTTTATTGATCCACTCATCTGTTGATGGACTTTTGGATTGATTCCAACTCTTGGCGATGGTGAACAATGCTGCTATGAACATTGGTGTACATATATCGGTTTGTGTCCTTGTTTTCAGATCTGATGGGTATATACCCAGCAGTGGTATTGCTGGGTCATATGGCAAATCTATGGATAATTTTTTGAGAAACTGCCAAACTGTCCTCCAGAATGGTTGGATCCTTCTGCATTCCCACCAGCAATGGATGAGTGTTCCCCTTTCTTCACATCCTCTCCAGCATTTGTATTCTACTGTTTTTTTCATGGCTGCCAATCTTATGGGAGTAAGATGGTATCTCATTGTAGTTTTGATTTGCATTTCCCTGATAGCTAGGGATTTGGAGCATTTTTTCATGTGCTTTTTAGCCATTTGTATTTCTTCTTTGGAGAAGTGACTGTTTAAATCTTTTTCCCATTTTTTAAATGGGTTGTTTATCTTTTTGTTTTTGAGATATATGAGTTCTTTATATATGCAAGTTATAAGTCTCTTATCAGATATATGGTTGCCAAATATTTTCTCCTATTGTGTGGGTTCCCTTTTTACTTTCTTGACAAACTCCTTTGAGGTGCAGAAGGCTTTAATTTTGAGGTAGTCCCATTTATCTATTTGTTCTTTTGCTGCTCGTGCTTTTGGTGTGATATTCATGAAGCCATTTCCTATTACAAGGTCCTGTAGATGTTTCCCTACACTGCTTTCTAAGGTCTTTATGGTCTTGGCTCTTATATTTAGGTCTTTGATCCATCTAGAGTTGATCTTTGTATAAGGTGTGAGATGGTAATCCTCTTTCATTCTTCTACATATGGCTATCCAGTTCTCCAGGCACCATTTGTTGAATAGGCCATTCTCTCCCAGTTGAGAGGGTTTGGTGGCTTTATCGAATATTATATGGCTATATACATGAGGTTCTATATCTGAACTTTCAATTCGATTCCATTGGTCTGTGTGTCTCTCCTTATGCCAGTACCATGCTGTTTTCACTACTGTAGCTTTGTAGTATGTTTTGAAGTCAGGAAGTGTGATTCCTCCTATTTCGTTTTTCTTTTTCAATATGTCTTTGGCTATTCGGGGCCTCTTTTTATTCCAAATAAATTTCATAGTTAGTTTTTCTAGTTCCTTAAAGAAGGCTGTGTTGCTTTTTATTGGGATTGCATTGAATGTGTAGATCAGTTTTGGTAGGATAGACATCTTAATAATATTCAGTCTTCCTATCCATGAACAGGGAATATTCTTCCATTTATTTAGGTCTTCTTTGATTTCCTTGAACAATCTTGTATAGTTCTCGATGTATAAGTTTTTTACCTCTTTAGTTAAATTTATTCCTAAGTATTTGATTTTTTTATTTACTATTGTGAATGGTATTTGTTTCTTGATTTCCTCCTGATCTTGCTCATTATTGGTGTATAGAAATGCTACTGATTTTTGCGCATTGATCTTATAACCTGCGACTTTGCTAAACTCATTTATGAATTCTAGGAGCTTTGTTGAAGATCTCTCAGGGTTTTCTATATATAGGATCATGTCATCTGCAAATAATGAAATTTTGACTTCTTCCCTTCCAATTTGGATGCCTTTTATATCTGGTTCTTGTCTCAGTGCTCGAGCCAGTACTTCCAAGACAATGTTAAATAGGAGCGGAGACAATGGGCATCCTTGTCTTGTTCCTGATTTTAGAGGGAAGGATTTCAGGACTTCGCCATACCTAAGTCCTCTTAGTTCTGTGCTAGTTCTAGTTAAAATTGGAAGAAGAAAGATGCCTTCTCCTGGAGTTCTGCTGGATCTCTCTTTAGTCCCAAGTTAATTTGACTGTCACAGGAAGAGGCTTGCTGCTAATTGGAGAGGAATTATTTCTATAAACTGAAGGAGACTTGTATGAAATTTTTAGTTGTTTTGGTATTCATCCTTAATGAATCTATTTTTGCTTTTGATGAGAGCAAAATTTAGACCTCTTTAAAGGCTAATTTTGTGGTATTTGCTAAAATTTAAGATAAATACATACTACGTCCAGTAAATCCTCTTTTTTAGGAAACTGACCAACAAAAATACAACCTTAAGTGAGGAGTTAAAGCTATGATTAAGAATGTTCATTGCAGTAGTTTTATAAGAGCAAAAAAAGAGAGGCAAATAAAACAAAACAATAAAAATGCCTATCAATGGGGAATGGATAAATATATCTTGTTTTATGGAATACCATACAATTCTCAAAACAAGAATTGGAAAGTATGTATGAATTGCCTTGAACGTTATCCATACTGATACATTGTGAAATGTACGAAGGGATTTTAAAGATAGTATGGGGAAAACGGACTTTGGCCCAGTGGTTAGGGCATCCGTCTACCACATGGGAGGTCCGCGGTTCAAACCCCGGGCCTCCTTGACCCGTGTGGAGCTGGCGCATGCGCAGTGCTGATGCGCGCAAGGAGTGCCCTGCCATGCAGGGCTGTCCCCTGTAGGGGAGCCCCACGCGCAAGGAGTGCGCCTGCGTAAGGAGAGCCGCCCAGCGCGAAGGAGGGAGCAGCCTGCTGAGGAATGGCGCGGCCCACACTTCCCGTGCCGCTGACGACAACAGAAGCGGACAAAGAAACAAGACGCAGCAAAAAGACACAGAGAACAGACAACCGGGGGAGGGGAGGGGAATTAAATAAATAAAAACTAAATCTTTAAAAAAAAAAAAAAAAGATAGTATGTATACCATGAAAAACTACTGGACCTAATGTGCTCAGTAAGTTTGCCAAATTTAAGATCAACATGCAAAAAGCAAAAGTATTTCTATATGCTAGCAATGACCAATCTGAAGGTGAAATTAGGAAATTCCATTTACAAAAGTATCAAAAAAAAATAGTTATTTTATTGTTCACTGAAAACTACTTTAGCTCCTTGTTCAGACGATAAGCTCCTTAAAGACAGGGCCTATGTTTATGATTGCCTGCATCTGCCACAGAGTCCAGGGTAGTTCCTTATGCACATAGGTGGTGCTCAGCATCTATGACATACTAGAATGATCTGCTATCAATTAAGGAAATGAGCTGCTGAAATTTATATGTCTGTTTACTGGCACACTTTGACTTGCAGAATGTTTCTGAAATCTCTGAGAGAAGTTAATTAGAATCTAAATCTACTGTATCAGTTACTTTATACAGGCAAATGCAACAATTCTTCCTGGTCTCTAAAAGTGTCTATGATATTTGCCAGAATATATTACTTTAAAATTTATAGTTTAAGCACTTTAGAAATTGTTTTCCCTTTTAAATACTTTACCAATAATTACTATTGCCTGCCATCAGGTAGCTCTAACAAATTCAGTACCTGAAAAAAAAAAAGAAGTGTTCTTTGAGGCCAGACCCTACTTTTCAAAATAACCAAACTAAACCTAAACACTAAACAGTACATAATTAAAGATATTTGACAAGACAATGACATTATTTAGGAATTTGTTCACTTATTTCATTTTAGTGATGCTAAAACACCTTTAATTTTAACTGGCGTCGTTATTTTATGAGCCTTTAAAAAGTAGAAGACATTATCAATTAAACAATAACACAGTGCTTTCTTATCACTAAGAATAATTATTTTATATTTATTGAAAATTCATTTTATACTTATTAGACACTTGCTTATCTCTGTTCCCATGACTTTCTGGGAATATGGTTACTCTATTTGATGCTTAATCATAACACAATCTTTTTTGAAACATTTTGTGGGAAACTCAACATGTGTAGCACAAATAGACAAAACTATTAAAATTATGACAAAATGAATACTATTACCAAGTTTGGGGCATGAATAGGCATAATAGTAAAAGCAGGACGGCTACCAGAAAAACATAATTTAAATGGAATTCTGATTTCGGATATAATGTACTGTTTTACTGTAAAGGATTTGCACTGAGAATCAATGAACTATAGTGTCTAAAGTTTCCTGTGTTAATTCGACTTGAAATTAGAGGATAATCAAAAGTTCTTCTCTGAGCTTTGGACTTCTTACCTCAGCAATGGTATTTTTCTCTCCTATTGAGAGTCCTTGTAGTTAACCTAATCAAAAGGAGGTCTTTAACTTGTTTTCCCAATGTTGCCAAAGCACCTAGAAAAATCCACACTACAGTTTCTGACCCAAATATCTTTCTCAATGCATGGAACTAAAGAAGAAATGAAGAGACAAACACAGGGAATGTTGAGCTGAAGCATTCTATGACTAGATTATTTACAATCACAGGAAATAATTTTCAACTTTGTTCTGTAAAAACAAAAAACATATTCCAATCCCCCCACTAATCTTTCTAGTTGAATATACATTTTCTATTCCATGTCTTAGTAGGGGCCCTAAAAAGGAACCTGATCTTCAAAAGTGCATCTGAAAGAATTTGAAGATTTCACTTTAAAGACCTTATTTATCTGTAGAATAACAGTCTCAAAAGCAGGAAAACTAGTGGAAAACAAATTCAGCCTTTGAATTACCTCAGAGAAAGGGAAGTAGAAAAAGATGATTAGATTGCCTTTCCTTAAAAGTCTGACCTCTGGGACTTGACTTTCTTTGGCCAGTGGTAGTATAAGATCATTTTTTTCATGTGGTTGAAGAATCATTGGAATCTCAGAATGCTGCCCACAGGAGATTCCCTTACGTTAATCCTGAGGCAAATGATTCCAGTTTTGCACCAACATTAGGATTGGAAAGAGATTTTTTCAGAAGTTCCTTCTGGTAAAGGCATTTAAGAATCAAGTATCCAATACTGAAGTAATTATTTTTCTTCTAATCTCTTGGCAGATTGTGGTCCTTCTCCTGGAGGTTGACAATAATACTATTCATTCAATTGTCCAAGCCAGAAACAAGAGACATTCAAAGGTTTGCCCTATTAAAGCCCTCATCTGACTTTTTAATTGTCACTCCAGACTTTAAACTTTAATGGGATAGAGACCACGTTTATCCTTTTAATTTCTGCAGCTGCAGTGCCTGGCACGTACTGTGTATATTCCATTGAAAACACAAAGTCACTTACCTTGTACCTTGAGCAAGTGAGCCCAATCACTAGAATCCAACCTAGTCAAGGACTGAGGTTGGAGAGTAACTTGCGTGTTTAAGACCTCCCTCCATGTTAAAGGTTTAATTTTGTGTTAATTTTGTTACTTAATAGGGCAAACCCATGTAGAGTGCCTAGTAAGTGCTTAAGCTACTCGTAGATATACAGAATTTTAGAAGGAAACTTAGAGCTCAGTTCATTTTAAGTGCCAGATCCAAAGAAGCTATTTATTAACTGAAGTTTTAAAAATAAGGTATAATGACAGCCTTTGTGGAAGACAGTTTGGCATACCTCAGAAAGCTAAATATAAAACTGCCAATATGATCCAGCAATCCCATTACTAGGAATATATTCCAAAGAACTGAAAGCAAGGCCATGAACTGACATTTGCACACTAATGTTCACAGCAGCATTATTCGCGATTGCTAAAATATGGAAGCAGCCCAAGTGTCCATCAACTGATGAATGGATAAAAAAAATGTGGTATAAGCATAAAAATAGAACGCTATTCAGCTGTAAGAAGAAATGAAATAGGGATGTATATGACAATATG
Organism: Dasypus novemcinctus; assembly: GCF_030445035.2. Taxonomy (NCBI): domain Eukaryota; kingdom Metazoa; phylum Chordata; class Mammalia; order Cingulata; family Dasypodidae; genus Dasypus; species Dasypus novemcinctus. The sequence goes on along the minus strand of NC_080683.1, from coordinate 29,230,784 downwards.
GATGAACCTTGAAGGTATTATGTTGAGTGAAATAAGCCAGACACAAAAGGGCAAATATTGTATGGTCTCACTAATATGAACTAAGTACAACTAGTGAACTCACAGAAGTAAACTATAGTATAGGTTACTAGGAAAAAGAATGCGAGTTGAGAATGGGAGCTCATGCTTAATGTATGTAGAATTTTTAATAAGTTTTATTGGGAAAGTGTGGAAGTGAATAGAATTTATGGTCACCCAATATAGTGACTATGATTTATAAATGTGACTGTGGCTGGAAGGGGTAACCTGTGGATGTAAATGTTAATTGAAAGGAAGCTAAAGAATGATCTAGGGAATGTATAACATAGTGATGTCAGTGGTATGAAGATGGTGGTTAATAGTATAAATATAAGAATGTTTTTCTTTTACAAAGTGTTAGGAATAGGGTGATAGAGGAGGAAATTACAACTAATGCAACTTATGGATGATAGTTAACAGTAATATTGTAATATTTTTGTAGCAATGGTAAAGAGGATATTATATCATTCTACAGGACAATTGGGGGTATAAGGGAGTATGGGATTTTTCCTTGTGGAGTAATGAAAACGTTGTAAAATTGACTAAGGTGATGGCAGCACAAATCTGATGAAAATGAGAGCCACTGAGAGCACACATTCAATGGATTGTACAAAGCATGGGACTGTATAACACCTGGAATGCAGTTTTGGATGATGGACTGTGGTTAACAGAACAAATATGAGATCATTCTCTCATGAACTATAACAAATATATAATACTAATAAAGGGTGTTAATAATCAAGTGGCTTGGGGGAAAAATATGCCAAATGTAATATATGGGCTATAGTTAGTGGTAATATTTCCTCAATGCTGTTTTATAAGTTTGTAACAAATGTTTCAAAACAAGGCAAGGTGTTGGGTGGGGAGGTGATGTATGGGAGCCCTATATGATCACATGCATGTTTGTTTTGTAAGGTCACAACTTTTACTATACACTTATTTCATGTATGTATTTCTATTATTAAAAATAAGGCACAATGAGGCAGTTGGTTCGCAACTAGCTAGAGATGACTTCACTTGCTTCGTGTCTTCCCAGTTATTGGTAAAGAGTCAAGTGTTGCTAACAGAACATCTTTAAAAAATAAATTTTAGGTTATGGGCAAAATTGAAAATAAATTGAAAATAAAAATATTTGGCGGGAAAAGTTAATGTGTTAAGCATATATTCAACATTGAAATTCAAATAATATCTAAGTCCTGGTTTCTTCTTTAGTGTATAAAAAGCACTTTTGAAGATATTGAAGGAAAGATAGATGAAGTGGGAGGCATAAATTATAGAAAGTTAATTCTTCCATTTGTTACTTTTGACAAGTTAAACCCATGTACTAAGAGGCAAGGCAGTATTCTAATAACTTGCCTCACTGGTTAAATTGAGTTAATATGTTTTCTCATCTCTACCACATCAAGCTGCCAAGAACTTTAATAATCACAGTGCACATGAGAATTAGGGAATCTATGTACTATAAGTTGGTTATTTAAGTAAAGTGTTATGAGATGTGTTTTCTCAGATGGGGGAAAACCCGTCTATCGTTTGAGTGTGATATCCAATTGCTTCTTATTTTAAAATAAATGATCAAGAAAAATTCTTACCATCCTCTATAACTTCCCATTTTTGTCTTCATTAAACTCAACAGTTCATTGAAAATTTACTTATTAACAGAAAATATTTTAGAGAGAAATGGAGCAAAGAGTAGTCTAATACTCATGGAACCTCTCATAAGTGCCAGGTGTGTTAAGTGCATAGAGACCTTACAACAACTCCTTTGGTGAGAGATTATTATGTCTGTTTTAGAGACGAGGAATGTGAGGTTAACAGTTGTTAAATATATTGCCCAAAGCAATTGGAAAACAGGATACCAGGTGGAAGAACCTAGATTCAATCACAGGTCTCTCTCTACTCCACTGATTTTCTTTATACTCCCTTTTTGCTGCTTCCCATGCTACCACTGCCCCAGTAAAAATTGTGTTCTCACTCAGCTTTGTTAAGGTGCATGGAAAATTGTGTCTCCAGGACATAGTAAAATAAAGTGGATCTCTATTGCTATGACAAAAACGTTTTTCATAATAAGCACAAGTTAGAAAAAATTGATGACATGGAAATTATTCTTACCGTTTGACCCCAGAACTGCAATCAAGTTTCACTGTATCCAAAACTAATATACAAAAATTTAAAAAGTGTTTAAAATAAAAACTACTGTTATTAAGGTATTTTTCAAAGGTTAAATCCAGAGAAACATGATTTATTTGTAGAAGTAAGCAACTGGGAGCCCTAAGGGAACACCAAATTGAATTAAAAAAACAACAACAAACAAATCAATTTTATTGATACATATTAATAAAGCATAGCGTTCATCCAAAGTGTACAATCAATGGTATTTGGTGCAATCATATAGTTGTGCATTCATTACTTCAATCATTATAATAGCATTTTCGTTATTTCAATAATAATGATAATGGACAAAAACCAGATAAACAAGAAAATTCTTCATTTCTCAATCTCTGTTTCCCCTGTTGTACATAGCTGCTATTTCTGGCTATTCTTGTAAAATCATTTATTTATTTTAAGCAGTTTTATTGAGATATATTCACATCAATACATCTATCCAAAGTGTATAATCAATGATTTTTAGTATAATCACAATGTTGTGCATTCATCACCACAAAATTTTTAGAACAATTTCATTACTCCAAAAAGAAAAGCTCCACACCCCTTAGCATTCCTTCCCCAGCCCTACATGACCACTAATCTAATTTCATCTTTATAAATTGATTTATATTTACATTTTATATAAATGGAATCATACAATATATAGTACTTTGTGTCTGGTTTCTTTCACTTAGCATAATGTCTTTTTGTCTGGTGTTACTATTTTGTGGTATTAACATATATTTGTTTAGCTTCAAAGAAAAACAGCCTTATATATGCAGAATTTTAATAAATTTCCTCATGTGCTTCTCTGCTACTACCCTGTTTTAGAAGAATAATAAAGAATAAAAGTAGTCTACTTTATTTCTCCCTCACCTCTAATTTTTCTCTACCTACATTTGGAATTGCTGCCATGGCTGCCAGCAAAGCTTATTCTGGGCTTTTGAGCTCATCAATCAGTTGCAAAGCAGGAGGCTCCATGATGTGGTTTATGCATCCATTTCATTATTAAAAAACTAGCAATTGCTCCACCACAGTGGAATTTGTTTTTCCCCTCCAATGGTAACAAATGGATAAAATACCATAAAATTTAGATCAGGAGAAAATAAATCAATAAAAATTTTATCAGAACCCTGAAAGTAAAGGCCAGCCTACTTAATGATAAATTCAAAACCATCTATATTATCACTGAGATGCTATTAAGGGCATATGCTTAGCCAGAATTTGTAAAATTTTGTTCAAAATAAGTACTTAAATCAAGTGCTTGTGGAGTCTATCCATTCTAATTGCATTCTATTTTTAAAGTAATAAAATTAACAACTGTATGTTGAATAGTTACTTGTTCAGTTTACACAATCTGAGCATTATTCTAATTTTCAGAGAACTCATTTAAAATCAAAGTGGCATATTTTGAGGCTGAGTTTCTTTGGGTCAACATTCTTATTTGAATTATAATGAAACCTATCCTAAGGCTACAAAAGGAAATCAACTAAGCTAATGGTTTATGCTTAAATAATAATCTGATGACTTGTCATGAAATGTACAATAAATTTCCATTTTCTCACAGGCAATTGTTAACATATGTTCAGTTAAGTTGGTTGTTTACCAAAATAAATAAGAAAATACTGTTATGTAAAAAAGACTGTAATACAGTTTTTGATAATGTAATTAAAGATAGTTTGTCAGTTTTCAGTCATCCATATACTATATATCTATATATCTATATATCTATATATCTATACACACCCACAACTACAGCCCCATGCTCAATTTTAGGAAATAGTAAAATCTTCCAGTGTCCTTAGGACTGCTGTTTTAAAGTTATCTTCTGGATTTCATGTGAAATACGCTCTTTTAGTTATTAGTGAAGGACAGAATATTAGTTTACTGAAAATGAAAGCACTATCCTCTATCTGTATATAATTAATGTGCCTCTTCTTCCTTGTATTTCTCCTTCTATTGCATATAGGGAATGTTTACAGTTTGGTCCAAAGGTTGCAGAACATTGAGACAGCAGTGGCAAACAACTGTGGGGATGGATATTTCCTGGCCATTAAAGTTTCAGGCAACAGAGGCCCTGCTAACCTTCCACAGTACATTCTCTTCCTGGCAGTACTCACTCTGTGGAGAAAAAGGTTTTTTTTCTAAGAAATAGAAATTCTATGTTGCTAAATGTAGAAATAAATACAGGATAGAGCAGGGCACCAAAGGACTCTGCATATTGAAATAGTTAATGGAACACAGAGAATTGTGGTTCTCAATGATGCTTTTTATTTTGTTGGTGCTTGGTTGTAGAGAACTAACCAAATCAAATCGAAAGCAAGGAGGGGTATATTTTTAGGCCATTAGCAAAGGATAACAGATTTGCTTCATAAAATTTTGTTTGATATGTAAAAATTATATATTAAAATTCTTGTAAAAATCACATTTTTTATTGTCAGGAATAATCTTTATGTTTGATATCAAAAGAGACTGATTACAAAAAGTGTTTATGTAAAACATATTTTCTTCTTAATCAGAATATTTCCTTAATTGGGTAACACTCTTCTTTTGATCTTCTTCTTTTGAGCTGTGTAGCAGTTTGATATGATTATGAATTCCAAAAATAGATATTGGATTATGTTTGTAAACTGGTCTGTACCAGGCAATGATTACATTATGATTAGGGCTTTGATTGGCCATGTCATTAGGGCGATGACAGATAAAAGGCATGGCGAAGGACAGATTTGGGGGTTCTTAATATTGGAGTTTTGATGTTGGAGTTTGATGCTGAAGTTTTAAGCTGGCGCCCTGGGAAGTAAGCACACAGAGGAAAGAGAAGCAAGCTCAGTAAGAAAGGAAACTTGAACCCAGAGAGAAGCAAAACCCTGGAAAGGAGGAACACAGGAAGCCTGAACCCTCGCAGATGTTGGCAGTCATCTTGCTCCAACATGTGAAAAGAGACTTTGGTGAGGGAAGAAACTTATGTTTATGGCCTGGTATCTGTAAACTCCTACCCCAAATAAATACCCTTTATAAATACCAACCAACTTCTGGTATTTTGCATCAGCACCCCTTTGGCTGACTAATACAAGCTGTTACTAAATTCTAATATCCAAATAAAGTAAAGATAAAAGTAATAAAAATGCCTTGATGATATTATATAAAATGTACCTTCCATTGAGTTCAGATATTTTAATCTAGTGGTTAGCCTCTAGTTGATTCAGTTAGATTTTACATAAATGTTTTTTCTTCCCTACTGAATATATCTTTAAATATGCATTTCCCCCTTTCTCTCATCGTGCTCATTTAAAATGAATATATATATATATATATTCATTTCCAACTTTTCTTACCCTTCTCCTTTCAAGAAAAATAATTGTTCATGTGTGGGCAACAAAAGAAAACCCAGGCAGAAAAGAAAAATTGCAGTGAGTCTAACCAGACATGAAAATTGCCTACCAAACTAGTGCATACCATATTCAGAAAAAGATAGAGAGCACCCTGACCTGTTGAGGGTTTCAGGGAAGAAGTGGCTTCATGAAGAATTTTGGAATTGATGGCAGGATAGACTATGTAGCCAACCTAGCAACTATGGCATCCTCATTCCTGGAGCATGTTTCATTCTGATCCCCTCCAGCGGGATTCTGCTCTGGTAGGACTGACCCTCCCCATGACCCTTGAAATCAGGAGCAGCATGAATATAGTTTTATATTTTTAAAGTATGTATTTCCAAATTCTATATAAAATGTGTTATAAAAATACAGAAAAGAAATGGAGCAAAAATTAACAGAGATTATGGGGGATTTTCTTCTACTTTTTTTTTCATAAAATTTTAATGCTATTCATTGCTTTAAAAACAAAGAAAAGGTGTTATTAAAAATGAAATAGATGAGAAGAGAACTGTGGGAAGGCAGTGGGGTAGGATGCTCCAGGAATCAGTTCCTCTACAACAACTACTGAAAAGGTAGGAACTGTTTGAATCAACTATTTTGATGCTCCGCAGTTCAATAAAACACAGTATAGCATTCAGGCAAGAGCGGGAGGAAGAGGCTAGTAAATTACGGTAAATACTATAAATTGCTCTCTTCAGGAGGTGGTCGCCATCACCTGGTGGCATGCAGCAGTGGCTTACTGGTGCCAGAGAGGGACAGAAAAATCCACTCCTTCAAGATCTTGGGGGAGGGTGTAGGCCAATAGCTTTTAATTAGTTACTTCAGATCCCTGAATGTCAGCTCTGTGGTGGTCATTCTAAACTGCCTAAGACAAAGACTGTGGAGGAGACTTAAAGATGGTATGCTTCCTGAAAGTTCCAGAGAACAGTTGAAGGGCTACTCAAATTCTTCCAAAAAATTAAAGAGCAAGAAACACTCCCTAATTCATCCTGAGGCCTACATCAATCTCATACCAAACCCTGACAAAAATACCACAAGAAAATAAAATTACAGGCCACCATCTCTTATGAATATAGATGCCAAAATCCTAAAAAGATTACTAGAAAACCAAACCCATAGCACATTAAAAAAAATTATACACCATAATCAAGTGGGATTTATCCCAAGTTAATGGTAATGTAACATAAGTGGGATTTATCCCAAGTTAATGGTAATGTAACATAAGAAAATCAACTAATACAAAGCACCATATTAACGGCACAAAGGAAAAAAAAACCACATAATCATCTCAATTGATGCAAAAAGAAAAAAAGCATTTGACAAAATCCAGCACACTTTCTTGATAAAAAATACTTAGGAAACTAGGAATAGAAGGAAACTTCCTCAACATGATAAAGGGCATATGTGAAATACCTACAGCTAATGTCATTCTCAATGGTGAAAGCCTGGAAGCTTTCCCTCCTATATCAGGAATAAGAAAAAGATGCTCACTATCACCACTGCTACTCAGTATCATACTGTAAGTATTATCCATAACAATTAGGCAATAAAAAGAAATAAGGCACAAGGACAGACATACAGAACAAAGGAATTATGGCCAACTGATTTTTGACAGTATGAAGTCCACTCAACTGTGAAAGAATGGTCTCTTCAAAACAGTACTGGGAAAACTGATCTTCACCTACCTCACACCATAAACAAAAATAAGTGCAAATGGAGCAAAGACCTAAATACAAGAACCAGAACTATAAAACTCCTAGAAGGAAATGTAGGAAAACATCTTCAGTAACTTTTGATAGGCAAGAGATTCTTAGACTTTACATCCAAAGCACAAGCAACAAAAGAAAAAAATAGACAAACTTTTGTACAGCACAGGACTTTATCATGAACATAAAATGACACCCTATACAATGATAGAAAATATTTGGAAACCACATATCTGATAAGAGTTTATATCCAGAATATACAAAAAATCCTTCAAAACCAAAAATAAACAATCCAATAAAAATTGGGCAAAAGACTTGAATGGATATTTCTCCAAAGAAGGTATACAGACGGCCATAAAGCACAGGAAAATATGCTCAGCATCACTAGCCATTAGGGAAATGCTAGTCAAAGCCGCAATGAGGTACCATTCCACACCCATTAGTATGGCTACTGTTAAATAAAATGGAAAATTACAAGTATTGGAGAGGATGTGGTAAAAGGAATACACGTTCAGTGCTGGCAGGAATGTAAAATGGTGCAGCCACTTTGGAAAACAGTTTGGCAGTTCCTCAAAAAGTTAACTAAATAATTATCATATGACCAGGCAGTCCCACTTCTAGGTACACACTGAAAAGAATTGAAAGCCAGAATTTGAACAGATGTCTGCACACTGAAATAAAAGAAAATACCACCTATTTCCAGTTCAAGTGCATAACTCCCTTCCCTCTTTGGCTAGGGAAAGCAAAGAGTATAAATGCTCCCTTCCATGTCATGTCCTGCTGTTCTGATAATATGAAGAAGACTTAAAACAGTTCCCCATTCTCAGCTGTTTGCAGAGAAGTTTTCTTTCTTCTCCAGCTCTGCTTTCTTTGGTTGTTTTGTCCATAATTATTATTTGAAAACTACTTCGCCCTGCAGCATTTCAGCTCTCTGCAACCAATTTTCTAAAGAATTCTATTTATCCAGAGTCCTCTGTAACCAACGGTTTCAAGAATAATGAGTTAATAAAATGAATAATTTTACTTTTTTGACATGGATGTTTAAAGAGAACTGCTTTAATATCGTCTAAAGTAATTTATCAGTTCCCTAAGCTTCACTGACTAAAATAAAGCACAAGCGATTTGTGTTGCACAATGTCAATACCATAGGTAATTATCACTTAAGTAGTGGTCATCATTTTGTTCAAAGTATGTTATCAGATTTGATAATTTGTCTCAAAAGTATAAAATTCCAGGGTAGTGAAAAATAAGTTCTATAAAAATGGCAAACATAGTAATAAGGAAAGTTTAATTCCAAGATAAATGTCATTTCCAGAGTCCAGTAGGGAGGAATGTCAGGATCCAGATAAGATGTACAAATTCATCCAAATAATTAATGTGATTCTCTAGATCCAGAATATTCTCATCATAATGTGCAGGTCTCTTCGATTCAGAAGAAAAAAAATGGAATTTCTGAAGTGATTTGCTCATTCTTGGGGAATGAATTTTGTACTTTTGGTGTTTTCAGAAAAACAGAGTCATAACAAGGACCTCTCTGGATTGGAGCCCAGAATAGTGGGACCTTTTTTTTCTACTCAGGAAGGTATCCGCCTGCACCTCTGTGGAATCCTATCTTCAGTCTCGCGTTGGCATCTACGAATGTCCCTTATATTCATAGGAGAAGACACATATTGCTGAGGAAGACAGGATACGCCTAGTGGCCATCTCCCTGCCTTCACCTACCGCCCTCACCTTCCTTTTCCATTGTGTGCAGATGCTTCCTTGTGTTTCCCATCCACAGTGTGTGGGAGATGTAAGGTCCAATGAAAAAGCCTAACCATACCTTAAATGTGGAACAAGCAGTTCCTGCTGCTTATCAGGACAGGAATGCTCAGTGGCAAGACCCCTCTCTGGGGTTATATAAATACTCTGCCCTCTAGAAGCACAGATTTGTCTTCCTCTCTGACATGGGACATTCAGAGCTGCCACCCATCTACTCTGACTGAAGCAGCTGGCCTCCCCAGGAGACCAGTCATGAGGGAATTTCTTCCCCTGCTCTTTTTGACCCTTTGTGCCGTGTAAGTAATAAAGCCGTCATTTGCTGAAAGTTTCTGTTATGCTGAGCCTGTGTTCCCATAACGTACAATGAAGCAACTTGCTCCTTACAGATGTCTCAGATATTTAGAGTGAACAAATGTCCATTGGCAAATCTCACTGTTTTTGTTATTCATTATGGTAATGGTTCATGATCTCACAATAAAAACTTGAAAATATTAAAAAGGAAACTATAATATTTAGTGTATGCATGACATCCAGAATATGAAAGTCTTTATTTTATAGAAATGTCACAATTTTAATAAGTGAAAAGAATTCTGTATATTAGCTTATATTTCAGCTCTTTCTACAAAGGATATGTGGCAGTGTATAAGAAGTTATATTATTGAATCTGTAAATATATGAATTGTGGCAGAGAGTATAATCTTTTCTATATATCATAAAATGGGATATTTTAAATAAATTTATATGTACTTTTTATTTTCCCCTCATCTGCCATCAAATATGACTTACCAGTAATGCTCTAGGTCTAAAATGTGATGATTTTACATCTAGTCTCAATTTAGTTAATTATTAGTTTGCACAGTCACCAAGGAAAGTCACTTAAGTTGTTTGTCCATTTTTATTTTTAGCATAAAATTTCTCCAGCATGTTAAGCTCTTGGATGAAATGTAACGTGAAATAAAACAATTTCTCTGTTTACTTAGTTTGACCCTACTCAGCCTTAGAATAGGACTGCTGCTTATTAAAAAAAGAGATTAAATGTCATAAAGACTATCTTTTCCCAGAGGATGCATTTTCAAAGCCATCTTACTGAGCATGGGGTCTTGTCATCAGAAGTACTCAATTTACCCCTTTATTACCCCTGATATGTATTTTTTTCAAAAAGAATGATTAAGTCTTCTGTCATGGTTAATTTAGGTCTGTACAATCTTTCTTTTCTTGGTAAAAATGTATTGAAGAATTTGCAAAACTGAAATTAATGACAATTACTAATGATTTGTCCAAATTCCTAACTTCTGACTGGTTGTGTTTTTGTTTCCCATCACTGGTAAAACTGTAAGATCTATTTCTTATAGGTGCAGATCAGGTGTGATTAATGCAGTTAGTGAGAGGAATTTAATAAATCTAGAAATCAAGTTATTTGGTCAAATACATGAATCTATCTTTACATGGGCCAAGCTGAGGCTTTTCCTTTGCAATTTACTGTGAAAAAGACAGAACTGAGTTATTTCAGAGCTCTTTATACTTTACTTTTCTTTTTTTTAAGTTAGGCCAGTAAAAATAATTTATTGGAAAATGAAGAAAAAGAACAGAGCTTGCTGAGAAATGGGAAAGAAAGATGGATATATGCACCAAGATTTGATGTGGGTTCCTCTAGGCAGAGAGAATGGGCTTTGGCTTGTGTGGTCACTTTTTAAGCTATTAATTATTCCTCCCCTTGCTAATGCTAAGGGAAGGGGCCCCAGCTGTTATTGGTTACCCCACCAACGGTGAGGACCGATGGCAAGGCCTGTTTGTAATATCTGGGGCTTCTCTTCAGCCCAGAAAGAGCCCCAACTGGAAGGTCAAGGTCAAGATCTCAGCAGGGTCTCACAACCATGTTGTCTGTCAGCCATATGTCTGTCAGCCATGTTGTAGCTTGTCTTCTCCTCATTTCCTTGTACTAACCTGCCTCAACTCCACCCTCAGAGAGTTCACGTCCTTATGCTTAAGGGTGTTCTGAGGGTGATGGTCATTCTTCTGTAGTTACTTTTTGCTGATTAGGACAGTAGTCCCTGCCTGACAGGGTGTAAATATCTGTAGCTATTCTATTGTGGTTGAGGAATGTTTGGGTCTGGCACCCTCGTTGGAACTGGGTGAAATCCCTGCATAACTAACAGGGCATTGATTCTCTAAGAAATAAACTTAATTAGAATTTTGAACATACATGGGTCTTATTAAAAGGATAAAGAAGATGGTAGTGAGCAGGCTCAAAAAGGGGGCCAGCCCTGATGTACTGGACCATGAGAGTGAGAAAGGTCAGGTGCCTTTAGAGGCTGCATACCCAAAGTTGATGGGAAACAGTATTCTTCCTTGAGTTCTTTTATGCAATTGTTTAATTCTAGGGAGAGTGAGGTAGACCTGCTGGGTTTAGGTATAACCTGCCAACCCCAGTTCCCACATCAGTGGTTATGCTTAGGACACCTAGGAGAGGTTTGAAGAGAGGCATTGCCCTGGGCATAAAATCACAAAGACAGTATAGGCAACAAAAAAGACAAGCATATGACAAACAAAATAAAGACAGTACTTAGGAGATCCATTCCATTATCTTATAGGCATGTTCATTAACTACTTAGAAAATGAATTAAGTTCACCAGAACTTTTAACATGTTCAATATCCCTCTGCATATGATCTAGAATAGAAAAGATATTATCATAATCATCAGGCATATAGGTACAGTATTTAATAATAATCAATGCACAAGTTCCTATTTGAGCTGCAGCTAATAGATCTAAGCTCCAGATTTGCAATACCATACATGCCGTCTTTCCATGGGAGCAGGCCATAATGCCAACTGTGTTTAAGTTCTACTCACAGTACTCTGGTAGTCGTTGCTCCACTTGGTATGTCCTTCACACAGCCAGCATGCTGCAGCACAATTGATCCTAGAGAGAGACTAGGAAGGTAAGGTCCAGTATTTGACTGGCCTGGTGCTTGGTGCCCTTCAGCACTATGAGACAAAGCCAGTCTGGAGGCAATGCCCATTGTACATGTGACCATACTGAGCCATTGCCGGCTGCTGCAGGAGTCTGAAACTGCAACATACTGTCCATCTACTTCAGGAGCATGTTCAGAGATGTAGTAGATTGTTTTAGGGGTCAGTGACAACCTAGCCAATAACTCCAATGGAGAGACAACATCCAGTGTACTGAAGGCCTGGTGTGAATGTACAAGAGAGTTTTGCCAATACTGAAGTCTATCTCTTAATCTTTACACAGTTTTTAAACACTTCCAGTGCAATGTATAACATATCAAATGAACTTAACTCTTTAGTATTTGCTTTTTACTTCTACACCTTTACCGTGGTGATGTTAACAGGTATTTTACTTTACCAATACAGGGAAAACTACTTTCTCCATTATTTTATGAAAATTGAAGATTTTCAATGGAATCAAGATTATCTTTCCTTACTACTACTTTAACAAGCAGATTGAGCCACACTTAGGAAGGCAGAATTGAATCTTCCTTGCCACTGTGAAATTTAGAGAAATTAAGAGGGTTAGGAGTACTGCCATATGGAAGTTTTATTTTGGGAGCTATTGGATGACCAAAGCATGTGAACTGGTTTGAATCTGGTGTCAAGTATTTTATAACTTTAAAAATCTGTGACCCTATTTTGGTGAGATTCTTGAGAAACTCAAGGGAGAAAAACCACATGAACTTATTAGTGAAATTCCACAATCTTAACAAAATAGAAATAGTTAATAATGTCTTATGCATAATAGTGAAATGCATATTTCAAATCAAAGGTCAATATCATGCTTAAGGATGAAATACTAGAATCATTCTTTCAGTTGTAATGAATGCCATGCCACCATTATTAGTCAGGGCTTCCATAGTATTAACCTATGCAATTATAAAGGTGTACAAAATAAATAATAATGAACATTTGCAGATGGTATGAAAAAACCACAAAAACATGAGAACATCCATTGCAAACAACATACTTTACATACAATTACAGAATTGAGTGAGTTACCTAGAAAAAGAAATAGCATGCCATACAAAAATAATAATTGGGTAGGAAGTGTAATGGAGTAAAATCTTGTCATAATAAAAACAAAAAATAATATACCTATGAATAAATTTAATAATAATTGTGCATTTCCTATATAAAGACAACTGCAGAATTCCAATGAAGGAAATAAAAGAGATTCAAAGAAAATCAAAGAAAAAGGCATTCCTTATTCTTGGACAGAAGTTTATGTAGTACTTTCTTCATTTATAATTCCTGAATTGATCTCCGTAATGTGATTCCAATAAAAATATTTTGAGATACAAAGTGATAAAAAATTCATTTGAAAATAAACCAATATGTGAAAATACACAGAAAAATGTTTAAAAGGGATGGAAATAAAAGTACATCAGCTCCCACCATGTGTTAAAATTTTTTATAAAGCAACAAAACCTGAAATTGTTTTACTGGAGCATGAATAAACGATGATCAATGGAAGAAAATAAAGAGCCCAGAAATACTCATGATGTGTTCACAGATGAGAGTGGCTTAAATCAGAACAGATTCCATCACTAGCTTGACATGGCGTACCATCAAACAGGAAAAGCTGGTTCTGCTCAAAGAAGGGTTGACCTGAGTAAGCCTGACTCAAAGAGAAGCAACTACCATTGAGGAGAACCTTCAACATATGTCACTTCTATCACCTGCAAAACAACAACAACAAAAACCAAACAACATAGTATATATGGTTATATTTAGAGAAATATTAGGAAAAGAGATGATGAAATGTGAAAAAGTGGTTACCTAGCATAGGATTATGCATGATTTAAACATTTTCATGCTAGCTTAATTATCCTTTAAGACTTCCTTAAATTTTCTACATATGCTTCTGTATTAGTTAGCATTTTCTAGAGAAACAGAACTGAGAGGAGATATCTGCAAATAGTATGAGATTTTATAAAATTCTCTCACACAACTGTGGAGTTGTGCACATCCAAATTCCACAGGGACACTGCAAACCAGGAGCTCTGATGAAGGTCTTTGATGAGTTACCAGGAGATGCTGGCTGTCTGACATGGAGCTGGGAATTTTCTCCCTGAATGCTAAAATCACTTCCCTTTTTAAGACCTTCAACTGATTGGATGAGATGTCCTTCATTGCTGATGGCAATCTCCTCAGTTGATTGTAGATGCAAACAGCCATCTATCCAATCACCTCACTGATGATTAAAGCTTATGAAATGCCCTTTTATTACAATTAACCCAGTGCTTGCTTGACCAAACAACAGAGCACCATTACCTAACCAATTTGACACATTAACCTAACCATCACAGTCTACCTCCTGTTAAACTGGCAGGCAGACACATCACTTTAAACCATACTTGGTCTCTAAATAAAGACTATATGTGTGTGTATGTGTGTGTGTGTGTGTGTGTGTGTGTGTGTATACCTAAAGCATTCAACTGTCCTGCATACAACCAGAAATGCAATAATTTCCTCCAGAATATTACCCACAACTCCTTGGGTAATATTCACTCCTAAACTTGACATTCTTAAATACTATGGCATAAAACTAATGCAACTTATGTCATATAAGGGAAAAGGTTAGGGAAGAAAACAAAGAAGTTTGTTTTATATACATACACAAACATACAGAACAAGGAAGATGTATTCATGACCATTAAAGTCCTCATTTCTGTAACTGGTCACGTGGTAGAAGTTTATATTTATCACTACCTTCTTCCACTACCCATTCCATGTTCCTTTCACCCTCAGCAAATACCTCATCTGGCTATGGTTCTTTGCCTGGCAAGGTGACCCAAACTTTCATTCCTGAAGACTCTGGGCTATTATTAGTACTGCTTGGATTGGGTTGTTGCAATTTTCCATTGACTTAATCACAGGTCATGATAGTACTGAGATACCCTAGTGGATCTCCTGTATTCCAGGCAAACTGTTTTTTACTTTCATTATGTTTGTGCAGTCCTATTTCCCTTGATAGTGAGGATCAATAACTCCAGGCAGTACATTAATTCCCTTCTTTGCCTATTGATTCAGAGACATGAGGAGCCCAAAGTGGCCAGGTGGCAGGCTTAACTTCCAGTTCAATGGAATCATTGTTGTGTTGCCTGGTGGAAGCATTCCTTCTTTTGGAACTTAGACCTGTAGACCAGCAGAGCTTAAGGTTGCAGGGAGAGAAAGCAAAACTTTTCCTAGTAAATCACTAGGGATAATAGTGAGTAGTGGCACTCACATTTCCACTCTTTGATTCAGGGCCTGTTAATCCTGGTTATGGGAGAACCAGCCACCAAATGCAGATTTAAAGCTTACACAGCCTCCTGGACAAACTTGCCCTAGTCCTGCAAGGTGTTGCCATCTTATTGGCACCATAATTGAGTCTTCAAAAGGCCCTTTCACCATTCTATTAATCCAGTTGTTTCAGGATAATGGGGAACATGGTAAGATTAATGAATTCCATGAGCATGTGCCCATTCCTACACATGTTTTTTGCCCACTCAGAAAGTTCTACCCACATACCTCTTCCCCAGACATCTTTGTCATCAAATTTCCAATCATGTTCCTTCCACCATTATTCCATACCCTTAATATCCATTCCTATACATATTTCCGTGACTTCTTTATATATAAATTGGAAATCTCATGCAATTCTTTTAGAGTATAGCATACTTCCTCTTTGGTCACACTTTGTACTCCACCTTTGGGTGCTTGTTGTGATTTTAGTCTTATGATAGGTCTCAAAGTGAAGAGGAGCCGTGGGGATGGGTAAGAAGGATTAGAAATGATCTCAGGGCATTCCTTTGCATTTTCTTCTGGTGAGACAGAATTCATCTCTTATGGCTGGGGTTGGATGGCAGACTCCTTGGGGCAGAGTGGAGGTTGGGCAGTGCAGAATTGAGTTTGACTGGTACCCACCTCAAGGTAGGGAGGAGATCTGGATTCCCTGGGCCAGGCTGAAGGCTGGGTGATATAAGCTTGACATTGTATCTTCTGCATAGGACAGACCATTACAGGTTTATCTGGCAAAGTCTCAGCAGAATTTAAGGTTTCAATGTCCCCACCAAAATCATCACTAGCCCATATGTCTCCACGCCAGTCCTCAGGGATCCACTCCTTTTCAATCAATGTCCTCACTTTAACAACCAGACACCTTGAAGGTTGAGATTTTAGTTTCCGTTCTAACTCTGTTACTGGTACAATGAGACTCTGAATCTGGTTTTTAGAGATCTCAACTCAGCAGCTGCACAAAATAAGATTTTCTTTCAGAGCACCCATAGAAACTTCCACTTCATTCATGTGGTACTTAAGTTGCACATTTGAAGCCTTTAGCTCATCCCTTTCTTTTGTAACTGTATCCAGTGTTCTTAGGAACAGCCAGTGAACATCATTGTACCTTTTAACTCCACAAAAATCTATTAACTGTCACTCAGATCCTTTCCTCTTATAAGTATGGAAGTAGTCATATCCAGTGGTGATATTTTGTATATCTATATTGCCAACTCATGCTATTGACTGTCAATGGCCTCTTGATTATTGGAAACAGAGTCATTAGTGTCCTTGAATTTAATCAGACTAGAGAGCCAATGCAACAGTTCCAGAACCAGTGCAGAAATCCCATTTCTGTTTCTGAAAAATCCCACTCCCAGTTCCAAGCCGCATAAGTCAGGATTATCTAGAAAATAGAACCAACAGAAGAGATCTGTAAATAGTATGAGATTTTATAAAATTTTCTTGTGCAACCATGGGATGCACAAGTCCAAGTTCCACAGGGAAGCTGTGAACTAGGTGCTCCAATGAAGGTCCTTGATTATTTCCCAGGGATGCTGTCTGTCTGACATAGAGGTGGGAATTCTCTCCCTGAATACTGAAATCATTTTCCCTTTTAAAGCAATGTCACTCATTGCTGATAGCAATCTCTTCAGTTAATTGTAGATGTAACTTGCTATCTATGCAATCAACTCAATGATGATTAAATTCCATGAAATGCGCTTTTATTACAATTAGCCCAGTGTTTACTTGAACAAACAACTGAGCACCATTACCTAGCCAAGTTGACACATTAGCCTAATCATCACAGCTATATATATATATATATATATATATATATATATTTGTGTGTGTGTGTGTGTGTGTATATATATATATATATATAATTTGAATTTTTTAGTTGGTTAATTGCTTTGTCTTGCTTGGATTTTTTTTTCTTTTGGCAAGAAATTCTCCAGGTTTCTATCAAGTAGAGGTTTGCATCCCATTTTCTCAATTGTGGAAAGCAGGAATCTGGATGCTGCATTGTGGTTTAGGTCATTTAGGTTTGTTGATGAAGAACACCATTTTGGGAGGAGGCAAGATGGCGGCTGAGTGAACTTCCCGGTTACTAGCTCCTGGAGGGAATCGGCTGGGAGGCGTCGGAGACTCCTTGGGACCGGGCTGTTTCAGGATTTTTCCTGGTCCCAAGGTGTTTGGACATCGATTTGGAGGGAAGGTAACAGAGAGGATCCGTCTGTGAAATATACACGGAGATCCCAGCTACGTGTGGAGGATTCCCTCCTTGGGTAGGCAGAGCCGAGGCAGCTAGCACCGCGCCGAGTCCCGGCGGGCGGCGGCCAGGGTAGCCTAGCTGGGCCGCGGTGGGCAGCGGGCGGGGGATCCGAGCCACGCCACGGTGGGCGGCGGGTGGGAGAGCCGAGCCACGCTGTGCCGCGGCGGGCGGCGGGCGAGGGAGCCGAGCCCAGCCGAGCTGCGGCAGGCGGTGGGCGGCGGGCGGCGGGCGGGAGAGCCGAGCCGCGCTGTGCCCCGGCGGGCGGCGGGCGGGGAAGCCGAGCCCAGCCGAGCACAGCTGAGCCGCGGAGGGCGAGGGGGCCAAGCCCAACCGAGCTCAATCGAGCCCAGCCGCGCCGCGGAGGGCGGCGAGCGAGAGAGCCGAGTCGCGCTGCGCCGCGGCGGGTGGCGGGCACAGAAGCCGAGCACAGCCGGGCCCAGCCGAGCACAGCCGAGCCGCGGCGGGCGGGAGAGCCGAGACGCGCTGCGCCGCGGCGGGCGGCGGGCGGGAAAGCCGAGCCCAGCCGAGCCCAGCCCAGCCGCGACGGGCGGGGGACCCGAGCCCAGCCGAGCCTAGCCAAGCCCAGCCGAGCCGCGGAGGGCGGGGGACCGGAGCCCAGCTGAGCCCAGCCGAGCCTGGCGGCGGGGTTTCTGTTCTTTGTTTTTTGTTTTTTTTTTTGTTTGTTTTTTTTTAAATTTAATTTAATTTTATTTTTGTTGTTGTTGTTGTTTTTTTTAATCCTCTCTTTCCTGTCCCCATTATTCTTCTTATACTATTTTATCTTAACAGTACAATAGGTCCTACAGGAAATACCTCACATTTGCTGGGTTTCCTCACCCTCCACTGCCTCATTTCTCTGTGAATAGATTTAACCTATCTACAATATCCCCTTTCCCCTACAACTTGATATCCTCCACCATCTGCTATCTCTCCTATATTCCATCTCCCTTTCTTTGATCCACAAACTGTCTAACTCTTAATTTCTAATACCTTTGTTTAGTTTTCCATCTGGTATTCGTCCCTGAAACTATTACCTTTCTTTTCTCTTTCCCTCTCTCACGAAAACAATAGCCTCTTAGTACGTACCACATTCCTCCCATATTCAGTCGTCTACCTCATTATAGGTACTTTCCTACTACTATAACTCTACACAATTTACATGATCTAACCTCCATCCTCCCAGAACTCATATTGTTGCTTTGTTAACATATATCACCAATACTACTTCACACTTTTTCCTCCCTTACACAATTGCCTTTCCCCAGCACTAATACTTTCCTTTAAAGTGAGCTTAACTAGCAATAAGAAATTGGAGTGAGAAGAACAAAGTGACAAAGAGAAGATATAACACTTACGCAAAAACAACAGCTAATTAATCTCCAAGACTAGACAAAGAAGCTAAGGAACTGATTAAACCCGTCAAGAAAAAATGTTGACAAGACAGCAACAAAAATCTACAAACCAACCCAGTAATCAGGAAAACATGGCTGAATCCAATCAGGAAGGGGGGCAGGACTTTGCACAAGCAATGAAAGATCTCAGAACATTTATCACCAACAAATTTGATGAAGTAATGAAAGAGGTTAACAGCATGAAGACAACACTTGGAGGGGAAATTGCAGACATGCACAAAAAAATAACAGATATGATGGAAATGAACACCACAATTCAAGAAATCAAAAATACACTTGCAGCAAATATCAGCAGACTAGAAGAGGCAGAGCAGAGAATTAGTGATGTGGAAGACAGTGCATTGGAAATCAAACAGATAGTAGAAGTGGTCAATAAAAAGGTAGAAAAAATCCAGATAGGACTTAGGGACCTGAATGATAACGCAAAACGCTCAAACATACGTATTATAGGCATTCCAGAAGGAGAAGAGAAGGGAAAGGGGTCAGAAGGAGTGTTGCAGGAAATAATGAATGAAAACTTCCCAAATCTACTGAAAGAGACAGATGTACATATCCAAGAAGCACAGCGCACTCCACTGGTCATAAACCCCAACAGGCCCACCCCAAGACATATACTTGTCAAATTATCCAATGCTCAAGACAAAGAAAAAATTCTAAAAGCAGCAAGAGAAAAGAAAACCATCACATACAAGGGAAACTCCATAAGATTAAGTGCTGATTTCTCATCTGAAACGATGGAGGCAAGAAGGCAGTGGTATGATATAGTCAAGGTACTAAAGGAAAAAAATTTCCAACCAAGAATACTCTATCCAGCTAAACTAGCATTCAAAAATGATGGAGAGTTCAAAATATTCACAGATAAACAGAAACTGAAAGAGTATATCAACAAGAAAGCTCCCCTTCAAGAAATTCTTAAGGGAGTTCTGCAGGAAGAAAGGAAAAAACAGGACAGTCAGAGATGGAGGAGAGTGTAAAAGCAACAAGAAAGACAAAAATAGAAGGGGAAAATAAAATAATACAAACAAAATATAACAAACACAAATCCAACCAAAATATGGCTACCATAAATAACTCTCTAAACGTAATAACACTGAATGTCAACGGACTAAACTCACCTATCAAAAGATTCAGACTGGGACACTGGATAAGGAAATATGACCCATCTATATGCTGCCTACAAGAGACACATCTTAGACCCAGAGACTCATGGAGGTTGAAAGTGAATGGCTGGAAAACAATCATACAAGCAAACAACAACCAAAAAAAGGCAGGAGTAGCTATATTAATATCAGACAAAATAGACTTTAAATGCGAAACAATTGTGAGAGACAAAGAAGGATACTATATTTTAGTGAAAGGGACAATCTGTCAAGAAGATCGAACAATCATAAATATTTATGCTCCTAACAAGGGCGCCTCTAAATATGTGAGGCAAACGCTGGAAAAACTAAGTGAAAGAATAGATGCATCTACAGTTATAGTGGGGGATTTTAATACACCACTATCAACTCTGGACAGAACATCTCAAAAGAGAATCACTAAAGAAACAAAACATTTGAACAGTATATTAGAAGAGCTGGATCTAATAGACATATATAGATCATTACACCCAAACACAGCAGGATATACATTTTTCTCAAGCGCACATGGAACATTCTCCAAGATTGACCATATGCTAGGCCACAAAGAAAGGCTTAATGAATTCAGAAAGATCGAAATCATACAAAACAATATCTCTGACCACAGTGGAGTGAAGCTGGAAATTTGCAAGGGACAGAGACCCAGACTCCACACGACAATTTGGAAATTAAACAGCACACTCTTAGAAAAACAGTGGGTCAAAGAGGAAATCTCAAAAGAAATCAATGACTACCTTGAAACAAATGATAATGATAACACAACATACCAAAATTTATGGGATACAGCAAAGGCGGTACTGAGAGGGAAATTTATAGCCATAAATTCATATATCAAAAAAGAAGAAAGAGCAAAAATTGGAGAACTAACTGCACTTTTGACGGAATTAGAAAAACAACAACAAAGTAACCCAACAGGAAGAAGAAGGAAGGAAATAACAAAGATAAGAGCAGAACTAAATGAAATAGAAAGTAAGAAAGCACTTGAAAAAATAAACAAGACCAAGAGCTGGTTTTTTGGGAAGATCAACAAAATTGACAAACCTTTAGCGAGACTAACAAAGAAAAAAAGAGATGAGATGCAAATACACAAAATAAGAAATGAGAAAGGTGATATCACCACTGACCCCACAGAAATAAAGACTATCATAAGAGGATACTTTGAAAAACTATATTCCAACAAAAATGACAATTTAGAGGAAATGGACAAATTCCTAGAAACTCATAAGCAGCCCATACTGACGAAAGAAGAAATTGATGATCTTAACAAACCAATCACAAGCAAAGAGATAGAATCAGTCATTAAAAATCTCCCAACTAAGAAGAGCCCAGGGCCAGACGGCTTCACAGGTGAATTCTACAAAACATTCCGGAAAGAACTAACACCAATCCTATTGAAACTATTCCAAAAAATCGAAACAGAAGGAACACTGCCTAATTCCTTCTATGATGCCAACATTACCCTAGTACCAAAGCCAAACAAAGACACCACAAGAAAGGAAAATTACAGACCAATTTCTCTAATGAACCTAGACGCAAAAATACTTAACAAAATACTTGCTAATCGTATTCAACAACACATTAAACAAATTATACACCATGACCAAGTGGGATTTATTCCAGGTATGCAAGGATGGTTCAACATAAGAAAATCAATCAATGTAATACACCATATAAACAGATTGAGAGAAAAAAACCACATGATTATATCTATAGATGCAGAAAAGGCATTCGACAAAATACAGTACCCCTTCCTGATAAAAACACTCCAAAACCGGAATACAAGGAAACTTTTTGAACATGATAAAGAGTATATATGAAAAACTGAAAGCCAACATTGTTTACAATGGCGAAATCCTGAAATCCTTCCCTCTAAACTCAGGAACAAGACAAGGATGCCCATTGTCTCCGCTCCTATTTAACATTGTCTTGGAAGTACTTGCTCGAGCACTGAGACAAGAACCAGATATAAAAGGCATTCAAATTGGAAGGGAAGAAGTCAAAATTTCATTATTTGCAGATGACATGATCCTATATATAGAAAACCCTGAGAGATCTACAACAAAGCTCCTAGAACTCATAAATGAGTTTAGCAAAGTTGCAGATTATAAGATCAATGCGCAAAAATCAGTAGCATTTCTGTACACCAATAATGAGCAAGATCAGGAGGAAATCAAGAAACAAATACCATTCACAATAGTAAATAAAAAAATCAAATACTTAGGAATAAATTTTAACTAAAGAGGTAAAAAACTTATACATCGAGAACTATACAAGATTGTTCAAGGAAATCAAAGAAGACCTAAATAAATGGAAGAATATTCCCTGTTCATGGATAGGAAGACTGAATATTATTAAGATGTCTATCCTACCAAAACTGATCTACACATTCAATGCAATCCCAATAAAAATCAACACAGCCTTCTTTAAGGAACTAGAAAAACTAACTATGAAATTTATTTGGAATAGAAAGAGGCCCCGAATAGCCAAAGACATACTGAAAAAGAAAAACGAAATAGGAGGAATCACACTTCCTGACTTCAAAACATACTACAAAGCTACAGTAGTGAAAACAGCATGGTACTGGCATAAGGAGAGACACACAGACCAATGGAATTGAATTGAAAGTTCAGATATAGAGCCTCATGTATATAGCCATATAATATTTGATAAAGCCACCAAACCCTCTCAACTGGGAGAGAATGGCCTATTCAACAAATGGTGCCTGGAGAACTGGATAGCCATATGTAGAAGAATGAAAGAGGATTACCATCTCACACCTTATACAAAGATCAACTCAAGATGGATCAAAGACCTAAATATAAGAGCCAAGACCATAAAGACCTTAGAAAGCAGTGTAGGGAAACATCTACAGGACCTTGTAATAGGAAATGGCTTCATGAATATCACACCAAAAGCACGAGCAGCAAAAGAACAAATAGATAAATGGGACTATCTCAGAATTAAAGCCTTCTGCACCTCAAAGGAGTTTGTCAAGAAAGTAAAAAGGGAACCCACACAATGGGAGAAAATATTTGGCAACCATATATCTGATAAGAGACTTATAACCTTCATATATAAAGAACTCATATATCTTGAAAACAAAAAGATAAACAACCCATTTAAAAAATGGGAAAAAGACTTAAACAGACACTTCTCCAAAGAAGAAATACAAATGGCTAAAAAGCACATGAAAAAATGCTCCAAATCTCTAGCTATCAGGGAAATGCAAATCAAAACTACAATGAGATACCATCTTACTCCCATAAGATTGGCAGCCATGAAAAAAACAGTAGAATACAAATGCTGGAGAGGATGTGAAGAAAGGGGAACACTCATCCATTGCTGGTGGGAATGCAGAAGGATCCAACCATTCTGGAGGACAGTTTGGCGGTTTCTCAAAAAATTATCCATAGATTTGCCATATGACCCAGCAATACCACTGCTGGGTATATACCCATCAGATCTGAAAACAAGGACACAAACCGATATATGTACACCAATGTTCATAGCAGCATTGTTCACTATCGCCAAAAGTTGGAATCAATCCAAATGTCCATCAACAGATAAGTGGATCAATAAAATGTGGTATATACACACAATGGAATACTACTCAGCTGTAAGAACCAATACACTACAATCGCACGTGATAACATGGATGAACCTTGAGAATCTTATGTTAAGTGAAGCAACCCAGGCATTGAAGGACAAATACTATATGACCTCAATGATATGAAATAAGTTAACTGCCTCAGAGAGCTAGAGTCTGGAAAAGTGGCTTACTGGAAATCGGGGGGTGGAGGAAGGATGTGAGTTAA
Organism: Dasypus novemcinctus; assembly: GCF_030445035.2. NCBI lineage: Eukaryota > Metazoa > Chordata > Mammalia > Cingulata > Dasypodidae > Dasypus > Dasypus novemcinctus. The sequence continues at coordinate 29,206,822 of NC_080683.1, read as the reverse complement.
TGTCTGCAGGGGTGGAATCTGTGATGAGCTGGCGGTAAGTATGAGCACAAAGAAGGGACAAAATGGGGGCAAGGGGTTACCTTCGGGTGGGGTTTTCTGGGTTTGAGGGGGGCTGGGGATGGGAAGAGGGGTAATATTGTCCAAGAAATAGGTGGGAGGGAGGGGCAACATACGAATATGGGAGAGTGTCAGAAGTTCGTTGAGAACTAAATGTTGAGTAAAACATATCAAAGTATAAGTAGGAGGGTTACCTGGTTAGGACGCTCAGGGGGTATGGTCTGATGTGTGACGGACTCCGGAGGGAATAGCTGAAGGCTCATTTTGCCAAGGTGGGTTCTACCATTGGGTGGGGTGGACCCATATCCTGGGGAAGACTAATGCCGTCGAATAGAGAGAACTGTATCTCTCGTGAGAAAGGACGGCTCCCAGGGTATTAGATTGGCAGGCGTTGTGGGCCCTAAGGGGAGGGGAAAATGGATGTGGAATGGATGGAACAAAGGTAAATAAGGGGGCAAAAGAGGAGTTATGTGAGAGTACACGAGGATGAATATAAAACAGCTAATATTACACCAAAAACATATAGGGGACGACAGACTAATAATGAAAACCATAAGACAAAACATAGGATAACTAAAAAATTTAGAAAACTGTACAGCCTAAAATATGGACCACATAGTAAGCACAAATGTCACCTTGTTTGAAAACTATAGTGTTGGAATCTGTACATCAGTTTCAGGAAATATGATATGAATAAGTTAAAAGATTATTGCTGTGCAAGGGAAAAGGTTTTATGGTGGATCTGGGGAAATACTGTATATTGTATAGATGAATTTCAGTGATCTAAGACTCTTCTGAAGCTGACATTATGTTGGGATTCACTTTACGGGAAGTTTTGGATCACAGAGTGGTTCAACAATGGCAGCGGAGGAATACTGATATGGGATGTTATTGACAGGATATATATGGTTGACAGGGAGTTATACAGGGCATATGCCCAGGGTATATGGTAATGTCTATATATACTCATAGTGGAAACAAAAACAACAGCTGGGGGGGTACTGGGCTCCTGGCCGGGGGGTCACTGTTGTGGGCCCTGGGAGAGCAGCGGCAATCCTCCAGGTGCAACGGCAAGAACCAGGAAGGAAGGAGGGCCCAACAGTGGGCTCGTGATACTAATGGTTACACTTTTGAGCCTATACACCTGCAATAAGAACAAGGCCTAGAGTAGCATTGTGCCTGGGGGTTTCCTCCTGACAGCCTTCATGTTACTCAAATGTGGCCACTCTCACAGCCAAACTCAGCGTGTAGATGCGATGCATTCCCCCCAGCGTGGGACACGACACCTGGGGATGAGCCTCCCTGGCACCGAGGGATCACTACCACATACCAGCTGAAGAAGCAACTAGAAAATGACCTTGAATTAAAGATTCAATGTGGAACAGCAGAATATACCTGTCTACATATAATAACATGACTTCGGGAAGCAGTTTGACCTAATGTAAGGGGGAAATGGAAAGGAGAAATGAGATTATAAGGCTGTGAGTCTCTAAAAAAGAGTCTGGAGGTTGTCAGAAGGAATACCCCTATGTACAACTGAACAGAGTCTAAGAGACAGATAAGGTAGATACAACCCCAGGTATTGGTTCTTTTGAGGGATAAAGAGACCCACGGGTTCTATGGTCATGGCAGAAGGGGTTCACTCCCATGACAGATAGCCCTTCTTTGGAGCTGGTGTTTCTGCGTGATGGAATTGGACTCAGAGGGGATCTCTTTTCACAAGACTTGCATGCTACTTTATTGGAATTGTAGTCGGTGCTGGGTTTAAGATATATGTAGGGGATTTGAATCTCTGGACTGATAATATGACACCCAGGCCCAGAGCCTCAACAGACTTCAGCTCCTACACTTTGATTTATTGGACTTACTCCACTCAGCTAACATGGAGTTGAAGAAGGTCAACCACCACAACATGGAGCCTAGAGTGTCTACAACTGGAAGCGGGAGGAGTGCATCCAGTACCCATATGGAATCTAAGCCCTCACTTGACATAGATGTGCAATGGACACAACCAATCAATGTCCACAGAGAAAATGTGGAATGGGTGTGGGAACGGTAGCCATGGTGGCTGCTCGGTGTGGGGAACGGGAGGAAGAGATGAGATGTGGAGACGTTTTCGGGACGTGGAGTTGCCCTGGATAGTGCTTCACGGACAATTACGGGACATTATAGATCCCCCCAGGGCCCACTGGATGGAACGTGAGAGAGTCTGGGCTATGATGTGGACCATTGACTATGGGGTGCAGTGATGCTCAGAGATGAACTTACCAGGTGCAATGGATGTGTCATGATGATGGGAGAGAGTGTTGCTGTGGGGGGAGTGGGGGGCGGGGGCGGTGGGGTTGAATGGGACCTCATATTTTTCATAATGTAATTAAAAAAAAATAATTAAAAAAAAAAGAAAAAAGAAAAAAAAAAAAAAAAAAAGAACATCTACCAGGTCTCCTCTTTCCATTGTGTGTTAATCAGCCAAAAGGATGCTAATGCAAAGTACCAGGACTCTGTTGCTTCTATAAAGGCTATTTATTTGGGGTAGAATCTTACAGTTACCAGGCCCTAAAGAGTCCAAACAAGGTACCATAAGAGGTACCTCCTCACCCAAAGTCTGTTGCCATGTGTTGATGCAAGATGGTGGGTTATGTCTGCAAGGGTTCAGCCTTCCTCCTTCCCCTTAAGACTCTGTGGTCCCAGCTTCTTCCAATCTCAGCTGTAGACTGGAATAAGGCTCATCACTTTCCGTGGGGCTCATTTCTTTCCAGGCTCAGCTGCTCTGGTCTCTCTACAATGTCAGCTGTAGACTATCAGGATCATCTCTCCTCCTGGAACTGTGTCGATGGAGGACTCTCTCTTCCTGAGTATCTGCTTCTGTGTGTCTACTTCTGTGTGAGATTCTGTTTTATCAGCCCAAGTGGCCTGGGACTCGACATTGAGTCACACTCAAATGACATGGTTGGATCAAAACCTTAATCTTAACATAATTTAATCAGACGTCTCAGCTGAATCTAATACAATCAAAGGGTTATCATGCCAGAGGAACAGACCAGTTTACAAACATAATCTATATTTCTTTTTGGAATTCATAAATAATATCAAATTGCCACACTTTATATAGATATTTTCTTCTGTTCACCAAATCTAAATGTTTCCCTATCCTTCTTCCCTTCCATCACTCCCTTCCTTTTCTGGGTTTTTCTATCATTATAATTGTGTTTTTTATTTTATTTTAACAATTGTAATCATTTGTGCCTCTTGTCTTGAGGACCAAATATTTATTTTAAAATATGTTAAATTTACCTATAGGTGCCTTCCTATTACACTGTCCTTAGTAATAATAGGTTAATAACACATAAAATAGTATACAGGGAAAATTCTTTTCTTTATGTTTAAAATTTACTTAAAAGAATTGTTTTCATCATGCTTAGTTTTATATAGTGTCTTAGTTAATCAGGTTACATGAACTGGAACTAAAACACAGGTTTTCTGTGTTATACCCTTCAAGAATGGAGAACCAGTGAGACATTGTCATGGATTGTCTTCAGAAGGTGATTTCACAATCTGTTTTCTGTAATTCACTCTCTATTTTTTAAGTTCTCTGAATTTAATTTTTCTCTTTTTTCATCTTATAACCTTTCCTCTTCCTCTTCTGGTACTCTTCTTGATTCAGTTTATTTCTCAGAGATTTCATATTTAATCATAGATTTCCTTAAGAATCTCCATATCCTAATGCAAACATTTGCACTCGTTTTTCCATCATGCATTGGTCAGCTGCAGGAGAAAATGTCGTTTGTCAAATTATTTATCTATTCTCCAGTTCATCCCTAGAGGACAGCTCATCCCTCAGCATGAGTTGTCAACAGCTCTATGTTCAACTCTTGTTAATATAGTTTTACCTGTGAGCCATTCATCACCTGTCTTCTCCGATTTTCAATTTTCTCACTCCCTGATCTCTGATTCTCCATTGGATGGATTTATTTAATCTCCATCATTTTCCTTCTTTATTACATTTGTCCTTAGATTTCTAATAAGCAGAAAGTTCTGTCATCAGTACAGGGCAATTATTCAGAATTTTTATTTAATTTATTTTGTAAGCTAGAACCTGGATATCTGAGACTTCTGATTTAATTTGGTTTGCTCACTGAGCTCAGTAGGTTGCTCATTCCAACTGTCTGCTTCCTGCCTTATGTTCTTATTAAACCTGACATTTTTTTTCAAGTACAAGGAGTTGGTATTTGATTTTCTTTTCATTTAGTTAGTGTCAGTAAGGGATCTCCTTACATTTGAAAATTTTTTCTGATGTCCTTATAAGAGTAGATGAACAGAAGTAATAACTAATATATAATATAAAATATAATTAATATAATATACTTGTTCTATTATTGATTAGTTAGAACTCACATCTAAGAGACTTGCTATTCTAGATTCATAAAAACCACATGTATGTCAATATTAAATAATTAACTTTTCAAGTCTTACCTTTAATTAATATCAAATGTTATTACTCATTACAATGTGTTTAATTATTTTCCTTTTTTTATTTTAAATCCCTAACATTATTACTTGATATATGAATGAGATATCTAAAAATAACTTTAAAAATATTTCTTCATAGTCTATGCCAGTGGTTCTCAAACAGAATCACCTGGTGTGCTTGTTACAGCACAGGCTATAGGGCTCCACCCCAAAGTTTCTGATCCTATAGGTCTGGGATGGGGTAAATAATTTGCATTTCTAACAGGTT